>NW_028295810.1:2813372-5626744 GCF_964341445.2 Mesoplodon mirus
ATATTCAGGAGAAAACGCATACGCCCTTTTTGGCCAAGCAAGCAAGCGGGCAATGCAAATCTGCACTACAAAGAAGTATCACTTCCCACCGGTCAAAAGGGACATCCACAAAATGTGTAAAAACCAGAAAGGCAAGACAGGCCCTGGAGAACAGGGAGCCTTGTTATGCTGATGGGCGGGATGTAAGTTGCCAACTGCCTCACTGGAGGAGTGCATTGTGTTCCCTAAAACAAGTAAACAACAGAGCTACAGAGCCAAGGGCACTTCCAGTCTAGGGAATATACCTTGGGAAAACTGAAAATCCATAAGACAGAGCCACCCCCAAATTGAGGGCTGCACTGCTTACAAGAACCTCAACCTGGGTACACCTGAAATATCCCAGGAAATATAAAAATGGTTCAAAACATTGTGGAACTTACGTACGATGGAATATCCCTCAGCCATGAAATCATTGTCATAAGACCAGTAGCAGCAAAATGAGTGGATTCAGGTACGATGATTCTAAGTGAAAGAAGTCACACAGAAAAAGAAACTTATCATAAGATATCACTTAGGAAGATCCTGTAAACATGGCAACACATGAACTGAGTTAGGAAAGAGAACAGAGTCTCACATTTAGAAAACACTCTTATGCCTGCTTAAGGGGGAAGGAGAGGTGGGGTGATGCATCAAACCAGAGTTTGATATAAGCACAGGTACTGTTCCAAAAACCAACTATGGACTAGACAAGACCTACACCTTCCTCAGTGAAAGGGACTCAAAACCCCATATTTCCCGCAGAGGAATAGATCTGACTAGTAAGAATCTTAAAACCTATGTATTGATATGTCTCCGTAAGGGAATCAAGTGTGTCTAGACTGGCATAAACATGGCAGCGAGAATCAGCTCAAACCCACTCTAAAAAGGAATTTCAAAAACAGAACAAAGAAACAGGGAAATTCTTTACAATTCCTTCAGGGTCTCTGATGCAACCTGGAATGACCCTATCTACGATGACAGCTGGATGTGGCATGAGGCTGGACACTTGGGACTGAGAGGATTGGTGAGATTGGGTGAGCAAATGCAGACCCTTTAAAGCAATAATGCATGGCCACCATTCCATGGGTCCCACCTCTCCAGGTTGAAGGGAATATTACTACAGCTATAACATGTACGGGAAACCTAGAGAATGGACACACTGTGAATACGAAAGGTTTCTAAAACTCAACGAAGAGTCCCTCTCCTGGTGCTCCGGTTTGACTTTCCAACAGCTTTACTATCAATCTCCCAACTTGGAGAGACAGCCCCTTTAAGCTCCTGGTTCACACAGGTTGCCCATTTGGCAGAGGAGGAAAGGGAAGAGGGAGAACCAATGAGAGAGTAGCTGTTAGGCATTTGGATGGGCACATGTCACTCTAATTTCCCGGCAGGAAGAAGAATTCACCAAAGTCTCAGCCACCCACCGGGAACCAGTATAGGTCCTGAACCAAATGTTTGGACTTGCGTTCAGCTCACAAAAAACGAGTTGAAAAATGGAGCTCAGGGGCACAGCAATTCACAAACTGGCAGAGTAATCAAGGCCAACTATCGTCCAAAAATCTGTTGAGGGAAGGCAACGAGGCGGACTTGAATGCGAGGCAGAATAGCAGGAAACAGATTTCAAGAGGTACGTTAGAATCGCCTGTAAAGCACAGGAAGAGGGGCACAACTTCGACAATGATGCACTTGGCCAAAAAGGGCGTATGCGTTTTCTCCTGAATATATTCAGGAGAAAACGCATATGCCCTTTTTGGCCAAGCAAGCAAGCGGGCAATGCAAATCTGCACTACAAAGAAGTATCACTTCCCACCGGTCAAAAGGGACATCCACAAAATGTGTAAAAACCAGAAAGGCAAGACAGGCCCTGGAGAACAGGGAGCCTTGTTATGCTGATGGGCGGGATGTAAGTTGCCAACTGCCTCACTGGAGGAGTGCATTGTGTTCCCTAAAACAAGTAAACAACAGAGCTACAGAGCCAAGGGCACTTCCAGTCTAGGGAATATACCTTGGGAAAACTGAAAATCCATAAGACAGAGCCACCCCCAAATTGAGGGCTGCACTGCTTACAAGAACCTCAACCTGGGTACACCTGAAATATCCCAGGAAATATAAAAATGGTTCAAAACATTGTGGAACTTACGTACGATGGAATATCCCTCAGCCATGAAATCAATGTCATAAGACCAGTAGCAGCAAAATGAGTGGATTCAGGTACGATGATTCTAAGTGAAAGAAGTCACACAGAAAAAGAAACTTATCATAAGATATCACTTAGGAAGATCCTGTAAACATGGCAACACATGAACTGAGTTAGGAAAGAGAACAGAGTCTCACATTTAGAGAACACTCTTATGCCTGCTTAAGGGGGAAGGAGAGGTGGGGTGATGCATCAAACCAGAGTTTGATATAAGCACAGGTACTGTTCCAAAAACCAACTATGGAATAGACAAGACCTACACCTTCCTCAGTGAAAGGGACTCAAAACCCCATATTTCCCGCAGAGGAATAGATCTGACTAGTAAGAATCTTAAAACCTATGTATTGATATGTCTCCGTAAGGGAATCAAGTGTGTCTAGACTGGCATAAACATGGCAGCGAGAATCAGCTCAAACCCACTCTAAAAAGGAATTTCAAAAACAGAACAAAGAAACAGGGAAATTCTTTACAATTCCTTCAGGGTCTCTGATGCAACCTGGAATGACCCTATCTACGATGACAGCTGGATGTGGCATGAGGCTGGACACTTGGGACTGAGAGGATTGGTGAGATTGGGTGAGCAAATGCAGACCCTTTAAAGCAATAATGCATGGCCACCATTCCATGGGTCCCACCTCTCCAGGTTGAAGGGAATATTACTACAGCTATAACATGTACGGGAAACCTAGAGAATGGACACACTGTGAATACGAAAGGTTTCTAAAACTCAACGAAGAGTCCCTCTCCTGGTGCTCCGGTTTGACTTTCCAACAGCTTTACTATCAATCTCCCAACTTGGAGAGACAGCCCCTTTAAGCTCCTGGTTCACACAGGTTGCCCATTTGGCAGAGGAGGAAAGGGAAGAGGGAGAACCAATGAGAGAGTAGCTGTTAGGCATTTGGATGGGCACATGTCACTCTAATTTCCCGGCAGGAAGAAGAATTCACCAAAGTCTCAGCCACCCACCGGGAACCAGTATAGGTCCTGAACCAAATGTTTGGACTTGCGTTCAGCTCACAAAAAACGAGTTGAAAAATGGAGCTCAGGGGCACAGCAATTCACAAACCGGCAGAGTAATCAAGGCCAACTATCGTCCAAAAATCTGTTGAGGGAAGGCAACGAGGTGGACTTGAATGCGAGGCAGAATAGCAGGAAACAGATTTCAAGAGGTACGTTAGAATCGCCTGTAAAGCACAGGAAGAGGGGCACAACTTCGACAATGATGCACTTGGCCAAAAAGGGCGTATGCGTTTTCTCCTGAATATATTCAGGAGAAAACGCATACGCCCTTTTTGGCCAAGCAAGCAAGCGGGCAATGCAAATCTGCACTACAAAGAAGTATCACTTCCCACCGGTCAAAAGGGACATCCACAAAATGTGTAAAAACCAGAAAGGCAAGACAGGCCCTGGAGAACAGGGAGCCTTGTTATGCTGATGGGCGGGATGTAAGTTGCCAACTGCCTCACTGGAGGAGTGCATTGTGTTCCCTAAAACAAGTAAACAACAGAGCTACAGAGCCAAGGGCACTTCCAGTCTAGGGAATATACCTTGGGAAAACTGAAAATCCATAAGACAGAGCCACCCCCAAATTGAGGGCTGCACTTCTTACAAGAACCTCAACCTGGGTACACCTGAAATATCCCAGGAAATGTAAAAATGGTTCAAAACATTGTGGAACTTACGTACGATGGAATATCCCTCAGCCATGAAATCAATGTCATAAGACCAGTAGCAGCAAAATGAGTGGATTCAGGTACGATGATTCTAAGTGAAAGAAGTCACACAGAAAAAGAAACTTATCATAAGATATCACTTAGGAAGATCCTGTAAACATGGCAACACATGAACTGAGTTAGGAAAGAGAACAGAGTCTCACATTTAGAAAACACTCTTATGCCTGCTTAAGGGGGAAGGAGAGGTGGGGTGATGCATCAAACCAGAGTTTGATATAAGCACAGGTACTGTTCCAAAAACCAACTATGGAATAGACAAGACCTACACCTTCCTCAGTGAAAGGGACTCAAAACCCCATATTTCCCACAGAGGAATAGATCTGACTAGTAAGAATCTTAAAACCTATGTATTGATATGTCTCCGTAAGGGAATCAAGTGTGTCTAGACTGGCATAAACATGGCAGCGAGAATCAGCTCAAACCCACTCTAAAAAGGAATTTCAAAAACAGAACAAAGAAACAGGGAAATTCTTTACAATTCCTTCAGGGTCTCTGATGCAACCTGGAATGACCCTATCTACGATGACAGCTGGATGTGGCATGAGGCTGGACACTTGGGACTGAGAGGATTGGTGAGATTGGGTGAGCAAATGCAGACCCTTTAAAGCAATAATGCATGGCCACCATTCCATGGGTCCCACCTCTCCAGGTTGAAGGGAATATTACTACAGCTATAACATGTACGGGAAACCTAGAGAATGGACACACTGTGAATACGAAAGGTTTCTAAAACTCAACGAAGAGTCCCTCTCCTGGTGCTCCGGTTTGACTTTCCAACAGCTTTACTATCAATCTCCCAACTTGGAGAGACAGCCCCTTTAAGCTCCTGGTTCACACAGGTTGCCCATTTGGCAGAGGAGGAAAGGGAAGAGGGAGAACCAATGAGAGAGTAGCTGTTAGGCATTTGGATGGGCACATGTCACTCTAATTTCCCGGCAGGAAGAAGAATTCACCAAAGTCTCAGCCACCCACCGGGAACCAGTATAGGTCCTGAACCAAATGTTTGGACTTGCGTTCAGCTCACAAAAAACGAGTTGAAAAATGGAGCTCAGGGGCACAGCAATTCACAAACCGGCAGAGTAATCAAGGCCAACTATCGTCCAAAAATCTGTTGAGGGAAGGCAACGAGGCGGACTTGAATGCGAGGCAGAATAGCAGGAAACAGATTTCAAGAGGTACGTTAGAATCGCCTGTAAAGCACAGGAAGAGGGGCACAACTTCGACAATGATGCACTTGGCCAAAAAGGGCGTATGCGTTTTCTCCTGAATATATTCAGGAGAAAACGCATACGCCCTTTTTGGCCAAGCAAGCAAGCGGGCAATGCAAATCTGCACTACAAAGAAGTATCACTTCCCACCGGTCAAAAGGGACATCCACAAAATGTGTAAAAACCAGAAAGGCAAGACAGGCCCTGGAGAACAGGGAGCCTTGTTATGCTGATGGGCGGGATGTAAGTTGCCAACTGCCTCACTGGAGGAGTGCATTGTGTTCCCTAAAACAAGTAAACAACAGAGCTACAGAGCCAAGGGCACTTCCAGTCTAGGGAATATACCTTGGGAAAACTGAAAATCCATAAGACAGAGCCACCCCCAAATTGAGGGCTGCACTGCTTACAAGAACCTCAACCTGGGTACACCTGAAATATCCCAGGAAATGTAAAAATGGTTCAAAACATTGTGGAACTTACGTACGATGGAATATCCCTCAGCCATGAAATCAATGTCATAAGACCAGTAGCAGCAAAATGAGTGGATTCAGGTACGATGATTCTAAGTGAAAGAAGTCACACAGAAAAAGAAACTTATCATAAGATATCACTTAGGAAGATCCTGTAAACATGGCAACACATGAACTGAGTTAGGAAAGAGAACAGAGTCTCACATTTAGAAAACACTCTTATGCCTGCTTAAGGGGGAAGGAGAGGTGGGGTGATGCATCAAACCAGAGTTTGATATAAGCACAGGTACTGTTCCAAAAACCAACTATGGAATAGACAAGACCTACACCTTCCTCAGTGAAAGGGACTCAAAACCCCATATTCCCCGCAGAGGAATAGATCTGACTAGTAAGAATCTTAAAACCTATGTATTGATATGTCTCCGTAAGGGAATCAAGTGTGTCTAGACTGGCATAAACATGGCAGCGAGAATCAGCTCAAACCCACTCTAAAAAGGAATTTCAAAAACAGAACAAAGAAACAGGGAAATTCTTTACAATTCCTTCAGGGTCTCTGATGCAACCTGGAATGACCCTATCTACGATGACAGCTGGATGTGGCATGAGGCTGGACACTTGGGACTGAGAGGATTGGTGAGATTGGGTGAGCAAATGCAGACCCTTTAAAGCAATAATGCATGGCCACCATTCCATGGGTCCCACCTCTCCAGGTTGAAGGGAATATTACTACAGCTATAACATGTACGGGAAACCTAGAGAATGGACACACTGTGAATACGAAAGGTTTCTAAAACTCAACGAAGAGTCCCTCTCCTGGTGCTCCGGTTTGACTTTCCAACAGCTTTACTATCAATCTCCCAACTTGGAGAGACAGCCCCTTTAAGCTCCTGGTTCACACAGGTTGTCCATTTGGCAGAGGAGGAAAGGGAAGAGGGAGAACCAATGAGAGAGTAGCTGTTAGGCATTTGGATGGGCACATGTCACTCTAATTTCCCGGCAGGAAGAAGAATTCACCAAAGTCTCAGCCACCCACCGGGAACCAGTATAGGTCCTGAACCAAATGTTTGGACTTGCGTTCAGCTCACAAAAAACGAGTTGAAAAATGGAGCTCAGGGGCACAGCAATTCACAAACTGGCAGAGTAATCAAGGCCAACTATCGTCCAAAAATCTGTTGAGGGAAGGCAACGAGGCGGACTTGAATGCGAGGCAGAATAGCAGGAAACAGATTTCAAGAGGTACGTTAGAATCGCCTGTAAAGCACAGGAAGAGGGGCACAACTTCGACAATGATGCACTTGGCCAAAAAGGGCGTATGCGTTTTCTCCTGAATATATTCAGGAGAAAACGCATACGCCCTTTTTGGCCAAGCAAGCAAGCGGGCAATGCAAATCTGCACTACAAAGAAGTATCACTTCCCACCGGTCAAAAGGGACATCCACAAAATGTGTAAAAACCAGAAAGGCAAGACAGGCCCTGGAGAACAGGGAGCCTTGTTATGCTGATGGGCGGGATGTAAGTTGCCAACTGCCTCACTGGAGGAGTGCATTGTGTTCCCTAAAACAAGTAAACAACAGAGCTACAGAGCCAAGGGCACTTCCAGTCTAGGGAATATACCTTGGGAAAACTGAAAATCCATAAGACAGAGCCACCCCCAAATTGAGGGCTGCACTGCTTACAAGAACCTCAACCTGGGTACACCTGAAATATCCCAGGAAATGTAAAAATGGTTCAAAACATTGTGGAACTTACGTACGATGGAATATCCCTCAGCCATGAAATCAATGTCATAAGACCAGTAGCAGCAAAATGAGTGGATTCAGGTACGATGATTCTAAGTGAAAGAAGTCACACAGAAAAAGAAACTTATCATAAGATATCACTTAGGAAGATCCTGTAAACATGGCAACACATGAACTGAGTTAGGAAAGAGAACAGAGTCTCACATTTAGAAAACACTCTTATGCCTGCTTAAGGGGGAAGGAGAGGTGGGGTGATGCATCAAACCAGAGTTTGATATAAGCACAGGTACTGTTCCAAAAACCAACTATGGAATAGACAAGACCTACACCTTCCTCAGTGAAAGGGACTCAAAACCCCATATTCCCCGCAGAGGAATAGATCTGACTAGTAAGAATCTTAAAACCTATGTATTGATATGTCTCCGTAAGGGAATCAAGTGTGTCTAGACTGGCATAAACATGGCAGCGAGAATCAGCTCAAACCCACTCTAAAAAGGAATTTCAAAAACAGAACAAAGAAACAGGGAAATTCTTTACAATTCCTTCAGGGTCTCTGATGCAACCTGGAATGACCCTATCTACGATGACAGCTGGATGTGGCATGAGGCTGGACACTTGGGACTGAGAGGATTGGTGAGATTGGGTGAGCAAATGCAGACCCTTTAAAGCAATAATGCATGGCCACCATTCCATGGGTCCCACCTCTCCAGGTTGAAGGGAATATTACTACAGCTATAACATGTACGGGAAACCTAGAGAATGGACACACTGTGAATACGAAAGGTTTCTAAAACTCAACGAAGAGTCCCTCTCCTGGTGCTCCGGTTTGACTTTCCAACAGCTTTACTATCAATCTCCCAACTTGGAGAGACAGCCCCTTTAAGCTCCTGGTTCACACAGGTTGCCCATTTGGCAGAGGAGGAAAGGGAAGAGGGAGAACCAATGAGAGAGTAGCTGTTAGGCATTTGGATGGGCACATGTCACTCTAATTTCCCGGCAGGAAGAAGAATTCACCAAAGTCTCAGCCACCCACCGGGAACCAGTATAGGTCCTGAACCAAATGTTTGGACTTGCGTTCAGCTCACAAAAAACGAGTTGAAAAATGGAGCTCAGGGGCACAGCAATTCACAAACTGGCAGAGTAATCAAGGCCAACTATCGTCCAAAAATCTGTTGAGGGAAGGCAACGAGGCGGACTTGAATGCGAGGCAGAATAGCAGGAAACAGATTTCAAGAGGTACGTTAGAATCGCCTGTAAAGCACAGGAAGAGGGGCACAACTTCGACAATGATGCACTTGGCCAAAAAGGGCGTATGCGTTTTCTCCTGAATATATTCAGGAGAAAACGCATACGCCCTTTTTGGCCAAGCAAGCAAGCGGGCAATGCAAATCTGTACTACAAAGAAGTATCACTTCCCACCGGTCAAAAGGGACATCCACAAAATGTGTAAAAACCAGAAAGGCAAGACAGGCCCTGGAGAACAGGGAGCCTTGTTATGCTGATGGGCGGGATGTAAGTTGCCAACTGCCTCACTGGAGGAGTGCATTGTGTTCCCTAAAACAAGTAAACAACAGAGCTACAGAGCCAAGGGCACTTCCAGTCTAGGGAATATACCTTGGGAAAACTGAAAATCCATAAGACAGAGCCACCCCCAAATTGAGGGCTGCACTGCTTACAAGAACCTCAACCTGGGTACACCTGAAATATCCCAGGAAATGTAAAAATGGTTCAAGACATTGTGGAACTTACGTACGATGGAATATCCCTCAGCCATGAAATCAATGTCATAAGACCAGTAGCAGCAAAATGAGTGGATTCAGGTACGATGATTCTAAGTGAAAGAAGTCACACAGAAAAAGAAACTTATCATAAGATATCACTTAGGAAGATCCTGTAAACATGGCAACACATGAACTGAGTTAGGAAAGAGAACAGAGTCTCACATTTAGAAAACACTCTTATGCCTGCTTAAGGGGGAAGGAGAGGTGGGGTGATGCATCAAACCAGAGTTTGATATAAGCACAGGTACTGTTCCAAAAACCAACTATGGAATAGACAAGACCTACACCTTCCTCAGTGAAAGGGACTCAAAACCCCATATTTCCCGCAGAGGAATAGATCTGACTAGTAAGAATCTTAAAACCTATGTATTGATATGTCTCCGTAAGGGAATCAAGTGTGTCTAGACTGGCATAAACATGGCAGCGAGAATCAGCTCAAACTCACTCTAAAAAGGAATTTCAAAAACAGAACAAAGAAACAGGGAAATTCTTTACAATTCCTTCAGGGTCTCTGATGCAACCTGGAATGACCCTATCTACGATGACAGCTGGATGTGGCATGAGGCTGGACACTTGGGACTGAGAGGATTGGTGAGATTGGGTGAGCAAATGCAGACCCTTTAAAGCAATAATGCATGGCCACCATTCCATGGGTCCCACCTCTCCAGGTTGAAGGGAATATTACTACAGCTATAACATGTACGGGAAACCTAGAGAATGGACACACTGTGAATACGAAAGGTTTCTAAAACTCAACGAAGAGTCCCTCTCCTGGTGCTCCGGTTTGACTTTCCAACAGCTTTACTATCAATCTCCCAACTTGGAGAGACAGCCCCTTTAAGCTCCTGGTTCACACAGGTTGCCCATTTGGCAGAGGAGGAAAGGGAAGAGGGAGAACCAATGAGAGAGTAGCTGTTAGGCATTTGGATGGGCACATGTCACTCTAATTTCCCGGCAGGAAGAAGAATTCACCAAAGTCTCAGCCACCCACCGGGAACCAGTATAGGTCCTGAACCAAATGTTTGGACTTGCGTTCAGCTCACAAAAAACGAGTTGAAAAATGGAGCTCAGGGGCACAGCAATTCACAAACCGGCAGAGTAATCAAGGCCAACTATCGTCCAAAAATCTGTTGAGGGAAGGCAACGAGGCGGACTTGAATGCGAGGCAGAATAGCAGGAAACAGATTTCAAGAGGTACGTTAGAATCGCCTGTAAAGCACAGGAAGAGGGGCACAACTTGGACAATGATGCACTTGGCCAAAAAGGGCGTATGCGTTTTCTCCTGAATATATTCAGGAGAAAACGCATACGCCCTTTTTGGCCAAGCAAGCAAGCGGGCAATGCAAATCTGCACTACAAAGAAGTATCACTTCCCACCGGTCAAAAGGGACATCCACAAAATGTGTAAAAACCAGAAAGGCAAGACAGGCCCTGGAGAACAGGGAGCCTTGTTATGCTGATGGGCGGGATGTAAGTTGCCAACTGCCTCACTGGAGGAGTGCATTGTGTTCCCTAAAACAAGTAAACAACAGAGCTACAGAGCCAAGGGCACTTCCAGTCTAGGGAATATACCTTGGGAAAACTGAAAATCCATAAGACAGAGCCACCCCCAAATTGAGGGCTGCACTGCTTACAAGAACCTCAACCTGGGTACACCTGAAATATCCCAGGAAATGTAAAAATGGTTCAAAACATTGTGGAACTTACGTACGATGGAATATCCCTCAGCCATGAAATCAATGTCATAAGACCAGTAGCAGCAAAATGAGTGGATTCAGGTACGATGATTCTAAGTGAAAGAAGTCACACAGAAAAAGAAACTTATCATAAGATATCACTTAGGAAGATCCTGTAAACATGGCAACACATGAACTGAGTTAGGAAAGAGAACAGAGTCTCACATTTAGAAAACACTCTTATGCCTGCTTAAGGGGGAAGGAGAGGTGGGGTGATGCATCAAACCAGAGTTTGATATAAGCACAGGTACTGTTCCAAAAACCAACTATGGAATAGACAAGACCTACACCTTCCTCAGTGAAAGGGACTCAAAACCCCATATTCCCCGCAGAGGAATAGATCTGACTAGTAAGAATCTTAAAACCTATGTATTGATATGTCTCCGTAAGGGAATCAAGTGTGTCTAGACTGGCATAAACATGGCAGCGAGAATCAGCTCAAACCCACTCTAAAAAGGAATTTCAAAAACAGAACAAAGAAACAGGGAAATTCTTTACAATTCCTTCAGGGTCTCTGATGCAACCTGGAATGACCCTATCTACGATGACAGCTGGATGTGGCATGAGGCTGGACACTTGGGACTGAGAGGATTGGTGAGATTGGGTGAGCAAATGCAGACCCTTTAAAGCAATAATGCATGGCCACCATTCCATGGGTCCCACCTCTCCAGGTTGAAGGGAATATTACTACAGCTATAACATGTACGGGAAACCTAGAGAATGGACACACTGTGAATACGAAAGGTTTCTAAAACTCAACGAAGAGTCCCTCTCCTGGTGCTCCGGTTTGACTTTCCAACAGCTTTACTATCAATCTCCCAACTTGGAGAGACAGCCCCTTTAAGCTCCTGGTTCACACAGGTTGCCCATTTGGCAGAGGAGGAAAGGGAAGAGGGAGAACCAATGAGAGAGTAGCTGTTAGGCATTTGGATGGGCACATGTCACTCTAATTTCCCGGCAGGAAGAAGAATTCACCAAAGTCTCAGCCACCCACCGGGAACCAGTATAGGTCCTGAACCAAATGTTTGGACTTGCGTTCAGCTCACAAAAACGAGTTGAAAAATGGAGCTCAGGGGCACAGCAATTCACAAACCGGCAGAGTAATCAAGGCCAACTATCGTCCAAAAATCTGTTGAGGGAAGGCAACGAGGCGGACTTGAATGCGAGGCAGAATAGCAGGAAACAGATTTCAAGAGGTACGTTAGAATCGCCTGTAAAGCACAGGAAGAGGGGCACAACTTCGACAATGATGCACTTGGCCAAAAAGGGCGTATGCGTTTTCTCCTGAATATATTCAGGAGAAAACGCATACGCCCTTTTTGGCCAAGCAAGCAAGCGGGCAATGCAAATCTGCACTACAAAGAAGTATCACTTCCCACCGGTCAAAAGGGACATCCACAAAATGTGTAAAAACCAGAAAGGCAAGACAGGCCCTGGAGAACAGGGAGCCTTGTTATGCTGATGGGCGGGATGTAAGTTGCCAACTGCCTCACTGGAGGAGTGCATTGTGTTCCCTAAAACAAGTAAACAACAGAGCTACAGAGCCAAGGGCACTTCCAGTCTAGGGAATATACCTTGGGAAAACTGAAAATCCATAAGACAGAGCCACCCCCAAATTGAGGGCTGCACTGCTTACAAGAACCTCAACCTGGGTACACCTGAAATATCCCAGGAAATGTAAAAATGGTTCAAAACATTGTGGAACTTACGTACGATGGAATATCCCTCAGCCATGAAATCAATGTCATAAGACCAGTAGCAGCAAAATGAGTGGATTCAGGTACGATGATTCTAAGTGAAAGAAGTCACACAGAAAAAGAAACTTATCATAAGATATCACTTAGGAAGATCCTGTAAACATGGCAACACATGAACTGAGTTAGGAAAGAGAACAGAGTCTCACATTTAGAAAACACTCTTATGCCTGCTTAAGGGGGAAGGAGAGGTGGGGTGATGCATCAAACCAGAGTTTGATATAAGCACAGGTACTGTTCCAAAAACCAACTATGGAATAGACAAGACCTACACCTTCCTCAGTGAAAGGGACTCAAAACCCCATATTCCCCGCAGAGGAATAGATCTGACTAGTAAGAATCTTAAAACCTATGTATTGATATGTCTCCGTAAGGGAATCAAGTGTGTCTAGACTGGCATAAACATGGCAGCGAGAATCAGCTCAAACCCACTCTAAAAAGGAATTTCAAAAACAGAACAAAGAAACAGGGAAATTCTTTACAATTCCTTCAGGGTCTCTGATGCAACCTGGAATGACCCTATCTACGATGACAGCTGGATGTGGCATGAGGCTGGACACTTGGGACTGAGAGGATTGGTGAGATTGGGTGAGCAAATGCAGACCCTTTAAAGCAATAATGCATGGCCACCATTCCATGGGTCCCACCTCTCCAGGTTGAAGGGAATATTACTACAGCTATAACATGTACGGGAAACCTAGAGAATGGACACACTGTGAATACGAAAGGTTTCTAAAACTCAACGAAGAGTCCCTCTCCTGGTGCTCCGGTTTGACTTTCCAACAGCTTTACTATCAATCTCCCAACTTGGAGAGACAGCCCCTTTAAGCTCCTGGTTCACACAGGTTGCCCATTTGGCAGAGGAGGAAAGGGAAGAGGGAGAACCAATGAGAGAGTAGCTGTTAGGCATTTGGATGGGCACATGTCACTCTAATTTCCCGGCAGGAAGAAGAATTCACCAAAGTCTCAGCCACCCACCGGGAACCAGTATAGGTCCTGAACCAAATGTTTGGACTTGCGTTCAGCTCACAAAAAACGAGTTGAAAAATGGAGCTCAGGGGCACAGCAATTCACAAACCGGCAGAGTAATCAAGGCCAACTATCGTCCAAAAATCTGTTGAGGGAAGGCAACGAGGCGGACTTGAATGCGAGGCAGAATAGCAGGAAACAGATTTCAAGAGGTACGTTAGAATCGCCTGTAAAGCACAGGAAGAGGGGCACAACTTCGACAATGATGCACTTGGCCAAAAAGGGCGTATGCGTTTTCTCCTGAATATATTCAGGAGAAAACGCATACGCCCTTTTTGGCCAAGCAAGCAAGCGGGCAATGCAAATCTGCACTACAAAGAAGTATCACTTCCCAACGGTCAAAAGGGACATCCACAAAATGTGTAAAAACCAGAAAGGCAAGACAGGCCCTGGAGAACAGGGAGCCTTGTTATGCTGATGGGCGGGATGTAAGTTGCCAACTGCCTCACTGGAGGAGTGCATTGTGTTCCCTAAAACAAGTAAACAACAGAGCTACAGAGCCAAGGGCACTTCCAGTCTAGGGAATATACCTTGGGAAAACTGAAAATCCATAAGACAGAGCCACCCCCAAATTGAGGGCTGCACTGCTTACAAGAACCTCAACCTGGGTACACCTGAAATATCCCAGGAAATGTAAAAATGGTTCAAAACATTGTGGAACTTACGTACGATGGAATATCCCTCAGCCATGAAATCAATGTCATAAGACCAGTAGCAGCAAAATGAGTGGATTCAGGTACGATGATTCTAAGTGAAAGAAGTCACACAGAAAAAGAAACTTATCATAAGATATCACTTAGGAAGATCCTGTAAACATGGCAACACATGAACTGAGTTAGGAAAGAGAACAGAGTCTCACATTTAGAAAACACTCTTATGCCTGCTTAAGGGGGAAGGAGAGGTGGGGTGATGCATCAAACCAGAGTTTGATATAAGCACAGGTACTGTTCCAAAAACCAACTATGGAATAGACAAGACCTACACCTTCCTCAGTGAAAGGGACTCAAAACCCCATATTCCCCGCAGAGGAATAGATCTGACTAGTAAGAATCTTAAAACCTATGTATTGATATGTCTCCGTAAGGGAATCAAGTGTGTCTAGACTGGCATAAACATGGCAGCGAGAATCAGCTCAAACCCACTCTAAAAAGGAATTTCAAAAACAGAACAAAGAAACAGGGAAATTCTTTACAATTCCTTCAGGGTCTCTGATGCAACCTGGAATGACCCTATCTACGATGACAGCTGGATGTGGCATGAGGCTGGACACTTGGGACTGAGAGGATTGGTGAGATTGGGTGAGCAAATGCAGACCCTTTAAAGCAATAATGCATGGCCACCATTCCATGGGTCCCACCTCTCCAGGTTGAAGGGAATATTACTACAGCTATAACATGTACGGGAAACCTAGAGAATGGACACACTGTGAATACGAAAGGTTTCTAAAACTCAACGAAGAGTCCCTCTCCTGGTGCTCCGGTTTGACTTTCCAACAGCTTTACTATCAATCTCCCAACTTGGAGAGACAGCCCCTTTAAGCTCCTGGTTCACACAGGTTGCCCATTTGGCAGAGGAGGAAAGGGAAGAGGGAGAACCAATGAGAGAGTAGCTGTTAGGCATTTGGATGGGCACATGTCACTCTAATTTCCCGGCAGGAAGAAGAATTCACCAAAGTCTCAGCCACCCACCGGGAACCAGTATAGGTCCTGAACCAAATGTTTGGACTTGCGTTCAGCTCACAAAAAACGAGTTGAAAAATGGAGCTCAGGGGCACAGCAATTCACAAACCGGCAGAGTAATCAAGGCCAACTATCGTCCAAAAATCTGTTGAGGGAAGGCAACGAGGCGGACTTGAATGCGAGGCAGAATAGCAGGAAACAGATTTCAAGAGGTACGTTAGAATCGCCTGTAAAGCACAAGAAGAGGGGCACAACTTCGACAATGATGCACTTGGCCAAAAAGGGCGTATGCGTTTTCTCCTGAATATATTCAGGAGAAAACGCATACGCCCTTTTTGGCCAAGCAAGCAAGCGGGCAATGCAAATCTGCACTACAAAGAAGTATCACTTCCCACCGGTCAAAAGGGACATCCACAAAATGTGTAAAAACCAGAAAGGCAAGACAGGCCCTGGAGAACAGGGAGCCTTGTTATGCTGATGGGCGGGATGTAAGTTGCCAACTGCCTCACTGGAGGAGTGCATTGTGTTCCCTAAAACAAGTAAACAACAGAGCTACAGAGCCAAGGGCACTTCCAGTCTAGGGAATATACCTTGGGAAAACTGAAAATCCATAAGACAGAGCCACCCCCAAATTGAGGGCTGCACTGCTTACAAGAACCTCAACCTGGGTACACCTGAAATATCCCAGGAAATGTAAAAATGGTTCAAAACACTGTGGAACTTACGTACGATGGAATATCCCTCAGCCATGAAATCAATGTCATAAGACCAGTAGCAGCAAAATGAGTGGATTCAGGTACGATGATTCTAAGTGAAAGAAGTCACACAGAAAAAGAAACTTATCATAAGATATCACTTAGGAAGATCCTGTAAACATGGCAACACATGAACTGAGTTAGGAAAGAGAACAGAGTCTCACATTTAGAAAACACTCTTATGCCTGCTTAAGGGGGAAGGAGAGGTGGGGTGATGCATCAAACCAGAGTTTGATATAAGCACAGGTACTGTTCCAAAAACCAACTATGGAATAGACAAGACCTACACCTTCCTCAGTGAAAGGGACTCAAAACACCATATTTCCCGCAGAGGAATAGATCTGACTAGTAAGAATCTTAAAACCTATGTATTGATATGTCTCCGTAAGGGAATCAAGTGTGTCTAGACTGGCATAAACATGGCAGCGAGAATCAGCTCAAACCCACTCTAAAAAGGAATTTCAAAAACAGAACAAAGAAACAGGGAAATTCTTTACAATTCCTTCAGGGTCTCTGATGCAACCTGGAATGACCCTATCTACGATGACAGCTGGATGTGGCATGAGGCTGGACACTTGGGACTGAGAGGATTGGTGAGATTGGGTGAGCAAATGCAGACCCTTTAAAGCAATAATGCATGGCCACCATTCCATGGGTCCCACCTCTCCAGGTTGAAGGGAATATTACTACAGCTATAACATGTACGGGAAACCTAGAGAATGGACACACTGTGAATACGAAAGGTTTCTAAAACTCAACGAAGAGTCCCTCTCCTGGTGCTCCGGTTTGACTTTCCAACAGCTTTACTATCAATCTCCCAACTTGGAGAGACAGCCCCTTTAAGCTCCTGGTTCACACAGGTTGCCCATTTGGCAGAGGAGGAAAGGGAAGAGGGAGAACCAATGAGAGAGTAGCTGTTAGGCATTTGGATGGGCACATGTCACTCTAATTTCCCGGCAGGAAGAAGAATTCACCAAAGTCTCAGCCACCCACCGGGAACCAGTATAGGTCCTGAACCAAATGTTTGGACTTGCGTTCAGCTCACAAAAAACGAGTTGAAAAATGGAGCTCAGGGGCACAGCAATTCACAAACCGGCAGAGTAATCAAGGCCAACTATCGTCCAAAAATCTGTTGAGGGAAGGCAACGAGGCGGACTTGAATGCGAGGCAGAATAGCAGGAAACAGATTTCAAGAGGTACGTTAGAATCGCCTGTAAAGCACAGGAAGAGGGGCACAACTTCGACAATGATGCACTTGGCCAAAAAGGGCGTATGCGTTTTCTCCTGAATATATTCAGGAGAAAACGCATACGCCCTTTTTGGCCAAGCAAGCAAGCGGGCAATGCAAATCTGCACTACAAAGAAGTATCACTTCCCAACGGTCAAAAGGGACATCCACAAAATGTGTAAAAACCAGAAAGGCAAGACAGGCCCTGGAGAACAGGGAGCCTTGTTATGCTGATGGGCGGGATGTAAGTTGCCAACTGCCTCACTGGAGGAGTGCATTGTGTTCCCTAAAACAAGTAAACAACAGAGCTACAGAGCCAAGGGCACTTCCAGTCTAGGGAATATACCTTGGGAAAACTGAAAATCCATAAGACAGAGCCACCCCCAAATTGAGGGCTGCACTGCTTACAAGAACCTCAACCTGGGTACACCTGAAATATCCCAGGAAATGTAAAAATGGTTCAAAACATTGTGGAACTTACGTACGATGGAATATCCCTCAGCCATGAAATCAATGTCATAAGACCAGTAGCAGCAAAATGAGTGGATTCAGGTACGATGATTCTAAGTGAAAGAAGTCACACAGAAAAAGAAACTTATCATAAGATATCACTTAGGAAGATCCTGTAAACATGGCAACACATGAACTGAGTTAGGAAAGAGAACAGAGTCTCACATTTAGAAAACACTCTTATGCCTGCTTAAGGGGGAAGGAGAGGTGGGGTGATGCATCAAACCAGAGTTTGATATAAGCACAGGTACTGTTCCAAAAACCAACTATGGAATAGACAAGACCTACACCTTCCTCAGTGAAAGGGACTCAAAACCCCATATTCCCCGCAGAGGAATAGATCTGACTAGTAAGAATCTTAAAACCTATGTATTGATATGTCTCCGTAAGGGAATCAAGTGTGTCTAGACTGGCATAAACATGGCAGCGAGAATCAGCTCAAACCCACTCTAAAAAGGAATTTCAAAAACAGAACAAAGAAACAGGGAAATTCTTTACAATTCCTTCAGGGTCTCTGATGCAACCTGGAATGACCCTATCTACGATGACAGCTGGATGTGGCATGAGGCTGGACACTTGGGACTGAGAGGATTGGTGAGATTGGGTGAGCAAATGCAGACCCTTTAAAGCAATAATGCATGGCCACCATTCCATGGGTCCCACCTCTCCAGGTTGAAGGGAATATTACTACAGCTATAACATGTACGGGAAACCTAGAGAATGGACACACTGTGAATACGAAAGGTTTCTAAAACTCAACGAAGAGTCCCTCTCCTGGTGCTCCGGTTTGACTTTCCAACAGCTTTACTATCAATCTCCCAACTTGGAGAGACAGCCCCTTTAAGCTCCTGGTTCACACAGGTTGCCCATTTGGCAGAGGAGGAAAGGGAAGAGGGAGAACCAATGAGAGAGTAGCTGTTAGGCATTTGGATGGGCACATGTCACTCTAATTTCCCGGCAGGAAGAAGAATTCACCAAAGTCTCAGCCACCCACCGGGAACCAGTATAGGTCCTGAACCAAATGTTTGGACTTGCGTTCAGCTCACAAAAACGAGTTGAAAAATGGAGCTCAGGGGCACAGCAATTCACAAACTGGCAGAGTAATCAAGGCCAACTATCGTCCAAAAATCTGTTGAGGGAAGGCAACGAGGCGGACTTGAATGCGAGGCAGAATAGCAGGAAACAGATTTCAAGAGGTACGTTAGAATCGCCTGTAAAGCACAGGAAGAGGGGCACAACTTCGACAATGATGCACTTGGCCAAAAAGGGCGTATGCGTTTTCTCCTGAATATATTCAGGAGAAAACGCATACGCCCTTTTTGGCCAAGCAAGCAAGCGGGCAATGCAAATCTGCACTACAAAGAAGTATCACTTCCCACCGGTCAAAAGGGACATCCACAAAATGTGTAAAAACCAGAAAGGCAAGACAGGCCCTGGAGAACAGGGAGCCTTGTTATGCTGATGGGCGGGATGTAAGTTGCCAACTGCCTCACTGGAGGAGTGCATTGTGTTCCCTAAAACAAGTAAACAACAGAGCTACAGAGCCAAGGGCACTTCCAGTCTAGGGAATATACCTTGGGAAAACTGAAAATCCATAAGACAGAGCCACCCCCAAATTGAGGGCTGCACTGCTTACAAGAACCTCAACCTGGGTACACCTGAAATATCCCAGGAAATGTAAAAATGGTTCAAAACATTGTGGAACTTACGTACGATGGAATATCCCTCAGCCATGAAATCAATGTCATAAGACCAGTAGCAGCAAAATGAGTGGATTCAGGTACGATGATTCTAAGTGAAAGAAGTCACACAGAAAAAGAAACTTATCATAAGATATCACTTAGGAAGATCCTGTAAACATGGCAACACATGAACTGAGTTAGGAAAGAGAACAGAGTCTCACATTTAGAGAACACTCTTATGCCTGCTTAAGGGGGAAGGAGAGGTGGGGTGATGCATCAAACCAGAGTTTGATATAAGCACAGGTACTGTTCCAAAAACCAACTATGGAATAGACAAGACCTACACCTTCCTCAGTGAAAGGGACTCAAAACCCCATATTTCCCGCAGAGGAATAGATCTGACTAGTAAGAATCTTAAAACCTATGTATTGATATGTCTCCGTAAGGGAATCAAGTGTGTCTAGACTGGCATAAACATGGCAGCGAGAATCAGCTCAAACCCACTCTAAAAAGGAATTTCAAAAACAGAACAAAGAAACAGGGAAATTCTTTACAATTCCTTCAGGGTCTCTGATGCAACCTGGAATGACCCTATCTACGATGACAGCTGGATGTGGCATGAGGCTGGACACTTGGGACTGAGAGGATTGGTGAGATTGGGTGAGCAAATGCAGACCCTTTAAAGCAATAATGCATGGCCACCATTCCATGGGTCCCACCTCTCCAGGTTGAAGGGAATATTACTACAGCTATAACATGTACGGGAAACCTAGAGAATGGACACACTGTGAATACGAAAGGTTTCTAAAACTCAACGAAGAGTCCCTCTCCTGGTGCTCCGGTTTGACTTTCCAACAGCTTTACTATCAATCTCCCAACTTGGAGAGACAGCCCCTTTAAGCTCCTGGTTCACACAGGTTGCCCATTTGGCAGAGGAGGAAAGGGAAGAGGGAGAACCAATGAGAGAGTAGCTGTTAGGCATTTGGATGGGCACATGTCACTCTAATTTCCCGGCAGGAAGAAGAATTCACCAAAGTCTCAGCCACCCACCGGGAACCAGTATAGGTCCTGAACCAAATGTTTGGACTTGCGTTCAGCTCACAAAAAACGAGTTGAAAAATGGAGCTCAGGGGCACAGCAATTCACAAACTGGCAGAGTAATCAAGGCCAACTATCGTCCAAAAATCTGTTGAGGGAAGGCAACGAGGCGGACTTGAATGCGAGGCAGAATAGCAGGAAACAGATTTCAAGAGGTACGTTAGAATCGCCTGTAAAGCACAGGAAGAGGGGCACAACTTCGACAATGATGCACTTGGCCAAAAAGGGCGTATGCGTTTTCTCCTGAATATATTCAGGAGAAAACGCATACGCCCTTTTTGGCCAAGCAAGCAAGCGGGCAATGCAAATCTGCACTACAAAGAAGTATCACTTCCCACCGGTCAAAAGGGACATCCACAAAATGTGTAAAAACCAGAAAGGCAAGACAGGCCCTGGAGAACAGGGAGCCTTGTTATGCTGATGGGCGGGATGTAAGTTGCCAACTGCCTCACTGGAGGAGTGCATTGTGTTCCCTAAAACAAGTAAACAACAGAGCTCCAGAGCCAAGGGCACTTCCAGTCTAGGGAATATACCTTGGGAAAACTGAAAATCCATAAGACAGAGCCACCCCCAAATTGAGGGCTGCACTGCTTACAAGAACCTCAACCTGGGTACACCTGAAATATCCCAGGAAATGTAAAAATGGTTCAAAACATTGTGGAACTTACGTACGATGGAATATCCCTCAGCCATGAAATCAATGTCATAAGACCAGTAGCAGCAAAATGAGTGGATTCAGGTACGATGATTCTAAGTGAAAGAAGTCACACAGAAAAAGAAACTTATCATAAGATATCACTTAGGAAGATCCTGTAAACATGGCAACACATGAACTGAGTTAGGAAAGAGAACAGAGTCTCACATTTAGAAAACACTCTTATGCCTGCTTAAGGGGGAAGGAGAGGTGGGGTGATGCATCAAACCAGAGTTTGATATAAGCACAGGTACTGTTCCAAAAACCAACTATGGAATAGACAAGACCTACACCTTCCTCAGTGAAAGGGACTCAAAACCCCATATTCCCCGCAGAGGAATAGATCTGACTAGTAAGAATCTTAAAACCTATGTATTGATATGTCTCCGTAAGGGAATCAAGTGTGTCTAGACTGGCATAAACATGGCAGCGAGAATCAGCTCAAACCCACTCTAAAAAGGAATTTCAAAAACAGAACAAAGAAACAGGGAAATTCTTTACAATTCCTTCAGGGTCTCTGATGCAACCTGGAATGACCCTATCTACGATGACAGCTGGATGTGGCATGAGGCTGGACACTTGGGACTGAGAGGATTGGTGAGATTGGGTGAGCAAATGCAGACCCTTTAAAGCAATAATGCATGGCCACCATTCCATGGGTCCCACCTCTCCAGGTTGAAGGGAATATTACTACAGCTATAACATGTACGGGAAACCTAGAGAATGGACACACTGTGAATACGAAAGGTTTCTAAAACTCAACGAAGAGTCCCTCTCCTGGTGCTCCGGTTTGACTTTCCAACAGCTTTACTATCAATCTCCCAACTTGGAGAGACAGCCCCTTTAAGCTCCTGGTTCACACAGGTTGCCCATTTGGCAGAGGAGGAAAGGGAAGAGGGAGAACCAATGAGAGAGTAGCTGTTAGGCATTTGGATGGGCACATGTCACTCTAATTTCCCGGCAGGAAGAAGAATTCACCAAAGTCTCAGCCACCCACCGGGAACCAGTATAGGTCCTGAACCAAATGTTTGGACTTGCGTTCAGCTCACAAAAAACGAGTTGAAAAATGGAGCTCAGGGGCACAGCAATTCACAAACCGGCAGAGTAATCAAGGCCAACTATCGTCCAAAAATCTGTTGAGGGAAGGCAACGAGGCGGACTTGAATGCGAGGCAGAATAGCAGGAAACAGATTTCAAGAGGTACGTTAGAATCGCCTGTAAAGCACAGGAAGAGGGGCACAACTTCGACAATGATGCACTTGGCCAAAAAGGGCGTATGCGTTTTCTCCTGAATATATTCAGGAGAAAACGCATACGCCCTTTTTGGCCAAGCAAGCAAGCGGGCAATGCAAATCTGCACTACAAAGCAGTATCACTTCCCACCGGTCAAAAGGGACATCCACAAAATGTGTAAAAACCAGAAAGGCAAGACAGGCCCTGGAGAACAGGGAGCCTTGTTATGCTGATGGGCGGGATGTAAGTTGCCAACTGCCTCACTGGAGGAGTGCATTGTGTTCCCTAAAACAAGTAAACAACAGAGCTACAGAGCCAAGGGCACTTCCAGTCTAGGGAATATACCTTGGGAAAACTGAAAATCCATAAGACAGAGCCACCCCCAAATTGAGGGCTGCACTGCTTACAAGAACCTCAACTTGGGTACACCTGAAATATCCCAGGAAATGTAAAAATGGTTCAAAACACTGTGGAACTTACGTACGATGGAATATCCCTCAGCCATGAAATCAATGTCATAAGACCAGTAGCAGCAAAATGAGTGGATTCAGGTACGATGATTCTAAGTGAAAGAAGTCACACAGAAAAAGAAACTTATCATAAGATATCACTTAGGAAGATCCTGTAAACATGGCAACACATGAACTGAGTTAGGAAAGAGAACAGAGTCTCACATTTAGAAAACACTCTTATGCCTGCTTAAGGGGGAAGGAGAGGTGGGGTGATGCATCAAACCAGAGTTTGATATAAGCACAGGTACTGTTCCAAAAACCAACTATGGAATAGACAAGACCTACACCTTCCTCAGTGAAAGGGACTCAAAACACCATATTCCCCGCAGAGGAATAGATCTGACTAGTAAGAATCTTAAAACCTATGTATTGATATGTCTCCGTAAGGGAATCAAGTGTGTCTAGACTGGCATAAACATGGCAGCGAGAATCAGCTCAAACCCACTCTAAAAAGGAATTTCAAAAACAGAACAAAGAAACAGGGAAATTCTTTACAATTCCTTCAGGGTCTCTGATGCAACCTGGAATGACCCTATCTACGATGACAGCTGGATGTGGCATGAGGCTGGACACTTGGGACTGAGAGGATTGGTGAGATTGGGTGAGCAAATGCAGACCCTTTAAAGCAATAATGCATGGCCACCATTCCATGGGTCCCACCTCTCCAGGTTGAAGGGAATATTACTACAGCTATAACATGTACGGGAAACCTAGAGAATGGACACACTGTGAATACGAAAGGTTTCTAAAACTCAACGAAGAGTCCCTCTCCTGGTGCTCCGGTTTGACTTTCCAACAGCTTTACTATCAATCTCCCAACTTGGAGAGACAGCCCCTTTAAGCTCCTGGTTCACACAGGTTGCCCATTTGGCAGAGGAGGAAAGGGAAGAGGGAGAACCAATGAGAGAGTAGCTGTTAGGCATTTGGATGGGCACATGTCACTCTAATTTCCCGGCAGGAAGAAGAATTCACCAAAGTCTCAGCCACCCACCGGGAACCAGTATAGGTCCTGAACCAAATGTTTGGACTTGCGTTCAGCTCACAAAAAACGAGTTGAAAAATGGAGCTCAGGGGCACAGCAATTCACAAACCGGCAGAGTAATCAAGGCCAACTATCGTCCAAAAATCTGTTGAGGGAAGGCAACGAGGCGGACTTGAATGCGAGGCAGAATAGCAGGAAACAGATTTCAAGAGGTACGTTAGAATCGCCTGTAAAGCACAGGAAGAGGGGCACAACTTCGACAATGATGCACTTGGCCAAAAAGGGCGTATGCGTTTTCTCCTGAATATATTCAGGAGAAAACGCATACGCCCTTTTTGGCCAAGCAAGCAAGCGGGCAATGCAAATCTGCACTACAAAGAAGTATCACTTCCCACCGGTCAAAAGGGACATCCACAAAATGTGTAAAAACCAGAAAGGCAAGACAGGCCCTGGAGAACAGGGAGCCTTGTTATGCTGATGGGCGGGATGTAAGTTGCCAACTGCCTCACTGGAGGAGTGCATTGTGTTCCCTAAAACAAGTAAACAACAGAGCTACAGAGCCAAGGGCACTTCCAGTCTAGGGAATATACCTTGGGAAAACTGAAAATCCATAAGACAGAGCCACCCCCAAATTGAGGGTTGCACTGCTTACAAGAACCTCAACCTGGGTACACCTGAAATATCCCAGGAAATGTAAAAATGGTTCAAAACATTGTGGAACTTACGTACGATGGAATATCCCTCAGCCATGAAATCAATGTCATAAGACCAGTAGCAGCAAAATGAGTGGATTCAGGTACGATGATTCTAAGTGAAAGAAGTCACACAGAAAAAGAAACTTATCATAAGATATCACTTAGGAAGATCCTGTAAACATGGCAACACATGAACTGAGTTAGGAAAGAGAACAGAGTCTCACATTTAGAAAACACTCTTATGCCTGCTTAAGGGGGAAGGAGAGGTGGGGTGATGCATCAAACCAGAGTTTGATATAAGCACAGGTACTGTTCCAAAAACCAACTATGGAATAGACAAGACCTACACCTTCCTCAGTGAAAGGGACTCAAAACACCATATTCCCCGCAGAGGAATAGATCTGACTAGTAAGAATCTTAAAACCTATGTATTGATATGTCTCCGTAAGGGAATCAAGTGTGTCTAGACTGGCATAAACATGGCAGCGAGAATCAGCTCAAACCCACTCTAAAAAGGAATTTCAAAAACAGAACAAAGAAACAGGGAAATTCTTTACAATTCCTTCAGGGTCTCTGATGCAACCTGGAATGACCCTATCTACGATGACAGCTGGATGTGGCATGAGGCTGGACACTTGGGACTGAGAGGATTGGTGAGATTGGGTGAGCAAATGCAGACCCTTTAAAGCAATAATGCATGGCCACCATTCCATGGGTCCCACCTCTCCAGGTTGAAGGGAATATTACTACAGCTATAACATGTACGGGAAACCTAGAGAATGGACACACTGTGAATACGAAAGGTTTCTAAAACTCAACGAAGAGTCCCTCTCCTGGTGCTCCGGTTTGACTTTCCAACAGCTTTACTATCAATCTCCCAACTTGGAGAGACAGCCCCTTTAAGCTCCTGGTTCACACAGGTTGCCCATTTGGCAGAGGAGGAAAGGGAAGAGGGAGAACCAATGAGAGAGTAGCTGTTAGGCATTTGGATGGGCACATGTCACTCTAATTTCCCGGCAGGAAGAAGAATTCACCAAAGTCTCAGCCACCCACCGGGAACCAGTATAGGTCCTGAACCAAATGTTTGGACTTGCGTTCAGCTCACAAAAAACGAGTTGAAAAATGGAGCTCAGGGGCACAGCAATTCACAAACCGGCAGAGTAATCAAGGCCAACTATCGTCCAAAAATCTGTTGAGGGAAGGCAACGAGGCGGACTTGAATGCGAGGCAGAATAGCAGGAAACAGATTTCAAGAGGTACGTTAGAATCGCCTGTAAAGCACAGGAAGAGGGGCACAACTTCGACAATGATGCACTTGGCCAAAAAGGGCGTATGCGTTTTCTCCTGAATATATTCAGGAGAAAACGCATACGCCCTTTTTGGCCAAGCAAGCAAGCGGGCAATGCAAATCTGCACTACAAAGAAGTATCACTTCCCACCGGTCAAAAGGGACATCCACAAAATGTGTAAAAACCAGAAAGGCAAGACAGGCCCTGGAGAACAGGGAGCCTTGTTATGCTGATGGGCGGGATGTAAGTTGCCAACTGCCTCACTGGAGGAGTGCATTGTGTTCCCTAAAACAAGTAAACAACAGAGCTACAGAGCCAAGGGCACTTCCAGTCTAGGGAATATACCTTGGGAAAACTGAAAATCCATAAGACAGAGCCACCCCCAAATTGAGGGCTGCACTGCTTACAAGAACCTCAACCTGGGTACACCTGAAATATCCCAGGAAATGTAAAAATGGTTCAAAACATTGTGGAACTTACGTACGATGGAATATCCCTCAGCCATGAAATCAATGTCATAAGACCAGTAGCAGCAAAATGAGTGGATTCAGGTACGATGATTCTAAGTGAAAGAAGTCACACAGAAAAAGAAACTTATCATAAGATATCACTTAGGAAGATCCTGTAAACATGGCAACACATGAACTGAGTTAGGAAAGAGAACAGAGTCTCACATTTAGAAAACACTCTTATGCCTGCTTAAGGGGGAAGGAGAGGTGGGGTGATGCATCAAACCAGAGTTTGATATAAGCACAGGTACTGTTCCAAAAACCAACTATGGAATAGACAAGACCTACACCTTCCTCAGTGAAAGGGACTCAAAACCCCATATTCCCCGCAGAGGAATAGATCTGACTAGTAAGAATCTTAAAACCTATGTATTGATATGTCTCCGTAAGGGAATCAAGTGTGTCTAGACTGGCATAAACATGGCAGCGAGAATCAGCTCAAACCCACTCTAAAAAGGAATTTCAAAAACAGAACAAAGAAACAGGGAAATTCTTTACAATTCCTTCAGGGTCTCTGATGCAACCTGGAATGACCCTATCTACGATGACAGCTGGATGTGGCATGAGGCTGGACACTTGGGACTGAGAGGATTGGTGAGATTGGGTGAGCAAATGCAGACCCTTTAAAGCAATAATGCATGGCCACCATTCCATGGGTCCCACCTCTCCAGGTTGAAGGGAATATTACTACAGCTATAACATGTACGGGAAACCTAGAGAATGGACACACTGTGAATACGAAAGGTTTCTAAAACTCAACGAAGAGTCCCTCTCCTGGTGCTCCGGTTTGACTTTCCAACAGCTTTACTATCAATCTCCCAACTTGGAGAGACAGCCCCTTTAAGCTCCTGGTTCACACAGGTTGTCCATTTGGCAGAGGAGGAAAGGGAAGAGGGAGAACCAATGAGAGAGTAGCTGTTAGGCATTTGGATGGGCACATGTCACTCTAATTTCCCGGCAGGAAGAAGAATTCACCAAAGTCTCAGCCACCCACCGGGAACCAGTATAGGTCCTGAACCAAATGTTTGGACTTGCGTTCAGCTCACAAAAAACGAGTTGAAAAATGGAGCTCAGGGGCACAGCAATTCACAAACTGGCAGAGTAATCAAGGCCAACTATCGTCCAAAAATCTGTTGAGGGAAGGCAACGAGGCGGACTTGAATGCGAGGCAGAATAGCAGGAAACAGATTTCAAGAGGTACGTTAGAATCGCCTGTAAAGCACAGGAAGAGGGGCACAACTTCGACAATGATGCACTTGGCCAAAAAGGGCGTATGCGTTTTCTCCTGAATATATTCAGGAGAAAACGCATACGCCCTTTTTGGCCAAGCAAGCAAGCGGGCAATGCAAATCTGCACTACAAAGAAGTATCACTTCCCACCGGTCAAAAGGGACATCCACAAAATGTGTAAAAACCAGAAAGGCAAGACAGGCCCTGGAGAACAGGGAGCCTTGTTATGCTGATGGGCGGGATGTAAGTTGCCAACTGCCTCACTGGAGGAGTGCATTGTGTTCCCTAAAACAAGTAAACAACAGAGCTACAGAGCCAAGGGCACTTCCAGTCTAGGGAATATACCTTGGGAAAACTGAAAATCCATAAGACAGAGCCACCCCCAAATTGAGGGCTGCACTGCTTACAAGAACCTCAACCTGGGTACACCTGAAATATCCCAGGAAATGTAAAAATGGTTCAAAACATTGTGGAACTTACGTACGATGGAATATCCCTCAGCCATGAAATCAATGTCATAAGACCAGTAGCAGCAAAATGAGTGGATTCAGGTACGATGATTCTAAGTGAAAGAAGTCACACAGAAAAAGAAACTTATCATAAGATATCACTTAGGAAGATCCTGTAAACATGGCAACACATGAACTGAGTTTGGCAAGAGAACAGAGTCTCACATTTAGAAAACACTCTTATGCCTGCTTAAGGGGGAAGGAGAGGTGGGGTGATGCATCAAACCAGAGTTTGATATAAGCACAGGTACTGTTCCAAAAACCAACTATGGAATAGACAAGACCTACACCTTCCTCAGTGAAAGGGACTCAAAACCCCATATTTCCCGCAGAGGAATAGATCTGACTAGTAAGAATCTTAAAACCTATGTATTGATATGTCTCCGTAAGGGAATCAAGTGTGTCTAGACTGGCATAAACATGGCAGCGAGAATCAGCTCAAACCCACTCTAAAAAGGAATTTCAAAAACAGAACAAAGAAACAGGGAAATTCTTTACAATTCCTTCAGGGTCTCTGATGCAACCTGGAATGACCCTATCTACGATGACAGCTGGATGTGGCATGAGGCTGGACAC
The DNA here is from genome assembly GCF_964341445.2 of Mesoplodon mirus. NCBI lineage: Eukaryota > Metazoa > Chordata > Mammalia > Artiodactyla > Ziphiidae > Mesoplodon > Mesoplodon mirus. The sequence continues at coordinate 2,842,219 of NW_028295810.1, forward strand.
TTGGGACTGAGAGGATTGGTGAGATTGGGTGAGCAAATGCAGACCCTTTAAAGCAATAATGCATGGCCACCATTCCATGGGTCCCACCTCTCCAGGTTGAAGGGAATATTACTACAGCTATAACATGTACGGGAAACCTAGAGAATGGACACACTGTGAATACGAAAGGTTTCTAAAACTCAACGAAGAGTCCCTCTCCTGGTGCTCCGGTTTGACTTTCCAACAGCTTTACTATCAATCTCCCAACTTGGAGAGACAGCCCCTTTAAGCTCCTGGTTCACACAGGTTGCCCATTTGGCAGAGGAGGAAAGGGAAGAGGGAGAACCAATGAGAGAGTAGCTGTTAGGCATTTGGATGGGCACATGTCACTCTAATTTCCCGGCAGGAAGAAGAATTCACCAAAGTCTCAGCCACCCACCGGGAACCAGTATAGGTCCTGAACCAAATGTTTGGACTTGCGTTCAGCTCACAAAAAACGAGTTGAAAAATGGAGCTCAGGGGCACAGCAATTCACAAACTGGCAGAGTAATCAAGGCCAACTATCGTCCAAAAATCTGTTGAGGGAAAGCAACGAGGCGGACTTGAATGCGAGGCAGAATAGCAGGAAACAGATTTCAAGAGGTACGTTAGAATCACCTGTAAAGCACAGGAAGAGGGGCACAACTTGGACAATGATGCACTTGCCCAAAAAGGGTGTATGCGTTTTCTCCTGAATATATTCAGGAGAAAACGCATACGCCCTTTTTGGCCAAGCAAGCAAGCGGGCAATGCAAATCTGCACTACAAAGAAGTATCACTTCCCACCGGTCAAAAGGGACATCCACAAAATGTGTAAAAACCAGAAAGGCAAGACAGGCCCTGGAGAACAGGGAGCCTTGTTATGCTGATGGGCGGGATGTAAGTTGCCAACTGCCTCACTGGAGGAGTGCATTGTGTTCCCTAAAACAAGTAAACAACAGAGCTACAGAGCCAAGGGCACTTCCAGTCTAGGGAATATACCTTGGGAAAACTGAAAATCCATAAGACAGAGCCACCCCCAAATTGAGGGCTGCACTGCTTACAAGAAACTCAACCTGGGTACACCTGAAATATCCCAGGAAATGTAAAAATGGTTCAAAACATTGTGGAACTTACGTACGATGGAATATCCCTCAGCCATGAAATCAATGTCATAAGACCAGTAGCAGCAAAATGAGTGGATTCAGGTACGATGATTCTAAGTGAAAGAAGTCACACAGAAAAAGAAACTTATCATAAGATATCACTTAGGAAGATCCTGTAAACATGGCAACACATGAACTGAGTTAGGAAAGAGAACAGAGTCTCACATTTAGAAAACACTCTTATGCCTGCTTAAGGGGGAAGGAGAGGTGGGGTGATGCATCAAACCAGAGTTTGATATAAGCACAGGTACTGTTCCAAAAACCAACTATGGAATAGACAAGACCTACACCTTCCTCAGTGAAAGGGACTCAAAACCCCATATTCCCCGCAGAGGAATAGATCTGACTAGTAAGAATCTTAAAACCTATGTATTGATATGTCTCCGTAAGGGAATCAAGTGTGTCTAGACTGGCATAAACATGGCAGCGAGAATCAGCTCAAACCCACTCTAAAAAGGAATTTCAAAAACAGAACAAAGAAACAGGGAAATTCTTTACAATTCCTTCAGGGTCTCTGATGCAACCTGGAATGACCCTATCTACGATGACAGCTGGATGTGGCATGAGGCTGGACACTTGGGACTGAGAGGATTGGTGAGATTGGGTGAGCAAATGCAGACCCTTTAAAGCAATAATGCATGGCCACCATTCCATGGGTCCCACCTCTCCAGGTTGAAGGGAATATTACTACAGCTATAACATGTACGGGAAACCTAGAGAATGGACACACTGTGAATACGAAAGGTTTCTAAAACTCAACGAAGAGTCCCTCTCCTGGTGCTCCGGTTTGACTTTCCAACAGCTTTACTATCAATCTCCCAACTTGGAGAGACAGCCCCTTTAAGCTCCTGGTTCACACAGGTTGCCCATTTGGCAGAGGAGGAAAGGGAAGAGGGAGAACCAATGAGAGAGTAGCTGTTAGGCATTTGGATGGGCACATGTCACTCTAATTTCCCGGCAGGAAGAAGAATTCACCAAAGTCTCAGCCACCCACCGGGAACCAGTATAGGTCCTGAACCAAATGTTTGGACTTGCGTTCAGCTCACAAAAAACGAGTTGAAAAATGGAGCTCAGGGGCACAGCAATTCACAAACCGGCAGAGTAATCAAGGCCAACTATCGTCCAAAAATCTGTTGAGGGAAGGCAACGAGGCGGACTTGAATGCGAGGCAGAATAGCAGGAAACAGATTTCAAGAGGTACGTTAGAATCGCCTGTAAAGCACAGGAAGAGGGGCACAACTTCGACAATGATGCACTTGGCCAAAAAGGGCGTATGCGTTTTCTCCTGAATATATTCAGGAGAAAACGCATACGCCCTTTTTGGCCAAGCAAGCAAGCGGGCAATGCAAATCTGCACTACAAAGAGGTATCACTTCCCACCGGTCAAAAGGGACATCCACAAAATGTGTAAAAACCAGAAAGGCAAGACAGGCCCTGGAGAACAGGGAGCCTTGTTATGCTGATGGGCGGGATGTAAGTTGCCAACTGCCTCACTGGAGGAGTGCATTGTGTTCCCTAAAACAAGTAAACAACAGAGCTACAGAGCCAAGGGCACTTCCAGTCTAGGGAATATACCTTGGGAAAACTGAAAATCCATAAGACAGAGCCACCCCCAAATTGAGGGCTGCACTGCTTACAAGAACCTCAACCTGGGTACACCTGAAATATCCCAGGAAATGTAAAAATGGTTCAAAACATTGTGGAACTTACGTACGATGGAATATCCCTCAGCCATGAAATCAATGTCATAAGACCAGTAGCAGCAAAATGAGTGGATTCAGGTACGATGATTCTAAGTGAAAGAAGTCACACAGAAAAAGAAACTTATCATAAGATATCACTTAGGAAGATCCTGTAAACATGGCAACACATGAACTGAGTTAGGAAAGAGAACAGAGTCTCACATTTAGAAAACACTCTTATGCCTGCTTAAGGGGGAAGGAGAGGTGGGGTGATGCATCAAACCAGAGTTTGATATAAGCACAGGTACTGTTCCAAAAACCAACTATGGAATAGACAAGACCTACACCTTCCTCAGTGAAAGGGACTCAAAACCCCATATTTCCCGCAGAGGAATAGATCTGACTAGTAAGAATCTTAAAACCTATGTATTGATATGTCTCCGTAAGGGAATCAAGTGTGTCTAGACTGGCATAAACATGGCAGCGAGAATCAGCTCAAACCCACTCTAAAAAGGAATTTCAAAAACAGAACAAAGAAACAGGGAAATTCTTTACAATTCCTTCAGGGTCTCTGATGCAACCTGGAATGACCCTATCTACGATGACAGCTGGATGTGGCATGAGGCTGGACACTTGGGACTGAGAGGATTGGTGAGATTGGGTGAGCAAATGCAGACCCTTTAAAGCAATAATGCATGGCCACCATTCCATGGGTCCCACCTCTCCAGGTTGAAGGGAATATTACTACAGCTATAACATGTACGGGAAACCTAGAGAATGGACACACTGTGAATACGAAAGGTTTCTAAAACTCAACGAAGAGTCCCTCTCCTGGTGCTCCGGTTTGACTTTCCAACAGCTTTACTATCAATCTCCCAACTTGGAGAGACAGCCCCTTTAAGCTCCTTGTTCACACAGGTTGCCCATTTGGCAGAGGAGGAAAGGGAAGAGGGAGAACCAATGAGAGAGTAGCTGTTAGGCATTTGGATGGGCACATGTCACTCTAATTTCCCGGCAGGAAGAAGAATTCACCAAAGTCTCAGCCACCCACCGGGAACCAGTATAGGTCCTGAACCAAATGTTTGGACTTGCGTTCAGCTCACAAAAAACGAGTTGAAAAATGGAGCTCAGGGGCACAGCAATTCACAAACTGGCAGAGTAATCAAGGCCAACTATCGTCCAAAAATCTGTTGAGGGAAGGCAACGAGGCGGACTTGAATGCGAGGCAGAATAGCAGGAAACAGATTTCAAGAGGTACGTTAGAATCGCCTGTAAAGCACAGGAAGAGGGGCACAACTTGGACAATGATGCACTTGGCCAAAAAGGGCGTATGCGTTTTCTCCTGAATATATTCAGGAGAAAACGCATACGCCCTTTTTGGCCAAGCAAGCAAGCGGGCAATGCAAATCTGCACTACAAAGAAGTATCACTTCCCACCGGTCAAAAGGGACATCCACAAAATGTGTAAAAACCAGAAAGGCAAGACAGGCCCTGGAGAACAGGGAGCCTTGTTATGCTGATGGGCGGGATGTAAGTTGCCAACTGCCTCACTGGAGGAGTGCATTGTGTTCCCTAAAACAAGTAAACAACAGAGCTACAGAGCCAAGGGCACTTCCAGTCTAGGGAATATACCTTGGGAAAACTGAAAATCCATAAGACAGAGCCACCCCCAAATTGAGGGCTGCACTGCTTACAAGAACCTCAACCTGGGTACACCTGAAATATCCCAGGAAATGTAAAAATGGTTCAAAACATTGTGGAACTTACGTACGATGGAATATCCCTCAGCCATGAAATCAATGTCATAAGACCAGTAGCAGCAAAATGAGTGGATTCAGGTACGATGATTCTAAGTGAAAGAAGTCACACAGAAAAAGAAACTTATCATAAGATATCACTTAGGAAGATCCTGTAAACATGGCAACACATGAACTGAGTTAGGAAAGAGAACAGAGTCTCACATTTAGAAAACACTCTTATGCCTGCTTAAGGGGGAAGGAGAGGTGGGGTGATGCATCAAACCAGAGTTTGATATAAGCACAGGTACTGTTCCAAAAACCAACTATGGAATAGACAAGACCTACACCTTCCTCAGTGAAAGGGACTCAAAACCCCATATTCCCCGCAGAGGAATAGATCTGACTAGTAAGAATCTTAAAACCTATGTATTGATATGTCTCCGTAAGGGAATCAAGTGTGTCTAGACTGGCATAAACATGGCAGCGAGAATCAGCTCAAACCCACTCTAAAAAGGAATTTCAAAAACAGAACAAAGAAACAGGGAAATTCTTTACAATTCCTTCAGGGTCTCTGATGCAACCTGGAATGACCCTATCTACGATGACAGCTGGATGTGGCATGAGGCTGGACACTTGGGACTGAGAGGATTGGTGAGATTGGGTGAGCAAATGCAGACCCTTTAAAGCAATAATGCATGGCCACCATTCCATGGGTCCCACCTCTCCAGGTTGAAGGGAATATTACTACAGCTATAACATGTACGGGAAACCTAGAGAATGGACACACTGTGAATACGAAAGGTTTCTAAAACTCAACGAAGAGTCCCTCTCCTGGTGCTCCGGTTTGACTTTCCAACAGCTTTACTATCAATCTCCCAACTTGGAGAGACAGCCCCTTTAAGCTCCTGGTTCACACAGGTTGTCCATTTGGCAGAGGAGGAAAGGGAAGAGGGAGAACCAATGAGAGAGTAGCTGTTAGGCATTTGGATGGGCACATGTCACTCTAATTTCCCGGCAGGAAGAAGAATTCACCAAAGTCTCAGCCACCCACCGGGAACCAGTATAGGTCCTGAACCAAATGTTTGGACTTGCGTTCAGCTCACAAAAAACGAGTTGAAAAATGGAGCTCAGGGGCACAGCAATTCACAAACTGGCAGAGTAATCAAGGCCAACTATCGTCCAAAAATCTGTTGAGGGAAGGCAACGAGGCGGACTTGAATGCGAGGCAGAATAGCAGGAAACAGATTTCAAGAGGTACATTAGAATCGCCTGTAAAGCACAGGAAGAGGGGCACAACTTCGACAATGATGCACTTGGCCAAAAAGGGCGTATGCGTTTTCTCCTGAATATATTCAGGAGAAAATGCATACGCCCTTTTTGGCCAAGCAAGCAAGCGGGCAATGCAAATCTGCACTACAAAGAAGTATCACTTCCCACCGGTCAAAAGGGACATCCACTAAATGTGTAAAAACCAGAAAGGCAAGACAGGCCCTGGAGAACAGGGAGCCTTGTTATGCTGATGGGCGGGATGTAAGTTGCCAACTGCCTCACTGGAGGAGTGCATTGTGTTCCCTAAAACAAGTAAACAACAGAGCTACAGAGCCAAGGGCACTTCCAGTCTAGGGAATATACCTTGGGAAAACTGAAAATCCATAAGACAGAGCCACCCCCAAATTGAGGGCTGCACTGCTTACAAGAACCTCAACCTGGGTACACCTGAAATATCCCAGGAAATGTAAAAATGGTTCAAAACATTGTGGAACTTACGTACGATGGAATATCCCTCAGCCATGAAATCAATGTCATAAGACCAGTAGCAGCAAAATGAGTGGATTCAGGTACGATGATTCTAAGTGAAAGAAGTCACACAGAAAAAGAAACTTATCATAAGATATCACTTAGGAAGATCCTGTAAACATGGCAACACATGAACTGAGTTAGGCAAGAGAACAGAGTCTCACATTTAGAAAACACTCTTATGCCTGCTTAAGGGGGAAGGAGAGGTGGGGTGATGCATCAAACCAGAGTTTGATATAAGCACAGGTACTGTTCCAAAAACCAACTATGGAATAGACAAGACCTACACCTTCCTCAGTGAAAGGGACTCAAAACCCCATATTTCCCGCAGAGGAATAGATCTGACTAGTAAGAATCTTAAAACCTATGTATTGATATGTCTCCGTAAGGGAATCAAGTGTGTCTAGACTGGCATAAACATGGCAGCGAGAATCAGCTCAAACCCACTCTAAAAAGGAATTTCAAAAACAGAACAAAGAAACAGGGAAATTCTTTACAATTCCTTCAGGGTCTCTGATGCAACCTGGAATGACCCTATCTACGATGACAGCTGGATGTGGCATGAGGCTGGACACTTGGGACTGAGAGGATTGGTGAGATTGGGTGAGCAAATGCAGACCCTTTAAAGCAATAATGCATGGCCACCATTCCATGGGTCCCACCTCTCCAGGTTGAAGGGAATATTACTACAGCTATAACATGTACGGGAAACCTAGAGAATGGACACACTGTGAATACGAAAGGTTTCTAAAACTCAACGAAGAGTCCCTCTCCTGGTGCTCCGGTTTGACTTTCCAACAGCTTTACTATCAATCTCCCAACTTGGAGAGACAGCCCCTTTAAGCTCCTGGTTCACACAGGTTGCCCATTTGGCAGAGGAGGAAAGGGAAGAGGGAGAACCAATGAGAGAGTAGCTGTTAGGCATTTGGATGGGCACATGTCACTCTAATTTCCCGGCAGGAAGAAGAATTCACCAAAGTCTCAGCCACCCACCGGGAACCAGTATAGGTCCTGAACCAAATGTTTGGACTTGCGTTCAGCTCACAAAAAACGAGTTGAAAAATGGAGCTCAGGGGCACAGCAATTCACAAACTGGCAGAGTAATCAAGGCCAACTATCGTCCAAAAATCTGTTGAGGGAAGGCAACGAGGCGGACTTGAATGCGAGGCAGAATAGCAGGAAACAGATTTCAAGAGGTACGTTAGAATCGCCTGTAAAGCACAGGAAGAGGGGCACAACTTGGACAATGATGCACTTGGCCAAAAAGGGCGTATGCGTTTTCTCCTGAATATATTCAGGAGAAAACGCATACGCCCTTTTTGGCCAAGCAAGCAAGCGGGCAATGCAAATCTGCACTACAAAGAAGTATCACTTCCCACCGGTCAAAAGGGACATCCACAAAATGTGTAAAAACCAGAAAGGCAAGACAGGCCCTGGAGAACAGGGAGCCTTGTTATGCTGATGGGCGGGATGTAAGTTGCCAACTGCCTCACTGGAGGAGTGCATTGTGTTCCCTAAAACAAGTAAACAACAGAGCTACAGAGCCAAGGGCACTTCCAGTCTAGGGAATATACCTTGGGAAAACTGAAAATCCATAAGACAGAGCCACCCCCAAATTGAGGGCTGCACTGCTTACAAGAACCTCAACCTGGGTACACCTGAAATATCCCAGGAAATATAAAAATGGTTCAAAACATTGTGGAACTTACGTACGATGGAATATCCCTCAGCCATGAAATCATTGTCATAAGACCAGTAGCAGCAAAATGAGTGGATTCAGGTACGATGATTCTAAGTGAAAGAAGTCACACAGAAAAAGAAACTTATCATAAGATATCACTTAGGAAGATCCTGTAAACATGGCAACACATGAACTGAGTTAGGAAAGAGAACAGAGTCTCACATTTAGAAAACACTCTTATGCCTGCTTAAGGGGGAAGGAGAGGTGGGGTGATGCATCAAACCAGAGTTTGATATAAGCACAGGTACTGTTCCAAAAACCAACTATGGAATAGACAAGACCTACACCTTCCTCAGTGAAAGGGACTCAAAACCCCATATTTCCCGCAGAGGAATAGATCTGACTAGTAAGAATCTTAAAACCTATGTATTGATATGTCTCCGTAAGGGAATCAAGTGTGTCTAGACTGGCATAAACATGGCAGCGAGAATCAGCTCAAACCCACTCTAAAAAGGAATTTCAAAAACAGAACAAAGAAACAGGGAAATTCTTTACAATTCCTTCAGGGTCTCTGATGCAACCTGGAATGACCCTATCTACGATGACAGCTGGATGTGGCATGAGGCTGGACACTTGGGACTGAGAGGATTGGTGAGATTGGGTGAGCAAATGCAGACCCTTTAAAGCAATAATGCATAGCCACCATTCCATGGGTCCCACCTCTCCAGGTTGAAGGGAATATTACTACAGCTATAACATGTACGGGAAACCTAGAGAATGGACACACTGTGAATACGAAAGGTTTCTAAAACTCAACGAAGAGTCCCTCTCCTGGTGCTCCGGTTTGACTTTCCAACAGCTTTACTATCAATCTCCCAACTTGGAGAGACAGCCCCTTTAAGCTCCTGGTTCACACAGGTTGCCCATTTGGCAGAGGAGGAAAGGGAAGAGGGAGAACCAATGAGAGAGTAGCTGTTAGGCATTTGGATGGGCACATGTCACTCTAATTTCCCGGCAGGAAGAAGAATTCACCAAAGTCTCAGCCACCCACCGGGAACCAGTATAGGTCCTGAACCAAATGTTTGGACTTGCGTTCAGCTCACAAAAAACGAGTTGAAAAATGGAGCTCAGGGGCACAGCAATTCACAAACTGGCAGAGTAATCAAGGCCAACTATCGTCCAAAAATCTGTTGAGGGAAGGCAACGAGGCGGACTTGAATGCGAGGCAGAATAGCAGGAAACAGATTTCAAGAGGTACGTTAGAATCGCCTGTAAAGCACAGGAAGAGGGGCACAACTTGGACAATGATGCACTTGCCCAAAAAGGGCGTATGCGTTTTCTCCTGAATATATTCAGGAGAAAACGCATACGCCCTTTTTGGCCAAGCAAGCAAGCGGGCAATGCAAATCTGCACTACAAAGAAGTATCACTTCCCACCGGTCAAAAGGGACATCCACAAAATGTGTAAAAACCAGAAAGGCAAGACAGGCCCTGGAGAACAGGGAGCCTTGTTATGCTGATGGGCGGGATGTAAGTTGCCAACTGCCTCACTGGAGGAGTGCATTGTGTTCCCTAAAACAAGTAAACAACAGAGCTACAGAGCCAAGGGCACTTCCAGTCTAGGGAATATACCTTGGGAAAACTGAAAATCCATAAGACAGAGCCACCCCCAAATTGAGGGCTGCACTGCTTACAAGAACCTCAACCTGGGTACACCTGAAATATCCCAGGAAATATAAAAATGGTTCAAAACATTGTGGAACTTACGTACGATGGAATATCCCTCAGCCATGAAATCATTGTCATAAGACCAGTAGCAGCAAAATGAGTGGATTCAGGTACGATGATTCTAAGTGAAAGAAGTCACACAGAAAAAGAAACTTATCATAAGATATCACTTAGGAAGATCCTGTAAACATGGCAACACATGAACTGAGTTAGGAAAGAGAACAGAGTCTCACATTTAGAAAACACTCTTATGCCTGCTTAAGGGGGAAGGAGAGGTGGGGTGATGCATCAAACCAGGGTTTGATATAAGCACAGGTACTGTTCCAAAAACCAACTATGGAATAGACAAGACCTACACCTTCCTCAGTGAAAGGGACTCAAAACCCCATATTTCCCGCAGAGGAATAGATCTGACTAGTAAGAATCTTAAAACCTATGTATTGATATGTCTCCGTAAGGGAATCAAGTGTGTCTAGACTGGCATAAACATGGCAGCGAGAATCAGCTCAAACCCACTCTAAAAAGGAATTTCAAAAACAGAACAAAGAAACAGGGAAATTCTTTACAATTCCTTCAGGGTCTCCGATGCAACCTGGAATGACCCTATCTACGATGACAGCTGGATGTGGCATGAGGCTGGACACTTGGGACTGAGAGGATTGGTGAGATTGGGTGAGCAAATGCAGACCCTTTAAAGCAATAATGCATGGCCACCATTCCATGGGTCCCACCTCTCCAGGTTGAAGGGAATATTACTACAGCTATAACATGTACGGGAAACCTAGAGAATGGACACACTGTGAATACGAAAGGTTTCTAAAACTCAACGAAGAGTCCCTCTCCTGGTGCTCCGGTTTGACTTTCCAACAGCTTTACTATCAATCTCCCAACTTGGAGAGACAGCCCCTTTAAGCTCCTGGTTCACACAGGTTGCCCATTTGGCAGAGGAGGAAAGGGAAGAGGGAGAACCAATGAGAGAGTAGCTGTTAGGCATTTGGATGGGCACATGTCACTCTAATTTCCCGGCAGGAAGAAGAATTCACCAAAGTCTCAGCCACCCACCGGGAACCAGTATAGGTCCTGAACCAAATGTTTGGACTTGCGTTCAGCTCACAAAAAACGAGTTGAAAAATGGAGCTCAGGGGCACAGCAATTCACAAACTGGCAGAGTAATCAAGGCCAACTATCGTCCAAAAATCTGTTGAGGGAAAGCAACGAGGCGGACTTGAATGCGAGGCAGAATAGCAGGAAACAGATTTCAAGAGGTACGTTAGAATCGCCTGTAAAGCACAGGAAGAGGGGCACAACTTGGACAATGATGCACTTGCCCAAAAAGGGCGTATGCGTTTTCTCCTGAATATATTCAGGAGAAAACGCATACGCCCTTTTTGGCCAAGCAAGCAAGCGGGCAATGCAAATCTGCACTACAAAGAAGTATCACTTCCCACCGGTCAAAAGGGACATCCACAAAATGTGTAAAAACCAGAAAGGCAAGACAGGCCCTGGAGAACAGGGAGCCTTGTTATGCTGATGGGCGGGATGTAAGTTGCCAACTGCCTCACTGGAGGAGTGCATTGTGTTCCCTAAAACAAGTAAACAACAGAGCTACAGAGCCAAGGGCACTTCCAGTCTAGGGAATATACCTTGGGAAAACTGAAAATCCATAAGACAGAGCCACCCCCAAATTGAGGGCTGCACTGCTTACAAGAACCTCAACCTGGGTACACCTGAAATATCCCAGGAAATATAAAAATGGTTCAAAACATTGTGGAACTTACGTACGATGGAATATCCCTCAGCCATGAAATCATTGTCATAAGACCAGTAGCAGCAAAATGAGTGGATTCAGGTACGATGATTCTAAGTGAAAGAAGTCACACAGAAAAAGAAACTTATCATAAGATATCACTTAGGAAGATCCTGTAAACATGGCAACACATGAACTGAGTTAGGAAAGAGAACAGAGTCTCACATTTAGAAAACACTCTTATGCCTGCTTAAGGGGGAAGGAGAGGTGGGGTGATGCATCAAACCAGAGTTTGATATAAGCACAGGTACTGTTCCAAAAACCAACTATGGACTAGACAAGACCTACACCTTCCTCAGTGAAAGGGACTCAAAACCCCATATTTCCCGCAGAGGAATAGATCTGACTAGTAAGAATCTTAAAACCTATGTATTGATATGTCTCCGTAAGGGAATCAAGTGTGTCTAGACTGGCATAAACATGGCAGCGAGAATCAGCTCAAACCCACTCTAAAAAGGAATTTCAAAAACAGAACAAAGAAACAGGGAAATTCTTTACAATTCCTTCAGGGTCTCTGATGCAACCTGGAATGACCCTATCTACGATGACAGCTGGATGTGGCATGAGGCTGGACACTTGGGACTGAGAGGATTGGTGAGATTGGGTGAGCAAATGCAGACCCTTTAAAGCAATAATGCATGGCCACCATTCCATGGGTCCCACCTCTCCAGGTTGAAGGGAATATTACTACAGCTATAACATGTACGGGAAACCTAGAGAATGGACACACTGTGAATACGAAAGGTTTCTAAAACTCAACGAAGAGTCCCTCTCCTGGTGCTCCGGTTTGACTTTCCAACAGCTTTACTATCAATCTCCCAACTTGGAGAGACAGCCCCTTTAAGCTCCTGGTTCACACAGGTTGCCCATTTGGCAGAGGAGGAAAGGGAAGAGGGAGAACCAATGAGAGAGTAGCTGTTAGGCATTTGGATGGGCACATGTCACTCTAATTTCCCGGCAGGAAGAAGAATTCACCAAAGTCTCAGCCACCCACCGGGAACCAGTATAGGTCCTGAACCAAATGTTTGGACTTGCGTTCAGCTCACAAAAAACGAGTTGAAAAATGGAGCTCAGGGGCACAGCAATTCACAAACTGGCAGAGTAATCAAGGCCAACTATCGTCCAAAAATCTGTTGAGGGAAGGCAACGAGGCGGACTTGAATGCGAGGCAGAATAGCAGGAAACAGATTTCAAGAGGTACGTTAGAATCGCCTGTAAAGCACAGGAAGAGGGGCACAACTTCGACAATGATGCACTTGGCCAAAAAGGGCGTATGCGTTTTCTCCTGAATATATTCAGGAGAAAACGCATATGCCCTTTTTGGCCAAGCAAGCAAGCGGGCAATGCAAATCTGCACTACAAAGAAGTATCACTTCCCACCGGTCAAAAGGGACATCCACAAAATGTGTAAAAACCAGAAAGGCAAGACAGGCCCTGGAGAACAGGGAGCCTTGTTATGCTGATGGGCGGGATGTAAGTTGCCAACTGCCTCACTGGAGGAGTGCATTGTGTTCCCTAAAACAAGTAAACAACAGAGCTACAGAGCCAAGGGCACTTCCAGTCTAGGGAATATACCTTGGGAAAACTGAAAATCCATAAGACAGAGCCACCCCCAAATTGAGGGCTGCACTGCTTACAAGAACCTCAACCTGGGTACACCTGAAATATCCCAGGAAATATAAAAATGGTTCAAAACATTGTGGAACTTACGTACGATGGAATATCCCTCAGCCATGAAATCAATGTCATAAGACCAGTAGCAGCAAAATGAGTGGATTCAGGTACGATGATTCTAAGTGAAAGAAGTCACACAGAAAAAGAAACTTATCATAAGATATCACTTAGGAAGATCCTGTAAACATGGCAACACATGAACTGAGTTAGGAAAGAGAACAGAGTCTCACATTTAGAGAACACTCTTATGCCTGCTTAAGGGGGAAGGAGAGGTGGGGTGATGCATCAAACCAGAGTTTGATATAAGCACAGGTACTGTTCCAAAAACCAACTATGGAATAGACAAGACCTACACCTTCCTCAGTGAAAGGGACTCAAAACCCCATATTTCCCGCAGAGGAATAGATCTGACTAGTAAGAATCTTAAAACCTATGTATTGATATGTCTCCGTAAGGGAATCAAGTGTGTCTAGACTGGCATAAACATGGCAGCGAGAATCAGCTCAAACCCACTCTAAAAAGGAATTTCAAAAACAGAACAAAGAAACAGGGAAATTCTTTACAATTCCTTCAGGGTCTCTGATGCAACCTGGAATGACCCTATCTACGATGACAGCTGGATGTGGCATGAGGCTGGACACTTGGGACTGAGAGGATTGGTGAGATTGGGTGAGCAAATGCAGACCCTTTAAAGCAATAATGCATGGCCACCATTCCATGGGTCCCACCTCTCCAGGTTGAAGGGAATATTACTACAGCTATAACATGTACGGGAAACCTAGAGAATGGACACACTGTGAATACGAAAGGTTTCTAAAACTCAACGAAGAGTCCCTCTCCTGGTGCTCCGGTTTGACTTTCCAACAGCTTTACTATCAATCTCCCAACTTGGAGAGACAGCCCCTTTAAGCTCCTGGTTCACACAGGTTGCCCATTTGGCAGAGGAGGAAAGGGAAGAGGGAGAACCAATGAGAGAGTAGCTGTTAGGCATTTGGATGGGCACATGTCACTCTAATTTCCCGGCAGGAAGAAGAATTCACCAAAGTCTCAGCCACCCACCGGGAACCAGTATAGGTCCTGAACCAAATGTTTGGACTTGCGTTCAGCTCACAAAAAACGAGTTGAAAAATGGAGCTCAGGGGCACAGCAATTCACAAACTGGCAGAGTAATCAAGGCCAACTATCGTCCAAAAATCTGTTGAGGGAAGGCAACGAGGCGGACTTGAATGCGAGGCAGAATAGCAGGAAACAGATTTCAAGAGGTACGTTAGAATCGCCTGTAAAGCACAGGAAGAGGGGCACAACTTCGACAATGATGCACTTGGCCAAAAAGGGCGTATGCGTTTTCTCCTGAATATATTCAGGAGAAAACGCATACGCCCTTTTTGGCCAAGCAAGCAAGCGGGCAATGCAAATCTGCACTACAAAGAAGTATCACTTCCCAACGGTCAAAAGGGACATCCACAAAATGTGTAAAAACCAGAAAGGCAAGACAGGCCCTGGAGAACAGGGAGCCTTGTTATGCTGATGGGCGGGATGTAAGTTGCCAACTGCCTCACTGGAGGAGTGCATTGTGTTCCCTAAAACAAGTAAACAACAGAGCTACAGAGCCAAGGGCACTTCCAGTCTAGGGAATATACCTTGGGAAAACTGAAAATCCACAAGACAGAGCCACCCCCAAATTGAGGGCTGCACTGCTTACAAGAACCTCAACCTGGGTACACCTGAAATATCCCAGGAAATATAAAAATGGTTCAAAACATTGTGGAACTTACGTACGATGGAATATCCCTCAGCCATGAAATCAATGTCATAAGACCAGTAGCAGCAAAATGAGTGGATTCAGGTACGATGATTCTAAGTGAAAGAAGTCACACAGAAAAAGAAACTTATCATAAGATATCACTTAGGAAGATCCTGTAAACATGGCAACACATGAACTGAGTTAGGAAAGAGAACAGAGTCTCACATTTAGAAAACACTCTTATGCCTGCTTAAGGGGGAAGGAGAGGTGGGGTGATGCATCAAACCAGGGTTTGATATAAGCACAGGTACTGTTCCAAAAACCAACTATGGAATAGACAAGACCTACACCTTCCTCAGTGAAAGGGACTCAAAACCCCATATTTCCCGCAGAGGAATAGATCTGACTAGTAAGAATCTTAAAACCTATGTATTGATATGTCTCCGTAAGGGAATCAAGTGTGTCTAGACTGGCATAAACATGGCAGCGAGAATCAGCTCAAACCCACTCTAAAAAGGAATTTCAAAAACAGAACAAAGAAACAGGGAAATTCTTTACAATTCCTTCAGGGTCTCTGATGCAACCTGGAATGACCCTATCTACGATGACAGCTGGATGTGGCATGAGGCTGGACACTTGGGACTGAGAGGATTGGTGAGATTGGGTGAGCAAATGCAGACCCTTTAAAGCAATAATGCATGGCCACCATTCCATGGGTCCCACCTCTCCAGGTTGAAGGGAATATTACTACAGCTATAACATGTACGGGAAACCTAGAGAATGGACACACTGTGAATACGAAAGGTTTCTAAAACTCAACGAAGAGTCCCTCTCCTGGTGCTCCGGTTTGACTTTCCAACAGCTTTACTATCAATCTCCCAACTTGGAGAGACAGCCCCTTTAAGCTCCTGGTTCACACAGGTTGCCCATTTGGCAGAGGAGGAAAGGGAAGAGGGAGAACCAATGAGAGAGTAGCTGTTAGGCATTTGGATGGGCACATGTCACTCTAATTTCCCGGCAGGAAGAAGAATTCACCAAAGTCTCAGCCACCCACCGGGAACCAGTATAGGTCCTGAACCAAATGTTTGGACTTGCGTTCAGCTCACAAAAAACGAGTTGAAAAATGGAGCTCAGGGGCACAGCAATTCACAAACTGGCAGAGTAATCAAGGCCAACTATCGTCCAAAAATCTGTTGAGGGAAGGCAACGAGGCGGACTTGAATGCGAGGCAGAATAGCAGGAAACAGATTTCAAGAGGTACGTTAGAATCGCCTGTAAAGCACAGGAAGAGGGGCACAACTTCGACAATGATGCACTTGGCCAAAAAGGGCGTATGCGTTTTCTCCTGAATATATTCAGGAGAAAACGCATACGCCCTTTTTGGCCAAGCAAGCAAGCGGGCAATGCAAATCTGCACTACAAAGAAGTATCACTTCCCACCGGTCAAAAGGGACATCCACAAAATGTGTAAAAACCAGAAAGGCAAGACAGGCCCTGGAGAACAGGGAGCCTTGTTATGCTGATGGGCGGGATGTAAGTTGCCAACTGCCTCACTGGAGGAGTGCATTGTGTTCCCTAAAACAAGTAAACAACAGAGCTACAGAGCCAAGGGCACTTCCAGTCTAGGGAATATACCTTGGGAAAACTGAAAATCCATAAGACAGAGCCACCCCCAAATTGAGGGCTGCACTGCTTACAAGAACCTCAACCTGGGTACACCTGAAATATCCCAGGAAATATAAAAATGGTTCAAAACATTGTGGAACTTACGTACGATGGAATATCCCTCAGCCATGAAATCAATGTCATAAGACCAGTAGCAGCAAAATGAGTGGATTCAGGTACGATGATTCTAAGTGAAAGAAGTCACACAGAAAAAGAAACTTATCATAAGATATCACTTAGGAAGATCCTGTAAACATGGCAACACATGAACTGAGTTAGGAAAGAGAACAGAGTCTCACATTTAGAGAACACTCTTATGCCTGCTTAAGGGGGAAGGAGAGGTGGGGTGATGCATCAAACCAGAGTTTGATATAAGCACAGGTACTGTTCCAAAAACCAACTATGGAATAGACAAGACCTACACCTTCCTCAGTGAAAGGGACTCAAAACCCCATATTTCCCGCAGAGGAATAGATCTGACTAGTAAGAATCTTAAAACCTATGTATTGATATGTCTCCGTAAGGGAATCAAGTGTGTCTAGACTGGCATAAACATGGCAGCGAGAATCAGCTCAAACCCACTCTAAAAAGGAATTTCAAAAACAGAACAAAGAAACAGGGAAATTCTTTACAATTCCTTCAGGGTCTCTGATGCAACCTGGAATGACCCTATCTACGATGACAGCTGGATGTGGCATGAGGCTGGACACTTGGGACTGAGAGGATTGGTGAGATTGGGTGAGCAAATGCAGACCCTTTAAAGCAATAATGCATGGCCACCATTCCATGGGTCCCACCTCTCCAGGTTGAAGGGAATATTACTACAGCTATAACATGTACGGGAAACCTAGAGAATGGACACACTGTGAATACGAAAGGTTTCTAAAACTCAACGAAGAGTCCCTCTCCTGGTGCTCCGGTTTGACTTTCCAACAGCTTTACTATCAATCTCCCAACTTGGAGAGACAGCCCCTTTAAGCTCCTGGTTCACACAGGTTGCCCATTTGGCAGAGGAGGAAAGGGAAGAGGGAGAACCAATGAGAGAGTAGCTGTTAGGCATTTGGATGGGCACATGTCACTCTAATTTCCCGGCAGGAAGAAGAATTCACCAAAGTCTCAGCCACCCACCGGGAACCAGTATAGGTCCTGAACCAAATGTTTGGACTTGCGTTCAGCTCACAAAAAACGAGTTGAAAAATGGAGCTCAGGGGCACAGCAATTCACAAACTGGCAGAGTAATCAAGGCCAACTATCGTCCAAAAATCTGTTGAGGGAAGGCAACGAGGCGGACTTGAATGCGAGGCAGAATAGCAGGAAACAGATTTCAAGAGGTACGTTAGAATCGCCTGTAAAGCACAGGAAGAGGGGCACAACTTCGACAATGATGCACTTGGCCAAAAAGGGCGTATGCGTTTTCTCCTGAATATATTCAGGAGAAAACGCATACGCCCTTTTTGGCCAAGCAAGCAAGCGGGCAATGCAAATCTGCACTACAAAGAAGTATCACTTCCCAACGGTCAAAAGGGACATCCACAAAATGTGTAAAAACCAGAAAGGCAAGACAGGCCCTGGAGAACAGGGAGCCTTGTTATGCTGATGGGCGGGATGTAAGTTGCCAACTGCCTCACTGGAGGAGTGCATTGTGTTCCCTAAAACAAGTAATCAACAGAGCTACAGAGCCAAGGGCACTTCCAGTCTAGGGAATATACCTTGGGAAAACTGAAAATCCATAAGACAGAGCCACCCCCAAATTGAGGGCTGCACTGCTTACAAGAACCTCAACCTGGGTACACCTGAAATATCCCAGGAAATATAAAAATGGTTCAAAACATTGTGGAACTTACGTACGATGGAATATCCCTCAGCCATGAAATCAATGTCATAAGACCAGTAGCAGCAAAATGAGTGGATTCAGGTACGATGATTCTAAGTGAAAGAAGTCACACAGAAAAAGAAACTTATCATAAGATATCACTTAGGAAGATCCTGTAAACATGGCAACACATGAACTGAGTTAGGAAAGAGAACAGAGTCTCACATTTAGAGAACACTCTTATGCCTGCTTAAGGGGGAAGGAGAGGTGGGGTGATGCATCAAACCAGAGTTTGATATAAGCACAGGTACTGTTCCAAAAACCAACTATGGAATAGACAAGACCTACACCTTCCTCAGTGAAAGGGACTCAAAACCCCATATTTCCCGCAGAGGAATAGATCTGACTAGTAAAAATCTTAAAACCTATGTATTGATATGTCTCCGTAAGGGAATCAAGTGTGTCTAGACTGGCATAAACATGGCAGCGAGAATCAGCTCAAACCCACTCTAAAAAGGAATTTCAAAAACAGAACAAAGAAACAGGGAAATTCTTTACAATTCCTTCAGGGTCTCTGATGCAACCTGGAATGACCCTATCTACGATGACAGCTGGATGTGGCATGAGGCTGGACACTTGGAACTGAGAGGATTGGTGAGATTGGGTGAGCAAATGCAGACCCTTTAAAGCAATAATGCATGGCAACCATTCCATGGGTCCCACCTCTCCAGGTTGAAGGGAATATTACTACAGCTATAACATGTACGGGAAACCTAGAGAATGGACACACTGTGAATACGAAAGGTTTCTAAAACTCAACGAAGAGTCCCTCTCCTGGTGCTCCGGTTTGACTTTCCAACAGCTTTACTATCAATCTCCCAACTTGGAGAGACAGCCCCTTTAAGCTCCTGGTTCACACAGGTTGCCCATTTGGCAGAGGAGGAAAGGGAAGAGGGAGAACCAATGAGAGAGTAGCTGTTAGGCATTTGGATGGGCACATGTCACTCTAATTTCCCGGCAGGAAGAAGAATTCACCAAAGTCTCAGCCACCCACCGGGAACCAGTATAGGTCCTGAACCAAATGTTTGGACTTGCGTTCAGCTCACAAAAAACGAGTTGAAAAATGGAGCTCAGGGGCACAGCAATTCACAAACTGGCAGAGTAATCAAGGCCAACTATCGTCCAAAAATCTGTTGAGGGAAGGCAACGAGGCGGACTTGAATGCGAGGCAGAATAGCAGGAAACAGATTTCAAGAGGTACGTTAGAATCGCCTGTAAAGCACAGGAAGAGGGGCACAACTTCGACAATGATGCACTTGGCCAAAAAGGGCGTATGCGTTTTCTCCTGAATATATTCAGGAGAAAACGCATACGCCCTTTTTGGCCAAGCAAGCAAGCGGGCATTGCAAATCTGCACTACAAAGAAGTATCACTTCCCACCGGTCAAAAGGGACATCCACAAAATGTGTAAAAACCAGAAAGGCAAGACAGGCCCTGGAGAACAGGGAGCCTTGTTATGCTGATGGGCGGGATGTAAGTTGCCAACTGCCTCACTGGAGGAGTGCATTGTGTTCCCTAAAACAAGTAAACAACAGAGCTACAGAGCCAAGGGCACTTCCAGTCTAGGGAATATACCTTGGGAAAACTGAAAATCCATAAGACAGAGCCACCCCCAAATTGAGGGCTGCACTGCTTACAAGAACCTCAACCTGGGTACACCTGAAATATCCCAGGAAATATAAAAATGGTTCAAAACATTGTGGAACTTACGTACGATGGAATATCCCTCAGCCATGAAATCATTGTCATAAGACCAGTAGCAGCAAAATGAGTGGATTCAGGTACGATGATTCTAAGTGAAAGAAGTCACACAGAAAAAGAAACTTATCATAAGATATCACTTAGGAAGATCCTGTAAACATGGCAACACATGAACTGAGTTAGGAAAGAGAACAGAGTCTCACATTTAGAAAACACTCTTATGCCTGCTTAAGGGGGAAGGAGAGGTGGGGTGATGCATCAAACCAGAGTTTGATATAAGCACAGGTACTGTTCCAAAAACCAACTATGGACTAGACAA
This sequence comes from Mesoplodon mirus, assembly GCF_964341445.2. NCBI lineage: Eukaryota > Metazoa > Chordata > Mammalia > Artiodactyla > Ziphiidae > Mesoplodon > Mesoplodon mirus. The sequence continues at coordinate 2,862,792 of NW_028295810.1, forward strand.
GACCTACACCTTCCTCAGTGAAAGGGACTCAAAACCCCATATTTCCCGCAGAGGAATAGATCTGACTAGTAAGAATCTTAAAACCTATGTATTGATATGTCTCCGTAAGGGAATCAAGTGTGTCTAGACTGGCATAAACATGGCAGCGAGAATCAGCTCAAACCCACTCTAAAAAGGAATTTCAAAAACAGAACAAAGAAACAGGGAAATTCTTTACAATTCCTTCAGGGTCTCTGATGCAACCTGGAATGACCCTATCTACGATGACAGCTGGATGTGGCATGAGGCTGGACACTTGGGACTGAGAGGATTGGTGAGATTGGGTGAGCAAATGCAGACCCTTTAAAGCAATAATGCATGGCCACCATTCCATGGGTCCCACCTCTCCAGGTTGAAGGGAATATTACTACAGCTATAACATGTACGGGAAACCTAGAGAATGGACACACTGTGAATACGAAAGGTTTCTAAAACTCAACGAAGAGTCCCTCTCCTGGTGCTCCGGTTTGACTTTCCAACAGCTTTACTATCAATCTCCCAACTTGGAGAGACAGCCCCTTTAAGCTCCTGGTTCACACAGGTTGCCCATTTGGCAGAGGAGGAAAGGGAAGAGGGAGAACCAATGAGAGAGTAGCTGTTAGGCATTTGGATGGGCACATGTCACTCTAATTTCCCGGCAGGAAGAAGAATTCACCAAAGTCTCAGCCACCCACCGGGAACCAGTATAGGTCCTGAACCAAATGTTTGGACTTGCGTTCAGCTCACAAAAAACGAGTTGAAAAATGGAGCTCAGGGGCACAGCAATTCACAAACTGGCAGAGTAATCAAGGCCAACTATCGTCCAAAAATCTGTTGAGGGAAAGCAACGAGGCGGACTTGAATGCGAGGCAGAATAGCAGGAAACAGATTTCAAGAGGTACGTTAGAATCACCTGTAAAGCACAGGAAGAGGGGCACAACTTGGACAATGATGCACTTGCCCAAAAAGGGCGTATGCGTTTTCTCCTGAATATATTCAGGAGAAAACGCATACGCCCTTTTTGGCCAAGCAAGCAAGCGGGCAATGCAAATCTGCACTACAAAGAAGTATCACTTCCCACCGGTCAAAAGGGACATCCACAAAATGTGTAAAAACCAGAAAGGCAAGACAGGCCCTGGAGAACAGGGAGCCTTGTTATGCTGATGGGCGGGATGTAAGTTGCCAACTGCCTCACTGGAGGAGTGCATTGTGTTCCCTAAAACAAGTAAACAACAGAGCTACAGAGCCAAGGGCACTTCCAGTCTAGGGAATATACCTTGGGAAAACTGAAAATCCATAAGACAGAGCCACCCCCAAATTGAGGGCTGCACTGCTTACAAGAACCTCAACCTGGGTACACCTGAAATATCCCAGGAAATATAAAAATGGTTCAAAACATTGTGGAACTTACGTACGATGGAATATCCCTCAGCCATGAAATCATTGTCATAAGACCAGTAGCAGCAAAATGAGTGGATTCAGGTACGATGATTCTAAGTGAAAGAAGTCACACAGAAAAAGAAACTTATCATAAGATATCACTTAGGAAGATCCTGTAAACATGGCAACACATGAACTGAGTTAGGAAAGAGAACAGAGTCTCACATTTAGAAAACACTCTTATGCCTGCTTAAGGGGGAAGGAGAGGTGGGGTGATGCATCAAACCAGGGTTTGATATAAGCACAGGTACTGTTCCAAAAACCAACTATGGAATAGACAAGACCTACACCTTCCTCAGTGAAAGGGACTCAAAACCCCATATTTCCCGCAGAGGAATAGATCTGACTAGTAAGAATCTTAAAACCTATGTATTGATATGTCTCCGTAAGGGAATCAAGTGTGTCTAGACTGGCATAAACATGGCAGCGAGAATCAGCTCAAACCCACTCTAAAAAGGAATTTCAAAAACAGAACAAAGAAACAGGGAAATTCTTTACAATTCCTTCAGGGTCTCTGATGCAACCTGGAATGACCCTATCTACGATGACAGCTGGATGTGGCATGAGGCTGGACACTTGGGACTGAGAGGATTGGTGAGATTGGGTGAGCAAATGCAGACCCTTTAAAGCAATAATGCATGGCCACCATTCCATGGGTCCCACCTCTCCAGGTTGAAGGGAATATTACTACAGCTATAACATGTACGGGAAACCTAGAGAATGGACACACTGTGAATACGAAAGGTTTCTAAAACTCAACGAAGAGTCCCTCTCCTGGTGCTCCGGTTTGACTTTCCAACAGCTTTACTATCAATCTCCCAACTTGGAGAGACAGCCCCTTTAAGCTCCTGGTTCACACAGGTTGCCCATTTGGCAGAGGAGGAAAGGGAAGAGGGAGAACCAATGAGAGAGTAGCTGTTAGGCATTTGGATGGGCACATGTCACTCTAATTTCCCGGCAGGAAGAAGAATTCACCAAAGTCTCAGCCACCCACCGGGAACCAGTATAGGTCCTGAACCAAATGTTTGGACTTGCGTTCAGCTCACAAAAAACGAGTTGAAAAATGGAGCTCAGGGGCACAGCAATTCACAAACTGGCAGAGTAATCAAGGCCAACTATCGTCCAAAAATCTGTTGAGGGAAGGCAACGAGGCGGACTTGAATGCGAGGCAGAATAGCAGGAAACAGATTTCAAGAGGTACGTTAGAATCGCCTGTAAAGCACAGGAAGAGGGGCACAACTTCGACAATGATGCACTTGGCCAAAAAGGGCGTATGCGTTTTCTCCTGAATATATTCAGGAGAAAACGCATACGCCCTTTTTGGCCAAGCAAGCAAGCGGGCAATGCAAATCTGCACTACAAAGAAGTATCACTTCCCAACGGTCAAAAGGGACATCCACAAAATGTGTAAAAACCAGAAAGGCAAGACAGGCCCTGGAGAACAGGGAGCCTTGTTATGCTGATGGGCGGGATGTAAGTTGCCAACTGCCTCACTGGAGGAGTGCATTGTGTTCCCTAAAACAAGTAATCAACAGAGCTACAGAGCCAAGGGCACTTCCAGTCTAGGGAATATACCTTGGGAAAACTGAAAATCCATAAGACAGAGCCACCCCCAAATTGAGGGCTGCACTGCTTACAAGAACCTCAACCTGGGTACACCTGAAATATCCCAGGAAATATAAAAATGGTTCAAAACATTGTGGAACTTACGTACGATGGAATATCCCTCAGCCATGAAATCAATGTCATAAGACCAGTAGCAGCAAAATGAGTGGATTCAGGTACGATGATTCTAAGTGAAAGAAGTCACACAGAAAAAGAAACTTATCATAAGATATCACTTAGGAAGATCCTGTAAACATGGCAACACATGAACTGAGTTAGGAAAGAGAACAGAGTCTCACATTTAGAGAACACTCTTATGCCTGCTTAAGGGGGAAGGAGAGGTGGGGTGATGCATCAAACCAGAGTTTGATATAAGCACAGGTACTGTTCCAAAAACCAACTATGGAATAGACAAGACCTACACCTTCCTCAGTGAAAGGGACTCAAAACCCCATATTTCCCGCAGAGGAATAGATCTGACTAGTAAAAATCTTAAAACCTATGTATTGATATGTCTCCGTAAGGGAATCAAGTGTGTCTAGACTGGCATAAACATGGCAGCGAGAATCAGCTCAAACCCACTCTAAAAAGGAATTTCAAAAACAGAACAAAGAAACAGGGAAATTCTTTACAATTCCTTCAGGGTCTCTGATGCAACCTGGAATGACCCTATCTACGATGACAGCTGGATGTGGCATGAGGCTGGACACTTGGAACTGAGAGGATTGGTGAGATTGGGTGAGCAAATGCAGACCCTTTAAAGCAATAATGCATGGCAACCATTCCATGGGTCCCACCTCTCCAGGTTGAAGGGAATATTACTACAGCTATAACATGTACGGGAAACCTAGAGAATGGACACACTGTGAATACGAAAGGTTTCTAAAACTCAACGAAGAGTCCCTCTCCTGGTGCTCCGGTTTGACTTTCCAACAGCTTTACTATCAATCTCCCAACTTGGAGAGACAGCCCCTTTAAGCTCCTGGTTCACACAGGTTGCCCATTTGGCAGAGGAGGAAAGGGAAGAGGGAGAACCAATGAGAGAGTAGCTGTTAGGCATTTGGATGGGCACATGTCACTCTAATTTCCCGGCAGGAAGAAGAATTCACCAAAGTCTCAGCCACCCACCGGGAACCAGTATAGGTCCTGAACCAAATGTTTGGACTTGCGTTCAGCTCACAAAAAACGAGTTGAAAAATGGAGCTCAGGGGCACAGCAATTCACAAACTGGCAGAGTAATCAAGGCCAACTATCGTCCAAAAATCTGTTGAGGGAAGGCAACGAGGCGGACTTGAATGCGAGGCAGAATAGCAGGAAACAGATTTCAAGAGGTACGTTAGAATCGCCTGTAAAGCACAGGAAGAGGGGCACAACTTCGACAATGATGCACTTGGCCAAAAAGGGCGTATGCGTTTTCTCCTGAATATATTCAGGAGAAAACGCATACGCCCTTTTTGGCCAAGCAAGCAAGCGGGCATTGCAAATCTGCACTACAAAGAAGTATCACTTCCCACCGGTCAAAAGGGACATCCACAAAATGTGTACAAACCAGAAAGGCAAGACAGGCCCTGGAGAACAGGGAGCCTTGTTATGCTGATGGGCGGGATGTAAGTTGCCAACTGCCTCACTGGAGGAGTGCATTGTGTTCCCTAAAACAAGTAAACAACAGAGCTACAGAGCCAAGGGCACTTCCAGTCTAGGGAATATACCTTGGGAAAACTGAAAATCCATAAGACAGAGCCACCCCCAAATTGAGGGCTGCACTGCTTACAAGAACCTCAACCTGGGTACACCTGAAATATCCCAGGAAATATAAAAATGGTTCAAAACATTGTGGAACTTACGTACGATGGAATATCCCTCAGCCATGAAATCATTGTCATAAGACCAGTAGCAGCAAAATGAGTGGATTCAGGTACGATGATTCTAAGTGAAAGAAGTCACACAGAAAAAGAAACTTATCATAAGATATCACTTAGGAAGATCCTGTAAACATGGCAACACATGAACTGAGTTAGGAAAGAGAACAGAGTCTCACATTTAGAAAACACTCTTATGCCTGCTTAAGGGGGAAGGAGAGGTGGGGTGATGCATCAAACCAGAGTTTGATATAAGCACAGGTACTGTTCCAAAAACCAACTATGGACTAGACAAGACCTACACCTTCCTCAGTGAAAGGGACTCAAAACCCCATATTTCCCGCAGAGGAATAGATCTGACTAGTAAGAATCTTAAAACCTATGTATTGATATGTCTCCGTAAGGGAATCAAGTGTGTCTAGACTGGCATAAACATGGCAGCGAGAATCAGCTCAAACCCACTCTAAAAAGGAATTTCAAAAACAGAACAAAGAAACAGGGAAATTCTTTACAATTCCTTCAGGGTCTCTGATGCAACCTGGAATGACCCTATCTACGATGACAGCTGGATGTGGCATGAGGCTGGACACTTGGGACTGAGAGGATTGGTGAGATTGGGTGAGCAAATGCAGACCCTTTAAAGCAATAATGCATGGCCACCATTCCATGGGTCCCACCTCTCCAGGTTGAAGGGAATATTACTACAGCTATAACATGTACGGGAAACCTAGAGAATGGACACACTGTGAATACGAAAGGTTTCTAAAACTCAACGAAGAGTCCCTCTCCTGGTGCTCCGGTTTGACTTTCCAACAGCTTTACTATCAATCTCCCAACTTGGAGAGACAGCCCCTTTAAGCTCCTGGTTCACACAGGTTGCCCATTTGGCAGAGGAGGAAAGGGAAGAGGGAGAACCAATGAGAGAGTAGCTGTTAGGCATTTGGATGGGCACATGTCACTCTAATTTCCCGGCAGGAAGAAGAATTCACCAAAGTCTCAGCCACCCACCGGGAACCAGTATAGGTCCTGAACCAAATGTTTGGACTTGCGTTCAGCTCACAAAAAACGAGTTGAAAAATGGAGCTCAGGGGCACAGCAATTCACAAACTGGCAGAGTAATCAAGGCCAACTATCGTCCAAAAATCTGTTGAGGGAAAGCAACGAGGCGGACTTGAATGCGAGGCAGAATAGCAGGAAACAGATTTCAAGAGGTACGTTAGAATCACCTGTAAAGCACAGGAAGAGGGGCACAACTTGGACAATGATGCACTTGCCCAAAAAGGGCGTATGCGTTTTCTCCTGAATATATTCAGGAGAAAACGCATACGCCCTTTTTGGCCAAGCAAGCAAGCGGGCAATGCAAATCTGCACTACAAAGAAGTATCACTTCCCACCGGTCAAAAGGGACATCCACAAAATGTGTAAAAACCAGAAAGGCAAGACAGGCCCTGGAGAACAGGGAGCCTTGTTATGCTGATGGGCGGGATGTAAGTTGCCAACTGCCTCACTGGAGGAGTGCATTGTGTTCCCTAAAACAAGTAAACAACAGAGCTACAGAGCCAAGGGCACTTCCAGTCTAGGGAATATACCTTGGGAAAACTGAAAATCCATAAGACAGAGCCACCCCCAAATTGAGGGCTGCACTGCTTACAAGAACCTCAACCTGGGTACACCTGAAATATCCCAGGAAATATAAAAATGGTTCAAAACATTGTGGAACTTACGTACGATGGAATATCCCTCAGCCATGAAATCATTGTCATAAGACCAGTAGCAGCAAAATGAGTGGATTCAGGTACGATGATTCTAAGTGAAAGAAGTCACACAGAAAAAGAAACTTATCATAAGATATCACTTAGGAAGATCCTGTAAACATGGCAACACATGAACTGAGTTAGGAAAGAGAACAGAGTCTCACATTTAGAAAACACTCTTATGCCTGCTTAATGGGGAAGGAGAGGTGGGGTGATGCATCAAACCAGAGTTTGATATAAGCACAGGTACTGTTCCAAAAACCAACTATGGAATAGACAAGACCTACACCTTCCTCAGTGAAAGGGACTCAAAACCCCATATTTCCCGCAGAGGAATAGATCTGACTAGTAAGAATCTTAAAACCTATGTATTGATATGTCTCCGTAAGGGAATCAAGTGTGTCTAGACTGGCATAAACATGGCAGCGAGAATCAGCTCAAACCCACTCTAAAAAGGAATTTCAAAAACAGAACAAAGAAACAGGGAAATTCTTTACAATTCCTTCAGGGTCTCTGATGCAACCTGGAATGACCCTATCTACGATGACAGCTGGATGTGGCATGAGGCTGGACACTTGGGACTGAGAGGATTGGTGAGATTGGGTGAGCAAATGCAGACCCTTTAAAGCAATAATGCATGGCCACCATTCCATGGGTCCCACCTCTCCAGGTTGAAGGGAATATTACTACAGCTATAACATGTACGGGAAACCTAGAGAATGGACACACTGTGAATACGAAAGGTTTCTAAAACTCAACGAAGAGTCCCTCTCCTGGTGCTCCGGTTTGACTTTCCAACAGCTTTACTATCAATCTCCCAACTTGGAGAGACAGCCCCTTTAAGCTCCTGGTTCACACAGGTTGCCCATTTGGCAGAGGAGGAAAGGGAAGAGGGAGAACCAATGAGAGAGTAGCTGTTAGGCATTTGGATGGGCACATGTCACTCTAATTTCCCGGCAGGAAGAAGAATTCACCAAAGTCTCAGCCACCCACCGGGAACCAGTATAGGTCCTGAACCAAATGTTTGGACTTGCGTTCAGCTCACAAAAAACGAGTTGAAAAATGGAGCTCAGGGGCACAGCAATTCACAAACTGGCAGAGTAATCAAGGCCAACTATCGTCCAAAAATCTGTTGAGGGAAAGCAACGAGGCGGACTTGAATGCGAGGCAGAATAGCAGGAAACAGATTTCAAGAGGTACGTTAGAATCGCCTGTAAAGCACAGGAAGAGGGGCACAACTTGGACAATGATGCACTTGGCCAAAAAGGGCGTATGCGTTTTCTCCTGAATATATTCAGGAGAAAACGCATACGCCCTTTTTGGCCAAGCAAGCAAGCGGGCAATGCAAATCTGCACTACAAAGAAGTATCACTTCCCACCGGTCAAAAGGGACATCCACAAAATGTGTAAAAACCAGAAAGGCAAGACAGGCCCTGGAGAACAGGGAGCCTTGTTATGCTGATGGGCGGGATGTAAGTTGCCAACTGCCTCACTGGAGGAGTGCATTGTGTTCCCTAAAACAAGTAAACAACAGAGCTACAGAGCCAAGGGCACTTCCAGTCTAGGGAATATACCTTGGGAAAACTGAAAATCCATAAGACAGAGCCACCCCCAAATTGAGGGCTGCACTGCTTACAAGAACCTCAACCTGGGTACACCTGAAATATCCCAGGAAATATAAAAATGGTTCAAAACATTGTGGAACTTACGTACGATGGAATATCCCTCAGCCATGAAATCATTGTCATAAGACCAGTAGCAGCAAAATGAGTGGATTCAGGTACGATGATTCTAAGTGAAAGAAGTCACACAGAAAAAGAAACTTATCATAAGATATCACTTAGGAAGATCCTGTAAACATGGCAACACATGAACTGAGTTAGGAAAGAGAACAGAGTCTCACATTTAGAGAACACTCTTATGCCTGCTTAAGGGGGAAGGAGAGGTGGGGTGATGCATCAAACCAGAGTTTGATATAAGCACAGGTACTGTTCCAAAAACCAACTATGGAATAGACAAGACCTACACCTTCCTCAGTGAAAGGGACTCAAAACCCCATATTTCCCGCAGAGGAATAGATCTGACTAGTAAGAATCTTAAAACCTATGTATTGATATGTCTCCGTAAGGGAATCAAGTGTGTCTAGACTGGCATAAACATGGCAGCGAGAATCAGCTCAAACCCACTCTAAAAAGGAATTTCAAAAACAGAACAAAGAAACAGGGAAATTCTTTACAATTCCTTCAGGGTCTCTGATGCAACCTGGAATGACCCTATCTACGATGACAGCTGGATGTGGCATGAGGCTGGACACTTGGGACTGAGAGGATTGGTGAGATTGGGTGAGCAAATGCAGACCCTTTAAAGCAATAATGCATGGCAACCATTCCATGGGTCCCACCTCTCCAGGTTGAAGGGAATATTACTACAGCTATAACATGTACGGGAAACCTAGAGAATGGACACACTGTGAATACGAAAGGTTTCTAAAACTCAACGAAGAGTCCCTCTCCTGGTGCTCCGGTTTGACTTTCCAACAGCTTTACTATCAATCTCCCAACTTGGAGAGACAGCCCCTTTAAGCTCCTGGTTCACACAGGTTGCCCATTTGGCAGAGGAGGAAAGGGAAGAGGGAGAACCAATGAGAGAGTAGCTGTTAGGCATTTGGATGGGCACATGTCACTCTAATTTCCCGGCAGGAAGAAGAATTCACCAAAGTCTCAGCCACCCACCGGGAACCAGTATAGGTCCTGAACCAAATGTTTGGACTTGCGTTCAGCTCACAAAAAACGACTTGAAAAATGGAGCTCAGGGGCACAGCAATTCACAAACTGGCAGAGTAATCAAGGCCAACTATCGTCCAAAAATCTGTTGAGGGAAGGCAACGAGGCGGACTTGAATGCGAGGCAGAATAGCAGGAAACAGATTTCAAGAGGTACGTTAGAATCGCCTGTAAAGCACAGGAAGAGGGGCACAACTTCGACAATGATGCACTTGGCCAAAAAGGGCGTATGCGTTTTCTCCTGAATATATTCAGGAGAAAACGCATACGCCCTTTTTGGCCAAGCAAGCAAGCGGGCAATGCAAATCTGCACTACAAAGAAGTATCACTTCCCAACGGTCAAAAGGGACATCCACAAAATGTGTAAAAACCAGAAAGGCAAGACAGGCCCTGGAGAACAGGGAGCCTTGTTATGCTGATGGGCGGGATGTAAGTTGCCAACTGCCTCACTGGAGGAGTGCATTGTGTTCCCTAAAACAAGTAAACAACAGAGCTACAGAGCCAAGGGCACTTCCAGTCTAGGGAATATACCTTGGGAAAACTGAAAATCCATAAGACAGAGCCACCCCCAAATTGAGGGCTGCACTGCTTACAAGAACCTCAACCTGGGTACACCTGAAATATCCCAGGAAATATAAAAATGGTTCAAAACATTGTGGAACTTACGTACGATGGAATATCCCTCAGCCATGAAATCAATGTCATAAGACCAGTAGCAGCAAAATGAGTGGATTCAGGTACGATGATTCTAAGTGAAAGAAGTCACACAGAAAAAGAAACTTATCATAAGATATCACTTAGGAAGATCCTGTAAACATGGCAACACATGAACTGAGTTAGGAAAGAGAACAGAGTCTCACATTTAGAGAACACTCTTATGCCTGCTTAAGGGGGAAGGAGAGGTGGGGTGATGCATCAAACCAGAGTTTGATATAAGCACAGGTACTGTTCCAAAAACCAACTATGGAATAGACAAGACCTACACCTTCCTCAGTGAAAGGGACTCAAAACCCCATATTTCCCGCAGAGGAATAGATCTGACTAGTAAGAATCTTAAAACCTATGTATTGATATGTCTCCGTAAGGGAATCAAGTGTGTCTAGACTGGCATAAACATGGCAGCGAGAATCAGCTCAAACCCACTCTAAAAAGGAATTTCAAAAACAGAACAAAGAAACAGGGAAATTCTTTACAATTCCTTCAGGGTCTCTGATGCAACCTGGAATGACCCTATCTACGATGACAGCTGGATGTGGCATGAGGCTGGACACTTGGGACTGAGAGGATTGGTGAGATTGGGTGAGCAAATGCAGACCCTTTAAAGCAATAATGCATGGCAACCATTCCATGGGTCCCACCTCTCCAGGTTGAAGGGAATATTACTACAGCTATAACATGTACAGGAAACCTAGAGAATGGACACACTGTGAATACGAAAGGTTTCTAAAACTCAACGAAGAGTCCCTCTCCTGGTGCTCCGGTTTGACTTTCCAACAGCTTTACTATCAATCTCCCAACTTGGAGAGACAGCCCCTTTAAGCTCCTGGTTCACACAGGTTGCCCATTTGGCAGAGGAGGAAAGGGAAGAGGGAGAACCAATGAGAGAGTAGCTGTTAGGCATTTGGATGGGCACATGTCACTCTAATTTCCCGGCAGGAAGAAGAATTCACCAAAGTCTCAGCCACCCACCGGGAACCAGTAGAGGTCCTGAACCAAATGTTTGGACTTGCGTTCAGCTCACAAAAAACGAGTTGAAAAATGGAGCTCAGGGGCACAGCAATTCACAAACTGGCAGAGTAATCAAGGCCAACTATCGTCCAAAAATCTGTTGAGGGAAGGCAACGAGGCGGACTTGAATGCGAGGCAGAATAGCAGGAAACAGATTTCAAGAGGTACGTTAGAATCGCCTGTAAAGCACAGGAAGAGGGGCACAACTTCGACAATGATGCACTTGGCCAAAAAGGGCGTATGCGTTTTCTCCTGAATATATTCAGGAGAAAACGCATACGCCCTTTTTGGCCAAGCAAGCAAGCGGGCAATGCAAATCTGCACTACAAAGAAGTATCACTTCCCACCGGTCAAAAGGGACATCCACAAAATGTGTAAAAACCAGAAAGGCAAGACAGGCCCTGGAGAACAGGGAGCCTTGTTATGCTGATGGGCGGGATGTAAGTTGCCAACTGCCTCACTGGAGGAGTGCATTGTGTTCCCTAAAACAAGTAAACAACAGAGCTACAGAGCCAAGGGCACTTCCAGTCTAGGGAATATACCTTGGGAAAACTGAAAATCCATAAGACAGAGCCACCCCCAAATTGAGGGCTGCACTGCTTACAAGAACCTCAACCTGGGTACACCTGAAATATCCCAGGAAATATAAAAATGGTTCAAAACATTGTGGAACTTACGTACGATGGAATATCCCTCAGCCATGAAATCAATGTCATAAGACCAGTAGCAGCAAAATGAGTGGATTCAGGTACGATGATTCTAAGTGAAAGAAGTCACACAGAAAAAGAAACTTATCATAAGATATCACTTAGGAAGATCCTGTAAACATGGCAACACATGAACTGAGTTAGGAAAGAGAACAGAGTCTCACATTTAGAAAACACTCTTATGCCTGCTTAAGGGGGAAGGAGAGGTGGGGTGATGCATCAAACCAGAGTTTGATATAAGCACAGGTACTGTTCCAAAAACCAACTATGGAATAGACAAGACCTACACCTTCCTCAGTGAAAGGGACTCAAAACCCCATATTTCCCGCAGAGGAATAGATCTGACTAGTAAGAATCTTAAAACCTATGTATTGATATGTCTCCGTAAGGGAATCAAGTGTGTCTAGACTGGCATAAACATGGCAGCGAGAATCAGCTCAAACCCACTCTAAAAAGGAATTTCAAAAACAGAACAAAGAAACAGGGAAATTCTTTACAATTCCTTCAGGGTCTCTGATGCAACCTGGAATGACCCTATCTACGATGACAGCTGGATGTGGCATGAGGCTGGACACTTGGGACTGAGAGGATTGGTGAGATTGGGTGAGCAAATGCAGACCCTTTAAAGCAATAATGCATGGCAACCATTCCATGGGTCCCACCTCTCCAGGTTGAAGGGAATATTACTACAGCTATAACATGTACGGGAAACCTAGAGAATGGACACACTGTGAATACGAAAGGTTTCTAAAACTCAACGAAGAGTCCCTCTCCTGGTGCTCCGGTTTGACTTTCCAACAGCTTTACTATCAATCTCCCAACTTGGAGAGACAGCCCCTTTAAGCTCCTGGTTCACACAGGTTGCCCATTTGGCAGAGGAGGAAAGGGAAGAGGGAGAACCAATGAGAGAGTAGCTGTTAGGCATTTGGATGGGCACATGTCACTCTAATTTCCCGGCAGGAAGAAGAATTCACCAAAGTCTCAGCCACCCACCGGGAACCAGTATAGGTCCTGAACCAAATGTTTGGACTTGCGTTCAGCTCACAAAAAACGAGTTGAAAAATGGAGCTCAGGGGCACAGCAATTCACAAACTGGCAGAGTAATCAAGGCCAACTATCGTCCAAAAATCTGTTGAGGGAAGGCAACGAGGCGGACTTGAATGCGAGGCAGAATAGCAGGAAACAGATTTCAAGAGGTACGTTAGAATCGCCTGTAAAGCACAGGAAGAGGGGCACAACTTCGACAATGATGCACTTGGCCAAAAAGGGCGTATGCGTTTTCTCCTGAATATATTCAGGAGAAAACGCATACGCCCTTTTTGGCCAAGCAAGCAAGCGGGCAATGCAAATCTGCACTACAAAGAAGTATCACTTCCCAACGGTCAAAAGGGACATCCACAAAATGTGTAAAAACCAGAAAGGCAAGACAGGCCCTGGAGAACAGGGAGCCTTGTTATGCTGATGGGCGGGATGTAAGTTGCCAACTGCCTCACTGGAGGAGTGCATTGTGTTCCCTAAAACAAGTAAACAACAGAGCTACAGAGCCAAGGGCACTTCCAGTCTAGGGAATATACCTTGGGAAAACTGAAAATCCATAAGACAGAGCCACCCCCAAATTGAGGGCTGCACTGCTTACAAGAACCTCAACCTGGGTACACCTGAAATATCCCAGGAAATATAAAAATGGTTCAAAACATTGTGGAACTTACGTACGATGGAATATCCCTCAGCCATGAAATCAATGTCATAAGACCAGTAGCAGCAAAATGAGTGGATTCAGGTACGATGATTCTAAGTGAAAGAAGTCACACAGAAAAAGAAACTTATCATAAGATATCACTTAGGAAGATCCTGTAAACATGGCAACACATGAACTGAGTTAGGAAAGAGAACAGAGTCTCACATTTTGAAAACACTCTTATGCCTGCTTAAGGGGGAAGGAGAGGTGGGGTGATGCATCAAACCAGAGTTTGATATAAGCACAGGTACTGTTCCAAAAACCAACTATGGAATAGACAAGACCTACACCTTCCTCAGTGAAAGGGACTCAAAACCCCATATTTCCCGCAGAGGAATAGATCTGACTAGTAAGAATCTTAAAACCTATGTATTGATATGTCTCCGTAAGGGAATCAAGTGTGTCTAGACTGGCATAAACATGGCAGCGAGAATCAGCTCAAACCCACTCTAAAAAGGAATTTCAAAAACAGAACAAAGAAACAGGGAAATTCTTTACAATTCCTTCAGGGTCTCTGATGCAACCTGGAATGACCCTATCTACGATGACAGCTGGATGTGGCATGAGGCTGGACACTTGGGACTGAGAGGATTGGTGAGATTGGGTGAGCAAATGCAGACCCTTTAAAGCAATAATGCATGGCAACCATTCCATGGGTCCCACCTCTCCAGGTTGAAGGGAATATTACTACAGCTATAACATGTACGGGAAACCTAGAGAATGGACACACTGTGAATACGAAAGGTTTCTAAAACTCAACGAAGAGTCCCTCTCCTGGTGCTCCGGTTTGACTTTCCAACAGCTTTACTATCAATCTCCCAACTTGGAGAGACAGCCCCTTTAAGCTCCTGGTTCACACAGGTTGCCCATTTGGCAGAGGAGGAAAGGGAAGAGGGAGAACCAATGAGAGAGTAGCTGTTAGTCATTTGAATGGGCACATGTCACTCTAATTTCCCGGCAGGAAGAAGAATTCACCAAAGTCTCAGCCACCCACCGGGAACCAGTATAGGTCCTGAACCAAAAGTTTGGACTTGCGTTCAGCTCACAAAAAACGAGTTGAAAAATGGAGCTCAGGGGCACAGCAATTCACAAACTGGCAGAGTAATCAAGGCCAACTATCGTCCAAAAATCTGTTGAGGGAAGGCAACGAGGCGGACTTGAATGCGAGGCAGAATAGCAGGAAACAGATTTCAAGAGGTACGTTAGAATCGCCTGTAAAGCACAGGAAGAGGGGCACAACTTCGACAATGATGCACTTGGCCAAAAAGGGCGTATGCGTTTTCTCCTGAATATATTCAGGAGAAAACGCATACGCCCTTTTTGGCCAAGCAAGCAAGCGGGCAATGCAAATCTGCACTACAAAGAAGTATCACTTCCCACCGGTCAAAAGGGACATCCACAAAATGTGTAAAAACCAGAAAGGCAAGACAGGCCCTGGAGAACAGGGAGCCTTGTTATGCTGATGGGCGGGATGTAAGTTGCCAACTGCCTCACTGGAGGAGTGTATTGTGTTCCCTAAAACAAGTAAACAACAGAGCTACAGAGCCAAGGGCACTTCCAGTCTAGGGAATATACCTTGGGAAAACTGAAGATCCATAAGACAGAGCCACCCCCAAATTGAGGGCTGCACTGCTTACAAGAACCTCAACCTGGGTACACCTGAAATATCCCAGGAAATATAAAAATGGTTCAAAACATTGTGGAACTTACGTACGATGGAATATCCCTCAGCCATGAAATCAATGTCATAAGACCAGTAGCAGCAAAATGAGTGGATTCAGGTACGATGATTCTAAGTGAAAGAAGTCACACAGAAAAAGAAACTTATCATAAGATATCACTTAGGAAGATCCTGTAAACATGGCAACACATGAACTGAGTTAGGAAAGAGAACAGAGTCTCACATTTAGAAAACACTCTTATGCCTGCTTAAGGGGGAAGGAGAGGTGGGGTGATGCATCAAACCAGAGTTTGATATAAGCACAGGTACTGTTCCAAAAACCAACTATGGAATAGACAAGACCTACACCTTCCTCAGTGAAAGGGACTCAAAACCCCATATTTCCCGCAGAGGAATAGATCTGACTAGTAAGAATCTTAAAACCTATGTATTGATATGTCTCCGTAAGGGAATCAAGTGTGTCTAGACTGGCATAAACATGGCAGCGAGAATCAGCTCAAACCCACTCTAAAAAGGAATTTCAAAAACAGAACAAAGAAACAGGGAAATTCTTTACAATTCCTTCAGGGTCTCTGATGCAACCTGGAATGACCCTATCTACGATGACAGCTGGATGTGGCATGAGGCTGGACACTTGGGACTGAGAGGATTGGTGAGATTGGGTGAGCAAATGCAGACCCTTTAAAGCAATAATGCATGGCAACCATTCCATGGGTCCCACCTCTCCAGGTTGAAGGGAATATTACTACAGCTATAACATGTACGGGAAACCTAGAGAATGGACACACTGTGAATACGAAAGGTTTCTAAAACTCAACGAAGAGTCCCTCTCCTGGTGCTCCGGTTTGACTTTCCAACAGCTTTACTATCAATCTCCCAACTTGGAGAGACAGCCCCTTTAAGCTCCTGGTTCACACAGGTTGCCCATTTGGCAGAGGAGGAAAGGGAAGAGGGAGAACCAATGAGAGAGTAGCTGTTAGGCATTTGGATGGGCACATGTCACTCTAATTTCCCGGCAGGAAGAAGAATTCACCAAAGTCTCAGCCACCCACCGGGAACCAGTATAGGTCCTGAACCAAATGTTTGGACTTGCGTTCAGCTCACAAAAAACGAGTTGAAAAAATGAGCTCAGGGGCACAGCAATTCACAAACTGGCAGAGTAATCAAGGCCAACTATCGTCCAAAAATCTGTTGAGGGAAGGCAACGAGGTGGACTTGAATGCGAGGCAGAATAGCAGGAAACAGATTTCAAGAGGTACGTTAGAATCGCCTGTAAAGCACAGGAAGAGGGGCACAACTTCGACAATGATGCACTTGGCCAAAAAGGGCGTATGCGTTTTCTCCTGAATATATTCAGGAGAAAACGCATACGCCCTTTTTGGCCAAGCAAGCAAGCGGGCAATGCAAATCTGCACTACAAAGAAGTATCACTTCCCAACGGTCAAAAGGGACATCCACAAAATGTGTAAAAACCAGAAAGGCAAGACAGGCCCTGGAGAACAGGGAGCCTTGTTATGCTGATGGGCGGGATGTAAGTTGCCAACTGCCTCACTGGAGGAGTGCATTGTGTTCCCTAAAACAAGTAAACAACAGAGCTACAGAGCCAAGGGCACTTCCAGTCTAGGGAATATACCTTGGGAAAACTGAAGATCCATAAGACAGAGCCACCCCCAAATTGAGGGCTGCACTGCTTACAAGAACCTCAACCTGGGTACACCTGAAATATCCCAGGAAATATAAAAATGGTTCAAAACATTGTGGAACTTACGTACGATGGAATATCCCTCAGCCATGAAATCAATGTCATAAGACCAGTAGCAGCAAAATGAGTGGATTCAGGTACGATGATTCTAAGTGAAAGAAGTCACACAGAAAAAGAAACTTATCATAAGATATCACTTAGGAAGATCCTGTAAACATGGCAACACATGAACTGAGTTAGGAAAGAGAACAGAGTCTCACATTTAGAAAACACTCTTATGCCTGCTTAAGGGGGAAGGAGAGGTGGGGTGATGCATCAAACCAGAGTTTGATATAAGCACAGGTACTGTTCCAAAAACCAACTATGGAATAGAGAAGACCTACACCTTCCTCAGTGAAAGGGACTCAAAACCCCATATTTCCCGCAGAGGAATAGATCTGACTAGTAAGAATCTTAAAACCTATGTATTGATATGTCTCCGTAAGGGAATCAAGTGTGTCTAGACTGGCATAAACATGGCAGCGAGAATCAGCTCAAACCCACTCTAAAAAGGAATTTCAAAAACAGAACAAAGAAACAGGGAAATTCTTTACAATTCCTTCAGGGTCTCTGATGCAACCTGGAATGACCCTATCTACGATGACAGCTGGATGTGGCATGAGGCTGGACACTTGGGACTGAGAGGATTGGTGAGATTGGGTGAGCAAATGCAGACCCTTTAAAGCAATAATGCATGGCAACCATTCCATGGGTCCCACCTCTCCAGGTTGAAGGGAATATTACTACAGCTATAACATGTACGGGAAACCTAGAGAATGGACACACTGTGAATACGAAAGGTTTCTAAAACTCAACGAAGAGTCCCTCTCCTGGTGCTCCGGTTTGACTTTCCAACAGCTTTACTATCAATCTCCCAACTTGGAGAGACAGCCCCTTTAAGCTCCTGGTTCACACAGGTTGCCCATTTGGCAGAGGAGGAAAGGGAAGAGGGAGAACCAATGAGAGAGTAGCTGTTAGGCATTTGGATGGGCACATGTCACTCTAATTTCCCGGCAGGAAGAAGAATTCACCAAAGTCTCAGCCACCCACCGGGAACCAGTATAGGTCCTGAACCAAATGTTTGGACTTGCGTTCAGCTCACAAAAAACGAGTTGAAAAATGGAGCTCAGGGGCACAGCAATTCACAAACTGGCAGAGTAATCAAGGCCAACTATCGTCCAAAAATCTGTTGAGGGAAGGCAACGAGGCGGACTTGAATGCGAGGCAGAATAGCAGGAAACAGATTTCAAGAGGTACGTTAGAATCGCCTGTAAAGCACAGGAAGAGGGGCACAACTTCGACAATGATGCACTTGGCCAAAAAGGGCGTATGCGTTTTCTCCTGAATATATTCAGGAGAAAACGCATACGCCCTTTTTGGCCAAGCAAGCAAGCGGGCAATGCAAATCTGCACTACAAAGAAGTATCACTTCCCAACGGTCAAAAGGGACATCCACAAAATGTGTAAAAACCAGAAAGGCAAGACAGGCCCTGGAGAACAGGGAGCCTTGTTATGCTGATGGGCGGGATGTAAGCTGCCAACTGCCTCCCTGGAGGAGTGCATTGTGTTCCCTAAAACAAGTAAACAACAGAGCTACAGAGCCAAGGGCACTTCCAGTCTAGGGAATATACCTTGGGAAAACTGAAAATCCATAAGACAGAGCCACCCCCAAATTGAGGGCTGCACTGCTTACAAGAACCTCAACCTGGGTACACCTGAAATATCCCAGGAAATATAAAAATGGTTCAAAACATTGTGGAACTTACGTACGATGGAATATCCCTCAGCCATGAAATCAATGTCATAAGACCAGTAGCAGCAAAATGAGTGGATTCAGGTACGATGATTCTAAGGGAAAGAAGTCACACAGGAAAAGAAACTTATCATAAGATATCACTTAGGAAGATCCTGTAAACATGGCAACACATGAACTGAGTTAGGAAAGAGAACAGAGTCTCACATTTAGAAAACACTCTTATGCCTGCTTAAGGGGGAAGGAGAGGTGGGGTGATGCATCAAACCAGAGTTTGATATAAGCACAGGTACTGTTCCAAAAACCAACTATGGAATAGACAAGACCTACACCTTCCTCAGTGAAAGGGACTCAAAACCCCATATTTCCCGCAGAGGAATGGATCTGACTAGTAAGAATCTTAAAACCTATGTATTGATATGTCTCCGTAAGGGAATCAAGTGTGTCTAGACTGGCATAAACATGGCAGCGAGAATCAGCTCAAACCCACTCTAAAAAGGAATTTCAAAAACAGAACAAAGAAACAGGGAAATTCTTTACAATTCCTTCAGGGTCTCTGATGCAACCTGGAATGACCCTATCTACGATGACAGCTGGATGTGGCATGAGGCTGGACACTTGGGACTGAGAGGATTGGTGAGATTGGGTGAGCAAATGCAGACCCTTTAAAGCAATAATGCATGGCCACCATTCCATGGGTCCCACCTCTCCAGGTTGAAGGGAATATTACTACAGCTATAACATGTACGGGAAACCTAGAGAATGGACACACTGTGAATACAAAAGGTTTCTAAAACTCAACGAAGAGTCCCTCTCCTGGTGCTCCGGTTTGACTTTCCAACAGCTTTACTATCAATCTCCCAACTTGGAGAGACAGCCCCTTTAAGCTCCTGGTTCACACAGGTTGCCCATTTGGCAGAGGAGGAAAGGGAAGAGGGAGAACCAATGAGAGAGTAGCTGTTAGGCATTTGGATGGGCACATGTCACTCTAATTTCCCGGCAGGAAGAAGAATTCACCAAAGTCTCAGCCACCCACCGGGAACCAGTATAGGTCCTGAACCAAATGTTTGGACTTGCGTTCAGCTCACAAAAAACGAGTTGAAAAAATGAGCTCAGGGGCACAGCAATTCACAAACTGGCAGAGTAATCAAGGCCAACTATCGTCCAAAAATCTGTTGAGGGAAGGCAACGAGGCGGACTTGAATGCGAGGCAGAATAGCAGGAAACAGATTTCAAGAGGTACGTTAGAATCGCCTGTAAAGCACAGGAAGAGGGGCACAACTTCGACAATGATGCACTTGGCCAAAAAGGGCGTATGCGTTTTCTCCTGAATATATTCAGGAGAAAACGCATACGCCCTTTTTGGCCAAGCAAGCAAGCGGGCAATGCAAATCTGCACTACAAAGAAGTATCACTTCCCAACGGTCAAAAGGGACATCCACAAAATGTGTAAAAACCAGAAAGGCAAGACAGGCCCTGGAGAACAGGGAGCCTTGTTATGCTGATGGGCGGGATGTAAGTTGCCAACTGCCTCACTGGAGGAGTGCATTGTGTTCCCTAAAACAAGTAAACAACAGAGCTACAGAGCCAAGGGCACTTCCAGTCTAGGGAATATACCTTGGGAAAACTGAAAATCCATAAGACAGAGCCACCCCCAAATTGAGGGCTGCACTGCTTACAAGAACCTCAACCTGGGTACACCTGAAATATCCCAGGAAATATAAAAATGGTTCAAAACATTGTGGAACTTACGTACGATGGAATATCCCTCAGCCATGAAATCAATGTCATAAGACCAGTAGCAGCAAAATGAGTGGATTCAGGTACGATGATTCTAAGTGAAAGAAGTCACACAGAAAAAGAAACTTATCATAAGATATCACTTAGGAAGATCCTGTAAACATGGCAACACATGAACTGAGTTAGGAAAGAGAACAGAGTCTCACATTTTGAAAACACTCTTATGCCTGCTTAAGGGGGAAGGAGAGGTGGGGTGATGCATCAAACCAGAGTTTGATATAAGCACAGGTACTGTTCCAAAAACCAACTATGGAATAGACAAGACCTACACCTTCCTCAGTGAAAGGGACTCAAAACCCCATATTTCCCGCAGAGGAATAGATCTGACTAGTAAGAATCTTAAAACCTATGTATTGATATGTCTCCGTAAGGGAATCAAGTGTGTCTAGACTGGCATAAACATGGCAGCGAGAATCAGCTCAAACCCACTCTAAAAAGGAATTTCAAAAACAGAACAAAGAAACAGGGAAATTCTTTACAATTCCTTCAGGGTCTCTGATGCAACCTGGAATGACCCTATCTACGATGACAGCTGGATGTGGCATGAGGCTGGACACTTGGGACTGAGAGGATTGGTGAGATTGGGTGAGCAAATGCAGACCCTTTAAAGCAATAATGCATGGCAACCATTCCATGGGTCCCACCTCTCCAGGTTGAAGGGAATATTACTACAGCTATAACATGTACGGGAAACCTAGAGAATGGACACACTGTGAATATGAAAGGTTTCTAAAACTCAACGAAGAGTCCCTCTCCTGGTGCTCCGGTTTGACTTTCCAACAGCTTTACTATCAATCTCCCAACTTGGAGAGACAGCCCCTTTAAGCTCCTGGTTCACACAGGTTGCCCATTTGGCAGAGGAGGAAAGGGAAGAGGGAGAACCAATGAGAGAGTAGCTGTTAGGCATTTGGATGGGCACATGTCACTCTAATTTCCCGGCAGGAAGAAGAATTCACCAAAGTCTCAGCCACCCACCGGGAACCAGTATAGGTCCTGAACCAAATGTTTGGACTTGCGTTCAGCTCACAAAAAACGAGTTGAAAAATGGAGCTCAGGGGCACAGCAATTCACAAACTGGCAGAGTAATCAAGGCCAACTATCGTCCAAAAATCTGTTGAGGGAAGGCAACGAGGCGGACTTGAATGCGAGGCAGAATAGCAGGAAACAGATTTCAAGAGGTACGTTAGAATCGCCTGTAAAGCACAGGAAGAGGGGCACAACTTCGACAATGATGCACTTGGCCAAAAAGGGCGTATGCGTTTTCTCCTGAATATATTCAGGAGAAAACGCATACGCCCTTTTTGGCCAAGCAAGCAAGCGGGCAATGCAAATCTGCACTACAAAGAAGTATCACTTCCCACCGGTCAAAAGGGACATCCACAAAATGTGTAAAAACCAGAAAGGCAAGACAGGCCCTGGAGAACAGGGAGCCTTGTTATGCTGATGGGCGGGATGTAAGTTGCCAACTGCCTCACTGGAGGAGTGCATTGTGTTCCCTAAAACAAGTAAACAACAGAGCTACAGAGCCAAGGGCACTTCCAGTCTAGGGAATATACCTTGGGAAAACTGAAGATCCATAAGACAGAGCCACCCCCAAATTGAGGGCTGCACTGCTTACAAGAACCTCAACCTGTGTACACCTGAAATATCCCAGGAAATATAAAAATGGTTCAAAACATTGTGGAACTTACGTACGATGGAATATCCCTCAGCCATGAAATCAATGTCATAAGACCAGTAGCAGCAAAATGAGTGGATTCAGGTACGATGATTCTAAGTGAAAGAAGTCACACAGAAAAAGAAACTTATCATAAGATATCACTTAGGAAGATCCTGTAAACATGGCAACACATGAACTGAGTTAGGAAAGAGAACAGAGTCTCACATTTAGAAAACACTCTTATGCCTGCTTAAGGGGGAAGGAGAGGTGGGGTGATGCATCAAACCAGAGTTTGATATAAGCACAGGTACTGTTCCAAAAACCAACTATGGAATAGACAAGACCTACACCTTCCTCAGTGAAAGGGACTCAAAACCCCATATTTCCCGCAGAGGAATAGATCTGACTAGTAAGAATCTTAAAACCTATGTATTGATATGTCTCCGTAAGGGAATCAAGTGTGTCTAGACTGGCATAAACATGGCAGCGAGAATCAGCTCAAACCCACTCTAAAAAGGAATTTCAAAAACAGAACAAAGAAACAGGGAAATTCTTTACAATTCCTTCAGGGTCTCTGATGCAACCTGGAATGACCCTATCTACGATGACAGCTGGATGTGGCATGAGGCTGGACACTTGGGACTGAGAGGATTGGTGAGATTGGGTGAGCAAATGCAGACCCTTTAAAGCAATAATGCATGGCAACCATTCCATGGGTCCCACCTCTCCAGGTTGAAGGGAATATTACTACAGCTATAACATGTACGGGAAACCTAGAGAATGGACACACTGTGTATACGAAAGGTTTCTAAAACTCAACGAAGAGTCCCTCTCCTGGTGCTCCGGTTTGACTTTCCAACAGCTTTACTATCAATCTCCCAACTTGGAGAGACAGCCCCTTTAAGCTCCTGGTTCACACAGGTTGCCCATTTGGCAGAGGAGGAAAGGGAAGAGGGAGAACCAATGAGAGAGTAGCTGTTAGGCATTTGGATGGGCACATGTCACTCTAATTTCCCGGCAGGAAGAAGAATTCACCAAAGTCTCAGCCACCCACCGGGAACCAGTATAGGTCCTGAACCAAATGTTTGGACTTGCGTTCAGCTCACAAAAAACGAGTTGAAAAAATGAGCTCAGGGGCACAGCAATTCACAAACTGGCAGAGTAATCAAGGCCAACTATCGTCCAAAAATCTGTTGAGGGAAGGCAACGAGGTGGACTTGAATGCGAGGCAGAATAGCAGGAAACAGATTTCAAGAGGTACGTTAGAATCGCCTGTAAAGCACAGGAAGAGGGGCACAACTTCGACAATGATGCACTTGGCCAAAAAGGGCGTATGCGTTTTCTCCTGAATATATTCAGGAGAAAACGCATACGCCCTTTTTGGCCAAGCAAGCAAGCGGGCAATGCAAATCTGCACTACAAAGAAGTATCACTTCCCAACGGTCAAAAGGGACATCCACAAAATGTGTAAAAACCAGAAAGGCAAGACAGGCCCTGGAGAACAGGGAGCCTTGTTATGCTGATGGGCGGGATGTAAGTTGCCAACTGCCTCCCTGGAGGAGTGCATTGTGTTCCCTAAAACAAGTAAACAACAGAGCTACAGAGCCAAGGGCACTTCCAGTCTAGGGAATATACCTTGGGAAAACTGAAGATCCATAAGACAGAGCCACCCCCAAATTGAGGGCTGCACTGCTTACAAGAACCTCAACCTGGGTACACCTGAAATATCCCAGGAAATATAAAAATGGTTCAAAACATTGTGGAACTTACGTACGATGGAATATCCCTCAGCCATGAAATCAATGTCATAAGACCAGTAGCAGCAAAATGAGTGGATTCAGGTACGATGATTCTAAGTGAAAGAAGTCACACAGAAAAAGAAACTTATCATAAGATATCACTTAGGAAGATCCTGTAAACATGGCAACACATGAACTGAGTTAGGAAAGAGAACAGAGTCTCACATTTTGAAAACACTCTTATGCCTGCTTAAGGGGGAAGGAGAGGTGGGGTGATGCATCAAACCAGAGTTTGATATAAGCACAGGTACTGTTCCAAAAACCAACTATGGAATAGACAAGACCTACACCTTCCTCAGTGAAAGGGACTCAAAACCCCATATTTCCCGCAGAGGAATAGATCTGACTAGTAAGAATCTTAAAACCTATGTATTGATATGTCTCCGTAAGGGAATCAAGTGTGTCTAGACTGGCATAAACATGGCAGCGAGAATCAGCTCAAACCCACTCTAAAAAGGAATTTCAAAAACAGAACAAAGAAACAGGGAAATTCTTTACAATTCCTTCAGGGTCTCTGATGCAACCTGGAATGACCCTATCTACGATGACAGCTGGATGTGGCATGAGGCTGGACACTTGGGACTGAGAGGATTGGTGAGATTGGGTGAGCAAATGCAGACCCTTTAAAGCAATAATGCATGGCAACCATTCCATGGGTCCCACCTCTCCAGGTTGAAGGGAATATTACTACAGCTATAACATGTACGGGAAACCTAGAGAATGGACACACTGTGAATACGAAAGGTTTCTAAAACTCAACGAAGAGTCCCTCTCCTGGTGCTCCGGTTTGACTTTCCAACAGCTTTACTATCAATCTCCCAACTTGGAGAGACAGCCCCTTTAAGCTCCTGGTTCACACAGGTTGCCCATTTGGCAGAGGAGGAAAGGGAAGAGGGAGAACCAATGAGAGAGTAGCTGTTAGGCATTTGGATGGGCACATGTCACTCTAATTTCCCGGCAGGAAGAAGAATTCACCAAAGTCTCAGCCACCCACCGGGAACCAGTATAGGTCCTGAACCAAATGTTTGGACTTGCGTTCAGCTCACAAAAAACGAGTTGAAAAATGGAGCTCAGGGGCACAGCAATTCACAAACTGGCAGAGTAATCAAGGCCAACTATCGTCCAAAAATCTGTTGAGGGAAGGCAACGAGGCGGACTTGAATGCGAGGCAGAATAGCAGGAAACAGATTTCAAGAGGTACGTTAGAATCGCCTGTAAAGCACAGGAAGAGGGGCACAACTTCGACAATGATGCACTTGGCCAAAAAGGGCGTATGCGTTTTCTCCTGAATATATTCAGGAGAAAACGCATACGCCCTTTTTGGCCAAGCAAGCAAGCGGGCAATGCAAATCTGCACTACAAAGAAGTATCACTTCCCACCGGTCAAAAGGGACATCCACAAAATGTGTAAAAACCAGAAAGGCAAGACAGGCCCTGGAGAACAGGGAGCCTTGTTATGCTGATGGGCGGGATGTAAGTTGCCAACTGCCTCACTGGAGGAGTGCATTGTGTTCCCTAAAACAAGTAAACAACAGAGCTACAGAGCCAAGGGCACTTCCAGTCTAGGGAATATACCTTGGGAAAACTGAAGATCCATAAGACAGAGCCACCCCCAAATTGAGGGCTGCACTGCTTACAAGAACCTCAACCTGTGTACACCTGAAATATCCCAGGAAATATAAAAATGGTTCAAAACATTGTGGAACTTACGTACGATGGAATATCCCTCAGCCATGAAATCAATGTCATAAGACCAGTAGCAGCAAAATGAGTGGATTCAGGTACGATGATTCTAAGTGAAAGAAGTCACACAGAAAAAGAAACTTATCATAAGATATCACTTAGGAAGATCCTGTAAACATGGCAACACATGAACTGAGTTAGGAAAGAGAACAGAGTCTCACATTTAGAAAACACTCTTATGCCTGCTTAAGGGGGAAGGAGAGGTGGGGTGATGCATCAAACCAGAGTTTGATATAAGCACAGGTACTGTTCCAAAAACCAACTATGGAATAGACAAGACCTACACCTTCCTCAGTGAAAGGGACTCAAAACCCCATATTTCCCGCAGAGGAATAGATCTGACTAGTAAGAATCTTAAAACCTATGTATTGATATGTCTCCGTAAGGGAATCAAGTGTGTCTAGACTGGCATAAACATGGCAGCGAGAATCAGCTCAAACCCACTCTAAAAAGGAATTTCAAAAACAGAACAAAGAAACAGGGAAATTCTTTACAATTCCTTCAGGGTCTCTGATGCAACCTGGAATGACCCTATCTACGATGACAGCTGGATGTGGCATGAGGCTGGACACTTGGGACTGAGAGGATTGGTGAGATTGGGTGAGCAAATGCAGACCCTTTAAAGCAATAATGCATGGCAA
The DNA here is from genome assembly GCF_964341445.2 of Mesoplodon mirus. Lineage (NCBI taxonomy): Eukaryota > Metazoa > Chordata > Mammalia > Artiodactyla > Ziphiidae > Mesoplodon > Mesoplodon mirus. Next base: position 2,889,241 of record NW_028295810.1, read on the forward strand.
CCATTCCATGGGTCCCACCTCTCCAGGTTGAAGGGAATATTACTACAGCTATAACATGTACGGGAAACCTAGAGAATGGACACACTGTGTATACGAAAGGTTTCTAAAACTCAACGAAGAGTCCCTCTCCTGGTGCTCCGGTTTGACTTTCCAACAGCTTTACTATCAATCTCCCAACTTGGAGAGACAGCCCCTTTAAGCTCCTGGTTCACACAGGTTGCCCATTTGGCAGAGGAGGAAAGGGAAGAGGGAGAACCAATGAGAGAGTAGCTGTTAGGCATTTGGATGGGCACATGTCACTCTAATTTCCCGGCAGGAAGAAGAATTCACCAAAGTCTCAGCCACCCACCGGGAACCAGTATAGGTCCTGAACCAAATGTTTGGACTTGCGTTCAGCTCACAAAAAACGAGTTGAAAAAATGAGCTCAGGGGCACAGCAATTCACAAACTGGCAGAGTAATCAAGGCCAACTATCGTCCAAAAATCTGTTGAGGGAAGGCAACGAGGTGGACTTGAATGCGAGGCAGAATAGCAGGAAACAGATTTCAAGAGGTACGTTAGAATCGCCTGTAAAGCACAGGAAGAGGGGCACAACTTCGACAATGATGCACTTGGCCAAAAAGGGCGTATGCGTTTTCTCCTGAATATATTCAGGAGAAAACGCATACGCCCTTTTTGGCCAAGCAAGCAAGCGGGCAATGCAAATCTGCACTACAAAGAAGTATCACTTCCCAACGGTCAAAAGGGACATCCACAAAATGTGTAAAAACCAGAAAGGCAAGACAGGCCCTGGAGAACAGGGAGCCTTGTTATGCTGATGGGCGGGATGTAAGTTGCCAACTGCCTCCCTGGAGGAGTGCATTGTGTTCCCTAAAACAAGTAAACAACAGAGCTACAGAGCCAAGGGCACTTCCAGTCTAGGGAATATACCTTGGGAAAACTGAAGATCCATAAGACAGAGCCACCCCCAAATTGAGGGCTGCACTGCTTACAAGAACCTCAACCTGGGTACACCTGAAATATCCCAGGAAATATAAAAATGGTTCAAAACATTGTGGAACTTACGTACGATGGAATATCCCTCAGCCATGAAATCAATGTCATAAGACCAGTAGCAGCAAAATGAGTGGATTCAGGTACGATGATTCTAAGTGAAAGAAGTCACACAGAAAAAGAAACTTATCATAAGATATCACTTAGGAAGATCCTGTAAACATGGCAACACATGAACTGAGTTAGGAAAGAGAACAGAGTCTCACATTTAGAAAACACTCTTATGCCTGCTTAAGGGGGAAGGAGAGGTGGGGTGATGCATCAAACCAGAGTTTGATATAAGCACAGGTACTGTTCCAAAAACCAACTATGGAATAGAGAAGACCTACACCTTCCTCAGTGAAAGGGACTCAAAACCCCATATTTCCCGCAGAGGAATAGATCTGACTAGTAAGAATCTTAAAACCTATGTATTGATATGTCTCCGTAAGGGAATCAAGTGTGTCTAGACTGGCATAAACATGGCAGCGAGAATCAGCTCAAACCCACTCTAAAAAGGAATTTCAAAAACAGAACAAAGAAACAGGGAAATTCTTTACAATTCCTTCAGGGTCTCTGATGCAACCTGGAATGACCCTATCTACGATGACAGCTGGATGTGGCATGAGGCTGGACACTTGGGACTGAGAGGATTGGTGAGATTGGGTGAGCAAATGCAGACCCTTTAAAGCAATAATGCATGGCAACCATTCCATGGGTCCCACCTCTCCAGGTTGAAGGGAATATTACTACAGCTATAACATGTACGGGAAACGTAGAGAATGGACACACTGTGAATACGAAAGGTTTCTAAAACTCAACGAAGAGTCCCTCTCCTGGTGCTCCGGTTTGACTTTCCAACAGCTTTACTATCAATCTCCCAACTTGGAGAGACAGCCCCTTTAAGCTCCTGGTTCACACAGGTTGCCCATTTGGCAGAGGAGGAAAGGGAAGAGGGAGAACCAATGAGAGAGTAGCTGTTAGGCATTTGGATGGGCACATGTCACTCTAATTTCCCGGCAGGAAGAAGAATTCACCAAAGTCTCAGCCACCCACCGGGAACCAGTATAGGTCCTGAACCAAATGTTTGGACTTGCGTTCAGCTCACAAAAAACGAGTTGAAAAATGGAGCTCAGGGGCACAGCAATTCACAAACTGGCAGAGTAATCAAGGCCAACTATCGTCCAAAAATCTGTTGAGGGAAGGCAACGAGGCGGACTTGAATGCGAGGCAGAATAGCAGGAAACAGATTTCAAGAGGTACGTTAGAATCGCCTGTAAAGCACAGGAAGAGGGGCACAACTTCGACAATGATGCACTTGGCCAAAAAGGGCGTATGCGTTTTCTCCTGAATATATTCAGGAGAAAACGCATACGCCCTTTTTGGCCAAGCAAGCAAGCGGGCAATGCAAATCTGCACTACAAAGAAGTATCACTTCCCAACGGTCAAAAGGGACATCCACAAAATGTGTAAAAACCAGAAAGGCAAGACAGGCCCTGGAGAACAGGGAGCCTTGTTATGCTGATGGGCGGGATGTAAGCTGCCAACTGCCTCCCTGGAGGAGTGCATTGTGTTCCCTAAAACAAGTAAACAACAGAGCTACAGAGCCAAGGGCACTTCCAGTCTAGGGAATATACCTTGGGAAAACTGAAAATCCATAAGACAGAGCCACCCCCAAATTGAGGGCTGCACTGCTTACAAGAACCTCAACCTGGGTACACCTGAAATATCCCAGGAAATATAAAAATGGTTCAAAACATTGTGGAACTTACGTACGATGGAATATCCCTCAGCCATGAAATCAATGTCATAAGACCAGTAGCAGCAAAATGAGTGGATTCAGGTACGATGATTCTAAGGGAAAGAAGTCACACAGGAAAAGAAACTTATCATAAGATATCACTTAGGAAGATCCTGTAAACATGGCAACACATGAACTGAGTTAGGAAAGAGAACAGAGTCTCACATTTAGAAAACACTCTTATGCCTGCTTAAGGGGGAAGGAGAGGTGGGGTGATGCATCAAACCAGAGTTTGATATAAGCACAGGTACTGTTCCAAAAACCAACTATGGAATAGACAAGACCTACACCTTCCTCAGTGAAAGGGACTCAAAACCCCATATTTCCCGCAGAGGAATAGATCTGACTAGTAAGAATCTTAAAACCTATGTATTGATATGTCTCCGTAAGGGAATCAAGTGTGTCTAGACTGGCATAAACATGGCAGCGAGAATCAGCTCAAACCCACTCTAAAAAGGAATTTCAAAAACAGAACAAAGAAACAGGGAAATTCTTTACAATTCCTTCAGGGTCTCTGATGCAACCTGGAATGACCCTATCTACGATGACAGCTGGATGTGGCATGAGGCTGGACACTTGGGACTGAGAGGATTGGTGAGATTGGGTGAGCAAATGCAGACCCTTTAAAGCAATAATGCATGGCCACCATTCCATGGGTCCCACCTCTCCAGGTTGAAGGGAATATTACTACAGCTATAACATGTACGGGAAACCTAGAGAATGGACACACTGTGAATACGAAAGGTTTCTAAAACTCAACGAAGAGTCCCTCTCCTGGTGCTCCGGTTTGACTTTCCAACAGCTTTACTATCAATCTCCCAACTTGGAGAGACAGCCCCTTTAAGCTCCTGGTTCACACAGGTTGCCCATTTGGCAGAGGAGGAAAGGGAAGAGGGAGAACCAATGAGAGAGTAGCTGTTAGGCATTTGGATGGGCACATGTCACTCTAATTTCCCGGCAGGAAGAAGAATTCACCAAAGTCTCAGCCACCCACCGGGAACCAGTATAGGTCCTGAACCAAATGTTTGGACTTGCGTTCAGCTCACAAAAAACGAGTTGAAAAAATGAGCTCAGGGGCACAGCAATTCACAAACTGGCAGAGTAATCAAGGCCAACTATCGTCCAAAAATCTGTTGAGGGAAGGCAACGAGGCGGACTTGAATGCGAGGCAGAATAGCAGGAAACAGATTTCAAGAGGTACGTTAGAATCGCCTGTAAAGCACAGGAAGAGGGGCACAACTTCGACAATGATGCACTTGGCCAAAAAGGGCGTATGCGTTTTCTCCTGAATATATTCAGGAGAAAACGCATACGCCCTTTTTGGCCAAGCAAGCAAGCGGGCAATGCAAATCTGCACTACAAAGAAGTATCACTTCCCAACGGTCAAAAGGGACATCCACAAAATGTGTAAAAACCAGAAAGGCAAGACAGGCCCTGGAGAACAGGGAGCCTTGTTATGCTGATGGGCGGGATGTAAGTTGCCAACTGCCTCACTGGAGGAGTGCATTGTGTTCCCTAAAACAAGTAAACAACAGAGCTACAGAGCCAAGGGCACTTCCAGTCTAGGGAATATACCTTGGGAAAACTGAAAATCCATAAGACAGAGCCACCCCCAAATTGAGGGCTGCACTGCTTACAAGAACCTCAACCTGGGTACACCTGAAATATCCCAGGAAATATAAAAATGGTTCAAAACATTGTGGAACTTACGTACGATGGAATATCCCTCAGCCATGAAATCAATGTCATAAGACCAGTAGCAGCAAAATGAGTGGATTCAGGTACGATGATTCTAAGTGAAAGAAGTCACACAGAAAAAGAAACTTATCATAAGATATCACTTAGGAAGATCCTGTAAACATGGCAACACATGAACTGAGTTAGGAAAGAGAACAGAGTCTCACATTTTGAAAACACTCTTATGCCTGCTTAAGGGGGAAGGAGAGGTGGGGTGATGCATCAAACCAGAGTTTGATATAAGCACAGGTACTGTTCCAAAAACCAACTATGGAATAGACAAGACCTACACCTTCCTCAGTGAAAGGGACTCAAAACCCCATATTTCCCGCAGAGGAATAGATCTGACTAGTAAGAATCTTAAAACCTATGTATTGATATGTCTCCATAAGGGAATCAAGTGTGTCTAGACTGGCATAAACATGGCAGCGAGAATCAGCTCAAACCCACTCTAAAAAGGAATTTCAAAAACAGAACAAAGAAACAGGGAAATTCTTTACAATTCCTTCAGGGTCTCTGATGCAACCTGGAATGACCCTATCTACGATGACAGCTGGATGTGGCATGAGGCTGGACACTTGGGACTGAGAGGATTGGTGAGATTGGGTGAGCAAATGCAGACCCTTTAAAGCAATAATGCATGGCAACCATTCCATGGGTCCCACCTCTCCAGGTTGAAGGGAATATTACTACAGCTATAACATGTACGGGAAACCTAGAGAATGGACACACTGTGAATATGAAAGGTTTCTAAAACTCAACGAAGAGTCCCTCTCCTGGTGCTCCGGTTTGACTTTCCAACAGCTTTACTATCAATCTCCCAACTTGGAGAGACAGCCCCTTTAAGCTCCTGGTTCACACAGGTTGCCCATTTGGCAGAGGAGGAAAGGGAAGAGGGAGAACCAATGAGAGAGTAGCTGTTAGGCATTTGGATGGGCACATGTCACTCTAATTTCCCGGCAGGAAGAAGAATTCACCAAAGTCTCAGCCACCCACCGGGAACCAGTATAGGTCCTGAACCAAATGTTTGGACTTGCGTTCAGCTCACAAAAAACGAGTTGAAAAATGGAGCTCAGGGGCACAGCAATTCACAAACTGGCAGAGTAATCAAGGCCAACTATCGTCCAAAAATCTGTTGAGGGAAGGCAACGAGGCGGACTTGAATGCGAGGCAGAATAGCAGGAAACAGATTTCAAGAGGTACGTTAGAATCGCCTGTAAAGCACAGGAAGAGGGGCACAACTTCGACAATGATGCACTTGGCCAAAAAGGGCGTATGCGTTTTCTCCTGAATATATTCAGGAGAAAACGCATACGCCCTTTTTGGCCAAGCAAGCAAGCGGGCAATGCAAATCTGCACTACAAAGAAGTATCACTTCCCACCGGTCAAAAGGGACATCCACAAAATGTGTAAAAACCAGAAAGGCAAGACAGGCCCTGGAGAACAGGGAGCCTTGTTATGCTGATGGGCGGGATGTAAGTTGCCAACTGCCTCACTGGAGGAGTGCATTGTGTTCCCTAAAACAAGTAAACAACAGAGCTACAGAGCCAAGGGCACTTCCAGTCTAGGGAATATACCTTGGGAAAACTGAAGATCCATAAGACAGAGCCACCCCCAAATTGAGGGCTGCACTGCTTACAAGAACCTCAACCTGTGTACACCTGAAATATCCCAGGAAATATAAAAATGGTTCAAAACATTGTGGAACTTACGTACGATGGAATATCCCTCAGCCATGAAATCAATGTCATAAGACCAGTAGCAGCAAAATGAGTGGATTCAGGTACGATGATTCTAAGTGAAAGAAGTCACACAGAAAAAGAAACTTATCATAAGATATCACTTAGGAAGATCCTGTAAACATGGCAACACATGAACTGAGTTAGGAAAGAGAACAGAGTCTCACATTTAGAAAACACTCTTATGCCTGCTTAAGGGGGAAGGAGAGGTGGGGTGATGCATCAAACCAGAGTTTGATATAAGCACAGGTACTGTTCCAAAAACCAACTATGGAATAGACAAGACCTACACCTTCCTCAGTGAAAGGGACTCAAAACCCCATATTTCCCGCAGAGGAATAGATCTGACTAGTAAGAATCTTAAAACCTATGTATTGATATGTCTCCGTAAGGGAATCAAGTGTGTCTAGACTGGCATAAACATGGCAGCGAGAATCAGCTCAAACCCACTCTAAAAAGGAATTTCAAAAACAGAACAAAGAAACAGGGAAATTCTTTACAATTCCTTCAGGGTCTCTGATGCAACCTGGAATGACCCTATCTACGATGACAGCTGGATGTGGCATGAGGCTGGACACTTGGGACTGAGAGGATTGGTGAGATTGGGTGAGCAAATGCAGACCCTTTAAAGCAATAATGCATGGCAACCATTCCATGGGTCCCACCTCTCCAGGTTGAAGGGAATATTACTACAGCTATAACATGTACGGGAAACCTAGAGAATGGACACACTGTGAATACGAAAGGTTTCTAAAACTCAACGAAGAGTCCCTCTCCTGGTGCTCCGGTTTGACTTTCCAACAGCTTTACTATCAATCTCCCAACTTGGAGAGACAGCCCCTTTAAGCTCCTGGTTCACACAGGTTGCCCATTTGGCAGAGGAGGAAAGGGAAGAGGGAGAACCAATGAGAGAGTAGCTGTTAGGCATTTGGATGGGCACATGTCACTCTAATTTCCCGGCAGGAAGAAGAATTCACCAAAGTCTCAGCCACCCACCGGGAACCAGTATAGGTCCTGAACCAAATGTTTGGACTTGCGTTCAGCTCACAAAAAACGAGTTGAAAAAATGAGCTCAGGGGCACAGCAATTCACAAACTGGCAGAGTAATCAAGGCCAACTATCGTCCAAAAATCTGTTGAGGGAAGGCAACGAGGTGGACTTGAATGCGAGGCAGAATAGCAGGAAACAGATTTCAAGAGGTACGTTAGAATCGCCTGTAAAGCACAGGAAGAGGGGCACAACTTCGACAATGATGCACTTGGCCAAAAAGGGCGTATGCGTTTTCTCCTGAATATATTCAGGAGAAAACGCATACGCCCTTTTTGGCCAAGCAAGCAAGCGGGCAATGCAAATCTGCACTACAAAGAAGTATCACTTCCCAACGGTCAAAAGGGACATCCACAAAATGTGTAAAAACCAGAAAGGCAAGACAGGCCCTGGAGAACAGGGAGCCTTGTTATGCTGATGGGCGGGATGTAAGTTGCCAACTGCCTCACTGGAGGAGTGCATTGTGTTCCCTAAAACAAGTAAACAACAGAGCTACAGAGCCAAGGGCACTTCCAGTCTAGGGAATATACCTTGGGAAAACTGAAGATCCATAAGACAGAGCCACCCCCAAATTGAGGGCTGCACTGCTTACAAGAACCTCAACCTGGGTACACCTGAAATATCCCAGGAAATATAAAAATGGTTCAAAACATTGTGGAACTTACGTACGATGGAATATCCCTCAGCCATGAAATCAATGTCATAAGACCAGTAGCAGCAAAATGAGTGGATTCAGGTACGATGATTCTAAGTGAAAGAAGTCACACAGAAAAAGAAACTTATCATAAGATATCACTTAGGAAGATCCTGTAAACATGGCAACACATGAACTGAGTTAGGAAAGAGAACAGAGTCTCACATTTAGAAAACACTCTTATGCCTGCTTAAGGGGGAAGGAGAGGTGGGGTGATGCATCAAACCAGAGTTTGATATAAGCACAGGTACTGTTCCAAAAACCAACTATGGAATAGAGAAGACCTACACCTTCCTCAGTGAAAGGGACTCAAAACCCCATATTTCCCGCAGAGGAATAGATCTGACTAGTAAGAATCTTAAAACCTATGTATTGATATGTCTCCGTAAGGGAATCAAGTGTGTCTAGACTGGCATAAACATGGCAGCGAGAATCAGCTCAAACCCACTCTAAAAAGGAATTTCAAAAACAGAACAAAGAAACAGGGAAATTCTTTACAATTCCTTCAGGGTCTCTGATGCAACCTGGAATGACCCTATCTACGATGACAGCTGGATGTGGCATGAGGCTGGACACTTGGGACTGAGAGGATTGGTGAGATTGGGTGAGCAAATGCAGACCCTTTAAAGCAATAATGCATGGCAACCATTCCATGGGTCCCACCTCTCCAGGTTGAAGGGAATATTACTACAGCTATAACATGTACGGGAAACCTAGAGAATGGACACACTGTGAATACGAAAGGTTTCTAAAACTCAACGAAGAGTCCCTCTCCTGGTGCTCCGGTTTGACTTTCCAACAGCTTTACTATCAATCTCCCAACTTGGAGAGACAGCCCCTTTAAGCTCCTGGTTCACACAGGTTGCCCATTTGGCAGAGGAGGAAAGGGAAGAGGGAGAACCAATGAGAGAGTAGCTGTTAGGCATTTGGATGGGCACATGTCACTCTAATTTCCCGGCAGGAAGAAGAATTCACCAAAGTCTCAGCCACCCACCGGGAACCAGTATAGGTCCTGAACCAAAAGTTTGGACTTGCGTTCAGCTCACAAAAAACGAGTTGAAAAATGGAGCTCAGGGGCACAGCAATTCACAAACCGGCAGAGTAATCAAGGCCAACTATCGTCCAAAAATCTGTTGAGGGAAGGCAACGAGGCGGACTTGAATGCGAGGCAGAATAGCAGGAAACAGATTTCAAGAGGTACGTTAGAATCGCCTGTAAAGCACAGGAAGAGGGGCACAACTTGGACAATGATGCACTTGGCCAAAAAGGGCGTATGCGTTTTCTCCTGAATATATTCAGGAGAAAACGCATACGCCCTTTTTGGCCAAGCAAGCAAGCGGGCAATGCAAATCTGCACTACAAAGAAGTATCACTTCCCACCGGTCAAAAGGGACATCCACAAAATGTGTAAAAACCAGAAAGGCAAGACAGGCCCTGGAGAACAGGGAGCCTTGTTATGCTGATGGGCGGGATGTAAGTTGCCAACTGCCTCACTGGAGGAGTGCATTGTGTTCCCTAAAACAAGTAAACAACAGAGCTACAGAGCCAAGGGCACTTCCAGTCTAGGGAATATACCTTGGGAAAACTGAAAATCCATAAGACAGAGCCACCCCCAAATTGAGGGCTGCACTGCTTACAAGAACCTCAACCTGGGTACACCTGAAATATCCCAGGAAATATAAAAATGGTTCAAAACATTGTGGAACTTACGTACGATGGAATATCCCTCAGCCATGAAATCAATGTCATAAGACCAGTAGCAGCAAAATGAGTGGATTCAGGTACGATGATTCTAAGTGAAAGAAGTCACACAGAAAAAGAAACTTATCATAAGATATCACTTAGGAAGATCCTGTAAACATGGCAACACATGAACTGAGTTAGGAAAGAGAACAGAGTCTCACATTTAGAAAACACTCTTATGCCTGCTTAAGGGGGAAGGAGAGGTGGGGTGATGCATCAAACCAGAGTTTGATATAAGCACAGGTACTGTTCCAAAAACCAACTATGGAATAGACAAGACCTACACCTTCCTCAGTGAAAGGGACTCAAAACCCCATATTTCCCGCAGAGGAATAGATCTGACTAGTAAGAATCTTAAAACCTATGTATTGATATGTCTCCGTAAGGGAATCAAGTGTGTCTAGACTGGCATAAACATGGCAGCGAGAATCAGCTCAAACCCACTCTAAAAAGGAATTTCAAAAACAGAACAAAGAAACAGGGAAATTCTTTACAATTCCTTCAGGGTCTCTGATGCAACCTGGAATGACCCTATCTACGATGACAGCTGGATGTGGCATGAGGCTGGACACTTGGGACTGAGAGGATTGGTGAGATTGGGTGAGCAAATGCAGACCCTTTAAAGCAATAATGCATGGCCACCATTCCATGGGTCCCACCTCTCCAGGTTGAAGGGAATATTACTACAGCTATAACATGTACGGGAAACCTAGAGAATGGACACACTGTGAATACGAAAGGTTTCTAAAACTCAACGAAGAGTCCCTCTCCTGGTGCTCCGGTTTGACTTTCCAACAGCTTTACTATCAATCTCCCAACTTGGAGAGACAGCCCCTTTAAGCTCCTGGTTCACACAGGTTGCCCATTTGGCAGAGGAGGAAAGGGAAGAGGGAGAACCAATGAGAGAGTAGCTGTTAGGCATTTGGATGGGCACATGTCACTCTAATTTCCCGGCAGGAAGAAGAATTCACCAAAGTCTCAGCCACCCACCGGGAACCAGTATAGGTCCTGAACCAAAAGTTTGGACTTGCGTTCAGCTCACAAAAAACGAGTTGAAAAATGGAGCTCAGGGGCACAGCAATTCACAAACCGGCAGAGTAATCAAGGCCAACTATCGTCCAAAAATCTGTTGAGGGAAGGCAACGAGGCGGACTTGAATGCGAGGCAGAATAGCAGGAAACAGATTTCAAGAGGTACGTTAGAATCGCCTGTAAAGCACAGGAAGAGGGGCACAACATCGACAATGATGCACTTGGCCAAAAAGGGCGTATGCGTTTTCTCCTGAATATATTCAGGAGAAAACGCATACGCCCTTTTTGGCCAAGCAAGCAAGCGGGCAATGCAAATCTGCACTACAAAGAAGTATCACTTCCCACCGGTCAAAAGGGACATCCACAAAATGTGTAAAAACCAGAAAGGCAAGACAGGCCCTGGAGAACAGGGAGCCTTGTTATGCTGATGGGCGGGATGTAAGCTGCCAACTGCCTCCCTGGAGGAGTGCATTGTGTTCCCTAAAACAAGTAAACAACAGAGCTACAGAGCCAAGGGCACTTCCAGTCTAGGGAATATACCTTGGGAAAACTGAAAATCCATATGACAGAGCCACCCCCAAATTGAGGGCTGCACTGCTTACAAGAACCTCAACCTGGGTACACCTGAAATATCCCAGGAAATATAAAAATGGTTCAAAACATTGTGGAACTTACGTACGATGGAATATCCCTCAGCCATGAAATCAATGTCATAAGACCAGTAGCAGCAAAATGAGTGGATTCAGGTACGATGATTCTAAGTGAAAGAAGTCACACAGAAAAAGAAACTTATCATAAGATATCACTTAGGAAGATCCTGTAAACATGGCAACACATGAACTGAGTTAGGAAAGAGAACAGAGTCTCACATTTAGAAAACACTCTTATGCCTGCTTAAGGGGGAAGGAGAGGTGGGGTGATGCATCAAACCAGAGTTTGATATAAGCACAGGTACTGTTCCAAAAACCAACTATGGAATAGACAAGACCTACACCTTCCTCAGTGAAAGGGACTCAAAACCCCATATTTCCCGCAGAGGAATAGATCTGACTAGTAAGAATCTTAAAACCTATGTATTGATATGTCTCCGTAAGGGAATCAAGTGTGTCTAGACTGGCATAAACATGGCAGCGAGAATCAGCTCAAACCCACTCTAAAAAGGAATTTCAAAAACAGAACAAAGAAACAGGGAAATTCTTTACAATTCCTTCAGGGTCTCTGATGCAACCTGGAATGACCCTATCTACGATGACAGCTGGATGTGGCATGAGGCTGGACACTTGGGACTGAGAGGATTGGTGAGATTGGGTGAGCAAATGCAGACCCTTTAAAGCAATAATGCATGGCCACCATTCCATGGGTCCCACCTCTCCAGGTTGAAGGGAATATTACTACAGCTATAACATGTACGGGAAACCTAGAGAATGGACACACTGTGAATACGAAAGGTTTCTAAAACTCAACGAAGAGTCCCTCTCCTGGTGCTCCGGTTTGACTTTCCAACAGCTTTACTATCAATCTCCCAACTTGGAGAGACAGCCCCTTTAAGCTCCTGGTTCACACAGGTTGCCCATTTGGCAGAGGAGGAAAGGGAAGAGGGAGAACCAATGAGAGAGTAGCTGTTAGGCATTTGGATGGGCACATGTCACTCTAATTTCCCGGCAGGAAGAAGAATTCACCAAAGTCTCAGCCACCCACCGGGAACCAGTATAGGTCCTGAACCAAAAGTTTGGACTTGCGTTCAGCTCACAAAAAACGAGTTGAAAAATGGAGCTCAGGGGCACAGCAATTCACAAACCGGCAGAGTAATCAAGGCCAACTATCGTCCAAAAATCTGTTGAGGGAAGGCAACGAGGCGGACTTGAATGCGAGGCAGAATAGCAGGAAACAGATTTCAAGAGGTACGTTAGAATCGCCTGTAAAGCACAGGAAGAGGGGCACAACATCGACAATGATGCACTTGGCCAAAAAGGGCGTATGCGTTTTCTCCTGAATATATTCAGGAGAAAACGCATACGCCCTTTTTGGCCAAGCAAGCAAGCGGGCAATGCAAATCTGCACTACAAAGAAGTATCACTTCCCACCGGTCAAAAGGGACATCCACAAAATGTGTAAAAACCAGAAAGGCAAGACAGGCCCTGGAGAACAGGGAGCCTTGTTATGCTGATGGGCGGGATGTAAGCTGCCAACTGCCTCCCTGGAGGAGTGCATTGTGTTCCCTAAAACAAGTAAACAACAAAGCTACAGAGCCAAGGGCACTTCCAGTCTAGGGAATATACCTTGGGAAAACTGAAAATCCATATGACAGAGCCACCCCCAAATTGAGGGCTGCACTGCTTACAAGAACCTCAACCTGGGTACACCTGAAATATCCCAGGAAATATAAAAATGGTTCAAAACATTGTGGAACTTACGTACGATGGAATATCCCTCAGCCATGAAATCAATGTCATAAGACCAGTAGCAGCAAAATGAGTGGATTCAGGTACGATGATTCTAAGTGAAAGAAGTCACACAGAAAAAGAAACTTATCATAAGATATCACTTAGGAAGATCCTGTAAACATGGCAACACATGAACTGAGTTAGGAAAGAGAACAGAGTCTCACATTTAGAAAACACTCTTATGCCTGCTTAAGGGGGAAGGAGAGGTGGGGTGATGCATCAAACCAGAGTTTGATATAAGCACAGGTACTGTTCCAAAAACCAACTATGGAATAGACAAGACCTACACCTTCCTCAGTGAAAGGGACTCAAAACCCCATATTTCCCGCAGAGGAATAGATCTGACTAGTAAGAATCTTAAAACCTATGTATTGATATGTCTCCGTAAGGGAATCAAGTGTGTCTAGACTGGCATAAACATGGCAGCGAGAATCAGCTCAAACCCACTCTAAAAAGGAATTTCAAAAACAGAACAAAGAAACAGGGAAATTCTTTACAATTCCTTCAGGGTCTCTGATGCAACCTGGAATGACCCTATCTACGATGACAGCTGGATGTGGCATGAGGCTGGACACTTGGGACTGAGAGGATTGGTGAGATTGGGTGAGCAAATGCAGACCCTTTAAAGCAATAATGCATGGCCACCATTCCATGGGTCCCACCTCTCCAGGTTGAAGGGAATATTACTACAGCTATAACATGTACGGGAAACCTAGAGAATGGACACACTGTGAATACGAAAGGTTTCTAAAACTCAACGAAGAGTCCCTCTCCTGGTGCTCCGGTTTGACTTTCCAACAGCTTTACTATCAATCTCCCAACTTGGAGAGACAGCCCCTTTAAGCTCCTGGTTCACACAGGTTGCCCATTTGGCAGAGGAGGAAAGGGAAGAGGGAGAACCAATGAGAGAGTAGCTGTTAGGCATTTGGATGGGCACATGTCACTCTAATTTCCCGGCAGGAAGAAGAATTCACCAAAGTCTCAGCCACCCACCGGGAACCAGTATAGGTCCTGAACCAAATGTTTGGACTTGCGTTCAGCTCACAAAAAACGAGTTGAAAAATGGAGCTCAGGGGCACAGCAATTCACAAACCGGCAGAGTAATCAAGGCCAACTATCGTCCAAAAATCTGTTGAGGGAAGGCAACGAGGCGGACTTGAATGCGAGGCAGAATAGCAGGAAACAGATTTCAAGAGGTACGTTAGAATCGCCTGTAAAGCACAGGAAGAGGGGCACAACTTCGACAATGATGCACTTGGCCAAAAAGGGCGTATGCGTTTTCTCCTGAATATATTCAGGAGAAAACGCATACGCCCTTTTTGGCCAAGCAAGCAAGCGGGCAATGCAAATCTGCACTACAAAGAAGTATCACTTCCCACCGGTCAAAAGGGACATCCACAAAATGTGTAAAAACCAGAAAGGCAAGACAGGCCCTGGAGAACAGGGAGCCTTGTTATGCTGATGGGCGGGATGTAAGTTGCCAACTGCCTCACTGGAGGAGTGCATTGTGTTCCCTAAAACAAGTAAACAACAGAGCTACAGAGCCAAGGGCACTTCCAGTCTAGGGAATATACCTTGGGAAAACTGAAAATCCATAAGACAGAGCCACCCCCAAATTGAGGGCTGCACTGCTTACAAGAACCTCAACCTGGGTACACCTGAAATATCCCAGGAAATGTAAAAATGGTTCAAAACACTGTGGAACTTACGTACGATGGAATATCCCTCAGCCATGAAATCAATGTCATAAGACCAGTAGCAGCAAAATGAGTGGATTCAGGTACGATGATTCTAAGTGAAAGAAGT
Organism: Mesoplodon mirus; assembly: GCF_964341445.2. Classification (NCBI taxonomy): domain Eukaryota; kingdom Metazoa; phylum Chordata; class Mammalia; order Artiodactyla; family Ziphiidae; genus Mesoplodon; species Mesoplodon mirus. The sequence goes on from NW_028295810.1 coordinate 2,904,315, forward strand.
CACACAGAAAAAGAAACTTATCATAAGATATCACTTAGGAAGATCCTGTAAACATGGCAACACATGAACTGAGTTAGGAAAGAGAACAGAGTCTCACATTTAGAAAACACTCTTATGCCTGCTTAAGGGGGAAGGAGAGGTGGGGTGATGCATCAAACCAGAGTTTGATATAAGCACAGGTACTGTTCCAAAAACCAACTATGGAATAGACAAGACCTACACCTTCCTCAGTGAAAGGGACTCAAAACCCCATATTTCCCGCAGAGGAATAGATCTGACTAGTAAGAATCTTAAAACCTATGTATTGATATGTCTCCGTAAGGGAATCAAGTGTGTCTAGACTGGCATAAACATGGCAGCGAGAATCAGCTCAAACCCACTCTAAAAAGGAATTTCAAAAACAGAACAAAGAAACAGGGAAATTCTTTACAATTCCTTCAGGGTCTCTGATGCAACCTGGAATGACTCTATCTACGATGACAGCTGGATGTGGCATGAGGCTGGACACTTGGGACTGAGAGGATTGGTGAGATTGGGTGAGCAAATGCAGACCCTTTAAAGCAATAATGCATGGCCACCATTCCATGGGTCCCACCTCTCCAGGTTGAAGGGAATATTACTACAGCTATAACATGTACGGGAAACCTAGAGAATGGACACACTGTGAATACGAAAGGTTTCTAAAACTCAACGAAGAGTCCCTCTCCTGGTGCTCCGGTTTGACTTTCCAACAGCTTTACTATCAATCTCCCAACTTGGAGAGACAGCCCCTTTAAGCTCCTGGTTCACACAGGTTGCCCATTTGGCAGAGGAGGAAAGGGAAGAGGGAGAACCAATGAGAGAGTAGCTGTTAGGCATTTGGATGGGCACATGTCACTCTAATTTCCCGGCAGGAAGAAGAATTCACCAAAGTCTCAGCCACCCACCGGGAACCAGTATAGGTCCTGAACCAAATGTTTGGACTTGCGTTCAGCTCACAAAAAACGAGTTGAAAAATGGAGCTCAGGGGCACAGCAATTCACAAACCGGCAGAGTAATCAAGGCCAACTATCGTCCAAAAATCTGTTGAGGGAAGGCAACGAGGCGGACTTGAATGCGAGGCAGAATAGCAGGAAACAGATTTCAAGAGGTACGTTAGAATCGCCTGTAAAGCACAGGAAGAGGGGCACAACTTCGACAATGATGCACTTGGCCAAAAAGGGCGTATGCGTTTTCTCCTGAATATATTCAGGAGAAAACGCATACGCCCTTTTTGGCCAAGCAAGCAAGCGGGCAATGCAAATCTGCACTACAAAGAAGTATCACTTCCCACCGGTCAAAAGGGACATCCACAAAATGTGTAAAAACCAGAAAGGCAAGACAGGCCCTGGAGAACAGGGAGCCTTGTTATGCTGATGGGCGGGATGTAAGCTGCCAACTGCCTCCCTGGAGGAGTGCATTGTGTTCCCTAAAACAAGTAAACAACAGAGCTACAGAGCCAAGGGCACTTCCAGTCTAGGGAATATACCTTGGGAAAACTGAAAATCCATAAGACAGAGCCACCCCCAAATTGAGGGCTGCACTGTTTACAAGAACCTCAACCTGGGTACACCTGAAATATCCCAGGAAATATAAAAATGGTTCAAAACATTGTGGAACTTACGTACGATGGAATATCCCTCAGCCATGAAATCAATGTCATAAGACCAGTAGCAGCAAAATGAGTGGATTCAGGTACGATGATTCTAAGTGAAAGAAGTCACACAGAAAAAGAAACTTATCATAAGATATCACTTAGGAAGATCCTGTAAACATGGCAACACATGAACTGAGTTAGGAAAGAGAACAGAGTCTCACATTTAGAAAACACTCTTATGCCTGCTTAAGGGGGAAGGAGAGGTGGGGTGATGCATCAAACCAGAGTTTGATATAAGCACAGGTACTGTTCCAAAAACCAACTATGGAATAGACAAGACCTACACCTTCCTCAGTGAAAGGGACTCAAAACCCCATATTTCCCGCAGAGGAATAGATCTGACTAGTAAGAATCTTAAAACCTATGTATTGATATGTCTCCGTAAGGGAATCAAGTGTGTCTAGACTGGCATAAACATGGCAGCGAGAATCAGCTCAAACCCACTCTAAAAAGGAATTTCAAAAACAGAACAAAGAAACAGGGAAATTCTTTACAATTCCTTCAGGGTCTCTGATGCAACCTGGAATGACCCTATCTACGATGACAGCTGGATGTGGCATGAGGCTGGACACTTGGGACTGAGAGGATTGGTGAGATTGGGTGAGCAAATGCAGACCCTTTAAAGCAATAATGCATGGCCACCATTCCATGGGTCCCACCTCTCCAGGTTGAAGGGAATATTACTACAGCTATAACATGTACGGGAAACCTAGAGAATGGACACACTGTGAATACGAAAGGTTTCTAAAACTCAACGAAGAGTCCCTCTCCTGGTGCTCCGGTTTGACTTTCCAACAGCTTTACTATCAATCTCCCAACTTGGAGAGACAGCCCCTTTAAGCTCCTGGTTCACACAGGTTGCCCATTTGGCAGAGGAGGAAAGGGAAGAGGGAGAACCAATGAGAGAGTAGCTGTTAGGCATTTGGATGGGCACATGTCACTCTAATTTCCCGGCAGGAAGAAGAATTCACCAAAGTCTCAGCCACCCACCGGGAACCAGTATAGGTCCTGAACCAAATGTTTGGACTTGCGTTCAGCTCACAAAAGACGAGTTGAAAAATGGAGCTCAGGGGCACAGCAATTCACAAACCGGCAGAGTAATCAAGGCCAACTATCGTCCAAAAATCTGTTGAGGGAAGGCAACGAGGCGGACTTGAATGCGAGGCAGAATAGCAGGAAACAGATTTCAAGAGGTACGTTAGAATCGCCTGTAAAGCACAGGAAGAGGGGCACAACTTCGACAATGATGCACTTGGCCAAAAAGGGCGTATGCGTTTTCTCCTGAATATATTCAGGAGAAAACGCATACGCCCTTTTTGGCCAAGCAAGCAAGCGGGCAATGCAAATCTGCACTACAAAGAAGTATCACTTCCCACCGGTCAAAAGGGACATCCACAAAATGTGTAAAAACCAGAAAGGCAAGACAGGCCCTGGAGAACAGGGAGCCTTGTTATGCTGATGGGCGGGATGTAAGCTGCCAACTGCCTCCCTGGAGGAGTGCATTGTGTTCCCTAAAACAAGTAAACAACAGAGCTACAGAGCCAAGGGCACTTCCAGTCTAGGGAATATACCTTGGGAAAACTGAAAATCCATAAGACAGAGCCACCCCCAAATTGAGGGCTGCACTGCTTACAAGAACCTCAACCTGGGTACACCTGAAATATCCCAGGAAATATAAAAATGGTTCAAAACATTGTGGAACTTACGTACGATGGAATATCCCTCAGCCATGAAATCAATGTCATAAGACCAGTAGCAGCAAAATGAGTGGATTCAGGTACGATGATTCTAAGTGAAAGAAGTCACACAGAAAAAGAAACTTATCATAAGATATCACTTAGGAAGATCCTGTAAACATGGCAACACATGAACTGAGTTAGGAAAGAGAACAGAGTCTCACATTTAGAAAACACTCTTATGCCTGCTTAAGGGGGAAGGAGAGGTGGGGTGATGCATCAAACCAGAGTTTGATATAAGCACAGGTACTGTTCCAAAAACCAACTATGGAATAGACAAGACCTACACCTTCCTCAGTGAAAGGGACTCAAAACCCCATATTTCCCGCAGAGGAATAGATCTGACTAGTAAGAATCTTAAAACCTATGTATTGATATGTCTCCGTAAGGGAATCAAGTGTGTCTAGACTGGCATAAACATGGCAGCGAGAATCAGCTCAAACCCACTCTAAAAAGGAATTTCAAAAACAGAACAAAGAAACAGGGAAATTCTTTACAATTCCTTCAGGGTCTCTGATGCAACCTGGAATGACCCTATCTACGATGACAGCTGGATGTGGCATGAGGCTGGACACTTGGGACTGAGAGGATTGGTGAGATTGGGTGAGCAAATGCAGACCCTTTAAAGCAATAATGCATGGCCACCATTCCATGGGTCCCACCTCTCCAGGTTGAAGGGAATATTACTACAGCTATAACATGTACGGGAAACCTAGAGAATGGACACACTGTGAATACGAAAGGTTTCTAAAACTCAACGAAGAGTCCCTCTCCTGGTGCTCCGGTTTGACTTTCCAACAGCTTTACTATCAATCTCCCAACTTGGAGAGACAGCCCCTTTAAGCTCCTGGTTCACACAGGTTGCCCATTTGGCAGAGGAGGAAAGGGAAGAGGGAGAACCAATGAGAGAGTAGCTGTTAGGCATTTGGATGGGCACATGTCACTCTAATTTCCCGGCAGGAAGAAGAATTCACCAAAGTCTCAGCCACCCACCGGGAACCAGTATAGGTCCTGAACCAAAAGTTTGGACTTGCGTTCAGCTCACAAAAAACGAGTTGAAAAATGGAGCTCAGGGGCACAGCAATTCACAAACCGGCAGAGTAATCAAGGCCAACTATCGTCCAAAAATCTGTTGAGGGAAGGCAACGAGGCGGACTTGAATGCGAGGCAGAATAGCAGGAAACAGATTTCAAGAGGTACGTTAGAATCGCCTGTAAAGCACAGGAAGAGGGGCACAACATCGACAATGATGCACTTGGCCAAAAAGGGCGTATGCGTTTTCTCCTGAATATATTCAGGAGAAAACGCATACGCCCTTTTTGGCCAAGCAAGCAAGCGGGCAATGCAAATCTGCACTACAAAGAAGTATCACTTCCCACCGGTCAAAAGGGACATCCACAAAATGTGTAAAAACCAGAAAGGCAAGACAGGCCCTGGAGAACAGGGAGCCTTGTTATGCTGATGGGCGGGATGTAAGCTGCCAACTGCCTCCCTGGAGGAGTGCATTGTGTTCCCTAAAACAAGTAAACAACAGAGCTACAGAGCCAAGGGCACTTCCAGTCTAGGGAATATACCTTGGGAAAACTGAAAATCCATATGACAGAGCCACCCCCAAATTGAGGGCTGCACTGCTTACAAGAACCTCAACCTGGGTACACCTGAAATATCCCAGGAAATATAAAAATGGTTCAAAACATTGTGGAACTTACGTACGATGGAATATCCCTCAGCCATGAAATCAATGTCATAAGACCAGTAGCAGCAAAATGAGTGGATTCAGGTACGATGATTCTAAGTGAAAGAAGTCACACAGAAAAAGAAACTTATCATAAGATATCACTTAGGAAGATCCTGTAAACATGGCAACACATGAACTGAGTTAGGAAAGAGAACAGAGTCTCACATTTAGAAAACACTCTTATGCCTGCTTAAGGGGGAAGGAGAGGTGGGGTGATGCATCAAACCAGAGTTTGATATAAGCACAGGTACTGTTCCAAAAACCAACTATGGAATAGACAAGACCTACACCTTCCTCAGTGAAAGGGACTCAAAACCCCATATTTCCCGCAGAGGAATAGATCTGACTAGTAAGAATCTTAAAACCTATGTATTGATATGTCTCCGTAAGGGAATCAAGTGTGTCTAGACTGGCATAAACATGGCAGCGAGAATCAGCTCAAACCCACTCTAAAAAGGAATTTCAAAAACAGAACAAAGAAACAGGGAAATTCTTTACAATTCCTTCAGGGTCTCTGATGCAACCTGGAATGACCCTATCTACGATGACAGCTGGATGTGGCATGAGGCTGGACACTTGGGACTGAGAGGATTGGTGAGATTGGGTGAGCAAATGCAGACCCTTTAAAGCAATAATGCATGGCCACCATTCCATGGGTCCCACCTCTCCAGGTTGAAGGGAATATTACTACAGCTATAACATGTACGGGAAACCTAGAGAATGGACACACTGTGAATACGAAAGGTTTCTAAAACTCAACGAAGAGTCCCTCTCCTGGTGCTCCGGTTTGACTTTCCAACAGCTTTACTATCAATCTCCCAACTTGGAGAGACAGCCCCTTTAAGCTCCTGGTTCACACAGGTTGCCCATTTGGCAGAGGAGGAAAGGGAAGAGGGAGAACCAATGAGAGAGTAGCTGTTAGGCATTTGGATGGGCACATGTCACTCTAATTTCCCGGCAGGAAGAAGAATTCACCAAAGTCTCAGCCACCCACCGGGAACCAGTATAGGTCCTGAACCAAATGTTTGGACTTGCGTTCAGCTCACAAAAAACGAGTTGAAAAATGGAGCTCAGGGGCACAGCAATTCACAAACCGGCAGAGTAATCAAGGCCAACTATCGTCCAAAAATCTGTTGAGGGAAGGCAACGAGGCGGACTTGAATGCGAGGCAGAATAGCAGGAAACAGATTTCAAGAGGTACGTTAGAATCGCCTGTAAAGCACAGGAAGAGGGGCACAACTTCGACAATGATGCACTTGGCCAAAAAGGGCGTATGCGTTTTCTCCTGAATATATTCAGGAGAAAACGCATACGCCCTTTTTGGCCAAGCAAGCAAGCGGGCAATGCAAATCTGCACTACAAAGAAGTATCACTTCCCACCGGTCAAAAGGGACATCCACAAAATGTGTAAAAACCAGAAAGGCAAGACAGGCCCTGGAGAACAGGGAGCCTTGTTATGCTGATGGGCGGGATGTAAGTTGCCAACTGCCTCACTGGAGGAGTGCATTGGGTTCCCTAAAACAAGTAAACAACAGAGCTACAGAGCCAAGGGCACTTCCAGTCTAGGGAATATACCTTGGGAAAACTGAAAATCCATAAGACAGAGCCACCCCCAAATTGAGGGCTGCACTGCTTACAAGAACCTCAACCTGGGTACACCTGAAATATCCCAGGAAATGTAAAAATGGTTCAAAACACTGTGGAACTTACGTACGATGGAATATCCCTCAGCCATGAAATCAATGTCATAAGACCAGTAGCAGCAAAATGAGTGGATTCAGGTACGATGATTCTAAGTGAAAGAAGTCACACAGAAAAAGAAACTTATCATAAGATATCACTTAGGAAGATCCTGTAAACATGGCAACACATGAACTGAGTTAGGAAAGAGAACAGAGTCTCACATTTAGAAAACACTCTTATGCCTGCTTAAGGGGGAAGGAGAGGTGGGGTGATGCATCAAACCAGAGTTTGATATAAGCACAGGTACTGTTCCAAAAACCAACTATGGAATAGACAAGACCTACACCTTCCTCAGTGAAAGGGACTCAAAACCCCATATTTCCCGCAGAGGAATAGATCTGACTAGTAAGAATCTTAAAACCTATGTATTGATATGTCTCCGTAAGGGAATCAAGTGTGTCTAGACTGGCATAAACATGGCAGCGAGAATCAGCTCAAACCCACTCTAAAAAGGAATTTCAAAAACAGAACAAAGAAACAGGGAAATTCTTTACAATTCCTTCAGGGTCTCTGATGCAACCTGGAATGACCCTATCTACGATGACAGCTGGATGTGGCATGAGGCTGGACACTTGGGACTGAGAGGATTGGTGAGATTGGGTGAGCAAATGCAGACCCTTTAAAGCAATAATGCATGGCCACCATTCCATGGGTCCCACCTCTCCAGGTTGAAGGGAATATTACTACAGCTATAACATGTACGGGAAACCTAGAGAATGGACACACTGTGAATACGAAAGGTTTCTAAAACTCAACGAAGAGTCCCTCTCCTGGTGCTCCGGTTTGACTTTCCAACAGCTTTACTATCAATCTCCCAACTTGGAGAGACAGCCCCTTTAAGCTCCTGGTTCACACAGGTTGCCCATTTGGCAGAGGAGGAAAGGGAAGAGGGAGAACCAATGAGAGAGTAGCTGTTAGGCATTTGGATGGGCACATGTCACTCTAATTTCCCGGCAGGAAGAAGAATTCACCAAAGTCTCAGCCACCCACCGGGAACCAGTATAGGTCCTGAACCAAAAGTTTGGACTTGCGTTCAGCTCACAAAAAACGAGTTGAAAAATGGAGCTCAGGGGCACAGCAATTCACAAACCGGCAGAGTAATCAAGGCCAACTATCGTCCAAAAATCTGTTGAGGGAAGGCAACGAGGCGGACTTGAATGCGAGGCAGAATAGCAGGAAACAGATTTCAAGAGGTACGTTAGAATCGCCTGTAAAGCACAGGAAGAGGGGCACAACTTGGACAATGATGCACTTGGCCAAAAAGGGCGTATGCGTTTTCTCCTGAATATATTCAGGAGAAAACGCATACGCCCTTTTTGGCCAAGCAAGCAAGCGGGCAATGCAAATCTGCACTACAAAGAAGTATCACTTCCCACCGGTCAAAAGGGACATCCACAAAATGTGTAAAAACCAGAAAGGCAAGACAGGCCCTGGAGAACAGGGAGCCTTGTTATGCTGATGGGCGGGATGTAAGTTGCCAACTGCCTCACTGGAGGAGTGCATTGTGTTCCCTAAAACAAGTAAACAACAGAGCTACAGAGCCAAGGGCACTTCCAGTCTAGGGAATATACCTTGGGAAAACTGAAAATCCATAAGACAGAGCCACCCCCAAATTGAGGGCTGCACTGCTTACAAGAACCTCAACCTGGGTACACCTGAAATATCCCAGGAAATATAAAAATGGTTCAAAACATTGTGGAACTTACGTACGATGGAATATCCCTCAGCCATGAAATCAATGTCATAAGACCAGTAGCAGCAAAATGAGTGGATTCAGGTACGATGATTCTAAGTGAAAGAAGTCACACAGAAAAAGAAACTTATCATAAGATATCACTTAGGAAGATCCTGTAAACATGGCAACACATGAACTGAGTTAGGAAAGAGAACAGAGTCTCACATTTAGAAAACACTCTTATGCCTGCTTAAGGGGGAAGGAGAGGTGGGGTGATGCATCAAACCAGAGTTTGATATAAGCACAGGTACTGTTCCAAAAACCAACTATGGAATAGACAAGACCTACACCTTCCTCAGTGAAAGGGACTCAAAACCCCATATTTCCCGCAGAGGAATAGATCTGACTAGTAAGAATCTTAAAACCTATGTATTGATATGTCTCCGTAAGGGAATCAAGTGTGTCTAGACTGGCATAAACATGGCAGCGAGAATCAGCTCAAACCCACTCTAAAAAGGAATTTCAAAAACAGAACAAAGAAACAGGGAAATTCTTTACAATTCCTTCAGGGTCTCTGATGCAACCTGGAATGACCCTATCTACGATGACAGCTGGATGTGGCATGAGGCTGGACACTTGGGACTGAGAGGATTGGTGAGATTGGGTGAGCAAATGCAGACCCTTTAAAGCAATAATGCATGGCCACCATTCCATGGGTCCCACCTCTCCAGGTTGAAGGGAATATTACTACAGCTATAACATGTACGGGAACCCTAGAGAATGGACACACTGTGAATACGAAAGGTTTCTAAAACTCAACGAAGAGTCCCTCTCCTGGTGCTCCGGTTTGACTTTCCAACAGCTTTACTATCAATCTCCCAACTTGGAGAGACAGCCCCTTTAAGCTCCTGGTTCACACAGGTTGCCCATTTGGCAGAGGAGGAAAGGGAAGAGGGAGAACCAATGAGAGAGTAGCTGTTAGGCATTTGGATGGGCACATGTCACTCTAATTTCCCGGCAGGAAGAAGAATTCACCAAAGTCTCAGCCACCCACCGGGAACCAGTATAGGTCCTGAACCAAAAGTTTGGACTTGCGTTCAGCTCACAAAAAACGAGTTGAAAAATGGAGCTCAGGGGCACAGCAATTCACAAACCGGCAGAGTAATCAAGGCCAACTATCGTCCAAAAATCTGTTGAGGGAAGGCAACGAGGCGGACTTGAATGCGAGGCAGAATAGCAGGAAACAGATTTCAAGAGGTACGTTAGAATCGCCTGTAAAGCACAGGAAGAGGGGCACAACTTGGACAATGATGCACTTGGCCAAAAAGGGCGTATGCGTTTTCTCCTGAATATATTCAGGAGAAAACGCATACGCCCTTTTTGGCCAAGCAAGCAAGCGGGCAATGCAAATCTGCACTACAAAGAAGTATCACTTCCCACCGGTCAAAAGGGACATCCACAAAATGTGTAAAAACCAGAAAGGCAAGACAGGCCCTGGAGAACAGGGAGCCTTGTTATGCTGATGGGCGGGATGTAAGTTGCCAACTGCCTCACTGGAGGAGTGCATTGTGTTCCCTAAAACAAGTAAACAACAGAGCTACAGAGCCAAGGGCACTTCCAGTCTAGGGAATATACCTTGGGAAAACTGAAAATCCATAAGACAGAGCCACCCCCAAATTGAGGGCTGCACTGCTTACAAGAACCTCAACCTGGGTACACCTGAAATATCCCAGGAAATATAAAAATGGTTCAAAACATTGTGGAACTTACGTACGATGGAATATCCCTCAGCCATGAAATCAATGTCATAAGACCAGTAGCAGCAAAATGAGTGGATTCAGGTACGATGATTCTAAGTGAAAGAAGTCACACAGAAAAAGAAACTTATCATAAGATATCACTTAGGAAGATCCTGTAAACATGGCAACACATGAACTGAGTTAGGAAAGAGAACAGAGTCTCACATTTAGAAAACACTCTTATGCCTGCTTAAGGGGGAAGGAGAGGTGGGGTGATGCATCAAACCAGAGTTTGATATAAGCACAGGTACTGTTCCAAAAACCAACTATGGAATAGACAAGACCTACACCTTCCTCAGTGAAAGGGACTCAAAACCCCATATTTCCCGCAGAGGAATAGATCTGACTAGTAAGAATCTTAAAACCTATGTATTGATATGTCTCCGTAAGGGAATCAAGTGTGTCTAGACTGGCATAAACATGGCAGCGAGAATCAGCTCAAACCCACTCTAAAAAGGAATTTCAAAAACAGAACAAAGAAACAGGGAAATTCTTTACAATTCCTTCAGGGTCTCTGATGCAACCTGGAATGACCCTATCTACGATGACAGCTGGATGTGGCATGAGGCTGGACACTTGGGACTGAGAGGATTGGTGAGATTGGGTGAGCAAATGCAGACCCTTTAAAGCAATAATGCATGGCAACCATTCCATGGGTCCCACCTCTCCAGGTTGAAGGGAATATTACTACAGCTATAACATGTACGGGAACCCTAGAGAATGGACACACTGTGAATACGAAAGGTTTCTAAAACTCAACGAAGAGTCCCTCTCCTGGTGCTCCGGTTTGACTTTCCAACAGCTTTACTATCAATCTCCCAACTTGGAGAGACAGCCCCTTTAAGCTCCTGGTTCACACAGGTTGCCCATTTGGCAGAGGAGGAAAGGGAAGAGGGAGAACCAATGAGAGAGTAGCTGTTAGGCATTTGGATGGGCACATGTCACTCTAATTTCCCGGCAGGAAGAAGAATTCACCAAAGTCTCAGCCACCCACCGGGAACCAGTATAGGTCCTGAACCAAATGTTTGGACTTGCGTTCAGCTCACAAAAAACGAGTTGAAAAATGGAGCTCAGGGGCACAGCAATTCACAAACTGGCAGAGTAATCAAGGCCAACTATCGTCCAAAAATCTGTTGAGGGAAGGCAACGAGGCGGACTTGAATGCGAGGCAGAATAGCAGGAAACAGATTTCAAGAGGTACGTTAGAATCGCCTGTAAAGCACAGGAAGAGGGGCACAACTTCGACAATGATGCACTTGGCCAAAAAGGGCGTATGCGTTTTCTCCTGAATATATTCAGGAGAAAACGCATACGCCCTTTTTGGCCAAGCAAGCAAGCGGGCAATGCAAATCTGCACTACAAAGAAGTATCACTTCCCACCGGTCAAAAGGGACATCCACAAAATGTGTAAAAACCAGAAAGGCAAGACAGGCCCTGGAGAACAGGGAGCCTTGTTATGCTGATGGGCGGGATGTAAGTTGCCAACTGCCTCACTGGAGGAGTGCATTGTGTTCCCTAAAACAAGTAAACAACAGAGCTACAGAGCCAAGGGCACTTCCAGTCTAGGGAATATACCTTGGGAAAACTGAAAATCCATAAGACAGAGCCACCCCCAAATTGAGGGCTGCACTGCTTACAAGAACCTCAACCTGGGTACACCTGAAATATCCCAGGAAATGTAAAAATGGTTCAAAACATTGTGGAACTTACGTACGATGGAATATCCCTCAGCCATGAAATCAATGTCATAAGACCAGTAGCAGCAAAATGAGTGGATTCAGGTACGATGATTCTAAGTGAAAGAAGTCACACAGGAAAAGAAACTTATCATAAGATATCACTTAGGAAGATCCTGTAAACATGGCAACTCATGAACTGAGTTAGGAAAGAGAACAGAGTCTCACATTTAGAAAACACTCTTATGCCTGCTTAAGGGGGAAGGAGAGGTGGGGTGATGCATCAAACCAGAGTTTGATATAAGCACAGGTACTGTTCCAAAAACCTACTATGGAATAGACAAGACCTACACCTTCCTCAGTGAAAGGGACTCAAAACCCCATATTTCCCGCAGAGGAATAGATCTGACTAGTAAGAATCTTAAAACCTATGTATTGATATGTCTCCGTAAGGGAATCAAGTGTGTCTAGACTGGCATAAACATGGCAGCGAGAATCAGCTCAAACCCACTCTAAAAAGGAATTTCAAAAACAGAACAAAGAAACAGGGAAATTCTTTACAATTCCTTCAGGGTCTCTGATGCAACCTGGAATGACCCTATCTACGATGACAGCTGGATGTGGCATGAGGCTGGACACTTGGGACTGAGAGGATTGGTGAGATTGGGTGAGCAAATGCAGACCCTTTAAAGCAATAATGCATGGCAACCATTCCATGGGTCCCACCTCTCCAGGTTGAAGGGAATATTACTACAGCTATAACATGTACGGGAAACCTAGAGAATGGACACACTGTGAATACGAAAGGTTTCTAAAACTCAACGAAGAGTCCCTCTCCTGGTGCTCCGGTTTGACTTTCCAACAGCTTTACTATCAATCTCCCAACTTGGAGAGACAGCCCCTTTAAGCTCCTGGTTCACACAGGTTGCCCATTTGGCAGAGGAGGAAAGGGAAGAGGGAGAACCAATGAGAGAGTAGCTGTTAGGCATTTGGATGGGCACATGTCACTCTAATTTCCCGGCAGGAAGAAGAATTCACCAAAGTCTCAGCCACCCACCGGGAACCAGTATAGGTCCTGAACCAAATGTTTGGACTTGCGTTCAGCTCACAAAAAACGAGTTGAAAAATGGAGCTCAGGGGCACAGCAATTCACAAACTGGCAGAGTAATCAAGGCCAACTATCGTCCAAAAATCTGTTGAGGGAAGGCAACGAGGCGGACTTGAATGCGAGGCAGAATAGCAGGAAACAGATTTCAAGAGGTACGTTAGAATCGCCTGTAAAGCACAGGAAGAGGGGCACAACTTCGACAATGATGCACTTGGCCAAAAAGGGCGTATGCGTTTTCTCCTGAATATATTCAGGAGAAAACGCATACGCCCTTTTTGGCCAAGCAAGCAAGCGGGCAATGCAAATCTGCACTACAAAGAAGTATCACTTCCCACCGGTCAAAAGGGACATCCACAAAATGTGTAAAAACCAGAAAGGCAAGACAGGCCCTGGAGAACAGGGAGCCTTGTTATGCTGATGGGCGGGATGTAAGTTGCCAACTGCCTCACTGGAGGAGTGCATTGTGTTCCCTAAAACAAGTAAACAACAGAGCTACAGAGCCAAGGGCACTTCCAGTCTAGGGAATATACCTTGGGAAAACTGAAAATCCATAAGACAGAGCCACCCCCAAATTGAGGGCTGCACTGCTTACAAGAACCTCAACCTGGGTACACCTGAAATATCCCAGGAAATGTAAAAATGGTTCAAAACATTGTGGAACTTACGTACGATGGAATATCCCTCAGCCATAAAATCATTGTCATAAGACCAGTAGCAGCAAAATGAGTGGATTCAGGTACGATGATTCTAAGTGAAAGAAGTCACACAGAAAAAGAAACTTATCATAAGATATCACTTAGGAAGATCCTGTAAACATGGCAACACATGAACTGAGTTAGGAAAGAGAACAGAGTCTCACATTTAGAAAACACTCTTATGCCTGCTTAAGGGGGAAGGAGAGGTGGGGTGATGCATCAAACCAGAGTTTGATATAAGCACAGGTACTGTTCCAAAAACCAACTATGGAATAGACAAGACCTACACCTTCCTCAGTGAAAGGGACTCAAAACCCCATATTTCCCGCAGAGGAATAGATCTGACTAGTAAGAATCTTAAAACCTATGTATTGATATGTCTCCGTAAGGGAATCAAGTGTGTCTAGACTGGCATAAACATGGCAGCGAGAATCAGCTCAAACCCACTCTAAAAAGGAATTTCAAAAACAGAACAAAGAAACAGGGAAATTCTTTACAATTCCTTCAGGGTCTCTGATGCAACCTGGAATGACCCTATCTACGATGACAGCTGGATGTGGCATGAGGCTGGACACTTGGGACTGAGAGGATTGGTGAGATTGGGTGAGCAAATGCAGACCCTTTAAAGCAATAATGCATGGCAACCATTCCATGGGTCCCACCTCTCCAGGTTGAAGGGAATATTACTACAGCTATAACATGTACGGGAAACCTAGAGAATGGACACACTGTGAATACGAAAGGTTTCTAAAACTCAACGAAGAGTCCCTCTCCTGGTGCTCCGGTTTGACTTTCCAACAGCTTTACTATCAATCTCCCAACTTGGAGAGACAGCCCCTTTAAGCTCCTGGTTCACACAGGTTGCCCATTTGGCAGAGGAGGAAAGGGAAGAGGGAGAACCAATGAGAGAGTAGCTGTTAGGCATTTGGATGGGCACATGTCACTCTAATTTCCCGGCAGGAAGAAGAATTCACCAAAGTCTCAGCCACCCACCGGGAACCAGTAGAGGTCCTGAACCAAATGTTTGGACTTGCGTTCAGCTCACAAAAAACGAGTTGAAAAATGGAGCTCAGGGGCACAGCAATTCACAAACTGGCAGAGTAATCAAGGCCAACTATCGTCCAAAAATCTGTTGAGGGAAGGCAACGAGGCGGACTTGAATGCGAGGCAGAATAGCAGGAAACAGATTTCAAGAGGTACGTTAGAATCGCCTGTAAAGCACAGGAAGAGGGGCACAACTTCGACAATGATGCACTTGGCCAAAAAGGGCGTATGCGTTTTCTCCTGAATATATTCAGGAGAAAACGCATACGCCCTTTTTGGCCAAGCAAGCAAGCGGGCAATGCAAATCTGCACTACAAAGAAGTATCACTTCCCACCGGTCAAAAGGGACATCCACAAAATGTGTAAAAACCAGAAAGGCAAGACAGGCCCTGGAGAACAGGGAGCCTTGTTATGCTGATGGGCGGGATGTAAGTTGCCAACTGCCTCACTGGAGGAGTGCATTGTGTTCCCTAAAACAAGTAAACAACAGAGCTACAGAGCCAAGGGCACTTCCAGTCTAGGGAATATACCTTGGGAAAACTGAAAATCCATAAGACAGAGCCACCCCCAAATTGAGGGCTGCCCTGCTTACAAGAACCTCAACCTGGGTACACCTGAAATATCCCAGGAAATATAAAAATGGTTCAAAACATTGTGGAACTTACGTACGATGGAATATCCCTCAGCCATAAAATCATTGTCATAAGACCAGTAGCAGCAAAATGAGTGGATTCAGGTACGATGATTCTAAGTGAAAGAAGTCACACAGAAAAAGAAACTTATCATAAGATATCACTTAGGAAGATCCTGTAAACATGGCAACACATGAACTGAGTTAGGAAAGAGAACAGAGTCTCACATTTAGAAAACACTCTTATGCCTGCTTAAGGGGGAAGGAGAGGTGGGGTGATGCATCAAACCAGAGTTTGATATAAGCACAGGTACTGTTCCAAAAACCAACTATGGAATAGACAAGACCTACACCTTCCTCAGTGAAAGGGACTCAAAACCCCATATTTCCCGCAGAGGAATAGATCTGACTAGTAAGAATCTTAAAACCTATGTATTGATATGTCTCCGTAAGGGAATCAAGTGTGTCTAGACTGGCATAAACATGGCAGCGAGAATCAGCTCAAACCCACTCTAAAAAGGAATTTCAAAAACAGAACAAAGAAACAGGGAAATTCTTTACAATTCCTTCAGGGTCTCTGATGCAACCTGGAATGACCCTTTCTACGATGACAGCTGGATGTGGCATGAGGCTGGACACTTGGGACTGAGAGGATTGGTGAGATTGGGTGAGCAAATGCAGACCCTTTAAAGCAATAATGCATGGCCACCATTCCATGGGTCCCACCTCTCCAGGTTGAAGGGAATATTACTACAGCTATAACATGTACGGGAAACCTAGAGAATGGACACACTGTGAATACGAAAGGTTTCTAAAACTCAACGAAGAGTCCCTCTCCTGGTGCTCCGGTTTGACTTTCCAACAGCTTTACTATCAATCTCCCAACTTGGAGAGACAGCCCCTTTAAGCTCCTGGTTCACACAGGTTGCCCATTTGGCAGAGGAGGAAAGGGAAGAGGGAGAACCAATGAGAGAGTAGCTGTTAGGCATTTGGATGGGCACATGTCACTCTAATTTCCCGGCAGGAAGAAGAATTCACCAAAGTCTCAGCCACCCACCGGGAACCAGTATAGGTCCTGAACCAAATGTTTGGACTTGCGTTCAGCTCACAAAAAACGAGTTGAAAAATGGAGCTCAGGGGCACAGCAATTCACAAACTGGCAGAGTAATCAAGGCCAACTATCGTCCAAAAATCTGTTGAGGGAAGGCAACGAGGCGGACTTGAATGCGAGGCAGAATAGCAGGAAACAGATTTCAAGAGGTACGTTAGAATCGCCTGTAAAGCACAGGAAGAGGGGCACAACTTCGACAATGATGCACTTGGCCAAAAAGGGCGTATGCGTTTTCTCCTGAATATATTCAGGAGAAAACGCATACGCCCTTTTTGGCCAAGCAAGCAAGCGGGCAATGCAAATCTGCACTACAAAGAAGTATCACTTCCCAACGGTCAAAAGGGACATCCACAAAATGTGTAAAAACCAGAAAGGCAAGACAGGCCCTGGAGAACAGGGAGCCTTGTTATGCTGATGGGCGGGATGTAAGTTGCCAACTGCCTCACTGGAGGAGTGCATTGTGTTCCCTAAAACAAGTAAACAACAGAGCTACAGAGCCAAGGGCACTTCCAGTCTAGGGAATATACCTTGGGAAAACTGAAAATCCACAAGACAGAGCCACCCCCAAATTGAGGGCTGCCCTGCTTACAAGAACCTCAACCTGGGTACACCTGAAATATCCCAGGAAATATAAAAATGGTTCAAAACATTGTGGAACTTACGTACGATGGAATATCCCTCAGCCATGAAATCAATGTCATAAGACCAGTAGCAGCAAAATGAGTGGATTCAGGTACGATGATTCTAAGTGAAAGAAGTCACACAGAAAAAGAAACTTCTCATAAGATATCACTTAGGAAGATCCTGTAAACATGGCAACACATGAACTGAGTTAGGAAAGAGAACAGAGTCTCACATTTAGAAAACACTCTTATGCCTGCTTAATGGGGAAGGAGAGGTGGGGTGATGCATCAAACCAGAGTTTGATATAAGCACAGGTACTGTTCCAAAAACCAACTATGGAATAGACAAGACCTACACCTTCCTCAGTGAAAGGGACTCAAAACCCCATATTTCCCGCAGAGGAATAGATCTGACTAGTAAGAATCTTAAAACCTATGTATTGATATGTCTCCGTAAGGGAATCAAGTGTGTCTAGACTGGCATAAACATGGCAGCGAGAATCAGCTCAAACCCACTCTAAAAAGGAATTTCAAAAACAGAACAAAGAAACAGGGAAATTCTTTACAATTCCTTCAGGGTCTCTGATGCAACCTGGAATGACCCTTTCTACGATGACAGCTGGATGTGGCATGAGGCTGGACACTTGGGACTGAGAGGATTGGTGAGATTGGGTGAGCAAATGCAGACCCTTTAAAGCAATAATGCATGGCCACCATTCCATGGGTCCCACCTCTCCAGGTTGAAGGGAATATTACTACAGCTATAACATGTACGGGAAACCTAGAGAATGGACACACTGTGAATACGAAAGGTTTCTAAAACTCAACGAAGAGTCCCTCTCCTGGTGCTCCGGTTTGACTTTCCAACAGCTTTACTATCAATCTCCCAACTTGGAGAGACAGCCCCTTTAAGCTCCTGGTTCACACAGGTTGCCCATTTGGCAGAGGAGGAAAGGGAAGAGGGAGAACCAATGAGAGAGTAGCTGTTAGGCATTTGGATGGGCACATGTCACTCTAATTTCCCGGCAGGAAGAAGAATTCACCAAAGTCTCAGCCACCCACCGGGAACCAGTAGAGGTCCTGAACCAAATGTTTGGACTTGCGTTCAGCTCACAAAAAACGAGTTGAAAAATGGAGCTCAGGGGCACAGCAATTCACAAACTGGCAGAGTAATCAAGGCCAACTATCGTCCAAAAATCTGTTGAGGGAAGGCAACGAGGCGGACTTGAATGCGAGGCAGAATAGCAGGAAACAGATTTCAAGAGGTACGTTAGAATCGCCTGTAAAGCACAGGAAGAGGGGCACAACTTCGACAATGATGCACTTGGCCAAAAAGGGCGTATGCGTTTTCTCCTGAATATATTCAGGAGAAAACGCATACGCCCTTTTTGGCCAAGCAAGCAAGCGGGCAATGCAAATCTGCACTACAAAGAAGTATCACTTCCCAACGGTCAAAAGGGACATCCACAAAATGTGTAAAAACCAGAAAGGCAAGACAGGCCCTGGAGAACAGGGAGCCTTGTTATGCTGATGGGCGGGATGTAAGTTGCCAACTGCCTCACTGGAGGAGTGCATTGTGTTCCCTAAAACAAGTAAACAACAGAGCTACAGAGCCAAGGGCACTTCCAGTCTAGGGAATATACCTTGGGAAAACTGAAAATCCACAAGACAGAGCCACCCCCAAATTGAGGGCTGCCCTGCTTACAAGAACCTCAACCTGGGTACACCTGAAATATCCCAGGAAATATAAAAATGGTTCAAAACATTGTGGAACTTACGTACGATGGAATATCCCTCAGCCATGAAATCAATGTCATAAGACCAGTAGCAGCAAAATGAGTGGATTCAGGTACGATGATTCTAAGTGAAAGAAGTCACACAGAAAAAGAAACTTATCATAAGATATCACTTAGGAAGATCCTGTAAACATGGCAACACATGAACTGAGTTAGGAAAGAGAACAGAGTCTCACATTTAGAAAACACTCTTATGCCTGCTTAATGGGGAAGGAGAGGTGGGGTGATGCATCAAACCAGAGTTTGATATAAGCACAGGTACTGTTCCAAAAACCAACTATGGAATAGACAAGACCTACACCTTCCTCAGTGAAAGGGACTCAAAACCCCATATTTCCCGCAGAGGAATAGATCTGACTAGTAAGAATCTTAAAACCTATGTATTGATATGTCTCCGTAAGGGAATCAAGTGTGTCTAGACTGGCATAAACATGGCAGCGAGAATCAGCTCAAACCCACTCTAAAAAGGAATTTCAAAAACAGAACAAAGAAACAGGGAAATTCTTTACAATTCCTTCAGGGTCTCTGATGCAACCTGGAATGACCCTATCTAGGATGACAGCTGGATGTGGCATGAGGCTGGACACTTGGGACTGAGAGGATTGGTGAGATTGGGTGAGCAAATGCAGACCCTTTAAAGCAATAATGCATGGCAACCATTCCATGGGTCCCACCTCTCCAGGTTGAAGGGAATATTACTACAGCTATAACATGTACGGGAAACCTAGAGAATGGACACACTGTGAATACGAAAGGTTTCTAAAACTCAACGAAGAGTCCCTCTCCTGGTGCTCCGGTTTGACTTTCCAACAGCTTTACTATCAATCTCCCAACTTGGAGAGACAGCCCCTTTAAGCTCCTGGTTCACACAGGTTGCCCATTTGGCAGAGGAGGAAAGGGAAGAGGGAGAACCAATGAGAGAGTAGCTGTTAGGCATTTGGATGGGCACATGTCACTCTAATTTCCCGGCAGGAAGAAGAATTCACCAAAGTCTCAGCCACCCACCGGGAACCAGTAGAGGTCCTGAACCAAATGTTTGGACTTGCGTTCAGCTCACAAAAAACGAGTTGAAAAATGGAGCTCAGGGGCACAGCAATTCACAAACTGGCAGAGTAATCAAGGCCAACTATCGTCCAAAAATCTGTTGAGGGAAGGCAACGAGGCGGACTTGAATGCGAGGCAGAATAGCAGGAAACAGATTTCAAGAGGTATGTTAGAATCGCCTGTAAAGCACAGGAAGAGGGGCACAAATTCGACAATGATGCACTTGGCCAAAAAGGGCGTATGCGTTTTCTCCTGAATATATTCAGGAGAAAACGCATACGCCCTTTTTGGCCAAGCAAGCAAGCGGGCAATGCAAATCTGCACTACAAAGAAGTATCACTTCCCACCGGTCAAAAGGGACATCCACAAAATGTGTAAAAACCAGAAAGGCAAGACAGGCCCTGGAGAACAGGGAGCCTTGTTATGCTGATGGGCGGGATGTAAGTTTCCAACTGCCTCACTGGAGGAGTGCATTGTGTTCCCTAAAACAAGTAAACAACAGAGCTACAGAGCCAAGGGCACTTCCAGTCTAGGGAATATACCTTGGGAAAACTGAAAATCCACAAGACAGAGCCACCCCCAAATTGAGGGCTGCACTGCTTACAAGAACCTCAACCTGGGTACACCTGAAATATCCCAGGAAATATAAAAATGGTTCAAAACATTGTGGAACTTACGTACGATGGAATATCCCTCAGCCATAAAATCATTGTCATAAGACCAGTAGCAGCAAAATGAGTGGATTCAGGTACGATGATTCTAAGTGAAAGAAGTCACACAGAAAAAGAAACTTATCATAAGATATCACTTAGGAAGATCCTGTAAACATGGCAACACATGAACTGAGTTAGGAAAGAGAACAGAGTCTCACATTTAGAAAACACTCTTATGCCTGCTTAAGGGGGAAGGAGAGGTGGGGTGATGCATCAAACCAGAGTTTGATATAAGCACAGGTACTGTTCCAAAAACCAACTATGGAATAGACAAGACCTACACCTTCCTCAGTGAAAGGGACTCAAAACCCCATATTTCCCGCAGAGGAATAGATCTGACTAGTAAGAATCTTAAAACCTATGTATTGATATGTCTCCGTAAGGGAATCAAGTGTGTCTAGACTGGCATAAACATGGCAGCGAGAATCAGCTCAAACCCACTCTAAAAAGGAATTTCAAAAACAGAACAAAGAAACAGGGAAATTCTTTACAATTCCTTCAGGGTCTCTGATGCAACCTGGAATGACCCTTTCTACGATGACAGCTGGATGTGGCATGAGGCTGGACACTTGGGACTGAGAGGATTGGTGAGATTGGGTGAGCAAATGCAGACCCTTTAAAGCAATAATGCATGGCCACCATTCCATGGGTCCCACCTCTCCAGGTTGAAGGGAATATTACTACAGCTATAACATGTACGGGAAACCTAGAGAATGGACACACTGTGAATACGAAAGGTTTCTAAAACTCAACGAAGAGTCCCTCTCCTGGTGCTCCGGTTTGACTTTCCAACAGCTTTACTATCAATCTCCCAACTTGGAGAGACAGCCCCTTTAAGCTCCTGGTTCACACAGGTTGCCCATTTGGCAGAGGAGGAAAGGGAAGAGGGAGAACCAATGAGAGAGTAGCTGTTAGGCATTTGGATGGGCACATGTCACTCTAATTTCCCGGCAGGAAGAAGAATTCACCAAAGTCTCAGCCACCCACCGGGAACCAGTAGAGGTCCTGAACCAAATGTTTGGACTTGCGTTCAGCTCACAAAAAACGAGTTGAAAAATGGAGCTCAGGGGCACAGCAATTCACAAACTGGCAGAGTAATCAAGGCCAACTATCGTCCAAAAATCTGTTGAGGGAAGGCAACGAGGCGGACTTGAATGCGAGGCAGAATAGCAGGAAACAGATTTCAAGAGGTACGTTAGAATCGCCTGTAAAGCACAGGAAGAGGGGCACAACTTCGACAATGATGCACTTGGCCAAAAAGGGCGTATGCGTTTTCTCCTGAATATATTCAGGAGAAAACGCATACGCCCTTTTTGGCCAAGCAAGCAAGCGGGCAATGCAAATCTGCACTACAAAGAAGTATCACTTCCCACCGGTCAAAAGGGACATCCACAAAATGTGTAAAAACCAGAAAGGCAAGACAGGCCCTGGAGAACAGGGAGCCTTGTTATGCTGATGGGCGGGATGTAAGTTGCCAACTGCCTCACTGGAGGAGTGCATTGTGTTCCCTAAAACAAGTAAACAACAGAGCTACAGAGCCAAGGGCACTTCCAGTCTAGGGAATATACCTTGGGAAAACTGAAAATCCATAAGACAGAGCCACCCCCAAATTGAGGGCTGCCCTGCTTACAAGAACCTCAACCTGGGTACACCTGAAATATCCCAGGAAATATAAAAATGGTTCAAAACATTGTGGAACTTACGTACGATGGAATATCCCTCAGCCATGAAATCATTGTCATAAGACCAGTAGCAGCAAAATGAGTGGATTCAGGTACGATGATTCTAAGTGAAAGAAGTCACACAGAAAAAGAAACTTATCATAAGATATCACTTAGGAAGATCCTGTAAACATGGCAACACATGAACTGAGTTAGGAAAGAGAACAGAGTCTCACATTTAGAAAACACTCTTATGCCTGCTTAAGGGGGAAGGAGAGGTGGGGTGATGCATCAAACCAGAGTTTGATATAAGCACAGGTACTGTTCCAAAAACCAACTATGGAATAGACAAGACCTACACCTTCCTCAGTGAAAGGGACTCAAAACCCCATATTTCCCGCAGAGGAATAGATCTGACTAGTAAGAATCTTAAAACCTATGTATTGATATGTCTCCGTAAGGGAATCAAGTGTGTCTAGACTGGCATAAACATGGCAGCGAGAATCAGCTCAAACCCACTCTAAAAAGGAATTTCAAAAACAGAACAAAGAAACAGGGAAATTCTTTACAATTCCTTCAGGGTCTCTGATGCAACCTGGAATGACCCTTTCTACGATGACAGCTGGATGTGGCATGAGGCTGGACACTTGGGACTGAGAGGATTGGTGAGATTGGGTGAGCAAATGCAGACCCTTTAAAGCAATAATGCATGGCCACCATTCCATGGGTCCCACCTCTCCAGGTTGAAGGGAATATTACTACAGCTATAACATGTACGGGAAACCTAGAGAATGGACACACTGTGAATACGAAAGGTTTCTAAAACTCAACGAAGAGTCCCTCTCCTGGTGCTCCGGTTTGACTTTCCAACAGCTTTACTATCAATCTCCCAACTTGGAGAGACAGCCCCTTTAAGCTCCTGGTTCACACAGGTTGCCCATTTGGCAGAGGAGGAAAGGGAAGAGGGAGAACCAATGAGAGAGTAGCTGTTAGGCATTTGGATGGGCACATGTCACTCTAATTTCCCGGCAGGAAGAAGAATTCACCAAAGTCTCAGCCACCCACCGGGAACCAGTAGAGGTCCTGAACCAAATGTTTGGACTTGCGTTCAGCTCACAAAAAACGAGTTGAAAAATGGAGCTCAGGGGCACAGCAATTCACAAACTGGCAGAGTAATCAAGGCCAACTATCGTCCAAAAATCTGTTGAGGGAAGGCAACGAGGCGGACTTGAATGCGAGGCAGAATAGCAGGAAACAGATTTCAAGAGGTACGTTAGAATCGCCTGTAAAGCACAGGAAGAGGGGCACAACTTCGACAATGATGCACTTGGCCAAAAAGGGCGTATGCGTTTTCTCCTGAATATATTCAGGAGAAAACGCATACGCCCTTTTTGGCCAAGCAAGCAAGCGGGCAATGCAAATCTGCACTACAAAGAAGTATCACTTCCCAACGGTCAAAAGGGACATCCACAAAATGTGTAAAAACCAGAAAGGCAAGACAGGCCCTGGAGAACAGGGAGCCTTGTTATGCTGATGGGCGGGATGTAAGTTGCCAACTGCCTCACTGGAGGAGTGCATTGTGTTCCCTAAAACAAGTAAACAACAGAGCTACAGAGCCAAGGGCACTTCCAGTCTAGGGAATATACCTTGGGAAAACTGAAAATCCACAAGACAGAGCCACCCCCAAATTGAGGGCTGCCCTGCTTACAAGAACCTCAACCTGGGTACACCTGAAATATCCCAGGAAATATAAAAATGGTTCAAAACATTGTGGAACTTACGTACGATGGAATATCCCTCAGCCATGAAATCAATGTCATAAGACCAGTAGCAGCAAAATGAGTGGATTCAGGTACGATGATTCTAAGTGAAAGAAGTCACACAGAAAAAGAAACTTATCATAAGATATCACTTAGGAAGATCCTGTAAACATGGCAACACATGAACTGAGTTAGGAAAGAGAACAGAGTCTCACATTTAGAAAACACTCTTATGCCTGCTTAAGGGGGAAGGAGAGGTGGGGTGATGCATCAAACCAGAGTTTGATATAAGCACAGGTACTGTTCCAAAAACCAACTATGGAATAGACAAGACCTACACCTTCCTCAGTGAAAGGGACTCAAAACCCCATATTTCCCGCAGAGGAATAGATCTGACTAGTAAGAATCTTAAAACCTATGTATTGATATGTCTCCGTAAGGGAATCAAGTGTGTCTAGACTGGCATAAACATGGCAGCGAGAATCAGCTCAAACCCACTCTAAAAAGGAATTTCAAAAACAGAACAAAGAAACAGGGAAATTCTTTACAATTCCTTCAGGGTCTCTGATGCAACCTGGAATGACCCTATCTACGATGACAGCTGGATGTGGCATGAGGCTGGACACTTGGGACTGAGAGGATTGGTGAGATTGGGTGAGCAAATGCAGACCCTTTAAAGCAATAATGCATGGCAACCATTCCATGGGTCCCACCTCTCCAGGTTGAAGGGAATATTACTACAGCTATAACATGTACGGGAAACCTAGAGAATGGACACACTGTGAATACGAAAGGTTTCTAAAACTCAACGAAGAGTCCCTCTCCTGGTGCTCCGGTTTGACTTTCCAACAGCTTTACTATCAATCTCCCAACTTGGAGAGACAGCCCCTTTAAGCTCCTGGTTCACACAGGTTGCCCATTTGGCAGAGGAGGAAAGGGAAGAGGGAGAACCAATGAGAGAGTAGCTGTTAGGCATTTGGATGGGCACATGTCACTCTAATTTCCCGGCAGGAAGAAGAATTCACCAAAGTCTCAGCCACCCACCGGGAACCAGTATAGGTCCTGAACCAAATGTTTGGACTTGCGTTCAGCTCACAAAAAACGAGTTGAAAAATGGAGCTCAGGGGCACAGCAATTCACAAACTGGCAGAGTAATCAAGGCCAACTATCGTCCAAAAATCTGTTGAGGGAAGGCAACGAGGCGGACTTGAATGCGAGGCAGAATAGCAGGAAACAGATTTCAAGAGGTACGTTAGAATCGCCTGTAAAGCACAGGAAGAGGGGCACAACTTCGACAATGATGCACTTGGCCAAAAAGGGCGTATGCGTTTTCTCCTGAATATATTCAGGAGAAAACGCATACGCCCTTTTTGGCCAAGCAAGCAAGCGGGCAATGCAAATCTGCACTACAAAGAAGTATCACTTCCCAACGGTCAAAAGGGACATCCACAAAATGTGTAAAAACCAGAAAGGCAAGACAGGCCCTGGAGAACAGGGAGCCTTGTTATGCTGATGGGCGGGATGTAAGTTGCCAACTGCCTCACTGGAGGAGTGCATTGTGTTCCCTAAAACAAGTAAACAACAGAGCTACAGAGCCAAGGGCACTTCCAGTCTAGGGAATATACCTTGGGAAAACTGAAAATCCACAAGACAGAGCCACCCCCAAATTGAGGGCTGCACTGCTTACAAGAACCTCAACCTGGGTACACCTGAAATATCCCAGGAAATATAAAAATGGTTCAAAACATTGTGGAACTTACGTACGATGGAATATCCCTCAGCCATGAAATCAATGTCATAAGACCAGTAGCAGCAAAATGAGTGGATTCAGGTACGATGATTCTAAGTGAAAGAAGTCACACAGAAAAAGAAACTTATCATAAGATATCACTTAGGAAGATCCTGTAAACATGGCAACACATGAACTGAGTTAGGAAAGAGAACAGAGTCTCACATTTAGAAAACACTCTTATGCCTGCTTAAGGGGGAAGGAGAGGTGGGGTGATGCATCAAACCAGAGTTTGATATAAGCACAGGTACTGTTCCAAAAACCAACTATGGAATAGACAAGACCTACACCTTCCTCAGTGAAAGGGACTCAAAACCCCATATTTCCCGCAGAGGAATAGATCTGACTAGTAAGAATCTTAAAACCTATGTATTGATATGTCTCCGTAAGGGAATCAAGTGTGTCTAGACTGGCATAAACATGGCAGCGAGAATCAGCTCAAACCCACTCTAAAAAGGAATTTCAAAAACAGAACAAAGAAACAGGGAAATTCTTTACAATTCCTTCAGGGTCTCTGATGCAACCTGGAATGACCCTATCTACGATGACAGCTGGATGTGGCATGAGGCTGGACACTTGGGACTGAGAGGATTGGTGAGATTGGGTGAGCAAATGCAGACCCTTTAAAGCAATAATGCATGGCAACCATTCCATGGGTCCCACCTCTCCAGGTTGAAGGGAATATTACTACAGCTATAACATGTACGGGAAACCTAGAGAATGGACACACTGTGAATACGAAAGGTTTCTAAAACTCAACGAAGAGTCCCTCTCCTGGTGCTCCGGTTTGACTTTCCAACAGCTTTACTATCAATCTCCCAACTTGGAGAGACAGCCCCTTTAAGCTCCTGGTTCACACAGGTTGCCCATTTGGCAGAGGAGGAAAGGGAAGAGGGAGAACCAATGAGAGAGTAGCTGTTAGGCATTTGGATGGGCACATGTCACTCTAATTTCCCGGCAGGAAGAAGAATTCACCAAAGTCTCAGCCACCCACCGGGAACCAGTATAGGTCCTGAACCAAATGTTTGGACTTGCGTTCAGCTCACAAAAAACGAGTTGAAAAATGGAGCTCAGGGGCACAGCAATTCACAAACTGGCAGAGTAATCAAGGCCAACTATCGTCCAAAAATCTGTTGAGGGAAGGCAACGAGGCGGACTTGAATGCGAGGCAGAATAGCAGGAAACAGATTTCAAGAGGTACGTTAGAATCGCCTGTAAAGCACAGGAAGAGGGGCACAACTTCGACAATGATGCACTTGGCCAAAAAGGGCGTATGCGTTTTCTCCTGAATATATTCAGGAGAAAACGCATACGCCCTTTTTGGCCAAGCAAGCAAGCGGGCAATGCAAATCTGCACTACAAAGAAGTATCACTTCCCAACGGTCAAAAGGGACATCCACAAAATGTGTAAAAACCAGAAAGGCAAGACAGGCCCTGGAGAACAGGGAGCCTTGTTATGCTGATGGGCGGGATGTAAGTTGCCAACTGCCTCACTGGAGGAGTGCATTGTGTTCCCTAAAACAAGTAAACAACAGAGCTACAGAGCCAAGGGCACTTCCATTCTAGGGAATATACCTTGGGAAAACTGAAAATCCACAAGACAGAGCCACCCCCAAATTGAGGGCTGCACTGCTTACAAGAACCTCAACCTGGGTACACCTGAAATATCCCAGGAAATATAAAAATGGTTCAAAACATTGTGGAACTTACGTACGATGGAATATCCCTCAGCCATGAAATCAATGTCATAAGACCAGTAGCAGCAAAATGAGTGGATTCAGGTACGATGATTCTAAGTGAAAGAAGTCACACAGAAAAAGAAACTTATCATAAGATATCACTTAGGAAGATCCTGTAAACATGGCAACACATGAACTGAGTTAGGAAAGAGAACAGAGTCTCACATTTAGAAAACACTCTTATGCCTGCTTAAGGGGGAAGGAGAGGTGGGGTGATGCATCAAACCAGAGTTTGATATAAGCACAGGTACTGTTCCAAAAACCAACTATGGAATAGACAAGACCTACACCTTCCTCAGTGAAAGGGACTCAAAACCCCATATTTCCCGCAGAGGAATAGATCTGACTAGTAAGAATCTTAAAACCTATGTATTGATATGTCTCCGTAAGGGAATCAAGTGTGTCTAGACTGGCATAAACATGGCAGCGAGAATCAGCTCAAACCCACTCTAAAAAGGAATTTCAAAAACAGAACAAAGAAACAGGGAAATTCTTTACAATTCCTTCAGGGTCTCTGATGCAACCTGGAATGACCCTATCTACGATGACAGCTGGATGTGGCATGAGGCTGGACACTTGGGACTGAGAGGATTGGTGAGATTGGGTGAGCAAATGCAGACCCTTTAAAGCAATAATGCATGGCCACCATTCCATGGGTCCCACCTCTCCAGGTTGAAGGGAATATTACTACAGCTATAACATGTACGGGAAACCTAGAGAATGGACACACTGTGAATACGAAAGGTTTCTAAAACTCAACGAAGAGTCCCTCTCCTGGTGCTCCGGTTTGACTTTCCAACAGCTTTACTATCAATCTCCCAACTTGGAGAGACAGCCCCTTTAAGCTCCTGGTTCACACAGGTTGCCCATTTGGCAGAGGAGGAAAGGGAAGAGGGAGAACCAATGAGAGAGTAGCTGTTAGGCATTTGGATGGGCACATGTCACTCTAATTTCCCGGCAGGAAGAAGAATTCACCAAAGTCTCAGCCACCCACCGGGAACCAGTATAGGTCCTGAACCAAATGTTTGGACTTGCGTTCAGCTCACAAAAAACGAGTTGAAAAATGGAGCTCAGGGGCACAGCAATTCACAAACTGGCAGAGTAATCAAGGCCAACTATCGTCCAAAAATCTGTTGAGGGAAGGCAACGAGGCGGACTTGAATGCGAGGCAGAATAGCAGGAAACAGATTTCAAGAGGTACGTTAGAATCGCCTGTAAAGCACAGGAAGAGGGGCACAACTTCGACAATGATGCACTTGGCCAAAAAGGGCGTATGCGTTTTCTCCTGAATATATTCAGGAGAAAACGCATACGCCCTTTTTGGCCAAGCAAGCAAGCGGGCAATGCAAATCTGCACTACAAAGAAGTATCACTTCCCAACGGTCAAAAGGGACATCCACAAAATGTGTAAAAACCAGAAAGGCAAGACAGGCCCTGGAGAACAGGGAGCCTTGTTATGCTGATGGGCGGGATGTAAGTTGCCAACTGCCTCACTGGAGGAGTGCATTGTGTTCCCTAAAACAAGTAAACAACAGAGCTACAGAGCCAAGGGCACTTCCAGTCTAGGGAATATACCTTGGGAAAACTGAAAATCCACAAGACAGAGCCACCCCCAAATTGAGGGCTGCCCTGCTTACAAGAACCTCAACCTGGGTACACCTGAAATATCCCAGGAAATATAAAAATGGTTCAAAACATTGTGGAACTTACGTACGATGGAATATCCCTCAGCCATGAAATCAATGTCATAAGACCAGTAGCAGCAAAATGAGTGGATTCAGGTACGATGATTCTAAGTGAAAGAAGTCACACAGAAAAAGAAACTTATCATAAGATATCACTTAGGAAGATCCTGTAAACATGGCAACACATGAACTGAGTTAGGCAAGAGAACAGAGTCTCACATTTAGAAAACACTCTTATGCCTGCTTAAGGGGGAAGGAGAGGTGGGGTGATGCATCAAACCAGAGTTTGATATAAGCACAGGTACTGTTCCAAAAACCAACTATGGAATAGACAAGACCTACACCTTCCTCAGTGAAAGGGACTCAAAACCCCATATTTCCCGCAGAGGAATAGATCTGACTAGTAAGAATCTTAAAACCTATGTATTGATATGTCTCCGTAAGGGAATCAAGTGTGTCTAGACTGGCATAAACATGGCAGCGAGAATCAGCTCAAACCCACTCTAAAAAGGAATTTCAAAAACAGAACAAAGAAACAGGGAAATTCTTTACAATTCCTTCAGGGTCTCTGATGCAACCTGGAATGACCCTATCTACGATGACAGCTGGATGTGGCATGAGGCTGGACACTTGGGACTGAGAGGATTGGTGAGATTGGGTGAGCAAATGCAGACCCTTTAAAGCAATAATGCATGGCCACCATTCCATGGGTCCCACCTCTCCAGGTTGAAGGGAATATTACTACAGCTATAACATGTACGGGAAACCTAGAGAATGGACACACTGTGAATACGAAAGGTTTCTAAAACTCAACGAAGAGTCCCTCTCCTGGTGCTCCGGTTTGACTTTCCAACAGCTTTACTATCAATCTCCCAACTTGGAGAGACAGCCCCTTTAAGCTCCTGGTTCACACAGGTTGCCCATTTGGCAGAGGAGGAAAGGGAAGAGGGAGAACCAATGAGAGAGTAGCTGTTAGGCATTTGGATGGGCACATGTCACTCTAATTTCCCGGCAGGAAGAAGAATTCACCAAAGTCTCAGCCACCCACCGGGAACCAGTATAGGTCCTGAACCAAATGTTTGGACTTGCGTTCAGCTCACAAAAAACGAGTTGAAAAATGGAGCTCAGGGGCACAGCAATTCACAAACTGGCAGAGTAATCAAGGCCAACTATCGTCCAAAAATCTGTTGAGGGAAGGCAACGAGGCGGACTTGAATGCGAGGCAGAATAGCAGGAAACAGATTTCAAGAGGTACGTTAGAATCGCCTGTAAAGCACAGGAAGAGGGGCACAACTTCGACAATGATGCACTTGGCCAAAAAGGGCGTATGCGTTTTCTCCTGAATATATTCAGGAGAAAACGCATACGCCCTTTTTGGCCAAGCAAGCAAGCGGGCAATGCAAATCTGCACTACAAAGAAGTATCACTTCCCAACGGTCAAAAGGGACATCCACAAAATGTGTAAAAACCAGAAAGGCAAGACAGGCCCTGGAGAACAGGGAGCCTTGTTATGCTGATGGGCGGGATGTAAGTTGCCAACTGCCTCACTGGAGGAGTGCATTGTGTTCCCTAAAACAAGTAAACAACAGAGCTACAGAGCCAAGGGCACTTCCAGTCTAGGGAATATACCTTGGGAAAACTGAAAATCCACAAGACAGAGCCACCCCCAAATTGAGGGCTGCACTGCTTACAAGAACCTCAACCTGGGTACACCTGAAATATCCCAGGAAATATAAAAATGGTTCAAAACATTGTGGAACTTACGTACGATGGAATATCCCTCAGCCATGAAATCAATGTCATAAGACCAGTAGCAGCAAAATGAGTGGATTCAGGTACGATGATTCTAAGTGAAAGAAGTCACACAGAGAAAGAAACTTATCATAAGATATCACTTAGGAAGATCCTGTAAACATGGCAACACATGAACTGAGTTAGGAAAGAGAACAGAGTCTCACATTTAGAAAACACTCTTATGCCTGCTTAAGGGGGAAGGAGAGGTGGGGTGATGCATCAAACCAGAGTTTGATATAAGCACAGGTACTGTTCCAAAAACCAACTATGGAATAGACAAGACCTACACCTTCCTCAGTGAAAGGGACTCAAAACCCCATATTTCCCGCAGAGGAATAGATCTGACTAGTAAGAATCTTAAAACCTATGTATTGATATGTCTCCGTAAGGGAATCAAGTGTGTCTAGACTGGCATAAACATGGCAGCGAGAATCAGCTCAAACCCACTCTAAAAAGGAATTTCAAAAACAGAACAAAGAAACAGGGAAATTCTTTACAATTCCTTCAGGGTCTCTGATGCAACCTGGAATGACCCTATCTACGATGACAGCTGGATGTGGCATGAGGCTGGACACTTGGGACTGAGAGGATTGGTGAGATTGGGTGAGCAAATGCAGACCCTTTAAAGCAATAATGCATGGCAACCATTCCATGGGTCCCACCTCTCCAGGTTGAAGGGAATATTACTACAGCTATAACATGTACGGGAAACCTAGAGAATGGACACACTGTGAATACGAAAGGTTTCTAAAACTCAACGAAGAGTCCCTCTCCTGGTGCTCCGGTTTGACTTTCCAACAGCTTTACTATCAATCTCCCAACTTGGAGAGACAGCCCCTTTAAGCTCCTGGTTCACACAGGTTGCCCATTTGGCAGAGGAGGAAAGGGAAGAGGGAGAACCAATGAGAGAGTAGCTGTTAGGCATTTGGATGGGCACATGTCACTCTAATTTCCCGGCAGGAAGAAGAATTCACCAAAGTCTCAGCCACCCACCGGGAACCAGTATAGGTCCTGAACCAAATGTTTGGACTTGCGTTCAGCTCACAAAAAACGAGTTGAAAAATGGAGCTCAGGGGCACAGCAATTCACAAACTGGCAGAGTAATCAAGGCCAACTATCGTCCAAAAATCTGTTGAGGGAAGGCAACGAGGCGGACTTGAATGCGAGGCAGAATAGCAGGAAACAGATTTCAAGAGGTACGTTAGAATCGCCTGTAAAGCACAGGAAGAGGGGCACAACTTCGACAATGATGCACTTGGCCAAAAAGGGCGTATGCGTTTTCTCCTGAATATATTCAGGAGAAAACGCATACGCCCTTTTTGGCCAAGCAAGCAAGCGGGCAATGCAAATCTGCACTACAAAGAAGTATCACTTCCCAACGGTCAAAAGGGACATCCACAAAATGTGTAAAAACCAGAAAGGCAAGACAGGCCCTGGAGAACAGGGAGCCTTGTTATGCTGATGGGCGGGATGTAAGTTGCCAACTGCCTCACTGGAGGAGTGCATTGTGTTCCCTAAAACAAGTAAACAACAGAGCTACAGAGCCAAGGGCACTTCCAGTCTAGGGAATATACCTTGGGAAAACTGAAAATCCACAAGACAGAGCCACCCCCAAATTGAGGGCTGCCCTGCTTACAAGAACCTCAACCTGGGTACACCTGAAATATCCCAGGAAATATAAAAATGGTTCAAAACATTGTGGAACTTACGTACGATGGAATATCCCTCAGCCATGAAATCAATGTCATAAGACCAGTAGCAGCAAAATGAGTGGATTCAGGTACGATGATTCTAAGTGAAAGAAGTCACACAGAGAAAGAAACTTATCATAAGATATCACTTAGGAAGATCCTGTAAACATGGCAACACATGAACTGAGTTAGGAAAGAGAACAGAGTCTCACATTTAGAAAACACTCTTATGCCTGCTTAAGGGGGAAGGAGAGGTGGGGTGATGCATCAAACCAGAGTTTGATATAAGCACAGGTACTGTTCCAAAAACCAACTATGGAATAGACAAGACCTACACCTTCCTCAGTGAAAGGGACTCAAAACCCCATATTTCCCGCAGAGGAATAGATCTGACTAGTAAGAATCTTAAAACCTATGTATTGATATGTCTCCGTAAGGGAATCAAGTGTGTCTAGACTGGCATAAACATGGCAGCGAGAATCAGCTCAAACCCACTCTAAAAAGGAATTTCAAAAACAGAACAAAGAAACAGGGAAATTCTTTACAATTCCTTCAGGGTCTCTGATGCAACCTGGAATGACCCTATCTACGATGACAGCTGGATGTGGCATGAGGCTGGACACTTGGGACTGAGAGGATTGGTGAGATTGGGTGAGCAAATGCAGACCCTTTAAAGCAATAATGCATGGCAACCATTCCATGGGTCCCACCTCTCCAGGTTGAAGGGAATATTACTACAGCTATAACATGTACGGGAAACCTAGAGAATGGACACACTGTGAATACGAAAGGTTTCTAAAACTCAACGAAGAGTCCCTCTCCTGGTGCTCCGGTTTGACTTTCCAACAGCTTTACTATCAATCTCCCAACTTGGAGAGACAGCCCCTTTAAGCTCCTGGTTCACACAGGTTGCCCATTTGGCAGAGGAGGAAAGGGAAGAGGGAGAACCAATGAGAGAGTAGCTGTTAGGCATTTGGATGGGCACATGTCACTCTAATTTCCCGGCAGGAAGAAGAATTCACCAAAGTCTCAGCCACCCACCGGGAACCAGTATAGGTCCTGAACCAAATGTTTGGACTTGCGTTCAGCTCACAAAAAACGAGTTGAAAAATGGAGCTCAGGGGCACAGCAATTCACAAACTGGCAGAGTAATCAAGGCCAACTATCGTCCAAAAATCTGTTGAGGGAAGGCAACGAGGCGGACTTGAATGCGAGGCAGAATAGCAGGAAACAGATTTCAAGAGGTACGTTAGAATCGCCTGTAAAGCACAGGAAGAGGGGCACAACTTCGACAATGATGCACTTGGCCAAAAAGGGCGTATGCGTTTTCTCCTGAATATATTCAGGAGAAAACGCATACGCCCTTTTTGGCCAAGCAAGCAAGCGGGCAATGCAAATCTGCACTACAAAGAAGTATCACTTCCCAACGGTCAAAAGGGACATCCACAAAATGTGTAAAAACCAGAAAGGCAAGACAGGCCCTGGAGAACAGGGAGCCTTGTTATGCTGATGGGCGGGATGTAAGTTGCCAACTGCCTCACTGGAGGAGTGCATTGTGTTCCCTAAAACAAGTAAACAACAGAGCTACAGAGCCAAGGGCACTTCCAGTCTAGGGAATATACCTTGGGAAAACTGAAAATCCACAAGACAGAGCCACCCCCAAATTGAGGGCTGCCCTGCTTACAAGAACCTCAACCTGGGTACACCTGAAATATCCCAGGAAATATAAAAATGGTTCAAAACATTGTGGAACTTACGTACGATGGAATATCCCTCAGCCATGAAATCAATGTCATAAGACCAGTAGCAGCAAAATGAGTGGATTCAGGTACGATGATTCTAAGTGAAAGAAGTCACACAGAAAAAGAAACTTATCATAAGATATCACTTAGGAAGATCCTGTAAACATGGCAACACATGAACTGAGTTAGGAAAGAGAACAGAGTCTCACATTTAGAAAACACTCTTATGCCTGCTTAAGGGGGAAGGAGAGGTGGGGTGATGCATCAAACCAGAGTTTGATATAAGCACAGGTACTGTTCCAAAAACCAACTATGGAATAGACAAGACCTACACCTTCCTCAGTGAAAGGGACTCAAAACCCCATATTTCCCGCAGAGGAATAGATCTGACTAGTAAGAATCTTAAAACCTATGTATTGATATGTCTCCGTAAGGGAATCAAGTGTGCCTAGACTGGCATAAACATGGCAGCGAGAATCAGCTCAAACCCACTCTAAAAAGGAATTTCAAAAACAGAACAAAGAAACAGGGAAATTCTTTACAATTCCTTCAGGGTCTCTGATGCAACCTGGAATGACCCTATCTACGATGACAGCTGGATGTGGCATGAGGCTGGACACTTGGGACTGAGAGGATTGGTGAGATTGGGTGAGCAAATGCAGACCCTTTAAAGCAATAATGCATGGCAACCATTCCATGGGTCCCAGCTCTCCAGGTTGAAGGGAATATTACTACAGCTATAACATGTACGGGAAACCTAGAGAATGGACACACTGTGAATACGAAAGGTTTCTAAAACTCAACGAAGAGTCCCTCTCCTGGTGCTCCGGTTTGACTTTCCAACAGCTTTACTATCAATCTCCCAACTTGGAGAGACAGCCCCTTTAAGCTCCTGGTTCACACAGGTTGCCCATTTGGCAGAGGAGGAAAGGGAAGAGGGAGAACCAATGAGAGAGTAGCTGTTAGGCATTTGGATGGGCACATGTCACTCTAATTTCCCGGCAGGAAGAAGAATTCACCAAAGTCTCAGCCACCCACCGGGAACCAGTATAGGTCCTGAACCAAATGTTTGGACTTGCGTTCAGCTCACAAAAAACGAGTTGAAAAATGGAGCTCAGGGGCACAGTAATTCACAAACTGGCAGAGTAATCAAGGCCAACTATCGTCCAAAAATCTGTTGAGGGAAGGCAACGAGGCGGACTTGAATGCGAGGCAGAATAGCAGGAAACAGATTTCAAGAGGTACGTTAGAATCGCCTGTAAAGCACAGGAAGAGGGGCACAACTTCGACAATGATGCACTTGGCCAAAAAGGGCGTATGCGTTTTCTCCTGAATATATTCAGGAGAAAACGCATACGCCCTTTTTGGCCAAGCAAGCAAGCGGGCAATGCAAATCTGCACTACAAAGAAGTATCACTTCCCAACGGTCAAAAGGGACATCCACAAAATGTGTAAAAACCAGAAAGGCAAGACAGGCCCTGGAGAACAGGGAGCCTTGTTATGCTGATGGGCGGGATGTAAGTTGCCAACTGCCTCACTGGAGGAGTGCATTGTGTTCCCTAAAACAAGTAAACAACAGAGCTACAGAGCCAAGGGCACTTCCAGTCTAGGGAATATACCTTGGGAAAACTGAAAATCCACAAGACAGAGCCACCCCCAAATTGAGGGCTGCACTGCTTACAAGAACCTCAACCTGGGTACACCTGAAATATCCCAGGAAATATAAAAATGGTTCAAAACATTGTGGAACTTACGTACGATGGAATATCCCTCAGCCATGAAATCAATGTCATAAGACCAGTAGCAGCAAAATGAGTGGATTCAGGTACGATGATTCTAAGTGAAAGAAGTCACACAGAAAAAGAAACTTATCATAAGATATCACTTAGGAAGATCCTGTAAACATGGCAACACATGAACTGAGTTAGGAAAGAGAACAGAGTCTCACATTTAGAAAACACTCTTATGCCTGCTTAAGGGGGAAGGAGAGGTGGGGTGATGCATCAAACCAGAGTTTGATATAAGCACAGGTACTGTTCCAAAAACCAACTATGGAATAGACAAGACCTACACCTTCCTCAGTGAAAGGGACTCAAAACCCCATATTTCCCGCAGAGGAATAGATCTGACTAGTAAGAATCTTAAAACCTATGTATTGATATGTCTCCGTAAGGGAATCAAGTGTGTCTAGACTGGCATAAACATGGCAGCGAGAATCAGCTCAAACCCACTCTAAAAAGGAATTTCAAAAACAGAACAAAGAAACAGGGAAATTCTTTACAATTCCTTCAGGGTCTCTGATGCAACCTGGAATGACCCTATCTACGATGACAGCTGGATGTGGCATGAGGCTGGACACTTGGGACTGAGAGGATTGGTGAGATTGGGTGAGCAAATGCAGACCCTCTAAAGCAATAATGCATGGCCACCATTCCATGGGTCCCACCTCTCCAGGTTGAAGGGAATATTACTACAGCTATAACATGTACGGGAAACCTAGAGAATGGACACACTGTGAATACGAAAGGTTTCTAAAACTCAACGAAGAGTCCCTCTCCTGGTGCTCCGGTTTGACTTTCCAACAGCTTTACTATCAATCTCCCAACTTGGAGAGACAGCCCCTTTAAGCTCCTGGTTCACACAGGTTGCCCATTTGGCAGAGGAGGAAAGGGAAGAGGGAGAACCAATGAGAGAGTAGCTGTTAGGCATTTGGATGGGCACATGTCACTCTAATTTCCCGGCAGGAAGAAGAATTCACCAAAGTCTCAGCCACCCACCGGGAACCAGTATAGGTCCTGAACCAAATGTTTGGACTTGCGTTCAGCTCACAAAAAACGAGTTGAAAAATGGAGCTCAGGGGCACAGCAATTCACAAACCGGCAGAGTAATCAAGGCCAACTATCGTCCAAAAATCTGTTGAGGGAAGGCAACGAGGCGGACTTGAATGCGAGGCAGAATAGCAGGAAACAGATTTCAAGAGGTACGTTAGAATCGCCTGTAAAGCACAGGAAGAGGGGCACAACTTCGACAATGATGCACTTGGCCAAAAAGGGCGTATGCGTTTTCTCCTGAATATATTCAGGAGAAAACGCATACGCCCTTTTTGGCCAAGCAAGCAAGCGGGCAATGCAAATCTGCACTACAAAGAAGTATCACTTCCCAACGGTCAAAAGGGACATCCACAAAATGTGTAAAAACCAGAAAGGCAAGACAGGCCCTGGAGAACAGGGAGCCTTGTTATGCTGATGGGCGGGATGTAAGTTGCCAACTGCCTCACTGGAGGAGTGCATTGTGTTCCCTAAAACAAGTAAACAACAGAGCTACAGAGCCAAGGGCACTTCCAGTCTAGGGAATATACCTTGGGAAAACTGAAAATCCACAAGACAGAGCCACCCCCAAATTGAGGGCTGCACTGCTTACAAGAACCTCAACCTGGGTACACCTGAAATATCCCAGGAAATATAAAAATGGTTCAAAACATTGTGGAACTTACGTACGATGGAATATCCCTCAGCCATGAAATCAATGTCATAAGACCAGTAGCAGCAAAATGAGTGGATTCAGGTACGATGATTCTAAGTGAAAGAAGTCACACAGAAAAAGAAACTTATCATAAGATATCACTTAGGAAGATCCTGTAAACATGGCAACACATGAACTGAGTTAGGAAAGAGAACAGAGTCTCACATTTAGAAAACACTCTTATGCCTGCTTAAGGGGGAAGGAGAGGTGGGGTGATGCATCAAACCAGAGTTTGATATAAGCACAGGTACTGTTCCAAAAACCTACTATGGAATAGACAAGACCTACACCTTCCTCAGTGAAAGGGACTCAAAACCCCATATTTCCCGCAGAGGAATAGATCTGACTAGTAAGAATCTTAAAACCTATGTATTGATATGTCTCCGTAAGGGAATCAAGTGTGTCTAGACTGGCATAAACATGGCAGCGAGAATCAGCTCAAACCCACTCTAAAAAGGAATTTCAAAAACAGAACAAAGAAACAGGGAAATTCTTTACAATTCCTTCAGGGTCTCTGATGCAACCTGGAATGACCCTATCTACGATGACAGCTGGATGTGGCATGAGGCTGGACACTTGGGACTGAGAGGATTGGTGAGATTGGGTGAGCAAATGCAGACCCTTTAAAGCAATAATGCATGGCCACCATTCCATGGGTCCCACCTCTCCAGGTTGAAGGGAATATTACTACAGCTATAACATGTACGGGAAACCTAGAGAATGGACACACTGTGAATACGAAAGGTTTCTAAAACTCAACGAAGAGTCCCTCTCCTGGTGCTCCGGTTTGACTTTCCAACAGCTTTACTATCAATCTCCCAACTTGGAGAGACAGCCCCTTTAAGCTCCTGGTTCACACAGGTTGCCCATTTGGCAGAGGAGGAAAGGGAAGAGGGAGAACCAATGAGAGAGTAGCTGTTAGGCATTTGGATGGGCACATGTCACTCTAATTTCCCGGCAGGAAGAAGAATTCACCAAAGTCTCAGCCACCCACCGGGAACCAGTATAGGTCCTGAACCAAATGTTTGGACTTGCGTTCAGCTCACAAAAAACGAGTTGAAAAATGGAGCTCAGGGGCACAGCAATTCACAAACTGGCAGAGTAATCAAGGCCAACTATCGTCCAAAAATCTGTTGAGGGAAGGCAACGAGGCGGACTTGAATGCGAGGCAGAATAGCAGGAAACAGATTTCAAGAGGTACGTTAGAATCGCCTGTAAAGCACAGGAAGAGGGGCACAACTTCGACAATGATGCACTTGGCCAAAAAGGGTGTATGCGTTTTCTCCTGAATATATTCAGGAGAAAACGCATACGCCCTTTTTGGCCAAGCAAGCAAGCGGGCAATGCAAATCTGCACTACAAAGAAGTATCACTTCCCACCGGTCAAAAGGGACATCCACAAAATGTGTAAAAACCAGAAAGGCAAGACAGGCCCTGGAGAACAGGGAGCCTTGTTATGCTGATGGGCGGGATGTAAGCTGCCAACTGCCTCCCTGGAGGAGTGCATTGTGTTCCCTAAAACAAGTAAACAACAGAGCTACAGAGCCAAGGGCACTTCCAGTCTAGGGAATATACCTTGGGAAAACTGAAGATCCATAAGACAGAGCCACCCCCAAATTGAGGGCTGCACTGCTTACAAGAACCTCAACCTGGGTACACCTGAAATATCCCAGGAAATGTAAAAATGGTTCAAAACATTGTGGAACTTACGTACGATGGAATATCCCTCAGCCATGAAATCAATGTCATAAGACCAGTAGCAGCAAAATGAGTGGATTCAGGTACGATGATTCTAAGTGAAAGAAGTCACACAGAAAAAGAAACTTATCATAAGATATCACTTAGGAAGATCCTGTAAACATGGCAACACATGAACTGAGTTAGGAAAGAGAACAGAGTCTCACATTTAGAAAACACTCTTATGCCTGCTTAAGGGGGAAGGAGAGGTGGGGTGATGCATCAAACCAGAGTTTGATATAAGCACAGGTACTGTTCCAAAAACCAACTATGGAATAGACAAGACCTACACCTTCCTCAGTGAAAGGGACTCAAAACCCCATATTTCCCGCAGAGGAATAGATCTGACTAGTAAGAATCTTAAAACCTATGTATTGATATGTCTCCGTAAGGGAATCAAGTGTGTCTAGACTGGCATAAACATGGCAGCGAGAATCAGCTCAAACCCACTCTAAAAAGGAATTTCAAAAACAGAACAAAGAAACAGGGAAATTCTTTACAATTCCTTCAGGGTCTCTGATGCAACCTGGAATGACCCTATCTACGATGACAGCTGGATGTGGCATGAGGCTGGACACTTGGGACTGAGAGGATTGGTGAGATTGGGTGAGCAAATGCAGACCCTTTAAAGCAATAATGCATGGCCACCATTCCATGGGTCCCACCTCTCCAGGTTGAAGGGAATATTACTACAGCTATAACATGTACGGGAAACCTAGAGAATGGACACACTGTGAATACGAAAGGTTTCTAAAACTCAACGAAGAGTCCCTCTCCTGGTGCTCCGGTTTGACTTTCCAACAGCTTTACTATCAATCTCCCAACTTGGAGAGACAGCCCCTTTAAGCTCCTGGTTCACACAGGTTGCCCATTTGGCAGAGGAGGAAAGGGAAGAGGGAGAACCAATGAGAGAGTAGCTGTTAGGCATTTGGATGGGCACATGTCACTCTAATTTCCCGGCAGGAAGAAGAATTCACCAAAGTCTCAGCCACCCACCGGGAACCAGTATAGGTCCTGAACCAAATGTTTGGACTTGCGTTCAGCTCACAAAAAACGAGTTGAAAAATGGAGCTCAGGGGCACAGCAATTCACAAACTGGCAGAGTAATCAAGGCCAACTATCGTCCAAAAATCTGTTGAGGGAAGGCAATGAGGCGGACTTGAATGCGAGGCAGAATAGCAGGAAACAGATTTCAAGAGGTACGTTAGAATCGCCTGTAAAGCACAGGAAGAGGGGCACAACTTCGACAATGATGCACTTGGCCAAAAAGGGTGTATGCGTTTTCTCCTGAATATATTCAGGAGAAAACGCATACGCCCTTTTTGGCCAAGCAAGCAAGCGGGCAATGCAAATCTGCACTACAAAGAAGTATCACTTCCCACCGGTCAAAAGGGACATCCACAAAATGTGTAAAAACCAGAAAGGCAAGACAGGCCCTGGAGAACAGGGAGCCTTGTTATGCTGATGGGCGGGATGTAAGCTGCCAACTGCCTCCCTGGAGGAGTGCATTGTGTTCCCTAAAACAAGTAAACAACAGAGCTACAGAGCCAAGGGCACTTCCAGTCTAGGGAATATACCTTGGGAAAACTGAAGATCCATAAGACAGAGCCACCCCCAAATTGAGGGCTGCACTGCTTACAAGAACCTCAACCTGGGTACACCTGAAATATCCCAGGAAATGTAAAAATGGTTCAAAACATTGTGGAACTTACGTACGATGGAATATCCCTCAGCCATGAAATCAATGTCATAAGACCAGTAGCAGCAAAATGAGTGGATTCAGGTACGATGATTCTAAGTGAAAGAAGTCACACAGAAAAAGAAACTTATCATAAGATATCACTTAGGAAGATCCTGTAAACATGGCAACACATGAACTGAGTTAGGAAAGAGAACAGAGTCTCACATTTAGAAAACACTCTTATGCCTGCTTAAGGGGGAAGGAGAGGTGGGGTGATGCATCAAACCAGAGTTTGATATAAGCACAGGTACTGTTCCAAAAACCAACTATGGAATAGACAAGACCTACACCTTCCTCAGTGAAAGGGACTCAAAACCCCATATTTCCCGCAGAGGAATAGATCTGACTAGTAAGAATCTTAAAACCTATGTATTGATATGTCTCCGTAAGGGAATCAAGTGTGTCTAGACTGGCATAAACATGGCAGCGAGAATCAGCTCAAACCCACTCTAAAAAGGAATTTCAAAAACAGAACAAAGAAACAGGGAAATTCTTTACAATTCCTTCAGGGTCTCTGATGCAACCTGGAATGACCCTATCTACGATGACAGCTGGATGTGGCATGAGGCTGGACACTTGGGACTGAGAGGATTGGTGAGATTGGGTGAGCAAATGCAGACCCTTTAAAGCAATAATGCATGGCAACCATTCCATGGGTCCCACCTCTCCAGGTTGAAGGGAATATTACTACAGCTATAACATGTACGGGAAACCTAGAGAATGGACACACTGTGAATACGAAAGGTTTCTAAAACTCAACGAAGAGTCCCTCTCCTGGTGCTCCGGTTTGACTTTCCAACAGCTTTACTATCAATCTCCCAACTTGGAGAGACAGCCCCTTTAAGCTCCTGGTTCACACAGGTTGCCCATTTGGCAGAGGAGGAAAGGGAAGAGGGAGAACCAATGAGAGAGTAGCTGTTAGGCATTTGGATGGGCACATGTCACTCTAATTTCCCGGCAGGAAGAAGAATTCACCAAAGTCTCAGCCACCCACCGGGAACCAGTATAGGTCCTGAACCAAATGTTTGGACTTGCGTTCAGCTCACAAAAAACGAGTTGAAAAATGGAGCTCAGGGGCACAGCAATTCACAAACCGGCAGAGTAATCAAGGCCAACTATCGTCCAAAAATCTGTTGAGGGAAGGCAACGAGGCGGACTTGAATGCGAGGCAGAATAGCAGGAAACAGATTTCAAGAGGTACGTTAGAATCGCCTGTAAAGCACAGGAAGAGGGGCACAACTTCGACAATGATGCACTTGGCCAAAAAGGGCGTATGCGTTTTCTCCTGAATATATTCAGGAGAAAACGCATACGCCCTTTTTGGCCAAGCAAGCAAGCGGGCAATGCAAATCTGCACTACAAAGAAGTATCACTTCCCACCGGTCAAAAGGGACATCCACAAAATGTGTAAAAACCAGAAAGGCAAGACAGGCCCTGGAGAACAGGGAGCCTTGTTATGCTGATGGGCGGGATGTAAGTTGCCAACTGCCTCACTGGAGGAGTGCATTGTGTTCCCTAAAACAAGTAAACAACAGAGCTACAGAGCCAAGGGCACTTCCATTCTAGGGAATATACCTTGGGAAAACTGAAAATCCACAAGACAGAGCCACCCCCAAATTGAGGGCTGCACTGCTTACAAGAACCTCAACCTGGGTACACCTGAAATATCCCAGGAAATATAAAAATGGTTCAAAACATTGTGGAACTTACGTACGATGGAATATCCCTCAGCCATGAAATCAATGTCATAAGACCAGTAGCAGCAAAATGAGTGGATTCAGGTACGATGATTCTAA
Organism: Mesoplodon mirus; assembly: GCF_964341445.2. Classification (NCBI taxonomy): domain Eukaryota; kingdom Metazoa; phylum Chordata; class Mammalia; order Artiodactyla; family Ziphiidae; genus Mesoplodon; species Mesoplodon mirus. The sequence goes on from NW_028295810.1 coordinate 2,947,779, forward strand.
GTGAAAGAAGTCACACAGAAAAAGAAACTTATCATAAGATATCACTTAGGAAGATCCTGTAAACATGGCAACACATGAACTGAGTTAGGAAAGAGAACAGAGTCTCACATTTAGAAAACACTCTTATGCCTGCTTAAGGGGGAAGGAGAGGTGGGGTGATGCATCAAACCAGAGTTTGATATAAGCACAGGTACTGTTCCAAAAACCAACTATGGAATAGACAAGACCTACACCTTCCTCAGTGAAAGGGACTCAAAACCCCATATTTCCCGCAGAGGAATAGATCTGACTAGTAAGAATCTTAAAACCTATGTATTGATATGTCTCCGTAAGGGAATCAAGTGTGTCTAGACTGGCATAAACATGGCAGCGAGAATCAGCTCAAACCCACTCTAAAAAGGAATTTCAAAAACAGAACAAAGAAACAGGGAAATTCTTTACAATTCCTTCAGGGTCTCTGATGCAACCTGGAATGACCCTATCTACGATGACAGCTGGATGTGGCATGAGGCTGGACACTTGGGACTGAGAGGATTGGTGAGATTGGGTGAGCAAATGCAGACCCTTTAAAGCAATAATGCATGGCAACCATTCCATGGGTCCCACCTCTCCAGGTTGAAGGGAATATTACTACAGCTATAACATGTACGGGAAACCTAGAGAATGGACACACTGTGAATACGAAAGGTTTCTAAAACTCAACGAAGAGTCCCTCTCCTGGTGCTCCGGTTTGACTTTCCAACAGCTTTACTATCAATCTCCCAACTTGGAGAGACAGCCCCTTTAAGCTCCTGGTTCACACAGGTTGCCCATTTGGCAGAGGAGGAAAGGGAAGAGGGAGAACCAATGAGAGAGTAGCTGTTAGGCATTTGGATGGGCACATGTCACTCTAATTTCCCGGCAGGAAGAAGAATTCACCAAAGTCTCAGCCACCCACCGGGAACCAGTATAGGTCCTGAACCAAATGTTTGGACTTGCGTTCAGCTCACAAAAAACGAGTTGAAAAATGGAGCTCAGGGGCACAGCAATTCACAAACTGGCAGAGTAATCAAGGCCAACTATCGTCCAAAAATCTGTTGAGGGAAGGCAACGAGGCGGACTTGAATGCGAGGCAGAATAGCAGGAAACAGATTTCAAGAGGTACGTTAGAATCGCCTGTAAAGCACAGGAAGAGGGGCACAACTTCGACAATGATGCACTTGGCCAAAAAGGGCGTATGCGTTTTCTCCTGAATATATTCAGGAGAAAACGCATACGCCCTTTTTGGCCAAGCAAGCAAGCGGGCAATGCAAATCTGCACTACAAAGAAGTATCACTTCCCACCGGTCAAAAGGGACATCCACAAAATGTGTAAAAACCAGAAAGGCAAGACAGGCCCTGGAGAACAGGGAGCCTTGTTATGCTGATGGGCGGGATGTAAGTTGCCAACTGCCTCACTGGAGGAGTGCATTGTGTTCCCTAAAACAAGTAAACAACAGAGCTACAGAGCCAAGGGCACTTCCAGTCTAGGGAATACACCTTGGGAAAACTGAAAATCCACAAGACAGAGCCACCCCCAAATTGAGGGCTGCCCTGCTTACAAGAACCTCAACCTGGGTACACCTGAAATATCCCAGGAAATATAAAAATGGTTCAAAACATTGTGGAACTTACGTACGATGGAATATCCCTCAGCCATGAAATCAATGTCATAAGACCAGTAGCAGCAAAATGAGTGGATTCAGGTACGATGATTCTAAGTGAAAGAAGTCACACAGAAAAAGAAACTTATCATAAGATATCACTTAGGAAGATCCTGTAAACATGGCAACACATGAACTGAGTTAGGAAAGAGAACAGAGTCTCACATTTAGAAAACACTCTTATGCCTGCTTAAGGGGGAAGGAGAGGTGGGGTGATGCATCAAACCAGAGTTTGATATAAGCACAGGTACTGTTCCAAAAACCAACTATGGAATAGACAAGACCTACACCTTCCTCAGTGAAAGGGACTCAAAACCCCATATTTCCCGCAGAGGAATAGATCTGACTAGTAAGAATCTTAAAACCTATGTATTGATATGTCTCCGTAAGGGAATCAAGTGTGTCTAGACTGGCATAAACATGGCAGCGAGAATCAGCTCAAACCCACTCTAAAAAGGAATTTCAAAAACAGAACAAAGAAACAGGGAAATTCTTTACAATTCCTTCAGGGTCTCTGATGCAACCTGGAATGACCCTATCTACGATGACAGCTGGATGTGGCATGAGGCTGGACACTTGGGACTGAGAGGATTGGTGAGATTGGGTGAGCAAATGCAGACCCTTTAAAGCAATAATGCATGGCAACCATTCCATGGGTCCCACCTCTCCAGGTTGAAGGGAATATTACTACAGCTATAACATGTACGGGAAACCTAGAGAATGGACACACTGTGAATACGAAAGGTTTCTAAAACTCAACGAAGAGTCCCTCTCCTGGTGCTCCGGTTTGACTTTCCAACAGCTTTACTATCAATCTCCCAACTTGGAGAGACAGCCCCTTTAAGCTCCTGGTTCACACAGGTTGCCCATTTGGCAGAGGAGGAAAGGGAAGAGGGAGAACCAATGAGAGAGTAGCTGTTAGGCATTTGGATGGGCACATGTCACTCTAATTTCCCGGCAGGAAGAAGAATTCACCAAAGTCTCAGCCACCCACCGGGAACCAGTATAGGTCCTGAACCAAATGTTTGGACTTGCGTTCAGCTCACAAAAAACGAGTTGAAAAATGGAGCTCAGGGGCACAGCAATTCACAAACTGGCAGAGTAATCAAGGCCAACTATCGTCCAAAAATCTGTTGAGGGAAGGCAACGAGGCGGACTTGAATGCGAGGCAGAATAGCAGGAAACAGATTTCAAGAGGTACGTTAGAATCGCCTGTAAAGCACAGGAAGAGGGGCACAACTTCGACAATGATGCACTTGGCCAAAAAGGGCGTATGCGTTTTCTCCTGAATATATTCAGGAGAAAACGCATACGCCCTTTTTGGCCAAGCAAGCAAGCGGGCAATGCAAATCTGCACTACAAAGAAGTATCACTTCCCAACGGTCAAAAGGGACATCCACAAAATGTGTAAAAACCAGAAAGGCAAGACAGGCCCTGGAGAACAGGGAGCCTTGTTATGCTGATGGGCGGGATGTAAGTTGCCAACTGCCTCACTGGAGGAGTGCATTGTGTTCCCTAAAACAAGTAAACAACAGAGCTACAGAGCCAAGGGCACTTCCATTCTAGGGAATATACCTTGGGAAAACTGAAAATCCACAAGACAGAGCCACCCCCAAATTGAGGGCTGCCCTGCTTACAAGAACCTCAACCTGGGTACACCTGAAATATCCCAGGAAATATAAAAATGGTTCAAAACATTGTGGAACTTACGTACGATGGAATATCCCTCAGCCATGAAATCAATGTCATAAGACCAGTAGCAGCAAAATGAGTGGATTCAGGTACGATGATTCTAAGTGAAAGAAGTCACACAGAAAAAGAAACTTATCATAAGATATCACTTAGGAAGATCCTGTAAACATGGCAACACATGAACTGAGTTAGGAAAGAGAACAGAGTCTCACATTTAGAAAACACTCTTATGCCTGCTTAAGGGGGAAGGAGAGGTGGGGTGATGCATCAAACCAGAGTTTGATATAAGCACAGGTACTGTTCCAAAAACCAACTATGGAATAGACAAGACCTACACCTTCCTCAGTGAAAGGGACTCAAAACCCCATATTTCCCGCAGAGGAATAGATCTGACTAGTAAGAATCTTAAAACCTATGTATTGATATGTCTCCGTAAGGGAATCAAGTGTGTCTAGACTGGCATAAACATGGCAGCGAGAATCAGCTCAAACCCACTCTAAAAAGGAATTTCAAAAACAGAACAAAGAAACAGGGAAATTCTTTACAATTCCTTCAGGGTCTCTGATGCAACCTGGAATGACCCTATCTACGATGACAGCTGGATGTGGCATGAGGCTGGACACTTGGGACTGAGAGGATTGGTGAGATTGGGTGAGCAAATGCAGACCCTTTAAAGCAATAATGCATGGCAACCATTCCATGGGTCCCACCTCTCCAGGTTGAAGGGAATATTACTACAGCTATAACATGTACGGGAAACCTAGAGAATGGACACACTGTGAATACGAAAGGTTTCTAAAACTCAACGAAGAGTCCCTCTCCTGGTGCTCCGGTTTGACTTTCCAACAGCTTTACTATCAATCTCCCAACTTGGAGAGACAGCCCCTTTAAGCTCCTGGTTCACACAGGTTGCCCATTTGGCAGAGGAGGAAAGGGAAGAGGGAGAACCAATGAGAGAGTAGCTGTTAGGCATTTGGATGGGCACATGTCACTCTAATTTCCCGGCAGGAAGAAGAATTCACCAAAGTCTCAGCCACCCACCGGGAACCAGTATAGGTCCTGAACCAAATGTTTGGACTTGCGTTCAGCTCACAAAAAACGAGTTGAAAAATGGAGCTCAGGGGCACAGCAATTCACAAACTGGCAGAGTAATCAAGGCCAACTATCGTCCAAAAATCTGTTGAGGGAAGGCAACGAGGCGGACTTGAATGCGAGGCAGAATAGCAGGAAACAGATTTCAAGAGGTACGTTAGAATCGCCTGTAAAGCACAGGAAGAGGGGCACAACTTCGACAATGATGCACTTGGCCAAAAAGGGCGTATGCGTTTTCTCCTGAATATATTCAGGAGAAAACGCATACGCCCTTTTTGGCCAAGCAAGCAAGCGGGCAATGCAAATCTGCACTACAAAGAAGTATCACTTCCCAACGGTCAAAAGGGACATCCACAAAATGTGTAAAAACCAGAAAGGCAAGACAGGCCCTGGAGAACAGGGAGCCTTGTTATGCTGATGGGCGGGATGTAAGTTGCCAACTGCCTCACTGGAGGAGTGCATTGTGTTCCCTAAAACAAGTAAACAACAGAGCTACAGAGCCAAGGGCACTTCCAGTCTAGGGAATATACCTTGGGAAAACTGAAAATCCACAAGACAGAGCCACCCCCAAATTGAGGGCTGCACTGCTTACAAGAACCTCAACCTGGGTACACCTGAAATATCCCAGGAAATATAAAAATGGTTCAAAACATTGTGGAACTTACGTACGATGGAATATCCCTCAGCCATGAAATCAATGTCATAAGACCAGTAGCAGCAAAATGAGTGGATTCAGGTACGATGATTCTAAGTGAAAGAAGTCACACAGAAAAAGAAACTTATCATAAGATATCACTTAGGAAGATCCTGTAAACATGGCAACACATGAACTGAGTTAGGAAAGAGAACAGAGTCTCACATTTAGAAAACACTCTTATGCCTGCTTAAGGGGGAAGGAGAGGTGGGGTGATGCATCAAACCAGAGTTTGATATAAGCACAGGTACTGTTCCAAAAACCAACTATGGAATAGACAAGACCTACACCTTCCTCAGTGAAAGGGACTCAAAACCCCATATTTCCCGCAGAGGAATAGATCTGACTAGTAAGAATCTTAAAACCTATGTATTGATATGTCTCCGTAAGGGAATCAAGTGTGTCTAGACTGGCATAAACATGGCAGCGAGAATCAGCTCAAACCCACTCTAAAAAGGAATTTCAAAAACAGAACAAAGAAACAGGGAAATTCTTTACAATTCCTTCAGGGTCTCTGATGCAACCTGGAATGACCCTATCTACGATGACAGCTGGATGTGGCATGAGGCTGGACACTTGGGACTGAGAGGATTGGTGAGATTGGGTGAGCAAATGCAGACCCTTTAAAGCAATAATGCATGGCAACCATTCCATGGGTCCCACCTCTCCAGGTTGAAGGGAATATTACTACAGCTATAACATGTACGGGAAACCTAGAGAATGGACACACTGTGAATACGAAAGGTTTCTAAAACTCAACGAAGAGTCCCTCTCCTGGTGCTCCGGTTTGACTTTCCAACAGCTTTACTATCAATCTCCCAACTTGGAGAGACAGCCCCTTTAAGCTCCTGGTTCACACAGGTTGCCCATTTGGCAGAGGAGGAAAGGGAAGAGGGAGAACCAATGAGAGAGTAGCTGTTAGGCATTTGGATGGGCACATGTCACTCTAATTTCCCGGCAGGAAGAAGAATTCACCAAAGTCTCAGCCACCCACCGGGAACCAGTATAGGTCCTGAACCAAATGTTTGGACTTGCGTTCAGCTCACAAAAAACGAGTTGAAAAATGGAGCTCAGGGGCACAGCAATTCACAAACTGGCAGAGTAATCAAGGCCAACTATCGTCCAAAAATCTGTTGAGGGAAGGCAACGAGGCGGACTTGAATGCGAGGCAGAATAGCAGGAAACAGATTTCAAGAGGTACGTTAGAATCGCCTGTAAAGCACAGGAAGAGGGGCACAACTTCGACAATGATGCACTTGGCCAAAAAGGGCGTATGCGTTTTCTCCTGAATATATTCAGGAGAAAACGCATACGCCCTTTTTGGCCAAGCAAGCAAGCGGGCAATGCAAATCTGCACTACAAAGAAGTATCACTTCCCAACGGTCAAAAGGGACATCCACAAAATGTGTAAAAACCAGAAAGGCAAGACAGGCCCTGGAGAACAGGGAGCCTTGTTATGCTGATGGGCGGGATGTAAGTTGCCAACTGCCTCACTGGAGGAGTGCATTGTGTTCCCTAAAACAAGTAAACAACAGAGCTACAGAGCCAAGGGCACTTCCAGTCTAGGGAATACACCTTGGGAAAACTGAAAATCCACAAGACAGAGCCACCCCCAAATTGAGGGCTGCCCTGCTTACAAGAACCTCAACCTGGGTACACCTGAAATATCCCAGGAAATATAAAAATGGTTCAAAACATTGTGGAACTTACGTACGATGGAATATCCCTCAGCCATGAAATCAATGTCATAAGACCAGTAGCAGCAAAATGAGTGGATTCAGGTACGATGATTCTAAGTGAAAGAAGTCACACAGAAAAAGAAACTTATCATAAGATATCACTTAGGAAGATCCTGTAAACATGGCAACACATGAACTGAGTTAGGAAAGAGAACAGAGTCTCACATTTAGAAAACACTCTTATGCCTGCTTAAGGGGGAAGGAGAGGTGGGGTGATGCATCAAACCAGAGTTTGATATAAGCACAGGTACTGTTCCAAAAACCAACTATGGAATAGACAAGACCTACACCTTCCTCAGTGAAAGGGACTCAAAACCCCATATTTCCCGCAGAGGAATAGATCTGACTAGTAAGAATCTTAAAACCTATGTATTGATATGTCTCCGTAAGGGAATCAAGTGTGTCTAGACTGGCATAAACATGGCAGCGAGAATCAGCTCAAACCCACTCTAAAAAGGAATTTCAAAAACAGAACAAAGAAACAGGGAAATTCTTTACAATTCCTTCAGGGTCTCTGATGCAACCTGGAATGACCCTATCTACGATGACAGCTGGATGTGGCATGAGGCTGGACACTTGGGACTGAGAGGATTGGTGAGATTGGGTGAGCAAATGCAGACCCTTTAAAGCAATAATGCATGGCAACCATTCCATGGGTCCCACCTCTCCAGGTTGAAGGGAATATTACTACAGCTATAACATGTACGGGAAACCTAGAGAATGGACACACTGTGAATACGAAAGGTTTCTAAAACTCAACGAAGAGTCCCTCTCCTGGTGCTCCGGTTTGACTTTCCAACAGCTTTACTATCAATCTCCCAACTTGGAGAGACAGCCCCTTTAAGCTCCTGGTTCACACAGGTTGCCCATTTGGCAGAGGAGGAAAGGGAAGAGGGAGAACCAATGAGAGAGTAGCTGTTAGGCATTTGGATGGGCACATGTCACTCTAATTTCCCGGCAGGAAGAAGAATTCACCAAAGTCTCAGCCACCCACCGGGAACCAGTATAGGTCCTGAACCAAATGTTTGGACTTGCGTTCAGCTCACAAAAAACGAGTTGAAAAATGGAGCTCAGGGGCACAGCAATTCACAAACTGGCAGAGTAATCAAGGCCAACTATCGTCCAAAAATCTGTTGAGGGAAGGCAACGAGGCGGACTTGAATGCGAGGCAGAATAGCAGGAAACAGATTTCAAGAGGTACGTTAGAATCGCCTGTAAAGCACAGGAAGAGGGGCACAACTTCGACAATGATGCACTTGGCCAAAAAGGGCGTATGCGTTTTCTCCTGATTATATTCAGGAGAAAACGCATACGCCCTTTTTGGCCAAGCAAGCAAGCGGGCAATGCAAATCTGCACTACAAAGAAGTATCACTTCCCAACGGTCAAAAGGGACATCCACAAAATGTGTAAAAACCAGAAAGGCAAGACAGGCCCTGGAGAACAGGGAGCCTTGTTATGCTGATGGGCGGGATGTAAGTTGCCAACTGCCTCACTGGAGGAGTGCATTGTGTTCCCTAAAACAAGTAAACAACAGAGCTACAGAGCCAAGGGCACTTCCAGTCTAGGGAATATACCTTGGGAAAACTGAAAATCCACAAGACAGAGCCACCCCCAAATTGAGGGCTGCACTGCTTACAAGAACCTCAACCTGGGTACACCTGAAATATCCCAGGAAATATAAAAATGGTTCAAAACATTGTGGAACTTACGTACGATGGAATATCCCTCAGCCATGAAATCAATGTCATAAGACCAGTAGCAGCAAAATGAGTGGATTCAGGTACGATGATTCTAAGTGAAAGAAGTCACACAGAAAAAGAAACTTATCATAAGATATCACTTAGGAAGATCCTGTAAACATGGCAACACATGAACTGAGTTAGGAAAGAGAACAGAGTCTCACATTTAGAAAACACTCTTATGCCTGCTTAAGGGGGAAGGAGAGGTGGGGTGATGCATCAAACCAGAGTTTGATATAAGCACAGGTACTGTTCCAAAAACCAACTATGGAATAGACAAGACCTACACCTTCCTCAGTGAAAGGGACTCAAAACCCCATATTTCCCGCAGAGGAATAGATCTGACTAGTAAGAATCTTAAAACCTATGTATTGATATGTCTCCGTAAGGGAATCAAGTGTGTCTAGACTGGCATAAACATGGCAGCGAGAATCAGCTCAAACCCACTCTAAAAAGGAATTTCAAAAACAGAACAAAGAAACAGGGAAATTCTTTACAATTCCTTCAGGGTCTCTGATGCAACCTGGAATGACCCTATCTACGATGACAGCTGGATGTGGCATGAGGCTGGACACTTGGGACTGAGAGGATTGGTGAGATTGGGTGAGCAAATGCAGACCCTTTAAAGCAATAATGCATGGCAACCATTCCATGGGTCCCACCTCTCCAGGTTGAAGGGAATATTACTACAGCTATAACATGTACGGGAAACCTAGAGAATGGACACACTGTGAATACGAAAGGTTTCTAAAACTCAACGAAGAGTCCCTCTCCTGGTGCTCCGGTTTGACTTTCCAACAGCTTTACTATCAATCTCCCAACTTGGAGAGACAGCCCCTTTAAGCTCCTGGTTCACACAGGTTGCCCATTTGGCAGAGGAGGAAAGGGAAGAGGGAGAACCAATGAGAGAGTAGCTGTTAGGCATTTGGATGGGCACATGTCACTCTAATTTCCCGGCAGGAAGAAGAATTCACCAAAGTCTCAGCCACCCACCGGGAACCAGTATAGGTCCTGAACCAAATGTTTGGACTTGCGTTCAGCTCACAAAAAACGAGTTGAAAAATGGAGCTCAGGGGCACAGCAATTCACAAACTGGCAGAGTAATCAAGGCCAACTATCGTCCAAAAATCTGTTGAGGGAAGGCAACGAGGCGGACTTGAATGCGAGGCAGAATAGCAGGAAACAGATTTCAAGAGGTACGTTAGAATCGCCTGTAAAGCACAGGAAGAGGGGCACAACTTCGACAATGATGCACTTGGCCAAAAAGGGCGTATGCGTTTTCTCCTGAATATATTCAGGAGAAAACGCATACGCCCTTTTTGGCCAAGCAAGCAAGCGGGCAATGCAAATCTGCACTACAAAGAAGTATCACTTCCCAACGGTCAAAAGGGACATCCACAAAATGTGTAAAAACCAGAAAGGCAAGACAGGCCCTGGAGAACAGGGAGCCTTGTTATGCTGATGGGCGGGATGTAAGTTGCCAACTGCCTCACTGGAGGAGTGCATTGTGTTCCCTAAAACAAGTAAACAACAGAGCTACAGAGCCAAGGGCACTTCCAGTCTAGGGAATATACCTTGGGAAAACTGAAAATCCACAAGACAGAGCCACCCCCAAATTGAGGGCTGCACTGCTTACAAGAACCTCAACCTGGGTACACCTGAAATATCCCAGGAAATATAAAAATGGTTCAAAACATTGTGGAACTTACGTACGATGGAATATCCCTCAGCCATGAAATCAATGTCATAAGACCAGTAGCAGCAAAATGAGTGGATTCAGGTACGATGATTCTAAGTGAAAGAAGTCACACAGAAAAAGAAACTTATCATAAGATATCACTTAGGAAGATCCTGTAAACATGGCAACACATGAACTGAGTTAGGAAAGAGAACAGAGTCTCACATTTAGAAAACACTCTTATGCCTGCTTAAGGGGGAAGGAGAGGTGGGGTGATGCATCAAACCAGAGTTTGATATAAGCACAGGTACTGTTCCAAAAACCAACTATGGAATAGACAAGACCTACACCTTCCTCAGTGAAAGGGACTCAAAACCCCATATTTCCCGCAGAGGAATAGATCTGACTAGTAAGAATCTTAAAACCTATGTATTGATATGTCTCCGTAAGGGAATCAAGTGTGTCTAGACTGGCATAAACATGGCAGCGAGAATCAGCTCAAACCCACTCTAAAAAGGAATTTCAAAAACAGAACAAAGAAACAGGGAATTTCTTTACAATTCCTTCAGGGTCTCTGATGCAACCTGGAATGACCCTATCTACGATGACAGCTGGATGTGGCATGAGGCTGGACACTTGGGACTGAGAGGATTGGTGAGATTGGGTGAGCAAATGCAGACCCTTTAAAGCAATAATGCATGGCAACCATTCCATGGGTCCCACCTCTCCAGGTTGAAGGGAATATTACTACAGCTATAACATGTACGGGAAACCTAGAGAATGGACACACTGTGAATACGAAAGGTTTCTAAAACTCAACGAAGAGTCCCTCTCCTGGTGCTCCGGTTTGACTTTCCAACAGCTTTACTATCAATCTCCCAACTTGGAGAGACAGCCCCTTTAAGCTCCTGGTTCACACAGGTTGCCCATTTGGCAGAGGAGGAAAGGGAAGAGGGAGAACCAATGAGAGAGTAGCTGTTAGGCATTTGGATGGGCACATGTCACTCTAATTTCCCGGCAGGAAGAAGAATTCACCAAAGTCTCAGCCACCCACCGGGAACCAGTATAGGTCCTGAACCAAATGTTTGGACTTGCGTTCAGCTCACAAAAAACGAGTTGAAAAATGGAGCTCAGGGGCACAGCAATTCACAAACTGGCAGAGTAATCAAGGCCAACTATCGTCCAAAAATCTGTTGAGGGAAGGCAACGAGGCGGACTTGAATGCGAGGCAGAATAGCAGGAAACAGATTTCAAGAGGTACGTTAGAATCGCCTGTAAAGCACAGGAAGAGGGGCACAACTTCGACAATGATGCACTTGGCCAAAAAGGGCGTATGCGTTTTCTCCTGAATATATTCAGGAGAAAACGCATACGCCCTTTTTGGCCAAGCAAGCAAGCGGGCAATGCAAATCTGCACTACAAAGAAGTATCACTTCCCAACGGTCAAAAGGGACATCCACAAAATGTGTAAAAACCAGAAAGGCAAGACAGGCCCTGGAGAACAGGGAGCCTTGTTATGCTGATGGGCGGGATGTAAGTTGCCAACTGCCTCACTGGAGGAGTGCATTGTGTTCCCTAAAACAAGTAAACAACAGAGCTACAGAGCCAAGGGCACTTCCAGTCTAGGGAATACACCTTGGGAAAACTGAAAATCCACAAGACAGAGCCACCCCCAAATTGAGGGCTGCCCTGCTTACAAGAACCTCAACCTGGGTACACCTGAAATATCCCAGGAAATATAAAAATGGTTCAAAACATTGTGGAACTTACGTACGATGGAATATCCCTCAGCCATGAAATCAATGTCATAAGACCAGTAGCAGCAAAATGAGTGGATTCAGGTACGATGATTCTAAGTGAAAGAAGTCACACAGAAAAAGAAACTTATCATAAGATATCACTTAGGAAGATCCTGTAAACATGGCAACACATGAACTGAGTTAGGAAAGAGAACAGAGTCTCACATTTAGAAAACACTCTTATGCCTGCTTAAGGGGGAAGGAGAGGTGGGGTGATGCATCAAACCAGAGTTTGATATAAGCACAGGTACTGTTCCAAAAACCAACTATGGAATAGACAAGACCTACACCTTCCTCAGTGAAAGGGACTCAAAACCCCATATTTCCCGCAGAGGAATAGATCTGACTAGTAAGAATCTTAAAACCTATGTATTGATATGTCTCCGTAAGGGAATCAAGTGTGTCTAGACTGGCATAAACATGGCAGCGAGAATCAGCTCAAACCCACTCTAAAAAGGAATTTCAAAAACAGAACAAAGAAACAGGGAAATTCTTTACAATTCCTTCAGGGTCTCTGATGCAACCTGGAATGACCCTATCTACGATGACAGCTGGATGTGGCATGAGGCTGGACACTTGGGACTGAGAGGATTGGTGAGATTGGGTGAGCAAATGCAGACCCTTTAAAGCAATAATGCATGGCAACCATTCCATGGGTCCCACCTCTCCAGGTTGAAGGGAATATTACTACAGCTATAACATGTACGGGAAACCTAGAGAATGGACACACTGTGAATACGAAAGGTTTCTAAAACTCAACGAAGAGTCCCTCTCCTGGTGCTCCGGTTTGACTTTCCAACAGCTTTACTATCAATCTCCCAACTTGGAGAGACAGCCCCTTTAAGCTCCTGGTTCACACAGGTTGCCCATTTGGCAGAGGAGGAAAGGGAAGAGGGAGAACCAATGAGAGAGTAGCTGTTAGGCATTTGGATGGGCACATGTCACTCTAATTTCCCGGCAGGAAGAAGAATTCACCAAAGTCTCAGCCACCCACCGGGAACCAGTATAGGTCCTGAACCAAATGTTTGGACTTGCGTTCAGCTCACAAAAAACGAGTTGAAAAATGGAGCTCAGGGGCACAGCAATTCACAAACTGGCAGAGTAATCAAGGCCAACTATCGTCCAAAAATCTGTTGAGGGAAGGCAACGAGGCGGACTTGAATGCGAGGCAGAATAGCAGGAAACAGATTTCAAGAGGTACGTTAGAATCGCCTGTAAAGCACAGGAAGAGGGGCACAACTTCGACAATGATGCACTTGGCCAAAAAGGGCGTATGCGTTTTCTCCTGAATATATTCAGGAGAAAACGCATACGCCCTTTTTGGCCAAGCAAGCAAGCGGGCAATGCAAATCTGCACTACAAAGAAGTATCACTTCCCAACGGTCAAAAGGGACATCCACAAAATGTGTAAAAACCAGAAAGGCAAGACAGGCCCTGGAGAACAGGGAGCCTTGTTATGCTGATGGGCGGGATGTAAGTTGCCAACTGCCTCACTGGAGGAGTGCATTGTGTTCCCTAAAACAAGTAAACAACAGAGCTACAGAGCCAAGGGCACTTCCAGTCTAGGGAATATACCTTGGGAAAACTGAAAATCCACAAGACAGAGCCACCCCCAAATTGAGGGCTGCACTGCTTACAAGAACCTCAACCTGGGTACACCTGAAATATCCCAGGAAATATAAAAATGGTTCAAAACATTGTGGAACTTACGTACGATGGAATATCCCTCAGCCATGAAATCAATGTCATAAGACCAGTAGCAGCAAAATGAGTGGATTCAGGTACGATGATTCTAAGTGAAAGAAGTCACACAGAAAAAGAAACTTATCATAAGATATCACTTAGGAAGATCCTGTAAACATGGCAACACATGAACTGAGTTAGGAAAGAGAACAGAGTCTCACATTTAGAAAACACTCTTATGCCTGCTTAAGGGGGAAGGAGAGGTGGGGTGATGCATCAAACCAGAGTTTGATATAAGCACAGGTACTGTTCCAAAAACCTACTATGGAATAGACAAGACCTACACCTTCCTCAGTGAAAGGGACTCAAAACCCCATATTTCCCGCAGAGGAATAGATCTGACTAGTAAGAATCTTAAAACCTATGTATTGATATGTCTCCGTAAGGGAATCAAGTGTGTCTAGACTGGCATAAACATGGCAGCGAGAATCAGCTCAAACCCACTCTAAAAAGGAATTTCAAAAACAGAACAAAGAAACAGGGAAATTCTTTACAATTCCTTCAGGGTCTCTGATGCAACCTGGAATGACCCTATCTACGATGACAGCTGGATGTGGCATGAGGCTGGACACTTGGGACTGAGAGGATTGGTGAGATTGGGTGAGCAAATGCAGACCCTTTAAAGCAATAATGCATGGCAACCATTCCATGGGTCCCACCTCTCCAGGTTGAAGGGAATATTACTACAGCTATAACATGTACGGGAAACCTAGAGAATGGACACACTGTGAATACGAAAGGTTTCTAAAACTCAACGAAGAGTCCCTCTCCTGGTGCTCCGGTTTGACTTTCCAACAGCTTTACTATCAATCTCCCAACTTGGAGAGACAGCCCCTTTAAGCTCCTGGTTCACACAGGTTGCCCATTTGGCAGAGGAGGAAAGGGAAGAGGGAGAACCAATGAGAGAGTAGCTGTTAGGCATTTGGATGGGCACATGTCACTCTAATTTCCCGGCAGGAAGAAGAATTCACCAAAGTCTCAGCCACCCACCGGGAACCAGTATAGGTCCTGAACCAAATGTTTGGACTTGCGTTCAGCTCACAAAAAACGAGTTGAAAAATGGAGCTCAGGGGCACAGCAATTCACAAACTGGCAGAGTAATCAAGGCCAACTATCGTCCAAAAATCTGTTGAGGGAAGGCAACGAGGCGGACTTGAATGCGAGGCAGAATAGCAGGAAACAGATTTCAAGAGGTACGTTAGAATCGCCTGTAAAGCACAGGAAGAGGGGCACAACTTCGACAATGATGCACTTGGCCAAAAAGGGCGTATGCGTTTTCTCCTGAATATATTCAGGAGAAAACGCATACGCCCTTTTTGGCCAAGCAAGCAAGCGGGCAATGCAAATCTGCACTACAAAGAAGTATCACTTCCCACCGGTCAAAAGGGACATCCACAAAATGTGTAAAAACCAGAAAGGCAAGACAGGCCCTGGAGAACAGGGAGCCTTGTTATGCTGATGGGCGGGATGTAAGTTGCCAACTGCCTCACTGGAGGAGTGCATTGTGTTCCCTAAAACAAGTAAACAACAGAGCTACAGAGCCAAGGGCACTTCCAGTCTAGGGAATATACCTTGGGAAAACTGAAAATCCACAAGACAGAGCCACCCCCAAATTGAGGGCTGCACTGCTTACAAGAACCTCAACCTGGGTACACCTGAAATATCCCAGGAAATATAAAAATGGTTCAAAACATTGTGGAACTTACGTACGATGGAATATCCCTCAGCCATGAAATCAATGTCATAAGACCAGTAGCAGCAAAATGAGTGGATTCAGGTACGATGATTCTAAGTGAAAGAAGTCACACAGAAAAAGAAACTTATCATAAGATATCACTTAGGAAGATCCTGTAAACATGGCAACACATGAACTGAGTTAGGAAAGAGAACAGAGTCTCACATTTAGAAAACACTCTTATGCCTGCTTAAGGGGGAAGGAGAGGTGGGGTGATGCATCAAACCAGAGTTTGATATAAGCACAGGTACTGTTCCAAAAACCTACTATGGAATAGACAAGACCTACACCTTCCTCAGTGAAAGGGACTCAAAACCCCATATTTCCCGCAGAGGAATAGATCTGACTAGTAAGAATCTTAAAACCTATGTATTGATATGTCTCCGTAAGGGAATCAAGTGTGTCTAGACTGGCATAAACATGGCAGCGAGAATCAGCTCAAACCCACTCTAAAAAGGAATTTCAAAAACAGAACAAAGAAACAGGGAAATTCTTTACAATTCCTTCAGGGTCTCTGATGCAACCTGGAATGACCCTATCTACGATGACAGCTGGATGTGGCATGAGGCTGGACACTTGGGACTGAGAGGATTGGTGAGATTGGGTGAGCAAATGCAGACCCTTTAAAGCAATAATGCATGGCAACCATTCCATGGGTCCCACCTCTCCAGGTTGAAGGGAATATTACTACAGCTATAACATGTACGGGAAACCTAGAGAATGGACACACTGTGAATACGAAAGGTTTCTAAAACTCAACGAAGAGTCCCTCTCCTGGTGCTCCGGTTTGACTTTCCAACAGCTTTACTATCAATCTCCCAACTTGGAGAGACAGCCCCTTTAAGCTCCTGGTTCACACAGGTTGCCCATTTGGCAGAGGAGGAAAGGGAAGAGGGAGAACCAATGAGAGAGTAGCTGTTAGGCATTTGGATGGGCACATGTCACTCTAATTTCCCGGCAGGAAGAAGAATTCACCAAAGTCTCAGCCACCCACCGGGAACCAGTATAGGTCCTGAACCAAATGTTTGGACTTGCGTTCAGCTCACAAAAAACGAGTTGAAAAATGGAGCTCAGGGGCACAGCAATTCACAAACTGGCAGAGTAATCAAGGCCAACTATCGTCCAAAAATCTGTTGAGGGAAGGCAACGAGGCGGACTTGAATGCGAGGCAGAATAGCAGGAAACAGATTTCAAGAGGTACGTTAGAATCGCCTGTAAAGCACAGGAAGAGGGGCACAACTTCGACAATGATGCACTTGGCCAAAAAGGGCGTATGCGTTTTCTCCTGAATATATTCAGGAGAAAACGCATACGCCCTTTTTGGCCAAGCAAGCAAGCGGGCAATGCAAATCTGCACTACAAAGAAGTATCACTTCCCACCGGTCAAAAGGGACATCCACAAAATGTGTAAAAACCAGAAAGGCAAGACAGGCCCTGGAGAACAGGGAGCCTTGTTATGCTGATGGGCGGGATGTAAGCTGCCAACTGCCTCCCTGGAGGAGTGCATTGTGTTCCCTAAAACAAGTAAACAACAGAGCTACAGAGCCAAGGGCACTTCCAGTCTAGGGAATATACCTTGGGAAAACTGAAGATCCATAAGACAGAGCCACCCCCAAATTGAGGGCTGCACTGCTTACAAGAACCTCAACCTGGGTACACCTGAAATATCCCAGGAAATGTAAAAATGGTTCAAAACATTGTGGAACTTACGTACGATGGAATATCCCTCAGCCATGAAATCAATGTCATAAGACCAGTAGCAGCAAAATGAGTGGATTCAGGTACGATGATTCTAAGTGAAAGAAGTCACACAGAAAAAGAAACTTATCATAAGATATCACTTAGGAAGATCCTGTAAACATGGCAACACATGAACTGAGTTAGGAAAGAGAACAGAGTCTCACATTTAGAAAACACTCTTATGCCTGCTTAAGGGGGAAGGAGAGGTGGGGTGATGCATCAAACCAGAGTTTGATATAAGCACAGGTACTGTTCCAAAAACCAACTATGGAATAGACAAGACCTACACCTTCCTCAGTGAAAGGGACTCAAAACCCCATATTTCCCGCAGAGGAATAGATCTGACTAGTAAGAATCTTAAAACCTATGTATTGATATGTCTCCGTAAGGGAATCAAGTGTGTCTAGACTGGCATAAACATGGCAGCGAGAATCAGCTCAAACCCACTCTAAAAAGGAATTTCAAAAACAGAACAAAGAAACAGGGAAATTCTTTACAATTCCTTCAGGGTCTCTGATGCAACCTGGAATGACCCTATCTACGATGACAGCTGGATGTGGCATGAGGCTGGACACTTGGGACTGAGAGGATTGGTGAGATTGGGTGAGCAAATGCAGACCCTTTAAAGCAATAATGCATGGCAACCATTCCATGGGTCCCACCTCTCCAGGTTGAAGGGAATATTACTACAGCTATAACATGTACGGGAAACCTAGAGAATGGACACACTGTGAATACGAAAGGTTTCTAAAACTCAACGAAGAGTCCCTCTCCTGGTGCTCCGGTTTGACTTTCCAACAGCTTTACTATCAATCTCCCAACTTGGAGAGACAGCCCCTTTAAGCTCCTGGTTCACACAGGTTGCCCATTTGGCAGAGGAGGAAAGGGAAGAGGGAGAACCAATGAGAGAGTAGCTGTTAGGCATTTGGATGGGCACATGTCACTCTAATTTCCCGGCAGGAAGAAGAATTCACCAAAGTCTCAGCCACCCACCGGGAACCAGTATAGGTCCTGAACCAAATGTTTGGACTTGCGTTCAGCTCACAAAAAACGAGTTGAAAAATGGAGCTCAGGGGCACAGCAATTCACAAACTGGCAGAGTAATCAAGGCCAACTATCGTCCAAAAATCTGTTGAGGGAAGGCAACGAGGCGGACTTGAATGCGAGGCAGAATAGCAGGAAACAGATTTCAAGAGGTACGTTAGAATCGCCTGTAAAGCACAGGAAGAGGGGCACAACTTCGACAATGATGCACTTGGCCAAAAAGGGCGTATGCGTTTTCTCCTGAATATATTCAGGAGAAAACGCATACGCCCTTTTTGGCCAAGCAAGCAAGCGGGCAATGCAAATCTGCACTACAAAGAAGTATCACTTCCCAACGGTCAAAAGGGACATCCACAAAATGTGTAAAAACCAGAAAGGCAAGACAGGCCCTGGAGAACAGGGAGCCTTGTTATGCTGATGGGCGGGATGTAAGTTGCCAACTGCCTCACTGGAGGAGTGCATTGTGTTCCCTAAAACAAGTAAACAACAGAGCTACAGAGCCAAGGGCACTTCCATTCTAGGGAATATACCTTGGGAAAACTGAAAATCCACAAGACAGAGCCACCCCCAAATTGAGGGCTGCACTGCTTACAAGAACCTCAACCTGGGTACACCTGAAATATCCCAGGAAATATAAAAATGGTTCAAAACATTGTGGAACTTACGTACGATGGAATATCCCTCAGCCATGAAATCAATGTCATAAGACCAGTAGCAGCAAAATGAGTGGATTCAGGTACGATGATTCTAAGTGAAAGAAGTCACACAGAAAAAGAAACTTATCATAAGATATCACTTAGGAAGATCCTGTAAACATGGCAACACATGAACTGAGTTAGGAAAGAGAACAGAGTCTCACATTTAGAAAACACTCTTATGCCTGCTTAAGGGGGAAGGAGAGGTGGGGTGATGCATCAAACCAGAGTTTGATATAAGCACAGGTACTGTTCCAAAAACCAACTATGGAATAGACAAGACCTACACCTTCCTCAGTGAAAGGGACTCAAAACCCCATATTTCCCGCAGAGGAATAGATCTGACTAGTAAGAATCTTAAAACCTATGTATTGATATGTCTCCGTAAGGGAATCAAGTGTGTCTAGACTGGCATAAACATGGCAGCGAGAATCAGCTCAAACCCACTCTAAAAAGGAATTTCAAAAACAGAACAAAGAAAGAGGGAAATTCTTTACAATTCCTTCAGGGTCTCTGATGCAACCTGGAATGACCCTATCTACGATGACAGCTGGATGTGGCATGAGGCTGGACACTTGGGACTGAGAGGATTGGTGAGATTGGGTGAGCAAATGCAGACCCTTTAAAGCAATAATGCATGGCAACCATTCCATGGGTCCCACCTCTCCAGGTTGAAGGGAATATTACTACAGCTATAACATGTACGGGAAACCTAGAGAATGGACACACTGTGAATACGAAAGGTTTCTAAAACTCAACGAAGAGTCCCTCTCCTGGTGCTCCGGTTTGACTTTCCAACAGCTTTACTATCAATCTCCCAACTTGGAGAGACAGCCCCTTTAAGCTCCTGGTTCACACAGGTTGCCCATTTGGCAGAGGAGGAAAGGGAAGAGGGAGAACCAATGAGAGAGTAGCTGTTAGGCATTTGGATGGGCACATGTCACTCTAATTTCCCGGCAGGAAGAAGAATTCACCAAAGTCTCAGCCACCCACCGGGAACCAGTATAGGTCCTGAACCAAATGTTTGGACTTGCGTTCAGCTCACAAAAAACGAGTTGAAAAATGGAGCTCAGGGGCACAGCAATTCACAAACTGGCAGAGTAATCAAGGCCAACTATCGTCCAAAAATCTGTTGAGGGAAGGCAACGAGGCGGACTTGAATGCGAGGCAGAATAGCAGGAAACAGATTTCAAGAGGTACGTTAGAATCGCCTGTAAAGCACAGGAAGAGGGGCACAACTTCGACAATGATGCACTTGGCCAAAAAGGGCGTATGCGTTTTCTCCTGAATATATTCAGGAGAAAACGCATATGCCCTTTTTGGCCAAGCAAGCAAGCGGGCAATGCAAATCTGCACTACAAAGAAGTATCACTTCCCAACGGTCAAAAGGGACATCCACAAAATGTGTAAAAACCAGAAAGGCAAGACAGGCCCTGGAGAACAGGGAGCCTTGTTATGCTGATGGGCGGGATGTAAGTTGCCAACTGCCTCACTGGAGGAGTGCATTGTGTTCCCTAAAACAAGTAAACAACAGAGCTACAGAGCCAAGGGCACTTCCAGTCTAGGGAATATACCTTGGGAAAACTGAAAATCCATAAGACAGAGCCACCCCCAAATTGAGGGCTGCCCTGCTTACAAGAACCTCAACCTGGGTACACCTGAAATATCCCAGGAAATATAAAAATGGTTCAAAACATTGTGGAACTTACGTACGATGGAATATCCCTCAGCCATGAAATCATTGTCATAAGACCAGTAGCAGCAAAATGAGTGGATTCAGGTACGATGATTCTAAGTGAAAGAAGTCACACAGAAAAAGAAACTTATCATAAGATATCACTTAGGAAGATCCTGTAAACATGGCAACACATGAACTGAGTTAGGAAAGAGAACAGAGTCTCACATTTAGAAAACACTCTTATGCCTGCTTAAGGGGGAAGGAGAGGTGGGGTGATGCATCAAACCAGAGTTTGATATAAGCACAGGTACTGTTCCAAAAACCAACTATGGAATAGACAAGACCTACACCTTCCTCAGTGAAAGGGACTCAAAACCCCATATTTCCCGCAGAGGAATAGATCTGACTAGTAAGAATCTTAAAACCTATGTATTGATATGTCTCCGTAAGGGAATCAAGTGTGTCTAGACTGGCATAAACATGGCAGCGAGAATCAGCTCAAACCCACTCTAAAAAGGAATTTCAAAAACAGAACAAAGAAAGAGGGAAATTCTTTACAATTCCTTCAGGGTCTCTGATGCAACCTGGAATGACCCTATCTACGATGACAGCTGGATGTGGCATGAGGCTGGACACTTGGGACTGAGAGGATTGGTGAGATTGGGTGAGCAAATGCAGACCCTTTAAAGCAATAATGCATGGCAACCATTCCATGGGTCCCACCTCTCCAGGTTGAAGGGAATATTACTACAGCTATAACATGTACGGGAAACCTAGAGAATGGACACACTGTGAATACGAAAGGTTTCTAAAACTCAACGAAGAGTCCCTCTCCTGGTGCTCCGGTTTGACTTTCCAACAGCTTTACTATCAATCTCCCAACTTGGAGAGACAGCCCCTTTAAGCTCCTGGTTCACACAGGTTGCCCATTTGGCAGAGGAGGAAAGGGAAGAGGGAGAACCAATGAGAGAGTAGCTGTTAGGCATTTGGATGGGCACATGTCACTCTAATTTCCCGGCAGGAAGAAGAATTCACCAAAGTCTCAGCCACCCACCGGGAACCAGTATAGGTCCTGAACCAAATGTTTGGACTTGCGTTCAGCTCACAAAAAACGAGTTGAAAAATGGAGCTCAGGGGCACAGCAATTCACAAACTGGCAGAGAAATCAAGGCCAACTATCGTCCAAAAATCTGTTGAGGGAAGGCAACGAGGCGGACTTGAATGCGAGGCAGAATAGCAGGAAACAGATTTCAAGAGGTACGTTAGAATCGCCTGTAAAGCACAGGAAGAGGGGCACAACTTCGACAATGATGCACTTGGCCAAAAAGGGCGTATGCGTTTTCTCCTGAATATATTCAGGAGAAAACGCATACGCCCTTTTTGGCCAAGCAAGCAAGCGGGCAATGCAAATCTGCACTACAAAGAAGTATCACTTCCCAACGGTCAAAAGGGACATCCACAAAATGTGTAAAAACCAGAAAGGCAAGACAGGCCCTGGAGAACAGGGAGCCTTGTTATGCTGATGGGCGGGATGTAAGCTGCCAACTGCCTCCCTGGAGGAGTGCATTGTGTTCCCTAAAACAAGTAAACAACAGAGCTACAGAGCCAAGGGCACTTCCAGTCTAGGGAATATACCTTGGGAAAACTGAAAATCCATAAGACAGAGCCACCCCCAAATTGAGGGCTGCACTGCTTACAAGAACCTCAACCTGGGTACACCTGAAATATCCCAGGAAATATAAAAATGGTTCAAAACATTGTGGAACTTACGTACGATGGAATATCCCTCAGCCATGAAATCAATGTCATAAGACCAGTAGCAGCAAAATGAGTGGATTCAGGTACGATGATTCTAAGTGAAAGAAGTCACACAGAAAAAGAAACTTATCATAAGATATCACTTAGGAAGATCCTGTAAACATGGCAACACATGAACTGAGTTAGGAAAGAGAACAGAGTCTCACATTTAGAAAACACTCTTATGCCTGCTTAAGGGGGAAGGAGAGGTGGGGTGATGCATCAAACCAGAGTTTGATATAAGCACAGGTACTGTTCTAAAAACCAACTATGGAATAGACAAGACCTACACCTTCCTCAGTGAAAGGGACTCAAAACCCCATATTTCCCGCAGAGGAATAGATCTGACTAGTAAGAATCTTAAAACCTATGTATTGATATGTCTCCGTAAGGGAATCAAGTGTGTCTAGACTGGCATAAACATGGCAGCGAGAATCAGCTCAAACCCACTCTAAAAAGGAATTTCAAAAACAGAACAAAGAAAGAGGGAAATTCTTTACAATTCCTTCAGGGTCTCTGATGCAACCTGGAATGACCCTATCTACGATGACAGCTGGATGTGGCATGAGGCTGGACACTTGGGACTGAGAGGATTGGTGAGATTGGGTGAGCAAATGCAGACCCTTTAAAGCAATAATGCATGGCAACCATTCCATGGGTCCCACCTCTCCAGGTTGAAGGGAATATTACTACAGCTATAACATGTACGGGAAACCTAGAGAATGGACACACTGTGAATACGAAAGGTTTCTAAAACTCAACGAAGAGTCCCTCTCCTGGTGCTCCGGTTTGACTTTCCAACAGCTTTACTATCAATCTCCCAACTTGGAGAGACAGCCCCTTTAAGCTCCTGGTTCACACAGGTTGCCCATTTGGCAGAGGAGGAAAGGGAAGAGGGAGAACCAATGAGAGAGTAGCTGTTAGGCATTTGGATGGGCACATGTCACTCTAATTTCCCGGCAGGAAGAAGAATTCACCAAAGTCTCAGCCACCCACCGGGAACCAGTATAGGTCCTGAACCAAATGTTTGGACTTGCGTTCAGCTCACAAAAAACGAGTTGAAAAATGGAGCTCAGGGGCACAGCAATTCACAAACTGGCAGAGAAATCAAGGCCAACTATCGTCCAAAAATCTGTTGAGGGAAGGCAACGAGGCGGACTTGAATGCGAGGCAGAATAGCAGGAAACAGATTTCAAGAGGTACGTTAGAATCGCCTGTAAAGCACAGGAAGAGGGGCACAACTTCGACAATGATGCACTTGGCCAAAAAGGGCGTATGCGTTTTCTCCTGAATATATTCAGGAGAAAACGCATACGCTCTTTTTGGCCAAGCAAGCAAGCGGGCAATGCAAATCTGCACTACAAAGAAGTATCACTTCCCACCGGTCAAAAGGGACATCCACAAAATGGGTAAAAACCAGAAAGGCAAGACAGGCCCTGGAGAACAGGGAGCCTTGTTATGCTGATGGGCGGGATGTAAGCTGCCAACTGCCTCCCTGGAGGAGTGCATTGTGTTCCCTAAAACAAGGAAACAACAGAGCTACAGAGCCAAGGGCACTTCCAGTCTAGGGAATATACCTTGGGAAAACTGAAAATCCATAAGACAGAGCCACCCCCAAATTGAGGGCTGCACTGCTTACAAGAACCTCAACCTGGGTACACCTGAAATATCCCAGGAAATATAAAAATGGTTCAAAACATTGTAGAACTTACGTACGATGGAATATCCCTCAGCCATGAAATCAATGTCATAAGACCAGTAGCAGCAAAATGAGTGGATTCAGGTACGATGATTCTAAGTGAAAGAAGTCACACAGAAAAAGAAACTTATCATAAGATATCACTTAGGAAGATCCTGTAAACATGGCAACACATGAACTGAGTTAGGAAAGAGAACAGAGTCTCACATTTAGAAAACACTCTTATGCCTGCTTAAGGGGGAAGGAGAGGTGGGGTGATGCATCAAACCAGAGTTTGATATAAGCACAGGTACTGTTCTAAAAACCAACTATGGAATAGACAAGACCTACACCTTCCTCAGTGAAAGGGACTCAAAACCCCATATTTCCCGCAGAGGAATAGATCTGACTAGTAAGAATCTTAAAACCTATGTATTGATATGTCTCCGTAAGGGAATCAAGTGTGTCTAGACTGGCATAAACATGGCAGCGAGAATCAGCTCAAACCCACTCTAAAAAGGAATTTCAAAAACAGAACATAGAAAGAGGGAAATTCTTTACAATTCCTTCAGGGTCTCTGATGCAACCTGGAATGACCCTATCTACGATGACAGCTGGATGTGGCATGAGGCTGGACACTTGGGACTGAGAGGATTGGTGAGATTGGGTGAGCAAATGCAGACCCTTTAAAGCAATAATGCATGGCAACCATTCCATGGGTCCCACCTCTCCAGGTTGAAGGGAATATTACTACAGCTATAACATGTACGGGAAACCTAGAGAATGGACACACTGTGAATACGAAAGGTTTCTAAAACTCAACGAAGAGTCCCTCTCCTGGTGCTCCGGTTTGACTTTCCAACAGCTTTACTATCAATCTCCCAACTTGGAGAGACAGCCCCTTTAAGCTCCTGGTTCACACAGGTTGCCCATTTGGCAGAGGAGGAAAGGGAAGAGGGAGAACCAATGAGAGAGTAGCTGTTAGGCATTTGGATGGGCACATGTCACTCTAATTTCCCGGCAGGAAGAAGAATTCACCAAAGTCTCAGCCACCCACCGGGAACCAGTATAGGTCCTGAACCAAATGTTTGGACTTGCGTTCAGCTCACAAAAAACGAGTTGAAAAATGGAGCTCAGGGGCACAGCAATTCACAAACTGGCAGAGAAATCAAGGCCAACTATCGTCCAAAAATCTGTTGAGGGAAGGCAACGAGGCGGACTTGAATGCGAGGCAGAATAGCAGGAAACAGATTTCAAGAGGTACGTTAGAATCGCCTGTAAAGCACAGGAAGAGGGGCACAACTTCGACAATGATGCACTTGGCCAAAAAGGGCGTATGCGTTTTCTCCTGAATATATTCAGGAGAAAACGCATACGCTCTTTTTGGCCAAGCAAGCAAGCGGGCAATGCAAATCTGCACTACAAAGAAGTATCACTTCCCACCGGTCAAAAGGGACATCCACAAAATGGGTAAAAACCAGAAAGGCAAGACAGGCCCTGGAGAACAGGGAGCCTTGTTATGCTGATGGGCGGGATGTAAGCTGCCAACTGCCTCCCTGGAGGAGTGCATTGTGTTCCCTAAAACAAGGAAACAACAGAGCTACAGAGCCAAGGGCACTTCCAGTCTAGGGAATATACCTTGGGAAAACTGAAAATCCATAAGACAGAGCCACCCCCAAATTGAGGGCTGCACTGCTTACAAGAACCTCAACCTGGGTACACCTGAAATATCCCAGGAAATATAAAAATGGTTCAAAACATTGTAGAACTTACGTACGATGGAATATCCCTCAGCCATGAAATCAATGTCATAAGACCAGTAGCAGCAAAATGAGTGGATTCAGGTACGATGATTCTAAGTGAAAGAAGTCACACAGAAAAAGAAACTTATCATAAGATATCACTTAGGAAGATCCTGTAAACATGGCAACACATGAACTGAGTTAGGAAAGAGAACAGAGTCTCACATTTAGAAAACACTCTTATGCCTGCTTAAGGGGGAAGGAGAGGTGGGGTGATGCATCAAACCAGAGTTTGATATAAGCA
This sequence comes from Mesoplodon mirus, assembly GCF_964341445.2. Lineage (NCBI taxonomy): Eukaryota > Metazoa > Chordata > Mammalia > Artiodactyla > Ziphiidae > Mesoplodon > Mesoplodon mirus. The sequence continues at coordinate 2,974,051 of NW_028295810.1, forward strand.
CAGGTACTGTTCTAAAAACCAACTATGGAATAGACAAGACCTACACCTTCCTCAGTGAAAGGGACTCAAAACCCCATATTTCCCGCAGAGGAATAGATCTGACTAGTAAGAATCTTAAAACCTATGTATTGATATGTCTCCGTAAGGGAATCAAGTGTGTCTAGACTGGCATAAACATGGCAGCGAGAATCAGCTCAAACCCACTCTAAAAAGGAATTTCAAAAACAGAACATAGAAAGAGGGAAATTCTTTACAATTCCTTCAGGGTCTCTGATGCAACCTGGAATGACCCTATCTACGATGACAGCTGGATGTGGCATGAGGCTGGACACTTGGGACTGAGAGGATTGGTGAGATTGGGTGAGCAAATGCAGACCCTTTAAAGCAATAATGCATGGCAACCATTCCATGGGTCCCACCTCTCCAGGTTGAAGGGAATATTACTACAGCTATAACATGTACGGGAAACCTAGAGAATGGACACACTGTGAATACGAAAGGTTTCTAAAACTCAACGAAGAGTCCCTCTCCTGGTGCTCCGGTTTGACTTTCCAACAGCTTTACTATCAATCTCCCAACTTGGAGAGACAGCCCCTTTAAGCTCCTGGTTCACACAGGTTGCCCATTTGGCAGAGGAGGAAAGGGAAGAGGGAGAACCAATGAGAGAGTAGCTGTTAGGCATTTGGATGGGCACATGTCACTCTAATTTCCCGGCAGGAAGAAGAATTCACCAAAGTCTCAGCCACCCACCGGGAACCAGTATAGGTCCTGAACCAAATGTTTGGACTTGCGTTCAGCTCACAAAAAACGAGTTGAAAAATGGAGCTCAGGGGCACAGCAATTCACAAACTGGCAGAGAAATCAAGGCCAACTATCGTCCAAAAATCTGTTGAGGGAAGGCAACGAGGCGGACTTGAATGCGAGGCAGAATAGCAGGAAACAGATTTCAAGAGGTACGTTAGAATCGCCTGTAAAGCACAGGAAGAGGGGCACAACTTCGACAATGATGCACTTGGCCAAAAAGGGCGTATGCGTTTTCTCCTGAATATATTCAGGAGAAAACGCATACGCTCTTTTTGGCCAAGCAAGCAAGCGGGCAATGCAAATCTGCACTACAAAGAAGTATCACTTCCCACCGGTCAAAAGGGACATCCACAAAATGTGTAAAAACCAGAAAGGCAAGACAGGCCCTGGAGAACAGGGAGGCTTGTTATGCTGATGGGCGGGATGTAAGCTGCCAACTGCCTCCCTGGAGGAGTGCATTGTGTTCCCTAAAACAAGTAAACAACAGAGCTACAGAGCCAAGGGCACTTCCAGTCTAGGGAATATACCTTGGGAAAACTGAAAATCCATAAGACAGAGCCACCCCCAAATTGAGGGCTGCACTGCTTACAAGAACCTCAACCTGGGTACACCTGAAATATCCCAGGAAATATAAAAATGGTTCAAAACATTGTAGAACTTACGTACGATGGAATATCCCTCAGCCATGAAATCAATGTCATAAGACCAGTAGCAGCAAAATGAGTGGATTCAGGTACGATGATTCTAAGTGAAAGAAGTCACACAGAAAAAGAAACTTATCATAAGATATCACTTAGGAAGATCCTGTAAACATGGCAACACATGAACTGAGTTAGGAAAGAGAACAGAGTCTCACATTTAGAAAACACTCTTATGCCTGCTTAAGGGGGAAGGAGAGGTGGGGTGATGCATCAAACCAGAGTTTGATATAAGCACAGGTACTGTTCTAAAAACCAACTATGGAATAGACAAGACCTACACCTTCCTCAGTGAAAGGGACTCAAAACCCCATATTTCCCGCAGAGGAATAGATCTGACTAGTAAGAATCTTAAAACCTATGTATTGATATGTCTCCGTAAGGGAATCAAGTGTGTCTAGACTGGCATAAACATGGCAGCGAGAATCAGCTCAAACCCACTCTAAAAAGGAATTTCAAAAACAGAACAAAGAAACAGGGAAATTCTTTACAATTCCTTCAGGGTCTCTGATGCAACCTGGAATGACCCTATCTACGATGACAGCTGGATGTGGCATGAGGCTGGACACTTGGGACTGAGAGGATTGGTGAGATTGGGTGAGCAAATGCAGACCCTTTAAAGCAATAATGCATGGCAACCATTCCATGGGTCCCACCTCTCCAGGTTGAAGGGAATATTACTACAGCTATAACATGTACGGGAAACCTAGAGAATGGACACACTGTGAATACGAAAGGTTTCTAAAACTCAACGAAGAGTCCCTCTCCTGGTGCTCCGGTTTGACTTTCCAACAGCTTTACTATCAATCTCCCAACTTGGAGAGACAGCCCCTTTAAGCTCCTGGTTCACACAGGTTGCCCATTTGGCAGAGGAGGAAAGGGAAGAGGGAGAACCAATGAGAGAGTAGCTGTTAGGCATTTGGATGGGCACATGTCACTCTAATTTCCCGGCAGGAAGAAGAATTCACCAAAGTCTCAGCCACCCACCGGGAACCAGTATAGGTCCTGAACCAAATGTTTGGACTTGCGTTCAGCTCACAAAAAACGAGTTGAAAAATGGAGCTCAGGGGCACAGCAATTCACAAACTGGCAGAGTAATCAAGGCCAACTATCGTCCAAAAATCTGTTGAGGGAAGGCAACGAGGCGGACTTGAATGCGAGGCAGAATAGCAGGAAACAGATTTCAAGAGGTACGTTAGAATCGCCTGTAAAGCACAGGAAGAGGGGCACAACTTCGACAATGATGCACTTGGCCAAAAAGGGCGTATGCGTTTTCTCCTGATTATATTCAGGAGAAAACGCATACGCCCTTTTTGGCCAAGCAAGCAAGCGGGCAATGCAAATCTGCACTACAAAGAAGTATCACTTCCCACCGGTCAAAAGGGACATCCACAAAATGTGTAAAAACCAGAAAGGCAAGACAGGCCCTGGAGAACAGGGAGCCTTGTTATGCTGATGGGCGGGATGTAAGTTGCCAACTGCCTCACTGGAGGAGTGCATTGTGTTCCCTAAAACAAGTAAACAACAGAGCTACAGAGCCAAGGGCACTTCCAGTCTAGAGAATATACCTTGGGAAAACTGAAAATCCATAAGACAGAGCCACCCCCAAATTGAGGGCTGCACTGCTTACAAGAACCTCAACCTGGGTACACCTGAAATATCCCAGGAAATGTAAAAATGCTTCAAAACATTGTGGAACTTACGTACGATGGAATATCCCTCAGCCATGAAATCAATGTCATAAGACCAGTAGCAGCAAAATGAGTGGATTCAGGTACGATGATTCTAAGTGAAAGAAGTCACACAGAAAAAGCAACTTATCATAAGATATCACTTAGGAAGATCCTGTAAACATGGCAACACATGAACTGAGTTAGGAAAGAGAACAGAGTCTCACATTTAGAAAACACTCTTATGCCTGCTTAAGGGGGAAGGAGAGGTGGGGTGATGCATCAAACCAGAGTTTGATATAAGCACAGGTACTGTTCCAAAAACCAACTATGGAATAGACAAGACCTACACCTTCCTCAGTGAAAGGGACTCAAAACCCCATATTTCCCGCAGAGGAATAGATCTGACTAGTAAGAATCTTAAAACCTATGTATTGATATGTCTCCGTAAGGGAATCAAGTGTGCCTAGACTGGCATAAACATGGCAGCGAGAATCAGCTCAAACCCACTCTAAAAAGGAATTTCAAAAACAGAACAAAGAAACAGGGAAATTCTTTACAATTCCTTCAGGGTCTCTGATGCAACCTGGAATGACCCTATCTACGATGACAGCTGGATGTGGCATGAGGCTGGACACTTGGGACTGAGAGGATTGGTGAGATTGGGTGAGCAAATGCAGACCCTTTAAAGCAATAATGCATGGCAACCATTCCATGGGTCCCACCTCTCCAGGTTGAAGGGAATATTACTACAGCTATAACATGTACGGGAAACCTAGAGAATGGACACACTGTGAATACGAAAGGTTTCTAAAACTCAACGAAGAGTCCCTCTCCTGGTGCTCCGGTTTGACTTTCCAACAGCTTTACTATCAATCTCCCAACTTGGAGAGACAGCCCCTTTAAGCTCCTGGTTCACACAGGTTGCCCATTTGGCAGAGGAGGAAAGGGAAGAGGGAGAACCAATGAGAGAGTAGCTGTTAGGCATTTGGATGGGCACATGTCACTCTAATTTCCCGGCAGGAAGAAGAATTCACCAAAGTCTCAGCCACCCACCGGGAACCAGTATAGGTCCTGAACCAAATGTTTGGACTTGCGTTCAGCTCACAAAAAACGAGTTGAAAAATGGAGCTCAGGGGCACAGCAATTCACAAACTGGCAGAGTAATCAAGGCCAACTATCGTCCAAAAATCTGTTGAGGGAAGGCAACGAGGCGGACTTGAATGCGAGGCAGAATAGCAGGAAACAGATTTCAAGAGGTACGTTAGAATCGCCTGTAAAGCACAGGAAGAGGGGCACAACTTCGACAATGATGCACTTGGCCAAAAAGGGCGTATGCGTTTTCTCCTGAATATATTCAGGAGAAAACGCATACGCCCTTTTTGGCCAAGCAAGCAAGCGGGCAATGCAAATCTGCACTACAAAGAAGTATCACTTCCCACCGGTCAAAAGGGACATCCACAAAATGTGTAAAAACCAGAAAGGCAAGACAGGCCCTGGAGAACAGGGAGCCCTGTTATGCTGATGGGCGGGATGTAAGTTGCCAACTGCCTCACAGGAGGAGTGCATTGTGTTCCCTAAAACAAGTAAACAACAGAGCTACAGAGCCAAGGGCACTTCCAGTCTAGGGAATATACCTTGGGAAAACTGAAAATCCATAAGACAGAGCCACCCCCAAATTGAGGGCTTCACTGCTTACAAGAACCTCAACCTGGGTACACCTGAAATATCCCAGGAAATATAAAAATGGTTCAAAACATTGTGGAACTTACGTACGATGGAATATCCCTCAGCCATGAAATCAATGTCATAAGACCAGTAGCAGCAAAATGAGTGGATTCAGGTACGATGATTCTAAGTGAAAGAAGTCACACAGGAAAAGAAACTTATCATAAGATATCACTTAGGAAGATCCTGTAAACATGGCAACACATGAACTGAGTTAGGAAAGAGAACAGAGTCTCACATTTAGAAAACACTCTAATGCCTGCTTAAGGGGGAAGGAGAGGTGGGGTGATGCATCAAACCAGAGTTTGATATAAGCACAGGTACTGTTCCAAAAACCAACTATGGAATAGACAAGACCTACACCTTCCTCAGTGAAAGGGACTCAAAACCCCATATTTCCCGCAGAGGAATAGATCTGACTAGTAAGAATCTTAAAACCTATGTATTGATATGTCTCCGTAAGGGAATCAAGTGTGCCTAGACTGGCATAAACATGGCAGCGAGAATCAGCTCAAACCCACTCTAAAAAGGAATTTCAAAAACAGAACAAAGAAACAGGGAAATTCTTTACAATTCCTTCAGGGTCTCTGATGCAACCTGGAATGACCCTATCTACGATGACAGCTGGATGTAGCATGAGGCTGGACACTTGGGACTGAGAGGATTGGTGAGATTGGGTGAGCAAATGCAGACCCTTTAAAGCAATAATGCATGGCAACCATTCCATGGGTCCCACCTCTCCAGGTTGAAGGGAATATTACTACAGCTATAACATGTACGGGAAACCTAGAGAATGGACACACTGTGAATACGAAAGGTTTCTAAAACTCAACGAAGAGTCCCTCTCCTGGTGCTCTGGTTTGACTTTCCAACAGCTTTACTATCAATCTCCCAACTTGGAGAGACAGCCCCTTTAAGCTCCTGGTTCACACAGGTTGCCCATTTGGCAGAGGAGGAAAGGGAAGAGGGAGAACCAATGAGAGAGTAGCTGTTAGGCATTTGGATGGGCACATGTCACTCTAATTTCCCGGCAGGAAGAAGAATTCACCAAAGTCTCAGCCACCCACCGGGAACCAGTATAGGTCCTGAACCAAATGTTTGGACTTGCGTTCAGCTCACAAAAAACGAGTTGAAAAATGGAGCTCAGGGGCACAGCAATTCACAAACTGGCAGAGTAATCAAGGCCAACTATCGTCCAAAAATCTGTTGAGGGAAGGCAACGAGGCGGACTTGAATGCGAGGCAGAATAGCAGGAAACAGATTTCAAGAGGTACGTTAGAATCGCCTTTAAAGCACAGGAAGAGGGGCACAACTTCGACAATGATGCACTTGGCCAAAAAGGGCGTATGCGTTTTCTCCTGAATATATTCAGGAGAAAACGCATACGCCCTTTTTGGCCTAGCAAGCAAGCGGGCAATGCAAATCTGCACTACAAAGAAGTATCACTTCCCACCGGTCAAAAGGGACATCCACAAAATGTGTAAAAACCAGAAAGGCAAGACAGGCCCTGGAGAACAGGGAGCCCTGTTATGCTGATGGGCGGGATGTAAGTTGCCAACTGCCTCACTGGAGGAGTGCATTGTGTTCCCTAAAACAAGTAAACAACAGAGCTACAGAGCCAAGGGCACTTCCAGTCTAGGGAATATACCTTGGGAAAACTGAAAATCCATAAGACAGAGCCACCCCCAAATTGAGGGCTGCACTGCTTACAAGAACCTCAACCTGGGTACACCTGAAATATCCCAGGAAATATAAAAATGGTTCAAAACATTGTGGAACTTACGTACGATGGAATATCCCTCAGCCATGAAATCAATGTCATAAGACCAGTAGCAGCAAAATGAGTGGATTCAGGTACGATGATTCTAAGTGAAAGAAGTCACACAGGAAAAGAAACTTATCATAAGATATCACTTAGGAAGATCCTGTAAACATGGCAACACATGAACTGAGTTAGGAAAGAGAACAGAGTCTCACATTTAGAAAACACTCTAATGCCTGCTTAAGGGGGAAGGAGAGGTGGGGTGATGCATCAAACCAGAGTTTGATATAAGCACAGGTACTGTTCCAAAAACCAACTATGGAATAGACAAGACCTACACCTTCCTCAGTGAAAGGGACTCAAAACCCCATATTTCCCGCAGAGGAATAGATCTGACTAGTAAGAATCTTAAAACCTATGTATTGATATGTCTCCGTAAGGGAATCAAGTGTGCCTAGACTGGCATAAACATGGCAGCGAGAATCAGCTCAAACCCACTCTAAAAAGGAATTTCAAAAACAGAACAAAGAAACAGGGAAATTCTTTACAATTCCTTCAGGGTCTCTGATGCAACCTGGAATGACCCTATCTACGATGACAGCTTGATGTGGCATGAGGCTGGACACTTGGGACTGAGAGGATTGGTGAGATTGGGTGAGCAAATGCAGACCCTTTAAAGCAATAATGCATGGCAACCATTCCATGGGTCCCACCTCTCCAGGTTGAAGGGAATATTACTACAGCTATAACATGTACGGGAAACCTAGAGAATGGACACACTGTGAATACGAAAGGTTTCTAAAACTCAACGAAGAGTCCCTCTCCTGGTGCTCCGGTTTGACTTTCCAACAGCTTTACTATCAATCTCCCAACTTGGAGAGACAGCCCCTTTAAGCTCCTGGTTCACACAGGTTGCCCATTTGGCAGAGGAGGAAAGGGAAGAGGGAGAACCAATGAGAGAGTAGCTGTTAGGCATTTGGATGGGCACATGTCACTCTAATTTCCCGGCAGGAAGAAGAATTCACCAAAGTCTCAGCCACCCACCGGGAACCAGTATAGGTCCTGAACCAAATGTTTGGACTTGCGTTCAGCTCACAAAAAACGAGTTGAAAAATGGAGCTCAGGGGCACAGCAATTCACAAACTGGCAGAGTAATCAAGGCCAACTATCGTCCAAAAATCTGTTGAGGGAAGGCAACGAGGCGGACTTGAATGCGAGGCAGAATAGCAGGAAACAGATTTCAAGAGGTACGTTAGAATCGCCTGTAAAGCACAGGAAGAGGGGCACAACTTCGACAATGATGCACTTGGCCAAAAAGGGCGTATGCGTTTTCTCCTGAATATATTCAGGAGAAAACGCATACGCCCTTTTTGGCCAAGCAAGCAAGCGGGCAATGCAAATCTGCACTACAAAGAAGTATCACTTCCCACCGGTCAAAAGGGACATCCACAAAATGTGTAAAAACCAGAAAGGCAAGACAGGCCCTGGAGAACAGGGAGCCTTGTTATGCTGATGGGCGGGATGTAAGTTGCCAACTGCCTCACTGGAGGAGTGCATTGTGTTCCCTAAAACAAGTAAACAACAGAGCTACAGAGCCAAGGGCACTTCCAGTCTAGGGAATATACCTTGGGAAAACTGAAAATCCATAAGACAGAGCCACCCCCAAATTGAGGGCTGCACTGCTTACAAGAACCTCAACCTGGGTACACCTGAAATATCCCAGGAAATATAAAAATGGTTCAAAACATTGTGGAACTTACGTACGATGGAATATCCCTCAGCCATGAAATCAATGTCATAAGACCAGTAGCAGCAAAATGAGTGGATTCAGGTACGATGATTCTAAGTGAAAGAAGTCACACAGAAAAAGAAACTTATCATAAGATATCACTTAGGAAGATCCTGTAAACATGGCAACACATGAACTGAGTTAGGAAAGAGAACAGAGTCTCACATTTAGAAAACACTCTTATGCCTGCTTAAGGGGGAAGGAGAGGTGGGGTGATGCATCAAACCAGAGTTTGATATAAGCACAGGTACTGTTCCAAAAACCAACTATGGAATAGACAAGACCTACACCTTCCTCAGTGAAAGGGACTCAAAACCCCATATTTCCCGCAGAGGAATAGATCTGACTAGTAAGAATCTTAAAACCTATGTATTGATATGTCTCCGTAAGGGAATCAAGTGTGCCTAGACTGGCATAAACATGGCAGCGAGAATCAGCTCAAACCCACTCTAAAAAGGAATTTCAAAAACAGAACAAAGAAACAGGGAAATTCTTTACAATTCCTTCAGGGTCTCTGATGCAACCTGGAATGACCCTATCTACGATGACAGCTGGATGTGGCATGAGGCTGGACACTTGGGACTGAGAGGATTGGTGAGATTGGGTGAGCAAATGCAGACCCTTTAAAGCAATAATGCATGGCAACCATTCCATGGGTCCCACCTCTCCAGGTTGAAGGGAATATTACTACAGCTATAACATGTACGGGAAACCTAGAGAATGGACACACTGTGAATACGAAAGGTTTCTAAAACTCAACGAAGAGTCCCTCTCCTGGTGCTCCGGTTTGACTTTCCAACAGCTTTACTATCAATCTCCCAACTTGGAGAGACAGCCCCTTTAAGCTCCTGGTTCACACAGGTTGCCCATTTGGCAGAGGAGGAAAGGGAAGAGGGAGAACCAATGAGAGAGTAGCTGTTAGGCATTTGGATGGGCACATGTCACTCTAATTTCCCGGCAGGAAGAAGAATTCACCAAAGTCTCAGCCACCCACCGGGAACCAGTATAGGTCCTGAACCAAATGTTTGGACTTGCGTTCAGCTCACAAAAAACGAGTTGAAAAATGGAGCTCAGGGGCACAGCAATTCACAAACTGGCAGAGTAATCAAGGCCAACTATCGTCCAAAAATCTGTTGAGGGAAGGCAACGAGGCGGACTTGAATGCGAGGCAGAATAGCAGGAAACAGATTTCAAGAGGTACGTTAGAATCGCCTGTAAAGCACAGGAAGAGGGGCACAACTTCGACAATGATGCACTTGGCCAAAAAGGGCGTATGCGTTTTCTCCTGAATATATTCAGGAGAAAACGCATACGCCCTTTTTGGCCAAGCAAGCAAGCGGGCAATGCAAATCTGCACTACAAAGAAGTATCACTTCCCACCGGTCAAAAGGGACATCCACAAAATGTGTAAAAACCAGAAAGGCAAGACAGGCCCTGGAGAAAAGGGAGCCCTGTTATGCTGATGGGCGGGATGTAAGTTGCCAACTGCCTCACTGGAGGAGTGCATTGTGTTCCCTAAAACAAGTAAACAACAGAGCTACAGAGCCAAGGGCACTTCCAGTCTAGGGAATATACCTTGGGAAAACTGAAAATCCATAAGACAGAGCCACCCCCAAATTGAGGGCTGCACTGCTTACAAGAACCTCAACCTGGGTACACCTGAAATATCCCAGGAAATATAAAAATGGTTCCAAACATTGTGGAACTTACGTACGATGGAATATCCCTCAGCCATGAAATCAATGTCATAAGACCAGTAGCAGCAAAATGAGTGGATTCAGGTACGATGATTCTAAGTGAAAGAAGTCACACAGGAAAAGAAACTTATCATAAGATATCACTTAGGAAGATCCTGTAAACATGGCAACACATGAACTGAGTTAGGAAAGAGAACAGAGTCTCACATTTAGAAAACACTCTTATGCCTGCTTAAGGGGGAAGGAGAGGTGGGGTGATGCATCAAACCAGAGTTTGATATAAGCACAGGTACTGTTCCAAAAACCAACTATGGAATAGACAAGACCTACACCTTCCTCAGTGAAAGGGACTCAAAACCCCATATTTCCCGCAGAGGAATAGATCTGACTAGTAAGAATCTTAAAACCTATGTATTGATATGTCTCCGTAAGGGAATCAAGTGTGCCTAGACTGGCATAAACATGGCAGCGAGAATCAGCTCAAACCCACTCTAAAAAGGAATTTCAAAAACAGAACAAAGAAACAGGGAAATTCTTTACAATTCCTTCAGGGTCTCTGATGCAACCTGGAATGACCCTATCTACGATGACAGCTGGATGTAGCATGAGGCTGGACACTTGGGACTGAGAGGATTGGTGAGATTGGGTGAGCAAATGCAGACCCTTTAAAGCAATAATGCATGGCAACCATTCCATGGGTCCCACCTCTCCAGGTTGAAGGGAATATTACTACAGCTATAACATGTACGGGAAACCTAGAGAATGGACACACTGTGAATACGAAAGGTTTCTAAAACTCAACGAAGAGTCCCTCTCCTGGTGCTCCGGTTTGACTTTCCAACAGCTTTACTATCAATCTCCCAACTTGGAGAGACAGCCCCTTTAAGCTCCTGGTTCACACAGGTTGCCCATTTGGCAGAGGAGGAAAGGGAAGAGGGAGAACCAATGAGAGAGTAGCTGTTAGGCATTTGGATGGGCACATGTCACTCTAATTTCCCGGCAGGAAGAAGAATTCACCAAAGTCTCAGCCACCCACCGGGAACCAGTATAGGTCCTGAACCAAATGTTTGGACTTGCGTTCAGCTCACAAAAAACGAGTTGAAAAATGGAGCTCAGGGGCACAGCAATTCACAAACTGGCAGAGTAATCAAGGCCAACTATCGTCCAAAAATCTGTTGAGGGAAGGCAACGAGGCGGACTTGAATGCGAGGCAGAATAGCAGGAAACAGATTTCAAGAGGTACGTTAGAATCGCCTGTAAAGCACAGGAAGAGGGGCACAACTTCGACAATGATGCACTTGGCCAAAAAGGGCGTATGCGTTTTCTCCTGAATATATTCAGGAGAAAACGCATACGCCCTTTTTGGCCAAGCAAGCAAGCGGGCAATGCAAATCTGCACTACAAAGAAGTATCACTTCCCACCGGTCAAAAGGGACATCCACAAAATGTGTAAAAACCAGAAAGGCAAGACAGGCCCTGGAGAACAGGGAGCCCTGTTATGCTGATGGGCGGGATGTAAGTTGCCAACTGCCTCACTGGAGGAGTGCATTGTGTTCCCTAAAACAAGTAAACAACAGAGCTACAGAGCCAAGGGCACTTCCAGTCTAGGGAATATACCTTGGGAAAACTGAAAATCCATAAGACAGAGCCACCCCCAAATTGAGGGCTGCACTGCTTACAAGAACCTCAACCTGGGTACACCTGAAATATCCCAGGAAATATAAAAATGGTTCCAAACATTGTGGAACTTACGTACGATGGAATATCCCTCAGCCATGAAATCAATGTCATAAGACCAGTAGCAGCAAAATGAGTGGTTTCAGGTACGATGATTCTAAGTGAAAGAAGTCACACAGGAAAAGAAACTTATCATAAGATATCACTTAGGAAGATCCTGTAAACATGGCAACACATGAACTGAGTTAGGAAAGAGAACAGAGTCTCACATTTAGAAAACACTCTTATGCCTGCTTAAGGGGGAAGGAGAGGTGGGGTGATGCATCAAACCAGAGTTTGATATAAGCACAGGTACTGTTCCAAAAACCAACTATGGAATAGACAAGACCTACACCTTCCTCAGTGAAAGGGACTCAAAACCCCATATTTCCCGCAGAGGAATAGATCTGACTAGTAAGAATCTTAAAACCTATGTATTGATATGTCTCCGTAAGGGAATCAAGTGTGCCTAGACTGGCATAAACATGGCAGCAAGAATCAGCTCAAACCCACTCTAAAAAGGAATTTCAAAAACAGAACAAAGAAACAGGGAAATTCTTTACAATTCCTTCAGAGTCTCTGATGCAACCTGGAATGACCCTATCTACGATGACAGCTGGATGTGGCATGAGGCTGGACACTTGGGACTGAGAGGATTGGTGAGATTGGGTGAGCAAATGCAGACCCTTTAAAGCAATAATGCATGGCAACCATTCCATGGGTCCCACCTCTCCAGGTTGAAGGGAATATTACTACAGCTATAACATGTACGGGAAACCTAGAGAATGGACACACTGTGAATACGAAAGGTTTCTAAAACTCAACGAAGAGTCCCTCTCCTGGTGCTCCGGTTTGACTTTCCAACAGCTTTACTATCAATCTCCCAACTTGGAGAGACAGCCCCTTTAAGCTCCTGGTTCACACAGGTTGCCCATTTGGCAGAGGAGGAAAGGGAAGAGGGAGAACCAATGAGAGAGTAGCTGTTAGGCATTTGGATGGGCACATGTCACTCTAATTTCCCGGCAGGAAGAGGAATTCACCAAAGTCTCAGCCACCCACCGGGAACCAGTAGAGGTCCTGAACCAAATGTTTGGACTTGCGTTCAGCTCACAAAAAACGAGTTGAAAAATGGAGCTCAGGGGCACAGCAATTCACAAACTGGCAGAGTAATCAAGGCCAACTATCGTCCAAAAATCTGCTGAGGGAAGGCAACGAGGTGGACTTGAATGCGAGGCAGAATAGCAGGAAACAGATTTCAAGAGGTACGTTAGAATCGCCTGTAAAGCACAGGAAGAGGGGCACAACTTCGACAATGATGCACTTGGCCAAAAAGGGCGTATGCGTTTTCTCCTGAATATATTCAGGAGAAAACGCATACGCCCTTTTTGGCCAAGCAAGCAAGCGGGCAATGCAAATCTGCACTACAAAGAAGTATCACTTCCCACCGGTCAAAAGGGACATCCACAAAATGTGTAAAAACCAGAAAGGCAAGACAGGCCCTGGAGAACAGGGAGCCTTGTTATGCTGATGGGCGGGATGTAAGTTGCCAACTGCCTCACTGGAGGAGTGCATTGTGTTCCCTAAAACAAGTAAACAACAGAGCTACAGAGCCAAGGGCACTTCCAGTCTAGGGAATATACCTTGGGAAAACTGAAAATCCATAAGACAGAGCCACCCCCAAATTGAGGGCTGCACTGCTTACAAGAACCTCAACCTGGGTACACCTGAAATATCCCAGGAAATGTAAAAATGGTTCAAAACATTGTGGAACTTACGTACGATGGAATATCCCTCAGCCATGAAATCAATGTCATAAGACCAGTAGCAGCAAAATGAGTGGATTCAGGTACGATGATTCTAAGTGAAAGAAGTCACACAGAAAAAGAAACTTATCATAAGATATCACTTAGGAAGATCCTGTAAACATGGCAACACATGAACTGAGTTAGGAAAGAGAACAGAGTCTCACATTTAGAAAACACTCTTATGCCTGCTTAAGGGGGAAGGAGAGGTGGGGTGATGCATCAAACCAGAGTTTGATATAAGCACAGGTACTGTTCCAAAAACCAACTATGGAATAGACAAGACCTACACCTTCCTCAGTGAAAGGGACTCAAAACCCCATATTTCCCGCAGAGGAATAGATCTGACTAGTAAGAATCTTAAAACCTATGTATTGATATGTCTCCGTAAGGGAATCAAGTGTGCCTAGACTGGCATAAACATGGCAGCGAGAATCAGCTCAAACCCACTCTAAAAAGGAATTTCAAAAACAGAACAAAGAAACAGGGAAATTCTTTACAATTCCTTCAGGGTCTCTGATGCAACCTGGAATGACCCTATCTACGATGACAGCTGGATGTGGCATGAGGCTGGACACTTGGGACTGAGAGGATTGGTGAGATTGGGTGAGCAAATGCAGACCCTTTAAAGCAATAATGCATGGCAACCATTCCATGGGTCCCACCTCTCCAGGTTGAAGGGAATATTACTACAGCTATAACATGTACGGGAAACCTAGAGAATGGACACACTGTGAATACGAAAGGTTTCTAAAACTCAACGAAGAGTCCCTCTCCTGGTGCTCCGGTTTGACTTTCCAACAGCTTTACTATCAATCTCCCAACTTGGAGAGACAGCCCCTTTAAGCTCCTGGTTCACACAGGTTGCCCATTTGGCAGAGGAGGAAAGGGAAGAGGGAGAACCAATGAGAGAGTAGCTGTTAGGCATTTGGATGGGCACATGTCACTCTAATTTCCCGGCAGGAAGAAGAATTCACCAAAGTCTCAGCCACCCACCGGGAACCAGTATAGGTCCTGAACCAAATGTTTGGACTTGCGTTCAGCTCACAAAAAACGAGTTGAAAAATGGAGCTCAGGGGCACAGCAATTCACAAACTGGCAGAGTAATCAAGGCCAACTATCGTCCAAAAATCTGTTGAGGGAAGGCAACGAGGCGGACTTGAATGCGAGGCAGAATAGCAGGAAACAGATTTCAAGAGGTACGTTAGAATCGCCTGTAAAGCACAGGAAGAGGGGCACAACTTCGACAATGATGCACTTGGCCAAAAAGGGCGTATGCGTTTTCTCCTGAATATATTCAGGAGAAAACGCATACGCCCTTTTTGGCCAAGCAAGCAAGCGGGCAATGCAAATCTGCACTACAAAGAAGTATCACTTCCCACCGGTCAAAAGGGACATCCACAAAATGTGTAAAAACCAGAAAGGCAAGACAGGCCCTGGAGAACAGGGAGCCCTGTTATGCTGATGGGCGGGATGTAAGTTGCCAACTGCCTCACTGGAGGAGTGCATTGTGTTCCCTAAAACAAGTAAACAACAGAGCTACAGAGCCAAGGGCACTTCCAGTCTAGGGAATATACCTTGGGAAAACTGAAAATCCATAAGACAGAGCCACCCCCAAATTGAGGGCTGCACTGCTTACAAGAACCTCAACCTGGGTACACCTGAAATATCCCAGGAAATATAAAAATGGTTCAAAACATTGTGGAACTTACGTACGATGGAATATCCCTCAGCCATGAAATCAATGTCATAAGACCAGTAGCAGCAAAATGAGTGGATTCAGGTACGATGATTCTAAGTGAAAGAAGTCACACAGAAAAAGAAACTTATCATAAGATATCACTTAGGAAGATCCTGTAAACATGGCAACACATGAACTGAGTTAGGAAAGAGAACAGAGTCTCACATTTAGAAAACACTCTTATGCCTGCTTAAGGGGGAAGGAGAGGTGGGGTGATGCATCAAACCAGAGTTTGATATAAGCACAGGTACTGTTCCAAAAACCAACTATGGAATAGACAAGACCTACACCTTCCTCAGTGAAAGGGACTCAAAACCCCATATTTCCCGCAGAGGAATAGATCTGACTAGTAAGAATCTTAAAACCTATGTATTGATATGTCTCCATAAGGGAATCAAGTGTGTCTAGACTGGCATAAACATGGCAGCGAGAATCAGCTCAAACCCACTCTAAAAAGGAATTTCAAAAACAGAACAAAGAAACAGGGAAATTCTTTACAATTCCTTCAGGGTCGCTGATGCAACCTGGAATGACCCTATCTACGATGACAGCTGGATGTGGCATGAGGCTGGACACTTGGGACTGAGAGGATTGGTGAGATTGGGTGAGCAAATGCAGACCCTTTAAAGCAATAATGCATGGCAACCATTCCATGGGTCCCACCTCTCCAGGTTGAAGGGAATATTACTACAGCTATAACATGTACGGGAAACCTAGAAAATGGACACACTGTGAATACGAAAGGTTTCTAAAACTCAACGAAGAGTCCCTCTCCTGGTGCTCCGGTTTGACTTTCCAACAGCTTTACTATCAATCTCCCAACTTGGAGAGACAGCCCCTTTAAGCTCCTGGTTCACACAGGTTGCCCATTTGGCAGAGGAGGAAAGGGAAGAGGGAGAACCAATGAGAGAGTAGCTGTTAGGCATTTGGATGGGCACATGTCACTCTAATTTCCCGGCAGGAAGAAGAATTCACCAAAGTCTCAGCCACCCACCGGGAACCAGTATAGGTCCTGAACCAAATGTTTGGACTTGCGTTCAGCTCACAAAAAACGAGTTGAAAAATGGAGCTCAGGGGCACAGCAATTCACAAACTGGCAGAGTAATCAAGGCCAACTATCGTCCAAAAATCTGTTGAGGGAAGGCAACGAGGCGGACTTGAATGCGAGGCAGAATAGCAGGAAACAGATTTCAAGAGGTACGTTAGAATCGCCTGTAAAGCACAGGAAGAGGGGCACAACTTCGACAATGATGCACTTGGCCAAAAAGGGCGTATGCGTTTTCTCCTGAATATATTCAGGAGAAAACGCATACGCCCTTTTTGGCCAAGCAAGCAAGCGGGCAATGCAAATCTGCACTACAAAGAAGTATCACTTCCCACCGGTCAAAAGGGACATCCACAAAATGTGTAAAAACCAGAAAGGCAAGACAGGCCCTGGAGAACAGGGAGCCCTGTTATGCTGATGGGCGGGATGTAAGTTGCCAACTGCCTCACTGGAGGAGTGCATTGTGTTCCCTAAAACAAGTAAACAACAGAGCTACAGAGCCAAGGGCACTTCCAGTCTAGGGAATATACCTTGGGAAAACTGAAAATCCATAAGACAGAGCCACCCCCAAATTGAGGGCTGCACTGCTTACAAGAACCTCAACCTGGGTACACCTGAAATATCCCAGGAAATATAAAAATGGTTCAAAACATTGTGGAACTTACGTACGATGGAATATCCCTCAGCCATGAAATCAATGTCATAAGACCAGTAGCAGCAAAATGAGTGGATTCAGGTACGATGATTCTAAGTGAAAGAAGTCACACAGAAAAAGAAACTTATCATAAGATATCACTTAGGAAGATCCTGTAAACATGGCAACACATGAACTGAGTTAGGAAAGAGAACAGAGTCTCACATTTAGAAAACACTCTTATGCCTGCTTAAGGGGGAAGGAGAGGTGGGGTGATGCATCAAACCAGAGTTTGATATAAGCACAGGTACTGTTCCAAAAACCAACTATGGAATAGACAAGACCTACACCTTCCTCAGTGAAAGGGACTCAAAACCCCATATTTCCCGCAGAGGAATAGATCTGACTAGTAAGAATCTTAAAACCTATGTATTGATATGTCTCCGTAAGGGAATCAAGTGTGTCTAGACTGGCATAAACATGGCAGCGAGAATCAGCTCAAACCCACTCTAAAAAGGAATTTCAAAAACAGAACAAAGAAACAGGGAAATTCTTTACAATCCCTTCAGGGTCTCTGATGCAACCTGGAATGACCCTATCTACGATGACAGCTGGATGTGGCATGAGGCTGGACACTTGGGACTGAGAGGATTGGTGAGATTGGGTGAGCAAATGCAGACCCTTTAAAGCAATAATGCATGGCAACCATTCCATGGGTCCCACCTCTCCAGGTTGAAGGGAATATTACTACAGCTATAACATGTACGGGAAACCTAGAGAATGGACACACTGTGAATACAAAAGGTTTCTAAAACTCAACGAAGAGTCCCTCTCCTGGTGCTCCGGTTTGACTTTCCAACAGCTTTACTATCAATCTCCCAACTTGGAGAGACAGCCCCTTTAAGCTCCTGGTTCACACAGGTTGCCCATTTGGCAGAGGAGGAAAGGGAAGAGGGAGAACCAATGAGAGAGTAGCTGTTAGGCATTTGGATGGGCACATGTCACTCTAATTTCCCGGCAGGAAGAAGAATTCACCAAAGTCTCAGCCACCCACCGGGAACCAGTATAGGTCCTGAACCAAATGTTTGGACTTGCGTTCAGCTCACAAAAAACGAGTTGAAAAATGGAGCTCAGGGGCACAGCAATTCACAAACTGGCAGAGTAATCAAGGCCAACTATCGTCCAAAAATCTGTTGAGGGAAGGCAACGAGGCAGACTTGAATGCGAGGCAGAATAGCAGGAAACAGATTTCAAGAGGTACGTTAGAATCGCCTGTAAAGCACAGGAAGAGGGGCACAACTTCGACAATGATGCACTTGGCCAAAAAGGGCGTATGCGTTTTCTCCTGAATATATTCAGGAGAAAACGCATACGCCCTTTTTGGCCAAGCAAGCAAGCGGGCAATGCAAATCTGCACTACAAAGAAGTATCACTTCCCACCGGTCAAAAGGGACATCCACAAAATGTGTACAAACCAGAAAGGCAAGACAGGCCCTGGAGAACAGGGAGCCCTGTTATGCTGATGGGCGGGATGTAAGTTGCCAACTGCCTCACTGGAGGAGTGCATTGTGTTCCCTAAAACAAGTAAACAACAGAGCTACAGAGCCAAGGGCACTTCCAGTCTAGGGAATATACCTTGGGAAAACAGAAAATCCATAAGACAGAGCCACCCCCAAATTGAGGGCTGCACTGCTTACAAGAACCTCAACCTGGGTACACCTGAAATATCCCAGGAAATATAAAAATGGTTCCAAACTTTGTGGAACTTACGTACGATGGAATATCCCTCAGCCATGAAATCAATGTCATAAGACCAGTAGCAGCAAAATGAGTGGATTCAGGTACGATGATTCTAAGTGAAAGAAGTCACACAGAAAAAGAAACTTATCATAAGATATCACTTAGGAAGATCCTGTAAACATGGCAACACATGAACTGAGTTAGGAAAGAGAACAGAGTCTCACATTTAGAAAACACTCTTATGCCTGCTTAAGGGGGAAGGAGAGGTGGGGTGATGCATCAAACCAGAGTTTGATATAAGCACAGGTACTGTTCCAAAAACCAACTATGGAATAGACAAGACCTACACCTTCCTCAGTGAAAGGGACTCAAAACCCCATATTTCCCGCAGAGGAATAGATCTGACTAGTAAGAATCTTAAAACCTATGTATTGATATGTCTCCGTAAGGGAATCAAGTGTGTCTAGACTGGCATAAACATGGCAGCGAGAATCAGCTCAAACCCACTCTAAAAAGGAATTTCAAAAACAGAACAAAGTAACAGGGAAATTCTTTACAATTCCTTCAGGGTCTCTGATGCAACCTGGAATGACCCTATCTACAATGACAGATGGATGCGGCATGAGGCTGGACACTTGGGACTGAGAGGATTGGAGAGATTGGGTGAGCAAATGCAGACCCTTTATAGCAATAATGCATGGCACCCATTCCATGATTCCCAACTCTCCAGGTTGAAGGGAATATTACTACAGCTTTAACATGTACGGGAAATCTAGAGAATGGACACACTGTGAATACGAAAGGTTTCTAAAACTCAACGAAGAGTCCCTCTCCTGGTGCTCAGGTTTGACTTTCCAACTGCTTTACTATCAATCTCCCAAATTGGAGAGACAGCCCCTTTAAGCTCCTGGTTCACACAGGTTGCCCATTTGGCAGAGGATGAAAGGGAAGAGGGAGAACCAATGAGAGAGTCGCTGTTAGGCATTTGGATGGGCACATGTCACTCTAATTTCCCGGCAGGAAGAAGAATTAACCAAAGTCTCAGCCACCCACCGGGAACCAGTATAGGTCCTGAACCAAAAGTTTGGACTTGCGTTCAGCTCACAAAAAACGAGTTTGAAAATGGAGCTCAGGGGCACAGCAATTCACAAACAGGCAGAGTAATCAAGGCCAACAATCGTCCAAAAATCTGTTGAGGGAAGGCAACGAGGCGGACTTGAAATCGAGGCAGAATAGCAGGAAACAGATTTCAAGAGGTACGTTGGAATCACCTGTAAAGCACAGGAAGAGGGGCACAACTTCGACAATGATGCACTTGGCCAAAAAGGGCGTATGCGTGTTCTCCTGAATATATTCAGGAGAACACGCATACGCCCTTTTGGCCAAGCAAGCAAGCGGGCAATGCAAATCTGCACTACAAAGAAGTATCACTTCCCACGAGTCAAAAGGGACATCCACAAAATGTGTAAAAACCAGAAAGGCAAGACAGGCCGTGGCGAAATGGGAGCCTTGTTATGCTGATGGGCGGGATGTAAGTTGCCAACTGCCTCACAGGAGGAGTGCATTGTGCTCCCTAAAACAAGTAAACAACAGAGCTACAGAGCCAAGGGCACTTCCAGTCTAGGGAATATACCTTGGGAAAACTGAAAATCCATAAGACAGAGCCACCCCCAAATTGAGGGCTGCACTGCTTACAAGAACCTCAACCTGGGTACACCTGAAATATCCCAGGAAATATAAAAATGGTTCCAAACATTGTGGAACTTACGTACGATGGAATATCCCTCAGCCATGAAATCAATGTCATAAGACCAGTAGCAGCAAAATGAGTGGATTCAGGTACAATGATTCTAAGTGAAAGAAGTCACACAGAAAAAGAAACTTATCATAAGATATCACTTAGGAAGATCCTGTAAACATGGCTACACATGAACTGAGTTAGGAAAGAGAACAGAGTCTCACATTTAGAAAACACTCTTATGCCTGCTTAAGGGGGAAGGAGAGGTGGGGTGATGCATCAAACCAGAGTTTGATATAAGCACAGGTACTGTTCCAAAAACCAACTATGGAATAGACAAGACCTACACCTTCCTCAGTGAAAGGGACTCAAAACCCCATATTTCCCGCAGAGGAATAGATCTAACTAGTAAGAATCTTAAAACCTATGTATTGATATGTCTCAGTAAGGGAATCAAGTGTGTCTAGACTGGCATAAACATGGCAGCGAGAATCAGCTCAAACCCACTCTAAAAAGGAATTTCAAAAACAGAACAAAGAAACAGGGAAATTCTTTACAATTCCTTCAGGGTCTCTGATGCAACCTGGAATGACCCTATCTACAATGACATCTGGATGTGGCATGAGGCTGGACACTTGGGACTGAGAGGATTGGAGAGATTGGGTGAGCAAATGCAGACCCTTTATAGCAATAATGCATGGCACCCATTCCATGATTCCCAACTCTCCAGGTTGAAGGGAATATTACTACAGCTTTAACATGTACGGGAAATCTAGAGAATGGACACACTGTGAATACGAAAGGTTTCTAAAACTCAACGAAGAGTCCCTCTCCTGGTGCTCCGGTTTGACTTTCCAACTGCTTTACTATCAATCTCCCAACTTGGAGAGACAGCACCTTTAAGCTCCTGGTTCACACAGGTTGCCCATTTGGCAGAGGATGAAAGGGAAGAGGGAGAACCAATGAGAGAGTCGCTGTTAGGCATTTGGATGGGCACATGTCACTCTAATTTCCCGGCAGGAAGAAGAATTCACCAAAGTCTCAGCCACCCACCGGGAACCAGTATAGGTCCTGAACCAAAAGTTTGGACTTGCGTTCAGCTCACAAAAAACGAGTTTGAAAATGGAGCTCAGGGGCACAGCAATTCACAAACAGGCAGAGTAATCAAGGCCAACTATCGTCCAAAAATCTGTTGAGGGAAGGCAACGAGGCGGACTTGAAATCGAGGCAGAATAGCAGGAAACAGATTTCAAGAGGTACGTTGGAATCACCTGTAAAGCACAGGAAGAGGGGCACAAATTCGACAATGATGCACTTGGCCAAAAAGGGTGTATGCGTTTTCTCCTGAATATATTCAGGAGAACACGCATACGCCCTTTTGGCCAAGCAAGCAAGCGGGCAATGCAAATCTGCACTACAAAGAAGTATCACTTCCCACGGGTCAAAAGGGACATCCACAAAATGTGTAAAAACCAGAAAGGCAAGACAGGCCGTGGCGAAATGGGAGCCTTGTTATGCTGATGGGCGGGATGTAAGTTGCCAACTGCCTCACTGGAGGAGTGCATTGTGCTCCCTAAAACAAGTAAACAACAGAGCTACAGAGCCAAGGGCACTTCCAGTCTAGGGAATATACCTTGGGAAAACTGAAAATCCATAAGACAGAGCCACCCCCAAATTGAGGGCTGCACTGCTTACAAGAACCTCAACCTGGGTACACCTGAAATATCCCAGGAAATATAAAAATGGTTCAAAACATTGTGGAAATTACATACGATGGAATATCCCTCCGCCATGAAATCAATGTCATAAGACCAGTAGCAGCAAAATGAGTGGATTCAGGTACGATGATTCTAAGTGAAAGAAGTCACACAGAAAAAGAAACTTATCATAAGATATCACTTAGGAAGATCCTGTAAACATGGCTACACATGAACTGAGTTAGGAAAGAGAACAGAGTCTCACATTTAGAAAACACTCTTATGCCTGCTTAAGGGGGAAGGAGAGGTGGGGTGATGCATCAAACCAGAGTTTGATATAAGCACAGGTACTGTTCCAAAAACCAACTATGGAATAGACAAGACCTCCACCTTCCTCAGTGAAAGGGACTCAAAACCCCATATTTCCCGCAGAGGAATAGATCTGACTAGTAAGAATCTTAAAACCTATGTATTGAGATGTCTCCGTAAGGGAATCAAGTGTGTCTAGACTGGCATAAACATGGCAGCGAGAATCAGCTCAAACCCACTCTAAAAAGGAATCTCAAAAACAGAACAAAGTAACAGGGAAATTCTTTACAATTCCTTCAGGGTCTCTGATGCAACCTGGAATGACCCTATCTACGATGACAGCTGGATGTGGCATGAGGCTGGACACTTGGGACTGAGAGGATTGGTGAGATTGGGTGAGCAAATGCAGACCCTTTAAAGCAATAATGCATGGCAACCATTCCATGGGTCCCACCTCTCCAGGTTGAAGGGAATATTACTACAGCTATAACATGTACGGGAAACCTAGAGAATGGACACACTGTGAATACGAAAGGTTTCTAAAACTCAACGAAGAGTCCCTCTCCTGGTGCTCCGGTTTGACTTTCCAACAGCTTTACTATCAATCTCCCAACTTGGAGAGACAGCCCCTTTAAGCTCCTGGTTCACACAGGTTGCCCATTTGGCAGAGGAGGAAAGGGAAGAGGGAGAACCAATGAGAGAGTAGCTGTTAGGCATTTGGATGGGCACATGTCACTCTAATTTCCCGGCAGGAAGAAGAATTCACCAAAGTCTCAGCCACCCACCGGGAACCAGTATAGGTCCTGAACCAAATGTTTGGACTTGCATTCAGCTCACAAAAAACGAGTTGAAAAATGGAGCTCAGGGGCACAGCAATTCACAAACTGGCAGAGTAATCAAGGCCAACTATCGTCCAAAAATCTGTTGAGGGAAGGCAACGAGGCGGACTTGAATGCGAGGCAGAATAGCAGGAAACAGATTTCAAGAGGTACGTTAGAATCGCCTGTAAAGCACAGGAAGAGGGGCACAACTTCGACAATGATGCGCTTGGCCAAAAAGGGCGTATGCGTTTTCTCCTGAATATATTCAGGAGAAAACGCATACGCCCTTTTTGGCCAAGCAAGCAAGCGGGCAATGCAAATCTGCACTACAAAGAAGTATCACTTCCCAACGGTCAAAAGGGACATCCACAAAATGTGTAAAAACCAGAAAGGCAAGACAGGCCCTGGAGAACAGGGAGCCCTGTTATGCTGATGGGCGGGATGTAAGTTGCCAACTGCCTCACAGGAGGAGTGCATTGTGTTCCCTAAAACAAGTAAACAACAGAGCTACAGAGCCAAGGGCACTTCCAGTCTAGGGAATATACCTTGGGAAAACTGAAAATCCATAAGACAGAGCCACCCCCAAATTGAGGGCTGCACTGCTTACAAGAACCTCAACCTGGGTACACCTGAAATATCCCAGGAAATATAAAAATGGTTCCAAACATTGTGGAACTTACGTACGATGGAATATCCCTCAGCCATGAAATCAATGTCATAAGACCAGTAGCAGCAAAATGAGTGGATTCAGGTACGATGATTCTAAGTGAAAGAAGTCACACAGAAAAAGAAACTTATCATAAGATATCACTTAGGAAGATCCTGTAAACATGGCAACACATGAACTGAGTTAGGAAAGAGAACAGAGTCTCACATTTAGAAAACACTCTTATGCCTGCTTAAGGGGGAAGGAGAGGTGGGGTGATGCATCAAACCAGAGTTTGATATAAGCACAGGTACTGTTCCAAAAACCAACTATGGAATAGACAAGACCTACACCTTCCTCAGTGAAAGGGACTCAAAACCCCATATTTCCCGCAGAGGAATAGATCTGACTAGTAAGAATCTTAAAACCTATGTATTGATATGTCTCCGTAAGGGAATCAAGTGTGTCTAGACTGGCATAAACATGGCAGCGAGAATCAGCTCAAACCCACTCTAAAAAGGAATTTCAAAAACAGAACAAAGAAACAGGGAAATTCTTTACAATTCCTTCAGGGTCTCTGATGCAACCTGGAATGACCCTATCTACAATGACAGCTGGATGCGGCATGAGGCTGGGCACTTGGGACTGAGAGGATTGGAGAGATTGGGTGAGCAAATGCAGACCCTTTATAGCAATAATGCATGGCACCCATTCCATGATTCCCAACTCTCCAGGTTGAAGGGAATATTACTACAGCTTTAACATGTACAGGAAATCTAGAGAATGGACACACTGTGAATACGAAAGGTTTCTAAAACTCAACGAAGAGTCCCTCTCCTGGTGCTCCGGTTTGACTTTCCAACTGCTTTACTATCAATCTCCCAACTTGGAGAGACAGCCCCTTTAAGCTCCTGGTTCACACAGGTTGCCCATTTGGCAGAGGATGAAAGGGAAGAGGGAGAACCAATGAGAGAGTCGCTGTTAGGCATTTGGATGGGCACATGTCACTCTAATTTCCCGGCAGGAAGAAGAATTAACCAAAGTCTCAGCCACCCACCGGGAACCAGTATAGGTCCTGAACCAAAAGTTTGGACTTGCGTTCAGCTCACAAAAAACGAGTTTGAAAATGGAGCTCAGGGGCACAGCAATTCACAAACAGGCAGAGTAATCAAGGCCAACAATCGTCCAAAAATCTGTTGAGGGAAGGCAACGAGGCGGACTTGAAATCGAGGCAGAATAGCAGGAAACAGATTTCAAGAGGTACGTTGGAATCACCTGTAAAGCACAGGAAGAGGGGCACAACTTCGACAATGATGCACTTGGCCAAAAAGGGCGTATGCGTGTTCTCCTGAATATATTCAGGAGAACACGCATACGCCCTTTTGGCCAAGCAAGCAAGCGGGCAATGCAAATCTGCACTACAAAGAAGTATCACTTCCCACGAGTCAAAAGGGACATCCACAAAATGTGTAAAAACCAGAAAGGCAAGACAGGCCGTGGCGAAATGGGAGCCTTGTTATGCTGATGGGCGGGATGTAAGTTGCCAACTGCCTCACGGGAGGAGTGCATTGTGCTCCCTAAAACAAGTAAACAACAGAGCTACAGAGCCAAGGGCACTTCCAGTCTAGGGAATATACCTTGGGAAAACTGAAAATCCATAAGACAGAGCCACCCCCAAATTGAGGGCTGCACTGCTTACAAGAACCTCAACCTGGGTACACCTGAAATATCCCAGGAAATATAAAAATGGTTCCAAACATTGTGGAACTTACGTACGATGGAATATCCCTCAGCCATGAAATCAATGTCATAAGACCAGTAGCAGCAAAATGAGTGGATTCAGGTACAATGATTCTAAGTGAAAGAAGTCACACAGAAAAAGAAACTTATCATAAGATATCACTTAGGAAGATCCTGTAAACATGGCTACACATGAACTGAGTTAGGAAAGAGAACAGAGTCTCACATTTAGAAAACACTCTTATGCCTGCTTAAGGGGGAAGGAGAGGTGGGGTGATGCATCAAACCAGAGTTTGATATAAGCACAGGTACTGTTCCAAAAACCAACTATGGAATAGACAAGACCTACACCTTCCTCAGTGAAAGGGACTCAAAACCCCATATTTCCCGCAGAGGAATAGATCTAACTAGTAAGAATCTTAAAACCTATGTATTGATATGTCTCAGTAAGGGAATCAAGTGTGTCTAGACTGGCATAAACATGGCAGCGAGAATCAGCTCAAACCCACTCTAAAAAGGAATTTCAAAAACAGAACAAAGAAACAGGGAAATTCTTTACAATTCCTTCAGGGTCTCTGATGCAACCTGGAATGACCCTATCTACAATGACATCTGGATGTGGCATGAGGCTGGACACTTGGGACTGAGAGGATTGGAGAGATTGGGTGAGCAAATGCAGACCCTTTATAGCAATAATGCATGGCACCCATTCCATGATTCCCAACTCTCCAGGTTGAAGGGAATATTACTACAGCTTTAACATGTACGGGAAATCTAGAGAATGGACACACTGTGAATACGAAAGGTTTCTAAAACTCAACGAAGAGTCCCTCTCCTGGTGCTCTGGTTTGACTTTCCAACTGCTTTACTATCAATCTCCCAACTTGGAGAGACAGCACCTTTAAGCTCCTGGTTCACACAGGTTGCCCATTTGGCAGAGGATGAAAGGGAAGAGGGAGAACCAATGAGAGAGTAGCTGTTAGGCATTTGGATGGGCACATGTCACTCTAATTTCCCGGCAGGAAGAAGAATTCACCAAAGTCTCAGCCACCCACCGGGAACCAGTATAGGTCCTGAACCAAATGTTTGGACTTGCGTTCAGCTCACAAAAAACGAGTTGAAAAATGGAGCTCAGGGGCACAGCAATTCACAAACGGGCAGAGTAATCAAGGCCAACTATCGTCCAAAAATCTGTTGAGGGAAGGCAACGAGGCGGACTTGAATGCGAGGCAGAATAGCAGGAAACAGATTTCAAGAGGTACGTTAGAATCGCCTGTAAAGCACAGGAAGAGGGGCACAACTTCGACAATGATGCGCTTGGCCAAAAAGGGCGTATGCGTTTTCTCCTGAATATATTCAGGAGAAAACGCATACGCCCTTTTTGGCCAAGCAAGCAAGCGGGCAATGCAAATCTGCACTACAAAGAAGTATCACTTCCCAACGGTCAAAAGGGACATCCACAAAATGTGTAAAAACCAGAAAGGCAAGACAGGCCCTGGAGAACAGGGAGCCCTGTTATGCTGATGGGCGGGATGTAAGTTGCCAACTGCCTCACAGGAGGAGTGCATTGTGTTCCCTAAAACAAGTAAACAACAGAGCTACAGAGCCAAGGGCACTTCCAGTCTAGGGAATATACCTTGGGAAAACTGAAAATCCATAAGACAGAGCCACCCCCAAATTGAGGGCTGCACTGCTTACAAGAACCTCAACCTGGGTACACCTGAAATATCCCAGGAAATATAAAAATGGTTCCAAACATTGTGGAACTTACGTACGATGGAATATCCCTCAGCCATGAAATCAATGTCATAAGACCAGTAGCAGCAAAATGAGTGGATTCAGGTACGATGATTCTAAGTGAAAGAAGTCACACAGAAAAAGAAACTTATCATAAGATATCACTTAGGAAGATCCTGTAAACATGGCAACACATGAACTGAGTTAGGAAAGAGAACAGAGTCTCACATTTAGAAAACACTCTTATGCCTGCTTAAGGGGGAAGGAGAGGTGGGGTGATGCATCAAACCAGAGTTTGATATAAGCACAGGTACTGTTCCAAAAACCAACTATGGAATAGACAAGACCTACACCTTCCTCTGTGAAAGGGACTCAAAACCCCATATTTCCCGCAGAGGAATAGATCTGACTAGTAAGAATCTTAAAACCTATGTATTGATATGTCTCCGTAAGGGAATCAAGTGTGTCTAGACTGGCATAAACATGGCAGCGAGAATCAGCTCAAACCCACTCTAAAAAGGAATTTCAAAAACAGAACAAAGAAACAGGGAAATTCTTTACAATTCCTTCAGGGTCTCTGATGCAACCTGGAATGACCCTATCTACAATGACAGCTGGATGCGGCATGAGGCTGGGCACTTGGGACTGAGAGGATTGGAGAGATTGGGTGAGCAAATGCAGACCCTTTATAGCAATAATGCATGGCACCCATTCCATGATTCCCAACTCTCCAGGTTGAAGGGAATATTACTACAGATTTAACATGTACAGGAAATCTAGAGAATGGACACACTGTGAATACGAAAGGTTTCTAAAACTCAACGAAGAGTCCCTCTCCTGGTGCTCCGGTTTGACTTTCCAACAGCTTTACTATCAACCTCCCAACTTGGAGAGACAGCCCCTTTAAGCTCCTGGTTCACACAGGTTGCCCATTTGGCAGAGGAGGAAAGGGAAGAGGGAGAACCAATGAGAGAGTCGCTGTTAGGCATTTGGATGGGCACATGTCACTCTAATTTCCCGGCAGGAAGAAGAATTAACCAAAGTCTCAGCCACCCACCGGGAACCAGTATAGGTCCTGAACCAAAAGTTTGGACTTGCGTTCAGCTCACAAAAAACGAGTTTGAAAATGGAGCTCAGGGGCACAGCAATTCACAAACAGGCAGAGTAATCAAGGCCAACAATCGTCCAAAAATCTGTTGAGGGAAGGCAACGAGGCGGACTTGAAATCGAGGCAGAATAGCAGGAAACAGATTTCAAGAGGTACGTTGGAATCACCTGTAAAGCACAGGAAGAGGGGCACAACTTCGACAATGATGCACTTGGCCAAAAAGGGCGTATGCGTGTTCTCCTGAATATATTCAGGAGAACACGCATACGCCCTTTTGGCCAAGCAAGCAAGCGGGCAATGCAAATCTGCACTACAAAGAAGTATCACTTCCCACGAGTCAAAAGGGACATCCACAAAATGTGTAAAAACCAGAAAGGCAAGACAGGCCGTGGCGAAATGGGAGCCTTGTTATGCTGATGGGCGGGATGTAAGTTGCCAACTGCCTCACGGGAGGAGTGCATTGTGCTCCCTAAAACAAGTAAACAACAGAGCTACAGAGCCAAGGGCACTTCCAGTCTAGGGAATATACCTTGGGAAAACTGAAAATCCATAAGACAGAGCCACCCCCAAATTGAGGGCTGCACTGCTTACAAGAACCTCAACCTGGGTACACCTGAAATATCCCAGGAAATATAAAAATGGTTCCAAACATTGTGGAACTTACGTACGATGGAATATCCCTCAGCCATGAAATCAATGTCATAAGACCAGTAGCAGCAAAATGAGTGGATTCAGGTACAATGATTCTAAGTGAAAGAAGTCACACAGAAAAAGAAACTTATCATAAGATATCACTTAGGAAGATCATGTAAACATGGCTACACATGAACTGAGTTAGGAAAGAGAACAGAGTCTCACATTTAGAAAACACTCTTATGCCTGCTTAAGGGGGAAGGAGAGGTGGGGTGATGCATCAAACCAGAGTTTGATATAAGCACAGGTACTGTTCCAAAAACCAACTATGGAATAGACAAGACCTACACCTTCCTCAGTGAAAGGGACTCAAAACCCCATATTTCCCGCAGAGGAATAGATCTAACTAGTAAGAATCTTAAAACGTATGTATTGATATGTCTCAGTAAGGGAATCAAGTGTGTCTAGACTGGCATAAACATGGCAGCGAGAATCAGCTCAAACCCACTCTAAAAAGGAATTTCAAAAACAGAACAAAGAAACAGGGAAATTCTTTACAATTCCTTCAGGGTCTCTGATGCAACCTGGAATGACCCTATCTACAATGACATCTGGATGTGGCATGAGGCTGGACACTTGGGACTGAGAGGATTGGAGAGATTGGGTGAGCAAATGCAGACCCTTTATAGCAATAATGCATGGCACCCATTCCATGATTCCCAACTCTCCAGGTTGAAGGGAATATTACTACAGCTTTAACATGTACGGGAAATCTAGAGAATGGACACACTGTGAATACGAAAGGTTTCTAAAACTCAACGAAGAGTCCCTCTCCTGGTGCTCTGGTTTGACTTTCCAACTGCTTTACTATCAATCTCCCAACTTGGAGAGACAGCACCTTTAAGCTCCTGGTTCACACAGGTTGCCCATTTGGCAGAGGATGAAAGGGAAGAGGGAGAACCAATGAGAGAGTAGCTGTTAGGCATTTGGATGGGCACATGTCACTCTAATTTCCCGGCAGGAAGAAGAATTCACCAAAGTCTCAGCCAACCACCGGGAACCAGTATAGTTCCTGAACCAAAAGTTTGGACTTGCGTTCAGCTCACAAAAAACGAGTTTGAAAATGGAGCTCAGGGGCACAGCAATTCACAAACAGGCAGAGTAATCAAGGCCAACTATCGTCCAAAAATCTGTTCAGGGAAGGTAACGAGGCGGACTTGAAATCGAGGCAGAATAGCAGGAAACAGATTTCAAGAGGTACGTTGGAATCACCTGTAAAGCACAGGAAGAGGGGCACAACTTCGACAATGATGCACTTGGCCAAAAAGGGCGTATGCGTTTTCTCCTGAATATATTCAGGAGAACACGCATACGCCCTTTTGGCCAAGCAAGCAAGCGGGCAATGCAAATCTGCACTACAAAGAAGTATCACTTCCCACGGGTCAAAAGGGACATCCACAAAATGTGTAAAAACCAGAAAGGCAAGACAGGCCGTGGCGAAATGGGAGCCTTGTTATGCTGATGGGCGGGATGTAAGTTGCCAACTGCCTCACTGGAGGAGTGCATTGTGCTCCCTAAAACAAGTAAACAACAGAGCTACAGAGCCAAGGGCACTTCCAGTCTAGGGAATATACCTTGGGAAAACTGAAAATCCATAAGACAGAGCCACCCCCAAATTGAGGGCTGCACTGCTTACAAGAACCTCAACCTGGGTACACCTGAAATATCCCAGGAAATATAAAAATGGTTCCAAACATTGTGGAACTTACGTACGATGGAATATCCCTCAGCCATGAAATCAATGTCATAAGACCAGTAGCAGCAAAATGAGTGGATTCAGGTACGATGATTCTAAGTGAAAGAAGTCACACAGAAAAAGAAACTTATCATAAGATATCACTTAGGAAGATCCTGTAAACATGGCTACACATGAACTGAGTTAGGAAAGAGAACAGAGTCTCACATTTAGAAAACACTCTTATGCCTGCTTAAGGGGGAAGGAGAGGTGGGGTGATGCATCAAACCAGAGTTTGATATAAGCACAGGTACTGTTCCAAAAACCAACTATGGAATAGACAAGACCTACACCTTCCTCAGTGAAAGGGACTCAAAACCCCATATTTCCCGCAGAGGAATAGATCTGACTAGTAAGAATCTTAAAACCTATGTATTGAGATGTCTCCGTAAGGGAATCAAGTGTGTCTAGACTGGCATAAACATGGCAGCGAGAATCAGCTCAAACCCACTCTAAAAAGGAATTTCAAAAACAGAACAAAGAAACAGGGAAATTCTTTACAATTCCTTTAGGGTCTCTGATGCAACCTGGATTGACCCTATCTACGATGACAGCTGGATGCGGCATGAGGCTGGACACTTGGGACTGAGAGGATTGGAGAGATTGGGTGAGCAAATGCAGACCCTTTATAGCAATAATGCATGGCACCCATTCCATGATTCCCAACTCTCCAGGTTGAAGGGAATATTACTACAGCTTTAACATGTACGGGAAATCTAGAGAATGGACACACTGTGAATACGAAAGGTTTCTAAAACTCAACGAAGAGTCCCTCTCCTGGTGCTCCGGTTTGACTTTCCAACTGCTTTACTATCAATCTCCCAACTTGGAGAGACAGCCCCTTTAAGCTCCTGGTTCACACAGGTTGCCCATTTGGCAGAGGAGGAAAGGGAAGAGGGAGAACCAATGAGAGAGTAGCTGTTAGGCATTTGGATGGGCACATGTCACTCTAATTTCCCGGCAGGAAGAAGAATTAACCAAAGTCTCAGCCACCCACCGGGAACCAGTATAGGTCCTGAACCAAAAGTTTGGACTTGCGTTCAGCTCACAAAAACGAGTTTGAAAATGGAGCTCAGGGGCACAGCAATTCACAAACAGGCAGAGTAATCAAGGCCAACTATCGTCCAAAAATCTGTTGAGGGAAGGCAACGAGGCGGACTTGAAATCGAGCCAGAATAGCAGGAAACAGATTTCAAGAGGTACGTTGGAATCACCTGTAAAGCACAGGAAGAGGGGCACAACTTCGACAATGATGCACTTGGCCAAAAAGGGCGTATGCGTTTTCTCCTGAATATATTCAGGAGAACACGCATACGCCCTTTTGGCCAAGCAAGCAAGCGGGCAATGCAAATCTGCACTACAAAGAAGTATCACTTCTCACGGGTCAAAAGGGACATCCACAAAATGTGTAAAAACCAGAAAGGCAAGACAGGCCGTGGCGAAATCGGAGCCTTGTTATGCTGATGGGCGGGATGTAAGTTGCCAACTGCCTCACTGGAGGAGTGCATTGTGCTCCCTAAAACAAGTAAACAACAGAGCTACAGAGCCAAGGGCACTTCCAGTCTAGGGAATATACCTTGGGAAAACTGAAAATCCATAAGACAGAGCCACCCCCAAATTGAGGGCTGCACTGCTTACAAGAACCTCAACCTGGGTACACCTGAAATATCCCAGGAAATATAAAAATGGTTCAAAACATTGTGGAAATTACATACGATGGAATATCCCTCCGCCATGAAATCAATGTCATAAGACCAGTAGCAGCAAAATGAGTGGATTCAGGTACGATGATTCTAAGTGAAAGAAGTCACACAGAAAAAGAAACTTATCATAAGATATCACTTAGGAAGATCCTGTAAACATGGCTACACATGAACTGAGTTAGGAAAGAGAACAGAGTCTCACATTTAGAAAACACTCTTATGCCTGCTTAAGGGGGAAGGAGAGGTGGGGTGATGCATCAAACCAGAGTTTGATATAAGCACAGGTACTGTTCCAAAAACCAACTATGGAATAGACAAGACCTCCACCTTCCTCAGTGAAAGGGACTCAAAACCCCATATTTCCCACAGAGGAATAGATCTGACTAGTAAGAATCTTAAAACCTATGTATTGATATGTCTCCGTAAGGGAATCAAGTGTGTCTAGACTGGCATAAACATGGCAGCGAGAATCAGCTCAAACCCACTCTAAAAAGGAATTTCAAAAACAGAACAAAGAAACAGGGAAATTCTTTACAATTCCTTCAGGGTCTCTGATGCAACCTGGAATGACCCTATCTACGATGACAGCTGGATGTGGCATGAGGCTGGACACTTGGGACTGAGAGGATTGGTGAGATTGGGTGAGCAAATGCAGACCCTTTAAAGCAATAATGCATGGCAACCATTCCATGGGTCCCACCTCTCCAGGTTGAAGGGAATATTACTACAGCTATAACATGTACGGGAAACCTAGAGAATGGACACACTGTGAATACGAAAGGTTTCTAAAACTCAACGAAGAGTCCCTCTCCTGGTGCTCCGGTTTGACTTTCCAACAGCTTTACTATCAATCTCCCAACTTGGAGAGACAGCCCCTTTAAGCTCCTGGTTCACACAGGTTGCCCATTTGGCAGAGGAGGAAAGGGAAGAGGGAGAACCAATGAGAGAGTAGCTGTTAGGCATTTGGATGGGCACATGTCACTCTAATTTCCCGGCAGGAAGAAGAATTCACCAAAGTCTCAGCCACCCACCGGGAACCAGTATAGGTCCTGAACCAAATGTTTGGACTTGCGTTCAGCTCACAAAAAACGAGTTGAAAAATGGAGCTCAGGGGCACAGCAATTCACAAACTGGCAGAGTAATCAAGGCCAACTATCGTCCAAAAATCTGTTGAGGGAAGGCAACGAGGCGGACTTGAATGCGAGGCAGAATAGCAGGAAACAGATTTCAAGAGGTACGTTAGAATCGCCTGTAAAGCACAGGAAGAGGGGCACAACTTCGACAATGATGCACTTGGCCAAAAAGGGCGTATGCGTTTTCTCCTGAATATATTCAGGAGAAAACGCATACGCCCTTTTTGGCCAAGCAAGCAAGCGGGCAATGCAAATCTGCACTACAAAGAAGTATCACTTCCCACCGGTCAAAAGGGACATCCACAAAATGTGTACAAACCAGAAAGGCAAGACAGGCCCTGGAGAACAGGGAGCCTTGTTATGCTGATGGGCGGGATGTAAGTTGCCAACTGCCTCACTGGAGGAGTGCATTGTGTTCCCTAAAACAAGTAAACAACAGAGCTACAGAGCCAAGGGCACTTCCAGTCTAGGGAATATACCTTGGGAAAACTGAAAATCCATAAGACAGAGCCACCCCCAAATTGAGGGCTGCACTGCTTACAAGAACCTCAACCTGGGTACACCTGAAATATCCCAGGAAATATAAAAATGGTTCAAAACATTGTGGAAATTACGTACGATGGAATATCCCTCAGCCATGAAATCAATGTCATAAGACCAGTAGCAGCAAAATGAGTGGATTCAGGTACGATGATTCTAAGTGAAAGAAGTCACACAGAAAAAGAAACTTATCATAAGATATCACTTAGGAAGATCCTGTAAACATGGCAACACATGAACTGAGTTAGGAAAGAGAACAGAGTCTCACATTTAGAAAACACTCTTATGCCTGCTTAAGGGGGAAGGAGAGGTGGGGTGATGCATCAAACCAGAGTTTGATATAAGCACAGGTACTGTTCCAAAAACCAACTATGGAATAGACAAGACCTACACCTTCCTCAGTGAAAGGGACTCAAAACCCCATATTTCCCGCAGAGGAATAGATCTGACTAGTAAGAATCTTAAAACCTATGTATTGATATGTCTCCGTAAGGGAATCAAGTGTGTCTAGACTGGCATAAACATGGCAGCGAGAATCAGCTCAAACCCACTCTAAAAAGGAATTTCAAAAACAGAACAAAGAAAGAGGGAAATTCTTTACAATTCCTTCAGGGTCTCTGATGCAACCTGGAATGACCCTATCTAGGATGACAGCTGGATGTGGCATGAGGCTGGACACTTGGGACTGAGAGGATTGGTGAGATTGGGTGAGCAAATGCAGACCCTTTAAAGCAATAATGCATGGCAACCATTCCATGGGTCCCACCTCTCCAGGTTGAAGGGAATATTACTACAGCTATAACATGTACGGGAAACCTAGAAGATGGACACACTGTGAATACGAAAGGTTTCTAAAACTCAACGAAGAGTCCCTCTCCTGGTGCTCCGGTTTGACTTTCCAACAGCTTTACTATCAATCTCCCAACTTGGAGAGACAGCCCCTTTAAGCTCCTGGTTCACACAGGTTGCCCATTTGGCAGAGGAGGAAAGGGAAGAGGGAGAACCAATGAGAGAGTAGCTGTTAGGCATTTGGAAGGGCACATGTCACTCTAATTTCCCAGCAGGAAGAAGAATTAACCAAAGTCTCAGCCACCCACCGGGAACCAGTATAGGTCCTGAACCAAATGTTTGGACTTGCGTTCAGCTCACAAAAAACGAGTTGAAAAATGGAGCTCAGGGGCACAGCAATTCACAAACTGGCAGAGTAATCAAGGCCAACTATCGTCCAAAAATCTGTTGAGGGAAGGCAACGAGGCGGACTTGAATGCGAGGCAGAATAGCAGGAAACAGATTTCAAGAGGTACGTTAGAATCGCCTGTAAAGCACAGGAAGAGGGGCACAACTTCGACAATGATGCACTTGGCCAAAAAGGGCGTATGCGTTTTCTCCTGAATATATTCAGGAGAAAACGCATACGCCCTTTTTGGCCAAGCAAGCAAGCGGGCAATGCAAATCTGCACTACAAAGAAGTATCACTTCCCACCGGTCAAAAGGGACATCCACAAAATGTGTAAAAACCAGAAAGGCAAGACAGGCCCTGGAGAACAGGGAGCCTTGTTATGCTGATGGGCGGGATGTAAGTTGCCAACTGCCTCACTGGAGGAGTGCATTGGGTTCCCTAAAACAAGTAAACAACAGAGCTACAGAGCCAAGGGCACTTCCAGTCTAGGGAATATACCTTGGGAAAACTGAAAATCCATAAGACAGAGCCACCCCCAAATTGAGGGCTGCACTGCTTACAAGAACCTCAACCTGGGTACACCTGAAATATCCCAGGAAATATAAAAATGGTTCCAAACATTGTGGAACTTACGTACGATGGAATATCCCTCAGCCATGAAATCAATGTCATAAGACCAGTAGCAGCAAAATGAGTGGATTCAGGTACGATGATTCTAAGTGAAAGAAGTCACACAGAAAAAGAAACTTATCATAAGATATCACTTAGGAAGATCCTGTAAACATGGCAACACATGAACTGAGTTAGGAAAGAGAACAGAGTCTCACATTTAGAAAACACTCTTATGCCTGCTTAAGGGGGAAGGAGAGGTGGGGTGATGCATCAAACCAGAGTTTGATATAAGCACAGGTACTGTTCCAAAAACCAACTATGGAATAGACAAGACCTACACCTTCCTCAGTGAAAGGGACTCAAAACCCCATATTTCCCGCAGAGGAATAGATCTGACTAGTAAGAATCTTAAAACCTATGTATTGATATGTCTCCGTAAGGGAATCAAGTGTGCCTAGACTGGCATAAACATGGCAGCGAGAATCAGCTCAAACCCACTCTAAAAAGGAATTTCAAAAACAGAACAAAGAAACAGGGAAATTCTTTACAATTCCTTCAGGGTCTCTGATGCAACCTGGAATGACCCTATCTACGATGACAGCTGGATGTGGCATGAGGCTGGACACTTGGGACTGAGAGGATTGGTGAGATTGGGTGAGCAAATGCAGACCCTTTAAAGCAATAATGCATGGCAACCATTCCATGGGTCCCACCTCTCCAGGTTGAAGGGAATATTACTACAGCTATAACATGTACGGGAAACCTAGAGAATGGACACACTGTGAATACGAAAGGTTTCTAAAACTCAACGAAGAGTCCCTCTCCTGGTGCTCCGGTTTGACTTTCCAACAGCTTTACTATCAATCTCCCAACTTGGAGAGACAGCCCCTTTAAGCTCCTGGTTCACACAGGTTGCCCATTTGGCAGAGGAGGAAAGGGAAGAGGGAGAACCAATGAGAGAGTAGCTGTTAGGCATTTGGATGGGCACATGTCACTCTAATTTCCCGGCAGGAAGAAGAATTAACCAAAGTCTCAGCCACCCACCGGGAACCAGTATAGGTCCTGAACCAAATGTTTGGACTTGCGTTCAGCTCACAAAAAACGAGTTGAAAAATGGAGCTCAGGGGCACAGCAATTCACAAACTGGCAGAGTAATCAAGGCCAACTATCGTCCAAAAATCTGTTGAGGGAAGGCAACGAGGCGGACTTGAATGCGAGGCAGAATAGCAGGAAACAGATTTCAAGAGGTACGTTAGAATCGCCTGTAAAGCACAGGAAGAGGGGCACAACTTCGACAATGATGCACTTGGCCAAAAAGGGCGTATGCGTTTTCTCCTGAATATATTCAGGAGAACACGCATACACCCTTTTGGCCAAGCAAGCAAGCGGGCAATGCAAATCTGCACTACAAAGAAGTATCACTTCCCACGGGTCAAAAGGGACATCCACAAAATGTGTAAAAACCAGAAAGGCAAGACAGGCCGTGGCGAAATGGGAGCCTTGTTATGCTGATGGGCGGGATGTAAGTTGCCAACTGCCTCACTGGAGGAGTGCACTGTGCTCCCTAAAACAAGTAAACAACAGAGCTACAGAGCCAAGGGCACATCCAGTCTAGGGAATATACCTTGGGAAAACTGAAAATCCATAAGACAGAGCCACCCCCAAATTGAGGGCTGCACTGCTTACAAGAACCTCAACCTGGGTACACCTGAAATATCCCAGGAAATATAAAAATGGTTCAAAACATTGTGGAAATTACATACGATGGAATATCCCTCCGCCATGAAATCAATGTCATAAGACCAGTAGCAGCAAAATGAGTGGATTCAGGTACGATGATTCTAAGTGAAAGAAGTCACACAGAAAAAGAAACTTATCATAAGATATCACTTAGGAAGATCCTGTAAACATGGCTACACATGAACTGAGTTAGGAAAGAGAACAGAGTCTCACATTTAGAAAACACTCTTATGCCTGCTTAAGGGGGAAGGAGAGGTGGGGTGATGCATCAAACCAAAGTTTGATATAAGCACAGGTACTGTTCCAAAAACCAACTATGGAATAGACAAGACCTACACCTTCCTCAGTGAAAGGGACTCAAAACCCCATATTTCCCACAGAGGAATAGATCTGACTAGTAAGAATCTTAAAACCTATGTATTGATATGTCTCCGTAAGGGAATCAAGTGTGTCTAGACTGGCATAAACATGGCAGCGAGAATCAGCTCAAACCCACTCTAAAAAGGAATTTCAAAAACAGAACAAAGAAACAGGGAAATTCTTTACAATTCCTTCAGGGTCTCTGATGCAACCTGGAATGACCCTATCTACGATGACAGCTGGATGTGGCATGAGGCTGGACACTTGGGACTGAGAGGATTGGTGAGATTGGGTGAGCAAATGCAGACCCTTTAAAGCAATAATGCATGGCAACCATTCCATGGGTCCCACCTCTCCAGGTTGAAGGGAATATTACTACAGCTATAACATGTACGGGAAACCTAGAGAATGGACACACTGTGAATACGAAAGGTTTCTAAAACTCAACGAAGAGTCCCTCTCCTGGTGCTCCGGTTTGACTTTCCAACAGCTTTACTATCAATCTCCCAACTTGGAGAGACAGCCCCTTTAAGCTCCTGGTTCACACAGGTTGCCCATTTGGCAGAGGAGGAAAGGGAAGAGGGAGAACCAATGAGAGAGTAGCTGTTAGGCATTTGGATGGGCACATGTCACTCTAATTTCCCGGCAGGAAGAAGAATTCACCAAAGTCTCAGCCACCCACCGGGAACCAGTATAGGTCCTGAACCAAATGTTTGGACTTGCGTTCAGCTCACAAAAAACGAGTTGAAAAATGGAGCTCAGGGTCACAGCAATTCACAAACTGGCAGAGTAATCAAGGCCAAGTATCGTCCAAAAATCTGTTGAGGGAAGGCAACGAGGCGGACTTGAATGCGAGGCAGAATAGCAGGAAACAGATTTCAAGAGGTACGTTAGAATCGCCTGTAAAGCACAGGAAGAGGGGCACAACTTCGACAATGATGCACTTGGCCAAAAAGGGCGTATGCGTATTCTCCTGAATATATTCAGGAGAAAACTACAATGAGGTATCACCTCACACCTGTTAGAATCGGCATCATCAGAAAATCTACAAACAACCAATTCTGGGGAGGGTGTGCACAAAAGGAGCCCTCTTCCACTATTGGTGGGGATGTAATTTGATACAGTCACTATGGAGAACAGTATGGAGTTTCCTTAAAAAAACTAGAAATAGAATTACCATCTGATCCAGCAATCCCACTTCTGGGCATATGCCCAGAGAAAACCGTATTTCAAAAAGGCACATTCACCACAATGTTCGTTGCAGCACTATTTACAATAGCCAGGTAATGGAAGCAACCTAAATGCCCACAGGCAGATGAATGGATAAAGATGTGGTACATATATAAAATGGAATATGACTCGGCCATAAAAAGGAATGAAACTGGGTCATTTGTAGAGACATCGATGGATCGAGAGACTGTCATACAGAATGAAGTAATTCAGAAAGAGGAAAACAAATATTGTATATTAATGCATATATGTGGAGCCTAAAAATGGTACAGATGAACTGGTTTGAGGGAAGAAATAGAGACACAGAGGTAGAGAACAAACGTATGGACACCAAGTGTGGGAAGCCATGGGGTGGTGGTGGTGGGATGAGTTGGGAGATTGGGATTGACCTGTATACATGTATATGCATAAAATACATAACTAATAATAACGTGCTGTATAAAAACATAAATAAAATAAAATTTCAAAATTTTAAAAAATAAAATTTAAAAATAAAACATAAAAAATTCTTCCTGTCACACAGATGTATTTATAGGAATGAATTATTTCCATGCTTATATTTATAAATACATAAAAGAGGAATAAAATCTAACTTGAACCATAAAAGAAAAAAAAAAGTAAACCCACTAGTTATACAGAGGAAAACCCTATCAGGGCCCTTGCTCCAGCGGTAAACAATTCTGAAATTGGTCAGAGGTGGGGAACCATCTCCCATATAGCCAGCAACCCACCCCCCACGCAAGGAGCGTCGTCATTGCAAAGCTGGGGGACAGTGCCGAGGCATCTGTGAGTAAACGTGAGCTGAGCCCCAGGCCAGCTGCTGCTGAACTGTTCCCACCCTTTCCAGGTAAAACACCTGAATATGTACAAGGGCTTGAAAGCCTAGAGGAAGGACCGTGGAGCCACACCAGCGACAGCACGCAGGCCAACTTGGTGCCTGTAGGCCAGCCAGGGTGGTCCTGGACCCTGGCGCTCTTCCAGAAGCTTCCCATTGCCCTGCCTGAGATACTCCTCCTGTCCCGGCCCTCACTGCTTTTTTCCTTCCTCACCTCTGTCCAGAGAGAAATTCCAGCGGAAGGTATGGGTGACACATCCTCTTCTTACAGGCGGCAGCATGGCAACTCCTGCAGAAAGGCCAGCAGAACCCCACACACACCGGGCCACCCACAAAGCTGTGGCCCCTCAATCCCTCCCACCAGCACAG
The DNA here is from genome assembly GCF_964341445.2 of Mesoplodon mirus. Taxonomy (NCBI): domain Eukaryota; kingdom Metazoa; phylum Chordata; class Mammalia; order Artiodactyla; family Ziphiidae; genus Mesoplodon; species Mesoplodon mirus. The sequence goes on from NW_028295810.1 coordinate 3,014,803, forward strand.
CCCCGAGACTGCTGACGGGGCAGAGAATATGGAGTCAGGCACAGCTTCAGGGGCTATTGCTGCCTGGAGCGCTGTTTATATTGACCTCAACGAGGCACACCTGGGGAGGGCGGGCCGGCAGGGTAAGGCTGCCCAGGTCAGCTAATCCACAACCCTGAGGGAATCACATTGCTGAAAATGGACCCCGCTAAGGCAGAAGAGAAGCCAAGGGAAAAAAGGACACAATGCCATTTGCAGCACCGTAGATGAGTCTAGAAGTAATCACGTGACTTGTAGTAAGTCAGAAAGTGAAAGACACATATCATATCATATCACTTACAGGTGTTACCTAAAAATGGATACCAGGGCAGATATGTCCACGGAGAAGGGCAATCACAGATTCATTAAACAAACTTATGGTTCACCAATGGAAAGGTGTGAGGATTGGTTTCATTATGATATAGGGGTTAACAGACATATACAAACACAGGTGACATATATAATCACCAAAGACCTACAGAATACCAAGAGAGGACTACTCAACATTCTGTCATAACGTACATGGGAAAAGGATCCCAGGAAGAACAGACATGTGTATATGTGTAAAAGAACCACATCTTCCACACCTACAACAAACCAAACAGTGTAATCAAATTTGCTGTAATAAAAAATAAAAAAATTAAATTAAAAACACGAACAAGAAGTAGTGAGACAAACGTGAGGGGCTTTCTCCTGGCACATTCCATTCTAAACTCCAATCTAGAACACCACTTCCACTGAGGCTCTCTTGCCCTAGTAACCAGATTTGGTAAGGGTGAACTGCTGCCACCTTGTGGCCGTTTCACACAACAGCAGCTTTAATCCCAGCGCTAATGGTCAGTTGATATTCAAAATCATTGCAGGCCTGTAAATGACACCTGCCCTGAAAACAAATCCTGGGGTCACATATCGACCAAAAAATTCAAAGGACGTCCATATTTCAAAACGACCGTTTCAAAAGGCATATTTTACGCACAATAGTGTTCTGCTTCTTTTCCTTTCTTTCCTTTTTTGTTAAAAAACACGGGAATGGAAAAAGGCATCCCTCAGAATGGGCGAAAATCGTTGCAGACGAATCAATGGACAGAGGTTTAATCTCCAATATATATAAACAGCTCATGCAGCTTAATATTAAAAAAACAAACAACCCAATACAAAAATGGTCAGAAGATCTAAAGAGACGTTTCTTCAAAGAAGACACAGAGATGGCCAAGATGCACATGAAAAGCTGCTCAACAGCACTAATTATTAGAGAAATGCAAATCAAAACTCCAATGAGGTATCACCTCACACCTGTTAGAATCGGCATCATCAGAAAATCTACAAACAACCAATTCTGGGGAGGGTGTGGACAAAAGGAGCCCTCTTCCACTATTGGTGGGAATGTAAATTGATACAGTCACTATGGAGAACAGTATGGAGTTTCCTTAAAAAAACTAGAAATAGAATTACCATCTGATCCAGCAATCCCACTTCTGGGCATATACCCAGAGAAAACCGTATTTCAAAAAGGCACATTCACCACAATGTTCGTTGCAGCACTATTTACAATAGCCAGGTAATGGAAGCAACCTAAATGCCCACAGACAGATGAATGGATAAAGATGTGGTACATATATAAAATGGAATATTACTCGGCCATAAAAAGGAATGAAACTGGGTCATTTGTAGAGACATCGATGGATCGAGAGACTGTCATACAGAATGAAGTAAGTCAGAAAGAGGAAATCAAATATTGTCTATTAATGCATATATGTGGAGCCTAAAAATGGTACAGATGAACTGGTTTGCAGGGAAGAAATAGAGACACAGAGGTAGAGAACAAACGTATGGACACCAAGTGTGGGAAGCCATGGGGTGGTGGTGGTGGGATGAGTTGGGAGTTTGGGATTGACCTGTATACATGTATATGCATAAAAGACATAACTAATAATAACGTGCTGTATAAAAAAATAAATAAAATTTCAAAATTTTAAAAAATAAAATTTAAAAATAAAACAGAAAAAAGTTCTTCCCGTCACACAGATGTATTTATAGGAATGAATTATTTCCATGCTTATATCTATAAATACATAAAAGAGGAATAACATCTAACTTGAAACATAAAACAAAAAAAAAGTGAACCCACGTGTTATACAGAGGAAAACCCTATCACGGCACTTGCTCCAGTGGTAAACAATTCTGAAATTGGTCAGATGTGGGGAACCATCTCCCATACAGCCAGCAACCCAACCCCCACGCAAGGAGCGTCCTCATTGCAAAGCTGGGGGACTGTGCCGAGGCATCTGTGAGTAAACGTGAGCTGAGCCCCAGGCCAGCTGCTGCTGAACTGTTCCCACCCTTTCCAGGTAAAACACCTGAATATGTACAAGGGCTTGAAAGCCTAGAGGAAGGACCGTGGAGCCACACCAGCGACAGCACGCAGGCCAACTTGGTGCCTGCAGGCCAGCCAGCGTGGTCCTGGACCCTGGCGCTCTTCCAGAAGCTTTCCATTGCCCTGCCTGAGATACCCCTCCTGTCCCGGCCCCCAATGCTTTTTTCCTTCCTCACCTCTCTCCGGAGAGAAATTCCAGCAGAAGGTATGGGTGACACATCCTCTTCTTTACAGGCGGCAGCCTGGCAACTCCTGCAGAAAGGCCAGCAGAACCCCACTCACACCGGGCCACCCACAAAGCTGTGGCCCCTCACTCCCTCCCACCAGCACAGCCCCGAGACTGCTGATGGGGCAGAGAATATGGAGTCACGCACAGCTTCAGGGGCTATTGCTGCCTGGAGCTCTGTTTATATTGACCTCAACGAGGCACACCTGGGGAGGGCGGGCCGGCAGGGTAAGGCTGCCCAGGTCAGCTAATCCACAACGCTTAGGGAATCACATTTTTGAAAATGGACCCCGCTAAGGCAAAAGAGAAGCCAAGGGAAAAAAGGACACAATGCCATTTGCAGCACCGTAGATGAGTCTAGAAGTAATCACGTGACTTGTAGTAACTCAGAAAGTGAAAGACACATATATCATATCACTTATAGGTGTTACCTAAAAATGGATACCAGGGCAGATATTTCCACGGAGAAGGGCAATCACAGATTCATTAAACAAACTTATGGTTCACCAATGGAAAGGTGTGAGGATTGGTTTCATTACGATATCAGGGTTAACAGACATATACAAACACAGGTGACCTATATAATCACCAAAGACCTACAGACTACCAAGAGAGGACTACTCAACATTCTGTCATAACGTACATGGGAAAAGGATCCCAAGAAGAACAGTCATCTGTATATGTGTAAAAGAACCACATCTTCCACACCTACAACAAGCCAAACATTGTAATCAAACTTGCTGTAATAAAAAATAAAAAATTAAATTAAAAACACGAACAAGAAGTAGTGAGACAAACGTGAGGGGCTTTCTCCTTGCACATTCCATTCTAAACTCCAATCTAGAACACCACTTCCACTGAGGCTCTCTTGCCCTAGTAACCAGATTTGGTAAGGGTGAACTGCTGCCACCTTGTGGCCGTTTCACACAACAGCAGCTTTAATCCCAGCGCTAATGGTCAGTTGATATTCAAAATCATTGCAGGCCTGTAAATGACACCTGCCCTGAAAACAAATCCTGGGGTCACATATCGACCAAAAATTTCAAAGGACGTCCATATTTCAAAACGACCGTTTCAAAAGGCATATTTTACGCACATTAGTGTTCTGCTTCTTTTCCTTTCTTTCCTTTTTTGTTAAAAAACACGGGAATGGAAAAAGGCATCCCTCAGAATGGGCGAAAATCGTTGCAGACGAATCAATGGACAGAGGTTTAATCTCCAATATATATAAACAGCTCATGCAGCTTAATATTAAAAAAACAAACAACCCAAAAAAAATGGGCAGAAGATCTAAAGAGACGTTTCTTCAAAGGAGACACAGAGATGGCCAAGACGCACATGAAAAGCTGCTCAACAGCACTAATTATTAGAGAAATGCAAATCAAAACTACAATGAGGTATCACCTCACACCTGTTAGAATCGGCATCATCAGAAAATCTACAAACAACCAATTCTGGGGAGGGTGTGGACAAAAGGAGCCCTCTTCCACTATTGGTGGGAATGTAAATTGATACAGTCACTATGGAGAACAGTATGGAGTTTCCTTAAAAAAACTAGAAATAGAATTACCATCTGATCCAGCAATCCCACTTCTGGGCATATACCCAGAGAAAACCGTATTTCAAAAAGGCACATTCACCACAATGTTCGTTGCAGCACTATTTACAATAGCCAGGTAATGGAAGCAACCTAAATGCCCACAGACAGATGAATGGATAAAGATGTGGTACATATATAAAATGGAATATTACTCGGCCATAAAAAGGAATGAAACTGGGTCATCTGTAGAGACATCGATGGATCGAGAGATTGTCATACAGAATGAAGTAATTCAGAAAGAGGAAAACAAATATTGTATATTAATGCATATATGTGGAGCCTAAAAATGGTACAGATGAACTGGTTTGCAGGGAAGAAATAGAGACACAGAGGTAGAGAACAAACGTATGGACACCAAGTGTGGGAAGCCATGGGGTGGTGGTGGTGGGATGATTTGGGAGATTGGGATTGACCTGTATACATGTATATGCATAAAAGACATAACTAATAATAACGTGCTGTATAAAAAAATAAATAAAATTTCAAAATTTTAAAAAATAAAATTTAAAAATAAAACAGAAAAAAGTTCTTCCCGTCACACAGATGTATTTATAGGAATGAATTATTTCCATGCTTATATCTATAAATACATAAAAGAGGAATAAAATCTAACTTGAACCATAAAAGAAAAAAAAAAAAAACCTGAACTCACGAGTTTTACAGAGGAAAATCCTATCTGGGCACTTGCTCCAGCGGTAAACAATTCTGAAATTGGTCAGAGGTGGGGAACCATCTCCCATACAGCCAGCAACCCACCCCCCACGCAAGGTGCGTCCTCATTGCAAAGCTGGGGGACAGTGCCGAGGCATCTGTGAGTAAACGTGAGCTGAGCCCCAGGCCAGCTGCTGCTGAACTGTTCCCACCATTCCCAGGTAAAACACCTGAATATGTACAGGGGCTTGAAAGCCTAGAGGAAGGACCGTGGCGCCACACCAGCGACAGCACGCAGGCCAACTTGCTGCCTGCAGGCCAGCCACGGTGGTCGTGGCCCCGGGATCTCTTCCAGAAGCTTTCCATTGCCCTGCCTGAGATACACCTCCTGTCCTGGCCCCCACTGCTTTTTTCCTTTCTCACCTCTGTCCGGAGAGAAATTCCAGCGGAAGGTATGGGTGACCCATCCTCTTCTTTACAGGCGGCAGCCTGGCAACTCCTGCAGAAAGGCCAGCAGAGCCCCACTCACACCAGGCCACACACAAAGCTGTGGCCCCTCACTCCCTCCCACCAGCACAGCCCCGAGACTGCTGACGGGGCAGGGAATATGGAGTCAGGCACAGCTTCAGGGGCTATTGCTGCCTGGAGCTCTGTTTATATTGACCTCAACAAGGCACACCTGGGGAGGGCGGGCCGGCAGGGTAATGTTGCCCAGGTCAGCTAATCCACAACCCTCAGGGAATCACATTGTTGAAAATGGACCTCGCTAAGGCAGAAGAGAAGCCAAGGGAAAAAAGGACACAATGCCATTTGCAGCACCATAGATGAGTCTAGAAGTAATCACGTGACTTGTAGTAAGTCAGAAAGTGAAAGACACATATCATATCATATCACTTATAGGTGTTACCTAAAAATGGATACCAGGGCAGATATTTCCACGGAGAAGGGCAATCACAGATTCATTAAACAAACTTATGGTTCACCAATGGAAAGGTTTGAGGATTGGTTTCATTACGATATCGGGGTTAACACACATATACAAACACAGGTGACATATATAATCACCAAAGACCTACAGAATACCAAGAGAGGACTACTCAACATTCTGTCATAACATACATGGGAAAAGGATCCCAGGAAGAACAGTCATCTGTATATGTGTAAAAGAACCACATCTTCCACAGCTACAACAAGCCAAACATTGTAATCAAACTTGCTGTAATAAAAAATAAAAAATTAAATTAAAAACACGAACAAGAAGTAGTGAGACAAACGTGAGGGGCTTTCTCCTGACACATTCCATTCTAAACTCCAATCTAGAACACCACTTCCACTGAGGCTCTCTTGCCCTAGTAACCAGATTTGGTAAGGGTGAACTGCTGCCACCTTGTGGCCGTTTCACACAACATCAGCTTTAATCCCAGCGCTAATGGTCAGTTGATATTCAAAATCATTGCAGGCCTGTAAATGACACCTGCCCTGAAAACAAATCCTGGGGTCACATATCAACCAAAAAATTCAAAGGACGTCCATATTTCAAAACGACCATTTCAAAAGGCATATTTTACGCACATTAGTGTTCTGCTTCTTTTCCTTTCTTTCCTTTTTTGTTAAAAAAAAAAACGGGAATGGAAAAAGGCATCCCTCAGAATGGGCAAAAATCGTTGCAGACGAATCAATGGACAGAGGTTTAATCTCTAATATAATTAAACAGCTCATGCAGCTTAATATTAAAAAAAAACAACCGATACAAAAATGGGCAGAAGATCTAAAGAGACGTTTCTTCAAAGGAGACACAGACATGGCCAAGACGCCCATGAAAAGCTGCTCAACAGCACTAATTATTAGAGAAATGCAAATCAAAACTACAATGAGGTATCACCTCACACCTGTTAGAATCGGCATCATCAGAAAATCTACAAACAACCAATTCTGGGGAGGGTGTGGACAAAAGGAGCCCTCTTCCACTATTGGTGGGAATGTAAATTGATACAGTCACTATGGAGAACAGTATGGAGTTTCCTTAAAAAAAACTAGAAATAGAATTACCATCTGATCCAGCAATCCCACTTCTGGGCATATACCCAGAGAAAACCGTAAATCAAAAAGGCACATTCACCACAATGTTCGTTGCAGCACTATTTACAATAGCCAGGTAATGGAAGCAACCTAAATGCCCACAGACAGATGAATGGATAAAGATGTGGTACGTATATAAAATGGAATATTACTCGGCCATAAAAAGGAATGAAACTGGGTCACTTGTAGAGACATCGATGGATCGAGAGACTGTCATACAGAATGAAGTAAGTCAGAAAGAGGAAAACAAATATTGTATATTAATGCATATATGTGGAGCCTAAAAAATGGTACAGATGAACTGGTTTGCAGGGAAGAAATAGAGACACAGAGGTAGAGAACAAACGTATGGACACCAAGTATGGGAAGCCATGGGGTGGTGGTGGTGGGATGAGTTGGGAGATTGGGATTGACCTGAATACATGTATATGCATAAAATACATAACTAATAATAACGTGCTGTATAAAAAATATAAATAAAATTAAATTTCAAAATTTTAAAAAATAAAATTTAAAAATAAAACAGAAAAAATTCTTCCCGTCACACAGATGTATTTATAGGAATGAATTATTTCCATGCTTATATTTATAAATACATAAAAGAGGAATAAAATCTAACTTGAACCAAAAAAGAAAAAAAAATTGAACCCACGAGGTATACAGAGGAAAACCCTATCAGGTCACTTGCTCCAGTGGTAAACAATTCTGAAATTGGTCAGAGGTGGGGAACCATCTCCCATACAGCCAGCAACCCACCCCCCACGCAAGGAGCGTCCTCATTGCAAAGCTGGGGGACCATGCCGAGGCATCTGTGAGTAAACGTGAGCTGAGCCCCAGGCCAGCTGCTGCTGAACTGTTCCCACCCTTTCCAGGTAAAACACCTGAATATGTACAAGGGCTTGAAAGCCTAGAGGAAGGACCATGGAGCCACACCAGCGACAGCACGCAGGCCAACTTGGTGCCTGCAGGCCAGCCAGCGTGGTCCTGGACCCTGGCGCTCTTCCAGAAGCTTTCCATTGCCCTGCCTGGGATACCCCTCCTGTCCCGGCCCCCACTGCTTTTTTTCCTTCCTCACCTCTGTCCCGAGAGAAATTCCAGCGGAAGGTATGGGTGACACATCCTCTTCTTTACAGGCGGCAGCCTGGCAACTCCTGCAGAAAGGCCAGCAGAACCCCACTCACACCGGGCCACCCACAAAGCTGTGGCCCCTCACTCCCTCCCACCACCACAGCCCCGAGACTGCTGACGGGGCAGAGAATATGGAGTCAGGCACAGCTTCAGGGGCTATTGCTGCCTGGAGCGCTGTTTATATTGACCTCAACGAGGCACACCTGGGGAGGGCGGGCCGGCAGGGTAAGGCTGCCCAGGTCAGCTAATCCACAACCCTCAGGGAATCACATTGTTGAAAATGGACCCCGCTAAGGCAGAAGAGAAGCCAAGGGAAAAAAGGACACAATGCCATTTGCAGCACCGTAGATGAGTCTAGAAGTAATCACGTGACTTGTAGTAAGTCAGAAAGTGAAAGACACATATCATATCATATCACTTATAGGTGTTACCTAAAAATGGATACCAGGGCAGATATTTCCACGGAGAAGGGCAATCACAGATTCATTAAACAAACTTATGGTTCACCAATGGAAAGGTGTGAGGATAGGTTTCATTACGATATCGGGGTTAACAGACATATACAAACACAGGTGACATATATAATCACCAAAGACCTACAGAATACCAAGAGAGGACTACTCAACATTCTGTCATAACGTACATGGGAAAAGGATCCCAAGAAGAACAGTCATCTGTATATGTGTAAAAGAACCCCATCTTCCACACCTACAACAAGCCAAACATTGTAATCAAACTTGCTGTAATAAAAAATAAAAACTTAAATTAAAAACACGAACAAGAAGTAGTGAGACAAACGTGAGGGGCTTTCTCCTGGTACATTCCATTCTAAACTCCAACCTAGAACACCACTTCCACTGAGGCTCTCTTGCCCTAGTAACCAGATTTGGTAAGGGTGAACTGCTGCCACCTTGTGGCCGTTTCACACAACAGCAGCTTTAATCCCAACGCTAATGGTCAGTTGATATTCAAAATCATTGCAGGCCTGTAAATGACACCTGCCCTGAAAACAAATCCTGGGGTCACATATCGACCAAAAATTTCAAAGGACGTCCATATTTCAAAACGACCGTTTCAAAAGGCATATTTTACGCACATTAGTGTTCTGCTTCTTTTCCTTTCTTTCCTTTTTTGTTAAAAAAAACGGGAATGAAAAAAGGCATCCCTCAGGATGGGTGAAAATCGTTGCAAACGAATCAATGGACACAGGTTTAATCTCCAATATATATAAATAGCTCATGCAGCTTAATATTAAAAAAAACAAACAACCCAAAATAAAATGGGCAGAAGATCTAAAGAGACGTTTCTTCAAAGGAGACACAGAGATGGCCAAGACGCCCATGAAAAGCTGCTCAACAGCACTAATTATTAGAGAAATGCAAATCAAAACTACAATGAGGTATCACCTCACACCTGTTAGAATCGGCATCATCAGAAAATCTACAAACAACCAATTCTGGGGAGGGTGTGGACAAAAGGAGCCCTCTTCCACTATTGGTGGGAATGTAAATTGATACAGTCACTATGGAGAACAGTATGGAGTTTCCTTAAAAAAACTAGAAATAGAATTACCATCTGATCCAGCAATCCCACTTCTGGGCATATACCCAGAGAAAACCGTATTTCAAAAAGGCACATTCACCACAATGTTCGTTGCAGCACTATTTACAATAGCCAGGTAATGGAAGCAACCTAAATGCCCACAGACAGATGAATGGATAAAGATGTGGTACATATATAAAATGGAATATGACTCGGCCATAAAAAGGAATGAAACTGGGTCATTTGTAGAGACATCGATGGATCGAGAGACTGTCATACAGAATGAAGTAAGTCAGAAAGAGGAAAACAAATATTGTATATTAATGCATATATGTGGAGCCTAAAAATGGTACAGATGAACTGGTTTGCAGGGAAGAAATAGAGACACAGAGGTAGAGAACAAACGTATGGACACCAAGTGTGGGAAGCCATGGGGTGGTGGTGGTGGGATGAGTTGGGAGATTGGGATTGACCTGTATACATGTATATGCATAAAATACATAACTAATAATAACGTGCTGTATAAAAACATAAATAAAATTAAATTTCAAAATTTTAAAAAATAAAATTTAAAAATAAAACAGAAAAAATTCTTCCCGTCACACAGTTGTATTTATAGGAATGAATTATTTCCATGCTTATATTTATAAATACATAAAAGAGGAATAAAATCTAACTTGAACCAAAAAAGAAAAAAAAAATTGAACCCACGAGTTATACAGAGGAAAACCCTATCACGGCACTTGCTCCAGCGGTAAACAATTCTGAAATTGGTCAGAGGTGGGGAACCATCTCCCAGACAGCCAGCCACCCACCCCCCAGACAAGGAGCGTCCTCATTGAAAAGCTGGGGGACCGTGCCGAGGCATCTGTGAGTAAACGTGAGCTGAGCCCCAGGCCAGCTGCTTCTGATCTGTTCCCACCCTTTCCAGGTAAAACACCTGAATATGTACAAGGGCTTGAAAGCCTAGAGGAAGGACCGTGGAGCCACACCAGCGACAGCACGCAGGCCAACTTGGTGCCTGCAGGCCAGCCAGCGTGGTCCTGGCCCCGGGCGCTCTTCCAGAAGCTTTGCATTGCCCTGCCTGAGATACCCCTCCTGTCCCGGACCCCACTGCTTTTTTCCTTCCTCACCTCTGTCCGGAGAGAAATTCCAGCGGAAGGTATGGGTGACACATCCTCTTCTTTACAGGCGGCAGCCTGGCAACTCCTGCAGAAAGGCCAGCAGAACCCCACTCACACAGGGCCACCCACAAAGCTGTGGCCCCTCACTCCCTCCCACCAGCACAGCCCCGAGACTGCTGACGGGGCAGAGAATATGGAGTCAGGCACAGCTCCAGGGGCTATTGCTGCCTTGAGCGCTGTTTATATTGACCTCAACGAGGCACACCTGGGGAGGGCGGGCCGGCAGGGTAAGGCTGCCCAGGTCAGCTAATCCACAACCCTCAGGGAATCACATTGTTGAAAATGGACCCCGCTAAGGCAGAAGAGAAGCCAAGGGAAAAAAGGACACAATGCCATTTGCAGCACCGTAGATGAGTCTAGAAGTAATCACGTGACTTGTAGTAAGTCAGAAAGTGAAAGACACATATCATATCATATCACTTATAGGTGTTACCTAAAAATGGATACCAGGGCAGATATTTCCACGGAGAAGGGCAATCACAGATTCATTAAACAAACTTATGGTTCACCAATGGAAAGGTGTGAGGATTGGTTTCATTACGATATCGGGGTTAACAGACATATACAAACACAGGTGACATATATAATCACCAAAGACCTACAGAATACCAAGAGAGGACTACTCAACATTCTGTCATAACGTACATGGGAAAAGGATCCCAAGAAGAACAGTCATCTGTATATGTGTAAAAGAACCACATCTTCCACTCCTACAACAAGCCAAACATTGTAATCAAACTTGCTGTAATAAAAAATAAAAACTTAAATTAAAAACACGAACAAGAAGTAGTGAGACAAACGTGAGGGGCTTTCTCCTGGTACATTCCATTCTAAACTCCAATCTAGAACACCACTTCCACTGAGTCTCTCTTGCCCTAGTAACCAGATTTGGTAAGGGTGAACTGCTGCCACCTTGTGGCCGTTTCACACAACAGCAGCTTTAATCCCAACGCTAATGGTCAGTTGATATTCAAAATCATTGCAGGCCTGTAAATGACACCTGCCCTGAAAACAAATCCTGGGGTCACATATCGACCAAAAAATTCAAAGGACGTCCATATTTCAAAACGACCATTTCAAAAGGCATATTTTACGCACATTAGTGTTCTGCTTCTTTTCCTTTCTTTCCTTTTTTGTTAAAAAAAACGGGAATGGAAAAAGGCATTCCTCAGGATGGGTGAAAATCGTTGCAAACGAATCAATGGACACAGGTTTAATCTCCAATATATATAAACAGCTCATGCAGCTTAATATTAAAAAAACAAACAACCCCCCAAAAAATGGGCAGAAGATCTAAAGAGACGTTTCTTCAAAGGAGACAAAGAGATGGCCAAGACGCACATGAAAAGCTGCTCAACAGCACTAATTATTAGAGAAATGCAAATCAAAACTACAATGAGGTATCACCTCACACCTGTTAGAATCGGCATCATCAGAAAATCTACAAACAACCAATTCTGGGGAGGGTGTGGACAAAAGGAGCCCTCTTCCACTATTGGTGGGAATGTAAATTGATACAGTCACTATGGAGAACAGTATGGAGTTTCCTTAAAAAAACTAGAAATAGAATTACCATCTGATCCAGCAATCCCACTTCTGGGCATATACCCAGAGAAAACCGTATTTCAAAAAGGCACATTCACCACAATGTTCGTTGCAGCACTATTTACAATAGCCAGGTAATGGAAGCAACCTAAATGCCCACAGACAGATGAATGGATAAAGATGTGGTACATATATAAAATGGAATATGACTCGGCCATAAAAAGGAATGAAACTGGGTCATTTGTAGAGACATCGATGGATCGAGAGACTGTCATACAGAATGAAGTAAGTCAGAAAGAGGAAAACAAATATTGTATATTAATGCATATATGTGGAGCCTAAAAATGGTACAGATGAACTGGTTTGCAGGGAAGAAATAGAGACACAGAGGTAGAGAACAAACGTATGGACACCAAGTGTGGGAATCCATGGGGTGGTGGTGGTGGGATGAGTTGGGAGATTGGGATTGACCTGTATACATGTATATGCATAAAATACATAACTAATAATAACGTGCTGTATAAAAACATAAATAAAATTAAATTTCAAAATATTAAAAAATAAAATTTAAAAATAAAACAGAAAAAATTCTTCCCGTCACACAGATGTATTTATAGGAATGAATTATTTCCATGCTTATATTTATAAATACATAAAAGAGGAATAAAATCTAACTTGAACCAAAAAAGAAAAAAAAATTGAACCCACGAGTTATACAGAGGAAAACCCTATCAGGTCACTTGCTCCAGTGGTAAACAATTCTGAAATTGGTCAGAGGTGGGGAACCATCTCCCATACAGCCAGCAACCCATCCCCCACGCAAGGAGCGTCCTCATTGCAAAGCTGGGGGACCATGCCGAGGCATCTGTGAGTAAACGTGAGCTGAGGCCCAGGCCAGCTGCTGCTGAACTGTTCCCACCCTTTCCAGGTAAAACACCTGAATATGTACAAGGGCTTGAAAGCCTAGAGGAAGGAGCATGGAGCCACACCAGCGACAGCACGCAGGCCAACTTGGTGCCTGCAGGCCAGCCAGCGTGGTCCTGGACCCTGGCGCTCTTCCAGAAGCTTTCCATTGCCCTGCCTGGGATACCCCTCCTGTCCCGGCCCCCACTGCTTTTTTTCCTTCCTCACCTCTGTCCGGAGAGAAATTCCAGCGGAAGGTATGGGTGACACATCCTCTTCTTTACAGGCGGCAGCCTGGCAACTCCTGCAGAAAGGCCAGCAGAACCCCACTCACACCGGGCCACCCACAAAGCTGTGGCCCCTCACTCCCTCCCACCAGCACAGCCCCGAGACTGCTGACGGGGCAGAGAATATGGAGTCAGGCATAGCTTCAGGGGCTATTGCTGCCTGGAGCGCTGTTTATATTGACCTCAACGAGGCACACCTGGGGAGGGCGGGCCGGCAGGGTAAGGCTGCCCAGGTCAGCTAATCCACAACCCTCAGGGAATCACATTGTTGAAAATGGACCCCGCTAAGGCAGAAGAGAAGCCAAGGGAAAAAAGGACCCAATGCCATTTGCAGCACCGTAGATGAGTCTAGAAGTAATCACGTGACTTGTAGTAAGTCAGAAAGTGAAAGACACATATCATATCATATCACTTATAGGTGTTACCTAAAAATGGATACCAGGGCAGATATTTCCACGGAGAAGGGCAATCACAGATTCATTAAACAAACTTATGGTTCACCAATGGAAAGGTGTGAGGATAGGTTTCATTACGATATCGGGGTTAACAGACATATACAAACACAGGTGACATATATAATCACCAAAGACCTACAGAATACCAAGAGAGGACTACTCAACATTCTGTCATAACGTACATGGGAAAAGGATCCCAAGAAGAACAGTCATCTGTATATGTGTAAAAGAACCCCATCTTCCACACCTACAACAAGCCAAACATTGTAATCAAACTTGCTGTAATAAAAAATAAAAACTTAAATTAAAAACACGAACAAGAAGTAGTGAGACAAACGTGAGGGGCTTTCTCCTGGTACATTCCATTCTAAACTCCAACCTAGAACACCACTTCCACTGAGGCTCTCTTGCCCTAGTAACCAGATTTGGTAAGGGTGAACTGCTGCCACCTTGTGGCCGTTTCACACAACAGCAGCTTTAATCCCAACGCTAATGGTCAGTTGATATTCAAAATCATTGCAGGCCTGTAAATGACACCTGCCCTGAAAACAAATCCTGGGGTCACATATCGACCAAAAATTTCAAAGGACGTCCATATTTCAAAACGACCGTTTCAAAAGGCATATTTTACGCACATTAGTGTTCTGCTTCTTTTCCTTTCTTTCCTTTTTTGTTAAAAAAAACGGGAATGAAAAAAGGCATCCCTCAGGATGGGTGAAAATCGTTGCAAACGAATCAATGGACACAGGTTTAATCTCCAATATATATAAATAGCTCATGCAGCTTAATATTAAAAAAAACAAACAACCCAAAATAAAATGGGCAGAAGATCTAAAGAGACGTTTCTTCAAAGGAGACACAGAGATGGCCAAGACGCCCATGAAAAGCTGCTCAACAGCACTAATTATTAGAGAAATGCAAATCAAAACTACAATGAGGTACCACCTCACACCTGTTAGAATCGGCATCATCAGAAAATCTACAAACAACCAATTCTGGGGAGGGTGTGGACAAAAGGAGCCCTCTTCCACTATTGGTGGGAATGTAAATTGATACAGTCACTATGGAGAACAGTATGGAGTTTCCTTAAAAAAACTAGAAATAGAATTACCATCTGATCCAGCAATCCCACTTCTGGGCATATACCCAGAGAAAACCGTATTTCAAAAAGGCACATTCACCACAATGTTCGTTGCAGCACTATTTACAATAGCCAGGTAATGGAAGCAACCTAAATGCCCACAGACAGATGAATGGATAAAGATGTGGTACATATATAAAATGGAATATGACTCGGCCATAAAAAGGAATGAAACTGGGTCATTTGTAGAGACATCGATGGATCGAGAGACTGTCATACAGAATGAAGTAAGTCAGAAAGAGGAAAACAAATATTGTATATTAATGCATATATGTGGAGCCTAAAAATGGTACAGATGAACTGGTTTGCAGGGAAGAAATAGAGACACAGAGGTAGAGAACAAACGTATGGACACCAAGTGTGGGAAGCCATGGGGTGGTGGTGGTGGGATGAGTTGGGAGATTGGGATTGACCTGTATACATGTATATGCATAAAATACATAACTAATAATAACGTGCTGTATAAAAACATAAATAAAATTAAATTTCAAAATTTTAAAAAATAAAATTTAAAAATAAAACAGAAAAAATTCTTCCCGTCACACAGTTGTATTTATAGGAATGAATTATTTCCATGCTTATATTTATAAATACATAAAAGAGGAATAAAATCTAACTTGAACCAAAAAAGAAAAAAAAAATTGAACCCACGAGTTATACAGAGGAAAACCCTATCACGGCACTTGCTCCAGCGGTAAACAATTCTGAAATTGGTCAGAGGTGGGGAACCATCTCCCAGACAGCCAGCCACCCACCCCCCAGACAAGGAGCGTCCTCATTGAAAAGCTGGGGGACCGTGCCGAGGCATCTGTGAGTAAACGTGAGCTGAGCCCCAGGCCAGCTGCTTCTGATCTGTTCCCACCCTTTCCAGGTAAAACACCTGAATATGTACAAGGGCTTGAAAGCCTAGAGGAAGGACCGTGGAGCCACACCAGCGACAGCACGCAGGCCAACTTGGTGCCTGCAGGCCAGCCAGCGTGGTCCTGGCCCCGGGCGCTCTTCCAGAAGCTTTGCATTGCCCTGCCTGAGATACCCCTCCTGTCCCGGACCCCACTGCTTTTTTCCTTCCTCACCTCTGTCCGGAGAGAAATTCCAGCGGAAGGTATGGGTGACACATCCTCTTCTTTACAGGCGGCAGCCTGGCAACTCCTGCAGAAAGGCCAGCAGAACCCCACTCACACAGGGCCACCCACAAAGCTGTGGCCCCTCACTCCCTCCCACCAGCACAGCCCCGAGACTGCTGACGGGGCAGAGAATATGGAGTCAGGCACAGCTCCAGGGGCTATTGCTGCCTGGAGCGCTGTTTATATTGACCTCAACGAGGCACACCTGGGGAGGGCGGGCCGGCAGGGTAAGGCTGCCCAGGTCAGCTAATCCACAACCCTCAGGGAATCACATTGTTGAAAATGGACCCCGCTAAGGCAGA
The DNA here is from genome assembly GCF_964341445.2 of Mesoplodon mirus. NCBI lineage: Eukaryota > Metazoa > Chordata > Mammalia > Artiodactyla > Ziphiidae > Mesoplodon > Mesoplodon mirus. Next base: position 3,031,362 of record NW_028295810.1, read on the forward strand.
AGAGAAGCCAAGGGAAAAAAGGACACAATGCCATTTGCAGCACCGTAGATGAGTCTAGAAGTAATCACGTGACTTGTAGTAAGTCAGAAAGTGAAAGACACATATCATATCATATCACTTATAGGTGTTACCTAAAAATGGATACCAGGGCAGATATTTCCACGGAGAAGGGCAATCACAGATTCATTAAACAAACTTATGGTTCACCAATGGAAAGGTGTGAGGATAGGTTTCATTACGATATCGGGGTTAACAGACATATACAAACACAGGTGACATATATAATCACCAAAGACCTACAGAATACCAAGAGAGGACTACTCAACATTCTGTCATAACGTACATGGGAAAAGGATCCCAAGAAGAACAGTCATCTGTATATGTGTAAAAGAACCACATCTTCCACTCCTACAACAAGCCAAACATTGTAATCAAACTTGCTGTAATAAAAAATAAAAACTTAAATTAAAAACACGAACAAGAAGTAGTGAGACAAACGTGAGGGGCTTTCTCCTGGTACATTCCATTCTAAACTCCAATCTAGAACACCACTTCCACTGAGTCTCTCTTGCCCTAGTAACCAGATTTGGTAAGGGTGAACTGCTGCCACCTTGTGGCCGTTTCACACAACAGCAGCTTTAATCCCAACGCTAATGGTCAGTTGATATTCAAAATCATTGCAGGCCTGTAAATGACACCTGCCCTGAAAACAAATCCTGGGGTCACATATCGACCAAAAAATTCAAAGGACGTCCATATTTCAAAACGACCATTTCAAAAGGCATATTTTACGCACATTAGTGTTCTGCTTCTTTTCCTTTCTTTCCTTTTTTGTTAAAAAAAACGGGAATGGAAAAAGGCATCCCTCAGGATGGGTGAAAATCGTTGCAAACGAATCAATGGACACAGGTTTAATCTCCAATATATATAAACAGTTCATGCAGCTTAATATTAAAAAAACAAACAACCCCCCAAAAAATGGGCAGAAGATCTAAAGAGACGTTTCTTCAAAGGAGACAAAGAGATGGCCAAGACGCACATGAAAAGCTGCTCAACAGCACTAATTATTAGAGAAATGCAAATCAAAACTACAATGAGGTATCACCTCACACCTGTTAGAATCGGCATCATCAGAAAATCTACAAACAACCAATTCTGGGGAGGGTGTGGACAAAAGGAGCCCTCTTCCACTATTGGTGGGAATGTAAATTGATACAGTCACTATGGAGAACAGTATGGAGTTTCCTTAAAAAAACTAGAAATAGAATTACCATCTGATCCAGCAATCCCACTTCTGGGCATATACCCAGAGAAACCGTATTTCAAAAAGGCACATTCACCACAATGTTCGTTGCAGCACTATTTACAATAGCCAGGTAATGGAAGCAACCTAAATGCCCACAGACAGATGAATGGATAAAGATGTGGTACATATATAAAATGGAATATGACTCGGCCATAAAAAGGAATGAAACTGGGTCATTTGTAGAGACATCGATGGATCGAGAGACTGTCATACAGAATGAAGTAAGTCAGAAAGAGGAAAACAAATATTGTATATTAATGCATATATGTGGAGCCTAAAAATGGTACAGATGAACTGGTTTGCAGGGAAGAAATAGAGACACAGAGGTAGAGAACAAACGTATGGACACCAAATGTGGGAAGCCATGGGGTGGTGGTGGTGGGATGAGTTGGGAGTTTGGGATTGACCTGTATACATGTATATACATAAAATACATAACTAATAATAACGTGCTGTATAAAGAATGAATAAAATTAAATTTCAAAATTTTAAAAAATAAAATTTAAAAATAAAACAGAAAAAATTCTTCCCATCACACAGATGTATTTATAGGAAAGAAATATTTCCATGCTTATATCTATAAATACATAAAAGGGGAATAAAATCTAACTTGAACCATAAAAGAAAAAAAAAACCTGAACCCAGGGGTTATACAGAGGAAAACCCTATCAGGGCACTTGCTCCAGTGGTAAACAATTCTGAAATTGGTCAGAGGTGGGGAACCATCTCCCATACAGCCAGCAACCCACCCCCAACGCAAGGAGCGTCCTCATTGCAAAGCTGGTGGACCGTGCCGAGGCCTCTGTGAGTAAACGTGAGCTGAGCCCCAGGCCAGCTGCTGCTGAACTGTTCCCACCCTTTCCAGGTAAAACACCTGAATATGTACAAGGGCTTGAAAGCCTAGAGGAAGGACCGTGGAGCCACACCAGCGACAGCACGCAGGCCAACTTGGTGCCTGCAGGCCAGCCAGCGTGGTCCTGGACCCTGGCGCTCTTCCAGAAGCTTTCCATTGCCCTGCCTGAGATACCCCTCCTGTCCCGGCCCCCACTGCTTTTTTCCTTCCTCACCTCTGTCCGGAGAGAAATTCCAGCGGAAGGTATGGGTGACACATCCTCTTCTTTACAGGCGGCAGCCTGGCAACTCCTGCAGAAAGGCCAGCAGAACCCCACTCAAACCGGGCCACCCACAAAGCTGTGGCCCCTCACTCCCTCCCACGAGCACAGCCCCGAGACTGCTGATGGGGCAGAGAATATGGAGTCAGGCACAGCTTCAGGGGCTATTGCTGCCTGGAGCTCTGTTTATATTGACCTCAACGAGGCACACCTGGGGAGGGCGGGCCGGCAGGGTAAGGCTGCCCAGGTCAGCTAATCCACAACCCTCAGGGAATCACATTGTTGAAAATGGACCCCGCTAAGGCAGAAGAGAAGCCAAGGGATAAAAGGACACAATGCCATTTGCAGCACCGTAGATGAGTCTAGAAGTAATCACGTGACTTGTAGTAAGTTAGAAAGTGAAAGACACATATCATATCATATCACTTATAGGTGTTACCTAAAAATGGATACCAGGGCAGATATTTCCACGGAGAAGGGCAATCACAGATTCATTAAACAAACTTATGGTTCACCAATGGAAAGGTGTGAGGATTGGTTTCATTACGATATCGGGGTTAACAGACATATACAAACACAGGTGATATATATAATCACCAAAGACCTACAGAATACCAAGAGGGGACTACTCAACATTCTGTCATAACGTACATGGGAAAAGGATCCCAGGAAGAACAGTCATCTGTATATGTGTAAAAGAACCACATCTTCAACACCTACAACAAGACAAACATTGTAATCAAACTTGCTGTAATAAAAAATAAAAAATTAAATTAAAAACACGAACAAGAAGTAGTGAGACAAACGTGAGGGGCTTTCTCCTGGTACATTCCATTCTAAACTCCAACCTAGAACACCACTTCCACTGAGGCTCTCTTGCCCTAGTAACCAGATTTGGTAAGGGTGAACTGCTGCCACCTTGTGGCCGTTTCACACAACAGCAGCTTTAATCCCAACGCTAATGGTCAGTTGATATTCAAAATCATTGCAGGCCTGTAAATGACACCTGCGCTGAAAACAAATCCTGGGGTCACATATCGACCAAAAAAATCAAAGGACGTCCATTTTTCAAAACGACCGTTTCAAAAGGCATATTTTACGCACATTAGTGTTCTGCTTCTTTTCCTTTCTTTCCTTTTTTGTTAAAAAACACGGGAATGGAAAAAGGCATCCCTTAGAATGGGCGAAAATCGTTGCAAACGAATCAATGGACAGAGGCTTAATCTCCAATATATATAAACAGCTCATGCAGCTTAATATTAAAAAAAACAAACAACCCAAAATAAAATGGGCAGAAGATCTAAAGAGACGTTTCTTCAAAGGAGACACAGAGATGGCCAAGATGCACATGAAAAGCTGCTCAACAGCACTAATTATTAGAGAAATGCAAATCAAAACTACAATGAGGTATCACCTCACACCTGTTAGAATCGGCATCATCAGAAAATCTACAAACAACCAATTCTGGGGAGGGTGTGGACAAAAGGAGCCCTCTTCCACTATTGGTGGGAATGTAAATTGATACAGTCACTATGGAGAACAGTATGGAGTTTCCTTAAAAAAACTAGAAATAGAATTACCATCTGATCCAGCAATCCCACTTCTGGGCATATACCCAGAGAAAACCGTATTTCAAAAAGGCACATTCACCACAATGTTCGTTGCAGCACTATTTACAATAGCCAGGTAATGGAAGCAACCTAAATGCCCACAGACAGATGAATGGATAAAGATGTGGTACATATATAAAATGGAATATGACTCGGCCATAAAAAGGAATGAAACTGGGTCATTTGTAGAGACATCGATGGATCGAGAGACTGTCATACAGAATGAAGTAAGTCAGAAAGAGGAAAACAAATATTGTATATTAATGCATATATGTGGAGCCTAAAAATGGTACAGATGAACTGGTTTGCAGGGAAGAAATAGAGACACAGAGGTAGAGAACAAACGTATGGACACCAAGTGTGGGAAGCCATGGGGTGGTGGTGGTGGGATGAGTTGGGAGATTGGGATTGACCTGTATACATGTATATGCATAAAATACATAACTAATAATAACGTGCTGTATAAAAACATAAATAAAATTAAATTTCAAAATTTTAAAAAATAAAATTTAAAAATAAAACAGAAAAAATTCTTCCCGTCACACAGATGTATTTATAGGAATGAATTATTTCCATGCTTATATTTATAAATACATAAAAGAGGAATAAAATCTAACTTGAACCAAAAAAGAAAAAAAAATTGAACCCACGAGTTATACAGAGGAAAACCCTATCAGGGCACTTGCTCCAGTGGTAAACAATTCTGAAATTGGTCAGAGGTGGGGAACCATCTCCCATACAGCCAGCAACCCACACCCCACGCAAGGAGCGTCCTCATTGCAAAGCTGGGGGACCATGCCGAGGCATCTGTGAGTAAACGTGAGCTGAGCCCCAGGCCAGCTGCTGCTGAACTGTTCCCACCCTTTCCAGGTAAAACACCTGAATATGTACAAGGGCTTGAAAGCCTAGAGGAAGGACCATGGAGCCACACCAGCGACAGCACGCAGGCCAACTTGGTGCCTGCAGGCCAGCCAGCGTGGTCCTGGACCCTGGAGCTCTTCCAGAAGCTTTCCATTGCCCTGCCTGAGATACCCCTCCTGTCCCGGACCCCACTGCTTTTTTTCCTTCCTCACCTCTGTCCGGAGAGAAATTCCAGCGGAAGGTATGGGTGACACATCCTCTTCTTTACAGGCGGCAGCCTGGCAACTCCTGCAGAAAGGCCAGCAGAACCCCACTCACACCGGGCCACCCACAAAGCTGTGGCCCCTCACTCCCTCCCACCAGCACAGCCCCGAGACTGCTGACGGGGCAGAGAATATGGAGTCAGGCACAGCTTCAGGGGCTTGCTGCCTGGAGCGCTGTTTATATTGACCTCAACGAGGCACACCTGGGGAGGGCGGGCCGGCAGGGTAAGGCTGCCCAGGTCAGCTAATCCACAACCCTCAGGGAATCACATTGTTGAAAATGGACGCCGCTAAGGCAGAAGAGAAGCCAAGGGAAAAAAGGACACAATGCCATTTGCAGCACCGTAGATGAGTCTAGAAGTAATCACGTGACTTGTAGTAAGTCAGAAAGTGAAAGACACATATCATATCATATCACTTATAGGTGTTACCTAAAAATGGATACCAGGGCAGATATTTCCACGGAGAAGGGCAATCACAGATTCATTAAACAAACTTATGGTTCACCAATGGAAAGGTGTGAGGATTGGTTTCATTACGATATCGGGGTTAACAGACATATACAAACACAGGTGACATATATAATCACCAAAGACCTACAGAATACCAAGAGAGGACAACTCAACATTCTGTCATAACGTACATGGGAAAAGGATCCCAAGAAGAACAGTCATCTGTACATGTGTAAAAGAACCACATCTTCCACACCTACAACAAGCCAAACATTGTAATCAAACTTGCTGTAATAAAAAATAAAAACTTAAATTAAAAACACGAACAAGAAATAGTGAGACAAACGTGAGGGGCTTTCTCCTGGTACATTCCATTCTAAACTCCAACCTAGAACACCACTTCCACTGAGGCTCTCTTGCCCTAGTAACCAGATTTGGTAAGGGTGAACTGCTGCCACCTTGAGGCCGTTTCACACAACAGCAGCTTTAATCCCAACGCTAATGGTCAGTTGATATTCAAAATCATTGCAGGCCTGTAAATGACATCTGCCCTGAAAACAAATCCTGGGGTCACATATCGACCAAAAATTTCAAAGGACGTCCATATTTCAAAACGACCGTTTCAAAAGGCATATTTTACGCACATTAGTGTTCTGCTTCTTTTCCTTTCTTTCCTTTTTTGTTAAAAAAAACGGGAATGAAAAAAGGCATCCCTCAGGATGGGTGAAAATCGTTGCAAACGAATCAATGGACAGAGGTTTAATCTCCAATATATATAAATAGCTCATGCAGCTTAATATTAAAAAAACAAACAACCCAAAATAAAATGGGCAGAAGATCTAAAGAGACGTTTCTTCAAAGGAGACACAGAGATGGCCAAGACGCCCATGAAAATTGCTCAACAGCACTAATTATTAGAGAAATTCAAATCAAAACTACAATGAGGTATCACCTCACACCTGTTAGAATCGGCATCATCAGAAAATCTACAAACAACCAATTCTGGGGAGGGTGTGGACAAAAGGAGCCCTCTTCCACTATTGGTGGGAATGTAAATTGATACAGTCACTATGGAGAACAGTATGGAGTTTCCTTTAAAAAACTAGAAATAGAATTACCATCTGATCCAGCAATCCCACTTCTGGGCATATACCCAGAGAAAACCGTATTTCAAAAAGGCACATTCACCACAATGTTCGTTGCAGCACTATTTACAATAGCCAGGTAATGGAAGCAACCTAAATGCCCACAGACAGATGAATGGATAAAGATGTGGTACATACATAAAATGGAATATTACTCGGCCATAAAAAGGAATGAAACTGGGTCATTTGTAGAGACATCGATGGATCGAGAGACTGTCATACAGAATGAAGTAAGTCAGAAAGAGGAAAACAAATATTGTATATTAATGCATATATGTGGAGCCTAAAAATGGTACAGATGAACTGGTTTGCAGGGAAGAAATAGAGACACAGAGGTAGAGAACAAACGTATGGACACCAAGTGTGGGAATCCATGGGGTGGTGGTGGTGGGATGAGTTGGGAGATTGGGATTGACCTGTATACATGTATATGCATAAAATACATAACTAATAATAACGTGCTGTATAAAAACATAAATAAAATTAAATTTCAAAATTTTAAAAAATAAAATTTAAAAATAAAACAGAAAAAATTCTTCCCGTCACACAGATGTATTTATAGGAATGAATTATTTCCATGCTTATATTTATAAATACATAAAAGAGGAATAAAATCTAACTTGAAACAAAAAAGAAAAAAAAAAATTGAACCCACGAGTTATACAGAGGAAAACCCTATCACGGCACTTGCTCCAGCAGTAAACAATTCTGAAATTGGTCAGAGGTGGGGAACCATCTCCCATACAGCCAGCCACCCACCCCCCAGACAAGGAGCGTCCTCATTGAACAGCTGGGGGACCGTGCCGAGGCATCTGTGAGTAAACGTGAGCTGAGCCCCAGGCCAGCTGCTGCTGATCTGTTCCCACCCTTTCCAGGTAAAACACCTGAATATGTACAAGTGCTTGAAAGCCTAGAGGAAGGACCGTGGAGCCACACCAGCGACAGCACGCAGGCCAACTTGGTGCCTGCAGGCCAGCCAGCGTGGTCCTGGCCCCGGGCGCTCTTCCAGAAGCTTTCCATTGCCCTGCCTGAGATACCCCTCCTGTCCCGGACCCCACTGCTTTTTTCCTTCCTCACCTCTGTCCGGAGAGAAATTCCAGCGGAAGGTATGGGTGACACATCCTCTTCTTTACAGGCGGCAGCCTGGCAACTCCTGCAGAAAGGCCAGCAGAACCCCACTCACACCGGGCCACCCACAAAGCTGTGGCCCCTCACTCCCTCCCACCAGCACAGCCCCGAGACTGCTGACGGGGCAGAGAATATGGAGTCAGGCACAGCTTCAGGGGCTATTGCTGCCTGGAGCTCTGTTTATATTGACCTCAACGAGGCACACCTGGGGAGGGCGGGCCGGCAGTGTAAGGCTGCCCAGGTCACCTAATCCACAACCCTCAGGGAATCACATTGTTGAAAATGGACCCCGCTAAGGCAGAAGAGAAGCCAAGGGAAAAAAGGACACAATGCCATTTGCAGCACCGTAGATGAGTCTAGAAGTAATCACGTGACTTGTAGTAAGTCAGAAAGTGAAAGACACATATCATATCATATCACTTATAGGTGTTACCTAAAAATGGATACCAGGGCAGATATTTCCACGGAGAAGGGCAATCACAGATTCATTAAACAAACTTATGGTTCACCAATGGAAAGGTGTGAGGATAGTTTTCATTACGATATCGGGGTTAACAGACATATACAAACACAGGTGACATATATAATCACCAAAGACCTACAGAATACCAAGAGAGGACAACTCAACATTCTGTCATAACGTACATGGGAAAAGGATCCCAAGAAGAACAGTCATCTGTATATGTGTAAAAGAACCACATCTTCCACACCTACAACAAGCCAAACATTGTAATCAAACTTGCTGTAATAAAAAATAAAAACTTAAATTAAAAACACGAACAAGAAATAGTGAGACAAACGTGAGGGGCTTTCTCCTGGTACATTCCATTCTAAACTCCAACCTAGAACACCACTTCCACTGAGGCTCTCTTGCCCTAGTAACCAGATTTGGTAAGGGTGAACTGCTGCCACCTTGAGGCCGTTTCACACAACAGCAGCTTTAATCCCAACGCTAATGGTCAGTTGATATTCAAAATCATTGCAGGCCTGTAAATGACATCTGCCCTGAAAACAAATCCTGGGGTCACATATCGACCAAAAATTTCAAAGGACGTCCATATTTCAAAACGACCGTTTCAAAAGGCATATTTTACGCACATTAGTGTTCTGCTTCTTTTCCTTTCTTTCCTTTTTTGTTAAAAAAAACGGGAATGAAAAAAGGCATCCCTCAGGATGGGTGAAAATCGTTGCAAACGAATCAATGGACACAGGTTTAATCTCCAATATATATAAATAGCTCATGCAGCTTAATATTAAAAAAACAAACAACCCAAAATAAAATGGGCAGAAGATCTAAAGAGACGTTTCTTCAAAGGAGACACAGAGATGGCCAAGACGCCCATGAAAAGCTGCTCAACAGCACTAATTATTAGAGAAATGCAAATCAAAACTACAATGAGGTATCACCTCACACCTGTTAGAATCGGCATCATCAGAAAATCTACAAACAACCAATTCTGGGGAGGGTGTGGACAAAAGGAGCCCTCTTCCACTATTGGTGGGAATGTAAATTGATACAGTCACTATGGAGAACAGTATGGAGTTTCCTTTAAAAAACTAGAAATAGAATTACCATCTGATCCAGCAATCCCACTTCTGGGCATATACCCAGAGAAAACCGTATTTCAAAAAGGCACATTCACCACAATGTTCGTTGCAGCACTATTTACAATAGCCAGGTAATGGAAGCAACCTAAATGCCCACAGACAGATGAATGGATAAAGATGTGGTACATATATAAAATGGAATATTACTCGGCCATAAAAAGGAATGAAACTGGGTCATTTGTAGAGACATCGATGGATCGAGAGACTGTCATACAGAATGAAGTAAGTCAGAAAGTGGAAAACAAATATTGTATATTAATGCATATATGTGGAGCCTAAAAATGGTACAGATGAACTGGTTTGCAGGGAAGAAGTAGAGACACAGAGGTAGAGAACAAACGTATGGACACCAAGTGTGGGAATCCATGGGGTGGTGGTGGTGGGATGAGTTGGGAGATTGGGATTGACCTGTATACATGTATATGCATAAAATACATAACTAATAATAACGTGCTGTATAAAAACATAAATAAAATTAAATTTCAAAATTTTAAAAAATAAAATTTAAAAATAAAACAGAAAAAATTCTTCCCGTCACACAGATGTATTTATAGGAATGAATTATTTCCATGCTTATATTTATAAATACATAAAAGAGGAATAAAATCTAACTTGAACCAAAAAAGAAAAAAAAATTGAACCCACGAGTTATACAGAGGAAAACCCTATCACGGCACTTGCTCCAGCAGTAAACAATTCTGAAATTGGTCAGAGGTGGGGAACCATCTCCCATACAGCCAGCCACCCACCCCCCAGACAAGGAGCGTCCTCATTGAACAGCTGGGGGACCGTGCCGAGGCATCTGTGAGTAAACGTGAGCTGAGCCCCAGGCCAGCTGCTGCTGATCTGTTCCCACCCTTTCCAGGTAAAACACCTGAATATGTACAAGTGCTTGAAAGCCTAGAGGAAGGACCGTGGAGCCACACCAGCGACAGCACGCAGGCCAACTTGGTGCCTGCAGGCCAGCCAGCGTGGTCCTGGCCCCAGGCGCTCTTCCAGAAGCTTTCCATTGCCCTGCCTGAGATACCCCTCCTGTCCCGGACCCCACTGCTTTTTTCCTTCCTCACCTCTGTCCGGAGAGAAATTCCAGCGGAAGGTATGGGTGACACATCCTCTTCTTTACAGGCGGCAGCCTGGCAACTCCTGCAGAAAGGCCAGCAGAACCCCACTCACACCGGGCCACCCACAAAGCTGTGGCCCCTCACGCCCTCCCACCAGCACAGCCCCGAGACTGCTGACGGGGCAGAGAATATGGAGTCAGGCACAGCTTCAGGGGCTATTGCTGCCTGGAGCTCTGTTTATATTGACCTCAACGAGGCACACCTGGGGAGGGCGGGCCGGCAGTGTAAGGCTGCCCAGGTCACCTAATCCACAACCCTCAGGGAATCACATTGTTGAAAATGGACCCCGCTAAGGCAGAAGAGAAGCCAAGGGAAAAAAGGACACAATGCCATTTGCAGCACCGTAGATGAGTCTAGAAGTAATCACGTGACTTGTAGTAAGTCAGAAAGTGAAAGACACATATCATATCATATCACTTATAGGTGTTACCTAAAAATGGATACCAGGGCAGATATTTCCACGGAGAAGGGCAATCACAGATTCATTAAACAAACTTATGGTTCACCAATGGAAAGGTGTGAGGATTGGTTTCATTATGATATCGGGGTTAACAGACATATACAAACACAGGTGACATATATAATCACCAAAGACCTACAGAATACCAAGAGAGGACTACTCAACATTCTATCATAACGTACATGGGAAAAGGATCCCAAGAAGTACAGTCATCTGTATATGTGTAAAAGAACCACATCTTCCACACCTACAACAAGCCAAACATTGTAATCAAACTTGCTGTAATAAAAAATAAAAAAAATTAAATTAAAAACAAGAACAAGATGTAGTGAGACAAACGTGAGGGGCTTTCTCCTGGCACATTCCATTCTAAATTCGAATCTAGAACACCACTTCCACTGAGGCTCTCTTGCCCTAGTAACCAGATTTGGTAAGGGTGAACTGCTGCCACCTTGTGGCCGTTTCACACAACAGCAGCTTTAATCCCAACGCTAATGGTCAGTTGATATTCAAAATCATTGCAGGCCTGTAAATGACACCTGCCCAGAAAACAAATCCTGGGGTCACATATCGACCAAAAAATTCAAAGGACGTCCTTATTTCAAAATGACCGTTTCAAAAGGCATATTTTACGCACATTAGTGTTCTGCTTCTTTTCCTTTCTTTCCTTTTTTGTTAAAAAAAACGGGAATGGAAAAAGGCATCCCTCAGGCTGGGTGAAAATCGTTGCAAACGAATCAATGGACACAGGATTAATCTCCAATATATATAAACAGCTCATGCAGCTTAATATTAAAAAAACAAACAACCCCCCCAAAAATGGGCAGAAGATCTAAAGAGACGTTTCTTCAAAGGAGACACAGAGATGGCCAAGACGCCCATGAAAAGCTGCTCAACAGCACTAATTATTAGAGAAATGCAAATCAAAACTACAATGAGGTATCACCTCACACCTGTTAGAATCGGCATCATCAGAAAATCTACAAACAACCAATTCTGGGGAGGGTGTGGACAAAAGGAACCCTCTTCCACTATTGGTGGGAATGTAAATTGATACAGTCACTATGGAGAACAGTATGGAGTTTCCTTAAAAAAACTAGAAATAGAATTACCATCTGATCCAGCAATCCCACTTCTGGGCATATACCCAGAGAAAACCGTATTTCAAAAAGGCACATTCACCACAATGTTCGTTGCAGCACTATTTACAATAGCCAGGTAATGGAAGCAACCTAAATGCCCACAGACAGATGAATGGATAAAGATGTGGTACATATATAAAATGGAATATGACTCGGCCATAAAAAGGAATGAAACTGGGTCATTTGTAGAGACATCGATGGATCGAGAGACTGTCATACAGAATGAAGTAAGTCAGAATGAGGAAAACAAATATTGTATATTAATGCATATATGTGGAGCCTAAAAATGGTACAGATGAACTGGTTTGCAGGGAAGAAATAGAGACACAGAGGTAGAGAACAAACGTATGGACACCAAATGTGGGAATCCATGGGGTGGTGGTGGTGGGATGAGTTGGGAGTTTGGGATTGACCTGTATACATGTATATACATAAAATACATAACTAATAATAACGTGCTGTATAAAGAATGAATAAAATTAAATTTCAAAATTTTAAAAAATAAAATTTAAAAATAAAACAGAAAAAATTCTTCCCATCACACAGATGTATTTATAGGAAAGAAATATTTCCATGCTTATATCTATAAATACATAAAAGGGGAATAAAATCTAACTTGAACCATAAAAGCAAAAAAAAAACCTGAACCCAGGAGTTATACAGAGGAAAACCCTATCAGGGCACTTGCTCCAGTGGTAAACAATTCTGAAATTGGTCAGAGGTGGGGAACCATCTCCCATACAGCCAGCAACCCACCCCCAACGCAAGGAGCGTCCTCATTGCAAAGCTGGTGGACCGTGCCGAGGCCTCTGTGAGTAAACGTGAGCTGAGCCCCAGGCCAGCTGCTGCTGAACTGTTCCCACCCTTTCCAGGTAAAACACCTGAATATGTACAAGGGCTTGAAAGCCTAGAGGAAGGACCGTGGAGCCACACCAGCGACAGCACGCAGGACAACTTGGTGCCTGCAGGCCAGCCAGCGTGGTCCTGGACCCTGGCGCTCTTCCAGAAGCTTTCCATTGCCCTGCCTGAGATACCCCTCCTGTCCCGGCCCCCACTGCTTTTTTCCTTCCTCACCTCTGTCCGGAGAGAAATTCCAGCGGAAGGTATGGGTGACACATCCTCTTCTTTACAGGCGGCAGCCTGGCAACTCCTGCAGAAAGGCCAGCAGAACCCCACTCACAACGGGCCACCCACAAAGCTGTGGCCCCTCACTCCCTCCCACGAGCACAGCCCCGAGACTGCTGATGGGGCAGAGAATATGGAGTCAGGCACAGCTTCAGGGGCTATTGCTGCCTGGAGCTCTGTTTATATTGACCTCAACGAGGCACACCTGGGGAGGGCGGGCCGGCAGGGTAAGGCTGCCCAGGTCAGCTAATCCACAACCCTCAGGGAATCACATTGTTGAAAATGGACCCCGCTAAGGCAGAAGAGAAGCCAAGGGAAAAAAGGACACAATGCCATTTGCAGCACCGTAGATGAGTCTAGAAGTAATCACGTGACTTGTAGTAAGTCAGAAAGTGAAAGACACATATCATATCATATCACTTATAGGTGTTACCTAAAAATGGATACCAGGGCAGATATTTCCACGGAGAAGGGCAATCACAGATTCATTAAACAAACTTATGGTTCACCAATGGAAAGGTGTGAGGATAGGTTTCATTACGATATCGGGGTTAACAGACATATACAAACACAGGTGACATATATAATCACCAAAGACCTACAGAATACCAAGAGAGGACTACTCAACATTCTGTCATAACGTACATGGGAAAAGGATCCCAAGAAGAACAGTCATCTGTATATGTGTAAAAGAACCCCGTCTTCCACACCTACAACAAGCCAAACATTGTAATCAAACTTGCTGTAATAAAAAATAAAAACTTAAATTAAAAACACGAACAAGAAGTAGTGAGACAAACGTGAGGGGCTTTCTCCTGGTACATTCCATTCTAAACTCCAACCTAGAACACCACTTCCACTGAGGCTCTCTTGCCCTAGTAACCAGATTTGGTAAGGGTGAACTGCTGCCACCTTGTGGCCGTTTCACACAACAGCAGCTTTAATCCCAACGCTAATGGTCAGTTGATATTCAAAATCATTGCAGGCCTGTAAATGACACCTGCCCTGAAAACAAATCCTGGGGTCACATATCGACCAAAAATTTCAAAGGACGTCCATATTTCAAAACGACCGTTTCAAAAGGCATATTTTACGCACATTAGTGTTCTGCTTCTTTTCCTTTCTTTCCTTTTTTGTTAAAAAAAACGGGAATGAAAAAAGGCATCCCTCAGGATGGGTGAAAATCGTTGCAAACGAATCAATGGACACAGGTTTAATCTCCAATATATATAAATAGCTCATGCAGCTTAATATTAAAAAAAACAAACAACCCAAAATAAAATGGGCAGAAGATCTAAAGAGACGTTTCTTCAAAGGAGACACAGAGATGGCCAAGACGCCCATGAAAAGCTGCTCAACAGCACTAATTATTAGAGAAATGCAAATCAAAACTACAATGAGGTATCACCTCACACCTGTTAGAATCGGCATCATCAGAAAATCTACAAACAACCAATTCTGGGGAGGGTGTGGACAAAAGGAGCCCTCTTCCACTATTGGTGGGAATGTAAATTGATACAGTCACTATGGAGAACAGTATGGAGTTTCCTTAAAATAACTAGAAATAGAATTACCATCTGATCCAGCAATCCCACTTCTGGGCATATACCCAGAGAAAACCGTATTTCAAAAAGGCACATTCACCACAATGTTCGTTGCAGCACTATTTACAATAGCCAGGTAATGGAAGCAACCTAAATGCCCACAGACAGATGAATGGATAAAGATGTGGTACATATATAAAATGGAATATTAATCGGCCATAAAAAGGAATGAAACTGGGTCATTTGTAGAGACATCGATGGATCGAGAGACTGTCATACAGAATGAAGTAAGTCAGAAAGAGGAAAACAAATATTGTATATTAATGCATATATGTGGAGCCTAAAAATGGTACAGATGAACTGCTTTGCAGGGAAGAAATAGAGACACTGAGGTAGAGAACAAACGTATGGACACCAAGTGTGGGAAGCCATGGGGTGGTGGTGGTGGGATGAGTTGGGAGTTTGGGATTGACCTGTATACATGTATATGCATAAACTACATAAGTAATAATAACGTGCTGTATAAGAAAATAAATAAAATTAAATTTCAAAATTTTAAAAAATAAAATTTAAAAATAAAACAGAAAAAAGTTCTCCCATCACACAGATGTATTTATAGGAAAGAATTATTTCCATGCTTATATCTATAAATACATAAAAGGGGAATAAAATCTAACTTGAACCAAAAAAGAAAAAAAAAACCTGAACCCAGGAGTTATACAGAGGAAAACCCTATCAGGGCACTTGCTCCAGTGGTAAACAATTCTGAAATTGGTCAGAGGTGGGGAACCATCTCCCATACAGCCAGCAACCCACCCCCCACGCAAGGAGCGTCCTCATTGCAAAGCTGGGGGACCGTGCCGAGGCATCTGTGAGTAAACGTGAGCTGAGCCCCAGGCCAGCTGCTGCTGAACTGTTCCCACCCTTTCCAGGTAAAACACCTGAATATGTACAAGGGCTTGAAAGCCTACAGGAAGGACCGTGGAGCCACACCAGCGACAGCACACAGGCCAACTTGGTGCCTGCAGGCCAGCCAGCGTGGTCCTGGCCCCGGCGCTCTTCCAGAAGCATTCCATTGCCCTGCCTGAGATACCCATCCTGTCCCGGCCCCTACTGCTTTTTTCCTTCCTCACCTCTGTCCGGAGAGAAATTCCAGCGGAAGGTATGGGTGACACATCCTCTTCTTTACAGGCGGCAGCCTGGCAACTCCTGCAGAAAGGCCAGCAGAACCCCACTCACACCGGGCCACCCACAAAGCTGTGGCCCCTCACTCCCTCCCACCAGCACAGCCCCGAGACTGCTGACGGGGCAGAGAATATGGAGTCAGGCACAGCTTCAGAGGCTACTGCTGCCTGGAGCGCTTTTTATATTGACCTGAACGAGGCACACCTGGGGAGGGCAGGCCGGCAGGGTAAGGCTGCCCAGGTCAGCTAATCCACAACCCTCAGGGAATCACATTGTTGAAAATGGACCCCGCAAAGGCAGAAGAGAAGCCAAGGGAAAAAAGGACAAAATGCCATTTGCAGCCCTGTAGATGAGTCTAGAAGTAATCACGTGACTTGTAGTAAGTCAGAAAGTGAAAGACACATATCATATCACTTAGAGGTGTTACCTAAAAATGGATACCAGGGCAGATATTTCCACGGAGAAGGGCAATCACAGATTCATTAAACAAACTTATGGTTCACCAATGGAAAGGTGTGAGGATTGGTTTCATTACGATATCGGGGTTAACAGACATCTACAAACACAGGTGACATATATAATCACCAAAGACCTACAGAATACCAAGAGAGGACTACTCAACATTCTGTCATAACGTACATGGGAAAAGGATCCCAGGAAGTAAAGACATGTCTATATGTGTAAAAGAACCACATCTTCCACACCTACAACAAGCCAAACATTGTAATCAAACTTGCTGTAATAAAAAATAAAAAATTAAATTAAAAACACGAACAAGAAGTAGTGAGACAAACGTGAGGGGCTTTCTCCTGGCACATTCCATTCTAAACTCCAATCTAGAACACCACTTCCACTGAGGCTCTCTTGCCCTAGTAACCAGATTTGGTAAGGGTGAACTGCTGCCACCTTGTGGCCGTTTCACACAACAGCAGCTTTAATCCCAGCGCTAATGGTCAGTTGATATTCAAAATCATTGCAGGCCTGTAAATGACACCTGCCTTGAAAACCAATCCTGGGGTCACATATCAACCAAAAAATTCAAAGGACGTCCATATTTCAAAAGGACCGTTTCAAAAGGCATATTTTACGCACATTAGTGTTCTGCTTCTTTTCCTTTCTTTCCTTTTTTGTTAATAAACACGGGAATGGAAAAAGGAATCCCTCAGAATGGGCGAAAATCGTTGCAGACGAATCAATGGACAGAGATTTAATCTCCAATATATATAAACAGCTCATGCAGCTTAATATTAAAAAAAACAAACCACCCAAAAAAAAATGGGCAGATCTAAAGAGACGTTTCTTCAAAGGAGACACAGAGATGGCCAAGACGCACATGAAAAGCTGCTCAACAGCACTAATTATTAGAGAAATTCAAATCAAAACTACAATGAGGTATCACCTCACACCTGTTAGAATCGGCATCATCAGAAAATCTACAAACAACCAATTCTGGGGAGGGTGTGGACAAAAGGAGCCCTCTTACACTATTGGTGGGAATGTAAATTGATACAGTCACTATGGAGAACAGTATGGAGTTTCCTTAAAAAAATTAGAAATAGAATTACCATCTGATCCAGCAATCCCACTTCTGGGCATATACCCAGAGAAAACCGTATTTCAAAAAGGCACATTCACCACAATGTTCATTGCAGCACTATTTACAATAGCCAGGTAATGGAAGCAACCTAATTGCCCACAGACAGATGAATGGATAAAGAGGTGGTACATATATAAAATGGAATATTACTCGGCCATAAAATGGAATGAAACTGGGTCATTTGTAGAGACATCGATGGATCGAGAGACTGTCATACAGAATGAAGTAAGTCAGAAAGAGGAAAACAAATATTGTATATTAATGCATATATGTGGAACCTAAAAAAATGGTACAGATGAACTGGTTTGCAGGGAAGAAATAGAGACACAGAGGTAGAGAACAAACGTATGGACACCAAGTGTGGGAAGCCATGGGGTGGTGGTGCTGGGATGAGTTGGGAGATTGGGATTGACCTGTATACATGTATATGCATAAAATACATAACTAATAATAACCTGCTGTATAAAAACATAAATAAAATTAAATTTCAAAATTAAAAAAAAATTAAATTTAAAAATAAAACAGCAAAAATTCTTCCCGTCACACAGATGTATTTATAGGAATGAATTATTTCCATGCTTATATTTATAATTAGATAAAAGAGGAATAAAATCTAACTTGAACCATAAAAGAAAAAAAAAGTGAACCCACGAGTTATACAGAGGTAAACCCTATCACGGCACTTGCTCCAGTGGTAAACAATTCTGAAATTGGTCAGAGGTGGGGAACCATCTCCCATACAGCCAGCAACCCACCCCCCACGCAAGGAGCGTCCTCATTGCAAAGCTGGGGGACCGTGCCGAGGCATCTGTGAGTAAACGTGAGCTGAGCCCTAGGCCAGCTGCTGCTGAACTGTTCCCACCCTTTCCAGGTAAAACACCTGAATATGTACAAGGGCTTGAAAGCCTAGAGGAAGGACAGTGGAGCCACACCAGCGACAGCACGCAGGCCAACATGGTGCATGAAGGCCAGCCAGGGTGGTCCTGGACCCTGGCGCTCTTCCAGAAGCTTTCCATTGCCCTGCCTAATATACCCCTCCTGTCCCGGCCCCCACTGCTTTTTTCCATCCTCACCTCTGTCCGGAGAGAAATTCCAGTGGAAGGTATGGGTGACACATCCTCTTCTTTACAGGCGGCAGCCTGGCAACTCCTGCAGATAGGCCAGCAGAACCCCACTCACACCGGGCCACCCACAAAGCTGTGGCCCCTCACTCCCTCCCACCAGCACAGCCCCGAGACTGCTGACGGGGCAGAGAATATGGAGTCAGGTACAGCTTCAGGGGCTATTGCTGCCTGGAGCGCTGTTTATATTGATCTCAAGGAGGCACACCTGGGGAGGGCGGGCCGGCAGGGTAAGGCTGCCCAGGTCAGCTAATCCACAACCCTCAGGGAATCACATTGTTGAAAATGGACCCCGCTAAGCAAAAGAGAAGCCGAGGGAAAAAAGGACACAATGCCATTTGCAGCCCAGTAGATGAGTCTAGAAGTAATCACGTGACTTGTAGTAAGTCAGAAAGTGAAAGACACATATCATATCATATCACTTATAGGTGTTACCTAAAAATGGATACCAGGGCAGATATTTCCACGGAGAAGGGCAATCACAGATTCATTAAACAAACTTATGGTTCACCAATGGAAAGGTGTGAGGATTGGTTTCATTACGATATCGGGGTTAACAGACATATACAATCACAGGTGACATATATAATCACCAAAGACCTACAGAATACCAAGAGAGGACTACTCAACATTCTGTCATAACGTACATGGGAAAAGGATCCCAGGAAGAACAGACATCTGTATATGTGTAAAAGAACCACATCTTCCATACCTACAACAAGCCAAACATTTTAATCAAACTTGCTGTAATAAAAAATAAAAAAACTTAAATTAAAAACACGAACAAGAAGTAGTGAGACAAACGTGAGGGGCTTTCTCCTGGCACATTCCATTCTAAACTCCCATCTAGAACACCACTTCCACTGAGGCTCTCTTGCCCTAGTAACCAGATTTGGTAAGGGTGAACTGCTGCCACCTTGTGGCCGTTTCACACAACAGCAGCTTTAATCCCAACACTAATGGTCAGTTGATATTGAAAATCATTGCAGGCCTGTAAATGACACCTGCCCTGAAAACAAATCCTGGGGTCACATATCGACCAAAAAATTCAAAGGACGTCCATATTTCAAAACGACCGTTTCAAAAGGCATATTTTACGCGCATTAGTGTTCTGCTTCTTTTCCTTTCTTTCCTTTTTTGTTAAAAAACACGGGAATGGAAAAAGGCATCCCACAGAATGGGCGAAAATCGTTGCAGACGAATCAATGGACAGAGGTTTAATCTCCAATATATATAAACAGCTCATGCAGCTTAATATTAAAAAAACAAACAACCCAATACAAAAATGGGCAGAAGATCTAAAGAGACGTTTCTTCAAAGGAGACAGAGAGATGGCCAAGACGCACATGAAAAGCTGCTCAACAGCACTAATTATTAGAGAAATGCAAATCAAAACTACAATGAGGTATCACCTCACACCTTTTAGAATCGGCATCATCAGAAAATCTACAAACAACCAATTCTGGGGAGGGTGTGGACAAAAGGAGCCCTCTTCCACTATTGGTGGGAATGTAAATTGATACAGTCACTATGGAGAACAGTATGGAGTTTCCTTAAAAAAACTAGATATAGAATTACCATCTGATCCAGCAATCCCACTTCTGGGCATATACCCAGAGAAAACCGTAAATCAAAAAGGCACATTCACCACAATGTTCATTGCAGCACTATTTACAATAGCCAGGTAATGGAAGCAACCTAAATGCCCACAGACAGATGAATGGATAAAGATGTGGTACATATATGAAATGGAATATTACTCGGCCATAAAAAGGAATGAAACTGGGTCATTTGTAGAGACACCGATGGATCGAGAGACTGTCATACAGAATGAAGTAAGTCAGAAAGAGGAAAACAAATATTGTATATTAATGCATATATGTGGAGCCTAAAAATGGTACAGATGAACTGGTTTGCAGGGAAGAAATAGAGACACAGAGGTAGAGAACAAACGTATGGACACCAAGTGTGGGAAGCCATGGTGTGGTGGTGGTGGGATGAGTTGGGAGTTTGGGATTGACCTGTATACATGTATATGCATAAAATACATAACTAATAATAACGTGCTGTATAAAAAATATAAATAAAATTAAATTTCAAAATTTTAAAAAATAAAATTTAACAATAAAACTCAAAAATGTTCTTCCCGTCACACAGATGTATTTATAGGAATGAATTATTTCCATGCTTATATATATAAATACATAAAAGAGGAATAAAATCAAACTTGAACCATAAAAGAAAAAAAAAAAATTGAACCCACGAGTTATACAGAGGAAAACCCTATCACGGCACTTGCTCCAGCGGTAAACAATTCTGAAATTGGTCAGAGGTGGGGAATCATCTCCCATACAGCCAGCAACCCACCCCCCACGCAAGGAGCGTCCTCATTGCAAAGCTGGGGGACCTTGCCGAGGCATCTGTGAGTAAACGTGAGCTGAGCCCCAGGCCAGCTGCTGCTGAACTTTTCCCACCCTTTCCAGGTAAAACACCTGAATATGTACAAGGGCTTGAAAGCCTAGAGGAAGGACCGTTGATCCACACCAGCGACAGCACGCAGGCCAACTTGGTGCCTGCAGGCCAGCCAGGGTGGTCGTCGCATGTAAAGCATAGTAAGAGGGGCACAACTTCGACAATGATGCACTTGGCCAAAAAGGGCGTATGCGTTTTCTCCTGAATATATTCAGGAGAAAACGCATACGCCCTTTTTGGCCAAGCAAGCAAGCGGGCAATGCAAATCTGCACTACAAAGAAGTATCACTTCCCAACGGTCAAAAGGGACATCCACAAAATGTGTAAAAACCATAAAGGCAAGACAGGCCCTGGAGAACAGGGAGCCTTGTTATGCTGATGGGCGGGATGTAAGTTGCCAACTGCCTCACTGGAGGAGTGCATTGTGTTCCCTAAAACAAGTAAACAACAGAGCTACAGAGCCAAGGGCACTTCCAGTCTAGGGAATATACCTTGGGAAAACTGAAAATCCACAAGACAGAGCCACCCCCAAATTGAGGGCTGCACTGCTTACAAGAACCTCAACCTGGGTACACCTGAAATATCCCAGGAAATATAAAAATGGTTCAAAACATTGTGGAACTTACGTACGATGGAATATCCCTCAGCCATGAAATCAATGTCATAAGACCAGTAGCAGCAAAATGAGTGGATTCAGGTACGATGATTCTAAGTGAAAGAAGTCACACAGAAAAAGAAACTTATCATAAGATATCACTTAGGAAGATCCTGTAAACATGGCAACACATGAACTGAGTTAGGAAAGAGAACAGAGTCTCACATTTAGAAAACACTCTTATGCCTGCTTAAGGGGGAAGGAGAGGTGGGGTGATGCATCAAACCAGAGTTTGATATAAGCACAGGTACTGTTCCAAAAACCAACTATGGAATAGACAAGACCTACACCTTCCTCAGTGAAAGGGACTCAAAACCCCATATTTCCCGCAGAGGAATAGATCTGACTAGTAAGAATCTTAAAACCTATGTATTGATATGTCTCCGTAAGGGAATCAAGTGTGTCTAGACTGGCATAAACATGGCAGCGAGAATCAGCTCAAACCCACTCTAAAAAGGAATTTCAAAAACAGAACAAAGAAACAGGGAAATTCTTTACAATTCCTTCAGGGTCTCTGATGCAACCTGGAATGACCCTATCTACGATGACAGCTGGATTTGGCATGAGGCTGGACACTTGGGACTGAGAGGATTGGTGAGATTGGGTGAGCAAATGCAGACCCTTTAAAGCAATAATGCATGGCCACCATTCCATGGGTCCCACCTCTCCAGGTTGAAGGGAATATTACTACAGCTATAACATGTACGGGAAACCTAGAGAATGGACACACTGTGAATACGAAAGGTTTCTAAAACTCAACGAAGAGTCCCTCTCCTGGTGCTCCGGTTTGACTTTCCAACAGCTTTACTATCAATCTCCCAACTTGGAGAGACAGCCCCTTTAAGCTCCTGGTTCACACAGGTTGCCCATTTGGCAGAGGAGGAAAGGGAAGAGGGAGAACCAATGAGAGAGTAGCTGTTAGGCATTTGGATGGGCACATGTCACTCTAATTTCCCGGCAGGAAGAAGAATGAACCAAAGTCTCAGCCACCCACCGGGAACCAGTATAGGTCCTGAACCAAATGTTTGGACTGGCGTTCAGCTCACAAAAAACGAGTTGAAAAATGGAGCTCAGGGGCACAGCAATTCACAAACTGGCAGAGTAATCAAGGCCAACTATCGTCCAAAAATCTGTTGAGGGAAGGCAACGAGGCGGACTTGAATGCGAGGCAGAATAGCAGGAAACAGATTTCAAGAGGTACGTTAGAATCGCCTGTAAAGCACAGGAAGAGGGGCACAACTTCGACAATGATGCACTTGGCCAAAAAGGGCGTATGCGTTTTCTCCTGAATATATTCAGGAGAAAACGCATACGCCCTTTTTGGCCAAGCAAGCAAGCGGGCAATGCAAATCTGCACTACAAAGAAGTATCACTTCCCAACGGTCAAAAGGGACATCCACAAAATGTGTAAAAACCAGAAAGGCAAGACAGGCCCTGGAGAACAGGGAGCCTTGTTATGCTGATGGGCGGGATGTAAGTTGCCAACTGCCTCACTGGAGGAGTGCATTGTGTTCCCTAAAACAAGTAAACAACAGAGCTACAGAGCCAAGGGCACTTCCAGTCTAGGGAATATACCTTGGGAAAACTGAAAATCCACAAGACAGAGCCACCCCCAAATTGAGGGCTGCACTGCTTACAAGAACCTCAACCTGGGTACACCTGAAATATCCCAGGAAATATAAAAATGGTTCAAAACATTGTGGAACTTACGTACGATGGAATATCCCTCAGCCATGAAATCAATGTCATAAGACCAGTAGCAGCAAAATGAGTGGATTCAGGTACGATGATTCTAAGTGAAAGAAGTCACACAGAAAAAGAAACTTATCATAAGATATCACTTAGGAAGATCCTGTAAACATGGCAACACATGAACTGAGTTAGGAAAGAGAACAGAGTCTCACATTTAGAAAACACTCTTATGCCTGCTTAAGGGGGAAGGAGAGGTGGGGTGATGCATCAAACCAGAGTTTGATATAAGCACAGGTACTGTTCCAAAAACCAACTATGGAATAGACAAGACCTACACCTTCCTCAGTGAAAGGGACTCAAAACCCCATATTTCCCGCAGAGGAATAGATCTGACTAGTAAGAATCTTAAAACCTATGTATTGATATGTCTCCGTAAGGGAATCAAGTGTGTCTAGACTGGCATAAACATGGCAGCGAGAATCAGCTCAAACCCACTCTAAAAAGGAATTTCAAAAACAGAACAAAGAAACAGGGAAATTCTTTACAATTCCTTCAGGGTCTCTGATGCAACCTGGAATGACCCTATCTACGATGACATCTGGATGTGGCATGAGGCTGGACACTTGGGACTGAGAGGATTGGTGAGATTGGGTGAGCAAATGCAGACCCTTTAAAGCAATAATGCATGGCAACCATTCCATGGGTCCCACCTCTCCAGGTTGAAGGGAATATTACTACAGCTATAACATGTACGGGAAACCTAGAGAATGGACACACTGTGAATACGAAAGGTTTCTAAAACTCAACGAAGAGTCCCTCTCCTGGTGCTCCGGTTTGACTTTCCAACAGCTTTACTATCAATCTCCCAACTTGGAGAGACAGCCCCTTTAAGCTCCTGGTTCACACAGGTTGCCCATTTGGCAGAGGAGGAAAGGGAAGAGGGAGAACCAATGAGAGAGTAGCTGTTAGGCATTTGGATGGGCACATGTCACTCTAATTTCCCGGCAGGAAGAAGAATTCACCAAAGTCTCAGCCACCCACCGGGAACCAGTATAGGTCCTGAACCAAATGTTTGGACTTGCGTTCAGCTCACAAAAAACGAGTTGAAAAATGGAGCTCAGGGGCACAGCAATTCACAAACTGGCAGAGTAATCAAGGCCAACTATCGTCCAAAAATCTGTTGAGGGAAGGCAACGAGGCGGACTTGAATGCGAGGCAGAATAGCAGGAAACAGATTTCAAGAGGTACGTTAGAATCGCCTGTAAAGCACAGGAAGAGGGGCACAACTTCGACAATGATGCACTTGGCCAAAAAGGGCGTATGCGTTTTCTCCTGAATATATTCAGGAGAAAACGCATACGCCCTTTTTGGCCAAGCAAGCAAGCGGGCAATGCAAATCTGCACTACAAAGAAGTATCACTTCCCAACGGTCAAAAGGGACATCCACAAAATGTGTAAAAACCAGAAAGGCAAGACAGGCCCTGGAGAACAGGGAGCCTTGTTATGCTGATGGGCGGGATGTAAGTTGCCAACTGCCTCACTGGAGGAGTGCATTGTGTTCCCTAAAACAAGTAAACAACAGAGCTACAGAGCCAAGGGCACTTCCAGTCTAGGGAATATACCTTGGGAAAACTGAAAATCCATAAGACAGAGCCACCCCCAAATTGAGGGCTGCACTGCTTACAAGAACCTCAACCTGGGTACACCTGAAATATCCCAGGAAATATAAAAATGGTTCCAAACATTGTGGAACTTACGTACGATGGAATATCCCTCAGCCACGAAATCAATGTCATAAGACCAGTAGCAGCAAAATGAGTGGATTCAGGTACGATGATTCTAAGGGAAAGAAGTCACACAGGAAAAGAAACTTATCATAAGATATCACTTAGGAAGATCCTGTAAACATGGCTACACATGAACTGAGTTAGGCAAGAGAACAGAGTCTCACATTTAGAAAACACTCTTATGCCTGCTTAAGGGGGAAGGAGAGGTGGGGTGATGCATCAAACCAGAGTTTGATATAAGCACAGGTACTGTTCCAAAAACCAACTATGGAATAGACAAGACCTACACCTTCCTCAGTGAAAGGGACTCAAAACCCCATATTTCCCGCAGAGGAAAAGATCTGACTAGTAAGAATCTTAAAACCTATGTATTGATATGTCTCCATAAGGGAATCAAGTGTGTTTAGACTGGCATAAACATGGCAGCGAGAATCAGCTCAAACCCACTCTAAAAAGGAATTTCAAAAACAGAACAAAGAAACAGGGAAATTCTTTACAATTCCTTCAGGGTCTCTGATGCAACCTGGAATGACCCTATCTACGATGACAGCTGGATGTGGCTTGAGGCTGGGCACTTGGGACTGAGAGGATTGGTGAGATTGGGTGAGCAAATGCAGACCCTTTAAAGCAATAATGCATGGCAACCATTCCATGGGTCCCACCTCTCCAGGTTGAAGGGAATATTACTACAGCTATAACATGTACGGGAACCCTAGAGAATGGACACACTGTGAATACGAAAGGTTTCTAAAACTCAACGAAGAGTCCCTCTCCTGGTGCTCCGGTTTGACTTTCCAACAGCTTTACTATCAATCTCCCAACTTGGAGAGACAGCCCCTTTAAGCTCCTGGTTCACACAGGTTGCCCATTTGGCAGAGGAGGAAAGGGAAGAGGGAGAACCAATGAGAGAGTAGCTGTTAGGCATTTGGATGGGCACATGTCACTCTAATTTCCCGGCAGGAAGAAGAATTAACCAAAGTCTCAGCCACCCACCGGGAACCAGTATAGGTCCTGAACCAAATGTTTGGACTTGCGTTCAGCTCACAAAAAACGAGTTGAAAAATGGAGCTCAGGGGCACAGCAATTCACAAACTGGCAGAGTAATCAAGGCCAACTATCGTCCAAAAATCTGTTGAGGGAAGGCAACGAGGCGGACTTGAATGCGAGGCAGAATAGCAGGAAACAGATTTCAAGAGGTACGTTAGAATCGCCTGTAAAGCACAGGAAGAGGGGCACAACTTCGACAATGATGCACTTGGCCAAAAAGGGCGTATGCGTTTTCTCCTGAATATATTCAGGAGAAAACGCATACGCCCTTTTTGGCCAAGCAAGCAAGCGGGCAATGCAAATCTGCACTACAAAGAAGTATCACTTCCCAACGGTCAAAAGGGACATCCACAAAATGTGTAAAAACCAGAAAGGCAAGACAGGCCCTGGAGAACAGGGAGCCTTGTTATGCTGATGGGCGGGATGTAAGTTGCCAACTGCCTCACTGGAGGAGTGCATTGTGTTCCCTAAAACAAGTAAACAACAGAGCTACAGAGCCAAGGGCACTTCCAGTCTAGGGAATATACCTTGGGAAAACTGAAAATCCACAAGACAGAGCCACCCCCAAATTGAGGGCTGCACTGCTTACAAGAACCTCAACCTGGGTACACCTGAAATATCCCAGGAAATATAAAAATGGTTCAAAACATTGTGGAACTTACGTACGATGGAATATCCCTCAGCCATGAAATCAATGTCATAAGACCAGTAGCAGCAAAATGAGTGGATTCAGGTACGATGATTCTAAGTGAAAGAAGTCACACAGAAAAAGAAACTTATCATAAGATATCACTTAGGAAGATCCTGTAAACATGGCAACACATGAACTGAGTTAGGAAAGAGAACAGAGTCTCACATTTAGAAAACACTCTTATGCCTGCTTAAGGGGGAAGGAGAGGTGGGGTGATGCATCAAACCAGAGTTTGATATAAGCACAGGTACTGTTCCAAAAACCAACTATGGAATAGACAAGACCTACACCTTCCTCAGTGAAAGGGACTCAAAACCCCATATTTCCCGCAGAGGAATAGATCTGACTAGTAAGAATCTTAAAACCTATGTATTGATATGTCTCCGTAAGGGAATCAAGTGTGTCTAGACTGGCATAAACATGGCAGCGAGAATCAGCTCAAACCCACTCTAAAAAGGAATTTCAAAAACAGAACAAAGAAACAGGGAAATTCTTTACAATTCCTTCAGGGTCTCTGATGCAACCTGGAATGACCCTATCTACGATGACAGCTGGATTTGGCATGAGGCTGGACACTTGGGACTGAGAGGATTGGTGAGATTGGGTGAGCAAATGCAGACCCTTTAAAGCAATAATGCATGGCCACCATTCCATGGGTCCCACCTCTCCAGGTTGAAGGGAATATTACTACAGCTATAACATGTACGGGAAACCTAGAGAATGGACACACTGTGAATACGAAAGGTTTCTAAAACTCAACGAAGAGTCCCTCTCCTGGTGCTCCGGTTTGACTTTCCAACAGCTTTACTATCAATCTCCCAACTTGGAGAGACAGCCCCTTTAAGCTCCTGGTTCACACAGGTTGCCCATTTGGCAGAGGAGGAAAGGGAAGAGGGAGAACCAATGAGAGAGTAGCTGTTAGGCATTTGGATGGGCACATGTCACTCTAATTTCCCGGCAGGAAGAAGAATTAACCAAAGTCTCAGCCACCCACCGGGAACCAGTATAGGTCCTGAACCAAATGTTTGGACTGGCGTTCAGCTCACAAAAAACGAGTTGAAAAATGGAGCTCAGGGGCACAGCAATTCACAAACTGGCAGAGTAATCAAGGCCAACTATCGTCCAAAAATCTGTTGAGGGAAGGCAACGAGGCAGACTTGAATGCGAGGCAGAATAGCAGGAAACAGATTTCAAGAGGTACGTTAGAATCGCCTGTAAAGCACAGGAAGAGGGGCACAACTTCGACAATGATGCACTTGGCGAAAAAGGGCGTATGCGTTTTCTCCTGAATATATTCAGGAGAAAACGCATACGCCCTTTTTGGCCAAGCAAGCAAGCGGGCAATGCAAATCTGCACTACAAAGAAGTATCACTTCCCAACGGTCAAAAGGGACATCCACAAAATGTGTAAAAACCAGAAAGGCAAGACAGGCCCTGGAGAACAGGGAGCCTTGTTATGCTGATGGGCGGGATGTAAGTTGCCAACTGCCTCACTGGAGGAGTGCATTGTGTTCCCTAAAACAAGTAAACAACAGAGCTACAGAGCCAAGGGCACTTCCAGTCTAGGGAATATACCTTGGGAAAACTGAAAATCCACAAGACAGAGCCACCCCCAAATTGAGGGCTGCACTGCTTACAAGAACCTCAACCTGGGTACACCTGAAATATCCCAGGAAATATAAAAATGGTTCAAAACATTGTGGAACTTACGTACGATGGAATATCCCTCAGCCATGAAATCAATGTCATAAGACCAGTAGCAGCAAAATGAGTGGATTCAGGTACGATGATTCTAAGTGAAAGAAGTCACACAGAAAAAGAAACTTATCATAAGATATCACTTAGGAAGATCCTGTAAACATGGCAACACATGAACTGAGTTAGGAAAGAGAACAGAGTCTCACATTTAGAAAACACTCTTATGCCTGCTTAAGGGGGAAGGAGAGGTGGGGTGATGCATCAAACCAGAGTTTGATATAAGCACAGGTACTGTTCCAAAAACCAACTATGGAATAGACAAGACCTACACCTTCCTCAGTGAAAGGGACTCAAAACCCCATATTTCCCGCAGAGGAATAGATCTGACTAGTAAGAATCTTAAAACCTATGTATTGATATGTCTCCGTAAGGGAATCAAGTGTGTCTAGACTGGCATAAACATGGCAGCGAGAATCAGCTCAAACCCACTCTAAAAAGGAATTTCAAAAACAGAACAAAGAAACAGGGAAATTCTTTACAATTCCTTCAGGGTCTCTGATGCAACCTGGAATGACCCTATCTACGATGACATCTGGATGTGGCATGAGGCTGGACACTTGGGACTGAGAGGATTGGTGAGATTGGGTGAGCAAATGCAGACCCTTTAAAGCAATAATGCATGGCAACCATTCCATGGGTCCCACCTCTCCAGGTTGAAGGGAATATTACTACAGCTATAACATGTACGGGAAACCTAGAGAATGGACACACTGTGAATACGAAAGGTTTCTAAAACTCAACGAAGAGTCCCTCTCCTGGTGCTCCGGTTTGACTTTCCAACAGCTTTACTATCAATCTCCCAACTTGGAGAGACAGCCCCTTTAAGCTCCTGGTTCACACAGGTTGCCCATTTGGCAGAGGAGGAAAGGGAAGAGGGAGAACCAATGAGAGAGTAGCTGTTAGGCATTTGGATGGGCACATGTCACTCTAATTTCCCGGCAGGAAGAAGAATGAACCAAAGTCTCAGCCACCCACCGGGAACCAGTATAGGTCCTGAACCAAATGTTTGGACTTGCGTTCAGCTCACAAAAAACGAGTTGAAAAATGGAGCTCAGGGGCACAGCAATTCACAAACTGGCAGAGTAATCAAGGCCAACTATCGTCCAAAAATCTGTTGAGGGAAGGCAACGAGGCGGACTTGAATGCGAGGCAGAATAGCAGGAAACAGATTTCAAGAGGTACGTTAGAATCGCCTGTAAAGCACAGGAAGAGGGGCACAACTTCGACAATGATGCACTTGGCGAAAAAGGGCGTATGCGTTTTCTCCTGAATATATTCAGGAGAAAACGCATACGCCCTTTTTGGCCAAGCAAGCAAGCGGGCAATGCAAATCTGCACTACAAAGAAGTATCACTTCCCAACGGTCAAAAGGGACATCCACAAAATGTGTAAAAACCAGAAAGGCAAGACAGGCCCTGGAGAACAGGGAGCCTTGTTATGCTGATGGGCGGGATGTAAGTTGCCAACTGCCTCACTGGAGGAGTGCATTGTGTTCCCTAAAACAAGTAAACAACAGAGCTACAGAGCCAAGGGCACTTCCAGTCTAGGGAATATACCTTGGGAAAACTGAAAATCCATAAGACAGAGCCACCCCCAAATTGAGGGCTGCACTGCTTACAAGAACCTCAACCTGGGTACACCTGAAATATCCCAGGAAATATAAAAATGGTTCCAAACATTGTGGAACTTACGTACGATGGAATATCCCTCAGCCACGAAATCAATGTCATAAGACCAGTAGCAGCAAAATGAGTGGATTCAGGTACGATGATTCTAAGGGAAAGAAGTCACACAGGAAAAGAAACTTATCATAAGATATCACTTAGGTAGATCCTGTAAACATGGCAACACATGAACTGAGTTAGGCAAGAGAACAGAGTCTCACATTTAGAAAACACTCTTATGCCTGCTTAAGGGGGAAGGAGAGGTGGGGTGATGCATCAAACCAGAGTTTGATATAAGCACAGGTACTGTTCCAAAAACCAACTATGGAATAGACAAGACCTACACCTTCCTCAGTGAAAGGGACTCAAAACCCCATATTTCCCGCAGAGGAAAAGATCTGACTAGTAAGAATCTTAAAACCTATGTATTGATATGTCTCCATAAGGGAATCAAGTGTGTTTAGACTGGCATAAACATGGCAGCGAGAATCAGCTCAAACCCACTCTAAAAAGGAATTTCAAAAACAGAACAAAGAAACAGGGAAATTCTTTACAATTCCTTCAGGGTCTCTGATGCAACCTGGAATGACCCTATCTACGATGACAGCTGGATGTGGCTTGAGGCTGGGCACTTGGGACTGAGAGGATTGGTGAGATTGGGTGAGCAAATGCAGACCCTTTAAAGCAATAATGCATGGCAACCATTCCATGGGTCCCACCTCTCCAGGTTGAAGGGAATATTACTACAGCTATAACATGTACGGGAACCCTAGAGAATGGACACACTGTGAATACGAAAGGTTTCTAAAACTCAACGAAGAGTCCCTCTCCTGGTGCTCCGGTTTGACTTTCCAACAGCTTTACTATCAATCTCCCAACTTGGAGAGACAGCCCCTTTAAGCTCCTGGTTCACACAGGTTGCCCATTTGGCAGAGGAGGAAAGGGAAGAGGGAGAACCAATGAGAGAGTAGCTGTTAGGCATTTGGATGGGCACATGTCACTCTAATTTCCCGGCAGGAAGAAGAATTCACCAAAGTCTCAGCCACCCACCGGGAACCAGTATAGGTCCTGAACCAAATGTTTGGACTTGCGTTCAGCTCACAAAAAACGAGTTGAAAAATGGAGCTCAGGGGCACAGCAATTCACAAACTGGCAGAGTAATCAAGGCCAACTATCGTCCAAAAATCTGTTGAGGGAAGGCAACGAGGCGGACTTGAATGCGAGGCAGAATAGCAGGAAACAGATTTCAAGAGGTACGTTAGAATCACCTGTAAAGCACAGGAAGAGGGGCACAACTTCGACAATGATGCACTTGGCGAAAAAGGGCGTATGCGTTTTCTCCTGAATATATTCAGGAGAAAACGCATACGCCCTTTTTGGCCAAGCAAGCAAGCGGGCAATGCAAATCTGCACTACAAAGAAGTATCACTTCCCACCGGTCAAAAGGGACATCCACAAAATGTGTAAAAACCAGAAAGGCAAGACAGGCCCTGGAGAACAGGGAGCCTTGTTATGCTGATGGGCGGGATGTAAGTTGCCAACTGCCTCACTGGAGGAGTGCATTGTGTTCCCTAAAACAAGTAAACAATAGAGCTACAGAGCCAAGGGCACTTCCAGTCTAGGGAATATACCTTGGGAAAACTGAAAATCCATAAGACAGAGCCACCCCCAAATTGAGGGCTGCACTGCTTACAAGAACCTCAACCTGGGTACACCTGAAATATCCCAGGAAATATAAAAATGGTTCAAAACATTGTGGAAATTACGTACGATGGAATATCCCTCAGCCATGAAATCAATGTCATAAGACCAGTAGCAGCAAAATGAGTGGATTCAGGTACGATGATTCTAAGTGAAAGAAGTCACACAGAAAAAGAAACTTATCATAAGATATCACTTAGGAAGATCCTGTAAACATGGCTACACATGAACTGAGTTAGGAAAGAGAACAGAGTCTCACATTTAGAAAACACTCTTATGCCTGCTTAAGGGGGAAGGAGAGGTGGGGTGATGCATCAAACCAGAGTTTGATATAAGCACAGGTACTGTTCCAAAAACCAACTATGGAATAGACAAGACCTACACCTTCCTCAGTGAAAGGGACTCAAAACCCCATATTTCCCGCAGAGGAATAGATCTGACTAGTAAGAATCTTAAAACCTATGTATTGATATGTCTCCGTAAGGGAATCAAGTGTGTCTAGACTGGCATAAACATGGCAGCGAGAATCAGCTCAAACCCACTCTAAAAAGGAATTTCAAAAACAGAACAAAGAAACAGGGAAATTCTTAACAATTCCTTCAGGGTCTCTGATGCAACCTGGAATGACCCTATCTACGATGACAGCTGGATGCGGCATGAGGCTGGACACTTGGGACTGAGAGGATTGGAGATATTGGGTGAGCAAAGGCAGACCCTTTATAGCAATAATGCATGGCACCCATTCCATGATTCCCAGCTCTCCAGGTTGAAGGGAATATTACTACAGCTTTAACATGTACGGGAAACCTAGAGAATGGACACACTGTGAATACGAAAGGTTTCTAAAACTCAACGAAGAGTCCCTCTCCTGGTGCTCCGGTTTGACTTTCCAACTGCTTTACTATCAATCTCCCACCTTGGAGAGACAGCCCCTTTAAGCTCCTGGTTCACACAGGTTGCCAATTTGGCAGAGGAGTAAAGGGAAGAGGGAGAACCAATGAGAGAGTCGCTGTTAGGCATTTGGATGGGCACATGTCACTCTAATTTCCCGGCAGGAAGAAGAATTCACCAAAGTCTCAGCCACCCACCAGGAACCAGTATAGGTCCTGAACCAAAAGTTTGGACTTGCGTTCAGCTCACAAAAAACGAGTTTGAAAATGGAGCTCAGGGGCACAGCAATTCACAAACAGGCAGAGTAATCAAGGCCAACAATCGTCCAAAAATCTGTTGAGGGAAGGCAACGAGGCGGACTTGAAATCGAGGCAGAATAGCAGGAAACAGATTTCAAGAGGTACGTTGGAATCACAGGTAAAGCACAGGAAGAGGGGCACAACTTCGACAATGATGCACTTGGCCAAAAAGGGCGTATGTGTTTTCTCCTGAATATATTCAGGAGAACACGCATACGCCCTTTTGGCCAAGCAAGCAAGCGGGCAATGCAAATCTGCACTACAAAGAAGTATCACTTCCCACGGGTCAAAAGGGACATCCACAAAATGTGTAAAAACCAGAAAGGCAAGATAGGCCGTGGCGAAATGGGAGCCTTGTTATGCTGATGGGCAGGATGTAAGTTGCCAACTGCCTCACTGGAGGAGTGCATTGTGCTCCCTAAAACAAGTAAACAACAGAGCTACAGAGCCAAGGGCACTTCCAGTCTAGGGAATATACCTTGGGAAAACTGAAAATCAATAAGACAGAGCCACCCCCAAATTGAGGGCTGCACTGCTTACAAGAACCTCAACCTGGGTACACCGGAAATATCCCAGGAAATATAAAAATGGTTCAAAAAATTGTGGAAATTACATACGATGGAATATCCCTCAGCCATGAAATCAATGTCATAAGACCAGTAGCAGCAAAATGAGTGGATTCAGGTACGATGATTCTAAGTGAAAGAAGTCACACAGAAAATGAAACTTATCATAAGATATCACTTAGGAAGATCCTGTAAACATGGCTACACATGAACTGAGTTAGGAAAGAGAACAGAGTCTCACATTTAGAAAACACTCTTATGCCTGCTTAAGGGGGAAGGAGAGGTGGGGTGATGCATCAAACCAGAGTTTGATATAAGCACAGGTACTGTTCCAAAATCCAACTATGGAATAGACAAGACCTACACCTTCCTCAGTGAAAGGGACTCAAAACCCCATATTTCCCGCAGAGGAATAGATCTGACTAGTAAGAATCTTAAAACCTATGTATTGATATGTCTCCGTAAGGGAATCAAGTGTGTCTAGACTGGCATAAACATGGCAGCGAGAATCAGCTCAAACCCACTCTAAAAAGGAATTTCAAAAACAGAACAAAGAAACAGGGAAATTCTTTACAATTCCTTCAGGGTCTCTGATGCAACCTGGAATGACCCTATCTACGATGACAGCTGGATGTGGCATGAGGCTGGACACTTGGGACTGAGAGGATTGGTGAGATTGGGTGAGCAAATGCAGACCCTTTAAAGCAATAATGCATGGCAACCATTCCATGGGTCCCACCTCTCCAGGTTGAAGGGAATATTACTACAGCTATAACATGTACGGGAAACCTAGAGAATGGACACACTGTGAATACGAAAGGTTTCTAAAACTCAACGAAGAGTCCCTCTCCTGGTGCTCCGGTTTGACTTTCCAACAGCTTTACTATCAATCTCCCAACTTGGAGAGACAGCCCCTTTAAGCTACTGGTTCACACAGGTTGCCCATTTGGCAGAGGAGGAAAGGGAAGAGGGAGAACCAATGAGAGAGTAGCTGTTAGGCATTTGGATGGGCACATGTCACTCTAATTTCCCGGCAGAAAGAAGAATTAACCAAAGTCTCAGCCACCCACCGGGAACCAGTATAGGTCCTGAACCAAATGTTTGGACTTGCGTTCAGCTCACAAAAAACGAGTTGAAAAATGGAGCTCAGGGGCACAGCAATTCACAAACTGGCAGAGTAATCAAGGCCAACTATCGTCCAAAAATCTGTTGAGGGAAGGCAACGAGGCGGACTTGAATGCGAGGCAGAATAGCAGGAAACAGATTTCAAGAGGTACGTTAGAATCGCCTGTAAAGCACAGGAAGAGGGGCACAACTTCGACAATGATGCACTTGGCCAAAAAGGGCGTATGCGTTTTCTCCTGAATATATTCAGGAGAAAACGCATACGCCCTTTTTGGCCAAGCAAGCAAGCGGGCAATGCAAATCTGCACTACAAAGAAGTATCACTTCCCACCGGTCAAAAGGGACATCCACAAAATGTGTAAAAACCAGAAAGGCAAGACAGGCCCTGGAGAACAGGGAGCCTTGTTATGCTGATGGGCAGGATGTAAGTTGCCAACTGCCTCACTGGAGGAGTGCATTGTGCTCCCTAAAACAAGTAAACAACAGAGCTACAGAGCCAAGGGCACTTCCAGTCTAGGGAATATACCTTGGGAAAACTGAAAATCAATAAGACAGAGCCACCCCCAAATTGAGGGCTGCACTGCTTACAAGAACCTCAACCTGGGTACACCGGAAATATCCCAGGAAATATAAAAATGGTTCAAAAAATTGTGGAAATTACATACGATGGAATATCCCTCAGCCATGAAATCAATGTCATAAGACCAGTAGCAGCAAAATGAGTGGATTCAGGTACGATGATTCTAAGTGAAAGAAGTCACACAGAAAATGAAACTTATCATAAGATATCACTTAGGAAGATCCTGTAAACATGGCTACACATGAACTGAGTTAGGAAAGAGAACAGAGTCTCACATTTAGAGAACACTCTTATGCCTGCTTAAGGGGGAAGGAGAGGTGGGGTGATGCATCAAACCAGAGTTTGATATAAGCACAGGTACTGTTCCAAAAACCAACTATGGAATAGACAAGACCTACACCTTCCTCAGTGAAAGGGACTCAAAACCCCATATTTCCCGCAGAGGAATAGATCTGACTAGTAAGAATCTTAAAACCTATGTATTGATATGTCTCCGTAAGGGAATCAAGTGTGTCTAGACTGGCATAAACATGGCAGCGAGAATCAGCTCAAACCCACTCTAAAAAGGAATTTCAAAAACAGAACAAAGAAACAGGGAAATTCTTTACAATTCCTTCAGGGTCTCTGATGCAACCTGGAATGACCCTATCTACGATGACAGCTGGATGT
This sequence comes from Mesoplodon mirus, assembly GCF_964341445.2. Classification (NCBI taxonomy): domain Eukaryota; kingdom Metazoa; phylum Chordata; class Mammalia; order Artiodactyla; family Ziphiidae; genus Mesoplodon; species Mesoplodon mirus. The sequence goes on from NW_028295810.1 coordinate 3,067,739, forward strand.
GGCATGAGGCTGGACACTTGGGACTGAGAGGATTGGTGAGATTGGGTGAGCAAATGCAGACCCTTTAAAGCAATAATGCATGGCAACCATTCCATGGGTCCCACCTCTCCAGGTTGAAGGGAATATTACTACAGCTATAACATGTACGGGAAACCTAGAGAATGGACACACTGTGAATACGAAAGGTTTCTAAAACTCAACGAAGTGTCCCTCTCCTGGTGCTCCGGTTTGACTTTCCAACAGCTTTACTATCAATCTCCCAACTTGGAGAGACAGCCCCTTTAAGCTCCTGGTTCACACAGGTTGCCCATTTGGCAGAGGAGGAAAGGGAAGAGGGAGAACCAATGAGAGAGTAGCTGTTAGGCATTTGGATGGGCACATGTCACTCTAATTTCCCGGCAGGAAGAAGAATTCACCAAAGTCTCAGCCACCCACCGGGAACCAGTATAGGTCCTGAACCAAATGTTTGGACTTGCGTTCAGCTCACAAAAAACGAGTTGAAAAATGGAGCTCAGGGGCACAGCAATTCACAAACTGGCAGAGTAATCAAGGCCAACTATCGTCCAAAAATCTGTTGAGGGAAGGCAACGAGGCGGACTTGAATGCGAGGCAGAATAGCAGGAAACAGATTTCAAGAGGTACGTTAGAATCGCCTGTAAAGCACAGGAAGAGGGGCACAACTTCGACAATGATGCACTTGGCCAAAAAGGGCGTATGCGTTTTCTCCTGAATATATTCAGGAGAAAACGCATACGCCCTTTTTGGCCAAGCAAGCAAGCGGGCAATGCAAATCTGCACTACAAAGAAGTATCACTTCCCACCGGTCAAAAGGGACATCCACAAAATGTGTAAAAACCAGAAAGGCAAGACAGGCCCTGGAGAACAGGGAGCCTTGTTATGCTGATGGGCGGGATGTAAGTTGCCAACTGCCTCACTGGAGGAGTGCATTGTGTTCCCTAAAACAAGTAAACAACAGAGCTACAGAGCCAAGGGCACTTCCAGTCTAGGGAATATACCTTGGGAAAACTGAAAATCCATAAGACAGAGCCACCCCCAAATTGAGGGCTGCACTGCTTACAAGAACCTCAACCTGGGTACACCTGAAATATCCCAGGAAATATAAAAATGGTTCAAAACATTGTGGAACTTACGTACGATGGAATATCCCTCAGCCATGAAATCAATGTCATAAGACCAGTAGCAGCAAAATGAGTGGATTCAGGTACGATGATTCTAAGTGAAAGAAGTCACACAGAAAAAGAAACTTATCATAAGATATCACTTAGGAAGATCCTGTAAACATGGCTACACATGAACTGAGTTAGGAAAGAGAACAGAGTCTCACATTTAGAAAACACTCTTATGCCTGCTTAAGGGGGAAGGAGAGGTGGGGTGATGCATCAAACCAGAGTTTGATATAAGCACAGGTACTGTTCCAAAAACCAACTATGGAATAGACAAGACCTACACCTTCCTCAGTGAAAGGGACTCAAAACCCCATATTTCCCGCAGAGGAATAGATCTGACTAGTAAGAATCTTAAAACCTATGTATTGATATGTCTCCGTAAGGGAATCAAGTGTGTCTAGACTGGCATAAACATGGCAGCGAGAATCAGCTCAAACCCACTCTAAAAAGGAATTTCAAAAACAGAACAAAGAAACAGGGAAATTCTTAACAATTCCTTCAGGGTCTCTGATGCAACCTGGAATGACCCTATCTACGATGACAGCTGGATGCGGCATGAGGCTGGACACTTGGGACTGAGAGGATTGGTGAGATTGGGTGAGCAAATGCAGACCCTTTAAAGCAATAATGCATGGCAACCATTCCATGGGTCCCACCTCTCCAGGTTGAAGGGAATATTACTACAGCTATAACATGTACGGGAAACCTAGAGAATGGACACACTGTGAATACGAAAGGTTTCTAAAACTCAACGAAGAGTCCCTCTCCTGGTGCTCCGGTTTGACTTTCCAACAGCTTTACTATCAATCTCCCAACTTGGAGAGACAGCCCCTTTAAGCTCCTGGTTCACACAGGTTGCCCAATTGGCAGAGGAGGAAAGGGAAGAGGGAGAACCAATGAGAGAGTAGCTGTTAGGCATTTGGATGGGCACATGTCACTCTAATTTCCCGGCAGGAAGAAGAATTAACCAAAGTCTCAGCCACCCACCGGGAACCAGTATAGGTCCTGAACCAAATGTTTGGACTTGCGTTCAGCTCACAAAAAACGAGTTGAAAAATGGAGCTCAGGGGCACAGCAATTCACAAACTGGCAGAGTAATCAAGGCCAACTATCGTCCAAAAATCTGTTGAGGGAAGGCAACGAGGCGGACTTGAATGCGAGGCAGAATAGCAGGAAACAGATTTCAAGAGGTACGTTAGAATCGCCTGTAAAGCACAGGAAGAGGGGCACAACTTCGACAATAATGCACTTGGCCAAAAAGGGCGTATGCGTTTTCTCCTGAATATATTCAGGAGAAAACGCATACGCCCTTTTTGGCCAAGCAAGCAAGCGGGCAATGCAAATCTGCACTACAAAGAAGTATCACTTCCCACCGGTCAAAAGGGACATCCACAAAATGTGTAAAAACCAGAAAGGCAAGACAGGCCCTGGAGAACAGGGAGCCTTGTTATGCTGATGGGCGGGATGTAAGTTGCCAACTGCCTCACTGGAGGAGTGCATTGTGTTCCCTAAAACAAGTAAAGAACAGAGCTACAGAGCCAAGGGCACTTCCAGTCTAGGGAATATACCTTGGGAAAACTGAAAATCCACAAGACAGAGCCACCCCCAAATTGAGGGCTGCACTGCTTACAAGAACCTCAACCTGGGTACACCTGAAATATCCCAGGAAATATAAAAATGGTTCAAAACATTGTGGAACTTACGTACGATGGAATATCCCTCAGCCATGAAATCAATGTCATAAGACCAGTAGCAGCAAAATGAGTGGATTCAGGTACGATGATTCTAAGTGAAAGAAGTCACACAGAAAAAGAAACTTATCATAAGATATCACTTAGGAAGATCCTGTAAACATGGCAACACATGAACTGAGTTAGGAAAGAGAACAGAGTCTCACATTTAGAAAACACTCTTATGCCTGCTTAAGGGGGAAGGAGAGGTGGGGTGATGCATCAAACCAGAGTTTGATATAAGCACAGGTACTGTTCCAAAAACCAACTATGGAATAGACAAGACCTACACCTTCCTCAGTGAAAGGGACTCAAAACCCCATATTTCCCGCAGAGGAATAGATCTGACTAGTAAGAATCTTAAAACCTATGTATTGATATGTCTCCGTAAGGGAATCAAGTGTGTCTAGACTGGCATAAACATGGCAGTGAGAATCAGCTCAAACCCACTCTAAAAAGGAATTTCAAAAACAGAACAAAGAAACAGGGAAATTCTTTACAATTCCTTCAGGGTCTCTGATGCAACCTGGAATGACCCTATCTACGATGACAGCTGGATGTGGCATGAGGCTGGACACTTGGGACTGAGAGGATTGGTGAGATTGGGTGAGCAAATGCAGACCCTTTAAAGCAATAATGCATGGCAACCATTCCATGGGTCCCACCTCTCCATGTTGAAGGGAATATTACTACAGCTATAACATGTACGGGAAACCTAGAGAATGGACACACTGTGAATACGAAAGGTTTCTAAAACTCAACGAAGAGTCTCTCTCCTGGTGCTCCGGTTTGACTTTCCAACAGCTTTACTATCAATCTCCCAACTTGGAGAGACAGCCCCTTTAAGCTCCTGGTTCACACAGGTTGCCCATTTGGCAGAGGAGGAAAGGGAAGAGGGAGAACCAATGAGAGAGTAGCTGTTAGGCATTTGGATGGGCACATGTCACTCTAATTTCCCGGCAGGAAGAAGAATTAACCAAAGTCTCAGCCACCCACCGGGAACCAGTATAGGTCCTGAACCAAATGTTTGGACTTGCGTTCAGCTCACAAAAAACGAGTTGAAAAATGGAGCTCAGGGGCACAGCAATTCACAAACTGGCAGAGTAATCAAGGCCAACTATCGTCCAAAAATCTGTTGAGGGAAGGCAACGAGGCGGACTTGAATGCGAGGCAGAATAGCAGGAAACAGATTTCAAGAGGTACGTTAGAATCGCCTGTAAAGCACAGGAAGAGGGGCACAACTTCGACAATGATGCACTTGGCCAAAAAGGGCGTATGCGTTTTCTCCTGAATATATTCAGGAGAAAACGCATACGCCCTTTTTGGCCAAGCAAGCAAGCGGGCAATGCAAATCTGCACTACAAAGAAGTATCACTTCCCACCGGTCAAAAGGGACATCCACAAAATGTGTAAAAACCAGAAAGGCAAGACAGGCCCTGGAGAACAGGGAGCCTTGTTATGCTGATGGGCGGGATGTAAGTTGCCAACTGCCTCACTGGAGGAGTGCATTGTGTTCCCTAAAACAAGTAAACAACAGAGCTACAGAGCCAAGGGCACTTCCAGTCTAGGGAATATACCTTGGGAAAACTGAAAATCCATAAGACAGAGCCACCCCCAAATTGAGGGCTGCACTGCTTACAAGAACCTCAACCTGGGTACACCTGAAATATCCCAGGAAATATAAAAATGGTTCAAAACATTGTGGAACTTACGTACGATGGAATATCCCTCAGCCATGAAATCAATGTCATAAGACCAGTAGCAGCAAAATGAGTGGATTCAGGTACGATGATTCTAAGTGAAAGAAGTCACACAGAAAAAGAAACTTATCATAAGATATCACTTAGGAAGATCCTGTAAACATGGCTACACATGAACTGAGTTAGGAAAGAGAACAGAGTCTCACATTTAGAAAACACTCTTATGCCTGCTTAAGGGGGAAGGAGAGGTGGGGTGATGCATCAAACCAGAGTTTGATATAAGCACAGGTACTGTTCCAAAAACCAACTATGGAATAGACAAGACCTACACCTTCCTCAGTGAAAGGGACTCAAAACCCCATATTTCCCACAGAGGAATAGATCTGACTAGTAAGAATCTTAAAACCTATGTATTGATATGTCTCCGTAAGGGAATCAAGTGTGTCTAGACTGGCATAAACATGGCAGCGAGAATCAGCTCAAACCCACTCTAAAAAGGAATTTCAAAAACAGAACAAAGAAACAGGGAAATTCTTTACAATTCCTTCAGGGTCTCTGATGCAACCTGGAATGACCCTATCTACGATGACAGCTGGATGCGGCATGAGGCTGGACACTTGGGACTGAGAGGATTGGAGATATTGGGTGAGCAAAGGCAGACCCTTTATAGCAATAATGCATGGCACCCATTCCATGATTCCCAACTCTCCAGGTTGAAGGGAATATTACTACAGCTTTAACATGTACGGGAAACCTAGAGAATGGACACACTGTGAATACGAAAGGTTTCTAAAACTCAACGAAGAGTCCCTCTCCTGGTGCTCCGGTTTGACTTTCCAACTGCTTTACTATCAATCTCCCAACTTGGAGAGACAGCCCCTTTAAGCTCCTGGTTCACACAGGTTGCCAATTTGGCAGAGGAGTAAAGGGAAGAGGGAGAACCAATGAGAGAGTCGCTGTTAGGCATTTGGATGGGCACATGTCACTCTAATTTCCCGGCAGGAAGAAGAATTCACCAAAGTCTCAGCCACCCACCAGGAACCAGTATAGGTCCTGAACCAAAAGTTTGGACTTGCATTCAGCTCACAAAAAACGAGTTTGAAAATGGAGCTCAGGGGCACAGCAATTCACAAACAGGCAGAGTAATCAAGGCCAACAATCGTCCAAAAATCTGTTGAGGGAAGGCAACGAGGCGGACTTGAAATCGAGGCAGAATAGCAGGAAACAGATTTCAAGAGGTACGTTGGAATCACAGGTAAAGCACAGGAAGAGGGGCACAACTTCGACAATGATGCACTTGGCCAAAAAGGGCGTATGCGTTTTCTCCTGAATATATTCAGGAGAACATGCATACGCCCTTTTGGCCAAGCAAGCAAGCGGGCAATGCAAATCTGCACTACAAAGAAGTATCACTTCCCACGGGTCAAAAGGGACATCCACAAAATGTGTAAAAACCAGAAAGGCAAGACAGGCCGTGGCGAAATGGGAGCCTTGTTATGCTGATGGGCAGGATGTAAGTTGCCAACTGCCTCACTGGAGGAGTGCATTGTGCTCCCTAAAACAAGTAAACAACAGAGCTACAGAGCCAAGGGCACTTCCAGTCTAGGGAATATACCTTGGGAAAACTGAAAATCAATAAGACAGAGCCACCCCCAAATTGAGGGCTGCACTGCTTACAAGAACCTCAACCTGGGTACACCGGAAATATCCCAGGAAATATAAAAATGGTTCAAAAAATTGTGGAAATTACATACGATGGAATATCCCTCAGCCATGAAATCAATGTCATAAGACCAGTAGCAGCAAAATGAGTGGATTCAGGTACGATGATTCTAAGTGAAAGAAGTCACACAGAAAAAGAAACTTATCATAAGATATCACTTAGGAAGATCCTGTAAACATGGCTACACATGAACTGAGTTAGGAAAGAGAACAGAGTCTCACATTTAGAAAACACTCTTATGCCTGCTTAAGGGGGAAGGAGAGGTGGGGTGATGCATCAAACCAGAGTTTGATATAAGCACAGGTACTGTTCCAAAAACCAACTATGGAATAGACAAGACCTACACCTTCCTCAGTGAAAGGGACTGAAAACCCCATATTTCCCGCAGAGGAATAGATCTGACTAGTAAGAATCTTAAAACCTATGTATTGATATGTCTCCGTAAGGGAATCAAGTGTGTCTAGACTGGCATAAACATGGCAGCGAGAATCAGCTCAAACCCACTCTAAAAAGGAATTTCAAAAACAGAACAAAGAAACAGGGAAATTCTTTACAATTCCTTCAGGGTCTCTGATGCAACCTGGAATGACCCTATCTACGATGACAGCTGGATGTGGCATGAGGCTGGACACTTGGGACTGAGAGGATTGGTGAGATTGGGTGAGCAAATGCAGACCCTTTAAAGCAATAATGCATGGCAACCATTCCATGGGTCCCACCTCTCCAGGTTGAAGGGAATATTACTACAGCTATAACATGTACGGGAAACCTAGAGAATGGACACACTGTGAATACGAAAGGTTTCTAAAACTCAACGAAGAGTCCCTCTCCTGGTGCTCCGGTTTGACTTTCCAACAGCTTTACTATCAATCTCCCAACTTGGAGAGACAGCCCCTTTAAGCTACTGGTTCACACAGGTTGCCCATTTGGCAGAGGAGGAAAGGGAAGAGGGAGAACCAATGAGAGAGTAGCTGTTAGGCATTTGGATGGGCACATGTCACTCTAATTTCCCGGCAGGAAGAAGAATTAACCAAAGTCTCAGCCACCCACCGGGAACCAGTATAGGTCCTGAACCAAATGTTTGGACTTGCGTTCAGCTCACAAAAAACGAGTTGAAAAATGGAGCTCAGGGGCACAGCAATTCACAAACTGGCAGAGTAATCAAGGCCAACTATCGTCCAAAAATCTGTTGAGGGAAGGCAACGAGGCGGACTTGAATGCGAGGCAGAATAGCAGGAAACAGATTTCAAGAGGTACGTTAGAATCGCCTGTAAAGCACAGGAAGAGGGGCACAACTTCGACAATGATGCACTTGGCCAAAAAGGGCGTATGCGTTTTCTCCTGAATATATTCAGGAGAAAACGCATACGCCCTTTTTGGCCAAGCAAGCAAGCGGGCAATGCAAATCTGCACTACAAAGAAGTATCACTTCCCACCGGTCAAAAGGGACATCCACAAAATGTGTAAAAACCAGAAAGGCAAGACAGGCCCTGGAGAACAGGGAGCCTTGTTATGCTGATGGGCGGGATGTAAGTTGCCAACTGCCTCACTGGAGGAGTGCATTGTGTTCCCTAAAACAAGTAAACAACAGAGCTACAGAGCCAAGGGCACTTCCAGTCTAGGGAATATACCTTGGGAAAACTGAAAATCCATAAGACAGAGCCACCCCCAAATTGAGGGCTGCACTGCTTACAAGAACCTCAACCTGGGTACACCTGAAATATCCCAGGAAATATAAAAATGGTTCAAAACATTGTGGAACTTACGTACGATGGAATATCCCTCAGCCATGAAATCAATGTCATAAGACCAGTAGCAGCAAAATGAGTGGATTCAGGTACGATGATTCTAAGTGAAAGAAGTCACACAGAAAAAGAAACTTATCATAAGATATCACTTAGGAAGATCCTGTAAACATGGCTACACATGAACTGAGTTAGGAAAGAGAACAGAGTCTCACATTTAGAAAACACTCTTATGCCTGCTTAAGGGGGAAGGAGAGGTGGGGTGATGCATCAAACCAGAGTTTGATATAAGCACAGGTACTGTTCCAAAAACCAACTATGGAATAGACAAGACCTACACCTTCCTCAGTGAAAGGGACTCAAAACCCCATATTTCCCGCAGAGGAATAGATCTGACTAGTAAGAATCTTAAAACCTATGTATTGATATGTCTCCGTAAGGGAATCAAGTGTGTCTAGACTGGCATAAACATGGCAGCGAGAATCAGCTCAAACCCACTCTAAAAAGGAATTTCAAAAACAGAACAAAGAAACAGGGAAATTCTTTACAATTCCTTCAGGGTCTCTGATGCAACCTGGAATGACCCTATCTATGATGACAGCTGGATGTGGCATGAGGCTGGACACTTGGGACTGAGAGGATTGGTGAGATTGGGTGAGCAAATGCAGACCCTTTAAAGCAATAATGCATGGCAACCATTCCATGGGTCCCACCTCTCCAGGTTGAAGGGAATATTACTACAGCTATAACATGTACGGGAAACCTAGAGAATGGACACACTGTGAATACGAAAGGTTTCTAAAACTCAACGAAGAGTCCCTCTCCTGGTGCTCTGGTTTGACTTTCCAACAGCTTTACTATCAATCTCCCAACTTGGAGAGACAGCCCCTTTAAGCTCCTGGTTCACACAGGTTGCCCATTTGGCAGAGGAGGAAAGGGAAGAGGGAGAACCAATGAGAGAGTAGCTGTTAGGCATTTGGATGGGCACATGTCACTCTAATTTCCCGGCAGGAAGAAGAATTCACCAAAGTCTCAGCCACCCACCGGGAACCAGTATAGGTCCTGAACCAAATGTTTGGACTTGCGTTCAGCTCACAAAAAACGAGTTGAAAAATGGAGCTCAGGGGCACAGCAATTCACAAACTGGCAGAGTAATCAAGGCCAACTATCGTCCAAAAATCTGTTGAGGGAAGGCAACGAGGCGGACTTGAATGTGAGGCAGAATAGCAGGAAACAGATTTCAAGAGGTACGTTAGAATCGCCTGTAAAGCACAGGAAGAGGGGCACAACTTCGACAATGATGCACTTGGCCAAAAAGGGCGTATGCGTTTTCTCCTGAATATATTCAGGAGAAAACGCATACGCCCTTTTTGGCCAAGCAAGCAAGCGGGCAATGCAAATCTGCACTACAAAGAAGTATCACTTCCCAACGGTCAAAAGGGACATCCACAAAATGTGTAAAAACCAGAAAGGCAAGACAGGCCCTGGAGAACAGGGAGCCTTGTTATGCTGATGGGCGGGATGTAAGTTGCCAACTGCCTCACTGGAGGAGTGCATTGTGTTCCCTAAAACAAGTAAACAACAGAGCTACAGAGCCAAGGGCACTTCCAGTCTAGGGAATATACCTTGGGAAAACTGAAAATCCATAAGACAGAGCCACCCCCAAGTTGAGGGCTGCACTGCTTACAAGAACCTCAACCTGGGTACACCTGAAATATCCCAGGAAATATAAAAATGGTTCAAAACATTGTGGAACTTACGTACGATGGAATATCCCTCAGCCATGAAATCAATGTCATAAGACCAGTAGCAGCAAAATGAGTGGATTCAGGTACGATGATTCTAAGTGAAAGAAGTCACACAGAAAAAGAAACTTATCATAAGATATCACTTAGGAAGATCCTGTAAACATGGCTACACATGAACTGAGTTAGGAAAGAGAACAGAGTCTCACATTTAGAAAACACTCTTATGCCTGCTTAAGGGGGAAGGAGAGGTGGGGTGATGCATCAAACCAGAGTTTGATATAAGCACAGGTACTGTTCCAAAAACCAACTATGGAATAGACAAGACCTACACCTTCCTCAGTGAAAGGGACTCAAAACCCCATATTTCCCGCAGAGGAATAGATCTGACTAGTAAGAATCTTAAAACCTATGTATTGATATGTCTCCGTAAGGGAATCAAGTGTGTCTAGACTGGCATAAATATGGCAGCGAGAATCAGCTCAAACCCACTCTAAAAAGGAATTTCAAAAACAGAACAAAGAAACAGGGAAATTCTTAACAATTCCTTCAGGGTCTCTGATGCAACCTGGAATGACCCTATCTACGATGACAGCTGGATGTGGCATGAGGCTGGACACTTGGGACTGAGAGGATTGGAGATATTGGGTGAGCGAAGGCAGACCCTTTATAGCAATAATGCATGGCACCCATTCCATGATTCCCAACTCTCCAGGTTGAAGGGAATATTACTACAGCTTTAACATGTACGGGAAACCTAGAGAATGGACACACTGTGAATACGAAAGGTTTCTAAAACTCAACGAAGAGTCCCTCTCCTGGTGCTCTGGTTTGACTTTCCAACTGCTTTACTATCAATCTCCCAACTTGGAGAGACAGCCCCTTTAAGCTCCTGGTTCACACAGGTTGCCAATTTGGCAGAGGAGGAAAGGGAAGAGGGAGAACCAATGAGAGAGTCGCTGTTAGGCATTTGGATGGGCACATGTCACTCTAATTTCCCGGCAGGAAGAAGAATTAACCAAAGTCTCAGCCACCCACCGGGAACCAGTATAGGTCCTGAACCAAAAGTTTGGACTTGCGTTCAGCTCACAAAAAACGAGTTTGAAAATGGAGCTCAGGGGCACAGCAATTCACAAACAGGCAGAGTAATCAAGGCCAACAATCGTCCAAAAATCTGTTGAGGGAAGGCAACGAGGCGGACTTGAAATCGAGGCAGAATAGCAGGAAACAGATTTCAAGAGGTACGTTGGAATCACAGGTAAAGCACAGGAAGAGGGGCACAACTTCGACAATGATGCACTTGGCCAAAAAGGGCGTATGCGTTTTCTCCTGAATATATTCAGGAGAACACGCATACGCCCTTTTGGCCAAGCAAGCAAACGGGCAATGCAAATCTGCACTACAAAGAAGTATCACTTCCCACGGGTCAAAAGGGACATCCACAAAATGTGTAAAAACCAGAAAGGCAAGACAGGCCGTGGCGAAATGGGAGCCTTGTTATGCTGATGGGCAGGATGTAAGTTGCCAACTGCCTCACTGGAGGAGTGCATTGTGCTCCCTAAAACAAATAAACAACAGAGCTACAGAGCCAAGGGCACTTCCAGTCTAGGGAATATACCTTGGGAAAACTGAAAATCAATAAGACAGAGCCACCCCCAAATTGAGGGCTGCACTGCTTACAAGAACCTCAACCTGGGTACACCGGAAATATCCCAGGAAATATAAAAATGGTTCAAAAAATTGTGGAAATTCCATACGATGGAATATCCCTCAGCCATGAAATCAATGTCATAAGACCAGTAGCAGCAAAATGAGTGGATTCAGGTACGATGATTCTAAGTGAAAGAAGTCACACAGAAAAAGAAACTTATCATAAAATATCACTTAGGAAGATCCTGTAAACATGGCTACACATGAACTGAGTTAGGAAAGAGAACAGAGTCTCACATTTAGAAAACACTCTTATGCCTGCTTAAGGGGGAAGGAGAGGTGGGGTGATGCATCAAACCAGAGTTTGATATAAGCACAGGTACTGTTCCAAAAACCAACTATGGAATAGACAAGACCTACACCTTCCTCAGTGAAAGGGACTCAAAACCCCATATTTCCCACAGAGGAATAGATCTGACTAGTAAGAATCTTAAAACCTATGTATTGATATGTCTCCGTAAGGGAATCAAGTGTGTCTAGACTGGCATAAACATGGCAGCGAGAATCAGCTCAAACCCACTCTAAAAAGGAATTTCAAAAACAGAACAAAGAAACAGGGAAATTCTTTACAATTCCTTCAGGGTCTCTGATGCAACCTGGAATGACCCTATCTACGATGACAGCTGGATGTGGCATGAGGCTGGACACTTGGGACTGAGAGGATTGGTGAGATTGGGTGAGCAAATGCAGACCCTTTAAAGCAATAATGCATGGCAACCATTCCATGGGTCCCACCTCTCCAGGTTGAAGGGAATATTACTACAGCTATAACATGTACGGGAAACCTAGAGAATGGACACACTGTGAATACGAAAGGTTTCTAAAACTCAACGAAGAGTCCCTCTCCTGGTGCTCCGGTTTGACTTTCCAACAGCTTTACTATCAATCTCCCAACTTGGAGAGACAGCCCCTTTAAGCTCCTGGTTCACACAGGTTGCCCATTTGGCAGAGGAGGAAAGGGAAGAGGGAGAACCAATGAGAGAGTAGCTGTTAGGCATTTGGATGGGCACATGTCACTCTAATTTCCCGGCAGGAAGAAGAATTAACCAAAGTCTCAGCCACCCACCGGGAACCAGTATAGGTCCTGAACCAAATGTTTGGACTTGCGTTCAGCTCACAAAAAACGAGTTGAAAAATGGAGCTCAGGGGCACAGCAATTCACAAACTGGCAGAGTAATCAAGGCCAACTATCGTCCAAAAATCTGTTGAGGGAAGGCAACGAGGCGGACTTGAATGCGAGGCAGAATAGCAGGAAACAGATTTCAAGAGGTACGTTAGAATCGCCTGTAAAGCACAGGAAGAGGGGCACAACTTCGACAATGATGCACTTGGCCAAAAAGGGCGTATGCGTTTTCTCCTGAATATATTCAGGAGAAAACGCATACGCCCTTTTTGGCCAAGCAAGCAAGCGGGCAATGCAAATCTGCACTACAAAGAAGTATCACTTCCCACCGGTCAAAAGGGACATCCACAAAATGTGTAAAAACCAGAAAGGCAAGACAGGCCCTGGAGAACAGGGAGCCTTGTTATGCTGATGGGCGGGATGTAAGTTGCCAACTGCCTCACTGGAGGAGTGCATTGTGTTCCCTAAAACAAGTAAACAACAGAGCTACAGAGCCAAGGGCACTTCCAGTCTAGGGAATATACCTTGGGAAAACTGAAAATCCACAAGACAGAGCCACCCCCAAATTGAGGGCTGCACTGCTTACAAGAACCTCAACCTGGGTACACCTGAAATATCCCAGGAAATATAAAAATGGTTCAAAACATTGTGGAACTTATGTACGATGGAATATCCCTCAGCCATGAAATCAATGTCATAAGACCAGTAGCAGCAAAATGAGTGGATTCAGGTACGATGATTCTAAGTGAAAGAAGTCACACAGAAAAAGAAACTTATCATAAGATATCACTTAGGAAGATCCTGTAAACATGGCAACACATGAACTGAGTTAGGAAAGAGAACAGAGTCTCACATTTAGAAAACACTCTTATGCCTGCTTAAGGGGGAAGGAGAGGTGGGGTGATGCATCAAACCAGAGTTTGATATAAGCACAGGTACTGTTCCAAAAACCAACTATGGAATAGACAAGACCTACACCTTCCTCAGTGAAAGGGACTCAAAACCCCATATTTCCCACAGAGGAATAGATCTGACTAGTAAGAATCTTAAAACCTATGTATTGATATGTCTCCGTAAGGGAATCAAGTGTGTCTAGACTGGCATAAACATGGCAGCGAGAATCAGCTCAAACCCACTCTAAAAAGGAATTTCAAAAACAGAACAAAGAAACAGGGAAATTCTTTACAATTCCTTCAGGGTCTCTGATGCAACCTGGAATGACCCTATCTACGATGACAGCTGTATGTGGCATGAGGCTGGACACTTGGGACTGAGAGGATTGGTGAGATTGGGTGAGCAAATGCAGACCCTTTAAAGCAATAATGCATGGCAACCATTCCATGGGTCCCACCTCTCCAGGTTGAAGGGAATATTACTACAGCTATAACATGTACGGGAAACCTAGAGAATGGACACACTGTGAATACGAAAGGTTTCTAAAACTCAACGAAGAGTCCCTCTCCTGGTGCTCCGGTTTGACTTTCCAACAGCTTTACTATCAATCTCCCAACTTGGAGAGACAGCCCCTTTAAGCTCCTGGTTCACACAGGTTGCCCATTTGGCAGAGGAGGAAAGGGAAGAGGGAGAACCAATGAGAGAGTAGCTGTTAGGCATTTGGATGGGCACATGTCACTCTAATTTCCCGGCAGGAAGAAGAATTAACCAAAGTCTCAGCCACCCACCGGGAACCAGTATAGGTCCTGAACCAAATGTTTGGACTTGCGTTCAGCTCACAGAAAACGAGTTGAAAAATGGAGCTCAGGGGCACAGCAATTCACAAACTGGCAGAGTAATCAAGGCCAACTATCGTCCAAAAATCTGTTGAGGGAAGGCAACGAGGCCGACTTGAATGCGAGGCAGAATAGCAGGAAACAGATTTCAAGAGGTACGTTAGAATCGCCTGTAAAGCACAGGAAGAGGGGCACAACTTCGACAATGATGCACTTGGCCAAAAAGGGCGTATGCGTTTTCTCCTGAATATATTCAGGAGAAAACGCATACGCCCTTTTTGGCCAAGCAAGCAAGCGGGCAATGCAAATCTGCACTACAAAGAAGTATCACTTCCCACCGGTCAAAAGGGACATCCACAAAATGTGTAAAAACCAGAAAGGCAAGACAGGCCCTGGAGAACAGGGAGCCTTGTTATGCTGATGGGCGGGATGTAAGTTGCCAACTGCCTCACTGGAGGAGTGCATTGTGTTCCCTAAAACAAGTAAACAACAGAGCTACAGAGCCAAGGGCACTTCCAGTCTAGGGAATATACCTTGGGAAAACTGAAAATCCATAAGACAGAGCCACCCCCAAATTGAGGGCTGCACTGCTTACAAGAACCTCAACCTGGGTACACCTGAAATATCCCAGGAAATATTAAAATGGTTCCAAACATTGTGGAACTTACGTACGATGGAATTTCCCTCAGCCATGAAATCAATGTCATAAGACCAGTAGCAGCAAAATGAGTGGATTCAGGTACGATGATTCTAAGTGAAAGAAGTCACACAGAAAAAGAAACTTATCATAAGATATCACTTAGGAAGATCCTGTAAACATGGCTACACATGAACTGAGTTAGGAAAGAGAACAGAGTCTCACATTTAGAAAACACTCTTATGCCTGCTTAAGGGGGAAGGAGAGGTGGGGTGATGCATCAAACCAGAGTTTGATATAAGCACAGGTACTGTTCCAAAAACCAACTATGGAATAGACAAGACCTACACCTTCCTCAGTGAAAGGGACTCAAAACCCCATATTTCCCGCAGAGGAATAGATCTGACTAGTAAGAATCTTAAAACCTATGTATTGATATGTCTCCGTAAGGGAATCAAGTGTGTCTAGACTGGCATAAACATGGCAGCGAGAATCAGCTCAAACCCACTCTAAAAAGGAATTTCAAAAACAGAACAAAGAAACAGGGAAATTCTTTACAATTCCTTCAGGGTCTCTGATGCAACCTGGAATGACCCTATCTACGATGACAGCTGGATGTGGCATGAGGCTGGACACTTGGGACTGAGAGGATTGGTGAGATTGGGTGAGCAAATACAGACCCTTTAAAGCAATAATGCATGGCAACCATTCCATGGGTCCCACCTCTCCAGGTTGAAGGGAATATTACTACAGCTATAACATGTACGGGAAACCTAGAGAATGGACACACTGTGAATACGAAAGGTTTCTAAAACTCAACGAAGAGTCCCTCTCCTGGTGCTCCGGTTTGACTTTCCAACAGCTTTACTATCAATCTCCCAACTTGGAGAGACAGCCCCTTTAAGCTCCTGGTTCACACAGGTTGCCCATTTGGCAGAGGAGGAAAGGGAAGAGGGAGAACCAATGAGAGAGTAGCTGTTAGGCATTTGGATGGGCACATGTCACTCTAATTTCCCGGCAGGAAGAAGAATTCACCAAAGTCTCAGCCACCCACCGGGAACCAGTATAGGTCCTGAACCAAATGTTTGGACTTGCGTTCAGCTCACAAAAAACGCGTTGAAAAATGGAGCTCAGGGGCACAGCAATTCACAAACTGGCAGAGTAATCAAGGCCAACTATCGTCCAAAAATCTGTTGAGGGAAGGCAACGAGGCGGACTTGAATGCGAGGCAGAATAGCAGGAAACAGATTTCAAGAGGTACGTTAGAATCGCCTGTAAAGCACAGGAAGAGGGGCACAACTTCGACAATGATGCACTTGGCCAAAAAGGGCGTATGCGTTTTCTCCTGAATATATTCAGGAGAAAACGCATACGCCCTTTTTGGCCAAGCAAGCAAGCGGGCAATGCAAATCTGCACTACAAAGAAGTATCACTTCCCAACGGTCAAAAGGGACATCCACAAAATGTGTAAAAACCAGAAAGGCAAGACAGGCCCTGGAGAACAGGGAGCCTTGTTATGCTGATGGGCGGGATGTAAGTTGCCAACTGCCTCACTGGAGGAGTGCATTGTGTTCCCTAAAACAAGTAAACAACAGAGCTACAGAGCCAAGGGCACTTCCAGTCTAGGGAATATACCTTGGGAAAACTGAAAATCCACAAGACAGAGCCACCCCCAAATTGAGGGCTGCACTGCTTACAAGAACCTCAACCTGGGTACACCTGAAATATCCCAGGAAATATAAAAATGGTTCAAAACATTGTGGAACTTACGTACGATGGAATATCCCTCAGCCATGAAATCAATGTCATAAGACCAGTAGCAGCAAAATGAGTGGATTCAGGTACGATGATTCTAAGTGAAAGAAGTCACACAGGAAAAGAAACTTATCATAAGATATCACTTAGGAAGATCCTGTAAACATGGCTACACATGAACGGAGTTAGGCAAGAGAACAGAGTCTCACATTTAGAAAACACTCTTATGCCTGCTTAAGGGGGAAGGAGAGGTGGGGTGATGCATCAAACCAGAGTTTGATATAAGCACAGGTACTGTTCCAAAAACCAACTATGGAATAGACAAGACCTACACCTTCCTCAGTGAAAGGGACTCAAAACCCCATATTTCCCGCAGAGGAATAGATCTGACTAGTAAGAATCTTAAAACCTATGTATTGATATGTCTCCATAAGGGAATCAAGTGTGTCTAGACTGGCATAAACATGGCAGCGAGAATCATCTCAAACCCACTCTAAAAAGGAATTTCAAAAACAGAACAAAGAAACAGGGAAATTCTTTACAATTCCTTCAGGGTCTCTGATGCAACCTGGAATGACCCTATCTACAATGACAGCTGGATGCGGCATGAGGCTGGACACTTGGGACTGAGAGGATTGGAGAGATTGGGTGAGCAAATGCAGACCCTTTATAGCAATAATGCATGGCACCCATTCCATGATTCCCAACTCTCCAGGTTGAAGGGAATATTACTACAGCTTTAACATGTACGGGAAACCTAGAGAATGGACACACTGTGAATACGAAAGGTTTCTAAAACTCAACGAAGAGTCCCTCTCCTGGTGCTCCGGGTTGACTTTCCAACAGCTTAACTATCAATCTCCCAACTTGGAGAGACAGCCCCTTTAAGCTCCTGGTTCACACAGGTTGCCCATTTGGCAGAGGAAGAAAGGGAAGAGGGAGAACCAATGAGAGAGTAGCTGTTAGGCATTTGGATGGGCACATGTCACTCTAATTTCCCGGCAGGAAGAAGAATTAACCAAAGTCTCAGCCACCCACCGGGAACCAGTATAGGTCCTGAACCAAATGTTTGGACTTGCGTTCAGCTCACAAAAAACGAGTTGAAAAATGGAGCTCAGGGGCACAGCAATTCACAAACTGGCAGAGTAATCAAGGCCAACTATCGTCCAAAAATCTGTTGAGGGAAGGCAACGAGGCGGACTTGAATGCGAGGCAG
The DNA here is from genome assembly GCF_964341445.2 of Mesoplodon mirus. Taxonomy (NCBI): domain Eukaryota; kingdom Metazoa; phylum Chordata; class Mammalia; order Artiodactyla; family Ziphiidae; genus Mesoplodon; species Mesoplodon mirus. Next base: position 3,085,740 of record NW_028295810.1, read on the forward strand.
AATAGCAGGAAACAGATTTCAAGAGGTACGTTAGAATCGCCTGTAAAGCACAGGAAGAGGGGCACAACTTCGACAATGATGCACTTGGCCAAAAAGGGCGTATGCGTTTTCTCCTGAATATATTCAGGAGAAAACGCATACGCCCTTTTTGGCCAAGCAAGCAAGCGGGCAATGCAAATCTGCACTACAAAGAAGTATCACTTCCCACCGGTCAAAAGGGACATCCACAAAATGTGTAAAAACCAGAAAGGCAAGACAGGACCTGGAGAACAGGGAGCCTTGTTATGCTGATGGGCGGGATGTAAGTTGCCAACTGCCTCAATGGAGGAGTGCATTGTGTTCCCTAAAACAAGTAAACAACAGAGCTACAGAGCCAAGGGCACTTCCAGTCTAGGGAATATACCTTGGGAAAACTGAAAATCCACAAGACAGAGCCACCCCCAAATTGAGGGCTGCACTGCTTACAAGAACCTCAACCTGGGTACACCTGAAATATCCCAGGAAATATAAAAATGGTTCAAAACATTGTGGAACTTACGTACGATGGAATATCCCTCAGCCATGAAATCAATGTCATAAGACCAGTAGCAGCAAAATGAGTGGATTCAGGTACGATGATTCTAAGTGAAAGAAGTCACACAGGAAAAGAAACTTATCATAAGATATCACTTAGGAAGATCCTGTAAACATGGCTACACATGAACGGAGTTAGGCAAGAGAACAGAGTCTCACATTTAGAAAACACTCTTATGCCTGCTTAAGGGGGAAGGAGAGGTGGGGTGATGCATCAAACCAGAGTTTGATATAAGCACAGGTACTGTTCCAAAAACCAACTATGGAATAGACAAGACCTACACCTTCCTCAGTGAAAGGGACTCAAAACCCCATATTTCCCGCAGAGGAATAGATCTGACTAGTAAGAATCTTAAAACCTATGTATTGATATGTCTCCATAAGGGAATCAAGTGTGTCTAGACTGGCATAAACATGGCAGCGAGAATCATCTCAAACCCACTCTAAAAAGGAATTTCAAAAACAGAACAAAGAAACAGGGAAATTCTTTACAATTCCTTCAGGGTCTCTGATGCAACCTGGAATGACCCTATCTACAATGACAGCTGGATGCGGCATGAGGCTGGACACTTGGGACTGAGAGGATTGGAGAGATTGGGTGAGCAAATGCAGACCCTTTATAGCAATAATGCATGGCACCCATTCCATGATTCCCAACTCTCCAGGTTGAAGGGAATATTACTACAGCTTTAACATGTACGGGAAACCTAGAGAATGGACACACTGTGAATACGAAAGGTTTCTAAAACTCAACGAAGAGTCCCTCTCCTGGTGCTCCGGGTTGACTTTCCAACAGCTTAACTATCAATCTCCCAACTTGGAGAGACAGCCCCTTTAAGCTCCTGGTTCACACAGGTTGCCCATTTGGCAGAGGAAGAAAGGGAAGAGGGAGAACCAATGAGAGAGTAGCTGTTAGGCATTTGGATGGGCACATGTCACTCTAATTTCCCGGCAGGAAGAAGAATTAACCAAAGTCTCAGCCACCCACCGGGAACCAGTATAGGTCCTGAACCAAATGTTTGGACTTGCGTTCAGCTCACAAAAAACGAGTTGAAAAATGGAGCTCAGGGGCACAGCAATTCACAAACTGGCAGAGTAATCAAGGCCAACTATCGTCCAAAAATCTGTTGAGGGAAGGCAACGAGGCGGACTTGAATGCGAGGCAGAATAGCAGGAAACAGATTTCAAGAGGTACGTTAGAATCGCCTGTAAAGCACAGGAAGAGGGGCACAACTTCGACAATGATGCACTTGGCCAAAAAGGGCGTATGCGTTTTCTCCTGAATATATTCAGGAGAAAACGCATACGCCCTTTTTGGCCAAGCAAGCAAGCGGGCAATGCAAATCTGCACTACAAAGAAGTATCACTTCCCACCGGTCAAAAGGGACATCCACAAAATGTGTAAAAACCAGAAAGGCAAGACAGGACCTGGAGAACAGGGAGCCTTGTTATGCTGATGGGCGGGATGTAAGTTGCCAACTGCCTCAATGGAGGAGTGCATTGTGTTCCCTAAAACAAGTAAACAACAGAGCTACAGAGCCAAGGGCACTTCCAGTCTAGGGAATATACCTTGGGAAAACTGAAAATCCATAAGACAGAGCCACCCCCAAATTGAGGGCTGCACTGCTTACAAGAACCTCAACCTGGGTACACCTGAAATATCCCAGGAAATATAAAAATGGTTCAAAACATTGTGGAACTTACGTACGATGGAATATCCCTCAGCCATGAAATCAATGTCATAAGACCAGTAGCAGCAAAATGAGTGGATTCAGGTACGATGATTCTAAGTGAAAGAAGTCACACAGAAAAAGAAACTTATCATAAGATATCACTTAGGAAGATCCTGTAAACATGGCTACACATGAACTGAGTTAGGAAAGAGAACAGAGTCTCACATTTAGAAAACACTCTTATGCCTGCTTAAGGGGGAAGGAGAGGTGGGGTGATGCATCAAACCAGAGTTTGATATAAGCACAGGTACTGTTCCAAAAACCAACTATGGAATAGACAAGACCTACACCTTCCTCAGTGAAAGGGACTCAAAACCCCATATTTCCCGCAGAGGAATAGATCTGACTAGTAAGAATCTTAAAACCTATGTATTGATATGTCTCCGTAAGGGAATCAAGTGTGTCTAGACTGGCATAAACATGGCAGCGAGAATCAGCTCAAACCCACTCTAAAAAGGAATTTCAAAAACAGAACAAAGAAACAGGGAAATTCTATACAATTCCTTCAGGGTCTCTGATGCAACCTGGAATGACCCTATCTACAATGACAGCTGGATGCGGCATGAGGCTGGACACTTGGGACTGAGAGGATTGGAGAGATTGGGTGAGCAAATGCAGACCCTTTATAGCAATAATGCATGGCACCCATTCCATGATTCCCAACTCTCCAGGTTGAAGGGAATATTACTACAGCTTTAACATGTACGGGAAACCTAGAGAATGGACACACTGTGAATACGAAAGGTTTCTAAAACTCAACGAAGAGTCCCTCTCCTGGTGCTCCGGGTTGACTTTCCAACAGCTTAACTATCAATCTCCCAACTTGGAGAGACAGCCCCTTTAAGCTCCTGGTTCACACAGGTTGCCCATTTGGCAGAGGAAGAAAGGGAAGAGGGAGAACCAATGAGAGAGTAGCTGTTAGGCATTTGGATGGGCACATGTCACTCTAATTTCCCGGCAGGAAGAAGAATTAACCAAAGTCTCAGCCACCCACCGGGAACCAGTATAGGTCCTGAACCAAATGTTTGGACTTGCGTTCAGCTCACAAAAAACGAGTTGAAAAATGGAGCTCAGGGGCACAGCAATTCACAAACTGGCAGAGTAATCAAGGCCAACTATCGTCCAAAAATCTGTTGAGGGAAGGCAACGAGGTGGACTTGAATGCGAGGCAGAATAGCAGGAAACAGATTTCAAGAGGTACGTTAGAATCGCCTGTAAAGCACAGGAAGAGGGGCACAACTTCGACAATGATGCACTTGGCCAAAAAGGGCGTATGCGTTTTCTCCTGAATATATTCAGGAGAAAACGCATACGCCCTTTTTGGCCAAGCAAGCATGCGGGCAATGCAAATCTGCACTACAAAGAAGTATCACTTCCCACCGGTCAAAAGGGACATCCACAAAATGTGTAAAAACCAGAAACGCAAGACAGGCCCTGGAGAACAGGGAGCCTTGTTATGCTGATGGGCGGGATGTAAGTTGCCAACTGCCTCACTGGAGGAGTGCATTGTGTTCCCTAAAACAAGTAAACAACAGAGCTACAGAGCCAAGGGCACTTCCAGTCTAGGGAATATACCTTGGGAAAACTGAAAATCCACAAGACAGAACCACCCCCAAATTGAGGGCTGCACTGCTTACAAGAACCTCAACCTGGGTACACCTGAAATATCCCAGGAAATATAAAAATGGTTCAAAACATTGTGGAACTTACGTACGATGGAATATCCCTCAGCCATGAAATCAATGTCATAAGACCAGTAGCAGCAAAATGAGTGGATTCAGGTACGATGATTCTAAGTGAAAGAAGTCACACAGGAAAAGAAACTTATCATAAGATATCACTTAGGAAGATCCTGTAAACATGGCTACACATGAACGGAGTTAGGCAAGAGAACAGAGTCTCACATTTAGAAAACACTCTTATGCCTGCTTAAGGGGGAAGGAGAGGTGGGGTGATGCATCAAACCAGAGTTTGATATAAGCACAGGTACTGTTCCAAAAACCAACTATGGAATAGACAAGACCTACACCTTCCTCAGTGAAAGGGACTCAAAACCCCATATTTCCCGCAGAGGAATAGATCTGACTAGTAAGAATCTTAAAACCTATGTATTGATATGTCTCCGTAAGGGAATCAAGTGTGTCTAGACTGGCATAAACATGGCAGCGAGAATCAGCTCAAACCCACTCTAAAAAGGAATTTCAAAAACAGAACAAAGAAACAGGGAAATTCTTTACAATTCCTTCAGGGTCTCTGATGCAACCTGGAATGACCCTATCTACGATGACAGCTGGATGTGGCATGAGGCTGGACACTTGGGACTGAGAGGATTGGTGAGATTGGGTGAGCAAATGCAGACCCTTTAAAGCAATAATGCATGGCAACCATTCCATGGGTCCCACCTCTCCAGGTTGAAGGGAATATTACTACAGCTATAACATGTACGGGAACCCTAGAGAATGGACACACTGTGAATACGAAAGGTTTCTAAAACTCAACGAAGAGTCCCTCTCCTGGTGCTCCGGTTTGACTTTCCAACAGCTTTACTATCAATCTCCCAACTTGGAGAGACAGCCCCTTTAAGCTCCTGGTTCGCACAGGTTGCCCATTTGGCAGAGGAGGAAAGGGAAGAGGGAGAACCAATGAGAGAGTAGCTGTTAGGCATTTGGATGGGCACATGTCACTCTAATTTCCCGGCAGGAAGAAGAATTAACCAAAGTCTCAGCCACCCACCGGGAACCAGTATAGGTCCTGAACCAAATGTTTGGACTTGCGTTCAGCTCACAAAAAACGAGTTGAAAAATGGAGCTCAGGGGCACAGCAATTCACAAACTGGCAGAGTAATCAAGGCCAACTATCGTCCAAAAATCTGTTGAGGGAAGGCAACGAGGCGGACTTGAATGCGAGGCAGAATAGCAGGAAACAGATTTCAAGAGGTACGTTAGAATCGCCTGTAAAGCACAGGAAGAGGGGCACAACTTCGACAATGATGCACTTGGCGAAAAAGGGCGTATGCGTTTTCTCCTGAATATATTCAGGAGAAAACGCATACGCCCTTTTTGGCCAAGCAAGCAAGCGGGCAATGCAAATCTGCACTACAAAGAAGTATCACTTCCCACCGGTCAAAAGGGACATCCACAAAATGTGTAAAAACCAGAAAGGCAAGACAGGCCCTGGAGAACAGGGAGCCTTGTTATGCTGATGGGCGGGATGTAAGTTGCCAACTGCCTCACTGGAGGAGTGCATTGTGTTCCCTAAAACAAGTAAACAACAGAGCTACAGAGCCAAGGGCACTTCCAGTCTAGGGAATATACCTTGGGAAAACTGAAAATCCATAAGACAGAGCCACCCCCAAATTGAGGGCTGCACTGCTTACAAGAACCTCAACCTGGGTACACCTGAAATATCCCAGGAAATATAAAAATGGTTCAAAACATTGTGGAACTTACGTACGATGGAATATCCCTCAGCCATGAAATCAATGTCATAAGACCAGTAGCAGCAAAATGAGTGGATTCAGGTACGATGATTCTAAGTGAAAGAAGTCACACAGAAAAAGAAACTTATCATAAGATATCACTTAGGAAGATCCTGTAAACATGGCAACACATGAACTGAGTTAGGAAAGAGAACAGAGTCTCACATTTAGAAAACACTCTTATGCCTGCTTAAGGGGGAAGGAGAGGTGGGGTGATGCATCAAACCAGAGTTTGATATAAGCACAGGTACTGTTCCAAAAACCAACTATGGAATAGACAAGACCTACACCTTCCTCAGTGAAAGGGACTCAAAACCCCATATTTCCCGCAGAGGAATAGATCTGACTAGTAAGAATCTTAAAACCTATGTATTGATATGTCTCCGTAAGGGAATCAAGTGTGTCTAGACTGGCATAAATATGGCAGCGAGAATCAGCTCAAACCCACTCTAAAAAGGAATTTCAAAAACAGAACAAAGAAACAGGGAAATTCTTAACAATTCCTTCAGGGTCTCTGATGCAACCTGGAATGACCCTATCTACGATGACAGCTGGATGCGGCATGAGGCTGGACACTTGGGACTGAGAGGATTGGAGAGATTGGGTGAGCAAAGGCAGACCCTTTATAGCAATAATACATGGCACCCATTCCATGATTCCCAACTCTCCAGGTTGAAGGGAATATTACTACAGCTTTAACATGTACGGGAAACCTAGAGAATGGACACACTGTGAATACGAAAGGTTTCTAAAACTCAACGAAGAGTCCCTCTCCTGGTGCTCTGGTTTGACTTTCCAACTGCTTTACTATCAATCTCCCAACTTGGAGAGACAGCCCCTTTAAGCTCCTGGTTCACACAGGTTGCCAATTTGGCAGAGGAGGAAAGGGAAGAGGGAGAACCAATGAGAGAGTCGCTGTTAGGCATTTGGATGGGCACATGTCACTCTAATTTCCCGGCAGGAAGAAGAATTAACCAAAGTCTCAGCCACCCACCGGGAACCAGTATAGGTCCTGAACCAAAAGTTTGGACTTGCGTTCAGCTCACAAAAAACGAGTTTGAAAATGGAGCTCAGGGGCACAGCAATTCACAAACAGGCAGAGTAATCAAGGCCAACAATCGTCCAAAAATCTGTTGAGGGAAGGCAACGAGGCGGACTTGAAATCGAGGCAGAATAGCAGGAAACAGATTTCAAGAGGTACGTTGGAATCACAGGTAAAGCACAGGAAGAGGGGCACAACTTCGACAATGATGCACTTGGCCAAAAAGGGCGTATGCGTTTTCTCCTGAATATATTCAGGAGAACACGCATACGCCCTTTTGGCCAAGCAAGCAAGCGGGCAATGCAAATCTGCACTACAAAGAAGTATCACTTCCCACGGGTCAAAAGGGACATCCACAAAATGTGTAAAAACCAGAAAGGCAAGGCAGGCCGTGGCGAAATGGGAGCCTTGTTATGCTGATGGGCAGGATGTAAGTTGCCAACTGCCTCACTGGAGGAGTGCATTGTGCTCCCTAAAACAAGTAAACAACAGAGCTACAGAGCCAAGGGCACGTCCAGTCTAGGGAATATACCTTGGGAAAACTGAAAATCCATAAGACAGAGCCACCCCCAAATTGAGGGCTGCACTGCTTACAGGAACCTCAACCTGGGTACACCTGAAATATCCCAGGAAATATAAAAATGGTTCCAAACATTGTGGAACTTACGTACGATGGAATATCCCTCAGCCACGAAATCAATGTCATAAGACCAGTAGCAGCAAAATGAGTGGATTCAGGTACGATGATTCTAAGTGAAAGAAGTCACACAGGAAAAGAAACTTATCATAAGATATCACTTAGGAAGATCCTGTAAACATGGCTACACATGAACTGAGTTAGGCAAGAGAACAGAGTCTCACATTTAGAAAACACTCTTATGCCTGCTTAAGGGGGAAGGAGAGGTGGGGTGATGCATCAAACCAGAGTTTGATATAAGCACAGGTACTGTTCCAAAAACCAACTATGGAATAGACAAGACCTACACCTTCCTCAGTGAAAGGGACTCAAAACCCCATATTTCCCACAGAGGAATAGATCTGACTAGTAAGAATCTTAAAACCTATGTATTGATATGTCTCCGTAAGGGAATCAAGTGTGTCTAGACTGGCATAAACATGGCAGCGAGAATCAGCTCAAACCCACTCTAAAAAGGAATTTCAAAAACAGAACAAAGAAACAGGGAAATTCTTTACAATTCCTTCAGGGTCTCTGATGCAACCTGGAATGACCCTATCTACGATGACAGCTGGATGTGGCATGAGGCTGGACACTTGGGACTGAGAGGATTGGTGAGATTGGGTGAGCAAATGCAGACCCTTTAAAGCAATAATGCATGGCAACCATTCCATGGGTCCCACCTCTCCAGGTTGAAGGGAATATTACTACAGCTATAACATGTACGGGAAACCTAGAGAATGGACACACTGTGAATACGAAAGGTTTCTAAAACTCAACGAAGAGTCCCTCTCCTGGTGCTCCGGTTTGACTTTCCAACAGCTTTACTATCAATCTCCCAACTTGGAGAGACAGCCCCTTTAAGCTCCTGTTTCACACAGGTTGCCCAATTGGCAGAGGAGGAAAGGGAAGAGGGAGAACCAATGAGAGAGTAGCTGTTAGGCATTTGGATGGGCACATGTCACTCTAATTTCCCGGCAGGAAGAAGAATTCACCAAAGTCTCAGCCACCCACCGGGAACCAGTATAGGTCCTGAACCAAATGTTTGGACTTGCGTTCAGCTCACAAAAAACGAGTTGAAAAATGGAGCTCAGGGGCACAGCAATTCACAAACTGGCAGAGTAATCAAGGCCAACTATCGTCCAAAAATCTGTTGAGGGAAGGCAACGAGGCGGACTTGAATGCGAGGCAGAATAGCAGGAAACAGATTTCAAGAGGTACGTTGGAATCACCTGTAAAGCACAGGAAGAGGGGCACAACTTCGACAATGATGCACTTGGCCAAAAAGGGCGTATGCGTTTTCTCCTGAATATATTCAGGAGAAAACGCATACGCCCTTTTTGGCCAAGCAAGCAAGCGGGCAATGCAAATCTGCACTACAAAGAAGTATCACTTCCCAACGGTCAAAAGGGACATCCACAAAATGTGTAAAAACCAGAAAGGCAAGACAGGCCCTGGAGAACAGGGAGCCTTGTTATGCTGATGGGCGGGATGTAAGTTGCCAACTGCCTCACTGGAGGAGTGCATTGTGTTCCCTAAAACAAGTAAACAACAGAGCTACAGAGCCAAGGGCACTTCCAGTCTAGGGAATATACCTTGGGAAAACTGAAAATCCATAAGACAGAGCCACCCCCAAATTGAGGGCTGCACTGCTTACAAGAACCTCAACCTGGGTACACCTGAAATATCCCAGGAAATATAAAAATGGTTCAAAACATTGTGGAACTTACGTACGATGGAATATCCCTCAGCCATGAAATCAATGTCATAAGACCAGTAGCAGCAAAATGAGTGGATTCAGGTACGATGATTCTAAGTGAAAGAAGTCACACAGAAAAAGAAACTTATCATAAGATATCACTTAGGAAGATCCTGTAAACATGGCAACACATGAACTGAGTTAGGAAAGAGAACAGAGTCTCACATTTAGAAAACACTCTTATGCCTGCTTAAGGGGGAAGGAGAGGTGGGGTGATGCATCAAACCAGAGTTTGATATAAGCACAGGTACTGTTCCAAAAACCAACTATGGAATAGACAAGACCTACACCTTCCTCAGTGAAAGGGACTCAAAACCCCATATTTCCCGCAGAGGAATAGATCTGACTAGTAAGAATCTTAAAACCTATGTATTGATATGTCTCCGTAAGGGAATCAAGTGTGTCTAGACTGGCATAAATATGGCAGCGAGAATCAGCTCAAACCCACTCTAAAAAGGAATTTCAAAAACAGAACAAAGAAACAGGGAAATTCTTAACAATTCCTTCAGGGTCTCTGATGCAACCTGGAATGACCCTATCTACGATGACAGCTGGATGCGGCATGAGGCTGGACACTTGGGACTGAGAGGATTGGAGAGATTGGGTGAGCAAAGGCAGACCCTTTATAGCAATAATACATGGCACCCATTCCATGATTCCCAACTCTCCAGGTTGAAGGGAATATTACTACAGCTTTAACATGTACGGGAAACCTAGAGAATGGACACACTGTGAATACGAAAGGTTTCTAAAACTCAACGAAGAGTCCCTCTCCTGGTGCTCTGGTTTGACTTTCCAACTGCTTTACTATCAATCTCCCAACTTGGAGAGACAGCCCCTTTAAGCTCCTGGTTCACACAGGTTGCCAATTTGGCAGAGGAGGAAAGGGAAGAGGGAGAACCAATGAGAGAGTCGCTGTTAGGCATTTGGATGGGCACATGTCACTCTAATTTCCCGGCAGGAAGAAGAATTAACCAAAGTCTCAGCCACCCACCGGGAACCAGTATAGGTCCTGAACCAAAAGTTTGGACTTGCGTTCAGCTCACAAAAAACGAGTTTGAAAATGGAGCTCAGGGGCACAGCAATTCACAAACAGGCAGAGTAATCAAGGCCAACAATCGTCCAAAAATCTGTTGAGGGAAGGCAACGAGGCGGACTTGAAATCGAGGCAGAATAGCAGGAAACAGATTTCAAGAGGTACGTTGGAATCACAGGTAAAGCACAGGAAGAGGGGCACAACTTCGACAATGATGCACTTGGCCAAAAAGGGCGTATGCGTTTTCTCCTGAATATATTCAGGAGAACACGCATACGCCCTTTTGGCCAAGCAAGCAAGCGGGCAATGCAAATCTGCACTACAAAGAAGTATCACTTCCCACGGGTCAAAAGGGACATCCACAAAATGTGTAAAAACCAGAAAGGCAAGGCAGGCCGTGGCGAAATGGGAGCCTTGTTATGCTGATGGGCAGGATGTAAGTTGCCAACTGCCTCACTGGAGGAGTGCATTGTGCTCCCTAAAACAAGTAAACAACAGAGCTACAGAGCCAAGGGCACGTCCAGTCTAGGGAATATACCTTGGGAAAACTGAAAATCCATAAGACAGAGCCACCCCCAAATTGAGGGCTGCACTGCTTACAGGAACCTCAACCTGGGTACACCTGAAATATCCCAGGAAATATAAAAATGGTTCCAAACATTGTGGAACTTACGTACGATGGAATATCCCTCAGCCACGAAATCAATGTCATAAGACCAGTAGCAGCAAAATGAGTGGATTCAGGTACGATGATTCTAAGTGAAAGAAGTCACACAGGAAAAGAAACTTATCATAAGATATCACTTAGGAAGATCCTGTAAACATGGCTACACATGAACTGAGTTAGGCAAGAGAACAGAGTCTCACATTTAGAAAACACTCTTATGCCTGCTTAAGGGGGAAGGAGAGGTGGGGTGATGCATCAAACCAGAGTTTGATATAAGCACAGGTACTGTTCCAAAAACCAACTATGGAATAGACAAGACCTACACCTTCCTCAGTGAAAGGGACTCAAAACCCCATATTTCCCACAGAGGAATAGATCTGACTAGTAAGAATCTTAAAACCTATGTATTGATATGTCTCCGTAAGGGAATCAAGTGTGTCTAGACTGGCATAAACATGGCAGCGAGAATCAGCTCAAACCCACTCTAAAAAGGAATTTCAAAAACAGAACAAAGAAACAGGGAAATTCTTTACAATTCCTTCAGGGTCTCTGATGCAACCTGGAATGACCCTATCTACGATGACAGCTGGATGTGGCATGAGGCTGGACACTTGGGACTGAGAGGATTGGTGAGATTGGGTGAGCAAATGCAGACCCTTTAAAGCAATAATGCATGGCAACCATTCCATGGGTCCCACCTCTCCAGGTTGAAGGGAATATTACTACAGCTATAACATGTACGGGAAACCTAGAGAATGGACACACTGTGAATACGAAAGGTTTCTAAAACTCAACGAAGAGTCCCTCTCCTGGTGCTCCGGTTTGACTTTCCAACAGCTTTACTATCAATCTCCCAACTTGGAGAGACAGCCCCTTTAAGCTCCTGTTTCACACAGGTTGCCCAATTGGCAGAGGAGGAAAGGGAAGAGGGAGAACCAATGAGAGAGTAGCTGTTAGGCATTTGGATGGGCACATGTCACTCTAATTTCCCGGCAGGAAGAAGAATTCACCAAAGTCTCAGCCACCCACCGGGAACCAGTATAGGTCCTGAACCAAATGTTTGGACTTGCGTTCAGCTCACAAAAAACGAGTTGAAAAATGGAGCTCAGGGGCACAGCAATTCACAAACTGGCAGAGTAATCAAGGCCAACTATCGTCCAAAAATCTGTTGAGGGAAGGCAACGAGGCGGACTTGAATGCGAGGCAGAATAGCAGGAAACAGATTTCAAGAGGTACGTTGGAATCACCTGTAAAGCACAGGAAGAGGGGCACAACTTCGACAATGATGCACTTGGCCAAAAAGGGCGTATGCGTTTTCTCCTGAATATATTCAGGAGAAAACGCATACGCCCTTTTTGGCCAAGCAAGCAAGCGGGCAATGCAAATCTGCACCACAAAGAAGTATCACTTCCCAACGGTCAAAAGGGACATCCACAAAATGTGTAATAACCAGAAAGGCAAGACAGGCCCTGGAGAACAGGGAGCCTTGTTATGCTGATGGGCGGGATGTAAGTTGCCAACTGCCTCACTGGAGGAGTGCATTGTGTTCCCTAAAACAAGTAAACAACAGAGCTACAGAGCCAAGGGCACTTCCAGTCTAGGGAATATACCTTGGGAAAACTGAAAATCCATAAGACAGAGCCACCCCCAAATTGAGGGCTGCACTGCTTACAAGAACCTCAACCTGGGTACACCTGAAATATCCCAGGAAATATAAAAATGGTTCCAAACATTGTGGAACTTACGTACGATGGAATATCCCTCAGCCACGAAATCAATGTCATAAGACCAGTAGCAGCAAAATGAGTGGATTAAGGTACGATGATTCTAAGGGAAAGAAGTCACACAGGAAAAGAAACTTATCATAAGATATCACTTAGGAAGATCCTGTAAACATGGCTACACATGAACTGAGTTAGGCAAGAGAACAGAGTCTCACATTTAGAAAACACTCTTATGCCTGCTTAAGGGGGAAGGAGAGGTGGGGTGATGCATCAAACCAGAGTTTGATATAAGCACAGGTACTGTTCCAAAAACCAACTATGGAATAGACAAGACCTACACCTTCCTCAGTGAAAGGGACTCAAAACCCCATATTTCCCGCAGAGGAATAGATCTGACTAGTAAGAATCTTAAAACCTATGTATTGATATGTCTCCGTAAGGGAAACAAGTGTGTCTAGACTGGCATAAACATGGCAGCGAGAATCAGCTCAAACCCACTCTAAAAAGGAATTTCAAAAACAGAACAAAGAAACAGGGAAATTCTTAACAATTCCTTCAGGGTCTCTGATGCAACCTGGAATGACCCTATCTACGATGACAGCTGGATGCGGCATGAGGCTGGACACTTGGGACTGAGAGGATTGGAGAGATTGGGTGAGCAAAGGCAGACCATTTATAGCAATAATACATGGCACCCATTCCATGATTCCCAACTCTCCAGGTTGAAGGGAATATTACTACAGCTTTAACATGTACGGGAAACCTAGAGAATGGACACACTGTGAATACGAAAGGTTTCTAAAACTCAACGAAGAGTCCCTCTCCTGGTGCTCTGGTTTGACTTTCCAACTGCTTTACTATCAATCTCCCAACTTGGAGAGACAGCCCCTTTAAGCTCCTGGTTCACACAGGTTGCCCATTTGGCAGAGGAGGAAAGGGAAGAGGGAGAACCAATGAGAGAGTCGCTGTTAGGCATTTGGATGGGCACATGTCACTCTAATTTCCCGGCAGGAAGAAGAATTAACCAAAGTCTCAGCCACCCACCGGGAACCAGTATAGGTCCTGAACCAAAAGTTTGGACTTGCGTTCAGCTCACAAAAAACGAGTTTGAAAATGGAGCTCAGGGGCACAGCAATTCACAAACAGGCAGAGTAATCAAGGCCAACAATCGTCCAAAAATCTGTTGAGGGAAGGCAACGAGGCGGACTTGAAATCGAGGCAGAATAGCAGGAAACAGATTTCAAGAGGTACGTTGGAATCACAGGTAAAGCACAGGAAGAGGGGCACAACTTCGACAATGATGCACTTGGCCAAAAAGGGCGTATGCGTTTTCTCCTGAATATATTCAGGAGAACACGCATACGCCCTTTTGGCCAAGCAAGCAAGCGGGCAATGCAAATCTGCACTACAAAGAAGTATCACTTCCCACGGGTCAAAAGGGACATCCACAAAATGTGTAAAAACCAGAAAGGCAAGACAGGCCGTGGCGAAATGGGAGCCTTGTTATGCTGATGGGCAGGATGTAAGTTGCCAACTGCCTCACTGGAGGAGTGCATTGTGCTCCCTAAAACAAGTAAACAACAGAGCTACAGAGCCAAGGGCACTTCCAGTCTAGGGAATATACCTTGGGAAAACTGAAAATCAATAAGACAGAGCCACCCCCAAATTGAGGGCTGCACTGCTTACAAGAACCTCAACCTGGGTACACCGGAAATATCCCAGGAAATATAAAAATGGTTCAAAAAATTGTGGAAATTACATACGATGGAATATCCCTCAGCCATGAAATCAATGTCATAAGACCAGTAGCAGCAAAATGAGTGGATTCAGGTACGATGATTCTAAGTGAAAGAAGTCACACAGAAAAAGAAACTTATCATAAGATATCACTTAGGAAGATCCTGTAAACATGGCTACACATGAACTGAGTTAGGAAAGAGAACAGAGTCTCACATTTAGAAAACACTCTTATGCCTGCTTAAGGGGGAAGGAGAGGTGGGGTGATGCATCAAACCAGAGTTTGATATAAGCACAGGTACTGTTCCAAAAACCAACTATGGAATAGACAAGACCTACACCTTCCTCAGTGAAAGGGACTCAAAACCCCATATTTCCCGCAGAGGAATAGATCTGACTAGTAAGAATCTTAAAACCTATGTATTGATATGTCTCCGTAAGGGAATCAAGTGTGTCTAGACTGGCATAAACATGGCAGCGTGAATCAGCTCAAACCCACTCTAAAAAGGAATTTCAAAAACAGAACAAAGAAACAGGGAAATTCTTTACAATTCCTTCAGGGTCTCTGATGCAACCTGGAATGACCCTATCTACGATGACAGCTGGATGCGGCATGAGGCTGGACACTTGGGACTGAGAGGATTGGTGAGATTGGGTGAGCAAATGCAGACCCTTTAAAGCAATAATGCATGGCAACCATTCCATGGGTCCCAACTCTCCAGGTTGAAGGGAATATTACTACAGCTTTAACATGTACGGGAAACCTAGAGAATGGACACACTGTGAATACGAAAGGTTTCTAAAACTCAACGAAGAGTCCCTCTCCTGGTGCTCCGGTTTGACTTTCCAACAGCTTAACTATCAATCTCCCAACTTGGAGAGACAGCCCCTTTAAGCTCCTGGTTCACACAGGTTGCCCATTTGGCAGAGGAAGAAAGGGAAGAGGGAGAACCAATGAGAGAGTAGCTGTTAGGCATTTGGATGGGCACATGTCACTCTAATTTCCCGGCAGGAAGAAGAATTAACCAAAGACTCAGCCACCAACCGGGAACCAGTATAGGTCCTGAACCAAATGTTTGGACTTGCGTTCAGCTCACAAAAAACGAGTTGAAAAATGGAGCTCAGGGGCACAGCAATTCACAAACTGGCAGAGTAATCAAGGCCAACTATCGTCCAAAAATCTGTTGAGGGAAGGCAACGAGGCGGACTTGAATGCGAGGCAGAATAGCAGGAAACAGATTTCAAGAGGTACGTTAGTATCGCCTGTAAAGCACAGGAAGAGGGGCACAACTTCGACAATGATGCACTTGGCCAAAAAGGGCGTATGCGTTTTCTCCTGAATATATTCAGGAGAAAACGCATACGCCCTTTTTGGCCAAGCAAGCAAGCGGGCAATGCAAATCTGCACTACAAAGAAGTATCACTTCCCACCGGTCAAAAGGGACATCCACAAAATGTGTAAAAACCAGAAAGGCAAGACAGGTCCTGGAGAACAGGGAGCCTTGTTATGCTGATGGGCGGGATGTAAGTTGCCAACTGCCTCACTGGAGGAGTGCATTGTGTTCCCTAAAACAAGTAAACAACAGAGCTACAGAGCCAAGGGCACTTCCAGTCTAGGGAATATACCTTGGGAAAACTGAAAATCCATAAGACAGAGCCACCCCCAAATTGAGGGCTGCACTGCTTACAAGAACCTCAACCTGGGTACAACTGAAATATCCCAGGAAATATAAAAATGGTTCAAAACATTGTGGAACTTACGTACGATGGAATATCCCTCAGCCATGAAATCAATGTCATAAGACCAGTAGCAGCAAAATGAGTGGATTCAGGTACGATGATTCTAAGTGAAAGAAGTCACACAGGAAAAGAAACTTATCATAAGATATCACTTAGGAAGATCCTGTAAACATGGCTACACATGAACGGAGTTAGGCAAGAGAACAGAGTCTCACATTTAGAAAACACTCTTATGCCTGCTTAAGGGGGAAGGAGAGGTGGGGTGATGCATCAAACCAGAGTTTGATATAAGCACAGGTACTGTTCCAAAAACCAACTATGGAATAGACAAGACCTACACCTTCCTCAGTGAAAGGGAATCAAAACCCCATATTTCCCACAGAGGAATAGATCTGACTAGTAAGAATCTTAAAACCTATGTATTGATATGTCTCCGTAAGGGAATCAAGTGTGTCTAGACTGGCATAAACATGGCAGCGAGAATCAGCTCAAACCCACTCTAAAAAGGAATTTCAAAAACAGAACAAAGAAACAGGGAAATTCTTTACAATTCCTTCAGGGTCTCTGATGCAACCTGGAATGACCCTATCTACGAAGACAGCTGGATGCGGCATGAGGCTGGACACATGGGACTGAGAGGATTGGTGAGATTGGGTGAGCAAATGCAGACCCTTTAAAGCAATAATGCATGGCAACCATTCCATGGGTCCCAACTCTCCAGGTTGAAGGGAATATTACTACAGCTTTAACATGTACGGGAAACCTAGAGAATGGACACACTGTGAATACGAAAGGTTTCTAAAACTCAATGAAGTGTCCCTCTCCTGGTGCTCCGGTTTGACTTTCCAACAGCTTAACTATCAATCTCCCAACTTGGAGAGACAGCCCCTTTAAGCTCCTGGTTCACACAGGTTGCCCATTTGGCAGAGGAAGAAAGGGAAGAGGGAGAACCAATGAGAGAGTAGCTGTTAGGCATTTGGATGGGCACATGTCACTCTAATTTCCCGGCAGGAAGAAGAATTCACCAAAGTCTCAGCCACCCACCGGGAACCAGTATAGGTCCTGAACCAAATGTTTGGACTTGCGTTCAGCTCACAAAAAACGAGTTGAAATATGGAGCTCAGGGGCACAGCAATTCACAAACTGGCAGAGTAATCAAGGCCAACTATCGTCCAAAAATCTGTTGAGGGAAGGCAACGAGGCGGACTTGAATGCGAGGCAGAATAGCAGGAAACAGATTTCAAGAGGTACGTTAGAATCGCCTGTAAAGCACAGGAAGAGGGGCACAACTTCGACAATGATGCACTTGGCCAAAAAGGGCGTATGCGTTTTCTCCTGAATATATTCAGGAGAAAACGCATACGCCCTTTTTGGCCAAGCAAGCAAGCGGGCAATGCAAATCTGCACTACAAAGAAGTATCACTTCCCACCGGTCAAAAGGGACATCCACAAAATGTGTAAAAACCAGAAAGGCAAGACAGGCCCTGGAGAACAGGGAGCCTTGTTATGCTGATGGGCGGGATGTAAGTTGCCAACTGCCTCACTGGAGGAGTGCATTGTGTTCCCTAAAACAAGTAAACAACAGAGCTACAGAGCCAAGGGCACTTCCAGTCTAGGGAATATACCTTGGGAAAACTGAAAATCCATAAGACAGAGCCACCCCCAAATTGAGGGCTGCACTGCTTACAAGAACCTCAACCTGGGTACACCTGAAATATCCCAGGAAATATAAAAATGGTTCAAAACATTGTGGAACTTACGTACGATGGAATATCCCTCAGCCATGAAATCAATGTCATAAGACCAGTAGCAGCAAAATGAGTGGATTCAGGTACGATGATTCTAAGTGAAAGAAGTCACACAGAAAAAGAAACTTATCATAAGATATCACTTAGGAAGATCCTGTAAACATGGCTACACATGAACGGAGTTAGGCAAGAGAACAGAGTCTCACATTTAGAAAACACTCTTATGCCTGCTTAAGGGGGAAGGAGAGGTGGGGTGATGCATCAAACCAGAGTTTGATATAAGCAAAGGTACCGTTCCAAAAACCAACTATGGAATAGACAAGACCTACACCTTCCTCAGTGAAAGGGAATCAAAACCCCATATTTCCCGCAGAGGAATAGATCTGACTAGTAAGAATCTTAAAACCTATGTATTGATATGTCTCCGTAAGGGAATCAAGTGTGTCTAGACTGGCATAAACATGGCAGCGAGAATCAGCTCAAACCCACTCTAAAAAGGAATTTCAAAAACAGAACAAAGAAACAGGGAAATTCTTTACAATTCCTTCAGGGTCTCTGATGCAACCTGGAATGACCCTATCTACGATGACAGCTGGATGTGGCATGAGGCTGGACACTTGGGACTGAGAGGATTGGTGAGATTGGGTGAGCAAATGCAGACCCTTTAAAGCAATAATGCATGGCAACCATTCCATGGGTCCCACCTCTCCAGGTTGAAGGGAATATTCCTACAGCTATAACATGTACGGGAAACCTAGAGAATGGACACACTGTGAATACGAAAGGTTTCTAAAACTCAACGAAGAGTACCTCTCCTGGTGCTCCGGTTTGACTTTCCAACAGCTTTACTATCAATCTCCCAACTTGGAGAGACAGCCCCTTTAAGCTCCTGGTTCACACAGGTTGCCCATTTGGCAGAGGAGGAAAGGGAAGAGGGAGAACCAATGAGAGAGTAGCTGTTAGGCATTTGGATGGGCACATGTCACTCTAATTTCCCGGCAGGAAGAAGAATTAACCAAAGTCTCAGCCACCCACCGGGAACCAGTATAGGTCCTGAACCAAATGTTTGGACTTGCGTTCAGCTCACAAAAACGAGATGAAAAATGGAGCTCAGGGGCACAGCAATTCACAAACTGGCAGAGTAATCAAGGCCAACTATCGTCCAAAAATCTGTTGAGGGAAGGCAACGAGGCGGACTTGAAATCGAGGCAGAATAGCAGGAAACAGATTTCAAGAGGTACGTTGGAATCACCTGTAAAGCACAGGAAGAGGGGCACAACTTCGACAATGATGCACTTGGCCAAAAAGGGCGTATGCGTTTTCTCCTGAATATATTCAGGAGAAAACGCATACGCCCTTTTTGGCCAAGCAAGCAAGCGGGCAATGCAAATCTGCACCACAAAGAAGTATCACTTCCCACCGGTCAAAAGGGACATCCACAAAATGTGTAAAAACCAGAAAGGCAAGACAGGCCCTGGAGAACAGGGAGCCTTGTTATGCTGATGGGCAGGATGTAAGTTGCCAACTGCCTCACTGGAGGAGTGCATTGTGCTCCCTAAAACAAGTAAACAACAGAGCTACAGAGCCAAGGGCACGTCCAGTCTAGGGAATATACCTTGGGAAAACTGAAAATCCATAAGACAGAGCCACCCCCAAATTGAGGGCTGCACTGCTTACAGGAACCTCAACCTGGGTACACCTGAAATATCCCAGGAAATATAAAAATGGTTCCAAACATTGTGGAACTTACGTACGATGGAATATCCCTCAGCCACGAAATCAATGTCATAAGACCAGTAGCAGCAAAATGAGTGGATTCAGGTACGATGATTCTAAGTGAAAGAAGTCACACAGGAAAAGAAACTTATCATAAGATATCACTTAGGAAGATCCTGTAAACATGGCTACACATGAACTGAGTTAGGCAAGAGAACAGAGTCTCACATTTAGAAAACACTCTTATGCCTGCTTAAGGGGGAAGGAGAGGTGGGGTGATGCATCAAACCAGAGTTTGATATAAGCACAGGTACTGTTCCAAAAACCAACTATGGAATAGACAAGACCTACACCTTCCTCAGTGAAAGGGACTCAAAACCCCATATTTCCCACAGAGGAATAGATCTGACTAGTAAGAATCTTAAAACCTATGTATTGATATGTCTCCGTAAGGGAATCAAGTGTGTCTAGACTGGCATAAACATGGCAGCGAGAATCAGCTCAAACCCACTCTAAAAAGGAATTTCAAAAACAGAACAAAGAAACAGGGAAATTCTTTACAATTCCTTCAGGGTCTCTGATGCAACCTGGAATGACCCTATCTACGATGACAGCTGGATGCGGCATGAGGCTGGACACTTGGGACTGAGAGGATTGGAGAGATTGGGTGAGCAAAGGCAGACCATTTATAGCAATAATACATGGCACCCATTCCATGATTCCCAACTCTCCAGGTTGAAGGGAATATTACTACAGCTTTAACATGTACGGGAAACCTAGAGAATGGACACACTGTGAATACGAAAGGTTTCTAAAACTCAACGAAGAGTCCCTCTCCTGGTGCTCTGGTTTGACTTTCCAACTGCTTTACTATCAATCTCCCAACTTGGAGAGACAGCCCCTTTAAGCTCCTGGTTCACACAGGTTGCCCATTTGGCAGAGGAGGAAAGGGAAGAGGGAGAACCAATGAGAGAGTCGCTGTTAGGCATTTGGATGGGCACATGTCACTCTAATTTCCCGGCAGGAAGAAGAATTAACCAAAGTCTCAGCCACCCACCGGGAACCAGTATAGGTCCTGAACCAAAAGTTTGGACTTGCGTTCAGCTCACAAAAAACGAGTTTGAAAATGGAGCTCAGGGGCACAGCAATTCACAAACAGGCAGAGTAATCAAGGCCAACAATCGTCCAAAAATCTGTTGAGGGAAGGCAACGAGGCGGACTTGAAATCGAGGCAGAATAGCAGGAAACAGATTTCAAGAGGTACGTTGGAATCACAGGTAAAGCACAGGAAGAGGGGCACAACTTCGACAATGATGCACTTGGCCAAAAAGGGCGTATGCGTTTTCTCCTGAATATATTCAGGAGAACACGCATACGCCCTTTTGGCCAAGCAAGCAAGCGGGCAATGCAAATCTGCACTACAAAGAAGTATCACTTCCCACGGGTCAAAAGGGACATCCACAAAATGTGTAAAAACCAGAAAGGCAAGACAGGCCGTGGCGAAATGGGAGCCTTGTTATGCTGATGGGCAGGATGTAAGTTGCCAACTGCCTCACTGGAGGAGTGCATTGTGCTCCCTAAAACAAGTAAACAACAGAGCTACAGAGCCAAGGGCACTTCCAGTCTAGGGAATATACCTTGGGAAAACTGAAAATCAATAAGACAGAGCCACCCCCAAATTGAGGGCTGCACTGCTTACAAGAACCTCAACCTGGGTACACCGGAAATATCCCAGGAAATATAAAAATGGTTCAAAAAATTGTGGAAATTACATACGATGGAATATCCCTCAGCCATGAAATCAATGTCATAAGACCAGTAGCAGCAAAATGAGTGGATTCAGGTACGATGATTCTAAGTGAAAGAAGTCACACAGAAAAAGAAACTTATCATAAGATATCACTTAGGAAGATCCTGTAAACATGGCTACACATGAACTGAGTTAGGAAAGAGAACAGAGTCTCACATTTAGAAAACACTCTTATGCCTGCTTAAGGGGGAAGGAGAGGTGGGGTGATGCATCAAACCAGAGTTTGATATAAGCACAGGTACTGTTCCAAAAACCAACTATGGAATAGACAAGACCTACACCTTCCTCAGTGAAAGGGACTCAAAACCCCATATTTCCCGCAGAGGAATAGATCTGACTAGTAAGAATCTTAAAACCTATGTATTGATATGTCTCCGTAAGGGAATCAAGTGTGTCTAGACTGGCATAAACATGGCAGCGTGAATCAGCTCAAACCCACTCTAAAAAGGAATTTCAAAAACAGAACAAAGAAACAGGGAAATTCTTTACAATTCCTTCAGGGTCTCTGATGCAACCTGGAATGACCCTATCTACGATGACAGCTGGATGCGGCATGAGGCTGGACACTTGGGACTGAGAGGATTGGTGAGATTGGGTGAGCAAATGCAGACCCTTTAAAGCAATAATGCATGGCAACCATTCCATGGGTCCCAACTCTCCAGGTTGAAGGGAATATTACTACAGCTTTAACATGTACGGGAAACCTAGAGAATGGACACACTGTGAATACGAAAGGTTTCTAAAACTCAACGAAGAGTCCCTCTCCTGGTGCTCCGGTTTGACTTTCCAACAGCTTAACTATCAATCTCCCAACTTGGAGAGACAGCCCCTTTAAGCTCCTGGTTCACACAGGTTGCCCATTTGGCAGAGGAAGAAAGGGAAGAGGGAGAACCAATGAGAGAGTAGCTGTTAGGCATTTGGATGGGCACATGTCACTCTAATTTCCCGGCAGGAAGAAGAATTAACCAAAGACTCAGCCACCAACCGGGAACCAGTATAGGTCCTGAACCAAATGTTTGGACTTGCGTTCAGCTCACAAAAAACGAGTTGAAAAATGGAGCTCAGGGGCACAGCAATTCACAAACTGGCAGAGTAATCAAGGCCAACTATCGTCCAAAAATCTGTTGAGGGAAGGCAAC
This sequence comes from Mesoplodon mirus, assembly GCF_964341445.2. Taxonomy (NCBI): domain Eukaryota; kingdom Metazoa; phylum Chordata; class Mammalia; order Artiodactyla; family Ziphiidae; genus Mesoplodon; species Mesoplodon mirus. The sequence goes on from NW_028295810.1 coordinate 3,108,318, forward strand.
GAGGCGGACTTGAATGCGAGGCAGAATAGCAGGAAACAGATTTCAAGAGGTACGTTAGTATCGCCTGTAAAGCACAGGAAGAGGGGCACAACTTCGACAATGATGCACTTGGCCAAAAAGGGCGTATGCGTTTTCTCCTGAATATATTCAGGAGAAAACGCATACGCCCTTTTTGGCCAAGCAAGCAAGCGGGCAATGCAAATCTGCACTACAAAGAAGTATCACTTCCCACCGGTCAAAAGGGACATCCACAAAATGTGTAAAAACCAGAAAGGCAAGACAGGTCCTGGAGAACAGGGAGCCTTGTTATGCTGATGGGCGGGATGTAAGTTGCCAACTGCCTCACTGGAGGAGTGCATTGTGTTCCCTAAAACAAGTAAACAACAGAGCTACAGAGCCAAGGGCACTTCCAGTCTAGGGAATATACCTTGGGAAAACTGAAAATCCATAAGACAGAGCCACCCCCAAATTGAGGGCTGCACTGCTTACAAGAACCTCAACCTGGGTACAACTGAAATATCCCAGGAAATATAAAAATGGTTCAAAACATTGTGGAACTTACGTACGATGGAATATCCCTCAGCCATGAAATCAATGTCATAAGACCAGTAGCAGCAAAATGAGTGGATTCAGGTACGATGATTCTAAGTGAAAGAAGTCACACAGGAAAAGAAACTTATCATAAGATATCACTTAGGAAGATCCTGTAAACATGGCTACACATGAACGGAGTTAGGCAAGAGAACAGAGTCTCACATTTAGAAAACACTCTTATGCCTGCTTAAGGGGGAAGGAGAGGTGGGGTGATGCATCAAACCAGAGTTTGATATAAGCACAGGTACTGTTCCAAAAACCAACTATGGAATAGACAAGACCTACACCTTCCTCAGTGAAAGGGAATCAAAACCCCATATTTCCCACAGAGGAATAGATCTGACTAGTAAGAATCTTAAAACCTATGTATTGATATGTCTCCGTAAGGGAATCAAGTGTGTCTAGACTGGCATAAACATGGCAGCGAGAATCAGCTCAAACCCACTCTAAAAAGGAATTTCAAAAACAGAACAAAGAAACAGGGAAATTCTTTACAATTCCTTCAGGGTCTCTGATGCAACCTGGAATGACCCTATCTACGAAGACAGCTGGATGCGGCATGAGGCTGGACACATGGGACTGAGAGGATTGGTGAGATTGGGTGAGCAAATGCAGACCCTTTAAAGCAATAATGCATGGCAACCATTCCATGGGTCCCAACTCTCCAGGTTGAAGGGAATATTACTACAGCTTTAACATGTACGGGAAACCTAGAGAATGGACACACTGTGAATACGAAAGGTTTCTAAAACTCAATGAAGTGTCCCTCTCCTGGTGCTCCGGTTTGACTTTCCAACAGCTTAACTATCAATCTCCCAACTTGGAGAGACAGCCCCTTTAAGCTCCTGGTTCACACAGGTTGCCCATTTGGCAGAGGAAGAAAGGGAAGAGGGAGAACCAATGAGAGAGTAGCTGTTAGGCATTTGGATGGGCACATGTCACTCTAATTTCCCGGCAGGAAGAAGAATTCACCAAAGTCTCAGCCACCCACCGGGAACCAGTATAGGTCCTGAACCAAATGTTTGGACTTGCGTTCAGCTCACAAAAAACGAGTTGAAATATGGAGCTCAGGGGCACAGCAATTCACAAACTGGCAGAGTAATCAAGGCCAACTATCGTCCAAAAATCTGTTGAGGGAAGGCAACGAGGCGGACTTGAATGCGAGGCAGAATAGCAGGAAACAGATTTCAAGAGGTACGTTAGAATCGCCTGTAAAGCACAGGAAGAGGGGCACAACTTCGACAATGATGCACTTGGCCAAAAAGGGCGTATGCGTTTTCTCCTGAATATATTCAGGAGAAAACGCATACGCCCTTTTTGGCCAAGCAAGCAAGCGGGCAATGCAAATCTGCACTACAAAGAAGTATCACTTCCCACCGGTCAAAAGGGACATCCACAAAATGTGTAAAAACCAGAAAGGCAAGACAGGCCCTGGAGAACAGGGAGCCTTGTTATGCTGATGGGCGGGATGTAAGTTGCCAACTGCCTCACTGGAGGAGTGCATTGTGTTCCCTAAAACAAGTAAACAACAGAGCTACAGAGCCAAGGGCACTTCCAGTCTAGGGAATATACCTTGGGAAAACTGAAAATCCATAAGACAGAGCCACCCCCAAATTGAGGGCTGCACTGCTTACAAGAACCTCAACCTGGGTACACCTGAAATATCCCAGGAAATATAAAAATGGTTCAAAACATTGTGGAACTTACGTACGATGGAATATCCCTCAGCCATGAAATCAATGTCATAAGACCAGTAGCAGCAAAATGAGTGGATTCAGGTACGATGATTCTAAGTGAAAGAAGTCACACAGAAAAAGAAACTTATCATAAGATATCACTTAGGAAGATCCTGTAAACATGGCTACACATGAACGGAGTTAGGCAAGAGAACAGAGTCTCACATTTAGAAAACACTCTTATGCCTGCTTAAGGGGGAAGGAGAGGTGGGGTGATGCATCAAACCAGAGTTTGATATAAGCAAAGGTACCGTTCCAAAAACCAACTATGGAATAGACAAGACCTACACCTTCCTCAGTGAAAGGGAATCAAAACCCCATATTTCCCGCAGAGGAATAGATCTGACTAGTAAGAATCTTAAAACCTATGTATTGATATGTCTCCGTAAGGGAATCAAGTGTGTCTAGACTGGCATAAACATGGCAGCGAGAATCAGCTCAAACCCACTCTAAAAAGGAATTTCAAAAACAGAACAAAGAAACAGGGAAATTCTTTACAATTCCTTCAGGGTCTCTGATGCAACCTGGAATGACCCTATCTACGATGACAGCTGGATGTGGCATGAGGCTGGACACTTGGGACTGAGAGGATTGGTGAGATTGGGTGAGCAAATGCAGACCCTTTAAAGCAATAATGCATGGCAACCATTCCATGGGTCCCACCTCTCCAGGTTGAAGGGAATATTCCTACAGCTATAACATGTACGGGAAACCTAGAGAATGGACACACTGTGAATACGAAAGGTTTCTAAAACTCAACGAAGAGTACCTCTCCTGGTGCTCCGGTTTGACTTTCCAACAGCTTTACTATCAATCTCCCAACTTGGAGAGACAGCCCCTTTAAGCTCCTGGTTCACACAGGTTGCCCATTTGGCAGAGGAGGAAAGGGAAGAGGGAGAACCAATGAGAGAGTAGCTGTTAGGCATTTGGATGGGCACATGTCACTCTAATTTCCCGGCAGGAAGAAGAATTAACCAAAGTCTCAGCCACCCACCGGGAACCAGTATAGGTCCTGAACCAAATGTTTGGACTTGCGTTCAGCTCACAAAAACGAGATGAAAAATGGAGCTCAGGGGCACAGCAATTCACAAACTGGCAGAGTAATCAAGGCCAACTATCGTCCAAAAATCTGTTGAGGGAAGGCAACGAGGCGGACTTGAAATCGAGGCAGAATAGCAGGAAACAGATTTCAAGAGGTACGTTGGAATCACCTGTAAAGCACAGGAAGAGGGGCACAACTTCGACAATGATGCACTTGGCCAAAAAGGGCGTATGCGTTTTCTCCTGAATATATTCAGGAGAAAACGCATACGCCCTTTTTGGCCAAGCAAGCAAGCGGGCAATGCAAATCTGCACCACAAAGAAGTATCACTTCCCACCGGTCAAAAGGGACATCCACAAAATGTGTAAAAACCAGAAAGGCAAGACAGGCCCTGGAGAACAGGGAGCCTTGTTATGCTGATGGGCGGGATGTAAGTTGCCAACTGCCTCACTGGAGGAGTGCATTGTGTTCCCTAAAACAAGTAAACAACAGAGCTACAGAGCCAAGGGCACTTCCAGTCTAGGGAATATACCTTGGGAAAACTGAAAATCCATAAGACAGAGCCACCCCCAAATTGAGGGCTGCACTGCTTACAAGAACCTCAACCTGGGTACACCTGAGATATCCCAGGAAATATAAAAATGGTTCAAAACATTGTGGAACTTACGTACGATGGAATATCCCTCAGCCATGAAATCAATGTCATAAGACCAGTAGCAGCAAAATGAGTGGATTCAGGTACGATGATTCTAAGTGAAAGAAGTCACACAGAAAAAGAAACTTATCATAAGATATCACTTAGGAAGATCCTGTAAACATGGCTACACATGAACTGAGTTAGGAAAGAGAACAGAGTCTCACATTTAGAAAACACTCTTATGCCTGCTTAAGGGGGAAGGAGAGGTGGGGTGATGCATCAAACCAGAGTTTGATATAAGCACAGGTACTGTTCCAAAAACCAACTATGGAATAGACAAGACCTACACCTTCCTCAGTGAAAGGGACTCAAAACCCCATATTTCCCGCAGAGGAATAGATCTGACTAGTAAGAATCTTAAAACCTATGTATTGATATGTCTCCGTAAGGGAATCAAGTGTGTCTAGACTGGCATAAACATGGCAGCGAGAATCAGCTCAAACCCACTCTAAAAAGGAATTTCAAAAACAGAACAAAGAAACAGGGAAATTCTTTACAATTCCTTCAGGGTCTCTGATGCAACCTGGAATGACCCTATCTACGATGACAGCTGGATGTGGCATGAGGCTGGACACTTGGGACTGAGAGGATAGGTGAGATTGGGTGAGCAAATGCAGACCCTTTAAAGCAATAATGCATGGCAACCATTCCATGGGTCCCAACTCTCCAGGATGAAGGGAATATTACTACAGCTATAACATGTACGGGAAACCTAGAGAATGGACACACTGTGAATACGAAAGGTTTCTAAAACTCAACGAAGAGTCCCTCTCCTGGTGCTCCGGTTTGACTTTCCAACAGCTTTACTATCAATCTCCCAACTTGGAGAGACAGCCCCTTTAAGCTCCTGGTTCACACAGGTTGCCCATTTGGCAGAGGAGGAAAGGGAAGAGGGAGAACCAATGAGAGAGTAGCTGTTAGGCATTTGGATGGGCACATGTCACTCTAATTTCCCGGCAGGAAGAAGAATTCACCAAAGTCTCAGCCACCCACCGGGAACCAGTATAGGTCCTGAACCAAATGTTTGGACTTGCGTTCAGCTCACAAAAAACGAGTTGAAAAATGGAGCTCAGGGGCACAGCAATTCACAAACTGGCAGAGTAATCAAGGCCAACTATCGTCCAAAAATCTGTTGAGGGAAGGCAACGAGGCGGACTTGAATGCGAGGCAGAATAGCAGGAAACAGATTTCAAGAGGTACGTTAGAATTGCCTGTAAAGCACAGGAAGAGGGGCACAACTTCGACAATGATGCACTTGGCCAAAAAGGGCGTATGCGTTTTCTCCTGAATATATTCAGGAGAAAACGCATACGCCCTTTTTGGCCAAGCAAGCAAGCGGGCAATGCAAATCTGCACTACAAAGAAGTATCACTTCCCACCGGTCAAAAGGGACATCCACAAAATGTGTAAAAACCAGAAAGGCAAGACAGGCCCTGGAGAACAGGGAGCCTTGTTATGCTGATGGGCGGGATGTAAGTTGCCAACTGCCTCACTGGAGGAGTGTATTGTGTTCCCTAAAACAAGTAAACAACAGAGCTACAGAGCCAAGGGCACTTCCAGTCTAGGGAATATACCTTGGGAAAACTGAAAATCCATAAGACAGAGCCACCCCCAAATTGAGGGCTGCACTGCTTACAAGAACCTCAACCTGGGTACACCTGAAATATCCCAGGAAATATAAAAATGGTTCCAAACATTGTGGAACTTACGTACGATGGAATATCCCTCAGCCACGAAATCAATGTCATAAGACCAGTAGCAGCAAAATGAGTGGATTCAGGTACGATGATTCTAAGGGAAAGAAGTCACACAGAAAAAGAAACTTATCATAAGATATCACTTAGGAAGATCCTGTAAACATGGCTACTCATGAACTGAGTTAGGAAAGAGAACAGAGTCTCACATTTAGAAAACACTCTTATGCCTGCTTAAGGGGGAAGGAGAGGTGGGGTGATGCATCAAACCAGAGTTTGATATAAGCACAGGTACTGTTCCAAAAACCAACTATGGAATAGACAAGACCTACACCTTCCTCAGTGAAAGGGACTCAAAACCCCATATTTCCCGCAGAGGAATAGATCTGACTAGTAAGAATCTTAAAACCTATGTATTGATATGTCTCCGTAAGGGAATCAAGTGTGTCTAGACTGGCATAAACATGGCAGCGAGAATCAGCTCAAACCCACTCTAAAAAGGAATTTCAAAAACAGAACAAAGAAACAGGGAAATTCTTTACAATTCCTTCAGGGTCTCTGATGCAACCTGGAATGACCCTATCTACGATGACAGCTGGATGTGGCATGAGGCTGGACACTTGGGACTGAGAGGATTGGAGAGATTGGGTGAGCAAATGCAGACCCTTTAAAGCAATAATGCATGGCAACCATTCCATGGGTCCCACCTCTCCAGGTTGAAGGGAATATTACTACAGCTATAACATGTACGGGAAACCTAGAGAATGGACACACTGTGAATACGAAAGGTTTCTAAAACTCAACGAAGAGTCCCTCTCCTGGTGCTCCGGTTTGACTTTCCAACAGTTTTACTATCAATCTCCCAACTTGGAGAGACAGCCCCTTTAAGCTCCTGGTTCACACAGGTTGCCCATTTGGCAGAGGAGGAAAGGGAAGAGGGAGAACCAATGAGAGAGTAGCTGTTAGGCATTTGGATGGGCACATGTCACTCTAATTTCCCGGCAGGAAGAAGAATTAACCAAAGTCTCAGCCACCCACCGGGAACCAGTATAGGTCCTGAACCAAATGTTTGGACTTGCGTTCAGCTCACAAAAAACGAGTTGAAAAATGGAACTCAGGGGCACAGCAATTCACAAACTGGCAGAGTAATCAAGGCCAACTATCGTCCAAAAATCTGTTGAGGGAAGGCAACGAGGCGGACTTGAATGCGAGGCAGAACAGCAGGAAACAGATTTCAAGAGGTACGTTAGAATCGCCTGTAAAGCACAGGAAGAGGGGCACAACTTCGACAATGATGCACTTGGCCAAAAAGGGCGTATGCGTTTTCTCCTGAATATATTCAGGAGAAAACGCATACGCCCTTTTTGGCCAAGCAAGCAAGCAAGCGGGCAATGCAAATCTGCACTACAAAGAAGTATCACTTCCCACCGGTCAAAAGGGACATCCACAAAATGTGTAAAAACCAGAAAGGCAAGACAGGCCCTGGAGAACAGGGAGCCATGTTATGCTGATGGGCGGGATGTAAGTTGCCAACTGCCTCACTGGAGGAGTGCATTGTGTTCCCTAAAACAAGTAAACAACAGAGCTACAGAGCCAAGGGCACTTCCAGTCTAGGGAATATACCTTGGGAAAACTGAAAATCCATAAGACAGAGCCACCCCCAAATTGAGGGCTGCACTGCTTACAAGAACCTCAACCTGGGTACACCTGAGATATCCCAGGAAATATAAAAATGGTTCAAAACATTGTGGAACTTACGTACGATGGAATATCCCTCAGCCATGAAATCAATGTCATAAGACCAGTAGCAGCAAAATGAGTGGATTCAGGTACGATGATTCTGAGGGAAAGAAGTCACACAGAAAAAGAAACTTATCATAAGATATCACTTAGGAAGATCCTGTAAACATGGCTACTCATGAACTGAGTTAGGAAAGAGAACAGAGTCTCACATTTAGAAAACACTCTTATGCCTGCTTAAGGGGGAAGGAGAGGTGGGGTGATGCATCAAACCAGAGTTTGATATAAGCACAGGTACTGTTCCAAAAACCAACTATGGAATAGACAAGACCTACACCTTCCTCAGTGAAAGGGACTCAAAACCCCATATTTCCCGCAGAGGAATAGATCTGACTAGTAAGAATCTTAAAACCTATGTATTGATATGTCTCCGTAAGGGAATCAAGTGTGTCTAGACTGGCATAAACATGGCAGCGAGAATCAGCTCAAACCCACTCTAAAAAGGAATTTCAAAAACAGAACAAAGAAACAGGGAAATTCTTTACAATTCCTTCAGGGTCTCTGATGCAACCTGGAATGACCCTATCTACGATGACAGCTGGATGTGGCATGAGGCTGGACACTTGGGACTGAGAGGATTGGAGAGATTGGGTGAGCAAATGCAGACCCTTTAAAGCAATAATGCATGGCAACCATTCCATGGGTCCCACCTCTCCAGGTTGAAGGGAATATTACTACAGCTATAACATGTACGGGAAACCTAGAGAATGGACACACTGTGAATACGAAAGGTTTCTAAAACTCAACGAAGAGTCCCTCTCCTGGTGCTCCGGTTTGACTTTCCAACAGTTTTACTATCAATCTCCCAACTTGGAGAGACAGCCCCTTTAAGCTCCTGGTTCACACAGGTTGCCCATTTGGCAGAGGAGGAAAGGGAAGAGGGAGAACCAATGAGAGAGTAGCTGTTAGGCATTTGGATGGGCACATGTCACTCTAATTTCCCGGCAGGAAGAAGAATTAACCAAAGTCTCAGCCACCCACCGGGAACCAGTATAGGTCCTGAACCAAATGTTTGGACTTGCGTTCAGCTCACAAAAAACGAGTTGAAAAATGGAACTCAGGGGCACAGCAATTCACAAACTGGCAGAGTAATCAAGGCCAACTATCGTCCAAAAATCTGTTGAGGGAAGGCAACGAGGCGGACTTGAATGCGAGGCAGAACAGCAGGAAACAGATTTCAAGAGGTACGTTAGAATCGCCTGTAAAGCACAGGAAGAGGGGCACAACTTCGACAATGATGCACTTGGCCAAAAAGGGCGTATGCGTTTTCTCCTGAATATATTCAGGAGAAAACGCATACGCCCTTTTTGGCCAAGCAAGCAAGCAAGCGGGCAATGCAAATCTGCACTACAAAGAAGTATCACTTCCCACCGGTCAAAAGGGACATCCACAAAATGTGTAAAAACCAGAAAGGCAAGACAGGCCCTGGAGAACAGGGAGCCATGTTATGCTGATGGGCGGGATGTAAGTTGCCAACTGCCTCACTGGAGGAGTGCATTGTGTTCCCTAAAACAAGTAAACAACAGAGCTACAGAGCCAAGGGCACTTCCAGTCTAGGGAATATACCTTGGGAAAACTGAAAATCCATAAGACAGAGCCACCCCCAAATTGAGGGCTGCACTGCTTACAAGAACCTCAACCTGGGTACACCTGAGATATCCCAGGAAATATAAAAATGGTTCAAAACATTGTGGAACTTACGTACGATGGAATATCCCTCAGCCATGAAATCAATGTCATAAGACCAGTAGCAGCAAAATGAGTGGATTCAGGTACGATGATTCTAAGTGAAAGAAGTCACACAGAAAAAGAAACTTATCATAAGATATCACTTAGGAAGATCCTGTAAACATGGCAACACATGAACTGAGTTAGGAAAGAGAACAGAGTCTCACATTTAGAAAACACTCTTATGCCTGCTTAAGGGGGAAGGAGAGGTGGGGTGATGCATCAAACCAGAGTTTGATATAAGCACAGGTACTGTTCCAAAAACCAACTATGGAATAGACAAGACCTACACCTTCCTCAGTGAAAGGGACTCAAAACCCCATATTTCCCGCAGAGGAATAGATCTGACTAGTAAGAATCTTAAAACCTATGTATTGATATGTCTCCGTAAGGGAATCAAGTGTGTCTAGACTGGCATAAACATGGCAGCGAGAATCAGCTCAAACCCACTCTAAAAAGGAATTTCAAAAACAGAACAAAGAAACAGGGAAATTCTTTACAATTCCTTCAGGGTCTCTGATGCAACCTGGAATGACCCTATCTACGATGACAGCTGGATGTGGCATGAGGCTGGACACTTGGGACTGAGAGGATTGGAGAGATTGGGTGAGCAAATGCAGACCCTTTAAAGCAATAATGCATGGCAACCATTCCATGGGTCCCACCTCTCCAGGTTGAAGGGAATATTACTACAGCTATAACATGTACGGGAAACCTAGAGAATGGACCACTGTGAATACGAAAGGTTTCTAAAACTCAACGAAGAGTCCCTCTCCTGGTGCTCCGGTTTGACTTTCCAACAGTTTTACTATCAATCTCCCAACTTGGAGAGACAGCCCCTTTAAGCTCCTGGTTCACACAGGTTGCCCATTTGGCAGAGGAGGAAAGGGAAGAGGGAGAACCAATGAGAGAGTAGCTGTTAGGCATTTGGATGGGCACATGTCACTCTAATTTCCCGGCAGGAAGAAGAATTCACCAAAGTCTCAGCCACCCACCGGGAACCAGTATAGGTCCTGAACCAAATGTTTGGACTTGCGTTCAGCTCACAAAAAACGAGTTGAAAAATGGAGCTCAGGGGCACAGCAATTCACAAACTGGCAGAGTAATCAAGGCCAACTATCGTCCAAAAATCTGTTGAGGGAAGGCAACGAGGCGGACTTGAATGCGAGGCAGAACAGCAGGAAACAGATTTCAAGAGGTACGTTAGAATCGCCTGTAAAGCACAGGAAGAGGGGCACAACTTCGACAATGATGCACTTGGCCAAAAAGGGCGTATGCGTTTTCTCCTGAATATATTCAGGAGAAAACGCATACGCCCTTTTTGGCCAAGCAAGCAAGCGGGCAATGCAAATCTGCACTACAAAGAAGTATCACTTCCCACCGGTCAAAAGGGACATCCACAAAATGTGTAAAAACCAGAAAGGCAAGACAGGCCCTGGAGAACAGGGAGCCTTGTTATGCTGATGGGCGGGATGTAAGTTGCCAACTGCCTCACTGGAGGAGTGCATTGTGTTCCCTAAAACAAGTAAACAACAGAGCTACAGAGCCAAGGGCACTTCCAGTCTAGGGAATATACCTTGGGAAAACTGAAAATCCATAAGACAGAGCCACCCCCAAATTGAGGGCTGCACTGCTTACAAGAACCTCAACCTGGGTACACCTGAGATATCCCAGGAACTATAAAAATGGTTCAAAACATTGTGGAACTTACGTACGATGGAATATCCCTCAGCCACGAAATCAATGTCATAAGACCAGTAGCAGCAAAATGAGTGGATTCAGGTACGATGATTCTAAGTGAAAGAAGTCACACAGAAAAAGAAACTTATCATAAGATATCACTTAGGAAGATCCTGTAAACATGGCAACACATGAACTGAGTTAGGCAAGAGAACAGAGTCTCACATTTAGAAAACACTCTTATGCCTGCTTAAGGGGGAAGGAGAGGTGGGGTGATGCATCAAACCAGAGTTTGATATAAGCACAGGTACTGTTCCAAAAACCAACTATGGAATAGACAAGACCTACACCTTCCTCAGTGAAAGGGACTCAAAACCCCATATTTCCCGCAGAGGAATAGATGTGACTAGTAAGAATCTTAAAACCTATGTATTGATATGTCTCCGTAAGGGAATCAAGTGTGTCTAGACTGGCATAAACATGGCAGCGAGAATCAGCTCAAACCCACTCTAAAAAGGAATTTCAAAAACAGAACAAAGAAACAGGGAAATTCTTTACAATTCCTTCAGGGTCTCTGATGCAACCTGGAATGACCCTATCTACGATGACAGCTGGATGTGGCATGAGGCTGGACACTTGGGACTGAGAGGATTGGAGAGATTGGGTGAGCAAATGCAGACCCTTTAAAGCAATAATGCATGGCAACCATTCCATGGGTCCCACCTCTCCAGGTTGAAGGGAATATTACTACAGCTATAACATGTACGGGAAACCTAGAGAATGGACACACTGTGAATACGAAAGGTTTCTAAAACTCAACGAAGAGTCCCTCTCCTGGTGCTCCGGTTTGACTTTCCAACAGTTTTACTATCAATCTCCCAACTTGGAGAGACAGCCCCTTTAAGCTCCTGGTTCACACAGGTTGCCCATTTGGCAGAGGAGGAAAGGGAAGAGGGAGAACCAATGAGAGAGTAGCTGTTAGGCATTTGGATGGGCACATGTCACTCTAATTTCCCGGCAGGAAGAAGAATTAACCAAAGTCTCAGCCACCCACCGGGAACCAGTATAGGTCCTGAACCAAATGTTTGGACTTGCGTTCAGCTCACAAAAAACGAGTTGAAAAATGGAACTCAGGGGCACAGCAATTCACAAACTGGCAGAGTAATCAAGGCCAACTATCGTCCAAAAATCTGTTGAGGGAAGGCAACGAGGCGGACTTGAATGCGAGGCAGAACAGCAGGAAACAGATTTCAAGAGGTACGTTAGAATCGCCTGTAAAGCACAGGAAGAGGGGCACAACTTCGACAATGATGCACTTGGCCAAAAAGGGCGTATGCGTTTTCTCCTGAATATATTCAGGAGAAAACGCATACGCCCTTTTTGGCCAAGCAAGCAAGCGGGCAATGCAAATCTGCACTACAAAGAAGTATCACTTCCCACCGGTCAAAAGGGACATCCACAAAATGTGTAAAAACCAGAAAGGCAAGACAGGCCCTGGAGAACAGGGAGCCTTGTTATGCTGATGGGCGGGATGTAAGTTGCCAACTGCCTCACTGGAGGAGTGCATTGTGTTCCCTAAAACAAGTAAACAACAGAGCTACAGAGCCAAGGGCACTTCCAGTCTAGGGAATATACCTTGGGAAAACTGAAAATCCATAAGACAGAGCCACCCCCAAATTGAGGGCTGCACTGCTTACAAGAACCTCAACCTGGGTACACCTGAGATATCCCAGGAACTATAAAAATGGTTCAAAACATTGTGGAACTTACGTACGATGGAATATCCCTCAGCCACGAAATCAATGTCATAAGACCAGTAGCAGCAAAATGAGTGGATTCAGGTACGATGATTCTAAGTGAAAGAAGTCACACAGAAAAAGAAACTTATCATAAGATATCACTTAGGAAGATCCTGTAAACATGGCAACACATGAACTGAGTTAGGCAAGAGAACAGAGTCTCACATTTAGAAAACACTCTTATGCCTGCTTAAGGGGGAAGGAGAGGTGGGGTGATGCATCAAACCAGAGTTTGATATAAGCACAGGTACTGTTCCAAAAACCAACTATGGAATAGACAAGACCTACACCTTCCTCAGTGAAAGGGACTCAAAACCCCATATTTCCCGCAGAGGAAAAGATCTGACTAGTAAGAATCTTAAAACCTATGTATTGATATGTCTCCATAAGGGAATCAAGTGTGTTTAGACTGGCATAAACATGGCAGCGAGAATCAGCTCAAACCCACTCTAAAAAGGAATTTCAAAAACAGAACAAAGAAACAGGGAAATTCTTTACAATTCCTTCAGGGTCTCTGATGCAACCTGGAATGGCCCTATCTACGATGACAGCTGGATGTGGCTTGAGGCTGGGCACTTGGGACTGTGTGGATTGGTGAGATTGGGTGAGCAAATGGAGACCCTTTAAAGCAATAATGCATGGCAACCATTCCATGGGTCCCACCTCTCCAGGTTGAAGGGAATATTACTACAGCTATAACATGTACGGGAAACCTAGAGAATGGACACACTGTGAATACGAAAGGTTTCTAAAACTCAACGAAGAGTCCCTCTCCTGGTGCTCCGGTTTGACTTTCCAACAGCTTTACTATCAATCTCCCAACTTGGAGAGACAGCCCCTTTAAGCTCCTGGTTCACACAGGTTGCCCATTTGGCAGAGGAGGAAAGGGAAGAGGGAGAACCAATGAGAGAGTAGCTGTTAGGCATTTGGATGGGCACATGTCACTCTAATTTCCCGGCAGGAAGAAGAATTCACCAAAGTCTCAGCCACCCACCGGGAACCAGCATAGGTCCTGAACCAAATGTTTGGACTGGCGTTCAGCTCACAAAAAACGAGTTGAAAAATGGAGCTAAGGGGCACAGCAATTCACAAACTGGCAGAGTAATCAAGGCCAACTATCGTCCAAAAATCTGTTGAGGGAAGGCAACGAGGCGGACTTGAATGCGAGGCAGAATAGCAGGAAACAGATTTCAAGAGGTACGTTAGAATCGCCTGTAAAGCACAGGAAGAGGGGCACAACTTCGACAATGATGCACTTGGCGAAAAAGGGCGTATGCGTTTTCTCCTGAATATATTCAGGAGAAAACGCATACGCCCTTTTTGGCCAAGCAAGCAAGCGGGCAATGCAAATCTGCACTACAAAGAAGTATCACTTCCCACCGGTCAAAAGGGACATCCACAAAATGTGTAAAAACCAGAAAGGCAAGACAGGCCCTGGAGAACAGGGAGCCTTGTTATGCTGATGGGCGGGATGTAAGTTGCCAACTGCCTCACTGGAGGAGTGCATTGTGTTCCCTAAAACAAGTAAACAACAGAGCTACAGAGCCAAGTGCACTTCCAGTCTAGGGAATATACCTTGGGAAAACTGAAAATCCATAAGACAGAGCCACCCCCAAATTGAGGGCTGCACTGCTTACAAGAACCTCAACCTGGGTACACCTGAGATATCCCAGGAAATATAAAAATGGTTCAAAACATTGTGGAACTTACGTACGATGGAATATCCCTCAGCCATGAAATCAATGTCATAAGACGAGTAGCAGCAAAATGAGTGGATTCAGGTACGATGATTCTAAGTGAAAGAAGTCACACAGAAAAAGAAACTTATCATAAGATATCACTTAGGAAGATCCTGTAAACATGGCAACACATGAACTGAGTTAGGAAAGAGAACAGAGTCTCACATTTAGAAAACACTCTTATGCCTGCTTAAGGGGGAAGGAGAGGTGGGGTGATGCATCAAACCAGAGTTTGATATAAGCACAGGTACTGTTCCAAAAACCAACTATGGAATAGACAAGACCTACACCTTCCTCAGTGAAAGGGACTCAAAACCCCATATTTCCCGCAGAGGAATAGATCTGACTAGTAAGAATCTTAAAACCTATGTATTGATATGTCTCCATAAGGGAATCAAGTGTGTCTAGACTGGCATAAACATGGCAGCGAGAATCAGCTCAAACCCACTCTAAAAAGGAATTTCAAAAACAGAACAAAGAAACAGGGAAATTCTTTACAATTCCTTCAGGGTCTCTGATGCAACCTGGAATGACCCTATCTACGATGACAGCTGGATGTGGCATGAGGCTGGACACTTGGGACTGAGAGGATTGGTGAGATTGGGTGAGCAAATGCAGACCCTTTAAAGCAATAATGCATGGCAACCATTCCATGGGTCCCACCTCTCCAGGTTGAAGGGAATATTACTACAGCTATAACATGTACGGGAACCCTAGAGAATGGACACACTGTGAATACGAAAGGTTTCTAAAACTCAACGAAGAGTCCCTCTCCTGGTGCTCCGGTTTGACTTTCCAACAGCTTTACTATCAATCTCCCAACTTGGAGAGACAGCCCCTTTAAGCTCCTGGTTCACACAGGTTGCCCATTTGGCAGAGGAGGAAAGGGAAGAGGGAGAACCAATGAGAGAGTAGCTGTTAGGCATTTGGATGGGCACATGTCACTCTAATTTCCCGGCAGGAAGAAGAATTCACCAAAGTCTCAGCCACCCACCGGGAACCAGTATAGGTCCTGAACCAAATGTTTGGACTTGCGTTCAGCTCACAAAAAACGAGTTGAAAAATGGAGCTCAGGGGCACAGCAATTCACAAACTGGCAGAGTAATCAAGGCCAACTATCGTCCAAAAATCTGTTGAGGGAAGGCAACGAGGCGGACTTGAATGCGAGGCAGAATAGCAGGAAACAGATTTCAAGAGGTACGTTAGAATCGCCTGTAAAGCACAGGAAGAGGGGCACAACTTCGACAGTGATGCACTTGGCCAAAAAGGGCGTATGCGTTTTCTCCTGAATATATTCAGGAGAAAACGCATACGCCCTTTTTGGCCAAGCAAGCAAGCGGGCAATGCAAATCTGCACTACAAAGAAGTATCACTTCCCACCGGTCAAAAGGGACATCCACAAAATGTGTAAAAACCAGAAAGGCAAGACAGGCCCTGGAGAACAGGGAGCCTTGTTATGCTGATGGGCGGGATGTAAGTTGCCAACTGCCTCACTGGAGGAGTGCATTGTGTTCCCTAAAACAAGTAAACAACAGAGCTACAGAGCCAAGGGCACTTCCAGTCTAGGGAATATACCTTGGGAAAACTGAAAATCCATAAGACAGAGCCACCCCCAAATTGAGGGCTGCACTGCTTACAAGAACCTCAACCTGGGTACACCTGAGATATCCCAGGAAATATAAAAATGGTTCAAAACATTGTGGAACTTACGTACGATGGAATATCCCTCAGCCATGAAATCAATGTCATAAGACGAGTAGCAGCAAAATGAGTGGATTCAGGTACGATGATTCTAAGTGAAAGAAGTCACACAGAAAAAGAAACTTATCATAAGATATCACTTAGGAAGATCCTGTAAACATGGCAACACATGAACTGATTTAGGAAAGAGAACAGAGTCTCACATTTAGAAAACACTCTTATGCCTGCTTAAGGGGGAAGGAGAGGTGGGGTGATGCATCAAACCAGAGTTTGATATAAGCACAGGTACTGTTCCAAAAACCAACTATGGAATAGACAAGACCTACACCTTCCTCAGTGAAAGGGACTCAAAACCCCATATTTCCCGCAGAGGAATAGATCTGACTAGTAAGAATCTTAAAACCTATGTATTGATATGTCTCCATAAGGGAATCAAGTGTGTCTAGACTGGCATAAACATGGCAGCGAGAATCAGCTCAAACCCACTCTAAAAAGGAATTTCAAAAACAGAACAAAGAAACAGGGAAATTCTTTACAATTCCTTCAGGGTCTCTGATGCAACCTGGAATGACCCTATCTACGATGACAGCTGGATGTGGCATGAGGCTGGACACTTGGGACTGAGAGGATTGGTGAGATTGGGTGAGCAAATGCAGACCCTTTAAAGCAATAATGCATGGCAACCATTCCATGGGTCCCACCTCTCCAGGTTGAAGGGAATATTACTACAGCTATAACATGTACGGGAACCCTAGAGAATGGACACACTGTGAATACGAAAGGTTTCTAAAACTCAACGAAGAGTCCCTCTCCTGGTGCTCCGGTTTGACTTTCCAACAGCTTTACTATCAATCTCCCAACTTGGAGAGACAGCCCCTTTAAGCTCCTGGTTCACACAGGTTGCCCATTTGGCAGAGGAGGAAAGGGAAGAGGGAGAACCAATGAGAGAGTAGCTGTTAGGCATTTGGATGGGCACATGTCACTCTAATTTCCCGGCAGGAAGAAGAATTCACCAAAGTCTCAGCCACCCACCGGGAACCAGTATAGGTCCTGAACCAAATGTTTGGACTTGCGTTCAGCTCACAAAAAACGAGTTGAAAAATGGAGCTCAGGGGCACAGCAATTCACAAACTGGCAGAGTAATCAAGGCCAACTATCGTCCAAAAATCTGTTGAGGGAAGGCAACGAGGCGGACTTGAATGCGAGGCAGAATAGCAGGAAACAGATTTCAAGAGGTACGTTAGAATCGCCTGTAAAGCACAGGAAGAGGGGCACAACTTCGACAGTGATGCACTTGGCCAAAAAGGGCGTATGCGTTTTCTCCTGAATATATTCAGGAGAAAACGCATACGCCCTTTTTGGCCAAGCAAGCAAGCGGGCAATGCAAATCTGCACTACAAAGAAGTATCACTTCCCAACGGTCAAAAGGGACATCCACAAAATGTGTAAAAACCAGAAAGGCAAGACAGGCCCTGGAGAACAGGGAGCCTTGTTATGCTGATGGGCGGGATGTAAGTTGCCAACTGCCTCACTGGAGGAGTGCATTGTGTTCCCTAAAACAAGTAAACAACAGAGCTACAGAGCCAAGGGCACTTCCAGTCTAGGGAATATACCTTGGGAAAACTGAAAATCCATAAGACAGAGCCACCCCCAAATTGAGGGCTGCACTGCTTACAAGAACCTCAACCTGGGTACACCTGAAATATCCCAGGAAATATAAAAATGGTTCCAAACATTGTGGAACTTACGTACGATGGAATATCCCTCAGCCATGAAATCAATGTCATAAGACCAGTAGCAGCAAAATGAGTGGATTCAGGTACGATGATTCTAAGTGAAAGAAGTCACACAGGAAAAGAAACTTATCATAAGATATCACTTAGGAAGATCCTGTAAACATGGCTACACATGAACGGAGTTAGGCAAGAGAACAGAGTCTCACATTTAGAAAACACTCTTATGCCTGCTTAAGGGGGAAGGAGAGGTGGGGTGATGCATCAAACCAGAGTTTGATATAAGCACAGGTACTGTTCCAAAAACCAACTATGGAATAGACAAGACCTACACCTTCCTCAGTGAAAGGGACTCAAAACCCCATATTTCCCGCAGAGGAATAGATCTGACTAGTAAGAATCTTAAAACCTATGTATTGATATGTCTCCATAAGGGAATCAAGTGTGTCTAGACTGGCATAAACATGGCAGCGAGAATCAGCTCAAACCCACTCTAAAAAGGAATTTCAAAAACAGAACAAAGAAACAGGGAAATTCTTTACAATTCCTTCAGGGTCTCTGATGCAACCTGGAATGACCCTATCTACGATGACAGCTGGATGTGGCATGAGGCTGGACACTTGGGACTGAGAGGATTGGTGAGATTGGGTGAGCAAATGCAGACCCTTTAAAGCAATAATGCATGGCAACCATTCCATGGGTCCCACCTCTCCAGGTTGAAGGGAATATTACTACAGCTATAACATGTACGGGAACCCTAGAGAATGGACACACTGTGAATACGAAAGGTTTCTAAAACTCAACGAAGAGTCCCTCTCCTGGTGCTCCGGTTTGACTTTCCAACAGCTTTACTATCAATCTCCCAACTTGGAGAGACAGCCCCTTTAAGCTCCTGGTTCACACAGGTTGCCCATTTGGCAGAGGAGGAAAGGGAAGAGGGAGAACCAATGAGAGAGTAGCTGTTAGGCATTTGGATGGGCACATGTCACTCTAATTTCCCGGCAGGAAGAAGAATTCACCAAAGTCTCAGCCACCCACCGGGAACCAGTATAGGTCCTGAACCAAATGTTTGGACTTGCGTTCAGCTCACAAAAAACGAGTTGAAAAATGGAGCTCAGGGGCACAGCAATTCACAAACTGGCAGAGTAATCAAGGCCAACTATCGTCCAAAAATCTGTTGAGGGAAGGCAACGAGGCGGACTTGAATGCGAGGCAGAATAGCAGGAAACAGATTTCAAGAGGTACGTTAGAATCGCCTGTAAAGCACAGGAAGAGGGGCACAACTTCGACAGTGATGCACTTGGCCAAAAAGGGCGTATGCGTTTTCTCCTGAATATATTCAGGAGAAAACGCATACGCCCTTTTTGGCCAAGCAAGCAAGCGGGCAATGCAAATCTGCACTACAAAGAAGTATCACTTCCCAACGGTCAAAAGGGACATCCACAAAATGTGTAAAAACCAGAAAGGCAAGACAGGCCCTGGAGAACAGGGAGCCTTGTTATGCTGATGGGCGGGATGTAAGTTGCCAACTGCCTCACTGGAGGAGTGCATTGTGTTCCCTAAAACAAGTAAACAACAGAGCTACAGAGCCAAGGGCACTTCCAGTCTAGGGAATATACCTTGGGAAAACTGAAAATCCATAAGACAGAGCCACCCCCAAATTGAGGGCTGCACTGCTTACAAGAACCTCAACCTGGGTACACCTGAAATATCCCAGGAAATATAAAAATGGTTCCAAACATTGTGGAACTTACGTACGATGGAATATCCCTCAGCCATGAAATCAATGTCATAAGACCAGTAGCAGCAAAATGAGTGGATTCAGGTACGATGATTCTAAGTGAAAGAAGTCACACAGGAAAAGAAACTTATCATAAGATATCACTTAGGAAGATCCTGTAAACATGGCTACACATGAACGGAGTTAGGCAAGAGAACAGAGTCTCACATTTAGAAAACACTCTTATGCCTGCTTAAGGGGGAAGGAGAGGTGGGGTGATGCATCAAACCAGAGTTTGATATAAGCACAGGTACTGTTCCAAAAACCAACTATGGAATAGACAAGACCTACACCTTCCTCAGTGAAAGGGACTCAAAACCCCATATTTCCCGCAGAGGAATAGATCTGACTAGTAAGAATCTTAAAACCTATGTATTGATATGTCTCCGTAAGGGAATCAAGTGTGTCTAGACTGGCATAAACATGGCAGCGAGAATCAGCTCAAACCCACTCTAAAAAGGAATTTCAAAAACAGAACAAAGAAACAGGGAAATTCTTTACAATTCCTTCAGGGTCTCTGATGCAACCTGGAATGACCCTATCTACGATGACAGCTGGATGCGGCATGAGGCTGGACACTTGGGACTGAGAGGATTGGTGAGATTGGGTGAGCAAATGCAGACCCTTTAAAGCAATAATGCATGGCAACCATTCCATGGGTCCCAACTCTCCAGGTTGAAGGGAATATTACTACAGCTTTAAAATGTACGGGAAACCTAGAGAATGGACACACTGTGAATACGAAAGGTTTCTAAAACTCAACGAAGAGTCCCTCTCCTGGTGCTCCGGTTTGACTTTCCAACAGCTTAACTATCAATCTCCCAACTTGGAGAGACAGCCCCTTTAAGCTCCTGGTTCACACAGGTTGCCCATTTGGCAGAGGAAGAAAGGGAAGAGGGAGAACCAATGAGAGAGTAGCTGTTAGGCATTTGGATGGGCACATGTCACTCTAATTTCCCGGCAGGAAGAAGAATTAACCAAAGTCTCAGCCACCCACCGGGAACCAGTATAGGTCCTGAACCAAATGTTTGGACTTGCGTTCAGCTCACAAAAAACGAGTTGAAAAATGGAGCTCAGGGGCACAGCAATTCACAAACTGGCAGAGTAATCAAGGCCAACTATCGTCCAAAAATCTGTTGAGGGAAGGCAACGAGGCGGACTTGAATGCGAGGCAGAATAGCAGGAAACAGATTTCAAGAGGTACGTTAGTATCGCCTGTAAAGCACAGGAAGAGGGGCACAACTTCGACAATGATGCACTTGGCCAAAAAGGGCGTATGCGTTTTCTCCTGAATATATTCAGGAGAAAACGCATACGCCCTTTTTGGCCAAGCAAGCAAGCGGGCAATGCAAATCTGCACTACAAAGAAGTATCACTTCCCACCGGTCAAAAGGGACATCCACAAAATGTGTAAAAACCAGAAAGGCAAGACAGGTCCTGGAGAACAGGGAGCCTTGTTATGCTGATGGGCGGGATGTAAGTTGCCAACTGCCTCACTGGAGGAGTGCATTGTGTTCCCTAAAACAAGTAAACAACAGAGCTACAGAGCCAAGGGCACTTCCAGTCTAGGGAATATACCTTGGGAAAACTGAAAATCCATAAGACAGAGCCACCCCCAAATTGAGGGCTGCACTGCTTACAAGAACCTCAACCTGGGTACACCTGAAATATCCCAGGAAATATAAAAATGGTTCAAAACATTGTGGAACTTACGTACGATGGAATATCCCTCAGCCATGAAATCAATGTCATAAGACCAGTAGCAGCAAAATGAGTGGATTCAGGTACGATGATTCTAAGTGAAAGAAGTCACACAGGAAAAGAAACTTATCATAAGATATCACTTAGGAAGATCCTGTAAACATGGCTACACATGAACGGAGTTAGGCAAGAGAACAGAGTCTCACATTTAGAAAACACTCTTATGCCTGCTTAAGGGGGAAGGAGAGGTGGGGTGATGCATCAAACCAGAGTTTGATATAAGCACAGGTACTGTTCCAAAAACCAACTATGGAATAGACAAGACCTACACCTTCCTCAGTGAAAGGGAATCAAAACCCCATATTTCCCACAGAGGAATAGATCTGACTAGTAAGAATCTTAAAACCTATGTATTGATATGTCTCCGTAAGGGAATCAAGTGTGTCTAGACTGGCATAAACATGGCAGCGAGAATCAGCTCAAACCCACTCTAAAAAGGAATTTCAAAAACAGAACAAAGAAACAGGGAAATTCTTTACAATTCCTTCAGGGTCTCTGATGCAACCTGGAATGACCCTATCTACGATGACAGCTGGATGCGGCATGAGGCTGGACACTTGGGACTGAGAGGATTGGTGAGATTGGGTGAGCAAATGCAGACCCTTTAAAGCAATAATGCATGGCAACCATTCCATGGGTCCCACCTCTCCAGGTTGAAGGGAATATTACTACAGCTTTAACATGTACGGGAAACCTAGAGAATGGACACACTGTGAATACGAAAGGTTTCTAAAACTCAACGAAGAGTCCCTCTCCTGGTGCTCCGGTTTGACTTTCCAACAGCTTTACTATCAATCTCCCAACTTGGAGAGACAGCCCCTTTAAGCTCCTGGTTCACACAGGTTGCCCATTTGGCAGAGGAGGAAAGGGAAGAGGGAGAACCAATGAGAGAGTAGCTGTTAGGCATTTGGATGGGCACATGTCACTCTAATTTCCCGGCAGGAAGAAGAATTCACCAAAGTCTCAGCCACCCACCGGGAACCAGTATAGGTCCTGAACCAAATGTTTGGACTTGCGTTCAGCTCACAAAAACGAGTTGAAAAATGGAGCTCAGGGGCACAGCAATTCACAAACTGGCAGAGTAATCAAGGCCAACTATCGTCCAAAAATCTGTTGAGGGAAGGCAACGAGGCGGACTTGAAATCGAGGCAGAATAGCAGGAAACAGATTTCAAGAGGTACGTTGGAATCACCTGTAAAGCACAGGAAGAGGGGCACAACTTCGACAATGATGCACTTGGCCAAAAAGGGCGTATGCGTTTTCTCCTGAATATATTCAGGAGAAAACGCATACGCCCTTTTTGGCCAAGCAAGCAAGCGGGCAATGCAAATCTGCACCACAAAGAAGTATCACTTCCCACCGGTCAAAAGGGACATCCACAAAATGTGTAAAAACCAGAAAGGCAAGACAGGCCCTGGAGAACAGGGAGCCTTGTTATGCTGATGGGCGGGATGTAAGTTGCCAACTGCCTCACTGGAGGAGTGCATTGTGTTCCCTAAAACAAGTAAACAACAGAGCTACAGAACCAAGGGCACTTCCAGTCTAGGGAATATACCTTGGGAAAACTGAAAATCCATAAGACAGAGCCACCCCCAAATTGAGGGCTGCACTGCTTACAAGAACCTCAACCTGGGTACACCTGAGATATCCCAGGAAATATAAAAATGGTTCAAAACATTGTGGAACTTACGTACGATGGAATATCCCTCAGCCATGAAATCAATGTCATAAGACCAGTAGCAGCAAAATGAGTGGATTCAGGTACGATGATTCTAAGTGAAAGAAGTCACACAGAAAAAGAAACTTATCATAAGATATCACTTAGGAAGATCCTGTAAACATGGCTACACATGAACTGAGTTAGGAAAGAGAACAGAGTCTCACATTTAGAAAACACTCTTATGCCTGCTTAAGGGGGAAGGAGAGGTGGGGTGATGCATCAAACCAGAGTTTGATATAAGCACAGGTACTGTTCCAAAAACCAACTATGGAATAGACAAGACCTACACCTTCCTCAGTGAAAGGGACTCAAAACCCCATATTTCCCGCAGAGGAATAGATCTGACTAGTAAGAATCTTAAAACCTATGTATTGATATGTCTCCGTAAGGGAATCAAGTGTGTCTAGACTGGCATAAACATGGCAGCGAGAATCAGCTCAAACCCACTCTAAAAAGGAATTTCAAAAACAGAACAAAGAAACAGGGAAATTCTTTACAATTCCTTCAGGGTCTCTGATGCAACCTGGAATGACCCTATCTACGATGACAGCTGGATGTGGCATGAGGCTGGACACTTGGGACTGAGAGGATAGGTGAGATTGGGTGAGCAAATGCAGACCCTTTAAAGCAATAATGCATGGCAACCATTCCATGGGTCCCAACTCTCCAGGATGAAGGGAATATTACTACAGCTATAACATGTACGGGAAACCTAGAGAATGGACACACTGTGAATACGAAAGGTTTCTAAAACTCAACGAAGAGTCCCTCTCCTGGTGCTCCGGTTTGACTTTCCAACAGCTTTACTATCAATCTCCCAACTTGGAGAGACAGCCCCTTTAAGCTCCTGGTTCACACAGGTTGCCCATTTGGCAGAGGAGGAAAGGGAAGAGGGAGAACCAATGAGAGAGTAGCTGTTAGGCATTTGGATGGGCACATGTCACTCTAATTTCCCGGCAGGAAGAAGAATTCACCAAAGTCTCAGCCACCCACCGGGAACCAGTATAGGTCCTGAACCAAATGTTTGGACTTGCGTTCAGCTCACAAAAAACGAGTTGAAAAATGGAGCTCAGGGGCACAGCAATTCACAAACTGGCAGAGTAATCAAGGCCAACTATCGTCCAAAAATCTGTTGAGGGAAGGCAACGAGGCGGACTTGAATGCGAGGCAGAATAGCAGGAAACAGATTTCAAGAGGTACGTTAGAATTGCCTGTAAAGCACAGGAAGAGGACACAACTTCGACAATGATGCACTTGGCCAAAAAGGGCGTATGCGTTTTCTCCTGAATATATTCAGGAGAAAACGCATACGCCCTTTTTGGCCAAGCAAGCAAGCGGGCAATGCAAATCTGCACTACAAAGAAGTATCACTTCCCACCGGTCAAAAGGGACATCCACAAAATGTGTAAAAACCAGAAAGGCAAGACAGGCCCTGGAGAACAGGGAGCCTTGTTATGCTGATGGGCGGGATGTAAGTTGCCAACTGCCTCACTGGGGGAGTGTATTGTGTTCCCTAAAACAAGTAAACAACAGAGCTACAGAGCCAAGGGCACTTCCAGTCTAGGGAATATACCTTGGGAAAACTGAAAATCCATAAGACAGAGCCACCCCCAAATTGAGGGCTGCACTGCTTACAAGAACCTCAACCTGGGTACACCTGAAATATCCCAGGAAATATAAAAATGGTTCCAAACATTGTGGAACTTACGTACGATGGAATATCCCTCAGCCACGAAATCAATGTCATAAGACCAGTAGCAGCAAAATGAGTGGATTCAGGTACGATGATTCTAAGGGAAAGAAGTCACACAGAAAAAGAAACTTATCATAAGATATCACTTAGGAAGATCCTGTAAACATGGCTACTCATGAACTGAGTTAGGAAAGAGAACAGAGTCTCACATTTAGAAAACACTCTTATGCCTGCTTAAGGGGGAAGGAGAGGTGGGGTGATGCATCAAACCAGAGTTTGATATAAGCACAGGTACTGTTCCAAAAACCAACTATGGAATAGACAAGACCTACACCTTCCTCAGTGAAAGGGACTCAAAACCCCATATTTCCCGCAGAGGAATAGATCTGACTAGTAAGAATCTTAAAACCTATGTATTGATATGTCTCCGTAAGGGAATCAAGTGTGTCTAGACTGGCATAAACATGGCAGCGAGAATCAGCTCAAACCCACTCTAAAAAGGAATTTCAAAAACAGAACAAAGAAACAGGGAAATTCTTTACAATTCCTTCAGGGTCTCTGATGCAACCTGGAATGACCCTATCTACGATGACAGCTGGATGTGGCATGAGGCTGGACACTTGGGACTGAGAGGATTGGAGAGATTGGGTGAGCAAATGCAGACCCTTTAAAGCAATAATGCATGGCAACCATTCCATGGGTCCCACCTCTCCAGGTTGAAGGGAATATTACTACAGCTATAACATGTACGGGAAACCTAGAGAATGGACACACTGTGAATACGAAAGGTTTCTAAAACTCAACGAAGAGTCCCTCTCCTGGTGCTCCGGTTTGACTTTCCAACAGTTTTACTATCAATCTCCCAACTTGGAGAGACAGCCCCTTTAAGCTCCTGGTTCACACAGGTTGCCCATTTGGCAGAGGAGGAAAGGGAAGAGGGAGAACCAATGAGAGAGTAGCTGTTAGGCATTTGGATGGGCACATGTCACTCTAATTTCCCGGCAGGAAGAAGAATTCACCAAAGTCTCAGCCACCCACCGGGAACCAGTATAGGTCCTGAACCAAATGTTTGGACTTGCGTTCAGCTCACAAAAAACGAGTTGAAAAATGGAACTCAGGGGCACAGCAATTCACAAACTGGCAGAGTAATCAAGGCCAACTATCGTCCAAAAATCTGTTGAGGGAAGGCAACGAGGCGGACTTGAATGCGAGGCAGAACAGCAGGAAACAGATTTCAAGAGGTACGTTAGAATCGCCTGTAAAGCACAGGAAGAGGGGCACAACTTCGACAATGATGCACTTGGCCAAAAAGGGCGTATGCGTTTTCTCCTGAATATATTCAGGAGAAAACGCATACGCCCTTTTTGGCCAAGCAAGCAAGCGGGCAATGCAAATCTGCACTACAAAGAAGTATCACTTCCCACCGGTCAAAAGGGACATCCACAAAATGTGTAAAAACCAGAAAGGCAAGACAGGCCCTGGAGAACAGGGAGCCTTGTTATGCTGATGGGCGGGATGTAAGTTGCCAACTGCCTCACTGGAGGAGTGCATTGTGTTCCCTAAAACAAGTAAACAACAGAGCTACAGAGCCAAGGGCACTTCCAGTCTAGGGAATATACCTTGGGAAAACTGAAAATCCATAAGACAGAGCCACCCCCAAATTGAGGGCTGCACTGCTTACAAGAACCTCAACCTGGGTACACCTGAGATATCCCAGGAACTATAAAAATGGTTCAAAACATTGTGGAACTTACGTACGATGGAATATCCCTCAGCCACGAAATCAATGTCATAAGACCAGTAGCAGCAAAATGAGTGGATTCAGGTACGATGATTCTAAGGGAAAGAAGTCACACAGAAAAAGAAACTTATCATAAGATATCACTTAGGAAGATCCTGTAAACATGGCAACACATGAACTGAGTTAGGCAAGAGAACAGAGTCTCACATTTAGAAAACACTCTTATGCCTGCTTAAGGGGGAAGGAGAGGTGGGGTGATGCATCAAACCAGAGTTTGATATAAGCACAGGTACTGTTCCAAAAACCAACTATGGAATAGACAAGACCTACACCTTCCTCAGTGAAAGGGACTCAAAACCCCATATTTCCCGCAGAGGAAAAGATCTGACTAGTAAGAATCTTAAAACCTATGTATTGATATGTCTCCGTAAGGGAATCAAGTGTGTTTAGACTGGCATAAACATGGCAGCGAGAATCAGCTCAAACCCACTCTAAAAAGGAATTTCAAAAACAGAACAAAGAAACAGGGAAATTCTTTACAATTCCTTCAGGGTCTCTGATGCAACCTGGAATGACCCTATCTACGATGACAGCTGGATGTGGCTTGAGGCTGGGCACTTGGGACTGTGTGGATTGGTGAGATTGGGTGAGCAAATGGAGACCCTTTAAAGCAATAATGCATGGCAACCATTCCATGGGTCCCACCTCTCCAGGTTGAAGGGAATATTACTACAGCTATAACATGTACGGGAAACCTAGAGAATGGACACACTGTGAATACGAAAGGTTTCTAAAACTCAACGAAGAGTCCCTCTCCTGGTGCTCCGGTTTGACTTTCCAACAGCTTTACTATCAATCTCCCAACTTGGAGAGACAGCCCCTTTAAGCTCCTGGTTCACACAGGTTGCCCATTTGGCAGAGGAGGAAAGGGAAGAGGGAGAACCAATGAGAGAGTAGCTGTTAGGCATTTGGATGGGCACATGTCACTCTAATTTCCTGGCAGGAAGAAGAATTCACCAAAGTCTCAGCCACCCACCGGGAACCAGTATAGGTCCTGAACCAAATGTTTGGACTGGCGTTCAGCTCACAAAAAACGAGTTGAAAAATGGAGCTAAGGGGCACAGCAATTCACAAACTGGCAGAGTAATCAAGGCCAACTATCGTCCAAAAATCTGTTGAGGGAAGGCAACGAGGCGGACTTGAATGCGAGGCAGAATAGCAGGAAACAGATTTCAAGAGGTACGTTAGAATCGCCTGTAAAGCACAGGAAGAGGGGCACAACTTCGACAGTGATGCACTTGGCCAAAAAGGGCGTATGCGTTTTCTCCTGAATATATTCAGGAGAAAACGCATACGCCCTTTTTGGCCAAGCAAGCAAGCGGGCAATGCAAATCTGCACTACAAAGAAGTATCACTTCCCACCGGTCAAAAGGGACATCCACAAAATGTGTAAAAACCAGAAAGGCAAGACAGGCCCTGGAGAACAGGGAGCCTTGTTATGCTGATGGTCGGGA
Organism: Mesoplodon mirus; assembly: GCF_964341445.2. Classification (NCBI taxonomy): domain Eukaryota; kingdom Metazoa; phylum Chordata; class Mammalia; order Artiodactyla; family Ziphiidae; genus Mesoplodon; species Mesoplodon mirus. Next base: position 3,136,470 of record NW_028295810.1, read on the forward strand.
TGTAAGTTGCCAACTGCCTCACTGGAGGAGTGCATTGTGTTCCCTAAAACAAGTAAACAACAGAGCTACAGAGCCAAGGGCACTTCCAGTCTAGGGAATATACCTTGGGAAAACTGAAAATCCATAAGACAGAGCCACCCCCAAATTGAGGGCTGCACTGCTTACAAGAACCTCAACCTGGGTACACCTGAGATATCCCAGGAACTATAAAAATGGTTCAAAACATTGTGGAACTTACGTACGATGGAATATCCCTCAGCCACGAAATCAATGTCATAAGACCAGTAGCAGCAAAATGAGTGGATTCAGGTACGATGATTCTAAGTGAAAGAAGTCACACAGAAAAAGAAACTTATCATAAGATATCACTTAGGAAGATCCTGTAAACATGGCAACACATGAACTGAGTTAGGCAAGAGAACAGAGTCTCACATTTAGAAAACACTCTTATGCCTGCTTAAGGGGGAAGGAGAGGTGGGGTGATGCATCAAACCAGAGTTTGATATAAGCACAGGTACTGTTCCAAAAACCAACTATGGAATAGACAAGACCTACACCTTCCTCAGTGAAAGGGACTCAAAACCCCATATTTCCCGCAGAGGAATAGATCTGACTAGTAAGAATCTTAAAACCTATGTATTGATATGTCTCCATAAGGGAATCAAGTGTGTCTAGACTGGCATAAACATGGCAGCGAGAATCAGCTCAAACCCACTCTAAAAAGGAATTTCAAAAACAGAACAAAGAAACAGGGAAATTCTTTACAATTCCTTCAGGGTCTCTGATGCAACCTGGAATGACCCTATCTACGATGACAGCTGGATGTGGCATGAGGCTGGACACTTGGGACTGAGAGGATTGGTGAGATTGGGTGAGCAAATGCAGACCCTTTAAAGCAATAATGCATGGCAACCATTCCATGGGTCCCACCTCTCCAGGTTGAAGGGAATATTACTACAGCTATAACATGTACGGGAACCCTAGAGAATGGACACACTGTGAATACGAAAGGTTTCTAAAACTCAACGAAGAGTCCCTCTCCTGGTGCTCCGGTTTGACTTTCCAACAGCTTTACTATCAATCTCCCAACTTGGAGAGACAGCCCCTTTAAGCTCCTGGTTCACACAGGTTGCCCATTTGGCAGAGGAGGAAAGGGAAGAGGGAGAACCAATGAGAGAGTAGCTGTTAGGCATTTGGATGGGCACATGTCACTCTAATTTCCCGGCAGGAAGAAGAATTCACCAAAGTCTCAGCCACCCACCGGGAACCAGTATAGGTCCTGAACCAAATGTTTGGACTTGCGTTCAGCTCACAAAAAACGAGTTGAAAAATGGAGCTCAGGGGCACAGCAATTCACAAACTGGCAGAGTAATCAAGGCCAACTATCGTCCAAAAATCTGTTGAGGGAAGGCAACGAGGCGGACTTGAATGCGAGGCAGAACAGCAGGAAACAGATTTCAAGAGGTACGTTAGAATCGCCTGTAAAGCACAGGAAGAGGGGCACAACTTCGACAATGATGCACTTGGCCAAAAAGGGCGTATGCGTTTTCTCCTGAATATATTCAGGAGAAAACGCATACGCCCTTTTTGGCCAAGCAAGCAAGCGGGCAATGCAAATCTGCACTACAAAGAAGTATCACTTCCCACCGGTCAAAAGGGACATCCACAAAATGTGTAAAAACCAGAAAGGCAAGACAGGCCCTGGAGAACAGGGAGCCTTGTTATGCTGATGGGCGGGATGTAAGTTGCCAACTGCCTCACTGGAGGAGTGCATTGTGTTCCCTAAAACAAGTAAACAACAGAGCTACAGAGCCAAGGGCACTTCCAGTCTAGGGAATATACCTTGGGAAAACTGAAAATCCATAAGACAGAGCCACCCCCAAATTGAGGGCTGCACTGCTTACAAGAACCTCAACCTGGGTACACCTGAGATATCCCAGGAACTATAAAAATGGTTCAAAACATTGTGGAACTTACGTACGATGGAATATCCCTCAGCCATGAAATCAATGTCATAAGACCAGTAGCAGCAAAATGAGTGGATTCAGGTACGATGATTCTAAGGGAAAGAAGTCACACAGAAAAAGAAACTTATCATAAGATATCACTTAGGAAGATCCTGTAAACATGGCTACACATGAACTGAGTTAGGCAAGAGAACAGAGTCTCACATTTAGAAAACACTCTTATGCCTGCTTAAGGGGGAAGGAGAGGTGGGGTGATGCATCAAACCAGAGTTTGATATAAGCACAGGTACTGTTCCAAAAACCAACTATGGAATAGACAAGACCTACACCTTCCTCAGTGAAAGGGACTCAAAACCCCATATTTCCCGCAGAGGAATAGATCTGACTAGTAAGAATCTTAAAACCTATGTATTGATATGTCTCCGTAAGGGAATCAAGTGTGTCTAGACTGGCATAAACATGGCAGCGAGAAACAGCTCAAACCCACTCTAAAAAGGAATTTCAAAAACAGAAAAAAGAAACAGGGAAATTCTTTACAATTCCTTCAGGGTCTCTGATGCAACCTGGAATGACCCTATCTACGATGACAGCTGGATGTGGCATGAGGCTGGACACTTGGGACTGAGAGGATTGGTGAGATTGGGTGAGCAAATGCAGACCCTTTAAAGCAATAATGCATGGCAACCATTCCATGGGTCCCACCTCTCCAGGTTGAAGGGAATATTACTACAGCTATAACATGTACGGGAACCCTAGAGAATGGACACACTGTGAATACGAAAGGTTTCTAAAACTCAACGAAGAGTCCCTCTCCTGGTGCTCCGGTTTGACTTTCCAACAGCTTTACTATCAATCTCCCAACTTGGAGAGACAGCCCCTTTAAGCTCCTGGTTCACACAGGTTGCCCATTTGGCAGAGGAGGAAAGGGAAGAGGGAGAACCAATGAGAGAGTAGCTGTTAGGCATTTGGATGGGCACATGTCACTCTAATTTCCCGGCAGGAAGAAGAATTCACCAAAGTCTCAGCCACCCACCGGGAACCAGTATAGGTCCTGAACCAAATGTTTGGACTTGCGTTCAGCTCACAAAAAACGAGTTGAAAAATGGAGCTCAGGGGCACAGCAATTCACAAACCGGCAGAGTAATCAAGGCCAACTATCGTCCAAAAATCTGTTGAGGGAAGGCAACGAGGCGGACTTGAATGCGAGGCAGAATAGCAGGAAACAGATTTCAAGAGGTACGTTAGAATCGCCTGTAAAGCACAGGAAGAGGGGCACAACTTCGACAATGATGCACTTGGCCAAAAAGGGCGTATGCGTTTTCTCCTGAATATATTCAGGAGAAAACGCATACGCCCTTTTTGGCCAAGCAAGCAAGCGGGCAATGCAAATCTGCACTACAAAGAAGTATCACTTCCCAACGGTCAAAAGGGACATCCACAAAATGTGTAAAAACCAGAAAGGCAAGACAGGCCCTGGAGAACAGGGAGCCTTGTTATGCTGATGGGCGGGATGTAAGTTGCCAACTGCCTCACTGGAGGAGTGCATTGTGTTCCCTAAAACAAGTAAACAACAGAGCTACAGAGCCAAGGGCACTTCCAGTCTAGGGAATATACCTTGGGAAAACTGAAAATCCATAAGACAGAGCCACCCCCAAATTGAGGGCTGCACTGCTTACAAGAACCTCAACCTGGGTACACCTGAAATATCCCAGGAAATATAAAAATGGTTCCAAACATTGTGGAACTTACGTACGATGGAATATCCCTCAGCCACGAAATCAATGTCATAAGACCAGTAGCAGCAAAATGAGTGGATTCAGGTACGATGATTCTAAGGGAAAGAAGTCACACAGGAAAAGAAACTTATCATAAGATATCACTTAGGAAGATCCTGTAAACATGGCAACACATGAACTGAGTTAGGCAAGAGAACAGAGTCTCACATTTAGAAAACACTCTTATGCCTGCTTAAGGGGGAAGGAGAGGTGGGGTGATGCATCAAACCAGAGTTTGATATAAGCACAGGTACTGTTCCAAAAACCAACTATGGAATAGACAAGACCTACACCTTCCTCAGTGAAAGGGACTCAAAACCCCATATTTCCCGCAGAGGAATAGATCTGACTAGTAAGAATCTTAAAACCTATGTATTGATATGTCTCCGTAAGGGAATCAAGTGTGTCTAGACTGGCATAAACATGGCAGCGAGAATCAGCTCAAACCCACTCTAAAAAGGAATTTCAAAAACAGAACAAAGAAACAGGGAAATTCTTTACAATTCCTTCAGGGTCTCTGATGCAACCTGGAATGACCCTATCTACGATGACAGCTGGATGTGGCATGAGGCTGGACACTTGGGACTGAGAGGATTGGTGAGATTGGGTGAGCAAATGCAGACCCTTTAAAGCAATAATGCATGGCAACCATTCCATGGGTCCCACCTCTCCAGGTTGAAGGGAATATTACTACAGCTATAACATGTACGGGAACCCTAGAGAATGGACACACTGTGAATACGAAAGGTTTCTAAAACTCAACGAAGAGTCCCTCTCCTGGTGCTCCGGTTTGACTTTCCAACAGCTTTACTATCAATCTCCCAACTTGGAGAGACAGCCCCTTTAAGCTCCTGGTTCACACAGGTTGCCCATTTGGCAGAGGAGGAAAGGGAAGAGGGAGAACCAATGAGAGAGTAGCTGTTAGGCATTTGGATGGGCACATGTCACTCTAATTTCCCGGCAGGAAGAAGAATTCACCAAAGTCTCAGCCACCCACCGGGAACCAGTATAGGTCCTGAACCAAATGTTTGGACTTGCGTTCAGCTCACAAAAAACGAGTTGAAAAATGGAGCTCAGGGGCACAGCAATTCACAAACCGGCAGAGTAATCAAGGCCAACTATCGTCCAAAAATCTGTTGAGGGAAGGCAACGAGGCGGACTTGAATGCGAGGCAGAATAGCAGGAAACAGATTTCAAGAGGTACGTTAGAATCGCCTGTAAAGCACAGGAAGAGGGGCACAACTTCGACAGTGATGCACTTGGCCAAAAAGGGCGTATGCGTTTTCTCCTGAATATATTCAGGAGAAAACGCATACGCCCTTTTTGGCCAAGCAAGCAAGCGGGCAATGCAAATCTGCACTACAAAGAAGTATCACTTCCCACCGGTCAAAAGGGACATCCACAAAATGTGTAAAAACCAGAAAGGCAAGACAGGCCCTGGAGAACAGGGAGCCTTGTTATGCTGATGGGCGGGATGTAAGTTGCCAACTGCCTCACTGGAGGAGTGCATTGTGTTCCCTAAAACAAGTAAACAACAGAGCTACAGAGCCAAGGGCACTTCCAGTCTAGGGAATATACCTTGGGAAAACTGAAAATCCATAAGACAGAGCCACCCCCAAATTGAGGGCTGCACTGCTTACAAGAACCTCAACCTGGGTACACCTGAAATATCCCAGGAAATATAAAAATGGTTCCAAACATTGTGGAACTTACGTACGATGGAATATCCCTCAGCCACGAAATCAATGTCATAAGACCAGTAGCAGCAAAATGAGTGGATTCAGGTACGATGATTCTAAGGGAAAGAAGTCACACAGGAAAAGAAACTTATCATAAGATATCACTTAGGAAGATCCTGTAAACATGGCAACACATGAACTGAGTTAGGCAAGAGAACAGAGTCTCACATTTAGAAAACACTCTTATGCCTGCTTAAGGGGGAAGGAGAGGTGGGGTGATGCATCAAACCAGAGTTTGATATAAGCACAGGTACTGTTCCAAAAACCAACTATGGAATAGACAAGACCTACACCTTCCTCAGTGAAAGGGACTCAAAACCCCATATTTCCCGCAGAGGAATAGATCTGACTAGTAAGAATCTTAAAACCTATGTATTGATATGTCTCCGTAAGGGAATCAAGTGTGTCTAGACTGGCATAAACATGGCAGCGAGAATCAGCTCAAACCCACTCTAAAAAGGAATTTCAAAAACAGAACAAAGAAACAGGGAAATTCTTTACAATTCCTTCAGGGTCTCTGATGCAACCTGGAATGACCCTATCTACGATGACAGCTGGATGTGGCATGAGGCTGGACACTTGGGACTGAGAGGATTGGAGAGATTGGGTGAGCAAATGCAGACCCTTTAAAGCAATAATGCATGGCAACCATTCCATGGGTCCCACCTCTCCAGGTTGAAGGGAATATTACTACAGCTATAACATGTACGGGAAACCTAGAGAATGGACCACAGTGAATACGAAAGGTTTCTAAAACTCAACGAAGAGTCCCTCTCCTGGTGCTCCTGTTTGACTTTCCAACAGTTTTACTATCAATCTCCCAACTTGGAGAGACAGCCCCTTTAAGCTCCTGGTTCACACAGGTTGCCCATTTGGCAGAGGAGGAAAGGGAAGAGGGAGAACCAATGAGAGAGTAGCTGTTAGGCATTTGGATGGGCACATGTCACTCTAATTTCCCGGCAGGAAGAAGAATTCACCAAAGTCTCAGCCACCCACCGGGAACCAGTATAGGTCCTGAACCAAATGTTTGGACTGGCGTTCAGCTCACAAAAAACGAGTTGAAAAATGGAGCTCAGGGGCACAGCAATTCACAAACTGGCAGAGTAATCAAGGCCAACTATCGTCCAAAAATCTGTTGAGGGAAGGCAACGAGGCGGACTTGAATGCGAGGCAGAACAGCAGGAAACAGATTTCAAGAGGTACGTTAGAATCGCCTGTAAAGCACAGGAAGAGGGGCACAACTTCGACAATGATGCACTTGGCCAAAAAGGGCGTATGCGTTTTCTCCTGAATATATTCAGGAGAAAACGCATACGCCCTTTTTGGCCAAGCAAGCAAGCGGGCAATGCAAATCTGCACTACAAAGAAGTATCACTTCCCACCGGTCAAAAGGGACATCCACAAAATGTGTAAAAACCAGAAAGGCAAGACAGGCCCTGGAGAACAGGGAGCCTTGTTATGCTGATGGGCGGGATGTAAGTTGCCAACTGCCTCACTGGAGGAGTGCATTGTGTTCCCTAAAACAAGTAAACAACAGAGCTACAGAGCCAAGGGCACTTCCAGTCTAGGGAATATACCTTGGGAAAACTGAAAATCCATAAGACAGAGCCACCCCCAAATTGAGGGCTGCACTGCTTACAAGAACCTCAACCTGGGTACACCTGAGATATCCCAGGAAATATAAAAATGGTTCAAAACATTGTGGAACTTACGTACGATGGAATATCCCTCAGCCACGAAATCAATGTCATAAGACCAGTAGCAGCAAAATGAGTGGATTCAGGTACGATGATTCTAAGTGAAAGAAGTCACACAGAAAAAGAAACTTATCATAAGATATCACTTAGGAAGATCCTGTAAACATGGCAACACATGAACTGAGTTAGGCAAGAGAACAGAGTCTCACATTTAGAAAACACTCTTATGCCTGCTTAAGGGGGAAGGAGAGGTGGGGTGATGCATCAAACCAGAGTTTGATATAAGCACAGGTACTGTTCCAAAAACCAACTATGGAATAGACAAGACCTACACCTTCCTCAGTGAAAGGGACTCAAAACCCCATATTTCCCGCAGAGGAATAGATCTGACTAGTAAGAATCTTAAAACCTATGTATTGATATGTCTCCGTAAGGGAATCAAGTGTGTTTAGACTGGCATAAACATGGCAGCGAGAATCAGCTCAAACCCACTCTAAAAAGGAATTTCAAAAACAGAACAAAGAAACAGGGAAATTCTTTACAATTCCTTCAGGGTCTCTGATGCAACCTGGAATGACCCTATCTACGATGACAGCTGGATGTGGCATGAGGCTGGACACTTGGGACTGAGAGGATTGGTGAGATTGGGTGAGCAAATGCAGACCCTTTAAAGCAATAATGCATGGCAACCATTCCATGGGTCCCACCTCTCCAGGTTGAAGGGAATATTACTACAGCTATAACATGTACGGGAACCCTAGAGAATGGACACACTGTGAATACGAAAGGTTTCTAAAACTCAACGAAGAGTCCCTCTCCTGGTGCTCCGGTTTGACTTTCCAACAGCTTTACTATCAATCTCCCAACTTGGAGAGACAGCCCCTTTAAGCTCCTGGTTCACACAGGTTGCCCATTTGGCAGAGGAGGAAAGGGAAGAGGGAGAACCAATGAGAGAGTAGCTGTTAGGCATTTGGATGGGCACATGTCACTCTAATTTCCCGGCAGGAAGAAGAATTCACCAAAGTCTCAGCCACCCACCGGGAACCAGTATAGGTCCTGAACCAAATGTTTGGACTTGCGTTCAGCTCACAAAAAACGAGTTGAAAAATGGAGCTCAGGGGCACAGCAATTCACAAACTGGCAGAGTAATCAAGGTCAACTATCGTCCAAAAATCTGTTGAGGGAAGGCAACGAGGCGGACTTGAATGCGAGGCAGAACAGCAGGAAACAGATTTCAAGAGGTACGTTAGAATCGCCTGTAAAGCACAGGAAGAGGGGCACAACTTCGACAATGATGCACTTGGCCAAAAAGGGCGTATGCGTTTTCTCCTGAATATATTCAGGAGAAAACGCATACGCCCTTTTTGGCCAAGCAAGCAAGCGGGCAATGCAAATCTGCACTACAAAGAAGTATCACTTCCCACCGGTCAAAAGGGACATCCACAAAATGTGTAAAAACCAGAAAGGCAAGACAGGCCCTGGAGAACAGGGAGCCTTGTTATGCTGATGGGCGGGATGTAAGTTGCCAACTGCCTCACTGGAGGAGTGCATTGTGTTCCCTAAAACAAGTAAACAACAGAGCTACAGAGCCAAGGGCACTTCCAGTCTAGGGAATATACCTTGGGAAAACTGAAGATCCATAAGACAGAGCCACCCCCAAATTGAGGGCTGCACTGCTTACAAGAACCTCAACCTGGGTACACCTGAGATATCCCAGGAACTATAAAAATGGTTCAAAACATTGTGGAACTTACGTACGATGGAATATCCCTCAGCCATGAAATCAATGTCATAAGACCAGTAGCAGCAAAATGAGTGGATTCAGGTACGATGATTCTAAGGGAAAGAAGTCACACAGGAAAAGAAACTTATCATAAGATATCACTTAGGAAGATCCTGTAAACATGGCTACACATGAACTGAGTTAGGCAAGAGAACAGAGTCTCACATTTAGAAAACACTCTTATGCCTGCTTAAGGGGGAAGGAGAGGTGGGGTGATGCATCAAACCAGAGTTTGATATAAGCACAGGTACTGTTCCAAAAACCAACTATGGAATAGACAAGACCTACACCTTCCTCAGTGAAAGGGACTCAAAACCCCATATTTCCCGCAGAGGAATAGATCTGACTAGTAAGAATCTTAAAACCTATGTATTGATATGTCTCCGTAAGGGAATCAAGTGTGTCTAGACTGGCATAAACATGGCAGCGAGAAACAGCTCAAACCCACTCTAAAAAGGAATTTCAAAAACAGAAAAAAGAAACAGGGAAATTCTTTACAATTCCTTCAGGGTCTCTGATGCAACCTGGAATGACCCTATCTACGATGACAGCTGGATGTGGCATGAGGCTGGACACTTGGGACTGAGAGGATTGGTGAGATTGGGTGAGCAAATGCAGACCCTTTAAAGCAATAATGCATGGCAACCATTCCATGGGTCCCACCTCTCCAGGTTGAAGGGAATATTACTACAGCTATAACATGTACGGGAACCCTAGAGAATGGACACACTGTGAATACGAAAGGTTTCTAAAACTCAACGAAGAGTCCCTCTCCTGGTGCTCCGGTTTGACTTTCCAACAGCTTTACTATCAATCTCCCAACTTGGAGAGACAGCCCCTTTAAGCTCCTGGTTCACACAGGTTGCCCATTTGGCAGAGGAGGAAAGGGAAGAGGGAGAACCAATGAGAGAGTAGCTGTTAGGCATTTGGATGGGCACATGTCACTCTAATTTCCCGGCAGGAAGAAGAATTCACCAAAGTCTCAGCCACCCACCGGGAACCAGTATAGGTCCTGAACCAAATGTTTGGACTTGCGTTCAGCTCACAAAAAACGAGTTGAAAAATGGAGCTCAGGGGCACAGCAATTCACAAACCGGCAGAGTAATCAAGGCCAACTATCGTCCAAAAATCTGTTGAGGGAAGGCAACGAGGCGGACTTGAATGCGAGGCAGAATAGCAGGAAACAGATTTCAAGAGGTACGTTAGAATCGCCTGTAAAGCACAGGAAGAGGGGCACAACTTCGACAATGATGCACTTGGCCAAAAAGGGCGTATGCGTTTTCTCCTGAATATATTCAGGAGAAAACGCATACGCCCTTTTTGGCCAAGCAAGCAAGCGGGCAATGCAAATCTGCACTACAAAGAAGTATCACTTCCCAACGGTCAAAAGGGACATCCACAAAATGTGTAAAAACCAGAAAGGCAAGACAGGCCCTGGAGAACAGGGAGCCTTGTTATGCTGATGGGCGGGATGTAAGTTGCCAACTGCCTCACTGGAGGAGTGCATTGTGTTCCCTAAAACAAGTAAACAACAGAGCTACAGAGCCAAGGGCACTTCCAGTCTAGGGAATATACCTTGGAAAAACTGAAAATCCATAAGACAGAGCCACCCCCAAATTGAGGGCTGCACTGCTTACAAGAACCTCAACCTGGGTACACCTGAAATATCCCAGGAAATATAAAAATGGTTCAAAACATTGTGGAACTTACATACGATGGAATATCCCTCAGCCACGAAATCAATGTCATAAGACCAGTAGCAGCAAAATGAGTGGATTCAGGTACGATGATTCTAAGGGAAAGAAGTCACACAGGAAAAGAAACTTATCATAAGATATCACTTAGGAAGATCCTGTAAACATGGCAACACATGAACTGAGTTAGGCAAGAGAACAGAGTCTCACATTTAGAAAACACTCTTATGCCTGCTTAAGGGGGAAGGAGAGGTGGGGTGATGCATCAAACCAGAGTTTGATATAAGCACAGGTACTGTTCCAAAAACCAACTATGGAATAGACAAGACCTACACCTTCCTCAGTGAAAGGGACTCAAAACCCCATATTTCCCGCAGAGGAATAGATCTGACTAGTAAGAATCTTAAAACCTATGTATTGATATGTCTCCGTAAGGGAATCAAGTGTGTCTAGACTGGCATAAACATGGCAGCGAGAATCAGCTCAAACCCACTCTAAAAAGGAATTTCAAAAACAGAACAAAGAAACAGGGAAATTCTTTACAATTCCTTCAGGGTCTCTGATGCAACCTGGAATGACCCTATCTACGATGACAGCTGGATGTGGCATGAGGCTGGACACTTGGGACTGAGAGGATTGGTGAGATTGGGTGAGCAAATGCAGACCCTTTAAAGCAATAATGCATGGCCACCATTCCATGGGTCCCACCTCTCCAGGTTGAAGGGAATATTACTACAGCTATAACATGTACGGGAACCCTAGAGAATGGACACACTGTGAATACGAAAGGTTTCTAAAACTCAACGAAGAGTCCCTCTCCTGGTGCTCCGGTTTGACTTTCCAACAGCTTTACTATCAATCTCCCAACTTGGAGAGACAGCCCCTTTAAGCTCCTGGTTCACACAGGTTGCCCATTTGGCAGAGGAGGAAAGGGAAGAGGGAGAACCAATGAGAGAGTAGCTGTTAGGCATTTGGATGGGCACATGTCACTCTAATTTCCCGGCAGGAAGAAGAATTCACCAAAGTCTCAGCCACCCACCGGGAACCAGTATAGGTCCTGAACCAAATGTTTGGACTTGCGTTCAGCTCACAAAAAACGAGTTGAAAAATGGAGCTCAGGGGCACAGCAATTCACAAACTGGCAGAGTAATCAAGGCCAACTATCGTCCAAAAATCTGTTGAGGGAAGGCAACGAGGCGGACTTGAATGCGAGGCAGAATAGCAGGAAACAGATTTCAAGAGGTACGTTAGAATCGCCTGTAAAGCACAGGAAGAGGGGCACAACTTCGACAGTGATGCACTTGGCCAAAAAGGGCGTATGCGTTTTCTCCTGAATATATTCAGGAGAAAACGCATACGCCCTTTTTGGCCAAGCAAGCAAGCGGGCAATGCAAATCTGCACTACAAAGAAGTATCACTTCCCACCGGTCAAAAGGGACATCCACAAAATGTGTAAAAACCAGAAAGGCAAGACAGGCCCTGGAGAACAGGGAGCCTTGTTATGCTGATGGGCGGGATGTAAGTTGCCAACTGCCTCACTGGAGGAGTGCATTGTGTTCCCTAAAACAAGTAAACAACAGAGCTACAGAGCCAAGGGCACTTCCAGTCTAGGGAATATACCTTGGGAAAACTGAAAATCCATAAGACAGAGCCACCCCCAAATTGAGGGCTGCACTGCTTACAAGAACCTCAACCTGGGTACACCTGAAATATCCCAGGAAATATAAAAATGGTTCCAAACATTGTGGAACTTACGTACGATGGAATATCCCTCAGCCACGAAATCAATGTCATAAGACCAGTAGCAGCAAAATGAGTGGATTCAGGTACGATGATTCTAAGGGAAAGAAGTCACACAGGAAAAGAAACTTATCATAAGATATCACTTAGGAAGATCCTGTAAACATGGCAACACATGAACTGAGTTAGGCAAGAGAACAGAGTCTCACATTTAGAAAACACTCTTATGCCTGCTTAAGGGGGAAGGAGAGGTGGGGTGATGCATCAAACCAGAGTTTGATATAAGCACAGGTACTGTTCCAAAAACCAACTATGGAATAGACAAGACCTACACCTTCCTCAGTGAAAGGGACTCAAAACCCCATATTTCCCGCAGAGGAATAGATCTGACTAGTAAGAATCTTAAAACCTATGTATTGATATGTCTCCGTAAGGGAATCAAGTGTGTCTAGACTGGCATAAACATGGCAGCGAGAATCAGCTCAAACCCACTCTAAAAAGGAATTTCAAAAACAGAACAAAGAAACAGGGAAATTCTTTACAATTCCTTCAGGGTCTCTGATGCAACCTGGAATGACCCTATCTACGATGACAGCTGGATGTGGCATGAGGCTGGACACTTGGGACTGAGAGGATTGGTGAGATTGGGTGAGCAAATGCAGACCCTTTAAAGCAATAATGCATGGCAACCATTCCATGGGTCCCACCTCTCCAGGTTGAAGGGAATATTACTACAGCTATAACATGTACGGGAAACCTAGAGAATGGACACACTGTGAATACGAAACGTTTCTAAAACTCAACGAAGAGTCCCTCTCCTGGTGCTCCGGTTTGACTTTCCAACAGCTTTACTATCAATCTCCCAACTTGGAGAGACAGCCCCTTTAAGCTCCTGGTTCACACAGGTTGCCCATTTGGCAGAGGAGGAAAGGGAAGAGGGAGAACCAATGAGAGAGTAGCTGTTAGGCATTTGGATGGGCACATGTCACTCTAATTTCCCGGCAGGAAGAAGAATTCACCAGAGTCTCAGCCACCCACCGGGAACCAGTATAGGTCCTGAACCAAATGTTTGGACTTGCGTTCAGCTCACAAAAAAACGAGTTGAAAAATGGAGCTCAGGGGCACGGCAATTCACAAACTGGCAGAGTAATCAAGGCCAACTATCGTCCAAAAATCTGTTGAGGGAAGGCAACGAGGCGGACTTGAATGCGAGGCAGAATAGCAGGAAACAGATTTCAAGAGGTACGTTAGAATCGCCTGTAAAGCACAGGAAGAGGGGCACAACTTCGACAGTGATGCACTTGGCGAAAAAGGGCGTATGCGTTTTCTCCTGAATATATTCAGGAGAAAACGCATACGCCCTTTTTGGCCAAGCAAGCAAGCGGGCAATGCAAATCTGCACTACAAAGAAGTATCACTTCCCACCGGTCAAAAGGGACATCCACAAAATGTGTAAAAACCAGAAAGGCAAGACAGGCCCTGGAGAACAGGGAGCCTTGTTATGCTGATGGGCGGGATGTAAGTTGCCAACTGCCTCACTGGAGGAGTGCATTGTGTTCCCTAAAACAAGTAAACAACAGAGCTACAGAGCCAAGGGCACTTCCAGTCTAGGGAATATACCTTGGGAAAACTGAAAATCCATAAGACAGAGCCACCCCCAAATTGAGGGCTGCACTGCTTACAAGAACCTCAACCTGGGTACACCTGAAATATCCCAGGAAATATAAAAATGGTTCCAAACATTGTGGAACTTACGTACGATGGAATATCCCTCAGCCACGAAATCAATGTCATAAGACCAGTAGCAGCAAAATGAGTGGATTCAGGTACGATGATTCTAAGGGAAAGAAGTCACACAGGAAAAGAAACTTATCATAAGATATCACTTAGGAAGATCCTGTAAACATGGCTACACATGAACTGAGTTAGGCAAGAGAACAGAGTCTCACATTTAGAAAACACTCTTATGCCTGCTTAAGGGGGAAGGAGAGGTGGGGTGATGCATCAAACCAGAGTTTGATATAAGCACAGGTACTGTTCCAAAAACCAACTATGGAATAGACAAGACCTACACCTTCCTCAGTGAAAGGGACTCAAAACCCCATATTTCCCGCAGAGGAATAGATCTGACTAGTAAGAATCTTAAAACCTATGTATTGATATGTCTCCGTAAGGGAATCAAGTGTGTCTAGACTGGCATAAACATGGCAGCGAGAATCAGCTCAAACCCACTCTAAAAAGGAATTTCAAAAACAGAACAAAGAAACAGGGAAATTCTTTACAATTCCTTCAGGGTCTCTGATGCAACCTGGAATGACCCTATCTACGATGACAGCTGGATGTGGCATGAGGCTGGACACTTGGGACTGAGAGGATTGGTGAGATTGGGTGAGCAAATGCAGACCCTTTAAAGCAATAATGCATGGCAACCATTCCATGGGTCCCACCTCTCCAGGTTGAAGGGAATATTACTACAGCTATAACATGTACGGGAAACCTAGAGAATGGACACACTGTGAATACGAAACGTTTCTAAAACTCAACGAAGAGTCCCTCTCCTGGTGCTCCGGTTTGACTTTCCAACAGCTTTACTATCAATCTCCCAACTTGGAGAGACAGCCCCTTTAAGCTCCTGGTTCACACAGGTTGCCCATTTGGCAGAGGAGGAAAGGGAAGAGGGAGAACCAATGAGAGAGTAGCTGTTAGGCATTTGGATGGGCACATGTCACTCTAATTTCCCGGCAGGAAGAAGAATTCACCAGAGTCTCAGCCACCCACCGGGAACCAGTATAGGTCCTGAACCAAATGTTTGGACTTGCGTTCAGCTCACAAAAAAACGAGTTGAAAAATGGAGCTCAGGGGCACAGCAATTCACAAACTGGCAGAGTAATCAAGGCCAACTATCGTCCAAAAATCTGTTGAGGGAAGGCAACGAGGCGGACTTGAATGCGAGGCAGAATAGCAGGAAACAGATTTCAAGAGGTACGTTAGAATCGCCTGTAAAGCACAGGAAGAGGGGCACAACTTCGACAGTGATGCACTTGGCGAAAAAGGGCGTATGCGTTTTCTCCTGAATATATTCAGGAGAAAACGCATACGCCCTTTTTGGCCAAGCAAGCAAGCGGGCAATGCAAATCTGCACTACAAAGAAGTATCACTTCCCACCGGTCAAAAGGGACATCCACAAAATGTGTAAAAACCAGAAAGGCAAGACAGGCCCTGGAGAACAGGGAGCCTTGTTATGCTGATGGGCGGGATGTAAGTTGCCAACTGCCTCACTGGAGGAGTGCATTGTGTTCCCTAAAACAAGTAAACAACAGAGCTACAGAGCCAAGGGCACTTCCAGTCTAGGGAATATACCTTGGGAAAACTGAAAATCCATAAGACAGAGCCACCCCCAAATTGAGGGCTGCACTGCTTACAAGAACCTCAACCTGGGTACACCTGAAATATCCCAGGAAATATAAAAATGGTTCCAAACATTGTGGAACTTACGTACGATGGAATATCCCTCAGCCACGAAATCAATGTCATAAGACCAGTAGCAGCAAAATGAGTGGATTCAGGTACGATGATTCTAAGGGAAAGAAGTCACACAGGAAAAGAAACTTATCATAAGATATCACTTAGGAAGATCCTGTAAACATGGCTACACATGAACTGAGTTAGGCAAGAGAACAGAGTCTCACATTTAGAAAACACTCTTATGCCTGCTTAAGGGGGAAGGAGAGGTGGGGTGATGCATCAAACCAGAGTTTGATATAAGCACAGGTACTGTTCCAAAAACCAACTATGGAATAGACAAGACCTACACCTTCCTCAGTGAAAGGGACTCAAAACCCCATATTTCCCGCAGAGGAATAGATCTGACTAGTAAGAATCTTAAAACCTATGTATTGATATGTCTCCGTAAGGGAATCAAGTGTGTCTAGACTGGCATAAACATGGCAGCGAGAATCAGCTCAAACCCACTCTAAAAAGGAATTTCAAAAACAGAACAAAGAAACAGGGAAATTCTTTACAATTCCTTCAGGGTCTCTGATGCAACCTGGAATGACCCTATCTACGATGACAGCTGGATGTGGCATGAGGCTGGACACTTGGGACTGAGAGGATTGGTGAGATTGGGTGAGCAAATGCAGACCCTTTAAAGCAATAATGCATGGCAACCATTCCATGGGTCCCACCTCTCCAGGTTGAAGGGAATATTACTACAGCTATAACATGTACGGGAAACCTAGAGAATGGACACACTGTGAATACGAAAGGTTTCTAAAACTCAACGAAGAGTCCCTCTCCTGGTGCTCCGGTTTGACTTTCCAACAGCTTTACTATCAATCTCCCAACTTGGAGAGACAGCCCCTTTAAGCTCCTGGTTCACACAGGTTGCCCATTTGGCAGAGGAGGAAAGGGAAGAGGGAGAACCAATGAGAGAGTAGCTGTTAGGCATTTGGATGGGCACATGTCACTCTAATTTCCCGGCAGGAAGAAGAATTCACCAAAGTCTCAGCCACCCACCGGGAACCAGTATAGGTCCTGAACCAAATGTTTGGACTTGCGTTCAGCTCACAAAAAACGAGTTGAAAAATGGAGCTCAGGGGCACAGCAATTCACAAACTGGCAGAGTAATCAAGGCCAACTATCGTCCAAAAATCTGTTGAGGGAAGGCAACGAGGCGGACTTGAATGCGAGGCAGAACAGCAGGAAACAGATTTCAAGAGGTACGTTAGAATCGCCTGTAAAGCACAGGAAGAGGGGCACAACTTTGACAGTGATGCACTTGGCCAAAAAGGGCGTATGCGTTTTCTCCTGAATATATTCAGGAGAAAACGCATACGCCCTTTTTGGCCAAGCAAGCAAGCGGGCAATGCAAATCTGACCTACAAAGAAGTATCACTTCCCACCGGTCAAAAGGGACATCCACAAAATGTGTAAAAACCAGAAAGGCAAGACAGGCCCTGGAGAACAGGGAGCCTTGTTATGCTGATGGGCGGGATGTAAGTTGCCAACTGCCTCACTGGAGGAGTGCATTGTGTTCCCTAAAACAAGTAAACAACAGAGCTACAGAGCCAAGGGCACTTCCAGTCTAGGGAATATACCTTGGGAAAACTGAAAATCCATAAGACAGAGCCACCCCCAAATTGAGGGCTGCACTGCTTACAAGAACCTCAACCTGGGTACACCTGAAATATCCCAGGAAATATAAAAATGGTTCCAAACATTGTGGAACTTACGTACGATGGAATATCCCTCAGCCACGAAATCAATGTCATAAGACCAGTAGCAGCAAAATGAGTGGATTCAGGTACGATGATTCTAAGGGAAAGAAGTCACACAGGAAAAGAAACTTATCATAAGATATCACTTAGGAAGATCCTGTAAACATGGCTACACATGAACTGAGTTAGGCAAGAGAACAGAGTCTCACATTTAGAAAACACTCTTATGCCTGCTTAAGGGGGAAGGAGAGGTGGGGTGATGCATCAAACCAGAGTTTGATATAAGCACAGGTACTGTTCCAAAAACCAACTATGGAATAGACAAGACCTACACCTTCCTCAGTGAAAGGGACTCAAAACCCCATATTTCCCGCAGAGGAATAGATCTGACTAGTAAGAATCTTAAAACCTATGTATTGATATGTCTCCGTAAGGGAATCAAGTGTGTCTAGACTGGCATAAACATGGCAGCGAGAATCAGCTCAAACCCACTCTAAAAAGGAATTTCAAAAACAGAACAAAGAAACAGGGAAATTCTTTACAATTCCTTCAGGGTCTCTGATGCAACCTGGAATGACCCTATCTACAATGACAGCTGGATGTGGCATGAGGCTGGACACTTGGGACTGAGAGGATTGGTGAGATTGGGTGAGCAAATGCAGACCCTTTAAAGCAATAATGCATGGCAACCATTCCATGGGTCCCACCTCTCCAGGTTGAAGGGAATATTACTACAGCTATAACATGTACGGGAACCCTAGAGAATGGACACACTGTGAATACGAAAGGTTTCTAAAACTCAACGAAGAGTCCCTCTCCTGGTGCTCCGGTTTGACTTTCCAACAGCTTTACTATCAATCTCCCAACTTGGAGAGACAGCCCCTTTAAGCTCCTGGTTCACACAGGTTGCCCATTTGGCAGAGGAAGAAAGGGAAGAGGGAGAACCAATGAGAGAGTAGCTGTTAGGCATTTGGATGGGCACATGTCACTCTAATTTCCCGGCAGGAAGAAGAATTCACCAGAGTCTCAGCCACCCACCGGGAACCAGTATAGGTCCTGAACCAAATGTTTGGACTTGCGTTCATCTCACAAAAAACGAGTTGAAAAATGGAGCTCAGGGGCACAGCAATTCACAAACTGGCAGAGTAATCAAGGCCAACTATCGTCCAAAAATCTGTTGAGGGAAGGCAACGAGGCGGACTTGAATGCGAGGCAGAATAGCAGGAAACAGATTTCAAGAGGTACGTTAGAATCGCCTGTAAAGCACAGGAAGAGGGGCACAACTTCGACAATGATGCACTTGGCGAAAAAGGGCGTATGCGTTTTCTCCTGAATATATTCAGGAGAAAACGCATACGCCCTTTTTGGCCAAGCAAGCAAGCGGGCAATGCAAATCTGCACTACAAAGAAGTATCACTTCCCACCGGTCAAAAGGGACATCCACAAAATGTGTAAAAACCAGAAAGGCAAGACAGGCCCTGGAGAACAGGGAGCCTTGTTATGCTGATGGGCGGGATGTAAGTTGCCAACTGCCTCACTGGAGGAGTGCATTGTGTTCCCTAAAACAAGTAAACAACAGAGCTACAGAGCCAAGGGCACTTCCAGTCTAGGGAATATACCTTGGGAAAACTGAAAATCCATAAGACAGAGCCACCCCCAAATTGAGGGCTGCACTGCTTACAAGAACCTCAACCTGGGTACACCTGAAATATCCCAGGAAATATAAAAATGGTTCCAAACATTGTGGAACTTACGTACGATGGAATATCCCTCAGCCACGAAATCAATGTCATAAGACCAGTAGCAGCAAAATGAGTGGATTCAGGTACGATGATTCTAAGGGAAAGAAGTCACACAGGAAAAGAAACTTATCATAAGATATCACTTAGGAAGATCCTGTAAACATGGCTACACATGAACTGAGTTAGGCAAGAGAACAGAGTCTCACATTTAGAAAACACTCTTATGCCTGCTTAAGGGGGAAGGAGAGGTGGGGTGATGCATCAAACCAGAGTTTGATATAAGCACAGGTACTGTTCCAAAAACCAACTATGGAATAGACAAGACCTACACCTTCCTCAGTGAAAGGGACTCAAAACCCCATATTTCCCGCAGAGGAATAGATCTGACTAGTAAGAATCTTAAAACCTATGTATTGATATGTCTCCGTAAGGGAATCAAGTGTGTCTAGACTGGCATAAACATGGCAGCGAGAATCAGCTCAAACCCACTCTAAAAAGGAATTTCAAAAACAGAACAAAGAAACAGGGAAATTCTTTACAATTCCTTCAGGGTCTCTGATGCAACCTGGAATGACCCTATCTACGATGACAGCTGGATGTGGCATGAGGCTGGACACTTGGGACTGAGAGGATTGGTGAGATTGGGTGAGCAAATGCAGACCCTTTAAAGCAATAATGCATGGCAACCATTCCATGGGTCCCACCTCTCCAGGTTGAAGGGAATATTACTACAGCTATAACATGTACGGGAACCCTAGAGAATGGACACACTGTGAATACGAAAGGTTTCTAAAACTCAACGAAGAGTCCCTCTCCTGGTGCTCCGGTTTGACTTTCCAACAGCTTTACTATCAATCTCCCAACTAGGAGAGACAGCCCCTTTAAGCTCCTGGTTCACACAGGTTGCCCATTTGGCAGAGGAGGAAAGGGAAGAGGGAGAACCAATGAGAGAGTAGCTGTTAGGCATTTGGATGGGCACATGTCACTCTAATTTCCCGGCAGGAAGAAGAATTCACCAAAGTCTCAGCCACCCACCGGGAACCAGTATAGGTCCTGAACCAAATGTTTGGACTTGCGTTCAGCTCACAAAAAACGAGTTGAAAAATGGAGCTCAGGGGCACAGCAATTCACAAACTGGCAGAGTAATCAAGGCCAACTATCGTCCAAAAATCTGTTGAGGGAAGGCAACGAGGCGGACTTGAATGCGAGGCAGAATAGCAGGAAACAGATTTCAAGAGGTACGTTAGAATCGCCTGTAAAGCACAGGAAGAGGGGCACAACTTCGACAGTGATGCACCTGGCCAAAAAGGGCGTATGCGTTTTCTCCTGAATATATTCAGGAGAAAACGCATACGCCCTTTTTGGCCAAGCAAGCAAGCGGGCAATGCAAATCTGCACTACAAAGAAGTATCACTTCCCACCGGTCAAAAGGGACATCCACAAAATGTGTAAAAACCAGAAAGGCAAGACAGGCCCTGGAGAACAGGGAGCCTTGTTATGCTGATGGGCGGGATGTAAGTTGCCAACTGCCTCACTGGAGGAGTGCATTGTGTTCCCTAAAACAAGTAAACAACAGAGCTACAGAGCCAAGGGCACTTCCAGTCTAGGGAATATACCTTGGGAAAACTGAAAATCCATAAGACAGAGCCACCCCCAAATTGAGGGCTGCACTGCTTACAAGAACCTCAACCTGGGTACACCTGAAATATCCCAGGAAATATAAAAATGGTTCCAAACATTGTGGAACTTACGTACGATGGAATATCCCTCAGCCACGAAATCAATGTCATAAGACCAGTAGCAGCAAAATGAGTGGATTCAGGTACGATGATTCTAAGTGAAAGAAGTCACACAGAAAAAGAAACTTATCATAAGATATCACTTAGGAAGATCCTGTAAACATGGCAACACATGAACTGAGTTAGGAAAGAGAACAGAGTCTCACATTTAGAAAACACTCTTATGCCTGCTTAAGGGGGAAGGAGAGGTGGGGTGATGCATCAAACCAGAGTTTGATATAAGCACAGGTACTGTTCCAAAAACCAACTATGGAATAGACAAGACCTACACCTTCCTCAGTGAAAGGGACTCAAAACCCCATATTTCCCGCAGAGGAATAGATCTGACTAGTAAGAATCTTAAAACCTATGTATTGATATGTCTCCGTAAGGGAATCAAGTGTGTCTAGACTGGCATAAACATGGCAGCGAGAATCAGCTCAAACCCACTCTAAAAAGGAATTTCAAAAACAGAACAAAGAAACAGGGAAATTCTTTACAATTCCTTCAGGGTCTCTGATGCAACCTGGAATGACCCTATCTACGATGACAGCTGGATGTGGCATGAGGCTGGACACTTGGCACTGAGAGGATTGGTGAGATTGGGTGAGCAAATGCAGACCCTTTAAAGCAATAATGCATGGCAACCATTCCATGGGTCCCACCTCTCCAGGTTGAAGGGAATATTACTACAGCTATAACATGTACGGGAAACCTAGAGAATGGACACACTGTGAATACGAAAGGTTTCTAAAACTCAACGAAGAGTCCCTCTCCTGGTGCTCCGGTTTGACTTTCCAACAGCTTTACTATCAATCTCCCAACTAGGAGAGACAGCCCCTTTAAGCTCCTGGTTCACACAGGTTGCCCATTTGGCAGAGGAGGAAAGGGAAGAGGGAGAACCAATGAGAGAGTAGCTGTTAGGCATTTGGATGGGCACATGTCACTCTAATTTCCCGGCAGGAAGAAGAATTCACCAAAGTCTCAGCCACCCACCGGGAACCAGTATAGGTCCTGAACCAAATGTTTGGACTTGCGTTCAGCTCACAAAAAACGAGTTGAAAAATGGAGCTCAGGGGCACAGCAATTCACAAACTGGCAGAGTAATCAAGGCCAACTATCGTCCAAAAATCTGTTGAGGGAAGGCAACGAGGCGGACTTGAATGCGAGGCAGAATAGCAGGAAACAGATTTCAAGAGGTACGTTAGAATTGCCTGTAAAGCACAGGAAGAGGGGCACAACTTCGACAGTGATGCACCTGGCCAAAAAGGGCGTATGCGTTTTCTCCTGAATATATTCAGGAGAAAACGCATATGCCCTTTTTGGCCAAGCAAGCAAGCGGGCAATGCAAATCTGCACTACAAAGAAGTATCACTTCCCACCGGTCAAAAGGGACATCCACAAAATGTGTAAAAACCAGAAAGGCAAGACAGGCCCTGGAGAACAGGGAGCCTTGTTATGCTGATGGGCGGGATGTAAGTTGCCAACTGCCTCACTGGAGGAGTGCATTGTGTTCCCTAAAACAAGTAAACAACAGAGCTACAGAGCCAAGGGCACTTCCAGTCTAGGGAATATACCTTGGGAAAACTGAAAATCCATAAGACAGAGCCACCCCCAAATTGAGGGCTGCACTGCTTACAAGAACCTCAACCTGGGTACACCTGAAATATCCCAGGAAATATAAAAATGGTTCCAAACATTGTGGAACTTACGTACGATGGAATATCCCTCAGCCACGAAATCAATGTCATAAGACCAGTAGCAGCAAAATGAGTGGATTCAGGTACGATGATTCTAAGTGAAAGAAGTCACACAGAAAAAGAAACTTATCATAAGATATCACTTAGGAAGATCCTGTAAACATGGCAACACATGAACTGAGTTAGGAAAGAGAACAGAGTCTCACATTTAGAAAACACTCTTATGCCTGCTTAAGGGGGAAGGAGAGGTGGGGTGATGCATCAAACCAGAGTTTGATATAAGCACAGGTACTGTTCCAAAAACCAACTATGGAATAGACAAGACCTACACCTTCCTCAGTGAAAGGGACTCAAAACCCCATATTTCCCGCAGAGGAATAGATCTGACTAGTAAGAATCTTAAAACCTATGTATTGATATGTCTCCGTAAGGGAATCAAGTGTGTCTAGACTGGCATAAACATGGCAGCGAGAATCAGCTCAAACCCACTCTAAAAAGGAATTTCAAAAACAGAACAAAGAAACAGGGAAATTCTTTACAATTCCTTCAGGGTCTCTGATGCAACCTGGAATGACCCTATCTACGATGACAGCTGGATGTGGCATGAGGCTGGACACTTGGCACTGAGAGGATTGGTGAGATTGGGTGAGCAAATGCAGACCCTTTAAAGCAATAATGCATGGCAACCATTCCATGGGTCCCACCTCTCCAGGTTGAAGGGAATATTACTACAGCTATAACATGTACGGGAAACCTAGAGAATGGACACACTGTGAATACGAAAGGTTTCTAAAACTCAACGAAGAGTCCCTCTCCTGGTGCTCCGGTTTGACTTTCCAACAGCTCTACTATCAATCTCCCAACTTGGAGAGACAGCCCCTTTAAGCTCCTGGTTCACACAGGTTGCCCATTTGGCAGAGGAGGAAAGGGAAGAGGGAGAACCAATGAGAGAGTAGCTGTTAGGCATTTGGATGGGCACATGTCACTCTAATTTCCCGGCAGGAAGAAGAATTCACCAAAGTCTCAGCCACCCACCGGGAACCAGTATAGGTCCTGAACCAAATGTTTGGACTTGCGTTCAGCTCACAAAAAACGAGTTGAAAAATGGAGCTCAGGGGCACAGCAATTCACAAACTGGCAGAGTAATCAAGGCCAACTATCGTCCAAAAATCTGTTGAGGGAAGGCAACCAGGCGGACTTGAATGCGAGGCAGAATAGCAGGAAACAGATTTCAAGAGGTACGTTAGAATCGCCTGTAAAGCACAGGAAGAGGGGCACAACTTCGACAGTGATGCACCTGGCCAAAAAGGGCGTATGCGTTTTCTCCTGAATATATTCAGGAGAAAACGCATACGCCCTTTTTGGCCAAGCAAGCAAGCGGGCAATGCAAATCTGCACTACAAAGAAGTATCACTTCCCACCGGTCAAAAGGGACATCCACAAAATGTGTAAAAACCAGAAAGGCAAGACAGGCCCTGGAGAACAGGGAGCCTTGTTATGCTGATGGGCGGGATGTAAGTTGCCAACTGCCTCACTGGAGGAGTGCATTGTGTTCCCTAAAACAAGTAAACAACAGAGCTACAGAGCCAAGGGCACTTCCAGTCTAGGGAATATACCTTGGGAAAACTGAAAATCCATAAGACAGAGCCACCCCCAAATTGAGGGCTGCACTGCTTACAAGAACCTCAACCTGGGTACACCTGAAATATCCCAGGAAATATAAAAATGGTTCCAAACATTGTGGAACTTACGTACGATGGAATATCCCTCAGCCACGAAATCAATGTCATAAGACCAGTAGCAGCAAAATGAGTGGATTCAGGTACGATGATTCTAAGGGAAAGAAGTCACACAGGAAAAGAAACTTATCATAAGATATAACTTAGGAAGATCCTGTAAACATGGCTACACATGAACTGAGTTAGGCAAGAGAACAGAGTCTCACATTTAGAAAACACTCTTATGCCTGCTTAAGGGGGAAGGAGAGGTGGGGTGATGCATCAAACCAGAGTTTGATATAAGCACAGGTACTGTTCCAAAAACCAACTATGGAATAGACAAGACCTACACCTTCCTCAGTGAAAGGGACTCAAAACCCCATATTTCCCGCAGAGGAATAGATCTGACTAGTAAGAATCTTAAAACCTATGTATTGATATGTCTCCGTAAGGGAATCAAGTGTGTCTAGACTGGCATAAACATGGCAGCGAGAATCAGCTCAAACCCACTCTAAAAAGGAATTTCAAAAACAGAACAAAGAAACAGGGAAGTTCTTTACAATTCCTTCAGGGTCTCTGATGCAACCTGGAATGACCCTATCTACGATGACAGCTGGATGTGGCATGGGGCTGGACACTTGGGACTGAGAGGATTGGTGAGATTGGGTGAGCAAATGCAGACCCTTTAAAGCAATAATGCATGGCAACCATTCCATGGGTCCCACCTCTCCAGGTTGAAGGGAATATTACTACAGCTATAACATGTACGGGAAACCTAGAGAATGGACACACTGTGAATACGAAAGGTTTCTAAAACTCAACGAAGAGTCCCTCTCCTGGTGCTCCGGTTTGACTTTCCAACAGCTTTACTATCAATCTCCCAACTTGGAGAGACAGCCCCTTTAAGCTCCTGGTTCACACAGGTTGCCCATTTGGCAGAGGAGGAAAGGGAAGAGGGAGAACCAATGAGAGAGTAGCTGTTAGGCATTTGGATGGGCACATGTCACTCTAATTTCCCGGCAGGAAGAAGAATTCACCAAAGTCTCAGCCACCCACCGGGAACCAGTATAGGTCCTGAACCAAATGTTTGGACTTGCGTTCAGCTCACAAAAAACGAGTTGAAAAATGGAGCTCAGGGGCACAGCAATTCACAAACTGGCAGAGTAATCAAGGCCAACTATCGTCCAAAAATCTGTTGAGGGAAGGCAACGAGGCGGACTTGAATGCGAGGCAGAATAGCAGGAAACAGATTTCAAGAGGTACGTTAGAATCGCCTGTAAAGCACAGGAAGAGGGGCACAACTTCGACAATGATGCACCTGGCCAAAAAGGGCGTATGCGTTTTCTCCTGAATATATTCAGGAGAAAACGCATACGCCCTTTTTGGCCAAGCAAGCAAGCGGGCAATGCAAATCTGCACTACAAAGAAGTATCACTTCCCACCGGTCAAAAGGGACATCCACAAAATGTGTAAAAACCAGAAAGGCAAGACAGGCCCTGGAGAACAGGGAGCCTTGTTATGCTGATGGGCGGGATGTAAGTTGCCAACTGCCTCACTGGAGGAGTGCATTGTGTTCCCTAAAACAAGTAAACAACAGAGCTACAGAGCCAAGGGCACTTCCAGTCTAGGGAATATACCTTGGGAAAACTGAAAATCCATAAGACAGAGCCACCCCCAAATTGAGGGCTGCACTGCTTACAAGAACCTCAACCTGGGTACACCTGAAATATCCCAGGAAATATAAAAATGGTTCCAAACATTGTGGAACTTACGTACGATGGAATATCCCTCAGCCACGAAATCAATGTCATAAGACCAGTAGCAGCAAAATGAGTGGATTCAGGTACGATGATTCTAAGGGAAAGAAGTCACACAGGAAAAGAAACTTATCATAAGATATCACTTAGGAAGATCCTGTAAACATGGCTACACATGAACTGAGTTAGGCAAGAGAACAGAGTCTCACATTTAGAAAACACTCTTATGCCTGCTTAAGGGGGAAGGAGAGGTGGGGTGATGCATCAAACCAGAGTTTGATATAAGCACAGGTACTGTTCCAAAAACCAACTATGGAATAGACAAGACCTACACCTTCCTCAGTGAAAGGGACTCAAAACCCCATATTTCCCGCAGAGGAATAGATCTGACTAGTAAGAATCTTAAAACCTATGTATTGATATGTCTCCGTAAGGGAATCAAGTGTGTCTAGACTGGCATAAACATGGCAGCGAGAATCAGCTCAAACCCACTCTAAAAAGGAATTTCAAAAACAGAACAAAGAAACAGGGAAGTTCTTTACAATTCCTTCAGGGTCTCTGATGCAACCTGGAATGACCCTATCTACGATGACAGCTGGATGTGGCATGGGGCTGGACACTTGGGACTGAGAGGATTGGTGAGATTGGGTGAGCAAATGCAGACCCTTTAAAGCAATAATGCATGGCAACCATTCCATGGGTCCCACCTCTCCAGGTTGAAGGGAATATTACTACAGCTATAACATGTACGGGAAACCTAGAGAATGGACACACTGTGAATACGAAAGGTTTCTAAAACTCAACGAAGAGTCCCTCTCCTGGTGCTCCGGTTTGACTTTCCAACAGCTTTACTATCAATCTCCCAACTTGGAGAGACAGCCCCTTTAAGCTCCTGGTTCACACAGGTTGCCCATTTGGCAGAGGAGGAAAGGGAAGAGGGAGAACCAATGAGAGAGTAGCTGTTAGGCATTTGGATGGGCACATGTCACTCTAATTTCCCGGCAGGAAGAAGAATTCACCAAAGTCTCAGCCACCCACCGGGAACCAGTATAGGTCCTGAACCAAATGTTTGGACTTGCGTTCAGCTCACAAAAAACGAGTTGAAAAATGGAGCTCAGGGGCACAGCAATTCACAAACTGGCAGAGTAATCAAGGCCAACTATCGTCCAAAAATCTGTTGAGGGAAGGCAACGAGGCGGACTTGAATGCGAGGCAGAATAGCAGGAAACAGATTTCAAGAGGTACGTTAGAATCGCCTGTAAAGCACAGGAAGAGGGGCACAACTTCGACAATGATGCACCTGGCCAAAAAGGGCGTATGCGTTTTCTCCTGAATATATTCAGGAGAAAACGCATACGCCCTTTTTGGCCAAGCAAGCAAGCGGGCAATGCAAATCTGCACTACAAAGAAGTATCACTTCCCACCGGTCAAAAGGGACATCCACAAAATGTGTAAAAACCAGAAAGGCAAGACAGGCCCTGGAGAACAGGGAGCCTTGTTATGCTGATGGGCGGGATGTAAGTTGCCAACTGCCTCACTGGAGGAGTGCATTGTGTTCCCTAAAACAAGTAAACAACAGAGCTACAGAGCCAAGGGCACTTCCAGTCTAGGGAATATACCTTGGGAAAACTGAAAATCCATAAGACAGAGCCACCCCCAAATTGAGGGCTGCACTGCTTACAAGAACCTCAACCTGGGTACACCTGAAATATCCCAGGAAATATAAAAATGGTTCCAAACATTGTGGAACTTACGTACGATGGAATATCCCTCAGCCACGAAATCAATGTCATAAGACCAGTAGCAGCAAAATGAGGGGATTCAGGTACGATGATTCTAAGGGAAAGAAGTCACACAGGAAAAGAAACTTATCATAAGATATCACTTAGGAAGATCCTGTAAACATGGCTACACATGAACTGAGTTAGGCAAGAGAACAGAGTCTCACATTTAGAAAACACTCTTATGCCTGCTTAAGGGGGAAGGAGAGGTGGGGTGATGCATCAAACCAGAGTTTGATATAAGCACAGGTACTGTTCCAAAAACCAACTATGGAATAGACAAGACCTACACCTTCCTCAGTGAAAGGGACTCAAAACCCCATATTTCCCGCAGAGGAATAGATCTGACTAGTAAGAATCTTAAAACATATGTATTGATATGTCTCCGTAAGGGAATCAAGTGTGTCTAGACTGGCATAAACATGGCAGCGAGAATCAGCTCAAACCCACTCTAAAAAGGAATTTCAAAAACAAAACAAAGAAACAGGGAAGTTCTTTACAATTCCTTCAGGGTCTCTGATGCAACCTGGAATGACCCTATCTACGATGACAGCTGGATGTGGCATGGGGCTGGACACTTGGGACTGAGAGGATTGGTGAGATTGGGTGAGCAAATGCAGACCCTTTAAAGCAATAATGCATGGCAACCATTCCATGGGTCCCACCTCTCCAGGTTGAAGGGAATATTACTACAGCTATAACATGTACGGGAAACCTAGAGAATGGACACACTGTGAATACGAAAGGTTTCTAAAACTCAACGAAGAGTCCCTCTCCTGGTGCTCCGGTTTGACTTTCCAACAGCTTTACTATCAATCTCCCAACTTGGAGAGACAGCCCCTTTAAGCTCCTGGTTCACACAGGTTGCCCATTTGGCAGAGGAGGAAAGGGAAGAGGGAGAACCAATGAGAGAGTAGCTGTTAGGCATTTGGATGGGCACATGTCACTCTAATTTCCCGGCAGGAAGAAGAATTCACCAAAGTCTCAGCCACCCACCGGGAACCAGTATAGGTCCTGAACCAAATGTTTGGACTTGCGTTCAGCTCACAAAAAACGAGTTGAAAAATGGAGCTCAGGGGCACAGCAATTCACAAACTGGCAGAGTAATCAAGGCCAACTATCGTCCAAAAATCTGTTGAGGGAAGGCAACGAGGCGGACTTGAATGCGAGGCAGAATAGCAGGAAACAGATTTCAAGAGGTACGTTAGAATCGCCTGTAAAGCACAGGAAGAGGGGCACAACTTCGACAATGATGCACTTGGCCAAAAAGGGCGTATGCGTTTTCTCCTGAATATATTCAGGAGAAAACGCATACGCCCTTTTTGGCCAAGCAAGCAAGCGGGCAATGCAAATCTGCACTACAAAGAAGTATCACTTCCCACCGGTCAAAAGGGACATCCACAAAATGTGTAAAAACCAGAAAGGCAAGACAGGCCCTGGAGAACAGGGAGCCTTGTTATGCTGATGGGCGGGATGTAAGTTGCCAACTGCCTCACTGGAGGAGTGCATTGTGTTCCCTAAAACAAGTAAACAACAGAGCTACAGAGCCAAGGGCACTTCCAGTCTAGGGAATATACCTTGGGAAAACTGAAAATCCATAAGACAGAGCCACCCCCAAATTGAGGGCTGCACTGCTTACAAGAACCTCAACCTGGGTACACCTGAAATATCCCAGGAAATATAAAAATGGTTCCAAACATTGTGGAACTTACGTACGATGGAATATCCCTCAGCCACGAAATCAATGTCATAAGACCAGTAGCAGCAAAATGAGTGGATTCAGGTACGATGATTCTAAGGGAAAGAAGTCACACAGGAAAAGAAACTTATCATAAGATATCACTTAGGAAGATCCTGTAAACATGGCTACACATGAACTGAGTTAGGCAAGAGAACAGAGTCTCACATTTAGAAAACACTCTTATGCCTGCTTAAGGGGGAAGGAGAGGTGGGGTGATGCATCAAACCAGAGTTTGATATAAGCACAGGTACTGTTCCAAAAACCAACTATGGAATAGACAAGACCTACACCTTCCTCAGTGAAAGGGACTCAAAACCCCATATTTCCCGCAGAGGAATAGATCTGACTAGTAAGAATCTTAAAACCTATGTATTGATATGTCTCCGTAAGGGAATCAAGTGTGTCTAGACTGGCATAAACATGGCAGCGAGAATCAGCTCAAACCCACTCTAAAAAGGAATTTCAAAAACAAAACAAAGAAACAGGGAAGTTCTTTACAATTCCTTCAGGGTCTCTGATGCAACCTGGAATGACCCTATCTACGATGACAGCTGGATGTGGCATGGGGCTGGACACTTGGGACTGAGAGGATTGGTGAGATTGGGTGAGCAAATGCAGACCCTTTAAAGCAATAATGCATGGCAACCATTCCATGGGTCCCACCTCTCCAGGTTGAAGGGAATATTACTACAGCTATAACATGTACGGGAAACCTAGAGAATGGACACACTGTGAATACGAAAGGTTTCTAAAACTCAACGAAGAGTCCCTCTCCTGGTGCTCCGGTTTGACTTTCCAACAGCTTTACTATCAATCTCCCAACTTGGAGAGACAGCCCCTTTAAGCTCCTGGTTCACACAGGTTGCCCATTTGGCAGAGGAGGAAAGGGAAGAGGGAGAACCAATGAGAGAGTAGCTGTTAGGCATTTGGATGGGCACATGTCACTCTAATTTCCCGGCAGGAAGAAGAATTCACCAAAGTCTCAGCCACCCACCGGGAACCAGTATAGGTCCTGAACCAAATGTTTGGACTTGCGTTCAGCTCACAAAAAACGAGTTGAAAAATGGAGCTCAGGGGCACAGCAATTCACAAACTGGCAGAGTAATCAAGGCCAACTATCGTCCAAAAATCTGTTGAGGGAAGGCAACGAGGCGGACTTGAATGCGAGGCAGAATAGCAGGAAACAGATTTCAAGAGGTACGTTAGAATCACCTGTAAAGCACAGGAAGAGGGGCACAACTTCGACAATGATGCACCTGGCCAAAAAGGGCGTATGCGTTTTCTCCTGAATATATTCAGGGGAAAACGCATACCCCCTTTTTGGCCAAGCAAGCAAGCGGGCAATGCAAATCTGCACTACACAGAAGTATCACTTCCCACCGGTCAAAAGGGACATCCACAAAATGTGTAAAAACCAGAAAGGCAAGACAGGCCCTGGAGAACAGGGAGCCTTGTTATGCTGATGGGCGGGATGTAAGTTGCCAACTGCCTCACTGGAGGAGTGCATTGTGTTCCCTAAAACAAGTAAACAACAGAGCTACAGAGCCAAGGGCACTTCCAGTCTAGGGAATATACCTTGGGAAAACTGAAAATCCATAAGACAGAGCCACCCCCAAATTGAGGGCTGCACTGCTTACAAGAACCTCAACCTGGGTACACCTGAAATATCCCAGGAAATATAAAAATGGTTCCAAACATTGTGGAACTTACGTACGATGGAATATCCCTCAGCCACGAAATCAATGTCATAAGACCAGTAGCAGCAAAATGAGTGGATTCAGGTACGATGATTCTAAGGGAAAGAAGTCACACAGGAAAAGAAACTTATCATAAGATATCACTTAGGAAGATCCTGTAAACATGGCTACACATGAACTGAGTTAGGCAAGAGAACAGAGTCTCACATTTAGAAAACACTCTTATGCCTGCTTAAGGGGGAAGGAGAGGTGGGGTGATGCATCAAACCAGAGTTTGATATAAGCACAGGTACTGTTCCAAAAACCAACTATGGAATAGACAAGACCTACACCTTCCTCAGTGAAAGGGACTCAAAACCCCATATTTCCCGCAGAGGAATAGATCTGACTAGTAAGAATCTTAAAACCTATGTATTGATATGTCTCCGTAAGGGAATCAAGTGTGTCTAGACTGGCATAAACATGGCAGCGAGAATCAGCTCAAACCCACTCTAAAAAGGAATTTCAAAAACAGAACAAAGAAACAGGGAAATTCTTTACAATTCCTTCAGGGTCTCTGATGCAACCTGGAATGACCCTATCTACGATGACAGCTGGATGTGGCATGAGGCTGGACACTTGGGACTGAGAGGATTGGTGAGATTGGGTGAGCAAATGCAGACCCTTTAAAGCAATAATGCATGGCAACCATTCCATGGGTCCCACCTCTCCAGGTTGAAGGGAATATTACTACAGCTATAACATGTACGGGAAACCTAGAGAATGGACACACTGTGAATACGAAAGGTTTCTAAAACTCAACGAAGAGTCCCTCTCCTGGTGCTCCGGTTTGACTTTCCAACAGCTTTACTATCAATCTCCCAACTTGGAGAGACAGCCCCTTTAAGCTCCTGGTTCACACAGGTTGCCCATTTGGCAGAGGAGGAAAGGGAAGAGGGAGAACCAATGAGAGAGTAGCTGTTAGGCATTTGGATGGGCACATGTCACTCTAATTTCCCGGCAGGAAGAAGAATTAACCAAAGTCTCAGCCACCCACCGGGAACCAGTATAGGTCCAGAACCAAATGTTTGGACTTGCGTTCAGCTCACAAAAAACGAGTTGAAAAATGGAGCTCAGGGGCACAGCAATTCACAAACTGGCAGAGTAATCAAGGCCAACTATCGTCCAAAAATCTGTTGAGGGAAGGCAACGAGGCGGACTTGAATGCGAGGCAGAATAGCAGGAAACAGATTTCAAGAGGTACGTTAGAATCGCCTGTAAAGCACAGGAAGAGGGGCACAACTTCGACAATGATGCGCTTGGCCAAAAAGGGCGTATGCGTTTTCTCCTGAATATATTCAGGAGAAAACGCATACGCCCTTTTTGGCCAAGCAAGCAAGCGGGCAATGCAAATCTGCACTACAAAGAAGTATCACTTCCCAACGGTCAAAAGGGACATCCACAAAATGTGTAAAAACCAGAAAGGCAAGACAGGCCCTGGAGAACAGGGAGCCTTGTTATGCTGATGGGCGGGATGTAAGTTGCCAACTGCCTCACTGGAGGAGTGCATTGTGTTCCCTAAAACAAGTAAACAACAGAGCTACAGAGCCAAGGGCACTTCCAGTCTAGGGAATATACCTTGGGAAAACTGAAAATCCATAAGACAGAGCCACCCCCAAATTGAGGGCTGCACTGCTTACAAGAACCTCAACCTGGGTACACCTGAAATATCCCAGGAAATATAAAAATGGTTCCAAACATTGTGGAACTTACGTACGATGGAATATCCCTCAGCCATGAAATCAATGTCATAAGACCAGTAGCAGCAAAATGAGTGGATTCAGGTACGATGATTCTAAGTGAAAGAAGTCACACAGAAAAAGAAACTTATCATAAGATATCACTTAGGAAGATCCTGTAAACATGGCTACACATGAACTGAGTTAGGAAAGAGAACAGAGTCTCACATTTAGAAAACACTCTTATGCCTGCTTAAGGGGGAAGGAGAGGTGGGGTGATGCATCAAACCAGAGTTTGATATAAGCACAGGTACTGTTCCAAAAACCAACTATGGAATAGACAAGACCTACACCTTCCTCAGTGAAAGGGACTCAAAACCCCATATTTCCCGCAGAGGAATAGATCTGACTAGTAAGAATCTTAAAACCTATGTATTGATATGTCTCCGTAAGGGAATCAAGTGTGTCTAGACTGGCATAAACATGGCAGCGAGAATCAGCTCAAACCCACTCTAAAAAGGAATTTCAAAAACAGAACAAAGAAACAGGGAAATTCTTTACAATTCCTTCAGGGTCTCTGATGCAACCTGGAATGACCCTATCTTCGATGACAGCTGGATGTGGCATGAGGCTGGACACTTGGGACTGAGAGGATTGGTGAGATTGGGTGAGCAAATGCAGACCCTTTAAAGCAATAATGCATGGCAACCATTCCATGGGTCCCACCTCTCCAGGTTGAAGGGAATATTACTACAGCTATAACATGTACGGGAAACCTAGAGAATGGACACACTGTGAATACGAAAGGTTTCTAAAACTCAACGAAGAGTCCCTCTCCTGGTGCTCCGGTTTGACTTTCCAACAGCTTTACTATCAATCTCCCAACTTGGAGAGACAGCCCCTTTAAGCTCCTGGTTCACACAGGTTGCCCATTTGGCAGAGGAGGAAAGGGAAGAGGGAGAACCAATGAGAGAGTAGCTGTTAGGCATTTGGATGGGCACATGTCACTCTAATTTCCCGGCAGGAAGAAGAATTCACCAAAGTCTCAGCCACCCACCGGGAACCAGTATAGGTCCTGAACCAAATGTTTGGACTTGCGTTCAGCTCACAAAAAACGAGTTGAAAAACGGAGCTCAGGGGCACAGCAATTCACAAACCGGCAGAGTAATCAAGGCCAACTATCGTCCAAAAATCTGTTGAGGGAAGGCAACGAGGCGGACTTGAATGCGAGGCAGAATAGCAGGAAACAGATTTCAAGAGGTACGTTAGAATCGCCTGTAAAGCACAGGAAGAGGGGCACAACTTCGACAATGATGCGCTTGGCCAAAAAGGGCGTATGCGTTTTCTCCTGAATATATTCAGGAGAAAACGCATACGCCCTTTTTGGCCAAGCAAGCAAGCGGGCAATGCAAATCTGCACTACAAAGAAGTATCACTTCCCACCGGTCAAAAGGGACATCCACAAAATGTGTAAAAACCAGAAAGGCAAGACAGGCCCTGGAGAACAGGGAGCCTTGTTATGCTGATGGGCGGGATGTAAGTTGCCAACTGCCTCACTGGAGGAGTGCATTGTGTTCCCTAAAACAAGTAAACAACAGAGCTACACAGCCAAGGGCACTTCCAGTCTAGGGAATATACCTTGGGAAAACTGAAAATCCATAAGACAGAGCCACCCCCAAATTGAGGGCTGCACTGCTTACAAGAACCTCAACCTGGGTACACCTGAAATATCCCAGGAAATATAAAAATGGTTCCAAACATTGTGGAACTTACGTACGATGGAATATCCCTCAGCCATGAAATCAATGTCATAAGACCAGTAGCAGCAAAATGAGTGGATTCAGGTACGATGATTCTAAGTGAAAGAAGTCACACAGAAAAAGAAACTTATCATAAGATATCACTTAGGAAGATCCTGTAAACATGGCAACACATGAACTGAGTTAGGAAAGAGAACAGAGTCTCACATTTAGAAAACACTCTTATGCCTGCTTAAGGGGGAAGGAGAGGTGGGGTGATGCATCAAACCAGAGTTTGATATAAGCACAGGTACTGTTCCAAAAACCAACTATGGAATAGACAAGACCTACACCTTCCTCAGTGAAAGGGACTCAAAACCCCATATTTCCCGCAGAGGAATAGATCTGACTAGTAAGAATCTTAAAACCTATGTATTGATATGTCTCCGTAAGGGAATCAAGTGTGTCTAGACTGGCATAAACATGGCAGCGAGAATCAGCTCAAACCCACTCTAAAAAGGAATTTCAAAAACAGAACAAAGAAACAGGGAAATTCTTTACAATTCCTTCAGGGTCTCTGATGCAACCTGGAATGACCCTATCTACGATGACAGCTGGATGTGGCATGAGGCTGGACACTTGGGACTGAGAGGATTGGTGAGATTGGGTGAGCAAATGCAGACCCTTTAAAGCAATAATGCATGGCAACCATTCCATGGGTCCCACCTCTCCAGGTTGAAGGGAATATTACTACAGCTATAACATGTACGGGAAACCTAGAGAATGGACACACTGTGAATACGAAAGGTTTCTAAAACTCAACGAAGAGTCCCTCTCCTGGTGCTCCGGTTTGACTTTCCAACAGCTTTACTATCAATCTCCCAACTTGGAGAGACAGCCCCTTTAAGCTCCTGGTTCACACAGGTTGCCCATTTGGCAGAGGAGGAAAGGGAAGAGGGAGAACCAATGAGAGAGTAGCTGTTAGGCATTTGGATGGGCACATGTCACTCTAATTTCCCGGCAGGAAGAAGAATTCACCAAAGTCTCAGCCACCCACCGGGAACCAGTATAGGTCCTGAACCAAATGTTTGGACTTGCGTTCAGCTCACAAAAAACGAGTTGAAAAATGGAGCTCAGGGGCACAGCAATTCACAAACCGGCAGAGTAATCAAAGCCAACTATCGTCCAAAAATCTGTTGAGGGAAGGCAACGAGGCGGACTTGAATGCGAGGCAGAATAGCAGGAAACAGATTTCAAGAGGTACGTTAGAATCACCTGTAAAGCACAGGAAGAGGGGCACAACTTCGACAATGATGCGCTTGGCCAAAAAGGGCGTATGCGTTTTCTCCTGAATATATTCAGGAGAAAACGCATACGCCCTTTTTGGCCAAGCAAGCAAGCGGGCAATGCAAATCTGCACTACAAAGAAGTATCACTTCCCAACGGTCAAAAGGGACATCCACAAAATGTGTAAAAACCAGAAAGGCAAGACAGGCCCTGGAGAACAGGGAGCCTTGTTATGCTGATGGGCGGGATGTAAGTTGCCAACTGCCTCACTGGAGGAGTGCATTGTGTTCCCTAAAACAAGTAAACAACAGAGCTACAGAGCCAAGGGCACTTCCAGTCTAGGGAATATACCTTGGGAAAACTGAAAATCCATAAGACAGAGCCACCCCCAAATTGAGGGCTGCACTGCTTACAAGAACCTCAACCTGGGTACACCTGAAATATCCCAGGAAATATAAAAATGGTTCCAAACATTGTGGAACTTACGTACGATGGAATATCCCTCAGCCATGAAATCAATGTCATAAGACCAGTAGCAGCAAAATGAGTGGATTCAGGTACGATGATTCTAAGTGAAAGAAGTCACACAGAAAAAGAAACTTATCATAAGATATCACTTAGGAAGATCCTGTAAACATGGCAACACATGAACTGAGTTAGGAAAGAGAACAGAGTCTCACATTTAGAAAACACTCTTATGCCTGCTTAAGGGGGAAGGAGAGGTGGGGTGATGCATCAAACCAGAGTTTGATATAAGCACAGGTACTGTTCCAAAAACCAACTATGGAATAGACAAGACCTACACCTTCCTCAGTGAAAGGGACTCAAAACCCCATATTTCCCGCAGAGGAATAGATCTGACTAGTAAGAATCTTAAAACCTATGTATTGATATGTCTCCGTAAGGGAATCAAGTGTGTCTAGACTGGCATAAACATGGCAGCGAGAATCAGCTCAAACCCACTCTAAAAAGGAATTTCAAAAACAGAACAAAGAAACAGGGAAATTCTTTACAATTCCTTCAGGGTCTCTGATGCAACCTGGAATGACCCTATCTTCGATGACAGCTGGATGTGGCATGAGGCTGGACACTTGGGACTGAGAGGATTGGTGAGATTGGGTGAGCAAATGCAGACCCTTTAAAGCAATAATGCATGGCAACCATTCCATGGGTCCCACCTCTCCAGGTTGAAGGGAATATTACTACAGCTATAACATGTACGGGAAACCTAGAGAATGGACACACTGTGAATACGAAAGGTTTCTAAAACTCAACGAAGAGTCCCTCTCCTGGTGCTCCGGTTTGACTTTCCAACAGCTTTACTATCAATCTCCCAACTTGGAGAGACAGCCCCTTTAAGCTCCTGGTTCACACAGGTTGCCCATTTGGCAGAGGAGGAAAGGGAAGAGGGAGAACCAATGAGAGAGTAGCTGTTAGGCATTTGGATGGGCACATGTCACTCTAATTTCCCGGCAGGAAGAAGAATTCACCAAAGTCTCAGCCACCCACCGGGAACCAGTATAGGTCCTGAACCAAATGTTTGGACTTGCGTTCAGCTCACAAAAAACGAGTTGAAAAATGGAGCTCAGGGGCACAGCAATTCACAAACCGGCAGAGTAATCAAGGCCAACTATCGTCCAAAAATCTGTTGAGGGAAGGCAACGAGGCGGACTTGAATGCGAGGCAGAATAGCAGGAAACAGATTTCAAGAGGTACGTTAGAATCACCTGTAAAGCACAGGAAGAGGGGCACAACTTCGACAATGATGCGCTTGGCCAAAAAGGGCGTATGCGTTTTCTCCTGAATATATTCAGGAGAAAACGCATACGCCCTTTTTGGCCAAGCAAGCAAGCGGGCAATGCAAATCTGCACTACAAAGAAGTATCACTTCCCAACGGTCAAAAGGGACATCCACAAAATGTGTAAAAACCAGAAAGGCAAGACAGGCCCTGGAGAACAGGGAGCCTTGTTATGCTGATGGGCGGGATGTAAGTTGCCAACTGCCTCACTGGAGGAGTGCATTGTGTTCCCTAAAACAAGTAAACAACAGAGCTACAGAGCCAAGGGCACTTCCAGTCTAGGGAATATACCTTGGGAAAACTGAAAATCCATAAGACAGAGCCACCCCCAAATTGAGGGCTGCACTGCTTACAAGAACCTCAACCTGGGTACACCTGAAATATCCCAGGAAATATAAAAATGGTTCCAAACATTGTGGAACTTACGTACGATGGAATATCCCTCAGCCATGAAATCAATGTCATAAGACCAGTAGCAGCAAAATGAGTGGATTCAGGTACGATGATTCTAAGTGAAAGAAGTCACACAGAAAAAGAAACTTATCATAAGATATCACTTAGGAAGATCCTGTAAACATGGCAACACATGAACTGAGTTAGGAAAGAGAACAGAGTCTCACATTTAGAAAACACTCTTATGCCTGCTTAAGGGGGAAGGAGAGGTGGGGTGATGCATCAAACCAGAGTTTGATATAAGCACAGGTACTGTTCCAAAAACCAACTATGGAATAGACAAGACCTACACCTTCCTCAGTGAAAGGGACT
The DNA here is from genome assembly GCF_964341445.2 of Mesoplodon mirus. Classification (NCBI taxonomy): domain Eukaryota; kingdom Metazoa; phylum Chordata; class Mammalia; order Artiodactyla; family Ziphiidae; genus Mesoplodon; species Mesoplodon mirus. The sequence goes on from NW_028295810.1 coordinate 3,175,306, forward strand.
CAAAACCCCATATTTCCCGCAGAGGAATAGATCTGACTAGTAAGAATCTTAAAACCTATGTATTGATATGTCTCCGTAAGGGAATCAAGTGTGTCTAGACTGGCATAAACATGGCAGCGAGAATCAGCTCAAACCCACTCTAAAAAGGAATTTCAAAAACAGAACAAAGAAACAGGGAAATTCTTTACAATTCCTTCAGGGTCTCTGATGCAACCTGGAATGACCCTATCTACGATGACAGCTGGATGTGGCATGAGGCTGGACACTTGGGACTGAGAGGATTGGTGAGATTGGGTGAGCAAATGCAGACCCTTTAAAGCAATAATGCATGGCAACCATTCCATGGGTCCCACCTCTCCAGGTTGAAGGGAATATTACTACAGCTATAACATGTACGGGAAACCTAGAGAATGGACACACTGTGAATACGAAAGGTTTCTAAAACTCAACGAAGAGTCCCTCTCCTGGTGCTCCGGTTTGACTTTCCAACAGCTTTACTATCAATCTCCCAACTTGGAGAGACAGCCCCTTTAAGCTCCTGGTTCACACAGGTTGCCCATTTGGCAGAGGAGGAAAGGGAAGAGGGAGAACCAATGAGAGAGTAGCTGTTAGGCATTTGGATGGGCACATGTCACTCTAATTTCCCGGCAGGAAGAAGAATTCACCAAAGTCTCAGCCACCCACCGGGAACCAGTATAGGTCCTGAACCAAATGTTTGGACTTGCGTTCAGCTCACAAAAAACGAGTTGAAAAATGGAGCTCAGGGGCACAGCAATTCACAAACCGGCAGAGTAATCAAAGCCAACTATCGTCCAAAAATCTGTTGAGGGAAGGCAACGAGGCGGACTTGAATGCGAGGCAGAATAGCAGGAAACAGATTTCAAGAGGTACGTTAGAATCACCTGTAAAGCACAGGAAGAGGGGCACAACTTCGACAATGATGCGCTTGGCCAAAAAGGGCGTATGCGTTTTCTCCTGAATATATTCAGGAGAAAACGCATACGCCCTTTTTGGCCAAGCAAGCAAGCGGGCAATGCAAATCTGCACTACAAAGAAGTATCACTTCCCAACGGTCAAAAGGGACATCCACAAAATGTGTAAAAACCAGAAAGGCAAGACAGGCCCTGGAGAACAGGGAGCCTTGTTATGCTGATGGGCGGGATGTAAGTTGCCAACTGCCTCACTGGAGGAGTGCATTGTGTTCCCTAAAACAAGTAAACAACAGAGCTACAGAGCCAAGGGCACTTCCAGTCTAGGGAATATACCTTGGGAAAACTGAAAATCCATAAGACAGAGCCACCCCCAAATTGAGGGCTGCACTGCTTACAAGAACCTCAACCTGGGTACACCTGAAATATCCCAGGAAATATAAAAATGGTTCCAAACATTGTGGAACTTACGTACGATGGAATATCCCTCAGCCATGAAATCAATGTCATAAGACCAGTAGCAGCAAAATGAGTGGATTCAGGTACGATGATTCTAAGTGAAAGAAGTCACACAGAAAAAGAAACTTATCATAAGATATCACTTAGGAAGATCCTGTAAACATGGCAACACATGAACTGAGTTAGGAAAGAGAACAGAGTCTCACATTTAGAAAACACTCTTATGCCTGCTTAAGGGGGAAGGAGAGGTGGGGTGATGCATCAAACCAGAGTTTGATATAAGCACAGGTACTGTTCCAAAAACCAACTATGGAATAGACAAGACCTACACCTTCCTCAGTGAAAGGGACTCAAAACCCCATATTTCCCGCAGAGGAATAGATCTGACTAGTAAGAATCTTAAAACCTATGTATTGATATGTCTCCGTAAGGGAATCAAGTGTGTCTAGACTGGCATAAACATGGCAGCGAGAATCAGCTCAAACCCACTCTAAAAAGGAATTTCAAAAACAGAACAAAGAAACAGGGAAATTCTTTACAATTCCTTCAGGGTCTCTGATGCAACCTGGAATGACCCTATCTTCGATGACAGCTGGATGTGGCATGAGGCTGGACACTTGGGACTGAGAGGATTGGTGAGATTGGGTGAGCAAATGCAGACCCTTTAAAGCAATAATGCATGGCAACCATTCCATGGGTCCCACCTCTCCAGGTTGAAGGGAATATTACTACAGCTATAACATGTACGGGAAACCTAGAGAATGGACACACTGTGAATACGAAAGGTTTCTAAAACTCAACGAAGAGTCCCTCTCCTGGTGCTCCGGTTTGACTTTCCAACAGCTTTACTATCAATCTCCCAACTTGGAGAGACAGCCCCTTTAAGCTCCTGGTTCACACAGGTTGCCCATTTGGCAGAGGAGGAAAGGGAAGAGGGAGAACCAATGAGAGAGTAGCTGTTAGGCATTTGGATGGGCACATGTCACTCTAATTTCCCGGCAGGAAGAAGAATTCACCAAAGTCTCAGCCACCCACCGGGAACCAGTATAGGTCCTGAACCAAATGTTTGGACTTGCGTTCAGCTCACAAAAAACGAGTTGAAAAATGGAGCTCAGGGGCACAGCAATTCACAAACCGGCAGAGTAATCAAGGCCAACTATCGTCCAAAAATCTGTTGAGGGAAGGCAACGAGGCGGACTTGAATGCGAGGCAGAATAGCAGGAAACAGATTTCAAGAGGTACGTTAGAATCACCTGTAAAGCACAGGAAGAGGGGCACAACTTCGACAATGATGCGCTTGGCCAAAAAGGGCGTATGCGTTTTCTCCTGAATATATTCAGGAGAAAACGCATACGCCCTTTTTGGCCAAGCAAGCAAGCGGGCAATGCAAATCTGCACTACAAAGAAGTATCACTTCCCAACGGTCAAAAGGGACATCCACAAAATGTGTAAAAACCAGAAAGGCAAGACAGGCCCTGGAGAACAGGGAGCCTTGTTATGCTGATGGGCGGGATGTAAGTTGCCAACTGCCTCACTGGAGGAGTGCATTGTGTTCCCTAAAACAAGTAAACAACAGAGCTACAGAGCCAAGGGCACTTCCAGTCTAGGGAATATACCTTGGGAAAACTGAAAATCCATAAGACAGAGCCACCCCCAAATTGAGGGCTGCACTGCTTACAAGAACCTCAACCTGGGTACACCTGAAATATCCCAGGAAATATAAAAATGGTTCCAAACATTGTGGAACTTACGTACGATGGAATATCCCTCAGCCATGAAATCAATGTCATAAGACCAGTAGCAGCAAAATGAGTGGATTCAGGTACGATGATTCTAAGTGAAAGAAGTCACACAGAAAAAGAAACTTATCATAAGATATCACTTAGGAAGATCCTGTAAACATGGCTACACATGAACTGAGTTAGGAAAGAGAACAGAGTCTCACATTTAGAAAACACTCTTATGCCTGCTTAAGGGGGAAGGAGAGGTGGGGTGATGCATCAAACCAGAGTTTGATATAAGCACAGGTACTGTTCCAAAAACCAACTATGGAATAGACAAGACCTACACCTTCCTCAGTGAAAGGGACTCAAAACCCCATATTTCCCGCAGAGGAATAGATCTGACTAGTAAGAATCTTAAAACCTATGTATTGATATGTCTCCGTAAGGGAATCAAGTGTGTCTAGACTGGCATAAACATGGCAGCGAGAATCAGCTCAAACCCACTCTAAAAAGGAATTTCAAAAACAGAACAAAGAAACAGGGAAATTCTTTACAATTCCTTCAGGGTCTCTGATGCAACCTGGAATGACCCTATCTTCGATGACAGCTGGATGTGGCATGAGGCTGGACACTTGGGACTGAGAGGATTGGTGAGATTGGGTGAGCAAATGCAGACCCTTTAAAGCAATAATGCATGGCAACCATTCCATGGGTCCCACCTCTCCAGGTTGAAGGGAATATTACTACAGCTATAACATGTACGGGAAACCTAGAGAATGGACACACTGTGAATACGAAAGGTTTCTAAAACTCAACGAAGAGTCCCTCTCCTGGTGCTCCGGTTTGACTTTCCAACAGCTTTACTATCAATCTCCCAACTTGGAGAGACAGCCCCTTTAAGCTCCTGGTTCACACAGGTTGCCCATTTGGCAGAGGAGGAAAGGGAAGAGGGAGAACCAATGAGAGAGTAGCTGTTAGGCATTTGGATGGGCACATGTCACTCTAATTTCCCAGCAGGAAGAAGAATTAACCAAAGTCTCAGCCACCCACTGGGAACCAGTATAGGTCCAGAACCAAATGTTTGGACTTGCGTTCAGCTCACAAAAAACGAGTTGAAAAATGGAGCTCAGGGGCACAGCAATTCACAAACTGGCAGAGTAATCAAGGCCAACTATCGTCCAAAAATCTGTTGAGGGAAGGCAACGAGGCGGACTTGAATGCGAGGCAGAATAGCAGGAAACAGATTTCAAGAGGTACGTTAGAATCGCCTGTAAAGCACAGGAAGAGGGGCACAACTTCGACAATGATGCGCTTGGCCAAAAAGGGCGTATGCATTTTCTCCTGAATATATTCAGGAGAAAACGCATACGCCCTTTTTGGCCAAGCAAGCAAGCGGGCAATGCAAATCTGCACTACAAAGAAGTATCACTTCCCAACGGTCAAAAGGGACATCCACAAAATGTGTAAAAACCAGAAAGGCAAGACAGGCCCTGGAGAACAGGGAGCCTTGTTATGCTGATGGGCGGGATGTAAGTTGCCAACTGCCTCACTGGAGGAGTGCATTGTGTTCCCTAAAACAAGTAAACAACAGAGCTACAGAGCCAAGGGCACTTCCAGTCTAGGGAATATACCTTGGGAAAACTGAAAATCCATAAGACAGAGCCACCCCCAAATTGAGGGCTGCACTGCTTACAAGAACCTCAACCTGGGTACACCTGAAATATCCCAGGAAATATAAAAATGGTTCCAAACATTGTGGAACTTACGTACGATGGAATATCCCTCAGCCATGAAATCAATGTCATAAGACCAGTAGCAGCAAAATGAGTGGATTCAGGTACGATGATTCTAAGTGAAAGAAGTCACACAGAAAAAGAAACTTATCATAAGATATCACTTAGGAAGATCCTGTAAACATGGCTACACATGAACTGAGTTAGGAAAGAGAACAGAGTCTCACATTTAGAAAACACTCTTATGCCTGCTTAAGGGGGAAGGAGAGGTGGGGTGATGCATCAAACCAGAGTTTGATATAAGCACAGGTACTGTTCCAAAAACCAACTATGGAATAGACAAGACCTACACCTTCCTCAGTGAAAGGGACTCAAAACCCCATATTTCCCGCAGAGGAATAGATCTGACTAGTAAGAATCTTAAAACCTATGTATTGATATGTCTCCGTAAGGGAATCAAGTGTGTCTAGACTGGCATAAACATGGCAGCGAGAATCAGCTCAAACCCACTCTAAAAAGGAATTTCAAAAACAGAACAAAGAAACAGGGAAATTCTTTACAATTCCTTCAGGGTCTCTGATGCAACCTGGAATGACCCTATCTTCGATGACAGCTGGATGTGGCATGAGGCTGGACACTTGGGACTGAGAGGATTGGTGAGATTGGGTGAGCAAATGCAGACCCTTTAAAGCAATAATGCATGGCAACCATTCCATGGGTCCCACCTCTCCAGGTTGAAGGGAATATTACTACAGCTATAACATGTACGGGAAACCTAGAGAATGGACACACTGTGAATACGAAAGGTTTCTAAAACTCAACGAAGAGTCCCTCTCCTGGTGCTCCGGTTTGACTTTCCAACAGCTTTACTATCAATCTCCCAACTTGGAGAGACAGCCCCTTTAAGCTCCTGGTTCACACAGGTTGCCCATTTGGCAGAGGAGGAAAGGGAAGAGGGAGAACCAATGAGAGAGTAGCTGTTAGGCATTTGGATGGGCACATGTCACTCTAATTTCCCGGCAGGAAGAAGAATTCACCAAAGTCTCAGCCACCCACCGGGAACCAGTATAGGTCCTGAACCAAATGTTTGGACTTGCGTTCAGCTCACAAAAAACGAGTTGAAAAATGGAGCTCAGGGGCACAGCAATTCACAAACCGGCAGAGTAATCAAGGCCAACTATCGTCCAAAAATCTGTTGAGGGAAGGCAACGAGGCGGACTTGAATGCGAGGCAGAATAGCAGGAAACAGATTTCAAGAGGTACGTTAGAATCACCTGTAAAGCACAGGAAGAGGGGCACAACTTCGACAATGATGCACTTGGCCAAAAAGGGCGTATGCGTTTTCTCCTGAATATATTCAGGAGAAAACGCATACGCCCTTTTTGGCCAAGCAAGCAAGCGGACAATGCAAATCTGCACTACAAAGAAGTATCACTTCCCACCGGTCAAAAGGGACATCCACAAAATGTGTAAAAACCAGAAAGGCAAGACAGGCCCTGGAGAACAGGGAGCCTTGTTATGCTGATGGGCGGGATGTAAGTTGCCAACTGCCTCACTGGAGGAGTGCATTGTGTTCCCTAAAACAAGTAAACAACAGAGCTACAGAGCCAAGGGCACTTCCAGTCTAGGGAATATACCTTGGAAAAACTGAAAATCCATAAGACAGAGCCACCCCCAAATTGAGGGCTGCACTGCTTACAAGAACCTCAACCTGGGTACACCTGAAATATCCCAGGAAATATAAAAATGGTTCCAAACATTGTGGAACTTACGTACGATGGAATATCCCTCAGCCATGAAATCAATGTCATAAGACCAGTAGCAGCAAAATGAGTGGATTCAGGTACGATGATTCTAAGTGAAAGAAGTCACACAGAAAAAGAAACTTATCATAAGATATCACTTAGGAAGATCCTGTAAACATGGCAACACATGAACTGAGTTAGGAAAGAGAACAGAGTCTCACATTTAGAAAACACTCTTATGCCTGCTTAAGGGGGAAGGAGAGGTGGGGTGATGCATCAAACCAGAGTTTGATATAAGCACAGGTACTGTTCCAAAAACCAACTATGGAATAGACAAGACCTACACCTTCCTCAGTGAAAGGGACTCAAAACCCCATATTTCCCGCAGAGGAATAGATCTGACTAGTAAGAATCTTAAAACCTATGTATTGATATGTCTCCGTAAGGGAATCAAGTGTGTCTAGACTGGCATAAACATGGCAGCGAGAATCAGCTCAAACCCACTCTAAAATGGAATTTCAAAAACAGAACAAAGAAACAGGGAAATTCTTTACAATTCCTTCAGGGTCTCTGATGCAACCTGGAATGACCCTATCTACGATGACAGCTGGATGTGGCATGAGGCTGGACACTTGGGACTGAGAGGATTGGTGAGATTGGGTGAGCAAATGCAGACCCTTTAAAGCAATAATGCATGGCAACCATTCCATGGGTCCCACCTCTCCAGGTTGAAGGGAATATTACTACAGCTATAACATGTACGGGAAACCTAGAGAATGGACACACTGTGAATACGAAAGGTTTCTAAAACTCAACGAAGAGTCCCTCTCCTGGTGCTCCGGTTTGACTTTCCAACAGCTTTACTATCAATCTCCCAACTTGGAGAGACAGCCCCTTTAAGCTCCTGGTTCACACAGGTTGCCCATTTGGCAGAGGAGGAAAGGGAAGAGGGAGAACCAATGAGAGAGTAGCTGTTAGGCATTTGGATGGGCACATGTCACTCTAATTTCCCGGCAGGAAGAAGAATTCACCAAAGTCTCAGCCACCCACCGGGAACCAGTATAGGTCCTGAACCAAATGTTTGGACTTGCGTTCAGCTCACAAAAAACGAGTTGAAAAATGGAGCTCAGGGGCACAGCAATTCACAAACCGGCAGAGTAATCAAGGCCAACTATCGTCCAAAAATCTGTTGAGGGAAGGCAACGAGGCGGACTTGAATGCGAGGCAGAATAGCAGGAAACAGATTTCAAGAGGTACGTTAGAATCGCCTGTAAAGCACAGGAAGAGGGGCACAACTTCGACAATGATGCACTTGGCCAAAAAGGGCGTATGCGTTTTCTCCTGAATATATTCAGGAGAAAACGCATACGCCCTTTTTGGCCAAGCAAGCAAGCGGGCAATGCAAATCTGCACTACAAAGAAGTATCACTTCCCAACGGTCAAAAGGGACATCCACAAAATGTGTAAAAACCAGAAAGGCAAGACAGGCCCTGGAGAACAGGGAGCCTTGTTATGCTGATGGGCGGGATGTAAGTTGCCAACTGCCTCACTGGAGGAGTGCATTGTGTTCCCTAAAACAAGTAAACAACAGAGCTACAGAGCCAAGGGCACTTCCAGTCTAGGGAATATACCTTGGAAAAACTGAAAATCCATAAGACAGAGCCACCCCCAAATTGAGGGCTGCACTGCTTACAAGAACCTCAACCTGGGTACACCTGAAATATCCCAGGAAATATAAAAATGGTTCCAAACATTGTGGAACTTACGTACGATGGAATATCCCTCAGCCATGAAATCAATGTCATAAGACCAGTAGCAGCAAAATGAGTGGATTCAGGTACGATGATTCTAAGTGAAAGAAGTCACACAGAAAAAGAAACTTATCATAAGATATCACTTAGGAAGATCCTGTAAACATGGCAACACATGAACTGAGTTAGGAAAGAGAACAGAGTCTCACATTTAGAAAACACTCTTATGCCTGCTTAAGGGGGAAGGAGAGGTGGGGTGATGCATCAAACCAGAGTTTTATATAAGCACAGGTACTGTTCCAAAAACCAACTATGGAATAGACAAGACCTACACCTTCCTCAGTGAAAGGGACTCAAAACCCCATATTTCCCGCAGAGGAATAGATCTGACTAGTAAGAATCTTAAAACCTATGTATTGATATGTCTCCGTAAGGGAATCAAGTGTGTCTAGACTGGCATAAACATGGCAGCGAGAATCAGCTCAAACCCACTCTAAAAAGGAATTTCAAAAACAGAACAAAGAAACAGGGAAATTCTTTACAATTCCTTCAGGGTCTCTGATGCAACCTGGAATGACCCTATCTTCGATGACAGCTGGATGTGGCATGAGGCTGGACACTTGGGACTGAGAGGATTGGTGAGATTGGGTGAGCAAATGCAGACCCTTTAAAGCAATAATGCATGGCAACCATTCCATGGGTCCCACCTCTCCAGGTTGAAGGGAATATTACTACAGCTATAACATGTACGGGAAACCTAGAGAATGGACACACTGTGAATACGAAAGGTTTCTAAAACTCAACGAAGAGTCCCTCTCCTGGTGCTCCGGTTTGACTTTCCAACAGCTTTACTATCAATCTCCCAACTTGGAGAGACAGCCCCTTTAAGCTCCTGGTTCACACAGGTTGCCCATTTGGCAGAGGAGGAAAGGGAAGAGGGAGAACCAATGAGAGAGTAGCTGTTAGGCATTTGGATGGGCACATGTCACTCTAATTTCCCGGCAGAAAGAAGAATTCACCAAAGTCTCAGCCACCCACCGGGAACCAGTAGAGGTCCTGAACCAAATGTTTGGACTTGCGTTCAGCTCACAAAAAACGAGTTGAAAAATGGAGCTCAGGGGCACAGCAATTCACAAACCGGCAGAGTAATCAAGGCCAACTATCGTCCAAAAATCTGTTGAGGGAAGGCAACGAGGCGGACTTGAATGCGAGGCAGAATAGCAGGAAACAGATTTCAAGAGGTACGTTAGAATCGCCTGTAAAGCACAGGAAGAGGGGCACAACTTCGACAATGATGCACTTGGCCAAAAAGGGCGTATGCGTTTTCTCCTGAATATATTCAGGAGAAAACGCATACGCCCTTTTTGGCCAAGCAAGCAAGCGGGCAATGCAAATCTGCACTACAAAGAAGTATCACTTCCCACCGGTCAAAAGGGACATCCACAAAATGTGTAAAAACCAGAAAGGCAAGACAGGCCCTGGAGAACAGGGAGCCTTGTTATGCTGATGGGCGGGATGTAAGTTGCCAACTGCCTCACTGGAGGAGTGCATTGTGTTCCCTAAAACAAGTAAACAACAGAGCTACAGAGCCAAGGGCACTTCCAGTCTAGGGAATATACCTTGGAAAAACTGAAAATCCATAAGACAGAGCCACCCCCAAATTGAGGGCTGCACTGCTTACAAGAACCTCAACCTGGGTACACCTGAAATATCCCAGGAAATATAAAAATGGTTCCAAACATTGTGGAACTTACGTACGATGGAATATCCCTCAGCCATGAAATCAATGTCATAAGACCAGTAGCAGCAAAATGAGTGGATTCAGGTACGATGATTCTAAGTGAAAGAAGTCACACAGAAAAAGAAACTTATCATAAGATATCACTTAGGAAGATCCTGTAAACATGGCAACACATGAACTGAGTTAGGAAAGAGAACAGAGTCTCACATTTAGAAAACACTCTTATGCCTGCTTAAGGGGGAAGGAGAGGTGGGGTGATGCATCAAACCAGAGTTTTATATAAGCACAGGTACTGTTCCAAAAACCAACTATGGAATAGACAAGACCTACACCTTCCTCAGTGAAAGGGACTCAAAACCCCATATTTCCCGCAGAGGAATAGATCTGACTAGTAAGAATCTTAAAACCTATGTATTGATATGTCTCCGTAAGGGAATCAAGTGTGTCTAGACTGGCATAAACATGGCAGCGAGAATCAGCTCAAACCCACTCTAAAAAGGAATTTCAAAAACAGAACAAAGAAACAGGGAAATTCTTTACAATTCCTTCAGGGTCTCTGATGCAACCTGGAATGACCCTATCTTCGATGACAGCTGGATGTGGCATGAGGCTGGACACTTGGGACTGAGAGGATTGGTGAGATTGGGTGAGCAAATGCAGACCCTTTAAAGCAATAATGCATGGCAACCATTCCATGGGTCCCACCTCTCCAGGTTGAAGGGAATATTACTACAGCTATAACATGTACGGGAAACCTAGAGAATGGACACACTGTGAATACGAAAGGTTTCTAAAACTCAACGAAGAGTCCCTCTCCTGGTGCTCCGGTTTGACTTTCCAACAGCTTTACTATCAATCTCCCAACTTGGAGAGACAGCCCCTTTAAGCTCCTGGTTCACACAGGTTGCCCATTTGGCAGAGGAGGAAAGGGAAGAGGGAGAACCAATGAGAGAGTAGCTGTTAGGCATTTGGATGGGCACATGTCACTCTAATTTCCCGGCAGAAAGAAGAATTCACCAAAGTCTCAGCCACCCACCGGGAACCAGTAGAGGTCCTGAACCAAATGTTTGGACTTGCGTTCAGCTCACAAAAAACGAGTTGAAAAATGGAGCTCAGGGGCACAGCAATTCACAAACCGGCAGAGTAATCAAGGCCAACTATCGTCCAAAAATCTGTTGAGGGAAGGCAACGAGGCGGACTTGAATGCGAGGCAGAATAGCAGGAAACAGATTTCAAGAGGTACGTTAGAATCGCCTGTAAAGCACAGGAAGAGGGGCACAACTTCGACAATGATGCACTTGGCCAAAAAGGGCGTATGCGTTTTCTCCTGAATATATTCAGGAGAAAACGCATACGCCCTTTTTGGCCAAGCAAGCAAGCGGGCAATGCAAATCTGCACTACAAAGAAGTATCACTTCCCAACGGTCAAAAGGGACATCCACAAAATGTGTAAAAACCAGAAAGGCAAGACAGGCCCTGGAGAACAGGGAGCCTTGTTATGCTGATGGGCGGGATGTAAGTTGCCAACTGCCTCACTGGAGGAGTGCATTGTGTTCCCTAAAACAAGTAAACAACAGAGCTACAGAGCCAAGGGCACTTCCAGACTAGGGAATATACCTTGGGAAAACTGAAAATCCATAAGACAGAGCCACCCCCAAATTGAGGGCTGCACTGCTTACAAGAACCTCAACCTGGGTACACCTGAAATATCCCAGGAAATATAAAAATGGTTCCAAACATTGTGGAACTTACGTACGATGGAATATCCCTCAGCCATGAAATCAATGTCATAAGACCAGTAGCAGCAAAATGAGTGGATTCAGGTACGATGATTCTAAGTGAAAGAAGTCACACAGAAAAAGAAACTTATCATAAGATATCACTTAGGAAGATCCTGTAAACATGGCTACACATGAACTGAGTTAGGAAAGAGAACAGAGTCTCACATTTAGAAAACACTCTTATGCCTGCTTAAGGGGGAAGGAGAGGTGGGGTGATGCATCAAATCAGAGTTTGATATAAGCACAGGTACTGTTCCAAAAACCAACTATGGAATAGACAAGACCTACACCTTCCTCAGTGAAAGGGACTCAAAACCCCATATTTCCCGCAGAGGAATAGATCTGACTAGTAAGAATCTTAAAACCTATGTATTGATATGTCTCCGTAAGGGAATCAAGTGTGTCTAGACTGGCATAAACATGGCAGCGAGAATCAGCTCAAACCCACTCTAAAAAGGAATTTCAAAAACAGAACAAAGAAACAGGGAAATTCTTTACAATTCCTTCAGGGTCTCTGATGCAACCTGGAATGACCCTATCTACGATGACATCTGGATGTGTCATGAGGCTGGACACTTGGGACTGAGAGGATTGGTGAGATTGGGTGAGCAAATGCAGACCCTTTAAAGCAATAATGCATGGCAACCATTCCATGGGTCCCACCTCTCCAGGTTGAAGGGAATATTACTACAGCTTTAACATGTACGGGAAACCTAGAGAATGGACACACTGTGAATACGAAAGGTTTCTAAAACTCAACGAAGAGTCCCTCTCCTGGTGCTCCGGTTTGACTTTCCAACAGCTTTACTATCAATCTCCCAACTTGGAGAGACAGCCCCTTTAAGCTCCTGGTTCACACAGGTTGCCCATTTGGCAGAGGAGGAAAGGGAAGAGGGAGAACCAATGAGAGAGTAGCTGTTAGGCATTTGGATGGGCACATGTCACTCTAATTTCCCGGCAGAAAGAAGAATTCACCAAAGTCTCAGCCACCCACCGGGAACCAGTAGAGGTCCTGAACCAAATGTTTGGACTTGCGTTCAGCTCACAAAAAACGAGTTGAAAAATGGAGCTCAGGGGCACAGCAATTCACAAACCGGCAGAGTAATCAAGGCCAACTATCGTCCAAAAATCTGTTGAGGGAAGGCAACGAGGCGGACTTGAATGCGAGGCAGAATAGCAGGAAACAGATTTCAAGAGGTACGTTAGAATCGCCTGTAAAGCACAGGAAGAGGGGCACAACTTCGACAATGATGCACTTGGCCAAAAAGGGCGTATGCGTTTTCTCCTGAATATATTCAGGAGAAAACGCATACGCCCTTTTTGGCCAAGCAAGCAAGCGGGCAATGCAAATCTGCACTACAAAGAAGTATCACTTCCCACCGGTCAAAAGGGACATCCACAAAATGTGTAAAAACCAGAAAGGCAAGACAGGCCCTGGAGAACAGGGAGCCTTGTTATGCTGATGGGCGGGATGTAAGTTGCCAACTGCCTCACTGGAGGAGTGCATTGTGTTCCCTAAAACAAGTAAACAACAGAGCTACAGAGCCAAGGGCACTTCCAGTCTAGGGAATATACCTTGGAAAAACTGAAAATCCATAAGACAGAGCCACCCCCAAATTGAGGGCTGCACTGCTTACAAGAACCTCAACCTGGGTACACCTGAAATATCCCAGGAAATATAAAAATGGTTCCAAACATTGTGGAACTTACGTACGATGGAATATCCCTCAGCCATGAAATCAATGTCATAAGACCAGTAGCAGCAAAATGAGTGGATTCAGGTACGATGATTCTAAGTGAAAGAAGTCACACAGAAAAAGAAACTTATCATAAGATATCACTTAGGAAGATCCTGTAAACATGGCAACACATGAACTGAGTTAGGAAAGAGAACAGAGTCTCACATTTAGAAAACACTCTTATGCCTGCTTAAGGGGGAAGGAGAGGTGGGGTGATGCATCAAACCAGAGTTTTATATAAGCACAGGTACTGTTCCAAAAACCAACTATGGAATAGACAAGACCTACACCTTCCTCAGTGAAAGGGACTCAAAACCCCATATTTCCCGCAGAGGAATAGATCTGACTAGTAAGAATCTTAAAACCTATGTATTGATATGTCTCCGTAAGGGAATCAAGTGTGTCTAGACTGGCATAAACATGGCAGCGAGAATCAGCTCAAACCCACTCTAAAAAGGAATTTCAAAAACAGAACAAAGAAACAGGGAAATTCTTTACAATTCCTTCAGGGTCTCTGATGCAACCTGGAATGACCCTATCTTCGATGACAGCTGGATGTGGCATGAGGCTGGACACTTGGGACTGAGAGGATTGGTGAGATTGGGTGAGCAAATGCAGACCCTTTAAAGCAATAATGCATGGCAACCATTCCATGGGTCCCACCTCTCCAGGTTGAAGGGAATATTACTACAGCTATAACATGTACGGGAAACCTAGAGAATGGACACACTGTGAATACGAAAGGTTTCTAAAACTCAACGAAGAGTCCCTCTCCTGGTGCTCCGGTTTGACTTTCCAACAGCTTTACTATCAATCTCCCAACTTGGAGAGACAGCCCCTTTAAGCTCCTGGTTCACACAGGTTGCCCATTTGGCAGAGGAGGAAAGGGAAGAGGGAGAACCAATGAGAGAGTAGCTGTTAGGCATTTGGATGGGCACATGTCACTCTAATTTCCCGGCAGAAAGAAGAATTCACCAAAGTCTCAGCCACCCACCGGGAACCAGTAGAGGTCCTGAACCAAATGTTTGGACTTGCGTTCAGCTCACAAAAAACGAGTTGAAAAATGGAGCTCAGGGGCACAGCAATTCACAAACCGGCAGAGTAATCAAGGCCAACTATCGTCCAAAAATCTGTTGAGGGAAGGCAACGAGGCGGACTTGAATGCGAGGCAGAATAGCAGGAAACAGATTTCAAGAGGTACGTTAGAATCGCCTGTAAAGCACAGGAAGAGGGGCACAACTTCGACAATGATGCACTTGGCCAAAAAGGGCGTATGCGTATTCTCCTGAATATATTCAGGAGAAAACTACAATGAGGTATCACCTCACACCTGTTAGAATCGGCATCATCAGAAAATCTACAAACAACCAATTCTGGGGAGGGTGTGGACAAAAGGAGCCCTCTTCCACTATTGGTGGGGATGTAATTTGATACAGTCACTATGGAGAACAGTATGGAGTTTCCTTAAAAAAACTAGAAATAGAATTACCATCTGATCCAGCAATCCCACTTCTGGGCATATACCCAGAGGAAACCGTATTTCAAAAAGGCACATTCACCACAATGTTCGTTGCAGCACTATTTACAATAGCCAGGTAATGGAAGCAACCTAAATGCCCACAGACAGATGAATGGATAAAGATGTGGTACATATATAAAATGGAATATGACTCGGCCATAAAAAGGAATGAAACTGGGTCATTTGTAGAGACATCGATGGATCGAGAGACTGTCATACAGAATGAAGTAATTCAGAAAGAGGAAAACAAATATTGTATATTAATGCATATATGTGGAGCCTAAAAATGGTACATATGAACTGGTTTGCAGGGAAGAAATAGAGACACAGAGGTAGAGAACAAACGTATGGACACCAAGTGTGGGAAGCCATGGGGTGGTGGTGGTGGGATGAGTTGGGAGTTTGGGATTGACCTGTATACATGTATATGCATAAAATACATAACTAATAATAACGTGCTGTATAAAAACATAAATAAAATAAAATTTCAAAATTTTAAAAAATAAAATTTAAAAATAAAACAGAAAAAATTCTTCCCGTCACACAGATGTATTTATAGGAATGAATTATTTCCATGCTTATATTTATAAATACATAAAAGAGGAATAAAATCTAACTTGAACCATAAAAGAAAAAAAAAAGTAAACCCACTAGTTATACAGAGGAAAGCCCTATCAGGGCCCTTGCTCCAGCGGTAAACAATTCTGAAATTGGTCAGAGGTGGGGAACCATCTCCCATATAGCAAGCAACCCACCCACCACGCAAGGAGCGTCGTCATTGCAAAGCTGGGGGACAGTGCCGAGGCATCTGTGAGTAAACGTGAGCTGAGCCCCAGGCCAGCTGCTGCTGAACTGTTCCCACCCTTTCCAGGTAAAACACCTGAATATGTACAAGGGCTTGAAAGCCTAGAGGAAGGACCGTGGAGCCACACCAGCGACAGCACGCAGGCCAACTTCGTGCCTGCAGGCCAGCCAGGGTGGTCCTGGACCCTGGCGCTCTTCCAGAAGCTTTCCATTGCCCTGCCTGAGATACCCCTCCTGTCCCGGCCCCCACTGCTTTTTTCCTTCCTCACCTCTGTCCAGAGAGAAATTCCAGCGGAAGGTATGGGTGACACATCCTCTTCTTTACAGGCGGCAGCCTGGCAACTCCTGCAGAAAGGCCAGCAGAACCCCACTCACACCGGGACACCCACAAAGCTGTGGCCCCTCACTCCCTCCCACCAGCACAGCCCCGAGACTGCTGACGGGGCAGAGAATATGGAGTCAGGCACAGCTTCAGGGGCTATTGCTGCCTGGAGCTCTGTTTATATTGACCTCAACGAGGCACACCTGGGGAGGGCGGGCCGGCAGGGTAAGGCTGCCCAGGTCAGCTAATCCACAACCCTCAGGGAATCACATTGTTGAAAATGGACCCCGCTAAGGCAGAAGAGAAGCCAAGGGAAAAAAGGACACAATGCCATTTGCAGCACCGTAGATGAGTCTAGAAGTAATCACGTGACTTGTAGTAAGTCAGAAAGTGAAAGACACATATCATATCATATCACTTATAGGTGTTACCTAAAAATGGATACCAGGGCAGATATTTCCACGGAGAAGGGCAATCACAGATTCATTAAACAAACTTATGGTTCACCAATGGAAAGGTGTGAGGATAGGTTTCATTACGATATCGGGGTTAACAGACATATACAAACACAGGTGACATATATAATCACCAAAGACCTACAGAATACCAAGAGAGGACTACTCAACATTCTGTCATAACGTACATGGGAAAAGGATCCCAAGAAGAACAGTCATCTGTATATGTGTAAAAGAACCACATCTTCCACACCTACAACAAGCCAAACATTGTAATCAAACTTGCTGTAATAAAAAATAAAAAATTAAATTAAAAACACGAACAAGAAGTAGTGAGACAAACGTGAGGGGCTTTCTCCTGGCACATTCCATTCTAAACTCCAATCTAGAACACCACTTCCACTGAGGCTCTCTTGCCCTCATAACCAGATTTGGTAAGGGTGAACTGCTGCCACCTTGTGGCCGTTTCACACAACAGCAGCTTTAATCCCAGCGCTAATGGTCAGTTGATATTCAAAATCATTGCAGGCCTGTAAATGACACCTGCCCTGAAAACAAATCCTGGGGTCACATATCGACCAAAAATTTCAAAGGACGTCCATATTTCAAAACGACCGTTTCAAAAGGCATATTTTACGCACATTAGTGTTCTGCTTCTTTTCCTTTCTTTCCTTTTTTGTTAAAAAACACGGGAATGGAAAAAGGCATCCCTCAGAAAGGGCGAAAATCGTTGCAGACGAATCAATGGACACAGGTTTAATCTCCAATATATAAAAACAGCTCATGCAGCTTAATATTAAAAAAACAAACAACCCAAAAAAAATGGGCAGAAGATCTAAAGAGACGTTTCTTCAAAGGAGACACAGAGATGGCCAAGACGCACATGAAAAGCTGCTCAACAGCACTAATTATTAGAGAAATGCAAATCAAAACTCCAATGAGGTATCACCTCACACCTGTTAGAATCGGCATCATCAGAAAATCTACAAACAACCAATTCTGGGGAGGGTGTGGACAAAAGGAGCCCTCTTCCACTATTGGTGGGAATGTAAATTGATACAGTCACTATGGAGAACAGTATGGAGTTTCCTTAAAAAAACTAGAAATAGAATTACCATCTGATCCAGCAATCCCACTTCTGGGCATATACCCAGAGAAAACCGTATTCCAAAAAGGCACATTCACCACAATGTTCGTTGCAGCACTATTTACAATAGCCAGGTAATGGAAGCAACCTAAATGCCCACAGACAGATGAATGGATAAAGATGTGGTACATATATAAAATGGAATATTACTCGGCCATAAAAAGGAATGAAACTGGGTCATTTGTAGAGACATCGATGGATCGAGAGACTGTCATACAGAATGAAGTAAGTCAGAAAGAGGAAATCAAATATTGTCTATTAATGCATATATGTGGAGCCTAAACATGGTACAGATGAACTGGTTTGCAGGGAAGAAATAGAGACACAGAGGTAGAGAACAAACGTATGGACACCAAGTGTGGGAAGCCATGGGGTGGTGGTGGTGGGATGAGTTGGGAGTTTGGGATTGACCTGTATACATGTATATGCATAAAATACATAACTAATAATAACGTGCTGTATAAAAAAATAAATAAAATTTCAAAATTTTAAAAAATAAAATTTAAAAATAAAACAGAAAAAAGTTCTTCCCGTCACACAGATGTATATATAGGAATGAATTATTTCCATGCTTATATCTATAAATACATAAAAGAGGAATAACATCTAACTTGAAACATAAAACAAAAAAAAAGTGAACCCACGAGTTATACAGAGGAAAACCCTATCACGGCACTTGCTCCAGTGGTAAACAATTCTGAAATTGGTCAGATGTGGGGAACCATCTCCCATACAGCCAGCAACCCAACCCCCACGCAAGGAGCGTCCTCATTGCAAAGCTGGGGGACTGTGCCGAGGCATCTGTGAGTAAACGTGAGCTGAGCCCCAGGCCAGCTGCTGCTGAACTGTTCCCACCCTTTCCAGGTAAAACACCTGAATATGTACAAGGGCTTGAAAGCCTAGAGGAAGGACCGTGGAGCCACACCAGCGACAGCACGCAGGCCAACTTGGTGCCTGCAGGCCAGCCAGCGTGGTCCTGGACCCTGGCGCTCTTCCAGAAGCTTTCCATTGCCCTGCCTGAGATACCCCTCCTGTCCCGGCCCCCACTGCTTTTTTCCTTCCTCACCTCTGTCCGGAGAGAAATTCCAGCAGAAGGTATGGGTGACACATCCTCTTCTTTACAGGCGGCAGCCTGGCAACTCCTGCAGAAAGGCCACCAGAACCCCACTCACACCGGGCCACCCACAAAGCTGTGGCCCCTCACTCCCTCCCACCAGCACAGCCCCGAGACTGCTGATGGGGCAGAGAATATGGAGTCAGGCACAGCTTCAGGGGCTATTGCTGCCTGGAGCTCTGTTTATATTGACCTCAACGAGGCACACCTGGGGAGGGCGGGCCGGCAGGGTAAGGCTGCCCAGGTCAGCTAATCCACAACCCTCAGGGGATCACATTTTTGAAAATGGACACCGCTAAGGCAGAAGAGAAGCCAAGGGAAAAAAGGACACAATGCCATTTGCAGCACCGTAGATGAGTCTAGAAGTAATCACGTGATTTGTAGTAACTCAGAAAGTGAAAGACACATATATCATATCACTTATAGGTGTTACCTAAAAATGGATACCAGGGCAGATATTTCCACGGAGAAGGGCAATCACAGATTCATTAAACAAACTTATGGTTCACCAATGGAAAGGTGTGAGGATTGGTTTCATTACGATATCAGGGTTAACAGACATATACAAACACAGGTGACATATATAATCACCAAAGACCTACAGACTACCAAGAGAGGACTACTCAACATTCTGTCATAACGTACATGGGAAAAGGATCCCAAGAAGAACAGTCATCTGTATATGTGTAAAAGAACCACATCTTCCACACCTACAACAAGCCAAACATTGTAATCAAACTTGCTGTAATAAAAAATAAAAAATTAAATTAAAAACACGAACAAGAAGTAGTGAGACAAACGTGAGGGGCTTTCTCCTTGCACATTCCATTCTAAACTCCAATCTAGAACACCACTTCCACTGAGGCTCTCTTGCCCTAGTAACCAGATTTGGTAAGGGTGAACTGCTGCCACCTTGTGGCCGTTTCACACAACAGCAGCTTTAATCCCAACACTAATGGTCAGTTGATATTCAAAATCATTGCAGGCCTGTAAATGACACCTGCCCTGAAAACAAATCCTGGGGTCACATATCGACCAAAAAATTCAAAGGACGTCCATATTTCAAAACGACCGTTTCAAAAGGCATATTTTACGCACATTAGTGTTCTGCTTCTTTTCCTTTCTTTCCTTTTTTGTTAAAAAACACGGGAATGGAAAAAGGCATCCCTCAGAATGGGCGAAAATCGTTGCAGACGAATCAATGGACAGAGGTTTAATCCCCAATATATATAAACAGCTCATGCAGCTTAATATTAAAAAAACAAACAACCCCCCAAAAAATGGGCAGAAGATCTAAAGAGACGTTTCTTCAAAGGAGACACAGAGATGGCCAAGACGCACATGAAAAGCTGCTCAACAGCACTAATTATTAGAGAAATGCAAATCAAAACTACAATGAGGTATCACCTCACACCTGTTAGAATCGGCATCATCAGAAAATCTACAAACAACCAATTCTGGGGAGGGTGTGGACAAAAGGAGCCCTCTTCCACTATTGGTGGGAATGTAAATTGATACAGTCACTATGGAGAACAGTATGGAGTTTCCTTAAAAAAACTAGAAATAGAATTACCATCTGATCCAGCAATCCCACTTCTGGGCATATACCCAGAGAAAACCGTATTTCAAAAAGGCACATTCACCACAATGTTCGTTGCAGCACTATTTACAATAGCCAGGTAATGGAAGCAACCTAAATGCCCACAGACAGATGAATGGATAAAGATGTGGTACATATATAAAATGGAATATTACTCGGCCATAAAAAGGAATGAAACTGGGTCATTTGTAGAGACATCGATGAATCGAGAGACTGTCATACAGAATGAAGTAAGTCAGAAAGAGGAAAACAAATATTGTATATTAATGCATATATGTGGAGCCTAAAAATGGTACAGATGAACTGGTTTGCAGGGAAGAAATAGAGACACAGAGGTAGAGAACAAACGTATGGACACCAAGTGTGGGAATCCATGGGGTGGTGGTGGTGGGATGAGTTGGGAGATTGGGATTGACCTGTATACATGTATATGCATAAAA
Source organism: Mesoplodon mirus (assembly GCF_964341445.2). Lineage (NCBI taxonomy): Eukaryota > Metazoa > Chordata > Mammalia > Artiodactyla > Ziphiidae > Mesoplodon > Mesoplodon mirus. The sequence goes on from NW_028295810.1 coordinate 3,196,309, forward strand.
TACATAACTAATAATAACGTGCTGTATAAAAACATAAATAAAATTAAATTTCAAAATTTTAAAAAATAAAATTTAAAAATAAAACAGAAAAAATTCTTCCCGTCACACAGTTGTATTTATAGGAATGAATTATTTCCATGCTTATATTTATAAATACATAAAAGAGGAATAAAATCTAACTTGAACCAAAAAAGAAAAAAAAATTGAACCCACGAGTTATACAGAGGAAAACCCTATCACGGCACTTGCTCCAGCGGTAAACAATTCTGAAATTGGTCAGAGGTGGGGAACCATCTCCCAGACAGCCAGCCACCCACCCCCCAGACATGGAGCGTCCTCATTGAAAAGCTGGGGGACCGTGCCGAGGCATCTGTGAGTAAACGTGAGCTGAGCCCCAGGCCAGCTGCTTCTGATCTGTTCCCACCCTTTCCAGGTAAAACACCTGAATATGTACAAGGGCTTGAAAGCCTAGAGGAAGGACCGTTGAGCCACACCAGCGACAGCACGCAGGCCAACTTGGTGCCTGCAGGGCAGCCAGCGTGGTCCTGGCCCCGGGCGCTCTTCCAGAAGCTTTCCATTGCCCTGCCTGAGATACCCCTCCTGTCCCGGACCCCACTGCTTTTTTCCTTCCTCACCTCTGTCCGGAGAGAAATTCCAGCGGAAGGTATGGGTGACACATCCTCTTCTTTACAGGCGGCAGCCTGGCAACTCCTGCAGAAAGGCCAGCAGAACCCCACTCACACAGGGCCACGCACAAAGCTGTGGCCCCTCATTCCCTCCCACCAGCACAGCCCCGAGACTGCTGACGGGGCAGAGAATATGGAGTCAGGCACAGCTCCAGGGGCTATTGCTGCCTTGAGCGCTGTTTATATTGACCTCAACGAGGCACACCTGGGGAGGGCCGGCCAGCAGGTTAAGGCTGCCCAGGTCAGCTAATCCACAACCCTCAGGGAATCACATTGTTGAAAATGGACCCCGCTAAGGCAGAAGAGAAGCCAAGGGAAAAAAGGACACAATGCCATTTGCAGCACCGTAGATGAGTCTAGAAGTAATCACGTGACTTGTAGTAAGTCAGAAAGTGAAAGACACATATCATATCATATCACTTATAGGTGTTACCTAAAAATGGATACCAGGGCAGATATTTCCACGGAGAAGGGCAATCACAGATTCATTAAACAAACTTATGGTTCACCAATGGAAAGGTGTGAGGATTGGTTTCATTACGATATCGGGGTTAACAGACATATACAAACACAGGTGACATATATAATCACCAAAGACCTACAGAATACCAAGAGAGGACTACTCAACATTCTGTCATAACGTACATGGGAAAAGGATCCCAAGAAGAACAGTCATCTGTATATGTGTAAAAGAACCACATCTTCCACTCCTACAACAAGCCAAACATTGTAATCAAACTTGCTGTAATAAAAAATAAAAACTTAAATTAAAAACACGAACAAGAAGTAGTGAGACAAACGTGAGGGGCTTTCTCCTGGTACATTCCATTCTAAACTCCAATCTAGAACACCACTTCCACTGAGTCTCTCTTGCCCTAGTAACCAGATTTGGTAAGGGTGAACTGCTGCCACCTTGTGGCCGTTTCACACAACAGCAGCTTTAATCCCAACGCTAATGGTCAGTTGATATTCAAAATCATTGCAGGCCAGTAAATGACACCTGCCCTGAAAACAAATCCTGGGGTCACATATCGACCAAAAATTTCAAAGGACGTCCATATTTCAAAACGACCATTTCAAAAGGCATATTTTACGCACATTAGTGTTCTGCTTCTTTTCCTTTCTTTCCTTTTTTGTTAAAAAAAACGGGAATGGAAAAAGGCATCCCTCAGGATGGGTGAAAATCGTTGCAAACGAATCAATGGACACAGGTTTAATCTCCAATATATATAAACAGCTCATGCAGCTTAATATTAAAAAAACAAACAACCCCCCAAAAAATGGGCAGAAGATCTAAAGAGACGTTTCTTCAAAGGAGACACAGAGATGGCCAAGACGCACATGAAAAGCTGCTCAACAGCACTAATTATTAGAGAAATTCAAATCAAAACTACAATGAGGTATCACCTCACACCTGTTAGAATCGGCATCATCAGAAAATCTACAAACAACCAATTCTGGGGAGGGTGTGGACAAAAGGAGCCCTCTTCCACTATTGGTGGGAATGTAAATTGATACAGTCACTATGGAGAACAGTATGGAGTTTCCTTAAAAAAACTAGAAATAGAATTACCATCTGATCCAGCAATCCCACTTCTGGGCATATACCCAGAGAAAACCGTATTTCAAAAAGGCACATTCACCACAATGTTCGTTGCAGCACTATTTACAATAGCCAGGTAATGGAAGCAACCTAAATGCCCACAGACAGATGAATGCATAAAGATGTGGTACATATATAAAATGGAATATGACTCGGCCATAAAAAGGAATGAAACTGGGTCATTTGTAGAGACATCGATGGATCGAGAGACTGTCATACAGAATGAAGTAAGTCAGAAAGAGGAAAACAAATATTGTATATTAATGCATATATGTGGAGCCTAAAAATGGTACAGATGAACTGATTTGCAGGGAAGAAATAGAGACACAGAGGTAGAGAACAAACGTATGGACACCAAGTGTGGGAATCCATGGGGTGGTGGTGGTGGGATGAGTTGGGAGATTGCGATTGACCTGTATACATGTATATGCATAAAATACATAACTAATAATAACGTGCTGTATAAAAACATAAATAAAATTAAATTTCAAAATTTTAAAAAATAAAATTTAAAAATAAAACAGAAAAAATTCTTCCCATCACACAGTTGTATTTATAGGAATGAATTATTTCCATGCTTATATTTATAAATACATAAAAGAGGAATAAAATCTAACTTGAACCAAAAAAGAAAAAAAAATTGAACCCACGAGTTATACAGAGGAAAACCCTATCACGGCACTTGCTCCAGCGGTAAACAATTCTGAAATTGGTCAGAGGTGGGGAACCATCTCCCAGACAGCCAGCCACCCACCCCCCAGACAAGGAGTGTCCTCATTGAAAAGCTGGGGGACCGTGCCGAGGCATCTGTGAGTAAACGTGAGCTGAGCCCCAGGCCAGCTGCTTCTGATCTGTTCCCACCCTTTCCAGGTAAAACACCTGAATATGTACAAGGGCTTGAAAGCCTAGAGGAAGGACCGTGGAGCCACACCAGCGACAGCACGCAGGCCAACTTGGTGCCTGCAGGGCAGCCAGCGTGGTCCTGGCCCCGGGCGCTCTTCCAGAAGCTTTCCATTGCCCTGCCTGAGATACCCCTCCTGTCCCGGACCCCACTGCTTTTTTCCTTCCTCACCTCTGTCCGGAGAGAAATTCCAGCGGAAGGTATGGGTGACACATCCTCTTCTTTACAGGCGGCAGCCTGGCAACTCCTGCAGAAAGGCCAGCAGAACCCCACTCACACAGGGCCACCCACAAAGCTGTGGCCCCTCACTCCCTCCCACCAGCACAGCCCCGAGACTGCTGACGGGGCAGAGAATATGGAGTCAGGCACAGCTTCAGGGGCTATTGCTGCCTGGAGCGCTGTTTATATTGACCTCAACGAGGCACACCTGGGGAGGGCGGGCCGGCAGGGTAAGGCTGCCCAGGTCAGCTAATCCACAACCCTCAGGGAATCACATTGTTGAAAATGGACCCCGCTAAGGCAGAAGAGAAGCCAAGGGAAAAAAGGACACAATGCCATTTGCAGCACCGTAGATGAGTCTAGAAGTAATCACGTGACTTGTAGTAAGTCAGAAAGTGAAAGACACATATCATATCATATCACTTATAGGTGTTACCTAAAAATGGATACCAGGGCAGATATTTCCACGGAGAAGGGCAATCACAGATTCATTAAACAAACTTATGGTTCACCAATGGAAAGGTTTGAGGATAGGTTTCATTACGATATCGGGGTTAACAGACATATACAAACACAGGTGACATATATAATCACCAAAGACCTACAGAATACCAAGAGAGGACAACTCAACATTCTGTCATAACGTACATGGGAAAAGGATCCCAAGAAGAACAGTCATCTGTATATGTGTAAAAGAACCACATCTTCCACACCTACAACAAGCCAAACATTGTAATCAAACTTGCTGTAATAAAAAATAAAAACTTAAATTAAAAACACGAACAAGAAGTAGTGAGACAAACGTGAGGGGCTTTCTCCTGGTACATTCCATTCTAAACTCCAACCTAGAACACCACTTCCACTGAGGCTCTCTTGCCCTAGTAACCAGATTTGGTAAGGGTGAACTGCTGCCACCTTGAGGCCGTTTCACACAACAGCAGCTTTAATCCCAACGCTAATGGTCAGTTGATATTCAAAATCATTGCAGGCCTGTAAATGACATCTGCCCTGAAAACAATTCCTGGGGTCACATATCGACCAAAAATTTCAAAGGACGTCCATATTTCAAAACGACCGTTTCAAAAGGCATATTTTACGCACATTAGTGTTCTGCTTCTTTTCCTTTCTTTCCTTTTTTGTTAAAAAAAACGGGAATGAAAAAAGGCATCCCTCAGGATGGGTGAAAATCGTTGCAAACGAATCAATGGACACAGGTTTAATCTCCAATATATATAAATAGCTCATGCAGCTTAATATTAAAAAAACAAACAACCCAAAATAAAATGGGCAGAAGATCTAAAGAGACGTTTCTTCAAAGGAGACACAGAGATGGCCAAGACGCCCATGAAAAGCTGCTCAACAGCACTAATTATTAGAGAAATTCAAATCAAAACTACAATGAGGTATCACCTCACACCTGTTAGAATCGGCATCATCAGAAAATCTACAAACAACCAATTCTGGGGAGGGTGTGGACAAAAGGAGCCCTCTTCCACTATTGGTGGGAATGTAAATTGATACAGTCACTATGGAGAACAGTATGGAGTTTCCTTAAAAAAACTAGAAATAGAATTACCATCTGATCCAGCAATCCCACTTCTGGGCATATACCCAGAGAAAACCGTATTTCAAAAAGGCACATTCACCACAATGTTCGTTGCAGCACTATTTACAATAGCCAGGTAATGGAAGCAACCTAAATGCCCACAGACAGATGAATGCATAAAGATGTGGTACATATATAAAATGGAATATGACTCGGCCATAAAAAGGAATGAAACTGGGTCATTTGTAGAGACATCGATGGATCGAGAGACTGTCATACAGAATGAAGTAAGTCAGAAAGAGGAAAACAAATATTGTATATTAATGCATATATGTGGAGCCTAAAAATGGTACAGATGAACTGGTTTGCAGGGAAGAAATAGAGACACAGAGGTAGAGAACAAACGTATGGACACCAAGTGTGGGAATCCATGGGGTGGTGGTGGTGGGATGAGTTGGGAGATTGGGATTGACCTGTATACATGTATATGCATAAAATACATAACTAATAATAACGTGCTGTATAAAAACATAAATAAAATTAAATTTCAAAATTTTAAAAAATAAAATTTAAAAATAAAACAGAAAAAATTCTTCCCATCACACAGTTGTATTTATAGGAATGAATTATTTCCATGCTTATATTTATAAATACATAAAAGAGGAATAAAATCTAACTTGAACCAAAAAAGAAAAAAAAATTGAACCCACGAGTTATACAGAGGAAAACCCTATCACGGCACTTGCTCCAGCGGTAAACAATTCTGAAATTGGTCAGAGGTGGGGAACCATCTCCCAGACAGCCAGCCACCCACCCCCCAGACAAGGAGCGTCCTCATTGAAAAGCTGGGGGACCGTGCCGAGGCATCTGTGAGTAAACGTGAGCTGAGCCCCAGGCCAGCTGCTTCTGATCTGTTCCCACCCTTTCCAGGTAAAACACCTGAATATGTACAAGGGCTTGAAAGCCTAGAGGAAGGACCATGGAGCCACACCAGCGACAGCACGCAGGCCAACTTGGTGCCTGCAGGGCAGCCAGCGTGGTCCTGGCCCCGGGCGCTCTTCCAGAAGCTTTCCATTGCCCTGCCTGAGATACCCCTCCTGTCCCGGACCCCACTGCTTTTTTCCTTCCTCACCTCTGTCCGGAGAGAAATTCCAGCGGAAGGTATGGGTGACACATCCTCTTCTTTACAGGCGGCAGCCTGGCAACTCCTGCAGAAAGGCCAGCAGAACCCCACTCACACAGGGCCACCCACAAAGCTGTGGCCCCTCACTCCCTCCCACCAGCACAGCCCCGAGACTGCTGACGGGGCAGAGAATATGGAGTCAGGCACAGCTTCAGGGGCTATTGCTGCCTGGAGCGCTGTTTATATTGACCTCAACGAGGCACACCTGGGGAGGGCGGGCCGGCAGGGTAAGGCTGCCCAGGTCAGCTAATCCACAACCCTCAGGGAATCACATTGTTGAAAATGGACCCCGCTAAGGCAGAAGAGAAGCCAAGGGAAAAAAGGACACAATGCCATTTGCAGCACCGTAGATGAGTCTAGAAGTAATCACGTGACTTGTAGTAAGTCAGAAAGTGAAAGACACATATCATATCATATCACTTATAGGTGTTACCTAAAAATGGATACCAGGGCAGATATTTCCACGGAGAAGGGCAATCACAGATTCATTAAACAAACTTATGGTTCACCAATGGAAAGGTTTGAGGATAGGTTTCATTACGATATCGGGGTTAACAGACATATACAAACACAGGTGACATATATAATCACCAAAGACCTACAGAATACCAAGAGAGGACAACTCAACATTCTGTCATAACGTACATGGGAAAAGGATCCCAAGAAGAACAGTCATCTGTATATGTGTAAAAGAACCACATCTTCCACACCTACAACAAGCCAAACATTGTAATCAAACTTGCTGTAATAAAAAATAAAAACTTAAATTAAAAACACGAACAAGAAGTAGTGAGACAAACGTGAGGGGCTTTCTCCTGGTACATTCCATTCTAAACTCCAACCTAGAACACCACTTCCACTGAGGCTCTCTTGCCCTAGTAACCAGATTTGGTAAGGGTGAACTGCTGCCACCTTGAGGCCGTTTCACACAACAGCAGCTTTAATCCCAACGCTAATGGTCAGTTGATATTCAAAATCATTGCAGGCCTGTAAATGACATCTGCCCTGAAAACAAATCCTGGGGTCACATATCGACCAAAAATTTCAAAGGACGTCCATATTTCAAAACGACCGTTTCAAAAGGCATATTTTACGCACATTAGTGTTCTGCTTCTTTTCCTTTCTTTCCTTTTTTGTTAAAAAAAACGGGAATGAAAAAAGGCATCCCTCAGGATGGGTGAAAATCGTTGCAAACGAATCAATGGACACAGGTTTAATCTCCAATATATATAAATAGCTCATGCAGCTTAATATTAAAAAAACAAACAACCCAAAATAAAATGGGCAGAAGATCTAAAGAGACGTTTCTTCAAAGGAGACACAGAGATGGCCAAGACGCCCATGAAAAGCTGCTCAACAGCACTAATTATTAGAGAAATTCAAATCAAAACTACAATGAGGTATCACCTCACACCTGTTAGAATCGGCATCATCAGAAAATCTACAAACAACCAATTCTGGGGAGGGTGTGGACAAAAGGAGCCCTCTTCCACTATTGGTGGGAATGTAAATTGATACAGTCACTATGGAGAACAGTATGGAGTTTCCTTAAAAAAACTAGAAATAGAATTACCATCTGATCCAGCAATCCCACTTCTGGGCATATACCCAGAGAAAACCGTATTTCAAAAAGGCACATTCACCACAATGTTCGTTGCAGCACTATTTACAATAGCCAGGTAATGGAAGCAACCTAAATGCCCACAGACAGATGAATGGATAAAGATGTGGTACATATATAAAATGGAATATGACTCGGCCATAAAAAGGAATGAAACTGGGTCATTTGTAGAGACATCGATGGATCGAGAGACTGTCATACAGAATGAAGTAAGTCAGAAAGAGGAAAACAAATATTGTATATTAATGCATATATGTGGAGCCTAAAAATGGTACAGATGAACTGGTTTGCAGGGAAGAAATAGAGACACAGAGGTAGAGAACAAACGTATGGACACCAAGTGTGGGAATCCATGGGGTGGTGGTGGTGGGATGAGTTGGGAGATTGGGATTGACCTGTATACATGTATATGCATAAAATACATAACTAATAATAACGTGCTGTATAAAAACATAAATAAAATTAAATTTCAAAATTTTAAAAAATAAAATTTAAAAATAAAACAGAAAAAATTCTTCCCGTCACACAGATGTATTTATAGGAATGAATTATTTCCATGCTTATATTTATAAATACATAAAAGAGGAATAAAATCTAACTTGAACCAAAAAAGAAAAAAAAAATTGAACCCACGAGTTATACAGAGGAAAACCCTATCACGGCACTTGCTCCAGCGGTAAACAATTCTGAAATTGGTCAGAGGTGGGGAACCATCTCCCATACAGCCAGCCACCCACCCCCCAGACAAGGAGCGTCCTCATTGAACAGCTGGGGGACCGTGCCGAGGCATCTGTGAGTAAACGTGAGCTGAGCCCCAGGCCAGCTGCTGCTGATCTGTTCCCACCCTTTCCAGGTAAAACACCTGAATATGTACAAGTGCTTGAAAGCCTAGAGGAAGGACCGTGGAGCCACACCAGCGACAGCACGCAGGCCAACTTGGTGCCTGCAGGCCAGCCAGCGTGGTCCTGGCCCCGGGCGCTCTTCCAGAAGCTTTCCATTGCCCTGCCTGAGATACCCCTCCTGTCCCGGACCCCACTGCTTTTTTCCTTCCTCACCTCTGTCCGGAGAGAAATTCCAGCGGAAGGTATGGGTGACACATCCTCTTCTTTACAGGCGGCAGCCTGGCAACTCCTGCAGAAAGGCCAGCAGAACCCCACTCACACCGGGCCACCCACAAAGCTGTGGCCCCTCACTCCCTCCCACCAGCACAGCCCCGAGACTGCTGACGGGGCAGAGAATATGGAGTCAGGCACAGCTTCAGGGGCTATTGCTGCCTGGAGCTCTGTTTATATTGACCTCAACGAGGCACACCTGGGGAGGGCGGGCCGGCAGTGTAAGGCTGCCCAGGTCACCTAATCCACAACCCTCAGGGAATCACATTGTTGAAAATGGACCCCGCTAAGGCAGAAGAGAAGCCAAGGGAAAAAAGGACACAATGCCATTTGCAGCACCGTAGATGAGTCTAGAAGTAATCACGTGACTTGTAGTAAGTCAGAAAGTGAAAGACACATATCATATCATATCACTTATAGGTGTTACCTAAAAATGGATACCAGGGCAGATATTTCCACGGAGAAGGGCAATCACAGATTCATTAAACAAACTTATGGTTCACCAATGGAAAGGTGTGAGGATTGGTTTCATTATGATATCGGGGTTAACAGACATATACAAACACAGGTGACATATATAATCACCAAAGACCTACAGAATACCAAGAGAGGACTACTCAACATTCTATCATAACGTACATGGGAAAAGGATCCCAAGAAGTACAGTCATCTGTATATGTGTAAAAGAACCACATCTTCCACACCTACAACAAGCCAAACATTGTAATCAAACTTGCTGTAATAAAAAATAAAAAAAATTAAATTAAAAACAAGAACAAGATGTAGTGAGACAAACGTGAGGGGCTTTCTCCTGGCACATTCCATTCTAAATTCGAATCTAGAACACCACTTCCACTGAGGCTCTCTTGCCCTAGTAACCAGATTTGGTAAGGGTGAACTGCTGCCACCTTGTGGCCGTTTCACACAACAGCAGCTTTAATCCCAACCCTAATGGTCAGTTGATATTCAAAATCATTGCAGGCCTGTAAATGACACCTGCCCTGAAAACAAATCCTGGGGTCACATATCGACCAAAAAATTCAAAGGACGTCCATATTTCAAAACGACCGTTTCAAAAGGCATATTTTACGCACATTAGTGTTCTGCTTCTTTTCCTTTCTTTCCTTTTTTGTTAAAAAAAACGGGAATGGAAAAAGGCATCCCTCAGGCTGGGTGAAAATCGTTGCAAACGAATCAATGGACACAGGATTAATCTCCAATATATATAAACAGCTCATGCAGCTTAATATTAAAAAAACAAACAACCCCCCAAAAAATGGGCAGAAGATCTAAAGAGACGTTTCTTCAAAGGAGACACAGAGATGGCCAAGACGCACATGAAAAGCTGCTCAACAGCACTAATTATTAGAGAAATGCAAATCAAAACTACAATGAGGTATCACCTGACACCTGTTAGAATCGGCATCATCAGAAAATCTACAAACAACCAATTCTGGGGAGGGTGTGGACAAAAGGAACCCTCTTCCACTATTGGTGGGAATGTAAATTGATACAGTCACTATGGAGAACAGTATGGAGTTTCCTTAAAAAAACTAGAAATAGAATTACCATCTGATCCAGCAATCCCACTTCTGGGCATATACCCAGAGAAAACCGTATTTCAAAAAGGCACATTCACCACAATGTTCGTTGCAGCACTATTTACAATAGCCAGGTAATGGAAGCAAGCTAAATGCCCACAGACAGATGAATGGATAAAGATGTGGTACATATATAAAATGGAATATGACTCGGCCATAAAAAGGAATGAAACTGGGTCATTTGTAGAGACATCGATGGATCGAGAGACTGTCATACAGAATGAAGTAAGTCAGAATGAGGAAAACAAATATTGTATATTAATGCATATATGTGGAGCCTAAAAATGGTACAGATGAACTGGTTTGCAGGGAAGAAATAGAGACACAGAGGTAGAGAACAAACGTATGGACACCAAATGTGGGAAGCCATGGGGTGGTGGTGGTGGGATGAGTTGGGAGTTTGGGATTGACCTGTATACATGTATATACATAAAATACATAACTAATAATAACGTGCTGTATAAAAAATGAATAAAATTAAATTTCAAAATTTTAAAAAATAAAATTTAAAAATAAAACAGAAAAAATTCTTCCCATCACACAGATGTATTTATAGGAAAGAATTATTTCCATGCTTATATCTATAAATACATAAACGGGGAATAAAATCTAACTTGAACCATAAAAGAAAAAAAAAACCTGAACCCAGGAGTTATACAGAGGAAAACCCTATCAGGGAACTTGCTCCAGTGGTAAACAATTCTGAAATTGGTCAGAGGTGGGGAACCATCTCCCATACAGCCAGCAACCCACCCCCAACGCAAGGAGCGTCCTCATTGCAAAGCTGGTGGACCGTGCCGAGGCCTCTGTGAGTAAACGTGAGCTGAGCCCCAGGCCAGCTGCTGCTGAACTGTTCCCACCCTTTCCAGGTAAAACACCTGAATATGTACAAGGGCTTGAAAGCCTAGAGGAAGGACCGTGGAGCCACACCAGCGACAGCACGCAGGCCAACTTGGTGCCTGCAGGCCAGCCAGCGTGGTCCTGGCCCCGGGCGCTCTTCCAGAAGCTTTCCATTGCCCTGCCTGAGATACCCCTCCTGTCCCGGCCCCCACTGCTTTTTTCCTTCCTCACCTCTGTCCGGAGAGAAATTCCAGCGGAAGGTATGGGTGACACATCCTCTTCTTTACAGGCGGCAGCCTGGCAACTCCTGCAGAAAGGCCAGCAGAACCCCACTCACACCGGGCCACCCACAAAGCTGTGGCCCCTCACTCCCTCCCACGAGCACAGCCCCGAGACTGCTGATGGGGCAGAGAATATGGAGTCAGGCACAGCTTCAGGGGCTATTGCTGCCTGGAGCTCTGTTTATATTGACCTCAACGAGGCACACCTGGGGAGGGCGGGCCGGCAGGGTAAGGCTGCCCAGGTCAGCTAATCCACAACCCTCAGGGAATCACATTGTTGAAAATGGACCCCGCTAAGGCAGAAGAGAAGCCAAGGGAAAAAAGGACACAATGCCATTTGCAGCACCGTAGATGAGTCTAGAAGTAATCACGTGACTTGTAGTAAGTCAGAAAGTGAAAGACACATATCATATCATATCACTTATAGGTGTTACCTAAAAATGGATACCAGGGCAGATATTTCCACGGAGAAGGTCAATCACAGATTCATTAAACAAACTTATGGTTCACCAATGGAAAGGTGTGAGGATAGGTTTCATTACGATATCGGGGTTAACAGACATATACAAACACAGGTGACATATATAATCACCAAAGACCTACAGAATACCAAGAGAGGACTACTCAACATTCTGTCATAACGTACATGGGAAAAGGATCCCAAGAAGAACAGTCATCTGTATATGTGTAAAAGAACCCCATCTTCCACACCTACAACAAGCCAAACATTGTAATCAAACTTGCTGTAATAAAAAATAAAAACTTAAATTAAAAACACGAACAAGAAGTAGTGAGACAAACGTGAGGGGCTTTCTCCTGGTACATTCCATTCTAAACTCCAACCTAGAACACCACTTCCACTGAGGCTCTCTTGCCCTAGTAACCAGATTTGGTAAGGGTGAACTGCTGCCACCTTGTGGCCGTTTCACACAACAGCAGCTTTAATCCCAACGCTAATGGTCAGTTGATATTCAAAATCATTGCAGGCCTGTAAATGACACCTGCCCTGAAAACAAATCCTGGGGTCACATATCGACCAAAAATTTCAAAGGACGTCCATATTTCAAAACGACCGTTTCAAAAGGCATATTTTACGCACATTAGTGTTCTGCTTCTTTTCCTTTCTTTCCTTTTTTGTTAAAAAAAACGGGAATGAAAAAAGGCATCCCTCAGGATGGGTGAAAATCGTTGCAAACGAATCAATGGACACAGGTTTAATCTCCAATATATATAAATAGCTCATGCAGCTTAATATTAAAAAAAACAAACAACCCAAAATAAAATGGGCAGAAGATCTAAAGAGACGTTTCTTCAAAGGAGACACAGAGATGGCCAAGACGCACATGAAAAGCTGCTCAACAGCACTAATTATTAGAGAAATGCAAATCAAAACTACAATGAGGTATCACCTCCCACCTGTTAGAATCGGCATCATCAGAAAATCTACAAACAACCAATTCTGGGGAGGGTGTGGACAAAAGGAGCCCTCTTCCACTATTGGTGGGAATGTAAATTGATACAGTCACTATGGAGAACAGTATGGAGTTTCCTTAAAAAAACTAGAAATAGAATTACCATCTGATCCAGCAATCCCACTTCTGGGCATATACCCAGAGAAAACCGTATTTCAAAAAGGCACATTCACCACAATGTTCGTTGCAGCACTATTTACAATAGCCAGGTAATGGAAGCAACCTAAATGCCCACAGACAGATGAATGCATAAAGATGTGGTACATATATAAAATGGAATATGACTCGGCCATAAAAAGGAATGAAACTGGGTCATTTGTAGAGACATCGATGGATCGAGAGACTGTCATACAGAATGAAGTAAGTCAGAATGAGGAAAACAAATATTGTATATTAATGCATATATGTGGAGCCTAAAAATGGTACAGATGAACTGGTTTGCAGGGAAGAAATAGAGACACAGAGGAAGAGAACAAACGTATGGACACCAAGTGTGGGAAGCCATGGGGTGGTGGTGGTGGGATGAGTTGGGAGATTGGGATTGACCTGTATACATGTATATGCATAAAATACATAACTAATAATAACGTGCTGTATAAAAACATAAATAAAATTAAATTTCAAAATTTTAAAAAATAAAATTTAAAAATAAAACAGAAAAAATTCTTCCCGTCACACAGATGTATTTATAGGAATGAATTATTTCCATGCTTATATTTATAAATACATAAAAGAGGAATAAAATCTAACTTGAACCAAAAAAGAAAAAAAAATTGAACCCACGAGTTATACAGAGGAAAACCCTATCACGGCACTTGCTCCAGTGGTAAACAATTCTGAAATTGGTCAGAGGTGGGGAACCATCTCCCATACAGCCAGCAACCCACCCCCCACGCAAGGAGCGTCCACATTGCAAAGCTGGGGGACCATGCCGAGGCATCTGTGAGTAAACGTGAGCTGAGCCCCAGGCCAGCTGCTGCTGAACTGTTCCCACCCTTTCCAGGTAAAACACCTGAATATGTACAAGGGCTTGAAAGCCTAGAGGAAGGACCATGGAGCCACACCAGCGACAGCACGCAGGCCAACTTGGTGCCTGCAGGCCAGCCAGCGTGGTCCTGGACCCTGGCGCTCTTCCAGAAGCTTTCCATTGCCCTGCCTGAGATACCCCTCCTGTCCCGGCCCCCACTGCTTTTTTTCCTTCCTCACCTCTGTCCGGAGAGAAATTCCAGCGGAAGGTATGGGTGACACATCCTCTTCTTTACAGGCGGCAGCCTGGCAACTCCTGCAGAAAGGCCAGCAGAACCCCACTCACACCATGCCACCCACAAAGCTGTGGCCCCTCACTCCCTCCCACCAGCACAGCCCCGAGACTGCTGACGGGGCAGAGAATATGGAGTCAGGCACAGCTTCAGGGGCTATTGCTGCCTGGAGCGCTGTTTATATTGACCTCAACGAGGCACACCTGGGGAGGGCGGGCCGGCAGGGTAAGGCTGCCCAGGTCAGCTAATCCACAACCCTCAGGGAATCACATTGTTGAAAATGGACCCCGCTAAGGCAGAAGAGAAGCCAAGGGAAAAAGGACACAATGCCATTTGCAGCACCGTAGATGAGTCTAGAAGTAATCACGTGACTTGTAGTAAGTCAGAAAGTGAAAGACACATATCATATCATATCACTTATGGGTGTTACCTAAAAATGGATACCAGGGCAGATATTTCCACGGAGAAGGGCAATCACAGATTCATTAAACAAACTTATGGTTCACCAATGGAAAGGTGTGAGGATAGGTTTCATTACGATATCGGGGTTAACAGACATATAGAAACACAGGTGACATATATAATCACCAAAGACCTACAGAATACCAAGAGAGGACAACTCAACATTCTGTCATAACGTACATGGGAAAAGGATCCCAAGAAGAACAGTCATCTGTATATGTGTAAAAGAACCACATCTTCCACACCTACAACAAGCCAAACATTGTAATCAAACTTGCTGTAATAAAAAATAAAAACTTAAATTAAAAACACGAACAAGAAATAGTGAGACAAACGTGAGGGGCTTTCTCCTGGTACATTCCATTCTAAACTCCAACCTAGAACACCACTTCCACTGAGGCTCTCTTGCCCTAGTAACCAGATTTGGTAAGGGTGAACTGCTGCCACCTTGAGGCCATTTCACACAACAGCAGCTTTAATCCCAACGCTAATGGTCAGTTGATATTCAAAATCATTGCAGGCCTGTAAATGACATCTGCCCTGAAAACAAATCCTGGGGTCACATATCGACCAAAAATTTCAAAGGACGTCCATATTTCAAAACGACCGTTTCAAAAGGCATATTTTACGCACATTAGTGTTCTGCTTCTTTTCCTTTCTTTCCTTTTTTGTTAAAAAAAACGGGAATGAAAAAAGGCATCCCTCAGGATGGGTGAAAATCGTTGCAAACGAATCAATGGACACAGGTTTAATCTCCAATATATATAAATAGCTCATGCAGCTTAATATTAAAAAAAACAAACAACCCAAAATAAAATGGGCAGAAGATCTAAAGAGACGTTTCTTCAAAGGAGACACAGAGATGGCCAAGACGCCCATGAAAAGCTGCTCAACAGCACTAATTATTAGAGAAATTCAAATCAAAACTACAATGAGGTATCACCTCACACCTGTTAGAATCGGCATCATCAGAAAATCTACAAACAACCAATTCTGGGGAGGGTGTGGACAAAAGGAGCCCTCTTCCACTATTGGTGGGAATGTAAATTGATACAGTCACTATGGAGAACAGTATGGAGTTTCCTTAAAAAAACTAGAAATAGAATTACCATCTGATCCAGCAATCCCACTTCTGGGCATATACCCAGAGAAAACCGTATTTCAAAAAGGCACATTCACCACAATGTTCGTTGCAGCACTATTTACAATAGCCAGGTAATGGAAGCAACCTAAATGCCCACAGACAGATGAATGGATAAAGATGTGGTACATATATAAAATGGAATATGACTCGGCCATAAAAAGGAATGAAACTGGGTCATTTGTAGAGACATCGATGGATCGAGAGACTGTCATACAGAATGAAGTAAGTCAGAAAGAGGAAAACAAATACTGTATATTAATGCATATATGTGGAGCCTAAAAATGGTACAGATGAACTGGTTTGCAGGGAAGAAATAGAGACACAGAGGTAGAGAACAAACGTATGGACACCAAGTGTGGGAATCCATGGGGTGGTGGTGGTGGGATGAGTTGGGAGATTGGGATTGACCTGTATACATGTATATGCATAAAATACATAACTAATAATAACGTGCTGTATAAAAACATAAATAAAATTAAATTTCAAAATTTTAAAAAATAAAATTTAAAAATAAAACAGAAAAAATTCTTCCCGTCACACAGATGTATTTATAGGAATGAATTATTTCCATGCTTATATTTATAAATACATAAAAGAGGAATAAAATCTAACTTGAACCAAAAAAGAAAAAAAAATTGAACCCACGAGTTATACAGAGGAAAACCCTATCACGGCACTTGCTCCAGCGGTAAACAATTCTGAAATTGGTCAGAGGTGGGGAACCATCTCCCATACAGCCAGCCACCCACCCCCCAGACAAGGAGCGTCCTCATTGAACAGCTGGGGGACCGTGCCGAGGCATCTGTGAGTAAACGTGAGCTGAGCCCCAGGCCAGCTGCTGCTGATCTGTTCCCACCCTTTCCAGGTAAAACACCTGAATATGTACAAGTGCTTGAAAGCCTAGAGGAAGGACCGTGGAGCCACACCAGCGACAGCACGCAGGCCAACTTGGTGCCTGCAGGCCAGCCAGCGTGGTCCTGGCCCCGGGCGCTCTTCCAGAAGCTTTCCATTGCCCTGCCTGAGATACCCCTCCTGTCCCGGACCCCACTGCTTTTTTCCTTCCTCACCTCTGTCCGGAGAGAAATTCCAGCGGAAGGTATGGGTGACACATCCTCTTCTTTACAGGCGGCAGCCTGGCAACTCCTGCAGAAAGGCCAGCAGAACCCCACTCACACCGGGCCACCCACAAAGCTGTGGCCCCTCACTCCCTCCCACCAGCACAGCCCCGAGACTGCTGACGGGGCAGAGAATATGGAGTCAGGCACAGCTTCAGGGGCTATTGCTGCCTGGAGCTCTGTTTATATTGACCTCAACGAGGCACACCTGGGGAGGGCGGGCCGGCAGTGTAAGGCTGCCCAGGTCACCTAATCCACAACCCTCAGGGAATCACATTGTTGAAAATGGACCCCGCTAAGGCAGAAGAGAAGCCAAGGGAAAAAAGGACACAATGCCATTTGCAGCACCGTAGATGAGTCTAGAAGTAATCACGTGACTTGTAGTAAGTCAGAAAGTGAAAGACACATATCATATCATATCACTTATAGGTGTTACCTAAAAATGGATACCAGGGCAGATATTTCCACGGAGAAGGGCAATCACAGATTCATTAAACAAACTTATGGTTCACCAATGGAAAGGTGTGAGGATTGGTTTCATTATGATATCGGGGTTAACAGACATATACAAACACAGGTGACATATATAATCACCAAAGACCTACAGAATACCAAGAGAGGACTACTCAACATTCTGTCATAACGTACATGGGAAAAGGATCCCAAGAAGTACAGTCATCTGTATATGTGTAAAAGAACCACATCTTCCACACCTACAACAAGCCAAACATTGTAATCAAACTTGCTGTAATAAAAAATAAAAAAAATTAAATTAAAAACAAGAACAAGATGTAGTGAGACAAACGTGAGGGGCTTTCTCCTGGCACATTCCATTCTAAATTCGAATCTAGAACACCACTTCCACTGAGGCTCTCTTGCCCTAGTAACCAGATTTGGTAAGGGTGAACTGCTGCCACCTTGTGGCCGTTTCACACAACAGCAGCTTTAATCCCAACCCTAATGGTCAGTTGATATTCAAAATCATTGCAGGCCTGTAAATGACACCTGCCCTGAAAACAAATCCTGGGGTCACATATCGACCAAAAAATTCAAAGGACGTCCATATTTCAAAACGACCGTTTCAAAAGGCATATTTTACGCACATTAGTGTTCTGCTTCTTTTCCTTTCTTTCCTTTTTTGTTAAAAAAAACGGGAATGGAAAAAGGCATCCCTCAGGCTGGGTGAAAATCGTTGCAAACGAATCAATGGACACAGGATTAATCTCCAATATATATAAACAGCTCATGCAGCTTAATATTAAAAAAACAAACAACCCCCCAAAAAATGGGCAGAAGATCTAAAGAGACGTTTCTTCAAAGGAGACACAGAGATGGCCAAGACGCACATGAAAAGCTGCTCAACAGCACTAATTATTAGAGAAATGCAAATCAAAACTACAATGAGGTATCACCTCACACCTGTTAGAATCGGCATCATCAGAAAATCTACAAACAACCAATTCTGGGGAGGGTGTGGACAAAAGGAACCCTCTTCCACTATTGGTGGGAATGTAAATTGATACAGTCACTATGGAGAACAGTATGGAGTTTCCTTAAAAAAACTAGAAATAGAATTACCATCTGATCCAGCAATCCCACTTCTGGGCATATACCCAGAGAAAACCGTATTTCAAAAAGGCACATTCACCACAATGTTCGTTGCAGCACTATTTACAATAGCCAGGTAATGGAAGCAACCTAAATGCCCACAGACAGATGAATGGATAAAGATGTGGTACATATATAAAATGGAATATGACTCGGCCATAAAAAGGAATGAAACTGGGTCATTTGTAGAGACATCGATGGATCGAGAGACTGTCATACAGAATGAAGTAAGTCAGAATGAGGAAAACAAATATTGTATATTAATGCATATATGTGGAGCCTAAAAATGGTACAGATGAACTGGTTTGCAGGGAAGAAATAGAGACACAGAGGTAGAGAACAAACGTATGGACACCAAATGTGGGAAGCCATGGGGTGGTGGTGGTGGGATGAGTTGGGAGTTTGGGATTGACCTGTATACATGTATATACATAAAATACATAACTAATAATAACGTGCTGTATAAAAAATGAATAAAATTAAATTTCAAAATTTTAAAAAATAAAATTTAAAAATAAAACAGAAAAAATTCTTCCCATCACACAGATGTATTTATAGGAAAGAATTTTTTCCATGCTTATATCTATAAATACATAAAAGGGGAATAAAATCTAACTTGAACCATAAAAGAAAAAAAAAAACCTGAACCCAGGAGTTATACAGAGGAAAACCCTATCAGGGAACTTGCTCCAGTGGTAAACAATTCTGAAATTGGTCAGAGGTGGGGAACCATCTCCCATACAGCCAGCAACCCACCCCCAACGCAAGGAGCGTCCTCATTGCAAAGTTGGTGGACGGTGCCGAGGCCTCTGTGAGTAAACGTGAGCTGAGCCACAGGCCAGCTGCTGCTGAACTGTTCCCACCCTTTCCAGGTAAAACACCTGAATATGTACAAGGGCTTGAAAGCCTAGAGGAAGGACCGTGGAGCCACACCAGCGACAGCACGCAGGCCAACTTGGTGCCTGCAGGCCAGCCAGCGTGGTCCTGGACCCTGGCGCTCTTCCAGAAGCTTTCCATTGCCCTGCCTGAGATACCCCTCCTGTCCCGGCCCCCACTGCTTTTTTCCTTCCTCACCTCTGTCCGGAGAGAAATTCCAGCGGAAGGTATGGGTGACACATCCTCTTATTTACAGGCGGCAGCCTGGCAACTCCTGCAGAAAGGCCAGCAGAACCCCACTCACACCGGGCCACCCACAAAGCTGTGGCCCCTCACTCCCTCCCACCAGCACAGCCCCGAGACTGCTGACGGGGCAGAGAATATGGAGTCAGGCACAGCTTCAGGGGCTATTGCTGCCTGGAGCGCCGTTTATATTGACCTCAACGAGGCACACCTGGGGAGGGCAGGCCGGCAGGGTAAGGCTGCCCAAGTCAGCTAATCCACAACCCTCAGGGAATCACATTGTTGAAAATGGACCCCACTAAGGCAGAATAGAAGCTAAGGGAAAAAAGGACACAATGCCATTTGCAGCCCCGTAGATGAGTCTAGAAGTAATCACGTGACATGTAGTAAGTCAGAAATTGAAAGACACATATCATATCATATCACTTAGAGGTGTTACCTAAAAATGGATACCAGGGCAGATATTTCCACGGAGAAGGGCAATCACAGATTCATTAAACAATCTTATGGTTCACCAATGGAAAGGTGTGAGGATTGGTTTCATTACGATATCGGGGTTAACAGACATATACAAACACAGGTGACATATATAATCACCAAAGACCTACAGAATACCAAGAGAGGACTACTCAACATTCTGTCATAACGTACATGGGAAAAGGATCCCAAGAAGAACAGTCATCTGTATATGTGTAAAAGAACCACATCTTCCACACCTACAACAAGCCAAACATTGTAATCAAAATGCTGTAATAAAAAATAAAAACTTAAATTAAAAACACAAACAAGAAGTAGTGTGACAAACGTGAGGGGCTTTCTCCTGGTACATTCCATTCTAAACTCCAATCTAGAACACCACTTCCACTGAGGCTCTCTTGCCCTAGTAACCAGATTTGGTAAGGGTGAACTGCTGCCACCTTGTGGCCGTTTCACACAACAGCAGCTTTAATTCCAACGCTAATGGTCAGTTGATATTCAAAATCATTGCAGGCCTGTAAATGACACCTGCCCTGAAAACAAATCCTGGGGTCACATATCGACCAAAATGTTCAAAGGACGTCCATATTTCAAAACGACCGTTTCAAAAGGCATATTTTACGCACATTAGTGTTCTGCTTCTTTTCCTTTCTTTCCTTTTTTGTTAAAAAACACGGGAATGGAAAAAGGCATCCCTCAGGATGGGTGAAAATCGTTGCAAACGAATCAATGGACACAGGTTTAATCTCCAATATATATAAACAGCTCATGCAGCTTAATATTAAAAAAAACAAACAACCCAAAAAAATGGGCAGAAGATCTAAAGAGACGTTTCTTCAAAGGAGACACAGAGATGGCCAAGACGCACATGAAAAGCTGCTCAGCAGAACTAATTATTAGAGAAATGCAAATCAAAAGTACATTGAAGTATCACCTCACACCTGTTAGAATCGGCATCATCAGAAAATCTACAAACAACCAATTCTGGGGAGGGTGTGGACAAAAGGAGCCCTCTTCCACTATTTGTGGGAATGTAAATTGATACAGTCACTATGGAGAACAGTATGGAGTTTCCTTAAAAAAACTAGAAATAGAATTACCATCTGATCCAGCAATTCCACTTCTGGGCATATACCCAGAGAAAACCGTATTTCAAAAAGGCACATTCACCACAATGTTCGTTGCAGCACTATTTACAATAGCCAGGTAATGGAAGCAACCTAAATGCCCACAGACAGATGAATGGATAAAGATGTGGTATATATATAAAATGGAATATTACTCGGCCATAAAAAGGAATGAAACTGGGTCATTTGTAGAGACATCGATGGATCGAGAGACTGTCATACAGAATGAAGTAAGTCAGAAAGAGGAAAACAAATATTGTATATTAATGCATATGTGTGGAACCTAAAAAAATGGTACAGATGAACTGGTTTGCAGGGAAGAAATAGAGACACAGAGGTAGAGAACAAACGTATGGACACCAAGAGTGGGAAGCCATGGGGTGGTGGTGGTGGGATGAGTTGGGAGATTAGGATTGACCTGTATACATGTATATGCATAAAATACATAACTAATAATAAACTGCTGTATAAAAACATAAATAAAATTAAATTTCAAAATTTTAAAAAATAAAATTTAAAAATAAAACAGAAAAAATTCTTCCCGTCACACAGATGTATTTATAGGAATAAATTATTTCCATGCTTATATCTATAAATACATAAAAGAGGAATACAATCTAACTTGAAACATAAAAGAAAAAAAAAATCTGAACCCACCATTTATACAGAGGAAAACCCTATCTGGACACTTGCTCCAGCGGTAAACAATTCTGAAATTGGTCAGAGGTGGGGAACCATCTCCCATTCAGCCAGCACCCCACCCCCCACGCAAGGAGCGTCCTCATTGCAAAGCTGGGGGATTGTGCCGAGGCATCTGTGCGTAAACGTGAGCTGAGCCCCAGGCCAGCTGCTGCTGAACTGTTCCCACCCTTCCCAGGTAAAACACCTGAATATGTACAAGGGCTTGAAAGGCTAGAGGAAGGGCTGTCGAGCCACACCTGCGACAGCACGCAGGCCAACTTGGTGCCTGCAGGCCAGCCAGGGTGGTCCTGGCCCCGGGCGCTCTTCCGGAAGCTTTCCATTGCCCTGCCTGAGATACCCCTCCTGTCCTGGCCCCCACTGCTTTTTTCCTTCCTCACCTCTGTCCGGAGAGAAATTCCAGCGGAAGGTATGGGTGACACATCCTCTTCTTTACACGTGTCAGCCTGGCAACTCCTGCAGAAAGGCCAGCAGAGCCCCACTCACACCGGGCCACCCACAAAGCTGTGGCCCCTCACTCCGACCCACCAGCACAGCCCCGAGACTGCTGACGGGGCAGAGAATATGGAGTCAGGCACAGCTTCAGGGGCTATTGCTGCCTGGAGCGCTGTTTATATTGACCTCAACGAGGCACACCTGGGGAGGGCGGGACGGCAGGGTAAGGCTGCCCAGGTCAGCTAATCCACAACCCTCAGCGAATCACATTGTGGAAAATGGACCTCTCTAAGGCAGAAGAGATGCCAAGGAAAAAAAGGACACAATGCCATTTGCAGCCCCGTAAATGAGTCTAGAAGTAATCACGTGACTTGTAGTAAGTCAGAAAGTGAAAGACACATACCATATCATATCACTTATAGGTGTTACCTAAAAATGGATACCAGGGCAGATATTTCCACGGAGAAGGGCAATCACAGATTCATTAAACAAACTTATGGTTCACGAATGGAAAGGTGTGAGGTTTGGTTTCATTACGATATCGGGGTTAACAGACATATACAAACACAGATGACATATATAATCACCAAAGACCTACAGAATACCAAGAGAGGACTACTCAACATTCTGTCATAACGTACATGGGAAAAGGATCCCAGGAAGAACAGACATCTGTATATGTGTAAAAGAACCACATCTTCCACACCTACAACAAGCCAAACATTGTAATCAAACTTGCTGTAATAAAAAATAAAAAAAATAAATTAAAAACACGAACAAGAAGTAGTGAGACAAACGTGAGGGGCTTTCTCCTGGCACATTCCATTCTAAATTCCAATCTAGAACACCACTTCCACTGAGGCTCTCTTGCCCTAGTAACCAGATTTGGTAAGGGTGAACTGCTGCCACCTTGTGGCCGTTTCACACAACAGCAGCTTTAATCCCAGCGCTAATGGTCAGTTGATATTCAAAATCATTGCAGGCCTGTAAATGACACCTGCCCTGAACACAATTCCTGGGGTCACATATCGACCAAAAATTTCAAAGGACGTCCATATTTCAAAACGACCGTTTCAAAAGGCATATTTTACGCACATTAGTGTTCTGCTTCTTTTCCTTTCTTTCCTTTTTTGTTAAAAAACACGGGAATGGAAAAAGGCATCCCTCAGAATGGGCGAAAATCGTTGCAAACGAATCAATGGACAGAGATTAATTCTCCAATATATATAAACAGCTCATGCAGCTTAATATTAAAAACACAAACAACCCAATACAAAAATGGGCAGAAGATCTAAAGAGGCGTTTCTTCAAAGAAGACACAGAGATGGCCAAGACGCCCATGAAAAGCTGCTCAACAGCACTAATTATTAGAGAAATGCAAATCAAAACTACAATGAGGTATCACCTCACACCTGTTAGAATCGGCATCATCAGAAAATCTACAAACAACCAATTCTGGGGAGGGTGTGGACAAAAGGAGCCCTCTTCCACTATTGGTGGGAATGTAAATTGATACAGTCACTATGGAGAACAGTATGGAGTTTCCTTAAAAAAACTAGAAATAGAATTACCATCTGATCCAGCAATCCCACTTCTGGGCATATACCCAGAGAAAACCGTAAATCAAAAAGGCACATTCACCACAAAGTTCGTTGCAGCACAATTTACAATAGCCAGGTAATAGAAGCCACCTAAATGCCCATAGACAGATAAATGGATAAAGATGTGGTACATATATAAAATGAAATATTACTCGGCCATAAAAAGGAATGAAACTGGGTCATTTGTAGAGACATCGATGGAACAAGGGACTGTCATACAGAATGAAGTCAGAAAGAGGAAACCAAATACTGTATATTAAGGCATATATGTGGTACCTAAAAAATGGTACAGATGAACTGGTTTGCAGCGAAGAAATAGAGACACAGAGGTAGAGAACAAACGTATGGACACCAAGTGTTGGAAGCCATGGGGTGGTGGTGGTGGGATGAGTTGGGAGATTGGGATTGACCTGTATACATGTATATGCATAAAATACATAACTAATAATAAACTGCTGTATAAAAAATAAATTAATTAATTTCAAAATTCTAAAAAATAAAATTTAAAAATAAAAGAGAAAAAAGTTCTTCCCGTCACACAGATGTATTTATAGGAATGAATTATTTCCATGCTTATATCTATAAATACATAAAAGAGGAATAAAATCTAACTTGAAACATAAAAGAAAAAAAAAACCTGAACCCAACATTTATAAAGAGGAAAACCCTATCTGGACACTTGCTCCAGCGGTAAACAATTCTGAAATTGGTCAGAGGTGGGGAACCATCTCCCATACAGCCAGCACCCCACCCCCCACGCAAGGAGCGTCCTCATTGCAAAGCTGGGGGATTGTGCCGAAGCATCTGTGCGTAAACGTGAGCTGAGCCCCAGGCCAGCTGCTGCTGAACTGTTCCCACCCTTCCCAGGTAAAACACCTGAATATGTACAAGGGCTTGAAAGCCTACAGGAAGGGCCGTCGAGCCACACCAGCGACAACACGCAGGCCAACTTGGTGCCTGCAGGCCAGCCAGGGTGGTCCTGGCCCCCGGCACTCTTCCGGAAGCTTTCCATTGCCCTGCCTGAGATACCCCTCCTGTCCTGGCCCCCACTGCTTTTTTCCTTCCTCCCCTCTGTCCGGAGAGAAATTCCAGCGGAAGGTATGGGTGACACATCCTCTTCTTTACACGTGTCAGCCTGGCAACTCCTGCAGAAAGGCCAGCAGAGTCCCACTCACACCGGGCCACCCACAAAGCTCTGGCCCCTCACTCCCACCCACCAGCACAGCCCCGAGACTGCTGACGGGGCAGAGAATATGGAGTCAGGCACAGCTTCAGGGGCTATTGCTGCCTGGAGCGCTGTTTATATTGACCTCAAGGAGGCACACCTGGGGAGGGCGGGCCGGCAGGGTAAGGCTGCCCAGGTCAGCTAATCCACAACCCTCAGGGAATCACATTGTTGAAAATGGACCTCGCTAAGGCAGAACAGAAGCCAAGGAAAAAAAGGACACAATGCCATTTGCAGCCCCGTAAATGAGTCTAGAAGTAATCACGTGACTTGTAGTAATTCAGAAAGTGAAAGACACATACCATAACATATCACTTATAGGTGTTACCTAAAAATGGATACCAGGGCAGATATTTCCACGGAGAAGGGCAATCACAGATTCATTAAACAAACTTATGGTTCACGAATGGAAAGGTGTGAGGATAGGTTTCATTACGATATCGGGGTTAACAGACATATACAAACACAGATGACATATATAATCACCAAAGACCTACAGAATACCAAGAGTGGACTACTCAACATTCTGTCATAACGTACATGGGAACAGGATCCCAGGAAGAACAGACATCTGTATATGTGTACAAGAACCACATCTTCCACACCTACAACAAGCCAAACATTGTAATCAAACTTGCTGTAACAAAAAATAAAAAAAAAATAAATTAAAAACACGAACAAGAAGTAGTGAGACAAACTTGAGGGGCTTTCTCCTTGCACATTCCATTCTAAATTCCAATCTAGAACACCACTTCCACTGAGGCTCTCTTGCCCTAGTAACCAGATTTGGTAAGGGTGAACTGCTGCCACCTTGTGGCCCTTTCACAGAACAGCAGCTTTAATCCCAGCGCTAATGGTCAGTTGATATTCAAAATCATTGCAGGCCTGTAAATGACACCTGCCCTGAACACAATTCCTGGGGTCACATATCGACCAAAAAATTCAAAGGACGTCCATATTTCAAAACGACCGTTTCAAAAGGCATATTTTACGCACATTAGTGTTCTGCTTCTTTTCCTTTCTTTCCTTTTTTGTTAAAAAACACGGGAATGGAAAAAGGCATCCCTCAGAATGGGCAAAAATCGTTGCAAACGAATCAATGGACTGAGGTTTAATCTCCAATATATATAAACAGCTCATGCAGCTTAATATTAAAAAAACAAACCACCCAATACAAAAATGGGCAGAAGATCTAAAGAGACGTTTCTTCAAAGAAGACACAGAGATGGCCAAGACGCACATGAAAAGCTGCTCAACATCACTAATTGTTAGAGAAATGCAAATCAAAACTACAGTAAGGTATGACGTCACACCCATTAGAGTCGGCATCATCAGAAAATCTACAAACAAAAATTCTGAGGAGGGTGTGGACAAAAGGAACCCTCTTCCACTATTGGTGGGAATGTAAATTGATACAGTCACTATGGTGAACAGTATGGAGGTTCCTTTAAAAAACTAAAAAGAGGAGTACCATCTGATCTAGCAATCCCACTTCTGAGCATATACCCAGAGAAAACCATAAATCAAAGAGACACATTCACCCCAATGTTCATTGCAGCACTATTTACAATAGCCAGGTAATGGAAGCAACCTAAATGCCCACAAACAGAAGAACGGATAAAGATGTGGTACATATATAAAATGGAGTATTACTCAACCATATAAAGGAATGAAACTGGGTCATTTGTAGATAACTCGATGGATCTAGAGACTGTCATACAGAGTGGAGTAAGTCAGAAACAGAAAAACAAATATTGTATATTAATGCCTATATTTGGTACCTAGAAAAGTGGTACAGATGAACTTGTTTGCAGGGCAGAAATAGAGACACAGAGGTAGAGAACAAACGTATGGACACAAAGAGGGTGAAGCCATGGGGTGGTGGTGGTGGTGGGATGAGTTGGGAGATTGGGATTGACCTGTATACATGTAAATGCATAAAATACATAACTAATAATAACCTGCTGTATAAGAAAATAAATTTAAATTTCAAAATTTTTAAAAATAAAACAGAAAAAAGTTCTTCCATTCACACAGATGTATTTATATGAATGACTTATTTCCATGCTTATATCTATAAATACATAAAAGAGGAATAAAATTTAACTTGAAACAATGGAGAAAAAAAAACCTGAACCCAACAGTTATACAGAGGAAAACCCTATCAAGGCACTTACTCCAGCGGTAAACAATTCTGAAATTGGTCAGATGTGGAGAATCATCTCCC
Source organism: Mesoplodon mirus (assembly GCF_964341445.2). Lineage (NCBI taxonomy): Eukaryota > Metazoa > Chordata > Mammalia > Artiodactyla > Ziphiidae > Mesoplodon > Mesoplodon mirus. The sequence goes on from NW_028295810.1 coordinate 3,223,872, forward strand.
ATACAGCCAGCAGCCTAACCCCACGCAAGAAAGGTCCTCATTGCCAAGCTGCGGGACCGTGCCGAGGCGTCTGTGAGTAAATGTGAGCTGAGCCCCAGGCCAGCTGCTGCTGAACTGTTCCCACCCTTCCCAGGTAAAACACCTGAATATGTACAAGGGCTTGAAAGCCTAGAGGAAGGGCAGTGGAGCCACACCAGCGACAGCACACAGGCCCACTTGGTGCCTGCAGGCCAGCCAGGATGGTCCTGGCCACGGGCGCTCTTCTGGAAGCTTTCCATTTTCCTGCCTGAGATACCCCTCATATCCCGGCCCCCACTCCTTTTTTTCCTTCCTCACCTCAGCCCAGAGAGAAATTTCAGCAGACATTATGGGTGACGCATCCTCTTCTTTACAGGTGACAGCCTGGCAACTCCTAAGCCTTGCCATTCCCTAACCCCAACGCTAGCCTGGAATGGAAACCCTAGACCAGCCCTAAACATTACCCTATGCCGTAACCTACACCTGGCCCGTACGCTGGCACAGACCCGTGCGTCAGCACGTAGCCTGACCCTCCCTCGTTTCCGTACCCTCACCTGTGCCCTAAGCCTTGACGTTCCCTAACACTAACCCTAGCCCGGAACGGAAACACACCACCAGTCCTACACCTTACACTACGCCGTAGCCTACTCCTGGCCCGAACACTGGCACTGACCCATGCGTCAGCACGTAGCCTGACCCTACCACGTTTCCATACCCTCACCTGTGCCCTAAGTCTTGCCATTCCCTAACCCTAAACCTAGCCCGGAAAGGAAACCCACCACCAGCCCTACACCTTACCCTACGCCGTAGCCTACTCCTGGCCTGTACACTGGCACTGAACCGTGTGTCAGCACGTAGCCTGACCCTCCCACGTTTCCGTACCCTCACCTGTGCCCTAAGCCTTGACGTTCCCTAACCCTAACCCTAGCCCGGAACAGAAACCCACCACCAGCCCTAGACATTACCCTCCGGCGTAGCCTACTCCTGGCCTGTATGCTGGCACTGACCCGTGCGTCAGCACGTAGCCGGACCCTCCCACGTTTCCGTACCCTCACCTGAGCACTAAGCCTTGCCGTTCAGTAACCCTAACCCTAGCCCGGAATGGAAACCCACCACCAGCCCTACACCTAACCCCCAAGCCGTAGCCTACGCCTGGCCCGTACTTGGCACTGACACGTGCGTCAGCAAGTAGCCTGACACTCCCACGTTTCAGGACCCTCAACTGTGCCCTAAGCCTGGCCGTTCCTAACACTAACCCTAGCCCAGAACGGAAACCCACCACCAGCTCTACACCTTACCCACAAGCCGTAGCCTACTCCTGGCCCGTATGCTGACACTGACCCGTGTGTCAGCACGTAGCCTGACCCTCCCACGTTTCCGTACCCTCACCTGTCCCCTAAGCCTTGCCGTTCCCTAACCCTAACCCTAGCCGGAACGGAAAACCACCACCAGCCCTACACCTCACCATATGTCGTAGCCTACACCTGGCCCGTACGCGGGCACTGACCCGTGCGTCAGCACGTAGCCTGACCCTTCCACGTTTCCGTACCCTCACCTGTGCCATAAGACTTGCCGTTCCCTAACCCTAAACCTAGCCCCGAACGGAAACCCACCACCAGCTCTAAAACTTACCCACAAGCCGTAGCCTACTCCTGGCCCGTACACTGGCACTGACCCGTGCGTCAGCACGTAGCCTGACCCTCCCACGTTTCCATACCCTCACATGTGCCCTAAGCTTTGCCGTTCCCTAACCCTAAATGTAGCCCAGAACGGAAACCAACAACCAGCCCTACACCTTACCCTACACCGTAACCTACTCCTGGCCCGTACGCTGGCACTGACCCGTGCGTCAGTACGTAGCCTGACCCTCCCATGTTTCCGTACCCTCACCTGTGCCCTAAGCCTTGACGTTCCCTAACCCTAACCCTAGCCGTGAATGGAAACCCACCACCAGCCCTACACCTTAACCTACGCCGTAGCCTACTCCTGGACTGTACGGTGGCACTGAACCTTGCGTCAGCATGTAGCCTGACCATCCCACGTTTCCGTACCCTCACCTGTGCCCTAAGTCCTTCCGTTCAGTAACCCTAACCCTAGCCCGGAACGGAAACCGACCACCAGCCCTAAACCTTACCCTATGACGTAGCCTACACCTGGCCCGTACGCGGGCACTGACATGTGCTTCAGCACGTAGCCTGACCCTCCCATGTTACCGTACCGTCACCTCTGCCCTAAGCCTTGCCGTTCCCTAACTCTAACCCTAGCCCGAAACGGAAACCCACCACCAGCCCTAAACCTTACCCACAAGCCGTAGCCTACTCCTGGCCCGTACGCTGGCACTGACCCATGCGTCAGCATGTAGCCTGACCCTCCAACGTTTCCGTACCCTCACCTGTGCCCTAAGCCTTGCCGTTCCCGAACCCTAACCCTAGCCCCCAACGGAAACCCACCACCAGCCCTACACATTACCCCCAAGCCGTAGCCTACTCCTGGTCCATACGCTGGCACTGACATGTGCATCAGCACGTAGCCTGACCTTCCCACATTATCGTAACGTAACCTGTGCCCTAAGCCTTGCCGTTCTTTAACCCTAACACTAGTACGGAAGGGAAACACACCACCAGCCCTACACCTAACCCCCAAGCCGTAGCCTACTCCTGGCCGGTACGCTGGCACTGGCCCGTGCGTCAGCACGTAGCCTGACCCTCCCACGTTTCCGTACCCTCACCTGTGCCCTAAGCCTTGACGTTCCCTAACCCTAACCCTAGCCCGGAACAGAAACCCACCACCAGCCCTAGACATTACCCTCCGGCGTAGCCTACTCCTGGCCTGTATGCTGGCACTGACCCGTGCGTCAGCATGTAATCTGACCACCCCACGTTTCCGTACCCACACCGTGGCCCGAAGCCTTGCCGTTCCCTAACACTAACCCTAGCCCGGAACGGAAACACACCACCAGTCCTACACATTACCCTACGCCGTAGCCTACTCCTGGCCGGAACGCTGGCACTGACCCATGCGTCAGCACGTAGCCTGACCCTACCACGTTTCCGTACCCTCACCTGTGCCCTAAGTCTTGCCGTTCCCTAACCCTAAACCTAGCCCGGAAAGGAAACCCACCACCAGCCCTACACCTTACCCTACGCCGTAGCCTACTCCTGGCCCGTACGCTGGCACTGACACGTGCTTCAGCACGTAGCCTGACCTTCTCACATTTCCGTACCCACACCTGTGCCCTAAGCCTTGCCATTCCCTAACCCTAACCCTAGCCCGGAACGGAAACCCACCACCAGCCCTACAACTAACCCCCAAGCCGTAGCCTACTCTTGGCCGGTACGCTGGCACTGACACGTGCGTCAGCACGTAGCCTGACCCTCCCACGTTTCCGTAACCTCACCTGTGCCCTAAGCCTTGCCGTACCCTAACGCTAACACTAGCCCAGAACGGAAACACACCACCAGCCCTACAGCTTACCCCCAAGCCATAGCCTACTCCTAGACGGTACGCTGGCACTGACACATGCATCAGCACGTAGCCTGACCCTCCCACGTTTCCGTACCCTCACCTGTGCCCTAAGCCTTGCAGTTCCCTAACCCTAACCCTAGCCCGGAACGGAAACCCACCACCAGCCTGAAACCTTTCCCTACGCCGTAGATTACTTCTGGCCCGTACGCTGGCACTGACCCATGCGTCAGCATGTAGTCTGACCCTCCCACGTTTCCGTACCCTCACCTGTGCCCTAAGCCTTGCAGTTCCCTAACCCTAAACCTAGCCCGGAACGGAAACCCACCACCAGCCTGAAACCATTCCCTACGCCGTAGCTTACTTCTGGCCCGTACGCTGGCAATGACCCGTGCGTCAGAACGTTGTCTGACCCTCCCACGTTTCCGTACCCTCACCTGTGCCCTAAGCCTTGCCGTTCCCTAACCCTAACCCTAGCCCGGAACGGAAACCCACCACCAGCCCTACACCTTACCCTACGCCGTAGCCTACTCCTGGCCCGAACGCTGGCACTGACCCGTGCGTCAGCACGTAGCCTGACCCTACCACGTTTCCGTACCCTCACCTGTGCCCTAAGTCTTGCCGTTCCCTAACCCTAACCCTAGCCTGGAACGGAAACCCACCACCAGCCCTACACCTTACCCTATGCCGTAGCCTACTTCAGGCCCGTACGCTGGCACTGACACGTGCGTCAGCACGTAGCCTGATCATCCCACATTTCCGTACCCTCAACTGTGCCCTAAGCCTTGCCGTTCCCTTACCCTAACCCTAGTACGGAACAGAAACCCACCACCAGCCCTACACCTAACCTCCAAGCCATAGCCTACTCATGGCCCGTACCGTGGCACTGACCCGTGCGTCAGCACGTAGCCTGACCCTCCCACGTTTCCGTACCCTCACCTGCGCCCTAAGCCTTGCCGTTCCCTAACCATAACCCTAGCCCGGAACGGAAACCCACCACCAGCCCTACACTATACCCTACGCCGTAGCCTACTCCTGGCCCGTACGCTGGCAATGACCCGTGCGTCAGAACGTTGTCTGACCCTCCCACGTTTCCATACCCTCACCTGTGCCCTAAGCCTTTCCGTTCCCTAACCCTAACCCTAGCCCCCAACGGAAACCCACCACCAGCCCTACAATTACCCCAAGCCGTAGCCTATTCCTGGCCCGTATTCTGGCACTGACACGTTCGTCAGCACGTAGCCTGACCCTCCCACGTTTCAGTATCCTCACCTGTGCCCTAAGCCTTGCCTTTCACTAACACTAACTATAGCACGGAATGGAAACCCACCACCAACCCTACACCTTACCCTATGCCGTAGCCTACTCCTGGCCCGTACGCTGGCACTGACCCGTGTGTCAGCACGTAGCCTGACCTTCCCACATTTCCGTACCCTCACCTGTGCCCTAAGCCTTGCCGTTCCCTAACCCTAACCCTAGTACGGAACGGAAACACACCACCAGCCCTACACCTAACACCCAAGCCATAGCCTACTCCTGGCCTGTACGCGGGCACTGACCCATGCGTCAGCACGTAGCCTGACCCTCCCACGTTTCCGTACCCTCACCTGTGCCCTAAGCCTTGCCGTTTCCTATCCCTAACCCTAGCCCAGAACGGAAACCCACCACCAGCCATACACCTTTCTCTACGACGTAGCCTACTCCTGGCCCATACGCTGGCATTGACACGTGCTTTAGCACGTAGCCTGAACCTCCAACTTTTCTGTACCCTCACCTGTGCCCTAAGCCTTGCCGTTCCCTAACACTAACCCTAGCCCGGAACGGAAACCCACCACCAGCCCTAGACCTTACCCTACCCCGTAGCCTACTCCTTGCCTGTACGCTGGCACTGACCCGTGTGTCAGCACGTAGCCTGACCCGCCCAAGTTTCCGTTCCCTCACCTGTGCCCTAAGCCTTGCCGTTCCGTAACCCTAACCGTACCCCGCAATGAAAACCCACCAACAGCCCTACACGTTACCCTACACCTTAGCCTACTCCTGGCCCGTACGCTGGCACTGACACATGCATCAGTACGTAGCCTGACCCTCCCACGTTTCCGTACCCTCACCTGTGCCCTAAGCCTTGACGTTCCCTAACCCTAACCCTAGTCCGGAACGGAAACCCACCACGAACCCTACAGCTTACCCTACGCCGTAGCCTACTCCTAGCCTGTACACTGGCACTGACCCGTGTGTCAGCACGTAGCCTGACCCTCCCACGTTTCCGTACCCTCACCTGAGCACTAAGCCTTGCCGTTCGGTAATCCTAACCCTAGCCCGGAATGGAAAACCACCACCAGCCCTACACCTTAACCCCAAGCCGTAGCCTACTCCTGGCCCGTACTCGGCACTGACACGTGCGTCAGCAAGTAGCCTGACCCTCCCACGTTTCAGGACCCTCAACTGTGCCCTAAGCCTGGCCGTTCCTAACACTAACCCTAGCCCAGAACGGAAACCCACCACCAGCTCTACACCTTACCCACAAGCCGTAGCCTACTCCTGGCCCGTATGCTGACACTGACCCGTGCGTCAGCACGTAGCCTGACCCTCCCACGTTTCCGTACCCTCACCTGTCCCCTAAGCCTTGCCGTTCCCTAACCCTAACCCTAGCCGGAACGGAAAATCACCACCAGCCCTACACCTTACCCTACGCCGTAGCCTACACCTGGCCCGTACGCTGGCACTGACCCATGCGTCAGTACGTAGCCTGACCCTCCCATGTTTCCGTACCCTCACCTGTGTCCTAAGCCTTGACGTTCCCTATCCCTAACCCTAGCCCTGAACGGAAACCCACCACCAGCCCTACACCTTAACCAACGCTGTAGCCTACTCCTGGCCTGTACGGTGGCACTGAACCTTGCGTCAGCATGTAGCCTGACCGTCCCACGTTTCCGTACCCTCACCTGTGCCCTAAGTCTTGCCGTTCCGTAACCCTAACCCTAGCCCGGTACGGAAACCGACCAACAGCCCTAAACCTTACCCTATGACGTAGCCTACTCCTGGCCCGTACGTGGGCACTGACATGTGCTTCAGCACGTAGCCTGACCCTCCCATGTTACCGTACCGTCACCTCTGCCCTAAGCCTTGCCATTCCCTAACTCTAACCCTAGCCCGGAATGGAAACCCACCACCAGCCCTAAACCTTACCCACAAGCCGTAGCCTACTCCTGGCCCGTACGCTGGCACTGACCCATGCGTCAGCATGTAGCCTGACCCTCCAACGTTTCCGTACCCTCACCTGTGCCCTAAGCCTTGCCGTTCCCTAACCCTAACCCTAGCCCCCAACGGAAACCCACCACCAGGCCTACACCTAACCCCCAAGCCGTAGCCTACTCCTGGCCGGTATGCTGGCACTGGCCCGTGCGTCAGCACGTAGCCTGACCCTCCCACGTTTCCGTACCCTCCCCTGTGCCCTAAGACTTGCTGTTCCCTAACACTAACCCTAGCCTGGAACGGAAAACAACCACCAGCCCTACACCTAACCCCTAAGCCGTAGCCTACTCCGGGCCGGTATGCTGGCACTGGCCCGTGCGTCAGCATGTAATCTGACCACCCCACGTTTCCGTACCCACACCGGGGCCCGAAGCCTTGCCGTTCCCTAACACTAACCCTAGCCCGGAACGGAAACACACCACCAGTCCTACACCTTACACTACGCCGTAGCCTACTCCTGGCCCGAACACTGGCACTGACCCATGCGTCAGCACGTAGCCTGACCCTACCACGTTTCCATACCCTCACCTGTGCCCTAAGTCTTGCCATTCCCTAACCCTAAACCTAGCCCGGAAAGGAAGCCCACCACCAGCCCTACACCTTACCCTACGCCGTAGCCTACTCCTGGCCCGTACGCTGGCACTGACACGTGCGTCAGCACGTAGCCTGACCTTCTCACATTTCCGTACCCTCACCTGTGCCCTAAGCCTTGCCGTTCCCTAACCCTAACCCTAGCCCGGAACGGAAACCCACCACCAGCCCTACAACTAACCCCAAAGCCGTAGCCTACACTTGGCCGGTACGCTGGCACTGACACGTGCGTCAGCACGTAGCCTGACCCTCCCACGTTTCCGTAACCTCACCTGTGCCCTAAGCCTTGCCGTACCCTAACGCTAACCCTAGCCCAGAACGGAAACACACCACCATCGCTACAGCTTACCCCCAAGCCATAGCCTACTCCTGGCCGGTACGCTGGCACTGACACATGCATCAGCACGTAGCCTGACCCTCCCACGTTTCCGTACCCTCACCTGTGCCCTAAGCCTTGCAGTTCCCTAACCCTAACCCTAGCCCGGAACGGAAACCCACCACCAGCCTGAAACCTTTCCCTACGCCGTAGCTTACTTCTGGCCCGTACGCTGGCACTGACCCGTACGTCAGCATGTAGTCTGACCCCCACACGTTTCCGTACCCTCACCTGGGCCCTAAGCCTTGCCGTTCCCTAACCCTAACAATAGCCCGGAATGGAAACCCACCACCAGCCCTACGCCTTACCCTACGCCGTAGCCTACTCCTGGCCCGAACGCTGGCACTGACCCGTGCGTCAGCACGTAACCTGACCCTACCACGTTTCCGTACCCTCACCTGTGCCCTAAGTCTTGCCGTTCCCTAACCCTAACCCTAGCCTGGAACGGAAACCCACCACCAGCCCTACACCTTACCCTATGCCGTAGCCTACACCTGGCCCGTACACTGGCACTGACACGTGCGTCAGCACGTAGCCTGACCTTCCCACATTTCCGAACCCTCACCTGTGCCCTAAGCCTTGCCGTTCCATTACCCTAACCCTAGTACGGAACGGAAACCCACCACCAGCCCTACACCTAACCTCCAAGCCATAGCCTACTCATGGCCCGCACGCTGGCACTGACCCGTGCGTCAGCACGTAGCCTGACCCTCCCACGTTTCCGTACCCTCACCTGCGCCCTAAGCCTTGCCGTTCCCTAACCCTAACCCCAGCCCGGAACGGAAACCCACCACCAGCCCTACACTTTACCCTACGACGTAGCCTACTCCTGGCCCGTACGCTGGCACTGACCCGTGCGTCAGCACGTTGTCTGACCCTCCCACGTTTCCGTACCCTCACCTGTGCCCTAAGCCTTGCCGTTCCCTAACCCTAACCCTAGCCCCCAACGGAAACCCAGTACCAGCCCTACACCTTACCCCCAAGCCGTAGCCTACTCCTGGCCCGTATTCTGGCACTGACACGTGCGTCAGCAGGGAGCCTGACCCTCCCACGTTTCAGTATCCTCACCTGTGCCCTAAGCCTTGCCTTTCACTAACCCTAACTATAGCACGGAATGGAAACCCACCACCAACCCTACACCTTACCCTATGCCGTAGCCTACTCCTGGCCCGTACGCTGGCACTGACCCGTGTGTCAGCACGTAGCCTGACCTTCCCACATTTCCGTACCCTCACCTGTGCCCTAAGCGTTGCCGTTCCCTAACCCTAACCCTAGTACGGAACGGAAACACACCACCTGCCCTACACCTAACACCCAAGCCATAGCCTACTCCTGGCCTGTACGCTGGCACTGACCCATGCGTCAGCACGTAGCCTGACCCTCCCACGTTTCCGTACCCTCACCTGTGCCCTAAGCCTTGCCGTTCCCTATCCCTAACCCTAGCCCAGAACAGAAACCCACCACCAGCCATACACCTTTCTCTACGACGTAGCCTACTCCTGGCCCATACGCTGGCATTGACACGTGCTTTAGCACGTAGCCTGAACCTCCAACTTTTCTGTACCCTCACCTGTGCCCTAAGCCTTGCCGTTCCCTAACACTAACCCTAGCCCGGAATGGAAACAAACCACCAGCCCTAGACCTTACCCACTCCGTAGCCTACTCCTTGCCCGTACGCTGGCACTGACCCGTGTGTCAGCACGTAGCCTGACCCTCCCACGTTTCCGTTCCCTCACCTGTGCCCTAAGCCTTGCCGTTCCCTAACCCTAACCGTACCCCGCAATGAAAACCCACCAACAGCCTTACACGTTACCCTACACCGTAGCCTACTCCTGGCCCGTACGCTGGCACTGACCCATGCATCAGTACGTAGCCTGACCCTCCCACGTTTCCTTACCCTCACCTGTGCCCTAAGCCTTGACGTTCCCTAAACCTAACCCTAGCCAGGAACGGAAACCCACCACCATCCCTAGACATTACCCTACGCCGTAGCGTACTCCTGGCCTGTACGCTGGCACTGACACGTGCGTCATCACGTAGCCTGACACTCCCACGTTTCCGTACCCTTACCTGTGTCCTAAGCCTTGCCGTTCCCTCACCCTAACCCTAGCGAGGAACGGAAACCCACCACCAGCCCTAAAACTTACCCTATGCTGTAGCCTACACCTGGCCCGTACGCGGGCACTGACCCATGTGTCAGCACGTAGCCTGACTCTCCCACTTTTCCGTACCCTCACCTGTGCCCTAAGCCTTGCCGTTCTCTAACCCTAACCCTACCCCGGAACGGAAAGCCACCACCAGCCCTATAGCTTAGCCACAAGCCGTAGCCTACTCCTGACCCGTACGCTGGCACAGACCCGTGCGTCAGCACGTAGCCTGACCCTCCCTCGTTTCCGTACCCTCACCTGTGCCCTAAGCCTTGCCGTTCCCTAACCCTAACCCTAGCCCGGAACGGAAACCCACCACCAGGCCTACACGTTACCCCCAAGCCGTAGCCTACTCCTGGCCCGTATGCTGGCACTGACACGTGCGTCACCACATAGCCTGACCCTCCCACGTTTCTGTAACCTCACCTGTGCCCTAAGCCTTGCCTTTCCCTAACCCTAACCCTAGTCCGGAACGGAAACCCACCACGAACCCTACAGCTTACCCTACGCCGTAGCCTACTCCTGGCCTGTACACTGACACTGACCCGTGTGTCAGCACGTAGCCTGACCCTCCCACGTTTCCGTACACTCACCTGTGCCCTAAGCCTTGACGTTCCCTAACCCTAACCCTAGCCCGGAACAGAAACCCACCACCAGCCCTACACCTTACCCCCAAAATGCAGCCTACTCCTGGTCCATACGCTGGCGCTGACCCGTGCGTCAGAACATATCCTGACCCTGCGACATTGCCGTACCCTCAACTGTGCCCTAAACCTTGCCGTTCCCTAACCCTAACCCTAGCCCTGAATGGAAACCCACCAGCAGCCCTGCAGCTAAACCCCAAGCCGTAGCCTACTCCTGGCCGGTACGCTTGCACTGACACGTGCGTCAGCACGTAGCCTGACCCTCCCATGTTTCTTTACCTTCACCTGTGCCTTAAGCCTTGCCGTTTCCTAACCCTAACCCTAGCCCGGAACGGAAACCCACCATCAGCCCTTCACTTTACCCTACGCCGTAGCCTACTCCTGGCCCGTATGCTGGCACTGACCCGTGCGTCAGCACGTTGCCTGACCATCCCACGTTTCCGTACACTCACCTGTGCCCTAAGCCTTGGTGTTCCCTCACCCTAACCCTAACCCGGAACGGAAACCCACCACCAGCCCTACACCTTACCCTACGCCGTAGCCTACTCCTGGCCCGTACGCTGGCACTGACCCGTGCGTCAGCACGTAGCCTGACCCTCCAACTTTTCTGTACCCTCACCTGTGCCCTAAGCCTTGCCGTTCCCTAACCCTAACCCTAGCCCAAAATGGAAACACACCACCAGCCCTAAACCTTACCCTACGCCGTAGCCTACTCCTGGTCCATACGGTGACACTGACCCTTGCGTCAGCACGAAGCCTGACCCTCCCACGTTTCGTACCCTCACCTGTGCCCTAAGCCTTGCTGTTCCCTAACCATAACCCTAGCCCGGAACGGAAACCCACCACCAGCCCTACACCTTACCGTATGCCATAGCCTACTCCTGGCCCGTAAGCTGGCACTGACACGTGCGTCAGCATGTAGCCTGACCCTCCCACGTTTCTGTACACTCACCTGTGCCCTAAGCCTTGCTGTTCCCTATCCCTAACCCTAGCCCGAAACGGAAAGCCACCACCAGCCCTACACCTTACCCTACGCCGAAGCCTAATCCTGGCCCGAATGCTGGCACTGACCCGTGCATCATCATGTAGCCTGACCCTCCCACGTTTCCGTACCCTCACCTGGGCCCTAAGCCTTGCAGTTCCCTAACCCTAACCCTAGCCCGGAACGGAAACTCACCACCAGCCCTAAACTTTACCCCCAAGCTGAAGCCTACTGCTGGCCCTTACGCTGGCACTGACATGTTTGTGAGCCTGAACCTCCCACGTTTCTGTACCCTCACCTGGGCCCTAAGCCTTGCAGTTCCCTAACCCTAACCCTAGCCCGGAACGGAAAACCACGACCAGCCCTAAACCATACCCTACGCCATACCCTACTCCTGGCCCATACGCTGGCACTGACCCGTGAATCAGCACGTAGCCTGACCCTCCCACGTTTCCGTACCCTCACCAGTGTCCTAAGCCTTGCAGTTCCCTCACCCTAACCCTAGCCCGGAATGGAAACCCACCACCAGCCCTACATCTAACCCTATGCCGTAGCCTACTCCTGTCCCGTACGCTGGCACTGACCTGTGCGTCAGCACGAAGCCTGACCTTCCCACATTTCCGCAACCTCATCTGTGCCCTAAGCCTTGCCGTTCCCTAACCCTAACCCTAGTACGGAACGGAAACACACCACCAGCCCTACACCTAACCCCCAAGCCATAGCCTACTCCTGGCCTGTACGCGGGCACTGACCCATGCGTCAGCACGTAGCCTGACCCTCCCACGTTTCCGTACCCTCACCTGTGCCCTAAGCCTTGCCGTTTCCTATCCCTAACCCTAGCCCAGAACGGAAACCCACCACCAGCCATACACCTTTCTCTACGACGTAGCCTACTCCTGGCCCATACGCTGGCATTGACACGTGCTTTAGCACGTAGCCTGAACCTCCAACTTTTCTGTACCCTCACCTGTGCCCTAAGCCTTGCCGTTCCCTAACACTAACCCTAGCCCGGAACGGAAACCCACCACCAGCCCTAGACCTTACCCTACCCCGTAGCCTACTCCTTGCCTGTACGCTGGCACTGACCCGTGTGTCAGCACGTAGCCTGACCCGCCCAAGTTTCCGTTCCCTCACCTGTGCCCTAAGCCTTGCCGTTCCGTAACCCTAACCGTACCCCGCAATGAAAACCCACCAACAGCCCTACACGTTACCCTACACCTTAGCCTACTCCTGGCCCGTACGCTGGCACTGACACATGCATCAGTACGTAGCCTGACCCTCCCACGTTTCCGTACCCTCACCTGTGCCCTAAGCCTTGACGTTCCCTAACCCTAACCCTAGTCCGGAACGGAAACCCACCACGAACCCTACAGCTTACCCTACGCCGTAGCCTACTCCTAGCCTGTACACTGGCACTGACCCGTGTGTCAGCACGTAGCCTGACCCTCCCACGTTTCCGTACCCTCACCTGAGCACTAAGCCTTGCCGTTCGGTAATCCTAACCCTAGCCCGGAATGGAAAACCACCACCAGCCCTACACCTTAACCCCAAGCCGTAGCCTACTCCTGGCCCGTACTCGGCACTGACACGTGCGTCAGCAAGTAGCCTGACCCTCCCACGTTTCAGGACCCTCAACTGTGCCCTAAGCCTGGCCGTTCCTAACACTAACCCTAGCCCAGAACGGAAACCCACCACCAGCTCTACACCTTACCCACAAGCCGTAGCCTACTCCTGGCCCGTATGCTGACACTGACCCGTGCGTCAGCACGTAGCCTGACCCTCCCACGTTTCCGTACCCTCACCTGTCCCCTAAGCCTTGCCGTTCCCTAACCCTAACCCTAGCCGGAACGGAAAATCACCACCAGCCCTACACCTTACCCTACGCCGTAGCCTACACCTGGCCCGTACGCTGGCACTGACCCATGCGTCAGTACGTAGCCTGACCCTCCCATGTTTCCGTACCCTCACCTGTGTCCTAAGCCTTGACGTTCCCTATCCCTAACCCTAGCCCTGAACGGAAACCCACCACCAGCCCTACACCTTAACCAACGCTGTAGCCTACTCCTGGCCTGTACGGTGGCACTGAACCTTGCGTCAGCATGTAGCCTGACCGTCCCACGTTTCCGTACCCTCACCTGTGCCCTAAGTCTTGCCGTTCCGTAACCCTAACCCTAGCCCGGTACGGAAACCGACCAACAGCCCTAAACCTTACCCTATGACGTAGCCTACTCCTGGCCCGTACGTGGGCACTGACATGTGCTTCAGCACGTAGCCTGACCCTCCCATGTTACCGTACCGTCACCTCTGCCCTAAGCCTTGCCATTCCCTAACTCTAACCCTAGCCCGGAATGGAAACCCACCACCAGCCCTAAACCTTACCCACAAGCCGTAGCCTACTCCTGGCCCGTACGCTGGCACTGACCCATGCGTCAGCATGTAGCCTGACCCTCCAACGTTTCCGTACCCTCACCTGTGCCCTAAGCCTTGCCGTTCCCTAACCCTAACCCTAGCCCCCAACGGAAACCCACCACCAGGCCTACACCTAACCCCCAAGCCGTAGCCTACTCCTGGCCGGTATGCTGGCACTGGCCCGTGCGTCAGCACGTAGCCTGACCCTCCCACGTTTCCGTACCCTCCCCTGTGCCCTAAGACTTGCTGTTCCCTAACACTAACCCTAGCCTGGAACGGAAAACAACCACCAGCCCTACACCTAACCCCTAAGCCGTAGCCTACTCCGGGCCGGTATGCTGGCACTGGCCCGTGCGTCAGCATGTAATCTGACCACCCCACGTTTCCGTACCCACACCGGGGCCCGAAGCCTTGCCGTTCCCTAACACTAACCCTAGCCCGGAACGGAAACACACCACCAGTCCTACACATTACACTACGCCGTAGCCTACTCCTGGCCCGAACACTGGCACTGACCCATGCGTCAGCACGTAGCCTGACCCTACCACGTTTCCATACCCTCACCTGTGCCCTAAGACTTGCCGTTCCCTAACCCTAAACCTAGCCCGGAAAGGAAACCCACCACCAGCCCTACACCTTACCCTACGCCGTAGCCTACTCCTGGCCCGTACGCTGGCACTGACACGTGCGTCAGCACGTAGCCTGACCTTCTCACATTTCCGTACCCTCACCTGTGCCCTAAGCCTTGCCGTTCCCTAACCCTAACCCTAGCCCGGAACGGAAACCCACCACCAGCCCTACAACTAACCCCAAAGCCGTAGCCTACACTTGGCCGGTACGCTGGCACTGACACGTGCGTCAGCACGTAGCCTGACCCTCCCACGTTTCCGTAACCTCACCTGTGCCCTAAGCCTTGCCGTACCCTAACGCTAACCCTAGCCCAGAACGGAAACACACCACCATCGCTACAGCTTACCCCCAAGCCATAGCCTACTCCTGGCCGGTACGCTGGCACTGACACATGCATCAGCACGTAGCCTGACCCTCCCACGTTTCCGTACCCTCACCTGTGCCCTAAGCCTTGCAGTTCCCTAACCCTAACCCTAGCCCGGAACGGAAACCCACCACCAGCCTGAAACCTTTCCCTACGCCGTAGCTTACTTCTGGCCCGTACGCTGGCACTGACCCGTACGTCAGCATGTAGTCTGACCCCCACACGTTTCCGTACCCTCACCTGGGCCCTAAGCCTTGCCGTTCCCTAACCCTAACAATAGCCCGGAATGGAAACCCACCACCAGCCCTACGCCTTACCCTACGCCGTAGCCTACTCCTGGCCCGAACGCTGGCACTGACCCGTGCGTCAGCACGTAACCTGACCCTACCACGTTTCCGTACCCTCACCTGTGCCCTAAGTCTTGCCGTTCCCTAACCCTAACCCTAGCCTGGAACGGAAACCCACCACCAGCCCTACACCTTACCCTATGCCGTAGCCTACTCCTGGCCCGTATGCTGGCACTGACCCGTGCGTCAGCACGTTGCCTGACCATCCCACGTTTCCGTACACTCACCTGTGCCCTAAGCCTTGGTGTTCCCTCACCCTAACCCTAACCCGGAACGGAAACCCACCACCAGCCCTACACCTTACCCTACGCCGTAGCCTACTCCTGGCCCGTACGCTGGCACTGACCCGTGCGTCAGCACGTAGCCTGACCCTCCAACTTTTCTGTACCCTCACCTGTGCCCTAAGCCTTGCCGTTCCCTAACCCTAACCCTAGCCCAAAATGGAAACACACCACCAGCCCTAAACCTTACCCTACGCCGTAGCCTACTCCTGGTCCATACGGTGACACTGACCCTTGCGTCAGCACGAAGCCTGACCCTCCCACGTTTCGTACCCTCACCTGTGCCCTAAGCCTTGCTGTTCCCTAACCATAACCCTAGCCCGGAACGGAAACCCACCACCAGCCCTACACCTTACCGTATGCCATAGCCTACTCCTGGCCCGTAAGCTGGCACTGACACGTGCGTCAGCATGTAGCCTGACCCTCCCACGTTTCTGTACACTCACCTGTGCCCTAAGCCTTGCTGTTCCCTATCCCTAACCCTAGCCCGAAACGGAAAGCCACCACCAGCCCTACACCTTACCCTACGCCGAAGCCTAATCCTGGCCCGAATGCTGGCACTGACCCGTGCATCATCATGTAGCCTGACCCTCCCACGTTTCCGTACCCTCACCTGGGCCCTAAGCCTTGCAGTTCCCTAACCCTAACCCTAGCCCGGAACGGAAACTCACCACCAGCCCTAAACTTTACCCCCAAGCTGAAGCCTACTGCTGGCCCTTACGCTGGCACTGACATGTTTGTGAGCCTGAACCTCCCACGTTTCTGTACCCTCACCTGGGCCCTAAGCCTTGCAGTTCCCTAACCCTAACCCTAGCCCGGAACGGAAAACCACGACCAGCCCTAAACCATACCCTACGCCATACCCTACTCCTGGCCCATACGCTGGCACTGACCCGTGAATCAGCACGTAGCCTGACCCTCCCACGTTTCCGTACCCTCACCAGTGTCCTAAGCCTTGCAGTTCCCTCACCCTAACCCTAGCCCGGAATGGAAACCCACCACCAGCCCTACATCTAACCCTATGCCGTAGCCTACTCCTGTCCCGTACGCTGGCACTGACCTGTGCGTCAGCACGAAGCCTGACCTTCCCACATTTCCGCAACCTCATCTGTGCCCTAAGCCTTGCCGTTCCCTAACCCTAACCCTAGTACGGAACGGAAACACACCACCAGCCCTACACCTAACCCCCAAGCCATAGCCTACTCCTGGCCTGTACGCGGGCACTGACCCATGCGTCAGCACGTAGCCTGACCCTCCCACGTTTCCGTACCCTCACCTGTGCCCTAAGCCTTGCCGTTTCCTATCCCTAACCCTAGCCCAGAACGGAAACCCACCACCAGCCATACACCTTTCTCTACGACGTAGCCTACTCCTGGCCCATACGCTGGCATTGACACGTGCTTTAGCACGTAGCCTGAACCTCCAACTTTTCTGTACCCTCACCTGTGCCCTAAGCCTTGCCGTTCCCTAACACTAACCCTAGCCCGGAACGGAAACCCACCACCAGCCCTAGACCTTACCCTACCCCGTAGCCTACTCCTTGCCTGTACGCTGGCACTGACCCGTGTGTCAGCACGTAGCCTGACCCGCCCAAGTTTCCGTTCCCTCACCTGTGCCCTAAGCCTTGCCGTTCCGTAACCCTAACCGTACCCCGCAATGAAAACCCACCAACAGCCCTACACGTTACCCTACACCTTAGCCTACTCCTGGCCCGTACGCTGGCACTGACACATGCATCAGTACGTAGCCTGACCCTCCCACGTTTCCGTACCCTCACCTGTGCCCTAAGCCTTGACGTTCCCTAACCCTAACCCTAGTCCGGAACGGAAACCCACCACGAACCCTACAGCTTACCCTACGCCGTAGCCTACTCCTAGCCTGTACACTGGCACTGACCCGTGTGTCAGCACGTAGCCTGACCCTCCCACGTTTCCGTACCCTCACCTGAGCACTAAGCCTTGCCGTTCGGTAATCCTAACCCTAGCCCGGAATGGAAAACCACCACCAGCCCTACACCTTAACCCCAAGCCGTAGCCTACTCCTGGCCCGTACTCGGCACTGACACGTGCGTCAGCAAGTAGCCTGACCCTCCCACGTTTCAGGACCCTCAACTGTGCCCTAAGCCTGGCCGTTCCTAACACTAACCCTAGCCCAGAACGGAAACCCACCACCAGCTCTACACCTTACCCACAAGCCGTAGCCTACTCCTGGCCCGTATGCTGACACTGACCCGTGCGTCAGCACGTAGCCTGACCCTCCCACGTTTCCGTACCCTCACCTGTCCCCTAAGCCTTGCCGTTCCCTAACCCTAACCCTAGCCGGAACGGAAAATCACCACCAGCCCTACACCTTACCCTACGCCGTAGCCTACACCTGGCCCGTACGCTGGCACTGACCCATGCGTCAGTACGTAGCCTGACCCTCCCATGTTTCCGTACCCTCACCTGTGTCCTAAGCCTTGACGTTCCCTATCCCTAACCCTAGCCCTGAACGGAAACCCACCACCAGCCCTACACCTTAACCAACGCTGTAGCCTACTCCTGGCCTGTACGGTGGCACTGAACCTTGCGTCAGCATGTAGCCTGACCGTCCCACGTTTCCGTACCCTCACCTGTGCCCTAAGTCTTGCCGTTCCGTAACCCTAACCCTAGCCCGGTACGGAAACCGACCAACAGCCCTAAACCTTACCCTATGACGTAGCCTACTCCTGGCCCGTACGTGGGCACTGACATGTGCTTCAGCACGTAGCCTGACCCTCCCATGTTACCGTACCGTCACCTCTGCCCTAAGCCTTGCCATTCCCTAACTCTAACCCTAGCCCGGAATGGAAACCCACCACCAGCCCTAAACCTTACCCACAAGCCGTAGCCTACTCCTGGCCCGTACGCTGGCACTGACCCATGCGTCAGCATGTAGCCTGACCCTCCAACGTTTCCGTACCCTCACCTGTGCCCTAAGCCTTGCCGTTCCCTAACCCTAACCCTAGCCCCCAACGGAAACCCACCACCAGGCCTACACCTAACCCCCAAGCCGTAGCCTACTCCTGGCCGGTATGCTGGCACTGGCCCGTGCGTCAGCACGTAGCCTGACCCTCCCACGTTTCCGTACCCTCCCCTGTGCCCTAAGACTTGCTGTTCCCTAACACTAACCCTAGCCTGGAACGGAAAACAACCACCAGCCCTACACCTAACCCCTAAGCCGTAGCCTACTCCGGGCCGGTATGCTGGCACTGGCCCGTGCGTCAGCATGTAATCTGACCACCCCACGTTTCCGTACCCACACCGGGGCCCGAAGCCTTGCCGTTCCCTAACACTAACCCTAGCCCGGAACGGAAACACACCACCAGTCCTACACATTACACTACGCCGTAGCCTACTCCTGGCCCGAACACTGGCACTGACCCATGCGTCAGCACGTAGCCTGACCCTACCACGTTTCCATACCCTCACCTGTGCCCTAAGTCTTGCCGTTCCCTAACCCTAAACCTAGCCCGGAAAGGAAACCCACCACCAGCCCTACACCTTACCCTACGCCGTAGCCTACTCCTGGCCCGTACGCTGGCACTGACACGTGCGTCAGCACGTAGCCTGACCTTCTCACATTTCCGTACCCTCACCTGTGCCCTAAGCCTTGCCGTTCCCTAACCCTAACCCTAGCCCGGAACGGAAACCCACCACCAGCCCTACAACTAACCCCAAAGCCGTAGCCTACACTTGGCCGGTACGCTGGCACTGACACGTGCGTCAGCACGTAGCCTGACCCTCCCACGTTTCCGTAACCTCACCTGTGCCCTAAGCCTTGCCGTACCCTAACGCTAACCCTAGCCCAGAACGGAAACACACCACCATCGCTACAGCTTACCCCCAAGCCATAGCCTACTCCTGGCCGGTACGCTGGCACTGACACATGCATCAGCACGTAGCCTGACCCTCCCACGTTTCCGTACCCTCACCTGTGCCCTAAGCCTTGCAGTTCCCTAACCCTAACCCTAGCCCGGAACGGAAACCCACCACCAGCCTGAAACCTTTCCCTACGCCGTAGCTTACTTCTGGCCCGTACGCTGGCACTGACCCGTACGTCAGCATGTAGTCTGACCCCCACACGTTTCCGTACCCTCACCTGGGCCCTAAGCCTTGCCGTTCCCTAACCCTAACAATAGCCCGGAATGGAAACCCACCACCAGCCCTACGCCTTACCCTACGCCGTAGCCTACTCCTGGCCCGAACGCTGGCACTGACCCGTGCGTCAGCACGTAACCTGACCCTACCACGTTTCCGTACCCTCACCTGTGCCCTAAGTCTTGCCGTTCCCTAACCCTAACCCTAGCCTGGAACGGAAACCCACCACCAGCCCTACACCTTACCCTATGCCGTAGCCTACACCTGGCCCGTACGCTGGCACTGACACGTGCGTCAGCACGTAGCCTGACCTTCCCACATTTCCAAACCCTCACCTGTGCCCTAAGCCTTGCCGTTCCATTACCCTAACCCTAGTACGGAACGGAAACCCACCACCAGCCCTACACCTTACCTCCAAGCCATAGCCTACTCATGGCCCGCACGCTGGCACTGACCCGTGCGTCAGCACGTAGCCTGACCCTCCCACGTTTCCGTACCCTCACCTGCGCCCTAAGCCTTGCCGTTCCCTAACCCTAACCCCAGCCCGGAACGGAAACCCACCACCAGCCCTACACTTTACCCTACGACGTAGCCTACTCCTGGCCCGTACGCTGGCACTGACCCGTGCGTCAGCACGTTGTCTGACCCTCCCACGTTTCCGTACCCTCACCTGTGCCCTAAGCCTTGCCGTTCCCTAACCCTAACCCTAGCCCCCAACGGAAACCCAGTACCAGCCCTACACCTTACCCCCAAGCCGTAGCCTACTCCTGGCCCGTATTCTGGCACTGACACGTGCGTCAGCAGGGAGCCTGACCCTCCCACGTTTCAGTATCCTCACCTGTGCCCTAAGCCTTGCCTTTCACTAACCCTAACTATAGCACGGAATGGAAACCCACCACCAACCCTACACCTTACCCTATGCCGTAGCCTACTCCTGGCCCGTACGCTGGCACTGACCCGTGTGTCAGCACGTAGCCTGACCTTCCCACATTTCCGTACCCTCACCTGTGCCCTAAGCGTTGCCGTTCCCTAACCCTAACCCTAGTACGGAACGGAAACACACCACCTGCCCTACATCTAACACCCAAGCCATAGCCTACTCCTGGCCTGTACGCTGGCACTGACCCATGCGTCAGCACGTAGCCTGACCCTCCCACGTTTCCGTACCCTCACCTGTGCCCTAAGCCTTGCCGTTCCCTATCCCTAACCCTAGCCCAGAACAGAAACCCACCACCAGCCATACACCTTTCTCTACGACGTAGCCTACTCCTGGCCCATACGCTGGCATTGACACGTGCTTTAGCACGTAGCCTGAACCTCCAACTTTTCTGTACCCTCACCTGTGCCCTAAGCCTTGCCGTTCCCTAACACTAACCCTAGCCCGGAATGGAAACAAACCACCAGCCCTAGACCTTACCCACTCCGTAGCCTACTCCTTGCCCGTACGCTGGCACTGACCCGTGTGTCAGCACGTAGCCTGACCCTCCCACGTTTCCGTTCCCTCACCTGTGCCCTAAGCCTTGCCGTTCCCTAACCCTAACCGTACCCCGCAATGAAAACCCACCAACAGCCTTACACGTTACCCTACACCGTAGCCTACTCCTGGCCCGTACGCTGGCACTGACCCATGCATCAGTACGTAGCCTGACCCTCCCACGTTTCCTTACCCTCACCTGTGCCCTAAGCCTTGACGTTCCCTAAACCTAACCCTAGCCAGGAACGGAAACCCACCACCATCCCTAGACATTACCCTACGCCGTAGCGTACTCCTGGCCTGTACGCTGGCACTGACACGTGCGTCATCACGTAGCCTGACACTCCCACGTTTCCGTACCCTTACCTGTGTCCTAAGCCTTGCCGTTCCCTCACCCTAACCCTAGCGAGGAACGGAAACCCACCACCAGCCCTAAAACTTACCCTATGCTGTAGCCTACACCTGGCCCGTACGCGGGCACTGACCCATGTGTCAGCACGTAGCCTGACCCTCCCACTTTTCCGTACCCTCACCTGTGCCCTAAGCCTTGCCGTTCTCTAACCCTAACCCTACCCCGGAACGGAAAGCCACCACCAGCCCTATAGCTTAGCCACAAGCCGTAGCCTACTCCTGACCCGTACGCTGGCACAGACCCGTGCGTCAGCACGTAGCCTGACCCTCCCTCGTTTCCGTACCCTCACCTGTGCCCTAAGCCTTGCCGTTCCCTAACCCTAACCCTAGCCCGGAACGGAAACCCACCACCAGGCCTACACGTTACCCCCAAGCCGTAGCCTACTCCTGGCCCGTATGCTGGCACTGACACGTGCGTCACCACATAGCCTGACCCTCCCACGTTTCTGTAACCTCACCTGTGCCCTAAGCCTTGCCTTTCCCTAACCCTAACCCTAGTCCGGAACGGAAACCCACCACGAACCCTACAGCTTACCCTACGCCGTAGCCTACTCCTGGCCTGTACACTGACACTGACCCGTGTGTCAGCACGTAGCCTGACCCTCCCACGTTTCCGTACACTCACCTGTGCCCTAAGCCTTGACGTTCCCTAACCCTAACCCTAGCCCGGAACAGAAACCCACCACCAGCCCTACACCTTACCCCCAAAATGCAGCCTACTCCTGGTCCATACGCTGGCGCTGACCCGTGCGTCAGAACATATCCTGACCCTGCGACATTGCCGTACCCTCAACTGTGCCCTAAACCTTGCCGTTCCCTAACCCTAACCCTAGCCCTGAATGGAAACCCACCAGCAGCCCTGCAGCTAAACCCCAAGCCGTAGCCTACTCCTGGCCGGTACGCTTGCACTGACACGTGCGTCAGCACGTAGCCTGACCCTCCCATGTTTCTTTACCTTCACCTGTGCCTTAAGCCTTGCCGTTTCCTAACCCTAACCCTAGCCCGGAACGGAAACCCACCATCAGCCCTTCACTTTACCCTACGCCGTAGCCTACTCCTGGCCCGTATGCTGGCACTGACCCGTGCGTCAGCACGTTGCCTGACCATCCCACGTTTCCGTACACTCACCTGTGCCCTAAGCCTTGGTGTTCCCTCACCCTAACCCTAACCCGGAACGGAAACCCACCACCAGCCCTACACCTTACCCTACGCCGTAGCCTACTCCTGGCCCGTACGCTGGCACTGACCCGTGCGTCAGCACGTAGCCTGACCCTCCAACTTTTCTGTACCCTCACCTGTGCCCTAAGCCTTGCCGTTCCCTAACCCTAACCCTAGCCCAAAATGGAAACACACCACCAGCCCTAAACCTTACCCTACGCCGTAGCCTACTCCTGGTCCATACGGTGACACTGACCCTTGCGTCAGCACGAAGCCTGACCCTCCCACGTTTCGTACCCTCACCTGTGCCCTAAGCCTTGCTGTTCCCTAACCATAACCCTAGCCCGGAACGGAAACCCACCACCAGCCCTACACCTTACCGTATGCCATAGCCTACTCCTGGCCCGTAAGCTGGCACTGACACGTGCGTCAGCATGTAGCCTGACCCTCCCACGTTTCTGTACACTCACCTGTGCCCTAAGCCTTGCTGTTCCCTATCCCTAACCCTAGCCCGAAACGGAAAGCCACCACCAGCCCTACACCTTACCCTACGCCGAAGCCTAATCCTGGCCCGAATGCTGGCACTGACCCGTGCATCATCATGTAGCCTGACCCTCCCACGTTTCCGTACCCTCACCTGGGCCCTAAGCCTTGCAGTTCCCTAACCCTAACCCTAGCCCGGAACGGAAACTCACCACCAGCCCTAAACTTTACCCCCAAGCTGAAGCCTACTGCTGGCCCTTACGCTGGCACTGACATGTTTGTGAGCCTGAACCTCCCACGTTTCTGTACCCTCACCTGGGCCCTAAGCCTTGCAGTTCCCTAACCCTAACCCTAGCCCGGAACGGAAAACCACGACCAGCCCTAAACCATACCCTACGCCATACCCTACTCCTGGCCCATACGCTGGCACTGACCCGTGAATCAGCACGTAGCCTGACCCTCCCACGTTTCCGTACCCTCACCAGTGTCCTAAGCCTTGCAGTTCCCTCACCCTAACCCTAGCCCGGAATGGAAACCCACCACCAGCCCTACATCTAACCCTATGCCGTAGCCTACTCCTGTCCCGTACGCTGGCACTGACCTGTGCGTCAGCACGAAGCCTGACCTTCCCACATTTCCGCAACCTCATCTGTGCCCTAAGCCTTGCCGTTCCCTAACCCTAACCCTAACCCGGAACGGAAACCCACCACCAGCCCTACAACTTACCCCCAAGCCGTAGCCTATTCCTGTCCCGTACGCTGGCACTGACCCATGCATCAGCACGTAGCCTGACCCTCCCACGTTTCCGTACCTTCACCTGTGCCCTAAGCCTTGCGGTTCCCTAACCCTAACCCTAGCCCGGAAAGGAAACCCACCACCAGCCCTACACCTTACCCTACACTGTAGCCTACTCCGGGCCCGTACGCTGGCATTGACCCGTGCGTCTGCACGTAGCCTGACCCTCCCACGTTTCCGGAGCCTCACCTGTGCCCTAAGACTTGACGTTCCCTAACTCTAACCATAGCCCGGAACGGAAACACACCACCAGCCCTACACCTTACCCCCAAGGCATAGCCTTCTCCTGGCCCGTACGCTGGCACTGATGCGTGCGTCAGCACGTAGCAATGAAACTCCCACGTTTCCGTACCCTCAAGTGTGCCCTAAGCCTTGCGGTTCCCTAACCCTAACTCTAGCCCAGAAGGGAAACCCACCACCAACACTACACCTTACCCTACGCCGTAGCCTACTCCTGGCACGTACGCGGGCACTGACCCCTGCATTCAGCAGGTAGCCTGACCCTCCCACGTTTCCGTACCCTCACCTGTGCCCTAAGCCTTGCCATTACCTAACCCTAACCCTAGCCCAGAACAGAAACCCATCAGCAGCCTAAAACTTACCCACAACCTATAGCCTACTCCTGGCCCTTACGCTGGCACTGACCCGTGCGTCAGCACGGAGCCTGACCTTCCCTCGTTTCCGTACCCTCACGTGGGCCCTAAGCCTTGCCGTTCCCTAACCCTAACCCTAGACCGGAACGGAAACCAACCACCAGCCCTACAACTTACCCCCAAGCCGTAGCCTACTCCTGGCCCGTACGCTGGCACTGACAGGTGCGTCAGCACGTAGCCTGACCCTCCCACGTTTCCGTACCATCACCTGTGCCCTAAGCCTTGCCGTTCCCTAACCCTAACCCTAGCCCGGAATGGAAACACACCACCAGCCCTATACCTAACCCCCAAGCCGTAGCCTACTCCTGGCCCGTACGCGGGCACTGACCTGTGCTTCATCACATAGCCTAACCCTCCCATGTTACTCTACCCTCACCTGTGCCCTAAGCCTTGCCGTTCCCTTATCCTAACCCTAGCCCCGAACGGAAAACCACCACCAGCCCTACACTCTACCCTACGCTGTAGCCTACTCCTGGCCCGTACGCTGGCACTGAGCCGTGCGTCAGCACGTAGCCTGACCCTCCCACGTTTCCGTACCATCACCTGTGCCCTAAGCCTTGCCGTTCCTTAACCCTAACCCTAGCCCATCACGGAAACCCACCACCAGCCCCACACCTTACCCTACGCCGTAGCCTAATCCTGGCCCGTACGCTGGCACTGACCCGTGCGTCAGCACGTAGCCAGAACCTCACACGTTTCCGTACCCTCACCTGTGCCCTAAGCCTTGCCGTTCCCTAACCCTAACCCTAGTCCGGAACGGAAACCCACCACCAGCCCTACAGCTTGCCCCCAAGCCATAGCCTACTCATGGCCCATACGCTGGCACTGACCGGTGTGTCAGCATATAGCCTGACGAGGCACACCAGGGGAGGGCGGGCCGGAAGGGTAAGGCTACCCAGGTCAGCTAATCCACAACCCTCAGGGAATCACATTGGTGAAAATGGACCTCGCTAAAGCAGAATAGAAGCCAACGGAAAAAAGGACACGGTGCCATTTGCAGCAACGTAGATGAGTCTAGAAGTAATCACTTGACATGTAGTAAGTCAGAAAGTGAAAGACACATATCATATCGTATCACTTATAGGTGTTACCTAAAAATGGATACCAGGGCAGATATTTCCACGGAGAAGGGCAATCACAGATTCATTAAACAAACTTATGGTTCACCAATGGAAATGTGTGAGGATTGGTTTCATTACGATATCGGGGTTAACACACATATACAAACACAGGTGACATATATAATCACCAAAGACCTACAGAATACCAAGAGAGGACTACTCAACATTCTGTCATAACGTACATGGGAAAAGGATCCCAGGAAGAACAGACATCTGTATATGTGTAAAAGAACCACATCTTCCACACCTACAACAAGCCAAACATTGTAATCAAACTTGCTGTAATAAAAAATAAAAAATTAAATTAAAAACACAAACAAGAAATAGTGAGACAAACTTGAGGGGCTTTCTCCTGGCACATTCCATTCTAAATTCCAATCTAGAACACCACTTCCACTGAGGCTCTCTTGCCCTAGTAACCAGATTTGGTAAGGGTGAACTGCTGCCAACTTGTGGCCGTTTCACACAACAGCAGCTTTAATCCCAGCACTAATGGTCAGTTGATATTCAGAATCATTGCAGGCCTGTAAATGACACCTGCCCTGAAAACAAATCCTGGGGTCACATATCGACCAAAAAATTCAAAGGACGTCCATATTTCAAAAAGACCATTTCAAAAGGCATATTTTACGCACATTAGTGTTCTGCTTCTTTTCCTTTCTTTCCTTTTTTGTTAAAAAAAACGGGAATGGAAAAAGGCATCCCTCAGAATGGGCGAAAATCGTTGCAAACGAATCAATGGACAGAGGTTTAATCTCCAATATATATAAACAGCTCATGCAGCTTAATATTAAAAAAACCAACAACCCAATACAAAAATGGGCAGAAGATCTAAAGAGACATTTCTTCAAAGAAGACACAGAGATGGCCAAGACGCACATGAAAAGCTGCTCAACAGCACTAATTATTAGAGAAATGCAAATCAAAACTACAATGAGGTATCACCTCACACCTG
The DNA here is from genome assembly GCF_964341445.2 of Mesoplodon mirus. Lineage (NCBI taxonomy): Eukaryota > Metazoa > Chordata > Mammalia > Artiodactyla > Ziphiidae > Mesoplodon > Mesoplodon mirus. The sequence continues at coordinate 3,250,543 of NW_028295810.1, forward strand.
TTAGAATCGGCATCATCAGAAAATCTACAAACAACCAATTCTGGGGAGGGTGTGGACAAAAGGAGCCCTCTTCCACTATTGGTGGGAATGTAACTTGATACAGTCACTATGGAGAACAGTATGGAGTTTCCTTAAAAAAAAACTAGAAATAGAATTACCATCTGATCCAGCAATCCCACTTCTGGGCATATACCCAGAGAAAACCGTAAATCAAAAAGGCACATTCACCACAATGTTCATTGCAGCACTATTTACAATAGCCAGGTAATGGAAGCAACCTAAATGCCCACAGACACATGAATGGATAAAGATGTGGTACATATATAAAATGGAATATTACTCCGCCATAAAAAGGAATGAAACTGGGTCATTTGTAGAGACATAGATGGATCGAGAGACTGTCATACAGAATGAAGTAAGTCAGAAAGAGGAAAACAAATATTGTATATAAATGCATATATGTGGAGCCTAAAAAATGGTACAGATGAACTGGTTTGTAGGGAAGAAATAGAGACACAGAGGTAGAGAACAAACGTATGGACACCAAGTGTGGGAAGCCATGGGGTGGTGGTGGTGGGATGAGTTGGGAGATTGGGATTGACCTGAATACATATATATGCATAAAATACATAACTAATAATAACGTGCTGTATAAAAAAAATAAATAAAATTAAATTTCAATATTTTACAAAATAAAATTAAAAAATAAAACAGAAAAAAGTTCTTCCCGTCACACAGATGTATTTATAGGAATGAATTATTTCCATGCTTATATCTATAAATACATAAAAGAGGAATAAAATCTAACTTGAACCATAAAAGAAAACAAAAACTGAACCCACGAGTTATACAGAGAAAAACCCTATCAGGGCAATTGCTCCAGTGGTAAACAATTCTGAAATTGGTCAGAGGTGGGGAACCATCTCCCATACAGCCTGCAACCCACCCCCCACGAAAGGAGCGTCCTCATTGCAAAGCTGGGGCACCGTGCCGAGGCATCTGTGAGTAAACGTGAGCTGAGCCCCAGGCCAGCTGCTGCTGAACTGTTCCCAACCTTTCCAGGTAAAACACCTGAATATGTACAAGGGCTTGAAAGCCTAGAGGAAGGACCCTGGAGCCACACCAGCGACAGCACGCAGGCCAACTTGGTGCCTGCAGGGCAGCCAGGGTGGTCCTGGCCCCGGGCGCTCTTCTAGAAGCTTTCCATTGCCCTTCCTGAGATACCCCTCCTGTCCCGGCTCCCACTGCTTTTTTCCTTTCTCATCTCTGTCCGGAGAGAAATTCCAGCGGAAGGTATGGGTGACACATCCTCTTCTTTACAGGCGGCTTCCTGGCAACTCCTGCAGAAAGGCCAGCAGAACCCCACTCACACCGGGCCACCCACAAAGCTGTGGCACCTCTCTCCCTCCCACCAGCACAGCCCCGAGACTGCTGATGGGGCAGAGAATATGGAGTCAGGCACAGCTTCAGGGGCTATTGCTGCCTGGAGCTCTGTTTATATTGACCTCAATGAGGCACACCTGGGGAGGGCGGGCCGGCAGTGTAAGGCTGCCCAGGTCAGCTAATCCACAACCCTCAGGGAATCACATTGTTGAAAATGGACCTCGCTAAGGCAGAAGAGGAGCCAAGGAAAAAAAGGACACCATGCCATTTGCAGCCCCGTAGATGAGTCTAGAAGTAATCACGTGACCTGTAGTAAGTCAGAAAGTGAAAGACACATATCATATCATATCACTTATAGGTGTTACCTAAAAATGGATAGCAGGGCAGATATTTCCACGGAGAAGGGCAATCACAGATTCATTAAACAAACTTATGGTTCACCAATGGAAACGTGTGAGGATTGGTTTTATTACGATATCGGCCTTAACACACATATACAAACACAGGTGACATATATAATCACCAAAGACCTACAGAATACCAAGAGAGGACTACTCAACTCTGTCATAACGTACATGGGAAAAGGATCCCAGGAAGAACAGACATCTGTATATGTGTAAAAGAACCACATCTTCCACACCTACAACAAGCCAAACATTGTAATCAAACTTGCTGTAATAAAAAATATAAAAAATTAAATTAAAAACACGAACAAGATGTAGTGAGACAAACTTGAGGGGCTTTCTCCTGGCACATTGCATTCTAAATTCCAATCTAGAACACCACTTCCACTGAGGCTCTCTTGCCCTAGTAACCAGATTTGGTAAGGGAGAACTGCAGCCACCTTGTGGCCGTTTCACACAACAGCAGCTTTAATCCCAGTGCTAATGGTCAGTTGATATTCGAAATCATTGCAGGCCTGTAAATGACACCTGCCCTGAAAACAAATCCTGGGGTCACATATCGACCAAAAAATTCAAAGCACGTCCATATTTCAAAAAGACCATTTCAAAAGGCATATTTTACGCACATTAGTGTTCTGCTTCTTTTCCTTTCTTTCCTTTTTTGTTAAAAAAGACGGGAATGGAAAAAGGCATCCCTCAGAATGGGCGAAAATCGTTGCAAACGAATCAATGGACAGAGGTTTAATCTCCAATATATATAAACAGCTCATGCAGCTTAATATTAAAAAAAACAAACAACCCAATACAAAAATGGGCAGAAGATCTAAAGAGACGTTTCTTCAAAGGAGACACAGAGATGGCCAAGACGCACATGAAAAGCTGCTCAACAGCAGTAATTATTAGAGAAATGCAAATCAAAACTACAATGAGGTATCACCTCCCACCTGTTAGAATCGGCATCATCAGAAAATCTACAAACAACAAATTCTAGGGAGGGTGTGGACAAAAGGAGCCCTCTTCCACTATTGGTGGGAATGTAAATTGATACAGTCACTATGGAGAACAGTATGGAGTTTCCTTAAAAAAAACTAGAAATAGAATTACCATCTGATCCAGCAATCCCACTTCTGGGCATATACCAATAGAAAACCGTAAATCAAAAAGGCACATTCACCACAATGTTCATTGCAGCACTATTTACAATAGCCAGGTAATGGAAGCAACCTAAATGCCCACAGACAGATGAATGGATAAAGATGTGGTACATATATAAAATGGAATATTACTCGGCCATAAAAAGGAATGAACCTGGGTCATTTGTAGAGACATCGATGGATCGAGAGACTGTCATACAGAATGAAGTAAGTCAGAAAGCGGAAAACAAATATTGTATATTAATGCATATATGTGGAACCTAAAAAAATGGTACAGATGAACTGGTTTGCAGGGAAGAAATAGAGACACAGAGGTAGAGAACAAACGTATGGACACCAAGTGTGGGAAACCATGGGGTGGTGGTGGTGGGATGAGTTCGGAGATTTGGATTGACCTGTATACATATATATGCATAAAATACATAACTAATAAAAACCTGCTGTATAAAAACATAAATAAAATTATATTTCAAAATTTAAAAAAGATAGAATTTAACAATAAAACAGAAAAAATTTCTTGTGTCACACAGATGTATTTATAGGAATGAATTATTACAATGCTTATATCTATAAATACATAAAAGAGGAATAAAATCTAACTTGAACCATAAAAGAAAAAAAAAACTGAACCCACGAGTTATACAGAGGAAAACCCTATCAGGGCACAATTGCTCCAGCGGTAAACAATTCTGAAATTGGTCAGAGGTGGGTAACCATCTCCCATACAGCCAGCAACCCACCCCCCACACAAGGAGCGTCCTCATTGCAAAGCTGGGGGACCGTGCCGAGGCATCTGTGAGTAAACGTGAGCTGAGCCCAAGGCCAGCTGCTGCTGAACTGTTCCCAACCTTTCCAGGTAAAACACCTGAATATGTACAAGGGCTTGAAAGCCTAGAGGAAGGACCGTGGAGCCACACCAGCGACAGCACGCAGGCCAACTTGGTGCCTGCAGGCCAGCCAGGGTGGTCCTGGACCCGGGCGCTCCTCCAGAAGCTTTCCATTGCCCTGCCTGAGATACCCCTCCTGTCCCGGCCCCCACTGCTTTTTTCCTTCCTCATCTCTGTCCGGAGAGAAATTCCAGCGGAAGTTATGGGTGACACATCCTCTTCTTTACAGGCGGCAGCCTGGGAACTCCTGCAGAAAGGCCAGCAGAACCCCACTCACACCGGGCCACCCACAAGGCTGTGGCACCATTCTCCCTCCCACCAGCACAGCCCCGAGACTGCTGATGGGGCAGAGAATATGGAGTCAGGCACAGCTTCAGGGGCTATTGCTGCCTGGAGCTCTGTTTATATTGACCTCAATGACGCACACCTGGGGAGGGTGGGCCGGCAGGGTAAGGCTGCCCAGGTCAGCTAATCCACAACCCTCAGGGAATCACATTGTTGAAAATGGACCTCGCTAAGGCAGAAGAGCAGCCAAGGAAAAATGGACAATATGCCATTTGCAGCACCGTAGATGAGTCTAGAAGTAATCACGTGACTTGTAGTAAGTCAGAAAGTGAAAGACACATATCATATCATATCACTTATAGGTGTTACCTAAAAATGGATACCAGGGCAGATATTTCCATGAAGAAGGGCAATCACAGATTCATTAAACAAACTTATGGTTCACCAATGGAAAGGTGTGAGGATTGGTTTCATTACGATATCGGGGTTAACAGACATATACAAACACAGGTGACATATATAATCACCAAAGACCTACAGAATACCAAGAGAGGACTACTCAACATTCTGTCATAACGTACATGGGAAAAGGATCCCAGGAAGAACAGTCATCTGTATATGTGTAAAAGAACCACATCTTCCACACCTACAACAATCCAAACATTGTAATCAAACTTGCTGTAATAAAAAATAAAAAATTAAATTAAAAACACGAACAAGAAGTAGTGAGACAAACGTGAGGGGCTTTCTCCTGGCACATTCCATTCTAAACTCCAATCTAGAACACCACTTCCACTGAGGCTCTCTTGCCCTAGTAACCAGATTTGGTAAGGGTGAACTGCTGCCACCTTGTGGCCGTTTCACACAACAGCAGCTTTAATCCCAGCGCTAATGGTCAGTTGATATTCAAAATCATTGCAGGCCTGTAAATGACACCTGCCCTGAAAACAAATCCTGGGTCACATATCGACCAAAAAATTCAAAGGACGTCCATATTTCAAAACGACCGTTTCAAAAGGCATAGTTTACGCACATCAGTGTTCTGCTTCTTTTCCTTTCTTTCCTTTTTTGTTAAAAAACACGGGAATGGAAAAAGGCATCCGTCAGAATGGGCGAAAATCGTTGCAGACGAATCAATGGACAGAGGTTTAATCTCCAATATATATAAACAGCTCATGCAGCTTAATATTAAAAAAACAAACAACCCCAAAAAAATGGGCAGAAGATCTAAAGAGACGTTTCTTCAAAGGAGACACAGAGATGGCCAAGACGCACATGAAAAGCTGCTCAACAGCACTAATTATTAGAGAAATGCAAATCAAAACTACAATGAGGTATCACCTCACACCTGTTAGAATCGGCATCATCAGAAAATCTACAAACAACCAATTCTGGGGAGGGTGTGGACAAAAGGAGCCCTCTTCCACTATTGGTGGGAATGTAAATTGATACAGTCACTATGGAGAACAGTATGGAGTTTCCTTAAAAAAACTAGAAATAGAATTACCATCTGATCCAGCAATCCCACTTCTGGGCATATACCCAGAGAAAACCGTAAATCAAAAAGGCACATTCACCACAAAGTTCGTTGCAGCACAATTTACAATAGCCAGGTAATAGAAGCCACCTAAATGCCCATAGACAGATAAATGGATAAAGATGTGGTACATATATAAAATGAAATATTACTCGGCCATAAAAAGGAATGAAACTGGGTCATTTGTAGAGACATCGATGGAACAAGGGACTGTCATACAGAATGAAGTCAGAAAGAGGAAACCAAATACTGTATATTAAGGCATATATGTGGTACCTAAAAAATGGTACAGATGAACTGGTTTGCAGCGAAGAAATAGAGACACAGAGGTAGAGAACAAACGTATGGACACCAAGTGTTGGAAGCCATGGGGTGGTGGTGGTGGGATGAGTTGGGAGATTGGGATTGACCTGTATACATGTATATGCATAAAATACATAACTAATAATAAACTGCTGTATAAAAAATAAATTAATTAATTTCAAAATTCTAAAAAATAAAATTTAAAAATAAAAGAGAAAAAAGTTCTTCCCGTCACACAGATGTATTTATAGGAATGAATTATTTCCATGCTTATATCTATAAATACATAAAAGAGGAATAAAATCTAACTTGAAACATAAAAGAAAAAAAAAACCTGAACCCAACATTTATACAGAGGAAAACCCTATCTGGACACTTGCTCCAGCGGTAAACAATTCTGAAATTGGTCAGAGGTGGGGAACCATCTCCCATACAGCCAGCACCCCACCCCCCACGCAAGGAGCGTCCTCATTGCAAAGCTGGGGGATTGTGCCGAAGCATCTGTGCGTAAACGTGAGCTGAGCCCCAGGCCAGCTGCTGCTGAACTGTTCCCACCCTTCCCAGGTAAAACACCTGAATATGTACAAGGGCTTGGAAGCCTACAGGAAGGGCCGTCGAGCCACACCAGCGACAACACGCAGGCCAACTTGGTGCCTGCAGGCCAGCCAGGGTGGTCCTGGCCCCGGGCACTCTTCCGGAAGCTTTCCATTGCCCTGCCTGAGATACCCCTCCTGTCCTGGCCCCCACTGCTTTTTTCCTTCCTCCCCTCTGTCCGGAGAGAAATTCCAGCGGAAGGTATGGGTGACACATCCTCTTCTTTACACGTGTCAGCCTGGCAACTCCTGCAGAAAGGCCAGCAGAGCCCCACTCACACCGGGCCACCCACAAAGCTCTGGCCCCTCACTCCCACCCACCAGCACAGCCCCGAGACTGCTGACGGGGCAGAGAATATGGAGTCAGGCACAGCTTCAGGGGCTATTGCTGCCTGGAGCGCTGTTTATATTGACCTCAACGAGGCACACCTGGGGAGGGCGGGCCGGCAGGGTAAGGCTGCCCAGGTCAGCTAATCCACAACCCTCAGGGAATCACATTGTTGAAAATGGACCTCGCTAAGGCAGAACAGAAGCCAAGGAAAAAAAGGACACAATGCCATTTGCAGCCCCGTAAATGAGTCTAGAAGTAATCACGTGACTTGTAGTAAGTCAGAAAGTGAAAGACACATACCATAACATATCACTTATAGGTGTTACCTAAAAATGGATACCAGGGCAGATATTTCCACGGAGAAGGGCAATCACAGATTCATTAAACAAACTTATGGTTCACGAATGGAAAGGTGTGAGGTTTGGTTTCATTACGATATCGGGGTTAACAGACATATACAAACACAGATGACATATATAATCACCAAAGACCTACAGAATACCAAGAGTGGACTACTCAACATTCTGTCATAACGTACATGGGAACAGGATCCCAGGAAGAACAGACATCTGTATATGTGTAAAAGAACCACATCTTCCACACCTACAACAAGCCAAACATTGTAATCAAACTTGCTGTAACAAAAAATAAAAAAAAAATAAATTAAAAACACGAACAAGAAGTAGTGAGACAAACTTGAGGGGCTTTCTCCTTGCACATTCCATTCTAAATTCCAATCTAGAACACCACTTCCACTGAGGCTCTCTTGCCCTAGTAACCAGATTTGGTAAGGGTGAACTGCTGCCACCTTGTGGCCCTTTCACAGAACAGCAGCTTTAATCCCAGCGCTAATGGTCAGTTGATATTCAAAATCATTGCAGGCCTGTAAATGACACCTGCCCTGAACACAATTCCTGGGGTCACATATCGACCAAAAAATTCAAAGGACGTCCATATTTCAAAACGACCGTTTCAAAAGGCATACTTTACGCACATTAGTGTTCTGCTTCTTTTCCTTTCTTTCCTTTTTTGTTAAAAACCACGGGAATGGAAAAAGGCATCCCTCAGAATGGGCAAAAATCGTTGCAAACGAATCAATGGACAGAGGTTTAATCTCCAATATATATAAACAGCTCATGCAGCTTAATATTAAAAAAAACAAACCACCCAATACAAAAATGGGCAGAAGATCTAAAGAGACGTTTCTTCAAAGAAGACACAGAGATGGCCAAGACGCACATGAAAAGCTGCTCAACATCACTAATTGTTAGAGAAATGCAAATCAAAACTACAGTAAGGTATGACGTCACACCCATTAGAGTCGGCATCATCAGAAAATCTACAAACAAAAATTCTGAGGAGGGTGTGGACAAAAGGAACCCTCTTCCACTATTGGTGGGAATGTAAATTGATACAGTCACTATGGTGAACAGTATGGAGGTTCCTTTAAAAAACTAAAAAGAGGAGTACCATCTGATCTAGCAATCCCACTTCTGAGCATATACCCAGAGAAAACCATAAATCAAAGAGACACATTCACCCCAATGTTCATTGCAGCACTATTTACAATAGCCAGGTAATGGAAGCAACCTAAATGCCCACAAACAGAAGAACGGATAAAGATGTGGTACATATATAAAATGGAGTATTACTCAACCATATAAAGGAATGAAACTGGGTCATTTGTAGATAACTCGATGGATCTAGAGACTGTCATACAGAGTGGAGTAAGTCAGAAACAGAAAAACAAATATTGTATATTAATGCCTATATTTGGTACCTAGAAAAGTGGTACAGATGAACTTGTTTGCAGGGCAGAAATAGAGACACAGAGGTAGAGAACAAACGTATGGACACAAAGAGGGTGAAGCCATGGGGTGGTGGTGGTGGTGGGATGAGTTGGGAGATTGGGATTGACCTGTATACATGTAAATGCATAAAATACATAACTAATAATAACCTGCTGTATAAGAAAATAAATTTAAATTTCAAAATTTTTAAAAATAAAACAGAAAAAAGTTCTTCCATTCACACAGATGTATTTATATGAATGACTTATTTCCATGCTTATATCTATAAATACATAAAAGAGGAATAAAATTTAACTTGAAACAATGGAGAAAAAAAAACCTGAACCCAACAGTTATACAGAGGAAAACCCTATCAAGGCACTTACTCCAGCGGTAAACAATTCTGAAATTGGTCAGATGTGGAGAATCATCTCCCATACAGCCAGCAGCCTAACCCCACGCAAGAAAGGTCCTCATTGCCAAGCTGCGGGACCGTGCCGAGGCGTCTGTGAGTAAATGTGAGCTGAGCCCCAGGCCAGCTGCTGCTGAACTGTTCCCACCCTTCCCAGGTAAAACACCTGAATATGTACAAGGGCTTGAAAGCCTAGAGGAAGGGCAGTGGAGCCACACCAGCGACAGCACACAGGCCCACTTGGTGCCTGCAGGCCAGCCAGGATGGTCCTGGCCACGGGCGCTCTTCTGGAAGCTTTCCATTTTCCTGCCTGAGATACCCCTCATATCCCGGCCCCCACTCCTTTTTTTCCTTCCTCACCTCAGCCCAGAGAGAAATTTCAGCAGACATTATGGGTGACGCATCCTCTTCTTTACAGGTGACAGCCTGGCAACTCCTAAGCCTTGCCATTCCCTAACCCCAACGCTAGCCTGGAATGGAAACCCTAGACCAGCCCTAAACATTACCCTATGCCGTAACCTACACCTGGCCCGTACGCTGGCACAGACCCGTGCGTCAGCACGTAGCCTGACCCTCCCTCGTTTCCGTACCCTCACGTGTGCCCTAAGCCTTGCCGTTCCCTAACCCTAAACCTAGCCGGAAACGGAAACCCACCACCAGCCCTACACCATACCCTACGCCGTAGCCTACTCCTGGCCCGTACGCTGGCACTGACCCGTGCGTCAGCATGTAGCCTGACCCTCCCAAGTTTCCGTACCCTCACCTGTGCCCTAAGCCTTGCCGTTCCCTAACCCTAACCCTAGCCCGGAACGGAAACCCACCACCATCCCTACACGTTACCCCCAAGCCGTAGCCTACTCCTGGCCCGTATGCTGGCACTGACACGTGCGTCACCACATAGCCTGACCCTCCCACGTTTCTGTAACCTCACCTGTGCCCTAAGCCTTGCCTTTCCCTAACCCTAACCCTAGTCCGGAATGGAAACCCACCACGAACCCTACAGCTTACCCTACGCCGTAGCCTACTCCTGGCCTGTACACTGGCACTGAACCGTGTGTCAGCACGTAGCCTGACCCTCCCACGTTTCCGTACCCTCACCTGTGCCCTAAGCCTTGACGTTCCCTAACCCTAACCCTAGCCCGGAACAGAAACCCACCACCAGCCCTAGACATTACCCTCCGGCGTAGCCTACTCCTGGCCTGTATGCTGGCACTGACCCGTGCGTCAGCACGTAGCCGGACCCTCCCACGTTTCCGTACCCTCACCTGAGCACTAAGCCTTGCCGTTCAGTAACCCTAACCCTAGCCCGGAATGGAAACCCACCACCAGCCCTACACCTAACCCCCAAGCCGTAGCCTACGCCTGGCCCGTACTTGGCACTGACACGTGCGTCAGCAAGTAGCCTGACACTCCCACGTTTCAGGACCCTCAACTGTGCCCTAAGCCTGGCCGTTCCTAACACTAACCCTAGCCCAGAACGGAAACCCACCACCAGCTCTACACCTTACCCACAAGCCGTAGCCTACTCCTGGCCCGTATGCTGACACTGACCCGTGTGTCAGCACGTAGCCTGACCCTCCCACGTTTCCGTACCCTCACCTGTCCCCTAAGCCTTGCCGTTCCCTAACCCTAACCCTAGCCGGAACGGAAAACCACCACCAGCCCTACACCTCACCATATGTCGTAGCCTACACCTGGCCCGTACGCGGGCACTGACCCGTGCGTCAGCACGTAGCCTGACCCTTCCACGTTTCCGTACCCTCACCTGTGCCGTAAGACTTGCCGTTCCCTAACCCTAAACCTAGCCCCGAACGGAAACCCACCACCAGCTCTAAAACTTACCCACAAGCCGTAGCCTACTCCTGGCCCGTACACTGGCACTGACCCGTGCGTCAGCACGTAGCCTGACCCTCCCACGTTTCCATACCCTCACATGTGCCCTAAGCTTTGCCGTTCCCTAACCCTAAATGTAGCCCAGAACGGAAACCAACAACCAGCCCTACACCTTACCCTACACCGTAACCTACTCCTGGCCCGTACGCTGGCACTGACCCGTGCGTCAGTACGTAGCCTGACCCTCCCATGTTTCCGTACCCTCACCTGTGCCCTAAGCCTTGACGTTCCCTAACCCTAACCCTAGCCGTGAATGGAAACCCACCACCAGCCCTACACCTTAACCTACGCCGTAGCCTACTCCTGGACTGTACGGTGGCACTGAACCTTGCGTCAGCATGTAGCCTGACCCTCCCACGTTTCCGTACCCTCACCTGTGCCCTAAGTCTTTCCGTTCCGTAACCCTAAACCTAGCCCGGAACGGAAACCGACCACCAGCCCTAAACCTTACCCTATGACGTAGCCTACACCTGGCCCATACGCGGGCACTGACATGTGCTTCAGCACGTAGCCTGACCCTCCCATGTTACCGTACCGTCACCTCTGCCCTAAGCCTTGCCGTTCCCTAACTCTAACCCTAGCCCGGAACGGAAACCCACCACCAGCCCTAAACCTTACCCACAAGCCGTAGCCTACTCCTGGCCCGTACGCTGGCACTGACCCATGCGTCAGCATGTAGCCTGACCCTCCAACGTTTCCGTACCCTCACCTGTGCCCTAAGCCTTGCCGTTCCCGAACCCTAACCCTAGCCCCCAACGGAAACCCACCACCAGCCCTACACATTACCCCCAAGCCGTAGCCTACTCCTGGTCCATACGCTGGCACTGACATGTGCATCAGCACGTAGCCTGACCTTCCCACATTATCGTAACGTCACCTGTGCCCTAAGCCTTGCCGTTCTTTAACCCTAACACTAGTACGGAAGGGAAACACACCACCAGCCCTACACCTAACCCCCAAGCCGTAGCCTACTCCTGGCCGGTACGCTGGCACTGGCCCGTGCGTCAGCACGTAGCCTGACCCTCCCACGTTTCCGTACCCTCACCTGTGCCCTAAGCCTTGACGTTCCCTAACCCTAACCCTAGCCCGGAACAGAAACCCACCACCAGCCCTAGACATTACCCTCCGGCGTAGCCTACTCCTGGCCTGTATGCTGGCACTGACCCGTGCGTCAGCATGTAATCTGACCACCCCACGTTTCCGTACCCACACCGTGGCCCGAAGCCTTGCCGTTCCCTAACACTAACCCTAGCCCGGAACGGAAACACACCACCAGTCCTACACCTTACCCTACGCCGTAGCCTACTCCTGCCCGGAACGCTGGCACTGACCCATGCGTCAGCACGTAGCCTGACCCTACCACGTTTCCGTACCCTCACCTGTGCCCTAAGTCTTGCCGTTCCCTAACCCTAAACCTAGCCCGGAAAGGAAACCCACCACCAGCCCTACACCTTACCCTACGCCGTAGCCTACTCCTGGCCCGTACGCTGGCACTGACACGTGCGTCAGCACGTAGCCTGACCTTCTCACATTTCCGTACCCACACCTGTGCCCTAAGCCTTGCCGTTCCCTAACCCTAACCCTAGCCCGGAACGGAAACCCACCACCAGCCCTACAACTAACCCCCAAGCCGTAGCCTACTCTTGGCCCGTACGCTGGCACTGACACGTGCGTCAGCACGTAGCCTGACCCTCCCACGTTTCCGTAACCTCACCTGTGCCCTAAGCCTTGCCGTACCCTAACGCTAACACTAGCCCAGAACGGAAACACACCACCAGCCCTACAGCTTACCCCCAAGCCATAGCCTACTCCTAGACGGTACGCTGGCACTGACACATGCATCAGCACGTAGCCTGACCCTCCCACGTTTCCGTACCCTCACCTGTGCCCTAAGCCTTGCAGTTCCCTAACCCTAACCCTAGCCCGGAACGGAAACCCACCACCAGCCTGAAACCTTTCCCTACGCCGTAGCTTACTTCTGGCCCGTACGCTGGCACTGACCCGTGCGTCAGCATGTAGTCTGACCCTCCCACGTTTCCGTACCCTCACCTGTGCCCTAAGCCTTGCAGTTCCCTAACCCTAACCCTAGCCCGGAACGGAAACCCACCACCAGCCTGAAACCATTCCCTACGCCGTAGCTTACTTCTGGCCCGTACGCTGGCAATGACCCGTGCGTCAGAACGTTGTCTGACCCTCCCACGTTTCCGTACCCTCACCTGTGCCCTAAGCCTTGCCGTTCCCTAACCCTAACCCTAGCCCGGAACGGAAACCCACCACCAGCCCTACACCTTACCCTACGCCGTAGCCTACTCCTGGCCCGAACGCTGGCACTGACCCGTGCGTCAGCACGTAGCCTGACCCTACCACGTTTCCGTACCCTCACCTGTGCCCTAAGTCTTGCCGTTCCCTAACCCTAACCCTAGCCTGGAACGGAAACCCACCACCAGCCCTACACCTTACCCTATGCCGTAGCCTACTTCTGGCCCGTACGCTGGCACTGACACGTGCGTCAGCACGTAGCCTGATCATCCCACATTTCCGTACCCTCAACTGTGCCCTAAGCCTTGCCGTTCCCTTACCCTAACCCTAGTACGGAACAGAAACCCACCACCAGCCCTACACCTAACCTCCAAGCCATAGCCTACTCATGGCCCGTACCGTGGCACTGACCCGTGCGTCAGCACGTAGCCTGACCCTCCCACGTTTCCGTACCCTCACCTGCGCCCTAAGCCTTGCCGTTCCCTAACCATAACCCTAGCCCGGAACGGAAACCCACCACCAGCCCTACACTATACCCTACGCCGTAGCCTACTCCTGGCCCGTACGCTGGCAATGACCCGTGCGTCAGAACGTTGTCTGACCCTCCCACGTTTCCATACCCTCACCTGTGCCCTAAGCCTTGCCGTTCCCTAACCCTAACCCTAGCCCCCAACGGAAACCTACCACCAGCCCTACACCTTACCCCCAAGCCGTAGCCTATTCCTGGCCCGTATTCTGGCACTGACACGTGCGTCAGCACGTAGCCTGACCCTCCCACGTTTCAGTATCCTCACCTGTGCCCTAAGCCTTGCCTTTCACTAACACTAACTATAGCACGGAATGGAAACCCACCACCAACCCTACACCTTACCCTATGCCGTAGCCTACTCCTGGCCCGTACGCTGGCACTGACCCGTGTGTCAGCACGTAGCCTGACCTTCCCACATTTCCGTACCCTCACCTGTGCCCTAAGCCTTGCCGTTCCCTAACCCTAACCCTAGTACGGAACGGAAACACACCACCAGCCCTACACCTAACACCCAAGCCATAGCCTACTCCTGGCCTGTACGCGGGCACTGACCCATGCGTCAGCACGTAGCCTGACCCTCCCACGTTTCCGTACCCTCACCTGTGCCCTAAGCCTTGCCGTTTCCTATCCCTAACCCTAGCCCAGAACGGAAACCCACCACCAGCCATACACCTTTCTCTACGACGTAGCCTACTCCTGGCCCATACGCTGGCATTGACACGTGCTTTAGCACGTAGCCTGAACCTCCAACTTTTCTGTACCCTCACCTGTGCCCTAAGCCTTGCCGTTCCCTAACACTAACCCTAGCCCGGAACGGAAACCCACCACCAGCCCTAGACCTTACCCTACCCCGTAGCCTACTCCTTGCCTGTACGCTGGCACTGACCCGTGTGTCAGCACGTAGCCTGACCCACCCACGTTTCCGTTCCCTCACCTGTGCCCTAAGCCTTGCCGTTCCGTAACCCTAACCGTACCCCGCAATGAAAACCCACCAACAGCCCTACACGTTACCCTACACCTTAGCCTACTCCTGGCCCGTACGCTGGCACTGACACATGCATCAGTACGTAGCCTGACCCTCCCACGTTTCCGTACCCTCACCTGTGCCCTAAGCCTTGACGTTCCCTAACCCTAACCCTAGTCCGGAACGGAAACCCACCACGAACCCTACAGCTTACCCTACGCCGTAGCCTACTCCTAGCCTGTACACTGGCACTGACCCGTGTGTCAGCACGTAGCCTGACCCTCCCACGTTTCCGTACCCTCACCTGAGCACTAAGCCTTGCCGTTCGGTAATCCTAACCCTAGCCCGGAATGGAAAACCACCACCAGCCCTACACCTTAACCCCAAGCCGTAGCCTACTCCTGGCCCGTACTCGGCACTGACACGTGCGTCAGCAAGTAGCCTGACCCTCCCACGTTTCAGGACCCTCAACTGTGCCCTAAGCCTGGCCGTTCCTAACACTAACCCTAGCCCAGAACGGAAACCCACCACCAGCTCTACACCTTACCCACAAGCCGTAGCCTACTCCTGGCCCGTATGCTGACACTGACCCGTGCGTCAGCACGTAGCCTGACCCTCCCACGTTTCCGTACCCTCACCTGTCCCCTAAGCCTTGCCGTTCCCTAACCCTAACCCTAGCCGGAACGGAAAATCACCACCAGCCCTACACCTTACCCTAGCCGTAGCCTACACCTGGCCCGTACGCTGGCACTGACCCATGCGTCAGTACGTAGCCTGACCCTCCCATGTTTCCGTACCCTCACCTGTGTCCTAAGCCTTGACGTTCCCTATCCCTAACCCTAGCCCTGAACGGAAACCCACCACCAGCCCTACACCTTAACCAACGCTGTAGCCTACTCCTGGCCTGTACGGTGGCACTGAACCTTGCGTCAGCATGTAGCCTGACCGTCCCACGTTTCCGTACCCTCACCTGTGCCCTAAGTCTTGCCGTTCCGTAACCCTAACCCTAGCCCGGTACGGAAACCGACCAACAGCCCTAAACCTTACCCTATGACGTAGCCTACACCTGGCCCGTACGTGGGCACTGACATGTGCTTCAGCACGTAGCCTGACCCTCCCATGTTACCGTACCGTCACCTCTGCCCTAAGCCTTGCCATTCCCTAACTCTAACCCTAGCCCGGAATGGAAACCCACCACCAGCCCTAAACCTTACCCACAAGCCGTAGCCTACTCCTGGCCCGTACGCTGGCACTGACCCATGCGTCAGCATGTAGCCTGACCCTCCAACGTTTCCGTACCCTCACCTGTGCCCTAAGCCTTGCCGTTCCCTAACCCTAACCCTAGCCCCCAACGGAAACCCACCACCAGGCCTACACCTAACCCCCAAGCCGTAGCCTACTCCTGGCCGGTATGCTGGCACTGGCCCGTGCGTCAGCACGTAGCCTGACCCTCCCACGTTTCCGTACCCTCCCCTGTGCCCTAAGACTTGCTGTTCCCTAACACTAACCCTAGCCTGGAACGGAAAACAACCACCAGCCCTACACCTAACCCCTAAGCCGTAGCCTACTCCGGGCCGGTATGCTGGCACCGGCCCGTGCGTCAGCATGTAATCTGACCACCCCACGTTTCCGTACCCACACCGGGGCCCGAAGCCTTGCCGTTCCCTAACACTAACCCTAGCCCGGAACGGAAACACACCACCAGTCCTACACCTTACACTACGCCGTAGCCTACTCCTGGACCATACGCGGACACTGACCCATGCGTCAGCACATAGCCTGACCCTCCCACGCTTCCGTAACCCTCACCAGTGCCCTAAGCCTTGCCGTTCCGTAACCCTAACCCTAGCACGGAACGGAAACGGACCACCAGCCCTACATCTTACCCCCAAGCCGTAGACTACTCCTGGCCCATACGCTGGCACTGACCCGTGGGTCAGCAAGTAGCCTGACCCTCCTACGTTTCCGTACCTTCACCTGTGCCCTAAGCCTTGCCGTTGCCTAACCCTAACCCTAGCCCGAAACGGAAACCCACCACCAGCCCTACAACTTACCCCCAAGCCGTAGCCTACTCCTGGTCCGTACACTGGCACTGACCCGTGCGTCAGCACGTAGCCTGACCCTCCCACCTTTCCGTACCCTCACCTGTGCCCTAAACCTTGCCTTTCCCTAACCCTAACCCTAGCCCGGAACGGAAACCCACCACCAGCCCTAGACCATTCCCTACGCCATAGCCTAATCCTGGCCCGTACACTGGCACTGACACATGCGTCAGCACGTAGCCTGACCCTCCCACATTTCCGTACCCTCACCTGTGCCCTATGCCTTGCCGTTCCCTAACCCTAACCCTAGCACTGAACGGAAACCCACCTCCAGCCCTACACATTACCCTATGCCGTAGCCTACACCTGGCCCGTATGTTGGCACTGACCTGTGCGTCAGCACGTAGCCTGACCCGCCCACGTTTCCGTACCCTCAGCTGTGCCCTAAGCCTTGCCGTTCCCTAACCCTAACCCTAGCCCGGAACGGAAACCCACCACCAGCCCTAAACCTTTCCCTACGCCGTAGCCTACTCCTGGCCCGTACGCTGGCACTGACCCGTGCCTCAGCATGTAGTCTGACCCCCACACGTTTCCGTACCATCACCTGGGCCCTAAGCCTTGCCGTTCCCTAATCCTAACCCTAGCCCGGAACGGAAACCCAGCACAAGCCCTACACCATACCCTATGCCGTAGCCTATTCCTGGCCCGAACGCTGGCACTGACCCATGCGTCAGCACGTAGCCTGACCTTCCCACATTTCCGTAACTACACCTGTGCCGTAAGCCTTGCTGTTCCCTAACCCTAACCCTAGTACGGAACGGAAAACCACCACCAGCCCTGCACCTAACCACCAAGCCATATCCTACTTATGGCCCGTACGCTGGCACTGACCCGTGCGTCAGCACGTAGCCTGACCCTCCCACGTTTGCGGACCCTCACCTGTGCCCTAAGCCTTGCCATTCCCTAACCCTAACCCTAGACCGGAACGGAAACCCACCACCAGGCCTACACCTTTCCCTACGCCATAGCCTATTCCTGGCCCGTACGCAGGCACTGACCCGTGAGTCAGCACGTAGCCTGACCCTCCCACGTTTCCGTACCCTCACCTGTGCCCTAAGCCTTGCCGTTCCCTAACCCTAACCCTAGCCCGGAACGGAAACCCACCACCAGCCCTAAACCTAACCCCCAAGCCGTAGCCTACTCCTGGTCCATACGCTGGCACTGACCTGTGCGTCAGCACGTAGCCTGAACTTCCCACATTACCGTACCCTCACCTGTGCCCTAAGCCTTGCCGTTCCCTAACCCTAACCCTAGCCCGGAACGGAAACCCTCCACCAGCCCTACACCTTAACCTACGCCGTAGCCTACTCCTGGCCTGTATGGTGGCACTGACCATTGCGTCAGCATGTAGCCTGTCCCTCCCACGTTGCCGTAACCTCACCTGTGCCCTAAGCCTTGCTGTTTCCTAACCTTAACCCTAACCCGGAACGGAAACCCACCACCAGCCCTACACCTTACACTATGCCGTAGCCTACACCTGGCCCGTACGCGGGCACTGACCTGTGCTTCAGCACGTAGCCTGACCCTCCCATGTTACTGTACTCTCACCTGGGCCCTAAGCCTTGCCGTTCCCTAACCCTAACCCGAGCCTGGCACGGAATCCCACCCCCAGCCCTACACCTTATCGTATGCCGTAGCCTAGTCCTGGCCCGTACGCTGGCACTGACCCGTGCGTCAACATATAGCCTGACCCTCCCACGTTTCCGTACCCTCACCTGTGCCCTAAGCCTTGCCTTTCCCTAACCCTAACCCTAGCCCGGAACGGAAACCCACCACAATCCCTACACCTTACCATACGCCGTAGCCTACTCCTGGCCCGTACGCTGGCACTGACCCGTGAGTCAGCACGTAGACTGACCCTCCCACGTTTCCGTACCCTCACCTGTCCCCTAAGCCTTGCCGTTCCCTAACCCTAACCCTAGCCGGAACGGAAAATCACCACCAGCCCTACACCTTACCCTAGCCGTAGCCTACACCTGGCCCGTACGCTGGCACTGACCCATGCGTCAGTACGTAGCCTGACCCTCCCATGTTTCCGTACCCTCACCTGTGTCCTAAGCCTTGACGTTCCCTATCCCTAACCCTAGCCCTGAACGGAAACCCACCACCAGCCCTACACCTTAACCAACGCTGTAGCCTACTCCTGGCCTGTACGGTGGCACTGAACCTTGCGTCAGCATGTAGCCTGACCGTCCCACGTTTCCGTACCCTCACCTGTGCCCTAAATCTTGCCGTTCCGTAACCCTAACCCTAGCCCGGTACGGAAACCGACCAACAGCCCTAAACCTTACCTATGACGTAGCCTACACCTGGCCCGTACGTGGGCACTGACATGTGCTTCAGCACGTAGCCTGACCCTCCCATGTTACCGTACCGTCACCTCTGCCCTAAGCCTTGCCATTCCCTAACTCTAACCCTAGCCCGGAATGGAAACCCACCACCAGCCCTAAACCTTACCCACAAGCCGTAGCCTACTCCTGGCCCGTACGCTGGCACTGACCCATGCGTCAGCATGTAGCCTGACCCTCCAACGTTTCCGTACCCTCACCTGTGCCCTAAGCCTTGCCGTTCCCTAACCCTAACCCTAGCCCCCAACGGAAACCCACCACCAGGCCTACACCTAACCCCCAAGCCGTAGCCTACTCCTGGCCGGTATGCTGGCACTGGCCCGTGCGTCAGCACGTAGCCTGACCCTCCCACGTTTCCGTACCCTCCCCTGTGCCCTAAGACTTGCTGTTCCCTAACACTAACCCTAGCCTGGAACGGAAAACAACCACCAGCCCTACACCTAACCCCTAAGCCGTAGCCTACTCCGGGCCGGTATGCTGGCACTGGCCCGTGCGTCAGCATGTAATCTGACCACCCCACGTTTCCGTACCCACACCGGGGCCCGAAGCCTTGCCGTTCCCTAACACTAACCCTAGCCCGGAACGGAAACACACCACCAGTCCTACACCTTACACTACGCCGTAGCCTACTCCTGGACCATACGCGGACACTGACCCATGCGTCAGCACGTAGCCTGACCCTCCCACGCTTCCGTAACCCTCACCAGTGCCCTAAGCCTTGCCGTTCCGTAACCCTAACCCTAGCACGGAACGGAAACGGACCACCAGCCCTACATCTTACCCCCAAGCCGTAGACTACTCCTGGCCCATACGCTGGCACTGACCCGTGGGTCAGCAAGTAGCCTGACCCTCCTACGTTTCCGTACCTTCACCTGTGCCCTAAGCCTTGCCGTTGCCTAACCCTAACCCTAGCCCGAAACGGAAACCCACCACCAGCCCTACAACTTACCCCCAAGCCGTAGCCTACTCCTGGTCCGTACACTGGCACTGACCCGTGCGTCAGCACGTAGCCTGACCCTCCCACCTTTCCGTACCCTCACCTGTGCCCTAAACCTTGCCTTTCCCTAACCCTAACCCTAGCCCGGAACGGAAACCCATCACCAGCCCTAGACCATTCCCTACGCCATAGCCTAATCCTGGCCCGTACACTGGCACTGACACATGCGTCAGCACGTAGCCTGACCCTCCCACATTTCCGTACCCTCACCTGTGCCCTATGCCTTGCCGTTCCCTAACCCTAACCCTAGCACTGAACGGAAACCCACCTCCAGCCCTACACATTACCCTATGCCGTAGCCTACACCTGGCCCGTATGTTGGCACTGACCTGTGCGTCAGCACGTAGCCTGACCCGCCCACGTTTCCGTACCCTCAGCTGTGCCCTAAGCCTTGCCGTTCCCTAACCCTAACCCTAGCCCGGAACGGAAACCCACCACCAGCCCTAAACCTTTCCCTACGCCGTAGCCTACTCCTGGCCCGTACGCTGGCACTGACCCGTGCCTCAGCATGTAGTCTGACCCCCACACGTTTCCGTACCATCACCTGGGCCCTAAGCCTTGCCGTTCCCTAATCCTAACCCTAGCCCGGAACGGAAACCCAGCACAAGCCCTACACCATACCCTATGCCGTAGCCTATTCCTGGCCCGAACGCTGGCACTGACCCATGCGTCAGCACGTAGCCTGACCTTCCCACATTTCCGTAACTACACCTGTGCCGTAAGCCTTGCTGTTCCCTAACCCTAACCCTAGTACGGAACGGAAAACCACCACCAGCCCTGCACCTAACCACCAAGCCATATCCTACTTATGGCCCGTACGCTGGCACTGACCCGTGCGTCAGCACGTAGCCTGACCCTCCCACGTTTGCGGACCCTCACCTGTGCCCTAAGCCTTGCCATTCCCTAACCCTAACCCTAGACCGGAACGGAAACCCACCACCAGGCCTACACCTTTCCCTACGCCATAGCCTATTCCTGGCCCGTACGCAGGCACTGACCCGTGAGTCAGCACGTAGCCTGACCCTCCCACGTTTCCGTACCCTCACCTGTGCCCTAAGCCTTGCCGTTCCCTAACCCTAACCCTAGCCCGGAACGGAAACCCACCACCAGCCCTAAACCTAACCCCCAAGCCGTAGCCTACTCCTGGTCCATACGCTGGCACTGACCTGTGCGTCAGCACGTAGCCTGAACTTCCCACATTACCGTACCCTCACCTGTGCCCTAAGCCTTGCCGTTCCCTAACCCTAACCCTAGCCCGGAACGGAAACCCTCCACCAGCCCTACACCTTAACCTACGCCGTAGCCTACTCCTGGCCTGTATGGTGGCACTGACCATTGCGTCAGCATGTAGCCTGTCCCTCCCACGTTGCCGTAACCTCACCTGTGCCCTAAGCCTTGCTGTTTCCTAACCTTAACCCTAACCCGGAACGGAAACCCACCACCAGCCCTACACCTTACACTATGCCGTAGCCTACACCTGGCCCGTACGCGGGCACTGACCTGTGCTTCAGCACGTAGCCTGACCCTCAAATGTTACTGTACTCTCACCTGGGCCCTAAGCCTTGCCGTTCCCTAACCCTAACCCGAGCCTGGCACGGAATCCCACCCCCAGCCCTACACTTTATCGTATGCCGTAGCCTAGTCCTGGCCCGTACGCTGGCACTGACCCGTGCGTCAACATATAGCCTGACCCTCCCACGTTTCCGTACCCTCACCTGTGCCCTAAGCCTTGCCTTTCCCTAACCCTAACCCTAGCCCGGAACGGAAACCCACCACAATCCCTACACCTTACCATACGCCGTAGCCTACTCCTGGCCCGTACGCTGGCACTGACCCGTGAGTCAGCACGTAGACTGACCCTCCCACATTTCCGTACCCTCACCTGTGCCCTAAGCCTTGCCGTTCCCTAACCCTAACCCTAGCCCGGAACGGAAACCCACCACCAGCCCTAAACCTTACCCACAAGCCGTAGCCTACTCCTGGTCCATACGCTGGCAATGACCTGTGCGTCATCACGTAGCCTGAACTTCCCACATTACCGTACACTCACCTGTGCCCTAAGCCTTGCCGTTCCCTAACCCTAACCCTAGTACGGAACGGAAACACACCACAAGCCCTACACCTAACCCCCAAGCTTAGCCTACTCCTGGCCGGTACGCTGGCACTGACCCGTGGGTCAGCACGTAGCCTGACCCTCCCACGTTTCCGTACCCTCACCTGTGCCCTAAGACTTGCTGTTCCCTAACACTAAACCTAGCCTGGAACGGAAACACACCATCAGCCCTACACCTAACCACCAAGCCGTAGCCTACTCCTGGCCGGTACGCTGGCACTGACCCGTGCGTCAGCACGTAGCCTGACCCTCCCACGTTTCCGTACCCTCACCTGTGCCCTAAGCCTTGCCGTTCCCTAACCCTAACCCTAGCCCGGAACGGAAACCCACCACTAGCCCTAAACCTTTCCCTACGCCGTAGCCTACACCTGGCCCGTACGCTGGCACTGACCCATGCGTCAGCACGTTGTCTGACCCTCCCACGTTTCCGTACCCTCACCTGGGCCCTAAGCCTTGCCGTTTCCTAACCCTAACCCTAGCCCATGAACGGAAACCCACCACCAGCCCTACACCTTACCCTACGCCGTAGCATACTCCTGGCCCGTACGCTGGCACTGACCCGTGCGTCAGCACGTAGCCTAACCCTCTCACGTTTCCGAACCCTCACCTGTGCTGTAAGCCTTGCCGTTCCCTAACCCTAACCCTAGTCCGGAACGGAAGCCCACCACCAGCCCTACAGCTTACCCCCGATCCATAGCCTATTCCTGGCCCGTACGCTGGCACTGACCCGTGCTTCAGCATGTAGCCTGACCCTCCCACGTTTCCGTACCCTCACCTGTGCCCTAAGCCTTGCCATTCCCTAACCCTAACCCTAGCCCGGAACGGAAACCCACCACCTGCCCTACAACTAACCCCCAAGCCGTAGCCTACTCCTGGCTGTTACGCTGGCACTGACCCGTTAATCAGCACGTAGCCTGACCCTCCCACGTTTCCGTACCCTCACCTGTGCCCTAAGCCTTGCCGTTCCCTATCCCTAACCCTAGCCCGGAACGGAAACCCACCACCAGCCCTAAAACTTACCCCAAAGCCGTAGCCTATTCCTGGACCTTATGCTGGCACTGACCCGTGTGTCAGCACGTAGCCTGACCCTCCCACGTTTGCGGACCCTCACCTGTGCCCTAAGCCTTGCCATTCCCTAACCCTAACCCTAGACCGGAACGGAAACCCATCACCAGCCCTACACCTTTCCCTACGCCGTAGCCTATTCCTGGCCCGTACGCAGGCACTGACCATTTCATCAGCACGTAGCCTGACCCTCCCACGTTTCCGTACCCTCACCTGTGCCCTAAGCCTTGCCGTTCCCTAACCCTAACCCTAGCCCGGAACGGAAACCCACCACCAGCCCTAAACCTTACCCCCAAGCCGTAGCCTACTCCTGGTCCATACGCTGGCACTGACCTGTGCGTCAGCACGTAGCCTGAACTTCCCACATTACCGTACCCTCACCTGTGCCCTAAGCCTTGCCGTTCCCTAACCCTAACCCTAGTCCGGAACGGAAACACACCACCAGCCCTACACCTAACCCCCAAGCCGTAGCTTACTCCCGGCCAGTACGCTGGCACTGACCCGTGCATCATCACGTAGCCTGACCCTCCCACGTTTCCGTACACTCACCTGTGCCCTAAGCCTTGCCGTTCCCTAACCCTAACCGTAGCCCGGAACGGAAACCCACCACCAGGCCTACACCTTACCCCCAAGCCGTAGCCTACTCCTGGCCCGTACGCTGGCACAGACCCGTGCATCAGCACGAAGCCTGACCCTCCCACGTTTGCGGACACTCACCTGTGCCCTAAGCCTTGCCGTTCCCTAACCCTAACCCTAGCCCGGAACCGAAACCCACCACCAGCCCTACACCTTTCCCTACGCCGTAGCCTATTCCTGGCTCATACGCAGGCACTGACCCTTTCATCAGCAAGTAGACTGACCCTCTCACGTTTCCGTACCCTCACCTGTGCCCTAAACCTTGCCATTCACTAACCCTAACCCTAGCCCGGAACGGAAACCCACCACCAGCCCTACACCTTACTCTATGCCGTAGCCTACACCTGGCCCGTACGCGGGCACTGACCTGTGCTTCAGCACGTAGCCTGACCCTCCCATGTTACCGTACGCTCACCTGTGCCCTAAGCCTTGTCGTTCCCTAACCCTAACCCTAGCCCGGCATGGAATCTCACCACCAGCTCTACAGCTTATCGTATGCCGTAGCCTAGTCCTGGCCCGTACGCTGGCACTGACCCGTGTGTCAGCATGTAGCCTGACCCTCCCACGTTTCCGTAACCTCACCTGTGCCCTAAGCATTGCCGTTCCCTAACCCTAACCCTAGCCCGGAACAGAAACCCACCACCAGCCCTACACCTTACCATACGCCGTAGCCTACTCCTGGCCCGTACGCTGGCACTGACCCGTGAGTCAGCACGTAGACTGACCCTCCCACATTTCCGTACCCTCACCTGTGCCCTAAGCCTTGCCGTTCCCTCACCCTAACCCTAGCCAAGAACGGAAACCCACCAGCAGCCCTAAACATTACCCTACACCATAGCCTACTCCTGGCCCGTACGGTGGCACTGACCAGTGCGTCAGCACGTAGCCTGACCCTCACACGTTTCCGTACCCTCACCTGTGCCCTAAGCCCTGTCGTTCCCTAACCCTAACCCTAGTCCGGAACGGAAGCCCACCACCAGCCCTACAGCTTACCCCCGATCCATAGCCTATTCCTGGCCCGTACGCTGGCACTGACCCATGCTTCAGCATGTAGCCTGACCCTCCCACGTTTCCGTACCCTCACCTGTGCCCTAAGCCTTGCCATTCCCTAACCCTAACCCTAGCCCGGAACGGAAACCCACCACCAGCCCTACAACTAACCCCCAAGCCGTAGCCTACTCCTGGCTGGTACGCTGGCACTGACCCGTTCATCAGCACGTAGCCTGACCCTCCCACGTTTCCGTACCCTCACCTGTGCCCTAAGCCTTGCCGTTCCCTATCCCTAACCCTAGCCCGGAACGGAAACCCACCACCAGCCCTAAAACTTACCCCAAAGCCGTAGCCTATTCCTGGACCTTATGCTGGCACTGACCCGTGCGTCAGCACGTAGCCTGACCCTCCCACGTTTGCGGACCCTCACCTGTGCCCTAAGCCTTGCCATTCCCTAACCCTAACCCTAGACCGGAACGGAAACCCACCACCAGCCCTACACCTTTCCCTACGCCGTAGCCTATTCCTGGCCCGTACGCAGGCACTGACCATTTCATCAGCACGTAGCCTGAACCTCCCACGTTTCCGTACCCTCACCTGTGCCCTAAGCCTTGCCGTTCCCTAACCATAACCCTAGCCCGGAACGGAAACCCACCACCAGCCCTAAACCTTACCCCCAAGCCGTAGCCTACTCCTGGTCCATACGCTGGCACTGACCTGTGCGTCAGCACGTAGCCTGAACTTCCCACATTACCGTACCCTCACCTGTGCCCTAAGCCTTGCCATTCCCTAACCCTAACCCTAGTACGGAACGGAAACACACCACAAGCCCTACACCTAACCCCCAAGCCGTAGCCTACTCCTGGCCGGTACGCTGGCACTGACCCTTGCGTCAGCACGTAGCCTGACCCTCCCACGTTTCCGTACCCTCACCTGTGCCCTAAGACTTGCTGTTCCCTAACACTAAACCTAGCCTGGAACGGAAACCCTCCACCAGCCCTACACCTTACTCTATGCCGTAGCCTACACCTGGCCCGTACGCGGGCACTGACCTGTGCTTCAGCACGTAGCCTGACCCTCCCATGTTACCGTACGCTCACCTGTGCCCTAAGCCTTGTCGTTCCCTAACCCTAACCCTAGCCCGGCACGGAATCTCACCACCAGCTCTACAGCTTATCGTATGCCGTAGCCTAGTCCTGGCCCGTACGCTGGAACTGACCCGTGTGTCAGCATGTAGCCTGACCCACCCACGTTTCCGTAACCTCACCTGTGCCCTAAGCATTGCCGTTCCCTAACCCTAACCCTAGCCCGGAACAGAAACCCACCACCAGCCCTACACCTTACCCCAAGCCGTAGCCTATTCCTGGCCCGTACGCAGGCACTGACCCATTCATCAGCACGTAGCCTGACCCTCCCACGTTTCCGTACCCTCATCTGTGCCCTAAGCCTTGCCGTTCCCTAACCCTAACCCTAGCCCGGAACGGAAACCCACCACCAGCCCTACACCTTAACCTATGCCGTAGCCTACTCCTGGCCTGTACGGTGGCACTGACCCTTGCGTCAGCATGTAGCCTGACCCTCCCACGTTTCCGTACCCTCACCTGTGCCCTAAACCTTGCCGTTGTGTAACCCTAACCCTAGCCCGGAACGGAAACCCACCACCAGCCCTACACCTTACCCCCAAGCCGTAGCCTACTCCTGCCCCGTTCGGTGGCAGTAACCCTAGCATCAGCAAGTAGCCTGACCCTCCCACGTTTCTGTACCCTCACACGTGCCCTAAGCCTTGCCGTTCTGTAACCCTAACCCTAGACCGGAACGGAAACCCACCACCAGCCCTACACCTTTCCCTACGCCGTAGCCTATTCCTGGCTCGTACGCAGGCACTGACACTTTCATCAGCACTTAGCCTGAACCTCCCAGGTTTCTGTACCCTCACCTGTGCCCTAAGCCTTGCCGTTCACTAACCCTAACCCTAGCCCGGAACGGAAACCCACCACCAGCCCTACAACTTACCCCCAAGCCGTAGCCTACTCCTGGCCGGTACGCTGACACTGACACGTGCGTCAGCACGTAGCCTGACCCTCACACGTTTCCGTACCCTCACCTGTGCCCTAAGCCTTGCCGTTTCCTAACCCTAACCCTAGCCCGGAACAGAAACCCACCACCAGCCCTACACTCTACCCTACGCCATAGCCTATTCCTGGCCCGTACACTGGCACTGAGCCGTGCGTCAGCACGTAGCCTGACCCTCCCACGTTTCCGTACCCTCACCTGTGCCCTAAGCCTTGCCGTTCCCTAACCCTAACCCTAGCCCGGCACAGAAACCCACCACCAGCCCTACACTTTACCCTACGCCGTAGTCTACTCCGGGCCCGAACGCTGGCACTGACCGGTGCGTCAGCACGTAGCCTGACCCTCCCACGTTTCCGTACCCTCACCTGTGCCCTAAGCCTTGCTCTTCCCTAACCATAACCCTAGCCCTGAACGGAAACCCACCACCAGCCCTAAACCTTACCCACAAGCCGTAGCCTACACCTGGCCCGTACACTGGCACTGACCCGTGCGTCAGCACGTAGCCTGACCCTCCCACTTTTCTGTACCCTTACCTGAGCCCTAAGACTTGCCGTTCCCTAACCCTAACCCTAGACCGGAACGGAATCCCACCACCAGCCCTACACCTTACCATATGCCGTAGCCTACTCCTGGCCGGTACGCTGCCACTGAGCCGTGCATCAGCACGTAGCCTGACCCTCCCACGTTTCCGTACCCTCACCTATGCCCTAAGCCTTGCTCTTCCCTAACACTAACCCTAGGCCGGAACGGAAACCCACCACCAGCCCTACACTAACCCCCAAGCCGTAGCCTACTCCTGGCCGGTACGATGGCACAGACCCGTGCGTCAGCACGTAGCCTGACCCTCCCACGTTTCCGTACCCTCACCTGGGCCCTAAGCCTTGCCTTTCCCTAACCCTAACCCTAGCCCGGAACGGAAACCCACCACGAGCCCTAAACCTTAACCTACGCCGTAGCCTACTCCTGGCCTGTACGCTGGCACTGACCCATGCGTCAGCACGTAGCCTGACGCTCCCACGTTTCCGTACCCTCACCTGTGCCCTAAGCCTTGCCGTTCCCTAACCCTAACCCTAGCCCGAAATGGAAACCCACCACCAGCCCTACACTTTACCGTACGCCGTAGCCTACTCCTGGACCATACGCGGACACTGACGCATGCGTCAGCACGTAGCCTGACCCTCCCACGCTTCCGTAACCCTCACCAGTGCCCTAAGCCTTGCCGTTCCGTAACCCTAACCCTAGCACGGAACGGAAACGGACCACCAGCCCTACATCTTACCCCCAAGCCGTAGACTACTCCTGGCCCATACGATGGCACAGACCCGTGCGTCAGCACGTAGCCTGACCCTCCCACGTTTCCGTACCCTCAGCTGTGCCCTAAGCCTTGCCGTTCCCTAACCCTAACCCTAGCCCGGAACGGAAACCCACCACCAGCCCTAAACCTTTCCCTACGCCGTAGCCTACTCCTCGCCCGTACGCTGGCACTGACCCGTGCCTCAGCATGTAGTCTGACCCCCACACGTTTCCGTACCATCACCTGGGCCCTAAGCCTTGCCGTTCCCTAACCCTAACCCTAGCCCGGAACGGAAACCCAGCACAAGCCCTACACCATACCCTATGCCTTAGCCTATTCCTGGCCCGAACGCTGGCACTGACCCATGCGTCAGCACGTAGCCTGACCTTCCCACATTTCCGTAACTACACCTGTGCCGTAAGCCTTGCTGTTCCTTAACCCTAACCCTAGTACGGAACGGAAAACCACCACCAGCCCTGCACCTAACCTCCAAGCCATATCCTACTTATGGCCCGTACGCTGGCACTGACCCGTGCGTCAGCACGTAGCCTGACCCTCCCACGTTTCCGTACCCTCACCTCTGCCCTAAGCCTTGCCGTTCCCTAACCCTAACCCTAGACCGCAACGGAAACCCACCACCAGCCCTACACCTTACCCTACGCCGTCGCCTACTCCTGGCCCGTACACAGGCACTGACATGTGCGTCAGCACTTAGCCTGACCTTACCACATTTCTGTACCCTCACCTGTGACCTAAGGCTTGCCGTTCCCTAACCCTAACCCTAGTACGGAACGGAAACCCACCACCAGCCCTAAATCTAACGCCCAAACCATAGCCTACTCCTGCACCGTACGCTGGCACTGACACGTGCGTCACCATGTAGCCTGACCCTCCCACGTTTCCGTACCCTCAACTCTGCCCTAAGCCTTGCCGTTCCCTAACCATAACCCTAGCCTTGAATGGAAACCCGCCACCAGCCCTATATCTAACCCCCAAGCCGTAGCCTACTCCTGGCCGGTACGCTGGCACTGATCCTTGCGTCAGCACGTAGCCTGACCCTCCCAAGTTTCCGTACCCTCACCTGTGCCCTAATCCTTGACGTTCGCTAACCCTAACCCTAGCCTGGAACAGAATCCCACCACCAGCCCTACAACTTACCACCACGCCGTAGCCTACTCCTGGCCCATATGCTGGCACTGACACGTGCGTCAGCACATAGCCTGAACCTCCCAAGTTTCCGTAACCTCACCTGTGCCCTAAGCCTTGCCGTTCCCTAAACCTAACCCTATCCGGGAACGGAAACCCACCACCAGCCCTAAACCTTACCCTATGACGTAGCCTATACCTGGCCAGTACGCGGGTAATAGCCTGTGCTTCCGCACGTTGCCTGACCCTACAATGTTATCGTACCCTCACCTGTGCTCTAAGCCTTGCCATTCCATTTCCCTAACCCTAGCCCTGAACGGAAACCCACCACCATCCCTAAATCTTACCCACAAGCCGTAGCCTACTCCTGGCCCGTACGCTGGCACTGACCCGTGCATCATCACGTAGCCTGACCCTCCCACGTTTCCGTACCCTCACCTGTGCCCTAAGCCTTGCCGTTCCCTACCCCTAATCGTAGCCCGGAACGGAAACCCACCACCAGCCCTACATCTTACCCCCAAGCCGTAGCCTACTCCTGGCCCGTACGCTGGCACAGACCCGTGCATCAGCACGAAGCCTGACCCTCCCACGTTTGCGGACACTCACCTGTGCCCTAAGCCTTGCCGTTCCCTAACCCTAACCCTAGCCCGGAACCGAAACCCACCACCAGCCCTACACCTTTCCCTACGCCGTAGCCTATTCCTGGCTCATACGCAGGCACTGACCCTTTCATCAGCAAGTAGACTGACCCTCCCACGTTTCCGTACCCTCACCTGTGCCCTAAGCCTTGCCATTCACTAACCCTAACCCTAGCCCGGAACGGAAACCCACCACCAGCCCTACACCTTACTCTATTGCCGTAGCCTACACCTGGCCCGTACGCGGGCACTGACCTGTGCTTCAGCACGTAGCCTGACCCTCCCATGTTACCGTACGCTCACCTGTGCCCTAAGCCTTGTCGTTCCCTAACCCTAACCCTAGCCCGGCACGGAATCTCACCACCAGCTCTACAGCATATCGTATGCCGTAGCCTAGTCCTGGCCCGTACGCTGGCACTGACCCGTGTGTCAGCATGTAGCCTGACCCTCCCACGTTACCGTAACCTCACCTGTGCCCTAAGCATTGCCGTTCCCTAACCCTAACCCTAGCCCGGAACAGAAACCCACCACCAGCCCTACACCTTACCATACGCCGTAGCCTACTCCTGGCCCGTACGCTGGCACTGACCCGTGAGTCAGCACGTAGACTGACCCGCCCACATTTCCGTACCCTCACCTGTGCCCTAAGCCTTGCCGTTCCCTCACCCTAACCCTAGCCAAGAACGGAAACCCACCAGCAGCCCTAAACCATACCCTACACCATAGCCAACTCCTGGCCCGTACGGTGGCACTGACCAGTGCGTCAGCACGTAGCCTGACCCTCACACGTTTCCGTACCCTCACCTGTGCCCTAAGCCTTGTCGTTCCCTAACACTAACCCTAGTCCGGAACGGAAGCCCACCACCAGCCCTACAGCTTACCCCCGATCCATAGCCTATTCCTGGCCCGTACGCTGGAACTGACCCGTGCTTCAGCATGTAGCCTGACCCTCCCACGTTTCCGTACCCTCACCTGTGCCCTAAGCCTTGCCATTCCCTAACCCTAACCCTAGCCCGGAACGGAAACCCACCACCAGCCCTACACCTAACCCCCAAGCCGTAGCCTACTCCTGGCTGGTACGCTGGCACTGACCCGTTCATCAGCACGTAGCCTGACCCTCCCACGTTTCCGTACCCTCACCTGTGCCCTAAGCCTTGCCGTTCCCTAACCCTAACCCTAGTATGGAACGGAAACACACCACAAGCCCTACACCTAACCCCCAAGCCGTAGCCTACTCCTGGCCGGTACGCTGGCACTGACCCGTGCGTCAGCACGTAGCCTGACCCTCCCACGTTTCCGTACCCTCACCTGTGCCCTAAGACTTGCTGTTCCCTAACACTAAACCTAGCCTGGAACGGAAACACACCATCAGCCCTACACCTAACCACCAAGCCGTAGCCTACTCCTGGCCGGTACACTGGCACTGACCCGTGCGTCAGCACGTAGCCTGACCCTCCCACGTTTCCGTACCCTCACCTGTGCCCTAAGCCTTGCCGTTCCCTAACCCTAACCCTAGCCCGGAACGGAAACCCACCACTAGCCCTAAACCTTTTCCTACGCCGTAGCCTACACATGGCCCGTACGCTGGCACTGACCCATGCGTCAGCACGTTGTCTGACACTCCCACGTTTCCGTACCCTCACCTGGGCCCTAAGCCTTGACGTTTCCTAACCCTAACACTAGCCCATGAACG
The DNA here is from genome assembly GCF_964341445.2 of Mesoplodon mirus. Lineage (NCBI taxonomy): Eukaryota > Metazoa > Chordata > Mammalia > Artiodactyla > Ziphiidae > Mesoplodon > Mesoplodon mirus. Next base: position 3,282,362 of record NW_028295810.1, read on the forward strand.
GAAACCCACCACCAGCCCTACACCTTACCCTACGCCGTAGCATACTCCTGGCCCGTACGCTGGCACTGACCCGTGCGTCAGCACGTAGCCTAACCCTCTCACGTTTCCGAACCCTCACCTGTGCTGTAAGCCTTGCCGTTCCCTAACCCTAACCCTAGCCCTGAACGGAAACCCACCACCAGCCCTACACCTTACCCCCAAGCCGTAGCCTATTCCTGGCCGGTACGCTGGCACTGACCCGTGTGTCAGCATGTAGCCTGACCCTCCCTCGTTTCCGTACCCTCACCTGTGCCCTAAGCCTTGCCGTTCCCTAACCCTAACACTAGTCGGAACGGAAACACACCACCAGCCCTACACCTAACCCACAAGCCGTAGCTTACTCCCGGCCAGTACGCTGGCACTGACCCGTGCATCATCACGTAGCCTGACCCTCCCACGTTTCCGTACAATCACCTGTGCCCTAAGCCTTGCCGTTCCCTAACCCTAATCGTAGCCCGGAACGGAAACCCACCACCAGCCCTACACCTTACCCCCAAGCCGTAGCCTACTCCTGGCCCGTACGCTGGCACAGACCCGTGCGTCAGCACGAAGCCTGACCCTCCCACGTTTGCGGACACTCACCTGTGCCCTAAGCCTTGCCGTTCCCTAACCCTAACCCTAGCCCTGAACCGAAACCCACCACCAGCCCTACACCTTTCCCTACGCCGTAGCCTATTCCTGGCTCATACGCAGGCACTGACCCTTTCATCAGCAAGTAGACTGAACCTCCCACGTTTCCGTACCCTCACCTGTGCCCTAAGCCTTGCCATTCACTAACCCTAACCCTAGCCCGGAATGGAAACCCACCACCAGCCCTACACCTTACTCTATGCCGTAGCCTACACCTGGCCCGTACGCGGGCACTGACCTGTGCTTCAGCACGTAGCCTGACCCTCCCATGTTACCGTACGCTCGCCTGTGCCCTAAGCCTTGTCGTTCCCAACCCTAACCCTAGCCCGGCACGGAATCTCACCACCAGCTCTACAGCTTATCGTATGCCGTTGCCTAGTCCTGGCCCGTACGCTGGCACTGACCCGTGTGTCAGCATGTAGCCTGACCCTCCCACGTTTCCGTAACCTCACCTGTGCCCTAAGCATTGCCGTTCCCTAACCCTAACCCTAGCCTGGAACAGAAACCCACCACCAGCCCTACACCTTACCATACGCCGTAGCCTACTCCTGGCCCGTACGCTGGCACTGACCCGTGAGTCCGCACGTAGACTGACCCTCCCACATTTCCGTACCCTCACCTGTGCCCTAAGCCTTGCCGTTCCCTAACCCTAACCCTAGTGTGGAACGGAAACAAACCACAAGCCCTACACCTAACCCCCAAGCCATAGCCTAATGCTGGCCCGTACGCTGGCACTGGCCCGTGCGTCAGCACGAAGCCTGCCCCTCCCACGTTTCCGTACCCTCACCTGTGCCCTAAGCCTTGCTGTTCCCTAACACTAAACCTTGCCTGGAAAGGAAACCCACCACCAGCCCTACACCTAACCACCAAGCCGTAGCCTACTCCTGGCCCGTACGCTGGCACTGACCCGTGCGTCAGCACGTAGCCTTACCCTCCCACGTTTCCGTATCCTCACCTGTGCCCTAAGCCTTGCCGTTCCCTAACCCTAACTCTAGCCCGGAACGGAAACCCACCGCGAGCCCTAGACCTTACCCTACGCCGTAGCCTATTGCTGGCCTGTACGCTGGCACTGACCCATGCGTCACAAGGTAGCCTGACCCTCCCACGTTTCCGTACACTCACCTGTGCCCTAAGCCTTACCATTACCTAACCCTAACCCTAGCCCGGAACGGAAACCCACCACCAGCCCTAAACCTTTCCCTACGCCGTAGCCTAATCATGGCCCGTACGGTGGCACTGACCTGTGCGTCAGCATGTAGACAGACACCCCCAAGTTTCCATACCCTCACCTGGGCCCTAAAACTTGCCGTTCCCTAACCCTAACCCTAGCCCGGAACGGAAACCCACCACAAGCCCAACAACTAACGCACAAGCCATAGCCTTGTCCGGGCCCGTACGCTGGCACTGACCCATGCGGCAGTACGTAGCCTGACCCTCCCACGTTTCCGTACCCTCACCTGTGCCCTAAGCCTTGCCGTTGCCTAACCCTAACCGTAGCCCGAAACGGAAACCCACCACCAGCCCTACACCTTTTCCTACGCCGTAGTCTATTCCTGGCCCGTACGCAGGCACTGACCCTTTCTTCAGCACGTAGCCTGATCCTCCCACGTTTCCGTACACTCACCTGTGCCCTAAGCCTTACCGTTCCCTATCCCTAACCCTAGCCTGGAACGGAAACCCACCACCAGCCCTACACTAACCCCCAAGCCGTAGCCTACTCCTGGCCGGTACGATGGCACAGACCCGTGCGTCAGCACGTAGCCTGACCCTCCCACGTTTCCGTACCCTCACCTGGGCCCTAAGCCTTGCCTTTCCCTAACCCTAACCCTAGCCCGGAACGGAAACCCACCACGAGCCCTAAACCTTAACCTACGCCGTAGCCTACTCCTGGCCTGTACGCTGGCACTGACCCATTCGTCAGCACGTAGCCTGACGCTCCCACGTTTCCGTACCCTCACCTGTGCCCTAAGCCTTGCCGTTCCCTAACCCTAACCCTAGTCCGGAACGGAAACACACCACCAGCCCTACACCTTACCCCCAAGCCGTAGCCTACTCCTGGCCCGTACACAGGCACTGACATGTGCGTCAGCACTTAGCCTGACCTTACCACATTTCCGTACCCTCACCTGTGACCTAAGGCTTGCCGTTCCCTAACCCTAACCCTAGTACGGAACGGAAACCCACCACCAGCCCTAAATCTAACGCCCAAACCATAGCCTACTCCTGCACCGTACGCTGGCACTGACCCGTGCGTCACCATGTAGCCTGACCCTCCCACGTTTCCGTACCCTCAACTCTGCCCTAAGCCTTGCCGTTCCCTAACCATAACCCTAGCCTTGAATGGAAACCCGCCACCAGCCCTATATCTAACCCCCAAGCCGTAGCCTACTCCTGGCCGGTACGCTGGCACTGATCCTTGCGTCAGCACGTAGCCTGACCCTCCCAAGTTTCCGTACCCTCACCTGTGCCCTAATCCTTGACGTTCGCTAACCCTAACCCTAGCCTGGAACAGAAACCCACCACCAGCCCTACAACTTACCACCACGCCGTAGCCTACTCCTGGCCCATATGCTGGCACTGACACGTGCGTCAGCACATAGCCTGAACCTCCCAAGTTTCCGTAACCTCACCTGTGCCCTAAGCCTTGCCGTTCCCTAAACCTAACCCTATCCGGGAACGGAAACCCACCACCAGCCCTAAACATTACCCTATGACGTAGCCTATACCTGGCCAGTACGCGGGTAATAGCCTGTGCTTCCGCACGTTGCCTGACCCTACCATGTTACCGTACCCTCACCTGTGCTCTAAGCCTTGCCATTCCATTTCCCTAACCCTAGCCCTGAACGGAAACCCACCACCATCCCTAAATCTTACCCACAAGCCGTAGCCTACTCCTGGCCCGTACGCTGGCACTGACCCGTGCATCATCACGTAGCCTGACCCTCCCACGTTTCCGTACCCTCACCTGTGCCCTAAGCCTTGCCGTTCCCTACCCCTAATCGTAGCCCGGAACGGAAACCCACCACCAGCCCTACACCTTACCCCCAAGCCGTAGCCTACTCCTGGCCCGTACGCTGGCACAGACCCGTGCATCAGCACGAAGCCTGACCCTCCCACGTTTGCGGACACTCACCTGTGCCCTAAGCCTTGCCGTTCCCTAACCCTAACCCTAGCCCGGAACGGAAACCCACCACCAGCCCTACACCTTTCCCTACGCCGTAGCCTATTCCTGGCTCATACGCAGGCACTGACCCTTTCATCAGCAAGTAGACTGACCCTCCCACGTTTCCGTACCCTCACCTGTGCCCTAAGCCTTGCCATTCACTAACCCTAACCCTAGCCCGGAACGGAAACCCACCACCAGCCCTACACCTTACTCTATGCCGTAGCCTACACCTGGCCCGTACGCGGGCACTGACCTGTGCTTCAGCACGTAGCCTGACCCTCCCATGTTACCGTACGCTCACCTGTGCCCTAAGCCTTGTCGTTCCCTAACCCTAACCCTAGCCCGGCACGGAATCTCACCACCAGCTCTACAGCATATCGTATGCCGTAGCCTAGTCCTGGCCCGTACGCTGGCACTGACCCGTGTGTCAGCATGTAGCCTGACCCTCCCACGTTTCCGTAACCTCACCTGTGCCCTAAGCATTGCCGTTCCCTAACCCTAACCCTAGCCCGGAACAGAAACCCACCACCAGCCCTACACCTTACCATACGCCGTAGCCTACTCCTGGCCCGTACGCTGGCACTGACCCGTGAGTCAGCACGTAGACTGACCCTCCCACATTTCCGTACCCTCACCTGTGCCCTAAGCCTTGCCGTTCCCTCACCCTAACCCTAGCCAAGAACGGAAACCCACCAGCAGCCCTAAACCTTACCCTACACCATAGCCAACTCCTGGCCCGTACGGTGGCACTGACCAGTGCGTCAGCACGTAGCCTGACCCTCACACGTTTCCGTACCCTCACCTGTGCCCTAAGCCTTGTCGTTCCCTAACACTAACCCTAGTCCGGAACGGAAGCCCACCACCAGACCTACAGCTTACCCCCGATACATAGCCTATTCCTGGCCCGTACGCTGGAACTGACCCGTGCTTCAGCATGTAGCCTGACCCTCCCACGTTTCCGTACACTCACCTGTGCCCTAAGCCTTGCCATTCCCTAACCCTAACCCTAGCCCGGAACGGAAACCCACCACCAGCCCTACACCTAACCCCCAAGCCGTAGCCTACTCCTGCCTGGTACGCTGGCACTGACCCGTTCATCAGCACGTAGCCTGACCCTCCCACGTTTCCGTACCCTCACCTGTGCCCTAAGCTTTGCCGTTCCCTAACCCTAACCCTAGTACGGAACGGAAACACACCACAAGCCCTACACCTAACCCCGAAGCCGTAGCCTACTCCTGGCCGGTACGCTGGCACTGACCCGTGCGTCAGCACGTAGCCTGACCCTCCCACGTTTCCGTACCCTCACCTGTGCCCTAAGACTTGCTGTTCCCTAACACTAAACCTAGCCTGGAACGGAAACACACCATCAGCCCTACACCTAACCACCAAGCCGTAGCCTACTCCTGGCCGGTACGCTGGCACTGACCCGTGCGTCAGCACGTAGCCTGACCCTCCCACGTTTCCGTACCCTCACCTGTGCCCTAAGCCTTGCCGTTCCCTAACCCTAACCCTAGCCCGGAACGGAAACCCACCACTAGCCCTAAACCTTTCCCTACGCCGTAGCCTACCCATGGCCCATACGCTGGCACTGACCCATGCGTCAGCACGTTGTCTGACACTCCCACGTTTCCGTACCCTCACCTGGGCCCTAAGCCTTGATGTTTCCTAACCCTAACCCTAGCCCATGAACGGAAACCCACCACCAGCCCTACACCTTACCCTATGCCGTAGCATACTCCTGGCCCGTACGCTGGCACTGACCCGTGCGTCAGCACGTAGCCTAACCCTCTCACGTTTCCGAACCCTCACCTGTGCTGTAAGCCTTGCCGTTCCCTAACCCTAACCCTAGCCCTGAACGGAAACCCACCACCAGCCCTACACCTTACCCCCAAGCCGTAGCCTACTCCTGGCCGGTACGCTGGCACTGACCCGTGTGTCAGCATGTAGCCTGACCCTCCCTCGTTTCCGTACCCTCACCTGTGCCCTAAGCCTTGCCGTTCCCTAACCCTAACACTAGTCCGGAACGGAAACACACCACCAGCCCTACACCTAACCCCCAAGCCGTGGCTTATTCCCGGCCAGTACGCTGGCACTGACCCGTGCATCATCACGTAGCCTGACCCTCCCACGTTTCTGTACAATCACCTGTGCCCTAAGCCTTGCCGTTCCCTAACCCTAATCGTAGCCCGGAACGGAAACCCACCACCAGCCCTACACCTTACCCCCAAGCCGTAGCCTACTCCTGGCCCGTACGCTGGCACAGACCCGTGCGTCAGCACGTAGCCTGAACTTCCCACATTACCGTACCCTCACCTGTGCCCTAAGCCTTGCCGTTCCCTAACCCTAACCCTAGTACGGAACGGAAACACACCACAAGCCCTACAACTAACCCCCAAGCCGTAGCCTACTCCTGGCTGGTACGCTGGCACTGACCCGTTCATCAGCACGTAGCCTGACCCTCCCACGTTTCCGTACCCTCACCTGTGCCCTAAGACTTGCTGTTCCCTAACACTAAACCTAGCCTGGAACGGAAAACCACCACCAGCCCTACACCTTACTCTATGCCGTAGCCTACACCTGGCCCGTACGCGGGCACTGACCTGTGCTTCAGCACGTAGCCTGACCCTCCCATGTTACCGTACGCTCACCTGTGCCCTAAGCCTTGTCGTTCCCTAACCCTAACCCTAGCCCTGCACGGAATCTCACCACCAGCTCTACAGCTTATCGTATGCCGTAGCCTAGTCCTGGCCCGTACGCTGGCACTGACCCGTGTGTCAGCATGTAGCCTGACCCTCCCACGTTTCCGTAACCTCACCTGTGCCCTAAGCATTGCCGTTCCCTAACCCTAACCCTAGCCCGGAACAGAAACCCACCACCAGCCCTACACTTTACCCCAAGCCGTAGCCTATTCCTGGCCCGTACGCAGGCACTGACCCTTTCATCAGCACGTAGCCTGACCCTCCCACGTTTCCGTACCCTCATCTGTGCCCTAAGCCTTGCCGTTCCCTAACCCTAACCCTAGCCCGGAACGGAAACCCACCACCAGCCCTACACCTTAACCTACGCCGTAGCCTACTCCTGGCCTGTACGGTGGCACTGACCCTTGCGTCAGCATGTAGCCTGACCCTCCCACGTTTCCGTACCCTCACCTGTGCCCTAAACCTTGCCGTTCTGTAACCCTAACCCTAGCCCGGAACGGAAACCCACCACCAGCCCTACACCTTACCCCCAAGCCGTAGCCTACTCCTGGCCCGTTCGGTGGCAGTAACCCTAGCATCAGCAAGTAGCCTGACCCTCCCACGTTTCTGTACCCTCACACGTGCCCTAAGCCTTGCCGTTCTGTAACCCTAACCCTAGACCGGAACGGAAACCCACCACCAGCCCTACACCTTTCCCTACGACGTAGCCTATGCCTGGCTCGTACGCAGGCAGTGACACTTTCATCAGCACTTAGCCTGAACCTCCCAGGTTTCTGTACCCTCACCTGTGCCCTAAGCCTTGCCGTTCACTAACCCTAACCCTAGCCCGGAACGGAAACCCACCACCAGCCCTACAACTTACCCCCAAGCCGTAGCCTACTCCTGGCCGGTACGCTGGCACTGACACGTGCGTCAGCACGTAGCCTGACCCTCACACGTTTCCGTACCCTCACCTGTGCCCTAAGCCTTGCCGTTTCCTAACCCTAACCCTAGCCCGGAACAGAAACCCACCACCAGCCCTACACTCTACCCTACGCCATAGCCTATTCCTGGCCCGTACACTGGCACTGAGCCGTGCGTCAGCACGTAGCCTGACCCTCCCACGTTTCCGTACCCTCACCTGTGCCCTAAGCCTTGAGGTTCCCTAACCCTAACTCTAGCCCGGAACAGAAAACCACCAACATCCCTACAACTTACGACCACGCCGTAGCCTACTCCTGGCCCATATGCTGGCACTGACACGTGCGTCAGCACGTAGCCTGTCCCTCCCACGTTTCCGTAACCTCACCTGTGCCCTAAGCCTTGCCGTTTCCTAACCTTAACCCTAGCCCGGAACGGAAACCCACCACCAGCCCTACACCTTACACTATGCCGTAGCCTACACCTGGCCCGTACGCGGGCACTGACCTGTGCTTCAGCACGTAGCCTGACCCTCCCATTTTACTGTACTCTCACCTGGGCCCTAAGCCTTGCCGTTCCCTAACCCTAACCCGAGCCTGGCACGGAATCCCACCCCCAGCCCTACACCTTATCGTATGCCGTAGCCTAGTCCTGGCCCGTACGCTGGCACTGACCCGTGCGTCAACATATAGCCTGACCCTCCCACGTTTCCGTACCCTCACCTGTGCCCTAAGCCTTGCCGTTCCCTAACCCTAACCCTAGCCCGGAACGGAAACCCACCACAATCCCTACACCTTACCATACGCCGTAGCCTACTCCTGGCCCGTACGCTGGCACTGACCCGTGAGTCAGCACGTAGACTGACCCTCCCACATTTCCGTACCCTCACCTGTGCCCTAAGCCTTGCCGTTCCCTCACCCTAACCCTAGCCAAGAACGGAAACCCACCAGCAGCCCTAAACCTTACCCTACACCATAGCCTACTCCTGGCCCGTACGGTGGCACTGACCAGTGCGTCAGCACGTAGCCTGACCCTCACACGTTTCCGTACCCACACCTGTGCCCTAAGCCTTGTCGTTCCCTAACACTAACCCTAGACCGGAACGGAAGCCCACCACCAGCCCTACAGCTTACCCCCGATCCATAGCCTATTCCTGGCCCGTACGCTGGCACTGACCCGTGCTTCAGCATGTAGCCTGACCCTCCCATGTTTCCGTACCCTCACCTGTGCCCTAAGCCTTGCCATTCCCTAACCCTAACCCTAGCCCGGAACGGAAACCCACCACCAGCCCTACAACTAACCCCCAAGCCGTAGCCTACTCCTGGCTGGTACGCTGGCACTGACCCGTTCATCAGCACGTAGCCTGACCCTCCCACGTTTCCGTACCCTCACCTGTGCCCTAAGCCTTGCCGTTCCCTATCCCTAACCCTAGCCCGGAACGGAAACCCACCACCAGCCCTAAAACTTACCCCAAAGCCGTAGCCTATTCCTGGACCTTATGCTGGCACTGACCCGTGCGTCAGCACGTAGCCTGACCCTCCCACGTTTGCGGACCCTCACCTGTGCCCTAAGCCTTGCCATTCCCTAACCCTAACCCTAGACCGGAACGGAAACCCACCACCAGGCCTACACCTTTCCCTACGCCGTAGCCTATTCCTGGCCCGTACGCAGGCACTGACCCGTGAGTCAGCACGTAGCCTGACCCTCCCACGTTTCCGTACCCTCACCTGTGCCCTAAGCCTTGCCGTTCCCTAACCCTAACCCTAGCCCGGAACGGAAACCCACCACCAGCCCTAAACCTAACCCCCAAGCCGTAGCCTACTCCTGGTCCATATGCTGGCACTGACCTGTGCGTCAGCACGTAGCCTGAACTTCCCACATTACCGTACCCTCACCTGTGCCCTAAGCCTTGCCGTTCCCTAACCCTAACCCTAGCCCGGAACGGAAACCCACCACCAGCCCTACACCTTAACCTACGCCGTAGCCTACTCCTGGCCTGTACGGTGGCACTGACCCTTGTGTCAGCATGTAGCCTGACCGTCCCACGTTTCCGTACCCTCACCTGTGGCCTAAGCCTTGCCGTTCCGAAACCCTAAACCTAGCCTGGAACGGAAACCCACCACCAGCCCTACAACTTACCCGCAAGCCATAGCCTACTCCTGGCCCGTTCGGTGGCACTAACCCTAGCATCAGCAAGTAGCCTGACCCTCCCACGTTTCTGTACCCTCACACGTGTCCTAAGCCTTGCCGTTCTGTAACCCTAACCCTAGACCGGAACGGAAACCCACCACCAGCCCTATACCTTTCCCTACGCCGTAGCCTATTCCTGGCTCGTACGCAGGCACTGACACTTTCATCAGCACTTAGCCTGAACCTCCCAGGTTTCTTTACCCTCACCTGTGCCCTAAGCCTTGCCGTTCACTAACCCTAACCCTAGCCCGGAATGGAAACCCACCACCAGCCCTACAACTTACCCCCAAGCCGTAGCCTACACCTGGCCTGTACGCTGGCACTGACACGTGCGTCAGCACGTAGCCTGACCCTCACACGTTTCCGTACCCTCACCTGTGCCCTAAGCCTTGCCGTTTCCTATCCCTAACCCTAGCCCGGAACAGAAACCCACCACCAGCCCTACACTCTACCCTACGCCATAGCCTATTCCTGGCCCGTACACTGGCACTGAGCCGTGCGTCAGCACGTAGCCTGACCCTCCCACGTTTCCGTACCCTCACCTGTGCCCTAAGCCTTGAGGTTCCCTAACCCTAACTCTAGCCCGGAACAGAAAACCACCAACATCCCTACAACTTACGACCACGCCGTAGCCTACTCCTACCCCATATGCTGGCACTGACACGTGCGTCAGCACGTATCCTGTCCCTCCCACGTTTCCGTAACCTCACCTGTGCCCTAAGCCTTGCCGTTTCCTAACCTTAACCCTAGCCCGGAACGGAAACCCACCACCAGTCCTACACCGTACACTATGCCGTAGCCTACACCTGGCCCGTACGCGGGCACTGACCTGTGCTTCAGCACGTAGCCTGACCCTCCCATGTTACTGTACTCTCACCTGGGCCCTAAGCCTTGCCGTTCCCTAACCCTAATCCGAGCCTGGCACGGAATCCCACCCCCAGCCCTACACCTTATCGTATGCCGTAGCCTAGTCCTGGCCCGTACGCTGGCACTGACCCGTGCGTCAACATATAGCCTGACCCTCCCACGTTTCCGTACCCTCACCTGTGCCCTAAGCCTTGCCTTTCCCTAACCCTAACCCTAGCCCGGAACGGAAACCCACCACAATCCCTACACCTTACCATACGCCGTAGCCTACTCCTGGCCCATACGCTGGCACTGACCCGTGAGTCAGCACGTAGACTGACCCTCCCACATTTCCGTACCCTCACCTGTGCCCTAAGCCTTGCCGTTCCCTAACCCTAACCCTAGCCCGGAATGGAAACCCACCACCAGCCCTAAACCTTACCCCCAAGCCGTAGCCTACTCCTGGTCCATACGCTGGCAATGACCTGTGCGTCAGCACGTAGCCTGAACTTCCCACATTACCGTACACTCACCTGTGCCCTAAGCCTTGCCGTTCCCTAACCCTAACCCTAGTACGGAACGGAAGCACACCACAAGCCCTACACCTAACCCCCAAGCCGTAGCCTACTCCTGGCCGGTACGCTGGCACTGACCCGTGGGTCAGCACGTAGCCTGACCCTCCCACGTTTCCGTACCCTCACCTGTGCCCTAAGATTTGCTGTTCCCTAACACTAAACCTAGCCTGGAACGGAAACACACCATCAGCCCTACACCTAACCACCAAGCCGTAGCCTACTCCTGGCTGGTACGCTGGCACTGACCCGTGCGTCAGCACGTAGCCTGACCCTCCCACGTTTCCGTACCCTCACCTGTGCCCTAAGCCTTGCCGTTCCCTAACCCTAACCCTAGCCCGGAACGGAAACCCACCACTAGCCCTAAACCTTTCCCTACGCCGTAGCCTACACCTGGCCCGTACGCTGGCACTGACCCATGCGTCAGCACGTTGTCTGACCCTCCCACGTTTCCGTACCCTCACCTGGGCCCTAAGCCTTGCCGTTTCCTAACCCTAACCCTAGCCCATGAACGGAAACCCACCACCAGCCCTACACCTTACCCTACGCCGTAGCATACTCCTGGCCCGTACGCTGGCACTGACCCGTGCGTAAGCACGTAGCCTAACCCTCTCACGTTTCCGAACCCTCACCTGTGCTGTAAGCCTTGCCGTTCCCTAACCCTAACCCTAGTCCGGAACGGAAGCCCACCACCAGCCCTACAGCTTACCCCCGATCCATAGCCTATTCCTGGCCCGTACGCTGGCACTGACCCGTGCTTCTGCATGTAGCCTGACCCTCCCACGTTTCCGTACCCTCACCTGTGCCCTAAGCCTTGCCATTCCCTAACCCTAACCCTAGCCCGGAACGGAAACACACCACCTGCCCTACAACTAACCCCCAAGCCGTAGCCTACTCCTGGCTGTTACGCTGGCACTGACCCGTTCATCAGCACGTAGCCTGACCCTCCCACGTTTCCGTACCCTCACCTGTGCCCTAAGCCTTGCCGTTCCCTATCCCTAACCCTAGCCCGGAACGGAAACCCACCACCAGCCCTAAAACTTACCCCAAAGCCGTAGCCTATTCCTGGACCTTATGCTGGCACTGACCCGTGTGTCAGCACGTAGCCTGACCCTCCCACGTTTGCGGACCCTCACCTGTGCCCTAAGCCTTGCCATTCCCTAACCCTAACCCTAGACCGGAACGGAAACCCACCACCAGCCCTACACCTTTCCCTACGCCGTAGCCTATTCCTGGCCCGTACGCAGGCACTGACCCTTTCATCAGCACGTAGCCTGACCCTCCCACGTTTCCGTACCCTCACCTGTGCCCTAAGCCTTGCCGTTCCCTAACCCTAACCCTAGCCCGGAACGGAAACCCACCACCAGCCCTAAACCTAACCCCCAAGCCGTAGCCTACTCCTGGTCCATACGCTGGCACTGACCTGTGCGTCAGCATGTAGCCTGAACTTCCCACATTACCGTACCCTCACCTGTGCCCTAAGCCTTGCCGTTCCCTAACCCTAACCCTAGCCCGGAACGGAAACCCACCACCAGCCCTACACCTTAACCTACGCCGTAGCCTACTCCTGGCCTGTACGGTGGCACTGACCCTTGCGTCAGCATGTAGCCTGACCCTCCCACGTTTCCGTACCCTCACCTGTGGCCTAAGCCTTGCCGTTCCGAAACCCTAAACCTAGCCTGGAACGGAAACCCACCACCAGCCCTACACCTTACCCCCAAGCCATAGCCTACTCCTGGCCCGTTCGGTGGCACTAACCCTAGCATCAGCACGTAGCCTGACCCTCCCACGTTTCTGTACCCTCACACGTGCCCTAAGCCTTGCCGTTCTGTAACCCTAACCCTAGACCGGAACGGAAACCCACCACCAGCCCTACACCTTTCCCTACGCCGTAGCCTATTCCTGGCTCGTACGCAGGCACTGACACTTTCATCAGCACTTAGCCTGAACCTCCCAGGTTTCTGTACCCTCACCTGTGCCCTAAGCCTTGCCGTTCACTAACCCTAACCCTAGCCCGGAACGGAAACCCACCACCAGCCCTACAACTTACCCCCAAGCCGTAGCCTACTCCTGGCCTGTACGCTGGCACTGACACGTGCGTCAGCACGTAGCCTGACCCTCACACGTTTCCGTACCCTCACCTGTGCCCTAAGCCTTGCCGTTTCCTAACCCTAACCCTAGCCCGGAACAGAAACCCACCACCAGCCCTACACTCTACCCTACGCCATAGCCTATTCCTGGCCCGTACACTGGCACTGAGCCGTGCGTCAGCACGTAGCCTGACCCTCCCACGTTTCCGTACCCTCACCTGTGCCCTAAGCCTTGAGGTTCCCTAACCCTAACTCTAGCCCGGAACAGAAAACCACCAACAGCCCTACAACTTACGACCACGCCGTAGCCTACTCCTACCCCATATGCTGGCACTGACACGTGCGTCAGCACGTAGCCTGTCCCTCCTACGTTTCCGTAACCTCACCTGTGCCCTAAGCCTTGCCGTTTCCTAACCTTAACCCTAGCCCGGAACGGAAACCCACCACCAGCCCTACACCGTACACTATGCCGTAGCCTACACCTGGCCCGTACGCGGGCACTGACCTGTGCTTCAGCACGTAGCCTGACCCTCCCATGTTACTGTACTCTCACCTGGGCCCTAAGCCTTGCCGTTCCCTAACCCTAATCCGAGCCTGGCACGGAATCCCACCCCCAGCCCTACACCTTATCGTATGCCGTAGCCTAGTCCTGGCCCGTACGCTGGCACTGACCCGTGCGTCAACATATAGCCTGACCCTCCCACGTTTCCGTACCCTCACCTGTGCCCTAAGCCTTGCCTTTCCCTAACCCTAACCCTAGCCCGGAACGGAAACCCACCACAATCCCTACACCTTACCATACGCCGTAGCCTACTCCTGGCCCATACGCTGGCACTGACCCGTGAGTCAGCACGTAGACTGACCCTCCCACATTTCCGTACCCTCACCTGTGCCCTAAGCCTTGCCGTTCCCTAACCCTAACCCTAGCCCGGAATGGAAACCCACCACCAGCCCTAAACCTTACCCCCAATCCGTAGCCTACTCCTGGTCCATACGCTGGCAATGACCTGTGCGTCAGCACGTAGCCTGAACTTCCCACATTACCGTACACTCACATGTGCCCTAAGCCTTGCCGTTCCCTAACCCTAACCCTAGTACGGAACGGAAACACACCACAAGCCCTACACCTAACCCCCAAGCCGTAGCCTACTCCTGGCCGGTACGCTGGCACTGACCCGTGGGTCAGCACGTAGCCTGACCCTCCCACGTTTCCGTACCCTAACCTGTGCCCTAAGACTTGCTGTTCCCTAACACTAAACCTAGCCTGGAACGGAAACACACCATCAGCCCTACACCTAACCACCAAGCCGTAGCCTACTCCTGGCCGGTACGCTGGCACTGACCCGTGCGTCAGCACGTAGCCTGACCCTCCCACGTTTCCGTACCCTCACCAGTGCCCTAAGCCTTGCCGTTCCCTAACCCTAACCCTAGCCCGGAACGGAAACCCACCACTAGCCCTAAACCTTTCCCTACGCCGTAGCCTACACCTGGCCCGTACGCTGGCACTGACCCATGCGTCAGCACGTTGTCTGACCCTCCCACGTTTCCGTACCCTCACCTGGGCCCTAAGCCTTGCCGTTTCCTAACCCTAACCCTAGCCCATGAACGGAAACCCACCACCAGCCCTACACCTTACCCTACGCCGTAGCATACTCCTGGCCCGTACGCTGGCACTGACCCGTGCGTCAGCACGTAGCCTAACCCTCTCACGTTTCCGAACCCTCACCTGTGCTGTAAGCCTTGCCGTTCCCTAACCCTAACCCTAGTCCGGAACGGAAGCCCACCACCAGCCCTACAGCTTACCCCCGATCCATAGCCTATTCCTGGCCCGTACGCTGGCACTGACCCGTGCTTCAGCATGTAGCCTGACCCTCCCACGTTTCCGTACCCTCACCTGTGCCCTAAGCCTTGCCATTCCCTAACCCTAACCCTAGCCCGGAACGGAAACACACCACCTGCCCTACAACTAACCCCCAAGCCGTAGCCTACTCCTGGCTGTTACGCTGGCACTGACCCGTTCATCAGCATGTAGCCTGACCCTCCCACGTTTCCGTACCCTCACCTGTGCCCTAAGCCTTGCCGTTCCCTATCCCTAACCCTAGCCCGGAACGGAAACCCACCACCAGCCCTAAAACTTACCCCAAAGCCGTAGCCTATTCCTGGACCTTATGCTGGCACTGACCCGTGCGTCAGCACGTAGCCTGACCCTCCCACGTTTGCGGACCCTCACCTGTGCCCTAAGCCTTGCCATTCCCTAACCCTAACCCTAGACCGGAACGGAAACCCACCACCAGCCCTACACCTTTCCCTACGCCGTAGCCTATTCCTGGCCCGTACGCAGGCACTGACCCTTTCATCAGCACGTAGCCTGACCCTCCCACGTTTCCGTACCCTCACCTGTGCCCTAAGCCTTGCCGTTCCCTTACCCTAACCCTAGCCCGGAACGGAAACCCACCACCAGCCCTAAACCTTACCCCCAAGCCGTAGCCTACTCCTGGTCCATACGCTGGCACTGACCTGTGCGTCAGCACGTAGCCTGAACTTCCCACATTACCGTACCCTCACCTGTGCCCTAAGCCTTGCCGTTCCCTAACCCTAACCCTAGTCCGGAACGGAAACACACCACCAGCCCTACACCTAACCCCCAAGCCGTAGCTTACTCCCGGCCAGTACGCTGGCACTGACCCGTGCATCATCACGTAGCCTGACCCTCCCACGTTTCCGTACACTCACCTGTGCCCTAAGCCTTGCCGTTCCCTAACCCTAACCCTAGCCCGGAACCGAAACCCACCACCAGCCCTACACCTTACCCCCAAGCCGTAGCCTACTCCTGGCCCGTACGCTGGCACAGACCCGTGCATCAGCACGAAGCCTGACCCTCCCACGTTTGCGGAAACTCACCTGTGCCCTAAGCCTTGCCGTTCCCTAACCCTAACCCTAGCCCGGAACCGAAACCCACCACCAGCCCTACACCTTTCCCTATGCCGTAGCCTATTCCTGGCTCATACGCAGGCACTGACCCTTTCATCAGCAAGTAGACTGACCCTCCCACGTTTCCGTACCCTCACCTGTGCCCTAAGCCTTGCCATTCACTAACCCTAACGCTAGCCCGGAACGGAAACCCACCACCAGCCCTACACCTTACTCTATGCCGTAGCCTACACCTGGCCCGTACGCGGGCACTGACCTGTGCTTCAGCACGTAGCCTGACCCTCCCATGTTACCGTACGCTCACCTGTGCCCTAAGCCTTGTCGTTCCCAACCCTAACCCTAGCCCGGCACGGAATCTCACCACCAGCTCTACAACTTATCATATGCCGTAGCCTAGTCCTGGCCCGTACGCTGGCACTGACCCGTGTGTCAGCATGTAGCCTGACCCTCCCACGTTTCCGTAACCTCACCTGTGCCCTAAGCATTGCCGTTCCCTAACCCTAACCCTAGCCCGGAACAGAAACCCACCACCAGCCCTACACCTTACCATACGCCGTAGCCTACTCCTGGCCCGTACGCTGGCACTGACCCGTGAGTCAGCACGTAGACTGACCCTCCCACATTTCCGTACCCTCACCTGTGCCCTAAGCCTTGCCGTTCCCTCACCCTAACCCTAGCCAAGAACGGAAACCCACCAGCAGCCCTAAACCTTACCCTACACCATAGCCTACTCCTGGCCCGTACGGTGGCACTGACCAGTGCGTCAGCACGTAGCCTGACCCTCACACGTTTCCGTACCCACACCTGTGCCCTAAGCCTTGTCGTTCCCTAACACTAACCCTAGTCCGGAACGGAAGCCCACCACCAGCCCTACAGCTTACCCCCGATCCATAGCCTATTCCTGGCCCGTACGCTGGCACTGACCCGTGCTTCAGCATGTAGCCTGACCCTCCCATGTTTCCGTACCCTCACCTGTGCCCTAAGCCTTGCCATTCCCTAACCCTAACCCTAGCCCGGAACGGAAACCCACCACCAGCCCTACAACTAACCCCCAAGCCGTAGCCTACTCCTGGCTGGTACGCTGGCACTGACCCGTTCATCAGCACGTAGCCTGACCCTCCCACGTTTCCGTACCCTCACCTGTGCCCTAAGCCTTGCCGTTCCCTATCCCTAACCCTAGCCCGGAACGGAAACCCACCACCAGCCCTAAAACTTACCCCAAAGCCGTAGCCTATTCCTGGACCTTATGCTGGCACTGACCCGTGCGTCAGCACGTAGCCTGACCCTCCCACGTTTGCGGACCCTCACCTGTGCCCTAAGCCTTGCCATTCCCTAACCCTAACCCTAGACCGGAACGGAAACCCACCACCAGGCCTACACCTTTCCCTACGCCGTAGCCTATTCCTGGCCCGTACGCAGGCACTGACCCGTGAGTCAGCACGTAGCCTGACCCTCCCACGTTTCCGTACCCTCACCTGTGCCCTAAGCCTTGCCGTTCCCTAACCCTAACCCTAGCCCGGAACGGAAACCCACCACCAGCCCTAAACCTAACCCCCAAGCCGTAGCCTACTCCTGGTCCATATGCTGGCACTGACCTGTGCGTCAGCACGTAGCCTGAACTTCCCACATTACCGTACCCTCACCTGTGCCCTAAGCCTTGCCGTTCCCTAACCCTAACCCTAGCCCGGAACGGAAACCCACCACCAGCCCTACACCTTAACCTACGCCGTAGCCTACTCCTGGCCTGTACGGTGGCACTGACCCTTGTGTCAGCATGTAGCCTGACCGTCCCACGTTTCCGTACCCTCACCTGTGGCCTAAGCCTTGCCGTTCCGAAACCCTAAACCTAGCCTGGAACGGAAACCCACCACCAGCCCTACAACTTACCCGCAAGCCATAGCCTACTCCTGGCCCGTTCGGTGGCACTAACCCTAGCATCAGCAAGTAGCCTGACCCTCCCACGTTTCTGTACCCTCACACGTGTCCTAAGCCTTGCCGTTCTGTAACCCTAACCCTAGACCGGAACGGAAACCCACCACCAGCCCTATACCTTTCCCTACGCCGTAGCCTATTCCTGGCTCGTACGCAGGCACTGACACTTTCATCAGCACTTAGCCTGAACCTCCCAGGTTTCTTTACCCTCACCTGTGCCCTAAGCCTTGCCGTTCACTAACCCTAACCCTAGCCCGGAATGGAAACCCACCACCAGCCCTACAACTTACCCCCAAGCCGTAGCCTACACCTGGCCTGTACGCTGGCACTGACACGTGCGTCAGCACGTAGCCTGACCCTCACACGTTTCCGTACCCTCACCTGTGCCCTAAGCCTTGCCGTTTCCTATCCCTAACCCTAGCCCGGAACAGAAACCCACCACCAGCCCTACACTCTACCCTACGCCATAGCCTATTCCTGGCCCGTACACTGGCACTGAGCCGTGCGTCAGCACGTAGCCTGACCCTCCCACGTTTCCGTACCCTCACCTGTGCCCTAAGCCTTGAGGTTCCCTAACCCTAACTCTAGCCCGGAACAGAAAACCACCAACATCCCTACAACTTACGACCACGCCGTAGCCTACTCCTACCCCATATGCTGGCACTGACACGTGCGTCAGCACGTATCCTGTCCCTCCCACGTTTCCGTAACCTCACCTGTGCCCTAAGCCTTGCCGTTTCCTAACCTTAACCCTAGCCCGGAACGGAAACCCACCACCAGTCCTACACCGTACACTATGCCGTAGCCTACACCTGGCCCGTACGCGGGCACTGACCTGTGCTTCAGCACGTAGCCTGACCCTCCCATGTTACTGTACTCTCACCTGGGCCCTAAGCCTTGCCGTTCCCTAACCCTAATCCGAGCCTGGCACGGAATCCCACCCCCAGCCCTACACCTTATCGTATGCCGTAGCCTAGTCCTGGCCCGTACGCTGGCACTGACCCGTGCGTCAACATATAGCCTGACCCTCCCACGTTTCCGTACCCTCACCTGTGCCCTAAGCCTTGCCTTTCCCTAACCCTAACCCTAGCCCGGAACGGAAACCCACCACAATCCCTACACCTTACCATACGCCGTAGCCTACTCCTGGCCCATACGCTGGCACTGACCCGTGAGTCAGCACGTAGACTGACCCTCCCACATTTCCGTACCCTCACCTGTGCCCTAAGCCTTGCCGTTCCCTAACCCTAACCCTAGCCCGGAATGGAAACCCACCACCAGCCCTAAACCTTACCCCCAAGCCGTAGCCTACTCCTGGTCCATACGCTGGCAATGACCTGTGCGTCAGCACGTAGCCTGAACTTCCCACATTACCGTACACTCACCTGTGCCCTAAGCCTTGCCGTTCCCTAACCCTAACCCTAGTACGGAACGGAAACACACCACAAGCCCTACACCTAACCCCCAAGCCGTAGCCTACTCCTGGCCGGTACGCTGGCACTGACCCGTGGGTCAGCACGTAGCCTGACCCTCCCACGTTTCCGTACCCTCACCTGTGCCCTAAGATTTGCTGTTCCCTAACACTAAACCTAGCCTGGAACGGAAACACACCATCAGCCCTACACCTAACCACCAAGCCGTAGCCTACTCCTGGCTGGTACGCTGGCACTGACCCGTGCGTCAGCACGTAGCCTGACCCTCCCACGTTTCCGTACCCTCACCTGTGCCCTAAGCCTTGCCGTTCCCTAACCCTAACCCTAGCCCGGAACGGAAACCCACCACTAGCCCTAAACCTTTCCCTACGCCGTAGCCTACACCTGGCCCGTACGCTGGCACTGACCCATGCGTCAGCACGTTGTCTGACCCTCCCACGTTTCCGTACCCTCACCTGGGCCCTAAGCCTTGCCGTTTCCTAACCCTAACCCTAGCCCATGAACGGAAACCCACCACCAGCCCTACACCTTACCCTACGCCGTAGCATACTCCTGGCCCGTACGCTGGCACTGACCCGTGCGTCAGCACGTAGCCTAACCCTCTCACGTTTCCGAACCCTCACCTGTGCTGTAAGCCTTGCCGTTCCCTAACCCTAACCCTAGTCCGGAACGGAAGCCCACCACCAGCCCTACAGCTTACCCCCGATCCATAGCCTATTCCTGGCCCGTACGCTGGCACTGACCCGTGCTTCTGCATGTAGCCTGACCCTCCC
This sequence comes from Mesoplodon mirus, assembly GCF_964341445.2. NCBI lineage: Eukaryota > Metazoa > Chordata > Mammalia > Artiodactyla > Ziphiidae > Mesoplodon > Mesoplodon mirus. The sequence continues at coordinate 3,302,563 of NW_028295810.1, forward strand.
ACGTTTCCGTACCCTCACCTGTGCCCTAAGCCTTGCCATTCCCTAACCCTAACCCTAGCCCGGAACGGAAACACACCACCTGCCCTACAACTAACCCCCAAGCCGTAGCCTACTCCTGGCTGTTACGCTGGCACTGACCCGTTCATCAGCACGTAGCCTGACCCTCCCACGTTTCCGTACCCTCACCTGTGCCCTAAGCCTTGCCGTTCCCTATCCCTAACCCTAGCCCGGAACGGAAACCCACCACCAGCCCTAAAACTTACCCCAAAGCCGTAGCCTATTCCTGGACCTTATGCTGGCACTGACCCGTGTGTCAGCACGTAGCCTGACCCTCCCACGTTTGCGGACCCTCACCTGTGCCCTAAGCCTTGCCATTCCCTAACCCTAACCCTAGACCGGAACGGAAACCCACCACCAGCCCTACACCTTTCCCTACGCCGTAGCCTATTCCTGGCCCGTACGCAGGCACTGACCCTTTCATCAGCACGTAGCCTGACCCTCCCACGTTTCCGTACCCTCACCTGTGCCCTAAGCCTTGCCGTTCCCTAACCCTAACCCTAGCCCGCAACGGAAACCCACCACCAGCCCTAAACCTAACCCCCAAGCCGTAGCCTACTCCTGGTCCATACGCTGGCACTGACCTGTGCGTCAGCATGTAGCCTGAACTTCCCACATTACCGTACCCTCACCTGTGCCCTAAGCCTTGCCGTTCCCTAACCCTAACCCTAGCCCGGAACGGAAACCCACCACCAGCCCTACACCTTAACCTACGCCGTAGCCTACTCCTGGCCTGTACGGTGGCACTGACCCTTGCGTCAGCATGTAGCCTGACCCTCCCACGTTTCCGTACCCTCACCTGTGGCCTAAGCCTTGCCGTTCCGAAACCCTAAACCTAGCCTGGAACGGAAACCCACCACCAGCCCTACACCTTACCCCCAAGCCATAGCCTACTCCTGGCCCGTTCGGTGGCACTAACCCTAGCATCAGCACGTAGCCTGACCCTCCCACGTTTCTGTACCCTCACACGTGCCCTAAGCCTTGCCGTTCTGTAACCCTAACCCTAGACCGGAACGGAAACCCACCACCAGCCCTACACCTTTCCCTACGCCGTAGCCTATTCCTGGCTCGTACGCAGGCACTGACACTTTCATCAGCACTTAGCCTGAACCTCCCAGGTTTCTGTACCCTCACCTGTGCCCTAAGCCTTGCCGTTCACTAACCCTAACCCTAGCCCGGAACGGAAACCCACCACCAGCCCTACAACTTACCCCCAAGCCGTAGCCTACTCCTGGCCTGTACGCTGGCACTGACACGTGCGTCAGCACGTAGCCTGACCCTCACACGTTTCCGTACCCTCACCTGTGCCCTAAGCCTTGCCGTTTCCTAACCCTAACCCTAGCCCGGAACAGAAACCCACCACCAGCCCTACACTCTACCCTACGCCATAGCCTATTCCTGGCCCGTACACTGGCACTGAGCCGTGCGTCAGCACGTAGCCTGACCCTCCCACGTTTCCGTACCCTCACCTGTGCCCTAAGCCTTGAGGTTCCCTAACCCTAACTCTAGCCCGGAACAGAAAACCACCAACAGCCCTACAACTTACGACCACGCCGTAGCCTACTCCTACCCCATATGCTGGCACTGACACGTGCGTCAGCACGTAGCCTGTCCCTCCCACGTTTCCGTAACCTCACCTGTGCCCTAAGCCTTGCCGTTTCCTAACCTTAACCCTAGCCCGGAACGGAAACCCACCACCAGCCCTACACCGTACACTATGCCGTAGCCTACACCTGGCCCGTACGCGGGCACTGACCTGTGCTTCAGCACGTAGCCTGACCCTCCCATGTTACTGTACTCTCACCTGGGCCCTAAGCCTTGCCGTTCCCTAACCCTAATCCGAGCCTGGCACGGAATCCCACCCCCAGCCCTACACCTTATCGTATGCCGTAGCCTAGTCCTGGCCCGTACGCTGGCACTGACCCGTGCGTCAACATATAGCCTGACCCTCCCACGTTTCCGTACCCTCACCTGTGCCCTAAGCCTTGCCTTTCCCTAACCCTAACCCTAGCCCGGAACGGAAACCCACCACAATCCCTACACCTTACCATACGCCGTAGCCTACTCCTGGCCCATACGCTGGCACTGACCCGTGAGTCAGCACGTAGACTGACCCTCCCACATTTCCGTACCCTCACCTGTGCCCTAAGCCTTGCCGTTCCCTAACCCTAACCCTAGCCCGGAATGGAAACCCACCACCAGCCCTAAACCTTACCCCCAAGCCGTAGCCTACTCCTGGTCCATACGCTGGCAATGACCTGTGCGTCAGCACGTAGCCTGAACTTCCCACATTACCGTACACTCACATGTGCCCTAAGCCTTGCCGTTCCCTAACCCTAACCCTAGTACGGAACGGAAACACACCACAAGCCCTACACCTAACCCCCAAGCCGTAGCCTACTCCTGGCCGGTACGCTGGCACTGACCCGTGGGTCAGCACGTAGCCTGACCCTCCCACGTTTCCGTACCCTCACCTGTGCCCTAAGACTTGCTGTTCCCTAACACTAAACCTAGCCTGGAACGGAAACACACCATCAGCCCTACACCTAACCACCAAGCCGTAGCCTACTCCTGGCCGGTACGCTGGCACTGACCCGTGCGTCAGCACGTAGCCTGACCCTCCCACGTTTCCGTACCCTCACCTGTGCCCTAAGCCTTGCCGTTCCCTAACCCTAACCCTAGCCCGGAACGGAAACCCACCACTAGCCCTAAACCTTTCCCTACGCCGTAGCCTACACCTGGCCCGTACGCTGGCACTGACCCATGCGTCAGCACGTTGTCTGACCCTCCCACGTTTCCGTACCCTCACCTGGGCCCTAAGCCTTGCCGTTTCCTAACCCTAACCCTAGCCCATGAACGGAAACCCACCACCAGCCCTACACCTTACCCTACGCCGTAGCATACTCCTGGCCCGTACGCTGGCACTGACCCGTGCGTCAGCACGTAGCCTAACCCTCTCACGTTTCCGAACCCTCACCTGTGCTGTAAGCCTTGCCGTTCCCTAACCCTAACCCTAGTCCGGAACGGAAGCCCACCACAAGCCCTACAGCTTACCCCCGATCCATAGCCTATTCCTGGCCCGTACGCTGGCACTGACCCGTGCTTCTGCATGTAGCCTGACCCTCCCACGTTTCCGTACCCTCACCTGTGCCCTAAGCCTTGCCATTCCCTAACCCTAACCCTAGCCCGGAACGGAAACACACCACCTGCCCTACAACTAACCCCCAAGCCGTAGCCTACTCCTGGCTGTTACGCTGGCACTGACCCGTTCATCAGCACGTAGCCTGACCCTCCCACGTTTCCGTACCCTCACCTGTGCCCTAAGCCTTGCCGTTCCCTATCCCTAACCCTAGCCCGGAACGGAAACCCACCACCAGCCCTAAAACTTACCCCAAAGCCGTAGCCTATTCCTGGACCTTATGCTGGCACTGACCCGTGTGTCAGCACGTAGCCTGACCCTCCCACGTTTGCGGACCCTCACCTGTGCCCTAAGCCTTGCCATTCCCTAACCCTAACCCTAGACCGGAACGGAAACCCACCACCAGCCCTACACCATTCCCTACGCCGTAGCCTATTCCTGGCCCGTACGCAGGCACTGACCCTTTCATCAGCACGTAGCCTGACCCTCCCACGTTTCCGTACCCTCACCTGTGCCCTAAGCCTTGCCGTTCCCTAACCCTAACCCTAGCCCGGAACGGAAACCCACCACCAGCCCTAAACCTAACCCCCAAGCCGTAGCCTACTCCTGGTCCATACGCTGGCACTGACCTGTGCGTCAGCATGTAGCCTGAACTTCCCACATTACCGTACCCTCACCTGTGCCCTAAGCCTTGCCGTTCCCTAACCCTAACCCTAGCCCGGAACGGAAACCCACCACCAGCCCTACACCTTAACCTACGCCGTAGCCTACTCCTGGCCTGTACGGTGGCACTGACCCTTGCGTCAGCATGTAGCCTGACCCTCCCACGTTTCCGTACCCTCACCTGTGGCCTAAGCCTTGCCGTTCCGAAACCCTAAACCTAGCCTGGAACGGAAACCCACCACCAGCCCTACACCTTACCCCCAAGCCATAGCCTACTCCTGGCCCGTTCGGTGGCACTAACCCTAGCATCAGCACGTAGCCTGACCCTCCCACGTTTCTGTACCCTCACACGTGCCCTAAGCCTTGCCGTTCTGTAACCCTAACCCTAGACCGGAACGGAAACCCACCACCAGCCCTACACCTTTCCCTACGCCGTAGCCTATTCCTGGCTCGTACGCAGGCACTGACACTTTCATCAGCACTTAGCCTGAACCTCCCAGGTTTCTGTACCCTCACCTGTGCCCTAAGCCTTGCCGTTCACTAACCCTAACCCTAGCCCGGAACGGAAACCCACCACCAGCCCTACAACTTACCCCCAAGCCGTAGCCTACTCCTGGCCTGTACGCTGGCACTGACACGTGCGTCAGCACGTAGCCTGACCCTCACACGTTTCCGTACCCTCACCTGTGCCCTAAGCCTTGCCGTTTCCTAACCCTAACCCTAGCCCGGAACAGAAACCCACCACCAGCCCTACACTCTACCCTACGCCATAGCCTATTCCTGGCCCGTACACTGGCACTGAGCCGTGCGTCAGCACGTAGCCTGACCCTCCCACGTTTCCGTACCCTCACCTGTGCCCTAAGCCTTGAGGTTCCCTAACCCTAACTCTAGCCCGGAACAGAAAACCACCAACAGCCCTACAACTTACGACCACGCCGTAGCCTACTCCTACCCCATATGCTGGCACTGACACGTGCGTCAGCACGTAGCCTGTCCCTCCTACGTTTCCGTAACCTCACCTGTGCCCTAAGCCTTGCCGTTTCCTAACCTTAACCCTAGCCCGGAACGGAAACCCACCACCAGCCCTACACCGTACACTATGCCGTAGCCTACACCTGGCCCGTACGCGGGCACTGACCTGTGCTTCAGCACGTAGCCTGACCCTCCCATGTTACTGTACTCTCACCTGGGCCCTAAGCCTTGCCGTTCCCTAACCCTAATCCGAGCCTGGCACGGAATCCCACCCCCAGCCCTACACCTTATCGTATGCCGTAGCCTAGTCCTGGCCCGTACGCTGGCACTGACCCGTGCGTCAACATATAGCCTGACCCTCCCACGTTTCCGTACCCTCACCTGTGCCCTAAGCCTTGCCTTTCCCTAACCCTAACCCTAGCCCGGAACGGAAACCCACCACAATCCCTACACCTTACCATACGCCGTAGCCTACTCCTGGCCCATACGCTGGCACTGACCCGTGAGTCAGCACGTAGACTGACCCTCCCACATTTCCGTACCCTCACCTGTGCCCTAAGCCTTGCCGTTCCCTAACCCTAACCCTAGCCCGGAATGGAAACCCACCACCAGCCCTAAACCTTACCCCCAAGCCGTAGCCTACTCCTGGTCCATACGCTGGCAATGACCTGTGCGTCAGCACGTAGCCTGAACTTCCCACATTACCGTACACTCACATGTGCCCTAAGCCTTGCCGTTCCCTAACCCTAACCCTAGTACGGAACGGAAACACACCACAAGCCCTACACCTAACCCCCAAGCCGTAGCCTACTCCTGGCCGGTACGCTGGCACTGACCCGTGGGTCAGCACGTAGCCTGACCCTCCCACGTTTCCGTACCCTCACCTGTGCCCTAAGACTTGCTGTTCCCTAACACTAAACCTAGCCTGGAACGGAAACACACCATCAGCCCTACACCTAACCACCAAGCCGTAGCCTACTCCTGGCCGGTACGCTGGCACTGACCCGTGCGTCAGCACGTAGCCTGACCCTCCCACGTTTCCGTACCCTCACCTGTGCCCTAAGCCTTGCCGTTCCCTAACCCTAACCCTAGCCCGGAACGGAAACCCACCACTAGCCCTAAACCTTTCCCTACGCCGTAGCCTACACCTGGCCCGTACGCTGGCACTGACCCATGCGTCAGCACGTTGTCTGACCCTCCCACGTTTCCGTACCCTCACCTGGGCCCTAAGCCTTGCCGTTTCCTAACCCTAACCCTAGCCCATGAACGGAAACCCACCACCAGCCCTACACCTTACCCTACGCCGTAGCATACTCCTGGCCCGTACGCTGGCACTGACCCGTGCGTCAGCACGTAGCCTAACCCTCTCACGTTTCCGAACCCTCACCTGTGCTGTAAGCCTTGCCGTTCCCTAACCCTAACCCTAGACCGGAACGGAAGCCCACCACCAGCCCTACAGCTTACCCCCGATCCATAGCCTATTCCTGGCCCGTACGCTGGCACTGACCCGTGCTTCAGCATGTAGCCTGACCCTCCCACGTTTCCGTACCCTCACCTGTGCCCTAAGCCTTGCCATTCCCTAACCCTAACCCTAGCCCGGAACGGAAACACACCACCTGCCCTACAACTAACCCCCAAGCCGTAGCCTACTCCTGGCTGTTACGCTGGCACTGACCCGTTCATCAGCATGTAGCCTGACCCTCCCACGTTTCCGTACCCTCACCTGTGCCCTAAGCCTTGCCGTTCCCTATCCCTAACCCTAGCCCGGAACGGAAACCCACCACCAGCCCTAAAACTTACCCCAAAGCCGTAGCCTATTCCTGGACCTTATGCTGGCACTGACCCGTGCGTCAGCACGTAGCCTGACCCTCCCACGTTTGCGGACCCTCACCTGTGCCCTAAGCCTTGCCATTCCCTAACCCTAACCCTAGACCGGAACGGAAACCCACCACCAGCCCTACACCTTTCCCTACGCCGTAGCCTATTCCTGGCCCGTACGCAGGCACTGACCCTTTCATCAGCACGTAGCCTGACCCTCCCACGTTTCCGTACCCTCACCTGTGCCCTAAGCCTTGCCGTTCCCTTACCCTAACCCTAGCCCGGAACGGAAACCCATCACCAGCCCTAAACCTTACCCCCAAGCCGTAGCCTACTCCTGGTCCATACGCTGGCACTGACCTGTGCGTCAGCACGTAGCCTGAACTTCCCACATTACCGTACCCTCACCTGTGCCCTAAGCCTTGCCGTTCCCTAACCCTAACCCTAGTCCGGAACGGAAACACACCACCAGCCCTACACCTAACCCCCAAGCCGTAGCTTACTCCCGGCCAGTACGCTGGCACTGACCCGTGCATCATCACGTAGCCTGACCCTCCCACGTTTCCGTACACTCACCTGTGCCCTAAGCCTTGCCGTTCCCTAACCCTAACCCTAGCCCGGAACCGAAACCCACCACCAGCCCTACACCTTACCCCCAAGCCGTAGCCTACTCCTGGCCCGTACGCTGGCACAGACCCGTGCATCAGCACGAAGCCTGACCCTCCCACGTTTGCGGACACTCACCTGTGCCCTAAGCCTTGCCGTTCCCTAACCCTAACCCTAGCCCGGAACCGAAACCCACCACCAGCCCTACACCTTTCCCTACGCCGTAGCCTATTCCTGGCTCATACGCAGGCACTGACCCTTTCATCAGCAAGTAGACTGACCCTCCCACGTTTCCGTACCCTCACCTGTGCCCTAAGCCTTGCCATTCACTAACCCTAACGCTAGCCCGGAACGGAAACCCACCACCAGCCCTACACCTTACTCTATGCCGTAGCCTACACCTGGCCCGTACGCGGGCACTGACCTGTGCTTCAGCACGTAGCCTGACCCTCCCATGTTACCGTACGCTCACCTGTGCCCTAAGCCTTGTCGTTCCCAACCCTAACCCTAGCCCGGCACGGAATCTCACCACCAGCTCTACAACTTATCATATGCCGTAGCCTAGTCCTGGCCCGTACGCTGGCACTGACCCGTGTGTCAGCATGTAGCCTGACCCTCCCACGTTTCCGTAACCTCACCTGTGCCCTAAGCATTGCCGTTCCCTAACCCTAACCCTAGCCCGGAACAGAAACCCACCACCAGCCCTACACCTTACCATACGCCGTAGCCTACTCCTGGCCCGTACGCTGGCACTGACCCGTGAGTCAGCACGTAGACTGACCCTCCCACATTTCCGTACCCTCACCTGTGCCCTAAGCCTTGCCGTTCCCTCACCCTAACCCTAGCCAAGAACGGAAACCCACCAGCAGCCCTAAACCTTACCCTACACCATAGCCAACTCCTGGCCCGTACGGTGGCACTGACCAGTGCGTCAGCACGTAGCCTGACCCTCACACGTTTCCGTACCCTCACCTGTGCCCTAAGCCTTGTCGTTCCCTAACACTATCCCTAGTCCGGAACGGAAGCCCACCACCAGCCCTACAGCTTACCCCCGATCCATAGCCTATTCCTGGCCCGTACGCTGGAACTGACCCGTGCTTCAGCATGTAGCCTGACCCTCCCACGTTTCCGTACCCTCACCTGTGCCCTAAGCCTTGCCATTCCCTAACCCTAACCCTAGCCCGGAACGGAAACCCACCACCAGCCCTAAACCTTACCCCCAAGCCGTAGCCTACTCCTGGCCCGTACGCTGGCACTGACCCGTTCATCAGCACGTAGCCTGACCCTCCCACGTTTCCGTACCCTCACCTGTGCCCTAAGCCTTGCCGTTCCCTAACCCTAACCCTAGTACGGAACGGAAACACACCACAAGCCCTACAACTAACCCCCAAGCCGTAGCCTACTCCTGGCTGGTACGCTGGCACTGACCCGTTCATCAGCACGTAGCCTGACCCTCCCACGTTTCCGTACCCTCACCTGTGCCCTAAGACTTGCTGTTCCCTAACACTAAACCTAGACTGGAACGGAAACCCACCACCAGCCCTACACCTTACTCTATGCCGTAGCCTACACCTGGCCCGTACGCGGGCACTGACCTGTGCTTCAGCACGTAGCCTGACCCTCCCATGTTACCGTACGCTCACCTGTGCCCTAAGCCTTGTCGTTCCCTAACCCTAACCCTAGCCCGGCACGGAATCTCACCACCAGCTCTACAGCTTATCGTATGCCGTAGCCTAGTCCTGGCCCGTACGCTGGCACTGACCCGTGTGTCAGCATGTAGCCTGACCCTCCCACGTTTCCGTAACCTCACCTGTGCCCTAAGCATTGCCGTTCCCTAACCCTAACCCTAGCCCGGAACAGAAACCCACCACCAGCCCTACACTTTACCCCAAGCCGTAGCCTATTCCTGGCCCGTACGCAGGCACTGACCCTTTCATCAGCACGTAGCCTGACCCTCCCACGTTTCCGTACCCTCATCTGTGCCCTAAGCCTTGCCGTTCCTTAACCCTAACCCTAGCCCGGAACGGAAACCCACCACCAGCCCTACACCTTAACCTACGCCGTAGCCTACTCCTGGCCTGTACGGTGGCACTGACCCTTGCGTCAGCATGTAGCCTGACCCTCCCACGTTTCCGTACCCTCACCTGTGCCCTAAACCTTGCCGTTCTGTAACCCTAACCCTAGCCCGGAACGGAAACCCACCACCAGCCCTACACCTTACCCCCAAGCCGTAGCCTACTCCTGGCCCGTTCGGTGGCAGTAACCCTAGCATCAGCAAGTAGCCTGACCCTCCCACGTTTCTGTACCCTCACACGTGCCCTAAGCCTTGCCGTTCTGTAACCCTAACCCTAGACTGGAACGGAAACCCACCACCAGCCCTACACCTTTCCCTACGACGTAGCCTATGCCTGGCTCGTACGCAGGCACTGACACTTTCATCAGCACTTAGCCTGAAACTCCCAGGTTTCTGTACCCTCACCTGTGCCCTAAGCCTTGCCGTTCACTAACCCTAACCCTAGCCCGGAACGGAAACCCACCACCAGCCCTACAACTTACCCCCAAGCCGTAGCCTAGTCCTGGCCGGTACGCTGACACTGACACGTGCGTCAGCACGTAGCCTGACCCTCACACGTTTCCGTACCCTCACCTGTGCCCTAAGCCTTGCCGTTTCCTAACCCTAACCCTAGCCCGGAACAGAAACCCACCACCAGCCCTACACGCTACCCTACGCCATAGCCTATTCCTGGCCCGTACACTGGCACTGAGCAGTGCGTCAGCACGTAGCCTGACCCTCCCACGTTTCCGTACCCTCACCTGTGCCCTAAGCCTTGAGTTTCCCTAACCCTAACTCTAGCCCGGAACAGAAAACCACCAACAGCCCTACAACTTACGACCACGCCGTAGCCTACTCCTGGCCCATATTCTGGCACTGACACGTGCGTCAGCACGTAGCCTGTCCCTCCCACGTTTCCGTAACCTCACCTGTGCCCTAAGCCTTGCCGTTTCCTAACCTTAACCCTAGCCCTGAACGGAAACCCACCACCAGCCCTACACCTTACACTATGCCGTAGCCTACACCTGGCCCGTACGCGGGCACTGACCTGTGCTTCAGCACGTAGCCTGACCCTCCCATGTTACTGTACTCTCACCTGGGCCCTAAGCCTTGCCGTTCCCTAACCCTAACCCGAGCCTGGCACGGAATCCCACCCCCAGCCCTACACCTTATCGTATGCCGTAGCCTAGTCCTGGCCCGTACGCTGGCACTGACCCGTGCGTCAACATATAGCCTGACCCTCCCACGTTTCTGTACCCTCACCTGTGCCCTAAGCCTTGCCGTTCCCTAACCCTAACCCTAGCCCGGAACGGAAACCCACCACAATCCCTACACCTTACCATACGCCGTAGCCTACTCCTGGCCCGTACGCTGGCACTGACCCGTGAGTCAGCACGTAGACTGACCCTCCCACATTTCCGTACCCTCACCTGTGCCCTAAGCCTTGCCGTTCCCTCACCCTAACCCTAGCCAAGAACGGAAACCCACCAGCAGCCCTAAACCTTACCCTACACCATAGCCTACTCCTGGCCCGTACGGTGGCACTGACCAGTGCGTCAGCACGTAGCCTGACCCTCACACGTTTCCGTACCCTCACCTGTGCCCTAAGCCTTGTCGTTCCCTAACCCTAACCCTAGTCTGGAACGGAAGCCCACCACCAGCCCTACAGCTTACCCCCGATCCATAGCCTATTCCTGGCCCGTACGCTGGCACTGACCCGTGCTTCAGCATGTAGCCTGACCCTCCCACGTTTCCGTACCCTCACCTGTGCCCTAAGCCTTGCCATTCCCTAACCCTAACCCTAGACCGGAACGGAAACCCACCACCAGCCCTAAACCTAACCCCCAAGCCGTAGCCTACTCCTGGCTGGTACGCTGGCACTGACCCGTTCATCAGCACGTAGCCTGACCCTCCCACGTTTCCGTACCCTCACCTGTGCCCTAAGCCTTGCCGTTCCCTAACCCTAACCCTAGCCCGGAACGGAAACCCACCACCAGCCCTACACCTTAACCTACGCCGTAGCCTACTCCTGGCCTGTACGGTGGCACTGACCCTTGCGTCAGCATGTAGCCTGACCCTCCCACGTTTCCGTACCCTCACCTGTGGCCTAAGCCTTGCCGTTCCGAAACCCTAAACCTAGCCTGGAATGGAAACCCACCACCAGCCCTACACCTTACCCCCAAGCCATAGCCTACTCCTGGCCCGTTCGGTGGCACTAACCCTAGCATCAGCACGTAGCCTGACCCTCCCACGTTTCTGTACCCTCACACGTGCCCTAAGCCTTGCCGTTCTGTAACCCTAACCCTAGACCGGAACGGAAACCCACCACCAGCCCTACACCTTTCCCTACGCCGTAGCCTATTCCTGGCTCGTACGCAGGCACTGACACTTTCATCAGCACTTAGCCTGAACCTCCCAGGTTTCTGTACCCTCACCTGTGCCCTAAGCCTTGCCGTTCACTAACCCTAACCCTAGCCCGGAACGGAAACCCACCACCAGCCCTACAACTTACCCCCAAGCCGTAGCCTACTCCTGGCCTGTACGCTGGCACTGACACGTGCGTCAGCACGTAGCCTGACCCTCACACGTTTCCGTACCCTCACCTGTGCCCTAAGCCTTGCCGTTTCCTAACCCTAACCCTAGCCCGGAACAGAAACCCACCACCAGCCCTACACTCTACCCTACGCCATAGCCTATTCCTGGCCCGTACACTGGCACTGAGCCGTGCGTCAGCACGTAGCCTGACCCTCCCACGTTTCCGTACCCTCACCTGTGCCCTAAGCCTTGAGGTTCCCTAACCCTAACTCTAGCCCGGAACAGAAAACCACCAACAGCCCTACAACTTACGACCACGCCGTAGCCTACTCCTACCCCATATGCTGGCACTGACACGTGCGTCAGCACGTAGCCTGTCCCTCCTACGTTTCCGTAACCTCACCTGTGCCCTAAGCCTTGCCGTTTCCTAACCTTAACCCTAGCCCGGAACGGAAACCCACCACCAGCCCTACACCGTACACTATGCCGTAGCCTACACCTGGCCCGTACGCGGGCACTGACCTGTGCTTCAGCACGTAGCCTGACCCTCCCATGTTACTGTACTCTCACCTGGGCCCTAAGCCTTGCCGTTCCCTAACCCTAATCCGAGCCTGGCACGGAATCCCACCCCCAGCCCTACACCTTATCGTATGCCGTAGCCTAGTCCTGGCCCGTACGCTGGCACTGACCCGTGCGTCAACATATAGCCTGACCCTCCCACGTTTCCGTACCCTCACCTGTGCCCTAAGCCTTGCCTTTCCCTAACCCTAACCCTAGCCCGGAACGGAAACCCACCACAATCCCTACACCTTACCATACGCCGTAGCCTACTCCTGGCCCATACGCTGGCACTGACCCGTGAGTCAGCACGTAGACTGACCCTCCCACATTTCCGTACCCTCACCTGTGCCCTAAGCCTTGCCGTTCCCTAACCCTAACCCTAGCCCGGAATGGAAACCCACCACCAGCCCTAAACCTTACCCCCAAGCCGTAGCCTACTCCTGGTCCATACGCTGGCAATGACCTGTGCGTCAGCACGTAGCCTGAACTTCCCACATTACCGTACACTCACATGTGCCCTAAGCCTTGCCGTTCCCTAACCCTAACCCTAGTACGGAACGGAAACACACCACAAGCCCTACACCTAACCCCCAAGCCGTAGCCTACTCCTGGCCGGTACGCTGGCACTGACCCGTGGGTCAGCACGTAGCCTGACCCTCCCACGTTTCCGTACCCTCACCTGTGCCCTAAGACTTGCTGTTCCCTAACACTAAACCTAGCCTGGAACGGAAACACACCATCAGCCCTACACCTAACCACCAAGCCGTAGCCTACTCCTGGCCGGTACGCTGGCACTGACCCGTGCGTCAGCACGTAGCCTGACCCTCCCACGTTTCCGTACCCTCACCTGTGCCCTAAGCCTTGCCGTTCCCTAACCCTAACCCTAGCCCGGAACGGAAACCCACCACTAGCCCTAAACCTTTCCCTACGCCGTAGCCTACACCTGGCCCGTACGCTGGCACTGACCCATGCGTCAGCACGTTGTCTGACCCTCCCACGTTTCCGTACCCTCACCTGGGCCCTAAGCCTTGCCGTTTCCTAACCCTAACCCTAGCCCATGAACGGAAACCCACCACCAGCCCTACACCTTACCCTACGCCGTAGCATACTCCTGGCCCGTACGCTGGCACTGACCCGTGCGTCAGCACGTAGCCTAACCCTCTCACGTTTCCGAACCCTCACCTGTGCTGTAAGCCTTGCCGTTCCCTAACCCTAACCCTAGTCCGGAACGGAAGCCCACCACCAGCCCTACAGCTTACCCCCGATCCATAGCCTATTCCTGGCCCGTACGCTGGCACTGACCCGTGCTTCAGCATGTAGCCTGACCCTCCCACGTTTCCGTACCCTCACCTGTGCCCTAAGCCTTGCCATTCCCTAACCCTAACCCTAGACCGGAACGGAAACCCACCACCAGCCCTAAACCTAACCCCCAAGCCGTAGCCTACTCCTGGCTGGTACGCTGGCACTGACCCGTTCATCAGCACGTAGCCTGACCCTCCCACGTTTCCGTACCCTCACCTGTGCCCTAAGCCTTGCCGTTCCCTAACCCTAACCCTAGCCCGGAACGGAAACCCACCACCAGCCCTACACCTTAACCTACGCCGTAGCCTACTCCTGGCCTGTACGGTGGCACTGACCCTTGCGTCAGCATGTAGCCTGACCCTCCCACGTTTCCGTACCCTCACCTGTGGCCTAAGCCTTGCCGTTCCGAAACCCTAAACCTAGCCTGGAATGGAAACCCACCACCAGCCCTACACCTTACCCCCAAGCCATAGCCTACTCCTGGCCCGTTCGGTGGCACTAACCCTAGCATCAGCACGTAGCCTGACCCTCCCACGTTTCTGTACCCTCACACGTGCCCTAAGCCTTGCCGTTCTGTAACCCTAACCCTAGACCGGAACGGAAACCCACCACCAGCCCTACACCTTTCCCTACGCCGTAGCCTATTCCTGGCTCGTACGCAGGCACTGACACTTTCATCAGCACTTAGCCTGAACCTCCCAGGTTTCTGTACCCTCACCTGTGCCCTAAGCCTTGCCGTTCACTAACCCTAACCCTAGCCCGGAACGGAAACCCACCACCAGCCCTACAACTTACCCCCAAGCCGTAGCCTACTCCTGGCCTGTACGCTGGCACTGACACGTGCGTCAGCACGTAGCCTGACCCTCACACGTTTCCGTACCCTCACCTGTGCCCTAAGCCTTGCCGTTTCCTAACCCTAACCCTAGCCCGGAACAGAAACCCACCACCAGCCCTACACTCTACCCTACGCCATAGCCTATTCCTGGCCCGTACACTGGCACTGAGCCGTGCGTCAGCACGTAGCCTGACCCTCCCACGTTTCCGTACCCTCACCTGTGCCCTAAGCCTTGAGGTTCCCTAACCCTAACTCTAGCCCGGAACAGAAAACCACCAACAGCCCTACAACTTACGACCACGCCGTAGCCTACTCCTACCCCATATGCTGGCACTGACACGTGCGTCAGCACGTAGCCTGTCCCTCCTACGTTTCCGTAACCTCACCTGTGCCCTAAGCCTTGCCGTTTCCTAACCTTAACCCTAGCCCGGAACGGAAACCCACCACCAGCCCTACACCGTACACTATGCCGTAGCCTACACCTGGCCCGTACGCGGGCACTGACCTGTGCTTCAGCACGTAGCCTGACCCTCCCATGTTACTGTACTCTCACCTGGGCCCTAAGCCTTGCCGTTCCCTAACCCTAATCCGAGCCTGGCACGGAATCCCACCCCCAGCCCTACACCTTATCGTATGCCGTAGCCTAGTCCTGGCCCGTACGCTGGCACTGACCCGTGCGTCAACATATAGCCTGACCCTCCCACGTTTCCGTACCCTCACCTGTGCCCTAAGCCTTGCCTTTCCCTAACCCTAACCCTAGCCCGGAACGGAAACCCACCACAATCCCTACACCTTACCATACGCCGTAGCCTACTCCTGGCCCATACGCTGGCACTGACCCGTGAGTCAGCACGTAGACTGACCCTCCCACATTTCCGTACCCTCACCTGTGCCCTAAGCCTTGCCGTTCCCTAACCCTAACCCTAGCCCGGAATGGAAACCCACCACCAGCCCTAAACCTTACCCCCAAGCCGTAGCCTACTCCTGGTCCATACGCTGGCAATGACCTGTGCGTCAGCACGTAGCCTGAACTTCCCACATTACCGTACACTCACATGTGCCCTAAGCCTTGCCGTTCCCTAACCCTAACCCTAGTACGGAACGGAAACACACCACAAGCCCTACACCTAACCCCCAAGCCGTAGCCTACTCCTGGCCGGTACGCTGGCACTGACCCGTGGGTCAGCACGTAGCCTGACCCTCCCACGTTTCCGTACCCTCACCTGTGCCCTAAGACTTGCTGTTCCCTAACACTAAACCTAGCCTGGAACGGAAACACACCATCAGCCCTACACCTAACCACCAAGCCGTAGCCTACTCCTGGCCGGTACGCTGGCACTGACCCGTGCGTCAGCACGTAGCCTGACCCTCCCACGTTTCCGTACCCTCACCTGTGCCCTAAGCCTTGCCGTTCCCTAACCCTAACCCTAGCCCGGAACGGAAACCCACCACTAGCCCTAAACCTTTCCCTACGCCGTAGCCTACACCTGGCCCGTACGCTGGCACTGACCCATGCGTCAGCACGTTGTCTGACCCTCCCACGTTTCCGTACCCTCACCTGGGCCCTAAGCCTTGCCGTTTCCTAACCCTAACCCTAGCCCATGAACGGAAACCCACCACCAGCCCTACACCTTACCCTACGCCGTAGCATACTCCTGGCCCGTACGCTGGCACTGACCCGTGCGTCAGCACGTAGCCTAACCCTCTCACGTTTCCGAACCCTCACCTGTGCTGTAAGCCTTGCCGTTCCCTAACCCTAACCCTAGTCCGGAACGGAAGCCCACCACCAGCCCTACAGCTTACCCCCGATCCATAGCCTATTCCTGGCCCGTACGCTGGCACTGACCCGTGCTTCAGCATGTAGCCTGACCCTCCCACGTTTCCGTACCCTCACCTGTGCCCTAAGCCTTGCCATTCCCTAACCCTAACCCTAGCCCGGAACGGAAACACACCACCTGCCCTACAACTAACCCCCAAGCCGTAGCCTACTCCTGGCTGTTACGCTGGCACTGACCCGTTCATCAGCATGTAGCCTGACCCTCCCACGTTTCCGTACCCTCACCTGTGCCCTAAGCCTTGCCGTTCCCTATCCCTAACCCTAGCCCGGAACGGAAACCCACCACCAGCCCTAAAACTTACCCCAAAGCCGTAGCCTATTCCTGGACCTTATGCTGGCACTGACCCGTGCGTCAGCACGTAGCCTGACCCTCCCACGTTTGCGGACCCTCACCTGTGCCCTAAGCCTTGCCATTCCCTAACCCTAACCCTAGACCGGAACGGAAACCCACCACCAGCCCTACACCTTTCCCTACGCCGTAGCCTATTCCTGGCCCGTACGCAGGCACTGACCCTTTCATCAGCACGTAGCCTGACCCTCCCACGTTTCCGTACCCTCACCTGTGCCCTAAGCCTTGCCGTTCCCTTACCCTAACCCTAGCCCGGAACGGAAACCCACCACCAGCCCTAAACCTTACCCCCAAGCCGTAGCCTACTCCTGGTCCATACGCTGGCACTGACCTGTGCGTCAGCACGTAGCCTGAACTTCCCACATTACCGTACCCTCACCTGTGCCCTAAGCCTTGCCGTTCCCTAACCCTAACCCTAGTCCGGAACGGAAACACACCACCAGCCCTACACCTAACCCCCAAGCCGTAGCTTACTCCCGGCCAGTACGCTGGCACTGACCCGTGCATCATCACGTAGCCTGACCCTCCCACGTTTCCGTACACTCACCTGTGCCCTAAGCCTTGCCGTTCCCTAACCCTAACCGTAGCCCGGAACGGAAACCCACCACCAGCCCTACACCTTACCCCCAAGCCGTAGCCTACTCCTGGCCCGTACGCTGGCACAGACCCGTGCATCAGCACGAAGCCTGACCCTCCCACGTTTGCGGACACTCACCTGTGCCCTAAGCCTTGCCGTTCCCTAACCCTAACCCTAGCCCGGAACCGAAACCCACCACCAGCCCTACACCTTTCCCTACGCCGTAGCCTATTCCTGGCTCATACGCAGGCACTGACCCTTTCATCAGCAAGTAGACTGACCCTCCCACGTTTCCGTACCCTCACCTGTGCCCTAAGCCTTGCCATTCACTAACCCTAACGCTAGCCCGGAACGGAAACCCACCACCAGCCCTACACCTTACTCTATGCCGTAGCCTACACCTGGCCCGTACGCGGGCACTGACCTGTGCTTCAGCACGTAGCCTGACCCTCCCATGTTACCGTACGCTCACCTGTGCCCTAAGCCTTGTCGTTCCCAACCCTAACCCTAGCCCGGCACGGAATCTCACCACCAGCTCTACAGCTTATCATATGCCGTAGCCTAGTCCTGGCCCGTACGCTGGCACTGACCCGTGTGTCAGCATGTAGCCTGACCCTCCCACGTTTCCGTAACCTCACCTGTGCCCTAAGCATTGCCGTTCCCTAACCCTAACCCTAGCCCGGAACAGAAACCCACCACCAGCCCTACACCTTACCATACGCCGTAGCCTACTCCTGGTCCGTACGCTGGCACTGACCCGTGAGTCAGCACGTAGACTGACCCTCCCACATTTCCGTACCCTCACCTGTGCCCTAAGCCTTGCCGTTCCCTCACCCTAACCCTAGCCAAGAACGGAAACCCACCAGCAGCCCTAAACCTTACCCTACACCATAGCCAACTCCTGGCCCGTACGGTGGCACTGACCAGTGCGTCAGCACGTAGCCTGACCCTCACAGGTTTCCGTACCCTCACCTGTGCCCTAAGCCTTGTCGTTCCCTAACACTATCCCTAGTCCGGAACGGAAGCCCACCACCAGCCCTACAGCTTACCCCCGATCCATAGCCTATTCCTGGCCCGTACGCTGGAACTGACCCGTGCTTCAGCATGTAGCCTGACCCTCCCACGTTTCCGTACCCTCACCTGTGCCCTAAGCCTTGCCATTCCCTAACCCTAACCCTAGCCCGGAACGGAAACCCACCACCAGCCCTAAACCTTACCCCCAAGCCGTAGCCTACTCCTGGCCCGTACGCTGGCACTGACCCGTTCATCAGCACGTAGCCTGACCCTCCCACGTTTCCGTACCCTCACCTGTGCCCTAAGCCTTGCCGTTCCCTAACCCTAACCCTAGTACGGAACGGAAACACACCACAAGCCCTACAACTAACCCCCAAGCCGTAGCCTACTCCTGGCTGGTACGCTGGCACTGACCCGTTCATCAGCACGTAGCCTGACCCTCCCACGTTTCCGTACCCTCACCTGTGCCCTAAGACTTGCTGTTCCCTAACACTAAACCTAGACTGGAACGGAAACCCACCACCAGCCCTACACCTTACTCTATGCCGTAGCCTACACCTGGCCCGTACGCGGGCACTGACCTGTGCTTCAGCACGTAGCCTGACCCTCCCATGTTACCGTACGCTCACCTGTGCCCTAAGCCTTGTCGTTCCCTAACCCTAACCCTAGCCCGGCACGGAATCTCACCACCAGCTCTACAGCTTATCGTATGCCGTAGCCTAGTCCTGGCCCGTACGCTGGCACTGACCCGTGTGTCAGCATGTAGCCTGACCCTCCCACGTTTCCGTAACCTCACCTGTGCCCTAAGCATTGCCGTTCCCTAACCCTAACCCTAGCCCGGAACAGAAACCCACCACCAGCCCTACACTTTACCCCAAGCCGTAGCCTATTCCTGGCCCGTACGCAGGCACTGACCCTTTCATCAGCACGTAGCCTGACCCTCCCACGTTTCCGTACCCTCATCTGTGCCCTAAGCCTTGCCGTTCCTTAACCCTAACCCTAGCCCGGAACGGAAACCCACCACCAGCCCTACACCTTAACCTACGCCGTAGCCTACTCCTGGCCTGTACGGTGGCACTGACCCTTGCGTCAGCATGTAGCCTGACCCTCCCACGTTTCCGTACCCTCACCTGTGCCCTAAACCTTGCCGTTCTGTAGCCCTAACCCTAGCCCGGAACGGAAACCCACCACCAGCCCTACACCTTACCCCCAAGCCGTAGCCTACTCCTGGCCCGTTCGGTGGCAGTAACCCTAGCATCAGCAAGTAGCCTGACCCTCCCACGTTTCTGTACCCTCACACGTGCCCTAAGCCTTGCCGTTCTGTAACCCTAACCCTAGACTGGAACGGAAACCCACCACCAGCCCTACACCTTTCCCTACGACGTAGCCTATGCCTGGCTCGTACGCAGGCACTGACACTTTCATCAGCACTTAGCCTGAACCTCCCAGGTTTCTGTACCCTCACCTGTGCCCTAAGCCTTGCCGTTCACTAACCCTAACCCTAGCCCGGAACGGAAACCCACCACCAGCCCTACAACTTACCCCCAAGCCGTAGCCTACTCCTGGCCGGTACGCTGACACTGACACGTGCGTCAGCACGTAGCCTGACCCTCACACGTTTCCGTACCCTCACCTGTGCCCTAAGCCTTGCCGTTTCCTAACCCTAACCCTAGCCCGGAACAGAAACCCACCACCAGCCCTACACGCTACCCTACGCCATAGCCTATTCCTGGCCCGTACACTGGCACTGAGCAGTGCGTCAGCACGTAGCCTGACCCTCCCACGTTTCCGTACCCTCACCTGTGCCCTAAGCCTTGAGTTTCCCTAACCCTAACTCTAGCCCGGAACAGAAAACCACCAACAGCCCTACAAATTACGACCACGCCGTAGCCTACTCCTGGCCCATATGCTGGCACTGACACGTGCGTCAGCACGTAGCCTGTCCCTCCCACGTTTCCGTAACCTCACCTGTGCCCTAAGCCTTGCCGTTTCCTAACCTTAACCCTAGCCCTGAACGGAAACCCACCACCAGCCCTACACCTTACACTATGCCGTAGCCTACACCTGGCCCGTACGCGGGCACTGACCTGTGCTTCAGCACGTAGCCTGACCCTCCCATGTTACTGTACTCTCACCTGGGCCCTAAGCCTTGCCGTTCCCTAACCCTAACCCGAGCCTGGCACGGAATCCCACCCCCAGCCCTACACCTTATCGTATGCCGTAGCCTAGTCCTGGCCCGGACGCTGGCACTGACCCGTGCGTCAACATATAGCCTGACCCTCCCACGTTTCTGTACCCTCACCTGTGCCCTAAGCCTTGCCGTTCCCTAACCCTAACCCTAGCCCGGAACGGAAACCAACCACAATCCCTACACCTTACCATACGCCGTAGCCTACTCCTGGCCCGTACGCTGGCACTGACCCGTGAGTCAGCACGTAGACTGACCCTCCCACATTTCCGTACCCTCACCTGTGCCCTAAGCCTTGCCGTTCCCTCACCCTAACCCTAGCCAAGAACGGAAACCCACCAGCAGCCCTAAACCTTACCCTACACCATAGCCTACTCCTGGCCCGTACGGTGGCACTGACCAGTGCGTCAGCACGTAGCCTGACCCTCACACGTTTCCGTACCCTCACCTGTGCCCTAAGCCTTGTCGTTCCCTAACCCTAACCCTAGTCCGGAACGGAAGCCCACCACCAGCCCTACAGCTTACCCCCGATCCATAGCCTATTCCTGGCCCGTACGCTGGCACTGACCCGTGCTTCAGCATGTAGCCTGACCCTCCCACGTTTCCGTACCCTCACCTGTGCCCTAAGCCTTGCCATTCCCTAACCCTAACCCTAGACCGGAACGGAAACCCACCACCAGCCCTACACCTAACCCCCAAGCCGTAGCCTACTCCTGGCTGGTACGCTGGCACTGACCCGTTCATCAGCACGTAGCCTGACCCTCCCACGTTTCCGTACCCTCACCTGTGCCCTAAGCCTTGCCGTTCCCTATCCCTAACCCTAGCCCGGAACGGAAACCCACCACCAGCCCTAAAACTTACTCCAAAGCCGTAGCCTATTCCTGGACCTTATGCTGGCACTGACCCGTGCGTCAGCACGTAGCCTGACCCTCCCACGTTTGCGGACCCTCACCTGTGCCCTAAGCCTTGCCATTCCCTAACCCTAACCCTAGACCGGAACGGAAACCCACCACCAGGTCTACACCTTTCCCTACGCCGTAGCCTATTCCTGGCCCGTACGCAGGCACTGACCCGTGAGTCAGCACGTAGCCTGACCCTCCCACGTTTTCGTACCCTCACCTGTGCCCTAAGCCTTGCCGTTCCCTAACCCTAACCCTAACCCGGAACGGAAACCCACCACCAGCCCTAAACCTAACCCCCAAGCCGTAGCCTACTCCTGGTCCATACGCTGGCACTGACCTGTGCGTCAGCACGTAGCCTGAACTTCCCACATTACCGTACCCTCACCTGTGCCCTAAGCCTTGCCGTTCCCTAACCCTAACCCTAGCCAGGAACGGAATCCCACCACCAGCCCTACACCTTAACCTACGCCGTAGCCTACTTCTGGCCTGTACGGTGGCACTGACCCTTGCGTCAGCATGTAGCCTGTCCCTCCCACGTTTCCGTAACCTCACCTGTGCCCTAAGCCTTGCCGTTTCCTAACCTTAACCCTAGCCCGGAACGGAAACCCACCACCAGCCCTACACCTTACACTATGCCGTAGCCTACACCTGGCCCGTACGCGGGCACTGACCTGTGCTTCAGCACGTAGCCTGACCCTCCCATGTTACTGTACTCTCACCTGGGCCCTAAGCCTTGCCGTTCCCTAACCCTAACCCGAGCCTGGCACGGAATCCCACCCCCAGCCCTACACCTTATCGTATGCCGTAGCCTAGTCCTGGCCCGTACGCTGGCACTGACCCATGCGTCAACATATAGCCTGACCCTCCCACGTTTCCGTACCCTCACCTGTGCCCTAAGCCTTGCCTTTCCCTAACCCTAACCCTAGCCCGGAACGGAAACCCACCACAATCCCTACACCTTACCATACGCCGTAGCCTACTCCTGGCCCGTACGCTGGCACTGACCCTTGAGTCAGCACGTAGACTGACCCTCCCATATTTCCGTACCCTCACCTGTGCCCTAAGCCTTGCCGTTCCCTAACCCTAACCCTAGCCCGGAACGGAAACCCACCACCAGCCCTAAACCTTACCCCCAAGCCGTAGCCTACTCCTGGTCCATACGCTGGCAATGACCTGTGCGTCAGCATGTAGCCTGAACTTCCCACATTACCGTACACTCACCTGTGCCCTAAGCCTTGCCGTTCCCTAACCCTAACCCTAGTAAGGAAAGGAAACACACCACAAGCCCTACACCTAACCCCCAAGCCGTAGCCTACTCCTGGCCGGTACGCTGGCACTGACCCGTGGGTCAGCACGTAGCCTGACCCTCCCACGTTTCCGTACCCTCACCTGTGCCCTAAGACTTGCTGTTCCCTAACACTAAACCTAGCCTGGAACGGAAACACACCATCAGCCCTACACCTAACCACCAAGCCGTAGCCTACTCCTGGCCGGTACGCTGGCACTGACCCGTGCTTCAGCACGTAGCCTGACCCTCCCACGTTTCCGTACCCTCACCTGTGCCCTAAGCCTTGCCGTTCCCTAACCCTAACCCTAGCCCGGAACGGAAACCCACCACTAGCCCTAAACCATTCCCTACGCCGTAGCCTACACCTGGCCCGTACGCTGGCACTGACCCATGCGTCAGCACGTTGTCTGACCCTCCCACGTTTCCGTACCCTCACCTGGGCCCTAAGCCTTGCCGTTTCCTAACCCTAACCCTAGCCCATGAAAGGAAACCCACCACCAGCCCTACACCTTACCCTACGCCGTAGCATTCTCCTGGCCCGTACGCTGGCACTGACCCGTGCGTCAGCACGTAGCCTAACCCTCTCACGTTTCCGAACCCTCACCTGTGCAGTAAGCCTTGCCGTTCCCTAACCCTAACCCTAGTCCGGAACGGAAGCCCACCACCAGCCCTACAGCTTACCCCCGATCCATAGCCTATTCCTGGCCCGTACGCTGGCACTGACCCGTGCTTCAGCATGTAGCCTGACCCTCCCACGATTCCGTACCCTCACCTGTGCCCTAAGCCTTGCCATTCCCTAACCCTAACCCTAGCCCGGAACGGAAACCCACCACCAGCCCTACAACTAACCCCCAAGCCGTAGCCTACTCCTGGCTGTTACGCTGGCACTGACCCGTTCATCAGCACGTAGCCTGACCCTCCCACGTTTCCGTACCCTCACCTGTGCCCTAAGCCTTGCCGTTCCCTATCCCTAACCCTAGCCCGGAACGGAAACCCACCACCAGCCCTAAAACTTACCCCAAAGCCGTAGCCTATTCCTGGACCTTATGCTGGCACTGACCCGTGCGTCAGCACATAGCCTGACCCTCCCACGTTTGCGGACCATCACCTGTGCCCTAAGCCTTGCCATTCCCTAACCCTAACCCTAGACCGGAACGGAAACCCACCACCAGCCCTACACCTTTCCCTACGCCGTAGCCTATTCCTGGGCCGTACGCAGGCACTGACACTTTCATCAGCACGTAGCCTGACCCTCCCAAGTTTCCGTACCCTCACCTGTGCCCTAAGCCTTGCCGTTCCCTAACCCTAACCCTAGCCCGGAACGGAAACCCACCACCAGCCCTAAACCTTACCCCCAAGCCGTAGCCTACTCCTGGTCCATACGCTGGCACTGACCTGTGCGTCAGCACGTAGCCTGAACTTCCCACATTACCGTACCCTCACCTGTGCCCTAAGCCTTGCCGTTCCCTAACCCTAACCGTAGCCCGGAACGGAAACCCACCACCAGCCCTACACCTTACCCCCAAGCCGTAGCCTACTCCTGGCCCGTACGCTTGCACAGACCCGTGCATCAGCACGAAGCGTGACCCTCCCACGTTTGCGGACACTCACCTGTGCCCTAAGCCTTGCCGTTCCCTAACCCTAACCCTAGCCCGGAACCGAAACCCACCACCAGCCCTACACCTTTCCCTACGCCGTAGCCTATTCCTGGCTCATACGCAGGCACTGACCCTTTCATCAGCAAGTAGACTGACCCTCCCACGTTTCCGTACCCTCACCTGTGCCCTAAGACTTGCCATTCACTAACCCTAACCCTAGCCCTGAACGGAAACCCACCACCAGCCCTACACCTTACTCTATGCCGTAGCCTACACCTGGCCCGTACGCGGGCACTGACCTGTGCTTCAGCACGTAGCCTGACCCTCCCATGTTACCGTACGCTCACCTGTGCCCTAAGCCTTGTCGTTCCCTAACCCTAACCCTAGCCCGGCACGGAATCTCACCACCAGCTCTACAGCTTATCGTAGGCCGTAGCCTAGTCCTGGCCCGTACGCTGGCACTGACCCGTGTGTCAGCATGTAGCCTGACCCTCCCACGTTTCCGTAACCTCACCTGTGCCCTAAGCATTGCGGTTCCCTAACCCTAACCCTAGCCCGGAACAGAAACCCACCACCAGCCCTACACCTTACCATACGCCGTAGCCTACTCCTGGCCCGTACGCTGGCACTGACCCGTGAGTCAGCACGTAGACTGACCCTCCCACATTTCCGTACCCTCACCTGTGCCCTAAGCCTTGCCGTTCCCTCACCCTAACCCTAGCCAAGAACGGAAACCCACCAGCAGCCCTAAACCTTACCCTACACCATAGCCTACTCCTGGCCCGTACGGTGGCACTGACCAGTGCGTCAGCACGTAGCCTGACCCTCCCACGTTTCCGTACCCTCACCTGTGCCCTAAGCCTTGCCGTTCCCTAACCCTAACCCTAGCCCGGAACGGAAACCCACCACCAGCCCTAAACCTTACCCCCAAGCCGTAGCCTACTCCTGGTCCATACGCTGGCACTGACCTGTGCGTCATCACGTAGCCTGAACTTCCCACATTACCGTACCCTCACCTGTGCCCTAAGCCTTGCCGTTCCCTAACCCTAACCCTAGTCCGGAACAGAAACACACCACCAGCCCTACACCTAACCCCCAAGCCGTAGCTTACTCCCGGCCAGTACGCTGGCACTGACCCGTGCATCATCACGTAGCCTGACCCTCCCACGTTTCCGTACACTCACCTGTGCCCTAAGCCTTGCCGTTCCCTAACCCTAACCGTAGCCCGGAACGGAAACCCACCACCAGCCCTACACCTTACCCCCAAGCCGTAGCCTACTCCTGGCCCGTACGCTGGCACAGACCCGTGCATCAGCACGAAGCGTGACCCTCCCACGTTTGCGGACACTCACCTGTGCCCTAAGCCTTGCCGTTCCCTAACCCTAACCCTAGCCCGGAACCGAAACCCACCACCAGCCCTACACCTTTCCCTACGCCGTAGCCTATTCCTGGCTCATACGCAGGCACTGACCCTTTCATCAGCAAGTAGACTGACCCTCCCACGTTTCCGTACCCTCACCTGTGCCCTAAGACTTGCCATTCACTAACCCTAACCCTAACCCGGAACGGAAACCCACCACCAGCCCTACACCTTACTCTATGCCGTAGCCTACACCTGGCCCGTACGCGGGCACTGACCTGTGCTTCAGCACGTAGCCTGACCCTCCCATGTTACCGTACGCTCACCTGTGCCCTAAGCCTTGTCGTTCCATAACGCTAACCCTAGCCCGGCACGGAATCTCACCACCAGCTCTACAGCTTATCGTAGGCCGTAGCCTAGTCCTGGCCCGTACGCTGGCACTGACCCGTGTGTCAGCATGTAGCCTGACCCTCCCACGTTTCCGTAACCTCACCTGTGCCCTAAGCATTGCCGTTCCCTAACCCTAACCCTAGCCCGGAACAGAAACCCACCACCAGCCCTACACCTTACCATACGCCGTAGCCTACTCCTGGCCCATACGCTGGCACTGACCCGTGAGTCAGCACGTAGACTGACCCTCCCACATTTCCGTACCCTCACCTGTGCCCTAAGCCTTGCCGTTCCCTCACCCTAACCCTAGCCAAGAACGGAAACCCACCAGCAGCCCTAAACCTTACCCTACACCATAGCCTACTCCTGGCCCGTACGGTGGCACTGACCAGTGCGTCAGCACGTAGCCTGACCCTCACACGTTTCCGTACCCTCACCTGTGCCCTAAGCCTTGTCGTTCCCTAACCCTAACCCTAGTCCGGAACGGAAGCCCACCACCAGCCCTACAGCTTACCCCCGATCCATAGCCTATTCCTGGCCCGTACGCTGGCACTGACCCGTGCTTCAGCATGTAGCCTGACCCTCCCACGTTTCCGTACCCTCACCTGTGCCCTAAGCCTTGCCATTCCCTAACCCTAACCCTAGCCCGGAACGGAAACCCACCACCAGCCCTACACCTAACCCCCAAGCCGTAGCCTACTCCTGGCTGGTACGCTGGCACTGACCCGTTCATCAGCACGTAGCCTGACCCTCCCACGTTTCCGTACCCTCACCTGTGCCCTAAGCCTTGCCGTTCCCTATCCCTAACCCTAGCCCGGAACGGAAACCCACCACCAGCCCTAAAACTTACTCCAAAGCCGTAGCCTATTCCTGGACCTTATGCTGGCACTGACCCGTGCGTCAGCACGTAGCCTGACCCTCCCACGTTTGCGGACCCTCACCTGTGCCCTAAGCCTTGCCATTCCCTAACCCTAACCCTAGACCGGAACGGAAACCCACCACCAGGTCTACACCTTTCCCTACGCCGTAGCCTATTCCTGGCCCGTACGCAGGCACTGACCCGTGAGTCAGCACGTAGCCTGACCCTCCCACGTTTTCGTACCCTCACCTGTGCCCTAAGCCTTGCCGTTCCCTAACCCTAACCCTAACCCGGAACGGAAACCCACCACCAGCCCTAAACCTAACCCCCAAGCCGTAGCCTACTCCTGGTCCATACGCTGGCACTGACCTGTGCGTCAGCACGTAGCCTGAACTTCCCACATTACCGTACCCTCACCTGTGCCCTAAGCCTTGCCGTTCCCTAACCCTAACCCTAGCCAGGAACGGAATCCCACCACCAGCCCTACACCTTAACCTACGCCGTAGCCTACTTCTGGCCTGTACGGTGGCACTGACCCTTGCGTCAGCATGTAGCCTGTCCCTCCCACGTTTCCGTAACCTCACCTGTGCCCTAAGCCTTGCCGTTTCCTAACCTTAACCCTAGCCCGGAACGGAAACCCACCACCAGCCCTACACCTTACACTATGCCGTAGCCTACACCTGGCCCGTACGCGGGCACTGACCTGTGCTTCAGCACGTAGCCTGACCCTCCCATGTTACTGTACTCTCACCTGGGCCCTAAGCCTTGCCGTTCCCTAACCCTAACCCGAGCCTGGCACGGAATCCCACCCCCAGCCCTACACCTTATCGTATGCCGTAGCCTAGTCCTGGCCCGTACGCTGGCACTGACCCGTGCGTCAACATATAGCCTGACCCTCCCACGTTTCCGTACCCTCACCTGTGCCCTAAGCCTTGCCTTTCCCTAACACTAACCCTAGCCCGGAACGGAAACCCACCACAATCCCTACACCTTACCATACGCCGTAGCCTACTCCTGGCCCGTACGCTGGCACTGACCCGTGAGTCAGCACGTAGACTGACCCTCCCATATTTCCGTACCCTCACCTGTGCCCTAAGCCTTGCCGTTCCCTAACCCTAACCCTAGCCCGGAACGGAAACCCACCACCAGCCCTAAACCTTACCCCCAAGCCGTAGCCTACTCCTGGTCCATACGCTGGCAATGACCTGTGCGTCAGCACGTAGCCTGAACTTCCCACATTACCGTACACTCACCTGTGCCCTAAGCATTGCCGTTCCCTAACCCTAACCCTAGTACGGAAAGGAAACACACCACAAGCCCTACACCTAACCCCCAAGCCGTAGCCTACTCCTGGCCGGTACGCTGGCACTGACCCGTGGGTCAGCACGTAGCCTGACCCTCCCACGTTTCCGTACCCTCACCTGTGCCCTAAGACTTGCTGTTCCCTAACACTAAACCTAGCCTGGAACGGAAACACACCATCAGCCCTACACCTAACCACCAAGCCGTAGCCTACTCCTGGCCGGTACGCTGGCACTGACCCGTGCGTCAGCACGTAGCCTGACCCTCCCACGTTTCCGTACCCTCACCTGTGCCCTAAGCCTTGCCGTTCCCTAACCCTAACCCTAGCCCGGAACGGAAACCCACCACTAGCCCTAAACCTTTCCCTACGCCGTAGCCTACACCTGGCCCGTACGCTGGCACTGACCCATGCGTCAGCACGTTGTCTGACCCTCCCACGTTTCCGTACCCTCACCTGGGCCCTAAGCCTTGCCGTTTCCTAACCCTAACCCTAGCCCATGAAAGGAAACCCACCACCAGCCCTACACCTTACCCTACGCCGTAGCATACTCCTGGCCCGTACGCTGGCACTGACCCGTGCATCAGCACGTAGCCTAACCCTCTCACGTTTCCGAACCCTCACCTGTGCAGTAAGCCTTGCCGTTCCCTAACCCTAACCCTAGTCCGGAACGGAAGCCCACCACCAGCCCTACAGCTTACCCCCGATCCATAGCCTATTCCTGGCCCGTACGCTGGCACTGACCCGTGCTTCAGCATGTAGCCTGACCCTCCCACGATTCCGTACCCTCACCTGTGCCCTAAGCCTTGCCATTCCCTAACCCTAACCCTAGCCCGGAACGGAAACCCACCACCAGCCCTACAACTAACCCCCAAGCCGTAGCCTACTCCTGGCTGTTACGCTGGCACTGACCCGTTCATCAGCACGTAGCCTGACCCTCCCACGTTTCCGTACCCTCACCTGTGCCCTAAGCCTTGCCATTCCCTAACCCTAACCCTAGACCGGAACGGAAACCCACCACCAGCCCTACACCTTTCCCTACGCCGTAGCCTATTCCTGGGCCGTACGCAGGCACTGACCCTTTCATCAGCACGTAGCCTGACCCTCCCAAGTTTCCGTACCCTCACCTGTGCCCTAAGCCTTGCCGTTCCCTAACCCTAACCCTAGCCCGGAACGGAAACCCACCACCAGCCCTAAACCTTACCCCCAAGCCGTAGCCTACTCCTGGTCCATACGCTGGCACTGACCTGTGCGTCAGCACGTAGCCTGAACTTCCCACATTACCGTACCCTCACCTGTGCCCTAAGCCTTGCCGTTCCCTAACCCTAACCCTAGTCCGGAACAGAAACACACCACCAGCCCTACACCTAACCCCCAAGCCGTAGCTTACTCCCGGCCAGTACGCTGGCACTGACCCGTGCATCATCACGTAGCCTGACCCTCCCACGTTTCCGTACACTCACCTGTGCCCTAAGCCTTGCCGTTCCCTAACCCTAACCGTAGCCCGGAACGGAAACCCACCACCAGCCCTACACCTTACCCCCAAGCCGTAGCCTACTCCTGGCCCGTACGCTGGCACAGACCCGTGCATCAGCACGAAGCGTGACCCTCCCACGTTTGCGGACACTCACCTGTGCCCTAAGCCTTGCCGTTCCCTAACCCTAACCCTAGCCCGGAACCGAAACCCACCACCAGCCCTACACCTTTCCCTACGCCGTAGCCTATTCCTGGCTCATACGCAGGCACTGACCCTTTCATCAGCAAGTAGACTGACCCTCCCACGTTTCCGTACCCTCACCTGTGCCCTAAGACTTGCCATTCACTAACCCTAACCCTAGCCCGGAACGGAAACCCACCACCAGCCCTACACCTTACTCTATGCCGTAGCCTACACCTGGCCCGTACGCGGGCACTGACCTCTGCTTCAGCACGTAGCCTGACCCTCCCATGTTACCGTACGCTCACCTGTGCCCTAAGCCTTGTCGTTCCCTAACCCTAACCCTAGCCCGGCACGGAATCTCACCACCAGCTCTACAGCTTATCGTAGGCCGTAGCCTAGTCCTGGCCCGTACGCTGGCACTGACCCGTGTGTCAGCATGTAGCCTGACCCTCCCACGTTTCCGTAACCTCACCTGTGCCCTAAGCATTGCGGTTCCCTAACCCTAACCCTAGCCCGGAACAGAAACCCACCACCAGCCCTACACCTTACCATACGCCGTAGCCTACTCCTGGCCCGTACGCTGGCACTGACCCGTGAGTCAGCACGTAGACTGACCCTCCCACATTTCCGTACCCTCACCTGTGCCCTAAGCCTTGCCGTTCCCTCACCCTAACCCTAGCCAAGAACGGAAACCCACCAGCAGCCCTAAACCTTACCCTACACCATAGCCTACTCCTGGCCCGTACGGTGGCACTGACCAGTGCGTCAGCACGTAGCCTGACCCTCACACGTTTCCGTACCCTCACCTGTGCCCTAAGCCTTGTCGTTCCCTAACCCTAACCCTAGTCCGGAACGGAAGCCCACCACCAGCCCTACAGCTTACCCCCGATCCATAGCCTATTCCTGGCCCGTACGCTGGCACTGACCCGTGCTTCAGCATGTAGCCTGACCCTCCCACGTTTCCGTACCCTCACCTGTGCCCTAAGCCTTGCCATTCCCTAACCCTAACCCTAGCCCGGAACGGAAACCCACCACCAGCCCTACACCTAACCCCCAAGCCGTAGCCTACTCCTGGACCTTATGCTGGCACTGACCCGTGCGTCAGCACGTAGCCTGACCCTCCCACGTTTGCGGACCCTCACCTGTGCCCTAAGCCTTGCCGTTCCCTAACCCTAACCCTAGACCGGAACGGAAACCCACCACCAGCCCTACACCTTTCCCTACGCCGTAGCCTATTCCTGGGCCGTACGCAGGCACTGAACCTTTCATCAGCACGTAGCCTGACCCTCCCACGTTTCCGTACCCTCACCTGTGCCCTAAGCCTTGCCGTTCCCTAACCCTAACCCTAGCCCGGAACGGAAACCCACCACCAGCCCTAAACCTTACCCCCAAGCCGTAGCCTACTCCTGTTCCATACGCTGGCACTGACCTGTGCGTCAGCACGTAGCCTGAACTTCCCACATTACCGTACCCTCACCTGTGCCCTAAGCCTTGCCGTTCCCTAACCCTAACCCTAGTACGGAACGGAAACACACCACAAGCCCTACACCTAACCCCCAAGCCGTAGCCTACTCCTGGCCGGTACGCTGGCACTGACCCGTGCGTCAGCACGTAGCCTGACCCTCCCACGTTTCCGTACCCTCACCTGTGCCCTAAGATTTGCTGTTCCCTAACACTAAACCTAGCCTGGAACGGAAACACACCACCAGCCCTACACCTTACTCTATGCCGTAGCCTACACCTGGCCCGTACGCGGGCACTGACCTGTGCTTCAGCACGTAGCCTGACCCTCCCATGTTACCGTACGCTCACCTGTGCCCTAAGCCTTGTCGTTCCCTAACCCTAACCCTAGCCCGGCACGGAATCACACCACCAGCTCTACA
Organism: Mesoplodon mirus; assembly: GCF_964341445.2. Lineage (NCBI taxonomy): Eukaryota > Metazoa > Chordata > Mammalia > Artiodactyla > Ziphiidae > Mesoplodon > Mesoplodon mirus. Next base: position 3,334,309 of record NW_028295810.1, read on the forward strand.
GCTTATCGTATGCCGTAGCCTAGTCCTGGCCCGTACGCTGGCACTGACCCGTGTGTCAGCATGTAGCCTGACCCACCCACGTTTCCGTAACCTCACCTGTGCCCTAAGCATTGCCGTTCCCTAACCCTAACCCTAGACCGGAACAGAAACCCACCACCATCCCTACACCTTACCCCAAGCCGTAGCCTATTCCTGGCCCGTACGCAGGCACTGACCCTTTCATCAGCACGTAGCCTGACTCTCCCACGTTTCCGTAACCTCATCTGTGCCCTAAGCCTTGCCGTTCCCTAACCCTAACCCTAGCCCGGAACGGAAACCTACCACCAGCCCTACACCTTAACCTACGCCGTAGCCTACTCCTGGCCTGTACGGTGGCACTGACCCTTGCGTCAGCATGTAGCCTGACACTCCCACGTTTCCGTACCCTCACCTGTGCCCTAAACCTTGCCGTTCTGTAACCCTAACCCTAGCCCGGAACGGAAACCCACCACCAGCCCTACACCTTACCCCCAAGCCGTAGCCTACTCCTGGCCCGTTCGGTGGCAGTAACCCTAGCATCAGCAAGTAGCCTGACCCTCCCACGTTTCTGTACCCTCACACGTGCCCTAAGCCTTGCCGTTCTGTAACCCTAACCCTAGACCGGAACGGAAACCCACCACCAGCCCTACACCTTTCCCTACGACGTAGCCTATGCCTGGCTCGTACGCAGGCAGTGACACTTTCATCAGCACTTAGCCTGAACCTCCCAGGTTTCTGTACCCTCACCTGTGCCCTAAACCTTGCCGTTCACTAACCCTAACCCTAGCCCGGAACGGAAACCCACCACCAGCCCTACAACTTACCCCCAAGCCGTAGCCTACTCCTGGCCGGTACGCTGGCACTGACACGTGCGTCAGCACGTAGCCTGACCCTCACACGTTTCCGTACCCTCACCTGTGCCCTAAGCCTTGCCGTTTCCTAACCCTAACCCTAGCCCGGAACAGAAACCCACCACCAGCCCTACACTCTACCCTACACCATAGCCTATTCCTGGCCCGTACACTGGCACTGAGCCGTGCGTCAGCACGTAGCCTGACCCTCCCACGTTTCCGTACCCTCACCTGTGCCCTAAGCCTTGAGGTTCCCTAACCCTAACTCTAGCCCGGAACAGAAAACCACCAACAGCCCTACAACTTACGACCACGCCGTAGCCTACTCCTGGCCCATATGCTGGCACTGACACGTGTGTCTGCACGTAGCCTGTCCCTCCCACGTTTCCGTAACCTCACCTGTGCCCTAAGCCTTGCCGTTTCCTAACCTTAACCCTAGCCCTGAACGGAAACCCACCACCAGCCCTACACCTTACACTATGCCGTAGCCTACACCTGGCCCGTACGCGGGCACTGACCTGTGCTTCAGCACGTAGCCTGACCCTCCCATGTTACTGTACTCTCACCTGGGCCCTAAGCCTTGCCGTACCCTAACCCTAACCCGAGCCTGGCACGGAATCCCACCCCCAGCCCTACACCTTATCGTATGCCGTAGCCTAGTCCTGGCCCGTACGCTGGCACTGAACCGTGCGTCAACATATAGCCTGACCCTCCCACGTTTCCGTACCCTCACCTGTGCCCTAAGCCTTGCCGTTCCCTAACCCTAACCCTAGCCCGGAACGGAAACCCACCACAATCCCTACACCTTACCATACGCCGTAGCCTACTCCTGGCCCGTACGCTGGCACTGACCCGTGAGTCAGCACGTAGACTGACCCTCCCACATTTCCGTACCCTCACCTGTGCCCTAAGCCTTGCCGTTCCCTCACCCTAACCCTAGCCAAGAACGGAAACCCACCAGCAGCCCTAAACCTTACCCTACACCATAGCCTACTCCTGGCCCGTACGGTGGCACTGACCAGTGCATCAGCACGTAGCCTGACCCTCACACGTTTCCGTACCCTCACCTGTGCCCTAAGCCTTGTCGTTCCCTAACACTAACCCTAGTCCGGAACGGAAGCCCACCACCAGCCCTACAGCTTACCCCCGATCCATAGCCTATTCCTGGCCCGTACGCTGGCACTGACCCGTGCTTCAGCATGTAGCCTGACCCTCCCACGTTTCCGTACCCTCACCTGTGCCCTAAGCCTTGCCATTCCCTAACCCTAACCCTAGCCCGGAACGGAAACCCACCACCAGCCCTACACCTAACCCCCAAGCCGTAGCCTACTCCTGGCTGGTACGCTGGCACTGACCCGTTCATCAGCACGTAGCCTGACCCTCCCACGTTTCCGTACCCTCACCTGTGCCCTAAGCCTTGCCGTTCCCTATCCCTAACCCTAGCCCGGAACGGAAACCCACCACCAGCCCTAAAACTTACCCCAAAGCCGTAGCCTATTCCTGGACCTTATGCTGGCACTGACCCGTGCGTCAGCACGTAGCCTGACCCTCCCACGTTTGCGGACCCTCACCTGTGCCCTAAGCCTTGCCATTCCCTAACCCTAACCCTAGACCGGAACGGAAACCCACCACCAGCCCTACACCTTTCCCTACGCCGTAGCCTATTCCTGGCCCGTACGCAGGCACTGACCCTTTCATCAGCACGTAGCCTGACCCTCCCACGTTTCCGTACCCTCACCTGTGCCCTAAGCCTTGCCGTTCCCTAACCCTAACCCTAGCCCGGAACGGAAACCCACCACCAGCCCTAAAACTTACCCCCAAGCCGTAGCCTACTCCTGGTCCATACGCTGGCACTGACCTGTGCGTCAGCACGTAGCCTGAACTTCCCACATTACCGTACCCTCACCTGTGCCCTAAGCCTTGCCGTTCCCTAACCCTAACACTAGTCCGGAACGGAAACACACCACCAGCCCTACACCTAACCCCAAAGCCGTAGCTTACTCCCGGACAGTACGCTGGCACTGACCCGTGCATCATCACGTATCCTGACACTCCCACGTTTCCGTACACTCACCTGTGCCCTAAGCCTTGCCGTTCCCTAACCCTAACCGTAGCCCGGAACAGAAACCCACCACCAGCCCTACACCTTACCCCCAAGCCGTAGCCTACTCCTGGTCCGTACGCTGGCACAGACCCGTGCGTCAGCACGAAGCCTGACCCTCCCACGTTTGCGGACACTCACCTGTGCCCTAAGCCTTGCCGTTCCCTAACCCTAACCCTAGCCCGGAACGGAAACCCACCACCAGCCCTACACCTTTCCCTACGCCGTAGCCTATTCCTGGCTCATACGCAGGCACTGACCCTTTCATCAGCAAGTAGACTGACCCTCCCACGTTTCCGTACCCTCACCTGTGCCCTAAGCCTTGCCATTCACTAACCCTAACCCTAGCCCGGAACGGAAACCCACCACCAGCCCTACACCTTACTCTATGCCGTAGCCTACACCTGGCCCGTACGCGGGCACTGACCTGTGCTTCAGCACGTAGCCTGACCCTCCCATGTTACCGTACGCTCACCTGTGCCCTAAGCCTTGTCGTTCCCTAACCCTAACCCTACCCCGGCACGGAATCTCACCACCAGCTCTACAGCTTATCGTATGCCGTAGCCTAGTCCTGGCCCGTACGCTGGCACTGACCCGTGTGTCAGCATGTAGCCTGACCCTCCCACGTTTCCGTAACCTCACCTGTGCCCTAAGCATTGCCGTTCCCTAACCCTAACCCTAGCCCGGAACAGAAACCCACCACCAGCCCTACACCTTACCATACGCCGTAGCCTACTCCTGGCCCGTACGCTGGCACTGACCCGTGAGTCAGCACGTAGACTGACCCTCCCACATTTCCGTACCCTCACCTGTGCCCTAAGCCTTGCCGTTCCCACACCCTAACCCTAGCCAAGAACGGAAACCCACCAGCAGCCCTAAACCTTACCCTACACCATAGCCTACTCCTGGCCCGTACGGTGGCACTGACCAGTGCGTCAGCACGTAGCCTGACCTTCACACGTTTCCGTACCCTCACCTGTGCCCTAAGCCTTGTCGTTCCCTAACCCTAACCCTAGTCCGGAACGGAAGCCCACCACCAGCCCTACAGCTTACCCCCGATCCATAGCCTATTCCTGGCCCGTACGCTGGCACTGACCCGTGCTTCAGCATGTAGCCTGACCCTCCCACGTTTCCGTACCCTCACCTGTGCCCTAAGCCTTGCCATTCCCTAACCCTAACCTTAGCCCGGAACGGAAACCCACCACCAGCCCTACACCTAACCCCCAAGCCGTAGCCTACTCCTGGCTGGTACGCTGGCACTGACCCGTTCATCAGCACGTAGCCTGACCCTCCCACGTTTCCGTACCCTCACCTGTGCCCTAAGCCTTGCCGTTCCCTATCCCTAACCCTAGCCCGGAACGGAAACCCACCACCAGCCCTAAAACTTACCCCAAAGCCGTAGCCTATTCCTGGACCTTATGCTGGCACTGACCCGTGCGTCAGCACGTAGCCTGACCCTCCCACGTTTGCGGACCCTCACCTGTGCCCTAAGCCTTGCCATTCCCTAACCCTAACCCTAGACCGGAACGGAAACCCACCACCAGCCCTACACCTTTCCCTACGCCGTAGCCTATTCCTGGCCCGTACGCAGGCACTGACCCTTTCATCAGCACGTAGCCTGACCCTCCCACGTTTCCGTACCCTCACCTGTGCCCTAAGCCTTGCCGTTCCCTAACCCTAACCCTATCCCGGAACGGAAACCCACCACCAGCCCTAAACCTTACCCCCAAGCCGTAGCCTACTCCTGGTCCATACGCTGGCACTGAACTGTGCGTCAGCACGTAGCCTGAACTTCCCACATTACCGTACCCTCACCTGTGCCCTAAGTCTTGCCGTTTCCTAACCCTAGTACGGAACGGAAACACACCACAAGCCCTACACCTAACCCCCAAGCCGTAGCCTACTCCTGGCCGGTACGCTGGCACTGACCCGTGCGTCAGCACGTAGCCTGACCCTCCCACGTTTCCGTACCCTCACCTGTGCCCTAAGACTTGCTGTTCCCTAACACTAAACCTAGCCTGGAACGGAAACCCACCACCAGCCCTACACCTTAACCTACGCCGTAGCCTACTCCTGGCCTGTACGGTGGCACTGACCCTTGCGTCAGCATGTAGCCTGACCCTCCGACGTTTCCGTACCCTCACCTGTGCCCTAAACCTTGCCGTTCTGTAACCCTAACCCTAGCCCAGAACGGAAACCCACCACCAGCCCTACACCTTACCCCCAAGCCGTAGCCTACTCCTGGCCCGTTCGGTGGCAGTAACCCTAGCATCAGCAAGTAGCCTGACCCTCCCACGTTTCTGTACCCTCACACGTGCCCTAAGCCTTGCCATTCTGTAACCCTAACCCTAGATCGGAAAGGAAACCCACCACCAGCCCTACACCTTTCCCTACGCCGTAGCCTATTCCTGGCTAGTACGCAGGCACTGACACTTTCATCAGCACTTAGCCTGAACCTCCCAGGTTTCTGTACCCTCACCTGTGCCCTAAGCCTTGCCGTTCACTAACCCTAACCCTAGCCCGGAACGGAAACCCACCACCAGCCCTACAACTTACCCCCAAGCCGTAGCCTACTCCTGGCCGGTACGCTGGCACTGACACGTGCGTCAGCACGTAGCCTGACCCTCACACGTTTCCGTACCCTCACCTGTGCCCTAAGCCTTGCCGTTTCCTAACCCTAACCCTAGCCCGGAACAGAAACCCACCACCAGCCCTACACTCTACCCTACGCCATAGCCTATTCCTGGCCCGTACACTGGCACTGAGCCATGCGTCAGCACGTAGCCTGACCCTCCCACGTTTCCGTACCCTCACCTGTGCCCTAAGCCTTGAGGTTCCCTAACCCTAACTCTAGCCCGGAACAGAAAACCACCAACAGCCCTACAACTTACGACCACGCCGTAGCCTACTCCTGGCCCATATGCTGGCACTGACACGTGCGTCAGCACGTAGCCTGTCCCTCCCACGTTTCCGTAACCTCACCTGTGCCCTAAGCCTTGCCGTTTCCTAACCTTAACCCTAGCCCTGAACGGAAACCCACCACTAGCCCTAAACCTTACACTATGCCGTAGCCTACACCTGGCCCGTACGCGGGCACTGACCTGTGCTTCAGCACGTAGCCTGACCCTCCCATGTTACTGTACTCTCACCTGGGCCCTAAGCCTTGCCGTACTCTAACCCAAACCCGAGCCTGGCACGGAATCCCACCCCCAGCCCTACACCTTATCGTATGCCGTAGCCTAGTCCTGGCCCGTACGCTGGCACTGAACCGTGCGTCAACATATAGCCTGACCCTCCCACGTTTCCGTACCCTCACCTGTGCCCTAAGCCTTGCCGTTCCCTAACCCTAACCCTAGCCCGGAACGGAAACCCACCACAATCCCTACACCTTACCATATGCCGTAGCCTACTCCTGGCCCGTACGCTGGCACTGACCCGTGAGTCAGCACGTAGACTGACCCTCCCACATTTCCGTACCCTCACCTGTGCCCTAAGCCTTGCCGTTCCCTCACCCTAACCCTAGCCAAGAACGGAAACCCACCAGCAACCCTAAACCTTACCCTACACCATAGCCTACTCCTGGCCCGTACGGTGGCACTGACCAGTGCGTCAGCACGTAGCCTGACCCTCACACGTTTCCGTACCCTCACCTGTGCCCTAAGCCTTGTCGTTCCCTAACACTAACCCTAGTCCGGAACGGAAGCCCACCACCAGCCCTACAGCTTACCCCCGATCCATAGCCTATTCCTGGCCCGTACGCTGGCACTGACCCGTGCTTCAGCATGTAGCCTGACCCTCCCACGTTTCCGTACCCTCACCTGTGCCCTAAGCCTTGCCATTCCCTAACCCTAACCCTAGCCCGGAACGGAAACCCACCACCAGCCCTACACCTAACCCCCAAGCCGTAGCCTACTCCTGGTCCATACGCTGGCACTGACCTGTGCGTCAGCACGTAGCCTGAACTTCCCACATTACCGTACCCTCACCTGTGCCCTAAGCCTTGCCGTTCCCTAACCCTAACACTAGTCCGGAACGGAAACACACCACCAGCCCTACACCTAACCCCCAAGCCGTAGCTTACTCCCGGCCAGTACGCTGGCACTGACCCGTGCATCATCACGTAACCTGACCCTCCCACGTTTCCGTACACTCACCTGTGCCCTAAGCCTTGCCGTTCCCTAACCCTAACCGTAGCCCGGAACGGAAACCCACCACCAGCCCTACACCTTACCCCCAAGCCGTAGCCTACTCCTGGCCCGTACGCTGGCACAGACACGTGCGTCAGCACGAAGCCTGACCCTCCCACGTTTGCGGACACTCACCTGTGCCCTAAGCCTTGCCATTCCCTAACCCTAACCCTAGCCCGGAACGGAAACCCACCACCAGCCCTACACCTTTCCCTACGCCGTAGCCTATTCCTGGCTCATACGCAGGCACTGACCCTTTCATCAGCAAGTAGACTGACCCTCCCACGTTTCCGTACCCTCACCTGTGCCCTAAGCCTTGCCATTCACTAACCCTAACCCTAGCCCGGAACGGAAACCCACCACCAGCCCTACACCTTACTCTATGCCGTAGCCTACACCTGGCCCGTACGCGGGCACTGACCTGTGCTTCAGCACGTAGCCTGACCCTCCCATGTTACCGTACGCTCACCTGTGCCCTAAGCCTTGTCGTTCCCTAACCCTAACCCTACCCCGGCACGGAATCTCACCACCAGCTCTACAGCTTATCGTATGCCGTAGCCTAGTCCTGGCCCGTACGCTGGCACTGACCCGTGTGTCAGCATGTAGCCTGACCCTCCCACGTTTCCGTAACCTCACCTGTGCCCTAAGCATTGCCGTTCCCTAACCCTAACCCTAGCCCGGAACAGAAACCCACCACCAGCCCTACACCTTACCATACGCCGTAGCCTACTCCTGGCCCGTACGCTGGCACTGACCCGTGAGTCAGCACGTAGACTGACCCTCCCACATTTCCGTACCCTCACCTGTGCCCTAAGCCTTGCCGTTCCCACACCCTAACCCTAGCCAAGAACGGAAACCCACCAGCAGCCCTAAACCTTACCCTACACCATAGCCTACTCCTGGCCCGTACGGTGGCACTGACCAGTGCGTCAGCACGTAGCCTGACCCTCACACGTTTCCGTACCCTCACCTGTGCCCTAAGCCTTGTCGTTCCCTAACACTAACCCTAGTCCGGAACGGAAGCCCACCACCAGCCCTACAGCTTACCCCCGATCCATAGCCTATTCCTGTCCCGTACGCTGGCACTGACCCGTGCTTCAGCATGTAGCCTGACCCTCCCACGTTTCCGTACCCTCACCTGTGCCCTAAGCCTTGCCATTCCCTAACCCTAACCCTAGCCCGGAACGGAAACCCACCACCAGCCCTACACCTAACCCCCAAGCCGTAGCCTACTCCTGGTCCATACGCTGGCACTGACCTGTGCGTCAGCACGTAGCCTGAACTTCCCACATTACCGTACCCTCACCTGTGCCCTAAGCCTTGCCGTTCCCTAACCCTAACACTAGTCCGGAACGGAAACACACCACCAGCCCTACACCTAACCCCCAAGCCGTAGCTTACTCCCGGCCAGTACGCTGGCACTGACCCGTGCATCATCACGTAACCTGACCCTCCCACGTTTCCGTACACTCACCTGTGCCCTAAGCCTTGCCGTTCCGTAACCCTAACCGTAGCCCGGAACGGAAACCCACCACCAGCCCTACACCTTACCCCCAAGCCGTAGCCTACTCCTGGCCCGTACGCTGGCACAGACCCGTGCGTCAGCACGAAGCCTGACCCTCCCACGTTTGCGGACACTCACCTGTGCCCTAAGCCTTGCCGTTCCCTAACCCTAACCCTAGCCCGGAACGGAAACCCACCACCAGCCCTACACCTTTCCCTACGCCGTAGCCTATTCCTGGCTCATACGCAGGCACTGACCCTTTCATCAGCAAGTAGACTGACCCTCCCACGTTTCCGTACCCTCACCTGTGCCCTAAGCCTTGCCATTCACTAACCCTAACCCTAGCCCGGAACGGAAACCCACCACCAGCCCTACACCTTACTCTATGCCGTAGCCTACACCTGGCCCGTACGCGGGCACTGACCTGTGCTTCAGCACGTAGCCTGACCCTCCCATGTTACCGTACGCTCACCTGTGCCCTAAGCCTTGTCGTTCCCTAACCCTAACCCTACCCCGGCACGGAATCTCACCACCAGCTCTACAGCATATCGTATGCCGTAGCCTAGTCCTGGCCCGTACGCTGGCACTGACCCGTGTGTCAGCATGTAGCCTGACCCTCCCACGTTTCCGTAACCTCACCTGTGCCCTAAGCATTGCCGTTCCCTAACCCTAACCGTAGCCCGGAACAGAAACCCACCACCAGCCCTACACCTTACCATACGCCGTAGCCTACTCCTGGCCCGTACGCTGGCACTGACCCGTGAGTCAGCACGTAGACTGACCCTCCCACATTTCCGTACCCTCACCTGTGCCCTAAGCCTTGCCGTTCCCACACCCTAACCCTAGCCAAGAACGGAAACCCACCAGCAGCCCTAAACCTTACCCTACACCATAGCCTACTCCTGGCCCGTACGGTGGCACTGACCAGTGCGTCAGCACGTAGCCTGACCCTCACACGTTTCCGTACCCTCACCTGTGCCCTAAGCCTTGTCGTTCCCTAACCCTAACCCTAGTCCGGAACGGAAGCACACCACCAGCCCTACAGCTTACCCCCGATCCATAGCCTATTCCTGGCCCGTACGCTGGCACTGACCCGTGCTTCAGCATGTAGCCTGACCCTCCCACGTTTCCGTACCCTCACCTGTGCCCTAAGCCTTGCCATTCCCTAACCCTAACCCTAGCCCGGAACGGAAACCCACCACCAGCCCTACACCTAACCCCCAAGCCGTAGCCTACTCCTGGCTGGTACGCTGGCACTGACCCGTTCATCAGCACGTAGCCTGACCCTCCCACGTTTCCGTACCCTCACCTGTGCCCTAAGCCTTGCCGTTCCCTATCCCTAACCCTAGCCCGGAACCGAAACCCACCACCAGCCCTAAAACTTACCCCAAAGCCGTAGCCTATTCCTGGACCTTATGCTGGCACTGACCCGTGCGTCAGCACGTAGCCTGACCCTCCCACGTTTGCGGACCCTCACCTGTGCCCAAAGCCTTGCCATTCCCTAACCCTAACCCTAGACCGGAACGGAAACCCACCACCAGCCCTACACCTTTCCCTACGCCGTAGCCTATTCCTGGCCCGTACGCAGGCACTGACCCTTTCATCAGCACGTAGCCTGACCCTCCCACGTTTCCGTACCCTCACCTGTGCCCTAAGCCTTGCCGTTCCCTAACCCTAACCCTAGCCCGGAACGGAAACCCACCACCAGCCCTAAACCTTACCCCCAAGCCGTAGCCTACTCCTGGTCCATACGCTGGCACTGAACTGTGCGTCAGCACGTAGCCTGAACTTCCCACATTACCGTACCCTCACCTGTGCCCTAAGTCTTGCCGTTCCCTAACCCTAGTACGGAACGGAAACACACCACAAGCCCTACACCTAACCCCCAAGCCGTAGCCTACTCCTGGCCGGTACGCTGGCACTGACCCGTGCGTCAGCACGTAGCCTGACCCTCCCACGTTTCCGTACCCTCACCTGTGCCCTAAGACTTGCTGTTCCCTAACACTAAACCTAGCCTGGAACGGAAACCCACCACCAGCCCTACACCTTAACCTACGCCGTAGCCTACTCCTGGCCTGTACGGTGGCACTGACCCTTGCGTCAGCATGTAGCCTGACCCTCCGACGTTTCCGTACCCTCACCTGTGCCCTAAACCTTGCCGTTCTGTAACCCTAACCCTAGCCCGGAACGGAAACCCACCACCAGCCCTACACCTTACCCCCAAGCCGTAGCCTACTCCTGGCCCGTTCGGTGGCAGTAACCCTAGCATCAGCAAGTAGCCTGACCCTCCCACGTTTCTGTACCCTCACACGTGCCCTAAGCCTTGCCATTCTGTAACCCTAACCCTAGACCGGAAAGGAAACCCACCACCAGCCCTACACCTTTCCCTACGCCGTAGCCTATTCCTTGCTCGTACGCAGGCACTGACACTTTCATCAGCACTTAGCCTGAACCTCCCAGGTTTCTGTACCCTCACCTGTGCCCTAAGCCTTGCCGTTCACTAACCCTAACCCTAGCCCGGAACGGAAACCCACCACCAGCCCTACAACTTACCCCCAAGCCGTAGCCTACTCCTGGCCGGTACGCTGGCACTGACACGTGCGTCAGCACGTAGCCTGACCCTCCCACGTTTCCGTACCCTCACCTGTGCCCTAAGCCTTGCCGTTTCCTAACCCTAACCCTAGCCCGGAACAGAACCCCACCACCAGCCCTACACTCTACCCTACGCCATAGCCTATTCCTGGCCCGTACACTGGCACTGAGCCGTGCGTCAGCACGTAGCCTGACCCTCCCACGTTTCCGTACCCTCACCTGTGCCCTAAGCCTTGAGGTTCCCTAACCCTAACTCTAGCCCGGAACAGAAAACCACCAACAGCCCTACAACTTACGACCATGCCGTAGCCTACTCCTGGCCCATATGCTGGCACTGACACGTGCGTCAGCACGTAGCCTGTCCCTCCCACGTTTCCGTAACCTCACCTGTGCCCTAAGCCTTGCCGTTTCCTAACCTTAACCCTAGCCCGGAACGGAAACCCACCACCAGCCCTAAACCTTACCCCCAAGCCGTAGCCTACTCCTGGTCCATACGCTGGCACTGACCTGTGCGTCAGCACGTAGCCTGAACTTCCCACATTACCGTACCCTCACCTGTGCCCTAAGCCTTGCCGTTCCCTAACCCTAACCCTAGTACGGAACGGAAACACACCACAAGCCCTACACCTAACCCCCAAGCCGTAGCTTACTCCTGGCCGGTACGCTGGCACTGACCCGTGCGTCAGCACGTAGCCTGACCCTCCCACGTTTCCGTACCCTCACCTGTGCCCTAAGACTTGCTGTTCCCTAACACTAAACCTAGCCTGGAACGGAAACACACCATCAGCCCTACACCTAACCACCAAGCCGTAGCCTACTCCTGGCCGGTACGCTGGCACTGACCCGTGCGTCAGCACGTAGCCTGACCCTCCCACGTTTCCGTACCCTCACCTGTGCCCTAAGCCTTGCCGTTCCCTAACCCTAACCCTAGCCCGGAACGGAAACCCACCACTAGCCCTAAACCTTTCCCTACGCCGTAGCCTACACCTGGCCCGTACGCTGGCACTGACCCTTGCGTCAGCACGTTGTCTGACCCTCCCACGTTTCCGTACCCTCACCTGGGCCCTAAGCCTTGCCGTTTCCTAACCCTAACCCTAGCCCATGAAAGGAAACCCACCACCAGCCCTACACCTTACCCTACGCCGTAGCATACTCCTGGCCCGTACGCTGGCACTGACCCGTGCGTCAGCACGTAGCCTAACCCTCTCACTTTTCCGAACCCTCACCTGTGCTGTAAGCCTTGCCGTTCCCTAACCCTAACCCTAGCCCTGAACGGAAACCCACCACCAGCCCTACACCTTACCCCCAAGCCGTAGCCTACTCCTGGCCGGTACGCTGGCACTGACCCGTGCGTCATCACGTAGCCTGACCCTCCCACGTTTCCGTACCCTCACCTGTGCCCTAAGCTTTGCCGTTCCCTAACCCTAACTGTAGCCCGGAACGGAAACCCACCACCAGCCCTACAACTTACCCCCAAGCCGTAGCCTACTCCTGGTCCATACGCTGGCAGTGACCCGTGCTTTAGAATGTATCCTGACCCTGCCACGTTGCCGTACACTCACATGTGCCCTAAACCTTGCCGTTCCCTAACCCTAACCCTAGCCCGGAACGGAAAACCACCACAAGCCCTACACCTTACCCCCAAGCCGTAGCCTACTCGTGGTCCATACGCTGGCACTGACCTGTGCGTCAGCACGTAGCCTGACCTTCCCACGTTACCGTAATGTCACCTGTGCCCTAAGCCTTCCTGTTCCCTAACACAAACCCTAGTACGGAACGGAAACCCACCACCAGCCCTACTCCTAACCCCCAAGCCGTAGCCTACTCCTGGCCGGTTCGTTGGCACTGACCCGTGTGTCAGCACGTAGACTGACACTCCCACGTTTCCGTACCCTCACCTGGGCCCTAAGCCTTGCCGTTCCCTAACCCTAACCCTAGCCCGGAACGGAAACGCACTACCAGCCCTACACCTTGTCCTACGCCGTAGCCTACTCCTGGCACGTACGCTGGCACTGACACATGCGTCAGCACGTAGCCTGACCCTCACACGTTTCCGTACCCTCACCTGTGCCCTAAGACTTGCCGTTCCCTAACCCTAACCCTAGTCCGGAAAGGAAACACACCACCAGCCCTACAGCTTACCCCCAAGCCATAGCCAATTCCTGGCCCGTACGCTGGCACTGACCCGTGCGTCAGCATGTAGCCTGACACTCCAACGTTTCCGTACCCTCACCTGTGCCCTAAGCCTTGCCGTTTCCTAACCCTACCCCTAGCCCAGAACGGAAACCCACCACCAGCCCTACAACTAACCCCCAAGCCAGGGCTTACTCCTGGCCAGTACGCTGGCACTGACCCGTGCATCATCACGTAGCCTGACCCTCCCACGTTTCCGTACACTCACCTGTGCCCTAAGCCTTGCCATTCCCTAACCCTAACCCTAGCCCGGAACGGAAACCCACCACCAGCCCTACACCTTACCCCCAAGCCGTAGCCTACTCCTGGCCCGTACGCTGGCACAGACCCGTGCGTCAGCACGAAGCCTGACCCTCCCACGTTTGCGGACCCTCACCTGTGCCCTAAGCCTTGCCATTCCCTAACACTAACCCTAGACAGGAACGGAAACCCCCCAACAGCCCTACACCTTTCCCTACGCCGTAGCCTATTCCTGGCTCATACGCAGGCACTGACCCTTTCATCAGCAAGTAGCCTGACCCACCCACGTTTCCGTACCCTCACCTGTGCCCTAAGCCTTGCCGTTCACTAACCCTAACCCTAGCCCGGAATGGAAACCGACCACCAGCCCTACACCTTACTCTATGCCGTAGCCTACACCTGGCCCGTACGCGGGCACTGACCTGTGCTTCAGCATGTATCCTGACCCTCCCATGTTACCGTACGCTCATCTGTGCCCTAAGCCTTGTCGTTCCCTAACCCTAACCCTATCCCGGCACGGAATCTCACCACCAGCTCTACAGCTTATCGTATGCCGTAGCCTAGTCCTGGCCCGTACGCTGGCACTGACCCGTGTGTCAGCATGTAGCCTGACCCTCCCACGTTTCCGTAACCTCACCTGTGCCCTAAGCATTGCCGTTCCCTAACCCTAACCCTAGCCCGGAACAGAAACCCACCACCAGCCCTACACCTTACCATACGCCGTAGCCTACTCCTGGCCCGTACGCTGGCACTGACCCGTGAGTCAGCACGTAGACTGACCCTCCCACATTTCCGTACCCTCACCTGTGCCCTAAGCCTTGCCGTTCCCACACCCTAACCCTAGCCAAGAACGGAAACCCACCAGCAGCCCTAAACCTTACCCTACACCATAGCCTACTCCTGGCCCGTACGGTGGCACTGACCAGTGCGTCAGCACGTAGCCTGACCCTCACACGTTTCCGTACCCTCACCTGTGCCCTAAGCCTTGTCGTTCCCTAACCGTAACCCTAGTCCGGAACGGAAGCCCACCACCAGCCCTACAGCTTACCCCCGATCCATAGCCTATTCCTGGCCCGTACGCTGGCACTGACCCGTGCTTCAGCATGTAGCCTGACCCTCCCACGTTTCCGTACCCTCACCTGTGCCCTAAGCCTTGCCATTCCCTAACCCTAACCCTAGCCCGGAACGGAAACCCACCACCAGCCCTACACCTAACCCCCAAGCCGTAGCCTACTCCTGGCTGGTACGCTGGCACTGACCCGTTCATCAGCACGTAGCCTGACCCTCCCACGTTTCCGTACCCTCACCTGTGCCCTAAGCCTTGCCGTTCCCTATCCCTAACCCTAGCCCGGAACGGAAACCCACCACCAGCCCTAAAACTTACCCCAAAGCCGTAGCCTATTCCTGGACCTTATGCTGGCACTGACCCGTGCGTCAGCACGTAGCCTGACCCTCCCACGTTTCCGTACCCTCACCTGTGCCCTAAGCCTTGCCATTCCCTAACCCTAACCCTAGACCGGAACGGAAACCCACCACCAGCCCTACACATTTCCCTACGCCGTAGCCTATTCCTGGCCCGTACGCAGGCACTGACCCTTTCATCAGCACGTAGCCTGACCCTCCCACGTTTCCGTACCCTCACCTGTGCCCTAAGACTTGCCGTTCCCTAACCCTAACCCTAGCCCGGAACGGAAACCCACCACCAGCCCTAAACCTTACCCCCAAGCCGTAGCCTACTCCTGGTCCATACGCTGGCACTGAACTGTGCGTCAGCACGTAGCCTGAACTTCCCACATTACCGTACCCTCACCTGTGCCCTAAGTCTTGCCGTTCCCTAACCCTAGTACGGAACGGAAACACACCACAAGCCCTACACCTAACCCCCAAGCCGTAGCCTACTCCTGGCCGGTACGCTGGCACTGACCCGTGCGTCAGCACGTAGCCTGACCCTCCCACGTTTCCGTACCCTCACCTGTGCCTTAAGACTTGCTGTTCCCTAACACTAAACCTAGCCTGGAACGGAAACCCACCACCAGCCCTACACCTTAACGTACGCCGTAGCCTACTCCTGGCCTGTACGGTGGCACTGACCCTTGCGTCAGCATGTAGCCTGACCCTCCCACGTTTCCGTACCCTCACCTGTGCCCTAAACCTTGCCGTTCTGTAACCCTAACCCTAGCCCGGAACGGAAACCCACCACCAGCCCTACACCTTACCCCCAAGCCGTAGCCTACTCCTGGCCCGTTCGGTGGCAGTAACCCTAGCATCAGCAAGTAGCCTGACCCTCCCACGTTTCTGTACCCTCACACGTGCCCTAAGCCTTGCCATTCTGTAACCCTAACCCTAGACCGGAAAGGAAACCCACCACCAGCCCTACACCATTCCCTACGCCGTAACCTATTCCTGGCTCGTACGCAGGCACTGACACTTTCATCAGCACTTAGCCTGAACCTCCCAGGTTTCTGTACCCTCACCTGTGCCCTAAGCCTTGCCGTTCACTAACCCTAACCCTAGCCCGGAATGGAAACCCACCACCAGCCCTACAACTTACCCCCAAGCCGTAGCCTACTCCTGGCCGGTACGCTGGCACTGACACGTGCGTCAGCATGTAGCCTGACCCTCACACGTTTCCGTACCCTCACCTGTGCCCTAAGCCTTGCCGTTTCCTAACCCTAACCCTAGCCCGGAACAGAAACCCACCACCAGCCCTACACTCTACCCTACGCCATAGCCTATTCCTGGCCCGTACACTGGCACTGAGCCGTGCGTCAGCACGTAGCCTGACCCTCCCACGTTTCCGTACCCTCACCTGTGCCCTAAGCCTTGAGGTTCCCTAACCCTAACTCTAGCCCGGAACAGAAAACCACCAACAGCCCTACAACTTACAACCATGCCGTAGCCTACTCCTGGCCCATATGCTGGCACTGACACGTGCGTCAGCACGTAGCCTGTCCCTCCCACGTTTCCGTAACCTCACCTGTGCCCTAAGCCTTGCCGTTTCCTAACCTTAACCCTAGCCCGGAACGGAAACCCACCACCAGCCCTACACCTTACACTATGCCGTAGCCTACACTTGGCCCGTACGCGGGCACTGACCTGTGCTTCAGCACGTAGCCTGACCCTCCCATGTTACTGTACTCTCACCTGGGCCCTAAGCCTTGCCGTTCCCTAACCCTAACCCGAGCCTGGCACGGAATCCCACCCCCAGCCCTAAACCTTATCATATGCCGTAGCCTAGTCCTGGCCCGTACGCTGGCAGTGACCCGTGCATCAACATATAGCCTGACCCTCCCACGTTTCCGTACCCTCACCTGTGCCCTAAGCCTTGCCGTTCCCTAACCCTAACCCTAGCCCGGAACGGAAACCCACCACAATCCCTACACCTTACCATACGCCGTAGCGTACTCCTGGCCCGTACGCTGGCACTGACCCGTGAGTCAGCACGTAGACTGACCCTCCCACATTTCCGTACCCTCACCTGTGCCCTAAGCCTTGCCGTTCCCTCACCCTAACCCTAGCCAAGAACGGAAACCCACCAGCAGCCCTAAACCTTACCCTACACCATAGCCTACTCCTGGCCCGTACGGTGGCACTGACCAGTGCGTCAGCACGTAGCCTGACCCTCACACGTTTCCGTACCCTCACCTGTGCCCTAAGCCTTGTCGTTCCCTAACCCTAACCCTAGTCCGGAACGGAAGCCCACCACCAGCCCTACAGCTTACCCCCGATCCATAGCCTATTCCTGGCCCGTACGCTGGCACTGACCCGTGCTTCAGCATGTAGCCTGACCCTCCCACGTTTCCGTACCCTCACCTGTGCCCTAAGCCTTGCCATTCCCTAACCCTAACCCTAGCCCGGAACGGAAACCCACCACCAGCCCTACACCTAACCCCCAAGCCGTAGCCTACTCCTGGCTGGTACGCTGGCACTGACCCGTTCATCAGCACGTAGCCTGACCCTACCACGTTTCCGTACCCTCACCT
The DNA here is from genome assembly GCF_964341445.2 of Mesoplodon mirus. Taxonomy (NCBI): domain Eukaryota; kingdom Metazoa; phylum Chordata; class Mammalia; order Artiodactyla; family Ziphiidae; genus Mesoplodon; species Mesoplodon mirus. Next base: position 3,351,978 of record NW_028295810.1, read on the forward strand.
GTGCCCTAAGCCTTGCCGTTCCCTATCCCTAACCCTAGCCCAGAACGGAAACCCACCACGAGCCCTAAAACTTACCCCAAAGCCGTAGCCTATTCCTGGACCTTATGCTGGCCCTGACCCGTGCGTCAGCACGTAGCCTGACCCTCCCACGTTTGCGGACCCTCACCTGTACCCTAAGCCTTGCTGTTCCCTAACCCTAACCCTAGCCCGGAACGGAAATCCACCACCAGCCCTACACTTTTCCCAACGCCGTAGCCTATTCCTGGCTCTTACGCCGGCACTCACCGTTTCATCAGCACGTAGCCTGACCCTCCCACTTTTCCGTACCCTCACCTGTGCCCTAAGCATTGCCGTTCCCTAACCTTAACCCTAGCCCAGAGCGGAAACCCACCATCAGCCCTACACCTTACCCCCAAGCCGTAGCCTACACCTGGCCGGTACGCTGGCACTGACACGTGCGTTAGCACGTAGCCTGACCCTCACACGTTTCCGTACCCTCACCTGTGCCCTAAGCCTTGCCGTTTCCTAACCCTAACCCTAGCCCGGAACAGAAACCCACCACCAGCCCTACACTCTACCCTACGCCATAGCCTATTCCTGGCCCGTACGCTGGCACTGAGCCGTGCGTCAGCACGTAGCCTGACTTTCCCACGTTTCCGTACCATCACCTCTGCCCTAAGCCCTGACGTTCCCTAACCCTAACCCTAGCCCGGAACAGAAAACCACCACCAGCCCTACACCTTACCACCACGCCGTAGCCTACTCCTGGCCCATATGCTGGCACTGACACGTGCGTCACCACGTAGCCTGACCCTCCCACGTTTCCGTAACCTCACCTGTGCCCTAAGCCTTGCCGTTCCCTAACCTTCACCCTAGCCCGGAACGGAAACCCACCACCAGCCCTACACCTTACCCTATGCCGTAGCCTACACCTGGCCCGTTCGCGGGCACTGATCTGTGCTTCAGCACGTAGCCTGACCCTCCCATGTTACCGTACACGCCCTTGTGCCCTAAGCCTTGTCGTTCCCTAACCCTAACCCTAGCCCGGAACGGAAACCCACCACCAGCCCTAAACCTTACACACAAGCCGTAGCCTACTCCTGGCCCGTACGCTGGCACTGACCCGTGCGTCAGCCCGTAGCCTGAGCTTCCCACGTTTCGGTAACATCACCTGTGCCCTAAGCCTTTCCGTTCCCTCACCCTCACCCTAGCCAGGAACAGAAAACCATCAGCAGCCCTACACCTTACCCTATGCCGTAGCCTACTCCTGGCACGTACGCTGGCACTGACACGTGCCTCAGCACATAGCCTGACCCTCACACGTTTCCGTACACTCACCTGTGCCCTAAGCCTTGCCGTTCACTAACCCTAAACCTAGTCCGGAACGGAAACCCACCACCAGGCCTACAGCTTACCCCCAAGCCATAGCCTATTTCTGGCCCGTACGCTGGCACTGACCCGTGCGTCAGCATGTAGCCTGACCCTCCCACGTTTCCGTAACCTCACCTGTGCCCTAAGCCTTGCCGTTCCCTAACCCTAAACCTAGCGCGGAACGGAAACCCACCACCAGCCCTACACCTAACCCCCAAGCCGTAGCTTACTCCTGGCCAGTACGCTGGCACTGACCCGTGCATCATCACGTAGCCTGATGCTCCCACGTTTCCGTACCCTCACCTGTGCCCTAAGCCTTGCCGTTCCCTAAACCTAACCGTAGCCCGGAACGGAAACACACCACCAGCCCTACATCTTACCCCCAAGCCGTAGCCTACTCCTGGCCCGTACGCTGGCACAGACCCGTGCGTCAGCACGAAGCCTGACACTCCCACGTTTGTGGACCCTCACCTGTGCCCTAAGCCTTGCCGTTCGCTAACCCTAAGCCTAGCCCGGAACGGAAACCCACCACCAGCCCTACAACTTACCCCAAAGCCGTAGCCTATTCCTGGACCTTATGCTGGCACTGACCCGTGCGTCAGCACGTAGCCTGACACTCCCACGTTTGTGGACCATCACCTGTGCCCTAAGCCTTGCCATTCCCTAACCCTAACCCTAGCCCGGAACGGAAACCCACCACCAGCCCTAAAACTTACCCCGAAGCCGTAGCCTACTCCTGGTCCATACGCTGGCAATGACCTGTGCGTCAGCACGTAGCCTGAACTTCCCACATTACCGTACCCTCACCTGTGCCCTAAGCCTTGCCGTTCACTAACCCTAATACGGAACGGAAACACACCACAAGCCCTACACCTAACCCCCAAGCCGTAGCCTACTCCTGGCCCGTACGCTGGCACTGACCCATGCGTCAGCACGTAGCCTGACGCTCCCACTTTTCCGTACCCTCACCTGTGCCCTAAGCCTTGCCGTTCCCTAACCCTAACCCTAGCCCAGAACGGAAACCCACCACCCGCCCTACACCTTACCCTATGAGGTAGCCTACTCCTTGCCCGTACCCTGGCACTGACCCGTGCTTCAGCACATAGCCATACCCTCCCACGTTTCCATACCCTCACATGTGCCCTAAGCCTTGCCATTCCCTAAAAGTAACTGTAGTGCGGAACGAAAACCCACCACCAGCCCTACACCTTACACTACGCCGTAGCCTACTCCTGGCCCGTACGCTGGCACTGACCCGTGCGTCAGCACGTAGCCTGACCCTCCCATGTTTCCGTACCCTCACCTGTGCCCTAAGCCTTGCCGTTCCCTAACCCTAACCCTAACCCGGAACGGAAACCCACCACCATCCCTAAACCTTTCCCTACTGGGTAGCCTACTCCTCGCCCGTACGCTCGCACTGACCCGTGCGTCTGCATGTAGTTTGACCCTCCCACGTTTCCATACCCTCACCTGGGCCCTAAGCCTTGCCATTCCCTAACACTAACCTTAGCCCGGAAGGGAAACCCACCACCAGCCCTACACATTACCCTATGCCGTAGCCTACACCTGGCCCATACGCGGGCACTGACTTGTGCTTCAGCACGTAGCCTGACCCTCACACGTTTCCGTACCATCACCTGTGCCCTAAGCTTTGCCGTTCCCTAACCCTAACTGTAGCCCGGAACGGAAACCCACCACCAGACCTACAACTTACCCCCAAGCCGTAGCCTATTCCTGGTCCATACGCTGGCACTGACCCGTGCTTCAGAATGTATCCTGACCCTGCCACGTTGCCGTACCCTCACATGTGCCCTAAACCTTGCCGTTCCCTAACCGTAACACTAGCCCGGAACGGAAACCCACCACAAGCCCTACACCTTACCCCCAAGCCGTAGCCTACTCGTGGTCCATACGCTGGCACTGACCTCTGCGTCAGCATGTAGCCTGACCTTCCCACGTTACCGTAACGTCACCTGTGCCCTAAGCCTTGCCGTTCCCTAACCGTAACCCTAGTACGGGACAGAAACACACCACAAGCCCTAAATATTAACCCCAAGCTGAAGCCTACTGCTGGCCCGTACGCTGGCACTGACACGTGCGTCAGCATGTAGCCTGAACCTCCCACGTTTCTGTACCATCACCTGGGCCCTAAGCCTTGCAGTTCCCTAACCCTAACCCTAGCCCGGAACGGAAAACCACAACCAGCCCTAAACCATACCCTACGCCATACCCTACTCCTGGCCCATACGCTGGCACTGACCCGTGAATCAGCACGTAGCCTGACCCTCCCACGTTTCCGTACCCTCACCAGTGTCCTAAGCCTTGCAGTTCCCTCACCCTAACCCTAGCCCGGAACGGAAACCCACCACCAGCCCTATATCTAACCCTGTGCCGTAGCCTACACCTGTCCCGTACGCTGGCACTGACCTGTGCGTCAGCACGAAGCCTGACCTTCCCACATTTCCGCACCCTCATCTGAGCCCTAAGCCTTGACGTTCCCTAACACTAACCCTAACCCGGAACGGAAACCCACCAACAGCCCTACAACTTACCCCCAAGCCGTAGCCTATTCCTGTCCCGTACGCTGGCACTGAACCGTGCGTCAGCACATAGCCTGACCCTCCCACGTTTCCGTACCCTCACCTGTGCCCTAAGCCTTGCGGTTCCCTAACTCTAACCCTAGCCCGGAACGGAAACCCACCACCAGCCCTACACCTTACCCTACACCGTAGCCTACCCCGGGCCCGTACGCTGGCACTGACCCGTGCGTCAGCACGTAGCCTGACCCTCCCACGTTTCCGGAGCCTCACCTGTGCCCTAAGACTTGACGTTCCCCAACTCTAACCATAGCCCGGAACGGAAACACACCACCAGCCCTACACCTTACCCCCAATCCATAGCCTACTCCTGGCCCGTACGCTGGTACTGATGCGTGCCTCACCACGTAGCAATGAAACTCCCACGTTTCCGTACCCTCAAGTGTGCCCTAAGCCTTGCGGTTCCCTAACCCTAACCCTAGCCCAGAAGGGAAACCCACCACCAACCCTACACCTTACCTTACGCCGTAGCCTACTCCTGGCCCATACGCGGGCACTGACCCGTGCATTCAGCAGGTAGCCTGACCCTCCCACGTTTCCGTACCCTCACCTGTGCCCTAAGCCTTGCCGTTCCCTAACCCTAACCCTAGCCCAGAACAGAAACCCATCACCAGCCTAAAACTTACCCACAAACTATAGCCTACTCCTGGCCCGTACGCTGGCACTGACCCGTGCGTCAGCACGGAGCCTGACCTTCCCACGTTTCCGTATCCTCACGTGGGCCCTAAGCCTTGCCGTTCCCTAACCCTAACCCTAGCCCGGAACGAAAACCAACCACCAGCCCTACAACTTACCCCCAAGCCTTAGCCTACTCCTTGCCCATACGCTGGCACTGACCCATGCGTCAGCACGTAGCCTGACCCTCCCACGTTTCCGTATCAACACCTGTGCCCTAAGCCTTGCCGTTCCCTAACCCTAACCCTAGCCCTGAATGGAAACACACCACCAGCCCTATACCTAACCCCCAAGCCGTAGCCTACTCCTGGCCCGTACGCGGGCACTGACCTGTGCTTCAGCACATAGCCTGACACTCCCATGTTACTCTACCCTCACTTGTGCCCTAAGCCTTGCCGTTCCCTTATCCTAACCCTAGCCCCGAACGGAAACCAACCACCAGCCCTACACTCTACCCTACGCTGTAGCCAACTCCTGGCCCGTACGCTGGCACTGAGCCGTGCGTCAGCAATTAGCCTGACCCTCCCACGTTTCCGTACCATCACCTGTGTCCTAAGCCTTGCCGTTCCTTAACCCTAACCCTAGCCCATAACAGAAACCCACCACCAGCCCTACACCTTACACTACGCCGTAGCCTAATCCTGGCCCATACGCTGGCACTGACCCGTGCGTCAGCACGTAGCCGGACCCTCCCACGTTTCCGTACACTCACCTGTGCCCTAAGCCTTGCCGTTCCCTAACCCTAACCCTAGTCCGGAACGGAAAACCACCACCAGCCCTACAGCTTACCCCCAAGCCATAGCCTACTCGTGACCCATACGCTGGCACTGACCGGTGTGTCAGCATATAGCCTGACGAGGCACACCAGGGGAGGGCGGGCCGGCAGGGTAAGGCTACCCAGGTCAGCTAATCCACAACCCTCAGGAAATCACATTGGTGAAAATGGACCTCGCTAAGGCAGAAGAGAAGCCAAGGGAAAAAAGGACACGGTGCCATTTGCAGCACCGTAGATGAGTCTAGAAATAATCACGTGACTTGTAGTAAGTCAGAAAGTGAAAGACACATATCATATCATATCACTTATAGGTGTTACCTAAAAATGGATACCAGGGCAGATATTTCCACGGAGAAGGCAATCACAGATTCATTAAACAAACTTATGGTTCACCAATGGAAAGGTGTGAGGATTGGTTTCATTACGATATCGGCGTTAACACACATATACAAACACAGGTGACATATATAATCACCAAAGACCTACAGAATACCAAGAGAGGACTACTCAACATTCTGTCATAACGTACATGGGAAAAGGATCCCAGGAAGAACAGACATCTGTATATGTGTAAAAGAACCCCATCTTCCACACCTACAACAAGCCAAACATTGTAATCAAACTTCCTGTAATAAAATATAAAAAATTAAATTAAAAACACAAACAAGAAGTAGTGAGACAAACTTGAGGGGCTTTCTCCTGGCACATTCCATTCTAAATTCCAATCTAGAACACCACTTCCACTGAGGCTCTCTTGCCCTAGTAACCAGATTTGGTAAGGGAGAACTGCTGCCACCTTGTGGCCGTTTCACACAACAGCAGCTTTAATCCCAGCACTAATGGTCAGTTGATATTCAGAATCATTGCAGGCCTGTAAATGACACCTGCCCTGAAAACAAATCCTGGGGTCACATATCGACCAAAAAATTCAAAGGACGTCCATATTTCAAAACGACCGTTTCAAAAGGCATATTTTACGCACATTAGTGTTCTGCTTCTTTTCCTTTCTTTCCTTTTTTGTTAAAAAACACGGGAATGGAAAAAGGCATCCCTCAGAATGGGCGAAAATCGTTGCAGACGAATCAATGGACAGAGGTATAATCTCCAATATATATAAACAGCACATGCAGCTTAATATTAAAAAAAACAAACAACCCAATACAAAAATGGGCAGAAGATCTAAAGAGACGTTTCTTCAAAGGAGACACAGAGATGGCCAAGACGCACATGAAAAGCTGCTCAACAGCACTAATTATTAGAGAAATGCAAATCAAAACTACAATGAGGTATCACCTCACACCTGTTAGAATCGGCATCATCAGAAAATCTACAAACAACCAATTCTGGGGAGGGTGTGGACAAAAGGAGCCCTCTTCCACTATTGGTGGGAATGTAACTTGATACAGTCACTATGGAGAACAGTATGGAGTTTCCTTAAAAAAACTAGAAATAGAATTACCATCTGATCCAGCAATCCCACTTCTGGTCATATACCCGGAGAAAACCTTATTTCAAAAAGGCACATTCACCACAATGTTCATTGCAGCACTATTTACAATAGCCAGGTAATGGAAGCAACCTAAATGCCCACAGACAGATGAATGGATAAAGATGTGGTACATATATAAAATGGAATATTACTCGGCCATAAAAAGGAATGAAACTGGGTCATTTGTAGAGACATCGATGGATCGAGAGACTGTCATACAGAATGAAGTAAGTCAGAAAGAGGAAAACAAATATTGTATATAAATGCATATATGTGGAGCCTAAAAAATGGTACAGATGAACTGGTTTGCAGGGAAGAAATAGAGACCAGAGGTAGAAAACAAACGTATGGACAACAAGTGTGGGAAGCCATGGGGTGGTGGTGGTGGGATGAGTTGGGAGATTGGGATTGACCTGAATACATATATATGCATAAAATATATAACAAATAATAACGTGCTGTATAAAAAAAATAAATAAAATTATATTTCAAAATTTAAAAAAACTAGAATTTAACAATAAAACAGAAAAAAGTTCTTCCCGTCACACAGATGTATTTATAGGAATGAATTATTTCCATGCTTATATCTATAAATACATAAAAGAGGAATAAAATCTAACTTGAACCATAAAAGAAAAAAAAACCTGAACCCACGAGTTATACAGAGGAAAACCCTATCAGGGCGCACTTGCTCCAGCGGTAAACAATTCTGAAATTGGTCAGAGGTGGGGAACCATCTCCCATACAGTCAGCAACCCACCCCCCACGCAAGGAGCGTCCTCATTGCAAAGCTGGGGGACCGTGCCGAGGCATCTGTGAGTAAACGTGAGCTGAGCCCCAGGCCAGCTGCTGCTGAACGGTTCCCAACCTTTCCAGGTAAAACACCTGAATATGTACAAGGGCTTGAAAGCCTAGAGGAAGGACCGTGGAGCCACACCAGAGACAGCACGCAGGCCAACTTGGTGCCTGCAGGCCAGCCAGGGTGGTCCTGGCCCCGGGCGCTCCTCCAGAAGCTTTCCATTGCCCTGCCTGTGATACCCCTCCTGTCCCGGCCCCCACTGCTTTTTTCCTTCCTCATCTCTGTCCGGAGAGAAATTCCAGCGGAAGGTATGGGTGACACAACCTCTTCTTTACAGGCGGCAGCCTGGCAACTCCTGCAGAAAGGCCAGCAGAACCCCACTCACACCGGGCCCCCCACAAAGCTGTGGCACCTCTCTCCCTCCCACCAGCACAGCCCCGAGACTGCTGATGGGGCAGAGAATATGGAGTCAGGCACAGCTTCAGGGGCTATTGCTGCCTGGAGCTCTGTTTATATTGACCTCAACGAGGCACACCTGGGGAGGGCGGGCCGGCAGGGTAAGGCTGCCCAGGTCAGCTAATCCACAACCCTCAGGGAATCACATTGTTGAAAATGGACCTCGCTAAGGCAGAAGAGGAGCCAAGGAAAAAAAGGACACAATGCCATTTGCAGCCCCGTAGATGAGTCTAGAAGTAATCACGTGACTTGTAGTAAGTCAGAAAGTGAAAGACACATATCATATCATATCACTTATAGGTGTTACCTAAAAATGGATACCAGGGCAGATATTTCCACGGAGAAGGGCAATCACAGATTCATTAAACAATCTTATGGTTCACCAATGGAAAGTTGTGAGGATTGGTTTCATTATGATATCGGCGTTAACACACATATACAAACACAGGTGACATATATAATCACCAAAGTACTACAGAATACCAAGAGAGGACTACTTAACTGTGTCATAACATACATGGGAAAAGGATCCCAGGAAGAACAGACATCTGTATATGTGTAAAAGAACCACATCTTCCACACCTACAACAAGCCAAACATTGTAATCAAACTTGCTGTAATAAAAAATATAAAAAATTAAATTAAAAACACGAACAAGAAGTAGTGAGACAAACTTGAGGTGCTTTCTCCTGGCACATTCCATTCTAAATTCCAATCTAGAGCACCACTTCCACTGAGGCTCTCTTGCCCTAGTAACCAGATTTGGTAAGGGAGAACTGCTGCCACCTTGTGGCCGTTTCACACAACAGCAGCTTTAATCCCAGTGCTAATGCTCAGTTGATATTCAAAATCATGGCAGGCCTGTAAATGACACCTGCCCTGAAAACAAATCCTGGGGTCACATATCGACCAAAAAATTCAAAGGACGTCCATATTTCAAAACGACCGTTTCAAAAGGCATATTTTACGCACATTAGTGTTCTGCTTCTTTTCCTTTCTTTCCTTTTTTTGTTAAAAAACACGGGAATGGAAAAAGGCATCCCTCAGAATGGGCGAAAATCGTTGCAAACGAATCAATGGACAGAGGTTTAATCTCCAATATATATAAACAGCTCATGCAGCTTAATATTAAAAAAACAAACAACCCAATACAAAAATGGGCAGAAGATCTAAAGAGACGTTTCTTCAAAGGAGACACAGAGATGGCCAAGACGCACATGAAAAGCTGCTCAACAGCACTAATTATTAGAGAAATGCAAATCAAAACTACAATGAGGTATCACCTCACACCTGTTAGAATCAGCATCATCAGAAAATCTACAAACAACCAATTCTGGGGAGGGTGTGGACAAAAGCAGCCCTCTTCCACAATTGGTGGGAATGTAAATTGATACAGTCACTAAGGAGAACAGTGTGGAGTTTCCTTAAAAAAACTAGAAATAGAATTACCATCTGATCCAGCAATCCCACTTCTGGGCATATACCCAGAGAAAACTGTATTTCAAAAAGGCACATTCACCACAATGTTCGTTGCAGCACTATTTACAATACCCAGGTAATGGAAGCAACCTAAATGCCCACAGACAGATGAATGGATAAAGATGTGGTACATATATAAAATGGAATATGACTCGGCCATAAAAAGGAATGAAACTGGGTCATTTGTAGAGACATCGATGGATCGAGAGACTGTCATACAGAATGAAGTAAGTCAGAAAGCGGAAAACAAATATTGTATATTAATGCATAAATGTGGAACCTAAAAAAATGGTACAGATGAACTGGTTTGCAGGGAAGAAATAGAGACACAGAGGTAGAGAACAAACGTATGGACACCAAGTGTGGGAAACCATGGGGTGGTGGTGGTGGGATGAGTTGGGAGATTGGGATTGACCTGTATACATGTATATGCATAAAATACATAACTAATAAAAACCTGCTGTATAAAAACATAAATAAAATTATCTTTAAAATTTAAAAAAAATAGAATTTAACAATAAAACAGAAAAAAGTTCTTCTGTCACACAGATGTATTTATAGGAATGAATTATTTCAATGCTTATATCTATAAATACATAAAAGAGGAATAAAATATAACTTGAACCATAAAAGAAAAAAAAAAAAACCTGAACTCACGAGTTTTGCAGAGGAAAACCCTATCTGGGCACTTGCTCCAGCGGTAAACAATTCTGAAATTGGTCAGAGGTGGGGAACCATCTCTCATACAGCCAGCAACACACCCCCCACGCAAGGAGCGTCCTCATTGCAAAGCTGGGGGACCGTGCCGAGGCATCTGTGAGTAAACGTGAGCTGAGCCCCAGGCCAGCTGCTGCTGAACTGTTCCCAACCTTTCCAGGTAAAACACCTGAATATGTACAAGGGCTTGAAAGCCTAGAGGAAGGACGGTGGAGCCACACCAGTGACAGCACGCAGGGCAACTTGGTGACTGCAGGCCAGCCAGTGGGGTCCTGGACCCTGGCGCTCTTCCAGAAGCTTTCCATTGCCCTGCCTGAGATACCCCTCCTGTCCCGGCCCCCAGTGCTTTTTTCCTTCCTCACCTCTGTCCGGAGAGAAATTCCATCTGAAGGTATGGGTGACACATCCTCTTCTTTACAGGCGGCAGCCTGGCATCTCCTGCAGAAAGGCCAGCAGAACCCCACTCACACCGGGCCACCCACAAAGCTGTGGCCCCTCACTCCCTCCCACCAGCACAGCCCCGAGACTGCTCACGAGGCAGAGAATATGGAGTCAGGCACAGCTTCAGGGGCTATTGCTGCCTGGAGCGCTGTTTATATTGACCTCAACGAGGCACACCTGGGGAGGGCGGGCCGGCAGGGTAAGGCTGCCCAGGTCAGCTAATCCACAACCCTCAGGGAATCACATTGTTGAAAATGGACCCCGCTAAGGCAGAAGAGAAGCCAAGGGAAAAAAGGACATAATGCCATTTGCAGCACCGTAGATGAGTCTAGAAGTAATCACGTGACTTGTAGTAAGTCAGAAAGTGAAAGACACATATCCTATCATATCACTTATAGGTGTTACCTAAAAATGGATACCAGGGCAGATATTTCCACGGAGAAGGGCAATCACAGATTCATTAAACAAACTTATGGTTCACCAATGGAAAGGTGTGAGGATTGGTTTCATTACGATATCGGGGTTAACAGACATATACAAACACAGGTGACATATATAATCACCAAAGACCTACAGAATACCAAGAGAGGAGTACTCAACATTCTGTTATAACGTACATGGGAAAAGGATCCCAGGAAGAACAGACATCTGTATATGTGTAAAAGAACCACATCTTCCACACCTACAACAAGCCAAACATTGTAATCAAACTTGCTGTAATAAAAAATAAAAAAAAATTAAATTAAAAACACGAACAAGAAGTAGTGAGACAAACGTGAGGGGCTTTCTCCTGGCACATTCCATTCTAAACTCCAATCTAGAACACCACTTCCACTGAGGCTCTCTTGCCCTAGTAACCAGATTTGGTAAGGGTGAACTGCTGCCACCTTGTGGCCGTTTCACACAACAGCAGCTTTAATCCCAACGCTAATGGTCAGTTGATATTCAAAATCATTGCAGGCCTGTAAATGACACCTGCCCTGAAAACAAATCCTGGGGTCACATATCGACCAAAAAATTCAAAGGACGTCCATATTTCAAAACGACCGTTTCAAAAGGCATATTTTACGCACATTAGTGTTCTGCTTCTTTTCCTTTGTTTCCTTTTTTGTTAAAATCACGGGAATGGAAAAAGGCATCCCTCAGAATGGGCGAAAATCGTTGCAGACGAATCAATGGACAGAGGTTTAATCTCCAATATATATAAACAGCTCATGCAGCTTAATATTAAAAAAACAAAAAACCCAAAAAAATGGGCAGAAGATCTAAAGAGACGTTTCTTCAAAGGAGACACAGAGATGGCCAAGACGCACATGAAGAGCTGCTCAACAGCACTAATTATTAGAGAAATGCAAATCAAAACTACAATGAGGTATCACCTCACACCTGTTAGAATCGGCATCATCAGAAACTCTACAAACAACCAATTCTGGGGAGGGTGTGGACAAAAGGAGCCCTCTTCCACTATTGGTGGGAATGTAAATTGATACAGTCACTATGGAGAACAGTATGGAGTTTCCTTAAAATATTAGAAATAGAATTACCATCTGATCCAGCAATCCCACTTCTGGGCATATACCCAGAGAAAACCGTATTTCAAAAAGGCACATTCACCACAATGTTCGTTGCAGCACTATTTACAATACCCAGGTAATGGAAGCAACCTAAATGCCCACAGACAGATGAATGGATAAAGATGTGGTACATATATAAAATGGAATATGACTCGGCCATAAAAAGGAATGAAACTGGGTCATTTGTAGAGACATCGATGGATCGAGAGACTGTCATACAGAATGAAGTAAGTCAGAAAGAGGAAAACAAATATTGTATATTAATGCATATATGTGGAGCCTAAAAATGGTACAGATGAACTCGTTTACAGGGAAGAAATAGAGACACAGAGGTAGAGAACAAACGTATGGACACCAAGTGTGGGAAGCCATGGGGTGGTGGTGGTGGGATGAGTTGGGAGTTTGGGATTGACCTGTATACATGTATATGCATAAAATACATAACTAATAAAAACCTGCTGTATAAAAACATAAATAAAATTATTTTTCAAATTTTAAAAAAAATAGAATTTAACAATAAAACAGAAAAAAGTTCTTCCCGTCACACAGATGTATTTATAGGAATGAATTATTTCAATGCTTATATCTATAAATTCATAAAAGAGGAATAAAATATAACTTGAACCATAAAAGAAAAAAAAAACCAGAACTCACGAGTTTTACAGAGGAAAACCCTATCTGGGCACTTGCTCCTGCGGTAAACAATTCTGAAATTGGTCAGAGGTGGGGAACCATCTCCCATACAGCCAGCAACCCACCCCCCACGCAAGGAGTGTCCTCATTGCAAAGCTGGGGGATCGTGCCGAGGCATCTGTGAGTAAACATGAGCTGAGCCCCAGGCCAGCTGCTGCTGAACTGTTCCCACCATTCCCAGGTAAAACACCTGAATAAGTACAAGAGCTTGAAAGCCTAGAAGAAGGGCCGTGGAGCCACACCAGCGACAGCACGCAGGCCAACTTGGTGCCTGCAGGCCAGCCAGGGTGCTCCTGGCCCCGGGATCTCTTCCAGAAGCTTTCCATTGCCCTGCCTGAGATACCCCTCCTGTCCCGGCCCCCACTGCTTTTTTCCTTCCTCACCTCTGTCCGGAGATAAATTCCAGCGGAAGGTATGGGTGACACATCCTCTTCTTTACAGGCGGCAGCCTGGCAACTCCTGCAGAAAGGCCAGCAGAGCCCCACTCACACCGGGCCACCCACAACGCTGTGGCCCCTCACTCCCTCCCACCAGCACAGCCCCGAGACTGCTGACGGGGCAGAGAATATGGAGTCAGGCACAGCTTCAGGGGCTATTGCTGCCTGGAGCTCTGTTTATATTGACCTCAACGAGGCACACCTGGGGAGGGCGGGCCGGCAGGGTAAGGCTGCCCAGGTCAGCTAATCCACAACTCTCAGGGAATCACATTGATGAATATGGACCCCGCTAAGGCAGAAGAGAAGCCAAGGGAAAAAAGGACACAATGCCATTTGCAGCACCGTAGATGAGTCTAGAAGTAATCACGTGACTTGTAGTAAGTCAGAAAGTGGAAGACACATATCATATCATATCACTTATAGGTGTTACATAAAAATGGATACCAGGGCAGATATTTCCACGGAGAAGGGCAATCACAGATTCATTAAACAAACTTATGGTTCACCAATGGAAAGGTGTGAGGATTGGTTTCATTACGATATCGGGGTTAACACACATATACAAACATAGGTGACATATATAATCACCAAAGACCTACAGAATACCAAGAGAGGACTACTCAACTCTGTTATAACGTACATCGGAAAAGGATCCCAGGAAGAACAGTCATCTGTATATGTGTAAAAGAACCACATCTTCCACACCTACAACAAGCCAAACATTGTAATCAAACTTGCTGTAATAAAAAATATAAAAAATTAAATTAAAAACACGAACAAGAAGTAGTGAGACAAACTTGAGGGGCTTTCTCCTGGCACATTCCATTCTAAATTCCAATCTAGAGCACCACTTCCACTGAGGCTCTCTTGCACTAGTAACCAGATTAGGCAAGGGAGAAATGCTGCCACCTTGTGCCCGTTTCACACAACAGCAGCTTTAATCCCAGTGCTAATGGTCAGTTGATATTCAAAATCATTGCAGGCCTGTAAATGACACCTGCCCTGAAAACAAATCCTGGGGTCACATATCGACCAAAAAATTCAAAGCACGTCCATATTTCAAAACGACCGTTTCAAAAGGCATATTTTACGCACATTAGTGTTCTGCTTCTTTTCCTTTCTTTCCTTTTTTGTTAAAAAAAACGGGAATGGAAAAAGGCATCCCTCAGAATGGGCGAAAATCGTTGCAAACGAATCAATGGACAGAGGTTTAATCTCCAATATATATAAACAGCTCATGCAGCTTAATATTAAAAAAACAAACAACCCAATACAAAAATGGGCAGAAGATCTAAAGAGACGTTTCTTCAAAGGAGACACAGAGATGGCCAAGACGCACATGAAAAGCTGCTCAACAGCACTAATTATTAGAGAAATGCAAATCAAAACTACAATGAGGTATCACCTCACACCTGTTAGAATCGGCATCATCAGGAAATCTACAAACAACCAATTCTGGGGAGGGTGTGGACAAAAGGAGCCCTCTTCCACTATTGGTGGGAATGTAAATTGATACAGTCACTATGGAGAACAGTATGGAGTTTCCTTAAAAAAATTAGAAATAGAATTACCATCTGATCCAGCAATCCCACTTCTGGGCATATACCCAGAGAAAACCGTATTTCCAAAAGGCACATTCACCACAATGTTCGTTGCAGCACTATTTACAATAGCCAGGTAATGGAAGCAACCTAAATGCCCACAGACAGATAAATGGATAAAGAGGTGGTACATATATAAAATGGAATATTACTCGGCCATAAAAAGGAATGAAACTGGGTCATTTGTAGAGACATCGATGGATTGAGAGACTGTCATACAGAATGAAGTAAGTCAGAAAGAGGAAAACAAATATTGTATATTAATGCATATATGTGGAGCCTAAAAATGGTACAGATGAACTCGTTTGCAGGGAAGAAATAGAGACACAGAGGTAGAGAACAAACGTATGGACACCAAGTGTGGGAAGCCATGGGGTGGTGGTGGTGGGATGAGTTGGGATATTGGGATTGACCTGAATACATGTATATGCATAAAATACATAACTAATAATAACGTGCTGTATAAAAAATAAATAAATTTAAATTTCAAAATTTTAAAAAATAAAATTTAAAAATAAAACAGAAAAAAGTGCTTCCCGTCACACAGATGTATTTATAGGAATGAATTATTTCCATGCTTATATCTATAAATACATAAAAGAGGAATAAAATCTAACTTGAACCACAAAAGAAAAAAAAAGTGAACCCACGAGTTATACAGAGGAAAAACCTATCAGGGCACTTGCTCCAGTGGTAAACAATTCTGAATTTGGTCAGAGGTGGGGAACCATCTCCCATACAGCCAGCAACCCACCCCCCACCCAAGGAGCATCCTCATTGCAAAGCTGGGGGACCGTGCCGAGGCATCTGTGAGTAAACGTGAGCTGAGCCCCAGGCCAGCTGCTGCTGAACTGTTCCCACCCTTCCCAGGTAAAACACCTGAATATGTACAAGGGCTTGAAAGACTAGAGGAAGGGCCGTCGAGCCACACCAGCGACAGCACACAGGCCAACTTGTTGCCTGCAGGCCAGCCAGGGTGGTCCTGGTCCTGGACGCTCTTCCGGAAGCTTTCCATTGCCCTGCCTGAGATACCCCTCCTCTCCCGGCCCCCACTGCTTTTTTCCTTCCTCACCTCTGTCCGGAGAGAAATTCCAGCGGAAGGTATGGGTGACACATCCTCTTCTTTACAGGCGGCAGCCTGGCAACTCATGCAGAAAGGCCAGCAGAACCCCACTCACACCGGGCCACCCACAAAGCTGTGGCCCCTCACTCCCTCCCACCAGCACAGCCCCGAGACTGCTGACGGGGCAGAGAATATGGAGTCAGGCACAGCTTCAGGGGCTATTGCTGCCTGGAGCTCTGTTTATATTGACCTCAACGAGGCACACCTGGGGAGGGCGGGCCGGCAGGGTAAGGCTGCCCAGGTCAGCTAATCCACAACCCTCAGGGAATCACATTGTTGAAAATGGACCCCGCTAAAGCAGAAGAGAAGCCAAGGGAAAAAAGGACACAATGCCATTTGCAGCACCGTAGATGAGTCTAGAAGTAATCACGTAACTTGTAGTAAGTCAGAAAGTGAAAGACACATATCATATCATATCACTTATAGGTGTTACCTAAAAATGGATACCAGGGCAGATATTTCCACGGAGAAGGGCAATCACAGATTCATTAAACAAACTTATGGTTCACCAATGGAAAGGTGTGAGGATTGGTTTCATTAAGATATCGGGGTTAACTGACATATACAAACACAGGTGACATATATAATCACCAAAGACCTACAGAATACCAAGAGAGGACTACTCAACATTCTGTCATAAGGTACATGGGAAAAGGATCCCAGGAAGAACAGACATCTGTATATGTGTAAAAGAACCACATCTTCCACACCTACAACAAGCCAAACATTGTAATCAAACTTGCTGTAAGAAAAAATAAAAAATTAAATTAAAAACACGAACAAGAAGTAGTGAGACAAACGTGAGGGGCTTTCTCCTGGCACATTCCATTCTAAACTCCAATCTAGAACACCACTTCCACTGAGGCTCTCTTGCCCTAGTAACCAGATTTGGTAAGGGTGAACTGCTGCCACCTTGTGTCCGTTTCACACAACAGCAGATTAATCCCAATGCTTATGGTCAGTTGATATTCAAAATCATTGCAGGCCTGTAAATGACACCTGCCCTGAAAACAAATCCTGGGGTCACATATCGACCAAAAAATTCAAAGCACGTCCATATTCCAAAACGACCATTTCAATAGGCATATTTTACGCACATTAGTGTTCTGCTTCTTTTCCTTTCTTTCCTTTTTTGTTAAAAATCACGGGAATGGAAAAAGGCATCCCTCAGAAGGGGCGAAAATCATTGCAGACGAATCAATGGACAGAGGTTTAATCTCCAATATATATAAACAGCTCATGCAGCTTAATATTAAAAAAACAAACAACCCAAAAAAATGGGCAGAAGATCTAAAGAGACGTTTCTTCAAAGGAGACACAGAGATGGCTAAGACGCACATGAAAAGCTGCTCAACAGCACGAATTATTAGAGAAATACAAATCAAAACTACAATGAGGTTTCACCTCACACCTGTAAGAATCGGCATCATCAGAAAATCTACAAACAACCAATTCTGGGGAGGGTGTGGACAAAAGGAGCCCTCTTCCACTATTGGTGGGAATGTAAATTGATACAGTGACTATGGAGTACATTATGGAGTTTCCTTAAAAAAACTAGAAATAGAATTACCATCTGATCCAGCAATCCCACTTCTGGGCATATCCCCAGAGGAAACCGTAAATCAAAAAGGCACATTCACCACAATGTTCATTGCAGCACTATTTACAATAGCCAGGTAATGGAAGCAACCTAAATGCCCACAGACAGATGAATGGATAAAGATGTGGTACATATATGAAATGGAATATTACTCGGCCATAAAAAGGAATGAAACTGGGTCATTTGTAGAGACATCGATGGATCGAGAGACTGTCATACAGAATGAAGTAAGTCAGAAAAAGGAAAACAAATATTGTATATTAATGCATATATGTGGAGCCTAAAAATGGTACAGATGAACTGGTTTGCAGGGAAGAAATAGAGACACAGAGGTAGAGAACAAATGTATGGACACCAAGTGTGGGAAGCCATGGGGTGGTGGTGGTGGGATGAGTTGGGAGTTTGGGATTGACCTGTGTACATGTATATGCATAAAATACATAACTAATAATAATGTGCTGTATAAAAAAAATAAATAAAATTAAATTTCAAAATTTTAAAAAATAAAATTGAAAAATAAAACAGAAAAAAGTTCTTCCCGTCACACAGATGTATTTATAGGAATGAATTATTTCCATGCTTATATCTATAAATACATAAAAGAGGAATAAAATCTAACTTAAACCATAAAAGAAAAAAAAAAACCTGAACCCACGAGTTATACAGAGGAAAACCCTAGCAGGGCACTTGCTCCAGTGGTAAACAATTCTGAAATTGGTCAGAGGTGGGGAATCATCTCCCATACAGCCAGCAACCCACCCCCCACGCAAGGAGCGTCCTCATTGCAAAGCTGGGGGACCGTGCCGAGGCATCTGTGAGTAAACGTGAGCTGAGCCCCAGGCCAGGTGCTGCTGAACTTTTCTCACCCTTTCCAGGTAAAACACCTGAATATGTTCAAGGGCTTGAAAGCCTAGAGGAATGACCGTGGAGCCACACCAGCGACAGCACGCAGGCCAACTTGGTGCCTGCAGGACAGCCAGGGTGGTCCTGGCCCCGGGCGCTCTTCCAGAAGCTTTCCATTGCCCTGCCTGAGATACCCCTCCTGTCCCGGCCCCCATTGCTTTTTTCCTTCCTCTCCTCTGTCCGGAGAGAAATTCCAGCGGAAGGTATGGGTGACACAACCTCTTCTTTACAGGGGGCAGCCTGGCAACTCCTGCAGAAAGGCCAGCAGAACCCCACTCACACCGGGCCACCAACAAAGCTGTGGCCCCTCACTCCCTCCCACCAGCACAGCCCCGAGACTGCTGACGGGGCACAGAATATGTAGTCAGGCACAGCTTCAGGGACTATTGCTGCCTGGAGCTCTGTTTATATTGACCTCAACGAGGCACACCTGGGGAGGGCGGGCCGGCAGGGTAAGGCTGCCCAGGTCAGCTAATCTTCAACCCTCAGGGAATCACATTGTTGAAAATGGACCCCGCTAAGGCAGAAGAGAAGTCAAGGGAAAAAAGGACACAATGCCATTTGCAGCACCGTAGATGAGTCTAGAAGTAATCACGTGCCTTGTAGTAAGTCAGAAAGTGAAAGACACATATCAAATCATATCACTTATAGGTGTTACCTAAAAATGGATACCAGAGCAGATATTTCCACGGAGAAGGGCAATCACAGATTCATTAAACAAACTTATGGTTCACCAATGGAAAGGTGTGAGGATTGGTTTCATTACGATATTGGGGTTAACAGACATATACAAACACAGGTGACATATATAATCACCAAAGACCTACAGAATACCAAGAGAGGACTACTCAACATTCTGTCATAACGTACATGGGAAAAGGATCCCAGGAAGAACAGTCATCTGTATATGTGTAAAAGAACCACATCTTCCACACCTACAACAAGCCAAACATTGTAATCAAACTTGCTGTAATAAAAAATAAAAAAATAAATTAAAAACACGAAAAAGAAGTAGTGAGACAAACGTGAGGGGCTTTCTCCTGGCACATTCCATTCTAAACTCCAAACTAGAACACCACTTCCACTGAGGCTCTCTTGCCCTAGTAACCAGATTTGGTAAGGGTGAACTGCTGCCACCTTGTGGCCGTTTCACACAACAGCAGTTTAATCCCAACGCTAATGGTCAGTTGATATTCAAAATCATTGCAGGCCTGTAAATGACACCTGCCCTGAAAACAAATCCTGGGGTCACATATCGACCAAAAAATTCAAAGCACGTCCATATTTCAAAACGACCGTTTCAAAAGGCATATTTTACGCACATTAGTGTTCTGCTTCTTTTCCTTTCTTTCCTTTTTTGTTAAAAAACACGGGAATGGAAAAAGGCATCCCTCAGAATGGGCCAAAATCGTTGCAGACGAATCAATGGACAGAGGTTTAATCTCCAATATATATAAACAACACATGCAGCTTAATATTAAAAAAAACAAACATCCCAATACAAAAATGGGCAGAGGATCTAAAGAGACGTTTCTTCAAAGAAGGCACAGAGATGGACAAGACGCACATGAAAAGCTGCTCAACAGCACTAATTATTAGAGAAATGCAAATCAAAACTAAAATGAGGTTTCACCTCACACCTGTTAGAATCGGCATCATCAGAAAATCTACAAACAACCAATTCTGGGGAGGGTGTGGACAAAAGGAGCCCTCTTCCACTATTGGTGGGAATGTAAATTGATACAGTGACTATGGAGAACAGTATGGAGTTTCCTTAAAAAAACGAGAAATAGAATTACCATCTGATCCAGCAATCCCACTTCTGGGCATATCCCCAGAGGAAACCGTACATCAAAAAGACACATTCACCACAATGTTCATTGCAGCACTATTTACAATAGCCAGGTAATGGAAGCAACCTAAATGCCCACAGACAGATGAATGGATAAAGATGTGGTACATATATGAAATGGAATATTACTCGGCCATAAAAAGGAATGAAACTGGGTCATTTGTAGAGACATCGATGGATCGAGAGACTGTCATACAGAATGAAGTAAGTCAGAAAGAGGAAAACAAATATTGTATATTAATGCATATATGTGGAGCCTAATGATGGTATAGATGAACTGGTTTGCAGGGAAGAAATAGAGACACAGAGGTAGAGAAAAAACGTATGGACACCAAGTGTGGGAAGCCATGGGGTGGTGGTGGTGGGATGAGTTGGGAGTTTTTGATTGACCTGTATACATGTATACGCATAAAATACATAACTAATAATAATGTGCTGTATAAAAAAATAAGTAAAATTAAATTTCAAAATTTTAAAAAATAAAATTTAAAAATAAAACAGAAAAAATCCTTCCCGTCACACAGATGTATTTATAGGAATGAATTATTTCCATGCTTATATCTATAAATACATAAAAGAGGAATAAAATCTAACTGGAATCATAAAAGAAAAAAAAACCTGAACCCACGAGTTATACAGAGGAAAACCCTATCAGGGCACTTGCTACAGTGGTAAACAATTCTGAAATTGGTCAGAGGTGGAGAACCATCTCCCATACAGCCATCAACCCACCCCCCACGCAAGGAGCGTCCTCATTGCAAAGCTGGGGGACCGTGCCGAGGCATCTGTGAGTAAACGTGAGCTGAGCCCCAGGCCAGCTGCTGCTGAACTGTTCCCACCCTTTCCAGGTAAAACACCTGAATATGTACAAGGGCTTGAAAGCCTAGAGGAAGGACCGTGGAGCCACACCAGCGACAGCACGCAGGCCAACTTGGTGCCTGCAGGCCTGCCAGGGTGGTCGTCACATGTAAAGCACAGTAAGAGGGGCACAACTTCGACAATGATGCACTTGGCCAAAAAGGGCGTATGCGTTTTCTCCTAAATATATTCAGGAGAAAACGCATACGCCCTTTTTGGCCAAGCAATCATGCGGGCAATGCAAATCTGCACTACAAAAAGTATCACTTCCCACGGGTCAAAAGGGATATCCACAAAATGTGTAAAAACCAGAAAGGCAAGACAGGCCCTGGAGAACAGGGAGCCTTGTTATGCTGATGGGCGGGATGTAAGTTGCCAACTGCCTCACTGGAGGAGTGCATTGTGTTCCCTAAAACAAGTAAACAACAGAGCTACAGAGCCAAGGGCACTTCCAGTCTAGGGAATATACCTTGGGAAAACTGAAAATCCATAAGACAGAGCCACCCCCAAATTGAGGGCTGCACTGCTTACAAGAACCTCAACCTGGGTACACCTGAAATATCCCAGGAAATATAAAAATGGTTCAAAACATTGTGGAACTTAGGAACGATGGAATATCCCTCAGCCATGAAATCAATGTCATAAGACCAGTAGCAGCAAAATGAGTGGATTCAGGTACGATGATTCTAAGTGAAAGATGTCACACAGAAAAAGAAACTTATCATAAGATATCACTTAGGAAGATCCTGTAAACATGGCTACACATGAACTGAGTTAGGAAAGAGAACAGAGTCTCACATTTAGAAAACACTCTTATGCCTGCTTAAGGGGGAAGGAGAGGTGGGGTGATGCATCAAACCAGAGTTTGATATAAGCACAGGTACCATTCCAAAAACCAACTATGGAATAGACAAGACCTACACCTTCCTCAGTGAAAGGGACTCAAAACCCCATATGTCCCGCAGAGGAATAGATCTGACTAGTAAGAATCTTAAAACCTATGTATTGATATGTCTCCGTAAGGGAATCAAGTGTGTCTAGACTGGCATAAACATGGCAGCGAGAATCAGCTCAAACCCACTCTAAAAAGGAATTTCAAAAACAGAACAAAGAAACAGGGAAATTCTTTACAATTCCTTCAGGGTCTCTGATGCAACCTGGAATGACCCTATCTACGATGACAGCTGGATGCGGCATGAGGCTGGACACTTGGGACTGAGAGGATTGGTGAGATTGGGTGAGCAAATGCAGACCCTTTAAAGCAATAATGCATGGCAACCATTCCATGGGTCCCACCTCTCCAGGTTGAAGGGAATATTACTACAGCTATAACATGTACGGGAAACCTAGAGAATGGACACACTGTGAATACGAAAGGTTTCTAAAACTCAACGAAGAGTCCCTCTCCTGGTGCTCCGGTTTGACTTTCCAACAGCTTTACTATCAATCTCCCAACTTGGAGAGACAGCCCCTTTAAGCTCCTGGTTCACACAGGTTGCCCATTTGGCAGAGGAGGAAAGGGAAGAGGGAGAACCAATGAGAGAGTAGCTGTTAGGCATTTGGATGGGCACATGTCACTCTAATTTCCCGGCAGGAAGAAGAATTAACCAAAGTCTCAGCCACCCACCGGGAACCAGTATAGGTCCTGAACCAAATGTTTGGACTTGCGTTCAGCTCACAAAAAACGAGTTGAAAAATGGAGCTCAGGGGCACAGCAATTCACAAACTGGCAGAGTAATCAAGGCCAACTATCGTCCAAAAATCTGTTGAGGGAAGGCAACGAGGCGGACTTGAATGCGAGGCAGAATAGCAGGAAACAGATTTCAAGAGGTACGTTAGAATCGCCTGTAAAGCACAGGAAGAGGGGCACAACTTCGACAATGATGCACTTGGCCAAAAAGGGCGTATGCGTTTTCTCCTGAATATATTCAGGAGAAAACGCATACGCCCTTTTTGGCCAAGCAAGCAAGCGGGCAATGCAAATCTGCACTACAAAGAAGTATCACTTCCCACCGGTCAAAAGGGACATCCACAAAATGTGTAAAAACCAGAAAGGCAAGACAGGCCCTGGAGAACAGGGAGCCTTGTTATGCTGATGGGCGGGATGTAAGTTGCCAACTGCCTCACTGGAGGAGTGCATTGTGTTCCCTAAAACAAGTAAACAACAGAGCTACAGAGCCAAGGGCACTTCCAGTCTAGGGAATATACCTTGGGAAAACTGAAGATCCATAAGACAGAGCCACCCCCAAATTGAGGGCTGCACTGCTTACAAGAACCTCAACCTGGGTACACCTGAAATATCCCAGGAAATATAAAAATGGTTCAAAACATTGTGGAACTTACGTACGATGGAATATCCCTCAGCCATGAAATCAATGACATAAGACCAGTAGCAGCAAAATGATTGGATTCAGGTACGATGATTCTAAGTGAAAGAAGTCACACAGAAAAAGAAACTTATCATAAGATATCACTTAGGAAGATCCTGTAAACATGGCTACACATGAACTGAGTTAGGAAAGAGAACAGAGTCTCACATTTAGAAAACACTCTTATGCCTGCTTAAGGGGGAAGGAGAGGTGGGGTGATGCATCAAACCAGAGTTTGATATAAGCACAGGTACTGTTCCAAAAACCAACTATGGTATAGACAAGACCTACACCTTCCTCAGTGAAAGGGACTCAAAACCCCATATTTCCCGCAGAGGAATAGATCTGACTAGTAAGAATCTTAAAACCTATGTATTGATATGTGTCCGTAAGGGAATCAAGTGTGTCTAGACTGGCATAAACATGGCAGCGAGAATCAGCTCAAACCCACTCTAAAAAGGAATTTCAAAAACAGAACAAAGAAACAGGGAAATTCTTTACAATTCCTTCAGGGTCTCTGATGCAACCTGGAATGACCCTATCTACGATGACAGCTGGATGTGGCATGAGGCTGGACACTTGGGACTGAGAGGATTGGTGAGATTGGGTGAGCAAATGCAGACCCTTTAAAGCAATAATGCAAGGCAACCATTCCATGGGTCCCAACTCTTCAGGTTGAAGGGAATATTACTACAGCTATAACATGTACGGGAAACCTAGAGAATGGACACACTGTGAATATGAAAGGTTTCTAAAACTCAACGAAGAGTCCCTCTCCTGGTGCGCCGGTTTGACTTTCCAACAGCTTAACTATCAATCTCCCAACTTGGAGAGACAGCCCCTTTAAGCTCCTGGTTCACACAGGTTGCCCATTTGGCAGAGGAAGAAAGGGAAGAGGGAGAACCAATGAGAGAGTAGCTGTTAGGCATTTGGATGGGCACATGTCACTCTAATTTCCCGGCAGGAAGAAGAATTAACCAAAGTCTCAGCCACCCACCGGGAACCAGTATAGGTCCTGAACCAAATGTTTGGACTTGCGTTCAGCTCACAAAAAACGAGTTGAAAAATGGAGCTCAGGGGCACAGCAATTCACAAACTGGCAGAGTAATCAAGGCCAACTATCGTCCAAAAATCTGTTGAGGGAAGGCAACGAGGCGGACTTGAATGCGAGGCAGAATAGCAGGAAACAGATTTCTGAGGTACGTTAGAATCGCCTGTAAAGCACAGGAAGAGGGGCACAACTTCGACAATGATGCACTTGGCCAAAAAGGGCGTATGCGTTTTCTCCTGAATATATTCAGGAGAGCACGCATACGCCCTTTTGGCCAAGCAAGCAAGCGGGTAATGCAAATCTGCACTACAAAGAAGTATCACTTCCCACGGGTCAAAAGGGACATCCACAAAATGTGTAAAAACCAGATAGGCAAGACAGGCCGTGGTGAAATGGGAGCCTTGTTATGCTGATGGGCAGGATGTAAGTTGCCAACTGCCTCACTGGAGGAGTGCATTGTGCTCCCTAAACAAGTAAACAACAGTGCTACAGAGCCAAGGGCACTTCCAGTCTAGGGAATATACCTTGGGAAAACTGAAAATCCATAAGACAGAGCCACCCCCAAATTGAGGGCTGCAGTGCTTACAAGAACCTCAACCTGGGTACACAGGAAATATCCCAGGAAATATAAAAATGGTTCAAAAAATTGTGGAAATTACATACGATGGAATATCCCTCAGCCATGAAATCAATGTCATAAGACCAGTAGCAGCAAAATGAGTGGATTCAGGTACGATGATTCTAAGTGAAAGAAGTCACACAGAAAAAGAAACTTATCATAAGATATCACTTAGGAAGATCCTGTAAACATGGCTACACATGAACTGAGTTAGGAAAGAGAACAGAGTCTCACATTTAGAAAACACTCTTATGCCTGCTTAAGGGGGAAGGAGAGGTGGGGTGATGCATCAAACCAGAGTTTGATATAAGCACAGGTACTGTTCCAAAAACCAACTATGGAATAGACAAGACCTACACCTTCCTCAGTGAAAGGGACTCAAAACCCCATATTTCCCACAGAGGAATAGATCTGACTAGTAAGAATCTTAAAACCTATGTATTGATATGTCTCCATAAGGGAATCAATTGTGTCTAGACTGGCATAAACATGGCAGCGAGAATCAGCTCAAACCCACTCTAAAAAGGAATTTCAAAAACAGAACAAAGAAACAGGGAAATTCTTTACAATTCCTTCAGGGTCTCTGATGCAACCTGGAATGACCCTATCTACGATGACAGCTGGATGTGGCATGAGGCTGGACACTTGGGACTGAGAGGATTGGTGAGATTGGGTGAGCAAATGCAGACCCTTTAAAGCAATAATGCATGGCAACCATTCCATGGGTCCCACCTCTCCAGGTTGAAGGGAATATTACTACAGCTATAACATGTACGGGAAACCTAGAGAATGGACACACTGTGAATACGAAAGGTTTCTAAAACTCAACGAAGAGTCCCTCTCCTGGTGCTCCGGTTTGACTTTCCAACAGCTTTACTATCAATCTCCCAACTTGGAGAGACAGCCCCTTTAAGCTCCTGGTTCACACAGGTTGCCCATTTGGCAGAGGAGGAAAGGGAAGAGGGAGAACCAATGAGAGAGTAGCTGTTAGGCATTTGGATGGGCACATGTCACTCTAATTTCCCGGCAGGAAGAAGAATTAACCAAAGTCTCAGCCACCCACCGGGAACCAGTATAGGTCCTGAACCAAATGTTTGGACTTGCGTTCAGCTCACAAAAAACGAGTTGAAAAATGGAGCTCAGGGGCACAGCAATTCACAAACTGGCAGAGTAATCAAGGCCAACTATCGTCCAAAAATCTGTTGAGGGAAGGCAACGAGGCGGACTTGAATGCGAGGCAGAATAGCAGGAAACAGATTTCAAGAGGTACGTTAGAATCGCCTGTAAAGCACAGGAAGAGGGGCACAACTTCGACAATGATGCACTTGGCCAAAAAGGGCGTATGCGTTTTCTCCTGAATATATTCAGGAGAAAACGCATACGCCCTTTTTGGCCAAGCAAGCAAGCGGGCAATGCAAATCTGCACTACAAAGAAGTATCACTTCCCACCGGTCAAAAGGGACATCCACAAAATGTGTAAAAACCAGAAAGGCAAGACAGGCCCTGGAGAACAGGGAGCCTTGTTATGCTGATGGGCGGGATGTAAGTTGCCAACTGCCTCACTGGAGGAGTGCATTGTGTTCCCTAAAACAAGTAAACAACAGAGCTACAGAGCCAAGGGCACTTCCAGTCTAGGGAATATACCTTGGGAAAACTGAAAATCCATAAAACAGAGCCACCCCCAAATTGAGGGCTGCACTGCTTACAAGAACCTCAACCTGGGTACACCTGAAATATCCCAGGAAATATAAAAATGGATCAAAACATTGTGGAACTTACGTACGATGGAATATCCCTCAGCCATGAAATCAATGTCATAAGACCAGTAGCAGCAAAATGATTGGATTCAGGTACGATGATTCTAAGTGAAAGAAGTCACACAGGAAAAGAAACTTATCATAAGATATCACTTAGGAAGATCCTGTAAACATGGCTACACATGAACTGAGTTAGGAAAGAGAACAGAGTCTCACATTTAGAAAACACTCTTATGCCTGCTTAAGGGGGAAGGAGAGGTGGGGTGATGCATCAAACCAGAGTTTGATATAAGCACAGGTACTGTTCCAAAAACCAACTATGGAATAGACAAGACCTACACCTTCCTCAGTGAAAGGGACTCAAAACCCCATATTTCCCGCAGAGGAATAGATCTGACTAGTAAGAATCTTAAAACCTATGTATTGATATGTCTCCGTAAGGGAATCAAGTGTGTCTAGACTGGCATAAACATGGCAGCGAGAATCAGCTCAAACCCACTCTAAAAAGGAATTTCAAAAACAGAACAAAGAAACAGGGAAATTCTTTACAATTCCTTCAGGGTCTCTGATGCAACCTGGAATGACCCTATCTACGATGACAGCTGGATGTGGCATGAGGCTGGACACTTGGGACTGAGAGGATTGGTGAGATTGGGTGAGCAAATGCAGACCCTTTAAAGCAATAATGCAAGGCAACCATTCCATGGGTCCAAACTCTCCAGGTTGAAGGGAATATTACTACAGCTATAACATGTACGGGAAACCTAGAGAATGGACACACTGTGAATATGAAAGGTTTCTAAAACTCAACGAAGAGTCCCTCTCCTGGTGCGCCGGTTTGACTTTCCAACAGCTTAACTATCAATCTCCCAACTTGGAGAGACAGCCCCTTTAAGCTCCTGGTTCACACAGGTTGCCCATTTGGCAGAGGAAGAAAGGGAAGAGGGAGAACCAATGAGAGAGTAGCTGTTAGGCATTTGGATGGGCACATGTCACTCTAATTTCCCGGCAGGAAGAAGAATTAACCAAAGTCTCAGCCACCCACCGGGAACCAGTATAGGTCCTGAACCAAATGTTTGGACTTGCGTTCAGCTCACAAAAAACGAGTTGAAAAATGGAGCTCAGGGGCACAGCAATTCACAAACTGGCAGAGTAATCAAGGCCAACTATCGTCCAAAAATCTGTTGAGGGAAGGCAACGAGGCGGACTTGAATGCGAGGCAGAATAGCAGGAAACAGATTTCTGAGGTACGTTATAATCGCCTGTAAAGCACAGGAAGAGGGGCACAACTTCGACAATGATGCACTTGGCCAAAAAGGGCGTATGCGTTTTCTCCTGAATATATTCAGGAGAACACGCATACGCCCTTTTGGCCAAGCCAGCAAGCGGGCAATGCAAATCTGCACTACAAAGAAGTATCACTTCCCACGGGTCAAAAGGGACATCCACAAAATGTGTAAAAACCAGAAAGGCAAGACAGGCCGTGGCGAAATGGGAGCCTTGTTATGCTGATGGGCAGGATGTAAGTTGCCAACTGCCTCACTGGAGGAGTGCATTGTGCTCCCTAAACAAGTAAACAACAGAGCTACAGAGCCAAGGGCACTTCCAGTCTAGGGAATATACCTTGGGAAAACTGAAAATCCATAAGACAGAGCCACGCCCAAATTGAGGGCTGCACTGCTTACAAGAACCTCAACGTGGGTACACCGGAAATATCCCAGAAAATATAAAAATGGTTCAAAAAATTGTGGAAATTACATACGATGGAATATCCCTCAGCCATGAAATCAATGTCATAAGACCAGTAGCAGCAAAATGAGTGGATTCAGGTACGATGATTCTAAGTGAAAGAAGTCACACAGAAAAAGAAACTTATCATAAGATATCACTTAGGAAGATCCTGTAAACATGGCTACACATGAACTGAGTTAGGCAAGAGAACAGAGTCTCACATTTAGAAAACACTCTTATGCCTGCTTAAGGGGGAAGGAGAGGTGGGGTGATGCATCAAACCAGAGTTTGATATAAGCACAGGTACTGTTCCAAAAACCAACTATGGAATAGACAAGACCTACACCTTCCTCAGTGAAAGGGACTCAAAACCCCATATTTCCCACAGAGGAATAGATCTGACTAGTAAGAATCTTAAAACCTATGTATTGATATGTCTCCGTAAGGGAATCAAGTGTGTCTAGACTGGCATAAACATGGCAGCGAGAATCAGCTCAAACCCACTCTAAAAAGGAATTTCAAAAACAGAACAAAGAAACAGGGAAATTCTTTACAATTCCTTCAGGGTCTCTGATGCAACCTGGAATGACCCTATCTACGATGACAGCTGGATGTGGCATGAGGCTGGACACTTGGGACTGAGAGGATTGGTGAGATTGGGTGAGCAAATGCAGACCCTTTAAAGCAATAATGCATGGCAACCATTCCATGGGTCCCACCTCTCCAGGTTGAAGGGAATATTACTACAGCTATAACATGTACGGGAAACCTAGAGAATGGACACACTGTGAATACGAAAGGTTTCTAAAACTCAACGAAGAGTCCCTCTCCTGGTGCTCCGGTTTGACTTTCCAACAGCTTTACTATCAATCTCCCAACTTGGAGAGACAGCCCCTTTAAGCTCCTGGTTCACACAGGTTGCCCATTTGGCAGAGGAGGAAAGGGAAGAGGGAGAACCAATGAGAGAGTAGCTGTTAGGCATTTGGATGGGCACATGTCACTCTAATTTCCCGGCAGGAAGAAGAATTAACCAAAGTCTCAGCCACCCACCGGGAACCAGTATAGGTCCTGAACCAAATGTTTGGACTTGCGTTCAGCTCACAAAAAACGAGTTGAAAAATGGAGCTCAGGGGCACAGCAATTCACAAACTGGCAGAGTAATCAAGGCCAACTATCGTCCAAAAATCTGTTGAGGGAAGGCAACGAGGCGGACTTGAATGCGAGGCAGAATAGCAGGAAACAGATTTCAAGAGGTACGTTAGAATCGCCTGTAAAGCACAGGAAGAGGGGCACAACTTCGACAATGATGCACTTGGCCAAAAAGGGCGTATGCGTTTTCTCCTGAATATATTCAGGAGAAAACGCATACGCCCTTTTTGGCCAAGCAAGCAAGCGGGCAATGCAAATCTGCACTACAAAGAAGTATCACTTCCCAACGGTCAAAAGGGACATCCACAAAATGTGTAAAAACCAGAAAGGCAAGACAGGCCCTGGAGAACAGGGAGCCTTGTTATGCTGATGGGCGGGATGTAAGTTGCCAACTGCCTCACTGGAGGAGTGCATTGTGTTCCCTAAAACAAGTAAACAACAGAGCTACAGAGCCAAGGGCACTTCCAGTCTAGGGAATATACCTTGGGAAAACTGAAAATCCATAAGACAGAGCCACCCCCAAATTGAGGGCTGCACTGCTTACAAGAACCTCAACCTGGGTACACCTGAAATATCCCAGGAAATATAAAAATGGTTCAAAACTTTGTGGAACTTATGTACGATGGAATATCCCTCAGCCATGAAATCAATGTCATAAGACCAGTAGCAGCAAAATGATTGGATTCAGGTACGATGATTCTAAGGGAAAGAAGTCACACAGAAAAAGAAACTTATCATAAGATATCACTTAGGAAGATCCTTTAAACATGGCTACACATGAACTGGGTTAGGAAAGAGAACAGAGTCTCACATTTAGAAAACACTCTTATGCCTGCTTAAGGGGGAAGGAGAGGTGGGGTGATGCATCAAACCAGAGTTTGATATAAGCACAGGTACTGTTCCAAAAACCAACTATGGAATAGACAAGACCTACACCTTCCTCAGTGAAAGGGACTCAAAACCCCATATTTCCCACAGAGGAATAGATCTGACTAGTAAGAATCTTAAAACCTATGTATTGATATGTCTCCGTAAGGGAATCAAGTGTGTCTAGACTGGCATAAACATGGCAGCGAGAATCAGCTCAAACCCACTCTAAAAAGGAATTTCAAAAACAGAACAAAGAAACAGGGAAATTCTTTACAATTCCTTCAGGGTCTCTGATGCAACCTGGAATGACCCTATCTACGATGACAGCTGGATGTGGCATGAGGCTGGACACTTGGGACTGAGAGGATTGGTGAGATTGGGTGAGCAAATGCAGACCCTTTAAAGCAATAATGCATGGCAACCATTCCATGGGTCCCACCTCTCCAGGTTGAAGGGAATATTACTACAGCTATAACATGTACGGGAAACCTAGAGAATGGACACACTGTGAATACGAAAGGTTTCTAAAACTCAACGAAGAGTCCCTCTCCTGGTGCTCCGGTTTGACTTTCCAACAGCTTTACTATCAATCTCCCAACTTGGAGAGACAGCCCCTTTAAGCTCCTGGTTCACACAGGTTGCCCATTTGGCAGAGGAGGAAAGGGAAGAGGGAGAACCAATGAGAGAGTAGCTGTTAGGCATTTGGATGGGCACATGTCACTCTAATTTCCCGGCAGGAAGAAGAATTAACCAAAGTCTCAGCCACCCACCGGGAACCAGTATAGGTCCTGAACCAAATGTTTGGACTTGCGTTCAGCTCACAAAAAACGAGTTGAAAAATGGAGCTCAGGGGCACAGCAATTCACAAACTGGCAGAGTAATCAAGGCCAACTATCGTCCAAAAATCTGTTGAGGGAAGGCAACGAGGCGGACTTGAATGCGAGGCAGAATAGCAGGAAACAGATTTCAAGAGGTACGTTAGAATCGCCTGTAAAGCACAGGAAGAGGGGCACAACTTCGACAATGATGCACTTGGCCAAAAAGGGCGTATGCGTTTTCTCCTGAATATATTCAGGAGAAAACGCATACGCCCTTTTTGGCCAAGCAAGCAAGCGGGCAATGCAAATCTGCACTACAAAGAAGTATCACTTCCCAACGGTCAAAAGGGACATCCACAAAATGTGTAAAAACCAGAAAGGCAAGACAGGCCCTGGAGAACAGGGAGCCTTGTTATGCTGATGGGCGGGATGTAAGTTGCCAACTGCCTCACTGGAGGAGTGCATTGTGTTCCCTAAAACAAGTAAACAACAGAGCTACAGAGCCAAGGGCACTTCCAGTCTAGGGAATATACCTTGGGAAAACTGAAAATCCATAAGACAGAGCCACCCCCAAATTGAGGGCTGCACTGCTTACAAGAACCTCAACCTGGGTACACCTGAAATATCCCAGGAAATATAAAAATGGTTCAAAACTTTGTGGAACTTATGTACGATGGAATATCCCTCAGCCATGAAATCAATGTCATAAGACCAGTAGCAGCAAAATGATTGGATTCAGGTACGATGATTCTAAGGGAAAGAAGTCACACAGAAAAAGAAACTTATCATAAGATATCACTTAGGAAGATCCTTTAAACATGGCTACACATGAACTGGGTTAGGAAAGAGAACAGAGTCTCACATTTAGAAAACACTCTTATGCCTGCTTAAGGGGGAAGGAGAGGTGGGGTGATGCATCAAACCAGAGTTTGATATAAGCACAGGTACTGTTCCAAAAACCAACTATGGAATAGACAAGACCTACACCTTCCTCAGTGAAAGGGACTCAAAACCCCATATGTCCCGCAGAGGAATAGATCTGACTAGTAAGAATCTTAAAACCTATGTATTGATATGTCTCCGTAAGGGAATCAAGTGTGTCTAGACTGGCATAAACATGGCAGCGAGAATCAGCTCAAACCCACTCTAAAAAGGAATTTCAAAAACAGAACAAAGAAACAGGGAAATTCTTTACAATTCCTTCAGGGTCTCTGATGCAACCTGGAATGACCCTATCTACGATGACAGCTGGATGCGGCATGAGGCTGGACACTTGGGACTGAGAGGATTGGTGAGATTGGGTGAGCAAATGCAGACCCTTTAAAGCAATAATGCATGGCAACCATTCCATGGGTCCCACCTCTCCAGGTTGAAGGGAATATTACTACAGCTATAACATGTACGGGAAACCTAGAGAATGGACACACTGTGAATACGAAAGGTTTCTAAAACTCAACGAAGAGTCCCTCTCCTGGTGCTCCGGTTTGACTTTCCAACAGCTTTACTATCAATCTCCCAACTTGGAGAGACAGCCCCTTTAAGCTCCTGGTTCACACAGGTTGCCCATTTGGCAGAGGAGGAAAGGGAAGAGGGAGAACCAATGAGAGAGTAGCTGTTAGGCATTTGGATGGGCACATGTCACTCTAATTTCCCGGCAGGAAGAAGAATTAACCAAAGTCTCAGCCACCCACCGGGAATCAGTATAGGTCCTGAACCAAATGTTTGGACTTGCGTTCAGCTCACAAAAAACGAGTTGAAAAATGGAGCTCAGGGGCACAGCAATTCACAAACTGGCAGAGTAATCAAGGCCAACTATCGTCCAAAAATCTGTTGAGGGAAGGCAACGAGGCGGACTTGAATGCGAGGCAGAATAGCAGGAAATAGATTTCTGAGGTACGTTATAATCGCCTGTAAAGCACAGGAAGAGGGGCACAACTTCGACAATGATGCACTTGGCCAAAAAGGGCGTATGCGTTTTCTCCTGAATATATTCAGGAGAACACGCATACGCCCTTTTGGCCAAGCCAGCAAGCGGGCAATGCAAATCTGCACTACAAAGAAGTATCACTTCCCACGGGTCAAAAGGGACATCCACAAAATGTGTAAAAACCAGAAAGGCAAGACAGGCCGTGGCGAAATGGGAGCCTTGTTATGCTGATGGGCAGGATGTAAGTTGCCAACTGCCTCACTGGAGGAGTGCATTGTGCTCCCTAAACAAGTAAACAACAGAGCTACAGAGCCAAGGGCACTTCCAGTCTAGGGAATATACCTTGGGAAAACTGAAAATCCATAAGACAGAGCCACGCCCAAATTGAGGGCTGCACTGCTTACAAGAACCTCAACGTGGGTACACCGGAAATATCCCAGAAAATATAAAAATGGTTCAAAAAATTGTGGAAATTACATACGATGGAATATCCCTCAGCCATGAAATCAATGTCATAAGACCAGTAGCAGCAAAATGAGTGGATTCAGGTACGATGATTCTAAGTGAAAGAAGTCACACAGAAAAAGAAACTTATCATAAGATATCACTTAGGAAGATCCTGTAAACATGGCTACACATGAACTGAGTTAGGCAAGAGAACAGAGTCTCACATTTAGAAAACACTCTTATGCCTGCTTAAGGGGGAAGGAGAGGTGGGGTGATGCATCAAACCAGAGTTTGATATAAGCACAGGTACTGTTCCAAAAACCAACTATGGAATAGACAAGACCTACACCTTCCTCAGTGAAAGGGACTCAAAACCCCATATTTCCCACAGAGGAATAGATCTGACTAGTAAGAATCTTAAAACCTATGTATTGATATGTCTCCGTAAGGGAATCAAGTGTGTCTAGACTGGCATAAACATGGCAGCGAGAATCAGCTCAAACCCACTCTAAAAAGGAATTTCAAAAACAGAACAAAGAAACAGGGAAATTCTTTACAATTCCTTCAGGGTCTCTGATATAACATGGAATGACCCTATCTACGATGACAGCTGGATGTGGCATGAGGCTGGACACTTGGGACTGAGAGGATTGGTGAGATTGGGTGAGCAAATGCAGACCCTTTAAAGCAATAATGCATGGCAACCATTCCATGGGTCCCACCTCTCCAGGTTGAAGGGAATATTACTACAGCTATAACATGTACGGGAAACCTAGAGAATGGACACACTGTGAATACGAAAGGTTTCTAAAACTCAACGAAGAGTCCCTCTCCTGGTGCTCCGGTTTGACTTTCCAACAGCTTTACTATCAATCTCCCAACTTGGAGAGACAGCCCCTTTAAGCTCCTGGTTCACACAGGTTGCCCATTTGGCAGAGGAGGAAAGGGAAGAGGGAGAACCAATGAGAGAGTAGCTGTTAGGCATTTGGATGGGCACATGTCACTCTAATTTCCCGGCAGGAAGAAGAATTAACCAAAGTCTCAGCCACCCACCGGGAACCAGTATAGGTCCTGAACCAAATGTTTGGACTTGCGTTCAGCTCACAAAAAACGAGTTGAAAAATGGAGCTCAGGGGCACAGCAATTCACAAACTGGCAGAGTAATCAAGGCCAACTATCGTCCAAAAATCTGTTGAGGGAAGGCAACGAGGCGGACTTGAATGCGAGGCAGAATAGCAGGAAACAGATTTCAAGAGGTACGTTAGAATCGCCTGTAAAGCACAGGAAGAGGGGCACAACTTCGACAATGATGCACTTGGCCAAAAAGGGCGTATGCGTTTTCTCCTGAATATATTCAGGAGAAAACGCATACGCCCTTTTTGGCCAAGCAAGCAAGCGGGCAATGCAAATCTGCACTACAAAGAAGTATCACTTCCCAACGGTCAAAAGGGACATCCACAAAATGTGTAAAAACCAGAAAGGCAAGACAGGCCCTGGAGAACAGGGAGCCTTGTTATGCTGATGGGCGGGATGTAAGTTGCCAACTGCCTCACTGGAGGAGTGCATTGTGTTCCCTAAAACAAGTAAACAACAGAGCTACAGAGCCAAGGGCACTTCCAGTCTAGGGAATATACCTTGGGAAAACTGAAAATCCATAAGACAGAGCCACCCCCAAATTGAGGGCTGCACTGCTTACAAGAACCTCAACCTGGGTACACCTGAAATATCCCAGGAAATATAAAAATGGTTCAAAACTTTGTGGAACTTATGTACGATGGAATATCCCTCAGCCATGAAATCAATGTCATAAGACCAGTAGCAGCAAAATGATTGGATTCAGGTACGATGATTCTAAGGGAAAGAAGTCACACAGAAAAAGAAACTTATCATAAGATATCACTTAGGAAGATCCTTTAAACATGGCTACACATGAACTGGGTTAGGAAAGAGAACAGAGTCTCACATTTAGAAAACACTCTTATGCCTGCTTAAGGGGGAAGGAGAGGTGGGGTGATGCATCAAACCAGAGTTTGATATAAGCACAGGTACTGTTCCAAAAACCAACTATGGAATAGACAAGACCTACACCTTCCTCAGTGAAAGGGACTCAA
Source organism: Mesoplodon mirus (assembly GCF_964341445.2). Classification (NCBI taxonomy): domain Eukaryota; kingdom Metazoa; phylum Chordata; class Mammalia; order Artiodactyla; family Ziphiidae; genus Mesoplodon; species Mesoplodon mirus. The sequence goes on from NW_028295810.1 coordinate 3,388,267, forward strand.
AACCCCATATGTCCCGCAGAGGAATAGATCTGACTAGTAAGAATCTTAAAACCTATGTATTGATATGTCTCCGTAAGGGAATCAAGTGTGTCTAGACTGGCATAAACATGGCAGCGAGAATCAGCTCAAACCCACTCTAAAAAGGAATTTCAAAAACAGAACAAAGAAACAGGGAAATTCTTTACAATTCCTTCAGGGTCTCTGATGCAACCTGGAATGACCCTATCTACGATGACAGCTGGATGCGGCATGAGGCTGGACACTTGGGACTGAGAGGATTGGTGAGATTGGGTGAGCAAATGCAGACCCTTTAAAGCAATAATGCATGGCAACCATTCCATGGGTCCCACCTCTCCAGGTTGAAGGGAATATTACTACAGCTATAACATGTACGGGAAACCTAGAGAATGGACACACTGTGAATACGAAAGGTTTCTAAAACTCAACGAAGAGTCCCTCTCCTGGTGCTCCGGTTTGACTTTCCAACAGCTTTACTATCAATCTCCCAACTTGGAGAGACAGCCCCTTTAAGCTCCTGGTTCACACAGGTTGCCCATTTGGCAGAGGAGGAAAGGGAAGAGGGAGAACCAATGAGAGAGTAGCTGTTAGGCATTTGGATGGGCACATGTCACTCTAATTTCCCGGCAGGAAGAAGAATTCACCAAAGTCTCAGCCACCCACCGGGAACCAGTATAGGTCCTGAACCAAATGTTTGGACTTGCGTTCAGCTCACAAAAAACGAGTTGAAAAATGGAGCTCAGGGGCACAGCAATTCACAAACTGGCAGAGTAATCAAGGCCAACTATCGTCCAAAAATCTGTTGAGGGAAGGCAACGAGGCGGACTTGAATGCGAGGCAGAATAGCAGGAAACAGATTTCAAGAGGTACGTTAGAATCGCCTGTAAAGCACAGGAAGAGGGGCACAACTTCGACAATGATGCACTTGGCCAAAAAGGGCGTATGCGTTTTCTCCTGAATATATTCAGGAGAAAACGCATACGCCCTTTTTGGCCAAGCAAGCAAGCGGGCAATGCAAATCTGCACTACAAAGAAGTATCACTTCCCACCGGTCAAAAGGGACATCCACAAAATGTGTAAAAACCAGAAAGGCAAGACAGGCCCTGGAGAACAGGGAGCCTTGTTATGCTGATGGGCGGGATGTAAGTTGCCAACTGCCTCACTGGAGGAGTGCATTGTGTTCCCTAAAACAAGTAAACAACAGAGCTACAGAGCCAAGGGCACTTCCAGTCTAGGGAATATACCTTGGGAAAACTGAAAATCCATAAGACAGAGCCACCCCCAAATTGAGGGCTGCACTGCTTACAAGAACCTCAACCTGGGTACACCTGAAATATCCCAGGAAATATAAAAATGGTTCAAAACATTGTGGAACTTACGTACGATGGAATATCCCTCAGCCATGAAATCAATGTCATAAGACCAGTAGCAGCAAAATGAGTGGATTCAGGTACGATGATTCTAAGTGAAAGAAGTCACACAGAAAAAGAAACTTATCATAAGATATCACTTAGGAAGATCCTGTAAACATGGCTACACATGAACTGAGTTAGGAAAGAGAACAGTCTCAAATTTAGAAAACACTCTTATGCCTGCTTAAGGGGGAAGGAGAGGTGGGGTGATGCATCAAACCAGAGTTTGATATAAGCACACGTACTGTTCCAAAAACCAACTATGGAATAGACAAGACCTCCACCTTCCTCAGTGAAAGGGACTCAAAACCCCATATTTCCCACAGAGGAATAGATCTGACTAGTAAGAATCTTAAAACCTATGTATTGATATGTCTCCATAAGGGAATCAAGTGTATCTAGACTGGCATAAACATGGCAGCGAGAATCAGCTCAAACCCACTCTAAAAAGGAATTTCAAAAACAGAACAAAGAAACAGGGAAATTCTTTACAATTCCTTCAGGGTCTCTGATGCAACCTGGAATGACCCTATCTACGATGACAGCTGGATGCGGCATGAGGCTGGACACTTGGGACTGAGAGGATTGGTGAGATTGGGTGAGCAAATGCAGACCCTTTAAAGCAATAATGCATGGCAACCATTCCATGGGTCCCACCTCTCCAGGTTGAAGGGAATATTACTACAGCTATAACATGTACAGGAAACCTAGAGAATGGACACACTGTGAATACGAAAGGTTTCTAAAACTCAACGAAGAGTCCCTCTCCTGGTGCTCCGGTTTGACTTTCCAACAGCTTTACTATCAATCTCCCAACTTGGAGAGACAGCCCCTTTAAGCTCCTGGTTCACACAGGTTGCCCATTTGGCAGAGGAGGAAAGGGAAGAGGGAGAACCAATGAGAGAGTAGCTGTTAGGCATTTGGATGGGCACATGTCACTCTAATTTCCCGGCAGGAAGAAGAATTAACCAAAGTCTCAGCCACCCACCGGGAACCAGTATAGGTCCTGAACCAAATGTTTGGACTTGCGTTCAGCTCACAAAAAACGAGTTGAAAAATGGAGCTCAGGGGCACAGCAATTCACAAACTGGCAGAGTAATCAAGGCCAACTATCGTCCAAAAATCTGTTGAGGGAAGGCAACGAGGCGGACTTGAATGCGAGGCAGAATAGCAGGAAACAGATTTCAAGAGGTACGTTAGAATCGCCTGTAAAGCACAGGAAGAGGGGCACAACTTCGACAATGATGCACTTGGCCAAAAAGGGCGTATGCGTTTTCTCCTGAATATATTCAGGAGAAAACGCATACGCCCTTTTTGGCCAAGCAAGCAAGCGGGCAATGCAAATCTGCACTACAAAGAAGTATCACTTCCCACCGGTCAAAAGGGACATCCACAAAATGTGTAAAAACCAGAAAGGCAAGACAGGCCCTGGAGAACAGGGAGCCTTGTTATGCTGATGGGCGGGATGTAAGTTGCCAATTGCCTCACTGGAGGAGTGCATTGTGTTCCCTAAAACAAGTAAACAACAGAGCTACAGAGCCAAGGGCACTTCCAGTCTAGGGAATATACCTTGGGAGAACTGAAAATCCATAAGACAGAGCCACCCCCAAATTGAGGGCTGCACTGCTTACAAGAACCTCAACCTGGGTACACCTGAAATATCCCAGGAAATATAAAAATGGTTCAAAACATTGTGGAACTTACGTATGATGGAATATCCCTCAGCCATGAAATCAATGTCATAAGACCAGTAGCAGCAAAATGAGTGGATTCAGGTACGATGATTCTAAGTGAAAGAAGTCACACAGAAAAAGAAACTTATCATAAGATATCACTTAGGAAGATCCTGTAAACATTGCTACACATGAACTGAGTTAGGAAAGAGAACAGAGTCTCACATTTAGAAAACACTCTTATGCCTGCTTAAGGGGGAAGGAGAGGTGGGGTGATGCATCAAACCAGAGTTTGATATAAGCACAGGTACTGTTCCAAAAACCAACTATGGAATAGACAAGACCTACACCTTCCTCAATGAAAGGGACTCAAAACCCCATATTTCCCGCAGAGGAATAGATCTGACTAGTAAGAATCTTAAAACCTATGTATTGATATGTCTCCGTAAGGGAATCAGGTGTGTCTAGACTGGCATAAACATGGCAGCGAGAATCAGCTCAAACCCACTCTAAAAAGGAATTTCAAAAACAGAACAAAGAAACAGGGAAATTCTTTACAATTCCTTCAGGGTCTCTGATGCAACCTGGAATGACCCTATCTACGATGACAGCTGGATGTGACATGAGGCTGGACACTTGGGACTGAGAGGATTGGTGAGATTGGGTGAGCAAATGCAGACCCTTTAAAGCAATAATGCATGGCAACCATTCCATGGGTCCCAACTCTCCAGGTTGAAGGGAATATTACTACAGCTATAACATGTACGGGAAACCTAGAGAATGGACACACTGTGAATACGAAAGGTTTCTAAAACTCAACGAAGAGTCCCTCTCCTGGTGCTCCGGTTTGACTTTCCAACAGCTTTACTATCAATCTCCCAACTTGGAGAGACAGCCCCTTTAAGCTCCTGGTTCACACAGGTTGCCCATTTGGCAGAGGAGGAAAGGGAAGAGGGAGAACCAATGAGAGAGTAGCTGTTAGGCATTTGGATGGGCACATGTCACTCTAATTTCCCGGCAGGAAGAAGAATTCACCAAAGTCTCAGCCACCCACCGGGAACCAGTATAGGTCCTGAACCAAATGTTTGGACTTGCGTTCAGCTCACAAAAAACGAGTTGAAAAATGGAGCTCAGGGGCACAGCAATTCACAAACTGGCAGAGTAATCAAGGCCAACTATCGTCCAAAAATCTGTTGAGGGAAGGCAACGAGGCGGACTTGAATGCGAGGCAGAATAGCAGGAAACAGATTTCAAGAGGTACGTTAGAATCGCCTGTAAAGCAGAGGAAGAGGGGCACAACTTCGACAATGATGCACTTGGCCAAATAGGGCGTATGCGTTTTCTCCTGAATATATTCAGGAGAAAACGCATACGCCCTTTTTGGCCAAGCAAGCAAGCGGGCAATGCAAATCTGCACTACAAAGAAGTATCACTTCCCACCGGTCAAAAGGGACATCCACAAAATGTGTAAAAACCAGAAAGGCAAGACAGGCCCTGGAGAACAGGGAGCCTTGTTATGCTGATGGGCGGGATGTAAGTTGCCAACTGCCTCACTGGAGGAGTGCATTGTGTTCCCTAAAACAAGTAAACAACAGAGCTACAGAGCCAAGGGCACTTCCAGTCTAGGGAATATACCTTGGGAAAACTGAAAATCCATAAGACAGAGCCACCCCCAAATTGAGGGCTGCACTGCTTACAAGAACCTCAACCTGGGTACACCTGAAATATCCCAGGAAATATAAAAATGGTTCAAAACATTGTGGAACTTACGTACGATGGAATATCCCTCAGCCATGAAATCAATGTCATAAGACCAGTAGCAGCAAAATGAGTGGATTCAGGTACGATGATTCTAAGTGAAAGAAGTCACACAGAAAAAGAAACTTATCATAAGATATCACTTAGGAAGATCCTGTAAACATGGCTACACATGAACTGAGTTAGGAAAGAGAACAGAGTCTCACATTTAGAAAACACTCTTATGCCTGCTTAAGGGGGAAGGAGAGGTGGGGTGATGCATCAAACCAGAGTTTGATATAAGCACAGGTACTGTTCCAAAAACCAACTATGGAATAGACAAGACCTACACCTTCCTCAGTGAAAGGGACTCAAAACCCATATTTCCCGAAGAGGAATAGATCTGACTAGTAAGAATCTTAAAACCTATGTATTGATATGTCTCCATAAGGGAATCAAGTGTGTCTAGACTGGCATAAACATGGCAGCGAGAATCAGCTCAAACCCACTCTAAAAAGGAATTTCAAAAACAGAACAAAGAAACAGGGAAATTCTTTACAATTCCTTCAGGGTCTCTGATGCAACCTGGAATGACCCTATCTACAATGACAGCTGGATGCGGCATGAGGCTGGACACTTGGGACTGAGAGGATTGGAGAGATTGGGTGAGCAAAGGCAGACCCTTTATAGCAATAATGCATGGCACCCATTCCATGATTCCCAACTCTCCACGTTGAAGGGAATATTACTACAGCTTTAACATGTACGGGAAACCTAGAGAATGGACACACTGTGAATACGAAAGGTTTCTAAAACTCAATGAAGAGTCCCTCTCCTGGGGCTCCGGTTTGACTTTCCAACTGCTTTCCTATCAATCTCCCAACTTGGAGAGACAGCCCCTTTAAGCTCCTGGTTCATACAGGTTGCCAATTTGGCAGAGGATGAAAGGGAAGAGGGAGAACCAATGAGAGAGTCGCTGTTAGGCATTTGGATGGGCACATGTCACTCTAATTTCCCGGCAGGAAGAAGAATTAACCAAAGTCTCAGCCACCCACCGGGAACCAGTATAGGTCCTGAACCAAAAGTTTGGACTTGCGTTCAGCTCACAAAAAACGAGTTTGAAAATGGAGCTCAGGGGCACAGCAATTCACAAACAGGCAGAGTAATCAAGGCCAAGAATCGTCCAAAAATCTGTTGAGGGAAGGCAACGAGGCGGACTTGAAATCGACGCAGAATAGCAGGAAACAGATTTCAAGAGGTACGTTGGAATCACCTGTAAAGCACAGGAAGAGGGGCACAACTTCGACAATGATGCACTTGGCCAAAAAGGGCGTATGCGTTTTCTCCTGAATATATTCAGGAGAACACGCATACACCCTTTTGGCCAAGCAAGCAAGCGGGCAATGCAAATCTGCACTACAAAGAAGTATCACTTCTCACGGGTCAAAAGGGACATCCACAAAATGTGTAAAAACCAGAAAGGCAAGACAGGCCGTGGCGAAATGGGAGCCTTGTTATGCTGATGGGCAGGATGTAAGTTGCCAACTGCCTCACTGGAGGAGTGCATTGTGCTCCCTAAAACAAGTAAACAACAGAGCTACAGAGCCAAGGGCACTTCCAGTCTAGGGAATATACCTTGGGAAAACTGAAAATCCATAAGACAGAGCCACCCCCAAATTGAGGGCTGCACTGCTTACAAGAACCTCAACCTGGGTACACCGGAAATATCCCAGGAAATATAAAAATGGTTCAAAACATTGTGGAACTTACGTACGATGGAATATCCCTCAGCCATGAAATCAATGTCATAAGACCAGTAGCAGCAAAATGAGTGGATTCAGGTACGATGATTCTAAGTGAAAGAAGTCACACAGAAAAAGAAACTTATCATAAGATATCACTTAGGAAGATCCTGTAAACATGGCAACACATGAACTGAGTTAGGAAAGAGAACAGAGTCTCACATTTAGAAAACACTCTTATGCCTGCTTAAGGGGGAAGGAGAGGTGGGGTGATGCATCAAACCAGAGTTTGATATAAGCACAGGTACTGTTCCAAAAACCAACTATGGAATAGACAAGACCTACACCTTCCTCAGTGAAAGGGACTCAAAACCCCATATTTCCCGCAGAGGAATAGATCTGACTAGTAAGAATCTTAAAACCTATGTATTGATATGTCTCCGTAAGGGAATCAAGTGTGTCTAGACTGGCATAAACATGGCAGCGAGAATCAGCTCAAACCCACTCTAAAAAGGAATTTCAAAAACAGAACAAAGAAACAGGGAAATTCTTTACAATTCCTTCAGGGTCTCTGATGCAACCTGGAATGACCCTATCTACGATGACAGCTGGATGCGGCATGAGGCTGGACACTTGGGACTGAGAGGATTGGTGAGATTGGGTGAGCAAATGCAGACCCTTTAAAGCAATAATGCATGGCAACCATTCCATGGGTCCCACCTCTCCAGGTTGAAGGGAATATTACTACAGCTATAACATGTACGGGAAACCTAGAGAATGGACACACTGTGAATACGAAAGGTTTCTAAAACTCAACGAAGAGTCCCTCTCCTGGTGCTCCGGTTTGACTTTCCAACAGCTTTACTATCAATCTCCCAACTTGGAGAGACAGCCCCTTTAAGCTCCTGGTTCACACAGGTTGCCCATTTGGCAGAGGAGGAAAGGGAAGAGGGAGAACCAATGAGAGAGTAGCTGTTAGGCATTTGGATGGGCACATGTCACTCTAATTTCCCGGCAGGAAGAAGAATTCACCAAAGTCTCAGCCACCCACCGGGAACCAGTATAGGTCCTGAACCAAATGTTTGGACTTGCGTTCAGCTCACAAAAAACGAGTTGAAAAATGGAGCTCAGGGGCACAGCAATTCACAAACTGGCAGAGTAATCAAGGCCAACTATCGTCCAAAAATCTGTTGAGGGAAGGCAACGAGGCGGACTTGAATGCGAGGCAGAATAGCAGGAAACAGATTTCAAGAGGTACGTTAGAATCGCCTGTAAAGCACAGGAAGAGGGGCACAACTTCGACAATGATGCACTTGGCCAAAAAGGGCGTATGCGTTTTCTCCTGAATATATTCAGGAGAAAACGCATACGCCCTTTTTGGCCAAGCAAGCAAGCGGGCAATGCAAATCTGCACTACAAAGAAGTATCACTTCCCACCGGTCAAAATGGGCATCCACAAAATGTGTAAAAACCAGAAAGGCAAGACAGGCCCTGGAGAACAGGGAGCCATGTTATGCTGATGGGCGGGATGTAAGTTGCCAACTGCCTCACTGGAGGAGTGCATTGTGTTCCCTAAAACAAGTAAACAACAGAGCTACAGAGCCAAGGGCACTTCCAGTCTAGGGAATATACCTTGGGAAAACTGAAAATCCATAAGACAGAGCCACCCCCAAATTGAGGGCTGCACTGCTTACAAGAACCTCAACCTGGGTACACCTGAAATATCCCAGGAAATATAAAAATGGTTCAAAACATTGTGGAACTTACGTACGATGGAATATCCCTCAGCCATGAAATCAATGTCATAAGACCAGTAGCAGCAAAATGAGTGGATTCAGGTACGATGATTCTAAGTGAAAGAAGTCACACAGAAAAAGAAACTTATCATAAGATATCACTTAGGAAGATCCTGTAAACATGGCAACACATGAACTGAGTTAGGAAAGAGAACAGAGTCTCACATTTAGAAAACACTCTTATGCCTGCTTAAGGGGGAAGGAGAGGTGGGGTGATGCATCAAACCAGAGTTTGATATAAGCACAGGTACTGTTCCAAAAACCAACTATGGAATAGACAAGACCTACACCTTCCTCAGTGAAAGGGACTCAAAACCCCATATTTCCCGCAGAGGAATAGATCTGACTAGTAAGAATCTTAAAACCTATGTATTGATATGTCTCCGTAAGGGAATCAAGTGTGTCTAGACTGGCATAAACATGGCATCGAGAATCAGCTCAAACCCACTCTAAAAAGGAATTTCAAAAACAGAACAAAGAAACAGGGAAATTCTTTACAATTCCTTCAGGGTCTCTGATGCAACCTGGAATGACCCTATCTACGATGACAGCTGGATGTGGCATGAGGCTGGACACTTGGGACTGAGAGGATTGGTGAGATTGGGTGAGCAAATGCAGACCCTTTAAAGCAATAATGCATGGCAACCATTCCATGGGTCCCACCTCTCCAGGTTGAAGGGAATATTACTACAGCTATAACATGTACGGGAAACCTAGAGAATGGACACACTGTGAATACGAAAGGTTTCTAAAACTCAACGAAGAGTCCCTCTCCTGGTGCTCCGGTTTGACTTTCCAACAGCTTTACTATCAATCTCCCAACTTGGAGAGACAGCCCCTTTAAGCTCCTGGTTCACACAGGTTGCCCATTTGGCAGAGGAGGAAAGGGAAGAGGGAGAACCAATGAGAGAGTAGCTGTTAGGCATTTGGATGGGCACATGTCACTCTAATTTCCCGGCAGGAAGAAGAATTCACCAAAGTCTCAGCCACCCACCGGGAACCAGTAGAGGTCCTGAACCAAAAGTTTGGACTTGCGTTCAGCTCACAAAAAACGAGTTGAAAAATGGAGCTCAGGGGCACAGCAATTCACAAACTGGCAGAGTAATCAAGGCCAACTATCGTCCAAAAATCTGTTGAGGGAAGGCAACGAGGCGGACTTGAATGCGAGGCAGAATAGCAGGAAACAGATTTCAAGAGGTACGTTAGAATCGCCTGTAAAGCACAGGAAGAGGGGCACAACTTCGACAATGATGCACTTGGCCAAAAAGGGCGTATGCGTTTTCTCCTGAATATATTCAGGAGAAAACGCATACGCCCTTTTTGGCCAAGCAAGCAAGCGGGCAATGCAAATCTGCACTACAAAGAAGTATCACTTCCCACCGGTCAAAAGGGACATCCACAAAATGTGTAAAAACCAGAAAGGCAAGACAGGCCCTGGAGAACAGGGAGCCTTGTTATGCTGATGGGCGGGATGTAAGTTGCCAACTGCCTCACTGGAGGAGTGCATTGTGTTCCCTAAAACAAGTAAACAACAGAGCTACAGAGCCAAGGGCACTTCCAGTCTAGGGAATATACCTTGGGAAAACTGAAAATCCATAAGACAGAGCCACCCCCAAATTGAGGGCTGCACTGCTTACAAGAACCTCAACCTGGGTACACCTGAAATATCCCAGGAAATATAAAAATGGTTCAAAACATTGTGGAACTTACGTACGATGGAATATCCCTCAGCCATGAAATCAATGTCATAAGACCAGTAGCAGCAAAATGAGTGGATTCAGGTACGATGATTCTAAGTGAAAGAAGTCACACAGAAAAAGAAACTTATCATAAGATATCACTTAGGAAGATCCTGTAAACATGGCTACACATGAACTGAGTTAGGAAAGAAAACAGAGTCTCACATTTAGAAAACACTCTTATGCCTGCTTAAGGGGGAAGGAGAGGTGGGGTGATGCATCAAACCAGAGTTTGATATAAGCACACGTACTGTTCCAAAAACCAACTATGGAATAGACAAGACCTCCACCTTCCTCAGTGAAAGGGACTCAAAACCCCATATTTCCCACAGAGGAATAGATCTGACTAGTAAGAATCTTAAAACCTATGTATTGATATGTCTCCATAAGGGAATCAAGTGTGTCTAGACTGGCATAAACATGGCAGCGAGAATCAGCTCAAACCCACTCTAAAAAGGAATTTCAAAAACAGAACAAAGAAACAGGGAAATTCTTTACAATTCCTTCAGGGTCTCTGATGCAACCTGGAATGACCCTATCTACGATGACAGCTGGATGCGGCATGAGGCTGGACACTTGGGACTGAGAGGATTGGTGAGATTGGGTGAGCAAATGCAGACCCTTTAAAGCAATAATGCATGGCAACCATTCCATGGGTCCCACCTCTCCAGGTTGAAGGGAATATTACTACAGCTATAACATGTACAGGAAACCTAGAGAATGGACACACTGTGAATACGAAAGGTTTCTAAAACTCAACGAAGAGTCCCTCTCCTGGTGCTCCGGTTTGACTTTCCAACAGCTTTACTATCAATCTCCCAACTTGGAGAGACAGCCCCTTTAAGCTCCTGGTTCACACAGGTTGCCCATTTGGCAGAGGAGGAAAGGGAAGAGGGAGAACCAATGAGAGAGTAGCTGTTAGGCATTTGGATGGGCACATGTCACTCTAATTTCCCGGCAGGAAGAAGAATTAACCAAAGTCTCAGCCACCCACCGGGAACCAGTATAGGTCCTGAACCAAATGTTTGGACTTGCGTTCAGCTCACAAAAAACGAGTTGAAAAATGGAGCTCAGGGGCACAGCAATTCACAAACTGGCAGAGTAATCAAGGCCAACTATCGTCCAAAAATCTGTTGAGGGAAGGCAACGAGGCGGACTTGAATGCGAGGCAGAATAGCAGGAAACAGATTTCAAGAGGTACGTTAGAATCGCCTGTAAAGCACAGGAAGAGGGGCACAACTTCGACAATGATGCACTTGGCCAAAAAGGGCGTATGCGTTTTCTCCTGAATATATTCAGGAGAAAACGCATACGCCCTTTTTGGCCAAGCAAGCAAGCGGGCAATGCAAATCTGCACTACAAAGAAGTATCACTTCCCACCGGTCAAAAGGGACATCCACAAAATGTGTAAAAACCAGAAAGGCAAGACAGGCCCTGGAGAACAGGGAGCCTTGTTATGCTGATGGGCGGGATGTAAGTTGCCAACTGCCTCACTGGAGGAGTGCATTGTGTTCCCTAAAACAAGTAAACAACAGAGCTACAGAGCCAAGGGCACTTCCAGTCTAGGGAATATACCTTGGGAGAACTGAAAATCCATAAGACAGAGCCACCCCCAAATTGAGGGCTGCACTGCTTACAAGAACCTCAACCTGGGTACACCTGAAATATCCCAGGAAATATAAAAATGGTTCAAAACATTGTGGAACTTACGTATGATGGAATATCCCTCAGCCATGAAATCAATGTCATAAGACCAGTAGCAGCAAAATGAGTGGATTCAGGTACGATGATTCTAAGTGAAAGAAGTCACACAGAAAAAGAAACTTATCATAAGATATCACTTAGGAAGATCCTGTAAACATGGCTACACATGAACTGAGTTAGGAAAGAGAACAGAGTCTCACATTTAGAAAACACTCTTATGCCTGCTTAAGGGGGAAGGAGAGGTGGGGTGATGCATCAAACCAGAGTTTGATATAAGCACAGGTACTGTTCCAAAAACCAACTATGGAATAGACAAGACCTACACCTTCCTCAATGAAAGGGACTCAAAACCCCATATTTCCCGCAGAGGAATAGATCTGACTAGTAAGAATCTTAAAACCTATGTATTGATATGTCTCCGTAAGGGAATCAGGTGTGTCTAGACTGGCATAAACATGGCAGCGAGAATCAGCTCAAACCCACTCTAAAAAGGAATTTCAAAAACAGAACAAAGAAACAGGGAAATTCTTTACAATTCCTTCAGGGTCTCTGATGCAACCTGGAATGACCATATCTACAATGACAGCTGGATGCGGCATGAGGCTGGACACTTGGGACTGAGAGGATTGGAGAGATTGGGTGAGCAAATGCAGACCCTTTATAGCAATAATGCATGGCACCCATTCCATGATTCCCAACTCTCCAGGTTGAAGGGAATATTACTACAGCTTTAACATGTACGGGAAATCTAGAGAATGGACACACTGTGAATACGAAAGGTTTCTAAAACTCAACGAAGAGTCCCTCTCCTGGTGCTCCGGTTTGACTTTCCAACTGCTTTACTATCAATCTCCCAACTTGGAGAGACAGCCCCTTTAAGCTCCTGGTTCACACAGGTTGCCCATTTGGCAGAGGATGAAAGGGAAGAGGGAGAACCAATGAGAGAGTCGCTGTTAGGCATTTGGATGGGCACATGTCACTCTAATTTCCCGGCAGGAAGAAGAATTAACCAAAGTCTCAGCCACCCACCGGGAACCAGTATAGGTCCTGAACCAAAAGTTTGGACTTGCGTTCAGCTCACAAAAAACGAGTTTGAAAATGGAGCTCAGGGGCACAGCAATTCACAAACAGGCAGAGTAATCAAGGTCAACAATCGTCCAAAAATCTGTTGAGGGAAGGCAACGAGGCGGACTTGAAATCGAGGCAGAATAGCAGGAAACAGATTTCAAGAGGTACGTTGGAATCACCTGTAAAGCACAGGAAGAGGGGCACAACTTCGAAAATGATGCACTTGGCCAAAAAGGGCGTATGCGTTTTCTCCTGAATATATTCAGGAGAACACGCATACGCCCTTTTGGCCAAGCAAGCAAGCGGGCAATGCAAATCTGCACTACAAAGAAGTATCACTTCCCACGGGTCAAAAGGGACATCCACAAAATGTGTAAAAACCAGAAAGGCAAGACAGGCCGTGGCGAAATGGGAGCCTTGTTATGCTGATGGGCGGGATGTAAGTTGCCAACTGCCTCACTGGAGGAGTGCATTGTGCTCCCTAAAACAAGTAAACAACAGAGCTACAGAGCCAAGGGCACTTCCAGTCTAGGGAATATACCTTGGGAAAACTGAAAATCCATAAGACAGAGCCACCCCCAAATTGAGGGCTGCACTGCTTACAAGAACCTCAACCTGGGTACACCTGAAATATCCCAGGAAATATAAAAATGGTTCCAAACATTGTGGAAATTACATACGATGGAATATCCCTCCGCCATGAAATCAATGTCATAAGACCAGTAGCAGCAAAACGAGTGGATTCAGGTACGATGATTCTAAGTGAAAGAAGTCACACAGAAAAAGAAACTTATCATAAGATATCACTTAGGAAGATCCTGTAAACATGGCTACACATGAACTGAGTTAGGAAAGAGAACAGAGTCTCACATTTAGAAAACACTCTTATGCCTGCTTAAGGGGGAAGGAGAGGTGGGGTGATGCATCAAACCAGAGTTTGATATAAGCACAGGTACTGTTCCAAAAACCAACTATGGAATAGACAAGACCTACACCTTCCTCAGTGAAAGGGACTCAAAACCCCATATTTCCCGCAGAGGAATAGATCTGACTAGTAAGAATCTTAAAACCTATGTATTGATATGTCTCCGTGAGGGAATCAAGTGTGTCTAGACTGGCATAAACATGGCAGCGAGAATCAGCTCAAACCCACTCTAAAAAGGAATTTCAAAAACAGAACAAAGAAACAGGGAAATTCTTTACAATTCCTTCAGGGTCTCTGATGCAACCTGGAATGACCCTATCTACGATGACAGCTGGATGTGGCATGAGGCTGGACACTTGGGACTGAGAGGATTGGTGAGATTGGGTGAGCAAATGCAGACCCTTTAAAGCAATAATGCATGACAACCATTCCATGGGTCCCACCTCTCCAGGTTGAAGGGAATATTACTACAGCTATAACATGTACGGGAAACCTAGAGAATGGACACACTGTGAATACGAAAGGTTTCTAAAACTCAACGAAGAGTCCCTCTCCTGGTGCTCCGGTTTGACTTTCCAACAGCTTTACTATCAATCTCCCAACTTGGAGAGACAGCCCCTTTAAGCTCCTGGTTCACACAGGTTGCCCATTTGGCAGAGGAGGAAAGGGAAGAGGGAGAACCAATGAGAGAGTAGCTGTTAGGCATTTGGATGGGCACATGTCACTCTAATTTCCCGGCAGGAAGAAGAATTCACCAAAGTCTCAGCCACCCACCGGGAACCAGTATAGGTCCTGAACCAAATGTTTGGACTTGCGTTCAGCTCACAAAAAACGAGTTGAAAAATGGAGCTCAGGGGCACAGCAATTCACAAACTGGCAGAGTAACCAAGGCCAACTATCGTCCAAAAATCTGTTGAGGGAAGGCAACGAGGCGGACTTGAATGCGAGGCAGAATAGCAGGAAACAGATTTCAAGAGGTACGTTAGAATCGCCTGTAAAGCACAGGAAGAGGGGCACAACTTCGACAATGATGCACTTGGCCAAAAAGGGCGTATGCGTTTTCTCCTGAATATATTCAGGAGAAAACTACAATGAGGTATCACCTCACACCTGTTAGAATCGGCATCATCAGAAAATCTACAAACAACCAATTCTGGGGAGGGTGTGGACAAAAGGAGCCCTCTTCCACTATTGGTGGGGATGTAATTTGATACAGTCACTATGGAGAACAGTATGGAGTTTCCTTAAAAAAACTAGAAATAGAATTACCATCTGATCCAGCAATCCCACTTCTGGGCATATACCCAGAGAAAACCGTATTTCAAAAAGGCACATTCACCACAATGTTCGTTGCAGCACTATTTACAATAGCCAGGTAATGGAAGCAACCTAAATGCCCACAGACAGATGAATGCATAAAGATGTGGTACATATATAAAATGGAATATGACTCGGCCATAAAAAGGAATGAAACTGGGTCATTTGTAGAGACATCGATGGATCGAGAGACTGTCATACAGAATGAAGTAATTCAGAAAGAGGAAAACAAATATTGTATATTAATGCATATATGTGGAGCCTAAAAATGGTACAGATGAACTGGTTTGCAGGGAAGAAATAGAGACACAGAGGTAGAGAACAAACGTATGGACACCAAGTGTGGGAAGCCATGGGGTGGTGGTGGTGGGATGAGTTGGGAGATTGGGATTGACCTGTATAAATGTATATGCATAAAATACATAACTAATAATAACGTGCTGTATAAAAACATAAATAAAATAAAATTTCAAAATTTTAAAAAATAAAATTTAAAAATAAAACAGAAAAAATTCTTCCCGTCACACAGATGTATTTATAGGAATGAATTATTTCCATGCTTATATTTATAAATACATAAAAGAGAAATAAAATCTAACTTGAACCATAAAAGAAAAAAAAAAGTAAACACACTAGTTATACAGAGGAAAACCCTATCAGGGCCCTTGCTCCAGCGGTAAACAATTCTGAAATTGGTCAGAGGTGGGGAACCATCTCCCATATAGCCAGCAACCCACCCCCCACGCAAGGAGCGTCGTCATTGCAAAGATGGGGTTCAGTGTCGAGGCATCTGTGAGTAAACGTGAGCTGAGCCCCAGGCCAGCTGCTGCTGAACTGTTCCCACCCTTTCCAGGTAAAACACCTGAATATGTACAAGGGCTTGAAAGCCTAGAGGAAGGACCGTGGAGCCACACCAGCGACAGCACGCAGGCCAACTTGGTGCCTGGAGGCCAGCCAGGGTGGTCCTGGACCCTGGCGCTCTTCCAGAAGCTTCCCATTGCCCTGCCTGAGATACCCCTCCTGTCCCGGCCCCCACTGCTTTTTTCCTTCCTCACCTCTGTCCAGAGAGAAATTCCAGCGGAAGGTATGTGTGACACATCCTCTTCTTTACAGGCGGCAGCCTGGCAACTCCTGCAGAAAGGCCAGCAGAACCCCACACACACCGGGACACCCACAAAGCTGTGGCCCCTCAATCCCTCCCACCAGCACAGCCCCGAGACTGCTGACGGGGCAGAGAATATGGAGTCAGGCACAGCTTCAGGGGCTATTGCTGCCTGGAGCGCTGTTTATATTGACCTCAAAGAGGCACACCTGGGGAGGGCGGGCCGGCAGGGTAAGGCTGCCCAGGTCAGCTAATCCACAACCCTGAGGGAATCAAATTGCTGAAAATGGACCCCGCTAAGGCAGAAGAGAAGCCAAGGGAAAAAAGGACACAATGCAATTTGTAGCACCGTAGATGAGTCTAGAAGTAATCACGTGACTTGTAGTAAGTCAGAAAGTGAAAGACACATATCATATCATATCACTTATAGGTGTTACCTAAAAATGGATACCAGGGCAGATATGTCCACGGAGAAGGGCAATCACAGATTCATTAAACAAACTTATGGTTCACCAATGGAAAGGTGTGAGGATTGGTTTCATTACGATATCGGGGTTAACAGACATATACAAACACAGGTGACATATATAATCACCAAAGACCTACAGAATACCAAGAGAGGACTACTCAACATTCTGTCATAACGTACATGGGAAAAGGATCCCAGGAAGAACAGACATCTGTATATGTGTAAAAGAACCACATCTTCCACACCTACAACAAACCAAACATTGTAATCAAACTTGCTGTAATAAAAAATAAAAAAATTAAATTAAAAACACGAACAAGAAGTAGTGAGACAAACGTGAGGGGCTTTCTCCTGGCACATTCCATTCTAAACTCCAATCTAGAACACCACTTCCACTGAGGCTCTCTTGCCCTAGTAACCAGATTTGGTAAGGGTGAACTGCTGCCACCTTGTGGCCGTTTCACACAACAGCAGCTTTAATCCCAGCGCTAATGGTCAGTTGATATTCAAAATCATTGCAGGCCTGTAAATGACACCTGCCCTGAAAACAAATCCTGGGGTCACATATCGACCAAAAAATTCAAAGGACGTCCATATTTCAAAACGACCGTTTGAAAAGGCATATTTTACGCACATTAGTGTTCTGCTTCTTTTCCTTTCTTTCCTTTTTTGTTAAAAAACACGGGAATGGAAAAAGGCATCCCTCAGAATGGGCGAAAATCGTTGCAGACGAATCATTGGACAGAGGTTTAATCTCCAATATATATAAACAGCTCATGCAGCTTAATATTAAAAAAACAAACAACCCAATACAAAAATGGTCAGAAGATCTAAAGAGACGTTTCTTCAAAGAAGACACAGAGATGGCCAAGATGCACATGAAAAGCTGCTCAACAGCACTAATTATTAGAGAAATGCAAATCAAAACTACAATGAGGTATCACCTCACACCTGTTAGAATCGGCATCATCAGAAAATTTACAAACAACAAATTCTGGGGAGGGTGTGGACAAAAGGAGCCCTCTTCCACTATTGATGGGAATGTAAATTGATACAGTCACTATGGAGAACAGTATGGAGTTTCCTTAAAATAACTAGAAATAGAATTACCATCTGATCCAGCAATCCCACTTCTGGGCATATACCCAGAGAAAACCGTATTTCAAAAAGGCACATTCACCACAATGTTCGTTGCAGCACTATTTACAATAGCCAGGTAATGGAAGCAACCTAAATGCCCACAGACAGATGAATGGATAAAGATGTGGTACATATATAAAATGGAATATTACTCGGCCATAAAAAGGAATGAAACTGGGTCATTTGTAGAGACATCGATGGATCGAGAGACTGTCATACAGAATGAAGTAAGTCAGAAAGAGGAAAACAAATATTGTCTATTAACGCATATATGTGGAGCCTAAAAATGGTACAGATGAACTGGTTTGCAGGGAAGAAATAGAGACACAGAGGTAGAGAACAAACGTATGGACACCAAGTGTGGGAAGCCATGGGGTGGTGGTGGTGGGATGAGTTGGGAGTTTGGGATTGACCTGTATACATGTATATGCATAAAATACATAACTAATAATAACGTGCTGTATAAAAAAATAAATAAAATAAAATTTCAAAATTTTAAAAAATAAAATTTAAAAATAAAACAGAAAAAAGTTCTTCCCTTCACACAGATGTATTTATAGGAATGAATTATTTCCATGCTTATATCTATAAATACATAAAAGAGGAATAACATCTAACTTGAAACATAAAAGAAAAAAAAAGTGAACCCACGAGTTATACAGAGGAAAACTCTATCACGGCACTTGCTCCAGTGGTAAACAATTCTGAAATTGGTCAGAGGTGGGGAACCATCTCCCATACAGCCAGCAACCCAACCCCCACGCAAGGAGCGTCCTCATTGCAAAGCTGGGGGACCGTTCCGAGGCATCTGTGAGTAAATGTGAGCTGAGCCCCAGGCCAGCTGCTGCTGAACTGTTCCCACCCTTTCCAGGTAAAACACCTGAATATGTACAAGGGCTTGAAAGCCTAGAGGAAGGACTGTGGAGCCACACCAGCGACAGCACGCAGGCCAACTTGGTGCCTGCAGGACCGCCAGCGTGGTCATGGACCCTGGCGCTCTTCCAGAAGCTTTCCATTGCCCTGCCTGAGATACCCCTCCTGTCCCGGCCCCCACTGCTTTTTTCCTTCCTCACCTCTGTCCAGAGAGAAATTCCAGCGGAAGGTATGGGTGACACATCCTGTTCTTTACAGGCGGCAGCCTGGCAACTCCTGCAAAAAGGCCAGCAGAACCCCACTCACACCGGGACACCCACAAAGCTGTGGCCCTCACTCCCTCCCACCAGCACAGCCCCGAGACTGCTGACGGGGCAGAGAATATGGAGTCAGGCACAGCTTCAGGGGCTATTGCTGCCTGGAGCTCTGTTTATATTGACCTCAACGAGGCACACCTGGGGAGGGCAGGCCGGAAGGGTAAGGATGCCCAGGTCAGCTAATCTACAACCCTCAGGAAATCACATTGTTGAAAATGGACCCCGCTAAGGCAGAAGTGAAGCCAAGGGAAAAAAGGACACAATGCCATTTGCAGCACCGTAGATGAGTCTAGAAGTAATCACGTGACTTGTAGTAACTCAGAAAGTGAAAGACACATATCATATCATATCACTTATAGGTGTTACCTAAAAATGGATACCAGGGCAGATATTTCCACGGAGAAGGGCAATCACAGATTCATTAAACAAACTTATGGTTCACCAATGGAAAGGTGTGAGGATAGGTTTCATTACGATATCGGGGTTAACAGACATATACAAACACAGGTGACATATATAATCACCAAAGACCTACAGAATACCAAGAGAGGACTACTCAACATTCTGTCATAACGTACATGGGAAAAGGATCCCAAGAAGAACAGTCATCTGTATATGTGTAAAAGAACCACATCTTCCACACCTACAACAATCCAAACATTGTAATCAAACTTGCTGTAATAAAAAATAAAAACTTAAATTAAAAACACGAACAAGAAGTAGTGAGACAAACGTGAGGGGCTTTCTCCTGGCACATTCCATTCTAAACTCCAATCTAGAACACCACTTCCACTGAGGCTCTCTTGCCCTCATAACCAGATTTGGTAAGGGTGAACTGCTGCCACCTTGTGGCCGTTTCACACAACAGCAGCTTTAATCCCAGCGCTAATGGTCAGTTGATATTCAAAATCATTGCAGGCCTGTAAATGACACCTGCCCTGAAAACAAATCCTGGGGTCACATATCGACCAAAAATTTCAAAGGACGTCCATATTTCAAAACGACCGTTTCAAAAGGCATATTTTACGCACATTAGTGTTCTGCTTCTTTTCCTTTCTTTCCTTTTTTGTTAAAAAACACGGGAATGGAAAAAGGCATCCCTCAGAATGGGCGAAAATCGTTGCAGACGAATCAATGGACAGAGGTTTAATCTCCAATATATAAAAACAGCTCATGCAGCTTAATATTAAAAAAACAAACAACCCAAAAAAAATGGGCAGAAGATCTAAAGAGACGTTTCTTCAAAGGAGACACAGAGATGGCCAAGACGCACATGAAAAGCTGCTCAACAGCACTAATTATTAGAGAAATGCAAATCAAAACTCCAGTGAGGTATCACCTCACACCTGTTAGAATCGGCATCATCAGAAAATCTACAAACAACCAATTCTGGGGAGGGTGTGGACAAAAGGAGCCCTCTTCCACTATTGGTGGGAATGTAAATTGATACAGTCACTATGGAGAACAGTATGGAGTTTCCTTAAAAAAACTAGAAATAGAATTACCATCTGATCCAGCAATCCCACTTCTGGGCATATACCCAGAGAAAACCGTATTCCAAAAAGGCACATTCACCACAATGTTCGTTGCAGCACTATTTACAATAGCCAGGTAATGGAAGCAACCTAAATGCCCACAGACAGATGAATGGATAAAGATGTGGTACATATATAAACTGGAATATTACTCGGCCATAAAAAGGAATGAAACTGGGTCATCTGTAGAGACATCGATGGATCGAGAGACTGTCATACAGAATGAAGTAAGTCAGAAAGAGGAAAACAAATATTGTATATTAATGCATATATGTGGAGCCTAAAAATGGTACAGATGAACTGGTTTGCAGGGAAGAAATAGAGACACAGAGGTAGAGAACAAACGTATGGACACCAAGTGTGGGAAGCCATGGGGTGGTGGTGGTGGGATGAGTTGGGAGATTGGGATTGACCTGTATACATGTATATGCATAAAATACATAACTAATAATAACGTGCTGTATAAAAAAATAAATAAAATTTCAAAATTTTAAAAAATAAAATTTAAAAATAAAACAGAAAAAAGTTCTTCCCGTCACACAGATGTATTTATAGGAATGAATTATTTCCATGCTTATATCTATAAATACATAAAAGAGGAATAAAATCTAACTTGAACCATATAAGAAAAAAAAAAAAAACCTGAACTCACGAGTTTTACAGAGGAAAATCCTATCTGGGCACTTTCTCCAGCGGTAAACAATTCTGAAATTGGTCAGAGGTGGGGAACCATCTCCCATACAGCCAGCAACCCACCCCCCACGCAAGGAGCGTCCTCATTGAAAAGCTGGGGGACAGTGCCGAGGCATCTGTGAGTAAACGTGAGCTGAGCCCCAGGCCAGCTGCTGCTGAACTGTTCCCACCATTCCCAGGTAAAACACCTGAATATGTACAAGGGCTTGAAAGCCTAGAGGAAGGACCGTGGAGCCACACCAGCGACAGCACGCAGGCCAACTTGCTGCCTGCAGGCCAGCCACGGTGGTCGTGGCCCCGGGATCTCTTCCAGAAGCTTTCCATTGCCCTGCCTGAGATACCCCTCCTGTCCTGGCCCCCACTGCTTTTTTCCTTTCTCACCTCTGTCCGGAGAGAAATTCCAGCGGAAGGTATGGGTGACCCATCCTCTTCTTTACAGGCGGCAGCCTGGCAACTCCTGCAGAAAGGCCAGCAGAGCCCCACTCACACCAGGCCACACACAAAGCTGTGGCCCCTCACTACCTCCCACCAGCACAGCCCCGAGACTGCTGACGGGGCAGAGAATATGGAGTCAGGCACAGCTTCAGGGGCTATTGCTGCCTGGAGCGCTCTTTATATTGACCTCAACAAGGCACACCTGGGGAGGGCGGGCCGGCAGGGTAATGTTGCCCAGGTCAGCTAATCCACAACCCTCAGGGAATCACATTGTTGAAAATGGACCTCGCTAAGGCAGAAGAGAAGCCAAGGGAAAAAAGGACACAATGCCATTTGCAGCACCGTAGATGAGTCTAGAAGTAATCACGTGACTTGTAGTAACTCAGAAAGTGAAAGACACATATCATATCATATCACTTATAGGTGTTACCTAAAAATGGATACCAGGGCAGATATTTCCACGGAGAAGGGCAATCACAGATTCATTAAACAAACTTATGGTTCACCAATGGAAAGGTGTGAGGATTGGTTTCATTACGATATCGGGGTTAACACACATATACAAACACAGGTGACATATATAATCACCAAAGACCTACAGAATACCAAGAGAGGACTACTCAACATTCTGTCATAACATACATGGGAAAAGGATCCCAGGAAGAACAGTCATCTGTATATGTGTAAAAGAACCACATCTTCCACAGCTACAACAAGCCAAACATTGTAATCAAACTTGCTGTAATAAAAAATAAAAAATTAAATTAAAAACACGAACAAGAAGTAGTGAGACAAACGTGAGGGGCTTTCTCCTGACACATTCCATTCTAAACTCCAATCTAGAACACCACTTCCACTGAGGCTCTCTTGCCCTAGTAACCAGATTTGGTAAGGGTGAACTGCTGCCACCTTGTGGCCGTTTCACACAACATCAGCTTTAATCCCAGCGCTAATGGTCAGTTGATATTCAAAATCATTGCATGCCTGTAAAGGACACCTGCCCTGAAAATAAATCCTGGGGTCACATATCGACCAAAAAATTCAAAGGACGTCCATATTTCAAAACGACCATTTCAAAAGGCATATTTTACGCACATTAGTGTTCTGCTTCTTTTCCTTTCTTTCCTTTTTTGTTAAAAAAAAAAGGGAATGGAAAAAGGCATCCCTCAGAATGGGCAAAAATCGTTGCAGACGAATCAATGGACAGAGGTTTAATCTCCAATATAATTAAACAGCTCATGCAGCTTAATATTAAAAAAAAAACAACCGATACAAAAATGGGCAGAAGATCTAAAGAGACGTTTCTTCAAAGGAGACACAGAGATGGCCAAGACGCACATGAAAAGCTGCTCAACAGCACTAATTATTAGAGAAATGCAAATCAAAACTACAATGAGGTATCACCTCACACCTGTTAGAATCGGCATCATCAGAAAATCTACAAACAACCAATTCTGGGGAGGGTGTGGACAAAAGGAGCCCTCTTCCACTATTGGTGGGAATGTAAATTGATACAGTCACTATGGAGAACAGTATGGAGTTTCCTTAAAAAAAACTAGAAATAGAATTACCATCTGATCCAGCAATCCCACTTCTGGGCATATACCCAGAGAAAACCGTAAATCAAAAAGGCACATTCACCACAATGTTCGTTGCAGCACTATTTACAATAGCCAGGTAATGGAAGCAACCTAAATGCCCACAGACAGATGAATGGATAAAGATGTGGTACGTATATAAAATGGAATATTACTCGGCCATAAAAAGGAATGAAACTGGGTCATTTGTAGAGACATCGATGGATCGAGAGACTGTCATACAGAATGAAGTAAGTCAGAAAGAGGAAAACAAATATTGTATATTAATGCATATATGTGGAGCCTAAAAAATGGTACAGATGAACTGGTTTGCAGGGAAGAAATAGAGACAAAGAGGTAGAGAACAAACGTATGGACACCAAGTGTGGGAAGCCATGGGGTGGTGGTGGTGGGATGAGTTGGGAGATTGGGATTGACCTGAATACATGTATATGCATAAAATACATAACTAATAATAACGTGCTGTATAAAAAATATAAATAAAATTAAATTTCAAAATTTTAAAAAATAAAATTTAAAAATAAAAGAAAAAAGTTCTTCCCATCACACAGATGTATTTATAGGAATGAATTATTTCCATGCTTATATCTATAAATATATAAAAGAGGAATAAAACCTAATTTGAACCATAAAAGAAAAAAAAAGTGAACCCACGTGTTATTCACAGGAAAAACCTATCAGGGCACTTGCTCCAGCGGTAAACAATTCTGAAATTGGTCAGAGGTGGGGAACCATCTCCCATACAGCCAGCAACCCACCTCCCACGCAAGGGGCATCCTCATTGCAAAGCTGGGGGACCGTGCCGAGGCATCTGTGAGTAAACGTGAGCTGAGCCCCAGGCCAGCTGCTGCTGAACTGTTCCCACCCTTCCCAGGTAAAACACCTGAATATGTACAAGGGCTTGAAAGCCTAGAGGAAGGGCCGTCGAGCCACACCAGCAACAGCACGCAGGCCAACTTGGTGCCTGCAGTCCAGCCAGGATGGTCCTGTCCCTGGACGCTCTTCCGGAAGCTTTCCATTGCCCTGCCTGATATACCCCTCCTCTCCCGGCACCCACTGCTTTTTTCCTTCCTCAACTCAGTCCGGAGAGAAATTCCAGCGGAAGGTTTGCTTGACACATCCTCTTGTTTACAAGCGGCAGCCTGGCAACTCCTGCAGAAAGGCCAGCAGAGCCCCACTCACACCGGGCCACCCACACAGCTGTGGCCCCTCACTCCCTCCCACCAGCACAGCCCCGAGACTGTTGAAGGGGCAGAGAATATGGAGTCAGGCACAGCTTCAGGGGCTATGGCTGCCTGGAGCTCTGTTTATAATGACCTCAACGAGGCACACCTGGGGAGGGCGGGCCGGCAGGGTAAGGCTGCCCAGGTCAGCTAAACCACAACCCTCATGGAATCACATTGTTGAAAATGGACCTCGCTAAGGCAGAATAGAAGACAAGGGAAAAAAGGACACAATGCCATTTGCAGCACCGTAGATGAGTCTAGAAGTAATCACGTGACTTGTAGTAAGTCAGAAAGTGAAAGACACATATCATATCATATCACTTATAGGTGTTACCTAAAAGTGGATGCCCGGGCAGATATTTCCACGGAGAAGGGCAATCACAGATTCACTAAACAAACTTATGGTTCACCAATGGAAAGGTGTGAGGATTGGTTTCATTACGATATCGGGGTTAACACACATATACAAACACAGGTGACATATATAATCACCAAAGACCTACAGAATACCAAGAGTGGACTACTCAACATTCTGTCATAACGTACATGGGAAAAGGATCCCAGGAAGAACAGACATCTGTATATGTGTAAAAGAACCACATCTTCCACACCTACAACAAGCCATACATTGTAATCAAATTTGCTGTAATAAAAAATAAAAAATTAAATTAAAAACACGAACAAGAAGTAGTGAGACAAACTTGAGGGGCTTTCTCCTGGCATATTCCGTTCTAAATTCCCATCTAGAACACCACTTCCACGGAGGCTCTGTTGCCCTAGTAACCAGATTTGGTAAGGGTGAACTGCTGCCACCTTGTGGCCGTTTCAAACAACAGCAGCTTTAATCCCAGCACTAATGGTCAGTAGATATTCAAAATCATTGCAGGCCTGTAAATGACACCTGCCCTGAAAACAAATCCTGGGGTCACATATCGACCAAAAAATTCAAAGGACGTCCATATTTCAAAACGACCGTTTCAAAAGGCATATTTTACGCACATTAGTGTTCTGCTTCTTTTCCTTTCTTTCCTTTTTTTGTTAAAAAACACGGGAATGGAAAAAGGCATCCCTCAGAATGGGCGAAAATTGTTGCAGACGAATCAATGGACAGAGGTTTAATCTCCAATATATATAAACAGCACATGCAGCTTAATATTAAAAAAACAAACAACCCAATACAAAAACGGGCAGAAGATCTAAAGAGACGTTTCTTCAAAGAAGACACAGAGATGGCCAAGACACACATGAATAGCTGCTCAACAGCACTAATTATTAGAGAAATGCAAATCAAAACTTCAATGAGGTATCACCACACACCTGTTACAATCGGCATCATCAGAAAATCTACAAACAACCAATTCTGGGGAGGGTGTGGACAAAAGGAGCCCTCTTCCACTATTGGTGGGAATGTAAATTCATACAGTCACTATGGAGAACAGTATGGAGTTTCCTTAAAAAAACTAGATATAGAATTACCATCTGATCCAGCAATCCCACTTCTGGGCATATACCCAGAGAAAACCGTAAATCAAAAAGGCACATTCACCCCAATGTTCATTACAGCACTATTTACAATAGCCAGGTAATGGAAGCAACCTAAATGCCCACAGACAGATGAATGGATAAAGATGTGGTACATATATGAAATGGAATATTACTCGGCCACCAAAAGGAATGAAACTGCGTCATTTGTAGAGACATTGATGGATCGAGAGTCTGTCATACAGAATGAAGTAAGTCAGAAAGAGGAAAACAAATATTGTATATTAATGCATATATGTGGAAGCTAAAAAAATGGTACAGATGAACTGGTTTGCAGGGAAGAAATAGAGACACAGAGGTAGAGAACAAACGTATGGACACCAAGTGTGGGAAGCCATGGTGTGGTGGTGGTGGGATGAGTTGGGAGTTTGGGATTGACCTGTATACATGTATATGCATAAACTACATAACTAATAATAACGTGCTGTATAAGAAAATAAATAAAATTAAATTTCAAAATTTTAAAAAATAAAATTTAAAAATAAAACAGAAAAAAGTTCTTCCCGTCACACAGATGTATTTATAGGAATGAATTATTTCCATGCTTATATCTATAAATACATAAAAGAGGAATAAAATCTAACATGAACCATAAAAGAAAAAAAAACCTGAACCCACGAGTTATACAGAGGAAAACTCAATCAGGGCACTTGCTCCAGTGGTAAACAATTCTGAAATTGGTCAGAGGTGGGGAACCATCTCCCATACAGCCAGCAACCCACCCCCCACGCAAGGAGCGTCCTCATTGCAAAGCTGGGGGACCGTGCCGAGGCATCTGTGAGTAAACGTGAGCTGAGCCCCAGGCCAGCTGCTGCTGAACTGTTCCCACCCTTTCCAGGTAAAACACCTGAATATGTACAAGGGCTTGAAAGCCTAGAGGAAGGACCGTGGAGCCACACCAGCGACACCACGCATGCCAACTTGGTGCCTGCAGGCCAGCCAGGGTGGTCCTGGCCCCGGGTGCTCTTCCGGAAGCTCTCCATTGCCCTGCCTGAGATACCCCTCCTGTCCCGGGCCCCACTGTTTTTTTCCTTCCTCACCTCTGTCCGGAGAGAAATTCCAGCGGAAGGTATGGGTGACACATCCTCTTCTTTACAGGCGGCAGCCTGGGAACTCCTGCAGAAAGGCCAGCAGAACCCCACTCACACCGGGCCACCCACAAAGCTGTGGCCCCTCATTCCCTCCCACCAGCAAGGCCCCGAGACTGCTGACGGGGCAGAGAATATGGAGTCAGGCACAGCTTCAGGGGCTATTGCTGCCTGGAGCGCTGTTTATATTAACCTCAATGAGGCACACCTGGGGAGGGCGGGCCGGCAGGGTAAGGCTGCCCAGGTCAGCTAATCCACAACCCTCAGGGAATCACATTGTTGAAAATGGACCCCGCTAAGGCAGAAGAGAAGCCAAGGGAAAAAAGGACACAATGCCTTTTGCAGCACCGTAGATAAGTCTAGAAGTAATCACGTGACTTGTAGTAAGTCAGAAATTGAAAGACACATATCATATCACTTAGAGGTGTTACCTAAAAATGGATACCAGGGCAGATATTTCCACGGAGAAGGGCAATCACAGATTCATTAAACAAACTTATGGTTCACCAATGGAAAGGTGCGAGGATTGGTTTCATTACGATATCGGGGTTAACAGACATAAACAAACACAGGTGACATATATAATCACCAAAGACCTACAGAATACCAAGAGAGGACTACTCAACATTCTGTCATAACGTACATGGGAAAAGGATCCCAGGAAAAACAGTCATCTGTATATGTGTAAAAGAACCACATCTTCCACACCTACAACAAGCCAAACATTGTAATCAAACTTGCTGTAATAAAAAATATTAAATTAAATTAAATACACGAACAAGAAGTAGTGAGACAAACGTGAGGGGCTTTCTCCTGGCACATTCCATTCTAAACTCCAATCTAGAACACCACTTCCACTGAGGTTCTCTTGCCCTAGTAACCAGATTTGGTAAGGGTGAACTGCTGCCACCTTGTGGCCGTTTCAAACAACAGCAGCTTTAATCCCAACGCTAATGGTCAGTTGATATTCAAAATCATTGCAGGCCTGTAAATGACACCTGCCCTGAAAACAAATCCTGGGGTCACATATCGACCAAAAAATTCAAAGGCCGTCCATATTTCAAAACGACCATTTCAAAAGGCATATTTTACGCACATTAGTGTTCTGCTTCTTTTCCTTTCTTTCCTTTTTTGTTAAAAAACACGGGAATGGAAAATGGCATCCCACAGAATGGGCGAAAATCGTTGCAGACGAATCAATGGACAGAGGTTTAATCTCCAATATATATAAACAGCTCATGCAGCTTAATATTAAAAAAACAAACAACCCCCCAAAAAAAATGGGCAGAAGATCTAAAGAGACGTTTCTTCAAAGGAGACACAGAGATGGCCAAGACGCACATGAAAAGCTGCTCAACAGCACTAATTATTAGAGAAATGCAAATCAAAACTACAATGAGGTATCACCTCACACCTGTTAGAATCGGCATCATCAGAAAATCTACAAACAACCAATTCTGGGGAGGGTGTGGACAAAAGGAGCCCTCTTCCACTATTGGTGGGAATGTAAATTGATACAGTCACTATGGAGAACAGTATGGAGTTTCCTTAAAAAAACTAGAAATAGAATTACCATCTGATCCAGCAATCCCACTTCTGGGCATATACCCAGAGAAAACCGTATTTCAAAAAGGCACATTCACCACAATGTTCGTTGCAGCACTATTTACAATAGCCAGGTAATGGAAGCAACCTAAATGCCCACAGACAGATGAATGGATAAAGATGTGGTACATATATAAAATGGAATATGACTCGGCCATAAAAAGGAATGAAACTGGGTCATTTGTAGAGACATCGATGGATCGAGAGACTGTCATACAGAATGAAGTAAGTCAGAAAGAGGAAAACAAATATTGTATATTAATGCATATATGTGGAGCCTAAAAATGGTACAGATGAACTGGTTTGCAGGGAAGAAATAGAGACACAGAGGTAGAGAACAAACGTATGGACACCAAGTGTGGGAAGCCATGGGGTGGTGGTGGTGGGATGAGTTGGGAGATTGGGATTGACCTGTATACATGTATATGCATAAAATACATAACTAATAATAACGTGCTGTATAAAAAAATAAATAAAATTTCAAAATTTTAAAAAATAAAATTTAAAAATAAAACAGAAAAAATTCTTCCCATCACACAGATGTATTTATAGGAAAGAATTATTTCCATGCTTATATCTATAAATACATAAAAGGGGAAAAAAATCTAACTTGAAGCATAAAAGAAAATAAAAACCTGAACCCAGGAGTTATACAGAGGAAAACCCTATCAGGGCACTTGCTCCAGTGGTAAACAATTATGAAATTGGTCAGAGGTGGGGAACCATCTCCCATACAGCCAGCAACCCACCCCCCACGCAAGGAGCGTCGTCATTGCAAAGCTGGGGGACCGTGCCGAGGCATCTGTGAGTAAACGTGAGCTGAGCCCCAGGCCAGCTGCTGCTGAACTGTCCCCACCCTTTCCAGGTAAAACACCTGAATATGTACAAGGGCTTGAAAGCCTAGAGGAAGGACCGTGGAGCCACACCAGCGACAGCACACAGGCCAACTTGGTGCCTGCAGGCCAGCCAGCGTGGTCCTGGCCCCGGCACTCTTCCAGAAGCTTTCCATTGCCTTGCCTGAGATACCCCTCCTGTCCCGGCCCCCACTGATTTTTTCCTTCCTCATCTCTGTCCGGAGAGAAATTCCAGCGGAAGGTATGGGTGACACATCCTCTTCTTTACAGGCGGCAGCCTGGCAACTCCTGCAGAAAGGCCAGCAGAACCCCACTCACACCGGGCCACCCACAAAGCTGTGGCCCCTCACTCCCTCCCACCAGCACAGCCCCGAGACTGCTGACGGGGCAGAGAATATGGAGTCAGGCACAGCTTCAGGGGCTATTGCTGCCTGGAGCTCTGTTTATATTGACCTCAACGAGGCACACCTGGGGAGGGCGGGCCGGCAGGGTAAGGCTGCCCAGGTCAGCTAATCCACAACCCTCAGGGAATCACATTGTTGAAAATGGACCCCGCTAAGGCAGAAGAGATGCCAAGGAAAAAAAGGACACAATGCCATTTGCAGCACCGTAGATGAGTCTAGAAGTAATCACGTGACTTGTAGTAAGTCAGAAAGTGAAAGACACATATCATATCATATCACTTATAGGTGTTACCTAAAAATGGATACCAGGGCAGATATTTCCACGGAGAAGGGCAATCACAGATTCATTAAACAAACTTATGGTTCACCAATGGAAAGGTGTGAGGATTGGTTTCATTACGATATCGGGGTTAACAGACATATACAAACACAGGTGACATATATAATCACCAAAGACCTACAGAATACCAAGAGAGGACTACTCAACATTCTGTCATAACGTACATGGGAAAAGGATCCCAGGAAGAACAGACATCTGAATATGTGTAAAAGAACCACATCTTCCACACCTACAACATAGCAAACATTGTAATCAAACTTGCTGTAATAAAAAATAAAAAAAAATTAAATTAAAAAACGAACAACATGTAGTGAGACAAACGTGAGGGGCTTTCTCCTGGCACATTCCATTCTAAATTGGAATCTAGAACACCACTTCCACTGAGGCTCTCTTGCCCTAGTAACCAGATTTGGTAAGGGAGAACTGCTGCCACCTTGTGGCCGTTTCACACAACAGCAGCTTTAATCCCAACGCTAATGGTCAGTTGATATTCAAAATCATTGCAGGCCTGTAAATGACACCTGCCCTGAAAACAAATCCTGGGGTCACATATCGACCAAAAAATTCAAAGGATGTCCATATTTCAAAACGACCGTTTCAAAAGGCATATTTTACGCACATTAGTGTTCTGCTTCTTTTCCTTTCTTTCCTTTTTTGTTAAAAAAAAACGGGAATGGAAAAAGGCATCCCTCAGGATGGGTGAAAATCGTTGCAAACGAATCCATGGACACAGGTTTAATCTCCAATATATATAAACAGCTCATGCAGCTTAATATTAAAAAAACAAACAACCCAAAAAAAATGGGCAGAAGATCTAAAGAGACGTTTCTTCAAAGGAGACACAGAGATGGCCAAGACGCACATGAAAAGCTGCTCAACAGCACTAATTATTAGAGAAATGCAAATCAAAACTACAATGAGGTATCACCTCACACCTGTTAGAATCGGCATCATCAGAAAAACTACAAACAACCAATTCTGGGGAGGGTGTGGACAAAAGGAGCCCTCTTCCACTATTGGTGGGAATGTAAATTGATACAGTCACTATGGAGAACAGTATGGAGTTTCCTTTAAAAATCTAGAAATAGAATTACCATCTGATCCAGCAATCCCACTTCTGGGCATATACCCAGAGAAAACCATATTTCAAAAAGGCACATTCACCACAATGTTCGTTGCAGCACTATTTACAATAGCCAGGTAATGGAAGCAACCTAAATGCCCACAGACAGATGAATGGATAAAGATGTGGTACATATATAAAATGGAATATGACTCGGCCATAAAAAGGAATGAAACTGGGTCATTTGTAGAGACATCGATGGATCGAGAGACTGTCATACAGAATGAAGTAAGTCAGAAAGAGGAAAACAAATATTGTATATTCATGCATATATGTGGAGCCTAAAAATGGTACAGATGAACTGGTTTGCAAGGAAGAAAGAGACACAGAGGTAGAGATCAAACGTATGGACACCAAGTGTGGGAATCCATGGGGGGTGGTGGTGGTATGAGTTGGGAGTTTGGGATTGACCTGTATACATGTATATGCATAAAATACATAACTAATAATAACGTGCTGTATAAAAAAATAAATAAAATTTCAAAATTTTAAAAAATAAAATTTAAAAATAAAACTGAAAAAAGTTCTTCCCGTCACACAGATGTATTTATAGGAATGAATTATTTCCATTCTTATATCTATAAATACATAAAAGAGGAATAACATCTAACTTGAAACATAAAAGAAAAAAAAATTGAACCCACGAGTTATACAGTGGAAAACCCTATCACGGCACTTGCTCCAGTGTTAAACAATTCTGAAATTGGTCAGAGGTGGGGAACCATCTCCCATACAGACATCAACCCAACCCCCACGCAAGGAGCGTCCTCATTGCAAAGCTGGGGGACCGTGCCAAGGCATCTGTGAGTAAACGTGAGCTGAGCCCCAGGCCAGCTGCTGCTGAACTGTTCCCACCCTTTCCAGGTAAAACACCTGAATATGTACAAGGGCTTGAAAGCCTAGAGGAAGGACCGTGGAGCCACACCAGTGACAGCACGCAGGCCAACTTGGGGCCTGCAGGCCAGCCAGCGTGGTCCTGGACCCTGGCGCTCTTCCAGAAGCTTTCCATTGCCCTGCCTGAGATACCCCTACTGTCCCGGCCCCCACTTCTTTTTTCCTTCCTCATCTCTGTCCGGAGAGAATTCCAGCGGAAGGTATGGGTGACACATCCTCTTCTTTACAGGCGGCAGCCTGGCAACTCCTGCAGAAAGGCCAGCAGAACCCCACTCACACCGGGCCACCCACAAAGCTGTGGCCCCTCACTCCCTCCCACCAGCACAGCCCCGAGACTGCTGACGGGGCAGAGAATATGGAGTCAGGCACAGCTTCAGGGGCTATTGCTGCCTGGAGTGCTGTTTATATTGACCTCAACGAGGCACACTTGGGGAGGGCGGGCCGGCAGGGTAAGGCTGCCCAGGTCAGCTAATCCACAACCCTCAGGGAATCACATTGTTGAAAATGGACCCCGCTAAGGCAGAAGAGAAGCCAAGGGAAAAAAGGACACAATGCCATTTGCAGCACCGTAGATGAGTCTAGAAGTAATCACGTGACTTGTAGTAAGTCAGAAAGTGAAAGACACATATCATATCATATCACTTAGAGGTGTTACCTAAAAATGGATACCAGGGCAGATATTTCCACGGAGAAGGGCAATCACAGATTCATTAAACAAACTTATGGTTCACCAATGGAAAGGTGTGAGGATTGGTTTCATTACGATATCGGGGTTAACAGACATATACAAACACAGGTGACATATATAATCACCAAAGACCTACAGAATACCAAGAGAGGGCTACTCAACATTCTGTCATAACGTACATGGGAAAAGGATCCCAAGAAGAACAGTCATCTGTATATGTGTAAAAGAACCACATCTTCCACACCTACAAGCCAAACATTGTAATCAAACTTGCTGTAATAAAAAATAAAAACTTAAATTAAAAACACGAACAAGAAGTAGTGAGACAAACGTGAGGGGCTTTCTCCTGGTACATTCCATTCTAAACTCCAATCTAGAACACCACTTCCACTGAGGCTCTCTTGCCCTAGTAACCAGATTTGGTAAGGGTGAACTGCTGCCACCTTGTGGCCGTTTCACACAACAGCAGCTTTAATCCCAATGCTAATGGTCAGTTGATATTCAAAATCATTGCGGGCCTGTAAATGACACCTGCCCTGAAAACAAATCCTGGGGTCACATATCGACCAAAAAATTCAAAGGACGTCCATATTTCAAAACGACCGTTTCAAAAGGCATATTTTACGCACATTAGTGTTCTGCTTCTTTTCCTTTCTTTCCTTTTTTGTTAAAAAAAACGGGAATGGAAAAAGGCATCCCTCAGGATGGGTGAAAATCGTTGCAAAAGAATCAATGGACACAGGTTTAATCTCCAATATATATAAACAGCTCATGCTGCTTAATATTAAAAAAACAAACAACCCCAAAAAAAATGGGCAGAAGATCTAAAGAGACGTTTCTTCAAAGGAGACACAGAGATGGCCAAGACGCACATGAAAAGCTGCTCAACAGCACTAATTATTAGAGAAATGCAAATCAAAACTACAATGAGGTATCACCTCACACCTGTTAGAATCGGCATCATCAGAAAATCTACAAACAACCAATTCTGGGGAGGGTGTGGACAAAAGGAGCCCTCTTCCACTATTGGTGGGAATGTAAATTGATACAGTCACTATGGAGAACAGTATGGAGTTTCCTTAAAAAAACTAGAAATAGAATTACCATCTGATCCAGCAATCCCACTTCTGGGCATATACCCAGAGAAAACCGTATTTCAAAAAGGCACATTCACCACAATGTTCGTTGCAGCACTATTTACAATAGCCAGGTAATGGAAGCAACCTAAATGCCCACAGACAGATGAATGGATAAAGATGTGGTACATATATAAAATGGAATATGACTCGGCCATAAAAAGGAATGAAACTGGGTCATTTGTAGAGACATCGATGGATCGAGAGACTGTCATACAGAATGAAGTAAGTCAGAATGAGGAAAACAAATATTGTATATTAATGCATATATGTGGAGCCTAAAAATGGTACAGATGAACTGGTTTGCAGGGAAGAAATAGAGACACAGAGGTAGAGAACAAACGTATGGACACCAAGTGTGGGAAGCCATGGGGTGGTGGTGGTGGGATGAGTTGGGAGTTTGGGATTGACTTGTATACATGTATATACATAAAATACATAACTAATAATAACGTGCTGTATAAAAAAATAAATAAAATTAAATTTCAAAATTTTAAAAAATAAAATTTAAAAATAAAACAGAAAAAATTCTTCCCGTCACACAGATGTATTTATAGGAAAGAATTATTTCCATGCTTATATCTATAAATACATAAAAGGGGAATAAAATCTAACTTGAACCATAAAAGAAAAAAAAACCTGAACCCAGGAGTTATACAGAGGAAAACCCTATCAGGGCACTTGCTCCAGTGGTAAACAATTCTGAAATTGGTCAGAGGTGGGGAACCATCTCCCATACAGCCAGCATCCCACCCCCCACGCAAGGAGCGTCCTCATTACAAAGCTTGGGGACCGTGCCGAGGCATCTGTGAGTAAACGTGAGCTGAGCCCCAGGCCAGCTGCTGCTGAACTGTTCCCACCCTTTCCAGGTAAAACACCTGAATATGTACAAGGGCTTGAAAGCCTAGAGGAAGGACCGTGGAGCCACACCAGCGACAGCACGCAGGCCAACTTGGTGCCTGCAGGCCAGCCAGCGTGGTCCTGGACCCTGGCGCTCTTCCAGAAGCTTTCCATTGCCCTGCCTGAGACACCCCTCCTGTCCCGGCCCCCACTGCTTCTTTCCTTCCTCACCTCTGTCCGGAGAGAAATTCCAGCGGAAGGTATGGGTGACACATCCTCTTCTTTACAGGCGGCAGCCTGGCAACTCCTGCAGAAAGGCCAGCAGAACCCCACTCACACCGGGCCACCCACAAAGCTGTGGCCCCTCACTCCCTCCCACCAGCACAGCCCCGAGACTGCTGACGGGGCAGAGAATATGGAGTCAGGCACAGCTTCAGGGGCTATTGCTGCCTGGAGCGCTGTTTATATTGACCTCAACGAGGCATACCTGGGGAGGGCGGGCCGGCAGGGTAAGGCTGCCCAGGTCAGCTAATCCACAACCCTCAGGGAATCACATTGTTGAAAATGGACCCCGCTAAGGCAGAAGAGAAGCCAAGGGAAAAAAGGACACAATGCCATTTGCAGCACCGTAGATGAGTCTAGAAGTAATCACGTGACTTGTAGTAAGTCAGAAAGTGAAAGACACATATCATATCATATCACTTATAGGTGTTACCTAAAAATGGATACCAGGGCAGATATTTCCACGGAGAAGGGCAATCACAGATTCATGAAACAAACTTATGGTTCACCAATGGAAAGGTGTGAGGATTGGTTTCATTACGATATCGGGGTTAACAGACATATACAAACACAGGTGACATATATAATCACCAAAGACCTACAGAATACCAAGAGAGGACTACTCAACATTCTGTCATAACGTACATGGGAAAAGTATCCCAAGAAGAACAGTCATCTGTATATGTGTAAAAGAACCACATCTTCCACACCTACAACAAGCCAAACATTGTAATCAAACTTGCTGTAATAAAAAATAAAAACTTAAATTAAAAACACGAACAAGAAGTAGTGAGACAAACGTGAGGGGCTTTCTCCTGGTACATTCCATTCTAAACTCCAATCTAGAACACCACTTCCACTGAGGCTCTCTTGCCCTAGTAACCAGATTTGGTAAGGGTGAACTGCTGCCACCTTGTGGCCGTTTCACACAACAGCAGCTTTAATCCCAATGCTAATGGTCAGTTGATATTCAAAATCATTGCGGGCCTGTAAATGACACCTGCCCTGAAAACAAATCCTGGGGTCACATATCGACCAAAAAATTCAAAGGACGTCCATATTTCAAAACGACCGTTTCAAAAGGCATATTTTACGCACATTAGTGTTCTGCTTCTTTTCCTTTCTTTCCTTTTTTGTTAAAAAAAATGGGAATGGAAAAAGGCATCCCTCAGGATGGGTGAAAATCGTTGCAAACGAATCCATGGACACAGGTTTAATCTCCAATATATATAAACAGCTCATGCAGCTTAATATTAAAAAAACAAACAACCCAAAAAAAATGGGCAGAAGATCTAAAGAGACGTTTCTTCAAAGGAGACACAGAGATGGCCAAGACGCACATGAAAAGCTGCTCAACAGCACTAATTATTAGAGAAATGCAAATCAAAACTACAATGAGGTATCACCTCACACCTGTTAGAATCGGCATCATCAGAAAATCTACAAACAACCAATTCTGGGGAGGGTGTGGACAAAAGGAGCCCTCTTCCACTATTGGTGGGAATGTAAATTGATACAGTCACTATGGAGAACAGTATGGAGTTTCCTTAAAAAAACTAGAAATAGAATTACCATCGGATCCAGCAATCCCACTTCTGGGCATATACCCAGAGAAAACCGTATTTCAAAAAGGCACATTCACCACAATGTTCGTTGCAGCACTATTTACAATAGCCAGGTAATGGAAGCAACCTAAATGCCCACAGACAGATGAATGGATAAAGATGTGGTACATATATAAAATGGAATATGACTCGGCCATAAAAAGGAATGAAACTGGGTCATTTGTAGAGACATCGATGGATCGAGAGACTGTCATACAGAATGAAGTAAGTCAGAAAGAGGAAAACAAATATTGTATATTAATGCATATATGTGGAGCCTAAAAATGGTACAGATGAACTGGTTTGCAGGGAAGAAATAGAGACACAGAGGTAGAGAACAAACGTATGGACACCAAGTGTGGGAAGCCATGGGGTGGTGGTGGTGGGATGAGTTGGGAGTTTGGGATTGACCTGTATACATGTATATGCATAAAATTCATATCTAATAATAACGTGCTCTTTAAAAAAATAAATAAAATTAAATTTCAAAATTTTAAAAAATAAAATTTAAAAATAAAACAGAAAAAAGTTCTTCCCGTCACACAGATGTATTTATAGGAATGAATTATTTCCATGCTTATATCTATAAATACATAAAAGAGGAATAATATCTAACTTGAACCATAAAAGAAAAAAAAAGTGAACCCACGAGTTATACAGAGGAAATCCCTATCACGGCACTTGCTCCAACGGTAAACAATTCTGAAATTGGTCAGAGGTGGGGAACCATCTCCCATACAGCCAGCAACCCACCCCCCACGCTAGGAGCGTCCTCATTGCAAAGCTGGGGGACCGTGCCGAGGCATCTGTGAGTAAACGTGAGCTGAGCCCCAGGCCAGCTGCTGCTGAACTGTCCCCACCCTTTCCAGGTAAAACACCTGAATATGTACAAGGGCTTGAAAGCCTAGAGGAAGGACCGTGGAGCCACACCAGCGACAGCACGCAGGCCAACTTGGTGCCTGCAGGCCAGCCAGGGTGGTCCTGGACCCTGGCGCTCTTCCAGAAGCTTTCCATTGCCCTGCCTGAGATACCCCTCCTGTCCCGGCCCCCACTGCTTTTTCCTTCCTCACCTCTGTCCGGAGAGAAATTCCAGCGGAAGGTATGGGTGACACATCCTCTTCTTTCCAGGTGGCAGCCTGGCAACTCCTGCAGAAAGGCCAGCAGAACCCCACTCACACCGGGCCACCCACAAAGCTGTGGCCCCTCACTCCCTCCCACCAGCACAGCCCCGAGACTGCTGACGGGGCAGAGAATATGGAGTCAGGCACAGCTTCAGGGGCTATTGCTGCATGGAGCTCTGTTTATATTGAACTCAACGAGGCACAGCTGGGGAGGGCGGGCCGGCAGGTTAAGGCTGCCTAGGTCAGCTAATCCACAACCCTCAGGGAATCACATTGTTGAAAATGGACCCCGCTAAGGCAGAAGAGTTGCCAAGGAAAAAAAGGTCACAATGCCATTTGCAGCACCGTAGATGAGTCTAGAAGTAATCACGTGACTTGTAGTAAGTCAGAAAGTGAAAGACACATATCATATCATATCACTTATAGGTGTTACCTAAAAATGGATACCAGGGCAGATATTTCCACGGAGAAGGGCAATCACAGATTCATTAAACAAACTTATGGTTCACCAATGGAAAGGTGTGAGGATTGGTTTCATTACGATATCGGGGTTAACAGACATATACAAACACAGGTGACATATATAATCACCAAAGACCTACAGAATACCAAGAGAGGACTACTCAACATTCTGTCATAACGTACATGGGAAAATGATCCCAGGAAGAACAGTCATCTGTATATGTGTAAAAGAACCACATCTTCCACACCTACAACAAGCCAAACATTGTAATCAAACTTGCTGTAATAAAAAATAAAAAATTAAATTAAAAACACGAACAAGAAGTAGTGAGACAAACGTGAGGGGCTTTCTCCTGGCACATTCCATTCTAAACTCCAATCTAGAACACCACTTCCACTGAGGCTCTCTTGCCCTAGTAAACAGATTTGGCAAGGGAGAACTGCTGCCACCTTGTGGCCGTTTCACACAACAGCAGCTTTAATCCCAGCGCTAATGGTCAGTTGATATTCAAAATCATTGCAGGCCTGTAAATGACACCTGCCCTGAAAACAAATCCTGGGGTCACATATCGACCAAAAAATTCAAAGGACGTCCATATTTCAAAACGACCATTTCAAAAGGCATATTTTACGCACATTAGTGTTCTGCTTCTTTTCCTTTCTTTCCTTTTTTGTTAAAAAAACGGGAATGGAAAAAGGCATCCCTCAGGATGGGCGAAAATCATTGCAGACGAATCAATGGACAGAGGTTTAATCTCCAATATATATAAACAGCTCATGCAGCTTAATATTAAAAAAACAAACAACCCAAACAAATGGGCAGAAGATCTAAAGAGACGTTTCTTCAAAGGAGACACAGAGATGGCCAAGACGCACATGAAAAGCTGCTCAACAGCACTAATTATTAGAGAAATGCAAATCAAAACTACAATGAGGTATCACCTCACACCTGTTAGAATCGGCATCATCAGAAAATCTACAAACAACCAATTCTGGGGAGGGTGTGGACAAAAGGAGCCCTCTTCCACTATTGGTGGGAATGTAAATTGATACAGTCACTATGGAGAACAGTATGGAGTTTCCTTAAAAAAACTAGAAATAGAATTACCATCTGATCCAGCAATCCCACTTCTGGGCATATACCCAGAGAAAACCGTATTTCAAAAAGGCACATTCACCACAATGTTCGTTGCAGCACTATTTACAATAGCCAGGTAATGGAAGCAACCTAAATGCCCACAGACAGATGAATGGATAAAGATGTGGTACATATATAAAATGGAATATGACTCGGCCATAAAAAGGAATGAAACTGGGTCATTTGTAGAGACATCGATGGATCGAGAGACTGTCATACAGAATGAAGTAAGTCAGAAAGAGGAAAACAAATATTGTATTTTAATGCATATATGTGGAGCCTAAAAATGGTACAGATGAACTGGTTTGCAGGGAAGAAATAGAGACACAGAGGTAGAGAACAAACGTATGGACACCAAGTGTGGGAAGCCATGGGGTGGTGGTGGTGGGATGAGTTGGGAGATTGGGATTGACCTGTATACATGTATATGCATAAAATACATAACTAATAATAACGTGCTGTATAAAAAAATAAATAAAATTTCAAAATTTTAAAAAATAAAATTTAAAAATAAAACAGAAAAAATTCTTCGCATCACACAGATGTATTTATAGGAAAGAATTATTTCCATGCTTATATCTATAAATACATAAAAGGGGAAAAAATCTAACTTGAACCATAAAAGAAAATAAAAACCTGAACCCAGGAGTTATACAGAGGAAAACCCTATCAGGGCACTTGCTCCAGTGGTAAACAATTCTGAAATTGGTCAGAGGTGGGGAACCATCTCCCATACAGCCAGCAACCCACCCCCCACGCAAGGAGCGTCGTCATTGCAAAGCTGGGGGACCGAGCCGAGGCATCTGTGAGTAAACGTGAGCTGAGCCCCAGGCCACCTGCTGCTGAACTGTCCCCACCCTTTCCAGGTAAAACACCTGAATATGTACAAGGGCTTGAAAGCCTAGAGGAAGGACCGTGGAGCCACACCAGCGACAGCACACAGGCCAACTTGGTGCCTGCAGGCCAGCCAGCGTGATCCTGGCCCCGGCGCTCTTCCAGAAGCTTTCCATTGCCTTGCCTGAGATACCCCTCCTGTCCCGGCCCCCACTGCTTTTTTCCTTCCTCATCTCTGTCCGGAGAGAAATTCCAGCGGAAGGTATGGGTGACACATCCTCTTCTTTACAGGCGGCAGCCTGGCAACTCCTGCAGAAAGGCCAGCAGAACCCCACTCACACCGGGCCACCCACAAAGCTGTGGCCCCTCACTCCCTCCCACCAGCACAGCCCTGAGACTGCTGACGGGGCAGAGAATATGGAGTCAGGCACAGCTTCAGGGGCTATTGCTGCCTGGAGCTCTGTTTTTATTGACCTCAACGAGGCACACCTGGGGAGGGCGGGCCGGCAGGGTAAGGCTGCCCAGGTCAGCTAATCCACAACCCTCAGGGAATCACATTGTTGAAAATGGACCCCGCTAAGGCAGAAGAGATGCCAAGGAAAAATAGGACACAATGCCATTTGCAGCACCGTAGATGAGTCTAGAAGTAATCACGTGACTTGTAGTAAGTCAGAAAGTGAAAGACACATATCATATCATATCACTTATAGGTGTTACCTAAAAATGGATACCAGGGCAGATATTTCCACGGAGAAGGGCAATCACAGATTCATTAAACAAACTTATGGTTCACCAATGGAAAGGTGTGAGGATTGGTTTCATTACGATATCGGGGTTAACAGACATATACAAACACAGGTGACATATATAATCACCAAAGACCTACAGAATACCAAGAGAGGACTACTCAACATTCTGTCATAACGTACATGGGAAAAGGATCCCAGGAAGAACAGTCA
Source organism: Mesoplodon mirus (assembly GCF_964341445.2). Lineage (NCBI taxonomy): Eukaryota > Metazoa > Chordata > Mammalia > Artiodactyla > Ziphiidae > Mesoplodon > Mesoplodon mirus. The sequence goes on from NW_028295810.1 coordinate 3,429,700, forward strand.
TCTGTATATGTGTAAAAGAACCATTTCTTCCACACCTACAACAAGCCAAACATTGTAATCAAACTTGCTGTAATAAAAAATAAAAAATTAAATTAAAAACACGAACAAGAAGTAGTGAGACAAACGTGAGGGGCTTTCTCCTGGCACATTCCATTCTAATCTCCAATCTAGAACACCACTTCCACTGAGGCTCTCTTGCCCTAGTAACCAGATTTGGTAAGGGTGAACTGCTGCCACCTTGTGGCCGTTTCACACAACAGCAGCTTTAATCCCAACGCTAATGGTCAGTTGATATTCAAAATCATTGCAGGCCTGTAAATGACACCTGCCCTGAAAACAAATCCTGGGGTCACATATCGACCAAAAAATTCAAAGGACGTCCATATTTCAAAACGACCGTTTCAAAAGGCATATTTTACGCACATTAGTGTTCTGCTTCTTTTCCTTTCTTTCCTTTTTTGTTAAAAAAAAACGGGAATGGAAAAAGGCATCCCTCAGGATGGGTGAAAATCGTTGCAAACGAATCCATGGACACAGGTTTAATCTCCAATATATATAAACAGCTCATGCAGCTTAATATTAAAAAAACAAACAACCCAAAAAAAATGGGCAGAAGATCTAAAGAGACGTTTCTTCAAAGGAGACACAGAGATGGCCAAGACGCACATGAAAAGCTGCTCAACAGCACTAATTATTAGAGAAATGCAAATCAAAACTACAATGAGGTATCACCTCACACCTGTTAGAATCGGCATCATCAGAAAATCTACAAACAACCAATTCTGGGGAGGGTGTGGACAAAAGGAGCCCTCTTCCACTATTGGTGGGAATGTAAATTGATACAGTCACTATGGAGAACAGTATGGAGTTTCCTTTAAAAATCTAGAAATAGAATTACCATCTGATCCAGCAATCCCACTTCTGGGCATATACCCAGAGAAAACCGTATTTCAAAAAGGCACATTCACCACAATGTTCGTTGCAGCACTATTTACAATAGCCAGGTAATGGAAGCAACCTAAATGCCCACAGACAGATGAATGGATAAAGATGTGGTACATATATAAAATGGAATATGACTCGGCCATAAAAAGGAATGAAACTGGGTCATTTGTAGAGACATCGATGGATCGAGAGACTGTCATACAGAATGAAGTAAGTCAGAAAGAGGAAAACAAATATTGTATATTAATGCATATATGTGGAGCCTAAAAATGGTACAGATGAACTGGTTTGCAGGGAAGAAATAGAGACACAGAGGTAGAGAACAAACGTATGGACACCAAGTGTGGGAAGCCATGGGGTGGTGGTGGTGGGATGAGTTGGAGTTTGGGATTGACTTGTATACATGTATATACATAAAATACATAACTAATAATAACGTGCTGTATAAAAAAATAAATAAAATTAAATTTCAAAATTTTAAAAAATAAAATTTAAAAATAAAACAGAAAAAATTCTTCCCGTCACACAGATGTATTTATAGGAAAGAATTATTTCCATGCTTATATCTATAAATACATAAAAGGGGAATAAAATCTAACTTGAACCATAAAAGAAAAAAAAAACCTGAACCCAGGAGTTATACAGAGGAAAACCCTATCAGGGCACTTGCTCCAGTGGTAAACAATTCTGAAATTGGTCAGAGGTGGGGAACCATCTCCCATACAGCCAGCAACCCACCCCCCACGCAAGGAGCGTCCTCATTACAAAGCTGTGGGACCGTGCCGAGGCATCTGTGAGTAAACGTGAGCTGAGCCCCAGGCCAGCTGCTGCTGAACTGTTCCCACCCTTTCCAGGTAAAACACCTGAATATGTACAAGGGCTTGAAAGCCTAGAGGAAGGACCGTGGAGCCACACCAGCGACAGCACGCAGGCCAACTTGGTGCCTGCAGGCCAGCCAGCGTGGTCCTGGACCCTGGCGCTCTTCCAGAAGCTTTCCATTGCCCTGCCTGAGACACCCCTCCTGTCCCGGCCCCCACTGCTTTTTTCCTTCCTCACCTCTGTCCGGAGAGAAATTCCAGCGGAAGGTATGGGTGACACATCCTCTTCTTTACAGGCGGCAGCCTGGCAACTCCTGCAGAAAGGCCAGCAGAACCCCACTCACACCGGGCCACCCACAAAGCTGTGGCCCCTCACTCCCTCCCACCAGCACAGCCCTGAGACTGCTGACGGGGCAGAGAATATGGAGTCAGGCACAGCTTCAGGGGCTATTGCTGCCTGGAGCGCTGTTTATATTGACCTCAACGAGGCATACCTGGGGAGGGCGGGCCGGCAGGGTAAGGCTGCCCAGGTCAGCTAATCCACAACCCTCAGGGAATCACATTGTTGAAAATGGACCCCGCTAAGGCAGAAGAGAAGCCAAGGGAAAAAAGGACACAATGCCATTTGCAGCACCGTAGATGAGTCTAGAAGTAATCACGTGACTTGTAGTAAGTCAGAAAGTGAAAGACACATATCATATCATATCACTTAGAGGTGTTACCTAAAAATGGATACCAGGGCAGATATTTCCACGGAGAAGGGCAATCACAGATTCATTAAACAAACTTATGGTTCACCAATGGAAAGGTGTGAGGATAGGTTTCATTACTATATCGGGGTTAACAGACATATACAAACACAGGTGACATATATAATCACCAAAGACCTACAGAATACCAAGAGAGGACTACTCAACATTCTGTCATAACGTACATGGGAAAAGGATCCCAAGAAGAACAGTCATCTGTATATGTGTAAAAGAACCACATCTTCCACACCTACAACAAGCCAAACATTGTAATCAAACTTGCTGTAATAAAAAATAAAAACTTAAATTAAAAACACGAACAAGAAGTAGTGAGACAAACGTGAGGGGCTTTCTCCTGGTACATTCCATTCTAAACTCCAATCTAGAACACCACTTCCACTGAGGCTCTCTTGCCCTAGTAACCAGATTTGGTAAGGGTGAACTGCTGCCACCTTGTGGCCGTTTCACACAACAGCAGCTTTAATCCCAATGCTAATGGTCAGTTGATATTCAAAATCATTGCGGGCCTGTAAATGACACCTGCCCTGAAAACAAATCCTGGGGTCACATATCGACCAAAAAATTCAAAGGACGTCCATATTTCAAAACGACCGTTTCAAAAGGCATATTTTACGCACATTAGTGTTCTGCTTCTTTTCCTTTCTTTCCTTTTTTGTTAAAAAAAATGGGAATGGAAAAAGGCATCCCTCAGGATGGGTGAAAATCGTTGCAAACGAATCCATGGACACAGGTTTAATCTCCAATATATATAAACAGCTCATGCAGCTTAATATTAAAAAAACAAACAACCCAAAAAAATGGGCAGAAGATCTAAAGAGACGTTTCTTCAAAGGAGACACAGAGATGGCCAAGACGCACATGAAAAGCTGCTCAACAGCACTAATTATTAGAGAAATGCAAATCAAAACTACAATGAGGTATCACCTCACACCTGTTAGAATCGGCATCATCAGAAAATCTACAAACAACCAATTCTGGGGAGGGTGTGGACAAAAGGAGCCCTCTTCCACTATTGGTGGGAATGTAAATTGATACAGTCACTATGGAGAACAGTATGGAGTTTCCTTAAAAAAACTAGAAATAGAATTACCATCGGATCCAGCAATCCCACTTCTGGGCATATACCCAGAGAAAACCGTATTTCAAAAAGGCACATTCACCACAATGTTCGTTGCAGCACTATTTACAATAGCCAGGTAATGGAAGCAACCTAAATGCCCACAGACAGATGAATGGATAAAGATGTGGTACATATATAAAATGGAATATTACTCGGCCATAAAAAGGAATGAAACTGGGTCATTTGTAGAGACATCGATGGATCGAGAGACTGTCATACAGAATGAAGTAAGTCAGAAAGAGGAAAACAAATATTGTATATTAATGCATATATGTGGAGCCTAAAAATGGTACAGATGAACTGGTTTGCAGGGAAGAAATAGAGACACAGAGGTAGAAAACAAACGTATGGACACCAAGTGTGGGAAGCCATGGGGTGGTGGTGGTGGGATGAGTTGGGAGTTTGGGATTGACCTGTATACATGTATATGCATAAAATTCATATCTAATAATAACGTGCTCTTTAAAAAAATAAATAAAATTAAATTTCAAAATTTTAAAAAATAAAATTTAAAAATAAAACAGAAAAAAGTTCTTCCCGTCACACAGATGTATTTATAGGAATGAATTATTTCCATGCTTATATCTATAAATACATAAAAGAGGAATAATATCTAACTTGAACCATAAAAGAAAAAAAAAGTGAACCCACGAGTTATACAGAGGAAATCCCTATCACGGCACTTGCTCCAACGGTAAACAATTCTGAAATTGGTCAGAGGTGGGGAACCATCTCCCATACAGCCAGCAACCCACCCCCCACGCTAGGAGCGTCCTCATTGCAAAGCTGGGGGACCGTGCCGAGGCATCTGTGAGTAAACGTGAGCTGAGCCCCAGGCCAGCTGCTGCTGAACTGTCCCCACCCTTTCCAGGTAAAACACTTGAATATGTACAAGAGCTTGAAAGCCTAGAGGAAGGACCGTGGAGCCACACCAGCGACAGCACGCAGGCCAACTTGGTGCCTGCAGGCCAGCCAGGGTGGTCCTGGACCCTGGCGCTCTTCCAGAAGCTTTCCATTGCCCTGCCTGAGATACCCCTCCTGTCCCGGCCCCCACTGCTTTTTCCTTCCTCACCTCTGTCCGGAGAGAAATTCCAGCGGAAGGTATGGGTGACACATCCTCTTCTTTCCAGGTGGCAGCCTGGCAACTCCTGCAGAAAGGCCAGCAGAACCCCACTCACACCGGGCCACCCACAAAGCTGTGGCCCCTCACTCCCTCCCACCAGCACAGCCCCGAGACTGCTGACGGGGCAGAAAATATGGAGTCAGGCACAGCTTCAGGGGCTATTGCTGCATGGAGCTCTGTTTATATTGAACTCAACGAGGCACAGCTGGGGAGGGCGGGCCGGCAGGTTAAGGCTGCCTAGGTCAGCTAATCCACAACCCTCAGGGAATCACATTGTTGAAAATGGACCCCGCTAAGGCAGAAGAGTTGCCAAGGAAAAAAAGGTCACAATGCCATTTGCAGCACCGTAGATGAGTCTAGAAGTAATCACGTGACTTGTAGTAAGTCAGAAAGTGAAAGACACATATCATATCATATCACTTATAGGTGTTACCTAAAAATGGATACCAGGGCAGATATTTCCACGGAGAAGGGCAATCACAGATTCATTAAACAAACTTATGGTTCACCAATGGAAAGGTGTGAGGATTGGTTTCATTACGATATCGGGGTTAACAGACATATACAAACACAGGTGACATATATAATCACCAAAGACCTACAGAATACCAAGAGAGGACTACTCAACATTCTGTCATAACGTACATGGGAAAAGGATCCCAGGAAGAACAGTCATCTGTATATGTGTAAAAGAACCACATCTTCCACACCTACAACAAGCCAAACATTGTAATCAAACTTGCTGTAATAAAAAATAAAAAATTAAATTAAAAACACGAACAAGAAGTAGTGAGACAAACGTGAGGGGCTTTCTCCTGGCACATTCCATTCTAAACTCCAATCTAGAACACCACTTCCACTGAGGCTCTCTTGCCCTAGTAAACAGATTTGGCAAGGGAGAACTGCTACCACCTTGTGGCCGTTTCACACAACAGCAGCTTTAATCCCAGCGCTAATGGTCAGTTGATATTCAAAATCATTGCAGGCCTGTAAATGACACCTGCCCTGAAAACAAATCCTGGGGTCACATATCGACCAAAAAATTCAAAGGACGTCCATATTTCAAAACGACCATTTCAAAAGGCATATTTTACGCACATTAGTGTTCTGCTTCTTTTCCTTTCTTTCCTTTTTTGTTAAAAAAACGGGAATGGAAAAAGGCATCCCTCAGGATGGGCGAAAATTATTGCAGACGAATCAATGGACAGAGGTTTAATCTCCAATATATATAAACAGCTCATGCAGCTTAATATTAAAAAAAACAAACAACCCAAACAAATGGGCAGAAGATCTAAAGAGACGTTTCTTCAAAGGAGACACAGAGATGGCCAAGACGCACATGAAAAGCTGCTCAACAGCACTAATTATTAGAGAAATGCAAATCAAAACTACAATGAGGTATCACCTCACACCTGTTAGAATCGGCATCATCAGAAAATCTACAAACAACCAATTCTGGGGAGGGTGTGGACAAAAGGAGCCCTCTTCCACTATTGGTGGGAATGTAAATTGATACAGTCACTATGGAGAACAGTATGGAGTTTCCTTAAAAAAACTAGAAATAGAATTACCATCTGATCCAGCAATCCCACTTCTGGGCATATACCCAGAGAAAACCGTATTTCAAAAAGGCACATTCACCACAATGTTCGTTGCAGCACTATTTACAATAGCCAGGTAATGGAAGCAACCTAAATGCCCACAGACAGATGAATGGATAAAGATGTGGTACATATATAAAATGGAATATGACTCGGCCATAAAAAGGAATGAAACTGGGTCATTTGTAGAGACATCGATGGATCGAGAGACTGTCATACAGAATGAAGTAAGTCAGAAAGAGGAAAACAAATATTGTATATTAATGCATATATGTGGAGCCTAAAAATGGTACAGATGAACTGGTTTGCAGGGAAGAAATAGAGACACAGAGGTAGAGAACAAACGTATGGACACCAAGTGTGGGAAGCCATGGGGTGGTGGTGGTGGGATGAGTTGGGAGATTGGGATTGACCTGTATACATGTATATGCATAAAATACATAACTAATAATAACGTGCTGTATAAAAACATAAATAAAATTTCAAAATTTTAAAAAATAAAATTTAAAAATAAAACAGAAAAAATTCTTCGCATCACACAGATGTATTTATAGGAAAGAATTATTTCCATGCTTATATCTATAAATACATAAAAGGGGAAAAAAATCTAACTTGAACCATAAAAGAAAATAAAAACCTGAACCCAGGAGTTATACAGAGGAAAACCCTATCAGGGCACTTGCTCCAGTGGTAAACAATTCTGAAATTGGTCAGAGGTGGGGAACCATCTCCCATACAGCCAGCAACCCACCCCCCACGCAAGGAGCGTCGTCATTGCAAAGCTGGGGGTCCGTGCCGAGGCATCTGTGAGTAAACGTGAGCTGAGCCCCAGGCCAGCTGCTGCTGAACTGTCCCCACCCTTTCCAGGTAAAACACCTGAATATGTACAAGGGCTTGAAAGCCTAGAGGAAGGACCGTGGAGCCACACCAGCGACAGCACACAGGCCAACTTGGTGCCTGCAGGCCAGCCAGCGTGATCCTGGCCCCGGCGCTCTTCCAGAAGCTTTCCATTGCCTTGCCTGAGATACCCCTCCTGTCCCGGCCCCCACTGCTTTTTTCCTTCCTCATCTCTGTCCGGAGAGAAATTCCAGCGGAAGGTATGGGTGACACATCCTCTTCTTTACAGGCGGCAGCCTGGCAACTCCTGCAGAAAGGCCAGCAGAACCCCACTCACACCGGGCCACCCACAAAGCTGTGGCCCCTCACTCCCTCCCACCAGCACAGCCCTGAGACTGCTGACGGGGCAGAGAATATGGAGTCAGGCACAGCTTCAGGGGCTATTGCTGCCTGGAGCTCTGTTTATATTGACCTCAACGAGGCACACCTGGGGAGGGCGGGCCGGCAGGGTAAGGCTGCCCAGGTCAGCTAATCCACAACCCTCAGGGAATCACATTGTTGAAAATGGACCCCGCTAAGGCAGAAGAGATGCCAAGGAAAAAAAGGACACAATGCCATTTGCAGCACCGTAGATGAGTCTAGAAGTAATCACGTGACTTGTAGTAAGTCAGAAAGTGAAAGACACATATCATATCATATCACTTACAGGTGTTACCTAAAAATGGATACCAGGGCAGATATTTCCACGGAGAAGGGCAATCACAGATTCATTAAACAAACTTATGGTTCACCAATGGAAAGGTGTGAGGATTGGTTTCATTACGATATCGGGGTTAACAGACATATACAAACACAGGTGACATATATAATCACCAAAGACCTACAGAATACCAAGAGAGGACTACTCAACATTCTGTCATAACGTACATGGGAAAAGGATCCCAGGAAGAACAGTCATCTGTATATGTGTAAAAGAACCATTTCTTCCACACCTACAACAAGCCAAACATTGTAATCAAACTTGCTGTAATAAAAAATAAAAAATTAAATTAAAAACACGAACAAGAAGTAGTGAGACAAACGTGAGGGGCTTTCTCCTGGCACATTCCATTCTAATCTCCAATCTAGAACACCACTTCCACTGAGGCTCTCTTGCCCTAGTAACCAGATTTGGTAAGGGTGAACTGCTGCCACCTTGTGGCCGTTTCACACAACAGCAGCTTTAATCCCAACGCTAATGGTCAGTTGATATTCAAAATCATTGCAGGCCTGTAAATGACACCTGCCCTGAAAACAAATCCTGGGGTCACATATCGACCAAAAAATTCAAAGGACGTCCATATTTCAAAACGACCGTTTCAAAAGGCATATTTTACGCACATTAGTGTTCTGCTTCTTTTCCTTTCTTTCCTTTTTTGTTAAAAAAAAACGGGAATGGAAAAAGGCATCCCTCAGGATGGGTGAAAATCGTTGCAAACGAATCCATGGACACAGGTTTAATCTCCAATATATATAAACAGCTCATGCAGCTTAATATTAAAAAAACAAACAACCCAAAAAAAATGGGCAGAAGATCTAAAGAGACGTTTCTTCAAAGGAGACACAGAGATGGCCAAGACGCACATGAAAAGCTGCTCAACAGCACTAATTATTAGAGAAATGCAAATCAAAACTACAATGAGGTATCACCTCACACCTGTTAGAATCGGCATCATCAGAAAATCTACAAACAACCAATTCTGGGGAGGGTGTGGACAAAAGGAGCCCTCTTCCACTATTGGTGGGAATGTAAATTGATACAGTCACTATGGAGAACAGTATGGAGTTTCCTTTAAAAATCTAGAAATAGAATTACCATCTGATCCAGCAATCCCACTTCTGGGCATATACCCAGAGAAAACCGTATTTCAAAAAGGCACATTCACCACAATGTTCGTTGCAGCACTATTTACAATAGCCAGGTAATGGAAGCAACCTAAATGCCCACAGACAGATGAATGGATAAAGATGTGGTACATATATAAAATGGAATATGACTCGGCCATAAAAAGGAATGAAACTGGGTCATTTGTAGAGACATCGATGGATCGAGAGACTGTCATACAGAATGAAGTAAGTCAGAAAGAGGAAAACAAATATTGTATATTAATGCATATATGTGGAGCCTAAAAATGGTACAGATGAACTGGTTTGCAGGGAAGAAATAGAGACACAGAGGTAGAGAACAAACGTATGGACACCAAGTGTGGGAAGCCATGGGGTGGTGGTGGTGGGATGAGTTGGAGTTTGGGATTGACTTGTATACATGTATATACATAAAATACATAACTAATAATAACGTGCTGTATAAAAAAATAAATAAAATTAAATTTCAAAATTTTAAAAAATAAAATTTAAAAATAAAACAGAAAAAATTCTTCCCGTCACACAGATGTATTTATAGGAAAGAATTATTTCCATGCTTATATCTATAAATACATAAAAGGGGAATAAAATCTAACTTGAACCATAAAAGAAAAAAAAAACCTGAACCCAGGAGTTATACAGAGGAAATCCCTATCACGGCACTTGCTCCAACGGTAAACAATTCTGAAATTGGTCAGAGGTGGGGAACCATCTCCCATACAGCCAGCAACCCACCCCCCACGCTAGGAGCGTCCTCATTGCAAAGCTGGGGGACCGTGCCGAGGCATCTGTGAGTAAACGTGAGCTGAGCCCCAGGCCAGCTGCTGCTGAACTGTCCCCACCCTTTCCAGGTAAAACACTTGAATATGTACAAGAGCTTGAAAGCCTAGAGGAAGGACCGTGGAGCCACACCAGCGACAGCACGCAGGCCAACTTGGTGCCTGCAGGCCAGCCAGGGTGGTCCTGGACCCTGGCGCTCTTCCAGAAGCTTTCCATTGCCCTGCCTGAGATACCCCTCCTGTCCCGGCCCCCACTGCTTTTTCCTTCCTCACCTCTGTCCGGAGAGAAATTCCAGCGGAAGGTATGGGTGACACATCCTCTTCTTTCCAGGTGGCAGCCTGGCAACTCCTGCAGAAAGGCCAGCAGAACCCCACTCACACCGGGCCACCCACAAAGCTGTGGCCCCTCACTCCCTCCCACCAGCACAGCCCCGAGACTGCTGACGGGGCAGAAAATATGGAGTCAGGCACAGCTTCAGGGGCTATTGCTGCATGGAGCTCTGTTTATATTGAACTCAACGAGGCACAGCTGGGGAGGGCGGGCCGGCAGGTTAAGGCTGCCTAGGTCAGCTAATCCACAACCCTCAGGGAATCACATTGTTGAAAATGGACCCCGCTAAGGCAGAAGAGTTGCCAAGGAAAAAAAGGTCACAATGCCATTTGCAGCACCGTAGATGAGTCTAGAAGTAATCACGTGACTTGTAGTAAGTCAGAAAGTGAAAGACACATATCATATCATATCACTTATAGGTGTTACCTAAAAATGGATACCAGGGCAGATATTTCCACGGAGAAGGGCAATCACAGATTCATTAAACAAACTTATGGTTCACCAATGGAAAGGTGTGAGGATTGGTTTCATTACGATATCGGGGTTAACAGACATATACAAACACAGGTGACATATATAATCACCAAAGACCTACAGAATACCAAGAGAGGACTACTCAACATTCTGTCATAACGTACATGGGAAAAGGATCCCAGGAAGAACAGTCATCTGTATATGTGTAAAAGAACCACATCTTCCACACCTACAACAAGCCAAACATTGTAATCAAACTTGCTGTAATAAAAAATAAAAAATTAAATTAAAAACACGAACAAGAAGTAGTGAGACAAACGTGAGGGGCTTTCTCCTGGCACATTCCATTCTAAACTCCAATCTAGAACACCACTTCCACTGAGGCTCTCTTGCCCTAGTAAACAGATTTGGCAAGGGAGAACTGCTACCACCTTGTGGCCGTTTCACACAACAGCAGCTTTAATCCCAGCGCTAATGGTCAGTTGATATTCAAAATCATTGCAGGCCTGTAAATGACACCTGCCCTGAAAACAAATCCTGGGGTCACATATCGACCAAAAAATTCAAAGGACGTCCATATTTCAAAACGACCATTTCAAAAGGCATATTTTACGCACATTAGTGTTCTGCTTCTTTTCCTTTCTTTCCTTTTTTGTTAAAAAAACGGGAATGGAAAAAGGCATCCCTCAGGATGGGCGAAAATTATTGCAGACGAATCAATGGACAGAGGTTTAATCTCCAATATATATAAACAGCTCATGCAGCTTAATATTAAAAAAAACAAACAACCCAAACAAATGGGCAGAAGATCTAAAGAGACGTTTCTTCAAAGGAGACACAGAGATGGCCAAGACGCACATGAAAAGCTGCTCAACAGCACTAATTATTAGAGAAATGCAAATCAAAACTACAATGAGGTATCACCTCACACCTGTTAGAATCGGCATCATCAGAAAATCTACAAACAACCAATTCTGGGGAGGGTGTGGACAAAAGGAGCCCTCTTCCACTATTGGTGGGAATGTAAATTGATACAGTCACTATGGAGAACAGTATGGAGTTTCCTTAAAAAAACTAGAAATAGAATTACCATCTGATCCAGCAATCCCACTTCTGGGCATATACCCAGAGAAAACCGTATTTCAAAAAGGCACATTCACCACAATGTTCGTTGCAGCACTATTTACAATAGCCAGGTAATGGAAGCAACCTAAATGCCCACAGACAGATGAATGGATAAAGATGTGGTACATATATAAAATGGAATATGACTCGGCCATAAAAAGGAATGAAACTGGGTCATTTGTAGAGACATCGATGGATCGAGAGACTGTCATACAGAATGAAGTAAGTCAGAAAGAGGAAAACAAATATTGTATATTAATGCATATATGTGGAGCCTAAAAATGGTACAGATGAACTGGTTTGCAGGGAAGAAATAGAGACACAGAGGTAGAGAACAAACGTATGGACACCAAGTGTGGGAAGCCATGGGGTGGTGGTGGTGGGATGAGTTGGGAGATTGGGATTGACCTGTATACATGTATATGCATAAAATACATAACTAATAATAACGTGCTGTATAAAAACATAAATAAAATTTCAAAATTTTAAAAAATAAAATTTAAAAATAAAACAGAAAAAATTCTTCGCATCACACAGATGTATTTATAGGAAAGAATTATTTCCATGCTTATATCTATAAATACATAAAAGGGGAAAAAAATCTAACTTGAACCATAAAAGAAAATAAAAACCTGAACCCAGGAGTTATACAGAGGAAAACCCTATCAGGGCACTTGCTCCAGTGGTAAACAATTCTGAAATTGGTCAGAGGTGGGGAACCATCTCCCATACAGCCAGCAACCCACCCCCCACGCAAGGAGCGTCGTCATTGCAAAGCTGGGGGTCCGTGCCGAGGCATCTGTGAGTAAACGTGAGCTGAGCCCCAGGCCAGCTGCTGCTGAACTGTCCCCACCCTTTCCAGGTAAAACACCTGAATATGTACAAGGGCTTGAAAGCCTAGAGGAAGGACCGTGGAGCCACACCAGCGACAGCACACAGGCCAACTTGGTGCCTGCAGGCCAGCCAGCGTGATCCTGGCCCCGGCGCTCTTCCAGAAGCTTTCCATTGCCTTGCCTGAGATACCCCTCCTGTCCCGGCCCCCACTGCTTTTTTCCTTCCTCATCTCTGTCCGGAGAGAAATTCCAGCGGAAGGTATGGGTGACACATCCTCTTCTTTACAGGCGGCAGCCTGGCAACTCCTGCAGAAAGGCCAGCAGAACCCCACTCACACCGGGCCACCCACAAAGCTGTGGCCCCTCACTCCCTCCCACCAGCACAGCCCTGAGACTGCTGACGGGGCAGAGAATATGGAGTCAGGCACAGCTTCAGGGGCTATTGCTGCCTGGAGCTCTGTTTATATTGACCTCAACGAGGCACACCTGGGGAGGGCGGGCCGGCAGGGTAAGGCTGCCCAGGTCAGCTAATCCACAACCCTCAGGGAATCACATTGTTGAAAATGGACCCCGCTAAGGCAGAAGAGATGCCAAGGAAAAAAAGGACACAATGCCATTTGCAGCACCGTAGATGAGTCTAGAAGTAATCACGTGACTTGTAGTAAGTCAGAAAGTGAAAGACACATATCATATCATATCACTTACAGGTGTTACCTAAAAATGGATACCAGGGCAGATATTTCCACGGAGAAGGGCAATCACAGATTCATTAAACAAACTTATGGTTCACCAATGGAAAGGTGTGAGGATTGGTTTCATTACGATATCGGGGTTAACAGACATATACAAACACAGGTGACATATATAATCACCAAAGACCTACAGAATACCAAGAGAGGACTACTCAACATTCTGTCATAACGTACATGGGAAAAGGATCCCAGGAAGAACAGTCATCTGTATATGTGTAAAAGAACCATTTCTTCCACACCTACAACAAGCCAAACATTGTAATCAAACTTGCTGTAATAAAAAATAAAAAATTAAATTAAAAACACGAACAAGAAGTAGTGAGACAAACGTGAGGGGCTTTCTCCTGGCACATTCCATTCTAATCTCCAATCTAGAACACCACTTCCACTGAGGCTCTCTTGCCCTAGTAACCAGATTTGGTAAGGGTGAACTGCTGCCACCTTGTGGCCGTTTCACACAACAGCAGCTTTAATCCCAACGCTAATGGTCAGTTGATATTCAAAATCATTGCAGGCCTGTAAATGACACCTGCCCTGAAAACAAATCCTGGGGTCACATATCGACCAAAAAATTCAAAGGACGTCCATATTTCAAAACGACCGTTTCAAAAGGCATATTTTACGCACATTAGTGTTCTGCTTCTTTTCCTTTCTTTCCTTTTTTGTTAAAAAAAAACGGGAATGGAAAAAGGCATCCCTCAGGATGGGTGAAAATCGTTGCAAACGAATCCATGGACACAGGTTTAATCTCCAATATATATAAACAGCTCATGCAGCTTAATATTAAAAAAACAAACAACCCAAAAAAAATGGGCAGAAGATCTAAAGAGACGTTTCTTCAAAGGAGACACAGAGATGGCCAAGACGCACATGAAAAGCTGCTCAACAGCACTAATTATTAGAGAAATGCAAATCAAAACTACAATGAGGTATCACCTCACACCTGTTAGAATCGGCATCATCAGAAAATCTACAAACAACCAATTCTGGGGAGGGTGTGGACAAAAGGAGCCCTCTTCCACTATTGGTGGGAATGTAAATTGATACAGTCACTATGGAGAACAGTATGGAGTTTCCTTTAAAAATCTAGAAATAGAATTACCATCTGATCCAGCAATCCCACTTCTGGGCATATACCCAGAGAAAACCGTATTTCAAAAAGGCACATTCACCACAATGTTCGTTGCAGCACTATTTACAATAGCCAGGTAATGGAAGCAACCTAAATGCCCACAGACAGATGAATGGATAAAGATGTGGTACATATATAAAATGGAATATGACTCGGCCATAAAAAGGAATGAAACTGGGTCATTTGTAGAGACATCGATGGATCGAGAGACTGTCATACAGAATGAAGTAAGTCAGAAAGAGGAAAACAAATATTGTATATTAATGCATATATGTGGAGCCTAAAAATGGTACAGATGAACTGGTTTGCAGGGAAGAAATAGAGACACAGAGGTAGAGAACAAACGTATGGACACCAAGTGTGGGAAGCCATGGGGTGGTGGTGGTGGGATGAGTTGGAGTTTGGGATTGACTTGTATACATGTATATACATAAAATACATAACTAATAATAACGTGCTGTATAAAAAAATAAATAAAATTAAATTTCAAAATTTTAAAAAATAAAATTTAAAAATAAAACAGAAAAAATTCTTCCCGTCACACAGATGTATTTATAGGAAAGAATTATTTCCATGCTTATATCTATAAATACATAAAAGGGGAATAAAATCTAACTTGAACCATAAAAGAAAAAAAAAACCTGAACCCAGGAGTTATACAGAGGAAAACCCTATCAGGGCACTTGCTCCAGTGGTAAACAATTCTGAAATTGGTCAGAGGTGGGGAACCATCTCCCATACAGCCAGCAACCCACCCCCCACGCAAGGAGCGTCCTCATTACAAAGCTGTGGGACCGTGCCGAGGCATCTGTGAGTAAACGTGAGCTGAGCCCCAGGCCAGCTGCTGCTGAACTGTTCCCACCCTTTCCAGGTAAAACACCTGAATATGTACAAGGGCTTGAAAGCCTAGAGGAAGGACCGTGGAGCCACACCAGCGACAGCACGCAGGCCAACTTGGTGCCTGCAGGCCAGCCAGCGTGGTCCTGGACCCTGGCGCTCTTCCAGAAGCTTTCCATTGCCCTGCCTGAGACACCCCTCCTGTCCCGGCCCCCACTGCTTTTTTCCTTCCTCACCTCTGTCCGGAGAGAAATTCCAGCGGAAGGTATGGGTGACACATCCTCTTCTTTACAGGCGGCAGCCTGGCAACTCCTGCAGAAAGGCCAGCAGAACCCCACTCACACCGGGCCACCCACAAAGCTGTGGCCCCTCACTCCCTCCCACCAGCACAGCCCTGAGACTGCTGACGGGGCAGAGAATATGGAGTCAGGCACAGCTTCAGGGGCTATTGCTGCCTGGAGCGCTGTTTATATTGACCTCAACGAGGCATACCTGGGGAGGGCGGGCCGGCAGGGTAAGGCTGCCCAGGTCAGCTAATCCACAACCCTCAGGGAATCACATTGTTGAAAATGGACCCCGCTAAGGCAGAAGAGAAGCCAAGGGAAAAAAGGACACAATGCCATTTGCAGCACCGTAGATGAGTCTAGAAGTAATCACGTGACTTGTAGTAAGTCAGAAAGTGAAAGACACATATCATATCATATCACTTAGAGGTGTTACCTAAAAATGGATACCAGGGCAGATATTTCCACGGAGAAGGGCAATCACAGATTCATTAAACAAACTTATGGTTCACCAATGGAAAGGTGTGAGGATAGGTTTCATTACTATATCGGGGTTAACAGACATATACAAACACAGGTGACATATATAATCACCAAAGACCTACAGAATACCAAGAGAGGACTACTCAACATTCTGTCATAACGTACATGGGAAAAGGATCCCAAGAAGAACAGTCATCTGTATATGTGTAAAAGAACCACATCTTCCACACCTACAACAAGCCAAACATTGTAATCAAACTTGCTGTAATAAAAAATAAAAACTTAAATTAAAAACACGAACAAGAAGTAGTGAGACAAACGTGAGGGGCTTTCTCCTGGTACATTCCATTCTAAACTCCAATCTAGAACACCACTTCCACTGAGGCTCTCTTGCCCTAGTAACCAGATTTGGTAAGGGTGAACTGCTGCCACCTTGTGGCCGTTTCACACAACAGCAGCTTTAATCCCAATGCTAATGGTCAGTTGATATTCAAAATCATTGCGGGCCTGTAAATGACACCTGCCCTGAAAACAAATCCTGGGGTCACATATCGACCAAAAAATTCAAAGGACGTCCATATTTCAAAACGACCGTTTCAAAAGGCATATTTTACGCACATTAGTGTTCTGCTTCTTTTCCTTTCTTTCCTTTTTTGTTAAAAAAAATGGGAATGGAAAAAGGCATCCCTCAGGATGGGTGAAAATCGTTGCAAACGAATCCATGGACACAGGTTTAATCTCCAATATATATAAACAGCTCATGCAGCTTAATATTAAAAAAACAAACAACCCAAAAAAAATGGGCAGAAGATCTAAAGAGACGTTTCTTCAAAGGAGACACAGAGATGGCCAAGACGCACATGAAAAGCTGCTCAACAGCACTAATTATTAGAGAAATGCAAATCAAAACTACAATGAGGTATCACCTCACACCTGTTAGAATCGGCATCATCAGAAAATCTACAAACAACCAATTCTGGGGAGGGTGTGGACAAAAGGAGCCCTCTTCCACTATTGGTGGGAATGTAAATTGATACAGTCACTATGGAGAACAGTATGGAGTTTCCTTAAAAAAACTAGAAATAGAATTACCATCGGATCCAGCAATCCCACTTCTGGGCATATACCCAGAGAAAACCGTATTTCAAAAAGGCACATTCACCACAATGTTCGTTGCAGCACTATTTACAATAGCCAGGTAATGGAAGCAACCTAAATGCCCACAGACAGATGAATGGATAAAGATGTGGTACATATATAAAATGGAATATTACTCGGCCATAAAAAGGAATGAAACTGGGTCATTTGTAGAGACATCGATGGATCGAGAGACTGTCATACAGAATGAAGTAAGTCAGAAAGAGGAAAACAAATATTGTATATTAATGCATATATGTGGAGCCTAAAAATGGTACAGATGAACTGGTTTGCAGGGAAGAAATAGAGACACAGAGGTAGAAAACAAACGTATGGACACCAAGTGTGGGAAGCCATGGGGTGGTGGTGGTGGGATGAGTTGGGAGTTTGGGATTGACCTGTATACATGTATATGCATAAAATTCATATCTAATAATAACGTGCTCTTTAAAAAAATAAATAAAATTAAATTTCAAAATTTTAAAAAATAAAATTTAAAAATAAAACAGAAAAAAGTTCTTCCCGTCACACAGATGTATTTATAGGAATGAATTATTTCCATGCTTATATCTATAAATACATAAAAGAGGAATAATATCTAACTTGAACCATAAAAGAAAAAAAAAGTGAACCCACGAGTTATACAGAGGAAATCCCTATCACGGCACTTGCTCCAACGGTAAACAATTCTGAAATTGGTCAGAGGTGGGGAACCATCTCCCATACAGCCAGCAACCCACCCCCCACGCTAGGAGCGTCCTCATTGCAAAGCTGGGGGACCGTGCCGAGGCATCTGTGAGTAAACGTGAGCTGAGCCCCAGGCCAGCTGCTGCTGAACTGTCCCCACCCTTTCCAGGTAAAACACTTGAATATGTACAAGAGCTTGAAAGCCTAGAGGAAGGACCGTGGAGCCACACCAGCGACAGCACGCAGGCCAACTTGGTGCCTGCAGGCCAGCCAGGGTGGTCCTGGACCCTGGCGCTCTTCCAGAAGCTTTCCATTGCCCTGCCTGAGATACCCCTCCTGTCCCGGCCCCCACTGCTTTTTCCTTCCTCACCTCTGTCCGGAGAGAAATTCCAGCGGAAGGTATGGGTGACACATCCTCTTCTTTCCAGGTGGCAGCCTGGCAACTCCTGCAGAAAGGCCAGCAGAACCCCACTCACACCGGGCCACCCACAAAGCTGTGGCCCCTCACTCCCTCCCACCAGCACAGCCCCGAGACTGCTGACGGGGCAGAGAATATGGAGTCAGGCACAGCTTCAGGGGCTATTGCTGCATGGAGCTCTGTTTATATTGAACTCAACGAGGCACAGCTGGGGAGGGCGGGCCGGCAGGTTAAGGCTGCCTAGGTCAGCTAATCCACAACCCTCAGGGAATCACATTGTTGAAAATGGACCCCGCTAAGGCAGAAGAGTTGCCAAGGAAAAAAAGGTCACAATGCCATTTGCAGCACCGTAGATGAGTCTAGAAGTAATCACGTGACTTGTAGTAAGTCAGAAAGTGAAAGACACATATCATATCATATCACTTATAGGTGTTACCTAAAAATGGATACCAGGGCAGATATTTCCACGGAGAAGGGCAATCACAGATTCATTAAACAAACTTATGGTTCACCAATGGAAAGGTGTGAGGATTGGTTTCATTACGATATCGGGGTTAACAGACATATACAAACACAGGTGACATATATAATCACCAAAGACCTACAGAATACCAAGAGAGGACTACTCAACATTCTGTCATAACGTACATGGGAAAAGGATCCCAGGAAGAACAGTCATCTGTATATGTGTAAAAGAACCACATCTTCCACACCTACAACAAGCCAAACATTGTAATCAAACTTGCTGTAATAAAAAATAAAAAATTAAATTAAAAACACGAACAAGAAGTAGTGAGACAAACGTGAGGGGCTTTCTCCTGGCACATTCCATTCTAAACTCCAATCTAGAACACCACTTCCACTGAGGCTCTCTTGCCCTAGTAAACAGATTTGGCAAGGGAGAACTGCTACCACCTTGTGGCCGTTTCACACAACAGCAGCTTTAATCCCAGCGCTAATGGTCAGTTGATATTCAAAATCATTGCAGGCCTGTAAATGACACCTGCCCTGAAAACAAATCCTGGGGTCACATATCGACCAAAAAATTCAAAGGACGTCCATATTTCAAAACGACCATTTCAAAAGGCATATTTTACGCACATTAGTGTTCTGCTTCTTTTCCTTTCTTTCCTTTTTTGTTAAAAAAACGGGAATGGAAAAAGGCATCCCTCAGGATGGGCGAAAATTATTGCAGACGAATCAATGGACAGAGGTTTAATCTCCAATATATATAAACAGCTCATGCAGCTTAATATTAAAAAAAACAAACAACCCAAACAAATGGGCAGAAGATCTAAAGAGACGTTTCTTCAAAGGAGACACAGAGATGGCCAAGACGCACATGAAAAGCTGCTCAACAGCACTAATTATTAGAGAAATGCAAATCAAAACTACAATGAGGTATCACCTCACACCTGTTAGAATCGGCATCATCAGAAAATCTACAAACAACCAATTCTGGGGAGGGTGTGGACAAAAGGAGCCCTCTTCCACTATTGGTGGGAATGTAAATTGATACAGTCACTATGGAGAACAGTATGGAGTTTCCTTAAAAAAACTAGAAATAGAATTACCATCTGATCCAGCAATCCCACTTCTGGGCATATACCCAGAGAAAACCGTATTTCAAAAAGGCACATTCACCACAATGTTCGTTGCAGCACTATTTACAATAGCCAGGTAATGGAAGCAACCTAAATGCCCACAGACAGATGAATGGATAAAGATGTGGTACATATATAAAATGGAATATGACTCGGCCATAAAAAGGAATGAAACTGGGTCATTTGTAGAGACATCGATGGATCGAGAGACTGTCATACAGAATGAAGTAAGTCAGAAAGAGGAAAACAAATATTGTATATTAATGCATATATGTGGAGCCTAAAAATGGTACAGATGAACTGGTTTGCAGGGAAGAAATAGAGACACAGAGGTAGAGAACAAACGTATGGACACCAAGTGTGGGAAGCCATGGGGTGGTGGTGGTGGGATGAGTTGGGAGATTGGGATTGACCTGTATACATGTATATGCATAAAATACATAACTAATAATAACGTGCTGTATAAAAAAATAAATAAAATTTCAAAATTTTAAAAAATAAAATTTAAAAATAAAACAGAAAAAATTCTTCGCATCACACAGATGTATTTATAGGAAAGAATTATTTCCATGCTTATATCTATAAATACATAAAAGGGGAAAAAAATCTAACTTGAACCATAAAAGAAAATAAAAACCTGAACCCAGGAGTTATACAGAGGAAAACCCTATCAGGGCACTTGCTCCAGTGGTAAACAATTCTGAAATTGGTCAGAGGTGGGGAACCATCTCCCATACAGCCAGCAACCCACCCCCCACGCAAGGAGCGTCGTCATTGCAAAGCTGGGGGTCCGTGCCGAGGCATCTGTGAGTAAACGTGAGCTGAGCCCCAGGCCAGCTGCTGCTGAACTGTCCCCACCCTTTCCAGGTAAAACACCTGAATATGTACAAGGGCTTGAAAGCCTAGAGGAAGGACCGTGGAGCCACACCAGCGACAGCACACAGGCCAACTTGGTGCCTGCAGGCCAGCCAGCGTGATCCTGGCCCCGGCGCTCTTCCAGAAGCTTTCCATTGCCTTGCCTGAGATACCCCTCCTGTCCCGGCCCCCACTGCTTTTTTCCTTCCTCATCTCTGTCCGGAGAGAAATTCCAGCGGAAGGTATGGGTGACACATCCTCTTCTTTACAGGCGGCAGCCTGGCAACTCCTGCAGAAAGGCCAGCAGAACCCCACTCACACCGGGCCACCCACAAAGCTGTGGCCCCTCACTCCCTCCCACCAGCACAGCCCTGAGACTGCTGACGGGGCAGAGAATATGGAGTCAGGCACAGCTTCAGGGGCTATTGCTGCCTGGAGCTCTGTTTATATTGACCTCAACGAGGCACAACTGGGGAGGGCGGGCCGGCAGGGTAAGGCTGCCCAGGTCAGCTAATCCACAACCCTCAGGGAATCACATTGTTGAAAATGGACCCCGCTAAGGCAGAAGAGATGCCAAGGAAAAAAAGGACACAATGCCATTTGCAGCACCGTAGATGAGTCTAGAAGTAATCACGTGACTTGTAGTAAGTCAGAAAGTGAAAGACACATATCATATCATATCACTTATAGGTGTTACCTAAAAATGGATACCAGGGCAGATATTTCCACGGAGAAGGGCAATCACAGATTCATTAAACAAACTTATGGTTCACCAATGGAACGGTGTGAGGATTGGTTTCATTACGATATCGGGGTTAACAGACATATACAAACACAGGTGACATATATAATCACCAAAGACCTACAGAATACCAAGAGAGGACTACTCAACATTCTGTCATAACGTACATGGGAAAAGGATCCCAGGAAGAACAGTCATCTGTATATGTGTAAAAGAACCATTTCTTCCACACCTACAACAAGCCAAACATTGTAATCAAACTTGCTGTAATAAAAAATAAAAAATTAAATTAAAAACTCGAACAAGAAGTAGTGAGACAAACGTGAGGGGCTTTCTCCTGGCACATTCCATTCTAAACTCCAATCTAGAACACCACTTCCACTGAGGCTCTCTTGCCCTAGTAACCAGATTTGGTAAGGGTGAACTGCTGCCACCTTGTGGCCGTTTCACACAACAGCAGCTTTAATCCCAACGCTAATGGTCAGTTGATATTCATAATCATTGCAGGCCTGTAAATGACACCTGCCCTGAAAACAAATCCTGGGGTCACATATCGACCAAAAAATTCAAAGGACGTCCATATTTCAAAACGACCGTTTCAAAAGGCATATTTTACGCACATTAGTGTTCTGCTTCTTTTCCTTTCTTTCCTTTTTTGTTAAAAAAAAACGGGAATGGAAAAAGGCATCCCTCAGGATGGGTGAAAATCGTTGCAAACGAATCCATGGACACAGGTTTAATCTCCAATATATATAAACAGCTCATGCAGCTTAATATTAAAAAAACAAACAACCCAAAAAAAATGGGCAGAAGATCTAAAGAGACGTTTCTTCAAAGGAGACACAGAGATGGCCAAGACGCACATGAAAAGCTGCTCAACAGCACTAATTATTAGAGAAATGCAAATCAAAACTACAATGAGGTATCACCTCACACCTGTTAGAATCGGCATCATCAGAAAATCTACAAACAACCAATTCTGGGGAGGGTGTGGACAAAAGGAGCCCTCTTCCACTATTGGTGGGAATGCAAATTGATACAGTCACTATGGAGAACAGTATGGAGTTTCCTTTAAAAATCTAGAAATAGAATTACCATCTGATCCAGCAATCCCACTTCTGGGCATATACCCAGAGAAAACCGTATTTCAAAAAGGCACATTCACCACAATGTTCGTTGCAGCACTATTTACAATAGCCAGGTAATGGAAGCAACCTAAATGCCCACAGACAGATGAATGGATAAAGATGTGGTACATATATAAAATGGAATATTACTCGGCCATAAAAAGGAATGAAACTGGGTCATTTGTAGAGACATCGATGGATCGAGAGACTGTCATACAGAATGAAGTAAGTCAGAAAGAGGAAAACAAATATTGTATATTCATGCATATATGTGGAGCCTAAAAATGGTACAGATGAACTGGTTTGCAGGGAAGAAAGAGACACAGAGGTAGAGATCAAACGTATGGACACCAAGTGTGGGAATCCATGGGGGGTGGTGGTGGTATGAGTTGGGAGTTTGGGATTGACCTGTATACATGTATATGCATAAAATACATAACTAATAATAACGTGCTGTTTAAAAAAATAAATAAAATTTCAAAATTTTAAAAAATAAAATTTAAAAATAAAACTGAAAAAATTTCTTCCCGTTCCACAGATGTATTTATAGGAATGAATTATTTCCAAGCTTATATCTATAAATACATAAAAGAGGAATAACATCTAACTTGAAACATAAAAGAAAAAAAAATTGAACCCACGAGTTATACAGAGGAAAACCCTATCACGGCACTTGCTCCAGTGTTAAACAATTCTGAAATTGGTCAGAGGTGGGGAACCATCTCCCATACAGACATCAACCCAACCCCCACGCAAGGAGCGTCCTCATTGCAAAGCTGGGGGACCGTGCCAAGGCATCTGTGAGTAAACGTGAGCTGAGCCCCAGGCCAGCTGCTGCTGAACTGTTCCCACCCTTTCCAGGTAAAACACCTGAATATGTACAAGGGCTTGAAAGCCTAGAGGAAGGACCGTGGAGCCACACCAGTGACAGCACGCAGGCCAACTTGGTGCCTGTAGGCCAGCCAGCGTGGTCCTGGAACCTGGCGCTCTTCCAGAAGCTTTCCATTGCCCTGCCTGAGATACCCCTACTGTCCCGGCCCCCACTGCTTTTTTCCTTCCTCATCTCTGTCCGGAGAGAAATTCCAGCGGAAGGTATGGGTGACACATCCTCTTCTTTACAGGCGGCAGCCTGGCAACGCCTGCAGAAAGGCCAGCAGAACCCCACTCACACCGGGCCACCCACAAAGCTGTGGCCCCTCACTCCCTCCCACCAGCACAGCCCCGAGACTGCTGACGGGGCAGAGAATATGGAGTCAGGCACAGCTTCAGGGGCTATTGCTGCCTGGAGTGCTGTTTATATTGACCTCAACGAGGCACACTTGGGGAGGGCGGGCCGGCAGTGTAAGGCTGCCCAGGTCAGCTAATCCACAACCCTCAGGGAATCACATTGTTGAAAATGGACCCCGCTAAGGCAGAAGAGAAGCCAAGGGAAAAAAGGACACAATGCCATTTGCAGCACCGTAGATGAGTCTAGAAGTAATCACGTGACTTGTAGTAAGTCAGAAAGTGAAAGACACATATCATATCATATCACTTAGAGGTGTTACCTAAAAATGGATACCAGGGCAGATATTTCCACGGAGAAGGGCAATCACAGATTCATTAAACAAACTTATGGTTCACCAATGGAAAGGTGTGAGGATTGGTTTCATTACGATATCGGGGTTAACAGACATATACAAACACAGGTGACATATATAATCACCAAAGACCTACAGAATACCAAGAGAGGGCTACTCAACATTCTGTCATAACGTACATGGGAAAAGGATCCCAAGAAGAACAGTCATCTGTATATGTGTAAAAGAACCACATCTTCCACACCTACAAGCCAAACATTGTAATCAAACTTGCTGTAATAAAAAATAAAAACTTAAATTAAAAACACGAACAAGAAGTAGTGAGACAAACGTGAGGGGCTTTCTCCTGGTACATTCCATTCTAAACTCCAATCTAGAACACCACGTCCACTGAGGCTCTCTTGCCCTAGTAACCAGATTTGGTAAGGGTGAACTGCTGCCACCTTGTGGCCGTTTCACACAACAGCAGCTTTAATCCCAATGCTAATGGTCAGTTGATATTCAAAATCATTGCAGGCCTGTAAATGACACCTGCCCTGAAAACAAATCCTGGGGTCACATATCGACCAAAAAATTCAAAGGACGTCCATATTTCAAAACGACCGTTTCAAAAGGCATATTTTACGCACATTAGTGTTCTGCTTCTTTTCCTTTCTTTCCTTTTTTGTTAAAAAAAACGGGAATGGAAAAAGGCATCCCTCAGGATGGGTGAAAATCGTTGCAAACTAATCAATGGACACAGGTTTAATCTCCAATATATATAAACAGCTCATGCTGCTTAATATTAAAAAAACAAACAACCCAAAAAAAATGGGCAGAAGATCTAAAGAGACGTTTCTTCAAAGGAGACACAGAGATGGCCAAGACGCACATGAAAAGCTGCTCAACAGCACTAATTATTAGAGAAATGCAAATCAAAACTACAATGAGGTATCACCTCACACCTGTTAGAATCGGCATCATCAGAAAATCTACAAACAACCAATTCTGGGGAGGGTGTGGACAAAAGGAGCCCTCTTCCACTATTGGTGGGAATGTAAATTGATACAGTCACTATGGAGAACAGTATGGAGTTTCCTTAAAAAAACTAGAAATAGAATTACCATCTGATCCAGCAATCCCACTTCTGGGCATATACCCAGAGAAAACCGTATTTCAAAAAGGCACATTCACCACAATGTTCGTTGCAGCACTATTTACAATAGCCAGGTAATGGAAGCAACCTAAATGCCCACAGACAGATGAATGGATAAAGATGTGGTACATATATAAAATGGAATATGACTCGGCCATAAAAAGGAATGAAACTGGGTCATTTGTAGAGACATCGATGGATCGAGAGACTGTCATACAGAATGAAGTAAGTCAGAAAGAGGAAAACAAATATTGTATATTAATGCATATATGTGGAGCCTAAAAATGGTACAGATGAACTGGTTTGCAGGGAAGAAATAGAGACACAGAGGTAGAGAACAAACGTATGGACACCAAGTGTGGGAAGCCATGGGGTGGTGGTGGTGGGATGAGTTGGAGTTTGGGATTGACTTGTATACATGTATATACATAAAATACATAACTAATAATAACGTGCTGTATAAAAAAATAAATAAAATTAAATTTCAAAATTTTAAAAAATAAAATTTAAAAATAAAACAGAAAAAATTATTCCCGTCACACAGATGTATTTATAGGAAAGAATTATTTCCATGCTTATATCTATAAATACATAAAAGGGGAATAAAATCTAACTTGAACCATAAAAGAAAAAAAAAACCTGAACCCAGGAGTTATACAGAGGAAAACCCTATCAGGGCACTTGCTCCAGTGGTAAACAATTCTGAAATTGGTCAGAGGTGGGGAACCATCTCCCATACAGCCAGCAACCCACCCCCCACGCAAGGAGCGTCCTCATTACAAAGCTGGGGGACCGTGCCGAGGCATCTGTGAGTAAACGTGAGCTGAGCCCCAGGCCAGCTGCTGCTGAACTGTTCCCACCCTTTCCAGGTAAAACACCTGAATATGTACAAGGGCTTGAAAGCCTAGAGGAAGGACCGTGGAGCCACACCAGCGACAGCACGCAGGCCAACTTGGTGCCTGCAGGCCAGCCAGCGTGGTCCTGGACCCTGGCGCTCTTCCAGAAGCTTTCCATTGCCCTGCCTGAGACACCCCTCCTGTCCCGGCCCCCACTGCTTTTTTCCTTCCTCACCTCTGTCCGGAGAGAAATTCCAGCGGAAGGTATGGGTGACACATCCTCTTCTTTACAGGCGGCAGCCTGGCAACTCCTGCAGAAAGGCCAGCAGAACCCCACTCACACCGGGCCACCCACAAAGCTGTGGCCCCTCACTCCCTCCCACCAGCACAGCCCTGAGACTGCTGACGGGGCAGAGAATATGGAGTCAGGCACAGCTTCAGGGGCTATTGCTGCCTGGAGCGCTGTTTATATTGACCTCAACGAGGCATACCTGGGGAGGGCGGGCCGGCAGGGTAAGGCTGCCCAGGTCAGCTAATCCACAACCCTCAGGGAATCACATTGTTGAAAATGGACCCCGCTAAGGCAGAAGAGAAGCCAAGGGAAAAAAGGACACAATGCCATTTGCAGCACCGTAGATGAGTCTAGAAGTAATCACGTGACTTGTAGTAAGTCAGAAAGTGAAAGACACATATCATATCATATCACTTGTAGGTGTTACCTAAAAATGGATAGCAGGGCAGATATTTCCACGGAGAAGGGCAATCACAGATTCATTAAACAAACTTATGGTTCACCAATGGAAAGGTGTGAGGATAGGTTTCATTACGATATCGGGGTTAACAGACATATACAAACACAGGTGACATATATAATCACCAAAGACCTACAGAATACCAAGAGAGGACTACTCAACATTCTGTCATAACGTACATGGGAAAAGGATCCCAAGAAGAACAGTCATCTGTATATGTGTAAAAGAACCACATCTTCCACACCTACAACAAGCCAAACATTGTAATCAAACTTGCTGTAATAAAAAATAAAAACTTAAATTAAAAACACGAACAAGAAGTAGTGAGACAAACGTGAGGGGCTTTCTCCTGGTACATTCCATTCTAAACTCCAATCTAGAACACCACTTCCACTGAGGCTCTCTTGCCCTAGTAACCAGATTTGGTAAGGGTGAACTGCTGCCACCTTGTGGCCGTTTCACACAACAGCAGCTTTAATCCCAATGCTAATGGTCAGTTGATATTCAAAATCATTGCGGGCCTGTAAATGACACCTGCCCTGAAAACAAATCCTGGGGTCACATATCGACCAAAAAATTCAAAGGACGTCCATATTTCAAAACGACCGTTTCAAAAGGCATATTTTACGCACATTAGTGTTCTGCTTCTTTTCCTTTCTTTCCTTTTTTGTTAAAAAAAACGGGAATGGAAAAAGGCATCCCTCAGGATGGGTGAAAATCGTTGCAAACGAATAAATGGACACAGGTTTAATCTCCAATATATATAAACAGCTCATGCAGCTTAATATTAAAAAAACAAACAACCCAAAAAAAATGGGCAGAAGATCTAAAGAGACGTTTCTTCAAAGGAGACACAGAGATGGCCAAGACGCACATGAAAAGCTGCTCAACAGCACTAATTATTAGAGAAATGCAAATCAAAACTACAATGAGGGGCTTCCATGGTGGCCCAGTGGTTGAGAGTCTGCCTGCCGATGCAGGGGACACGGGTTCGTGCCCTGGTGTGGGAGGATCCCACATGCCGTGGAGCGGCTGGGCCCGTGAACCAGGGCCCTGAGCCTGCGCGTTCGGAGCCTGTGCTCCGCAACGGGAGAGGCCACAACAGTGAGAGGCCCGTGTACCACAAAAAAAAAAAAAAAAAAAAAAAAAAACTACAATGAGGTATCACCTCACACCTGTTAGAATCGGCATCATCAGAAAATCTACAAACAACCAATTCTGGGGAGGGTGTGGACAAAAGGAGCCCTCTTCCACTATTGGTGGGAATGTAAATTGATACAGTCACTATGGAGAACAGTATGGAGTTTCCTTAAAAAAACTAGAAATAGACTTACCATCGGATCCAGCAATCCCACTTCTGGGCATATACCCAGAGAAAACCGTATTTCAAAAAGGCACATTCACCACAATGTTCGTTGCAGCACTATTTACAATAGCCAGGAAATGGAAGCAACCTAAATGCCCACAGACAGATGAATGGATAAAGATGTGGTACATATATAAAATGGAATATGACTCGGCCATAAAAAGGAATGAAACTGGGTCATTTGTAGAGACATTGATGGATCGAGAGACTGTCATACAGAATGAAGTAAGTCAGAAAGAGGAAAACAAATATTGTATATTAATGCATATATGTGGAGCCTAAAATTGGTACAGATGAACTAGTTTGCAGGGAAGAAATAGAGACACAGAGGTAGAGAACAAACGTATGGACACCAAGTGTGGGAAGCCATGGGGTGGTGGTGGTGGGATGAGTTGGGAGATTTGGATTGACCTGTATACATGTATATGCATAAAATACATAAATAATAATAACGTGCTGTATAAAAACATAAATAAAATTAAATTTCAAAATTTTAAAAAATAAAATTTGAAAATAAAACAGAAAAAATTCTTACCATCACACAGATATATTTATAGGAATGAATTATTTCCGTGCTTATATTTATAAATACATAAAAGATGAATAAAATCTAACTTGAACCAAAAAAGAAAAAAAAATTGAACCCACGAGTTATACAGAGGAAAACCCTATCTCGGCACTTGCTCCAGCGGTAAACAATTCTGAAATTGGTCAGAGGTGGGGAACCAGCTCCCATAGAGCCAGCCACCCACCCCCCACACAAGGAGCGTCCTCATTGAAAAGCTGGGGGACCGTGCCGAGGCATCTGTGAGTAAACGTGAGCTGAGCCCCAGGCCAGCTGCTTCTGATCTGTTCCCACCCTTTCCAGGTAAAACACCTGAATATGTACAAGGGCTTGAAAGCCTAGAGGAAGGACCGTGGAGCCACAGCAGCGACAGCACGCAGGCCAACTTGGTGCCTGCAGGCCAGCCAGCATGGTCCTGGCCCCTGGCGCTCTTCCAGAAGCTTTCCATTGCCCTGCCTGAGATACCCCTCCTGTCCCGGCCCCCACTGCTTTTTTCCTTCCTCACCTCTGTCCGGAGAGAAATTCCAGCGGAAGGTATGGGTGACACATCCTCTTCTTTACAGGCGGCAGCCTGGCAACTCCTGCAGAAAGGCCAGCAGAACCCCACTCACACCGGGCCACCCACAAAGCTGTGGCCCCTCACTCCCTCCCACCAGCACAGCCCCGAGACTGCTGACGGGGCAGAGAATATGGAGTCAGGCACAGCTTCAGGGGCTATTGCTGCCTGCAGCTCTGTTTATATTGACCTCAACGAGGCACACCTGGGGAGGGCGGGCCGGCAGGGTAAGGCTGCCCAGGTCAGCTAATCCACAACCCTCAGGGAATCACATTGTTGAAAATGGACCCCGCTAAGGCAGAAGAGAAGCCAAGGGAAAAAAGGACACAATGCCATTTGCAGCACCGTAGATGAGTCTAGAAGTAATCACGTGACATGTAGTAAGTCAGAAAGTGAAAGACACATATCATATCATATCACTTATAGGTGTTACCTAAAAATGGATACCAGGGCAGATATTTCCACGGAGAAGGGCAATCACAGATTCATTAAACAAACTTATGGTTCACCAATGGAAAGGTGTGAGGATAGGTTTCATTACTATATCGGGGTTAACAGACATATACAAACACAGGTGACATATATAATCACCAAAGACCTACAGAATACCAAGAGAGGACTACGCAACATTCTGTCATAACGTACATGGGAAAAGGATCCCAAGAAGAACAGTCATCTGTATATGTGTAAAAGAACCACATCTTCCACACCTACAACAAGCCAAACATTGTAATCAAACTTGCTGTAATAAAAACTAAAAAATTAAATTAAAAACACGAACAAGAAATAGTGAGACAAACGTGAGGGGCTTTCTCCTGGCACATTCCATTCTAAACTCCAATCTAGAACACCACTTCCACTGAGGCTCTCTTGCCCTAGTAACCAGATTTGGTAAGGGAGAACTGCTGCCACCTTGTGGCCGTTTCACACAACAGCAGCTTTAATCCCAACGCTAATGGTCAGTTGATATTCAAAATCATTGCGGGCCTGTAAATGACACCTGCCCTGAAAACAAATCCTGGGGTCACATATCGACCAAAAAATTCAAAGGACGTCCATATTTCAAAACGACCGTTTCAAAAGGCATATTTTACGCACATTAGTGTTCTGCTTCTTTTCCTTTCTTTCCTTTTTTGTTAAAAAAAACGGGAATGGAAAAAGGCATCCCTCAGGATGGGTGAAAATCGTTGCAAACGAATCAATGGACACAGGTTTAATCTCCAATATATATAAACAGCTCATGCAGCTTAATATTAAAAAAACAAACAACCCAAAAAAAAATGGGCAGAAGATCTAAAGAGACGTTTCTTCAAAGGAGACAGAGATGGCCAAGACGCACATGAAAAGCTGCTCAACAGCACTAATTATTAGAGAAATGCAAATCAAAACTACAATGAGGTATCACCTCACACCTGTTAGAATCGGCATCATCAGAAAATCTACAAACAACCAATTCTGGGGAGGGTGTGGACAAAAGGAGCCCTCTTCCACTATTGGTGGGAATGTAAATTGATACAGTCACTATGGAGAACAGTATGGAGTTTCCTTAAAAAAACTAGAAATAGAATTACCATCGGATCCAGCAATCCCACTTCTGGGCATATACCCAGAGAAAACCGTATTTCAAAAAGGCACATTCACCACAATGTTCGTTGCAGCACTATTTACAATAGCCAGGTAATGGAAGCAACCTAAATGCCCACAGACAGATGAATGGATAAAGATGTGGTACATATATAAAATGGAATATGACTCGGCCATAAAAAGGAATGAAACTGGGTCATTTGTAGAGACATCGATGGATCGAGAGACTGTCATACAGAATGAAGTAAGTCAGAAAGAGGAAAACAAATATTGTATATTAATGCATATATGTGGAGCCTAAAAATGGTACAGATGAACTGGTTTGCAGGGAAGAAATAGAGACACAGAGGTAGAGAACAAACGTATGGACACCAAGTGTGGGAAGCCATGGGGTGGTGGTGGTGGGATGAGTTGGGAGATTGGGATTGACCTGTATACATGTATATGCATAAAATACATAACTAATAATAACGTGCTGTATAAAAACATAAATAAAATTAAATTTCAAAATTTTAAAAAATAAAATTTAAAAATAAAACAGAAAAAATTCTTCCCATCACACAGATGTATTTATAGGAAAGAATTATTTCCATGCTTATATCTATAAATACATAAAAGGGGAATAAAATCTAACTTGAACCATAAAAGAAAAAAAAAAACCTGAACCCAGGAGTTATACAGACGAAAACCCTATCAGGGCACTTGCTCCAGTGGTAAACAATTCTGAAATTGGTCAGAGGTGGGGAACCATCTCCCATACAGCCAGCAACCCACCCCCCACACAAGGAGCGTCCTCATTGCAAAGCTGGGGGACCGTGCCGAGGCATCTGTGAGTAAACGTGAGCTGAGCCCCAGGCCAGCTGCTGCTGAACTGTTCCCACCCTTTCCAGGTAAAACACCTGAATATGTACAAGGGCTTGAAAGCCTAGAGGAAGGACCGTGGAGCCACACCAGCGACAGCACGCAGGCCAACTTGGTGCCTGCAGGCCAGCCAGCGTGGTCCTGGACCCTGGCGCTCTTCCAGAAGCTTTCCATTGGCCTGCCTGAGATACCCCTCCTCTCCCGGACCTCACTGCTTTTTTCCTTCCTCACCTCTGTCCGAAGAGAAATTCCAGCGGAAGGTATGGGTGACACATCCTCTTCTTTACAGGCGGCAGCCTGGCAACTCCTGCAGAAAGGCCAGCAGAACCCCACTCACACCGGGCCACCCACAAAGCTGTGGCCCCTCACTCCCTCCCACCAGCACAGCCCCGAGACTGCTGACGGGGCAGAGAATATGGAGTCAGGCACAGCTTCAGGGGCTATTGCTGCCTGGAGCGCTGTTTATATTGACCTCAAGGAGGCACACCTGTGGAGGGCGGGCCGGCAGGGTAAGGCTGCCCAGGTCAGCTAATCCACAACCCTCAGGGAATCACATTGTTGAAAATGGACCCCGCTAAGGCAGAAGAGAAGCCAAGGGAAAAAAGGACACAATGCCATTTGCAGCACCGTAGATGAGTCTAGAAGTAATCACGTGACTTGTAGTAAGTCAGAAAGTGAAAGACACATATCATATCATATCACTTATAGGTGTTACCTAAAAATGGATACCAGGGCAGATATTTCCACGGAGAAGGGCAATCACAGATTCATTAAACAAACTTATGGTTCACCAATGGAAAGGTGTGAGGATTGGTTTCATTATGATATCTTGGTTAACAGACATATACAAACACAGGTGACATATATAATCACCAAAGACCTACAGAATACCAAGAGAGGACTACTCAACATTCTGTCATAACGTACATGGGAAAAGGATCCCAAGAAGAACAGTCATCTGTATATGTGTAAAAGAACCACATCTTCCACACCTACAACAAGCCAAACATTGTAATCAAACTTGCTATAATAAAAAATAAAAACTTAAATTAAAAACACGAACAAGAAGTAGTGAGACAAACGTGAGGGGCTTTCTCCTGGTACATTCCATTCTAAACTCCAATCTAGAACACCACTTCCACTGAGGCTCTCTTGCCCTAGTAACCAGATTTGGTAAGGGTGAACTGCTGCCACCTTGTGGCCGTTTCACACAACAGCAGCTTTAATCCCAACGCTAATGGTCAGTTGATATTCAAAATCATTGCAGGCCTGTAAATGACACCTGCCCTGAAAACAAATCCTGGGGTCACATATCGACCAAAAAATTCAAAGGACGTCCATATTTCAAAACGACCGTTTCAAAAGGCATATTTTACGCACATTAGTGTTCTGCTTCTTTTCCTTTCTTTCCTTTTTTGTTAAAAAAAACGGGAATGGAAAAAGGCATCCCTCAGGATGGGTGAAAATCGTTGCAAACGAATCAATGGACACAGGTTTAATCTCCAATATATATAAACAGCTCATGCAGCTTAATATTAAAAAAACAAACAACCCAAAAAAAATGGGCAGAAGATCTAAAGAGACGTTTCTTCAAAGGAGACACAGAGATGGCCAAGACGCACATGAAAAGCTGCTCAACAGCACTAATTATTAGAGAAATGCAAATCAAAACTACAATGAGGTATCACCTCACACCTGTTAGAATCGGCATCATCAGAAAATCTACAAACAACCAATTCTGGGGAGGGTGTGGACAAAAGGAGCCCTCTTCCACTATTGGTGGGAATGTAAATTGATACAGACACTATGGAGAACAGTATGGAGTTTCCTTAAAAAAACTAGAAATAGAATTACCATCTGATCCAGCAATCCCACTTCTGGGCATATACCCAGAGAAAACCGTATTTCAAAAAGGCACATTCACCACAATGTTCGTTGCAGCACTATTTACAATAGCCAGGTAATGGAAGCAACCTAAATGCCCACAGACAGATGAATGGATAAAGATGTGGTACATATATAAAATGGAATATGACTCGGCCATAAAAAGGAATGAAACTGGGTCATTTGTAGAGACATCGATGGATCGAGAGACTGTCATACAGAATGAAGTAAGTCAGAAAGAGGAAAACAAATATTGTATATTAATGCATATATGTGGAGCCTAAAAATGGTACAGATGAACTGGTTTGCAGGGAAGAAATAGAGACACAAAGGTAGAGAACAAACGTATGGACACCAAGTGTGGGAAGCCATGGGGTGGTGGTGGTGGGATGAGTTGGGAGATTGGGATTGACCTGTATACATGTATATGCATAAAATACATAACTAATAATAACGTGCTGTATAAAAACATAAATAAAATTAAATTTCAAAATTTTAAAAAATAAAATTTAAAAATAAAACAGAAAAAATTCTTCCCATCACACAGATGTATTTATAGGAAAGAATTATTTCCATGCTTATATCTATAAATACATAAAAGGGGAATAAAATCTAACTTGAACCATAAAAGAAAAAATAAACCTGAACCCAGGAGTTATACAGAGGAAAACCCTATCAGGGCACTTGCTCCAGTGGTAAACAATTCTGAAATTGGTCAGAGGTGGGGAACCATCTCCCATACAGCCAGCCACCCAACCCCCACACAAGGAGCGTCCTCATTGAAAAGCTGGGGGACCGTGCCGAGGCATCTGTGAGTAAACGTGAGCTGAGCCCCAGGCCAGCTGCTTCTGATCTGTTCCCACCCTTTCCAGGTAAAACACCTGAATATGTACAAGGGCTTGAAAGCCTAGAGGAAGGACCGTGGAGCCACACCAGCGACAGCACGCAGGCCAACTTGGTGCCTGCAGGCCAGCCAGCGTGGTCCTGGCCCCGGGCGCTCTTCCAGAAGCTTTCCATTGCCCTGCCTGAGATACCCCTCCTGTCCCGGCCCCCACTGCTTTTTTCCTTCCTCACCTCTGTCCGGAGAGAAATTCCAGCGGAAGGTATGGGTGACACATCCTCTTCTTTACAGGCGGCAGCCTGGCAACTCCTGCAGAAAGGCCAGCAGAACCCCACTCACACCGGGCCACCCACAAAGCTGTGGCCCCTCACTCCCTCCCACCAGCACAGCCCCGAGACTGCTGACGGGGCAGAGAATATGGAGTCAGGCACAGCTTCAGGGGCTATTGCTGCCTGGAGCGCTGTTTATATTGACCTCAAGGAGGCACACCTGGGGAGGGCGGGCCGGCAGGGTAAGGCTGCCCAGGTCAGCTAATCCATAACCCTCAGGGAATCACATTGTTGAAAATGGACCCCGCTAAGGCAGAAGAGAAGCCAAGGGAAAAAAGGACACAATGCCATTTGCAGCACCGTAGATGAGGCTAGAAGTAATCACGTGACTTGTAGTAAGTCAGAAAGTGAAAGACACATATCATATCATATCACTTAGAGGTGTTACCTAAAAATGGATACCAGGGCAGATATTGCCACGGAGAAGGGCAATCACAGATTCATTAAACAAACTTATGGTTCACCAATGGAAAGGTGTGAGGATTGGTTTCATTACGATATCGGGGTTAACAGACATATACAAACACAGGTGACATATATAATCACCAAAGACCTACAGAATACCAAGAGAGGACTACTCAACATTCTGTCATAACGTACATGGGAAAAGGATCCCAAGAAGAACAGTCATCTGTATATGTGTAAAAGAACCACATCTTCCACACCTACAACAAGCCAAACATTGTAATCAAACTTGCTGTAATAAAAAATAAAAACTTAAATTAAAAACACGAACAAGAAGTAGTGAGACAAACGTGAGGGGCTTTCTCCTGGTACATTCCATTCTAAACTCCAATGTAGAACACCACTTCCACTGAGGCTCTCTTGCCCTAGTAACCAGATTTGGTAAGGGTGAACTGCTGCCACCTTGTGGCCGTTTCACACAACAGCAGCTTTAATCCCAACGCTAATGGTCAGTTGATATTCAAAATCATTGCAGGCCTGTAAATGACACCTGCCCTGAAAACAAATCCTGGGGTCACATATCGACCAAAAAATTCAAAGGACGTCCATATTTCAAAACGACCGTTTCAAAAGGCATATTTTATGCACATTAGTGTTCTGCTTCTTTTCCTTTCTTTCCTTTTTTGTTAAAAAAAACGGGAATGGAAAAAGGCATCCCTCAGGATGGGTGAAAATCATTGCAAACGAATCAATGGACACAGGTTTAATCTCCAATATATATAAACAGCTCATGCAGCTTAATATTAAAAAAAACAAACAACCCCCAAAAAAATGGGCAGAAGATCTAAAGAGACGTTTCTTCAAAGGAGACACAGAGAGGGCCAAGATGCACATGAAAAGCTGCTCAACAGCACTAATTATTAGAGAAATGCAAATCAAAACTACAATGAGATATCACCTCACACCTGTTAGAATCGGCATCATCAGAAAATCTACAAACAACCAATTCTGGGGAGGGTGTGGACAAAAGGAGCCCTCTTCCACTATTGGTGGGAATGTAAATTGATACAGTCACTATGGAGAACAGTATGGAGTTTCCTTAAAAAAACTAGAAATAGAATTACCGTCTGATCCAGCAATCCCACTTCTGGGCATATACCCAGAGAAAACCGTATTTCAAAAAGGCACATTCACCACAATGTTCGTTGCAGCACTATTTACAATAGCCAGGTAATGGAAGCAACCTAAATGCCCACAGACAGATGAATGGATAAAGATGTGGTACATATATAAAATGGAATATGACTCGGCCCTAAAAAGGAATGAAACTGGGTCATTTGTAGAGACATCGATGGATCGAGAGACTGTCATACAGAATGAAGTAAGTCAGAAAGAGGAAAACAAATATTGTATATTAATGCACATATGTGGAGCCTAAAAATGGTACAGATGACCTGGTTTGCAGGGAAGAAATAGAGACACAGAGGTAGAGAACAAACGTATGGACACCAAGTGTGGGAAGCCATGGGGTGGTGGTGGTGGGATGAGTTGGGAGTTTGGGATTGACCTGTATACATGTATATACATAAAATACATAACTAATAATAACGTGCTGTATAAAAAAATAAATAAAATTAAATTTCAAAATTTTAAAAAATAAAATTTAAAAATAAAACAGAAAAAATTCTTCCCATCACACAGATGTATTTATAGGAAAGAATTATTTCCATGCTTATATCTATAAATACATAAAAGGGGAATAAAATCTAACTTGAACCAAAAAAGAAAAAAAAAAACCTGAACCCAGGAGTTATACAGAGGAAAACCCTATCAGGGCACTTGCTCCAGCGGTAAACAATTCTGAAATTGGTCAGAGGTGGGGAACCATCTCCCATACAGCCAGCAACCCACACCCCACGCAAGGAGCGTCCTCATTGCAAAGCTGGGGGACCGTGCCGAGGCATCTGTGAGTAAACGTGAGCTGATCCCCAGGCCAGCTGCTGCTGAACTGTTCCCACCCTTTCCAGGTAAAACACCTGAATATGTACAAGGGCTTGAAAGCCTAGAGGAAGGACCGTGGAGCCACACCAGTGACAGCACGCAGGCCAACTTGGTGCCTGCAGGCCAGCCAGCATTGTCCTGGACCCTGGTGCTATTCCAGAAGCTTTCCATTGCCCTGCCTGAGATACCCCTCCTGTCCCGGACCCCACTGCTTTTTTCCTTCCTCACCTCTGTCCGGAGAGAAATTCCAGCGGAAGGTATGGGTGACACATCCTCTTCTTTACAGGCGGCAGCCTGGCAACTCCTGCAGAAACGCCAGCAGAACACCACTCACACCGGGCCACCCACAAAGCTGTGGCCCCTCACTACCTCCCACCAGCACAGCCCCGAGACTGCTGACGGGGCAGCAAATATGGAGTCAGGCACAGCTTCAGGGGCTATTGCTGCCTGGAGCGCTGTTTATATTGACCTCAACGAGGCACACCTGGGGAGGGCGGGCCGGCAGGGTAAGGCTGCCCAGGTCAGCTAATCCACAACCCTCAGGGAATCACATTGTTGAAAATGGACCCCGCTAAGGCAGAAGAGAAGCCAAGGGAAAAAAGGACACAATGCCATTTGCAGCACCGTAGATGTGTCTAGAAGTAATCACGTGACTTGTAGTAAGTCAGAAAGTGAAAGACACATATCATATTATATCACTTGTAGGTGTTACCTAAAAATGGATACCAGGGCAGATATTTCCACGGAGAAGGGCAATCACAGATTCATTAAACAAACTTATGGTTCACCAATGGAAAGGTGTGAGGATTGGTTTCATTACGATATCGGGGTTAACAGACATATACAAACACAGGTGACATATATAATCACCAAAGACCTACAGAATACCAAGAGAGGACTACTCAACATTCTGTCATAACGTACATGGGAAAAGGATCCCAAGAAGAACAGTCATCTGTATATGTGTAAAAGAACCACATCTTCCACACCTACAACAAGCCAAACATTGTAATCAAACTTGCTGTAATAAAAAATAAAAACTTAAATTAAAAACACGAACAAGAAGTAGTGAGACAAACGTGAGGGGCTTTCTCCTGGTACATTCCATTCTAAACTCCAATGTAGAACACCACTTCCACTGAGGCTCTCTTGCCCTAGTAACCAGATTTGGTAAGGGTGAACTGCTGCCACCTTGTGGCCGTTTCACACAACAGCAGCTTTAATCCCAACGCTAATGGTCAGTTGATATTCAAAATCATTGCAGGCCTGTAAATGACACCTGCCCTGAAAACAAATCCTGGGGTCACATATCGACCAAAAAATTCAAAGGACGTCCATATTTCAAAACGACCGTTTCAAAAGGCATATTTTACGCACATTAGTGTTCTGCTTCTTTTCCTTTCTTTCCTTTTTTGTTAAAAAAAACGGGAATGGAAAAAGGCATCCCTCAGGATGGGTGAAAATCGTTGCAAACGAATCAATGGACACAGGTTTAATCTCCAATATATATAAACAGCTCATGCAGCTTAATATTAAAAAAACAAACAACCCCAAAAAAATGGGCAGAAGATCTAAAGAGACGTTTCTTCAAAGGAGACACAGAGATGGCCAAGACGCACATGAAAAGCTGCTCAACAGCACTAATTATTAGAGAAATGCAAATCAAAACTACAATGAGGTATCACCTCACAGCTGTTAGAATCAGCATCATCAGAAAATCTACAAACAACCAATTCTGGGGAGGGTGTGGACAAACGGAGCCCTCTTCCACTATTGGTGGGAATGTAAATTGATACAGTCACTATGGAGAACAGTATGGAGTTTCCTTAAAAAAACTAGAAATAGAATTACCATCTGATCCAGCAATCCCACTTCTGGGCACATACTCCGAGAAAACCGTATTTCAAAAAGGCACATTCACCACAATGTTCGTTGCAGCACTATTTACAATAGCCAGGTAATGGAAGCAACCTAAATGCCCACAGACAGATGAATGGATAAAGATGTGGTACATATATAAAATGGAATATGACTCGGCCCTAAAAAGGAATGAAACTGGGTCATTTGTAGAGACATCGATGGATCGAGAGACTGTCATACAGAATGAAGTAAGTCAGAAAGAGGAAAACAAATATTGTATATTAATGCATATATGTGGAGCCTAAAAATGGTACAGATGAACTGGTTTGCAGGGAAGAAATAGAGACACAGAGGTAGAGAACAAACGTATGGACACCAAGTGTGGGAATCCATGGGGTGGTGGTGGTGGGATGAGTTGGGAGATTGGGATTGACCTGTATACATGTATATGCATAAAATACATAACTAATAATAACGTGCTGTATAAAAACATAAATAAAATTAAATTTCAAAATTTTAAAAAATAAAATTTAAAAATAAAACAGAAAAAATTCTTCCCGTCACACAGATGTATTTATAGGAATGAATTATTTCCATGCTTATATTTATAAATACATAAAAGAGGAATAAAATCTAACTTGAACCAAAAAAGAAAAAAAAATTGACCCACGAGTTTTACAGAGGAAAAACCTATCAGGGCACTTGCTCCAGCGGTAAACAATTCTGAAATTGGTCAGAGGTGGGGAACCATCTCCCATACAGCCAGCCACCCAACCCCCACACAAGGAGCGTCCTCACTGAAAAGCTGGGGGACCGTGCCGAGGCATCTGTGAGTAAACGTGAGCTGAGCCCCAGGCCAGCTGCTTCTGATCTGTTCCCACCCTTTCCAGGTAAAACACCTGAATATGTACAAGGGCTTGAAAGCCTAGAGGAAGGACCGTGGAGCCACACCAGTGACAGCACGCAGGCCAACTTGGTGCCTGCAGGCCAGCCAGCGTGGTCCTGGCCCCGGGCGCTCTTCCAGAAGCTTTCCATTGCCCTGCCTGAGATACCCCTCCTGTCCCGGACCTCACTGCTTTTTTCCTTCCTCACCTCTGTCCGGAGAGAAATTCCAGCGGAAGGTATGGGTGACACATCCTCTTCTTTACAGGCGGCAGCCTGGCAACTCCTGCAGAAAGGCCAGCAGAACCCCACTCACACCGGGCCACCCACAAAGCTGTGGCCCCTCACTCCCTCCCACCAGCACAGCCCCGAGACTGCTGACGGGGCAGAGAATATGGAGTCAGGCACAGCTTCAGGGGCTATTGCTGCCTGGAGTGCTGTTTATATTGACCTCAACGAGGCACACCTGGGGAGGGCGGGCCGGCAGGGTAAGGCTGCCCAGGTCAGCTAATCCACAACCCTCAGGGAATCACATTGTTGAAAATGGACCCCGCTAAGGCAGAAGAGAAGCCAAGGGAAAAAAGGACACAATGCCATTTGCAGCACCGTAGATGAGTCTAGAAGTAATCACGTGACTTGTAGTAAGTCAGAAAGTGAAAGACACATATCATATCATATCACTTATAGGTGTTACCTAAAAATGGATACCAGGGCAGATATTTCCACGGAGAAGGGCAATCACAGATTCATTAAACAAACTTATGGTTCACCAATGGAAAGGTGTGAGGATTGGTTTCATTACGATATCGGGGTTAACAGACATATACAAACACAGGTGACATATATAATCACCAAAGACCTACAGAATACCAAGAGAGGGCTACTCAACATTCTGTCATAACGTACATGGGAAAAGGATCCCAAGAAGAACAGTCATCTGTATATGTGTAAAAGAACCACATCTTCCACACCTACAACAAGCCAAACATTGTAATCAAACTTGCTGTAATAAAAAATAAAAAATTAAATTAAAAACACGAACAAGAAGTAGTGAGACAAACGTGAGGGGCTTTCTCCTGGTACATTCCATTCTAAACTCCAATCTGGAACACCACTTCCACTGAGGCTCTCTTGCCCTAGTAACCAGATTTGGTAAGGTTGAACAGCTGCCACCTTGTGGCCGTTTCACACAACAGCAGCTTTAATCCCAACGCTAAAGGTCAGTTGATATTCAAAATCATTGCAGGCCTGTAAATGACACCTGCCCTGAAAACAAATCCTGGGGTCACATATCGACCAAAAATTTCAAAGGATGTCCATATTTCAAAACGACCGTTTCAAAAGGCATATTTTACGCACATTAGTGTTCTGCTTCTTTTCCTTTCTTTCCTTTTTTGTTAAAAAAAACGGGAATGGAAAAAGGCATCCCTCAGGATGGGTGAAAATCGTTGCAAACGAATCAATGGACACAGGTTTAATCTCCAATATATATAAACAGCTCATGCACCTTAATATTAAAAAAAACAAACCACCCAAAAAAAAATGGGCAGAAGATCTAAAGAGACGTTTCTTCAAAGGAGACACAGAGATGGCCAAGACGCACAAGAAAAGCTGCTCAACAGCACTAATTATTAGAGAAATGCAAATCAAAACTACAATGAGGTATCACCTCACACCTGTTAGAATCGGCATCATCAGAAAATCTACAAACAACCAATTCTGGGGAGGGTGTGGACAAAAGGAGCCCTCTTCCACTATTGGTGGGAATGTAAATTGATACAGTCACTATGGAGAACAGTATGGAGTTTCCTTAAAAAAACT
The DNA here is from genome assembly GCF_964341445.2 of Mesoplodon mirus. NCBI lineage: Eukaryota > Metazoa > Chordata > Mammalia > Artiodactyla > Ziphiidae > Mesoplodon > Mesoplodon mirus. The sequence continues at coordinate 3,471,677 of NW_028295810.1, forward strand.
AGAAATAGAATTACCATCTGATCCAGCAATCCCACTTCTGGGCATATACCCAGAGAAAACTGTATTTCAAAAAGGCACATTCACCACAATGTTCGTTGCAGCACTATTTACAATAGCCAGGTAATGGAAGCAACCTAAATGCCCACAGACAGATGAATGGAAAAAGATGTGGTACATATATAAAATGGAATATGACTCGGCCATAAAAAGGAATGAAACTGGGTCATTTGTAGAGACATCGATGGATCGAGAGACTGTCATACAGAATGAAGTAAGTCAGAAAGAGGAAAACAAATATTGTATATTAATGCATATATGTGGAGCCTAAAAATGGTACAGATGAACTGGTTTGCAGGGAAGAAATAGAGACACAGAGGTAGAGAACAAACGTATGGACACCAAGTGTGGGAAGCCATGGGGTGGTGGTGGTGGGATGAGTTGGGAGTTTGGGATTGACCTGTATACATGTATATAGATAAAATACATAACTAATAATAACGTGCGGTATAAAAAAATAAATAAAATTAAATTTCAAAATTTTAAAAAATAAAATTTAAAAATAAAACAGAAAAAAGTTCTTCCCGTCACACAGATGTATTTATAGGAAAGAATTATTTCCATGCTTATATCTATAAATACATAAAAGGGGAATAAAATCTAACTTGAACCATAAAAGAAAAAAAAAACCTGAACCCAGGAGTTATACAGAGGAAAACCCTATCAGGGCACTTGCTCCAGTGGTAAACAATTCTGAAATTGGTCAGAGGTGGGGAACCATCTCCCATACAGCCAGCAACCCACCCCCGACGCAAGGAGCGTCCTCATTGCAAAGCTGGGGTACCGTGCCGAGGCATCTGTGAGTAAACGTGAGCTGAGCCCCAGGCCAGCTGCTGCTGAACTGTTCCCACCCTTTCCAGGTAAAACACCTGAATATGTACAAGGGCTTGAAAGCCTAGAGGAAGGACCGTGGAGCCACACCAGTGACAGCACGCAGGCCAACTTGGTGCCTGCAGGCCAGCCAGCGTGGTCCTGGACCCTGGTGCTCTTCCAGAAGCTTTCCATTGCCCTGCCTGAGATACCCCTCCTGTCCCGGACCCCACTGCTTTTTTCCTTCCTCACCTCTGTCCGGAGAGAAATTCCAGCGGAAGGTATGGGTGACACATCCTCTTCTTTACAGGCGGCAGCCTGGCAACTCCTGCAGAAAGGCCAGCAGAACCCCACTCACACCGGGCCACCCACAAAGCTGTGGCCCCTCACTCCCTCCCACCAGCACAGCCCCGAGACTGCTGACGGGGCAGAGAATATGGAGTCAGGCACAGCTTCAGGGGCTATTGCTGCCTGGAGCGCTGTTTATATTGACCTCAACGAGGCACACCTGGGGAGGGCGGGCCGGCAGGGTAAGGCTGCCCAGGTCAGCTAATCCACAACCCTCAGGGAATCACATTGTTGAAAATGGACCCCGCTAAGGCAGAAGATAAGCCAAGGGAAAAAAGGACACAATGCCATTTGCAGCACCGTAGATGAGTCTAGAAGTAATCACGTGACTTGTAGTAAGTCAGAAAGTGAAAGACACATATCATATCATATCACTTAGAGGTGTTACCTAAAAATGGATACCAGGGCAGATATTTCCACGGAGAAGGGCAATCACAGATTCATTAAACAAACTTATGGTTCACCAATGGAAAGGTGTGAGGATTGGTTTCATTACGATATCGGGGTTAACAGACATATACAAACACAGGTGACATATATAATCACCAAAGACCTACAGAATACCAAGAGAGGACTACTCAACATTCTGTCATAATGTACATGGGAAAAGGATCCCAAGAAGAACAGTCATCTGTATATGTGTAAAAGAACCACATCTTCCACACCTACAACAAGCCAAACATTGTAATCAAACTTGCTGTAATAAAAAATAAAAACTTAAATTAAAAACACGAACAAGAAGTAGTGAGACAAACGTGAGGGGCTTTCTCCTGGTACATTCCATTCTAAACTCCAATCTAGAACACCACTTCCACTGAGGCTCTCTTGCCCTAGTAACCAGATTTGGTAAGGGTGAACTGCTGCCACCTTGTGGCCGTTTCACACAACAGCAGCTTTAATCCCAACGCTAATGGTCAGTTGATATTCAAAATCATTGCAGGCCTGTAAATGACACCTGCCCTGAAAACAAATCCTGGGGTCACATATCGACCAAAAAATTCAAAGGACGTCCATATTTCAAAACGACCATTTCAAAAGGCATATTTTACGCACATTAGTGTTCTGCTTCTTTTCCTTTCTTTCCTTTTTTGTTAAAAAAAACGGGAATGGAAAAAGGCATCCCTCAGGATGGGTGAAAATCGTTGCAAACGAATCAATGGACACAGGTTTAATCTCCAATATATATAAACAGCTCATGCAGCTTAATATTAAAAAAACAAACATCCCAAAAAAAATGGTAAGAAGATCTAAAGAGACGTTTCTTCAAAGGAGACACAGAGATGTCCAAGACGCACATGAAATGCTGCTCAACAGCACTAATCATTAGAGAAATGCAAAGCAAAACTACAATGAGGTATCACCTCACACCTGTTAGAATCGGCATCATCAGAAAATCTACAAACAACCAATTCTGGGGAGGGTGTGGACAAAAGGAGCCCTCTTCCACTATTGGTGGGAATGTAAATTGATACAGTCACTATGGAGAACAGTATGGAGTTTCCTTAAAAACATTAGAAATAGAATTACCATCTGATCCAGCAATCCCACTTCTGGGCATATACCCAGAGAAAACCGTATTTCAAAAAGGCACATTCACCACAATGTTCGTTGCAGCACTATTTACAATAGCCAGGTAATGGAAGCAACCTAAATGCCCACAGACAGATGAATGGATAAAGATGTGGTACATATATAAAATGGAGTATTACTCAACCACATAAAGGAATGAAACTGGGTCATTTGTAGAGACATCGATGGATCGAGAGACTGTCATACAGAATGAAGTAAGTCAGAAAGAGGAAAACAAATATTGTATATTAATGCATATATGTGGAGCCTAAAAATGGTACAGATGAACTGGTTTGCAGGGAAGAAATAGAGACACAGAGGTAGAGAACAAACATATGGACACCAAGGTTGGGAATCCATGGGGTGGTGGTGGTGGGATGATTTGGGAGATTGGGATTGACCTGTATACATGTATATGCATAAAATACATAACTAATAATAACGTACTGTATAAAAACATAAATAAAATTAAATTTCAAAATTTTAAAAAATAAAATTTAAAAATAAAACAGAAAAAATTCTTCCCGTCACACAGATGTATTTATAGGAATGAATTATTTCCATGCTTATATTTATAAACACATAAAAGACGAATAAAATCTAACTTGAACCAAAAAAGAAAAAAAAATTGAACCCACGAGTTATACAGAGGAAAAACCTATCACGGCACTTGCTCCAGCGGTAAACAATTCTGAAATTGGTCAGAGGTGGGGAACCATCTCCCATACAGCCAGCCACCCAACCCCCACACAAGGAGCGTCCTCATTGAAAAGCTGGGGGACCGTGCCGAGGCATCTGTGAGTAAACGTGAGCTGAGCCCCAGGCCAGCTGCTTCTGATCTGTTCCCACCCTTTCCAGGTAAAACACCTGAATATGTACAAGGGCTTGAAAGCCTAGAGGAAGGACCGTGGAGCCACACCAGCGACAGCACGCAGGCCAACTTGGTGCCTGCAGGCCAGCCAGCGTGGTCCTGGCCCCGGGCGCTCTTCCAGAAGCTTTCCATTGCCCTGCCTGAGATACCCCTCCTGTCCCGGACCTCACTGCTTTTTTCCTTCCTCACCTCTGTCCGGAGAGAAATTCCAGCGGAAGGTAAGGGTGACACATCCTCTTCTTTACAGGCGGCAGCCTGGCAACTCCTGCAGAAAGGCCCGCAGAACCCCACTCACACAGGGCCACCCACAAAGCTGTGGCCCCTCACTCCCTCCCACCAGCACAGCCCCGAGACTGCTGACGGGGCAGAGAATATGGAGTCAGGCACAGCTTCAGGCGCTATTGCTGCCTGGAGCTCTGTTTATATTGATCTCAACGAGGCATACCTGGGGAGGGCAGGCCGGCAGGGTAAGGCTGCCCAGGTCAGCTAATCCACAACCCTCAGGGAATCACATTGTTGAAAATGGACCCCGCTAAGGCAGAAGAGAAGCCAAGGGAAAAAAGGACACAATGCCATTTGCAGCACCGTAGATGAGTCTAGAAGTAATCACGTGACTTGTAGTAAGTCAGAAAGTGAAAGACACATATCATATCATATCACTTGTAGGTGTTACCTAAAAATGGATAGCAGGGCAGATATTTCCACGGAGAAGGGCAATCACAGATTCATTAAACAAACTTATGGTTCACCAATGGAAAGGTGTGAGGATTGGTTTCATTACGATATCGGGGTTAACAGACATATACAAACACAGGTGACATATATAATCACCAAAGACCTACAGAATACCAAGAGAGGACTACTCAACATTCTGTCATAACGTACATGGGAAAAGGATCCCAAGAAGAACAGTCATCTGTATATGTGTAAAAGAACCACATCTTCCACACCTACAACAAGCCAAACATTGTAATCAAACTTGCTGTAATAAAAAATAAAAACTTAAATTAAAAACACGAACAAGAAGTAGTGAGACAAACGTGAGGGGCTTTCTCCTGGTACATTCCATTCTAAACTCCAATCTAGAACACCACTTCCACTGAGGCTCTCTTGCCCTAGTAACCAGATTTGGTAAGGGTGAACTGCTGCCACCTTGTGGCCGTTTCACACAACAGCAGCTTTAATCCCAACGCTAATGGTCAGTTGATATTCAAAATCATTGCAGGCCTGTAAATGACACCTGCCCTGAAAACAAATACTGGGGTCACATATCGACCAAAAAATTCAAAGGACGTCCATATTTCAAAACGACCGTTTCAAAAGGCATATTTTACGCACATTAGTGTTCTGCTTCTTTTCCTTTCTTTCCTTTTTTGTTAAAAAACACGGGAATGGAAAAAGGCATCCCTCAGAATGGGCGAAAATCGTTGCAGACGAATCAATGGAGAGAGGTTTAATCTCCAATATATATAAACAGCTCATGCAGCTTAATATTAAAAAAACAAACAACCCCAAAAAAATGGGCAGAAGATCTAAAGAGACGTTTCTTCAAAGGAGACACAGAGATGGCCAAGACGCACATGAAAAGCTGCTCAACAGCTCTAATTATTAGAGAAATGCAAATCAAAACTACAATGAGGTATCACCTCACACCTGTTAGAATCGGCATCATCAGAAAATCTACAAACAACCAATTCTGGGGAGGGTGTGGACAAAAGGAGCCCTCTTCCACTATTGGTGGGAATGTAAATTGATACAGTCACTATGGAGAACAGTATGGAGTTTCCTTAAAAAAACTAGAAATAGAATTACCGTCTGATCCAGCAATCCCACTTCTGGGCATATACCCAGAGAAAACCGTATTTCAAAAAGGCACATTCACCACAATGTTCGTTGCAGCACTAATTACAATAGCCAGGTAATGGAAGCAACCTAAATGCCCACAGACAGATGAATGGATAAAGATGTGGTACATATATAAAATGGAATATGACTCGGCCCTAAAAAGGAATGAAACTGGGTCATTTGTAGAGACATCGATGGATCGAGAGACTGTCATACAGAATGAAGTAAGTCAGAAAGAGGAAAACAAATATTGTCTATTAATGCATATATGTGGAGCCTAAAAATGGTACAGATGAACTGGTTTGCAGGGAAGAAATAGAGACACAGAGGTAGAGAACAAACGTATGGACACCAAGTGTGGGAAGCCAAGGGGTGGTGGTGGTGGGATGAGTTGGGAGTTTGGGATTCACCTGTATACATGTATATGCATAAAATACATAACTAATAATAACGTGCTGTATAAAAAAATAAATAAAATTTCAAAATTTTAAAAAATAAAATTTAAAAATAAAACAGAAAAAAGTTCTTCCCGTCACACAGATGTATTTATAGGAATGAATTATTTCCATGCTTATATCTATAAATACATACAAGAGGAATAAAATCTAACTTGAAGCATAAAAGAAAAAAAAAAGTGAACCCACGAGTTATACAGAGGAAAACCCTATCACGGCACTTGCTCCAGTGTTAAACAATTCTGAAATTGGTCAGAGGTGGGGAACCATCTCCCATACAGCCAGCAACCCAACCCCCACGCAAGGAGCGTCCTCATTGCAAAGCTGGGGGACCGTGCCGAGGCATCTGTGAGTAAACGTGAGCTGAGCCCCAGGCCAGCTGCTGCTGAACTGTTCCCACCCTTTCCAGGTAAAACACCTGAATATGTACAAGGGCTTGAAAGCCTAGAGGAAGGACCGTGGAGCCACACCAGCAACAGCACGCAGGCCAACTTGGTGCCTGCAGGCCAGCCAGCGTGGTCCTGGACCCTGGCGCTCTTCCAGAAGCTTTCCATTGCCCTGCCTGAGATACCCCTCCTGTCCCGGCCCCCACTGCTTTTTTCCTTCCTCACCTCTGTCCGGAGAGAAATTCCAGCGGAAGGTATGGGTGACACAACCTCTTCTTTACAGGCGGCAGCCTGGCAACTCCAGCAGAAAGTCCAGCAGAACCCCACTCACACCGGGCCACCCACAAAGCTGTGGCCCCTCACACCCTCCCACCAGCACAGCCCCGAGACTGCTGACGGGGCAGAGAATATGGAGTCAGGCACAGCTTTAGAGGCTACTGCTGCCTGGAGCGCTGTTTATATTGACCTCAACGAGGCACACCTGAGGAGGGCAGGCCGGCAGTGTAAGGATGCCCAGGTCAGCTAATCCACAACCCTCAGGGAATCACATTTTTGAAAATGGTCCCCGCAAAGGCAGAAGAAGAGCCAAGGAAAAAAAGGACAAAATGCCATTTGCAGCCCCGTAGATGAGTCTAGAAGTAATCACGTGACTTGTAGTAAGTCAGAAAGTGAAAGACACATATCATATCACTTAGAGGTGTTACCTAAAAATGGATACCAGGGCAGATATTGCCACGGAGAAGGGCAATCACAGATTCATTAAACAAACTTATGGTTCACCAATGGAAAGGTGTGAGGATTGGTTTCATTACGATATCGGGGTTAACAGACATATACAAACACAGGTGACATATATAATCACCAAAGACCTACAGAATACCAAGAGAGGACTACTCAACATTCTGTCATAACGTACATGGGAAAAGGATCCCAAGAAGAACAGTCATCTGTATATGTGTAAAAGAACCACATCTTCCACACCTACAACAAGCCAAACATTGTAATCAAACTTGCTGTAATAAAAAATAAAAACTTAAATTAAAAACACGAACAAGAAGTAGTGAGACAAACGTGAGGGGCTTTCTCCTGGTACATTCCATTCTAAACTCCAATGTAGAACACCACTTCCACTGAGGCTCTCTTGCCCTAGTAACCAGATTTGGTAAGGGTGAACTGCTGCCACCTTGTGGCCGTTTCACACAACAGCAGCTTTAATCCCAACGCTAATGGTCAGTTGATATTCAAAATCATTGCAGGCCTGTAAATGACACCTGCCCTGAAAACAAATCCTGGGGTCACATATCGACCAAAAAATTCAAAGGACGTCCATATTTCAAAACGACCGTTTCAAAAGGCATATTTTATGCACATTAGTGTTCTGCTTCTTTTCCTTTCTTTCCTTTTTTGTTAAAAAAAACGGGAATGGAAAAAGGCATCCCTCAGGATGGGTGAAAATCATTGCAAACGAATCAATGGACACAGGTTTAATCTCCAATATATATAAACAGCTCATGCAGCTTAATATTAAAAAAACAAACAACCCCCAAAAAAATGGGCAGAAGATCTAAAGAGACGTTTCTTCAAAGGAGACACAGAGAGGGCCAAGATGCACATGAAAAGCTGCTCAACAGCACTAATTATTAGAGAAATGCAAATCAAAACTACAATGAGATATCACCTCACACCTGTTAGAATCGGCATCATCAGAAAATCTACAAACAACCAATTCTGGGGAGGGTGTGGACAAAAGGAGCCCTCTTCCACTATTGGTGGGAATGTAAATTGATACAGTCACTATGGAGAACAGTATGGAGTTTCCTTAAAAAAACTAGAAATAGAATTACCGTCTGATCCAGCAATCCCACTTCTGGGCATATACCCAGAGAAAACCGTATTTCAAAAAGGCACATTCACCACAATGTTCGTTGCAGCACTATTTACAATAGCCAGGTAATGGAAGCAACCTAAATGCCCACAGACAGATGAATGGATAAAGATGTGGTACATATATAAAATGGAATATGACTCGGCCCTAAAAAGGAATGAAACTGGGTCATTTGTAGAGACATCGATGGATCGAGAGACTGTCATACAGAATGAAGTAAGTCAGAAAGAGGAAAACAAATATTGTATATTAATGCACATATGTGGAGCCTAAAAATGGTACAGATGACCTGGTTTGCAGGGAAGAAATAGAGACACAGAGGTAGAGAACAAACGTATGGACACCAAGTGTGGGAAGCCATGGGGTGGTGGTGGTGGGATGAGTTGGGAGTTTGGGATTGACCTGTATACATGTATATACATAAAATACATAACTAATAATAACGTGCTGTATAAAAAAATAAATAAAATTAAATTTCAAAATTTTAAAAAATAAAATTTAAAAATAAAACAGAAAAAATTCTTCCCATCACACAGATGTATTTATAGGAAAGAATTATTTCCATGCTTATATCTATAAATACATAAAAGGGGAATAAAATCTAACTTGAACCAAAAAAGAAAAAAAAAAACCTGAACCCAGGAGTTATACAGAGGAAAACCCTATCAGGGCACTTGCTCCAGCGGTAAACAATTCTGAAATTGGTCAGAGGTGGGGAACCATCTCCCATACAGCCAGCAACCCACACCCCACGCAAGGAGCGTCCTCATTGCAAAGCTGGGGGACCGTGCCGAGGCATCTGTGAGTAAACGTGAGCTGATCCCCAGGCCAGCTGCTGCTGAACTGTTCCCACCCTTTCCAGGTAAAACACCTGAATATGTACAAGGGCTTGAAAGCCTAGAGGAAGGACCGTGGAGCCACACCAGTGACAGCACGCAGGCCAACTTGGTGCCTGCAGGCCAGCCAGCATTGTCCTGGACCCTGGTGCTATTCCAGAAGCTTTCCATTGCCCTGCCTGAGATACCCCTCCTGTCCCGGACCCCACTGCTTTTTTCCTTCCTCACCTCTGTCCGGAGAGAAATTCCAGCGGAAGGTATGGGTGACACATCCTCTTCTTTACAGGCGGCAGCCTGGCAACTCCTGCAGAAACGCCAGCAGAACACCACTCACACCGGGCCACCCACAAAGCTGTGGCCCCTCACTACCTCCCACCAGCACAGCCCCGAGACTGCTGACGGGGCAGCAAATATGGAGTCAGGCACAGCTTCAGGGGCTATTGCTGCCTGGAGCGCTGTTTATATTGACCTCAACGAGGCACACCTGGGGAGGGCGGGCCGGCAGGGTAAGGCTGCCCAGGTCAGCTAATCCACAACCCTCAGGGAATCACATTGTTGAAAATGGACCCCGCTAAGGCAGAAGAGAAGCCAAGGGAAAAAAGGACACAATGCCATTTGCAGCACCGTAGATGTGTCTAGAAGTAATCACGTGACTTGTAGTAAGTCAGAAAGTGAAAGACACATATCATATTATATCACTTGTAGGTGTTACCTAAAAATGGATACCAGGGCAGATATTTCCACGGAGAAGGGCAATCACAGATTCATTAAACAAACTTATGGTTCACCAATGGAAAGGTGTGAGGATTGGTTTCATTACGATATCGGGGTTAACAGACATATACAAACACAGGTGACATATATAATCACCAAAGACCTACAGAATACCAAGAGAGGACTACTCAACATTCTGTCATAACGTACATGGGAAAAGGATCCCAAGAAGAACAGTCATCTGTATATGTGTAAAAGAACCACATCTTCCACACCTACAACAAGCCAAACATTGTAATCAAACTTGCTGTAATAAAAAATAAAAACTTAAATTAAAAACACGAACAAGAAGTAGTGAGACAAACGTGAGGGGCTTTCTCCTGGTACATTCCATTCTAAACTCCAATGTAGAACACCACTTCCACTGAGGCTCTCTTGCCCTAGTAACCAGATTTGGTAAGGGTGAACTGCTGCCACCTTGTGGCCGTTTCACACAACAGCAGCTTTAATCCCAACGCTAATGGTCAGTTGATATTCAAAATCATTGCAGGCCTGTAAATGACACCTGCCCTGAAAACAAATCCTGGGGTCACATATCGACCAAAAAATTCAAAGGACGTCCATATTTCAAAACGACCGTTTCAAAAGGCATATTTTACGCACATTAGTGTTCTGCTTCTTTTCCTTTCTTTCCTTTTTTGTTAAAAAAAACGGGAATGGAAAAAGGCATCCCTCAGGATGGGTGAAAATCGTTGCAAACGAATCAATGGACACAGGTTTAATCTCCAATATATATAAACAGCTCATGCAGCTTAATATTAAAAAAACAAACAACCCCAAAAAAATGGGCAGAAGATCTAAAGAGACGTTTCTTCAAAGGAGACACAGAGATGGCCAAGACGCACATGAAAAGCTGCTCAACAGCACTAATTATTAGAGAAATGCAAATCAAAACTACAATGAGGTATCACCTCACAGCTGTTAGAATCAGCATCATCAGAAAATCTACAAACAACCAATTCTGGGGAGGGTGTGGACAAACGGAGCCCTCTTCCACTATTGGTGGGAATGTAAATTGATACAGTCACTATGGAGAACAGTATGGAGTTTCCTTAAAAAAACTAGAAATAGAATTACCATCTGATCCAGCAATCCCACTTCTGGGCACATACTCCGAGAAAACCGTATTTCAAAAAGGCACATTCACCACAATGTTCGTTGCAGCACTATTTACAATAGCCAGGTAATGGAAGCAACCTAAATGCCCACAGACAGATGAATGGATAAAGATGTGGTACATATATAAAATGGAATATGACTCGGCCCTAAAAAGGAATGAAACTGGGTCATTTGTAGAGACATCGATGGATCGAGAGACTGTCATACAGAATGAAGTAAGTCAGAAAGAGGAAAACAAATATTGTATATTAATGCATATATGTGGAGCCTAAAAATGGTACAGATGAACTGGTTTGCAGGGAAGAAATAGAGACACAGAGGTAGAGAACAAACGTATGGACACCAAGTGTGGGAATCCATGGGGTGGTGGTGGTGGGATGAGTTGGGAGATTGGGATTGACCTGTATACATGTATATGCATAAAATACATAACTAATAATAACGTGCTGTATAAAAACATAAATAAAATTAAATTTCAAAATTTTGAAAAATAAAATTTAAAAATAAAACAGAAAAAATTCTTCCCGTCACACAGATGTATTTATAGGAATGAATTATTTCCATGCTTATATTTATAAATACATAAAAGAGGAATAAAATCTAACTTGAACCAAAAAAGAAAAAAAAATTGACCCACGAGTTTTACAGAGGAAAAACCTATCAGGGCACTTGCTCCAGCGGTAAACAATTCTGAAATTGGTCAGAGGTGGGGAACCATCTCCCATACAGCCAGCCACCCAACCCCCACACAAGGAGCGTCCTCACTGAAAAGCTGGGGGACCGTGCCGAGGCATCTGTGAGTAAACGTGAGCTGAGCCCCAGGCCAGCTGCTTCTGATCTGTTCCCACCCTTTCCAGGTAAAACACCTGAATATGTACAAGGGCTTGAAAGCCTAGAGGAAGGACCGTGGAGCCACACCAGTGACAGCACGCAGGCCAACTTGGTGCCTGCAGGCCAGCCAGCGTGGTCCTGGCCCCGGGCGCTCTTCCAGAAGCTTTCCATTGCCCTGCCTGAGATACCCCTCCTGTCCCGGACCTCACTGCTTTTTTCCTTCCTCACCTCTGTCCGGAGAGAAATTCCAGCGGAAGGTATGGGTGACACATCCTCTTCTTTACAGGCGGCAGCCTGGCAACTCCTGCAGAAAGGCCAGCAGAACCCCACTCACACCGGGCCACCCACAAAGCTGTGGCCCCTCACTCCCTCCCACCAGCACAGCCCCGAGACTGCTGACGGGGCAGAGAATATGGAGTCAGGCACAGCTTCAGGGGCTATTGCTGCCTGGAGTGCTGTTTATATTGACCTCAACGAGGCACACCTGGGGAGGGCGGGCCGGCAGGGTAAGGCTGCCCAGGTCAGCTAATCCACAACCCTCAGGGAATCACATTGTTGAAAATGGACCCCGCTAAGGCAGAAGAGAAGCCAAGGGAAAAAAGGACACAATGCCATTTGCAGCACCGTAGATGAGTCTAGAAGTAATCACGTGACTTGTAGTAAGTCAGAAAGTGAAAGACACATATCATATCATATCACTTATAGGTGTTACCTAAAAATGGATACCAGGGCAGATATTTCCACGGAGAAGGGCAATCACAGATTCATTAAACAAACTTATGGTTCACCAATGGAAAGGTGTGAGGATTGGTTTCATTACGATATCGGGGTTAACAGACATATACAAACACAGGTGACATATATAATCACCAAAGACCTACAGAATACCAAGAGAGGGCTACTCAACATTCTGTCATAACGTACATGGGAAAAGGATCCCAAGAAGAACAGTCATCTGTATATGTGTAAAAGAACCACATCTTCCACACCTACAACAAGCCAAACATTGTAATCAAACTTGCTGTAATAAAAAATAAAAAATTAAATTAAAAACACGAACAAGAAGTAGTGAGACAAACGTGAGGGGCTTTCTCCTGGTACATTCCATTCTAAACTCCAATCTGGAACACCACTTCCACTGAGGCTCTCTTGCCCTAGTAACCAGATTTGGTAAGGTTGAACAGCTGCCACCTTGTGGCCGTTTCACACAACAGCAGCTTTAATCCCAACGCTAAAGGTCAGTTGATATTCAAAATCATTGCAGGCCTGTAAATGACACCTGCCCTGAAAACAAATCCTGGGGTCACATATCGACCAAAAAATTCAAAGGATGTCCATATTTCAAAACGACCGTTTCAAAAGGCATATTTTACGCACATTAGTGTTCTGCTTCTTTTCCTTTCTTTCCTTTTTTGTTAAAAAAAACGGGAATGGAAAAAGGCATCCCTCAGGATGGGTGAAAATCGTTGCAAACGAATCAATGGACACAGGTTTAATCTCCAATATATATAAACAGCTCATGCACCTTAATATTAAAAAAAACAAACCACCCAAAAAAAAATGGGCAGAAGATCTAAAGAGACGTTTCTTCAAAGGAGACACAGAGATGGCCAAGACGCACAAGAAAAGCTGCTCAACAGCACTAATTATTAGAGAAATGCAAATCAAAACTACAATGAGGTATCACCTCACACCTGTTAGAATCGGCATCATCAGAAAATCTACAAACAACCAATTCTGGGGAGGGTGTGGACAAAAGGAGCCCTCTTCCACTATTGGTGGGAATGTAAATTGATACAGTCACTATGGAGAACAGTATGGAGTTTCCTTAAAAAAACTAGAAATAGAATTACCATCTGATCCAGCAATCCCACTTCTGGGCATATACCCAGAGAAAACTGTATTTCAAAAAGGCACATTCACCACAATGTTCGTTGCAGCACTATTTACAATAGCCAGGTAATGGAAGCAACCTAAATGCCCACAGACAGATGAATGGAAAAAGATGTGGTACATATATAAAATGGAATATGACTCGGCCCTAAAAAGGAATGAAACTGGGTCATTTGTAGAGACATCGATGGATCGAGAGACTGTCATACAGAATGAAGTAAGTCAGAAAGAGGAAAACAAATATTGTATATTAATGCATATATGTGGAGCCTAAAAATGGTACAGATGAACTGGTTTGCAGGGAAGAAATAGAGACACAGAGGTAGAGAACAAACGTATGGACACCAAGTGTGGGAAGCCATGGGGTGGTGGTGGTGGGATGAGTTGGGAGTTTGGGATTGACCTGTATACATGTATATAGATAAAATACATAACTAATAATAACGTGCGGTATAAAAAAATAAATAAAATTAAATTTCAAAATTTTAAAAAATAAAATTTAAAAATAAAACAGAAAAAAGTTCTTCCCGTCACACAGATGTATTTATAGGAAAGAATTATTTCCATGCTTATATCTATAAATACATAAAAGGGGAATAAAATCTAACTTGAACCATAAAAGAAAAAAAAAACCTGAACCCAGGAGTTATACAGAGGAAAACCCTATCAGGGCACTTGCTCCAGTGGTAAACAATTCTGAAATTGGTCAGAGGTGGGGAACCATCTCCCATACAGCCAGCAACCCACCCCCGACGCAAGGAGCGTCCTCATTGCAAAGCTGGGGTACCGTGCCGAGGCATCTGTGAGTAAACGTGAGCTGAGCCCCAGGCCAGCTGCTGCTGAACTGTTCCCACCCTTTCCAGGTAAAACACCTGAATATGTACAAGGGCTTGAAAGCCTAGAGGAAGGACCGTGGAGCCACACCAGTGACAGCACGCAGGCCAACTTGGTGCCTGCAGGCCAGCCAGCGTGGTCCTGGACCCTGGTGCTCTTCCAGAAGCTTTCCATTGCCCTGCCTGAGATACCCCTCCTGTCCCGGACCCCACTGCTTTTTTCCTTCCTCACCTCTGTCCGGAGAGAAATTCCAGCGGAAGGTATGGGTGACACATCCTCTTCTTTACAGGCGGCAGCCTGGCAACTCCTGCAGAAAGGCCAGCAGAACCCCACTCACACCGGGCCACCCACAAAGCTGTGGCCCCTCACTCCCTCCCACCAGCACAGCCCCGAGACTGCTGACGGGGCAGAGAATATGGAGTCAGGCACAGCTTCAGGGGCTATTGCTGCCTGGAGCGCTGTTTATATTGACCTCAACGAGGCACACCTGGGGAGGGCGGGCCGGCAGGGTAAGGCTGCCCAGGTCAGCTAATCCACAACCCTCAGGGAATCACATTGTTGAAAATGGACCCCGCTAAGGCAGAAGATAAGCCAAGGGAAAAAAGGACACAATGCCATTTGCAGCACCGTAGATGAGTCTAGAAGTAATCACGTGACTTGTAGTAAGTCAGAAAGTGAAAGACACATATCATATCATATCACTTAGAGGTGTTACCTAAAAATGGATACCAGGGCAGATATTTCCACGGAGAAGGGCAATCACAGATTCATTAAACAAACTTATGGTTCACCAATGGAAAGGTGTGAGGATTGGTTTCATTACGATATCGGGGTTAACAGACATATACAAACACAGGTGACATATATAATCACCAAAGACCTACAGAATACCAAGAGAGGACTACTCAACATTCTGTCATAATGTACATGGGAAAAGGATCCCAAGAAGAACAGTCATCTGTATATGTGTAAAAGAACCACATCTTCCACACCTACAACAAGCCAAACATTGTAATCAAACTTGCTGTAATAAAAAATAAAAACTTAAATTAAAAACACGAACAAGAAGTAGTGAGACAAACGTGAGGGGCTTTCTCCTGGTACATTCCATTCTAAACTCCAATCTAGAACACCACTTCCACTGAGGCTCTCTTGCCCTAGTAACCAGATTTGGTAAGGGTGAACTGCTGCCACCTTGTGGCCGTTTCACACAACAGCAGCTTTAATCCCAACGCTAATGGTCAGTTGATATTCAAAATCATTGCAGGCCTGTAAATGACACCTGCCCTGAAAACAAATCCTGGGGTCACATATCGACCAAAAAATTCAAAGGACGTCCATATTTCAAAACGACCATTTCAAAAGGCATATTTTACGCACATTAGTGTTCTGCTTCTTTTCCTTTCTTTCCTTTTTTGTTAAAAAAAACGGGAATGGAAAAAGGCATCCCTCAGGATGGGTGAAAATCGTTGCAAACGAATCAATGGACACAGGTTTAATCTCCAATATATATAAACAGCTCATGCAGCTTAATATTAAAAAAACAAACATCCCAAAAAAAATGGTAAGAAGATCTAAAGAGACGTTTCTTCAAAGGAGACACAGAGATGTCCAAGACGCACATGAAATGCTGCTCAACAGCACTAATCATTAGAGAAATGCAAAGCAAAACTACAATGAGGTATCACCTCACACCTGTTAGAATCGGCATCATCAGAAAATCTACAAACAACCAATTCTGGGGAGGGTGTGGACAAAAGGAGCCCTCTTCCACTATTGGTGGGAATGTAAATTGATACAGTCACTATGGAGAACAGTATGGAGTTTCCTTAAAAACATTAGAAATAGAATTACCATCTGATCCAGCAATCCCACTTCTGGGCATATACCCAGAGAAAACCGTATTTCAAAAAGGCACATTCACCACAATGTTCGTTGCAGCACTATTTACAATAGCCAGGTAATGGAAGCAACCTAAATGCCCACAGACAGATGAATGGATAAAGATGTGGTACATATATAAAATGGAGTATTACTCAACCACATAAAGGAATGAAACTGGGTCATTTGTAGAGACATCGATGGATCGAGAGACTGTCATACAGAATGAAGTAAGTCAGAAAGAGGAAAACAAATATTGTATATTAATGCATATATGTGGAGCCTAAAAATGGTACAGATGAACTGGTTTGCAGGGAAGAAATAGAGACACAGAGGTAGAGAACAAACATATGGACACCAAGGTTGGGAATCCATGGGGTGGTGGTGGTGGGATGATTTGGGAGATTGGGATTGACCTGTATACATGTATATGCATAAAATACATAACTAATAATAACGTACTGTATAAAAACATAAATAAAATTAAATTTCAAAATTTTAAAAAATAAAATTTAAAAATAAAACAGAAAAAATTCTTCCCGTCACACAGATGTATTTATAGGAATGAATTATTTCCATGCTTATATTTATAAACACATAAAAGACGAATAAAATCTAACTTGAACCAAAAAAGAAAAAAAAATTGAACCCACGAGTTATACAGAGGAAAAACCTATCACGGCACTTGCTCCAGCGGTAAACAATTCTGAAATTGGTCAGAGGTGGGGAACCATCTCCCATACAGCCAGCCACCCAACCCCCACACAAGGAGCGTCCTCATTGAAAAGCTGGGGGACCGTGCCGAGGCATCTGTGAGTAAACGTGAGCTGAGCCCCAGGCCAGCTGCTTCTGATCTGTTCCCACCCTTTCCAGGTAAAACACCTGAATATGTACAAGGGCTTGAAAGCCTAGAGGAAGGACCGTGGAGCCACACCAGCGACAGCACGCAGGCCAACTTGGTGCCTGCAGGCCAGCCAGCGTGGTCCTGGCCCCGGGCGCTCTTCCAGAAGCTTTCCATTGCCCTGCCTGAGATACCCCTCCTGTCCCGGACCTCACTGCTTTTTTCCTTCCTCACCTCTGTCCGGAGAGAAATTCCAGCGGAAGGTAAGGGTGACACATCCTCTTCTTTACAGGCGGCAGCCTGGCAACTCCTGCAGAAAGGCCCGCAGAACCCCACTCACACAGGGCCACCCACAAAGCTGTGGCCCCTCACTCCCTCCCACCAGCACAGCCCCGAGACTGCTGACGGGGCAGAGAATATGGAGTCAGGCACAGCTTCAGGCGCTATTGCTGCCTGGAGCTCTGTTTATATTGATCTCAACGAGGCATACCTGGGGAGGGCAGGCCGGCAGGGTAAGGCTGCCCAGGTCAGCTAATCCACAACCCTCAGGGAATCACATTGTTGAAAATGGACCCCGCTAAGGCAGAAGAGAAGCCAAGGGAAAAAAGGACACAATGCCATTTGCAGCACCGTAGATGAGTCTAGAAGTAATCACGTGACTTGTAGTAAGTCAGAAAGTGAAAGACACATATCATATCATATCACTTGTAGGTGTTACCTAAAAATGGATAGCAGGGCAGATATTTCCACGGAGAAGGGCAATCACAGATTCATTAAACAAACTTATGGTTCACCAATGGAAAGGTGTGAGGATTGGTTTCATTACGATATCGGGGTTAACAGACATATACAAACACAGGTGACATATATAATCACCAAAGACCTACAGAATACCAAGAGAGGACTACTCAACATTCTGTCATAACGTACATGGGAAAAGGATCCCAAGAAGAACAGTCATCTGTATATGTGTAAAAGAACCACATCTTCCACACCTACAACAAGCCAAACATTGTAATCAAACTTGCTGTAATAAAAAATAAAAACTTAAATTAAAAACACGAACAAGAAGTAGTGAGACAAACGTGAGGGGCTTTCTCCTGGTACATTCCATTCTAAACTCCAATCTAGAACACCACTTCCACTGAGGCTCTCTTGCCCTAGTAACCAGATTTGGTAAGGGTGAACTGCTGCCACCTTGTGGCCGTTTCACACAACAGCAGCTTTAATCCCAACGCTAATGGTCAGTTGATATTCAAAATCATTGCAGGCCTGTAAATGACACCTGCCCTGAAAACAAATACTGGGGTCACATATCGACCAAAAAATTCAAAGGACGTCCATATTTCAAAACGACCGTTTCAAAAGGCATATTTTACGCACATTAGTGTTCTGCTTCTTTTCCTTTCTTTCCTTTTTTGTTAAAAAACACGGGAATGGAAAAAGGCATCCCTCAGAATGGGCGAAAATCGTTGCAGACGAATCAATGGAGAGAGGTTTAATCTCCAATATATATAAACAGCTCATGCAGCTTAATATTAAAAAAACAAACAACCCCAAAAAAATGGGCAGAAGATCTAAAGAGACGTTTCTTCAAAGGAGACACAGAGATGGCCAAGACGCACATGAAAAGCTGCTCAACAGCTCTAATTATTAGAGAAATGCAAATCAAAACTACAATGAGGTATCACCTCACACCTGTTAGAATCGGCATCATCAGAAAATCTACAAACAACCAATTCTGGGGAGGGTGTGGACAAAAGGAGCCCTCTTCCACTATTGGTGGGAATGTAAATTGATACAGTCACTATGGAGAACAGTATGGAGTTTCCTTAAAAAAACTAGAAATAGAATTACCATCTGATCCAGCAATCCCACTTCTGGGCATATACCCAGAGAAAACCGTATTTCAAAAAGGCACATTCACCACAATGTTCGTTGCAGCACTATTTACAATAGCCAGGTAATGGAAGCAACCTAAATGCCCACAGACAGATGAATGGATAAAGATGTGGTACATATATAAAATGGAATATGACTCGGCCCTAAAAAGGAATGAAACTGGGTCATTTGTAGAGACATCGATGGATCGAGAGACTGTCATACAGAATGAAGTAAGTCAGAAAGAGGAAAACAAATATTGTATATTAATGCATATATGTGGAGCCTAAAAATGGTACAGATGAACTGGTTTGCAGGGAAGAAATAGAGACACAGAGGTAGAGAACAAACGTATGGACACCAAGTGTGGGAAGCCATGGGGTGGTGGTGGTGGGATGAGTTGGAGTTTGGGATTGACTTGTATACATGTATATACATAAAATACATAACTAATAATAACGTGCTGTATAAAAAAATAAATAAAATTAAATTTCAAAATTTTAAAAAATAAAATTTAAAAATAAAACAGAAAAAATTTTTCCCATCACACAGATGTATTTATAGGAAAGTATTATTTCCATGCTTATATCTATAAACACATAAAAGGGGAATAAAATCTAACTTGAACCATAAAAGAAAAAAAAAACCTGAACCCAGGAGTTATACAGAGGAAAACCCTATCAGGGCACTTGCTCCAGTGGTAAACAATTCTGAAATTGGTCAGAGGTGGGGAACCATCTCCCATACAGCCAGCAACCCACCCCCCACGCAAGGAGCGTCCTCATTGCAAAGCTGGGGGACCGTGCCGAGGCATCTGTGAGTAAACGTGAGCTGAGCCCCAGGCCAGCTGCTGCTGAACTGTTCCCACCCTTTCCAGGTAAAACACCTGAATATGTACAAGGGCTTGAAAGCCTACAGGAAGGACCGTGGAGCCACACCAGCGACAGCACACAGGCCAACTTGGTGCCTGCAGGCCAGCCAGCGTGGTCCTGGACCCGGCGCTCTTTCAGAAGCTTTCCATTGCCCTGCCTGAGATACCCATCCTGTCCCGGCCCCCACTGCTTTTTTCCTTCCTCACCTCTGTCCGGAGAGAAATTCCAGCGGAAGGTATGGGTGACACATCCTCTTCTTTACAGGCGGCAGCCTGGCAACTCCTGCAGAAAGGCCAGAAGAACCCCACTCACACCGGGCCACCCACAAAGCTGTGGCCCCTCACTCCCTCCCACCAGCACAGCCCCGAGACTGCTGACGGGGCAGAGAATATGGAGGCAGGCACAGCTTCAGAGGCTACTGCTGCCTGGAACGCTGTTTATATTGACCTCAACGAGGCACACCTGGGGAGGGCAGGCCGGCAGTGTAAGGCTGCCCAGGTCAGCTAATCCACAGCCCTCAGGGAATCACATTGTTGAAAATGGACCCCGCAAAGGCAGAAGAGAAGCCAAGGGAAAAAAGGACAAAATGCCATTTGCAGCCCCTAGATGAGTCTAGAAGTAATCACGTGACTTGTAGTAAGTCAGAAAGTGAAAGACACATATCATATCACTTAGAGGTGTTACCTAAAAATGGATACCAGGGCAGATATTTCCACGGAGAAGGGCAATCACAGATTCATTAAACAAACTTATGGTTCACCAATGGAAAGGTGTGAGGATTGGTTTCATTACGATATCGGGGTTAACAGACATATACAAACACAGGTGACATATATAATCACCAAAGACCTACAGAATACCAAGAGAGGACTACTCAACATTCTGTCATAACGTACATGGGAAAAGGATCCCAAGAAGAACAGTCATCTGTATATGTGTAAAAGAACCACATCTTCCACACCTACAACAAGCCAAACATTGTAATCAAACTTGCTGTAATAAAAAATAAAAACTTAAATTAAAAACACGAACAAGGAGTAGTGAGACAAACGTGAGGGGCTTTCTCCTGGTACATTCCATTCTAAACTCCAATCTAGAACACCACTTCCACTGAGGCTCTCTTGCCCTAGTAACCAGATTTGGTAAGGGTGAACTGCTGCCACCTTGTGGCCGTTTCACACAACAGCAGCTTTAATCCCAACGCTAATGGCCAGTTGATATTCAAAATCATTGCAGGCCTGTAAATGACACCTGCCCTGAAAACAAATCCTGGGGTCACATATCGACCAAAAAATTCAAAGGACGTCCATATTTCAAAACGACCGTTTCAAAAGGCATATTTTACGCACATTAGTGTTCTGCTTCTTTTCCTTTCTTTCCTTTTTTGTTAAAAAACACGGGAATGGAAAAAGGCATCCCTCAGAATGGGCGAAAATCGTTGCAGACGAATCAATGGAGAGAGGTTTAATCTCCAATATATATAAACAGCTCATGCAGCTTAATATTAAAAAAACAAACAACCCAAAAAAAATGGGCAGAAGATCTAAAGAGACGTTTCTTCAAAGGAGACACAGAGATGGCCAAGACGCACATGAAAAGCTGCTCAACAGCACTAATTATTAGAGAAATGCAAATCAAAACTACAATGAGGTATCACCTCACACCTGTTAGAATCGGCATCATCAGAAAATCTACAAACAACCAATTCTGGGGAGGGTGTGGACAAAAGGAGCCCTCTTCCACTATTGGTGGGAATGTAAATTGATACAGTCACTATGGAGAACAGTATGGAGTTTCCTTAAAAAAACTAGAAATAGAATTACCATCTGATCCAGCAATCCCACTTCTGGGCATATACCCAGAGAAAACCGTATTTCAAAAAGGCACATTCACCACAATGTTCGTTGCAGCACTAATTACAATAGCCAGGTAATGGAAGCAACCTAAATGCCCACAGACAGATGAATGGATAAAGATGTGGTACATATATAAAATGGAAAATGACTCGGCCCTAAAAAGGAATGAAACTGGGTCATTTGTAGAGACATCGATGGATCGAGAGACTGTCATACAGAATGAAGTAAGTCAGAAAGAGGAAAACAAATATTGTCTATTAATGCATATATGTGGAGCCTAAAAATGGTACAGATGAACTGGTTTGCAGGGAAGAAATAGAGACACAGAGGTAGAGAACAAACGTATGGACACCAAGTGTGGGAAGCCAAGGGGTGGTGGTGGTGGGATGAGTTGGGAGTTTGGGATTCACCTGTATACATGTATATGCATAAAATACATAACTAATAATAATGTGCTGTATAAAAAAATAAATAAAATTTCAAAATTTTAAAAAATAAAATTTAAAAATAAAACAGAAAAAAGTTCTTCCCGTCACACAGATGTATTTATAGGAATGAATTATTTCCATGCTTATATCTATAAATACATACAAGAGGAATAAAATCTAACTTGAAGCATAAAAGAAAAAAAAAAGTGAACCCACGAGTTATACAGAGGAAAACCCTATCACGGCACTTGCTCCAGTGTTAAACAATTCTGAAATTGGTCAGAGGTGGGGAACCATCTCCCATACAGCCAGCAACCCAACCCCCACGCAAGGAGCGTCCTCATTGCAAAGCTGGGGGACCGTGCCGAGGCATCTGTGAGTAAACGTGAGCTGAGCCCCAGGCCAGCTGCTGCTGAACTGTTCCCACCCTTTCCAGGTAAAACACCTGAATATGTACAAGGGCTTGAAAGCCTAGAGGAAGGACCGTGGAGCCACACCAGCAACAGCACGCAGGCCAACTTGGTGCCTGCAGGCCAGCCAGCGTGGTCCTGGACCCTGGCGCTCTTCCAGAAGCTTTCCATTGCCCTGCCTGAGATACCCCTCCTGTCCCGGCCCCCACTGCTTTTTTCCTTCCTCACCTCTGTCCGGAGAGAAATTCCAGCGGAAGGTATGGGTGACACAACCTCTTCTTTACAGGCGGCAGCCTGGCAACTCCAGCAGAAAGTCCAGCAGAACCCCACTCACACCGGGCCACCCACAAAGCTGTGGCCCCTCACACCCTCCCACCAGCACAGCCCCGAGACTGCTGACGGGGCAGAGAATATGGAGTCAGGCACAGCTTTAGAGGCTACTGCTGCCTGGAGCGCTGTTTATATTGACCTCAACGAGGCACACCTGAGGAGGGCAGGCCGGCAGTGTAAGGATGCCCAGGTCAGCTAATCCACAACCCTCAGGGAATCACATTTTTGAAAATGGTCCCCGCAAAGGCAGAAGAAGAGCCAAGGAAAAAAAGGACAAAATGCCATTTGCAGCCCCGTAGATGAGTCTAGAAGTAATCACGTGACTTGTAGTAAGTCAGAAAGTGAAAGACACATATCATATCACTTAGAGGTGTTACCTAAAAATGGATACCAGGGCAGATATTTCCACGGAGAAGGGCAATCACAGATTCATTAAACAAACTTATGGTTCACCAATGGAAAGGTGTGAGGATTGGTTTCATTACGATATCGGGGTTAACAGACATATACAAACACAGGTGACATATATAATCACCAAAGACCTACAGAATACCAAGAGAGGACTACTCAACATTCTGTCATAACGTACATGGGAAAAGGATCCCAAGAAGAACAGTCATCTGTATATGTGTAAAAGAACCACATCTTCCACACCTACAACAAGCCAAACATTGTAATCAAACTTGCTGTAATAAAAAATAAAAACTTAAATTAAAAACACGAACAAGAAGTAGTGAGACAAACGTGAGGGGCTTTCTCCTGGTACATTCCATTCTAAACTCCAATCTAGAACACCACTTCCACTGAGGCTCTCTTGCCCTAGTAACCAGATTTGGTAAGGGTGAACTGCTGCCACCTTGTGGCCGTTTCACACAACAGCAGCTTTAATCCCAACGCTAATGGCCAGTTGATATTCAAAATCATTGCAGGCCTGTAAATGACACCTGCCCTGAAAACAAATCCTGGGGTCACATATCGACCAAAAAATTCAAAGGACGTCCATATTTCAAAACGACCGTTTCAAAAGGCATATTTTACGCACATTAGTGTTCTGCTTCTTTTCCTTTCTTTCCTTTTTTGTTAAAAAACACGGGAATGGAAAAAGGCATCCCTCAGAATGGGCGAAAATCGTTGCAGACGAATCAATGGAGAGAGGTTTAATCTCCAATATATATAAACAGCTCATGCAGCTTAATATTAAAAAAACAAACAACCCCAAAAAAATGGGCAGAAGATCTAAAGAGACGTTTCTTCAAAGGAGACACAGAGATGGCCAAGACGCACATGAAAAGCTGCTCAACAGCACTAATTATTAGAGAAATACAAATCAAAACTACAATGAGGTATCTCCTCACACCTGTTAGAATCGGCATCATCAGAAAATCTACAAACAACCAATTCTGGGGAGGGTGTGGACAAAAGGAGCCCTCTTCCACTATTGGTGGGAATGTAAATTGATACAGTCACTATGGAGAACAGTATGGAGTTTCCTTAAAAAAACTAGAAATAGAATTACCATCTGATCCAGCAATCCCACTTCTGGGCATATACCCAGAGAAAACCGTATTTCAAAAAGGCACATTCACCACAATGTTCGTTGCAGCACTATTTACAATAGCCAGGTAATGGAAGCAACCTAAATGCCCACAGACAGATGAATGGATAAAGATGTGGTACATATATAAAATGGAATATTAATCGGCCATAAAAAGGAATGAAACTGGGTCATTTGTAGAGACATCGATGGATCGAGAGACTGTCATACAGAATGAAGTAAGTCAGAAAGAGGAAAACAAATATTGTATATTAATGCATATATGTGGAGCCTAAAAATGGTACAGATGAACTGGTTTGCAGGGAAGAAATAGAGACACTGAGGTAGAGAACAAACGTATGGACACCAAGTGTGGGAAGCCATGGGGTGGTGGTGGTGGGATGAGTTGGGAGTTTGGGATTGACCTGTATACGTGTATATACATAAAATACATAACTAATAATAACGTACTGTATAAAAAAAATAAATAAAATTAAATTTCAAAATTTTAAAAAATAAAATTTAAAAATAAAACAGAAAAAATTCTTCCCATTACACAGATGTATTTATAGGAAAGAATTATTTCCATGCTTATATCTATAAATACATAAAAGGGGAATAAAATCTAACTTGAACCAAAAAAGAAAAAAAAATCCTGAACCCAGGAGTTATACAGAGGAAAACCCTATCAGGGCACTTGCTCCAGTGGTAAACAATTCTGAAATTGGTCAGAGGTGGGGAACCATCTCCCATACAGCCAGCAACCCACCCCCCACGCAAGGAGCGTCCTCATTGCAAAGCTGGGGGACCGTGCCGAGGCATCTGTGAGTAAACGTGAGCTGAGCCCCAGGCCAGCTGCTGCTGAACTGTTCCCACCCTTTCCAGGTAAAACACCTGAATATGTACAAGGGCTTGAAAGCCTACAGGAAGGACCGTGGAGCCACACCAGCGACAGCACACAGGCCAACTTGGTGCCTGCAGGCCAGCCAGCGTGGTCCTGGCCCCGGCGCTCTTCCAGAAGCTTTCCATTGCCCTGCCTGAGATACCCATCCTGTCCCGGCCCCTACTGCTTTTTTCCTTCCTCACCTCTGTCCGGAGAGAAATTCCAGCGGAAGGTATGGGTGACACATCCTCTTCTTTACAGGCGGCAGCCTGGCAACTCCTGCAGAAAGGCCAGCAGAACCCCACTCACACCGGGCCACCCAAAAAGCTGTGGCCCCTCACTCCCTCCCACCAGCACAGCCCCGAGATTGCTGACGGGGCAGAGAATATGGAGTCAGACACAGCTTCAGAGGCTACTGCTGCCTGGAGCGCTGTTTATATTGACCTCAACGAGGCACACCTGGGGAGGGCAGGCCGGCAGGGTAAGTCTGCCCAGGTCAGCTAATCCACAACCCTCAGGGAATCACATTGTTGAAAATGGACCCCGCAAAGGCAGAAGAGAAGCCAAGGGAAAAAAGGACACAATGCCATTTGCAGCCCAGTAGATGAGTCTAGAAGTAATCACGTGACTTGTAGTAAGTCAGAAAGTGAAAGACACATATAATATCATATCACTTATTGGTGTTACCTAAAAATGGATACCAGGGCAGATATTTCCACGGAGAAGGGCAATCACAGATTCATTAAACAAACTTATGGTTCACCAATGGGAAGGTGTGAGGATTGGTTTCATTACGATATCGGGGTTAACAGACATATACAATCACAGGTGACATATATAATCACCAAAGACCTACAGAATACCAAGAGAGGACTACTCAACATTCTGTCATAACGTACATGGGAAAAGGATCCCAGGAAGTACAGACATCTGTATATGTGTAAAAGAACCACATCTTCCATACCTACAACAAGCCAAACATTTTAATCAAACTTGCTGTAATAAAAAATAAACAAACTTAAATTAAAAACACGAACAAGAAGTAGTGAGACAAACGTGAGGGGCTTTCTCCTGGCACATTCCATTCTAAACTCCAATCTAGAACACCACTTCCACTGAGGCTCTCTTGCCCTAGTAACCAGATTTGGTAAGGGTGAACTGCTGCCACCTTGTGGCCGTTTCACACAACAGCAGCTTTAATCCCAACACTAATGGTCAGTTGATATTGAAAATCATTGCAGACCTGTAAATGACACCTGCCCTGAAAACAAATCCTGGGGTCACATATCGACCAAAAAATTCAAAGGACGTCCATATTTCAAAACGACCGTTTCAAAAGGCATATTTTACGCGCATTAGTGTTCTGCTTCTTTTCCTTTCTTTCCTTTTTTGTTAAAAAACACGGGAATGGAAAAAGGCATCCCACAGAATGGGCGAAAATCGTTGCAGACGAATCAATGGACAGAGTTTTAATCTCCAATATATATAAACAGCTCATGCAGCTTAATATTAAAAAAACAAACAACCCAATACAAAAATGGGCAGAAGATCTAAAGAGACGTTTCTTCAAAGGAGACAGAGAGATGGCCAAGACGCACATGAAAAGCTGCTCAACAGCACTAATTATTAGAGAAATGCAAATCAAAACTACAATGAGGTATCACCTGACACCTTTTAGAATCGGCATCATCAGAAAATCTACAAACAACCAATTCTGGGGAGGGTGTGGACAAAAGGAGCCCTCTTCCACTATTGGTGGGAATGTAAATTGATACAGTCACTATGGAGAACAGTATGGAGTTTCCTTAAAAAAACTAGATATAGAATTACCATCTGATCCAGCAATCCCACTTCTGGGCATATACCCAGAGAAAACCGTAAATCAAAAAGGCACATTCACCACAATGTTCATTGCAGCACTATTTACAATAGCCAGGTAATGGAAGCAACATAAATGCCCACAGACAGATGAATGGATAAAGATGTGGTACATATATGAAATGGAATATTACTCGGCCATAAAAAGGAATGAAACTGGGTCATTTGTAGAGACATCGATGGATCGAGAGACTGTCATACAGAATGAAGTAAGTCAGAAAGAGGAAAACAAATATTGTATATTAATGCATATATGTGGAGCCTAAAAATGGTACAGATGAACTGGTTTGCAGGGAAGAAATAGAGACACAGAGGTAGAGAACAAACGTATGGACACCAAGTGTGGGAATCCATGGGGGGTGGTGGTGGTATGAGTTGGGAGTTTGGGATTGACCTGTATACATGTATATGCATAAAATACATAACTAATAATAACGTGCTGTTTAAAAAAATAAATAAAATTTCAAAATTTTTAAAAATAAAATTTAAAAATAAAACTGAAAAAATTTCTTCCCGTTCCACAGATGTATTTATATTAATGAATTATTTCCAAGCTTATATCTATAAATACATAAAAGAGGAATAACATCTAACTTGAAACATAAAAGAAAAAAAAATTGAACCCACGAGTTATACAGAGGAAAACCCTATCACGGCACTTGCTCCAGTGTTAAACAATTCTGAAATTGGTCAGAGGTGGGGAACCATCTCCCATACAGACATCAACCCAACCCCCACGCAAGGAGCGTCCTCATTGCAAAGCTGGGGGACCGTGCCAAGGCATCTGTGAGTAAACGTGAGCTGAGCCCCAGGCCAGCTGCTGCTGAACTGTTCCCACCCTTTCCAGGTAAAACACCTGAATATGTACAAGGGCTTGAAAGCCTAGAGGAAGGACCGTGGAGCCACACCAGTGACAGCACGCAGGCCAACTTGGTGCCTGTAGGCCAGCCAGCGTGGTCCTGGAACCTGGCGCTCTTCCAGAAGCTTTCCATTGCCCTGCCTGAGATACCCCTACTGTCCCGGCCCCCACTGCTTTTTTCCTTCCTCATCTCTGTCCGGAGAGAAATTCCAGCGGAAGGTATGGGTGACACATCCTCTTCTTTACAGGCGG
This sequence comes from Mesoplodon mirus, assembly GCF_964341445.2. Lineage (NCBI taxonomy): Eukaryota > Metazoa > Chordata > Mammalia > Artiodactyla > Ziphiidae > Mesoplodon > Mesoplodon mirus. The sequence continues at coordinate 3,500,095 of NW_028295810.1, forward strand.
CAGCCTGGCAACGCCTGCAGAAAGGCCAGCAGAACCCCACTCACACCGGGCCACCCACAAAGCTGTGGCCCCTCACTCCCTCCCACCAGCACAGCCCCGAGACTGCTGACGGGGCAGAGAATATGGAGTCAGGCACAGCTTCAGGGGCTATTGCTGCCTGGAGTGCTGTTTATATTGACCTCAACGAGGCACACTTGGGGAGGGCGGGCCGGCAGTGTAAGGCTGCCCAGGTCAGCTAATCCACAACCCTCAGGGAATCACATTGTTGAAAATGGACCCCGCTAAGGCAGAAGAGAAGCCAAGGGAAAAAAGGACACAATGCCATTTGCAGCACCGTAGATGAGTCTAGAAGTAATCACGTGACTTGTAGTAAGTCAGAAAGTGAAAGACACATATCATATCATATCACTTAGAGGTGTTACCTAAAAATGGATACCAGGGCAGATATTTCCACGGAGAAGGGCAATCACAGATTCATTAAACAAACTTATGGTTCACCAATGGAAAGGTGTGAGGATTGGTTTCATTACGATATCGGGGTTAACAGACATATACAAACACAGGTGACATATATAATCACCAAAGACCTACAGAATACCAAGAGAGGGCTACTCAACATTCTGTCATAACGTACATGGGAAAAGGATCCCAAGAAGAACAGTCATCTGTATATGTGTAAAAGAACCACATCTTCCACACCTACAAGCCAAACATTGTAATCAAACTTGCTGTAATAAAAAATAAAAACTTAAATTAAAAACACGAACAAGAAGTAGTGAGACAAACGTGAGGGGCTTTCTCCTGGTACATTCCATTCTAAACTCCAATCTAGAACACCACTTCCACTGAGGCTCTCTTGCCCTAGTAACCAGATTTGGTAAGGGTGAACTGCTGCCACCTTGTGGCCGTTTCACACAACAGCAGCTTTAATCCCAATGCTAATGGTCAGTTGATATTCAAAATCATTGCAGGCCTGTAAATGACACCTGCCCTGAAAACAAATCCTGGGGTCACATATCGACCAAAAAATTCAAAGGACGTCCATATTTCAAAACGACCGTTTCAAAAGGCATATTTTACGCACATTAGTGTTCTGCTTCTTTTCCTTTCTTTCCTTTTTTGTTAAAAAAAACGGGAATGGAAAAAGGCATCCCTCAGGATGGGTGAAAATCGTTGCAAACTAATCAATGGACACAGGTTTAATCTCCAATATATATAAACAGCTCATGCTGCTTAATATTAAAAAAACAAACAACCCAAAAAAAAATGGGCAGAAGATCTAAAGAGACGTTTCTTCAAAGGAGACACAGAGATGGCCAAGACGCACATGAAAAGCTGCTCAACAGCACTAATTATTAGAGAAATGCAAATCAAAACTACAATGAGGTATCACCTCACACCTGTTAGAATCGGCATCATCAGAAAATCTACAAACAACCAATTCTGGGGAGGGTGTGGACAAAAGGAGCCCTCTTCCACTATTGGTGGGAATGTAAATTGATACAGTCACTATGGAGAACAGTATGGAGTTTCCTTAAAAAAACTAGAAATAGAATTACCATCTGATCCAGCAATCCCACTTCTGGGCATATACCCAGAGAAAACCGTATTTCAAAAAGGCACATTCACCACAATGTTCGTTGCAGCACTATTTACAATAGCCAGGTAATGGAAGCAACCTAAATGCCCACAGACAGATGAATGGATAAAGATGTGGTACATATATAAAATGGAATATGACTCGGCCATAAAAAGGAATGAAACTGGGTCATTTGTAGAGACATCGATGGATCGAGAGACTGTCATACAGAATGAAGTAAGTCAGAAAGAGGAAAACAAATATTGTATATTAATGCATATATGTGGAGCCTAAAAATGGTACAGATGAACTGGTTTGCAGGGAAGAAATAGAGACACAGAGGTAGAGAACAAACGTATGGACACCAAGTGTGGGAAGCCATGGGGTGGTGGTGGTGGGATGAGTTGGAGTTTGGGATTGACTTGTATACATGTATATACATAAAATACATAACTAATAATAACGTGCTGTATAAAAAAATAAATAAAATTAAATTTCAAAATTTTAAAAAATAAAATTTAAAAATAAAACAGAAAAAATTCTTCCCGTCACACAGATGTATTTATAGGAAAGAATTATTTCCATGCTTATATCTATAAATACATAAAAGGGGAATAAAATCTAACTTGAACCATAAAAGAAAAAAAAAACCTGAACCCAGGAGTTATACAGAGGAAAACCCTATCAGGGCACTTGCTCCAGTGGTAAACAATTCTGAAATTGGTCAGAGGTGGGGAACCATCTCCCATACAGCCAGCAACCCACCCCCCACGCAAGGAGCGTCCTCATTACAAAGCTGGGGGACCGTGCCGAGGCATCTGTGAGTAAACGTGAGCTGAGCCCCAGGCCAGCTGCTGCTGAACTGTTCCCACCCTTTCCAGGTAAAACACCTGAATATGTACAAGGGCTTGAAAGCCTAGAGGAAGGACCGTGGAGCCACACCAGCGACAGCACGCAGTCCAACTTGGTGCCTGCAGGCCAGCCAGCGTGGTCCTGGACCCTGGCGCTCTTCCAGAAGCTTTCCATTGCCCTGCCTGAGACACCCCTCCTGTCCCGGCCCCCACTGCTTTTTTCCTTCCTCACCTCTGTCCGGAGAGAAATTCCAGCGGAAGGTATGGGTGACACATCCTCTTCTTTACAGGCGGCAGCCTGGCAACTCCTGCAGAAAGGCCAGCAGAACCCCACTCACACCGGGCCACCCACAAAGCTGTGGCCCCTCACTCCCTCCCACCAGCACAGCCCCGAGACTGCTGACGGGGCAGAGAATATGGAGTCAGGCACAGCTTCAGGGGCTATTGCTGCCTGGAGCGCTGTTTATATTGACCTCAACGAGGCATACCTGGGGAGGGCGGGCCGGCAGGGTAAGGCTGCCCGGGTCAGCTAATCCACAACCCTCAGGGAATCACATTGTTGAAAATGGACCCCGCTAAGGCAGAAGAGAAGCCAAGGGAAAAAAGGACACAATGCCATTTGCAGCACCGTAGATGAGTCTAGAAGTAATCACGTGACTTGTAGTAAGTCAGAAAGTGAAAGACACATATCATATCATATCACTTATAGGTGTTACCTAAAAATGGATACCAGGGCAGATATTTCCACGGAGAAGGGCAATCACAGATTCATTAAACAAACTTATGGTTCACCAATGGAAAGGTGTGAGGATAGGTTTCATTACGATATCGGGGTTAACAGACATATACAAACACAGGTGACATATATAATCACCAAAGACCTACAGAATACCAAGAGAGGACTACTCAACATTCTGTCATAACGTACATGGGAAAAGGATCCCAAGAAGAACAGTCATCTGTATATGTGTAAAAGAACCACATCTTCCACACCTACAACAAGCCAAACATTGTAATCAAACTTGCTGTAATAAAAAATAAAAACTTAAATTAAAAACACGAACAAGAAGTAGTGAGACAAACGTGAGGGGCTTTCTCCTGGTACATTCCATTCTAAACTCCAATCTAGAACACCACTTCCACTGAGGCTCTCTTGCCCTAGTAACCAGATTTGGTAAGGGTGAACTGCTGCCACCTTGTGGCCGTTTCACACAACAGCAGCTTTAATCCCAATGCTAATGGTCAGTTGATATTCAAAATCATTGCGGGCCTGTAAATGACACCTGCCCTGAAAACAAATCCTGGGGTCACATATCGACCAAAAAATTCAAAGGACGTCCATATTTCAAAACGACCGTTTCAAAAGGCATATTTTACGCACATTAGTGTTCTGCTTCTTTTCCTTTCTTTCCTTTTTTGTTAAAAAAAACGGGAATGGAAAAAGGCATCCCTCAGGATGGGTGAAAATCGTTGCAAACGAATAAATGGACACAGGTTTAATCTCCAATATATATAAACAGCTCATGCAGCTTAATATTAAAAAAACAAACAACCCAAAAAAAATGGGCAGAAGATCTAAAGAGACGTTTCTTCAAAGGAGACACAGAGATGGCCAAGACGCACATGAAAAGCTGCTCAACAGCACTAATTATTAGAGAAATGCAAATCAAAACTACAATGAGGGGCTTCCATGGTGGCCCAGTGGTTGAGAGTCTGCCTGCCGATGCAGGGGACACGGGTTCGTGCCCTGGTGTGGGAGGATCCCACATGCCGTGGAGCGGCTGGGCCCGTGAACCAGGGCCCTGAGCCTGCGCGTTCGGAGCCTGTGCTCCGCAACGGGAGAGGCCACAACAGTGAGAGGCCCGTGTACCACAAAAAAAAAAAAAAAAAAAAAAAAAAACTACAATGAGGTATCACCTCACACCTGTTAGAATCGGCATCATCAGAAAATCTACAAACAACCAATTCTGGGGAGGGTGTGGACAAAAGGAGCCCTCTTCCACTATTGGTGGGAATGTAAATTGATACAGTCACTATGGAGAACAGTATGGAGTTTCCTTAAAAAAACTAGAAATAGACTTACCATCGGATCCAGCAATCCCACTTCTGGGCATATACCCAGAGAAAACCGTATTTCAAAAAGGCACATTCACCACAATGTTCGTTGCAGCACTATTTACAATAGCCAGGAAATGGAAGCAACCTAAATGCCCACAGACAGATGAATGGATAAAGATGTGGTACATATATAAAATGGAATATGACTCGGCCATAAAAAGGAATGAAACTGGGTCATTTGTAGAGACATTGATGGATCGAGAGACTGTCATACAGAATGAAGTAAGTCAGAAAGAGGAAAACAAATATTGTATATTAATGCATATATGTGGAGCCTAAAATTGGTACAGATGAACTAGTTTGCAGGGAAGAAATAGAGACACAGAGGTAGAGAACAAACGTATGGACACCAAGTGTGGGAAGCCATGGGGTGGTGGTGGTGGGATGAGTTGGGAGATTTGGATTGACCTGTATACATGTATATGCATAAAATACATAAATAATAATAACGTGCTGTATAAAAACATAAATAAAATTAAATTTCAAAATTTTAAAAAATAAAATTTGAAAATAAAACAGAAAAAATTCTTACCATCACACAGATATATTTATAGGAATGAATTATTTCCGTGCTTATATTTATAAATACATAAAAGATGAATAAAATCTAACTTGAACCAAAAAAGAAAAAAAAATTGAACCCACGAGTTATACAGAGGAAAACCCTATCTCGGCACTTGCTCCAGCGGTAAACAATTCTGAAATTGGTCAGAGGTGGGGAACCAGCTCCCATAGAGCCAGCCACCCACCCCCCACACAAGGAGCGTCCTCATTGAAAAGCTGGGGGACCGTGCCGAGGCATCTGTGAGTAAACGTGAGCTGAGCCCCAGGCCAGCTGCTTCTGATCTGTTCCCACCCTTTCCAGGTAAAACACCTGAATATGTACAAGGGCTTGAAAGCCTAGAGGAAGGACCGTGGAGCCACAGCAGCGACAGCACGCAGGCCAACTTGGTGCCTGCAGGCCAGCCAGCATGGTCCTGGACCCTGGCGCTCTTCCAGAAGCTTTCCATTGCCCTGCCTGAGATACCCCTCCTGTCCCGGCCCCCACTGCTTTTTTCCTTCCTCACCTCTGTCCGGAGAGAAATTCCAGCGGAAGGTATGGGTGACACATCCTCTTCTTTACAGGCGGCAGCCTGGCAACTCCTGCAGAAAGGCCAGCAGAACCCCACTCACACCGGGCCACCCACAAAGCTGTGGCCCCTCACTCCCTCCCACCAGCACAGCCCCGAGACTGCTGACGGGGCAGAGAATATGGAGTCAGGCACAGCTTCAGGGGCTATTGCTGCCTGCAGCTCTGTTTATATTGACCTCAACGAGGCACACCTGGGGAGGGCGGGCCGGCAGGGTAAGGCTGCCCAGGTCAGCTAATCCACAACCCTCAGGGAATCACATTGTTGAAAATGGACCCCGCTAAGGCAGAAGAGAAGCCAAGGGAAAAAAGGACACAATGCCATTTGCAGCACCGTAGATGAGTCTAGAAGTAATCACGTGACTTGTAGTAAGTCAGAAAGTGAAAGACACATATCATATCATATCACTTATAGGTGTTACCTAAAAATGGATACCAGGGCAGATATTTCCACGGAGAAGGGCAATCACAGATTCATTAAACAAACTTATGGTTCACCAATGGAAAGGTGTGAGGATAGGTTTCATTACTATATCGGGGTTAACAGACATATACAAACACAGGTGACATATATAATCACCAAAGACCTACAGAATACCAAGAGAGGACTACGCAACATTCTGTCATAACGTACATGGGAAAAGGATCCCAAGAAGAACAGTCATCTGTATATGTGTAAAAGAACCACATCTTCCACACCTACAACAAGCCAAACATTGTAATCAAACTTGCTGTAATAAAAACTAAAAAATTAAATTAAAAACACGAACAAGAAATAGTGAGACAAACGTGAGGGGCTTTCTCCTGGCACATTCCATTCTAAACTCCAATCTAGAACACCACTTCCACTGAGGCTCTCTTGCCCTAGTAACCAGATTTGGTAAGGGAGAACTGCTGCCACCTTGTGGCCGTTTCACACAACAGCAGCTTTAATCCCAACGCTAATGGTCAGTTGATATTCAAAATCATTGCAGGCCTGTAAATGACACCTGCCCTGAAAACAAATCCTGGGGTCACATATCGACCAAAAAATTCAAAGGACGTCCATATTTCAAAACGACCGTTTCAAAAGGCATATTTTACACACATTAGTGTTCTGCTTCTTTTCCTTTCTTTCCTTTTTTGTTAAAAAACCCGGGAATGGAAAAAGGCATCCCTCAGAATGGGCGAAAATCGTTGCAGACGAATCAATGGACAGAGGTTTAATCTCCAATATGTATGAACAGCTCATGCAGCTTAATATTAAAAAAACAAACAACCCAAAAAAAATGGGCAGAAGATCTAAAGAGACGTTTCTTCAAAGGAGACACAGAGATGGCCAAGACGCACATGAAAAGCTGCTCAACAGCACTAATTATTAGAGAAATGCAAATCAAAACTACAATGAGGTATCACCTCACACCTGTTAGAATCGGCATCATCAGAAAATCTACAAACAACCAATTCTGGGGAGGGTGTGGACAAAAGGAGCCCTCTTCCACTATTGGTGGGAATGTAAATTGATACAGTCACTATGGAGAACAGTATGGAGTTTCCTTAAAAAAACTAGAAATAGAATTACCATCGGATCCAGCAATCCCACTTCTGGGCATATACCCAGAGAAAACCGTATTTCAAAAAGGCACATTCACCACAATGTTCGTTGCAGCACTATTTACAATAGCCAGGTAATGGAAGCAACCTAAATGCCCACAGACAGATGAATGGATAAAGATGTGGTACATATATAAAATGGAATATGACTCGGCCATAAAAAGGAATGAAACTGGGTCATTTGTAGAGACATCGATGGATCGAGAGACTGTCATACAGAATGAAGTAAGTCAGAAAGAGGAAAACAAATATTGTATATTAATGCATATATGTGGAGCCTAAAAATGGTACAGATGAACTGGTTTGCAGGGAAGAAATAGAGACACAGAGGTAGAGAACAAACGTATGGACACCAAGTGTGGGAAGCCATGGGGTGGTGGTGGTGGGATGAGTTGGGAGATTGGGATTGACCTGTATACATGTATATGCATAAAATACATAACTAATAATAACGTGCTGTATAAAAACATAAATAAAATTAAATTTCAAAATTTTAAAAAATAAAATTTAAAAATAAAACAGAAAAAATTCTTCCCATCACACAGATGTATTTATAGGAAAGAATTATTTCCATGCTTATATCTATAAATACATAAAAGGGGAATAAAATCTAACTTGAACCATAAAAGAAAAAAAAAAACCTGAACCCAGGAGTTATACAGACGAAAACCCTATCAGGGCACTTGCTCCAGTGGTAAACAATTCTGAAATTGGTCAGAGGTGGGGAACCATCTCCCATACAGCCAGCAACCCACCCCCCACACAAGGAGCGTCCTCATTGCAAAGCTGGGGGACCGTGCCGAGGCATCTGTGAGTAAACGTGAGCTGAGCCCCAGGCCAGCTGCTGCTGAACTGTTCCCACCCTTTCCAGGTAAAACACCTGAATATGTACAAGGGCTTGAAAGCCTAGAGGAAGGACCGTGGAGCCACACCAGCGACAGCACGCAGGCCAACTTGGTGCCTGCAGGCCAGCCAGCGTGGTCCTGGACCCTGGCGCTCTTCCAGAAGCTTTCCATTGGCCTGCCTGAGATACCCCTCCTCTCCCGGACCTCACTGCTTTTTTCCTTCCTCACCTCTGTCCGAAGAGAAATTCCAGCGGAAGGTATGGGTGACACATCCTCTTCTTTACAGGCGGCAGCCTGGCAACTCCTGCAGAAAGGCCAGCAGAACCCCACTCACACCGGGCCACCCACAAAGCTGTGGCCCCTCACTCCCTCCCACCAGCACAGCCCCGAGACTGCTGACGGGGCAGAGAATATGGAGTCAGGCACAGCTTCAGGGGCTATTGCTGCCTGGAGCGCTGTTTATATTGACCTCAAGGAGGCACACCTGTGGAGGGCGGGCCGGCAGGGTAAGGCTGCCCAGGTCAGCTAATCCACAACCCTCAGGGAATCACATTGTTGAAAATGGACCCCGCTAAGGCAGAAGAGAAGCCAAGGGAAAAAAGGACACAATGCCATTTGCAGCACCGTAGATGAGTCTAGAAGTAATCACGTGACTTGTAGTAAGTCAGAAAGTGAAAGACACATATCATATCATATCACTTATAGGTGTTACCTAAAAATGGATACCAGGGCAGATATTTCCACGGAGAAGGGCAATCACAGATTCATTAAACAAACTTATGGTTCACCAATGGAAAGGTGTGAGGATTGGTTTCATTATGATATCTTGGTTAACAGACATATACAAACACAGGTGACATATATAATCACCAAAGACCTACAGAATACCAAGAGAGGACTACTCAACATTCTGTCATAACGTACATGGGAAAAGGATCCCAAGAAGAACAGTCATCTGTATATGTGTAAAAGAACCACATCTTCCACACCTACAACAAGCCAAACATTGTAATCAAACTTGCTGTAATAAAAAATAAAAACTTAAATTAAAAACACGAACAAGAAGTAGTGAGACAAACGTGAGGGGCTTTCTCCTGGTACATTCCATTCTAAACTCCAATCTAGAACACCACTTCCACTGAGGCTCTCTTGCCCTAGTAACCAGATTTGGTAAGGGTGAACTGCTGCCACCTTGTGGCCGTTTCACACAACAGCAGCTTTAATCCCAACGCTAATGGTCAGTTGATATTCAAAATCATTGCAGGCCTGTAAATGACACCTGCCCTGAAAACAAATCCTGGGGTCACATATCGACCAAAAAATTCAAAGGACGTCCATATTTCAAAACGACCGTTTCAAAAGGCATATTTTACGCACATTAGTGTTCTGCTTCTTTTCCTTTCTTTCCTTTTTTGTTAAAAAAAACGGGAATGGAAAAAGGCATCCCTCAGGATGGGTGAAAATCGTTGCAAACGAATCAATGGACACAGGTTTAATCTCCAATATATATAAACAGCTCATGCAGCTTAATATTAAAAAAACAAACAACCCAAAAAAAATGGGCAGAAGATCTAAAGAGACGTTTCTTCAAAGGAGACACAGAGATGGCCAAGACGCACATGAAAAGCTGCTCAACAGCACTAATTATTAGAGAAATGCAAATCAAAACTACAATGAGGTATCACCTCACACCTGTTAGAATCGGCATCATCAGAAAATCTACAAACAACCAATTCTGGGGAGGGTGTGGACAAAAGGAGCCCTCTTCCACTATTGGTGGGAATGTAAATTGATACAGACACTATGGAGAACAGTATGGAGTTTCCTTAAAAAAACTAGAAATAGAATTACCATCTGATCCAGCAATCCCACTTCTGGGCATATACCCAGAGAAAACCGTATTTCAAAAAGGCACATTCACCACAATGTTCGTTGCAGCACTATTTACAATAGCCAGGTAATGGAAGCAACCTAAATGCCCACAGACAGATGAATGGATAAAGATGTGGTACATATATAAAATGGAATATGACTCGGCCATAAAAAGGAATGAAACTGGGTCATTTGTAGAGACATCGATGGATCGAGAGACTGTCATACAGAATGAAGTAAGTCAGAAAGAGGAAAACAAATATTGTATATTAATGCATATATGTGGAGCCTAAAAATGGTACAGATGAACTGGTTTGCAGGGAAGAAATAGAGACACAAAGGTAGAGAACAAACGTATGGACACCAAGTGTGGGAAGCCATGGGGTGGTGGTGGTGGGATGAGTTGGGAGATTGGGATTGACCTGTATACATGTATATGCATAAAATACATAACTAATAATAACGTGCTGTATAAAAACATAAATAAAATTAAATTTCAAAATTTTAAAAAATAAAATTTAAAAATAAAACAGAAAAAATTCTTCCCATCACACAGATGTATTTATAGGAAAGAATTATTTCCATGCTTATATCTATAAATACATAAAAGGGGAATAAAATCTAACTTGAACCATAAAAGAAAAAATAAACCTGAACCCAGGAGTTATACAGAGGAAAACCCTATCAGGGCACTTGCTCCAGTGGTAAACAATTCTGAAATTGGTCAGAGGTGGGGAACCATCTCCCATACAGCCAGCAACCCTCCCCCCACACAAGGAGCGTACTCATTGAAAAGCTGGGGGACCGTGCCGAGGCATCTGTGAGTAAACGTGAGCTGAGCCCCAGGCCAGCTGCTTCTGATCTGTTCCCACCCTTTCCAGGTAAAACACCTGAATATGTACAAGGGCTTGAAAGCCTAGAGGAAGGACCGTGGAGCCACACCAGCGACAGCACGCAGGCCAACTTGGTGCCTGCAGGCCAGCCAGCGTGGTCCTGGCCCCGGGCGCTCTTCCAGAAGCTTTCCATTGCCCTGCCTGAGATACCCCTCCTGTCCCGGCCCCCACTGCTTTTTTCCTTCCTCACCTCTGTCCGGAGAGAAATTCCAGCGGAAGGTATGGGTGACACATCCTCTTCTTTACAGGCGGCAGCCTGGCAACTCCTGCAGAAAGGCCAGCAGAACCCCACTCACACCGGGCCACCCACAAAGCTGTGGCCCCTCACTCCCTCCCACCAGCACAGCCCCGAGACTGCTGACGGGGCAGAGAATATGGAGTCAGGCACAGCTTCAGGGGCTATTGCTGCCTGGAGCGCTGTTTATATTGACCTCAAGGAGGCACACCTGGGGAGGGCGGGCCGGCAGGGTAAGGCTGCCCAGGTCAGCTAATCCATAACCCTCAGGGAATCACATTGTTGAAAATGGACCCCGCTAAGGCAGAAGAGAAGCCAAGGGAAAAAAGGACACAATGCCATTTGCAGCACCGTAGATGAGGCTAGAAGTAATCACGTGACTTGTAGTAAGTCAGAAAGTGAAAGACACATATCATATCATATCACTTAGAGGTGTTACCTAAAAATGGATACCAGGGCAGATATTGCCACGGAGAAGGGCAATCACAGATTCATTAAACAAACTTATGGTTCACCAATGGAAAGGTGTGAGGATTGGTTTCATTACGATATCGGGGTTAACAGACATATACAAACACAGGTGACATATATAATCACCAAAGACCTACAGAATACCAAGAGAGGACTACTCAACATTCTGTCATAACGTACATGGGAAAAGGATCCCAAGAAGAACAGTCATCTGTATATGTGTAAAAGAACCACATCTTCCACACCTACAACAAGCCAAACATTGTAATCAAACTTGCTGTAATAAAAAATAAAAACTTAAATTAAAAACACGAACAAGAAGTAGTGAGACAAACGTGAGGGGCTTTCTCCTGGTACATTCCATTCTAAACTCCAATCTAGAACACCACTTCCACTGAGGCTCTCTTGCCCTAGTAACCAGATTTGGTAAGGGTGAACTGCTGCCACCTTGTGGCCGTTTCACACAACAGCAGCTTTAATCCCAACGCTAATGGTCAGTTGATATTCAAAATCATTGCAGGCCTGTAAATGACACCTGCCCTGAAAACAAATCCTGGGGTCACATATCGACCAAAAAATTCAAAGGACGTCCATATTTCAAAACGACCGTTTCAAAAGGCATATTTTATGCACATTAGTGTTCTGCTTCTTTTCCTTTCTTTCCTTTTTTGTTAAAAAAAACGGGAATGGAAAAAGGCATCCCTCAGGATGGGTGAAAATCATTGCAAACGAATCAATGGACACAGGTTTAATCTCCAATATATATAAACAGCTCATGCAGCTTAATATTAAAAAAACAAACAACCCCCAAAAAAATGGGCAGAAGATCTAAAGAGACGTTTCTTCAAAGGAGACACAGAGAGGGCCAAGATGCACATGAAAAGCTGCTCAACAGCACTAATTATTAGAGAAATGCAAATCAAAACTACAATGAGATATCACCTCACACCTGTTAGAATCGGCATCATCAGAAAATCTACAAACAACCAATTCTGGGGAGGGTGTGGACAAAAGGAGCCCTCTTCCACTATTGGTGGGAATGTAAATTGATACAGTCACTATGGAGAACAGTATGGAGTTTCCTTAAAAAAACTAGAAATAGAATTACCGTCTGATCCAGCAATCCCACTTCTGGGCATATACCCAGAGAAAACCGTATTTCAAAAAGGCACATTCACCACAATGTTCGTTGCAGCACTATTTACAATAGCCAGGTAATGGAAGCAACCTAAATGCCCACAGACAGATGAATGGATAAAGATGTGGTACATATATAAAATGGAATATGACTCGGCCCTAAAAAGGAATGAAACTGGGTCATTTGTAGAGACATCGATGGATCGAGAGACTGTCATACAGAATGAAGTAAGTCAGAAAGAGGAAAACAAATATTGTATATTAATGCATATATGTGGAGCCTAAAAATGGTACAGATGAACTGGTTTGCAGGGAAGAAATAGAGACACAGAGGTAGAGAACAAACGTATGGACACCAAGTGTGGGAAGCCATGGGGTGGTGGTGGTGGGATGAGTTGGGAGTTTGGGATTGACCTGTATACATGTATATACATAAAATACATAACTAATAATAACGTGCTGTATAAAAAAATAAATAAAATTAAATTTCAAAATTTTAAAAAATAAAATTTAAAAATAAAACAGAAAAAATTCTTCCCATCACACAGATGTATTTATAGGAAAGAATTATTTCCATGCTTATATCTATAAATACATAAAAGGGGAATAAAATCTAACTTGAACCAAAAAAGAAAAAAAAAAACCTGAACCCAGGAGTTATACAGAGGAAAACCCTATCAGGGCACTTGCTCCAGCGGTAAACAATTCTGAAATTGGTCAGAGGTGGGGAACCATCTCCCATACAGCCAGCAACCCACACCCCACGCAAGGAGCGTCCTCATTGCAAAGCTGGGGGACCGTGCCGAGGCATCTGTGAGTAAACGTGAGCTGATCCCCAGGCCAGCTGCTGCTGAACTGTTCCCACCCTTTCCAGGTAAAACACCTGAATATGTACAAGGGCTTGAAAGCCTAGAGGAAGGACCGTGGAGCCACACCAGTGACAGCACGCAGGCCAACTTGGTGCCTGCAGGCCAGCCAGCGTGGTCCTGGACCCTGGTGCTATTCCAGAAGCTTTCCATTGCCCTGCCGGAGATACCCCTCCTGTCCCGGACCCCACTGCTTTTTTCCTTCCTCACCTCTGTCCGGAGAGAAATTCCAGCGGAAGGTATGGGTGACACATCCTCTTCTTTACAGGCGGCAGCCTGGCAACTCCTGCAGAAACGCCAGCAGAACACCACTCACACCGGGCCACCCACAAAGCTGTGGCCCCTCACTCCCTCCCACCAGCACAGCCCCGAGACTGCTGATGGGGCAGCAAATATGGAGTCAGGCACAGCTTCAGGGGCTATTGCTGCCTGGAGCGCTGTTTATATTGACCTCAACGAGGCACACCTGGGGAGGGCGGGCCGGCAGGGTAAGGCTGCCCAGGTCAGCTAATCCACAACCCTCAGGGAATCACATTGTTGAAAATGGACCCCGCTAAGGCAGAAGAGAAGCCAAGGGAAAAAAGGACACAATGCCATTTGCAGCACCGTAGATGTGTCTAGAAGTAATCACGTGACTTGTAGTAAGTCAGAAAGTGAAAGACACATATCATATTATATCACTTGTAGGTGTTACCTAAAAATGGATACCAGGGCAGATATTTCCACGGAGAAGGGCAATCACAGATTCATTAAACAAACTTATGGTTCACCAATGGAAAGGTGTGAGGATTGGTTTCATTACGATATCGGGGTTAACAGACATATACAAACACAGGTGACATATATAATCACCAAAGACCTACAGAATACCAAGAGAGGACTACTCAACATTCTGTCATAACGTACATGGGAAAAGGATCCCAAGAAGTACAGTCATCTGTATATGTGTAAAAGAACCACATCTTCCACACCTACAACAAGCCAAACATTGTAATCAAACTTGCTGTAATAAAAAATAAAAACTTAAATTAAAAACACGAACAAGAAGTAGTGAGACAAACGTGAGGGGCTTTCTCCTGGTACATTCCATTCTAAACTCCAATGTAGAACACCACTTCCACTGAGGCTCTCTTGCCCTAGTAACCAGATTTGGTAAGGGTGAACTGCTGCCACCTTGTGGCCGTTTCACACAACAGCAGCTTTAATCCCAACGCTAATGGTCAGTTGATATTCAAAATCATTGCAGGCCTGTAAATGACACCTGCCCTGAAAACAAATCCTGGGGTCACATATCGACCAAAAAATTCAAAGGATGTCCATATTTCAAAACGACCGTTTCAAAAGGCATATTTTACGCACATTAGTGTTCTGCTTCTTTTCCTTTCTTTCCTTTTTTGTTAAAAAAAACGGGAATGGAAAAAGGCATCCCTCAGGATGGGTGAAAATCGTTGCAAACGAATCAATGGACACAGGTTTAATCTCCAATATATATAAACAGCTCATGCAGCTTAATATTAAAAAAACAAACAACCCCAAAAAAATGGGCAGAAGATCTAAAGAGACGTTTCTTCAAAGGAGACACAGAGATGGCCAAGACGCACATGAAAAGCTGCTCAACAGCACTAATTATTAGAGAAATGCAAATCAAAACTACAATGAGGTATCACCTCACAGCTGTTAGAATCAGCATCATCAGAAAATCTACAAACAACCAATTCTGGGGAGGGTGTGGACAAACGGAGCCCTCTTCCACTATTGGTGGGAATGTAAATTGATACAGTCACTATGGAGAACAGTATGGAGTTTCCTTAAAAAAACTAGAAATAGAATTACCATCTGATCCAGCAATCCCACTTCTGGGCACATACCCCGAGAAAACCGTATTTCAAAAAGGCACATTCACCACAATGTTCGTTGCAGCACTATTTACAATAGCCAGGTAATGGAAGCAACCTAAATGCCCACAGACAGATGAATGGATAAAGATGTGGTACATATATAAAATGGAATATGACTCGGCCCTAAAAAGGAATGAAACTGGGTCATTTGTAGAGACATCGATGGATCGAGAGACTGTCATACAGAATGAAGTAAGTCAGAAAGAGGAAAACAAATATTGTATATTAATGCATATATGTGGAGCCTAAAAATGGTACAGATGAACTGGTTTGCAGGGAAGAAATAGAGACACAGAGGTAGAGAACAAACGTATGGACACCAAGTGTGGGAATCCATGGGGTGGTGGTGGTGGGATGAGTTGGGAGATTGGGATTGACCTGTATACATGTATATGCATAAAATACATAACTAATAATAACGTGCTGTATAAAAACATAAATAAAATTAAATTTCAAAATTTTAAAAAATAAAATTTAAAAATAAAACAGAAAAAATTCTTCCCGTCACACAGATGTATTTATAGGAATGAATTATTTCCATGCTTATATTTATAAATACATAAAAGAGGAATAAAATCTAACTTGAACCAAAAAAGAAAAAAAAATTGACCCACGAGTTTTACAGAGGAAAAACCTATCAGGGCACTTGCTCCAGCGGTAAACAATTCTGAAATTGGTCAGAGGTGGGGAACCATCTCCCATACAGCCAGCCACCCAACCCCCACACAAGGAGCGTCCTCACTGAAAAGCTGGGGGACCGTGCCGAGGCATCTGTGAGTAAACGTGAGCTGAGCCCCAGGCCAGCTGCTTCTGATCTGTTCCCACCCTTTCCAGGTAAAACACCTGAATATGTACAAGGGCTTGAAAGCCTAGAGGAAGGACCGTGGAGCCACACCAGTGACAGCACGCAGGCCAACTTGGTGCCTGCAGGCCAGCCAGCGTGGTCCTGGCCCCGGGCGCTCTTCCAGAAGCTTTCCATTGCCCTGCCTGAGATACCCCTCCTGTCCCGGACCTCACTGCTTTTTTCCTTCCTCACCTCTGTCCGGAGAGAAATTCCAGCGGAAGGTATGGGTGACACATCCTCTTCTTTACAGGCGGCAGCCTGGCAACTCCTGCAGAAAGGCCAGCAGAACCCCACTCACACCGGGCCACCCACAAAGCTGTGGCCCCTCACTCCCTCCCACCAGCACAGCCCCGAGACTGCTGACGGGGCAGAGAATATGGAGTCAGGCACAGCTTCAGGGGCTATTGCTGCCTGGAGTGCTGTTTATATTGACCTCAACGAGGCACACCTGGGGAGGGCGGGCCGGCAGGGTAAGGCTGCCCAGGTCAGCTAATCCACAACCCTCAGGGAATCACATTGTTGAAAATGGACCCCGCTAAGGCAGAAGAGAAGCCAAGGGAAAAAAGGACACAATGCCATTTGCAGCACCGTAGATGAGTCTAGAAGTAATCACGTGACTTGTAGTAAGTCAGAAAGTGAAAGACACATATCATATCATATCACTTATAGGTGTTACCTAAAAATGGATACCAGGGCAGATATTTCCACGGAGAAGGGCAATCACAGATTCATTAAACAAACTTATGGTTCACCAATGGAAAGGTGTGAGGATTGGTTTCATTACGATATCGGGGTTAACAGACATATACAAACACAGGTGACATATATAATCACCAAAGACCTACAGAATACCAAGAGAGGGCTACTCAACATTCTGTCATAACGTACATGGGAAAAGGATCCCAAGAAGAACAGTCATCTGTATATGTGTAAAAGAACCACATCTTCCACACCTACAACAAGCCAAACATTGTAATCAAACTTGCTGTAATAAAAAATAAAAAATTAAATTAAAAACACGAACAAGAAGTAGTGAGACAAACGTGAGGGGCTTTCTCCTGGTACATTCCATTCTAAACTCCAATCTGGAACACCACTTCCACTGAGGCTCTCTTGCCCTAGTAACCAGATTTGGTAAGGTTGAACAGCTGCCACCTTGTGGCCGTTTCACACAACAGCAGCTTTAATCCCAACGCTAAAGGTCAGTTGATATTCAAAATCATTGCAGGCCTGTAAATGACACCTGCCCTGAAAACAAATCCTGGGGTCACATATCGACCAAAAAATTCAAAGGATGTCCATATTTCAAAACGACCGTTTCAAAAGGCATATTTTACGCACATTAGTGTTCTGCTTCTTTTCCTTTCTTTCCTTTTTTGTTAAAAAAAACGGGAATGGAAAAAGGCATCCCTCAGGATGGGTGAAAATCGTTGCAAACGAATCAATGGACACAGGTTTAATCTCCAATATATATAAACAGCTCATGCACCTTAATATTAAAAAAAACAAACCACCCAAAAAAAAATGGGCAGAAGATCTAAAGAGACGTTTCTTCAAAGGAGACACAGAGATGGCCAAGACGCACAAGAAAAGCTGCTCAACAGCACTAATTATTAGAGAAATGCAAATCAAAACTACAATGAGGTATCACCTCACACCTGTTAGAATCGGCATCATCAGAAAATCTACAAACAACCAATTCTGGGGAGGGTGTGGACAAAAGGAGCCCTCTTCCACTATTGGTGGGAATGTAAATTGATACAGTCACTATGGAGAACAGTATGGAGTTTCCTTAAAAAAACTAGAAATAGAATTACCATCTGATCCAGCAATCCCACTTCTGGGCATATACCCAGAGAAAACTGTATTTCAAAAAGGCACATTCACCACAATGTTCGTTGCAGCACTATTTACAATAGCCAGGTAATGGAAGCAACCTAAATGCCCACAGACAGATGAATGGAAAAAGATGTGGTACATATATAAAATGGAATATGACTCGGCCCTAAAAAGGAATGAAACTGGGTCATTTGTAGAGACATCGATGGATCGAGAGACTGTCATACAGAATGAAGTAAGTCAGAAAGAGGAAAACAAATATTGTATATTAATGCATATATGTGGAGCCTAAAAATGGTACAGATGAACTGGTTTGCAGGGAAGAAATAGAGACACAGAGGTAGAGAACAAACGTATGGACACCAAGTGTGGGAAGCCATGGGGTGGTGGTGGTGGGATGAGTTGGGAGTTTGGGATTGACCTGTATATATGTATATACATAAAATACATAACTAATAATAACGTGCGGTATAAAAAAATAAATAAAATTAAATTTCAAAATTTTAAAAAATAAAATTTAAAAATAAAACAGAAAAAAGTTCTTCCCGTCACACAGATGTATTTATAGGAAAGAATTATTTCCATGCTTATATCTATAAATACATAAAAGGGGAATAAAATCTAACTTGAACCATAAAAGAAAAAAAAAACCTGAACCCAGGAGTTATACAGAGGAAAACCCTATCAGGGCACTTGCTCCAGTGGTAAACAATTCTGAAATTGGTCAGAGGTGGGGAACCATCTCCCATACAGCCAGCAACCCACCCCCGACGCAAGGAGCGTCCTCATTGCAAAGCTGGGGTACAGTGCCGAGGCATCTGTGAGTAAACGTGAGCTGAGCCCCAGGCCAGCTGCTGCTGAACTGTTCCCACCCTTTCCAGGTAAAACACCTGAATATGTACAAGGGCTTGAAAGCCTAGAGGAAGGACCGTGGAGCCACACCAGTGACAGCACGCAGGCCAACTTGGTGCCTGCAGGCCAGCCAGCGTGGTCCTGGACCCTGGTGCTCTTCCAGAAGCTTTCCATTGCCCTGCCTGAGATACCCCTCCTGTCCCGGAGCCCACTGCTTTTTTCCTTCCTCACCTCTGTCCGGAGAGAAATTCCAGCGGAAGGTATGGGTGACACATCCTCTTCTTTACAGGCGGCAGCCTGGCAACTCCTGCAGAAAGGCCAGCAGAACCCCACTCACACCGGGCCACCCACAAAGCTGTGGCCCCTCACTCCCTCCCACCAGCACAGCCCCGAGACTGCTGACGGGGCAGAGAATATGGAGTCAGGCACAGCTTCAGGGGCTATTGCTGCCTGGAGCGCTGTTTATATTGACCTCAACGAGGCACACCTGGGGAGGGCGGGCCGGCAGGGTAAGGCTGCCCAGGTCAGCTAATCCACAACCCTCAGGGAATCACATTGTTGAAAATGGACCCCACTAAGGCAGAAGAGAAGCCAAGGGAAAAAAGGACACAATGCCATTTGCAGCACCGTAGATGAGTCTAGAAGTAATCACGTGACTTGTAGTAAGTCAGAAAGTGAAAGACACATATCATATCATATCACTTATAGGTGTTACCTAAAAATGGATACCAGGGCAGATATTTCCACGGAGAAGGGCAATCACAGATTCATTAAACAAACTTATGGTTCACCAATGGAAAGGTGTGAGGATTGGTTTCATTACGATATCGGGGTTAACAGACATATACAAACACAGGTGACATATATAATCACCAAAGACCTACAGAATACCAAGAGAGGACTACTCAACATTCTGTCATAATGTACATGGGAAAAGGATCCCAAGAAGAACAGTCATCTGTATATGTGTAAAAGAACCACATCTTCCACACCTACAACAAGCCAAACATTGTAATCAAACTTGCTGTAATAAAAAATAAAAACTTAAATTAAAAACACGAACAAGAAGTAGTGAGACAAACGTGAGGGGCTTTCTCCTGGTACATTCCATTCTAAACTCCAATCTAGAACACCACTTCCACTGAGGCTCTCTTGCCCTAGTAACCAGATTTGGTAAGGGTGAACTGCTGCCACCTTGTGGCCGTTTCACACAACAGCAGCTTTAATCCCAACGCTAATGGTCAGTTGATATTCAAAATCATTGCAGGCCTGTAAATGACACCTGCCCTGAAAACAAATCCTGGGGTCACATATCGACCAAAAAATTCAAAGGACGTCCATATTTCAAAACGACCATTTCAAAAGGCATATTTTACGCACATTAGTGTTCTGCTTCTTTTCCTTTCTTTCCTTTTTTGTTAAAAAAAACGGGAATGGAAAAAGGCATCCCTCAGGATGGGTGAAAATCGTTGCAAACGAATCAATGGACACAGGTTTAATCTCCAATATATATAAACAGCTCATGCAGCTTAATATTAAAAAAACAAACATCCCAAAAAAAATGGTAAGAAGATCTAAAGAGACGTTTCTTCAAAGGAGACACAGAGATGTCCAAGACGCACATGAAATGCTGCTCAACAGCACTAATTATTAGAGAAATGCAAAGCAAAACTACAATGAGGTATCACCTCACACCTGTTAGAATCGGCATCATCAGAAAATCTACAAACAACCAATTCTGGGGAGGGTGTGGACAAAAGGAGCCCTCTTCCACTATTGGTGGGAATGTAAATTGATACAGTCACTATGGAGAACAGTATGGAGTTTCCTTAAAAAAATTAGAAATAGAATTACCATCTGATCCAGCAATCCCACTTCTGGGCATATACCCAGAGAAAACCGTATTTCAAAAAGGCACATTCACCACAATGTTCGTTGCAGCACTATTTACAATAGCCAGGTAATGGAAGCAACCTAAATGCCCACAGACAGATGAATGGATAAAGATGTGGTACATATATAAAATGGAGTATTACTCAACCACATAAAGGAATGAAACTGGGTCATTTGTAGAGACATCGATGGATCGAGAGACTGTCATACAGAATGAAGTAAGTCAGAAAGAGGAAAACAAATATTGTATATTAATGCATATATGTGGAGCCTAAAAATGGTACAGATGAACTGGTTTGCAGGGAAGAAATAGAGACACAGAGGTAGAGAACAAACGTATGGACACCAAGTGTGGGAAGCCATGGGGTGGTGGTGGTGGGATGAGTTGGGAGTTTGGGATTGACCTGTATACATGTATATACATAAAATACATAACTAATAATAACGTGCTGTATAAAAAAATAAATAAAATTAAATTTCAAAATTTTAAAAAATAAAATTTAAAAATAAAACAGAAAAAAATTTTCCCATCACACAGATGTATTTATAGGAAAGTATTATTTCCATGCTTATATCTATAAACACATAAAAGGGGAATAAAATCTAACTTGAACCATAAAAGAAAAAAAAACCTGAACCCAGGAGTTATACAGAGGAAAACCCTATCAGGGCACTTGCTCCAGTGGTAAACAATTCTGAAATTGGTCAGAGGTGGGGAACCATCTCCCATACAGCCAGCAACCCACCCCCCACGCAAGGAGCGTCCTCATTGCAAAGCTGGGGGACCGTGCCGAGGCATCTGTGAGTAAACGTGAGCTGAGCCCCAGGCCAGCTGCTGCTGAACTGTTCCCACCCTTTCCAGGTAAAACACCTGAATATGTACAAGGGCTTGAAAGCCTACAGGAAGGACCGTGGAGCCACACCAGCGACAGCACACAGGCCAACTTGGTGCCTGCAGGCCAGCCAGCGTGGTCCTGGACCCGGCGCTCTTCCAGAAGCTTTCCATTGCCCTGCCTGAGATACCCATCCTGTCCCGGCCCCCACTGCTTTTTTCCTTCCTCACCTCTGTCCGGAGAGAAATTCCAGCGGAAGGTATGGGTGACACATCCTCTTCTTTACAGGCGGCAGCCTGGCAACTCCTGCAGAAAGGCCAGAAGAACCCCACTCACACCGGGCCACCCACAAAGCTGTGGCCCCTCACTCCCTCCCACCAGCACAGCCCCGAGACTGCTGACGGGGCAGAGAATATGGAGGCAGGCACAGCTTCAGAGGCTACTGCTGCCTGGAACGCTGTTTATATTGACCTCAACGAGGCACACCTGGGGAGGGCAGGCCGGCAGGGTAAGGCTGCCCAGGTCAGCTAATCCACAGCCCTCAGGGAATCACATTGTTGAAAATGGACCCCGCAAAGGCAGAAGAGAAGCCAAGGGAAAAAAGGACAAAATGCCATTTGCAGCCCCTAGATGAGTCTAGAAGTAATCACGTGACTTGTAGTAAGTCAGAAAGTGAAAGACACATATCATATCACTTAGAGGTGTTACCTAAAAATGGATACCAGGGCAGATATTTCCACGGAGAAGGGCAATCACAGATTCATTAAACAAACTTATGGTTCACCAATGGAAAGGTGTGAGGATTGGTTTCATTACGATATCGGGGTTAACAGACATATACAAACACAGGTGACATATATAATCACCAAAGACCTACAGAATACCAAGAGAGGACTACTCAACATTCTGTCATAACGTACATGGGAAAAGGATCCCAAGAAGAACAGTCATCTGTATATGTGTAAAAGAACCACATCTTCCACACCTACAACAAGCCAAACATTGTAATCAAACTTGCTGTAATAAAAAATAAAAACTTAAATTAAAAACACGAACAAGAAGTAGTGAGACAAACGTGAGGGGCTTTCTCCTGGTACATTCCATTCTAAACTCCAATCTAGAACACCACTTCCACTGAGGCTCTCTTGCCCTAGTAACCAGATTTGGTAAGGGTGAACTGCTGCCACCTTGTGGCCGTTTCACACAACAGCAGCTTTAATCCCAACGCTAATGGCCAGTTGATATTCAAAATCATTGCAGGCCTGTAAATGACACCTGCCCTGAAAACAAATCCTGGGGTCACATATCGACCAAAAAATTCAAAGGACGTCCATATTTCAAAACGACCGTTTCAAAAGGCATATTTTACGCACATTAGTGTTCTGCTTCTTTTCCTTTCTTTCCTTTTTTGTTAAAAAACACGGGAATGGAAAAAGGCATCCCTCAGAATGGGCGAAAATCGTTGCAGACGAATCAATGGAGAGAGGTTTAATCTCCAATATATATAAACAGCTCATGCAGCTTAATATTAAAAAAACAAACAACCCAAAAAAAATGGGCAGAAGATCTAAAGAGACGTTTCTTCAAAGGAGACACAGAGATGGCCAAGACGCACATGAAAAGCTGCTCAACAGCACTAATTATTAGAGAAATGCAAATCAAAACTACAATGAGGTATCACCTCACACCTGTTAGAATCGGCATCATCAGAAAATCTACAAACAACCAATTCTGGGGAGGGTGTGGACAAAAGGAGCCCTCTTCCACTATTGGTGGGAATGTAAATTGATACAGTCACTATGGAGAACAGTATGGAGTTTCCTTAAAAAAACTAGAAATAGAATTACCATCTGATCCAGCAATCCCACTTCTGGGCATATACCCAGAGAAAACCGTATTTCAAAAAGGCACATTCACCACAATGTTCGTTGCAGCACTAATTACAATAGCCAGGTAATGGAAGCAACCTAAATGCCCACAGACAGATGAATGGATAAAGATGTGGTACATATATAAAATGGAATATGACTCGGCCCTAAAAAGGAATGAAACTGGGTCATTTGTAGAGACATCGATGGATCGAGAGACTGTCATACAGAATGAAGTAAGTCAGAAAGAGGAAAACAAATATTGTCTATTAATGCATATATGTGGAGCCTAAAAATGGTACAGATGAACTGGTTTGCAGGGAAGAAATAGAGACACAGAGGTAGAGAACAAACGTATGGACACCAAGTGTGGGAAGCCAAGGGGTGGTGGTGGTGGGATGAGTTGGGAGTTTGGGATTCACCTGTATACATGTATATGCATAAAATACATAACTAATAATAACGTGCTGTATAAAAAAATAAATAAAATTTCAAAATTTTAAAAAATAAAATTTAAAAATAAAACAGAAAAAAGTTCTTCCCGTCACACAGATGTATTTATAGGAATGAATTATTTCCATGCTTATATCTATAAATACATAAAAGAGGAATAAAATCTAACTTGAAGCATAAAAGAAAAAAAAAAGTGAACCCACGAGTTATACAGAGGAAAACCCTATCACGGCACTTGCTCCAGTGTTAAACAATTCTGAAATTGGTCAGAGGTGGGGAACCATCTCCCATACAGCCAGCAACCCAACCCCCACGCAAGGAGCGTCATCATTGCAAAGCTGGGGGACCGTGCCGAGGCATCTGTGAGTAAACGTGAGCTGAGCCCCAGGCCAGCTGCTGCTGAACTGTTCCCACCCTTTCCAGGTAAAACACCTGAATATGTACAAGGGCTTGAAAGCCTAGAGGAAGGACCGTGGAGCCACACCAGCGACAGCACGCAGGCCAACTTGGTGCCTGCAGGCCAGCCAGCGTGGTCCTGGACCCTGGCGCTCTTCCAGAAGCTTTCCATTGCCCTGCCTGAGATACCCCTCCTGTCCCGGCCCCCACTGCTTTTTTCCTTCCTCACCTCTGTCCGGAGAGAAATTCCAGCGGAAGGTATGGGTGACACAACCTCTTCTTTACAGGCGGCAGCCTGGCAACTCCAGCAGAAAGTCCAGCAGAACCCCACTCACACCGGGCCACCCACAAAGCTGTGGCCCCTAACACCCTCCCACCAGCACAGCCCCGAGACTGCTGACGGGGCAGAGAATATGGAGTCAGGCACAGCTTTAGAGGCTACTGCTGCCTGGAGCGCTGTTTATATTGACCTCAACGAGGCACACCTGAGGAGGGCAGGCCGGCAGTGTAAGGATGCCCAGGTCAGCTAATCCACAACCCTCAGGGAATCACATTTTTGAAAATGGTCCCCGCAAAGGCAGAAGAAGAGCCAAGGAAAAAAAGGACAAAATGCCATTTGCAGCCCCGTAGATGAGTCTAGAAGTAATCACGTGACTTGTAGTAAGTCAGAAAGTGAAAGACACATATCATATCACTTAGAGGTGTTACCTAAAAATGGATACCAGGGCAGATATTTCCACGGAGAAGGGCAATCACAGATTCATTAAACAAACTTATGGTTCACCAATGGAAAGGTGTGAGGATTGGTTTCATTACGATATCGGGGTTAACAGACATATACAAACACAGGTGACATATATAATCACCAAAGACCTACAGAATACCAAGAGAGGACTACTCAACATTCTGTCATAACGTACATGGGAAAAGGATCCTAAGAAGAACAGTCATATGTATATGTGTAAAAGAACCACATCTTCCACACCTACAACAAGCCAAACATTGTAATCAAACTTGCTGTAATAAAAAATAAAAAATTAAATTAAAAACACGAACAAGAAATAGTGAGACAAAAGTGAGGGGATTTCTCCTGGCACATTCCATTCTAATCTCCAATCTAGAACACCACTTCCACTGAGGCTCTCTTGCCCTAGTAACCAGATTTGGTAAGGGTGAACTGCTGCCACCTTGTGGCCGTTTCACACAACAGCAGCTTTAATCCCAACGCTAATGGTCAGTTGATATTCAAAATCATTGCAGGCCTGTAAATGACACCTGCCCTGAAAACAAATACTGGGGTCACATATCGACCAAAAAATTCAAAGGACGTCCATATTTCAAAACGACCGTTTCAAAAGGCATATTTTACGCACATTAGTGTTCTGCTTCTTTTCCTTTCTTTCCTTTTTTGTTAAAAAACACGGGAATGGAAAAAGGTATCCCTCAGAATGGGCGAAAATCGTTGCAGACGAATCAATGGAGAGAGGTTTAATCTCCAATATATATAAACAGCTCATGCAGCTTAATATTAAAAAAAACAAACAACCCCAAAAAAATGGGCAGAAGATCTAAAGAGACGTTTCTTCAAAGGAGACACAGAGATGGCCAAGACGCACATGAAAAGCTGCTCAACAGCACTAATTATTAGAGAAATGCAAATCAAAACTACAATGAGGTATTTCCTCACACCTGTTAGAATCGGCATCATCAGAAAATCTACAAACAACCAATTCTGGGGAGGGTGTGGACAAAAGGAGCCCTCTTCCACTATTGGTGGGAATGTAAATTGATACAGTCACTATGGAGAACAGTATGGAGTTTCCTTAAAAAAACTAGAAATAGAATTACCATCTGATCCAGCAATCCCACTTCTGGGCATATACCCAGAGAAAACCGTATTTCAAAAAGGCACATTCACCACAATGTTCGTTGCAGCACTAATTACAATAGCCAGGTAATGGAAGCAACCTAAATGCCCACAGACAGATGAATGGATAAAGATGTGGTACATATATAAAATGGAATATTAATCGGCCATAAAAAGGAATGAAACTGGGTCATTTGTAGAGACATCGATGGATCGAGAGACTGTCATACAGAATGAAGTAAGTCAGAAAGAGGAAAACAAATATTGTATATTAATGCATATATGTGGAGCCTAAAAATGGTACAGATGAACTGGTTTGCAGGGAAGAAATAGAGACACTGAGGTAGAGAACAAACGTATGGACACCAAGTGTGGGAAGCCATGGGGTGGTGGTGGTGGGATGAGTTGGGAGTTTGGGATTGACCTGTATACGTGTATATACATAAAATACATAACTAATAATAACGTACTGTATAAAAAAAATAAATAAAATTAAATTTCAAAATTTTAAAAAATAAAATTTAAAAATAAAACAGAAAAAATTCTTCCCATCACACAGATGTATTTATAGGAAAGAATTATTTCCATGCTTATATCTATAAATACATAAAAGGGGAATAAAATCTAACTTGAACCAAAAAAGAAAAAAAAATCCTGAACCCAGGAGTTATACAGAGGAAAACCCTATCAGGGCACTTGCTCCAGTGGTAAACAATTCTGAAATTGGTCAGAGGTGGGGAACCATCTCCCATACAGCCAGCAACCCACCCCCCACGCAAGGAGCGTCCTCATTGCAAAGCTGGGGGACCGTGCCGAGGCATCTGTGAGTAAACGTGAGCTGAGCCCCAGGCCAGCTGCTGCTGAACTGTTCCCACCCTTTCCAGGTAAAACACCTGAATATGTACAAGGGCTTGAAAGCCTACAGGAAGGACCGTGGAGCCACACCAGCGACAGCACACAGGCCAACTTGGTGCCTGCAGGCCAGCCAGCGTGGTCCTGGCCCCGGCGCTCTTCCAGAAGCTTTCCATTGCCCTGCCTGAGATACCCATCCTGTCCCGGCCCCTACTGCTTTTTTCCTTCCTCACCTCTGTCCGGAGAGAAATTCCAGCGGAAGGTATGGGTGACACATCCTCTTCTTTACAGGCGGCAGCCTGGCAACTCCTGCAGAAAGGCCAGCAGAACCCCACTCACACCGGGCCACCCAAAAAGCTGTGGCCCCTCACTCCCTCCCACCAGCACAGCCCCGAGATTGCTGACGGGGCAGAGAATATGGAGTCAGACACAGCTTCAGAGGCTACTGCTGCCTGGAGCGCTGTTTATATTGACCTCAACGAGGCACACCTGGGGAGGGCAGGCCGGCAGGGTAAGTCTGCCCAGGTCAGCTAATCCACAACCCTCAGGGAATCACATTGTTGAAAATGGACCCCGCAAAGGCAGAAGAGAAGCCAAGGGAAAAAAGGACACAATGCCATTTGCAGCCCAGTAGATGAGTCTAGAAGTAATCACGTGACTTGTAGTAAGTCAGAAAGTGAAAGACACATATAATATCATATCACTTATTGGTGTTACCTAAAAATGGATACCAGGGCAGATATTTCCACGGAGAAGGGCAATCACAGATTCATTAAACAAACTTATGGTTCACCAATGGGAAGGTGTGAGGATTGGTTTCATTACGATATCGGGGTTAACAGACATATACAATCACAGGTGACATATATAATCACCAAAGACCTACAGAATACCAAGAGAGGACTACTCAACATTCTGTCATAACGTACATGGGAAAAGGATCCCAGGAAGTACAGACATCTGTATATGTGTAAAAGAACCACATCTTCCATACCTACAACAAGCCAAACATTTTAATCAAACTTGCTGTAATAAAAAATAAACAAACTTAAATTAAAAACACGAACAAGAAGTAGTGAGACAAACGTGAGGGGCTTTCTCCTGGCACATTCCATTCTAAACTCCAATCTAGAACACCACTTCCACTGAGGCTCTCTTGCCCTAGTAACCAGATTTGGTAAGGGTGAACTGCTGCCACCTTGTGGCCGTTTCACACAACAGCAGCTTTAATCCCAACACTAATGGTCAGTTGATATTGAAAATCATTGCAGACCTGTAAATGACACCTGCCCTGAAAACAAATCCTGGGGTCACATATCGACCAAAAAATTCAAAGGACGTCCATATTTCAAAACGACCGTTTCAAAAGGCATATTTTACGCGCATTAGTGTTCTGCTTCTTTTCCTTTCTTTCCTTTTTTGTTAAAAAACACGGGAATGGAAAAAGGCATCCCACAGAATGGGCGAAAATCGTTGCAGACGAATCAATGGACAGAGTTTTAATCTCCAATATATATAAACAGCTCATGCAGCTTAATATTAAAAAAACAAACAACCCAATACAAAAATGGGCAGAAGATCTAAAGAGACGTTTCTTCAAAGGAGACAGAGAGATGGCCAAGACGCACATGAAAAGCTGCTCAACAGCACTAATTATTAGAGAAATGCAAATCAAAACTACAATGAGGTATCACCTGACACCTTTTAGAATCGGCATCATCAGAAAATCTACAAACAACCAATTCTGGGGAGGGTGTGGACAAAAGGAGCCCTCTTCCACTATTGGTGGGAATGTAAATTGATACAGTCACTATGGAGAACAGTATGGAGTTTCCTTAAAAAAACTAGATATAGAATTACCATCTGATCCAGCAATCCCACTTCTGGGCATATACCCAGAGAAAACCGTAAATCAAAAAGGCACATTCACCACAATGTTCATTGCAGCACTATTTACAATAGCCAGGTAATGGAAGCAACATAAATGCCCACAGACAGATGAATGGATAAAGATGTGGTACATATATGAAATGGAATATTACTCGGCCATAAAAAGGAATGAAACTGGGTCATTTGTAGAGACACCGATGGATCGAGAGACTGTCATACAGAATGAAGTAAGTCAGAAAGAGGAAAACAAATATTGTATATTAATGCATATATGTGGAGCCTAAAAATGGTACAGATGAACTGGTTTGCAGGGAAGAAATAGAGACACAGAGGTAGAGAACAAACGTATGGACACCAAGTGTGGGAAGCCATGGTGTGGTGGTGGTGGGATGAGTTGGGAGTTTGGGATTGACCTCTATACATGTATATGCATAAAATGCATAACTAATAATAACGTGCTGTATAAAAAAATAAATAAAATTAAATTTCAAAATTTTAAAAATTAAAATTTAACAATAAAACAGAAAAATATTCTTCCCGTCACACAGATGTATTTATAGGAATGAATTATTTCCATGCTTATATATATAAATACATAAAAGAGGAATAAAATCAAACTTGAACCATAAAAGAAAAAAAAAAATTGAACCCACGAGTTATACAGAGGAAAACCCTATCACGGCACTTGCTCCAGCGGTAAACAATTCTGAAATTGGTCAGAGGTGGGGAACCATCTCCCATACAGCCAGCAACCCACCCCCCACGCAAGGAGCGTCCTCACTGCAAAGCTGGGGGACCGTGCCGAGGCATCTGTGAGTAAACGTGAGCTGAGCCCCAGGCCAGCTGCTGCTGAACTGTTCCCACCCTTTCCAGGTAAAACACCTGAATATGTACAAGGGCTTGAAAGCCTAGTAGAAGGACCGTGGAGCCACACCAGCGACAGCACGCAGGCCAACTTGGTGCCTGCAGGTCAGCCAGGGTGGTCCTGGACCCTGGCGCTCTTCCAGAAGCTTTCCATTGCCCTGCCTGAGATACCCCTCCTGTCCCGGACCCCACTGCTTTTTTCCTTCCTCACCTCTGTCCGGAGAGAAATTCCAGCGGAAGGTATGGGTGACACATCCTCTTCTTTACAGGCGGCAGCCTGGCAACTCCTGCAGAAAGGCCAGCAGAACCCCACTCACACCGGGCCATCCACAAAGCTGTGGCCCCTCACTCCCTCCCAACAGCACAGCCCCGAGACTGCTGACGGGGCAGAGAATATGGAGTCAGGCAGAGCTTCATGTGCTATTGCTGCCTGGAGCGCTGTTTATATTGACCTCAACGAGGCAAACCTGCGGAGGGTGGGCCGGCAGGGTAAGGCTGCCCAGGTCAGCTAATCCACAACCCTCAGGGAATCACATTGTTGAAAATGGATCCCGCTAAGGCACAAGAGAAGCCAAGGGAAAAAAGGACACAATGCCATTTGCAGCCCAGTAGATGAGTCTAGAAGTAATCACGTGACTTGTAGTAAGTCAGAAAGTGAAAGACACATATCATATCATATCACTTATAGGTGTTACCTAAAAATGGATACCAGGGCAGATATTTCCACGGAGAAGGGCAATCACAGATTCATTAAACAAACTTATGGTTCACCAATGGAAAGGTGTGAGGATTGGTTTCATTACGATATCAGGGTTAACAGACATATACAAACACAGGTGACATATATAATCACCAAAGACCTACAGAATACCAAGAGAGGACTACTCAACATTCTGTCATAACGTACATGGGAAAAGGATCCCAGGAAGAAAAGACATCTGTATATGTGTAAAAGAACCACATCTTCCACACCTACAACAAGCCAAATATTGTAATCAAACTTGCTGTAATAAAAAATAAAAAAAAAATATTAAATTAAAAACACGAACAAGAAGTAGTGAGACAAACTTGAGGGGATTTCTCCTGGCACATTCCATTCTAAATTACAATGTAGAACGTGACATCCATTGAGGCTCTGTTGCCCTACAAACCAGATTTGGTAAGGGAGAACTGCTGCCGCCTTGTGGCCGTTTCACACAACAGCAGCTTTAATCCCAGCGCTAATGGTCCATTAATATTCAAAATCATTGCAGGCCTGTAAATGACACCTGCCCTGAAAACAAATCCTGGGGTCACATATCGACCAAAAAATTCAAAGGACGTCCATATTTCAAAAGGACCGTTTCAAAAGGCATATTTTACGCACATTAGTGTTCTGCTTCTTTTCCTTTCTTTCCTTTTTTGTTAAAAAAACGGGAATTGAAAAAGGAATCCCTTTGAATGGGCGAAAATCGTTGCAAACGAATCAAAGGACAGAGGTTTAATCTCCAATATATATAAACAGCTCATGCATCTTAATATTAAAAAAACCAACAACCCAATACAAAAATGGGCAGAAGATCTAAAGAGACGTTTCTTCAAAGAAGACACAGAGATGGCCAAGACGCACATGAAAAGCTGCTCAACAGCACTAATTATTAGAGAAATGCAAATCAAAACTACAATGAGGTATCACCTCACACCTGTTAGAATCGGCATCATCAGAAAATCTACAAACAACAAATTCTGGGGAGGGTGTGGACAAAACGAGCCCTCTTCCACTATTGGTGGGAATGTAAATTGATACAGTCACTATGGAGAACAGTATGGAGTTTCCTTAAAAAAAGTAGAAATTGAATTACCATCTGATCCAGCAATCCCACTTCTGGGCATATACCCAGAGAAAACCATAAATCAAAAAGGCACATTCACCACAATGTTCATTGCAGCACTATTTACAATAGCCAGGTAATGGAAGCAACCTAAATGCCCACAGACAGATGAATGGATAAAGATGTGGTACATATATAAAATGGAATATTCCTCAGCCATAAAAAGGAATGATACTGGGTCATTTGTAGAGACATCGATGGATCTAGAGAAAGTCATACAGAATGAAGTAAGTCAGAAAGAGGAAAACAAATATTGTATATTAATGCATATACGTGGAACCTAAAAAATGGTACAGATGAACTGGTTTGCAGGGAAGAAATAGAGACACAGAGGTAGAGAACAAACGTATGGACACCAAGTGTGGGAAGCCATGGGGTGGTGGTGGTGGGATGAGTTGGGAGATTGGGATTGACCTGTATACATGTATATGCATAAAATACATAACTAATAATAACCTGCTGTATAAAAAAATAAATAAAATTACATTTCAAAATTTTAAAAACTAAAATTTAAAAATAAAACAGAAAAATGTTCTTCCCTTCACACAGATGTATTTATAGGAATGCATAATTTCCATGCTTATATCTATAAATACATAAAAGAGGAAAAAAATCTAACTTGAACCATAAAAGTAAAAAAGAACCTGAACCCACCAGTTATACAGGGGAAAATCCTATCAGGCACTTGCTCAAGTGGTAAACAATTCTGAAATTGGTCAGAGGTGGGGAACCATCTCCCATAAAGCCAGCAAGCAAACCCCCACGCAAGGAGTGTCCTCATTGCAAAGCTGGGGGAACGTGCCGAGGCATCTGTGAGGAAACATGAGTTGAGCCCCAGTACAGATGATGCTGAACTGTTCCCACCTTTCCCAGGTAAAACACCTGAATATGTACAAGGGCTTGAAAGCCTAGAGGAAGGGCCTTGGAGACACACCAGCGACAGCACGCAGGGCAACTTGGTGCCTGCAGGCCAGCCAGGGTGGTCCTGGCCCTGGGCCCTCTTCCAGAAGCTTTCCATTGCCCTACCTGATATACCCCTCCTGTCCTGGCCCCCAATGCTTTTTTCGTTCCTCACCTCTGTCCGGAGAGAAATTCCAGTGGAAGGTATGGGTGACACATCCTCTTCTTTACAGGTGGCAGCATGGGAACACCTGCAGAAAGGCCAGCAGAGCCCCACTCACACCGGGACACCCACACATCTGTGGCCCCTCACCCCCTCCCACCAGCACAGCCCCGAGACTGCTGACGGGGCAGAGAATATGGAGTCAGGCACAGCTTCAGGGGCTATTGCTGCCTGGAGCTCTGTTTATATTGACCTCAACGAGGCACACCTGGGGAGGGCGGGCCGGCAGGGTAAGGCTGCCCAGGTCAGCTAATCTACAACCCTCAGGGAATCACATTGTTGAAAATGGACCCCACTAAGGCAGAAGAGAAGCCAAGTGAAAAAAGGACACAATGCCATTTGCAGAACCGTAGATGAGTCTAGAAGTAATCACGTGACATGTAGTAAGTCAGAAAGTGAAAGACACATATCATATCATATCACTTATAGGTGTTACCTAGAAATGGATACCAGGGCAGATATTTCCACGGAGAAGGGCAATCACAGATTCATTAAACAAACTTATGGTTCACCAATGGAAAGGTGTGAGGACTGGTTTCATTACGATATCGGGGTTAAGAGACATATACAAACGCAGGTGACATATATAATCACCAAAGACCTACGGAATACCAAGAGAGGACTACTCAACATTCTGTCATAACGTACATGGGAAAAGGATCCCAGGAAGAACAGACATCTGTATATGTGTAAAAGAACCACATCTTCCACACCTACAACTAGCCAAACATTGTAATCAAACTTGCTGTAATAATAAATAAAATAATTAAATTAAAAACACGAACAAGAAGTAGTGAGACAAACGTGAGGGGCTTTCTCCTGGTACATTCCATTCTAAACTCCAATCTAGAACACCACTTCCACTGAGGCTCTCTTGCCCTAGTAACCAGATTTGGTAAGGGTGAACTGCTGCCACCTTGTGGCCGTTTCACACAACAGCAGCTTTAATCCCAACGCTAATGGTCAGTTGATATTCAAAATCATTGCAGGCCTGTAAATGACACCTGCCCTGAAAACAAATCCTGGGGTCACATATCGACCAAAAAATTCAAAGGACGTCCATATTTCAAAACGACCATTTCAAAAGGCATATTTTACGCACATTAGTGTTCTGTTTCTTTTCCTTTCTTTCCTTTTTTGTTAAAAAAAACGGGAATGGAAAAAGGCATCCCTCAGAATGGGCGAAAAGCGTTGCAAACGAATCAATGGACAAATGTTTAATCTCCAATATATATAAACAGCACATGCAGCTTAATATTACTAAAACAAACAACCCAATACAAAAATGGGCAGAAGATCTAAATAGACGTTTCTTCAAAGAAGACACAGAGATGGCCAAGACGCACATGAAAAGCTGCTCAACATCACTAATTGTTAGAGAAATGCAAATCAAAACTACAATAAGGTATGACGTCACACCCATTAGAGTCGGCATCATCAGAAAATCTACAAACAAAAATTCTGGGGAGGGTGTGGACAAAAGGAACCCTCTTCCACTATTGGTGGGAATGTAAATTGATACTGTCACTATGGAGAACTGTATGGAGGTTCCTTAAAAAAACTAGAAATAGAATTACCATCTGATCCAGCAATCCCACTTCTGGGCATATACCCAGAGAAAACCGTAAATCAAAAAGGCACATTCACCACAATGTTCATTGCAGCACTATTTACAATAGCCAGGTAATGGAAGCAACCTAAATGCCCACAGACAGAAGAACGGATAAAGATGTGGTACATATATAAAATGGAGTATTACTCAACCATATAAAGGAATGAAACTGGGTCATTTGTAGAGAACTCGATGTATCTAGAGACTGTCATACAGAGTGGAGTAAGTCAGAAACAGAAAAACAAATATTGTATATTAATGCCTATATTTGGTACCTAGAAAAGTGGTACAGATGAACTTGTTTGCAGGGCAGAAATAGAGACACACAGGTAGAGAACAAACGTATGGACACAAATAGGGGGAAGCCATGGGGTGGTGGTGGTGGTGGGATGAGTTGGGAGATTGGGATTGACCTGTATACATGTAAATGCATAAAGTACATAACTAATAATAACCTGCTGTATAAGAAAATAAATTTAAATTTCAAAATTTTTAAAAATAAAACAGAAAAATGTTCTTGCATTCACACAGATGTATTTATATGAATGACTTATTTCCATGCTTATATCTATAAATACATAAAAGAGGAATAAAATTTAACTTGAAACAATGGAGAAAAAAAAATAACCTGAACCCAACAGTTATACAGAGGAAAACCCTATCAAGGCACTTACTCCAGCGGTAAACAATTCTGAAATTGGTCAGATGTGGAGAATCATTTCCAATACAGCCAGCAGCCCCACCCCACGCAAGGAGGGTCCTCATTGCAAAGCTGCGGGACCGTGCCGAGGCTTCTGTGAGTAAACGTGAGCTGAGCCCCAGGCCAGCTGCTGCTGAACTGTTCCCACCCTTCCCAGGTAAAACACCTGAATATGTACAAGGGCTTGAAAGCCTAGAGGAAGGGCAGTGGAGTCACACCAGCGACAGCACACAGGCCCACTTGGTGCCTGCAGGCCAGCCAGGATGGTCCTGGCCACAGGCGCTCTTCTGGAAGCTTTACATTTTCCTGCCTGAGATACCCCTCCTATCCCGGCCGCCACTCCTTTTTTTCCTTCCTCACCTCAGCCCGGAGAGAAATTTCATCAGACGTTATGGGTGACGCATCCTCTTCTTTACAGGTGGCAGCCTGGCAACTCCTAAGCCTTGCCGTTAACTAACCCTAACCCTAGCCCGGAACAGAAACCCACCACCAGCCCTATACCATTCCCTACGCCGTAGCCTATTCCTGGCCCGTACGCAGGCACTGAACCTTTCATCAGCACGTATCCTGACCCTGCCATTTTGCCGTACCCTCACCTGTGCCCTAAGCCTTGCCGTTCCCTAACCCTAACCCTAGCCCGGAACGGAAACCCACCAAAAGACCTACACCTTACCCCCAAGCCGTAGCCTACTCCTGGTCCATACGAGGGCACTGATTTGTGCGTCAGCACGTAGCCTGACCTTCCCACATTACCGTAACGTCACCTGTGCCCTAAGCCTTGCTGTTCCCTTACACTAACCCTAGCCCGGAACGGAAACCCACCACCAGCCCTACACCTAACCCCCAACCCGTGGCCTACACCTGGCCGGTACGCTGGCACTGACCCGTGCGTCAGCACGTAGCCTGACCCTCCCACGTTTCCGTACCCTCACCTGTGCCCAAAGCCTTGCCGTTCCCTAACCCTAACCCTAGCCCGGAACGGAAACCCACCACCAGCCCTAGACCTTACCCTACGACATAGCCTACTCCTGGCCTGTACGCTGGCACTGGCCCATCCGTCAGCACGTAGCCTGACGCTCCCACGTTTCCGTACCCTCACCTGTGCCCTAAGCCTTGCCGTTCCCTAACCCTAACCCTAGCCCCCAACTGAAATGCCCCACCAGCCCTACAACTTACCCCCAGGCCGTAGCCAACTCCTGGCCCATATTCTGGCACTGACACGTGCGTCAGCACGTAGCCTGATCCTTCCACGTTTCCGTACCCTCACCTGTGCCCTAAGCCTTTCCGTTCCCTATCCCTAACCCTAGCCCAGAAAGGAAACCCACCACCAGCCATACACCTTTCTCTACGACGTAGCCTACTCCTGGCCCGTACGCTAGCATTGACACGTGCA
This sequence comes from Mesoplodon mirus, assembly GCF_964341445.2. Classification (NCBI taxonomy): domain Eukaryota; kingdom Metazoa; phylum Chordata; class Mammalia; order Artiodactyla; family Ziphiidae; genus Mesoplodon; species Mesoplodon mirus. The sequence goes on from NW_028295810.1 coordinate 3,536,732, forward strand.
TTAGCACGTAGCCTGAACCTCCAACTTTTCTGTACCCTCACCTGAGCCCTAAGCCTTGCCGTTCCCTAACACTAACCCTAGCCCGGAACGGAAACCCATGACAAGCCCTAGATCTTACCCTACCCCGTAGCCTACTCCTTGCCCGTACGCTGGCACTGACCCGTGCGTCAGCACGTAGCCTGACCCTCCCACGTTTCCGTTCCCTCACCTATGCCCTAAGCCTTGCCGTTCCCTAACCCTAACCGTACCCCGCAAAGAAAACCCACCAACAGCCCTACACGTTACCCTACACCGTAGCCTACTCCTGGCCCGTACGCTGGCACTGACCCATGCATCAGTACGTAGCCTGACCCTCCCACGTTTCCGTACCCGCACATGTGCCCAAGCCTTGACGTTCCCTAACCCTAACCCTAGCCCGAAACGGAAACCCACCACCATCCCTAGACATTACCCTACGCCGTAGCCTACTCCTGGCGTGTACGTTGGCACTGACACTTTCATCAGCACGTAGCCTGACACTCCCACGTTTCCGTACCCTCACCTGTGCCCTAAGCCTTGCCGTTCACTAACCCTAACCCTAGCCCAGAACAGAAACCCACCACCAGCCCTACAACTTACCCCCAAGGCGTAGCCTACTCCTGGTCCATACGCTGGCACTGACCCGTGCGTCAGAACGTATCCTGACCCTGCCACGTTGCCGTACCCTCACCTGTGCCCTAAGCCTTGCCGTTCCCTAACCCTAACCCTAGCCCGGAATGGAAAAGCACCACAAGCCCTACAGCTTACCCCCAAGCCGTAGCCTACTCCTGGTCCATACGCTGGAACTGAACTGTGTGTCAGCACGTAGCCTGACCTTCCAACATTACCGTACCCTCACCTGTGCCCTAAGCCTTGCTGTTCCCTAACACTAACCCTAGCCTGGAACAGAAACCCACCACCAGGCATACACCTTAACCTACGCCGTAGCCTACTCCTGGCCCATATGCTGGCACTGACCCGTGCGTCAGCACGTAGCCTAAACCTCCCACGTTTCCGTACCCTCACCTGTGCCCTAAGCCTTGACGTTCCCTAACCCTAACCCTAGCCCGGAACAGAAACCCACCACCAGCCCTAAACCTTTCCCTACTGGGTAGCCTACTCCTCGCCCGTACGCTCGCACTGACACGTGCGTCAGCATGTAGTATGACCCTCCGACGTTTCTGTACGCTCACCTGTGCCCTAAGCCTTGCCGTTCCCTAACCCTAACCCTAGCCCGGAACGGAAACCCACCACCAACCCTACACCTTTCCCTACGCCGTAGCCTATTCCTGGCCCGTACGCAGGCACTGACCCTTTCATCAGCACGTAGCCTGACCCTCCCACGTTTCCGTACCCACACCTGTGCCCTAAGCCTTGCCGTTCCCTAACCCTAACCCTAGCCCGGAACGGAAACCCACCACCAGCCCTAAACCTTTCCCTACGCCGTAGCCTACTCCTGGCCCGTACAGTGGCACTGACCCGTGTGTCAGCAGGTAGACAGACACCCCCAAGTTTCCATACCCTCAACTGGGCCCTAAACCTTGCCGTTACCTAACCCTAACCCTAGCCCGGAACGGAAACCCACCACCAGCCCTACAACTAACGCACAAGCCATAGCCTAGTCCGGGCCCGTACGCTGACACTGACCCATGCGGCAGCACGTAGCCTGACCCTCCCACGTTTCTGTACCCTCACCTGTGCCCTAAGCCTTGCCGTTGCCTAACCCTAACCCTAGCCCGAAACGGAAAACCACCACCAGCCCTACAACTTACCCCCAAGACGTAGCCTACTCCTGGTCCGTACACTGGCACTGACCCGTGCGTCAGCACGTAGCCTGACCCTCCCACCTTTCCGTAACCTCACCTGTGCCCTAAACATTGCCTTTCCCTAACCCTAACCCTAGCCCGCAACGGAAACCCACCACCAGCCCTAGACCATTCCCTACACCGTAGCCTACACCTGGCCCGTACGCTGGCACTGACCCATGCGTCAGCACGTAGCCTTACCCTCCCACGTTTCCGTACCCTCACCTGTGATCTATGCCTTGCCGTTCCCTAAACCTAACCCTAGCACAGAACGGAAACCCACCTCCAGCCCTACACCTTACCCTATGCCGTAGCCTACACCTACCCCGTACGTTGGCACTGACCCGTGCGTCAGCACGTAGCCTGACCCGGCCACGTTTCCGTACCCTCACCTGTGCCCTAAGCCCTGACGTTCCCTTACCCTAACCCTAGCCCGGAACGGAAACCCACCACCAGCCCTACACCTTACCCCCAAGCTGTAGCCTACTCCTGGCCCGTATGCTGGCACTGACCCGTGCGTCAGCACGTAGCCTGACCCTCCCACGTTTCCGTACCCTCACCTGTGCCCTATGCCTTGCCGTTCCCTAACCCTAACCCTAGCACAGAACGGAAACCCACCTCCAGCCCTATACCTTGCCCTACGCTGTAGCCTACTGCTGGCCCGTATGCTGGCAATGACCCATGCGTAAGCACGTAGCCTGACCCTCCCACGTTTCCGTACCCTCACCTGTGCCCTAAGCCTTGACGTTCCCTAACCATAACCCTAGCCCAGAACGGAAAACCACCACCAGCCCTAGACCTTACCCTACGGCGTAGCCTACTCCTGGCCTGTACGCTGACACTGACACGTGCGTCAGCATGTAGCCTGACCCTCCCACGTTTCCGTACCCTCACCTGTGCCCTAAGCTTTGCCGTTCCCTAACCCTAACCCTAGCCCGGAACGGAAACCCACCAAGAGCCCTAAACCTTTCCCTACGCCGTAGCCTACTCCTGGCCCGTACGCTGGCACTGACCCGTGCATCAGCATGTAGACTGACACCCCACGTTTCCATACCCTCACCTGGGCCCTAAACCTTGCCGTTCCCCAACACTAACCCTAGCCCGGAATGGAAACCCACCACCAGCCCTAAAACTTACCCCTATGCCATAGCCTACTCCTGGCCCATACACAGGCACTGACCCGTGCGTCAGCACGTAGCCTGACCCTCCCACTTTTCCGTACCCTCAGCTAAGCCCTAAGCCTTGGCCTTCCCTAACTCTAACCCAAGCCCGGAACGGAATCCCACCAACAGCCCTACACCTTAACATATGCCGTAGCCTATTCCTGGCCCGTATGCTGGCACTGACACGTGCGTCAGCACGTAGCCTGACCCTCCCACGTTTCCGTACCCTCACCTGTGCCCTAAGCCTTGCCGTTCCCTAACCCTAACCCTAGCCAGGAACGGAAACCCACCAGAAGCCCTAAACCTTACCATACGCCGGAGGCCAATCATGGCCCGTACGCTGGCACTGATCCGTGAGTCAGCACGTAGCCTGACTCTCCCACGTTTCTGTACCCTCACCTGTGCCCTAAGCCTTGCCATTCCCTCACCATAATCCTAGCCAGGAACGGAAATCCACCAGCAGCCCTAAACCTTACCCTACGCCGTAGCCTACTCCTGGCCCGTACGCTGGCACTGACCCGTGCGTCAGCACGTAGCCTGACCCTCCCACGTTTCCGTACCCTCACCTGTGCCCTAAGCCTTGCAGTTCCCTAACCCTAACCCTAGCCCGGAACGGAAACCCACCACCAGCCCTACACCTAACCCACAAGCCGTAGCCTACTCCTAGACGGTACGCTGGCACTGACCCATGCATCTGCACATAGCCTGACCCTCCCACGTTTCTGTACCCTCACCTGTGCCCTAAGACTTGCCGTTCCCTTACCCTAATCCTAGCCAGTAACGGAAACCCACCACCAGCCCTACAACTTACCCCCAAGCCGTAGGCTACTCCTGGACCTTACGCTGGCACTGACCTGTGTGTCAGCACGTAACCTGACCCTCCCACGTTTGTGGACCCTCACATGTGCCCTAAGCCTTGCCATTCCCTAACCCTAACCCTAGACCAGAACGGAAACCCACCACCAGCCCTACACCTTTCCCTACGCCATAGCCTATTCCTGGCCCGTACGCAGGCACTGACCCTTTCATCAGCACGTAGCCTGACCCTCCCACGTTTCCGTACCCTCACCTGTGCCCTAAGCCTTGCCGTTCCCTAACCATAACCCTAGCCCAGAACAGAAAACCACCACCAGCCCTACACCTTACCCCCAAGCCGTAGCCTACTCCTGGCCCGTACGCTGGCACTGACCCGTGCGTCAGCACGTAGCCTGACCCTCCCACATTTCCGTACCCTCACCTGTGCCCTAAGCCTTGCTGTACCCTAACACTAACCCTAGCCTTGAACGGAAACACACCACCAACCCTACACCTAACCACCAAGCCGTAGCCTACTCCTGGCCGGTACGCTGGCACTGACACGTGCATCAGCATGTAGACTGACCCTCCCACGTTTCCGTAACCTCACCTGTGCCCTACGCTTTGCCATCCCCTAACCCTAACTGTAGCCCGAAAGGGAAACAGCCCTACACATTACCCTACGCCGTAGCCTACTCCTGGCCGGTACGCTGGCACTGACACGTGCATCAGCATGAAGCCTGACCCTCCCACGTTTCCGTACCCTCACCTGTGCCCTAAGCCTTGCCGTTCCCTCACCCTAACCCTAGCCAGGAACGGAAACCCACCAGCAGCCCTAAACCTTACCCTACGCCATAGCCTACTCCTGGCTGGTACGCTGGCACTGACCCGTGCATCGACACATAACCTGACCCTCACCCGTTTCCGTACCCTCACCTGTGCCCTAAGCCTTGCCGTTCCCTAACCCTAACCCTAGCCATGAACGGAAAGCCACCACCAGCCCTACACCTTACCCCCAAGCCGTAGGCTACTCCTGGACCTTACGCTGGCACTGACCTGTGCGTCAGCACGTAGCCTGAACTTCCCACATTACCGTACCCTCACCTGTGCCCTAAGCCTTGCCGTTCCCTAACCCTAACCCTAGTGTGGAACGGAAACAAACCACAAGCCCTACACCTAACCCCCAAGCCATAGCCTAATGCTGGCCCGTACGCTGGCACTGACCCGTGCGTCAGCACGAAGCCTGCCCCTCCCACGTTTCCGTACCCTCACCTGTGCCCTAAGCCTTGCTGTTCCCTAACACTAAACCTTGCCTGGAACGGAAACCCACCACCAGCCCTACACCTAACCACCAAGCCGTAGCCTACTCCTGGCCCGTACGCTGGCACTGACCCGTGCGTCAGCACGTAGCCTTACCCTCCCACGTTTCCGTATCCTCACCTGTGCCCTAAGCCTTGCCGTTCCCTAACCCTAACCCTAGCCCGGAACGGAAACCCACCGCGAGCCCTAGACCTTACCCTACGCCGTAGCCTATTGCTGGCCTGTACGCTGGCACTGACCCATGCGTCAGAAGGTAGCCTGACACTCCCACGTTTCTGTACCCTCACCTGTGCCCTAAGCCTTGCCGTTCCGTATCCCTAACCCTAGCCCGGAATGGAAACCCACCATCAGCCCTACTCCTTACCCTACGCCGTAGCCTACTCCTGGCCCAAACGCTGGCACTGACCCATGCGTCAGCACATAGCCTGACCCACCCACGTTTCCGTACCCTCACCTGTTCCCTAAGCCTTGCCGTTCCCTAACCCTAACCCTAGCCCGAAACGGAAACCCACCACCAGCCCTATACCTTACCCTACACCGTAGCCTACTCCTGTCCCGTACGCTGGCACTGACCCGTGCGTCTGCACGTAGCCTGACCTTCCCACATTTCCGTACCCTCACCTGTGCCCTAAGCCTTGCTGTTCCCTAACCCTATCCCTAGTATGGAACGGAAACCCTCCACCAGCCCTACAACTAACGCCCAAGCCATAGCCTACTCCTGGCCCGTACGCTGGCACTGACCCGTGCGGCAGCATGTAGCCTGACCCTCCCACGTTTCCGTAGACTCACCTGTGCCCTAAGCCTTACCGTTACCTAACCCTAACCCTAGCCCGGAACGGAAACCCACCACCAGCCCTACACCTTTCCCTACGCCGTAGCCTATTCCTGGCCCGTACGCAGGCACTGACCCTTTCATCAGCACGTAGCCTGACCCTCCCACGTTTCCGTACCCACACCTGTGCCCTAAGTCTTGCCGTTCCCTAACCCTAACCCTAGCCCGGAACGGAAACCCACCACCAGCCCTAAACCTTTCCCTACGCCGTAGCCTACTCCTGGCCCGTTCGGTGGCACTGACCCGTGCGTCAGCATGTAGACAGACACCCCCAAGTTTCCATACCCTCACCTGGGCCCTAAACCTTGCCGTTCCCTAACTCTAACCCTAGCCCGGAACGGAAACCCACCACCAGCCCAACAACTAACGCACAAGCCATAGCCTAGTCCGGGCCCGTACGCTGGCACTGACCCATGCGGCAGTACGTAGCCTGACCCTCCCACGTTTCCGTACCCTCACCTGTGCCCTAAGCCTTGCCGTTGCCTAACCCTAACCGTAGCCCGAAACGGAAACCCACCACCAGCCCTACAACTTACCCCCAAGCCGTAGCCTACTCCTGGTCCGTACACTGGCACTGACCTGTGCGTCAGCACGTAGCCTGACCCTCCCACCTTTCCGTACCCTCACCTGTGCCCTAAACCTTGCCTTTCCCTAACCCTAACCCTAGCCCGGAACGGAAACCCACCACCAGCCCTAGACCATTCCCTACACCGTAGCCTACCCCTGGCCCGTAAGCTGGCACTGACCCATGCGTCAGCACGTAGCCTGACCCTCCCACGTTTCCGTACCCTCACCTGTGCCCTATGCCTTGCCGTTCCCTAACCCTAACCCTAGCACAGAACGGAAACCCACCTCCAGCCCTACACCTTACCCTATGCCGTAGCCTACACCTACCCCGTACGTTGGCACTGACCCGTGCGTCAGCACGTAGCCTGACCCGGCCACGTTTCCGTACCCTCACCTGTGCCCTAAGCCTTGACGTTCCCTTACCCTAACCCTAGCCCGGAACGGAAACCCACCACCAGCCCTACAACTTACCCCCAAGCTGTAGCCTACTCCTGGCCCGTATGCTGGCACTGACCCGTGCGTCAGCACGTAGCCTGACCCTCCCACGTTTCCGTACCCTCACCTGTGCCCTATGCCTTGCCGTTCCCTAACCCTAACCCTAGCACAGAACGGAAACCCACCTCCAGCCCTATACCTTACCCTACGCTGTAGCCTACTGCTGGCCCGTATGCTGGCAATGACCCATGCGTAAGCACGTAGCCTGACCCTCCCACGTTTCCATACCCTCACCTGTGCCCTAAGCCTTGACGTTCCCTAACCATAACCCTAGCCCTGAACGGAAAACCACCACCAGCCCTAGACCTTACCCTACGGCGTAGCCTACTCCTGGCCTGTACGCTGACACTGACACGTGCGTCAGCACGTAGCCTGACCCTCCCACGTTTCCGTACCCTCACCTGTGCCCTAAGCTTTGCCGTTCCCTAACCCTAACCCTAGCCCGGAACAGAAACCCACCACCAGCCCTATACCTTTCCCTACGCCGTAGCCTACTCCTGGCCCATACGCTGGCACTGACCCGTGCGTCAGCATGTAGACTGACACCCCACGTTTCCATACCCTCACCTGGGCCCTAAACCTTGCCGTTCCCCAACACTAACCCTAGCCCGGAATGGAAACCCACCACCAGCCCTAAAACTTACCCCCATGCCATAGCCTACTCCTGGCCCGTACACAGGCACTGACCCGTGCGTCAGCACGTAGCCTGACCCTCCCACTTTTCCGTACCCTCAGCTAAGCCCTAAGCCTTGGCCTTCCCTAACTCTAACCCAAGCCCGGAACGGAATCCCACCACCAGCCCTACACCTTAACGTATGCCATAGCCTAATCCTGGCCCGTACGCTGGCACTGACATGTGCGTCAGCACGTAGCCTGACCCTCCCACGTTTCCGTACCCTCACCTGTGCCCTAAGCCTTGCCGTTCCCTAACCCTAACCCTAGCCAGGAACGGAAACCCACCAGAAGCCCTAAACCTTACCATACGCCGTAGCCCAATCCTGGCCCGTACGCTGGCACTGACCCGTGAGTCAGCACGTAGCCTGACCCTCCCACGTTTCCGTACCCTCACCTGTGCCCTAAGCCTTGCCGTTCCCTCACCATAACCCTAGCCAGGAACGGAAATCGACCAGCAGCCCTACACCTTACCCTACGCCGTAGCCTTCACCTGGCCCGTACGCTGGCACTGACCCGTGCGTCAGCACGTAGCCTGACCCTCACACATTTCCGTACCCTCACCTTTGCCCTAAGCCTTGCCGTTCCCTAACCCTAACCCTAGTCTGGAACAAAAACCCACCACCAGCCCTACACCTAACCCCCAAGCCGTAGCCTACTCCTAGCCGGTACGCTGGCACTGACCCATGCATCAGCACATAGCCTGACCCTCCCACGTTTCTGTACCCTCACCTGTGCCCTAAGCCTTGCCGTTCCCTTACCCTAATCCTAGCCAGGAATGGAAACCCACCACCAGCCCTACACCTAACCCCCAAACCATAGATTATTCCTGGCCCGTACGCTGGCACTGACCCGTGCGTAAACATGTAGCCTGACCCTCCCACGTTTCCGTACCCTCACCTGTGCCCTAAGCCTTGCAGTCCCCTAACCCTAACCCTAGCCCGGAACGGAAACCCACCACCAGCCCTACACCTAACCCCCAAGCCGTAGCCTACTCCTAGCCGGTACGCTGGCACTGACCCATGCATCAGCACATAGCCTGACCCTCCCACGTTTCTGTACCCTCAACTGTGCCCTAACCCTTGCCGTTCCCTTACCCTAATCCTAGCCAGGAACGGAAACCCACCACCAGCCCTAAAACTTACCCCCAAGCCGTAGGCTACTCCTGGACCTTACGCTGGCACTGACCTGTGTGTCAGCACGTAGCCTGACCCTCCCACGTTTGTGGACCCTCACATGTGCCCTAAGCCTTGGCATTCCCTAACCCTAACCCTAGCCCGGAACGGAAACCCACCACCAGCCCTACACCTTTTCCTACGCCGTAGCCTATTCCTGGCCCGTACGCAGGCACTGACCCTTTCTTCAGCACGTAGCCTGATCCTCCCACGTTTCCGTACACTCACCTGTGCCCTAAGCCTTACCGTTCCCTATCCCTAACCCTAGCCCGGAACGGAAACCAACCACCAGCCCTACACCTTACCCCCAAGCCGTAGCCTACTCCTGGTCCATACGCTGGCACTGACCTGTGCGTCAGCACGTAGCCTGAACTTCCCACATTACCGTACCCTCACCTGTGCCCTAAGCCTTGCCGTTCCCTAACTCTAACCCTAGTACGGAACGGAAACACACCACCAGCCCTACACCTAACCCCCAAGCCATAGCCTACTCCTGGCCCGTACGCTGGCACTGACCCGTGCGTCAGCACGTAGCCTGACCCTCCCACATTTCCGTACCCTCACCTGTGCCCTAAGCCTTGCTGTTCCCTAACACTAACCCTAGCCTGGAACGGAAACACACCACCAACCCTACACCTAACCACCAAGCCGTAGCCTACTCCTGGCCGGTACGCTGGCACTGACACGTGCATCAGCATGTAGCCTGACCCTCCCACGTTTCCGTAACCTCACCTGTGCCCTACGCTTTGCCATTCCCTAACCATAACTGTAGCCCGAAAGGGAAACAGCCCTACACATTACCCTACGCCGTAGCCTACTCCTGGCCGGTACGCTGGCACTGACACGTGCATCAGCATGAAGCCTGACCCTCCCACGTTTCCGTACCCTCACCTGTGCCCTAAGCCTTGCCGTTCCCTAAACATAACCCAAGCCGGAACGGAATCCCACCACCAGCCCTACACATTACCGTATGCCGTAGCCTATTCCTGGCCCGTACGCTGGCACTGACACGTGCGTCATCATGTAGCCTGACCCTCACACGTTTCCGTACCCTCACCTGTGCCCTAAGCCTTGCCGTTCCCTAACCCTAACACTAGCCCGGAACGGAAACCCACCACAAGCCCTACACCTTACCATACGCCATAGCCTACTCCTGGACCGTACGCTGGCACTGACCCGTGAGTCAGCACGTAGCCTGACCCTCCCACGTTTCCGTACCCTCACCTGTGCCCTAAGCCTTGCTGTTCCCTCACCCTATCCCTAGCCAGGAACGGAACCCCACCAGCAGCCCTAAACCTTACCCTACGCCGTAGCCTACTCCTGGCCCGTACGCTGGCACTGACCCGTGCGTCAGCACGTAGCCTGACCCTCACACGTTTCCGTACCCTCACCTGTGCCCTAAGCGTTGCCGTTCCCTAACCCTAACCCTAGTCCGGAACAGAAACCCACCACCAGCCCTACAGCTTACCACCAAGCCATAGCCTATTCCTGGCCCGTACGCTGGCACTGACCCGTGCGTCAGCATGTAGCCTGAACCTCCCACGTTTCCGTACCCTCACCTGTGCCCTAAGCCTTGCCGTTCCCTAACCCTAACCCTAGCCCAGAAAGGAAACCCACCACCAGCCATACACCTTTCTCTACGACGTAGCCTACTCCTGGCCCGTACGCTAGCATTGACACATGCATTAGCACGTAGCCTGAACCTCCAACTTTTCTGTACCCTCACCTGAGCCCTAAGCCTTGCCGTTCCCTAACACTAACCCTAGCCCGGAACGGAAACCCATGACAAGCCCTAGATCTTACCCTACCCCGTAGCCTACTCCTTGCCCGTACGCTGGCACTGACCCGTGCGTCAGCACGTAGCCTGACCCTCCCACGTTTCCGTTCCCTCACCTATGCCCTAAGCCTTGCCGTTCCCTAACCCTAACCGTACCCCGCAATGAAAACCCACCAAGAGCCCTACACGTTACCCTACACCGTAGCCTACTCCTGGCCCGTACGCTGGCACTGACCCATGCATCAGTACGTAGCCTGACCCTCCCACGTTTCCGTACCCGCACATGTGCCCAAGCCTTGACGTTCCCTAACCCTAACCCTAGCCCGAAACGGAAACCCACCACCATCCCTAGACATTACCCTACGCCGTAGCCTACTCCTGGCGTGTACGTTGGCACTGACACTTTCATCAGCACGTAGCCTGACACTCCCACGTTTCCGTACCCTCACCTGTGCCCTAAGCCTTGCCGTTCACTAACCCTAACCCTAGCCCAAAACAGAAACCCACCACCAGCCCTACAACTTACCCCCAAGGCGTAGCCTACTCCTGGTCCATACGCTGGCACTGACCCGTGCGTCAGAACGTATCCTGACCCTGCCACGTTGCCGTACCCTCACCTGTGCCCTAAGCCTTGCCGTTCCCTAACCCTAACCCTAGCCCGGAATGGAAAAGCACCACAAGCCCTACAGCTTACCCCCAAGCCGTAGCCTACTCCTGGTCCATACGCTGGAACTGAACTGTGTGTCAGCACGTAGCCTGACCTTCCAACATTACCGTACCCTCACCTGTGCCCTAAGCCTTGCTGTTCCCTAACACTAACCCTAGCCTGGAACAGAAACCCACCACCAGCCATACACCTTAACCTACGCTGTAGCCTACTCCTGGCCCATATGCTGGCACTGACCCGTGCGTCAGCACGTAGCCTAACCCTCCCACGTTTCCGTACCCTCACCTGTGCCCTAAGCCTTGACGTTCCCTAACCCTAACCCTAGCCCGGAACAGAAACCCACCACCAGCCCTAAACCTTTCCCTACTGGGTAGCCTACTCCTCGCCCGTACGCTCGCACTGACACGTGCGTCAGCATGTAGTATGACCCTCCGACGTTTCCGTACACTCACCTGTGCCCTAAGCCTTGCCGTTCACTAACCCTAACCCTAGCCCGGAACGGAAACCCACCACCAGCCCTACACCTTTCCCTACGCCGTAGCCTATTCCTGGCCCGTACGCAGGCACTGACCCTTTCATCAGCACGTAGCCTGACCCTCCCACGTTTCCGTACCCACACCTGTGCCCTAAGCCTTGCCGTTCCCTAACCCTAACCCTAGCCCGGAACGGAAACCCACCACCAGCCCTAAACCTTTCCCTACACCGTAGCCTACTCCTGGCCCGTACAGTGGCACTGACCCGTGCGTCAGCAGGTAGACAGACACCCCCAAGTTTCCATACCCTCACCTGGGCCCTAAACCTTGCCGTTACCTAACCCTAACCCTAGCCCGGAACGGAAACCCACCACCAGCCCTACAACTAACGCACAAGCCATAGCCTAGTCCGGGCCCGTACGCTGACACTGACCCATGCGGCAGCACGTAGCCTGAACCTCCCACGTTTCTGTACCCTCACCTGTGCCCTAAGCCTTGCCGTTGCCTAACCCTAACCCTAGCCCGAAACGGAAAACCACCACCAGCCCTACAACTTACCCCCAAGACGAAGCCGACTCCTGGTCCGTACACTGGCGCTGACCCGTGCGTCAGCACGTAGCCTGACCCTCCCACGTTTCCGTACCCTCACCTGTGATCTATGCCTTGCCGTTCCCTAAACCTAACCCTAGCACAGAACGGAAACCCACCTCCAGCCCTACACCTTACCCTATGCCGTAGCCTACACCTACCCCGTACGTTGGCACTGACCCGTGCGTCAGCACGTAGCCTGACCCGGCCACGTTTCCGTACCCTCACCTGTGCCCTAAGCCCTGACGTTCCCTTACCCTAACCCTAGCCCGGAACGGAAACCCACCACCAGCCCTACAACTTACCCCCAAGCTGTAGCCTACTCCTGGCCCGTATGCTGGCACTGACCCGTGCGTCAGCACGTAGCCTGACCCTCCCACGTTTCCGTACCCTCACCTGTGCCCTATGCCTTGCCGTTCCCTAACCCTAACCCTAGCACAGAACGGAAACCCACCTCCAGCCCTATACCTTACCCTACGCTGTAGCCTACTGCCGGCCCGTATGCTGGCACTGCCCCATGCGTAAGCACGTAGCCTGACCCTCCCACGTTTCCGTACCCTCACCTGTGCCCTAAGCCTTGACGTTCCCTAACCATAACCCTAGCCCAGAACGGAAAACCACCACCAGCCCTAGACCTTACCCTACGGCGTAGCCTACTCCTGGCCTGTACGCTGACACTGACACGTGCGTCAGCATGTAGCCTGACCCTCCCACGTTTCCGTACCCTCACCTGTGCCCTAAGCTTTGCCGTTCCCTAACCCTAACCCTAGCCCGGAACGGAAACCCACCAAGAGCCCTAAACCTTTCCCTACGCCGTAGCCTACTCCTGGCCCGTACGCTGGCACTGACACGTGCATCAGCATGTAGACTGACACCCCACGTTTCCATACCCTCACCTGGGACCTAAACCTTGCCGTTCCCCAACACTAACCCTAGCCCGGAATGGAAACCCACCACCAGCCCTAAAACTTACCCCTATGCCATAGCCTACTCCTGGCCCATACACAGGCACTGACCCGTGCGTCAGCACGTAGCCTGACCCTCCCACTTTTCCGTACCCTCAGCTAAGCCCTAAGCCTTGGCCTTCCCTAACTCTAACCCAAGCCCGGAACGGAATCCCACCACCAGCCCTACACCTTAACATATGCCGTAGCCTATTCCTGGCCCGTATGCTGGCACTGACACGTGCGTCAGCACGTAGCCTGACCCTCCCACGTTTCCGTACCCTCACCTGTGCCCTAAGCCTTGCCGTTCCCTAACCCTAACCCTAGCCAGGAACGGAAACCCACCAGAAGCCCTAAACCTTACCATACGCCGGAGCCCAATCATGGCCCGTACGCTGGCACTGACCCATGAGTCAGCACGTAGCCTGACCCTCCCACGTTTCCGTACCCTCACCTGTGCCCTAAGCCTTGCCATTCCCTCACCATAACCCAAGCCAGGAACGGAAATCCACCAGCAGCCCTAAACCTTACCCTACGCCGTAGCCTAATCCTGGCCCGTACGCTGGCACTGACCCGTGCGTCAGCACGTAGCCTGACCCTCCCACGTTTCCGTACCCTCACCTGTGCCCTAAGCCTTGCAGTTCCCTAACCCTAACCCTAGCCCGGAACGGAAACCCACCACCAGCCCTACACCTAACCCACAAGCCGTAGCCTACTCCTAGACGGTACGCTGGCACTGACCCATGCATCTGCACATAGCCTGACCCTCCCACGTTTCTGTACCCTCACCTGTGCCCTAAGACTTGCCGTTCCCTTACCCTAATCCTAGCCAGTAACGGAAACCCACCACCAGCCCTACAACTTACCCCCAAGCCGTAGGCTACTCCTGGACCTTACGCTGGCACTGACCTGTGTGTCAGCACGTAACCTGACCCTCCCACGTTTGTGGACCCTCACATGTGCCCTAAGCCTTGCCATTCCCTAACCCTAACCCTAGCCCGGAATGGAAACCCACCACCAGCCCTACACCTTTCCCTACGCCGTAGCCTATTCCTGGCCCGTACGCAGGCACTGACCCTTTCATCAGCACGTAGCCTGACCCTCCCACGTTTCCGTACCCTCACCTGTGCCCTAAGCCTTGCCGTTCCCTAACCCTAACCCTAGCCCAGAACAGAAAACCACCACCAGCCCTACACCTTACCCCCAAGCCGTAGCCTACTCCTGGCCCGTACGCTGGCACTGACCCGTGCGTCAGCACGTAGCCTGACCCTCCCACATTTCCGTACCCTCACCTGTGCCCTAAGCCTTGCTGTACCCTAACACTAACCCTAGACTGGAACGGAAACACACCACCAACCCTACACCTAACCACCAAGCCGTAGCCTACTCCTGGCCGGTACGCTGGCACTGACACGTGCATCAGCATGTAGCCTGACCCTCCCACGTTTCCGTAACCTCACCTGTGCCCTACGCTTTGCCATCCCCTAACCCTAACTGTAGCCCGAAAGGGAAACAGCCCTACACATTACCCTACACCGTAGCCTACTCCTGGCCGGTACGCTGGCACTGACACGTGCATCAGCATGAAGCCTGACCCTCCCACGTTTCCGTACCCTCACCTGTGCCCTAAGCCTTGCCGTTCCCTCACCCTAACCCTAGCCAGGAACGGAAACCCACCAGCAGCCCTAAACCTTACCCTACGCCGTAGCCTACTCCTGGCCCTTACGCTGGCACTGACCCGTGCGTCAGCACGTAGCCTGACCCTCACACGTTTCCGTACCCTCACCTGTGCCCTAAGCGTTGCCGTTCCCTAACCCTAACCCTAGTCCGGAACGGAAACCCACCACCAGCCCTACAGCTTACCACCAAGCCATAGCCTATTCCTGGCCCGTACGCTGGCACTGACCCGTGTGTCAGCATGTAGCCTGAACCTCCCACGTTTCCGTACCCTCACCTGTGCCCTAAGCCTTGCCGTTCCCTAACCCTAACCCTAGCCCCGAACGGAAACCCAACACCAACCCTACACCTAACCCCCAAGCCATAGCCTACTCCTGGCTGGTACGCTGGCACTGACCCGTGCATCGAAACATAACCTGACCCTCACCCGTTTCCGTACCCTCACCTGTGCCCTAAGCCTTGCCGTTCCCTAACCCTAACCCTAGCCATGAACGGAAACCCACCACCAGCCCTACACCTTACCCCCAAGCCGTAGGCTACTCCTGGACCTTACGCTGGCACTGACCTGTGCGTCAGCACGTAGCCTGAACTTCCCACATTACCGTACCCTCACCTGTGCCCTAAGCCTTGCCGTTCCCTAACCCTAACCCTAGTGTGGAACGGAAACAAACCACAAGCCCTACACCTAACCCCCAAGCCATAGCCTAATGCTGGCCCGTACGCTGGCACTGACCCGTGCGTCAGCACGAAGCCTGCCCCTCCCACGTTTCCGTACCCTCACCTGTGCCCTAAGCCTTGCTGTTCCCTAACACTAAACCTTGCCTGGAATGGAAACCCACCACCAGCCCTACACCTAACCACCAAGCCGTAGCCTATTGCTGGCCTGTACGCTGGCACTGAACCATGCGTCAGAAGGTAGCCTGACACTCCCACGTTTCTGTACCCTCACCTGTGCCCTAAGCCTTGCCGTTCCGTATCCCTAACCCTAGCCCGGAATGGAAACCCACCACCAGCCCTACACCTTACCCTACGCCGTAGCCTACTCCTGGCCCAAACGCTGGCACTGACCCATGCGTCAGCACATAGCCTGACCCACCCACGTTTCCGTACCCTCACCTGTTCCCTAAGCCTTGCCGTTCCCTAACCCTAACCCTAGCCCGAAACGGAAACCCACCACCAGCCCTATACCTTACCCTACTCCGTAGCCTACTCCTGTCCCGTACGCTGGCACTGACCCGTGCGTCTGCACGTAGCCTGACCTTCCCACATTTCCGTACCCTCACCTGTGCCCTAAGCCTTGCTGTTCCCTAACCCTATCCCTAGTATGGAACGGAAACCCTCCACCAGCCCTACAACTAACGCCCAAGCCATAGCCTACTCCTGGCCCGTACGCTGGCACTGACCCGTGCGGCAGCACGTAGCCTGAACCTCCCACGTTTCCGTACACTCACCTGTGCCCTAAGCCTTACCGTTACCTAACCCTAACCCTAGCCCGGAACGGAAACCCACCACCAGCCCTACACCTTTCCCTACGCCGTAGCCTATTCCTGGCCCGTACGCAGGCACTGACCCTTTCATCAGCACGTAGCCTGACCCTCCCACGTTTCCGTACCCACACCTGTGCCCTAAGTCTTGCCGTTCCCTAACCCTAACCCTAGCCCGGAACGGAAACCCACCACCAGCCCTAAACCTTTCCCTACGCCGTAGCCTACTCCTGGCCCGTACGGTGGCACTGACCCGTGCGTCAGCATGTAGACAGACACCCCCAAGTTTCCATACCCTCACCTGGGCCCTAAACCTTGCCGTTCCCTAACCCTAACCCTAGCCCGGAACGGAAACCCACCACCAGCCCAACAACTAACGCACAAGCCATAGCCTAGTCCGGGCCCGTACGCTGGCACTGACCCATGCGGCAGTACGTAGCCTGACCCTCCCACGTTTCCGTACCCTCACCTGTGCCCTAAGCCTTGCCGTTGCCTAACCCTAACCGTAGCCCGAAACGGAAACCCACCACCAGCCCTACAACTTACCCCCAAGCCGTAGCCTACTCCTGGTCCGTACACTGGCACTGACCTGTGCGTCAGCACGTAGCCTGACCCTCCCACCTTTCCGTACCCTCACCTGTGCCCTAAACCTTGCCTTTCCCTAACCCTAACCCTAGCCCGGAACGGAAACCCACCACCAGCCCTAGACCATTCCCTACACCGTAGCCTACCCCTGGCCCGTAAGCTGGCACTGACCCATGCGTCAGCACGTAGCCTGACCCTCCCACGTTTCCGTACCCTCACCTGTGCCCTATGCCTTGCCGTTCCCTAACCCTAACCCTAGCACAGAACGGAAACCCAACTCCAGCCCTACACCTTACCCTATGCCGTAGCCTACACCTACCCCGTACGTTGGCACTGACCCGTGCGTCAGCACGTAGCCTGACCCGGCGACGTTTCCGTACCCTCACCTGTGCCCTAAGCCTTGACGTTCCCTTACCCTAACCCTAGCCCGGAACGGAAACCCACCACCAGCCCTACAACTTACCCCCAAGCTGTAGCCTACTCCTGGCCCGTATGCTGGCACTGACCCGTGCGTCAGCACGTAGCCTGACCCTCCCACGTTTCCGTACCCTCACCTGTGCCCTATGACTTGCCGTTCCCTAACCCTAACCCTAGCACAGAACGGAAACCCACCTCCAGCCCTATACCTTACCCTACGCTGTAGCCTACTGCTGGCCCGTATGCTGGCAATGACCCATGCGTAAGCACGTAGCCTGACCCTCCCACGTTTCCATACCCTCACCTGTGCCCTCAGCCTTGACGTTCCCTAACCATAACCCTAGCCCAGAACGGAAAACCACCACCAGCCCTAGACCTTACCCTACGGCGTAGCCTACTCCTGGCCTGTACGCTGACACTGACACGTGCGTCAGCATGTAGCCTGACCCTCCCACGTTTCCGTACCCTCACCTGTGCCCTAAGCTTTGCCGTTCCCTAACCCTAACCCTAGCCCGGAACAGAAACCCACCACCAGCCCTATACCTTTCCCTACGCCGTAGCCTACTCCTGGCCCATACGCTGGCACTGACCCGTGCGTCAGCATGTAGACTGACACCCCACGTTTCCATACCCTCACCTGGGCCCTAAACCTTGCCGTTCCCCAACACTAACCCTAGCCCGGAATGGAAACCCACCACCAGCCCTAAAACTTACCCCCATGCCATAGCCTACTCCTGGCCCGTACACAGGCACTGACCCGTGCGTCAGCACGTAGCCTGACCCTCCCACTTTTCCGTACCCTCAGCTAAGCCCTAAGCCTTGGCCTTCCCTAACTCTAACCCAAGCCCGGAACGGAATCCCACCACCAGCCCTACACCTTAACGTATGCCATAGCCTATTCCTGGCCCGTACGCTGGCACTGACACGTGCGTCAGCACGTAGCCTGACCCTCCCACGTTTCCGTACCCTCACCTGTGCCCTAAGCCTTGCCGTTCCCTAACCCTAACCCTAGCCAGGAACGGAAACCCACCAGAAGCCCTAAACCTTACCATACGCCGTAGCCCAATCCTGGCCCGTACGCTGGCACTGACCCGTGAGTCAGCACGTAGCCTGACCCTCCCACGTTTCCGTACCCTCACCTGTGCCCTAAGCCTTGCCGTTCCCTCACCATAACCCTAGCCAGGAACGGAAATCGACCAGCAGCCCTACACCTTACCCTACGCCGTAGCCTACACCTGGCCCGTACGCTGGCACTGACCCGTGCGTCAGCACGTAGCCTGACGCTCACACATTTCCGTACCCTCACCTGTGCCCTAAGCCTTGCCTTTCCCTAACCCTAACCCTAGTCTGGAACAGAAACCCACCACCAGCCCTACACCTAACCCCCAAGCCGTAGCCTACTCGTAGCCGGTACGCTGGCACTGACCCATGCATCAGCACATAGCCTGACCCTCCCACGTTTCTGTACCCTCACCTGTGCCCTAAGCCTTGCCGTTCCCTTACCCTAATCCTAGCCAGGAACGGAAACCCACCACCAGCCCTAAAACTTACCCCCAAGCCGTAGGCTACTCCTGGACCTTACGCTGGCACTGACCTGTGTGTCAGCACGTAGCCTGACCCTCCCACGTTTGTGGACCCTCACATGTGCCCTAAGCCTTGGCATTCCCTAACCCTAACCCTAGCCCGGAACGGAAACCCACCACCAGCCCTACACCTTTTCCTACGCCGTAGCCTATTCCTGGCCCGTACGCAGGCACTGACCCTTTCTTCAGCACGTAGCCTGATCCTCCCACGTTTCCGTACACTCACCTGTGCCCTAAGCCTTACCGTTCCCTATCCCTAACCCTAGCCCGGAACGGAAACCAACCACCAGCCCTACACCTTACCCCCAAGCCGTAGCCTACTCCTGGTCCATACGCTGGCACTGACCTGTGCGTCAGCACGTAGCCTGAACTTCCCACATTACCGTACCCTCACCTGTGCCCTAAGCCTTGCCGTTCCCTAACTCTAACCCTACTACGGAACGGAAACACACCACCAGCCCTACACCTAACCCCCAAGCCATAGCCTACTCCTGGCCCGTACGCTGGCACTGACCCGTGCGTCAGCACGTAGCCTGACCCTCCCACATTTCCGTACCCTCACCTGTGCCCTAAGCCTTGCTGTTCCCTAACCCTATCCCTAGTATGGAACGGAAACCCTCCACCAGCCCTACAACTAACGCCCAAGCCATAGCCTACTCCTGGCCCGTACGCTGGCACTGACCCGTGCGGCAGCACGTAGCCTGACCCTCCCACGTTTCCGTACACTCACCTGTGCCCTAAGCCTTACCGTTACCTAACCCTAACCCTTGCCCGGAACGGAAACCCACCACCAGCCCTACACCTTTCCCTACGCCGTAGCCTATTCCTGGCCCGTACGCAGGCACTGACCCTTTCATCAGCACGTAGCCTGACCCTCCCACGTTTCCGTACCCACACCTGTGCCCTAAGTCTTGCCGTTCCCTAACCCTAAACCTAGCCCGGAACGGAAACCCACCACCAGCCCTAAACCTTCCCCTACGCCGTAGCCTACTCCTGGCCCGTACGGTGGCACTGACCCGTGCGTCAGCATGTAGACAGACACCCCCAAGTTTCCATACCCTCACCTGGGCCCTAAACCTTGCCGTTCCCTAACCCTAACCCTAGCTCGGAACGGAAACCCACCACAAGCCCAACAACTAACGCACAAGCCATAGCCTAGTCCGGGCCCGTACGCTGGCACTGACCCATGCGGCAGTACGTAGCCTGACCCTCCCAAGTTTCCGTACCCTCACCTGTGCCCTAAGCCTTGCCGTTGCCTAACCCTAACCGTAGCCCGAAACGGAAACCCACCACCAGCCCTACAACTTACCCCCAAGCCGTAGCCTACTCCTGGTCCGTACACTGGCACTGACCTGTGCGTCACCACGTAGCCTGACCCTCCCACCTTTCCGTACCCTCACCTGTGCCCTAAACCTTGCCTTTCCCTAACCCTAACCCTAGCCCGGAACGGAAACCCACCACCAGCCCTAGACCATTCCCTACACCGTAGCCTACCCCTGGCCCGTAAGCTGGCACTGACCCATGCGTCAGCACGTAGCCTGACCCTCCCACGTTTCCATACCCTCACCTGTGCCCTATGCCTTGCCGTTCCCTAACCCTAACCCTAGCACAGAACGGAAACCCACCTCCAGCCCTACACCCTACCCTATGCCGTAGCCTACACCTACCCCGTACGTTGGCACTGACCCGTGCGTCAGCACGTAGCCTGACCCGGCCACGTTTCCGTACCCTCACCTGTGCCCTAAGCCTTGACGTTCCCTTACCCTAACCCTAGCCCGGAACGGAAACCCACCACCAGCCCTACAACTTACCCCCAAGCTGTAGCCTACTCCTGGCCCGTATGCTGGCACTGACCCGTGCGTCAGCACGTAGCCTGACCCTCCCACGTTTCCATACCCTCACCTGTGCCCTATGCCTTGCCGTTCCCTAACCCTAACCCTAGCACAGAACGGAAACCCACCTCCAGCCCTATACCTTACCCTACGCTGTAGCCTACTGCTGGCCCGTATGCTGGCAATGACCCATGCGTAAGCACGTAGCCTGACCCTCCCACGTTTCCGTACCCTCACCTGTGCCCTAAGCCTTGACGTTCCCTAACCATAACCCTAGCCCAGAACGGAAAACCACCACCAGCCCTAGACCTTACCCTACGGCGTAGCCTACTCCTGGCCTGTACGCTGACACTGACACGTGCGTCAGCATGTAGCCTGACCCTCCCACGTTTCCGTACCCTCACCTGTGCCCTAAGCTTTGCCGTTCCCTAACCCTAACCCTAGCCCGGAACAGAAACCCACCACCAGCCCTAAACCTTTCCCTACGCCGTAGCCTACTCCTGGCCCATACGCTGGCACTGACCCGTGCGTCAGCATGTAGACTGACACCCCACGTTTCCATACCCTCACCTGGGCCCTAAACCTTGCCGTTCCCCAACACTAACCCTAGCCCGGAATGGAAACCCACCACCAGCCCTAAAACTTACCCCCATGCCATAGCCTACTCCTGGCCCGTACACAGGCACTGACCCGTGCGTCAGCACGTAGCCTGACCCTCCCACTTTTCCATACCCTCAGCTAAGCCCTAAGCCTTGGCCTTCCCTAACTCTAACCCAAGCCCGGAACGGAATCCCACCACCAGCCCTACACCTTAACGTATGCCATAGCCTATTCCTGGCCCGTACGCTGGCACTGACACGTGCGTCAGCACGTAGCCTGACCCTCCCACGTTTCCGTACCCTCACCTGTGCCCTAAGCCTTGCCGTTCCCTAACCCTAACCCTAGCCAGGAACGGAAACCCACCAGAAGCCCTAAACCTTACCATACGCCGTAGCCCAATCCTGGCCCGTACGCTGGCACTGACCCGTGAGTCAGCACGTAGCCTGACCCTCCCACGTTTCCGTACCCTCACCTGTGCCCTAAGCCTTGCCGTTCCCTCACCATAACCCTAGCCAGGAACGGAAATCCACCAGCAGCCCTACACCTTACCCTACGCCGTAGCCTACACCTGGCCCGTACGCTGGCACTGACCCGTGCGTCAGCACGTAGCCTGACCCTCACACATTTCCGTACCCTCACCTGTGCCCTAAGCCTTGCCGTTCCCTAACCCTAACCCTAGTCTGGAACAGAAACCCACCACCAGCCCTACACCTAACCCCCAAGCCGTAGCCTACTCGTAGCCGGTACGCTGGCACTGACCCATGCATCAGCACATAGCCTGACCCTCCCACGTTTCTGTACCCTCACCTGTGCCCTAAGCCTTGCCGTTCCCTTACCCTAATCCTAGCCAGGAACGGAAACCCACCACCAGCCCTACACCTAACCCCAAGCCATAGATTATTCCTGGCCCGTACGCTGGCACTGACCCGTGCGTAAACATGTAGCCTGACCCTCCCACGTTTCCGTACCCTCACCTGTGCCCTAAGCCTTGCAGTCCCCTAACCCTAACCCTAGCCCGGAACGGAAACCCACCACCAGCCCTACACCTAACCCCCAAGCCGTAGCCTACTCCTAGCCGGTACGCTGGCACTGACCCATGCATCAGCACATAGCCTGACCCTCCCACGTTTCTGTACCCTCACCTGTGCCCTAAGCCTTGCCGTTCCCTTACCCTAATCCTAGCCAGGAACGGAAACCCACCACCAGCCCTAAAACTTACCCCCAAGCCGTAGGCTACTCCTGGACCTTACGCTGGCACTGACCTGTGTGTCAGCACGTAGCCTGACCCTCCCACGTTTGTGGACCCTCACATGTGCCCTAAGCCTTGGCATTCCCTAACCCTAACCCTAGCCCGGAACGGAAACCCACCACCAGCCCTACACCTTTTCCTACGCCGTAGCCTATTCCTGGCCCGTACGCAGGCACTGACCCTTTCTTCAGCACGTAGCCTGATCCTCCCACGTTTCCGTACACTCACCTGTGCCCTAAGCCTTACCGTTCCCTATCCCTAACCCTAGCCCGGAACGGAAACCAACCACCAGCCCTACACCTTACCCCCAAGCCGTAGCCTACTCCTGGTCCATACGCTGGCACTGACCTGTGCGTCAGCACGTAGCCTGAACTTCCCACATTACCGTACCCTCACCTGTGCCCTAAGCCTTGCCGTTCCCTAACTCTAACCCTAGTACGGAACGGAAACACACCACCAGCCCTACACCTAACCCCCAAGCCATAGCCTACTCCTGGCCCGTACGCTGGCACTGACCCGTGCGTCAGCACGTAGCCTGACCCTCCCACATTTCCGTACCCTCACCTGTGCCCTAAGCCTTGCTGTTCCCTAACACTAACCCTAGCCTGGAACGGAAACACACCACCAACCCTACACCTAACCACCAAGCCGTAGCCTACTCCTGGCCGGTACGCTGGCACTGACACGTGCATCAGCATGTAGACTGACCCTCCCACGTTTCCGTAACCTCACCTGTGCCCTACGCTTTGCCATTCCCTAACCATAACTGTAGCCCGAAAGGGAAACAGCCCTACACATTACCCTACGCCGTAGCCTACTCCTGGCCGGTACGCTGGCACTGACACGTGCATCAGCATGAAGCCTGACCCTCCCACGTTTCCGTACCCTCACCTGTGCCCTAAGCCTTGCCGTTCCCTAAACATAACCCAAGCCGGAACGGAATCCCACCACCAGCCCTACACATTACCGTATGCCGTAGCCTATTCCTGGCCCGTACGCTGGCACTGACACGTGCGTCATCATGTAGCCTGACCCTCACACGTTTCCGTACCCTCACCTGTGCCCTAAGCCTTGCCGTTCCCTAACCCTAACACTAGCCCGGAACGGAAACCCACCACAAGCCCTACACCTTACCATACGCCATAGCCTACTCCTGGACCGTACGCTGGCACTGACCCGTGAGTCAGCACGTAGCCTGACCCTCCCACGTTTCCGTACCCTCACCTGTGCCCTAAGCCTTGCTGTTCCCTCACCCTATCCCTAGCCAGGAACGGAACCCCACCAGCAGCCCTAAACCTTACCCTACGCCGTAGCCTACTCCTGGCCCGTACGCTGGCACTGACCCGTGCGTCAGCACGTAGCCTGACCCTCACACGTTTCCGTACCCTCACCTGTGCCCTAAGCGTTGCCGTTCCCTAACCCTAACCCTAGTCCGGAACAGAAACCCACCACCAGCCCTACAGCTTACCACCAAGCCATAGCCTATTCCTGGCCCGTACGCTGGCACTGACCCGTGCGTCAGCATGTAGCCTGAACCTCCCACGTTTCCGTACCCTCACCTGTGCCCTAAGCCTTGCCGTTCCCTATCCCTAACCCTAGCCCAGAAAGGAAACCCACCACCAGCCATACACCTTTCTCTACGACGTAGCCTACTCCTGGCCCGTACGCTAGCATTGACACGTGCATTAGCACGTAGCCTGAACCTCCAACTTTTCTGTACCCACACCTGAGCCCTAAGCCTTGCCGTTCCCTAACACTAACCCTAGCCCGGAACGGAAACCCATGACAAGCCCTAGATCTTACCCTACCCCGTAGCCTACTCCTTGCCCGTACGCTGGCACTGACCCGTGCGTCAGCACGTAGCCTGACCCTCCCACGTTTCCGTTCCCTCACCTATGCCCTAAGCCTTGCCGTTCCCTAACCCTAACCGTACCCCGCAATGAAAACCCACCAACAGCCCTACACGTTACCCTACACCGTAGCCTACTCCTGGCCCGTACGCTGGCACTGACCCATGCATCAGTACGTAGCCTGACCCTCCCACGTTTCCGTACCCGCACATGTGCCCAAGCCTTGACGTTCCCTAACCCTAACCCTAGCCCGAAACGGAAACCCACCACCATCCCTAGACATTACCCTACGCCGTAGCCTACTCCTGGCGTGTACGTTGGCACTGACACTTTCATCATCACGTAGCCTGACACTCCCACGTTTCCGTACCCTCACCTGTGCCCTAAGCCTTGCCGTTCACTAACCCTAACCCTAGCCCAGAACAGAAACCCACCACCAGCCCTACAACTTACCCCCAAGGCGTAGCCTACTCCTGGTCCATACGCTGGCACTGACCCGTGCGTCAGAACGTATCCTGACCCTGCCACGTTGCCGAACCCTCACCTGTGCCCTAAGCCTTGCCGTTCCCTAACCCTAACCCTAGCCCGGAATGGAAAAGCACCACAAGCCCTACAGCTTACCCCCAAGCCGTAGCCTACTCCTGGTCCATACGCTGGAACTGAACTGTGTGTCAGCACGTAGCCTGACCTTCCAACATTACCGTACCCTCACCTGTGCCCTAAGCCTTGCTGTTCCCTAACACTAACCCTAGCCTGGAACAGAAACCCACCACCAGCCATACACCTTAACCTACGCCGTAGCCTACTCCTGGCCCATATGCTGGCACTGACCCGTGCGTCAGCACGTAGCCTAACCCTCCCACGTTTCCGTACCCTCACCTGTGCCCTAAGGCTTGACGTTCCCTAACCCTAACCCTAGCCCGGAACAGAAACCCACCACCAGCCCTAAACCTTTCCCTACTGGGTAGCCTACTCCTCGCCCGTACGCTCGCACTGACACGTGCGTCAGCATGTAGTATGACCCTCCGACGTTTCCGTACACTCACCTGTGCCCTAAGCCTTGCCGTTCCCTAACCCTAACCCTAGCCCGGAACGGAAACCCACCACCAGCCCTACACCTTTCCCTACGCCGTAGCCTATTCCTGGCCCGTACGCAGGCACTGACCCTTTCATCAGCACGTAGCCTGACCCTCCCACGTTTCCGTACCCACACCTGTGCCCTAAACCTTGCCGTTCCCTAACCCTAACCCTAGCCCGGAACGGAAACCCACCACCAGCCCTAAACCTTTCCCTACGCCGTAGCCTACTCCTGGCCCGTACAGTGGCACTGACCCGTGCATCAGCAGGTAGACAGACACCCCCAAGTTTCCATACCCTCACCTGGGCCCTAAACCTTGCCGTTACCTAACCCTAACCCTAGCCCGGAACGGAAACCCACCACCAGCCCTACAACTAACGCACAAGCCATAGCCTAGTCCGGGCCCATACGCTGACACTGACCCATGCGGCAGCACGTAGCCTGACCCTCCCACGTTTCTGTACCCTCACCTGTGCCCTAAGCCTTGCCGTTGCCTAACCCTAACCCTAGCCCGAAACGGAAAACCACCACCAGCCCTACAACTTACCCCCAAGACGAAGCCTACTCCTGGTCCGTACACTGGCGCTGACCCGTGCGTCAGCACGTAGCCTGACCCTCCCACCTTTCCGTAACCTCACCTGTGCCCTAAACCTTGCCTTTCCCTAACCCTAACCCTAGCCCACAACGGAAACCCACCACCAGCCCTAGACAATTCCCTACACCGTAGCCTACACCTGGCCCGTACGCTGGCACTGACCCATGCGTCAGCACGTAGCCTGACCCTCCCACGTTTCCGTACCCTCACCTGTGATCTATGCCTTGCCGTTCCCTAAACCTAACCCTAGCACAGAACGGAAACCCACCTCCAGCCCTACACCTTACCCTATGCCGTAGCCTACACCTACCCCGTACGTTGGCACTGACCCGTGCGTCAGCACGTAGCCTGACCCGGCCACGTTTCCGTACCCTCACCTGTGCCCTAAGCCCTGACGTTCCCTTACCCTAACCCTAGCCCGGAACGGAAACCCACCACCAGCCCTACAACTTACCCCCAAGCTCTAGCCTACTCCTGGCCCGTATGCTGGCACTGACCCGTGCGTCAGCACGTAGCCCGACCCTCCCACGTTTCCGTACCCTCACCTGTGCCCTATGCCTTGCCGTTCCCTAACCCTAACCCTAGCACAGAACGGAAACCCACCTCCAGCCCTATACCTTACCCTACGCTGTAGCCTACTGCCGGCCCGTATGCTGGCACTGCCCCATGCGTAAGCACGTAGCCTGACCCTCCCATGTTTCCGTACCCTCACCTGTGCCCCAAGCCTTGACGTTCCCTAACCATAACCCTAGCCCAGAACGGAAAACCACCACCAGCCCTAGACCTTACCCTACGGCGTAGCCTACTCCTGGCCTGTACGCTGACACTGACACGTGCGTCAGCATGTAGCCTGACCCTCCCACGTTTCCGTACCCTCACCTGTGCCCTAAGCTTTGCCATTCCCTATCCCTAACCCTAGCCCGGAACGGAAACCCACCAAGAGCCCTAAACCTTTCCCTACGCCGTAGCCTACTCCTGGCCCATACGCTGGCACTGACCCGTGCATCAGCATGTAGACTGACACCCCACGTTTCCATACCCTCACCTGGGCCCTAAACCTTGCCGTTCCCCAACACTAACCCTAGCCCGGAATGGAAACCCACCACCAGCCCTAAAACTTACCCCTATGCCATAGCCTACTCCTGGCCCATACACAGGCACTGACCCGTTCGTCAGCACGTAGCCTGACCCTCCCACTTTTCCGTACCCTCAGCTAAGCCCTAAGCCTTGGCCTTCCCTAACTCTAACCCAAGCCTGGAACGGAATCCCACCACCAGCCCTACACCTTAACATATGCCGTAGCCTATTCCTGGCCCGTATGCTGGCACTGACACGTGCGTCAGCACGTAGCCTGACCCTCCCACGTTTCCGTACCCTCACCTGTGCCCTAAGCCTTGCCGTTCCCTAACCCTAACCCTAGCCAGGAACGGAAACCCACCAGAAGCCCTAAACCTTACCATACGCCGGAGCCCAATCATGGCCCGTACGCTGGCACTGACCCATGAGTCAGCACGTAGCCTGACCCTCCCACGTTTCCGTACCCTCACCTGTGCCCTAAGCCTTGCCATTCCCTCACCATAACCCAAGCCAGGAACGGAAATCCACCAGCAGCCCTAAACCTTACCCTACGCCGTAGCCTAATCCTGGCCCGTACGCTGGCACTGACCCGTGCGTCAGCACGTAGCCTGACCCTCCCACGTTTCCGTACCCTCACCTGTGCCCTAAGCCTTGCAGTTCCCTAACCCTAACCCTAGCCCGGAACGGAAACCCACCACCAGCCCTACACCTAACCCACAAGCCGTAGCCTACTCCTAGACGGTACGCTGGCACTGACCCATGCATCTGCACATAGCCTGACCCTCCCACGTTTCTGTACCCTCACCTGTGCCCTAAGACTTGCCGTTCCCTTACCCTAATCCTAGCCAGTAACGGAAACCCACCACCAGCCCTACAACTTACCCCCAAGCCGTAGGCTACTCCTGGACCTTACGCTGGCACTGACCTGTGTGTCAGCACGTAACCTGACCCTCCCACGTTTGTGGACCCTCACATGTGCCCTAAGCCTTGCCATTCCCTAACCCTAACCCTAGCCCGGAACGGAAACCCACCACCAGCCCTACACCTTTCCCTACGCCGTAGCCTATTCCTGGCCCGTACGCAGGCACTGACCCTTTCATCAGCACGTAGCCTGACCCTCCCACGTTTCCGTACCCTCACCTGTGCCCTAAGCCTTGCCATTCCCTAACCCTAACCCTAGCCCAGAACAGAAAACCACCACCAGCCCTACACCTTACCCCCAAGCCGTAGCCTACTCCTGGCCCGTACGCTGGCACTGACCCGTGCGTCAGCACGTAGCCTGACCCTCCCACATTTCCGTACCCTCACCTGTGCCCTAAGCCTTGCTGTACCCTAACACTAACCCTAGCCTGGAACGGAAACACACCACCAACCCTACACCTAACCACCAAGCCGTAGCCTACTCCTGGCCGGTACGCTGGCACTGACACGTGCATCAGCATGTAGCCTGACCCTCCCACGTTTCCGTAACCTCACCTGTGCCCTACGCTTTGCCATCCCCTAACCCTAACTGTAGCCCGAAATGGAAACAGCCCTACACATTACCCTACACCGTAGCCTACTCCTGGCCGGTACGCTGGCACTGACACGTGCATCAGCATGAAGCCTGACCCTCCCACGTTTCCGTACCCTCACCTGTGCCCTAAGCCTTGCCGTTCCCTCACCCTAACCCTAGACAGGAACGGAAACCCACCAGCAGCCCTAAACCTTACCCTACGCCGTAGCCTACTCCTGGCCCTTACGCTGGCACTGACCCGTGCGTCAGCACGTAGCCTGACCCTCACACGTTTCCGTACCCTCACCTGTGCCCTAAGCGTTGCCGTTCCCTAACCCTAACCCTAGTCCGGAATGGAAACCCACCACCAGCCCTACAGCTTACCACCAAGCCATAGCCTATTCCTGGCCCGTACGCTGGCACTGACCCGTGTGTCAGCATGTAGCCTGAACCTCCCACGTTTCCGTACCCTCACCTGTGCCCTAAGCCTTGCCGTTCCCTAACCCTAACCCTAGACCCGAACGGAAACCCAACACCAACCCTACACCTAACCCCCAAGCCATAGCCTACTCCTGGCTGGTACGCTGGCACTGACCCGTGCATCGAAACATAACCTGACCCTCACCCGTTTCCGTACCCTCACCTGTGCCCTAAGCCTTGCCGTTCCCTAACCCTAACCCTAGCCATGAACGGAAACCCACCACCAGCCCTACACCTTACCCCCAAGCCGTAGGCTACTCCTGGACCTTACGCTGGCACTGACCTGTGCGTCAGCACGTAGCCTGAACTTCCCACATTACCGTACCCTCACCTGTGCCCTAAGCCTTGCCGTTCCCTAACCCTAACCCTAGTGTGGAACGGAAACAAACCACAATCCCTACACCTAACCCCCAAGCCATAGCCTAATGCTGGCCCGTACGCTGGCACTGACCCGTGCGTCAGCACGAAGCCTGCCCCTCCCACGTTTCCGTACCCTCACCTGTGCCCTAAGCCTTGCTGTTCCCTAACACTAAACCTTGCCTGGAACGGAAACCCACTTCCAGCCCTACACCTAACCACCAAGCCGTAGCCTACTCCTGGCCCGTACGCTGGCACTGACCCGTGCGTCAGCACGTAGCCTTACCCTCCCACGTTTCCGTATCCTCACCTGTGCCCTAAGCCTTGCCGTTCCCTAACCCTAACCCTAGCCCGGAACGGAAACCCACCGCGAGCCCTAGACCTTACCCTACGCCGTAGCCTATTGCTGGCCTGTACGCTGGCACTGACCCATGCGTCAGAAGGTAGCCTGACACTCCCACGTTTCTGTACCCTCACCTGTGCCCTAAGCCTTGCCGTTCCCTTACCCTAATCCTAGCCAGGAACGGAAACCCACCACCAGCCCTACACCTAACCCCCAAGCCATAGATTATTCCTGGCCCGTACGCTGGCACTGACCCGTGCGTAAACATGTAGCCTGACCCTCCCACGTTTCCGTACCCTCACCTGTGCCCTAAGCCTTGCAGTCCCCTAACCCTAACCCTAGCCCGGAACGGAAACCCACCACCAGCCCTACACCTAACCCCCAAGCCGTAGCCTACTCCTAGCCGGTACGCTGGCACTGACCCATGCATCAGCACATAGCCTGACCCTCCCACGTTTCTGTACCCTCACCTGTGCCCTAAGCCTTGCCGTTCCCTTACCCTAATCCTAGCCAGGAACGGAAACCCACCACCAGCCCTAAAACTTACCCCCAAGCCGTAGGCTACTCCTGGACCTTACGCTGGCACTGACCTGTGTGTCATCACGTAGCCTGACCCTCCCACGTTTGTGGACCCTCACATGTGCCCTAAGCCTTGGCATTCCCTAACCCTAACCCTAGCCCGGAACGGAAACCCACCACCAGCCCTACACCTTTTCCTACGCCGTAGCCTATTCCTGGCCCGTACGCAGGCACTGACCCTTTCTTCAGCACGTAGCCTGATCCTCCCACGTTTCCGTACACTCACCTGTGCCCTAAGCCTTACCGTTCCCTATCCCTAACCCTAGCCCGGAACGGAAACCAACCACCAGCCCTACACCTTACCCCCAAGCCGTAGCCTACTCCTGTTCCATACGCTGGCACTGACCTGTGCGTCAGCACGTAGCCTGAACTTCCCACATTACCGTACCCTCACCTGTGCCCTAAGCCTTGCCGTTCCCTAACTCTAACCCTAGTACGGAACGGAAACACACCACCAGCCCTACACCTAACCCCCAAGCCATAGCCTACTCCTGGCCCGTACGCTGGCACTGACCCGTGCGTCAGCACGTAGCCTGACCCTCCCACATTTCCGTACCCTCACCTGTGCCCTAAGCCTTGCTGTTCCCTAACACTAACCCTAGCCTGGAACGGAAACACACCACCAACCCTACACCTAACCACCAAGCCGTAGCCTACTCCTGGCCGGTACGCTGGCACTGACACGTGCATCAGCATGTAGCCTGACCCTCCCACGTTTCCGTAACCTCACCTGTGCCCTACGCTTTGCCATTCCCTAACCATAACTGTAGCCCGAAAGGGAAACAGCCCTACACATTACCCTACGCCGTAGCCTACTCCTGGTCGGTACGCTGGCACTGACACGTGCATCAGCATGAAGCCTGACCCTCCCACGTTTCCGTACCCTCACCTGTGCCCTAAGCCTTGCCGTTCCCTAAACATAACCCAAGCCGGAACGGAATCCCACCACCAGCCCTACACATTACCGTATGCCGTAGCCTATTCCTGGCCCGTACGCTGGCACTGACACGTGCGTCATCATGTAGCCTGACCCTCACACGTTTCCGTACCCTCACCTGTGCCCTAAGCCTTGCCGTTCCCTAACCCTAACACTAGCCCGGAACGGAAACCCACCACAAGCCCTACACCTTACCATACGCCATAGCCTACTCCTGGACCGTACGCTGGCACTGACCCGTGAGTCAGCACGTAGCCTGACCCTCCCACGTTTCCGTACCCTCACCTGTGCCCTAAGCCTTGCTGTTCCCTCACCCTATCCCTAGCCAGGAACGGAACCCCACCAGCAGCCCTAAACCTTACCCTACGCCGTAGCCTACTCTTGGCCCGTACGCTGGCACTGACCCGTGCGTCAGCACGTAGCCTGACCCTCACATGTTTCCGTACCCTCACCTGTGCCCTAAGCGTTGCCGTTCCCTAACCCTAACCCTAGTCCGGAACAGAAACCCACCACCAGCCCTACAGCTTACCACCAAGCCATAGCCTATTCCTGGCCCGTACGCTGGCACTGACCCGTGCGTCAGCATGTAGCCTGAACCTCCCACGTTTCCGTACCCTCACCTGTGCCCTAAGCCTTGCCGTTCCCTATCCCTAACCCTAGCCCAGAAAGGAAACCCACCACCAGCCATACACCTTTCTCTACGACGTAGCCTACTCCTGGCCCGTACGCTAGCATTGACACGTGCATTAGCACGTAGCCTGAACCTCCAACTTTTCTGTACCCACACCTGAGCCCTAAGCCTTGCCGTTCCCTAACACTAACCCTAGCCCGGAACGGAAACCCATGACAAGCCCTAGATCTTACCCTACCCCGTAGCCTACTCCTTGCCCGTACGCTGGCACTGACCCGTGCGTCAGCACGTAGCCTGACCCTCCCACGTTTCCGTTCCCTCACCTATGCCCTAAGCCTTGCCGTTCCCTAACCCTAACCGTACCCCGCAATGAAAACCCACCAACAGCCCTACACGTTACCCTACACCGTAGCCTACTCCTGGCCCGTACGCTGGCACTGACCCATGCATCAGTACGTAGCCTGACCCTCCCACGTTTCCGTACCCGCACATGTGCCCAAGCCTTGACGTTCCCTAACCCTAACCCTAGCCCGAAACGGAAACCCACCACCATCCCTAGACATTACCCTACGCCGTAGCCTACTCCTGGCGTGTACGTTGGCACTGACACTTTCATCATCACGTAGCCTGACACTCCCACGTTTCCGTACCCTCACCTGTGCCCTAAGCCTTGCCGTTCACTAACCCTAACCCTAGCCCAGAACAGAAACCCACCACCAGCCCTACAACTTACCCCCAAGGCGTAGCCTACTCCTGGTCCATACGCTGGCACTGACCCGTGCGTCAGAACGTATCCTGACCCTGCCACGTTGCCGAACCCTCACCTGTGCCCTAAGCCTTGCCGTTCCCTAACCCTAACCCTAGCCCGGAATGGAAAAGCACCACAAGCCCTACAGCTTACCCCCAAGCCGTAGCCTACTCCTGGTCCATACGCTGGAACTGAACTGTGTGTCAGCACGTAGCCTGACCTTCCAACATTACCGTACCCTCACCTGTGCCCTAAGCCTTGCTGTTCCCTAACACTAACCCTAGCCTGGAACAGAAACCCACCACCAGCCATACACCTTAACCTACGCCGTAGCCTACTCCTGGCCCATATGCTGGCACTGACCCGTGCGTCAGCACGTAGCCTAACCCTCCCACGTTTCCGTACCCTCACCTGTGCCCTAAGCCTTGACGTTCCCTAACCCTAACCCTAGCCCGGAACAGAAACCCACCACCAGCCCTAAACCTTTCCCTACTGGGTAGCCTACTCCTCGCCCGTACGCTCGCACTGACACGTGCGTCAGCATGTAGTATGACCCTCCGACGTTTCCGTACACTCACCTGTGCCCTAAGCCTTGCCGTTCCCTAACCCTAACCCTAGCCCGGAACGGAAACCCACCACCAGCCCTACACCTTTCCCTACGCCGTAGCCTATTCCTGGCCCGTACGCAGGCACTGACCCTTTCATCAGCACGTAGCCTGACCCTCCCACGTTTCCGTACCCACACCTGTGCCCTAAACCTTGCCGTTCCCTAACCCTAACCCTAGCCCGGAACGGAAACCCACCACCAGCCCTAAACCTTTCCCTACGCCGTAGCCTACTCCTGGCCCGTACAGTGGCACTGACCCGTGCATCAGCAGGTAGACAGACACCCCCAAGTTTCCATACCCTCACCTGGGCCCTAAACCTTGCCGTTACCTAACCCTAACCCTAGCCCGGAACGGAAACCCACCACCAGCCCTACAACTAACGCACAAGCCATAGCCTAGTCCGGGCCCATACGCTGACACTGACCCATGCGGCAGCACGTAGCCTGACCCTCCCACGTTTCTGTACCCTCACCTGTGCCCTAAGCCTTGCCGTTGCCTAACCCTAACCCTAGCCCGAAACGGAAAACCACCACCAGCCCTACAACTTACCCCCAAGACGAAGCCTACTCCTGGTCCGTACACTGGCGCTGACCCGTGCGTCAGCACGTAGCCTGACCCTCCCACCTTTCCGTAACCTCACCTGTGCCCTAAACCTTGCCTTTCCCTAACCCTAACCCTAGCCCACAACGGAAACCCACCACCAGCCCTAGACAATTCCCTACACCGTAGCCTACACCTGGCCCGTACGCTGGCACTGACCCATGCGTCAGCACGTAGCCTGACCCTCCCACGTTTCCGTACCCTCACCTGTGATCTATGCCTTGCCGTTCCCTAAACCTAACCCTAGCACAGAACGGAAACCCACCTCCAGCCCTACACCTTACCCTATGCCGTAGCCTACACCTACCCCGTACGTTGGCACTGACCCGTGCGTCAGCACGTAGCCTGACCCGGCCACGTTTCCGTACCCTCACCTGTGCCCTAAGCCCTGACGTTCCCTTACCCTAACCCTAGCCCGGAACGGAAACCCACCACCAGCCCTACAACTTACCCCCAAGCTGTAGCCTACTCCTGGCCCGTATGCTGGCACTGACCCGTGCGTCAGCACGTAGCCCGACCCTCCCACGTTTCCGTACCCTCACCTGTGCCCTATGCCTTGCCGTTCCCTAACCCTAACCCTAGCACAGAACGGAAACCCACCTCCAGCCCTATACCTTACCCTACGCTGTAGCCTACTGCCGGCCCGTATGCTGGCACTGCCCCATGCGTAAGCACGTAGCCTGACCCTCCCATGTTTCCGTACCCTCACCTGTGCCCCAAGCCTTGACGTTCCCTAACCATAACCCTAGCCCAGAACGGAAAACCACCACCAGCCCTAGACCTTACCCTACGGCGTAGCCTACTCCTGGCCTGTACGCTGACACTGACACGTGCGTCAGCATGTAGCCTGACCCTCCCACGTTTCCGTACCCTCACCTGTGCCCTAAGCTTTGCCATTCCCTAACCCTAACCCTAGCCCGGAACGGAAACCCACCAAGAGCCCTAAACCTTTCCCTACGCCGTAGCCTACTCCTGGCCCATACGCTGGCACTGACCCGTGCATCAGCATGTAGACTGACACCCCACGTTTCCATACCCTCACCTGGGCCCTAAACCTTGCCGTTCCCCAACACTAACCCTAGCCCGGAATGGAAACCCACCACCAGCCCTAAAACTTACCCCTATGCCATAGCCTACTCCTGGCCCATACACAGGCACTGACCCGTTCGTCAGCACGTAGCCTGACCCTCCCACTTTTCCGTACCCTCAGCTAAGCCCTAAGCCTTGGCCTTCCCTAACTCTAACCCAAGCCTGGAACGGAATCCCACCACCAGCCCTACACCTTAACATATGCCGTAGCCTATTCCTGGCCCGTATGCTGGCACTGACACGTGCGTCAGCACGTAGCCTGACCCTCCCACGTTTCCGTACCCTCACCTGTGCCCTAAGCCTTGCCGTTCCCTAACCCTAACCCTAGCCAGGAACGGAAACCCACCAGAAGCCCTAAACCTTACCATACGCCGGAGCCCAATCATGGCCCGTACGCTGGCACTGACCCATGAGTCAGCACGTAGCCTGACCCTCCCACGTTTCCGTACCCTCACCTGTGCCCTAAGCCTTGCCATTCCCTCACCATAACCCAAGCCAGGAACGGAAATCCACCAGCAGCCCTAAACCTTACCCTACGCCGTAGCCTAATCCTGGCCCGTACGCTGGCACTGACCCGTGCGTCAGCACGTAGCCTGACCCTCCCACGTTTCCGTACCCTCACCTGTGCCCTAAGCCTTGCAGTTCCCTAACCCTAACCCTAGCCCGGAACGGAAACCCACCACCAGCCCTACACCTAACCCACAAGCTGTAGCCTACTCCTAGACGGTACGCTGGCACTGACCCATGCATCTGCACATAGCCTGACCCTCCCACGTTTCTGTACCCTCACCTGTGCCCTAAGACTTGCCGTTCCCTTACCCTAATCCTAGCCAGTAACGGAAACCCACCACCAGCCCTACAACTTACCCCCAAGCCGTAGGCTACTCCTGGACCTTACGCTGGCACTGACCTGTGTGTCAGCACGTAACCTGACCCTCCCACGTTTGTGGACCCTCACATGTGCCCTAAGCCTTGCCATTCCCTAACCCTAACCCTAGCCCGGAACGGAAACCCACCACCAGCCCTACACCTTTCCCTACGCCGTAGCCTATTCCTGGCCCGTACGCAGGCACTGACCCTTTCATCAGCACGTAGCCTGACCCTCCCACGTTTCCGTACCCTCACCTGTGCCCTAAGCCTTGCCATTCCCTAACCCTAACCCTAGCCCAGAACAGAAAACCACCATCAGCCCTACACCTTACCCCCAAGCCGTAGCCTACTCCTGGCCCGTACGCTGGCACTGACCCGTGCGTCAGCACGTAGCCTGACCCTCCCACATTTCCGTACCCTCACCTGTGCCCTAAGCCTTGCTGTACCCTAACACTAACCCTAGCCTGGAACGGAAACACACCACCAACCCTACACCTAACCACCAAGCCGTAGCCTACTCCTGGCCGGTACGCTGGCACTGACACGTGCATCAGCATGTAGCCTGACCCTCCCACGTTTCCGTAACCTCACCTGTGCCCTACGCTTTGCCATCCCCTAACCCTAACTGTAGCCCGAAATGGAAACAGCCCTACACATTACCCTACACCGTAGCCTACTCCTGGCCGGTACGCTGGCACTGACACGTGCATCAGCATGAAGCCTGACCCTCCCACGTTTCCGTACCCTCACCTGTGCCCTAAGCCTTGCCGTTCCCTCACCCTAACCCTAGACAGGAACGGAAACCCACCAGCAGCCCTAAACCTTACCCTACGCCGTAGCCTACTCCTGGCCCTTACGCTGGCACTGACCCGTGCGTCAGCACGTAGCCTGACCCTCACACGTTTCCGTACCCTCACCTGTGCCCTAAGCGTTGCCGTTCCCTAACCCTAACCCTAGTCCGGAACGGAAAACCACCACCAGCCCTACAGCTTACCACCAAGCCATAGCCTATTCCTGGCCCGTACGCTGGCACTGACCCGTGTGTCAGCATGTAGCCTGAACCTCCCACGTTTCCGTACCCTCACCTGTGCCCTAAGCCTTGCCGTTCCCTAACCCTAACCCTAGACCCGAACGGAAACCCAACACCAACCCTACACCTAACCCCCAAGCCATAGCCTACTCCTGGCTGGTACGCTGGCACTGACCCGTGCATCGAAACATAACCTGACCCTCACCCGTTTCCGTACCCTCACCTGTGCCCTAAGCCTTGCCGTTCCCTAACCCTAACCCTAGCCATGAACGGAAACCCACCACCAGCCCTACACCTTACCCCCAAGCCGTAGGCTACTCCTGGACCTTACGCTGGCACTGACCTGTGCGTCAGCACGTAGCCTGAACTTCCCACATTACCGTACCCTCACCTGTGCCCTAAGCCTTGCCGTTCCCTAACCCTAACCCTAGTGTGGAACGGAAACAAACCACAATCCCTACACCTAACCCCCAAGCCATAGCCTAATGCTGGCCCGTACGCTGGCACTGACCCGTGCGTCAGCACGAAGCCTGCCCCTCCCACGTTTCCGTACCCTCACCTGTGCCCTAAGCCTTGCTGTTCCCTAACACTAAACCTTGCCTGGAACGGAAACCCACTTCCAGCCCTACACCTAACCACCAAGCCGTAGCCTACTCCTGGCCCGTACGCTGGCACTGACCCGTGCGTCAGCACGTAGCCTTACCCTCCCACGTTTCCGTATCCTCACCTGTGCCCTAAGCCTTGCCGTTCCCTAACCCTAACCCTAGCCCGGAACGGAAACCCACCGCGAGCCCTAGACCTTACCCTACGCCGTAGCCTATTGCTGGCCTGTACGCTGGCACTGACCCATGCGTCAGAAGGTAGCCTGACACTCCCACGTTTCTGTACCCTCACCTGTGCCCTAAGCCTTGCCGTTCCGTATCCCTAACCCTAGCCCGGAATGGAAACCCACCACCAGCCCTACTCCTTACACTGCGCCGTAGCCTACTCCTGGCCCAAACGCTGGCACTGACCCATGCGTCAGCACATAGCCTGACCCACCCACGTTTCCGTACCCTCACCTGTTCCCTAAGCCTTGCCGTTCCCTAACCCTAACCCTAGCCCGAAACGGAAACCCACCACCAGCCCTATACCTTACCCTACTCCGTAGCCTACTCCTGTCCCGTACGCTGGCACTGACCCGTGCGTCTGCACGTAGCCTGACCTTCCCACATTTCCGTACCCTCACCTGTGCCCTAAGCCTTGCTGTTCCCTAACCCTATCCCTAGTATGGAACGGAAACCCTCCACCATCCCTACAACTAACGCCCAAGCCATAGCCTACTCCTGGCCCGTACGCTGGCACTGACCCGTGCGGCAGCACGTAGCCTGACCCTCCCACATTTCCGTACACTCACCTGTGCCCTAAGCCTTACCGTTACCTAACCCTAACCCTAGCCCGGAACGGAAACCCACCACCAGCCCTACACCTTTCCCTACGCCGTAGCCTATTCCTGGCCCGTACGCAGGCACTGACACTTTCATCAGCACGTAGCCTGACCCTCCCACGTTTCCGTACCCACACCTGTGCCCTAAGTCTTGCCGTTCCCTATCCCTAACCCTAGCCCGGAACGGAAACCCACCACCAGCCCTAAACCTTTCCCTACGCCGTAGCCTACTCCTGGCCCGTACGGTGGCACTGACCCGTGCGTCAGCATGTAGACAGACAACCCCAAGTTTCCATACCCTCACCTGGGCCATAAACCTTGCCGTTCCCTAACCCTAACCCTAGCCCGGAACGGAAACCCACCACCAGCCCAACAACTAACGCACAAGCCATAGCCTAGTCCGGGCCCGTACGCTGGCACTGACCCATGCGGCAGTACGTAGCCTGACCCTCCCACGTTTCCGTACCCTCACCTGTGCCCTAAGCCTTGCCGTTGCCTAACCCTAACCGTAGCCCGAAACGGAAACCCACCACCAGCCCTACAACTTACCCCCAAGCCGTAGCCTACTCCTGGTATGTACACTGGCACTGACCTGTGCGTCAGCACGTAGCCTGACCCTCCCACCTTTCCGTACCCTCACCTGTGCCCTAAACCTTGCCTTTCCCTAACCCTAACCCTAGCCCGGAACGGAAACCCACCACCAGCCCTAGACCATTCCCTACACCGTAGCCTACCCCTGGCCCGTAAGCTGGCACTGACCCATGCGTCAGCACGTAGCCTGACCCTCCCACGTTTCCGTACCCTCACCTGTGCCCTATGCCTTGCCGTTCCCTAACCCTAACCCTAGCACAGAACGGAAACCCACCTCCAGCCCTACACCTTACCCTATGCCGTAGCCTACACCTACCCCGTACGTTGGCACTGACCCGTGCGTCAGCACGTAGCCTGACCCGGCCACGTTTCCGTACCCTCACCTGTGCCCTAAGCCTTGACGTTCCCTTACCCTAACCCTAGCCCGGAACGGAAACCCACCACCAGCCCTACAACTTACCCCCAAGCTGTAGCCTACTCCTGGCCCGTATGCTGGCACTGACCCGTGCGTCAGCACGTAGCCTGACCCTCCCACGTTTCCGTACCCTCACCTGTGCCCTATGCCTTGCCGTTCCCTAACCCTAACCCTAGCACAGAACGGAAACCCACCTCCAGCCCTATACCTTACCCTACGCTGTAGCCTACTGCTGGCCCGTATGCTGGCAATGACCCATGCGTAAGCACGTAGCCTGACCCTCCCACGTTTCCGTACCCTCACCTGTGCCCTAAGCCTTGACGTTCCCTAACCATAACCCTAGCCCAGAACGGAAAACCACCACCAGCCCTAGACCTTACCCTACGGCGTAGCCTACTCCTGGCCTGTACGCTGACACTGACACGTGCGTCAGCATGTAGCCTGACCCTCCCACGTTTCCGTACCCTCACCTGTGCCCTAAGCTTTGCCGTTCCCTAACCCTAACCCTAGCCCGGAACAGAAACCCACCACCAGCCCTATACCTTTCCCTACGCCGTAGCCTACTCCTGGCCCATACGCTGGCACTGACCCGTGCGTCAGCATGTAGACTGACACCCCACGTTTCCATACCCTCACCTGGGCCCTAAACCTTGCCGTTCCCCAACACTAACCCTAGCCCGGAATGGAAACCCACCACCAGCCCTAAAACTTACCCCCATGCCATAGCCTACTCCTGGCCCGTACACAGGCACTGACCCGTGCGTCAGCACGTAGCCTGACCCTCCCACTTTTCCGTACCCTCAGTTAAGCCCTAAGCCTTGGCCTTCCCTAACTCTAACCCAAGCCCGGAACGGAATCCCACCACCAGCCCTACACCTTAACGTATGCCATAGCCTATTCCTGGCCCGTACGCTGGCACTGACACGTGCGTCAGCACGTAGCCTGACCCTCCCACGTTTCCGTACCCTCACCTGTGCCCTAAGCCTTGCCGTTCCCTAACCCTAACCCTAGCCAGGAACGGAAACCCACCAGAAGCCCTAAACCTTACCATACGCCGTAGCCCAATCCTGGCCCGTACGCTGGCACTGACCCGTGAGTCAGCACGT
The DNA here is from genome assembly GCF_964341445.2 of Mesoplodon mirus. NCBI lineage: Eukaryota > Metazoa > Chordata > Mammalia > Artiodactyla > Ziphiidae > Mesoplodon > Mesoplodon mirus. Next base: position 3,577,355 of record NW_028295810.1, read on the forward strand.
AGCCTGACCCTCCCACGTTTCCGTACCCTCACCTGTGCCCTAAGCCTTGCCGTTCCCTCACCATAACCCTAGCCAGGAACGGAAATCCACCAGCAGCCCTACACCTTACCCTACGCCGTAGCCTACACCTGGCCCGTACGCTGGCACTGACCCGTGCGTCAGCACGTAGCCTGACCCTCACACATTTCCGTACCCTCACCTGTGCCCTAAGCCTTGCCGTTCCCTAACCCTAACCCTAGTCTGGAACAGAAACCCACCACCAGCCCTACACCTAACCCCCAAGCCGTAGCCTACTCCTAGCCGGTACGCTGGCACTGACCCATGCATCAGCACATAGCCTGACCCTCCCACGTTTCTGTACCCTCACCTGTGCCCTAAGCCTTGCCGTTCCCTTACCCTAATCCTAGCCAAGAACGGAAACCCACCACCAGCCCTACACCTAACCCCCAAACCATAGATTATTCCTGGCCCGTACGCTGGCACTGACCCGTGCGTAAACATGTAGCCTGACCCTCCCACGTTTCCGTACCCTCACCTGTGCCCTAAGCCTTGCAGTCCCCTAACCCTAACCCTAGCCCGGAACGGAAACCCACCACCAGCCCTACACCTAACCCCCAAGCCGTAGCCTACTCCTAGCCGGTACGCTGGCACTGACCCATGCATCAGCACATAGCCTGACCCTCCCACGTTTCTGTACCCTCACCTGTGCCCTAAGCCTTGCCGTTCCCTTACCCTAATCCTAGCCAGGAACGGAAACCCACCACCAGCCCTAAAACTTACCCCCAAGCCGTAGGCTACTCCTGGACCTTACGCTGGCACTGACCTGTGTGTCAGCACGTAGCCTGACCCACCCACGTTTGTGGACCCTCACATGTGCCCTAAGCCTTGGCATTCCCTAACCCTAACCCTAGCCCGGAACGGAAACCCACCACCAGCCCTACACCTTTTCCTACGCCGTAGCCTATTCCTGGCCCGTACGCAGGCACTGACCCTTTCTTCAGCACGTAGCCTGATCCTCCCACGTTTCCGTACACTCACCTGTGCCCTAAGCCTTACCGTTCCCTATCCCTAACCCTAGCCCGGAACGGAAACCAACCACCAGCCCTACACCTTACCCCCAAGCCGTAGCCTACTCCTGGTCCATACGCTGGCACTGACCTGTGCGTCAGCACGTAGCCTGAACTTCCCACATTACCGTACCCTCACCTGTGCCCTAAGCCTTGCCATTCCCTAACTCTAACCCTAGTACGGAACGGAAACACACCACCAGCCCTACACCTAACCCCCAAGCCATAGCCTACTCCTGGCCCGTACGCTGGCACTGACCCGTGCGTCAGCACGTAGCCTGACCCTCCCACATTTCCGTACCCTCACCTGTGCCCTAAGCCTTGCTGTTCCCTAACACTAACCCTAGCCTGGAACGGAAACAAACCACCAACCCTACACCTAACCACCAAGCCGTAGCCTACTCCTGGCCGGTACGCCGGCACTGACACGTGCATCAGCATGTAGCCTGACCCTCCCACGTTTCCGTAACCTCACCTGTGCCCTACGCTTTGCCATTCCCTAACCATAACTGTAGCCCGAAAGGGAAACAGCCCTACACAATACCCTATGCCGTAGCCTACTCCTGGCCGGTACGCTGGCACTGACACGTGCATCAGCACGTAGCCTGACCCTCCCACGTTTCCGTACCCACACCTGTGCCCTAAGTCTTGCCGTTCCCTAACCCTAACCCTAGCCCGGAACGGAAACCCACCACCAGCCCTAAACCTTTCCCTACGCCGTAGCCTACTCCTGGCCCGTACGGTGGCACTGACCCGTGCGTCAGCATGTAGACAGACACCCCCAAGTTTCCATACCCTCACCTGGGCCCTAAACCTTGCTGTTCCCTAACCCTAACCCTAGCCCGGAACGGAAACCCACCACCAGCCCTAAACCTTTCCCTACGCCGTAGCCTACTCCTGGCCCGTACGGTGGCACTGACCCGTGCGTCAGCATGTAGACAGACACCCCCAAGTTTCCATACCCTCACCTGGGCCCTAAACCTTGACGTTCCCTAACCATAACCCTAGCCCAGAACGGAAAACCACCACCAGCCCTAGACCTTACCCTACGGCGTAGCCTACTCCTGGCCTGTACGCTGACACTGACACGTGTGTTAGCATGTAGCCTGACCCTCCCACGTTTCCGTACCCTCACCTGTGCCCTAAGCTTTGCCGTTCCCTAACCCTAACCCTAGCCCTGAACAGAAACCCACCACCAGCCCTAAACCTTTCCCTACGCCGTAGCCTACTCCTGGCCCATACGCTGGCACTGACCCGTGCGTCAGCATGTAGACTGACACCCCACGTTTCCATACCCTCACCTGGGCCCTAAACCTTGCCGTTCCCCAACACTAACCCTAGCCCGGAATGGAAACCCACCACCAGCCCTAAAACTTACCCCCATGCCATAGCCTACTCCTGGCCCGTACACAGGCACTGACCCGTGCGTCAGCACGTAGCCTGACCCTCCCACTTTTCCATACCCTCAGCTAAGCCCTAAGCCTTGGCCTTCCCTAACTCTAACCCAAGCCCGGAACGGAATCCCACCACCAGCCCTACACCTTAACGTATGCCATAGCCTATTCCTGGCCCGTACGCTGGCACTGACACGTGCGTCAGCACGTAGCCTGACCCTCCCACGTTTCCGTACCCTCACCTGTGCCCTAAGCCTTGCCGTTCCCTAACCCTAACCCTAGCCAGGAACGGAAACCCACCAGAAGCCCTAAACCTTACCATACGCCGTAGCCCAATCCTGGCCCGTACGCTGGCACTGACCCGTGAGTCAGCACGTAGCCTGACCCTCCCACGTTTCCGTACCCTCACCTGTGCCCTAAGCCTTGCCGTTCCCTCACCATAACCCTAGCCAGGAACGGAAATCCACCAGCAGCCCTACACCTTACCCTACGCCGTAGCATACACCTGGCCCGTACGCTGGCACTGACCCGTGCGTCAGCACGTAGCCTGACCCTCACACATTTCCGTACCCTCACCTGTGCCCTAAGCCTTGCCGTTCCCTAACCCTAACCCTAGTCTGGAACAGAAACCCACCACCAGCCCTACACCTAACCCCCAAGCCGTAGCCTACTCCTAGCCGGTACGCTGGCACTGACCCATGCATCAGCACATAGCCTGACCCTCCCACGTTTCTGTACCCTCACCTGTGCCCTAAGCCTTGCCGTTCCCTTACCCTAATCCTAGCCAGGAACGGAAACCCACCACCAGCCCTACACCTAACCCCCAAGCCATAGATTATTCCTGGCCCGTACGCTGGCACTGACCCGTGCGTAAACATGTAGCCTGACCCTCCCACGTTTCCGTACCCTCACCTGTGCCCTAAGCCTTGCAGTCCCCTAAGCCTAACCCTAGCCCGGAACGGAAACCCACCACCAGCCCTACACCTAACCCCCAAGCCGTAGCCTACTCCTAGCCGGTACGCTGGCACTGACCCATGCATCAGCACATAGCCTGACCCTCCCACGTTTCTGTACCCTCACCTGTGCCCTAAGCCTTGCCGTTCCCTTACCCTAATCCTAGCCAGGAACGGAAACCCACCACCAGCCCTAAAACTTACCCCCAAGCCGTAGGCTACTCCTGGACCTTACGCTGGCACTGACCTGTGTGTCACCACGTAGCCTGACCCTCCCACGTTTGTGGACCCTCACATGTGCCCTAAGCCTTGGCATTCCCTAACCCTAACCCTAGCCCGGAACGGAAACCCACCACCAGCCCTACACCTTTTCCTACGCCGTAGCCTATTCCTGGCCCGTACGCAGGCACTGACCCTTTCTTCAGCACGTAGCCTGATCCTCCCACGTTTCCGTACACTCACCTGTGCCCTAAGCCTTACCGTTCCCTATCCCTAACCCTAGCCCGGAACGGAAACCAACCACCAGCCCTACACCTTACCCCCAAGCCGTAGCCTACTCCTGGTCCATACGCTGGCACTGACCTGTGCGTCAGCACGTAGCCTGAACTTCCCACATTACCGTACCCTCACCTGTGCCCTAAGCCTTGCCGTTCCCTAACTCTAACCCTAGTACGGAACGGAAACACACCACCAGCCCTACACCTAACCCCCAAGCCATAGCCTACTCCTGGCCCGTACGCTGGCACTGACCCGTGCGTCAGCACGTAGCCTGACCCTCCCACATTTCCGTACCCTCACCTGTGCCCTAAGCCTTGCTGTTCTATAACCCTATCCCTAGTATGGAACGGAAACCCTCCACCAGCCCTACAACTAACGCCCAAGCCATAGCCTACTCCTGGCCCGTACGCTGGCACTGACCCGTGCGGCAGCACGTAGCCTGACCCTCCCACGTTTCCGTACACTCACCTGTGCCCTAAGCCTTACCGTTACCTAACCCTAACCCTAGCCCGGAACGGAAACCCACCACCAGCCCTACACCTTTCCCTACGCCGTAGCCTATTCCTGGCCCGTACGCAGGCACTGACCCTTTCATCAGCACGTAGCCTGACCCTCCCACGTTTCCGTACCCACACCTGTGCCCTAAGTCTTGCCGTTCCCTAACCCTAACCCTAGACCGGAACGGAAACCCACCACCAGCCCTAAACCTTTCCCTACGCCGTAGCCTACTCCTGGCCCGTACGGTGGCACTGACCCGTGCGTCAGCATGTAGGCAGACACCCCCAAGTTTCCATACCCTCACCTGGGCCCTAAACCTTGACGTTCCCTAACCCTAACCCTAGCTCGGAACGGAAACCCACCACAAGCCCAACAACTAACGCACAAGCCATAGCCTAGTCCGGGCCCGTACGCTGGCACTGACCCATGCGGCAGTACGTAGCCTGACCCTCCCACGTTTCCGTACCCTCACCTGTGCCCTAAGCCTTGCCGTTGCCTAACCCTAACCGTAGCCCGAAACGGAAACCCACCACCAGCCCTACAACTTACCCCCAAGCCGTAGCCTACTCCTGGTCCGTACACTGGCACTGACCTGTGCGTCAGCACGTAGCCTGACCCTCCCACCTTTCCGTACCCTCACCTGTGCCCTAAACCTTGCCTTTCCCTAACCCTAACCCTAGCCCGGAACGGAAACCAACCACCAGCCCTAGACCATTCCCTACACCGTAGCCTACCCCTGGCCCGTAAGCTGGCACTGACCCATGCGTCAGCACGTAGCCTGACCCTCCCACGTTTCCGTACCCTCACCTGTGCCCTATGCCTTGCCGTTCCCTAACCCTAACCCTAGAACAGAACGGAAACCCACCTCCAGCCCTACACCCTACCCTATGCCGCAGCCTACACCTACCCCGTACGTTGGCACTGACCCGTGCGTCAGCACGTAGCCTGACCCGGCCACATTTCCGTACCCTCACCTGTGCCCTAAGCCTTGACGTTCCCTTACCCTAACCCTAGCCCGGAACGGAAACCCACCACCAGCCCTACTACTTACCCCCAAGCTGTAGCCTACTCCTGGCCCGTATGCTGGCACTGACCCGTGCGTCAGCACGTAGCCTGACCCTCCCACGTTTCCGTACCCTCACCTGTGCCCTATGCCTTGCCGTTCCCTAACCCTAACCCTAGCACAGAACGGAAACCCACCTCCAGCCCTATACCTTACCCTACGCTGTAGCCTACTGCTGGCCCGTATGCTGGCAATGACCCATGCGTAAGCACGTAGCCTGACCCTCCCACGTTTCCGTACCCTCACCTGTGCCCTAAGCCTTGACGTTCCCTAACCATAACCCTAGCCCAGAACGGAAAACCACCACCAGCCCTAGACCTTACCCTACGGCGTAGCCTACTCCTGGCCTGTACGCTGACACTGACACGTGCGTCAGCATGTAGCCTGACCCTCCCACGTTTCCGTACCCTCACCTGTGCCCTAAGCTTTGCCGTTCCCTAACCCTAACCCTAGCCCGGAACAGAAACCCACCACCAGCCCTAAACCTTTCCCTACGCCGTAGCCTACTCCTGGCCCATACGCTGGCACTGACCCGTGCGTCAGCATGTAGACTGACACCCCACGTTTCCATACCCTCACCTGGGCCCTAAACCTTGCCGTTCCCCAACACTAACCCTAGCCCGGAATGGAAACCCACCACCAGCCCTAAAACTTACCCCCATGCCATAGCCTACTCCTGGCCCGTACACAGGCACTGACCCGTGCGTCAGCACGTAGCCTGACCCTCCCACTTTTCCGTACCCTCAGCTAAGCCCTAAGCCTTGGCCTTCCCTAACTCTAACCCAAGCCCGGAACGGAATCCCACCACCAGCCCTACACCTTAACGTATGCCATAGCCTATTCCTGGCCCGTACGCTGGCGCTGACACGTGCGTCAGCACGTAGCCTGACCCTCCCACGTTTCCGTACCCTCACCTGTGCCCTAAGCCTTGCCGTTCCCTAACCCTAACCCTAGCCAGGAACAGAAACCCACCAGAAGCCCTAAACCTTACCATACGCCGTAGCCCAATCCTGGCCCGTACGCTGGCACTGACCCGTGAGTCAGCACGTAGCCTGACCCTCCCACGTTTCCGTACCCTCACCTGTGCCCTAAGCCTTGCCGTTCCCTCACCATAACCCTAGCCAGCAACGGAAATCCACCAGCAGCCCTACACCTTACCCTACGCCGTAGCCTACACCTGGCCTGTACGCTGGCACTGACCCGTGCGTCAGCACGTAGCCTGACCCTCACACATTTCCGTACCCTCACCTGTGCCCTAAGCCTTGCCGTTCCCTAACCCTAACCCTAGTCTGGAACAGAAACCCACCACCAGCCCTACACCTAACCCCCAAGCCGTAGCCTACTCGTAGCCGGTACGCTGGCACTGACCCATGCATCAGCACATAGCCTGACCCTCCCACGTTTCTGTACCCTCACCTGTGCCCTAAGCCTTGTCGTTCCCTTACCCTAATCCTAGCCAGGAACGGAAACCCACCACCAGCCCTACACCTAACCCCCAAGCCATAGATTATTCCTGGCCCGTACGCTGGCACTGACCCGTGCGTAAACATGTAGCCTGACCCTCCCACGTTTCCGTACCCTCACCTGTGCCCTAAGCCTTGCAGTCCCCTAACCCTAACCCTAGCCCGGAACGGAAACCCACCACCAGCCCTACACCTAACCCCCAAGCCGTAGCCTACTCCTAGCCGGTACGCTGGCACTGACCCATGCATCAGCACATAGCCTGACCCTCCCACGTTTCTGTACCCTCACCTGTGCCCTAAGCCTTGCCGTTCCCTTACCCTAATCCTAGCCAGGAACGGAAACCCACCACCAGCCCTAAAACTTACCCCCAAGCCGTAGGCTACTCCTGGACCTTACGCTGGCACTGACCTGTGTGTCAGCACGTAGCCTGACCCTCCCACGTTTGTGGACCCTCACATGTGCCCTAAGCCTTGGCATTCCCTAACCCTAACCCTAGCCCGGAACGGAAACCCACCACCAGCCCTACACCTTTTCCTACGCCGTAGCCTATTCCTGGCCCGTACGCAGGCACTGACCCTTTCTTCAGCACGTAGCCTGATCCTCCCACGTTTCCGTACACTCACCTGTGCCCTAAGCCTTACCGTTCCCTATCCCTAACCCTAGCCCGGAACGGAAACCAACCACCAGCCCTACACCTTACCCCCAAGCCGTAGCCTACTCCTGGTCCATACGCTGGCACTGACCTGTGCGTCAGCACGTAGCCTGAACTTCCCACATTACCGTACCCTCACCTGTGCCCTAAGCCTTGCCGTTCCCTAACTCTAACCCTAGTACGGAACGGAAACACACCACCAACCCTACACCTAACCCCCAAGCCATAGCCTACTCCTGGCCCGTACGCTGGCACTGACCCGTGCGTCAGCACGTAGCCTGACCCTCCCACATTTCCGTACCCTCACCTGTGCCCTAAGCCTTGCTGTTCCCTAACACTAACCCTAGCCTGGAACGGAAACACACCACCAACCCTACACCTAACCACCAAGCCGTAGCCTACTCCTGGCCGGTACGCTGGCACTGACACGTGCATCAGCATGTAGCCTGACCCTCCCACGTTTCCGTAACCTCACCTGTGCCCTACGCTTTGCCATTCCCTAACCATAACTGTAGCCCGAAAGGGAAACAGCCCTACACATTACCCTATGCCGTAGCCTACTCCTGGCCGGTACGCTGGCACTGACACGTGCATCAGCATGAAGCCTGACCCTCCCCCGTTTCCGTACCCTCACCTGTGCTCTAAGCCTTGCCGTTCCCTAACCCTAACCCTAGCCATGAACGGAAACCCACCACCAGCCCTACACCTTACCCCCAAGCCGTAGGCTACTCCTGGACCTTACGCTGGCACTGACCCGTGCGTCAGCACGTAGCCTGACCCTCCCACGTTTGCGGACCCTCACCTGTGCCCTAAGCCTTGCCATTCCCTAACCCTAACCCTAGCCCGGAACGGAAACCCAGCACCAGCCCTACACCTTTCCCTACGCCGTAGCCTATTCCTGGCCCATACGTAGGCACTGACCCTTTCATGAGCACGTAGCCTGACCCTCCCACGTTTCCGTACCCTCACCTGTGCCCTAAGCCTTGCCGTTCCCTAACCCTAACCCTAGCCCGGAACGGAAACCCAACACCAGCCCTACAGCTTACCACCAAGCCATAGCCTATTCCTGGCCCGTACGCTGGCACTGACCCGTGTGTCAGCATGTAGCCTGAACCTCCCACGTTTCCGTACCCTCACCTGTGCCCTAAGCCTTGCCGTTCCCTAACCCTAACCCTAGTACTGAACGGAAACCCACCACCAGCCCTACACCTTTCCCTACGCCGTAGCCTATTCCTGGCCCGTACGCAGGCACTGACCCTTTCATCAGCACGTAGCCTGACCCTCCCACGTTTCCGTACCCACACCTGTGCCCTAAGTCTTGCCGTTCCCTAACCCTAACCCTAGACCGGAACGGAAACCCACCACCAGCCCTAAACCTTTCCCTACGCCGTAGCCTACTCCTGGCCCGTACGGTGGCACTGACCCGTGTGTCAGCATGTAGGCAGACACCCCCAAGTTTCCATACCCTCACCTGGGCCCTAAACCTTGACGTTCCCTAACCCTAACCCTAGCTCGGAACGGAAACCCACCACAAGCCCAACAACTAACGCACAAGCCATAGCCTAGTCCGGGCCCGTACGCTGGCACTGACCCATGCGGCAGTACGTAGCCTGACCCTCCCACGTTTCCGTACCCTCACCTGTGCCCTAAGCCTTGCCGTTGCCTAACCCTAACCGTAGCCCGAAACGGAAACCCACCACCAGCCCTACAACTTACCCCCAAGCCGTAGCCTACTCCTGGTCCGTACACTGGCACTGACCTGTGCGTCAGCACGTAGCCTGACCCTCCCACCTTTCCGTACCCTCACCTGTGCCCTAAACCTTGCCTTTCCCTAACCCTAACCCTAGCCCGGAACGGAAACCAACCACCAGCCCTAGACCATTCCCTACACCGTAGCCTACCCCTGGCCCGTAAGCTGGCACTGACCCATGCGTCAGCACGTAGCCTGACCCTCCCACGTTTCCGTACCCTCACCTGTGCCCTATGCCTTGCCGTTCCCTAACCCTAACCCTAGAACAGAACGGAAACCCACCTCCAGCCCTACACCCTACCCTATGCCGCAGCCTACACCTACCCCGTACGTTGGCACTGACCCGTGCGTCAGCACGTAGCCTGACCCGGCCACATTTCCGTACCCTCACCTGTGCCCTAAGCCTTGACGTTCCCTTACCCTAACCCTAGCCCGGAACGGAAACCCACCACCAGCCCTACTACTTACCCCCAAGCTGTAGCCTACTCCTGGCCCGTATGCTGGCACTGACCCGTGCGTCAGCACGTAGCCTGACCCTCCCACGTTTCCGTACCCTCACCTGTGCCCTATGCCTTGCCGTTCCCTAACCCTAACCCTAGCACAGAACGGAAACCCACCTCCAGCCCTATACCTTACCCTACGCTGTAGCCTACTGCTGGCCCGTATGCTGGCTATGACCCATGCGTAAGCACGTAGCCTGACCCTCCCACGTTTCCGTACCCTCACCTGTGCCCTAAGCCTTGACGTTCCCTAACCATAACCCTAGCCCAGAACGGAAAACCACCACCAGCCCTAGACCTTACCCTACGGCGTAGCCTACTCCTGGCCTGTACGCTGACACTGACACGTGCGTCAGCATGTAGCCTGACCCTCCCACGTTTCCGTACCCTCACCTGTGCCCTAAGCTTTGCCGTTCCCTAACCCTAACCCTAGCCCGGAACAGAAACCCACCACCAGCCCTAAACCTTTCCCTACGCCGTAGCCTACTCCTGGCCCATACGCTGGCACTGACCCGTGCGTCAGCATGTAGACTGACACCCCACGTTTCCATACCCTCACCTGGGCCCTAAACCTTGCCGTTCCCCAACACTAACCCTAGCCCGGAATGGAAACCCACCACCAGCCCTAAAACTTACCCCCATGCCATAGCCTACTCCTGGCCCGTACACAGGCACTGACCCGTGCGTCAGCACGTAGCCTGACCCTCCCACTTTTCCGTACCCTCAGCTAAGCCCTAAGCCTTGGCCTTCCCTAACTCTAACCCAAGCCCGGAACGGAATCCCACCACCAGCCCTACACCTTAACGTATGCCATAGCCTATTCCTGGCCCGTACGCTGGCACTGACACGTGCGTCAGCACGTAGCCTGACCCTCCCACGTTTCCGTACCCTCACCTGTGCCCTAAGCCTTGCCGTTCCCTAACCCTAACCCTAGCCAGGAACAGAAACCCACCAGAAGCCCTAAACCTTACCATACGCCGTAGCCCAATCCTGGCCCGTACGCTGGCACTGACCCGTGAGTCAGCACGTAGCCTGACCCTCCCACGTTTCCGTACCCTCACCTGTGCCCTAAGCCTTGCCGTTCCCTCACCATAACCCTAGCCAGCAACGGAAATCCACCAGCAGCCCTACACCTTACCCTACGCCGTAGCCTACACCTGGCCTGTACGCTGGCACTGACCCGTGCGTCAGCACGTAGCCTGACCCTCACACATTTCCGTACCCTCACCTGTGCCCTAAGCCTTGCCGTTCCCTAACCCTAACCCTAGTCTGGAACAGAAACCCACCACCAGCCCTACACCTAACCCCCAAGCCGTAGCCTACTCGTAGCCGGTACGCTGGCACTGACCCATGCATCAGCACATAGCCTGACCCTCCCACGTTTCTGTACCCTCACCTGTGCCCTAAGCCTTGTCGTTCCCTTACCCTAATCCTAGCCAGGAACGGAAACCCACCACCAGCCCTACACCTAACCCCCAAGCCATAGATTATTCCTGGCCCGTACGCTGGCACTGACCCGTGCGTAAACATGTAGCCTGACCCTCCCACGTTTCCGTACCCTCACCTGTGCCCTAAGCCTTGCAGTCCCCTAACCCTAACCCTAGCCCGGAACGGAAACCCACCACCAGCCCTACACCTAACCCCCAAGCCGTAGCCTACTCCTAGCCGGTACGCTGGCACTGACCCATGCATCAGCACATAGCCTGACCCTCCCACGTTTCTGTACCCTCACCTGTGCCCTAAGCCTTGCCGTTCCCTTACCCTAATCCTAGCCAGGAACGGAAACCCACCACCAGCCCTAAAACTTACCCCCAAGCCGTAGGCTACTCCTGGACCTTACGCTGGCACTGACCTGTGTGTCAGCACGTAGCCTGACCCTCCCACGTTTGTGGACCCTCACATGTGCCCTAAGCCTTGGCATTCCCTAACCCTAACCCTAGCCCGGAACGGAAACCCACCACCAGCCCTACACCTTTTCCTACGCCGTAGCCTATTCCTGGCCCGTACGCAGGCACTGACCCTTTCTTCAGCACGTAGCCTGATCCTCCCACGTTTCCGTACACTCACCTGTGCCCTAAGCCTTACCGTTCCCTATCCCTAACCCTAGCCCGGAACGGAAACCAACCACCAGCCCTACACCTTACCCCCAAGCCGTAGCCTACTCCTGGTCCATACGCTGGCACTGACCTGTGCGTCAGCACGTAGCCTGAACTTCCCACATTACCGTACCCTCACCTGTGCCCTAAGCCTTGCCGTTCCCTAACTCTAACCCTAGTACGGAACGGAAACACACCACCAACCCTACACCTAACCCCCAAGCCATAGCCTACTCCTGGCCCGTACGCTGGCACTGACCCGTGCGTCAGCACGTAGCCTGACCCTCCCACATTTCCGTACCCTCACCTGTGCCCTAAGCCTTGCTGTTCCCTAACACTAACCCTAGCCTGGAACGGAAACACACCACCAACCCTACACCTAACCACCAAGCCGTAGCCTACTCCTGGCCGGTACGCTGGCACTGACACGTGCATCAGCATGTAGCCTGACCCTCCCACGTTTCCGTAACCTCACCTGTGCCCTACGCTTTGCCATTCCCTAACCATAACTGTAGCCCGAAAGGGAAACAGCCCTACACATTACCCTATGCCGTAGCCTACTCCTGGCCGGTACGCTGGCACTGACACGTGCATCAGCATGAAGCCTGACCCTCCCCCGTTTCCGTACCCTCACCTGTGCTCTAAGCCTTGCCGTTCCCTAACCCTAACCCTAGCCATGAACGGAAACCCACCACCAGCCCTACACCTTACCCCCAAGCCGTAGGCTACTCCTGGACCTTACGCTGGCACTGACCCGTGCGTCAGCACGTAGCCTGACCCTCCCACGTTTGCGGACCCTCACCTGTGCCCTAAGCCTTGCCATTCCCTAACCCTAACCCTAGCCCGGAACGGAAACCCAGCACCAGCCCTACACCTTTCCCTACGCCGTAGCCTATTCCTGGCCCATACGTAGGCACTGACCCTTTCATGAGCACGTAGCCTGACCCTCCCACGTTTCCGTACCCTCACCTGTGCCCTAAGCCTTGCCGTTCCCTAACCCTAACCCTAGCCCGGAACGGAAACCCAACACCAGCCCTACAGCTTACCACCAAGCCATAGCCTATTCCTGGCCCGTACGCTGGCACTGACCCGTGTGTCAGCATGTAGCCTGAACCTCCCACGTTTCCGTACCCTCACCTGTGCCCTAAGCCTTGCCGTTCCCTAACCCTAACCCTAGTACTGAACGGAAACACACCACAAGCCCTACAACTAACCCCCAAGCCATAGCCTAATGCTGGCCCGTACGCTGGCACTGACCCATGCGTCAGCACGTAGCCTGCCCCTCCCACGTTTCCGTACCCTCACCTGTGCCCCAAGCCTTGCTGTTCCCTAACACTAAACCTTGCCTTGAACGGAAACCCACCACCAGCCCTACACCTAACCACCAAGCCGTAGCCTACTCCTGGCCCGTACGCTGGCACTGACCCGTGCGTCAGCACGTAGCCTGACCCTCCCACGTTTCCGTATCCTCACCTGTGCCCTAAGCCTTGCCGTTCCCTAACCCTAAACCTAGCCCGGAACGGAAACCCACCGCGAGCCCTAGACCTTACCCTACGCCGTAGCCTATTGCTGGCCTGTACGCTGGCACTGACCCATGCGTCAGCAGGTAGCCTGACACTCCCACGTTTCTGTACCCTCACCTGTGCCCTAAGCATTGCCGTTCCGTAACCCTAACCCTAGCCCGGAACGGAAACCCACCACCAGCCCTACACCTTACCCTACGCCGTAGCCTACTCCTGGCCCGAACGCTGGCACTGACCCATGCGTCAGCACGTAGCCTGACCCTCCCAGGTTTCCGTACCCTCACCTGTTCCCTAAGCCTTGCCGTTCCCTAACCCTAACCCTAGCCCGAAACGGAAACCCACCACCAGCCCTATACCTTACCCTACCCCGTAGCCTACTCCTGTCCCGTACGCTGGCACTGACCCGTGCGTCAGCACGTAGCCTGACCTTCCCACATTTCCGTACCCTCACCTGTGCCCTAAGCCTTGCTGTTCCCTAACCCTATACCTAGTATGGAACGGAAACCCTCCACCAGCCCTACACCTAACGCCCAAGCAATAGCCTACTCCTGGCCCATACGCTGTCACTGACCCGTGCGGCAGCACGTAGCCTGACCCTCCCACGTTTCCGTACACTCACCTGTGCCCTAAGCCTTGACGTTCCCTAACCCTAACGCTAGCCCGGAACAGAGACCCACCACCAGCCCTACACCTTACAACCACGCCGTAGCCTGCTCCTGGCCCATATGCTGGCATTGAGCCGTGTGTCAGCACGTAGCCTGACCCACCCACGATTCCGAAACCTCACATGTGCCCTAAGCCTTGCCGTTCCCCAATCCTAATCCTAGCCCGGAACGGAAACCCACCCCCCCAGCCCTACACTTTACCCTATGCCGTAGCCTACACCTGGACCGTACGCGGGCACTGACCTGTGCTTCAGCATGTAGCCTGACCCTCCCATTTTACCGTACCCTCACCTGTGCCCTAAGCCTTGCCGTTCCCTAACTCTAACCCTAGCCCGGAACGGAAACCCACCACCAGCCCTAATCCTAACCCACAAGCCGTGGCTTACTCCTGGCCCGTACGCTGGCACTGACCCGTGCGTCAGCACGTAGCCTGACCCTCCCACGTTTCCGTACCCTCACCTATGCCCTAAGCCTTGCTCTTCCCTAACACTAACCCTAGCCCGGAACGGAAACCCACCACCAGCCCTAAACTAACCCCCAAGCCGTAGCCTACTCCTGGCCGGTACGATGGCACTGACCCGTGCGTCAGCACGTAGCCTGACCCTCCCATGTTTCCGTACCCTCACCTGGGCCCTAAGCCTTGCCTTTCCCTAACCCTAACCCTAGCCCGGTACGGAAACCCACCACGAGCCCTAAACCTTAACCTACGCCGTCGCCTACTCCTGGCCTGTACGCTGGCACTGACCCATGCGTCAGCACGTAGCCTGACTCTCCCACGTTTCCGTACCCTCACCTGTGCCCTAAGCCTTGCCGTTCCCTAACTCTAACCCTAGCCCGAAACGGAAACCCACCACCAGCCCTAATCCTAACCCACAAGCCGTGGCTTACTCCTGGCCCGTACGCTGGCACTGACCCGTGCGTCAGCACGTAGCCTGACCCTCCCACGTTTCCGTACCATCACCTGTGCCCTAAGCCTTGCCGTTCCCTAACCCTAACCCTAGCCCGGCACAGAAACCCACCACCAGCCCTACACTTTACCCTACGCCGTAGTCTACTCCGGGCCCGAACGCTGGCACTGACCCGTGCGTCAGCACGTAGCCTGACCGTCCCACGTTTCCGTACCCTCACCTGTGCCCTAAGCCTTGCTGTTCCCTAACCATAACCCTAGCCCGGAACGGAAACCCACCACCAGCCCTAAACCTTACCCACAAGCCGTAGCCTACACCTGGCCCGTACACTGGCACTGACCCGTGCGTCATCACGTAGCCTGACCCTCCCACTTTTCTGTACCCTTACCTGAGCCCTAAGACTTGCCGTTCCCTAACCCTAACCCTAGACCGGAACGGAATCCCACCACCAGCCCTACACTAACCCCCAAGCCGTAGCCTACTCCTGGCCGGTACGATGGCACAGACCCGTGCGTCAGCACGTAGCCTGACCCTCCCACGTTTCCGTACCCTCACCTGGGCCCTAAGCCTTGCCTTTCCCTAACCCTAACCCTAGCCCGGAACGGAAACCCACCACGAGCCCTAAACCTTAACCTACGCCGTAGCCTACTCCTGGCCTGTACGCTGGCACTGACCCATGCGTCAGCACGTAGCCTGACGCTCCCACGTTTCCGTACCCTCACCTGTGCCCTAAGCCTTGCCGTTCCCTAACCCTAACCCTAGCCCGAAATGGAAACCCACCACCAGCCCTACACTTTACCGTACGCCGTAGCCTACTCCTGGACCATACGCGGACACTGACCCATGCGTCAGCACGTAGCCTGACCCTCCCACGCTTCCGTAACCCTCACCAGTGCCCTAAGCCTTGCCGTTCCGTAACCCTAACCCTTGCACGGAACGGAAACGGACCACCAGCCCTACATCTTACCCCCAAGCCGTAGACTACTCCTGGCCCATACGCTGGCACTGACCCGTGGGTCAGCAAGTAGCCTGACCCTCCTACGTTTCCGTACCTTCACCTGTGCCCTAAGCCTTGCCGTTGCCTAACCCAAACCCTAGCCCGAAACGGAAACCCACCACCAGCCCTACAACTTACCCCCAAGCCGTAGCCTACTCCTGGTCCGTACACTGGAACTGACCCGTGCGTCAGCACGTAGCCTGACCCTCCCACCTTTCCGTACCCTCACCTGTGCCCTAAACCTTGCCTTTCCCTAACCCTAACCCTAGCCCGGAACGGAAACCCACCACCAGCCCTAGACCATTCCCTACGCCATAGCCTACTCCTGGCCCGTACACTGGCACTGACCCATGCGTCAGCACGTAGCCTGACCCTCCCACGTTTCCGTACCCTCACCTGTGCCCTATGCCTTGCCGTTCCCTAACCCTAACCCTAGCACTGAACGGAAACCCACCTCCAGCCCTACACATTACCCTATGCCGTAGCCTACACCTGGCCCGTATGTTGGCACTGACCCGTGCGTCAGCACGTAGCCTGACCCGCCCACGTTTCCGTACCCTCAGCTGTGCCCTAAGCCTTGCCATTCCCTAACCCTAACCCTAGCCCGGAACGGAAACCCACCACCAGCCCTAAACCTTTCCCTACGCCGTAGCCTACTCCTGGCCCGTACGCTGGCACTGACCCGTGCCTCAGCATGTAGTCTGACCCCCACACGTTTCCGTACCATCACCTGGGCCCTAAGCCTTGTCGTTCCCTAACCCTAACCCTAGCCCGGAACGGAAACCCAGCACAAGCCGTACACCATACACTATGCCGTAGCCTATTCCTGGCCCGAACGCTGGCACTGACCCATGCGTCAGCACGTAGCCTGACCTTCCCACATTTCCGTAACTACACCTGTGCCGTAAGCCTTGCTGTTCCCTAACCCTAACCCTAGTACGGAACGGAAAACCACCACCAGCCCTGCACCTAACCTCCAAGCCATATCCTACTTATGGCCCGTACGCTGGCACTGACCCGTGCGTCAGCATGTAGCCTGACCCTCCCACGTTTCCGTAACCTCACCTGTGCCCTAAGCCTTGCCGTTCCCTAACCCTAACCCTAGACCCCAACGGAAACCCACCACCAGCCCTACACCTTACCCTACGCCGTCGCCTACTCCTGGCCCGTACACAGGCACTGACATGTGCGTCAGCACTTAGCCTGACCTTACCACATTTCCGTACCCTCACCTGTGACCTAAGGCTTGCCGTTCCCTAACCCTAACCCTAGTACGGAACGGAAACCCACCACCAGCCCTAAATCTAACGCCCAAACCATAGCCTACTCCTGCACCGTACGCTGGCACTGACCCGTGCGTCACCATGTAGCCTGACCCTCCCACGTTTCCGTACCCTCAACTCTGCCCTAAGCCTTGCCGTTCCCTAACCATAACCCTAGCCTTGAATGGAAACCCGCCACCAGCCCTATATCTAACCCCCAAGCCGTAGCCTACTCCTGGCCGGTACGCTGGCACTGATCCTTGCGTCAGCATGTAGCCTGACCCTCCCACGTTTCCGTACCCTCACCTGTGCCCTAAGCCTTGCCGTTCCCTAACACTAACCCTAGCCCGAAATGGAAACCCACCACCAGCCCTACACTTTACCGTACGCCGTAGCCTACTCCTGGACCATACGCGGACACTGACCCATGCGTCAGCACGTAGCCTGACCCTCCCACGCTTCCGTAACCCTCACCAGTGCCCTAAGCCTTGCCGTTCCATAACCCTAACCCTAGCACGGAACGGAAACGGACCACCAGCCCTACAACTTACCCCCAAGCCGTAGACTACTCCTGGCCCATACGCTGGCACTGACCCGTGGGTCAGCAAGTAGCCTGACCCTCCTACGTTTCCGTACCTTCACCTGTGCCCTAAGCCTTGCCGTTGCCTAACCCTAACCCTAGCCCGAAACGGAAACCCACCACCAGCCCTACAACTTACCCCCAAGCCGTAGCCTACTCCTGGTCCGTACACTGGCACTGACCCGTGCGTCAGCACGTAGCCTGACCCTCCCACCTTTCCGTACCCTCACCTGTGCCCTAAACCTTGCCTTTCCCTAACCCTAACCCTAGCCCGGAACGGAAACCCACCACCAGCCCTAGACCATTCCCTACGCCATAGCCTACTCCTGGCCCGTACACTGGCACTGACCCATGCGTCAGCACGTAGCCTGACCCTCCCACGTTTCCGTACCCTCACCTGTGCCCTATGCCTTGCCGTTCCCTAACCCTAACCCTAGCACTGAACGGAAACCCACCTCCAGCCCTACACATTACCCTATGCCGTAGCCTACACCTGGCCCGTATGTTGGCACTGACCCGTGCGTCAGCACGTAGCCTGACCCGCCCACGTTTCCGTACCCTCAGCTGTGCCCTAAGCCTTGCCGTTCCCTAACCCTAACCCTAGCCCGGAACGGAAACCCACCACCAGCCCTAAACCTTTCCCTACGCCGTAGCCTACTCCTGGCCCGTACGCTGGCACTGACCCGTGCCTCAGCATGTAGTCTGACCCCCACACGTTTCCGTACCATCACCTGGGCCCTAAGCCTTGCCGTTCCCTAACCCTAACCCTAGCCCGGAACGGAAACCCAGCACAAGCCCTACACCATACCCTATGCCGTAGCCTATTCCTGGCCCGAACGCTGGCACTGACACATGCGTCAGCACGTAGCCTGACCTTCCCACATTTCCGTAACTACACCTGTGCCGTAAGCCTTGCTGTTCCCTAACCCTAACCCTAGTACGGAACGGAAACCCACCACCAGACCTAAAATTAACGCCCAAACCATAGCCTACTCCTGCACCGTACGCTGGCACTGACCCGTGCGTCACCATGTAGCCTGACCCTCCCACGTTTCCGTACCCTCAACTCTGCCCTAAGCCTTGCTGTTCCCTAACCATAACCCTAGCCTTGAATGGAAACCCGCCACCAGCCCTATATCTAACCCCCAAGCCTTAGCCTATTCCTGGCCGGTACGCTGGCACTGATCCTTGCGTCAGCACGTAGCCTGACCCTCCCAAGTTTCCGTACCCTCACCTGTGCCCTAATCCTTGACGTTCGCTAACCCTAACCCTAGCCTGGAACAGAAACCCACCACCAGCCCTACAACTTACCACCACGCCGTAGCCTACTCCTGGGCCATATGCTGGCACTGACACGTGCGTCAGCACATAGCCTGAACCTCCCAAGTTTCCGTAACCTCACCTGTGCCCTAAGCCTTGCCGTTCCCTAAACCTAACCCTATCCGGGAACGGAAACCCACCACCAGCCCTACACCTTACCCTATGACGTAGCCTATACCTGGCCAGTACGCAGGTAATAGCCTGTGCTTCCGCACGTTGCCTGACCCTACCATGTTACCGTACCCTCACCTGTGCTCTAAGCCTTGCCATTCCATTTCCCTAACCCTAGCCCTGAACGGAAACCCACCACCATCCCTAAATCTTACCCACAAGCCGTAGCCTACTCCTGGCCCGTACGCTGGCACTGACCCGTGCATCATCACGTAGCCTGACCCTCCCACGTTTCCGTACCCTCACCTGTGCCCTAAGCCTTGCCGTTCCCTACCCCTAATCGTACCCCGGAACGGAAACCCACCACCAGCCCTACACCTTACCCCCAAGCCGTAGCCTACTCCTGGCCCGTACGCTGGCACAGACCCGTGCATCAGCACGAAGCCTGACCCTCCCACGTTTGCGGACACTCACCTGTGCCCTAAGCCTTTCCGTTCCCTAACCCTAACCTTAGCCCGGAACCGAAACCCACCACCAGCCCTACACCTTTCCCTATGCCGTAGCCTATTCCTGGCTCATACGCAGGCACTGACCCTTTCATCAGCAAGTAGACTGACCCTCCCACGTTTCCGTACCCTCACCTGTGCCCTAAGCCTTGCCATTCACTAACCCTAACCCTAGCCCGGAACGGAAACCCACCACCAGCCCTACACCTTACTCTATGCCGTAGCCTACACCTGGCCCGTACGCGGGCACTGACCTGTGCTTCAGCACGTAGCCTGACCCTCCCATGTTACCGTATGCTCACCTGTGCCCTAAGCCTTGTCGTTCCCTAACCCTAACCTTAGCCCGGAACAGAAACCCACCACCAGCCCTACACCTTACCATACACCGTAGCATACTCCTGGCCCGTACGCTGGCACTGACCCGTGAGTCAGCACGTAGACTGACCCTCCCACATTTCCGTACCCTCACCTGTGCCCTAAGCCTTGCCGTTCCCTCACCCTAACCCTAGCCAAGAATGGAAACCCACCAGCAGCCCTAAACCATACCCTACACCATAGCCAACTCCTGGCCCGTACGGTGGCACTGACCAGTGCGTCAGCACGTAGCCTGACCCTCACACGTTTCCGTACCCTCACCTGTGCCCTAAGCCTTGTCGTTCCCTAACACTAACCCTAGTTCGGAACGGAAGCCCACCACCAGCCCTACAGCTTACCCCCGATCCATAGCCTATTCCTGGCCCGTACGCTGGAACTGACCCGTGCTTCAGCATGTAGCCTGACACTCCCACGTTTCCGTACCCTCACCTGTGCCCTAAGCCTTGACATTCCCTAACCCTAACCCTAGCCCGGAACAGAAACCCACCACCAGCCCTACACCTAACCCCCAAGCCGTAGCCTACTCCTGGCTGGTACGCTGGCACTGACACGTTCATCAGCACGTAGCCTGACCCTCCCACGTTTCCTTACACTCACCTGTGCCCTAAGCCTTGCCGTTCCCTAACCCTAACCCTAGTACGGAACGGAAACACACCACAAGCCCTACACCTAACCCCCAAGCCGTAGCCTACTCCTGGCCGGTACGCTGGCACTGACCCGTGCGTCAGCACGTAGCCTGACCCTCCCACGTTTCCGTACCCTCACCTGTGCCCTAAGACTTGCTGTTCCCTAACACTAAACCTAGCCTGGAACGGAAACACACCATCAGCCCTACACCTAACCACCAAGCCGTAGCCTACTCCTGGCCGGTACGCTGGCACTGACCCGTGCGTCAGCACGTAGCCTGACCCTCCCACGTTTCCGTACCCTCACCTGTGCCCTAAGCCTTGCCGTTCCCTAACCCTAACCCTAGCCCGGAACGGAAACCCACCACTTGCCCTAAACCTTTCCCTACGCCGTAGCCTACACATGGCCCGTACGCTGGTACTGACCCATGCGTCAGCACGTTGTCTGACACTCCCACGTTTCCGTACCCTCACCTGGGCCCTAAGCCTTGACGTTTCCTAACCCTAACCCTAGCCCATGAACGGAAACCCACCACCAGCCCTACACCTTACCCTACGCCGTAGCATACTCCTGGCCCGTACGCTGGCACTGACCCGTGCGTCAGCACGTAGCCTAACCCTCTCACGTTTCCGAACCCTCACCTGTGCTGTAAGCCTTGCCGTTCCCTAACCCTAACCCTAGCCCTGAACGGAAACCCACCACGAGCCCTACACCTTACACCCAAGCCTTAGCCTACTCCTGGCCGGTACGCTGGCACTGACCCGTGTGTCAGCATGTAGCCTGACCCTCCCTCGTTTCCGTACCCTCACTTGTGCCCTAAGCCTTGCCGTTCCCTAACCCTAACACTAGTCCGGAACGGAAACACACCACCAGCCCTACAACTAACCCCCAAGCCGTAGCTTACTCCCGGCCAGTACGCTGGCACTGACCCGTGCATCATCACGTAGCCTGACCCTCCCACGTTTCCGTACAATCACCTGTGCCCTAAGCCTTGCCGTTCCCTAACCCTAATCGTAGCCCGGAACGGAAACCCACCACCAGCCCTAAACCTTACCCCCAAGCCGTAGCCTACTCCTGGCCCGTACGCTGGCACAGACCCGTGCGTCAGCACGAAGCCTGACCCTCCCACGTTTGCGGACACTCACCTGTGCCCTAAGCCTTGCCGTTCCCTAACCCTAACCCTAGCACTGAACCGAAACCCACCACCAGCCCTACACCTTTCCCTACGCCGTAGCCTATTCCTGGCTCATACGCAGGCACTGACCCTTTCATCAGCAAGTAGACTGACCCTCCCACGTTTCCGTACCCTCACCTGTGCCCTAAGCCTTGCCATTCACTAACCCTAACCCTAGCCCGGAACGGAAACCCACCACCAGCCCTACACCTTACTCTATGCCGTAGCCTACACCTGGCCCGTATGCGGGCACTGACCTGTGCTTCAGCACGTAGCCTCACCCTCCCATGTTACCGTATGCTCACCTGTGCCCTAAGCCCTGTCGTTCCCAACCCTAACCCTAGCCCGGCACGGAATCTCACCACCAGCTCTACAGCTTATCGCATGCCGTAGCCTAGTCCTGGCCCGTACGCTGGCACTGACCCGTGTGTCAGCATGTAGCCTGACCCTCCCACGTTTCCGTAACCTCACCTGTGCCCTAAGAATTGCCGTTCCCTAACCCTAACCCTAGCCCGGAACAGAAACCCACCACCAGCCCTACACCTTACCATACGCCGTAGCCTACTCCTGGCCCGTACGCTGGCACTGACCCGTGAGTCAGCACGTAGACTGACCCTCCCACATTTCCGTACCCTCACCTGTGCCCTAAGCCTTGCCGTTCCCTCACCCTAACCCTAGCCAAGAACGGAAACCCACCAGCAGCCCTAAACCTTACCCTACACCATAGCCAACTCCTGGCCCGTACGGTGGCACTGACCAGTGCGTCAGCACGTAGCCTGACCCTCACACGTTTCCGTACCCTCACCTGTGCCCTAAGCCTTGTCGTTCCCTAACACTAACCCTAGTCCGGAACGGAAGCCCACCACCAGCCCTACAGCTTACCCCCGATCCATAGCCTATTCCTGGCCCGTACGCTGGCACTGACCCGTGCTTCAGCATGTAGCCTGACCCTCCCACATTTCCGTACCCTCACCTGTGCCCTAAGCCTTGCCATTCCCTAACCCTAACCCTAGCCCGGAACGGAAACCCACCACCAGCACTACACCAAACCCCCAAGCCGTAGCCTAATCCTGGCTGGTACGCTGGCAGTGACCCGTTCATCAGCACGTAGCCTGACCCTCCCACGTTTCCGTACCGTCACCTGTGCCCTAAGCCTTGCCGTTCCCTATCCCTAACCCTAGCCCGGAACGGAAACCCACCACCAGCCCTAAACCTTACCCCCAAGCCGTAGCCTACTCCTGGTCCATACGCTGGCACTGACCTGTGCGTCAGCACGTAGCCTGAACTTCCCACATTACCGTACACTCACCTGTGCCCTAAGCCTTGCCGTTCCCTAACCCTAACCCTAGTACGGAACAGAAACACACCACAAGCCCTACAACTAACCCCCAAGCCGTAGCCTACTCCTGGCTGGTACGCTGGCACTGACCCGTTCATCAGCACGTAGCCTGACCCTCCCACGTTTCCGTACCCTCACCTGTGCCCTAAGCCTTGCCGTTCCCTATCCCTAACCCTAGCCCGGAACGGAAACCCACCACCAGCCCTAAAACTTACCCCAAAGCCGTAGCCTATTCCTGGACCTTATGCTGGCACTGACCGGTGCGTCAGCACGTAGCCTGACCCTCCCACGTTTGCGGACACTCACCTGTGCCCTAAGCCTTGCCATTCCCTAACCCTAACCCTAGACCGGAACGGAAACCCACCACCAGCCCTACACCTATCCCTACGCCGTAGCCTATTCCTGGCCCGTACTCAGGCACTGACCCTTTCATCAGCACGTAGCCTGACCCTCCCACGTTTCCGTACCCTCACCTGTGCCCTAAGCCTTGCCGTTCCCTAACCCTAACCCTAGCCCGGAACGGAAACCCACCACCAGCCCTAAACCTTACCCCCAAGCCGTAGCCTACTCCTGGTCCATACGCTGGCACTGACCTGTGCGTAAGCACGTAGCCTGAACTTCCCACATTACCGTACCCTCACCTGTGCCCTAAGCCTTGCCGTTCCCTAACCCTAACCCTAGTACGGAACGGAAACACACCACAAGCCCTACACCTAACCCCCAAGCCGTAGCCTACTCCTGGCCGGTACGCTGGCACTGACCCGTGCGTCAGCACGTAGCCTGACCCTCCCACGTTTCCGTACCCTCACCTGTGCCCTAAGACTTGCTGTTCCCTAACACTAAACCTAGCCTGGAACGGAAACCCACCACCAGCCCTACACCTTACTCTATGCCGTAGCCTACACCTGGCCCGTACGCGGGCACTGACCTGTGCTTCAGCACGTAGCCTGACCCTCCCATGTTACCGTACGCTCACCTGTGCCCTAAGCCTTGTCGTTCCCTAACCCTAACCCTAGCCCGGCACGGAATCTCACCACCAGCTCTACAGCTTATCGTATGCCGTAGCCTAGTCCTGGCCCGTACGCTGGCACTGACCCGTGTGTCAGCATGTAGCCTGACCCACCCACGTTTCCGTAACCTCACCTGTGCCCTAAGTATTGCCGTTCCCTAACCCTAACCCTAGCCCGGAACAGAAACCCACCACCAGCCCTACACCTTACCCCAAGCCGTAGCCTATTCCTGGCCCGTACGCAGGCACTGACCCATTCATCAGCACGTAGCCTGACCCTCCCACGTTTCCATACCCTCATCTGTGCCCTAAGCCTTGCCGTTCCCTAACCCTAACCCTAGCCCGGAACGGAAACCCACCACCAGCCCTACACCTTACCCTACGCCGTAGCATACTCCTGGCCCGTACGCTGGCACTGACCCGTGCGTCAGAACGTAGCCTAACCCTCTCACGTTTCCGAACCCTCACCTGTGCTGTAAGCCTTGCCGTTCCCTAACCCTAACCCTAGACATGAACGGAAACCCACCACCAGCCCTACACCTTACCCCCAAGCCGTAGCCTACTCCTGGCCGGTACGCTGGCACTGACCCGTGCGTCATCACGTAGCCTGACCCTCCCACGTTTCCGTACCCTCACATGTGCCCTAAGCTTTGCCGTTCCCTAACCCTAACTGTAGCCCAGAACGGAAACCCACCACCAGCCCTACAACTTACCCCCAAGCCGTAGCCTACTCCTGGTCCATACGCTGGCAGTGACCCGTGCTTTAGAACGTATCCTGACCCTGCCACGTTGCCGTACCCTCACATGTGCCCTAAACCTTGCCGTTCCCTAACCCTAACCCTAGCCCGGAACGGAAAACCACCACAAGCCCTACACCTTACCCCCAAACCGTAGCCTACTCGTGGTCCATACGCTGGCACTGACCTGTGCGTCAGCACGTAGCCTGACCTTCCCACGTTACCGTAATGTCACCTGTGCCCTAAGCCTTCCTGTTCCCTAACACTAACCCTAGTACGGAACGGAAACCCACCACCAGCCCTACTCCTAACCCCCAAGCCGTAGCCTACTCCTGACCGGTTCGTTGGCACTGTCCCGTGCGTCAGCACGTAGACTGACCCTCCCACGTTTCCGTACCCTCACCTGGGCCCTAAGCCTTGCCTTTCCCTAACCCTAACCCTAGCCCGGAACGGAAACGCACTACCAGCCCTACACCTTGCCCTACGCCGTAGCCTACTCCTGGCACGTACGCTGGCACTGACACATGCGTCAGCACGTAGCCTGACCCTCACACGTTTCCGTACCCTCACCTGTGCCCTAAGACTTGCCGTTCCCTAACCCTAACCCTAGTCCGGAAAGGAAACACACCACCAGTCCTACAGCTTACCCCCAAGCCATAGCCAATTCCTGGCCCGTACGCAGGCACTGACCCGTGCGTCAGCATGTAGCCTGACACTCCAACGTTTCCGTACCCTCACCTGTGCCCTAAGCCTTGCCGTTCCCTAACCCTAATCGTAGCCCGGAACGGAAACCCACCACCAGCCCTAAACCTTACCCCCAAGCCGTAGCCTACTCCTGGCCCGTACGCTGGCACAGACCCGTGCGTCAGCACGAAGCCTGACCCTCCCACGTTTGCGGACACTCACCTGTGCCCTAAGCCTTGCCGTTCCCTAACCCTAACCCTAGCACTGAACCGAAACCCACCACCAGCCCTACACCTTTCCCTACGCCGTAGCCTATTCCTGGCTCATACGCAGGCACTGACCCTTTCATCAGCAAGTAGACTGACCCTCCCACGTTTCCGTACCCTCACCTGTGCCCTAAGCCTTGCCATTCACTAACCCTAACCCTAGCCCGGAACGGAAACCCACCACCAGCCCTACACCTTACTCTATGCCGTAGCCTACACCTGGCCCGTATGCGGGCACTGACCTGTGCTTCAGCACATAGCCTCACCCTCCCATGTTACCGTATGCTCACCTGTGCCCTAAGCCCTGTCGTTCCCAACCCTAACCCTAGCCCGGCACGGAATCTCACCACCAGCTCTACAGCTTATCGCATGCCGTAGCCTAGTCCTGGCCCGTACGCTGGCACTGACCCGTGTGTCAGCATGTAGCCTGACCCTCCCACGTTTCCGTAACCTCACCTGTGCCCTAAGCATTGCCGTTCCCTAACCCTAACCCTAGCCCGGAACAGAAACCCACCACCAGCCCTACACCTTACCATACGCCGTAGCCTACTCCTGGCCCGTACGCTGGCACTGACCCGTGAGTCAGCACGTAGACTGACCCTCCCACATTTCCGTACCCTCACCTGTGCCCTAAGCCTTGCCGTTCCCTCACCCTAACCCTAGCCAAGAACGGAAACCCACCAGCAGCCCTAAACCTTACCCTACACCATAGCCAACTCCTGGCCCGTACGGTGGCACTGACCAGTGCGTCAGCACGTAGCCTGACCCTCACACGTTTCCGTACCCTCACCTGTGCCCTAAGCCTTGTCGTTCCCTAACACTAACCCTAGTCCGGAACGGAAGCCCACCACCAGCCCTACAGCTTACCCCCGATCCATAGCCTATTCCTGGCCCGTACGCTGGCACTGACCCGTGCTTCAGCATGTAGCCTGACCCTCCCACATTTCCGTACCCTCACCTGTGCCCTAAGCCTTGCCATTCCCTAACCCTAAACCTAGTCCGGAACGGAAACCCACCACCAGCACTACACCAAACCCCCAAGCCGTAGCCTAATCCTGGCTGGTACGCTGGCAGTGACCCGTTCATCAGCACGTAGCCTGACCCTCCCACGTTTCCGTACCGTCACCTGTGCCCTAAGCCTTGCCGTTCCCTATCCCTAACCCTAGCCCGGAACGGAAACCCACCACCAGCCCTAAACCTTACCCCCAAGCCGTAGCCTACTCCTGGTCCATACGCTGGCACTGACCTGTGCGTCAGCACGTAGCCTGAACTTCCCACATTACCGTACACTCACCTGTGCCCTAAGCCTTGCCGTTCCCTAACCCTAACCCTAGTACGGAACAGAAACACACCACAAGCCCTACAACTAACCCCCAAGCCGTAGCCTACTCCTGGCTGGTACGCTGGCACTGACCCGTTCATCAGCACGTAGCCTGACCCTCCCACGTTTCCGTACCCTCACCTGTGCCCTAAGCCTTGCCGTTCCCTATCCCTAACCCTAGCCCGGAACGGAAACCCACCACCAGCCCTAAAACTTACCCCAAAGCCGTAGCCTATTCCTGGACCTTATGCTGGCACTGACCGGTGCGTCAGCACGTAGCCTGACCCTCCCACGTTTGCGGACACTCACCTGTGCCCTAAGCCTTGCCATTCCCTAACCCTAACCCTAGACCGGAACGGAAACCCACCACCAGCCCTACACCTATCCCTACGCCGTAGCCTATTCCTGGCCCGTACTCAGGCACTGACCCTTTCATCAGCACGTAGCCTGACCCTCCCACGTTTCCGTACCCTCACCTGTGCCCTAAGCCTTGCCGTTCCCTAACCCTAACCCTAGCCCGGAACGGAAACCCACCACCAGCCCTAAACCTTACCCCCAAGCCGTAGCCTACTCCTGGTCCATACGCTGGCACTGACCTGTGCGTAAGCACGTAGCCTGAACTTCCCACATTACCGTACCCTCACCTGTGCCCTAAGCCTTGCCGTTCCCTAACCCTAACCCTAGTACGGAACGGAAACACACCACAAGCCCTACACCTAACCCCCAAGCCGTAGCCTACTCCTGGCCGGTACGCTGGCACTGACCCGTGCGTCAGCACGTAGCCTGACCCTCCCACGTTTCCGTACCCTCACCTGTGCCCTAAGACTTGCTGTTCCCTAACACTAAACCTAGCCTGGAACGGAAACCCACCACCAGCCCTACACCTTACTCTATGCCGTAGCCTACACCTGGCCCGTACGCGGGCACTGACCTGTGCTTCAGCACGTAGCCTGACCCTCCCATGTTACCGTACGCTCACCTGTGCCCTAAGCCTTGTCGTTCCCTAACCCTAACCCTAGCCCGGCACGGAATCTCACCACCAGCTCTACAGCTTATCGTATGCCGTAGCCTAGTCCTGGCCCGTACGCTGGCACTGACCCGTGTGTCAGCATGTAGCCTGACCCACCCACGTTTCCGTAACCTCACCTGTGCCCTAAGTATTGCCGTTCCCTAACCCTAACCCTAGCCCGGAACAGAAACCCACCACCAGCCCTACACCTTACCCCAAGCCGTAGCCTATTCCTGGCCCGTACGCAGGCACTGACCAATTCATCAGCACGTAGCCTGACCCTCCCACGTTTCCGTACCCTCATCTGTGCCCTAAGCCTTGCCGTTCCCTAACCCTAACCCTAGCCCGGAACGGAAACCCACCACCAGCCCTACACCTTACCCTACGCCGTAGCATACTCCTGGCCCGTACGCTGGCACTGACCCGTGCGTCAGAACGTAGCCTAACCCTCTCACGTTTCCGAACCCTCACCTGTGCTGTAAGCCTTGCCATTCCCTAACCCTAACCCTAGACATGAACGGAAACCCACCACCAGCCCTACACCTTACCCCCAAGCCGTAGCCTACTCCTGGCCGGTACGCTGGCACTGACCCGTGCGTCATCACGTAGCCTGACCCTCCCACGTTTCCGTACCCTCACATGTGCCCTAAGCTTTGCCGTTCCCTAACCCTAACTGTAGCCCAGAACGGAAACCCACCACCAGCCCTACAACTTACCCCCAAGCCGTAGCCTACTCCTGGTCCATACGCTGGCAGTGACCCGTGCTTTAGAACGTATCCTGACCCTGCCACGTTGCCGTACCCTCACATGTGCCCTAAACCTTGCCGTTCCCTAACCCTAACCCTAGCCCGGAACGGAAAACCACCACAAGCCCTACACCTTACCCCCAAACCGTAGCCTACTCGTGGTCCATACGCTGGCACTGACCTGTGCGTCAGCACGTAGCCTGACCTTCCCACGTTACCGTAATGTCACCTGTGCCCTAAGCCTTCCTGTTCCCTAACACTAACCCTAGTACGGAACGGAAACCCACCACCAGCCCTACTCCTAACCCCCAAGCCGTAGCCTACTCCTGGCCGGTACGATGGCACAGACCCGTGCGTCAGCACGTAGCCTGACCCTCCCACGTTTCCGTACCCTCACCTGGGCCCTAAGCCTTGCCTTTCCCTAACCCTAACCCTAGCCCGGAACGGAAACCCACCACGAGCCCTAAACCTTAACCTACGCCGTAGCCTACTCCTGGCCTGTACGCTGGCACTGACCCATGCGTCAGCACGTAGCCTGACGCTCCCACGTTTCCGTACCCTCACCTGTGCCCTAAGCCTTGCCGTTCCCTAACCCTAACCCTAGCCCGAAATGGAAACCCACCACCAGCCCTACACTTTACCGTACGCCGTAGCCTACTCCTGGACCATACGCGGACACTGACCCATGCGTCAGCACGTAGCCTGACCCTCCCACGCTTCCGTAACCCTCACCAGTGCCCTAAGCCTTGCCGTTCCGTAACCCTAACCCTTGCACGGAACGGAAACGGACCACCAGCCCTACATCTTACCCCCAAGCCGTAGACTACTCCTGGCCCATACGCTGGCACTGACCCGTGGGTCAGCAAGTAGCCTGACCCTCCTACGTTTCCGTACCTTCACCTGTGCCCTAAGCCTTGCCGTTGCCTAACCCAAACCCTAGCCCGAAACGGAAACCCACCACCAGCCCTACAACTTACCCCCAAGCCGTAGCCTACTCCTGGTCCGTACACTGGAACTGACCCGTGCGTCAGCACGTAGCCTGACCCTCCCACCTTTCCGTACCCTCACCTGTGCCCTAAACCTTGCCTTTCCCTAACCCTAACCCTAGCCCGGAACGGAAACCCACCACCAGCCCTAGACCATTCCCTACGCCATAGCCTACTCCTGGCCCGTACACTGGCACTGACCCATGCGTCAGCACGTAGCCTGACCCTCCCACGTTTCCGTACCCTCACCTGTGCCCTATGCCTTGCCGTTCCCTAACCCTAACCCTAGCACTGAACGGAAACCCACCTCCAGCCCTACACATTACCCTATGCCGTAGCCTACACCTGGCCCGTATGTTGGCACTGACCCGTGCGTCAGCACGTAGCCTGACCCGCCCACGTTTCCGTACCCTCAGCTGTGCCCTAAGCCTTGCCATTCCCTAACCCTAACCCTAGCCCGGAACGGAAACCCACCACCAGCCCTAAACCTTTCCCTACGCCGTAGCCTACTCCTGGCCCGTACGCTGGCACTGACCCGTGCCTCAGCATGTAGTCTGACCCCCACACGTTTCCGTACCATCACCTGGGCCCTAAGCCTTGTCGTTCCCTAACCCTAACCCTAGCCCGGAACGGAAACCCAGCACAAGCCGTACACCATACACTATGCCGTAGCCTATTCCTGGCCCGAACGCTGGCACTGACCCATGCGTCAGCACGTAGCCTGACCTTCCCACATTTCCGTAACTACACCTGTGCCGTAAGCCTTGCTGTTCCCTAACCCTAACCCTAGTACGGAACGGAAAACCACCACCAGCCCTGCACCTAACCTCCAAGCCATATCCTACTTATGGCCCGTACGCTGGCACTGACCCGTGCGTCAGCATGTAGCCTGACCCTCCCACGTTTCCGTAACCTCACCTGTGCCCTAAGCCTTGCCGTTCCCTAACCCTAACCCTAGACCCCAACGGAAACCCACCACCAGCCCTACACCTTACCCTACGCCGTCGCCTACTCCTGGCCCGTACACAGGCACTGACATGTGCGTCAGCACTTAGCCTGACCTTACCACATTTCCGTACCCTCACCTGTGACCTAAGGCTTGCCGTTCCCTAACCCTAACCCTAGTACGGAACGGAAACCCACCACCAGCCCTAAATCTAACGCCCAAACCATAGCCTACTCCTGCACCGTACGCTGGCACTGACCCGTGCGTCACCATGTAGCCTGACCCTCCCACGTTTCCGTACCCTCAACTCTGCCCTAAGCCTTGCCGTTCCCTAACCATAACCCTAGCCTTGAATGGAAACCCGCCACCAGCCCTATATCTAACCCCCAAGCCGTAGCCTACTCCTGGCCGGTACGCTGGCACTGATCCTTGCGTCAGCATGTAGCCTGACCCTCCCACGTTTCCGTACCCTCACCTGTGCCCTAAGCCTTGCCGTTCCCTAACACTAACCCTAGCCCGAAATGGAAACCCACCACCAGCCCTACACTTTACCGTACGCCGTAGCCTACTCCTGGACCATACGCGGACACTGACCCATGCGTCAGCACGTAGCCTGACCCTCCCACGCTTCCGTAACCCTCACCAGTGCCCTAAGCCTTGCCGTTCCATAACCCTAACCCTAGCACGGAACGGAAACGGACCACCAGCCCTACAACTTACCCCCAAGCCGTAGACTACTCCTGGCCCATACGCTGGCACTGACCCGTGGGTCAGCAAGTAGCCTGACCCTCCTACGTTTCCGTACCTTCACCTGTGCCCTAAGCCTTGCCGTTGCCTAACCCTAACCCTAGCCCGAAACGGAAACCCACCACCAGCCCTACAACTTACCCCCAAGCCGTAGCCTACTCCTGGTCCGTACACTGGCACTGACCCGTGCGTCAGCACGTAGCCTGACCCTCCCACCTTTCCGTACCCTCACCTGTGCCCTAAACCTTGCCTTTCCCTAACCCTAACCCTAGCCCGGAACGGAAACCCACCACCAGCCCTAGACCATTCCCTACGCCATAGCCTACTCCTGGCCCGTACACTGGCACTGACCCATGCGTCAGCACGTAGCCTGACCCTCCCACGTTTCCGTACCCTCACCTGTGCCCTATGCCTTGCCGTTCCCTAACCCTAACCCTAGCACTGAACGGAAACCCACCTCCAGCCCTACACATTACCCTATGCCGTAGCCTACACCTGGCCCGTATGTTGGCACTGACCCGTGCGTCAGCACGTAGCCTGACCCGCCCACGTTTCCGTACTCTCAGCTGTGCCCTAAGCCTTGCCGTTCCCTAACCCTAACCCTAGCCCGGAACGGAAACCCACCACCAGCCCTAAACCTTTCCCTACGCCGTAGCCTACTCCTGGCCCGTACGCTGGCACTGACCCGTGCCTCAGCATGTAGTCTGACCCCCACACGTTTCCGTACCATCACCTGGGCCCTAAGCCTTGCCGTTCCCTAACCCTAACCCTAGCCCGGAACGGAAACCCAGCACAAGCCCTACACCATACCCTATGCCGTAGCCTATTCCTGGCCCGAACGCTGGCACTGACACATGCGTCAGCACGTAGCCTGACCTTCCCACATTTCCGTAACTACACCTGTGCCGTAAGCCTTGCTGTTCCCTAACCCTAACCCTAGTACGGAACGGAAACCCACCACCAGCCCTAAAATTAACGCCCAAACCATAGCCTACTCCTGCACCGTACGCTGGCACTGACCCGTGCGTCACCATGTAGCCTGACCCTCCCACGTTTCCGTACCCTCAACTCTGCCCTAAGCCTTGCTGTTCCCTAACCATAACCCTAGCCTTGAATGGAAACCCGCCACCAGCCCTATATCTAACCCCCAAGCCTTAGCCTATTCCTGGCCGGTACGCTGGCACTGATCCTTGCGTCAGCACGTAGCCTGACCCTCCCAAGTTTCCGTACCCTCACCTGTGCCCTAATCCTTGACGTTCGCTAACCCTAACCCTAGCCTGGAACAGAAACCCACCACCAGCCCTACAACTTACCACCACGCCGTAGCCTACTCCTGGGCCATATGCTGGCACTGACACGTGCGTCAGCACATAGCCTGAACCTCCCAAGTTTCCGTAACCTCACCTGTGCCCTAAGCCTTGCCGTTCCCTAAACCTAACCCTATCCGGGAACGGAAACCCACCACCAGCCCTACACCTTACCCTATGACGTAGCCTATACCTGGCCAGTACGCAGGTAATAGCCTGTGCTTCCGCACGTTGCCTGACCCTACCATGTTACCGTACCCTCACCTGTGCTCTAAGCCTTGCCATTCCATTTCCCTAACCCTAGCCCTGAACGGAAACCCACCACCATCCCTAAATCTTACCCACAAGCCGTAGCCTACTCCTGGCCCGTACGCTGGCACTGACCCGTGCATCATCACGTAGCCTGACCCTCCCACGTTTCCGTACCCTCACCTGTGCCCTAAGCCTTGCCGTTCCCTACCCCTAATCGTACCCCGGAACGGAAACCCACCACCAGCCCTACACCTTACCCCCAAGCCGTAGCCTACTCCTGGCCCGTACGCTGGCACAGACCCGTGCATCAGCACGAAGCCTGACCCTCCCACGTTTGCGGACACTCACCTGTGCCCTAAGCCTTTCCGTTCCCTAACCCTAACCTTAGCCCGGAACCGAAACCCACCACCAGCCCTACACCTTTCCCTATGCCGTAGCCTATTCCTGGCTCATACGCAGGCACTGACCCTTTCATCAGCAAGTAGACTGACCCTCCCACGTTTCCGTACCCTCACCTGTGCCCTAAGCCTTGCCATTCACTAACCCTAACCCTAGCCCGGAACGGAAACCCACCACCAGCCCTACACCTTACTCTATGCCGTAGCCTACACCTGGCCCGTACGCGGGCACTGACCTGTGCTTCAGCACGTAGCCTGACCCTCCCATGTTACCGTATGCTCACCTGTGCCCTAAGCCTTGTCGTTCCCTAACCCTAACCTTAGCCCGGAACAGAAACCCACCACCAGCCCTACACCTTACCATACACCGTAGCATACTCCTGGCCCGTACGCTGGCACTGACCCGTGAGTCAGCACGTAGACTGACCCTCCCACATTTCCGTACCCTCACCTGTGCCCTAAGCCTTGCCGTTCCCTCACCCTAACCCTAGCCAAGAATGGAAACCCACCAGCAGCCCTAAACCATACCCTACACCATAGCCAACTCCTGGCCCGTACGGTGGCACTGACCAGTGCGTCAGCACGTAGCCTGACCCTCACACGTTTCCGTACCCTCACCTGTGCCCTAAGCCTTGTCGTTCCCTAACACTAACCCTAGTTCGGAACGGAAGCCCACCACCAGCCCTACAGCTTACCCCCGATCCATAGCCTATTCCTGGCCCGTACGCTGGAACTGACCCGTGCTTCAGCATGTAGCCTGACACTCCCACGTTTCCGTACCCTCACCTGTGCCCTAAGCCTTGACATTCCCTAACCCTAACCCTAGCCCGGAACAGAAACCCACCACCAGCCCTACACCTAACCCCCAAGCCGTAGCCTACTCCTGGCTGGTACGCTGGCACTGACACGTTCATCAGCACGTAGCCTGACCCTCCCACGTTTCCTTACACTCACCTGTGCCCTAAGCCTTGCCGTTCCCTAACCCTAACCCTAGTACGGAACGGAAACACACCACAAGCCCTACACCTAACCCCCAAGCCGTAGCCTACTCCTGGCCGGTACGCTGGCACTGACCCGTGCGTCAGCACGTAGCCTGACCCTCCCACGTTTCCGTACCCTCACCTGTGCCCTAAGACTTGCTGTTCCCTAACACTAAACCTAGCCTGGAACGGAAACACACCATCAGCCCTACACCTAACCACCAAGCCGTAGCCTACTCCTGGCCGGTACGCTGGCACTGACCCGTGCGTCAGCACGTAGCCTGACCCTCCCACGTTTCCGTACCCTCACCTGTGCCCTAAGCCTTGCCGTTCCCTAACCCTAACCCTAGCCCGGAACGGAAACCCACCACTTGCCCTAAACCTTTCCCTATGCCGTAGCCTACACATGGCCCGTACGCTGGTACTGACCCATGCGTCAG
Organism: Mesoplodon mirus; assembly: GCF_964341445.2. NCBI lineage: Eukaryota > Metazoa > Chordata > Mammalia > Artiodactyla > Ziphiidae > Mesoplodon > Mesoplodon mirus. The sequence continues at coordinate 3,612,505 of NW_028295810.1, forward strand.
CACGTTGTCTGACACTCCCACGTTTCCGTACCCTCACCTGGGCCCTAAGCCTTGACGTTTCCTAACCCTAACCCTAGCCCATGAACGGAAACCCACCACCAGCCCTACACCTTACCCTACGCCGTAGCATACTCCTGGCCCGTACGCTGGCACTGACCCGTGCGTCAGCACGTAGCCTAACCCTCTCACGTTTCCGAACCCTCACCTGTGCTGTAAGCCTTGCCGTTCCCTAACCCTAACCCTAGCCCTGAACGGAAACCCACCACGAGCCCTACACCTTACACCCAAGCCTTAGCCTACTCCTGGCCGGTACGCTGGCACTGACCCGTGTGTCAGCATGTAGCCTGACCCTCCCTCGTTTCCGTACCCTCACTTGTGCCCTAAGCCTTGCCGTTCCCTAACCCTAACACTAGTCCGGAACGGAAACACACCACCAGCCCTACAACTAACCCCCAAGCCGTAGCTTACTCCCGGCCAGTACGCTGGCACTGACCCGTGCATCATCACGTAGCCTGACCCTCCCACGTTTCCGTACAATCACCTGTGCCCTAAGCCTTGCCGTTCCCTAACCCTAATCGTAGCCCGGAACGGAAACCCACCACCAGCCCTAAACCTTACCCCCAAGCCGTAGCCTACTCCTGGCCCGTACGCTGGCACAGACCCGTGCGTCAGCACGAAGCCTGACCCTCCCACGTTTGCGGACACTCACCTGTGCCCTAAGCCTTGCCGTTCCCTAACCCTAACCCTAGCACTGAACCGAAACCCACCACCAGCCCTACACCTTTCCCTACGCCGTAGCCTATTCCTGGCTCATACGCAGGCACTGACCCTTTCATCAGCAAGTAGACTGACCCTCCCACGTTTCCGTACCCTCACCTGTGCCCTAAGCCTTGCCATTCACTAACCCTAACCCTAGCCCGGAACGGAAACCCACCACCAGCCCTACACCTTACTCTATGCCGTAGCCTACACCTGGCCCGTATGCGGGCACTGACCTGTGCTTCAGCACGTAGCCTCACCCTCCCATGTTACCGTATGCTCACCTGTGCCCTAAGCCCTGTCGTTCCCAACCCTAACCCTAGCCCGGCACGGAATCTCACCACCAGCTCTACAGCTTATCGCATGCCGTAGCCTAGTCCTGGCCCGTACGCTGGCACTGACCCGTGTGTCAGCATGTAGCCTGACCCTCCCACGTTTCCGTAACCTCACCTGTGCCCTAAGAATTGCCGTTCCCTAACCCTAACCCTAGCCCGGAACAGAAACCCACCACCAGCCCTACACCTTACCATACGCCGTAGCCTACTCCTGGCCCGTACGCTGGCACTGACCCGTGAGTCAGCACGTAGACTGACCCTCCCACATTTCCGTACCCTCACCTGTGCCCTAAGCCTTGCCGTTCCCTCACCCTAACCCTAGCCAAGAACGGAAACCCACCAGCAGCCCTAAACCTTACCCTACACCATAGCCAACTCCTGGCCCGTACGGTGGCACTGACCAGTGCGTCAGCACGTAGCCTGACCCTCACACGTTTCCGTACCCTCACCTGTGCCCTAAGCCTTGTCGTTCCCTAACACTAACCCTAGTCCGGAACGGAAGCCCACCACCAGCCCTACAGCTTACCCCCGATCCATAGCCTATTCCTGGCCCGTACGCTGGCACTGACCCGTGCTTCAGCATGTAGCCTGACCCTCCCACATTTCCGTACCCTCACCTGTGCCCTAAGCCTTGCCATTCCCTAACCCTAACCCTAGCCCGGAACGGAAACCCACCACCAGCACTACACCAAACCCCCAAGCCGTAGCCTAATCCTGGCTGGTACGCTGGCAGTGACCCGTTCATCAGCACGTAGCCTGACCCTCCCACGTTTCCGTACCGTCACCTGTGCCCTAAGCCTTGCCGTTCCCTATCCCTAACCCTAGCCCGGAACGGAAACCCACCACCAGCCCTAAACCTTACCCCCAAGCCGTAGCCTACTCCTGGTCCATACGCTGGCACTGACCTGTGCGTCAGCACGTAGCCTGAACTTCCCACATTACCGTACACTCACCTGTGCCCTAAGCCTTGCCGTTCCCTAACCCTAACCCTAGTACGGAACAGAAACACACCACAAGCCCTACAACTAACCCCCAAGCCGTAGCCTACTCCTGGCTGGTACGCTGGCACTGACCCGTTCATCAGCACGTAGCCTGACCCTCCCACGTTTCCGTACCCTCACCTGTGCCCTAAGCCTTGCCGTTCCCTATCCCTAACCCTAGCCCGGAACGGAAACCCACCACCAGCCCTAAAACTTACCCCAAAGCCGTAGCCTATTCCTGGACCTTATGCTGGCACTGACCGGTGCGTCAGCACGTAGCCTGACCCTCCCACGTTTGCGGACACTCACCTGTGCCCTAAGCCTTGCCATTCCCTAACCCTAACCCTAGACCGGAACGGAAACCCACCACCAGCCCTACACCTATCCCTACGCCGTAGCCTATTCCTGGCCCGTACTCAGGCACTGACCCTTTCATCAGCACGTAGCCTGACCCTCCCACGTTTCCGTACCCTCACCTGTGCCCTAAGCCTTGCCGTTCCCTAACCCTAACCCTAGCCCGGAACGGAAACCCACCACCAGCCCTAAACCTTACCCCCAAGCCGTAGCCTACTCCTGGTCCATACGCTGGCACTGACCTGTGCGTAAGCACGTAGCCTGAACTTCCCACATTACCGTACCCTCACCTGTGCCCTAAGCCTTGCCGTTCCCTAACCCTAACCCTAGTACGGAACGGAAACACACCACAAGCCCTACACCTAACCCCCAAGCCGTAGCCTACTCCTGGCCGGTACGCTGGCACTGACCCGTGCGTCAGCACGTAGCCTGACCCTCCCACGTTTCCGTACCCTCACCTGTGCCCTAAGACTTGCTGTTCCCTAACACTAAACCTAGCCTGGAACGGAAACCCACCACCAGCCCTACACCTTACTCTATGCCGTAGCCTACACCTGGCCCGTACGCGGGCACTGACCTGTGCTTCAGCACGTAGCCTGACCCTCCCATGTTACCGTACGCTCACCTGTGCCCTAAGCCTTGTCGTTCCCTAACCCTAACCCTAGCCCGGCACGGAATCTCACCACCAGCTCTACAGCTTATCGTATGCCGTAGCCTAGTCCTGGCCCGTACGCTGGCACTGACCCGTGTGTCAGCATGTAGCCTGACCCACCCACGTTTCCGTAACCTCACCTGTGCCCTAAGTATTGCCGTTCCCTAACCCTAACCCTAGCCCGGAACAGAAACCCACCACCAGCCCTACACCTTACCCCAAGCCGTAGCCTATTCCTGGCCCGTACGCAGGCACTGACCCATTCATCAGCACGTAGCCTGACCCTCCCACGTTTCCGTACCCTCATCTGTGCCCTAAGCCTTGCCGTTCCCTAACCCTAACCCTAGCCCGGAACGGAAACCCACCACCAGCCCTACACCTTACCCTACGCCGTAGCATACTCCTGGCCCGTACGCTGGCACTGACCCGTGCGTCAGAACGTAGCCTAACCCTCTCACGTTTCCGAACCCTCACCTGTGCTGTAAGCCTTGCCGTTCCCTAACCCTAACCCTAGACATGAACGGAAACCCACCACCAGCCCTACACCTTACCCCCAAGCCGTAGCCTACTCCTGGCCGGTACGCTGGCACTGACCCGTGCGTCATCACGTAGCCTGACCCTCCCACGTTTCCGTACCCTCACATGTGCCCTAAGCTTTGCCGTTCCCTAACCCTAACTGTAGCCCAGAACGGAAACCCACCACCAGCCCTACAACTTACCCCCAAGCCGTAGCCTACTCCTGGTCCATACGCTGGCAGTGACCCGTGCTTTAGAACGTATCCTGACCCTGCCACGTTGCCGTACCCTCACATGTGCCCTAAACCTTGCCGTTCCCTAACCCTAACCCTAGCCCGGAACGGAAAACCACCACAAGCCCTACACCTTACCCCCAAACCGTAGCCTACTCGTGGTCCATACGCTGGCACTGACCTGTGCGTCAGCACGTAGCCTGACCTTCCCACGTTACCGTAATGTCACCTGTGCCCTAAGCCTTCCTGTTCCCTAACACTAACCCTAGTACGGAACGGAAACCCACCACCAGCCCTACTCCTAACCCCCAAGCCGTAGCCTACTCCTGACCGGTTCGTTGGCACTGTCCCGTGCGTCAGCACGTAGACTGACCCTCCCACGTTTCCGTACCCTCACCTGGGCCCTAAGCCTTGCCTTTCCCTAACCCTAACCCTAGCCCGGAACGGAAACGCACTACCAGCCCTACACCTTGCCCTACGCCGTAGCCTACTCCTGGCACGTACGCTGGCACTGACACATGCGTCAGCACGTAGCCTGACCCTCACACGTTTCCGTACCCTCACCTGTGCCCTAAGACTTGCCGTTCCCTAACCCTAACCCTAGTCCGGAAAGGAAACACACCACCAGTCCTACAGCTTACCCCCAAGCCATAGCCAATTCCTGGCCCGTACGCAGGCACTGACCCGTGCGTCAGCATGTAGCCTGACACTCCAACGTTTCCGTACCCTCACCTGTGCCCTAAGCCTTGCCGTTCCCTAACCCTAATCGTAGCCCGGAACGGAAACCCACCACCAGCCCTAAACCTTACCCCCAAGCCGTAGCCTACTCCTGGCCCGTACGCTGGCACAGACCCGTGCGTCAGCACGAAGCCTGACCCTCCCACGTTTGCGGACACTCACCTGTGCCCTAAGCCTTGCCGTTCCCTAACCCTAACCCTAGCACTGAACCGAAACCCACCACCAGCCCTACACCTTTCCCTACGCCGTAGCCTATTCCTGGCTCATACGCAGGCACTGACCCTTTCATCAGCAAGTAGACTGACCCTCCCACGTTTCCGTACCCTCACCTGTGCCCTAAGCCTTGCCATTCACTAACCCTAACCCTAGCCCGGAACGGAAACCCACCACCAGCCCTACACCTTACTCTATGCCGTAGCCTACACCTGGCCCGTATGCGGGCACTGACCTGTGCTTCAGCACATAGCCTCACCCTCCCATGTTACCGTATGCTCACCTGTGCCCTAAGCCCTGTCGTTCCCAACCCTAACCCTAGCCCGGCACGGAATCTCACCACCAGCTCTACAGCTTATCGCATGCCGTAGCCTAGTCCTGGCCCGTACGCTGGCACTGACCCGTGTGTCAGCATGTAGCCTGACCCTCCCACGTTTCCGTAACCTCACCTGTGCCCTAAGCATTGCCGTTCCCTAACCCTAACCCTAGCCCGGAACAGAAACCCACCACCAGCCCTACACCTTACCATACGCCGTAGCCTACTCCTGGCCCGTACGCTGGCACTGACCCGTGAGTCAGCACGTAGACTGACCCTCCCACATTTCCGTACCCTCACCTGTGCCCTAAGCCTTGCCGTTCCCTCACCCTAACCCTAGCCAAGAACGGAAACCCACCAGCAGCCCTAAACCTTACCCTACACCATAGCCAACTCCTGGCCCGTACGGTGGCACTGACCAGTGCGTCAGCACGTAGCCTGACCCTCACACGTTTCCGTACCCTCACCTGTGCCCTAAGCCTTGTCGTTCCCTAACACTAACCCTAGTCCGGAACGGAAGCCCACCACCAGCCCTACAGCTTACCCCCGATCCATAGCCTATTCCTGGCCCGTACGCTGGCACTGACCCGTGCTTCAGCATGTAGCCTGACCCTCCCACATTTCCGTACCCTCACCTGTGCCCTAAGCCTTGCCATTCCCTAACCCTAAACCTAGTCCGGAACGGAAACCCACCACCAGCACTACACCAAACCCCCAAGCCGTAGCCTAATCCTGGCTGGTACGCTGGCAGTGACCCGTTCATCAGCACGTAGCCTGACCCTCCCACGTTTCCGTACCGTCACCTGTGCCCTAAGCCTTGCCGTTCCCTATCCCTAACCCTAGCCCGGAACGGAAACCCACCACCAGCCCTAAACCTTACCCCCAAGCCGTAGCCTACTCCTGGTCCATACGCTGGCACTGACCTGTGCGTCAGCACGTAGCCTGAACTTCCCACATTACCGTACACTCACCTGTGCCCTAAGCCTTGCCGTTCCCTAACCCTAACCCTAGTACGGAACAGAAACACACCACAAGCCCTACAACTAACCCCCAAGCCGTAGCCTACTCCTGGCTGGTACGCTGGCACTGACCCGTTCATCAGCACGTAGCCTGACCCTCCCACGTTTCCGTACCCTCACCTGTGCCCTAAGCCTTGCCGTTCCCTATCCCTAACCCTAGCCCGGAACGGAAACCCACCACCAGCCCTAAAACTTACCCCAAAGCCGTAGCCTATTCCTGGACCTTATGCTGGCACTGACCGGTGCGTCAGCACGTAGCCTGACCCTCCCACGTTTGCGGACACTCACCTGTGCCCTAAGCCTTGCCATTCCCTAACCCTAACCCTAGACCGGAACGGAAACCCACCACCAGCCCTACACCTATCCCTACGCCGTAGCCTATTCCTGGCCCGTACTCAGGCACTGACCCTTTCATCAGCACGTAGCCTGACCCTCCCACGTTTCTGTACCCTCACCTGTGCCCTAAGCCTTGCCGTTCCCTAACCCTAACCCTAGCCCGGAACGGAAACCCACCACCAGCCCTAAACCTTACCCCCAAGCCGTAGCCTACTCCTGGTCCATACGCTGGCACTGACCTGTGCGTAAGCACGTAGCCTGAACTTCCCACATTACCGTACCCTCACCTGTGCCCTAAGCCTTGCCGTTCCCTAACCCTAACCCTAGTACGGAACGGAAACACACCACAAGCCCTACACCTAACCCCCAAGCCGTAGCCTACTCCTGGCCGGTACGCTGGCACTGACCCGTGCGTCAGCACGTAGCCTGACCCTCCCACGTTTCCGTACCCTCACCTGTGCCCTAAGACTTGCTGTTCCCTAACACTAAACCTAGCCTGGAACGGAAACCCACCACCAGCCCTACACCTTACTCTATGCCGTAGCCTACACCTGGCCCGTACGCGGGCACTGACCTGTGCTTCAGCACGTAGCCTGACCCTCCCATGATACCGTACGCTCACCTGTGCCCTAAGCCTTGTCGTTCCCTAACCCTAACCCTAGCCCGGCACGGAATCTCACCACCAGCTCTACAGCTTATCGTATGCCGTAGCCTAGTCCTGGCCCGTACGCTGGCACTGACCCGTGTGTCAGCATGTAGCCTGACCCACCCACGTTTCCGTAACCTCACCTGTGCCCTAAGTATTGCCGTTCCCTAACCCTAACCCTAGCCCGGAACAGAAACCCACCACCAGCCCTACACCTTACCCCAAGCCGTAGCCTATTCCTGGCCCGTACGCAGGCACTGACCAATTCATCAGCACGTAGCCTGACCCTCCCACGTTTCCGTACCCTCATCTGTGCCCTAAGCCTTGCCGTTCCCTAACCCTAACCCTAGCCCGGAACGGAAACCCACCACCAGCCCTACACCTTACCCTACGCCGTAGCATACTCCTGGCCCGTACGCTGGCACTGACCCGTGCGTCAGAACGTAGCCTAACCCTCTCACGTTTCCGAACCCTCACCTGTGCTGTAAGCCTTGCCATTCCCTAACCCTAACCCTAGACATGAACGGAAACCCACCACCAGCCCTACACCTTACCCCCAAGCCGTAGCCTACTCCTGGCCGGTACGCTGGCACTGACCCGTGCGTCATCACGTAGCCTGACCCTCCCACGTTTCCGTACCCTCACATGTGCCCTAAGCTTTGCCGTTCCCTAACCCTAACTGTAGCCCAGAACGGAAACCCACCACCAGCCCTACAACTTACCCCCAAGCCGTAGCCTACTCCTGGTCCATACGCTGGCAGTGACCCGTGCTTTAGAACGTATCCTGACCCTGCCACGTTGCCGTACCCTCACATGTGCCCTAAACCTTGCCGTTCCCTAACCCTAACCCTAGCCCGGAACGGAAAACCACCACAAGCCCTACACCTTACCCCCAAACCGTAGCCTACTCGTGGTCCATACGCTGGCACTGACCTGTGCGTCAGCACGTAGCCTGACCTTCCCACGTTACCGTAATGTCACCTGTGCCCTAAGCCTTCCTGTTCCCTAACACTAACCCTAGTACGGAACGGAAACCCACCACCAGCCCTACTCCTAACCCCCAAGCCGTAGCCTACTCCTGACCGGTTCGTTGGCACTGTCCCGTGCGTCAGCACGTAGACTGACCCTCCCACGTTTCCGTACCCTCACCTGGGCCCTAAGCCTTGCCTTTCCCTAACCCTAACCCTAGCCCGGAACGGAAACGCACTACCAGCCCTACACCTTGCCCTACGCCGTAGCCTACTCCTGGCACGTACGCTGGCACTGACACATGCGTCAGCACGTAGCCTGACCCTCACACGTTTCCGTACCCTCACCTGTGCCCTAAGACTTGCCGTTCCCTAACCCTAACCCTAGTCCGGAAAGGAAACACACCACCAGTCCTAAAGCTTACCCCCAAGCCATAGCCAATTCCTGGCCCGTACGCTGGCACTGACCCGTGCGTCAGCATGTAGCCTGACACTCCAACGTTTCCGTACCCTCACCTGTGCCCTAAGCCTTGCCGTTTCCTAACCCTAACCCTAGCCCAGAACGGAAACCCACCACCAGCCCTACAACTAACCCCCAAGCCGTAGCTTACTCCTGGCCAGTACGCTGGCACTGACCCGTGCATCATCACGTAGCCTGACCCTCCCACGTTTCCGTAACCTCACCTGTGCCCTAAGCCTTGCCATTCCCTAACCCTAACCCTAGCCCGGAACGGAAACCCACCACCAGCCCTACAACTTACCCCCAAGCCGTAGCCTACTCCTGGCCCGTACGCTGGCACAGACCCGTGCGTCAGCACGAAGCCTGACCCTCCCACGTTTGCGGACCCTCACCTGTGCCCTAAGCCTTGCCATTCCCTAACACTAACCCTAGACAGGAACGGAAACCCACCAACAGCCCTACACCTTTCCCTACGCCGTAGCCTATTCCTGGCTCATACGCAGGCACTGACCCTTTCATCAGCAAGTAGCCTGACCCACCCACGTTTCCGTACCCTCACCTGTGCCCTAAGCCTTGCCGTTCACTAACCCTAACCCTAGCCCGGAATGGAAACCCACCACCAGCCCTACACCTTACTCTATGCCGTAGCCTACACCTGGCCCGTACGCGGGCACTGACCTGTGCTTCAGCACGTAGCCTGACCCTCCCATGTTACCGTATGCTCACCTGTGCCCTAAGCCTTGCCGTTCCCTAACCCTAACCCTCGTCCTGAACGGAAACCCACCACCAGACCTACACCTTACTCTATGCCGTAGCCTACACCTGGCCCGTACGCGGGCACTGACCTGTGCTTCAGCACGTAGCCTGATCCTCCCATGTTACCGTACGCTCACCTGTGCCCTAAGCCTTGCCGTTCCCTAACCCTAACCCTAGCCCGGCACGGAATCCCACCACCAGCCGTACACCTTATCGTATGCCGTAGCCTAGTCCTGGACCGTACGCTGGCACTGACCCTTGCGTCAGCATGTAGCCTGACCCTCCCACGTTTCCGTAACCTCCCCTGTGCCCTAAGCCTTGCCGTTCCCTAACCCTAACCCTAGCCCGGAACAGAAACCCACCACCAGCCCTATACCTTTCCCTACGCCGTAGCCTATTCCTGGCCCGTACGCAGGCACTGACCCTTTCATCAGCACGTAGCCTGACCCTCCCACGTTTCCGTACCCTCACCTGTGCCCTAAGCCTTGCCGTTCCCTAACCCTAACCCTAGCCCGGAACGGAAAACCACCCCCAGCCCTAAACCTTACCCCCAAGCCGTAGCCTACTCCTGGTCGATACGCTGGCACTGACCTGTGCGTCAGCACGTAGCCTGAACTTCCCACATTACCGTACCCTCACCTGTGCCCTAAGCCTTGCCGTTCCCTAACCCTAACCCTAGCACGGAACGGAAACACACCACAAGCCCTACACCTAACCGCCAAGCCGTAGCCTACTCCTGGACCGTACGCTGGCACTGACCCGTGGGTCAGCACGTAGCCTGACCCTCCCACGTTTCCGTAACCTCACCTGTGCCCTAAGCCTTGCCGTTCCCTAACACTAACCCTAGCCCGTAACGGAAACCCACCACCAGCCCTACACCTAACCCCCAAGCCGTAGGCTACTCCTGGCCGGTTCGCCTGCACTGACCCGTGCATCATCACGTAGCCTGACCCTCCCACGTTTCCGTACCCTCACCTGGGCACTAAGCCTTGCCTATCCCTAACCCTAACCCAAGCCCGGAAGAGAAACGCACTACCAGCCCTACACCGTGCCCTACGCCGCAGCCTACTCCTGGCCCGTACGCTGGCAATGACACATGCGTCAGCACGTAGCCTGACCCTCACACGTTTCCGTACCCTCACCTGTGCCCTAAGCCTTGCCCTTCCCTAACCCTAACCCTAGCCCGGAACGGAAACCCACCGCGAGCCCTAGACCTTACCCTACGCCGTAGCCTATTGCTGGCCTGTACGCTGGCACTGACCCATGCGTCAGAAGGTAGCCTGACACTCCCACGTTTCTGTACCCTCACCTGTGCCCTAAGCCTTGCCGTTCCGTATCCCTAACCCTAGCCCGGAATGGAAACCCACCACCAGCCCTACACCTTACCCTACGCCGTAGCCTACTCCTGGCCCAAACGCTGGCACTGACCCATGCGTCAGCACATAGCCTGACCCACCCACGTTTCCGTACCCTCACCTGTTCCCTAAGCCTTGCCGTTCCCTAACCCTAACCCTAGCCCGAAACGGAAACCCACCACCAGCCCTATACCTTACCCTACTCCGTAGCCTACTCCTGTCCCGTACGCTGGCACTGACCCGTGCGTCTGCACGTAGCCTGACCTTCCCACATTTCCGTACCCTCACCTGTGCCCTAAGCCTTGCTGTTCCCTAACCCTATCCCTAGTATGGAACGGAAACCCTCCACCAGCCCTACAACTAACGCCCAAGCCATAGCCTACTCCTGGCCCGTACGCTGGCACTGACCCGTGCGGCAGCACGTAGCCTGACCCTCCCACGTTTCCGTACACTCACCTGTGCCCTAAGCCTTACCGTTACCTAACCCTAACCCTAGCCCGGAACGGAAACCCACCACCAGCCCTACACCTTTCCCTACGCCGTAGCCTATTCCTGGCCCGTACGCAGGCACTGAACCTTTCATCAGCACGTAGCCTGACCCTCCCACGTTTCCGTACCCACACCTGTGCCCTAAGTCTTGCCGTTCCCTAACCCTAACCCTAGCCCGGAACGGAAACCCACCACCAGCCCTAAACCTTTCCCTACGCCGTAGCCTACTCCTGGCCCGTACGGTGGCACTGACCCGTGCGTCAGCATGTAGACAGACACCCCCAAGTTTCCATACCCTCACCTGGGCCCTAAACCTTGCCGTTCCCTAACCCTAACCCTAGCCCGGAATGGAAAACCACCACCAGCCCAACAACTAACGCACAAGCCATAGCCTAGTCCGGGCCCGTACGCTGGCACTGACCCATGCGGCAGTACGTAGCCTGACCCTCCCACGTTTCCGTACCCTCACCTGTGCCCTAAGCCTTGCCGTTGCCTAACCCTAACCGTAGCCCGAAACGGAAACCCACCACCAGCCCTACAACTTACCCCCAAGCCGTAGCCTACTCCTGGTATGTACACTGGCACTGACCTGTGCGTCAGCACGTAGCCTGACCCTCCCACCTTTCCGTACCCTCACCTGTGCCCTAAACCTTGCCTTTCCCTAACCCTAACCCTAGCCCGGAACGGAAACCCACCACCAGCCCTAGACCATTCCCTACACCGTAGCCTACCCCTGGCCCGTAAGCTGGCACTGACCCATGCGTCAGCACGTAGCCTGACCCTCCCACGTTTCCGTACCCTCACCTGTGCCCTATGCCTTGCCGTTCCCTAACCCTAACCCTAGCACAGAACGGAAACCCACCTCCAGCCCTACACCTTACCCTATGCCGTAGCCTACACCTACCCCGTACGTTGGCACTGACCCGTGCGTCAGCACGTAGCCTGACCCGGCCACGTTTCCGTACCCTCACCTGTGCCCTAAGCCTTGACGTTCCCTTACCCTAACCCTAGCCCGGAACGGAAACCCACCACCAGCCCTACAACTTACCCCCAAGCTGTAGCCTACTCCTGGCCCGTATGCTGGCACTGACCCGTGCGTCAGCACGTAGCCTGACCCTCCCACGTTTCCGTACCCTCACCTGTGCCCTATGACTTGCCGTTCCCTAACCCTAACCCTAGCACAGAACGGAAACCCACCTCCAGCCCTATACCTTACCCTACGCTGTAGCCTACTGCTGGCCCGTATGCTGGCAATGACCCATGCGTAAGCACGTAGCCTGACCCTCCCACGTTTCCATACCCTCACCTGTGCCCTCAGCCTTGACGTTCCCTAACCATAACCCTAGCCCAGAACGGAAAACCACCACCAGCCCTAGACCTTACCCTAAGGCGTAGCCTACTCCTGGCCTGTACGCTGACACTGACACGTGCGTCAGCATGTAGCCTGACCCTCCCACGTTTCCGTACCCTCACCTGTGCCCTAAGCTTTGCCGTTCCCTAACCCTAACCCTAGCCCGGAACAGAAACCCACCACCAGCCCTATACCTTTCCCTACGCCGTAGCCTACTCCTGGCCCATACGCTGGCACTGACCCGTGCGTCAGCATGTAGACTGACACCCCACGTTTCCATACCCTCACCTGGGCCCTAAACCTTGCCGTTCCCCAACACTAACCCTAGCCCGGAATGGAAACCCACCACCAGCCCTAAAACTTACCCCCATGCCATAGCCTACTCCTGGCCCGTACACAGGCACTGACCCGTGCGTCAGCACGTAGCCTGACCCTCCCACTTTTCCGTACCCTCAGTTAAGCCCTAAGCCTTGGCCTTCCCTAACTCTAACCCAAGCCCGGAACGGAATCCCACCACCAGCCCTACACCTTAACGTATGCCATAGCCTATTCCTGGCCCGTACGCTGGCACTGACACGTGCGTCAGCACGTAGCCTGACCCTCCCACGTTTCCGTACCCTCACCTGTGCCCTAAGCCTTGCCGTTCCCTAACCCTAACCCTAGCCAGGAACGGAAACCCACCAGAAGCCCTAAACCTTACCATACGCCGTAGCCCAATCCTGGCCCGTACGCTGGCACTGACCCTTGAGTCAGCACGTAGCCTGACCCTCCCACGTTTCCGTACCCTCACCTGTGCCCTAAGCCTTGCCGTTCCCTCACCATAACCCTAGCCAGGAACGGAAATCGACCAGCAGCCCTACACCTTACCCTACGCCGTAGCCTACACCTGGCCCGTACGCTGGCACTGACCCGTGCGTCAGCACGTAGCCTGACGCTCACACATTTCCGTACCCTCACCTGTGCCCTAAGCCTTGCCTTTCCCTAACCCTAACCCTAGTCTGGAACAGAAACCCACCACCAGCCCTACACCTAACCCCCAAGCCATAGCCTACTCGTAGCCGGTACGCTGGCACTGACCCATGCATCAGCACATAGCCTGACCCTCCCACGTTTCTGTACCCTCACCTGTGCCCTAAGCCTTGCCGTTCCCTTACCCTAATCCTAGCCAGGAACGGAAACCCACCACCAGCCCTAAAACTTACCCCCAAGCCGTAGGCTACTCCTGGACCTTACGCTGGCACTGACCTGTGTGTCAGCACGTAGCCTGACCCTCCCACGTTTGTGGACCCTCACATGTGCCCTAAGCCTTGGCATTCCCTAACCCTAACCCTAGCCCGGAACGGAAACCCACCACCAGCCCTACACCTTTTCCTACGCCGTAGCCTATTCCTGGCCCGTACGCAGGCACTGACCCTTTCTTCAGCACGTAGCCTGATCCTCCCACGTTTCCGTACACTCACCTGTGCCCTAAGCCTTACCGTTCCCTATCCCTAACCCTAGCCCGGAACGGAAACCAACCACCAGCCCTACACCTTACCCCCAAGCCGTAGCCTACTCCTGGTCCATACGCTGGCACTGACCTGTGCGTCAGCACGTAGCCTGAACTTCCCACATTACCGTACCCTCACCTGTGCCCTAAGCCTTGCCGTTCCCTAACTCTAACCCTACTACGGAACGGAAACACACCACCAGCCCTACACCTAACCCCCAAGCCATAGCCTACTCCTGGCCCGTACGCTGGCACTGACCCGTGCGTCAGCACGTAGCCTGACCCTCCCACATTTCCGTACCCTCACCTGTGCCCTAAGCCTTGCTGTTCCCTAACCCTATCCCTAGTATTGAACGGAAACCCTCCACCAGCCCTACAACTAACGCCCAAGCCATAGCCTACTCCTGGCCCGTACGCTGGCACTGACCCGTGCGGCAGCACGTAGCCTGACCCTCCCACGTTTCCGTACACTCACGTGTGCCCTAAGCCTTACCGTTACCTAACCCTAACCCTTGCCCGGAACGGAAACCCACCACCAGCCCTACACCTTTCCCTACGCCGTAGCCTATTCCTGGCCCGTACGCAGGCACTGACCCTTTCATCAGCACGTAGCCTGACCCTCCCACGTTTCCGTACCCACACCTGTGCCCTAAGTCTTGCCGTTCCCTAACCCTAAACCTAGCCCGGAACGGAAACCCACCACCAGCCCTAAACCTTTCCCTACGCCGTAGCCTACTCCTGGCCCGTACGGTGGCACTGACCCGTGCGTCAGCATGTAGACAGACACCCCCAAGTTTCCATACCCTCACCTGGGCCCTAAACCTTGCCGTTCCCTAACCCTAACCCTAGCTCGGAACGGAAACCCACCACAAGCCCAACAACTAACACACAAGCCATAGCCTAGTCCGGGCCCGTACGCTGGCACTGACCCATGCGGCAGTACGTAGCCTGACCCTCCCAAGTTTCCGTACCCTCACCTGTGCCCTAAGCCTTGCCGTTGCCTAACCCTAACCGTAGCCCGAAACGGAAACCCACCACCAGCCCTACAACTTACCCCCAAGCCGTAGCCTACTCCTGGTCCGTACACTGGCACTGACCTGTGCGTCAGCACGTAGCCTGACCCTCCCACCTTTCCGTACCCTCACCTGTGCCCTAAACCTTGCCTTTCCCTAACCCTAACCCTAGCCCGGAACGGAAACCCACCACCAGCCCTAGACCATTCCCTACACCGTAGCCTACCCCTGGCCCGTAAGCTGGCACTGACCCATGCGTCAGCACGTAGCCTGACCCTCCCACGTTTCCATACCCTCACCTGTGCCCTATGCCTTGCCGTTCCCTAACCCTAACCCTAGCACAGAACGGAAACCCACCTCCAGCCCTACACCCTACCCTATGCCGTAGCCTACACCTACCCCGTACGTTGGCACTGACCCGTGCGTCAGCACGTAGCCTGACCCGGCCACGTTTCCGTACCCTCACCTGTGCCCTAAGCCTTGACGTTCCCTTACCCTAACCCTAGCCCGGAACGGAAACCCACCACCAGCCCTACAACTTACCCCCAAGCTGTAGCCTACTCCTGGCCCGTATGCTGGCACTGACCCGTGCGTCAGCACGTAGCCTGACCCTCCCACGTTTCCATACCCTCACCTGTGCCCTATGCCTTGCCGTTCCCTAACCCTAACCCTAGCACAGAACGGAAACCCACCTCCAGCCCTATACCTTACCGTACGCTATAGCCTACTGCTGGCCCGTATGCTGGCAATGACCCATGCGTAAGCACGTAGCCTGACCCTCCCACGTTTCCGTACCCTCACCTGTGCCCTAAGCCTTGACGTTCCCTAACCATAACCCTAGCCCAGAACGGAAAACCACCACCAGCCCTAGACCTTACCCTACGGCGTAGCCTACTCCTGGCCTGTACGCTGACACTGACACGTGCGTCAGCATGTAGCCTGACCCTCCCACGTTTCCGTACCCTCACCTGTGCCCTAAGCTTTGCCGTTCCCTAACCCTAACCCTAGCCCGGAACAGAAACCCACCACCAGCCCTAAACCTTTCCCTACGCCGTAGCCTACTCCTGGCCCATACGCTGGCACTGACCCGTGCGTCAGCATGTAGACTGACACCCCACGTTTCCATACCCTCACCTGGGCCCTAAACCTTGCCGTTCCCCAACACTAACCCTAGCCCGGAATGGAAACCCACCACCAGCCCTAAAACTTACCCCCATGCCATAGCCTACTCCTGGCCCGTACACAGGCCCTGACCCGTGCGTCAGCACGTAGCCTGACCCTCCCACTTTTCCATACCCTCAGCTAAGCCCTAAGCCTTGGCCTTCCCTAACTCTAACCCAAGCCCGGAACGGAATCCCACCACCAGCCCTACACCTTAACGTATGCCATAGCCTATTCCTGGCCCGTACGCTGGCACTGACACGTGCGTCAGCACGTAGCCTGACCCTCCCACGTTTCCGTACCCTCACCTGTGCCCTAAGCCTTGCCGTTCCCTAACCCTAACCCTAGCCAGGAACGGAAACCCACCAGAAGCCCTAAACCTTACCATACGCCGTAGCCCAATCCTGGCCCGTACGCTGGCACTGACCCGTGAGTCAGCACGTAGCCTGACCCTCCCACGTTTCCGTACCCTCACCTGTGCCCTAAGCCTTGCCGTTCCCTCACCATAACCCTAGCCAGGAACGGAAATCCACCAGCAGCCCTACACCTTACCCTACGCCGTAGCCTACACCTGGCCCGTACGCTGGCACTGACCCGTGCGTCAGCACGTAGCCTGACCCTCACACATTTCCGTACCCTCACCTGTGCCCTAAGCCTTGCCGTTCCCTAACCCTAACCCTAGTCTGGAACAGAAACCCACCACCAGCCCTACACCTAACCCCCAAGCCGTAGCCTACTCGTAGCCGGTACGCTGGCACTGACCCATGCATCAGCACATAGCCTGACCCTCCCACGTTTCTGTACCCTCACCTGTGCCCTAAGCCTTGCCGTTCCCTTACCCTAATCCTAGCCAGGAACGGAAACCCACCACCAGCCCTACACCTAACCCCCAAGCCATAGATTATTCCTGGCCCGTACGCTGGCACTGACCCGTGCGTAAACATGTAGCCTGACCCTCCCACGTTTCCGTACCCTCACCTGTGCCCTAAGCCTTGCAGTCCCCTAACCCTAACCCTAGCCCGGAACGGAAACCCACCACCAGCCCTACACCTAACCCCCAAGCCGTAGCCTACTCCTAGCCGGTACGCTGGCACTGACCCATGCATCAGCACATAGCCTGACCCTCCCACGTTTCTGTACCCTCACCTGTGCCCTAAGCCTTGCCGTTCCCTTACCCTAATCCTAGCCAGGAACGGAAACCCACCACCAGCCCTAAAACTTACCCCCAAGCCGTAGGCTACTCCTGGACCTTACGCTGGCACTGACCTGTGTGTCACCACGTAGCCTGACCCTCCCACGTTTCCGTACCCTCACCTGTGCCCTAAGCCTTGCCGTTCCCTAAACATAACCCAAGCTGGAACGGAATCCCACCACCAGCCCTACACATTACCGTATGCCGTAGCCTATTCCTGGCCCGTACGCTGGCACTGACACGTGCGTCATCATGTAGCCTGACCCTCCCACGTTTCCGTACCCTCACCTGTGCCCTAAGCCTTGCCGTTCCCTAACCCTAACACTAGCCCGGAACGGAAACCCACCACAAGCCCTACACCTTACCATACGCCATAGCCTACTCCTGGACCGTACGCTGGCACTGACCCGTGAGTCAGCACGTAGCCTGACCCTTCCACGTTTCCGTACCCTCACCTGTGCCCTAAGCCTTGCTGTTCCCTCACCCTATCCCTAGCCAGGAACGGAACCCCACCAGCAGCCCTAAACCTTACCCTACGCCGTAGCCTACTCCTGGCCCGTACGCTGGCACTGACCCGTGCGTCAGCACGTAGCCTGACCCTCACACGTTTCCGTACCCTCACCTGTGCCCTAAGCGTTGCCGTTCCCTAACCCTAACCCTAGTCCGGAACAGAAACCCACCACCAGCCCTACAGCTTACCACCAAGCCATAGCCTATTCCTGGCCCGTACGCTGGCACTGACCCGTGCGTCAGCATGTAGCCTGAACCTCCCACGTTTCCGTACCCTCACCTGTGCCCTAAGCCTTGCCGTTCCCTATCCCTAACCCTAGCCCAGAAAGGAAACCCACCACCAGCCATACACCTTTCTCTACGACGTAGCCTACTCCTGGCCCGTACGCTAGCATTGACACGTGCATTAGCACGTAGCCTGAACCTCCAACTTTTCTGTACCCACACCTGAGCCCTAAGCCTTGCCGTTCCCTAACACTAACCCTAGCCCGGAACGGAAACCCATGACAAGCCCTAGATCTTACCCTACCCCGTAGCCTACTCCTTGCCCGTACGCTGGCACTGACCCGTGCGTCAGCACGTAGCCTGACCCTCCCACGTTTCCGTTCCCTCACCTATGCCCTAAGCCTTGCCGTTCCCTAACCCTAACCGTACCCCGCAATGAAAACCCACCAACAGCCCTACACGTTACCCTACACCGTAGCCTACTCCTGGCCCGTACGCTGGCACTGACCCATGCATCAGTACGTAGCCTGACCCTCCCACGTTTCCGTACCCGCACATGTGCCCAAGCCTTGACGTTCCCTAACCCTAACCCTAGCCCGAAACGGAAACCCACCACCATCCCTAGACATTACAATACGCCGTAGCCTACTCCTGGCGTGTACGTTGGCACTGACACTTTCATCATCACGTAGCCTGACACTCCCACGTTTCCGTACCCTCACCTGTGCCCTAAGCCTTGCCGTTCACTAACCCTAACCCTAGCCCAGAACAGAAACCCACCACCAGCCCTACAACTTACCCCCAAAGCGTAGCCTACTCCTGGTCCATACGCTGGCACTGACCCGTGCGTCAGAACGTATCCTGACCCTGCCACGTTGCCGAACCCTCACCTGTGCCCTAAGCCTTGCCGTTCCCTAACCCTAACCCTAGCCCGGAATGGAAAAGCACCACAAGCCCTACAGCTTACCCCCAAGCCGTAGCCTACTCCTGGTCCATACGCTGGAACTGAACTGTGTGTCAGCACGTAGCCTGACCTTCCAACATTACCGTACCCTCACCTGTGCCCTAAGCCTTGCTGTTCCCTAACACTAACCCTAGCCTGGAACAGAAACCCACCACCAGCCATACACCTTAACCTACGCCGTAGCCTACTCCTGGCCCATATGCTGGCACTGACCCGTGCGTCAGCACGTAGCCTAACCCTCCCACGTTTCCGTACCCTCACCTGTGCCCTAAGGCTTGACGTTCCCTAACCCTAACCCTAGCCCGGAACAGAAACCCACCACCAGCCCTAAACCTTTCCCTACTGGGTAGCCTACTCCTCGCCCGTACGCTCGCACTGACATGTGCGTCAGCATGTAGTATGACCCTCCGACGTTTCCGTACACTCACCTGTGCCCTAAGCCTTGCCGTTCCCTAACCCTAACCCTAGCCCGGAACGGAAACCCACCACCAGCCCTACACCTTTCCCTACGCCGTAGCCTATTCCTGGCCCGTACGCAGGCACTGACCCTTTCATCAGCACGTAGCCTGACCCTCCCACGTTTCCGTACCCACACCTGTGCCCTAAACCTTGCCGTTCCCTAACCCTAACCCTAGCCCGGAACGGAAACCCACCACCAGCCCTAAACCTTTCCCTACGCCGTAGCCTACTCCTGGCCCGTACAGTGGCACTGACCCGTGCATCAGCAGGTAGACAGACACCCCCAAGTTTCCATACCCTCACCTGGGCCCTAAACCTTGCCGTTACCTAACCCTAACCCTAGCCCGGAACGGAAACCCACCACCAGCCCTACAACTAACGCACAAGCCATAGCCTAGTCCGGGCCCATACGCTGACACTGACCCATGCGGCAGCACGTAGCCTGACCCTCCCACGTTTCTGTACCCTCACCTGTGCCCTAAGCCTTGCCGTTGCCTAACCCTAACCCTAGCCCGAAACGGAAAACCACCACCAGCCCTACAACTTACCCCCAAGACGAAGCCTACTCCTGGTCCGTACACTGGCGCTGACCCGTGCGTCAGCACGTAGCCTGACCCTCCCACCTTTCCGTAACCTCACCTGTGCCCTAAACCTTGCCTTTCCCTAACCCTAACCCTAGCCCACAACGGAAACCCACCACCAGCCCTAGACAATTCCCTACACCGTAGCCTACACCTGGCCCGTACGCTGGCACTGACCCATGCGTCAGCACGTAGCCTGACCCTCCCACGTTTCCGTACCCTCACCTGTGATCTATGCCTTGCCGTTCCCTAAACCTAACCCTAGCACAGAACGGAAACCCACCTCCAGCCCTACACCTTACCCTATGCCGTAGCCTACACCTACCCCGTACGTTGGCACTGACCCGTGCGTCAGCACGTAGCCTGACCCGGCCACGTTTCCGTACCCTCACCTGTGCCCTAAGCCCTGACGTTCCCTTACCCTAACCCTAGCCCGGAACGGAAACCCACCACCAGCCCTACAACTTACCCCCAAGCTGTAGCCTACTCCTGGCCCGTATGCTGGCACTGACCCGTGCGTCAGCACGTAGCCCGACCCTCCCACGTTTCCGTACCCTCACCTGTGCCCTATGCCTTGCCGTTCCCTAACCCTAACCCTAGCACAGAACGGAAACCCACCTCCAGCCCTATACCTTACCCTACGCTGTAGCCTACTGCCGGCCCGTATGCTGGCACTGCCCCATGCGTAAGCACGTAGCCTGACCCTCCCACGTTTCCGTACCCTCACCTGTGCCCCAAGCCTTGACGTTCCCTAACCATAACCCTAGCCCAGAACGGAAAACCACCACCAGCCCTAGACCTTACCCTACGGCGTAGCCTACTCCTGGCCTGTACGCTGACACTGACACGTGCGTCAGCATGTAGCCTGACCCTCCCACGTTTCCGTACCCTCACCTGTGCCCTAAGCTTTGCCATTCCCTAACCCTAACCCTAGCCCGGAACGGAAACCCACCAAGAGCCCTAAACCTTTCCCTACGCCGTAGCCTACTCCTGGCCCATACGCTGGCACTGACCCGTGCATCAGCATGTAGACTGACACCCCACGTTTCCATACCCTCACCTGGGCCCTAAACCTTGCCGTTCCCCAACACTAACCCTAGCCCGGAATGGAAACCCACCACCAGCCCTAAAACTTACCCCTATGCCATAGCCTAATCCTGGCCCATACACAGGCACTGACCCGTTCGTCAGCACGTAGCCTGACCCTCCCACTTTTCCGTACCCTCAGCTAAGCCCTAAGCCTTGGCCTTCCCTAACTCTAACCCAAGCCTGGAACGGAATCCCACCACCAGCCCTACACCTTAACATATGCCGTAGCCTATTCCTGGCCCGTATGCTGGCACTGACACGTGCGTCAGCACGTAGCCTGACCCTCCCACGTTTCCGTACCCTCACCTGTGCCCTAAGCCTTGCCGTTCCCTAACCCTAACCCTAGCCAGGAACGGAAACCCACCAGAAGCCCTAAACCTTACCATACGCCGGAGCCCAATCATGGCCCGTACGCTGGCACTGACCCATGAGTCAGCACGTAGCCTGACCCTCCCACGTTTCCGTACCCTCACCTGTGCCCTAAGCCTTGCCATTCCCTCACCATAACCCAAGCCAGGAACGGAAATCCACTAGCAGCCCTAAACCTTACCCTACGCCGTAGCCTAATCCTGGCCCGTACGCTGGCACTGACCCGTGCGTCAGCACGTAGCCTGACCCTCCCACGTTTCCGTACCCTCACCTGTGCCCTAAGCCTTGCAGTTCCCTAACCCTAACCCTAGCCCGGAACGGAAACCCACCACCAGCCCTACACCTAACCCACAAGCCGTAGCCTACTCCTAGACGGTACGCTGGCACTGACCCATGCATCTGCACATAGCCTGACGCTCCCACGTTTCTGTACCCTCACCTGTGCCCTAAGACTTGCCGTTCCCTTACCCTAATCCTAGCCAGTAACGGAAACCCACCACCAGCCCTACAACTTACCCCCAAGCCGTAGGCTACTCCTGGACCTTACGCTGGCACTGACCTGTGTGTCAGCACGTAACCTGACCCTCCCACGTTTGTGGACCCTCACATGTGCCCTAAGCCTTGCCATTCCCTAACCCTAACCCTAGCCCGGAACGGAAACCCACCACCAGCCCTACACCTTTCCCTACGCCGTAGCCTATTCCTGGCCCGTACGCAGGCACTGACCCTTTCATCAGCACGTAGCCTGACCCTCCCACGTTTCCGTACCCTCACCTGTGCCCTAAGCCTTGCCATTCCCTAACCCTAACCCTAGCCCAGAACAGAAAACCACCACCAGCCCTACACCTTACCCCCAAGCCGTAGCCTACTCCTGGCCCGTACGCTGGCACTGACCCGTGCGTCAGCACGTAGCCTGACCCTCCCACATTTCCGTACCCTCACCTGTGCCCTAAGCCTTGCTGTACCCTAACACTAACCCTAGCCTGGAACGGAAACACACCACCAACCCTACACCTAACCACCAAGCCGTAGCCTACTCCTGGCCGGTACGCTGGCACTGACACGTGCATCAGCATGTAGCCTGACCCTCCCACGTTTCCGTAACTTCACCTGTGCCCTACGCTTTGCCATCCCCTAACCCTAACTGTAGCCCGAAATGGAAACAGCCCTACACATTACCCTACACCGTAGCCTACTCCTGGCCGGTACGCTGGCACTGACACGTGCATCAGCATGAAGCGTGACCCTCCCACGTTTCCGTACCCTCACCTGTGCCCTAAGCCTTGCCGTTCCCTCACCCTAACCCTAGACAGGAACGGAAACCCACCAGCAGCCCTAAACCTTACCCTACGCCGTAGCCTACTCCTGGCCCTTACGCTGGCACTGACCCGTGCGTCAGCACGTAGCCTGACCCTCACACGTTTCCGTACCCTCACCTGTGCCCTAAGCGTTGCCGTTCCCTAACCCTAAACCTAGTCCGGAACGGAAACCCACCACCAGCCCTACAGCTTACCACCAAGCCATAGCCTATTCCTGGCCCGTACGCTGGCACTGACCCGTGTGTCAGCATGTAGCCTGAACCTCCCACGTTTCCGTACCCTCACCTGTGCCCTAAGCCTTGCCGTTCCCTAACCCTAACCCTAGACCCGAACGGAAACCCAACACCAACCCTACACCTAACCCCCAAGCCATAGCCTACTCCTGGCTGGTACGCTGGCACTGACCCGTGCATCGAAACATAACCTGACCCTCACCCGTTTCCGTACCCTCACCTGTGCCCTAAGCCTTGCCGTTCCCTAACCCTAACCCTAGCCATGAACGGAAACCCACCACCAGCCCTACACCTTACCCCCAAGCCGTAGGCTACTCCTGGACCTTACGCTGGCACTGACCTGTGCGTCAGCACGTAGCCTGAACTTCCCACATTACCGTACCCTCACCTGTGCCCTAAGCCTTGCCGTTCCCTAACCCTAACCCTAGTGTGGAACGGAAACAAACCACAATCCCTACACCTAACCCCCAAGCCATAGCCTAATGCTGGCCCGTACGCTGGCACTGACCCGTGCGTCAGCACGAAGCCTGCCCCTCCCACGTTTCCGTACCCTCACCTGTGCCCTAAGCCTTGCTGTTCCCTAACACTAAACCTTGCCTGGAACGGAAACCCACTTCCAGCCCTACACCTAACCACCAAGCCGTAGCCTACTCCTGGCCCGTACGCTGGCACTGACCCGTGCGTCAGCACGTAGCCTTACCCTCCCACGTTTCCGTATCCTCACCTGTGCCCTAAGCCTTGCCGTTCCCTAACCCTAACCCTAGCCCGGAACGGAAACCCACCGCGAGCCCTAGACCTTACCCTACGCCGTAGCCTATTGCTGGCCTGTACGCTGGCACTGACCCATGCGTCAGAAGGTAGCCTGACACTCCCACGTTTCTGTACCCTCACCTGTGCCCTAAGCCTTGCCGTTCCGTATCCCTAACCCTAGCCCGGAATGGAAACCCACCACCAGCCCTACTCCTTACCCTACGCCGTAGCCTACTCCTGGCCCAAACGCTGGCACTGACCCATGCGTCAGCACATAGCCTGACCCACCCACGTTTCCGTACCCTCACCTGTTCCCTAAGCCTTGCCGTTCCCTAACCCTAACCCTAGCCCGAAACGGAAACCCACCACCAGCCCTATACCTTACCCTACTCCGTAGCCTACTCCTGTCCCGTACGCTGGCACTGACCCGTGCGTCTGCACGTAGCCTGACCTTCCCACATTTCCGTACCCTCACCTGTGCCCTAAGCCTTGCTGTTCCCTAACCCTATCCCTAGTATGGAACGGAAACCCTCCACCATCCCTACAACTAACGCCCAAGCCATAGCCTACTCCTGGCCCGTACGCTGGCACTGACCCGTGCGGCAGCACGTAGCCTGACCCTCCCACATTTCCGTACACTCACCTGTGCCCTAAGCCTTACCGTTACCTAACCCTAACCCTAGCCCGGAACGGAAACCCACCACCAGCCCTACACCTTTCCCTACGCCGTAGCCTATTCCTGGCCCGTACGCAGGCACTGACACTTTCATCAGCACGTAGCCTGACCCTCCCACGTTTCCGTACCCACACCTGTGCCCTAAGTCTTTCCGTTCCCTATCCCTAACCCTAGCCCGGAACGGAAACCCACCACCAGCCCTAAACCTTTCCCTACGCCGTAGCCTACTCCTGGCCCGTACGGTGGCACTGACCCGTGCGTCAGCATGTAGACAGACAACCCCAAGTTTCCATACCCTCACCTGGGCCATAAACCTTGCCGTTCCCTAACCCTAACCCTAGCCCGGAACGGAAACCCACCACCAGCCCAACAACTAACGCACAAGCCATAGCCTAGTCCAGGCCCGTACGCTGGCACTGACCCATGCGGCAGTACGTAGCCTGACCCTCCCACGTTTCCGTACCCTCACCTGTGCCCTAAGCCTTGCCGTTGCCTAACCCTAACCGTAGCCCGAAACGGAAACCCACCACCAGCCCTACAACTTACCCCCAAGCCGTAGCCTACTCCTGGTATGTACACTGGCACTGACCTGTGCGTCAGCACGTAGCCTGACCCTCCCACCTTTCCGTACCCTCACCTGTGCCCTAAACCTTGCCTTTCCCTAACCCTAACCCTAGCCCGGAACGGAAACCCACCACCAGCCCTAGACCATTCCCTACACCGTAGCCTACCCCTGGCCCGTAAGCTGGCACTGACCCATGCGTCAGCACGTAGCCTGACCCTCCCACGTTTCCGTACCCTCACCTGTGCCCTATGCCTTGCCGTTCCCTAACCCTAACCCTAGCACAGAACGGAAACCCACCTCCAGCCCTACACCTTACCCTATGCCGTAGCCTACACCTACCCCGTACGTTGGCACAGACCCGTGCGTCAGCACGTAGCCTGACCCGGCCACGTTTCCGTACCCTCACCTGTGCCCTAAGCCTTGACGTTCCCTTACCCTAACCCTAGCCCGGAACGGAAACCCACCACCAGCCCTACTACTTACCCCCAAGCTGTAGCCTACTCCTGGCCCGTATGCTGGCACTGACCCGTGCGTCAGCACGTAGCCTGACCCTCCCACGTTTCCGTACCCTCACCTGTGCCCTATGCCTTGCCGTTCCCTAACCCTAACCCTAGCACAGAACGGAAACCCACCTCCAGCCCTATACCTTACCCTACGCTGTAGCCTACTGCTGGCCCGTATGCTGGCAATGACCCATGCGTAAGCACGTAGCCTGACCCTCCCACGTTTCCGTACCCTCACCTGTGCCCTAAGCCTTGACGTTCCCTAACCATAACCCTAGCCCAGAACGGAAAACCACCACCAGCCCTAGACCTTACCCTACGGCGTAGCCTACTCCTGGCCTGTACGCTGACACTGACACGTGCGTCAGCATGTAGCCTGACCCTCCCATGTTTCCGTACCCTCACCTGTGCCCTAAGCTTTGCCGTTCCCTAACCCTAACCCTAGCCCGGAACAGAAACCCACCACCAGCCCTAAACCTTTCCCTACGCCGTAGCCTACTCCTGGCCCATACGCTGGCACTGACCCGTGCGTCAGCATGTAGACTGACACCCCACGTTTCCATACCCTCACCTGGGCCCTAAACCTTGCCGTTCCCCAACACTAACCCTAGCCCGGAATGGAAACCCACCACCAGCCCTAAAACTTACCCCCATGCCATAGCCTACTCCTGGCCCGTACACAGGCACTGACCCGTGCGTCAGCACGTAGCCTGACCCTCCCACTTTTCCGTACCCTCAGTTAAGCCCTAAGCCTTGGCCTTCCCTAACTCTAACCCAAGCCCGGAACGGAATCCCACCACCAGCCCTACACCTTAACGTATGCCATAGCCTATTCCTGGCCCGTACGCTGGCACTGACACGTGCGTCAGCACGTAGCCTGACCCTCCCACGTTTCCGTACCCTCACCTGTGCCCTAAGCCTTGCCGTTCCCTAACCCTAACCCTAGCCAGGAACGGAAACCCACCAGAAGCCCTAAACCTTACCATACGCCGTAGCCCAATCCTGGCCCGTACGCTGGCACTGACCCGTGAGTCAGCACGTAGCCTGACCCTCCCACGTTTCCGTACCCTCACCTGTGCCCTAAGCCTTGCCGTTCCCTCACCATAACCCTAGCCAGGAACGGAAATCCACCAGCAGCCCTACACCTTACCCTACGCCGTAGCCTACACCTGGCCCGTACGCTGGCACTGACCCGTGCGTCAGCACGTAGCCTGACCCTCACACATTTCCGTACCCTCACCTGTGCCCTAAGCCTTGCCGTTCCCTAACCCTAACCCTAGTCTGGAACAGAAACCCACCACCAGCCCTACACCTAACCCCCAAGCCGTAGCCTACTCCTAGCCGGTACGCTGGCACTGACCCATGCATCAGCACATAGCCTGACCCTCCCACGTTTCTGTACCCTCACCTGTGCCCTAAGCCTTGCCGTTCCCTTACCCTAATCCTAGCCAGGAACGGAAACCCACCACCAGCCCTACACCTAACCCCCAAACCATAGATTATTCCTGGCCCGTACGCTGGCACTGACCCGTGCGTAAACATGTAGCCTGACCCTCCCACGTTTCCGTACCCTCACCTGTGCCCTAAGCCTTGCAGTCCCCTAACCCTAACCCTAGCCCGGAACGGAAACCCACCACCAGCCCTACACCTAACCCCCAAGCCGTAGCCTACTCCTAGCCGGTACGCTGGCACTGACCCATGCATCAGCACATAGCCTGACCCTCCCACGTTTCTGTACCCTCACCTGTGCCCTAAGCCTTGCCGTTCCCTTACCCTAATCCTAGCCAGGAACGGAAACCCACCACCAGCCCTAAAACTTACCCCCAAGCCGTAGGCTACTCCTGGACCTTACGCTGGCACTGACCTGTGTGTCAGCACGTAGCCTGACCCACCCACGTTTGTGGACCCTCACATGTGCCCTAAGCCTTGGCATTCCCTAACCCTAACCCTAGCCCGGAACGGAAACCCACCACCAGCCCTACACCTTTTCCTACGCCGTAGCCTATTCCTGGCCCGTACGCAGGCACTGACCCTTTCTTCAGCACGTAGCCTGATCCTCCCACGTTTCCGTACACTCACCTGTGCCCTAAGCCTTACCGTTCCCTATCCCTAACCCTAGCCCGGAACGGAAACCAACCACCAGCCCTACACCTTACCCCCAAGCCGTAGCCTACTCCTGGTCCATACGCTGGCACTGACCTGTGCGTCAGCACGTAGCCTGAACTTCCCACATTACCGTACCCTCACCTGTGCCCTAAGCCTTGCCGTTCCCTAACTCTAACCCTAGTACGGAACGGAAACACACCACCAGCCCTACACCTAACCCCCAAGCCATAGCCTACTCCTGGCCCGTACGCTGGCACTGACCCGTGCGTCAGCACGTAGCCTGACCCTCCCACATTTCCGTACCCTCACCTGTGCCCTAAGCCTTGCTGTTCCCTAACACTAACCCTAGCCTGGAACGGAAACACACCACCAACCCTACACCTAACCACCAAGCCGTAGCCTACTCCTGGCCCGTACGCTGGCACTGACACGTGCATCAGCATGTAGCCTGACCCTCCCACGTTTCCGTAACCTCACCTGTGCCCTACGCTTTGCCATTCCCTAACCATAACTGTAGCCCGAAAGGGAAACAGCCCTACACAATACCCTATGCCGTAGCCTACTCCTGGCCGGTACGCTGGCACTGACACGTGCATCAGCACGTAGCCTGACCCTCCCACGTTTCCGTACCCACACCTGTGCCCTAAGTCTTGCCGTTCCCTAACCCTAATCCTAGCCCGGAACGGAAACCCACCACCAGCCCTAAACCTTTCCCTACGCCGTAGCCTACTCCTGGCCCGTACGGTGGCACTGACCCGTGCGTCAGCATGTAGACAGACACCCCCAAGTTTCCATACCCTCACCTGGGCCCTAAACCTTGCTGTTCCCTAACCCTAACCCTAGCCCGGAACGGAAACCCACCACAAGCCCAACAACTAACGCACAAGCCATAGCCTAGTCCGGGCCCGTACGCTGGCACTGACCCATGCGGCAGTACGTAGCCTGACCCTCCCAAGTTTCCGTACCCTCACCTGTGCCCTAAGCCTTGCCGTTGCCTAACCCTAACCGTAGCCCGAAACGGAAACCCACCACCAGACCTACAACTTACCCCCAAGCCGTAGCCTACTCCTGGTCCGTACACTGGCACTGACCTGTGCGTCAGCATGTAGCCTGACCCTCCCACCTTTCCGTACCCTCACCTGTGCCCTAAACCTTGCCTTTCCCTAACCCTAACCCTAGCCCAGAACGGAAACCCACCACCAGCCCTAGACCATTACCTACACCGTAGCCTACCCCTGGCCCGTAAGCTGGCACTGACCCATGCGTCAGCACGTAGCCTGACCCTCCCACGTTTCCGTACCCTCACCTGTGCCCTATGCCTTGCCGTTCCCTAACCCTAACCCTAGCACAGAACGGAAACCCACCTCCAGCCCTATACCTTACCCTACGCTGTAGCCTACTGCTGGCCCGTATGCTGGCAATGACCCATGCGTAAGCACGTAGCCTGACCCTCCCACGTTTCCGTACCCTCACCTGTGCCCTAAGCCTTGACGTTCCCTAACCATAACCCTAGCCCAGAACGGAAAACCACCACCAGCCCTAGACCTTACCCTACGGCGTAGCCTACTCCTGGCCTGTACGCTGACACTGACACGTGCGTTAGCATGTAGCCTGACCCTCCCACGTTTCCGTACCCTCACCTGTGCCCTAAGCTTTGCCGTTCCCTAACCCTAACCCTAGCCCTGAACAGAAACCCACCACCAGCCCTAAACCTTTCCCTACGCCGTAGCCTACTCCTGGCCCATACGCTGGCACTGACCCGTGCGTCAGCATGTAGACTGACACCCCACGTTTCCATACCCTCACCTGGGCCCTAAACCTTGCCGTTCCCCAACACTAACCCTAGCCCGGAATGGAAACCCACCACCAGCCCTAAAACTTACCCCCATGCCATAGCCTACTCCTGGCCCGTACACAGGCACTGACCCGTGCGTCAGCACGTAGCCTGACCCTCCCACTTTTCCATACCCTCAGCTAAGCCCTAAGCCTTGGCCTTCCCTAACTCTAACCCAAGCCCGGAACGGAATCCCACCACCAGCCCTACACCTTAACGTATGCCATAGCCTATTCCTGGCCCGTACGCTGGCACTGACACGTGCGTCAGCACGTAGCCTGACCCTCCCACGTTTCCGTACCCTCACCTGTGCCCTAAGCCTTGCCGTTCCCTAACCCTAACCCTAGCCAGGAACGGAAACCCACCAGAAGCCCTAAACCTTACCATACGCCGTAGCCCAATCCTGGCCCGTACGCTGGCACTGACCCGTGAGTCAGCACGTAGCCTGACCCTCCCACGTTTCCGTACCCTCACCTGTGCCCTAAGCCTTGCCGTTCCCTCACCATAACCCTAGCCAGGAACGGAAATCCACCAGCAGCCCTACACCTTACCCTACGCCGTAGCCTACACCTGGCCCGTACGCTGGCACTGACCCGTGCGTCAGCACGTAGCCTGACCCTCACACATTTCCGTACCCTCACCTGTGCCCTAAGCCTTGCCGTTCCCTAACCCTAACCCTAGTCTGGAACAGAAACCCACCACCAGCCCTACACCTAACCCCCAAGCCGTAGCCTACTCCTAGCCGGTACGCTGGCACTGACCCATGCATCAGCACATAGCCTGACCCTCCCACGTTTCTGTACCCTCACCTGTGCCCTAAGCCTTGCCGTTCCCTTACCCTAATCCTAGCCAGGAACGGAAACCCACCACCAGCCCTACACCTAACCCCCAAGCCATAGATTATTCCTGGCCCGTACGCTGGCACTGACCCGTGCGTAAACATGTAGCCTGACCCTCCCACGTTTCCGTACCCTCACCTGTGCCCTAAGCCTTGCAGTCCCCTAACCCTAACCCTAGCCCGGAACGGAAACCCACCACCAGCCCTACACCTAACCCCCAAGCCGTAGCCTACTCCTAGCCGGTACGCTGGCACTGACCCATGCATCAGCACATAGCCTGACCCTCCCACGTTTCTGTACCCTCACCTGTGCCCTAAGCCTTGCCGTTCCCTTACCCTAATCCTAGCCAGGAACGGAAACCCACCACCAGCCCTAAAACTTACCCCCAAGCCGTAGGCTACTCCTGGACCTTACGCTGGCACTGACCTGTGTGTCACCACGTAGCCTGACCCTCCCACGTTTGTGGACCCTCACATGTGCCCTAAGCCTTGGCATTCCCTAACCCTAACCCTAGCCCGGAACGGAAACCCACCACCAGCCCTACACCTTTTCCTACGCCGTAGCCTATTCCTGGCCCGTACGCAGGCACTGACCCTTTCTTCAGCACGTAGCCTGATCCTCCCACGTTTCCGTACACTCACCTGTGCCCTAAGCCTTACCGTTCCCTATCCCTAACCCTAGCCCGGAACGGAAACCAACCACCAGCCCTACACCTTACCCCCAAGCCGTAGCCTACTCCTGGTCCATACGCTGGCACTGACCTGTGCGTCAGCACGTAGCCTGAACTTCCCACATTACCGTACCCTCACCTGTGCCCTAAGCCTTGCCGTACCCTAACTCTAACCCTAGTACGGAACGGAAACACACCACCAGCCCTACACCTAACCCCCAAGCCATAGCCTACTCCTGGCCCGTACGCTGGCACTGACCCGTGCGTCAGCACGTAGCCTGACCCTCCCACATTTCCGTACCCTCACCTGTGCCCTAAGCCTTGCTGTTCCCTAACCCTATCCCTAGTATGGAACGGAAACCCTCCACCAGCCCTACAACTAACGCCCAAGCCATAGCCTACTCCTGGCCCGTACGCTGGCACTGACCCGTGCGGCAGCACGTAGCCTGACCCTCCCACGTTTCCGTACACTCACCTGTGCCCTAAGCCTTACCGTTACCTAACCCTAACCCTAGCCCGGAACGGAAACCCACCACCAGCCCTACACCTTTCCCTACGCCGTAGCCTATTCCTGGCCCGTACGCAGGCACTGACCCTTTCATCAGCACGTAGCCTGACCCTCCCACGTTTCCGTACCCACACCTGTGCCCTAAGTCTTGCCGTTCCCTAACCCTAACCCTAGCCCGGAACGGAAACCCACCACCAGCCCTAAACCTTTCCCTACGCCGTAGCCTACTCCTGGCCCGTACGGTGGCACTGACCCGTGCGTCAGCATGTAGGCAGACACCCCCAAGTTTCCATACCCTCACCTGGGCCCTAAACCTTGACGTTCCCTAACCCTAACCCTAGCTCGGAACGGAAACCAACCACAAGCCCAACAACTAACGCACAAGCCATAGCCTAGTCCGGGCCCGTACGCTGGCACTGACCCATGCGGCAGTACGTAGCCTGACCCTCCCACGTTTCCGTACCCTCACCTGTGCCCTAAGCCTTGCCGTTGCCTAACCCTAACCGTAGCCCGAAACGGAAACCCACCACCAGCCCTACAACTTACCCCCAAGCCGTAGCCTACTCCTGGTCCGTACACTGGCACTGACCTGTGCGTCAGCACGTAGCCTGACCCTCCCACCTTTCCGTACCCTCACCTGTGCCCTAAACCTTGCCTTTCCCTAACCCTAACCCTAGCCCGGAACGGAAACCCACCACCAGCCCTAGACCATTCCCTACACCGTAGCCTACCCCTGGCCCGTAAGCTGGCACTGACCCATGCGTCAGCACGTAGCCTGACCCTCCCACGTTTCCGTACCCTCACCTGTGCCCTATGCCTTGCCGTTCCCTAACCCTAACCCTAGAACAGAACGGAAACCCACCTCCAGCCCTACACCCTACCCTATGCCGCAGCCTACACCTACCCCGTACGTTGGCACTGACCCGTGCGTCAGCACGTAGCCTGACCCGGCCACATTTCCGTACCCTCACCTGTGCCCTAAGCCTTGACGTTCCCTTACCCTAACCCTAGCCCGGAACGGAAACCCACCACCAGCCCTACTACTTACCCCCAAGCTGTAGCCTACTCCTGGCCCGTATGCTGGCACTGACCCGTGCGTCAGCACGTAGCCTGACCCTCCCACGTTTCCGTACCCTCACCTGTGCCCTATGCCTTGCCGTTCCCTAACCCTAACCCTAGCACAGAACGGAAACCCACCTCCAGCCCTATACCTTACCCTACGCTGTAGCCTACTGCTGGCCCGTATGCTGGCAATGACCCATGCGTAAGCACGTAGCCTGACCCTCCCACGTTTCCGTACCCTCACCTGTGCCCTAAGCCTTGACGTTCCCTAACCATAACCCTAGCCCAGAACGGAAAACCACCACCAGCCCTAGACCTTACCCTACGGCGTAGCCTACTCCTGGCCTGTACGCTGACACTGACACGTGCGTCAGCATGTAGCCTGACCCTCCCACGTTTCCGTACCCTCACCTGTGCCCTAAGCTTTGCCGTTCCCTAACCCTAACCCTAGCCCGGAACAGAAACCCACCACCAGCCCTAAACCTTTCCCTACGCCGTAGCCTACTCCTGGCCCATACGCTGGCACTGACCCGTGCGTCAGCATGTAGACTGACACCCCACGTTTCCATACCCTCACCTGGGCCCTAAACCTTGCCGTTCCCCAACACTAACCCTAGCCCGGAATGGAAACCCACCACCAGCCCTAAAACTTACCCCCATGCCATAGCCTACTCCTGGCCCGTACACAGGCACTGACCCGTGCGTCAGCACGTAGCCTGACCCTCCCACTTTTCCGTACCCTCAGCTAAGCCCTAAGCCTTGGCCTTCCCTAACTCTAACCCAAGCCCGGAACGGAATCCCACCACCAGCCCTACACCTTAACGTATGCCATAGCCTATTCCTGGCCCGTACGCTGGCACTGACACGTGCGTCAGCACGTAGCCTGACCCTCCCACGTTTCCGTACCCTCACCTGTGCCCTAAGCCTTGCCGTTCCCTAACCCTAACCCTAGCCAGGAACGGAAACCCACCAGAAGCCCTAAACCTTACCATACGCCGTAGCCCAATCCTGGCCCGTACGCTGGCACTGACCCGTGAGTCAGCACGTAGCCTGACCCTCCCACGTTTCCGTACCCTCACCTGTGCCCTAAGCCTTGCCGTTCCCTCACCATAACCCTAGCCAGGAACGGAAATCCACCAGCAGCCCTATACCTTACCCTACGCCGTAGCCTACACCTGGCCTGTACGCTGGCACTGACCCGTGCGTCAGCACGTAGCCTGACCCTCACACATTTCCGTACCCTCACCTGTGCCCTAAGCCTTGCCGTTCCCTAACCCTAACCCTAGTCTGGAACAGAAACCCACCACCAGCCCTACACCTAACCCCCAAGCCGTAGCCTACTCGTAGCCGGTACGCTGGCACTGACCCATGCATCAGCACATAGCCTGACCCTCCCACGTTTCTGTACCCTCACCTGTGCCCTAAGCCTTGTCGTTCCCTTACCCTAATCCTAGCCAGGAACGGAAACCCACCACCAGCCCTACACCTAACCCCCAAGCCATAGATTATTCCTGGCCCGTACGCTGGCACTGACCCGTGCGTAAACATGTAGCCTGACCCTCCCACGTTTCCGTACCCTCACCTGTGCCCTAAGCCTTGCAGTCCCCTAACCCTAACCCTAGCCCGGAACGGAAACCCACCACCAGCCCTACACATAACCCCCAAGCCGTAGCCTACTCCTAGCCGGTACGCTGGCACTGACCCATGCATCAGCACATAGCCTGACCCTCCCACGTTTCTGTACCCTCACCTGTGCCCTAAGCCTTGCCGTTCCCTTACCCTAATCCTAGCCAGGAACGGAAACCCACCACCAGCCCTAAAACTTACCCCCAAGCCGTAGGCTACTCCTGGACCTTACGCTGGCACTGACCTGTGTGTCAGCACGTAGCCTGACCCTCCCACGTTTGTGGACCCTCACATGTGCCCTAAGCCTTGGCATTCCCTAACCCTAACCCTAGCCCGGAACGGAAACCCACCACCAGCCCTACACCTTTTCCTACGCCGTAGCCTATTCCTGGCCCGTACGCAGGCACTGACCCTTTCTTCAGCACGTAGCCTGATCCTCCCACGTTTCCGTACACTCACCTGTGCCCTAAGCCTTACCGTTCCCTATCCCTAACCCTAGCCCGGAACGGAAACCAACCACCAGCCCTACACCTTACCCCCAAGCCGTAGCCTACTCCTGGTCCATACGCTGGCACTGACCTGTGCGTCAGCACGTAGCCTGAACTTCCCACATTACCGTACCCTCACCTGTGCCCTAAGCCTTGCCGTTCCCTAACTCTAACCCTAGTACGGAACGGAAACACACCACCAGCCCTACACCTAACCCCCAAGCCATAGCCTACTCCTGGCCCGTATGCTGGCACTGACCCGTGCGTCAGCACGTAGCCTGACCCTCCCACATTTCCGTACCCTCACCTGTGCCCTAAGCCTTGCTGTTCCCTAACACTAACCCTAGCCTGGAACGGAAACACACCACCAACCCTACACCTAACCACCAAGCCGTAGCCTACTCCTGGCCGGTACGCTGGCACTGACACGTGCATCAGCATGTAGCCTGACCCTCCCACGTTTCCGTAACCTCACCTGTGCCCTACGCTTTGCCATTCCCTAACCATAACTGTAGCCCGAAAGGGAAACAGCCCTACACATTACCCTATGCCGTAGCCTACTCCTGGCCGGTACGCTGGCACTGACACGTGCATCAGCATGAAGCCTGACCCTCCCCCGTTTCCGTACCCTCACCTGTGCTCTAAGCCTTGCCGTTCCCTAACCCTAACCCTAGCCATGAACGGAAACCCACCACCAGCCGTACACCTTACCCCCAAGCCATAGGCTACTCCTGGACCTTACGCTGGCACTGACCCGTGCGTCAGCACGTAGCCTGACCCTCCCACGTTTGCGGACCCTCACCTGTGCCCTAAGCCTTGCCATTCCCTAACCCTAACCCTAGCCCGGAACGGAAACCCAGCACCAGCCCTACACCTTTCCCTACGCCGTAGCCTATTCCTGGCCCATACGTAGGCACTGACCCTTTCATGAGCACGTAGCCTGACCCTCCCACGTTTCCGTACCCTCACCTGTGCCCTAAGCCTTGCCGTTCCCTAACCCTAACCCTAGCCCGGAACGGAAACCCAACACCAGCCCTACAGCTTACAACCAAGCCATAGCCTATTCCTGGCCCGTACGCTGGCACTGACCCGTGTGTCAGCATGTAGCCTGAACCTCCCACGTTTCCGTACCCTCACCTGTGCCCTAAGCCTTGCCGTTCCCTAACCCTAACCCTAGTACTGAACGGAAACTCACCACAAGCCCTACACCTAACCCCCAAGCCATAGCCTAATGCTGGCCCGTACGCTGGCACTGACCCATGCGTCAGCACGTAGCCTGCCCCTCCCACGTTTCCGTACCCTCACCTGTGCCCCAAGCCTTGCTGTTCCCTAACACTAAACCTTGCCTTGAACGGAAACCCACCACCAGCCCTACACCTAACCACCAAGCCGTAGCCTACTCCTGGCCCGTACGCTGGCACTGACCCGTGCGTCAGCACGTAGCCTGACCCTCCCACGTTTCCGTATCCTCACCTGTGCCCTAAGCCTTGCCGTTCCCTAACCCTAAACCTAGCCCGGAACGGAAACCCACCGCGAGCCCTAGACCTTACCCTACGCCGTAGCCTATTGCTGGCCTGTACGCTGGCACTGACCCATGCGTCAGCAGGTAGCCTGACACTCCCACGTTTCTGTACCCTCACCTGTGCCCTAAGCATTGCCGTTCCGTAACCCTAACCCTAGCCCGGAACGGAAACCCACCACCAGCCCTACACCTTACCCTACGCCGTAGCCTACTCCTGGCCCGAACGCTGGCACTGACCCATGCGTCAGCACGTAGCCTGACCCTCCCAGGTTTCCGTACCCTCACCTGTTCCCTAAGCCTTGCCGTTCCCTAACCCTAACCCTAGCCCGAAACGGAAACCCACCACCAGCCCTATACCTTACCCTACCCCGTAGCCTACTCCTGTCCCGTACGCTGGCACTGACCCGTGCGTCAGCACGTAGCCTGACCTTCCCACATTTCCGTACCCTCACCTGTGCCCTAAGCCTTGCTGTTCCCTAATCCTATACCTATTATGGAACGGAAACCCTCCACCAGCCCTACACCTAACGCCCAAGCAATAGCCTACTCCTGGCCCATACGCTGTCACTGACCCGTGCGGCAGCACGTAGCCTGACCCTCCCACGTTTCCGTACACTCACCTGTGCCCTAAGCCTTGACGTTCCCTAACCCTAACGCTAGCCCGGAACAGAGACCCACCACCAGCCCTACACCTTACCACCACGCCGTAGCCTGCTCCTGGCCCATATGCTGGCATTGAGCCGTGTGTCAGCACGTAGCCTGACCCACCCACGATTCCGAAACCTCACATGTGCCCTAAGCCTTGCCGTTCCCCAATCCTAATCCTAGCCCGGAACGGAAACCCACCCCCCCAGCCCTACACTTTACCCTATGCCGTAGCCTACACCTGGACCGTACGCGGGCACTGACCTGTGCTTCAGCATGTAGCCTGACCCTCCCATTTTACCGTACCCTCACCTGTGCCCTAAGCCTTGCCGTTCCCTAACTCTAACCCTAGCCCGGAACGGAAACCCACCACCAGCCCTAATCCTAACCCACAAGCCGTGGCTTACTCCTGGCCCGTACGCTGGCACTGACCCGTGCGTCAGCACGTAGCCTGACCCTCCCACGTTTCCGTACCCTCACCTATGCCCTAAGCCTTGCTCTTCCCTAACACTAACCCTAGCCCGGAACGGAAACCCACCACCAGCCCTACACTAACCCCCAAGCCGTAGCCTACTCCTGGCCGGTACGATGGCACTGACCCGTGCGTCAGCACGTAGCCTGACCCTCCCATGTTTCCGTACCCTCACCTGGGCCCTAAGCCTTGCCTTTCCCTAACCCTAACCCTAGCCCGGTACGGAAACCCACCACGAGCCCTAAACCTTAACCTACGCCGTCGCCTACTCCTGGCCTGTACGCTGGCACTGACCCATGCGTCAGCACGTAGCCTGACTCTCCCACGTTTCCGTACCCTCACCTGTGCCCTAAGCCTTGCCGTTCCCTAACTCTAACCCTAGCCCGAAACGGAAACCCACCACCAGCCCTAATCCTAACCCACAAGCCGTGGCTTACTCCTGGCCCGTACGCTGGCACTGACCCGTGCGTCAGCACGTAGCCTGACCCTCCCACGTTTCCGTACCATCACCTGTGCCCTAAGCCTTGCCGTTCCCTAACCCTAACCCTAGCCCGGCACAGAAACCCACCACCAGCCCTACACTTTACCCTACGCCGTAGTCTACTCCGGGCCCGAACGCTGGCACTGACCCGTGCGTCAGCACGTAGCCTGACCGTCCCACGTTTCCGTACCCTCACCTGTGCCCTAAGCCTTGCTGTTCCCTAACCATAACCCTAGCCCGGAACGGAAACCCACCACCAGCCCTAAACCTTACCCACAAGCCGTAGCCTACACCTGGCCCGTACACTGGCACTGACCCGTGCGTCAGCACGTAGCCTGACCCTCCCACTTTTCTGTACCCTTACCTGAGCCCTAAGACTTGCCGTTCCCTAACCCTAACCCTAGACCGGAACGGAATCCCACCACCAGCCCTACACTAACCCCCAAGCCGTAGCCTACTCCTGGCCGGTACGATGGCACAGACCCGTGCGTCAGCACGTAGCCTGACCCTCCCACGTTTCCGTACCCTCACCTGGGCCCTAAGCCTTGCCTTTCCCTAACCCTAACCCTAGCCCGGAACGGAAACCCACCACGAGCCCTAAACCTTAACCTACGCCGTAGCCTACTCCTGGCCTGTACGCTGGCACTGACCCATGCGTCAGCACGTAGCCTGACGCTCCCACGTTTCCGTACCCTCACCTGTGCCCTAAGCCTTGCCATTCCCTAACCCTAACCCTAGCCCGAAATGGAAACCCACCACCAGCCCTACACTTTACCGTACGCCGTAGCCTACTCCTGGACCATACGCGGACACTGACCCATGCGTCAGCACGTAGCCTGACCCTCCCACGCTTCCGTAACCCTCACCAGTGCCCTAAGCCTTGCCGTTCCGTAACCCTAACCCTTGCACGGAACGGAAACGGACCACCAGCCCTACATCTTACCCCCAAGCCGTAGACTACTCCTGGCCCATACGCTGGCACTGACCCGTGGGTCAGCAAGTAGCCTGACCCTCCTACGTTTCCGTACCTTCACCTGTGCCCTAAGCCTTGCCGTTGCCTAACCCTAACCCTAGCCCGAAACGGAAACCCACCACCAGCCCTACAACTTACCCCCAAGCCGTAGCCTACTCCTGGTCCGTACACTGGAACTGACCCGTGCGTCAGCACGTAGCCTGACCCTCCCACCTTTCCGTACCCTCACCTGTGCCCTAAACCTTGCCTTTCCCTAACCCTAACCCTAGCCCGGAACGGAAACCCACCACCAGCCCTAGACCATTCCCTACGCCATAGCCTACTCCTGGCCCGTACACTGGCACTGACCCATGCGTCAGCACGTAGCCTGACCCTCCCACGTTTCCGTACCCTCACCTGTGCCCTATGCCTTGCCGTTCCCTAACCCTAACCCTAGCACTGAACGGAAACCCACCTCCAGCCCTACACATTACCCTATGCCGTAGCCTACACCTGGCCCGTATGTTGGCACTGACCCGTGCGTCAGCACGTAGCCTGACCCTCCCACGTTTCCGTACCCTCAGCTGTGCCCTAAGCCTTGCCATTCCCTAACCCTAACCCTAGCCCGGAACGGAAACCCACCACCAGCCCTAAACCTTTCCCTACGCCGTAGCCTACTCCTGGCCCGTACGCTGGCACTGACCCGTGCCTCAGCATGTAGTCTGACCCCCACACGTTTCCGTACCATCACCTGGGCCCTAAGCCTTGTCGTTCCCTAACCCTAACCCTAGCCCGGAACGGAAATCCAGCACAAGCCGTACACCATACACTATGCCGTAGCCTATTCCTGGCCCGAACGCTGGCACTGACCCATGCGTCAGCACGTAGCCTGACCTTCCCACATTTCCGTAAATACACCTGTGCCGTAAGCCTTGCTGTTCCCTAACCCTAACCCTAGTACGGAACGGAAAACCACCACCAGCCCTGCAC
Organism: Mesoplodon mirus; assembly: GCF_964341445.2. Lineage (NCBI taxonomy): Eukaryota > Metazoa > Chordata > Mammalia > Artiodactyla > Ziphiidae > Mesoplodon > Mesoplodon mirus. The sequence goes on from NW_028295810.1 coordinate 3,652,274, forward strand.
CTAACCTCCAAGCCATATCCTACTTATGGCCCGTACGCTGGCACTGACCCGTGCGTCAGCATGTAGCCTGACCCTCCCACGTTTCCGTACCCTCACCTGTGCCCTAAGCCTTGCCGTTCCCTAACCCTAACCCTAGACCCCAACGGAAACCCACCACCAGCCCTACACCTTACCCTACGCCGTCGCCTACTCCTGGCCCGTACACAGGCACTGACATGTGCGTCAGCACTTAGCCTGACCTTACCACATTTCCGTACCCTCACCTGTGACCTAAGGCTTGCCGTTCCCTAACCCTAACCCTAGTACGGAACGGAAACCCACCACCAGCCCTAAATCTAACGCCCAAACCATAGCCTACTCCTGCACCGTACGCTGGCACTGACCCGTGCGTCACCATGTAGCCTGACCCTCCCACGTTTCCGTACTCTCAACTCTGCCCTAAGCCTTGCCGTTCCCTAACCATAACCCTAGCCTTGAATGGAAACCCGCCACCAGCCCTATATCTAACCCCCAAGCCGTAGCCTACTCCTGGCCGGTACGCTGGCACTGATCCTTGCGTCAGCATGTAGCCTGACCCTCCCACGTTTCCGTACCCTCACCTGTGCCCTAAGCCTTGCCGTTCCCTAACCCTAAGCCTAGCCCGAAATGGAAACCCACCACCAGCCCTACACTTTACCGTACGCCGTAGCCTACTCCTGGACCATACGCGGACACTGACCCATGCGTCAGCACGTAGCCTGACCCTCCCACGCTTCCGTAACCCTCACCAGTGCCCTAAGCCTTGCCGTTCCATAACCCTAACCCTAGCACGGAACGGAAACGGACCACCAGCCCTACAACTTACCCCCAAGCCGTAGACTACTCCTGGCCCATACGCTGGCACTGACCCGTGGGTCAGCAAGTAGCCTGACCCTCCTACGTTTCCGTACCTTCACCTGTGCCCTAAGCCTTGCCGTTGCCTAACCCTAACCCTAGCCCGAAACGGAAACCCACCACCAGCCCTACAACTTACCCCCAAGCCGTAGCCTACTCCTGGTCCGTACACTGGCACTGACCCGTGTGTCAGCACGTAGCCTGACCCTCCCACCTTTCCGTACCCTCACCTGTGCCCTAAACCTTGCCTTTCCCTAACCCTAACCCTAGCCCGGAACGGAAACCCACCACCAGCCCTAGACCATTCCCTACGCCATAGCCTACTCCTGGCCCGTACACTGGCACTGACCCATGCGTCAGCACGTAGCCTGACCCTCCCACGTTTCCGTACCCTCACCTGTGCCCTATGCCTTGCCGTTCCCTAACCCTAACCCTAGCACTGAACGGAAACCCACCTCCAGCCCTACACATTACCCTATGCCGTAGCCTACACCTGGCCCGTATGTTGGCACTGACCCGTGCGTCAGCACGTAGCCTGACCCGCCCACGTTTCCGTACCCTCAGCTGTGCCCTAAGCCTTGCCGTTCCCTAACCCTAACCCTAGCCCGGAACGGAAACCCACCACCAGCCCTAAACCTTTCCCTACGCCGTAGCCTACTCCTGGCCCGTACGCTGGCACTGACCCGTGCCTCAGCATGTAGTCTGACCCCCACACGTTTCCGTACCATCACCTGGGCCCTAAGCCTTGCCGTTCCCTAACCCTAACCCTAGCCCGGAACGGAAACCCAGCACAAGCCCTACACCATACCCTATGCCGTAGCCTATTCCTGGCCCGAACGCTGGCACTGACACATGCGTCAGCACGTAGCCTGACCTTCCCACATTTCCGTAACTACACCTGTGCCGTAAGCCTTGCTGTTCCCTAACCCTAACCCTAGTACGGAACGGAAACCCACCACCAGCCCTAAAATTAACGCCCAAACCATAGCCTACTCCTGCACCGTACGCTGGCACTGACCCGTGCGTCACCATGTAGCCTGACCCTCCCACGTTTCCGTACCCTCAACTCTGCCCTAAGCCTTGCCGTTCCCTAACCATAACCCTAGCCTTGAATGGAAACCCGCCACCAGCCCTATATCTAACCCCCAAGCCTTAGCCTATTCCTGGCCGGTACGCTGGCACTGATCCTTGCGTCAGCACGTAGCCTGACCCTCCCAAGTTTCCGTACCCTCACCTGTGCCCTAATCCTTGACGTTCGCTAACCCTAACCCTAGCCTGGAACAGAAACCCACCACCAGCCCTACAACTTACCATCACGCCGTAGCCTACTCCTGGGCCATATGCTGGCACTGACACGTGCGTCAGCACATAGCCTGAACCTCCCAAGTTTCCGTAACCTCACCTGTGCCCTAAGCCTTGCCGTTCCCTAAACCTAACCCTATCCGGGAACGGAAACCCACCACCAGCCCTACACCTTACCCTATGACGTAGCCTATACCTGGCCAGTACGCAGGTAATAGCCTGTGCTTCCGCACGTTGCCTGACCCTACCATGTTACCGTACCCTCACCTGTGCTCTAAGCCTTGCCATTCCATTTCCCTAACCCTAGCCCTGAACGGAAACCCACCACCATCCCTAAATCTTACCCACAAGCCGTAGCCTACTCCTGGCCCGTACGCTGGCACTGACCCGTGCATCATCACGTAGCCTGACCCTCCCACGTTTCCGTACCCTCACCTGTGCCCTAAGCCTTGCCGTTCCCTACCCCTAATCGTACCCCGGAACGGAAACCCACCACCAGCCCTACACCTTACCCCCAAGCCGTAGCCTACTCCTGGCCCGTACGCTGGCACAGACCCGTGCATCAGCACGAAGCCTGACCCTCCCACGTTTGCGGACACTCACCTGTGCCCTAAGCCTTGCCGTTCCCTAACCCTAACCTTAGCCCGGAACCGAAACCCACCACCAGCCCTACACCTTTCCCTATGCCGTAGCCTATTCCTGGCTCATACGCAGGCACTGACCCTTTCATCAGCAAGTAGACTGACCCTCCCACGTTTCCGTACCCTCACCTGTGCCCTAAGCCTTGCCATTCACTAACCCTAACCCTAGCCCGGAACGGAAACCCACCACCTGCCCTACACCTTACTCTATGCCGTAGCCTACACCTGGCCCGTACGCGGGCACTGACCTGTGCTTCAGCACGTAGCCTGACCCTCCCATGTTACCGTATGCTCACCTGTGCCCTAAGCCTTGTCGTTCCCTAACCCTAACCTTAGCCCGGAACAGAAACCCACCACCAGCCCTACACCTTACCATACACCGTAGCATACTCCTGGCCCGTACGCTGGCACTGACCCGTGAGTCAGCACGTAGACTGACCCTCCCACATTTCCGTACCCTCACCTGTGCCCTAAGCCTTGCCGTTCCCTCACCCTAACCCTAGCCAAGAATGGAAACCCACCAGCAGCCCTAAACCTTACCCTACACCATAGCCAACTCCTGGCCCGTACGGTGGCACTGACCAGTGCGTCAGCACGTAGCCTGACCCTCACACGTTTCCGTACCCTCACCTGTGCCCTAAGCCTTGTCGTTCCCTAACACTAACCCTAGTTCGGAACGGAAGCCCACCACCAGCCCTACAGCTTACCCCCGATCCATAGCCTATTCCTGGCCCGTACGCTGGAACTGACCCGTGCTTCAGCATGTAGCCTGACCCTCCCACGTTTCCGTACCCTCACCTGTGCCCTAAGCCTTGACATTCCCTAACCCTAACCCTAGCCCGGAACAGAAACCCACCACCAGCCCTACACCTAACCCCCAAGCCGTAGCCTACTCCTGGCTGGTACGCTGGCACTGACCCGTGCGTCAGCACGTAGCCTGACCCTCCCACGTTTCCGTACCCTCACCTGTGCCCTAAGCCTTGCCGTTCCCTAACCCTAACCCTAGCCCGGAACGGAAACCCACCACTTGCCCTAAACCTTTCCCTACGCCGTAGCCTACACATGGCCCGTACGCTGGTACTGACCCATGCGTCAGCACGTTGTCTGACACTCCCACGTTTCCGTACCCTCACCTGGGCCCTAAGCCTTGACGTTTCCTAACCCTAACCCTAGCCCATGAACGGAAACCCACCACCAGCCCTACACCTTACCCTACGCCGTAGCATACTCCTGGCCCGTACGCTGGCACTGACCCGTGCGTCAGCACGTAGCCTAACCCTCTCACGTTTCCGAACCCTCACCTGTGCTGTAAGCCTTGCCGTTCCCTAACCCTAACCCTAGCCCTGAACGGAAACCCACCACGAGCCCTACACCTTACACCCAAGCCTTAGCCTACTCCTGGCCGGTACGCTGGCACTGACCCGTGTGTCAGCATGTAGCCTGACCCTCCCTCGTTTCCGTACCCTCACTTGTGCCCTAAGCCTTGCCGTTCCCTAACCCTAACACTAGTCCGGAACGGAAACACACCACCAGCCCTACACCTAACCCCCAAGCCGTAGCTTACTCCCGGCCAGTACGCTGGCACTGACCCGTGCATCATCACGTAGCCTGACCCTCCCACGTTTCCGTACAATCACCTGTGCCCTAAGCCTTGCCGTTCCCTAACCCTAATCGTAGCCCGGAACGGAAACCCACCACCAGCCCTAAACCTTACCCCCAAGCCGTAGCCTACTCCTGGCCCGTACGCTGGCACAGACCCGTGCGTCAGCACGAAGCCTGACCCTCCCACGTTTGCGGACACTCACCTGTGCCCTAAGCCTTGCCGTTCCCTAACCCTAACCCTAGCACTGAACCAAAACCCACCACCAGCCCTACACCTTTCCCTACGCCGTAGCCTATTCCTGGCTCATACGCAGGCACTGACCCTTTCATCAGCAAGTAGACTGACCCTCCCACGTTTCCGTACCCTCACCTGTGCCCTAAGCCTTGCCATTCACTAACCCTAACCCTAGCCCGGAACGGAAACCCACCACCAGCCCTACACCTTACTCTATGCCGTAGCCTACACCTGGCCCGTATGCGGGCACTGACCTGTGCTTCAGCACATAGCCTCACCCTCCCATGTTACCGTATGCTCACCTGTGCCCTAAGCCCTGTCGTTCCCAACCCTAACCCTAGCCCGGCACGGAATCTCACCACCAGCTCTACAGCTTATCGCATGCCGTAGCCTAGTCCTGGCCCGTACGCTGGCACTGACCCGTGTGTCAGCATGTAGCCTGACCCTCCCACGTTTCCGTAACCTCACCTGTGCCCTAAGCATTGCCGTTCCCTAACCCTAACCCTAGCCCGGAACAGAAACCCACCACCAGCCCTACACCTTACCATACGCCGTAGCCTACTCCTGGCCCGTACGCTGGCACTGACCCGTGAGTCAGCACGTAGACTGACCCTCCCACATTTCCGTACCCTCACCTGTGCCCTAAGCCTTGCCGTTCCCTCACCCTAACCCTAGCCAAGAACGGAAACCCACCAGCAGCCCTAAACCTTACCCTACACCATAGCCAACTCCTGGCCCGTACGGTGGCACTGACCAGTGCGTCAGCACGTAGCCTGACCCTCACACGTTTCCGTACCCTCACCTGTGCCCTAAGCCTTGTCGTTCCCTAACACTAACCCTAGTCCGGAACGGAAGCCCACCACCAGCCCTACAGCTTACCCCCGATCCATAGCCTATTCCTGGCCCGTACGCTGGCACTGACCCGTGCTTCAGCATGTAGCCTGACCCTCCCACGTTTCCGTACCCTCACCTGTGCCCTAAGCCTTGCCATTCCCTAACCCTAACCCTAGCCCGGAACGGAAACCCACCACCAGCACTACACCAAACCCCCAAGCCGTAGCCTAATCCTGGCTGGTACGCTGGCAGTGACCCGTTCATCAGCACGTAGCCTGACCCTCCCACGTTTCCGTACCGTCACCTGTGCCCTAAGCCTTGCCGTTCCCTATCCCTAACCCTAGCCCGGAACGGAAACCCACCACCAGCCCTAAACCTTACCCCCAAGCCGTAGCCTACTCCTGGTCCATACGCTGGCACTGACCTGTGCGTCAGCACGTAGCCTGAACTTCCCACATTACCGTACACTCACCTGTGCCCTAAGCCTTGCCGTTCCCTAACCCTAACCCTAGTACGGAACAGAAACACACCACAAGCCCTACAACTAACCCCCAAGCCGTAGCCTACTCCTGGCTGGTACGCTGGCACTGACCCGTTCATCAGCACGTAGCCTGACCCTCCCACGTTTCCGTACCCTCACCTGTGCCCTAAGCCTTGCCGTTCCCTATCCCTAACCCTAGCCCGGAACGGAAACCCACCACCAGCCCTAAAACTTACCCCAAAGCCGTAGCCTATTCCTGGACCTTATGCTGGCACTGACCGGTGCGTCAGCACGTAGCCTGACCCTCCCACGTTTGCGGACACTCACCTGTGCCCTAAGCCTTGCCATTCCCTAACCCTAACCCTAGACCGGAACGGAAACCCACCACCAGCCCTACACCTATCCCTACGCCGTAGCCTATTCCTGGCCCGTACTCAGGCACTGACCCTTTCATCAGCACGTAGCCTGACCCTCCCACGTTTCCGTACCCTCACCTGTGCCCTAAGCCTTGCCGTTCCCTAACCCTAACCCTAGCCCGGAACGGAAACCCACCACCAGCCCTAAACCTTACCCCCAAGCCGTAGCCTACTCCTGGTCCATACGCTGGCACTGACCTGTGCGTAAGCACGTAGCCTGAACTTCCCACATTACCGTACCCTCACCTGTGCCCTAAGCCTTGCCGTTCCCTAACCCTAACCCTAGTACGGAACGGAAACACACCACAAGCCCTACACCTAACCCCCAAGCCGTAGCCTACTCCTGGCCGGTACGCTGGCACTGACCCGTGCGTCAGCACGTAGCCTGACCCTCCCACGTTTCCGTACCCTCACCTGTGCCCTAAGACTTGCTGTTCCCTAACACTAAACCTAGCCTGGAACGGAAACCCACCACCAGCCCTACACCTTACTCTATGCCGTAGCCTACACCTGGCCCGTACGCGGGCACTGACCTGTGCTTCAGCACGTAGCCTGACCCTCCCATGTTACCGTACGCTCACCTGTGCCCTAAGCCTTGTCGTTCCCTAACCCTAACCCTAGCCCGGCACGGAATCTCACCACCAGCTCTACAGCTTATCGTATGCCGTAGCCTAGTCCTGGCCCGTACGCTGGCACTGACCCGTGTGTCAGCATGTAGCCTGACCCACCCACGTTTCCGTAACCTCACCTGTGCCCTAAGCATTGCCGTTCCCTAACCCTAACCCTAGCCCGGAACAGAAACCCACCACCAGCCCTACACCTTACCCCAAGCCGTAGCCTATTCCTGGCCCGTACGCAGGCACTGACCCATTCATCAGCACGTAGCCTGACCCTCCCACGTTTCCGTACCCTCATCTGTGCCCTAAGCCTTGCCGTTCCCTAACCCTAACCCTAGCCCGGAACGGAAACCCACCACCAGCCCTACACCTTACCCTACGCCGTAGCATACTCCTGGCCCGTACGCTGGCACTGACCCGTGCGTCAGAACGTAGCCTAACCCTCTCACGTTTCCGAACCCTCACCTGTGCTGTAAGCCTTGCCGTTCCCTAACCCTAACCCTAGACATGAACGGAAACCCACCACCAGCCCTACACCTTACCCCCAAGCCGTAGCCTACTCCTGGCCGGTACGCTGGCACTGACCCGTGCGTCATCACGTAGCCTGACCCTCCCACGTTTCCGTACCCTCACATGTGCCCTAACCTTTGCCGTTCCCTAACCCTAACTGTAGCCCAGAACGGAAACCCACCACCAGCCCTACAACTTACCCCCAAGCCGTAGCCTACTCCTGGTCCATACGCTGGCAGTGACCCGTGCTTTAGAACGTATCCTGACCCTGCCACGTTGCCGTACCCTCACATGTGCCCTAAACCTTGCCGTTCCCTAACCCTAACCCTAGCCCGGAACGGAAAACCACCACAAGCCCTACACCTTACCCCCAAACCGTAGCCTACTCGTGGTCCATACGCTGGCACTGACCTGTGCGTCAGCACGTAGCCTGACCTTCCCACGTTACCGTAATGTCACCTGTGCCCTAAGCCTTCCTGTTCCCTAACACTAACCCTAGTAAGGAACGGAAACCCACCACCAGCCCTACTCCTAACCCCCAAGCCGTAGCCTACTCCTGACCGGTTCGTTGGCACTGTCCCGTGCGTCAGCACGTAGACTGACCCTCCCACGTTTCCGTACCCTCACCTGGGCCCTAAGCCTTGCCTTTCCCTAACCCTAACCCTAGCCCGGAACGGAAACGCACTACCAGCCCTACACCTTGCCCTACGCCGTAGCCTACTCCTGGCACGTACGCTGGCACTGACACATGCGTCAGCACGTAGCCTGACCCTCACACGTTTCCGTACCCTCACCTGTGCCCTAAGACTTGCCGTTCCCTAACCCTAACCCTAGTCCGGAAAGGAAACACACCACCAGTCCTACAGCTTACCCCCAAGCCATAGCCAATTCCTGGCCCGTACGCTGGCACTGACCCGTTCGTCAGCATGTAGCCTGACACTCCAACGTTTCCGTACCCTCACCTGTGCCCTAAGCCTTGCCGTTTCCTAACCCTAACCCTAGCCCAGAACGGAAACCCACCACCAGCCCTACAACTAACCCCCAAGCCGTAGCTTACTCCTGGCCAGTACGCTGGCACTGACCCGTGCATCATCACGTAGCCTGACCCTCCCACGTTTCCGTAACCTCACCTGTGCCCTAAGCCTTGCCATTCCCTAACCCTAACCCTAGCCCGGAACGGAAACCCACCACCAGCCCTACACCTTACCCCCAAGCCGTAGCCTACTCCTGGCCCGTACGCTGGCACAGACCCGTGCGTCAGCACGAAGCCTGACCCTCCCACGTTTGCGGACCCTCACCTGTGCCCTAAGCCTTGCCATTCCCTAACACTAACCCTAGACAGGAACGGAAACCCACCAACAGCCCTACACCTTTCCCTACGCCGTAGCCTATTCCTGGCTCATACGCAGGCACTGACCCTTTCATCAGCAAGTAGCCTGACCCACCCACGTTTCCGTACCCTCACCTGTGCCCTAAGCCTTGCCGTTCACTAACCCTAACCCTAGCCCGGAATGGAAACCCACCACCAGCCCTACACCTTACTCTATGCCGTAGCCTACACCTGGCCCGTACGCGGGCACTGACCTGTGCTTCAGCACGTAGCCTGACCCTCCCATGTTACCGTATGCTCACCTGTGCCCTAAGCCTTGCCGTTCCCTAACCCTAACCCTCGTCCTGAACGGAAACCCACCACCAGACCTACACCTTACTCTATGCCGTAGCCTACACCTGGCCCGTACGCGGGCACTGACCTGTGCTTCAGCACGTAGCCTGATCCTCCCATGTTACCGTACGCTCACCTGTGCCCTAAGCCTTGCCGTTCCCTAACCCTAACCCTAGCCCGGCACGGAATCCCACCACCAGCCGTACACCTTATCGTATGCCGTAGCCTAGTCCTGGCCCGTACGCTGGCACTGACCCTTGCGTCAGCATGTAGCCTGACCCTCCCACGTTTCCGTAACCTCCCCTGTGCCCTAAGCCTTGCCGTTCCCTAACCCTAACCCTAGCCCGGAACAGAAACCCACCACCAGCCCTATACCTTTCCCTACGCCGTAGGTATTCCTGGCCCGTACGCAGGCACTGACCCTTTCATCAGCACGTAGCCTGACCCTCCCACGTTTCCGTACCCTCACCTGTGCCCTAAGCCTTGCCGTTCCCTAACCCTAACCCTAGCCCGGAACGGAAACCCACCCCCAGCCCTAAACCTTACCCCCAAGCCGTAGCCTACTCCTGGTCCATACGCTGGCACTGACCTGTGCGTCAGCACGTAGCCTGAGCTTCCCACATTACCGTACCCTCACCTGTGCCCTAAGCCTTGCCGTTCCCTAACCCTAACCCTAGCACGGAACGGAAACACACCACAAGCCCTACACCTAACCCCCAAGCCGTAGCCTACTCCTGGCCCGTACGCTGGCACTGACCCGTGGGTCAGCACGTAGCCTGACCCTCCCACGTTTCCGTAACCTCACCTGTGCCCTAAGCCTTGCCGTTCCCTAACACTAACCCTAGCCCGTAACGGAAACCCACCACCAGCCCTACACCTAACCCCCAAGCCGTAGGCTACTCCTGGCCGGTTCGCCTGCACTCACCCGTGCATCATCACGTAGCCTGACCCTCCCACGTTTCCGTACCCTCACCTGGGCACTAAGCCTTGCCTATCCCTAACCCTAACCCAAGCCCGGAAGAGAAACGCACTACCAGCCCTACACCTTGCCCTACGCCGCAGCCTACTCCTGGCCCGTACGCTGGCAATGACACGTGCGTCAGCACGTAGCCTGACCCTCACACGTTTCCGTACCCTCACCTGTGTCCTAAGCCTTGCCCTTCCCTAACCCTAACCCTAGTCCGGAACGGAAACACACCACCAGCCCTACAGCTTACCCCTAAGCCATAGCCTATTCCTGGCCCGTACGCTGGCACTGACCCGTGCGTCAGCATGTAGCGTGACCCTCCCACGTTTCCGTACCCTCACCTGTGCCCTAAGCCTTGCCGTTCCCTAAACCTAACCCTAGCCCAGAAGAGAAACCCACCACCAGCCCTACAACTAACCCCCAAGCCATAGCTTACTCCTGGCCAGTACACTGGCACTGACCCGTGCATCATCACGTAGCCTGTCCCTCCCACGTTTCCTTACCCTCACCTGTGCCCTAAGCCTTGCCGTTCCATAACCCTAACCCTAGCCCGGAACGGAAACCCACCACCAGCCCTACACCTTACTCTATGCCGTAGCCTACACCTGGCCCGTACGCGGGCACTGACCTGTGCTTCAGCACGTAGCCTGACCCTCCCACGTTTCCATACCCTCACCTGGGCCCTAAGACTTGCCGTTCCCTAACTCTTACCCTAGCCCGGAACGGAAACCCACCACCAGCCCTATAACTTACCCACAAGCCGTAGCCTACTCCTGGCCCGTACACTGGCACTGACCCGTGCGTCAGCACGTAGCCTGACCCTCCCACTTTTCTGTACCCTTACCTGAGCCCTAAGCCTTGCCGTTCCCTAACCCTAACCCTAGCCCGGAACGGAATCCCACCACCAGCCCTACACCTTACAATATGCCGTAGACTACTCCTGCCCGATACGCTGCCACTGAGCCGTGCATCAGCACATAGCCTGACCCTCCCACGTTTCCGTACCCTCACCTGTGCCCTAAGCCTTGCCGTTCCCTAACCCTAACCGTAGCCCGGAACGAAAACCCACCACCAGCCCTACACCTTACCCCCAAGCCGTAGCCTACTCCTGGCCCGTACGCTGGCACAGACCCGTGCGTCAGCACGAAGCCTGAGCCTCCCACGTTTGTGGACCCTCACCTGTGCCCTAAGCCTTGCCGTTCCCTAACCCTAACCATAGCCCGGAACGGAAACCCACCACCAGCCCTAAAACTTTCCCTACGCCGTAGCCTATTCCTGGCCCGTACGCAGGCACTGACCCTTTCATCAGCACGTAGCCTGACCCTCCCACGTTTCCGTACCCTCACCTGTGCCCTAAGCCTTGCCGTTCCCTAACCCTAACCCTAGCCCAGAACGGAAACCGACCACCAGCCCTACACCTTACCCTATGCTGTAGCCTACACCTGGCCCATATGCGGGCACTGAAGCGTTCGTCAGCACGTAGCCTGACCCTCCCACGTTTCCGTACCCTCACCTCTGCCCTAAGCCTTGCCGTTCTCTATCCCTAACCATAGCCCCAAACAGAAAGCCACCACCAGCCCTAAAACTTAGCCACAGGCCTTAGCCTACTCCTGCACTGTACGCTGGCACTGACCCGTGCGTCAGCACGTAGCCTGACCCTCCCACGTTTCTGTACCCTCACCTGTGCCCTAAGCCTTGCCGTTCCCTAACACTAACCCTAGCCCGGAACGGAAACCCACCACCAGCCCTACACCATACCCTACACCGTAGCCTACTCCTGGCCCGTACGCTGGCACTGAACCGTGCGTCAGCATGTAGCCTGACCCTCTCACGTTTCCGTACCCTCACCTGTGCCGTAAGCCTTGACGTTCCCTAACCCTAACCCTAGCCCGGAACGCAAACCCACCACCAGCCCTACACCTTACCCACAAGCCGTAGCCTACTCCTGGCCCGTACGCTGGCACTGACCCGTGCGTCAGCACGTAGCCTGACCCTCCCACGTTTCCGTACCCTCACCTGTGCCCTAAGCCTTGCCGTTCCCTAACCCTAACCCTAACCCGGAACGGAAACCCACCATCATCCCTAAACCTTTCCCTACTGGGTAGCTTACTCCTCGCCCGTACGCTCGCACTGACCCGTGCGTCAGCATGGAGTTTGACCCTCCCACGTTTCCGTACCCTCACCTGGGCCCTAAGACATGCCATTCCCTAACACTAACCCTAGCCCGGAACGGAAACCCACCACCAGCCCTACACCTTACCCTATGCCGTAGCCTACACCTGGCCCATACGCGGGCACTGACCTGTGCTTCAGCACGTAGCCTGACCCTCCCACGTTTGCAGACCCTCACCTGTACCCTAAGCCTTGCTGTTCCCTAACCCTAACCCTAGTCCGGAACGGAAATCCACCACCAGCCCTAAACTTTTCCCAACGCCGTAGCCTATTCCTGGCTCTTACGCCGGCACTCACCGTTTCATCAGCACGTAGCCTGACCCTCCCACTTTTCCGTACCCTCACCTGTGCCCTAAGCATTGCCGTTCCCTAACCTTAACCCTAGCCCAGAGCGGAAACCCACCATCAGCCCTACACCTTACCCCCAAGCCGTAGCCTACACCTGGCCGGTACGCTGGCACTGACACGTGCGTCAGCACGTAGCCTGACCCTCACACGTTTCCGTACCCTCACCTGTGCCCTAAGCCTTGCCGTTTCCTAACCCTAACCCTAGCCCGGAACAGAAACCCACCAACAGCCCTACCCTCTACCCTACGCCATAGCCTATTCCTGGCCCGTACGCTGGCACTGAGCCGTGTGTCAGCACGTAGCCTGACTTTCCCGCGTTTCCGTACCATCACCTCTGCCCTAAGCCCTGACGTTCCCTAACCCTAACCCTAGCCCGGAACAGAAAACCACCACCAGCCCTACACCTTACCACCACGCCGTAGCCTACTCCTGGCCCATATGCTGGCACTGACACGTGTGTCACCACGTAGCCTGACCCTCCCACGTTTCCGTAACCTCACCTGTGCCCTAAGCCTTGCCGTTCCCTAACCTTAACCCTAGCCCGGAACGGAAACCCACCACCAGCCCTACACCTTACCCTATGCCGTAGCCTACACCTGGCCCGTTCGCGGGCACTGATCTGTGCTTCAGCACGTAGCCTGACCCTCCCATGTTACCGTACACGCCCTTGTGCCCTAAGCCTTGCCGTTCCCTAACCCTAACCCTAGCCCGGAACGGAAACCCACGACCAGCCCTAAACCTTACACACAAGCCGTAGCCTACTCCTGGCCCGTACGCTGGCACTGACCCGTGCGTCAGCCCGTAGCCTGAGCTTCCCACGTTTCGGTAACATCACCTGTGCCCTAAGCCTTGCCGTTCCCTCACCCTCACCCTAGCCAGGAACAGAAAACCATCAGCAGCCCTACACCTTACCCTATGCCGTAGCCTACTCCTGGCACGTACGCTGGCACTGACACGTGCCTCAGCACGTAGCCTGACCCTCACACGTTTCCGTACACTCACCTGTGCCCTAAGCCTTGCCGTTCACTAACCCTAAACCTAGTCCGGAACGGAAACCCACCACCAGCCCTACAGCTTACCCCCAAGCCATAGCCTATTTCTGGCCCGTACGCTGGCACTGACCCGTGCGTCAGCATGTAGCCTGACCCTCCCACGTTTCCGTAACCTCACCTGTGCCCTAAGCCTTGCCGTTCCCTAACCCTAAACCTAGCGCGGAACGGAAACCCACCACCAGCCCTACACCTAACCCCCAAGCCGTAGCTTACTCCTGGCCAGTACGCTGGCACTGACCCGTGCATCATCACGTAGCCTGATGCTCCCACGTTTCCGTACCCTCACCTGTGCCCTAAGCCTTGCCGTTCCCTAAACCTAACCGTAGCCCAGAACGGAAACCCACCACCAGCCCTACACCTTACCCCCAAGCCGTAGCCTACTCCTGGCCCGTACGCTGGCACAGACCCGTGCGTCAGCACGAAGCCTGACACTCCCACGTTTGTGGACCCTCACCTGTGCCCTAAGCCTTGCCGTTCCCTAACGCTAAGCCTAGCCCGGAACGGAAACCCACCACCAGCCCTACAACTTACCCCAAAGCCGTAGCCTATTCCTGGACCTTATGCTGGCACTGACCCGTGCGTCAGCACATAGCCTGACCCTCCCACGTTTGCGGACCATCACCTGTGCCCTAAGCCTTGCCATTCCCTAACCCTAACCCTAGCCCGGAACGGAAACCCACCACCAGCCCTAAAACTTACCCCGAAGCCGTAGCCTACTCCTGGTCCATACGCTGGCAATGACCTGTGCGTCAGCACGTAGCCTGAACTTCCCACATTACCGTACCCTCACCTGTGCCCTAAGCCTTGCCGTTCACTAACCCTAATACGGAACGGAAACACACCACAAGCCCTAAACCTAACCCCCAAGCCGTAGCCTACTCCTGGCCCGTACGCTGGCACTGACCCGTGCGTCAGCATGTAGCCTGACCCTCCCACGTTTCCGTACACTCACCTGTGCCCTAAGACTTGCTGTTCCCTAACACTAACCCTAGCCTGGAACGGAAACACACCATCAGCCCTACACCTAACCACCAAGCCGAAGCCTACTCCTGGGCGGTACGCTGGCACTGACACGTGCGTCAGCACGTAGCCTGACCCTCCCACGTTTCCTTACCCTCACCTGTGCCCTAAGCCTTGCCGTTCCCTAACCCTAACCCTAGCCCGGAATGGAAACCCACCACTAGCCCTAAACCTTTCCCTACGCCGTAGCCTAAACCTGGCCTGTACGCTGGCACTGACCCATGCGTCAGCACGTAGTCTGACCCTCCCACGTTTCCGTACCCTCACCTGGGCCCTAAGCCTTGCCGTTTCCTAACCCTAACCCTAGCCCATGAACGGAAACCCACCACCAGCCCTACAACTTACCCTAAACCGTAGCCTACTCCTGGCCCATACGCTGGCACTGACCCGTGCGTCAGCACGTAGCCTAACCCTCTCACGTTTCCGTACCCTCACCTGGCTGTAAGCCTTGCCGTTCCCTAACCCTAACCCTAGGCCGGAACGGAAACCCACCACCAGCCCTACACCTTTCCATACGCCGTAACCTATTCCTGGCCCGTACGCAGCCACTGACCCTTTCATCAGCACTTAGGCAGACACTCCCACGTTTCCGCACCCTCATCTGTGCCCTAAGGCTTGCCGGTCCGTAACCCTAACCCTATTCCGGAATGGAAACCCTCCACCAGCCCTGAAACTTACCCACAAGCCGTAGACTACTCTTGGCCCGTACGCTGGCACTGACCCGTGCGTCAGCACGTAGCCTGACCCTCCCACGTTTCCGTACCATCACCTGTGCCCGAAGCCTTGCTGTTCCCTCACCCTCACCCTAGCCAGGAACAGAAACCCATCAGCAGTCCTACACCTTACCCTACGCCGTAGTCTACTCCTGGCACGTACGCTGGCAGTGACACGTGCGTCAGCACGTAGCCTGACCCTCACACGTTTCCGTACCCTCACCTGTGCCCTAAGCCTTGCCGTTCCCTAACCCTAACCCTAGCCCGGAGCGAAAACCCACCACCAGCCCTACACCTTACCCCTAAGCCATAGCCTATTCCTGGCACGTACGCTGGCACTGACCCGTGCGTCAGCATGTAGCCTGACCCTCCCACGTTTCCGTACGCTCACCTGTGCCCTAAGCCTTGACGTTCCCTAACCCTAACCCTAGCCCGGAACGCAAACCCACCACCAGCCCTACACCTTACCCACAAGCCGTAGCCTACTCCTGGCCCGTACGCTGGCACTGACCCGTGCGTCAGCACGTAGCCTGACCCTCCCACGTTTCCGTACCCTCACCTGTGCCCTAAGCCTTGCCGTTCCCTAACCCTAACCCTAACCCGGAACGGAAACCCACCATCATCCCTAAACCTTTCCCTACTGGGTAGCTTACTCCTCGCCCGTACGCTCGCACTGACCCGTGCGTCAGCATGGAGTTTGACCCTCCCACGTTTCCGTACCCTCACCTGGGCCCTAAGACATGCCATTCCCTAACACTAACCCTAGCCCGGAACGGAAACCCACCACCAGCCCTACACCTTACCCTATGCCGTAGCCTACACCTGGCCCATACGCGGGCACTGACCTGTGCTTCAGCACGTAGCCTGACCCTCCCACGTTTGCGGACCCTCACCTGTACCCTAAGCCTTGCTGTTCCCTAACCCTAACCCTAGTCCGGAACGGAAATCCACCACCAGCCCTAAACTTTTCCCAACGCCGTAGCCTATTCCTGGCTCTTACGCCGGCACTCACCGTTTCATCAGCACGTAGCCTGACCCTCCCACTTTTCCGTACCCTCACCTGTGCCCTAAGAATTGCCGTTCCCTAACCTTAACCCTAGCCCAGAGCGGAAATCCACCATCAGCCCTACAACTTACCCCCAAGCCGTAGCCTACACCTGGCCGGTACGCTGGCACTGACACGTGCGTCAGCACGTAGCCTGACCCTCCCACGTTTGCGGACCATCACCTGTGCCCTAAGCCTTGCCGTTCCCTAAGCCTAACCCTAGCCCGGAAAAGAAACACACCACCAGCCCTACACCTAACCCCCAAGCCGTAGCTTACTCCTGGCCAGTACGCTGGCACTGAACCGTGCATCATCACATAGCCTGACCCTCCCACGTTTCCGTACCCTCACCTGTGCCCTAAGCCTTGCCGTTCCCTAACCCTAACCCTACCCCGGAACGGAAACACACCACCAGACCTACAACTTACCCCAAAGCCGTAGCCTATTCCTGGACCTTATGCTGGCACTGACCCGTGCGTCAGCACGTAGCCTGACCCTCCCACGTTTGCGGACCATCACCTGTGCCCTAAGCCTTGCCATTCCCTAACCCTAACCCTAGCCCGGAACGGAAACCCACCACCAGCCCTACACCATTCCCTATGCCGTAGCCTATTCCTGGCCCGTAGGCAGGCACTGACCCTTTCATCAGCACGTAGCCTGACCCTCCCACGTTTCCGTACCCTCACCTGTGCCCTAAGCCTTGCCGTTCCCTAACCCTAACCCTAGCCCTGAACGGAAACCCACCACCAGCCCTAAAACTTACCCCCAAGCCGTAGCCTACTCCTGGTCCATACGCTGGCAATGACCTGTGCGTCCGCACGTAGCCTGAACTTCCCACATTACCGTACCCTCACCTGTGCCCTAAGCCTTGCCGTTCCCTAACCCTAACACTAGCCTGGAATGGAAACACACCATCAGCCCTACAACTAACAACCAAGCCGTAGCCTACTCCTGGCCCATACGCTGGCACTGACCCGTGCGTCAGCACGTAGCCTGACCCTCCCACGTTTCCGTACCCTCACCTGTGCCCTAAGACTTGCTGTTCCTTAACACTAACACTAGCCTGGAATGGAAACACACCATCAGCCCTACACCTAAGCACCAAGCCGTAGCCTACTCCTGGCCGGTACGCTGGCACTGACCCATGCGTAAGCACGTAGCCTCACCCTCCCACGTGTCCGTACCCTCACCTGTGCCCTAAGCCTTGCCGTTCCCTAACCCTAACCCTAGTCCGGAGCGGAAACCCACCACCAGCCCTACAGCTTACCCCCAAGCCATAGCCTATTCCTGGCCCGTACGCTGGCACTGATCCGTGCGTCAGCATGTAGCCTGACCCTCCCTCGTTTCCGTACCCTCACCTGTTCCCTAAGCCTTGCCGTTCCCTTACCCTAACCCTTGCCCGGAACGGAAACACACCACCAGCCCTACAACTTACCCCCAAGCCGTAGCCTACTCCTGGCCCGTTCGGTGGCAGTAACCCTAGCATCAGCAAGTAGCCTGACCCTCCCAAGTTTCTGTACCCTCACCCGTGCCCTAAGACTTGCCGTTCCGTAACCCTAACCCTAGCCCAGAACGGAAACCCACCACCAGCCCTACACCTTACCCCCATGCAGTAGCGTACTCATGGCCCATATGCTGGCACTGACCCGTGCGTCAGCACGTAGCGTGACCCTCCCACGTTTCCGTACCCTCACCTGTGCCCTAAGCCTTGCCGTTCCCTAACCCTAACCCTAGCCCGGAACGGAAACCCACCACTAGCCCTACACATTACCCTATGCTGTAGCCTACACATGGCCCATACGCGGGCACTGACCCATGCGTCAGCACGTAGCCTGTCCCTCCCACGTTTCCGTACCCTCACCTGTACCCTAAGCCTTGCCGTTCCCTAACCCTAACCCTAGACTGGAACGGAAAGCCACCACCATCCCTAAAACTTAGCCACAAGCCGTAGCCTACTCCTGGCCCGTACGCTGGCACTGATCCGTGCGTCAGCACGTAGCCTGACTCTCCCACTTTTCCGTACCCTCACCTGTGCCCTAAGCCTTGCCGTTCCCTAACCCTAACCCTAGCCCAGAACGGAAACCCACCACCCGCCCTACACCTTACCCTATGACGTAGCCTACTCCTTGCCCGTACCCTGGCACTGACCCGTGCTTCAGCACATAGCCATACCCTCCCACGTTTCCGTACCCTCACATGTGCCCTAAGCCTTGCCATTCCCTAAAAGTAACCGTAGTGCGGAAAGAAAACCCACCACCAGCCCTACACCTTACACTACGCCGTAGCCTACTCCTGGCCCATACGCTGGCACTGACCCGTGCGTCAGCACGTAGCCTGACCCTCCCACGTTTCCGTACCCTCACCTGTGCCCTAAGCCTTGCCGTTCCCTAACCCTAACCCTAACCCGGAACGGAAACCCACCACCATCCCTAAACCTTTCCCTACTGGGTAGCCTACTCCTCGCCCGTACGCTCGCACTGACCCGTGCGTCTGCATGTAGTTTGACCCTCCCACGTTTCCGCACCCTCACCTGGGCCCTAAGCCTTGCCATTCCCTAACACTAACCTTAGCCCGGAAGGGAAACCCACCACCAGCCCTACACATTACCCTATGCCGTAGCCTACACCTGGCCCATACGCGGGCACTGACTTGTGCTTCAGCACATAGCCTGACCCTCCCACGTTTCCGTACCATCACCTCTGCCCTAAGCTTTGCCGTTCCCTAACCCTAACTGTAGCCCGTAACGGAAACCCACCACCAGCCCTACAATTTACCCCCAAGCCGTAGCCTACTCCTGGTCCATACGCTGGCACTGACCCGTGCTTCAGAATGTATCCTGACCCTGCCACGTTGCCGTACCCTCACATGTGCCCTAAACCTTGCCGTTCCCTAACCGTAACACTAGCCCGGAACGGAAACCCACCACAAGCCCTACACCTTACCCCCAAGCCGTAGCCTACTCGTGGTCCATACGCTGGCACTGACCTCTGCGTCAGCATGTAGCCTGACCTTCCCACGTTACCGTAACGTCACCTGTGCCCTAAGCCTTGCCGTTCCCTAACCGTAACCCTAGTACGGGACAGAAACACACCACAAGCCCTAAACATTAACCCCAAGCTGAAGCCTACTGCTGGCCCGTACGCTGGCACTGACACGTGCGTCAGCATGTAGCCTGAACCTCCCACGTTTCCGTACCATCACCTGGGCCCTAAGCCTTGCAGTTCCCTAACCCTAACCCTAGCCCGGAACGGAAAACCACGACCAGCCCTAAACCATACCCTACGCCATACCCTACTCCTGGCCCATACGCTGGCACTGACCCGTGAATCAGCACGTAGCCTGACCCTCCCACGTTTCCGTACCCTCACCAGTGTCCTAAGCCTTGCAGTTCCCTCACCCTAACCCTAGCCCGGAACGGAAACCCACCACCAGCCCTATATCTAACCCTGTGCCGTAGCCTACACCTGTCCCGTACGCTGGCACTGACCTGTGCGTCAGCACGAAGCCTGACCTTCCCACATTTCCGCACCCTCATCTGTGCCCTAAGCCTTGACGTTCCCTAACACTAACCCTAACCCGGAACGGAAACCCACCAACAGCCCTACAACTTACCCCCTAGCCGTAGCCTATTCCTGTCCCGTACGCTGGCACTGAACCGTGCGTCAGCACATAGCCTGACCCTCCCACGTTTCCGTACCCTCACCTGTGCCCTAAGCCTTGCGGTTCCCTAACTCTAACCCTAGCCCGGAACGGAAACCCACCACCAGCCCTACACCTTACCCTACACCGTAGCCTACTCCGGGCCCGTACGCTGGCACTGACCCGTGCGTCAGCACGTAGCCTGACCCTCCCACGTTTCCGGAGCCTCACCTGTGCCCTAAGACTTGACGTTCCCCAACTCTAACCATAGCCCGGAACGGAAACACACCACCAGCCCTACACCTTACCCCCAAGCCATAGCCTACTCCTGGCCCGTACGCTGGCACTGATGCGTGCGTCACCACGTAGCAATGAAACTCCCACGTTTCCGTACCCTCAAGTGTGCCCTAAGCCTTGCGGTTCCCTAACCCTAACCCTAGCCCAGAAGGGAAACCCACCACCAACCCTACACCTTACCTTACGCCGTAGCCTACTCCTGGCCCGTACGCTGGCACTGACCCGTGCATCAGCACGGAGCCTGACCTTCCCACGTTTCCGTATCCTCACGTGGGCCCTAAGCCTTGCCGTTCCCTAACCCTAACCCTAGCCCGGAACGAAAACCAACCACCAGCCTTACAACTTACCCCCAAGCCTTAGCCTACTCCTTGCCCATACGCTGGCACTGACCCATGCGTCAGCACGTAGCCTGACCCTCCCACGTTTCCATATCATCACCTGTGCCCTAAGCCTTGCCGTTCCCTAACCCTAACCCTAACCCTGAATGGAAACACACC
This sequence comes from Mesoplodon mirus, assembly GCF_964341445.2. Classification (NCBI taxonomy): domain Eukaryota; kingdom Metazoa; phylum Chordata; class Mammalia; order Artiodactyla; family Ziphiidae; genus Mesoplodon; species Mesoplodon mirus. The sequence continues at coordinate 3,673,198 of NW_028295810.1, forward strand.
ACCAGCCCTATACCTAACCCCCAAGCCGTAGCCTACGCCTGGCCCGTACGCGGGCACTGACATGTGCTTCAGCACATAGCCTGACACTCCCATGTTACTCTACCCTCACTTGTGCCCTAAGCCTTGCCGTTCCCTTATCCTAACCCTAGCCCCGAACGGAAACCCACCACCAGCCCTACACTCTACCCTATGCTGTAGCCAACTCCTGGCCCGTACGCTGGCACTGAGCCGTGCGTCAGCACTTAGCCTGACCCTCCCACGTTTCCGTACCATCACCTGTGTCCTAAGCCTTGCCGTTCCTTAACCCTAACCCTAGCCCATCACAGAAACCCACCACCAGCCCTACACCTTACACTACGCCGTAGCCTAATCCTGGCCCATACGCTGGCACTGACCCGTGCGTCAGCACGTAGCCGGACCCTCACTCGTTTCCGTACACTCACCTGTGCCCTAAGCCTTGCCGTTCCCTAACCCTAACCCTAGTCCGGAACGGAAAACCACCACCAGCCCTACAGCTTACCCCAAAGCCATAGCCTACTCGTGACCCATACGCTGGCACTGACCGGTGTGTCAGCATATAGCCTGACGAGGCACACCAGGGGAGGGCGGGCCGGCAGGGTAAGGCTACCCAGGTCAGCTAATCCACAACCCTCAGGAAATCACATTGGTGAAAATGGACCTCGCTAAGGCAGAAGAGAAGCCAAGGGAAAAAAGGACACGGTGCCATTTGCAGCACCGTAGATGAGTCTAGAAGTAATCACGTGACTTGTAGTAAGTCAGAAAGTGAAAGACACATATCATATCATATCACTTATAGGTGTTACCTAAAAATGGATACCAGGGCAGATATTTCCACGGAGAAGGGCAATCACAGATTCATTAAACAAACTTATGGTTCACCAATGGAAAGGTGTGAGGATTGGTTTCATTACGATATCGGCGTTAACACACATATACAAACACAGGTGACATATATAATCACCAAAGACCTACAGAATACCAAGAGAGGACTACTCAACATTCTGTCATAACGTACATGGGAAAAGGATCCCAGGAAGAACAGACATCTGTATATGTGTAAAAGAACCACATCTTCCACACCTACAACAAGCCAAACATTGTAATCAAACTTCCTGTAATAAAAAATAAAAAATTAAATTAAAAACACAAACAAGAAGTAGTGAGACAAACATGAGGGGCTTTCTACTGGCACATTCCATTCTAAATTCCAATCTAGAACACCACTTCCACTGAGGCTCTCTTGCCCTAGTAACCAGTATTGGTAAGGGAGAACTGCTGCCACCTTGTGGCCGTTTCACACAACAGCAGCTTTAATCCCAGCACTAATGGTCAGTTGATATTCAGAATCATTGCAGGCCTGTAAATGACACCTGCCCTGAAAACAAATCCTGGGGTCACATATCGACCAAAAAATTCAAAGGACGTCCATATTTCAAAACGACCGTTTCAAAAGGCATATTTTACGCACATTAGTGTTCTGCTTCTTTTCCTTTCTTTCCTTTTTTTTAAAAAACACGGGAATGGAAAAAGGCATCCCTCAGAATGGGCGAAAATCGTTGCAGACGAATCAATGGACAGAGGTATAATCTCCAATATATATAAACAGCACATGCAGCTTAATATTAAAAAAAACAAACAACCCAATACAAAAATGGGCAGAAGATCTAAAGAGACGTTTCTTCAAAGGAGACACAGAGATGGCCAAGACGCACATGAAAAGCTGCTCAACAGCACTAATTATTAGAGAAATGCAAATCAAAACTACAATGAGGTATCACCTCACACCTGTTAGAATCGGCATCATCAGAAAATCTACAAACAACAAATTCTGGGGAGGGTGTGGACAAAAGAAGCCCTCTTCCACTATTGGTGGGAATGTAACTTGATACAGTCACTATGGAGAACAGTATGGAGTTTCCTTAAAAAAACTAGAAATAGAATTACCATCTGATCCAGCAATCCCACTTCTGGTCATATACCCAGAGAAAACCTTATTTCAAAAAGGCACATTCACCACAATGTTCATTGCAGCACTATTTACAATAGCCAGGTAATGGAAGCAACCTAAATGCCCACAGACAGATGAATGGATAAAGATGTGGTACATATATAAAATGGAATATTACTCGGCCATAAAAAGGAATGAAACTGGGTCATTTGTAGAGACATCGATGGATCGAGAGACTGTCATACAGAATGAAGTAAGTCAGAAAGAGGAAAACAAATATTGTATATAAATGCATATATGTGGAGCCTAAAAAATGGTACAGATGAACTGGTTTGCAGGGAAGAAATAGAGACACAGAGGTAGAAAACAAACGTATGGACAACAAGTGTGGGAAGCCATGGGGTGGTGGTGGTGGGATGAGTTGGGAGATTGGGATTGACCTGAATACATATATATGCATAAAATACATAACAAATAATAACGTGCTGTATAAAAAAAATAAATAAAATTATATTTCAAAATTTAAAAAAAATAGAATTTAACAATAAAACAGAAAAAATTCTTCCCGTCACACAGATGTATTTATAGGAATGAATTATTTCCATGCTTATATCTATAAATACATAAAAGAGGAATAAAATCTAACTTGAACCATAAAAGAAAAAAAAACCTGAACCCACGAGTTATACAGAGGAAAACCCTATCAGGGCACAATTGCTCCAGCGGTAAAGAATTCTGAAAATGGTCAGAGGTGGGGAACCATCTCCCATACAGTCAGCAACCCACCCCCCACGCAAGGAGCGTCCTCATTGCAAAGCTGGGGGACCGTGCCAAGGCATCTGTGAGTAAACGTGAGCTGAGCCCCAGGCCAGCTGCTGCTGAACGGTTCCCAACCTTTCCAGGTAAAACACCTGAATATGTACAAGGGCTTGAAAGCCTAGAGGAAGGACCGTGGAGCCACACCAGTGACAGCACGCAGGCCAACTTGGTGCCTGCAGGCCAGCCAGGGTGGTCCTGGCACCGGGCGCTCCTCCAGAAGCTTTCCATTGCCCTGCCTGTGATACCCCTCCTGTCCCGGCCCCCACTGCTTTTTTCCTTCCTCATCTCTGTCCGGAGAGAAATTCCAGCGGAAGGTATGGGTGACACAACCTCTTCTTTACAGGCGGCAGCCTGGCAACTCCTGCAGAAAGGCCAGCAGAACCCCACTCACACCGGGCCACCCACAAAGCTGTGGCACCTCTCTCCCTCCCACCAGCACAGCCCGGAGACTGCTGATGGGGCAGAGAATATGGAGTCAGGCACAGCTTCAGGGGCTATTGCTGCCTGCAGCGCTCTTTATATTGACCTCAACGAGGCACACCTGGGGAGGGCGGGCCGGCAGGGTAAGGCTGCCCAGGTCAGCTAATCCACAACCCTCAGGGAATCACATTTTTGAAAATGGACCTCGCTAAGGCAGAAGAGGAGCCAAGGAAAAAAAGGACACAATGCCATTTGCAGCCCCGTAGATGAGTCTAGAAGTAATCACGTGACTTGTAGTAAGTCAGAAAGTGAAAGACACATATCATATCATATAACTTATAGGTGTTACCTAAAAATGGATACCAGGGCAGATATTTCCACGGAGAAGGGCAATCACAGATTCATTAAACAATCTTATGGTTCACCAATGGAAAGGTGTGAGGATTGGTTTCATTATGATATCGGCGTTAACACACAAATACAAACACAGGTGACATATATAATCACCAAAGAACTACAGAATACCAAGAGAGGACTACTTAACTCTGTCATAACATACATGGGAAAAGGATCCCAGGAAGAACAGACATCTGTATATGTGTAAAAGAACCACATCTTCCACACCTACAACAAGCCAAACATTGTAATCAAACTTGCTGTAATAAAAAATATAAAAAATTCAATTAAAAACACGAACAAGAAGTAGTGAGACAAACTTGAGGGGCTTTCTCCTGGCACATTCCATTCTAAATTCCAATCTAGAACACCACTTCCACTGAGGCTCTCTTGCCCTAGTAACCAGATTTGGTAAGGGAGAACTGCTGCCACCTTGTGGCCGTTTCACACAACAGCAGCTTTAATCCCAACGCTAATGGTCAGTTGATATTCAAAATCATTGCAGGCCTGTAAATGACACCTGCCCTGAAAACATATCCTGGTGTCACATATCGACCAAAAAATTCAAAGGACGTCCATATTTCAAAACGACCGTTTCAAAAGGCATATTTTACGCACATTAGTGTTCTGCTTCTTTTCCTTTCTTTCCTTTTTTTGTTAAAAAACACGGGAATGGAAAAAGGCATCCCTCAGAATGGGCGAAAATCGTTGCAAACGAATCAATGGACAGAGGTTTAATCTCCAATATATATAAACAGCTCATGCAGCTTAATATTAAAAAAACAAACAACCCAATACAAAAATGGGCAGAAGATCTAAAGAGACGTTTCTTCAAAGGAGACACAGAGATGGCCAAGACGCACATGAAAAGCTGCTCAACAGCACTAATTATTAGAGAAATGCAAATCAAAACTACAATGAGGTATCCCCTCACACCTGTTAGAATCAGCATCATCAGAAAATCTACAAACAACCAATTCTGGGGAGGGTGTGGACAAAAGCAGCCCTCTTCCACAATTGGTGGGAATGTAAATTGATACAGTCACTATGGAGAACAGTGTGGAATTTCCTTAAAAAAACTAGAAATAGAATTAACATCTGATCCAGCAATCCCACTTCTGGGCATATACCCAGAGAAAACCGTATTTCAAAAAGGCACATTCACCACAATGTTCGTTGCAGCACTATTTACAATAGCCAGGTAATGGAAGCAACCTAAATGCCCACAGACAGATGAATGGATAAAGATGTGGTACATATATAAAATGGAATATGACTCGGCCATAAAAAGGAATGAAACTGGGTCATTTGTAGAGACATCGATGGATCGAGAGACTGTCATACAGAATGAAGTAAGTCAGAAAGCGGAAAACAAATATTGTATATTAATGCATAAATGTGGAACCTAAAAAAATGGTACAGATGAACTGGTTGGCAGGGAAGAAATAGAGACACAGAGGTAGAGAACAAACGTATGGACACAAAGTGTGGGAAACCATGGGGTGGTGGTGGTGTGATGAGTTGGGAGATTGCGATTGACCTGTATACATGTATATGCATAAAATACATAACTAATAAAAACCTGCTGTATAAAAACATAAATAAAATTATCTTTAAAATTTAAAAAAAAATAGAATTTAACAATAAAACAGAAAAAAGTTCTTCTGTCACACAGATGTATTTATAGGAATGAATTATTTCAATGCTTATATCTATAAATACATAAAAGAGGAATAAAATATATCTTGAACCATAAAAGAAAAAAAAAAACCTGAACTCATGAGTTTTGCAGAGGAAAACCCTATCTGGGCACTTGCTCCAGCGGTAAACAATTCTGAAATTGGTCAGAGGTGGGGAACCATCTCTCATACAGCCAGCAAAACACCCCCCACGCAAGGAGAGTCCTCATTGCAAAGCTGGGGGACCGTGCCGAGGCATCTGTGAGTAAACGTGAGCTGAGCCCCAGGCCAGCTGCTGCTGAACTGTTCCCAACCTTTCCAGGTAAAACACCTGAATATGTACAAGGGCTTTAAAGCCTAGAGGAAGGACTGTGGAGCCACACCAGTGACAGCACGCAGGGCAACTTGGTGACTGCAGGCCAGCCAGTGTGGTCCTGGACCCTGGCGCTCTTCAAGAAGCTTTCCATTGCCCTGCCTGAGATACCCCTCCTGTCCCGGCCCCCACTGCTTTTTTCCTTCCTCACCTCTGTCCGGAGAGAAATTCCATCTGAAGGTATGGGTGACACATCCTCTTCTTTACAGGCGGCAGCCTGGCATCTCCTGCAGAAAGGCCAGCAGAACCCCACTCACACCGGGCCACCCACAAAGCTGTGGCCCCTCACTCCCTCCCACCAGCCCAACCCCGAGACTGCTCACGAGGCAGAGAATATGGAGTCAGGCACAGCTTCAGGGGCTATTGCTGCCTGGAGCGCAGTTTATATTGACCTCAACGAGGCACACCTGGGGAGGGCGGGCCGGCAGGGTAAGGCTGCCCAGGTCAGCTAATCCACAACCCTCAGGGAATCACATTGTTGAAAATGGACCCCGCTAAGGCAGAAGAGAAGCCAAGGGAAACAAGGACACAATGCCATTTGCAGCACCGTAGATGAGTCTAGAAGTAATCACGTGACTTGTAGTAAGTCAGAAAGTGAAAGACACATATCATATCATATCACTTATAGGTGTTACCTAAAAATGGATACCAGGGCAGATATTTCCACGGAGAAGGGCAATCACAGATTCATTAAACAAACGTATGGTTCACCAATGGAAAGGTGTGAGGATTGGTTTCATTACGATATCGGGGTTAACAGACATATACAAACACAGGTGACATATATAATCACCAAAGACCTACAGAATACCAAGAGAGGAGTACTCAACATTCTGTCATAACGTACATGGGAAAAGGATCCCAGGAAGAACAGACATCTGTATATGTGTAAAAGAACCACATCTTCCACACCTACAACAAGCCAAACATTGTAATCAAACTTGCTGTAATAAAAAATAAAAAAAAATTAAATTAAAAACACGAACAAGAAGTAGTGAGACAAACGTGAGGGGCTTTCTCCTGGCACATTCCATTCTAAACTCTAATCTAGAACACCAATTCCACTGAGGCTCTCTTGCTCTAGTAACCAGATTTGGTAAGGGTGAACTGCTGCCACCTTGTGGCCGTTTCACAAAACAGCAGCTTTAATCCCAACGCTAATGGTCAGTTGATATTCAAAATCATTGCAGGCCTGTAAATGACACCTGCCCTGAAAACAAATCCTGGGGTCACATATCGACCAAAAAATTCAAAGGACGTCCATATTTCAAAACGACCGTTTCAAAAGGCATATTTTACGCACATTAGTGTTCTGCTTCTTTTCCTTTGTTTCCTTTTTTGTTAAAAAACACGGGAATGGAAAAAGGCATCCCTCAGAATGGGCGAAAATCGTTGCAGACGAATCAATGGACAGAGGTTTAATCTCCAATATATATAAACAGCTCATGCAGCTTAATATTAAAAAAACAAACAACCCAAAAAAATGGGCAGAAGATCTAAAGAGACGTTTCTTCAAAGGAGACACAGAGATGGCCAAGACCCACATGAAAAGCTGCTCAACAGCACTAATTATCAGAGAAATGCAAATCAAAACTACAATGAGGTATCACCTCACACCTGTTAGAATCGGCATCATCAGAAAATCTACAAACAACCAATTCTGGGGAGGGTGTGGACAAAAGGAGCCCTCTTCCACTATTGGTGGGAATGTAAATTGATACAGTCACTATGTAGAACAGTATGGAGTTTCCTTAAAAAAAATTAGAAATAGAATTACCATCTGATCCAGCAATCGCACTTCTGGGCATATACCCAGAGAAAACCGTATTTCAAAAAGGCACATTCACCACAATGTTCGTTGCAGCACTATTTACAATAGCCAGGTAATGGAAGCAACCTAAATGCCCACAGACAGATGAATGGATAAAGATGTGGTACATATATAAAATGGAATATGACTCGGCCATAAAAAGGAATGAAACTGTGTCATTTGTAGAGACATCGATGGATCGAGAGACTGTCATACAGAATGAAGTAAGTCAGAAAGAGGAAAACAAATATTGTATATTAATGCATATATGTGGAGCCTAAAAATGGTACAGATGAACTGGTTTGCAGGGAAGAAATAGAGACATAGAGGTAGAGAACAAACGTATGGACACCAAGTGTGGGAAGCCATAGGGTGGTGGTGGTGGGATGAGTTGGGAGTTTGGGATTGACCTGTATACATGTATATGCATAAAATACATAACTAATAATAAAGTGCTGTATAAAAAAATAAATAAAATTAAATTTCAAAATTTTAAAAAATAAAATTTAAAAATAAAACAGAAAAAAGTTCTTCCCGTCACACAGATGTATTTATAGGAATGAATTATTTCCATGCTTATATCTATAAATACATAAAAGAGGAATAAAATCTAACTTGAACGATAAAAGAAGAAAAAAGTGAACCCACGAGTTATACAGAGGAAAACCCTATCACGGCACTTGCTCCAGCAGTAAACAATTCTGAAATTGGTCAGAGGTGGGGAACCCTCTCCCATACAGCCAGCAACCCACCCCCCACGCAAGGAGCGTCCTCATTGCAAAGCTGGGGGAGGGTGCCGAGGCATCTGTGAGTAAACGTGAGTTGAGCCCCAGGACAGCTGCTGCTGAACTGTCCCCACCCTTTCCAGGTAAATCACCTGAATATGTACAAGGTCTTGAAACCCAAGAGGAAGGACTGTGGAGCCACACCAGCGACAGCAGGCAGGCCAACTTGGTGCCTGCAGGCCAGCCATGGTGGTCCTGGACCCTGGCGCTCTTTCAGAAGCTTTCCATTGCCCTTCCTGAGATACCCCTCCTGTCCCGGCCCCCACTGCTTTTTTCCTTCCTCACCTCTGTCCGGAGAGTAATTCCAGCGGAAGGTATGGGTGACACATCCTCTTCTTTACAGGTGGCAGCCTGGCAACTCCTGCAGAAAGGCCAGCAGGACCCCACTCACACCGGGCCACCCACAAAGCTGTGGCCCCTCACTCCCTCCCACCAGCACAGCCCCGAGGCTGCTGATGGGGCAGAGAATATGGAGTCAGGCACAGCTTCAGGGGCTATTGCTGCCTGGAGCTCTGTTTATATTGACCTCAACGAGGCACAGCTGGGGAGGGCGGGCCGGCAGGGTAAGGCTGCCCAGGTCAGCTAATCCACAACCCTCAGTGAATCACATTGTTGAAAATGGACCCCGCTAAGGCAAAAGAGATGCCAAGGAAAAAAAGGACACAATGCCATTTGCCGCACCGTAAATGAGTCTAAAAGTAATCACGTGACTTGTAGTAAGTCAGAAAGTGAAAGACACATATCATATCATATCACTTATAGGTGTTACCTAAAAATGGATACCAGGGAAGATATTTCCAAGGAGAAGGGCAATCACAGATTCATTAAACAAACTTATGGTTCACCAATGGAAAGGTGTGAGGATTGGTTTCATTACGATATCGGGGTTAACAGACATATACAAACACAGGTGACATATATAATCACCAAAGACCTACAGAATACCAAGAGAGAACTACTCAACATTCTGTCATAACGGACATGGGAAAAGGATCCCAGGAAGATCAGTCATCTGTATATGTGTAAAAGAACCACATCTTCCACACCTACAAGAAGCCAAACATTGTAATCAAACTTGCTGTAATAAAAAATAAAAAAATTAAATTAAAAACACGAACAAGATGTAGTGAGACAAACGTGAGGGGCTTTCTCCTGGCACATTCCATTCTAAACTCCAATCTAGAACACCACTTCCACTGAGGCTCTCTTGCCCTAGTAACCAGATTTGGTAAGGGTGAACTGCTGCCACCTTGTGGCCGTTTCACACAACAGCAGCTTTAATCCCAACGCTAATGGTCAGTTGATATTCAAAATCATTGCAGGCCTGTAAATGACACCTGCCCTGAAAACAAATCCTGGGGTCACATATCGACCAAAAAATTCAAAGGACGTCCATATTTCAAAACGACAGTTTCAACTGGCATATTTTACGCATATTAGTGTTCTGCTTCTTTTCCTTTCTTTCCTTTTTTGTTAGAAAACACGGGAATGGAAAAAGGCATCCCTCAGAATGGGCGAAAATCGTTGCAGACTAATCAATGGACAGAGGTTTAATCTCCTATATATATAAACAGCTCATGCAGCTTAATATTAAAAAAACAAACAACCCCAAAAAATGGGCAGAAGATCTAAAGAGACGTTTCTTCAAAGGAGACACAGAGATAGCCAAGACGCACATGAAAAGCTGCTCAACAGCACTAATTATTAGAGAAATGCAAATCAAAACTACAATGAGGTATCACCTCACACCTGTTAGAATCAGCATCATCAGAAAATCTACAAACAACCAATTCTGGGGAGGGTGTGGACAAAAGGAGCCCTCTTCCACTATTGGTGGGAATGTAAATTGATACAGTCACTATGGAGAACAGTATGGAGTTTCCTTAAAATATTAGAAATAGAATTACCATCTGATCCAGCAATCCCACTTCTGGGCATATACCCAGAGAAAACCGTATTTCAAAAAGGCACATTCACCACAATGTTCGTTGCAGCACTATTTACAATAGCCAGGTAATGGAAGCAACCTAAATGCCCACAGACAGATGAATGGATAAAGATGTGGTACATATATAAAATGGAATATGACTCGGCCATATAAAGGAATGAAACCTGGTCATTTGTAGAGACATCGATGGATCGAGAGACTGTCATACAGAATGAAGTAAGTCAGAAAGAGGAAAACAAATATTGTATATTAATGCATATATGTGGAGCCTAAAAATGGTACAGATGAACTCGTTTGCAGGGAAGAAATAGAGACACAGAGGTAGAGAACAAACGTATGGACACCAAGTGTGGGAAGCCATGGGGTGGTGGTGGTGGGATGAGTTGGGAGTTTGGGATTGACCTGTATACATGTATATGCATAAAATACATAACTAATAAAAACCTGCTGTATAAAAACATAAATAAAATTATTTTTCAAATTTTAAAAAAAATAGAATTTAACAATAAAACAGAAAAAAGTTCTTCCCGTCACACAGATGTATTTATAGGAATGAATTATTTCCATGCTTATATCTATAAATTCATAAAAGAGGAATAAAATATAACTTGAACCATAAAAGAAAAAAAAAAACCTGAACTCACGAGTTTTACAGAGGAAAACCCTATCTGTGCACTTGCTCCAGCGGTAAACAATTCTGAAATTGGTCAGAGATGGGGAACCATCTCCCATACAGCCAGCAACCCACCCCCCACGCAAGGAGCGTCCTTATTGCAAAGCTGGGGGACCGTGCCAAGGCATCTTTGAGTAAACGTGAGTTGAGCCCCAGGCCAGCTGCTGCTGAACTGTCTCCACCCTTTCCAGGTAAAACACCTGAATATGTACAAGGGCTTGAAACCCTAGAGGAAGGACTGTGGAGCCACACCAGCGACAGTACGCAGGCCAACTTGGTGCCTGCAGGCCAGCCAGGGTGGTCCTGGACCCTGGCGCTCTTCCAGAAGCTTTCCATTGCCCTTCCTGAGATACCCCTCCTGTCCCGTCCCCCACTGCTTTTTACCTTCCTCACCTCTGTCCGGAGAGAAATTCCAGCGGAAGTTATGTGTGACACATCCTCTTCTTTACAGGCGGCAGCCTGGCAACTCCTGCAGAAAGGCCAGCAGAACCCCACTCACACCGGGCCACCCACAAAGCTGTGGCTCCTCACTCCCTCCCACCAGCACAGCCCCGAGACTGCTGACGGGGCAGAGAATATGGAGTCAGGCACAGCTTCAGGGGCTATTGCTGCCTGGAGCTCTGTTTATATTTACCTCAACGAGGCACACCTGGGGAGGGCGGGCCGGCAGGGTAAGGCTGCCCAGGTCAGCTAATCCACAACGCTCAGGGAATCACATTGTTGAAAATGGACCCCGCTAAGGCAGAAGAGAAGCCAAGGAAAAAAAGGACACAATGCCATTTGCAGCACCGTAGATGTGTCTAGAAGTATTCACGTGACTTGTAGTAAGTCAGAAAGTGAAAGACACATATCATATCATATCACTTATAGGTGTTACCTAAAAATGGATACCAGGGCAGATATTTCCACGGAGAAGGGCAATCACAGATTCATTAAACAAACTTATGGTTCAACAATGGAAAGGTGTGAGGATTGGTTTCGTTACGATATCGGGGTTAACAGACATATACAAACACAGGTGACATATATAATCACCAAAGACCTACAGAATACCAAGAGAGGACTACTCAACATTCTGTCATAACGTACATGGGAAAAGGATCCCAGGAAGAACAGTCATCTGTATATGTGTAAAAGAACCACATCTTCCACACCTACAAGAAGCCAAATATTGTAATCAAACTTGCTGTAATAAAAAATAAAAATTAAATTAAAAACATGAACAAGAAGTAGTGAGACAAACGTGAGGGGCTTTCTCCTGGCACATTCCATTCTAAACTCCAATCTAGAACACCACTTCCACTGAGGCTCTCTTGCCCTAGTAACCACATTTGGTAAGGGTGAACTGCTGCCACCTTGTGGCCATTTCACACAACAGCAGCTTTAATCCCAGCGCAAATGGTCAGTTGATATTCAAAATCATTGCAGGCCTGTAAATGACACCTGCCCTGAAAACAAATCCTGGGGTCACATATCGACCAAAAAATTCAAAGGACGTCCATATTTCCAAACGACCATTTCAAAAGGCATATTTTACACACATTAGTGTTCTGCTTCTTTTCCTTTCTTTCCTTTTTTGTTAAAAAACACGGGAATGGAAAAAGGCATCCCTCAGAATGGGCGAAAATCGTTGCAGACGAATCAATGGACAGACGTTTAATCTCCAATATATATAAACAGCTCATGCAGCTTAATATTAAAAAAAACAAACAACCCCCAAGAAAATGGGCAGAAGATCTAAAGAGACGTTTCTTCAAAGGAGACACAGAGATGGCCAAGACGCACATGAAAAGCTGCTCAACAGCACTAATTATTAGAGAAATGCAAATCAAAACTACAATGAGGTTTCACCTCACACCTGTTAGAATCGGCATCATCAGAAAATCTACAAACAACCAATTCTGGGGAGGGTGTGGACAAAAGGAGCACTCTTCCACTATTGGTGGGAATGTAAATTGATACAGTCACTATGGAGAACAGTATGGAGTTTCCTTAAAAAAACTAGAAATAGAATTACCATCTGATCCAGCAATCCCACTTCTGGGCATATACCCAGAGAAAACCGTATTTCAAAAAGGCACATTCACCACAATGTTCGTTGCAGCACTATTTACAATAGCCAGGTAATGGAAGCAACCTAAATGCCCACAGACAGATGAATGTATAAAGATGTGGTACATATATAAAATGGAATATGACTCGGCCATAAAAGGAAAGAAACTGGGTCATTTGTAGAGACATCGATGGATCGAGAGACTGTCATACAGAATGAAGTAAGTCAGAAAGAGGAAAACAAATATTGTATATTAATGCATATATGTGGAGACTAATAATAGTACAGATGAACTGGTTTGCTGGGAAGAAATAGAGACACAGAGGTAGAGAACAAACGTATGGACACCAAGTGTGGGAAGCCATGGGGTGGTGGTGGTGGGATGAGTTGGGAGTTTGGGATTGACCTGTATACATGTATATGCATAAAATACATAACTAATAATAACGTGGTGTATAAAAAAAATAAATAAAATTAAATTTCAAAATTTTAAAAAATAAAATTTAAAAATAAAACAGAAAAAAGTTCTTCCCGTCACACAGATGTATTTATAGGAATGAATTATTTCCATGCTTATATCTATAAATACATAAAAGAGGAATAAAATCTAACTTGAACCATAAAAGAAAAAAAAAGTGAACCCACGAGTTACACAGAGGAAAACCCTATCACGGCACTTGCTCTGGCGGTAAACAATTCTGAAATTGGTCAGACGTTGGGAACCATCTCCCATACAGCCAGCAACTGACCCCCACGCAATGAGCATCCTCAATGCAAAGCTGGGGGACCGTGCCGAGGCATCTGTGAGTAAACGTGAGCTGAGCCCCAGGCCAGCTGCTGCTGAACTGTTCCCACCCTTTCCAGGTAAAACACCTGAATATGTACAAGGGCTTGAAAGCCTTGGGGAAGGACCGTGGAGCCACACCAGTGACAGCACGCAGTGCAACTTGGTGCCTGCAGGCCAGCCAGGGTGGTCCTGGCCCCGGGCACTCTTCCAGAAGCTTTCCACTGCACTGCCTGAGATACCCCTCCTGTCCCGGCCCCCACTGCTTTTTTCCTTCCTCACCTCTGTCCGGAGAGAAATTCCAGCGGAAGGTATGGGTGACACAACCTCTTCTTTACAGGCGGCAGCCTGGCAACTCCTGCAGAAAGGCCAGCAGAACCCCACTCACACCGGGCCACCCACAAAGCTGTGGCCCCTCACTCCCTCCCACCAGCACAGCCCCGAGACTGCTGACTGGGCAGAGAATATGGAGTCAGGCACAGCTTCAGGGGCTATTGCTGCCTGGAGCACTGTTTATATTGACCTCAACGAGGCACACCTGGGGAGGGCGGGCCGGCAGGGTAAGGCTGCCCATGTCAGCTAATCCACAACCCTCAAGGAATCACATTGTTGAAAATGGACCTCGCTAAGGCAGAAGAGAAGCCAAGGGAAAAAAGGACACAATGCCATTTGCAGCACCGTAGATGAGTCTAGAAGTAATCACGTGACTTGTAGTAAGTCAGAAAGTGAAAGACACATATCATATCATATCACTTATAGGTGTTACCTAAAAATGGATACCAGGGCAGATATTTCCACGGAGAAGGGCAATCACAGATTCATTAAACACACTTATGGTTCACCAATGGAAAGGTGTGAGGATTGGTTTCATTACGATATCGGGGTTAACAGACATATACAAACACAGGTGACATATATAATCACCAAAGACCTACAGAATACCAAGAGAGGACTACTCAACATTCTGTCATAACGTACATGGGAAAAGGATCCCAGGAAGAACAGACATGTGTATATGTGTAAAAGAACCACATCTTCCACACCTACAACAAGCCAAACATTGTAATCAAACTTGCTGTAATAAAAAATAAAAAAATAAATTAAAAACACGAACAAGAAGTAGTGAGACAAACGTGAGGGGCTTTCTCCTGGCACATTCCATTCTAAACTCCAATCTAGAACACCACTTCCACTGAGGCTCTCTTGGCCTCGTAACCAGATTTGGTAAGGGTGAACTGCTGCCACCTTGTGGCCATTTCACACAACAGCAGCTTTAATCCCAACGCTAATGGTCAGTTGATATTCAAAATCATTGCAGGCCTGTAAATGACACCTGCCCTGAAAACAAATCCTGGGGTCACATATCGACCAAAATATTCAAAGGACGTCTATATTTCAAAACGACCGTTTCAAAAGGCATATTTTACGCACATTAGTGTTCTGCTTCTTTTCCTTTCTTTCCTTTTTTTGTTAAAAAAAGCGGGAATGGAAAAAAGCATCCCTCAGAATGGGCGAAAATCGTTGCAGACGAATCAATGGACAGAGGTTTAATCTCCAATATATATAAACAGCTAATGCAGCTTAATATTAAAAAATCAAACAACCCCCAAAAAATGGGCAGAAGATCTAAAGACACGTTTCTTCAAAGGAGACTCAGAGATGGCCAAGACGCACATGAAAAGCTGCTCAACAGCACTAATTATTAGAGAAATGCAAATCAAAACTACAATGAAGTTTCACCTCACACCTGTAAGAATCGGCATCATCAGAAAATCTACAAACAACCAATTCTGGGGAGGGTGTGGACAAAAGGAGCCCTCTTCCACTATTGGTGGGAATGTAAATTGATACAGGCACTATGGAGAACAGTATGGAGTTTCCTTAAAAAAACTAGAAATAGAATTATCATCTGATCCAGCAATCCCACTTCTGGGCATATACCCAGAGAAAACCGTATTTCAAAAAGGCACATTCACCACAATGTTCGTTGCAGCACTATTTACAATAGCCAGGTAATGGAAGCAACCTAAATGCCCACAGACAGATGAATGGATAAAGATGTGGTACATATATAAAATGGAATATGACTCGGCCATAAAAAGGAATGAAACTGGGTCATTTGTAGAGACATTGTTGGATCGAGAGACTGTCATACAGAATGAAGTAAGTCAGAAAGAGGAAAACAAATATTGTATATTAATGCATATATGTGGAGCCTAAAAATGGTACAGATGAACTGGTTTGCAGGGAAGAAATAGAGACACAGAGGTAGAGAACACACGTATGGACACCAAGTGTGGGAAGCCATGGGGTGGTGGTGGTGGGATGAGTTGGGAGTTTGGGATTGACCTGTATACATGTATATGCATAATATATATAACTAATAATAACGTGCTGTATAAAAAAATAAATAAAATTAAATTTCAAAATTTTAAAAAATAAAATTTAAAAATAAAACAGAAAAAAGTTCTTCCCGTCACACAGATGTATTTATAGGAATGAATTATTTCCATGCTTATATCTATAAATACATAAAAGAGGAATAAAATCTAACTTGAACCATAAAAGAAAAAAAAAGTGAACCCACGAGTTACACAGAGGAAAACCCTATCACGGCACTTGCTCTGGCGGTAAACAATTCTGAAATTGGTCACAGGTTGGGAACCATCTCCCATACAGCCAGCAACTGACCCCCACGCAATGAGCATCCTCAATGCAAAGCTGGGGGACCGTGCCGAGGCATCTGTGAGTAAACGTGAGCTGAGCCCCAGGCCAGCTGCTGCTGAACTGTTCCCACCCTTTCCAGGTAAAACACCTGAATATGTACAAGGGCTTGAAAGCCTAGAGGAAGGACCATGGAGCCACACCAGTGACAGCACGCAGGCCAACTTGGTGCCTGCAGGCCAGCCAGGGTGGTCCTGACCCCGGGCGCTCTTCCAGAAGCTTTCCATTGCCCTGCCTGAGAAACCCCTCCTGTCCCGGCCCCCACTGCTTTTTTCCTTCCTCACCTCTGTCCGGAGAGAAATTCCAGCGGAAGGTATGGGTGACACAACCTCTTCTTTACAGGCGGCAGCCTGGCAACTCCTGCAGAAAGGCCAGCAGAACCCCACTCACACCGGGCCACCCACAAAGCTGTGGCCCCTCACTCCCTCCCACCAGCACAGCCCCGAGACTGCTGACTGGGCAGAGAATATGGAGTCAGGCACAGCTTCAGGGGCTATTGCTGCCTGGAGCGCTCTTTATATTGACCTCAATGAGGCACACCTGGGGAGGGCGGGCCGGCAGGGTAAGGCTGCCCAGGTCAGCTAATCCACAATCCTCAAGGAATCACATTGTTGAAAATGGACCTCGCTAAGGCAGAAGAGAAGCCAAGGGAAAAAAGGACACAATGCCATTTGCAGCACCGTAGATGAGTCTAGAAGTAATCACGTGACTTGTAGTAAGTCAGAAAGTGAAAGACACATATCATATCATATCAGTTATAGGTGTTACCTAAAAATGGATACCAGGGCAGATATTTCCACGGAGAAGGGCAATCACAGATTCATTAAACAAACTTATGGTTCACCAATGGGTAGGTGTGAGGATTGGTTTCATTACGATATCGGGGTTAACAGACATATACAAACACAGGTGACATATATAATCACCAAACACCTACAGAATACCAAGAGAGGACTACTCAACATTCTGTCATAACGTACATGGGAAAAGGATCCCAGGAAGAACAGACATCTGTATATGTGTAAAAGAACCACATCTTCCACACCTACAACAAGCCAAACATTGTAATCAAACTTGCTGTAATAAAAAATAAAAAATTAAATTAAAAACACGAACAAGAAGTAGTGAGACAAACGTGAGGGGCTTTCTCCTGGCACATTCCATTCTAAACTCCAATCTAGAACACCACTTCCACTGAGGCTCTCTTGCCCTAGTAACCAGATTTGGTAAGGGTGAACTGCTGCCACCTTGTGGCCGTTTCACACAACAGCAGCTTTAATCCCAACGCTAATGGTCAGTTGATATTCAAAATCATTGCAGGCCTGTAAATGACACCTGCCCTGAAAACAAATCCTGGGGTCACATATCGACCAAAATATTCAAAGGACGTCCATATTTCAAAACGACCGTTTCAAAAGGCATATTTTACGCACATTAGTGTTCTGCTTCTTTTCCTTTCTTTCCTTTTTTTGTTAAAAAAAGCGGGAATGGAAAAAAGCATCCCTCAGAATGGGAGAAAATCGTTGCAGACGAATCAATGGACAGAGGTTTAATCTCCAATATATATAAACAGCTAATGCAGCTTAATATTAAAAAAACAAACAACCCAAAAAAAATGGGCAGAAGATCTAAAGAGACGTTTCTTCAAAGGAGACACAGAGATGGCTAAGACGCACATGAAAAGCTGCTCAACAGCACTAATTATTAGAGAAATACAAATCAAAACTACAATGAGTTTTCACCTCACACCTGTAAGAATCGGCATCATCAGAAAATCTACAAACAACCAATTCTGGGGAGGGTGTGGACAAAAGGAGCCCTCTTCCACTATTGGTGGGAATGTAAATTGATACAGTCACTATGGAGAACAGTATGGAGTATCCTTAAAAAAACTAGAAATACAATTACCATCTGATCCAGCAATCCCACTTCTGGGCATATACCCAGAGAAAACCGTAAATCAAAAAGGCACATTCACCACAATGTTCATTGCAGCACTATTTACAATAGCCAGGTAATGGAAGCATCCTAAATGCCCACAGACAGATGAATGGATAAAGATGTGGTACATATATGAAATGGAATATTACTCGGCCATAAAAAGGAATGAAACTGGGTCATTTGTAGAGACATTGATGGATCGAGAGACTGTCATACAGAATGAAGTAAGTCAGAAAGAGGAAAACAAATATTGTATATTAATGCATATATGTGGAGCCTAAAAATGGTACAGATGACCTGGTTTGCAGGGAAGAAATAGAGACACAGAGGTAGGGAACACACGTAAGGACACCAAGTGTGGGAAGCCATGGGGTGGTGGTGGTGGGATGAGTTGGGAGTTTGGGATTGAACTGTGTACATGTATATGCATAAAATACATAACTAATAATAATGTGCTGTATAAAAAAATAAATAAAATTAAATTTCAACATTTAAAAAAATAAAATTTAAAAATAAAACAGAAAAAAGTTCTTCCCGTCACACAGATGTATTTATAGGAATGAATTATTTCCATGCTTATATCTATAAATACATAAAAGAGGAATAAAATCTAACTTGAACCATAAAAGAAAAAAAAAACCTGAACCCACGAGTTATACAGAGGAAAAGCCTATCAGGGCACTTGCTCCAGTGGTAAACAATTATGAAATTGGTCAGAGGTGGGGAAGCATCTCCCATACAGCCATCAACCCACCCCCCACGCAAGAGCGACCTCATTGCAAAGCTTGGGGACCGTGCCGAGGCATCTGTGAGTAAACGTGAGCTGAGCCCCAGGCCAGCTGCTGCTGAACTGTTCCCACCCTTTCCAGGTAAAACACCTGAATATGTACAAGGGCTTGATAGCCTTGGGGAAGGACCGTGGAGCCACACCAGTGACAGCACGCAGGCCAACTTGGTGCCTGCAGGCCAGCCAGGGTGGTCCTGGCCCCGGGCACTCTTCCAGAATCTTTCCACTGCACTGCCTGAGATACCCCTCCTGTCCCGGCCCCCACTGCTTTTTTCCTTCCTCACCTCTGTCCGGAGAGAAATTCCAGCGGAAGGTATGGGTGACACAACCTCTTCTTTACAGGCGGCAGCCTGGCAACTCCTGCAGAAAGGCCAGCAGAACCCCACTCACACCGGGCCACCCACAAAGCTGTGGCCCCTCACTCCCTCCCACCAGCACAGCCCCGAGACTGCTGACTGGGCAGAGAATATGGAGTCAGGCACAGCTTCAGGGGCTATTGCTGCCTGGAGCGCTGTTTATATTGACCTCAACGAGGCACACCTGGGGAGGGCGGGCCGGCAGGGTAAGGCTGCCCAGGTCAGCTAATCCACAACCCTCAGGGAATCACATTGTTGAAAATGGACCGCGCTAAGGCAGAAGAGAAGCCAAGGGAAAAAAGGACACAATGCCATTTGCAGCACCGTAGATGAGTTTAGAAGTAATCACATGACTTGTAGTAAGTCAGAAAATGGAAGACACATATCATATCATATCACTTATAGGTGTTACATAAAAATGGATACCAGGGCAGATATTTCCACGGAGAAGGGCAATCACAGATTCATTAAACAGACTTAAGGTTCACCAATGGGTAGGTGTGAGGATTGGTTTCATTACGATATCGGGGTTAACAGACATATACAAACACAGGTGACATATATAATCACCAAAGACCTACAGAATACCAAGAGAGGACTACTCAATATTCTGTCATAACATACATGGGAAAAGGATCCCAGGAAGAACAGACATCTGTATATGTGTAAAAGAACCACATCTTCCACACCTACAACAAGCCAAACATTGTAATCAAACTTGCTGTAATAAAAAATAAGAAATTAAATTAAAAACACGAACAAGAAGTAGTGAGACAAACGTGAGGGGCTTTCTCCTGGCACATTCCATTCTAAACTCCAATCTAGAACACCACTTCCACTGAGGCTCTCTTGCTCTAGTAACCAGATTTGGTAAGGGTGAACTGCTGCCACCTTGTGGCCGTTTCACACAACAGCAGCTTTAATCCCAACGCTAATGGTCAGTTGATATTCAAAATCATTGCAGGCCTGTAAATGACACCTGCCCTGAAAACAAATCCTGGGGTAACATATCGACCAAAAAATTCAAAGGACGTCCATATGTCAAAACGACCGTTTCAAAAGGCATATTTTAGGCGCATTAGTGTTCTGCTTCTTTTCCTTTCTTTCCTTTTTTGTTAAAAAACACGGGAATGGAAAAAGGCATCCCTCAGAATGGGCGAAAATCGTTGCAGACGAATCAATGGACAGAGGTTTAATCTCCAATATATATAAACAGCTCATGCAGCTTAATATTAAAAAAACAAACAACCCAAAAAAATGGGCAGAAGATCTAAAGAGACGTTTCTTTAAAGGAGACACAGAGATGGCCAAGACGCACATGAAAAGCTGCTCAACAGCACTAATTATCAGAGAAATGCAAATCAAAACTACAATGAGATTTCACCTCACACCTGTTAGAATCCGCATCATCAGAAAATCTACAAACAACCAATTCTGGGGAGGGTGTGGACAAAAGGAGCCCTCTTCCACTATTGGTGGGAATGTAAATTGATACAGTCACTATGGAGAACAGTATGGAGTTTTCTTAAAAAAACTAGAAATAGAATTACCATCTGATCCAGCAATCCCACTTCTGGGCATATACCCAGTGAAAACCGTATTTCAAAAAGGCACATTCACCACAATGTTCGTTGCAGCACTATTTACAATAGCCAGGTAATGGAAGCAACCCAAATGCCCACAGACAGATGAATGGATAAAGATGTGGTACATATATGAAATGGAATATTACTCGGCCATAAAAAGGAATGAAACTGGGTCATTTGTAGAGACATTGATGGATCGAGAGACTGTCATACAGAATGAAGTAAGTCAGAAAGAGGAAAACATATATTATATATTAATGCATATATGTGGAGCCTAAAAATGATACAGATGAACTGGTTTGCAGGGAAGAAATAGAGACACAGAGGTAGAGAACAAACGTATGGACACCAAGTGTGGGAAGCCATGGGGTGGTGGTGGTGGGATGAGTTGGGAGTTTGGGATTGACCTGTATACATGTATATACATAAAATATATAACTAATAATAACGTGCTGTATAAAAAAAATAAATAAAATTAAATTTCAATATTTTAAAAAATAAAATTTAAAAATAAAACAGAAAAAAGTTCTTCCCGTCACACAGATGTATTTATAGGAATGAATTATTTCCATGCTTATATCTATAAATACATAAAAGAGGAATAAAATCTAACTTGAACCATAAAAGAAAAAAAAAAGTGAACCCACGAGTTACACAGAGGAAAACCCTATCACGGCACTTGCTCAAGCAGTAAACAATTCTGAAATTGGTCAGAGGTTGGGAACCATCTCCCATACAGCCAGCAACTCACCCCCACGCAAGGAGCATCCTCATTGCAAAGCTGGGGGACCGTGCCGAGGCATCTGTGAGTAAACGTGAGCTGAGCCCCAGGCCAGCTGCTGCTGAACTGTTCCCACCCTTTCCAGGTAAAACACCTGAATATGTACAAGGGCTTGAAAGCCTAGAGGAAGGACCATAGAGCCACACCAGTGACAGCACGCAGGCCAACTTGGTGCCTGCAGGCCAGCCAGGGTGGTCCTGACCCCGGGCGCTCTTCCAGAAGCTTTCCATTGCCCTGCCTGAGAAACCCCTCCTGTCCCGGCCCCCACTGCTTTTTTCCTTCCTCACCTCTGTCCGGAGAGAAATTCCAGCGGAAGGTATGGGTGACACAACCTCTTCTTTACAGGCGGCAGCCTGGCAACTCCTGCAGAAAGGCCAGCAGAACCCCACTCACACCGGGCCACCCACAAAGCTGTGGCCCCTCACTCCCTCCCACCAGCACAGCCCCGAGACTGCTGACTGGGCAGAGAATATGGAGTCAGGCACAGCTTCAGGGGCTATTGCTGCCTGGAGCGCTCTTTATATTGACCTCAACGAGGCACACCTGGGGAGGGCGGGCCGGCAGGGTAAGGCTGCCCAGGTCAGCTAATCCACAATCCTCAAGGAATCACATTGTTGAAAATGGACCTCGCTAAGGCAGAAGAGAAGCCAAGGGAAAAAAGGACACAATGCCATTTGCAGCACCGTAGATGAGTCTAGAAGTAATCACGTGACTTGTAGTAAGTCAGAAAGTGAAAGACACATATCATATCATATCAGTTATAGGTGTTACCTAAAAATGGATACCAGGGCAGATATTTCCACGGAGAAGGGCAATCACAGATTCATTAAACAAACTTATGGTTCACCAATGGGTAGGTGTGAGGATTGGTTTCATTACGATATCGGGGTTAACTGACATATACAAACACAGGTGACATATATAATCACCAAAGACCTACAGAATACCAAGAGAGGACTACTCAACATTCTGTCATAACGTACATGGGAAAAGGATCCCAGGAAGAACAGACATCTGTATATGTGTAAAAGAACCACATCTTCCACACCTACAACAAGCCAAACATTGTAATCAAACTTGCTGTAATAAAAAATAAAAAAAATAAATTAAAAACACGAACAAGAAGTAGTGAGACAAACGTGAGGGGCTTTCTCCTGGCACATTCCATTCTAAACTCCAATCTAGAACACCACTTCCACTGAGGCTCTCTTGCCCTAGTAACCAGATTTGGTAAGGGTGAACTGCTGCCACCTTGTGGCCGTTTCACACAACAGCAGCTTTAATCCCAACGCTAATGGTCAGTTGATATTCAAAATCATTGCAGGCCTGTAAATGACACCTGCCCTGAAAACAAATCCTGGGGTCACATATCGACCAAAATATTCAAAGGACGTCCATATTTCAAAACGACCGTTTCAAAAGGCATATTTTACGCACATTAGTGTTCTGCTTCTTTTCCTTTCTTTCCTTTTTTTGTTAAAAAAAGCGGGAATGGAAAAAAGCATCCCTCAAAATGGGCGAAAATCGTTGCAGACGAATCAATGGACAGAGGTTTAATCTCCAATATATATAAAGAGCTAATGCAGCATAATATTAAAAAAAACAAACAACCCAAAAAAAATGGGCAGAAGATCTAAAGAGACGTTTCTTCAAAGGAGACACAGAGATGGCTAAGACGCACATGAAAAGCTGCTCAACAGCACTAATTATTAGAGAAATACAAATCAAAACTACAATGAGTTTTCACCTCACACCTGTAAGAATCGGCATCATCAGAAAATCTACAAACAACCAATTCTGGGGAGGGTGTGGACAAAAGGAGCCCTCTTCCACTATTGGTGGGAATGTAAATTGATACAGTCACTATGGAGAACAGTATGGAGTATCCTTAAAAAAACTAGAAATACAATTACCATCTGATCCAGCAATCCCACTTCTGGGCATATACCCAGAGAAAACCGTAAATCAAAAAGGCACATTCACCACAATGTTCATTGCAGCACTATTTACAATAGCCAGGTAATGGAAGCATCCTAAATGCCCACAGACAGATGAATGGATAAAGATGTGGTACATATATGAAATGGAATATTACTCGGCCATAAAAAGGAATGAAACTGGGTCATTTGTAGAGACATCGATGGATCGAGAGACTGTCATACAGAATGAAGTAAGTCAGAAAGAGGAAAACAAATATTGTATATTAATGCATATATGTGGAGCCTAAAAATGGTACAGATGAACTGGTTTGCAGGGAAGAAATAGAGACACAGAGGTAGGGAACACACGTAAGGACACCAAGTGTGGGAAGCCATGGGGTGGTGGTGGTGGGATGAGTTGGGAGTTTGGGATTGAACTGTGTACATGTATATGCATAAAATACATAACTAATAATAATGTGCTGTATAAAAAAAATAAATAAAATTAAATATCAAAATTTTAAAAAATAAAATTTAAAAATAAAACAGAAAAAAGTTCTTCCCGTCACACAGATGTATTTATAGGAATGAATTATTTCCATGCTTATATCTATAAATACATAAAAGAGGAATAAAATCTAACTTGAACCATAAAAGAAAAAAAAAACCTGAACCCACGAGTTATACAGAGGAAAACCCTATCAGGGCACTTGCTCCGGTGGTAAACATTTATGAAATTGGTCAGAGGTGGGGAAGCATCTCCCATACAGCCATCAACCCACCCCCCACGCAAGAGCGACCTCATTGCAAAGCTTGGGGACCGTGCCGAGGCATC
Organism: Mesoplodon mirus; assembly: GCF_964341445.2. Taxonomy (NCBI): domain Eukaryota; kingdom Metazoa; phylum Chordata; class Mammalia; order Artiodactyla; family Ziphiidae; genus Mesoplodon; species Mesoplodon mirus. The sequence continues at coordinate 3,697,836 of NW_028295810.1, forward strand.
TGTGAGTAAACGTGAGCTGAGCCCCTGGCCAGCTGCTGCTGAACTGTTCCCACCCTTTCCAGGTAAAACACCTGAATATGTACAAGGGCTTGAAAGCCTAGAGGAAGGACCGTGGAGCCACACCAGCGACAGCACGCAGGCCAACTTGGTGCCTGCAGGCCAGCCAGGGTGGTCTTGGCCCAGGGCGCTCTTCCAGAAGCTTTCCATTGCCCTGCCTGAGATACCCCTCCTGTCCCGGCCCCCACTGCTTTTTTCCTTCCTCACCTCTGTCCGGAGAGAAATTCCAGCGGAAGGTATGGGTGACACATCCTCTTCTTTACAGGCGGCAGCCTGGCAACTCCTGCAGAAAGGCCAGAAGAACCCCACTCACACCGGGCGACCCACAAAGCTGTGGCCCCTCACTCCCTCCCACCAGCACAGCCCCGAGACTGCTGACGGGGCAGAGAATATGGAGTCAGTCACAGCTTCAGGGGCTATTGCTGCCTGGAGCGCTCTTTATATTGACCTCAACGAGGCACACCTGGGGAGGGCGGGCCGGCAGGGTAAGGCTGCCCAGGTCAGCTAATCCACAACCCTCAGGGAATCACATTGTTGAAAATGGACCTCGCTAAGGCAGAAGAGAAGCCAAGGGAAAAAAGGACACAATGCCATTTGCAGCACCGTAGATGAGTCTAGAAGTAATCACGTGACTTGTAGTAAGTCAGAAAGTGAAAGACACATATAATATCATATCAGTTATAGGTGTTACCTAAAAATGGATACCAGGGCAGATATTTCCACGGAGAAGGGCAATCACAGATTCATTAAACAAACTTATGGTTCACCAATGGGAAGGTGTGAGGATTGGTTTCATTACGATATCGGGGTTAACTGACATATACAAACACAGGTGACATATATAATCACCAAAGACCTACAGAATACCAAGAGAGGACTACTCAACATTCTGTCATAAGGTACATGGGAAAAGGATCCCAGGAAGAACAGACATCTCTATATGTGTAAAAGAACCACATCTTCCACACCTACAACAAGCCAAACATTGTAATCAAACTTGCTGTAAGAAAAAATAAAAAATTAAATTAAAAACACGAACAAGAAGTAGTGAGACAAACGTGAGGGGCTTTCTCCTGGCACATTCCATTCTAAACTCCAATCTAGAACAACACTTCCACTGAGGCTCTCTTGCCCTAGTAACCAGATTTGGTAAGGGTGAACTGCTGCCACCTTGTGGCCGTTTCACACAACAGCAGCTTTAATCCCAACGCTAATGGTCAGTTGATATTCAAAATCATTGCAGGCCTGTAAATGACACCTGCCCTGAAAACAAATCCTGGGGTCACATATCGACCAAAATATTCAAAGGACGTCCATATTTCAAAACGACCGTTTCAAAAGGCATATTTTACGCACATTAGTTTTCTGCTTTTTATCCTTTCTTTCCTTTTTTTGTTAAAAAAAGCGGGAATGGAAAAAAGCATCCCTTAGAATGGGCGAAAATCATTGCAGACGAATCAATGGACAGAGGTTTAATCTCCAATATATATAAACAGCTCATGCAGCTTAATATTAAAAAAACAAACAACCCAAAAAAATGGGCAGAAGATCTAAAGAGACGTTTCTTCAAAGGAGACACAGAGATGGCTAAGACGCACATGAAAAGCTGCTCAACAGCACTAATTATTAGAGAAATACAAATCAAAACTACAATGAGGTTTCACCTCACACCTGTAAGAATCGGCATCATCAGAAAATCTACAAACAACCAATTCTGGGGAGGGTGTGGACAAAAGGAGCCCTCTTCCACTATTGGTGGGAATGTAAATTGATACAGTGACTATGGAGTACATTATGGAGTTTCCTTAAAAAAACTAGAAATAGAATTACCATCTGATCCAGCAATCCCACTTCTAGGCATATCCCCAGAGGAAACCGTAAATCAAAAAGGCACATTCACCACAATGTTCATTGCAGCACTATTTACAATAGCCAGGTAATGGAAGCAACCTAAATGCCCACAGACAGATGAATGGATAAAGATGTGGTACATATATGAAATGGAATATTACTCGGCCATAAAAAGGAATGAAACTGGGTCATTTGTAGAGACATCGATGGATCGAGAGACTGTCATACAGAATGAAGTAAGTCAGAAAAAGGAAAACAAATATTGTATATTAATGCATATATGTGGAGCCTAAAAATGGTACAGATGAACTGGTTTGCAGGGAAGAAATAGAGACACAGAGGTAGAGAACAAATGTATGGACACCAAGTGTGGGAAGCCATGGGGTGGTGGTGGTGGAATGAGTTGGGAGTTTGGGATTGAACTGTGTACATGTATATGCATAAAATACATAACTAATAATAATGTGCTGTATAAAAAAAATAAATAAAATTAAATTTCAAAATTTTAAAAAATAAAATTGAAAAATAAAACAGAAAAAAGTTCTTCCCGTCACACAGATGTATTTATAGGAATGAATTATTTCCATGCTTATATCTATAAATACATAAAAGAGGAATAAAATCTAACTTGAACCATAAAAGAAAAAAAAAAAAACCTGAACCCACCAGTTATACACAGGAAAACCCTAGCAGGGCACTTGCTCCAGTGGTAAACAATTCTGAAATTGGTCAGAGGTGGGGAATCATCTCCCATACAGCCAGCAACCCACCCCCCACGCAAGGAGCGTCCTCATTGCAAAGCTGGGGGACCGTGCCGAGGCATCTGTGAGTAAACGTGAGCTGATCCACAGGCCAGGTGCTGCTGAACTTTTCTCACCCTTTCCAGGTAAAACACCTGAATATGTACAAGGGCTTGAAAGCCTAGAGGAAGGACCGTGGAGCCACACCAGCGACAGCACGCAGGCCAACTTGGTGCCTGCAGGACAGCCAGGGTGGTCCTGGCCCCGGGCGCGCTTCCAGAATCTTTCCATTGCCCTGCCTGAGATACCCCTCCTGTCCCGGCCCCCATTGCTTTTTTCCTTCCTCTCCTCTGTCCGGAGAGAAATTCCAGCGGAAGGTATGGGTGACACAACCTCTTCTTTACAGGGGGCAGCCTGGCAACTCCTGCAGAAAGGCCAGCAGAACCCCACTCACACCGGGCCACCAACAAAGCTGTGGCCCCTCACTCCCTCCCACCAGCACAGCCCCGAGACTGCTGACGGGGCAGAGAATATGGAGTCAGGCACAGCTTCAGGGACTATTGCTGCCTGGAGCTCTGTTTATATTGACCTCAACGAGGCACACCTGGGGAGGGCGGGCCGGCAGGGTAAGGCTGCCCAGGTCAGCTAATTTTCAACCCTCAGGGAATCACATTGTTGAAAATGGACCCCGCTAAGGCAGAAGAGAAGTCAAGGGAAAAAAGGACACAATGCCATTTGCAGCACCGTAGATGAGTCTAGAAGTAATCACGTGCCTTGTAGTAAGTCAGAAAGTGAAAGACACATATCAAATCATATCACTTATAGGTGTTACCTAAAAATGGATACCAGGGCAGATATTTCCACGGAGAAGGGCAATCACAGATTCATTAAACAAACTTATGGTTCACCAATGGAAAGGTGTGAGGATTGGTTTCATTATGATATCGGGGTTAACAGACATATACAAACACAGGTGACATATATAATCACCAAAGACCTACAGAATACCAAGAGAGGACTACTCAACATTCTGTCATAACGTACATGGGAAAAGGATCCCAGGAATAACAGTCATCTGTATATGTGTAAAAGAACCACATCTTCCACACCTACAACAAGCCAAACATTGTAATCAAACTTGCTGTAATAAAAAATAAAAAAATAAAATAAAAACACGAACAAGAAGTAGTGAGACAAACGTGAGGGGCTTTCTCCTGGCACATTCCATTCTAAACTCCAAACTAGAACACCACATCCACTGAGGCTCTCTTGCCCTAGTAACCAGATTTGGTAAGGGTGAACTGCTGCCACCTTGTGGCCGTTTCACACAACAGCAGTTTAATCCCAACGCTAATGGTCAGTTGATATTCAAAATCATTGCAGGCCTGTAAATGACACCTGCCCTGAAAACAAATCCTGGGGTCACATATCGACCAAAAATTTCAAAGCACGTCCATATTTCAAAACGACCGTTTCAAAAGGCATATTTTACGCACATTAGTGTTCTGCTTCTTTTCCTTTCTTTCCTTTTTTGTTAAAAAACACGGGAATGGAAAAAGGCATCCCTCAGAATGGGCCAAAATCGTTGCAGACGAATCAATGGACAGAGGTTTAATCTCCAATATATATAAACAACACATGCAGCTTAATATTAAAAAAAACAAACATCCCAATACAAAAATGGGCAGAGGATCTAAAGAGACGTTTCTTCAAAGAAGGCACAGAGATGGACAAGACGCACATGAAAAGCTGCTCAACAGCACTAATTATTAGAGAAATGCAAATCAAAACTACAATGAGGTATCACCTCACACCTGTTAGAATCGGCATCATCAGAAAATCTACAAACAACCAATTCTGGGGAGGGTGTGGACAAAAGGAGCCCTCTTCCACTATTGGTGGGAATGTAAATTGATACAGTCACTATGGAGAACAGTATGGAGTTTCCTTAAAAAAACTAGAAATAGAATTACCATCTGATCCAGCAATCCCACTTCTGGGCATATCCCCAGAGGAAACCGTATTTCAAAAAGACACATTCACCACAATGTTCATTGCAGCACTATTTACAATAGCCAGGTAATGGAAGCAACCTAAATGCCCACAGACAGATGAATGGATAAAGATGTGGTACATATATGAAATGGAATATTACTCGGCCATAAAAAGGAATGAAACTGGGTCATTTGTAGAGACATCGATGGATCGAGAGACTGTCATACAGAATGAAGTAAGTCAGAAAGAGGAAAACAAATATTGTATATTAATGCATATATGTGGAGCCTAATGATGGTATAGATGAACTGGTTTGCAGGGAAGAAATAGAGACACAGAGGTAGAGAAAAAACGTATGGACACCAAGTGTGGGAAGCCATGGGGTGGTGGTGGTGGGATGAGTTGGGAGTTTGGGATTGACCTGTATACATGTATACGCATAAAATACATAACTAATAATAATGTGCTGTATAAAAAAATAAGTAAAATTAAATTTCAAAATTTTAAAAAATAAAATTTAAAAATAAAACAGAAAAAATCCTTCCCGTCACACAGATGTATTTATAGGAATGAATTATTTCCATGCTTATATCTATAAATACATAAAAGAGGAATAAAATCTAACTTGAACCATAAAAGAAAAGAAAACCTGAACCCACGAGTTATACAGAGGAAAATCCTATCAGGGCACTTGCTACAGTGGTAAACAATTCTGAAATTTGTCAGAGGTGGAGAACCATCTCCCATACAGCCATCAACCCACCCCCCACGCAAGGAGCGTCCTCATTGCAAAGCTGGGGGACCGTGCCGAGGCATCTGTGAGTAAACGTGAGCTGAGCCCCAGGCCAGCTGCTGCTGAACTGTTCCCACCCTTTCCAGGTAAAACACCTGAATATGTACAAGGGCTTGAAAGCCTAGAGGAAAGACCGTGGAGCCACACCAGTGACAGCACGCAGGCCAACTTGGTGCCTGCAGGCCAGCCAGGGTGTTCGTCGCATGTAAAGCACAGTAAGAGGGGCACAACTTCGACAATGATGCACTTGGCCAAAAAGGGCGTATGCGTTTTCTCCTAAATATATTCAGGAGAAAACGCATACGCCCTTTTTGGCCAAGCAAGCAAGCGGGCAATGCAAATCTGCACTACAAAGAAGTATCACTTCCCACGGGTCAAAAGGGATATCCACAAAATGTGTAAAAACCAGAAAGACAAGACAGGCCCTGGAGAACAGGGAGCCTTTTTATGCTGATGGGCGGGATGTAACTTGCCAACTGCCTCACTGGAGGAGTGCATTGTGTTCCCTAAAACAAGTAAACAACAGAGCTACAGAGCCAAGGGCACTTCCAGGTAGGGAATATACCTTGGGAAAAATGAAAATCAATAAGACAGAGCCACCCCCAAATTGAGGGCTGCACTGCTTACAAGAACCTCAACGTGGGTACACCTGAAATATCCCAGGAAATATAAAAATGGTTCCAAACATTGTGGAACTTACGTACGATGGAATATCCCTCAGCCACGAAATCAATGTCATAAGACCAGTAGCAGCAAAATGAGTGGATTCAGGTACGATGATTCTAAGGGAAAGAAGTCACACAGGAAAAGAAACTTATCATAAGATATCACTTAGGAAGATCCTGTAAACATGGCTACACATGAACTGAGTTAGGAAAGAGAACAGAGTCTCACATTTAGAAAACACTCTTATGCCTGCTTAAGGGGGAAGGAGAGGTGGGGTGATGCATCAAACCAGAGTTTGATATAAGCACAGGTACTGTTCCAAAAACCAACTATGGAATAGACAAGACCTACACCTTCCTCAGTGAAAGGGACTCAAAACCCCATATTTCCCGCAGAGGAATAGATCTGACTAGTAAGAATCTTAAAACCTATGTATTGATATGTCTCCGTAAGGGAATCAAGTGTGTCTAGACTGGCATAAACATGGCAGCGAGAATCAGCTCAAACCCACTCTAAAAAGGAATTTCAAAAACAGAACAAAGAAACAGGGAAATTCTTTACAATTCCTTCAGGGTCTCTGATGCAACCTGGAATGACCCTATCTACAATGACAGCTGGATGTGACATGAGGCTGGACACTTGGGACTGAGAGGATTGGTGAGATTGGGTGAGCAAATGCAGACCCTTTAAAGCAATAATGCATGGCAACCATTCCATGGGTCCCACCTCTCCAGGTTGAAGGGAATATTACTACAGCTATAACATGTACGGGAAACCTAGAGAATGGACACACTGTGAATACGAAAGGTTTCTAAAACTCAACGAAGAGTCCCTCTCCTGGTGCTCCGGTTTGACTTTCCAACAGCTTTACTATCAATCTCCCAACTTGGAGAGACAGCCCCTTTAAGCTCCTGGTTCACACAGGTTGCCCATTTGGCAGAGGAGGAAAGGGAAGAGGGAGAACCAATGAGAGAGTAGCTGTTAGGCATTTGGATGGGCACATGTCACTCTAATTTCCCGGCAGGAAGAAGAATTAACCAAAGTCTCAGCCACCCACCGGGAACCAGTATAGGTCCTGAACCAAATGTTTGGACTTGCGTTCAGCTCACAAAAAACGAGTTGAAAAATGGAGCTCAGGGGCACAGCAATTCACAAACTGGCAGAGTAATCAAGGCCAACTATCGTCCAAAAATCTGTTGAGGGAAGGCAACGAGGCGGACTTGAATGCGAGGCAGAATAGCAGGAAACAGATTTCAAGAGGTACGTTGGAATCGCCTGTAAAGCACAGGAAGAGGGGCACAACTTCGACAATGATGCACTTGGCCAAAAAGGGCGTATGCGTTTTCTCCTGAATATATTCAGGAGAAAACGCATACGCCCTTTTTGGCCAAGCAAGCAAGCGGGCAATGCAAATCTGCACTACAAAGAAGTATCACTTCCCACCGGTCAAAAGGGACATCCACAAAATGTGTACAAACCAGAAAGGCAAGACAGGCCCTGGAGAACAGGGAGCCTTGTTATGCTGATGGGCGGGATGTAAGTTGCCAACTGCCTCACTGGAGGAGTGCATTGTGTTCCCTAAAACAAGTAAACAACAGAGCTCCAGAGCCAAGGGCACTTCCAGTCTAGGGAATATACCTTGGGAAAACTGAAAATCCATAAGACACAGCCACCCCGACATTGAGGGCTGCACTGCTTACAAGAACCTCAACCTGGGTACACCTGAAATATCCCAGGAAATATAAAAATGGTTCAAAACATTGTGGAACTTACGTACGATGGAATATCCCTCAGCCACGAAATCAATGTCATAAGACCAGTAGCAGCAAAATGAGTGGATTCAGGTACGATGATTCTAAGGGAAAGAAGTCACACAGGAAAAGAAACTTATCATAAGATATCACTTAGGAAGATCCTGTAAACATGGCAACACATGAACTGAGTTAGGAAAGAGAACAGAGTCTCACATTTAGAAAACACTCTTATGCCTGCTTAAGGGGGAAGGAGAGGTGGGGTGATGCATCAAACCAGAGTTTGATATAAGCACAGGTACTGTTCCAAAAACCAACTATGGAATAGACAAGACCTACACCTTCCTCAGTGAAAGGGACTCAAAACCCCATATTTCCCGCAGAGGAATAGATCTGACTAGTAAGAATCTTAAAACCTATGTATTGATATGTCTCCGTAAGGGAATCAAGTGTGTCTAGACTGGCATAAACATGGCAGCGAGAATCAGCTCAAACCCACTCTAAAAAGGAATTTCAAAAACAGAACAAAGAAACAGGGAAATTCTTTACAATTCCTTCAGGGTCTCTGATGCAACCTGGAATGACCCTATCTACGATGACAGCTGGATGCGGCATGAGGCTGGACACTTGGGACTGAGAGGATTGGTGAGATTGGGTGAGCAAATGCAGACCCTTTAAAGCAATAATGCATGGCAACCATTCCATGGGTCCCACCTCTCCAGGTTGAAGGGAATATTACTACAGCTATAACATGTACGGGAAACCTAGAGAATGGACACACTGTGAATACGAAAGGTTTCTAAAACTCAACGAAGAGTCCCTCTCCTGGTGCTCCGGTTTGACTTTCCAACAGCTTTACTATCAATCTCCCAACTTGGAGAGACAGCCCCTTTAAGCTCCTGGTTCACACAGGTTGCCCATTTGGCAGAGGAAGAAAGGGAAGAGGGAGAACCAATGAGAGAGTAGCTGTTAGGCATTAGGATGGGCACATGTCACTCTAATTTCCAGGCAGGAAGAAGAATTAAACAAAGTCTCAGCCACCCACCGGGAACCAGTATAGGTCCTGAACCAAATGTTTGGACTTGCGTTCAGCTCACAAAAAACGAGTTGAAAAATGGAGCTCAGGGGCACAGCAATTCACAAACTGGCAGAGTAATCAAGGCCAACTATCGTCCAAAAATCTGTTGAGGGAAGGCAACGAGGCGGACTTGAATGCGAGGCAGAATAGCAGGAAACAGATTTCAAGAGGTACGTTAGAATCGCCTGTAAAGCACAGGAAGAGGGGCACAACTTCGACAATGATGCACTTGGCCAAAAAGGGCGTATGCGTTTTCTCCTGAATATATTCAGGAGAAAACGCATACGCCCTTTTTGGCCAAGCAAGCAAGCGGGCAATGCAAATCTGCACTACAAAGAAGTATCACTTCCCAACGGTCAAAAGGGACATCCACAAAATGTGTAAAAACCAGAAAGGCAAGACAGGCCCTGGAGAACAGGGAGCCTTGTTATGCTGATGGGCGGGATGTAAGTTGCCAACTGCCTCACTGGAGGAGTCCATTGTGTTCCCTAAAACAAGTAAACAACAGAGCTACAGAGCCAAGGGCACTTCCAGTCTAGGGAATATACCTTGGGAAAACTGAAAATCCATAAGACAGAGCCACCCCCAAATTGAGGGCTGCACTGCTTACAAGAACCTCAACCTGGGTACACCTGAAATATCCCAGGAAATATAAAAATGGTTCAAAACATTGTGGAACTTACGTACGATGGAATATCCCTCAGCCACGAAATCAATGTCATAAGACCAGTAGCAGCAAAATGAGTGGATTCAGGTACGATGATTCTAAGGGAAAGAAGTCACACAGGAAAAGAAACTTATCATAAGATATCACTTAGGAAGATCCTGTAAACATGGCTACACATGAACTGAGTTAGGAAAGAGAACAGAGTCTCACATTTAGAAAACACTCTTATGCCTGCTTAAGGGGGAAGGAGAGGTGGGGTGATGCATCAAACCAGAGTTTGATATAAGCACAGGTACTGTTCCAAAAACCAACTATGGAATAGACAAGACCTACAACTTCCTCAGTGAAAGGGACTCAAAACCCCATATTTCCCGCAGAGGAATAGATCTGCCTAGTAAGAATCTTAAAACCTATGTATTGATATGTCTCCGTAAGGGAATCAAGTGTGTCTAGACTGGCATAAACATGGCAGCGAGAATCAGCTCAAACCCACTCTAAAAAGGAATTTCAAAAACAGAACAAAGAAACAGGGAAATTCTTTACAATTCCTTCAGGGTCTCTGATGCAACCTGGAATGACCCTATCTACGATGACAGCTGGATGTGGCATGAGGCTGGACACTTGGGACTGAGAGGATTGGTGAGATTGGGTGAGCAAATGCAGACCCTTTAAAGCAATAATGCATGGCAACCATTCCATGGGTCCCACCTCTCCAGGTTGAAGGGAATATTACTACAGCTATAACATGTACGGGAAACCTAGAGAATGGACACACTGTGAATACGAAAGGTTTCTAAAACTCAACGAAGAGTCCCTCTCCTGGTGCTCCGGTTTGACTTTCCAACAGCTTTACTATCAATCTCCCAACTTGGAGAGACAGCCCCTTTAAGCTCCTGGTTCACACAGGTTGCCCATTTGGCAGAGGAAGAAAGGGAAGAGGGAGAACCAATGAGAGAGTAGCTGTTAGGCATTTGGATGGGCACATGTCACTCTAATTTCCCGGCAGGAAGAAGAATTCACCAAAGTCTCAGCCACCCACCGGGAACCAGTATAGGTCCTGAACCAAATGTTTGGACTTGCGTTCAGCTCACAAAAAACGAGTTGAAAAATGGAGCTCAGGGGCACAGCAATTCACAAACTGGCAGAGTAATCAAGGCCAACTATCGTCCAAAAATCTGTTGAGGGAAGGCAACGAGGCGGACTTGAATGCGAGGCAGAATAGCAGGAAACAGATTTCAAGAGGTACGTTAGAATCGCCTGTAAAGCACAGGAAGAGGGGCACAACTTCGACAATGATGCACTTGGCCAAAAAGGGCGTATGCGTTTTCTCCTGAATATATTCAGGAGAAAACGCATACGCCCTTTTTGGCCAAGCAAGCAAGCGGGCAATGCAAATCTGCACTACAAAGAAGTATCACTTCCCACCGGTCAAAAGGGACATCCACAAAATGTGTAAAAACCAGAAAGGCAAGACAGGCCCTGGAGAACAGGGAGCCTTGTTATGCTGATGGGCGGGATGTAAGTTGCCAACTGCCTCACTGGAGGAGTGCATTGTGTTCCCTAAAACAAGTAAACAACAGAGCTACAGAGCCAAGGGCACTTCCAGTCTAGGGAATATACCTTGGGAAAACTGAAAATCCATAAGACAGAGCCACCCCCAAATTGAGGGCTGCACTGCTTACAAGAACCTCAACCTGGGTACACCTGAAATATCCCAGGAAATATAAAAATGGTTCAAAACATTGTGGAACTTACGTACGATGGAATATCCCTCAGCCACGAAATCAATGTCATAAGACCAGTAGCAGCAAAATGAGTGGATTCAGGTACGATGATTCTAAGGGAAAGAAGTCACACAGGAAAAGAAACTTATCATAAGATATCACTTAGGAAGATCCTGTAAACATGGCAACACATGAACTGAGTTAGGAAAGAGAACAGAGTCTCACATTTAGAAAACACTCTTATGCCTGCTTAAGGGGGAAGGAGAGGTGGGGTGATGCATCAAACCAGAGTTTGATATAAGCACAGGTACTGTTCCAAAAACCAACTATGGAATAGACAAGACCTACACCTTCCTCAGTGAAAGGGACTCAAAACCCCATATTTCCCGCAGAGGAATAGATCTGACTAGTAAGAATCTTAAAACCTATGTATTGATATGTCTCCGTAAGGGAATCAAGTGTGTCTAGACTGGCATAAACATGGCAGCGAGAATCAGCTCAAACCCACTCTAAAAAGGAATTTCAAAAACAGAACAAAGAAACAGGGAAATTCTTTACAATTCCTTCAGGGTCTCTGATGCAACCTGGAATGACCCTATCTACGATGACAGCTGGATGTGGCATGAGGCTGGACACTTGGGACTGAGAGGATTGGTGAGATTGGGTGAGCAAATGCAGACCCTTTAAAGCAATAATGCATGGCAACCATTCCATGGGTCCCACCTCTCCAGGTTGAAGGGAATATTACTACAGCTATAACATGTACGGGAAACCTAGAGAATGGACACACTGTGAATACGAAAGGTTTCTAAAACTCAACGAAGAGTCCCTCTCCTGGTGCTCCGGTTTGACTTTCCAACAGCTTTACTATCAATCTCCCAACTTGGAGAGACAGCCCCTTTAAGCTCCTGGTTCACACAGGTTGCCCATTTGGCAGAGGAGGAAAGGGAAGAGGGAGAACCAATGAGAGAGTAGCTGTTAGGCATTTGGATGGGCACATGTCACTCTAATTTCCCGGCAGGAAGAAGTATTCACCAAAGTCTCAGCCACCCACCGGGAACCAGTATAGGTCCTGAACCAAATGTTTGGACTTGCATTCAGCTCACAAAAAACGAGTTGAAAAATGGAGCTCAGGGGCACAGCAATTCACAAACTGGCAGAGTAATCAAGGCCAACTATCGTCCAAAAATCTGTTGAGGGAAGGCAACGAGGCGGACTTGAATGCGAGGCAGAATAGCAGGAAACAGATTTCAAGAGGTACGTTAGAATCGCCTGTAAAGCACAGGAAGAGGGGCACAACTTCGACAATGATGCACTTGGCCAAAAAGGGCGTATGCGTTTTCTCCTGAATATATTCAGGAGAAAACGCATACGCCCTTTTTGGCCAAGCAAGCAAGCGGGCAATGCAAATCTGCACTACAAAGAAGTATCACTTCCCACCGGTCAAAAGGGACATCCACAAAATGTGTAAAAACCAGAAAGGCAAGACAGGCCCTGGAGAACAGGGAGCCTTGTTATGCTGATGGGCGGGATGTAAGTTGCCAACTGCCTCACTGGAGGAGTGCATTGTGTTCCCTAAAACAAGTAAACAACAGAGCTACAGAGCCAAGGGCACTTCCAGTCTAGGGAATATACCTTGGGAAAACTGAAAATCCATAAGACAGAGCCACCCCCAAATTGAGGGCTGCACTGCTTACAAGAACCTCAACCTGGGTACACCTGAAATATCCCAGGAAATATAAAAATGGTTCAAATCATTGTGGAACTTACGTACGACGGAATATCCCTCAGCCACAAAATCAATGTCATAAGACCAGTAGCAGCAAAATGAGTGGATTCAGGTACGATGATTCTAAGTGAAAGAAGTCACACAGAAAAAGAAACTTATCATAAGATATCACTTAGGAAGATCCTGTAAACATGGCAACACATGAACTGAGTTAGGAAAGAGAACAGAGTCTCACATTTAGAAAACACTCTTATGCCTGCTTAAGGGGGAAGGAGAGGTGGGGTGATGCATCAAACCAGAGTTTGATATAAGCACAGGTACTGTTCCAAAAACCAACTATGGAATAGACAAGACCTACACCTTCCTCAGTGAAAGGGACTCAAAACCCTATATTTCCCGCAGAGGAATCGATCTGACTAGTAAGAATCTTAAAACCTATGTATTGATATGTCTGCGTAAGGGAATCAAGTGTGTCTAGACTGGCATAAACATGGCAGCGAGAATCAGCTCAAACCCACTCTAAAAAGGAATTTCAAAAACAGAACAAAGAAACAGGGAAATTCTTTACAATTCCTTCAGGGTCTCTGATGCAACCTGGAATGACCCTATCTACGATGACAGCTGGATGTGGCATGAGGCTGGACACTTGGGACTGAGAGGATTGGTGAGATTGGGTGAGCAAATGCAGACCCTTTAAAGCAATAATGCATGGCAACCATTCCATGGGTCCCACCTCTCCAGGTTGAAGGGAATATTACTACAGCTATAACATGTACGGGAAACCTAGAGAATGGACACACTGTGAATACGAAAGGTTTCTAAAACTCAACGAAGAGTCCCTCTCCTGGTGCTCCGGTTTGACTTTCCAACAGCTTTACTATCAATCTCCCAACTTGGAGAGACAGCCCCTTTAAGCTCCTGGTTCACACAGGTTGCCCATTTGGCAGAGGAGGAAAGGGAAGAGGGAGAACCAATGAGAGAGTAGCTGTTAGGCATTTGGATGGGCACATGTCACTCTAATTTCCTGGCAGGAAGAAGAATTCACCAAAGTCTCAGCCACCCACCGGGAACCAGTATAGGTCCTGAACCAAATGTTTGGACTTGCGTTCAGCTCACAAAAAACGAGTTGAAAAATGGAGCTCAGGGGCACAGCAATTCACAAACTGGCAGAGTAATCAAGGCCAACTATCGTCCAAAAATCTGTTGAGGGAAGGCAACGAGGCGGACTTGAATGCGAGGCAGAATAGCAGGAAACAGATTTCAAGAGGTACGTTAGAATCGCCTGTAAAGCACAGGAAGAGGGGCACAACTTCGACAATGATGCACTTGGCCAAAAAGGGCGTATGCGTTTTCTCCTGAATATATTCAGGAGAAAACGCATACGCCCTTTTTGGCCAAGCAAGCAAGCGGGCAATGCAAATCTGCACTACAAAGAAGTATCACTTCCCAACGGTCAAAAGGGACATCCACAAAATGTGTAAAAACCAGAAAGGCAAGACAGGCCCTGGAGAACAGGGAGCCTTGATATGCTGATGGGCGGGATGTAAGTTGCCAACTGCCTCACTGGAGGAGTGCATTGTGTTCCCTAAAACAAGTAAACAACACAGCTACAGAGCCAAGGGCACTTCCAGTCTAGGGAATATACCTTGGGAAAACTGAAAATCCATAAGACAGAGCCACCCCCAAATTGAGGGCTGCACTGCTTACAAGAACCTCAACCTGGGTACACCTGAAATATCCCAGGAAATATAAAAATGGTTCAAATCATTGTGGAACTTACGTACGATGGAATATCCCTCAGCCACGAAATCAATGTCATAAGACCAGTAGCAGCAAAATGAGTGGATTCAGGTACGATGATTCTAAGTGAAAGAAGTCACACAGAAAAAGAAACTTATCATAAGATATCACTTAGGAAGATCCTGTAAACATGGCAACACATGAACTGAGTTAGGAAAGAGAACAGAGTCTCACATTTAGAAAACACTCTTATGCCTGCTTAAGGGGGAAGGAGAGGTGGGGTGATGCATCAAACCAGAGTTTGATATAAGCACAGGTACTGTTCCAAAAACCAACTATGGAATAGACAAGACCTACAACTTCCTCAGTGAAAGGGACTCAAAACCCCATATTTCCCGCAGAGGAATCGATCTGACTAGTAAGAATCTTAAAACCTATGTATTGATATGTCTGCGTAAGGGAATCAAGTGTGTCTAGACTGGCATAAACATGGCAGCGAGAATCAGCTCAAACCCACTCTAAAAAGGAATTTCAAAAACAGAACAAAGAAACAGGGAAATTCTTTACAATTCCTTCAGGGTCTCTGATGCAACCTGGAATGACCCTATCTACGATGACAGCTGGATGTGGCATGAGGCTGGACACTTGGGACTGAGAGGATTGGTGAGATTGGGTGAGCAAATGCAGACCCTTTAAAGCAATAATGCATGGCAACCATTCCATGGGTCCCACCTCTCCAGGTTGAAGGGAATATTACTACAGCTATAACATGTACGGGAAACCTAGAGAATGGACACACTGTGAATACGAAAGGTTTCTAAAACTCAACGAAGAGTCCCTCTCCTGGTGCTCCGGTTTGACTTTCCAACAGCTTTACTATCAATCTCCCAACTTGGAGAGACAGCCCCTTTAAGCTCCTGGTTCACACAGGTTGCCCATTTGGCAGAGGAGGAAAGGGAAGAGGGAGAACCAATGAGAGAGTAGCTGTTAGGCATTTGGATGGGCACACGTCACTCTAATTTCCCGGCAGGAAGAAGAATTCACCAAAGTCTCAGCCACCCACCGGGAACCAGTATAGGTCCTGAACCAAATGTTTGGACTTGCGTTCAGCTCACAAAAAACGAGTTGAAAAATGGAGCTCAGGGGCACAGCAATTCACAAACTGGCAGAGTAATCAAGGCCAACTATCGTCCAAAAATCTGTTGAGGGAAGGCAACGAGGCGGACTTGAATGCGAGGCAGAATAGCAGGAAACAGATTTCAAGAGGTACGTTAGAATCGCCTGTAAAGCACAGGAAGAGGGGCACAACTTCGACAATGATGCACTTGGCCAAAAAGGGCGTATGCGTTTTCTCCTGAATATATTCAGGAGAAAACTACAATGAGGTATCACCTCACACCTGTTAGAATCGGCATCATCAGAAAATCTACAAACAACCAATTCTGGGGAGGGTGTGGACAAAAGGAGCCCTCTTCCACTATTGGTGGGAATGTAAATTGATACAGTCACTATGGAGAACAGTATGGAGTTTCCTTTAAAAAATTAGAAATAGAATTACCATCTGATCCAGCAATCCCACTTCTGGGCATATACCCAGAGAAAACCGTATTTCAAAATGGCACATTCAGCACAATGTTCGTTGCAGCACTATTTAAAATAGCCAGGTAATGGAAGCAACCTAAATGCCCACAGACAGATGAGTGGATAAAGATGTGGTACATATATAAAATGGAATATTACTCGGCCATAAAAAGGAATGAAACTGGGTCATTTGTAGAGACATCGATGGATCGAGAGACTGTCATACAGAATGAAGTAAGTCAGAAAGAGGAAAACAAATATTGTATATTAATGCATATATGTGGAGCCTAAAAATGGTACAGATGAACTGGTTTGCAGGGAAGAAATAGAGACACAGACGTAGAGAACAAACGTATGGACACCAAGTGTGGGAAGCCATGGGGTGGTGGTGGTGGGATGAGTTGGGAGATTGGGATTGACCTGTATACATGTATATGCATAAAATACATAACTAATAATAACATGCTGTATAAAAACATAAATAAAATTAAATTTCAAAATTTTAAAAAATAAAATTTAAAAATAAAACAATAAAAATTCTTCCCGTCACACAGATGTATTTATAGGAATGAATTATTTCCATGCTTATATTTATAAATACATAAAAGAGGAATAAAATCTAACTTGAACCATAAAAGAAAAAAAAATTGAACCCACGAGTTATACAGAGGAAAACCCTATCACGATACTTGCTCCAGCGGTAAACAATTCTGAAATTGGTCAGAGGTGGGGAACCATCTCCCATACAGCCAGCCACCCACCCACCACGCAAGGAGTGTCCTCATTGCAAAGCTGGGGGACCGTGACGAGGCATCTGTGAGTAAACGTGAGCTGAGCCCCAGGCCAGCTGCTGCTGAACTGTTCCCACCCTTTCCAGGTAAAACACCTGAATATGTACAAGGGCTTGAAAGCCTTGAGGAAGCACCGTGGAGCCACAACAGCGACAGCACGCCGGCCAACTTGGTGCCTGCAGGCCAGCCAGGGTGGTCCTGGACCCTGGCGCTCTTCCAGAAGCTTTCCATTGCCCTGCCTGAGATACCCCTCCTGTCCCGGCCCCCACTGCTTTTTTCCTTCCTCACCTCTGTCCGGAGAGAAATTCCAGCGGAAGGTATGTGTGACACATCCTCTTCTTTACAGGCGGCAGCCTGGCAACTCCTGCAGAAAGGCCAGCAGAACCCCACTCACACCGGGCCACCCACAAAGCTGTGGCCCCTCACTCCCTCCCACCAGCACAGCCCCGAGACTGCTGACGGGGCAGAGAATATGGAGTCAGGCACAGCTTCAGGGGCTATTGCTGCCTGGAGCTCTGTTTATATTGACCTCAACGAGGCACACCTGGGGAGGGCGGGCCGGCAGGGTAAGGCTGCCCAGGTCAGCTAATCCACAACCCTCAGGGAATCACATTGTTGAAAATGGACCCCGCTAAGGCAGAAGAGAAGCCAAGGGAAAAAAGGACACAATGCCATTTGCAGCACCGTAGATGAGTCTAGAAGTAATCACGTGACTTGTAGTAAGTCAGAAAGTGAAAGACACATATCCTATCATATCACTTATAGGTGTTACCTAAAAATGGATACCAGGGCAGATATTTCCACGGAGAAGGGCAATCACAGATTCATTAAACAAACTTATGGTTCACCAATGGAAAGGTGTGAGGATTGGTTTCATTACGATATCGGGGTTAACAGACATATACAAACACAGGTGACATATATAATCACCAAAGACCTACAGAATACCAAGAGAGGACTACTCAACATTCTGTCATAACGTACATGGGAAAAGGATCCCAGGAAGAACAGACATCTGTATATGTGTAAAAGAACCACATCTTCCACACCTACAACAAGCCAAACATTGTAATCAAACTTGCTGAAATAAAAAATAAAAAATTAAATTAAAAACACGAACAAGAAGTAGTGAGACAAACGTGAGGGGCTTTCTCCTGGCACATTCCATTCTAAACTCCAATCTAGAACACCACTTCCACTGAGGCTCTCTTGCCCTAGTAACGAGATTTGGTAAGGGTGAACTGCTGCCACTTGTGGCCGTTTCACACAACAGCAGCTTTAATCCCAACGCTAATGGTCAGTTGATATTCAAAATCATTGCATGCCTGTAAATGACACCTGCCCTGAAAACAAATCCTATCGACCATAAAATTCAAAGGATGTCCATATTCCAAAACGACCGTTTCAAAAGGCATATTTTACGCACATTAGTGTTCTGCTTCTTTTCCTTTCTTTCCTTTTTTGTTAAAAAACACGGGAATGGAAAAAGGCATCCCTCAGGATGGGTGAAAATCGTTGCAAATGAATCAATGGACACAGGTTTAATCTCCAATATATATAAACAGCTCATGCAGCTTAATATTAAAAAAACAAACAACCCAAAAAAAAATGGGCAGAAGATCTAAAGAGACGTTTCTTCAAAGGAGACACAGAGATGGCCAAGACGCACATGAAAAGCTGCTCAACAGCACTAATTATTAGAGAAATGCAAATCAAAACTACAATGAGGTATCACCTCACACCTGTTAGAATCGACATCATCAGAAAATCTACAAACAACAAATTCTGGGTAGGGTGTGGACAAAAGGAGCCCTCTTCCACTACTGGTGGGAATGTAAATTGATACAGTCACTATGGAGAACAGTATGGATTTTCCTTAAAAAATCTAGAAATAGAATTACCATCTGATCCAGCAATCCCACTTCTGGGCATATACCCAGAGAAAACCGTATTTCAAAAAGGCACATTCAGCACAATGTTCGTTGCAGCACTATTTACAATAGCCAGGTAATGGAAGCAACCTAAATGCCCACAGACAGATGAGTGGATAAAGATGTGGTACATATATAAAATGGAATATTACTCGGCCATAAAAAGGAATGAAACTGGGTCATTTGTAGAGACATCGATGGATCGAGAGACTGTCATACAGAATGAAGTAAGTCAGAAAGAGGAAAACAAATATTGTATATTAATGCATATATGTGGAGCCTAAAAATGGTACAGATGAACTGGATTGCAGGGAAGAAATAGAGACACAGACGTAGAGAACAAACGTATGGACACCAAGTGTGGGAAGCCATGGGGTGGTGGTGGTGGGATGAGTTGGGAGATTGGGATTGACCTGTATACATGTATATGCATAAAATACATAACTAATAATAACCTGCTGTATAAAAACATAAATGAAATTAAATTGCAAAATTTTAAAAAATAAAATTTAAAAATAAAACAATAAAAATTCTTCCCGTCACACAGATGTATTTATAGGAATGAATTATTTCCATGCTTATATTTATAAATACATAAAAGAGGAATAAAATCTAACTTGAACCATAAAAGAAAAAAAAATTGAACCCACGAGTTATACAGAGGAAAACCCTATCACGACACTTGCTCCAGCGGTAAACAATTCTGAAATTGGTCAGAGGTGGGGAATCATCTCCCATACAGCCAGCCACCCACCCCCCACGCAAGGAGCGTCCTCATTGCAAAGCTGGGGGACCGTGCCGAGGCATCTGTGAGTAAACGTGAGCTGAGCCCCAGGCCAGCTGCTGCTGAACTGTTCCCACCCTTTCCAGGTAAAACACCTGAATATGTACAAGGGCTTGAAAGCCTAGAGGAAGGACAGTGGAGCCACACCAGCGACAGCACGCAGGCCAACTTGGTGCCTGCAGGCCAGCCAGCCCACTGGTCCTGGACCCTGGCGCTCTTCCAGAAGCTTTCCATTGCCCTGCCTGAGATACCCCTCCTGTCCCGGCCCACACTGCTTTTTTCCTTCCTCACCTCTGTCCGGAGAGAAATTCCAGCGGAAGGTATGTGTGACACATCCTCTTCTTTACAGGCGGCAGCCTGGCAACTCCTGCAGAAAGGCCAGCAGAACCCCACTCACACCGGGCCACCCACAAAGCTGTGGCCCCTCACTCCCTCCCACCAGCACAGCCCCGAGACTGCTGACGGGGCAGAGAATATGGAGTCAGGCACAGCTTCAGGGGCTATTGCTGCCTGGAGCTCTGTTTATATTGACCTCAACGAGGCACACCTGGGGAGGGCGGGCCGGCAGGGTAAGGCTGCCCAGGTTAGCTAATCCACAACCCTCAGGGAATCACATTGTTGAAAATGGACCCCGCTAAGGCAGAAGAGAAGCCAAGGGAAAAAAGGACACAATGCCATTTGCAGCACCGTTGATGAGTCTAGAAGTAATCACGTGACTTGTAGTAAGTCAGAAAGTGAAAGACACATATCCTATCATATCACTTATAGGTGTTACCTAAAAATGGATACCAGGGCAGATATTTCCACGGAGAAGGGCAATCACAGATTCATTAAACAAACTTATGGTTCACCAATGGAAAGGTGTGAGGATTGGTTTCATTACGATATCGGGGTTAACAGACATATACAAACACAGGTGACATATATAATCACCAAAGACCTACAGAATACCAAGAGAGGACTACTCAACATTCTGTCATAACGTACATGGGAAAAGGATCCCAGGAAGAACAGACATCTGTATATGTGTAAAAGAACCACATCATCCACACCTACAACAAGCCAAACATTGTAATCAAACTTGCTGTAATAAAAAATAAAAAATTAAATTAAAAACACGAACAAGAAGTAGTGAGACAAACGTGAGGGGCTTTCTCCTGGCACATTCCATTCTAAACTCCAATCTAGAACACCACTTCCACTGAGTCTCTCTTGCCCTAGTAACCAGATTTGGTAAGGGTGAACTGCTGCCACTTGTGGCCGTATCACACAACAGCAGCTTTAATCCCAACGCTAATGGTCAGTTGATATTCAA
Source organism: Mesoplodon mirus (assembly GCF_964341445.2). Taxonomy (NCBI): domain Eukaryota; kingdom Metazoa; phylum Chordata; class Mammalia; order Artiodactyla; family Ziphiidae; genus Mesoplodon; species Mesoplodon mirus. The sequence goes on from NW_028295810.1 coordinate 3,719,029, forward strand.
AATCATTGCATGCCTGTAAATGACACCTGCCCTGAAAACAAATCCTGGGGTCACATATCGACCAAAAAATTCAAAGGACGTCCATATTTCAAAACGACCGTTTCAAAAGGCATATTTTACGCACATTAGTGTTCTGCTTCTTTTCCTTTCTTTCCTTTTTTGTTAAAAAACACGGGAATGGAAAAAGGCATCCCTCAGGATGGGTGAAAATCGTTGCAAACGAATCAATGGACACAGGTTTAATCTCCAATATATATAAACAGCTCATGCAGCTTAATATTAAAAAAAACTAACAACCCAAAAAAAAAATGGGCAGAAGATCTAAAGAGACGTTTCTTCAATGGAGACACAGAGATGGCCAAGACGCACAGAAAAGCTGCTCAACAGCACTAATTATTAGAGAAATGCAAATCAAAACTACAATGAGGTATCACCTCACACCTGTTAGAATCGGCATCATCAGAAAATCTACAAACAACCAATTCTGGGGAGGGTGTGGACAAAAGGAGCCCTCTTCCACTATTGGTGGGAATGTAAATTGATACAGTCACTATGGAGAACAGTATGGAGTTTCCTTTAAAAAATTAGAAATAGAATTACCATCTGATCCAGCAATCCCACTTCTGGGCATATACCCAGAGAAAACCGTATTTCAAAATGGCACATTCAGCACAATGTTCTTTGCAGCACTATTTAAAATAGCCAGGTAATGGGAGCAACCTAAATGCCCACAGACAGATGAGTGGATAAAGATGTGGTACAGATATAAAATGGAATATTACTCGGCCATAAAAAGGAATGAAACTGGGTCATTTGTAGAGACATCGATGGATCGAGAGACTGTCATACAGAATGAAGTAAGTCATAAAGAGGAAAACAAATATTGTATATTAATGCATATATGTGGAGCCTAAAAATGTACAGATGAACTGGTTTGCAGGGAAGAAATAGAGACACAGACGTAGAGAACAAACGTATGGACACCAAGTGTGGGAAGCCATGGGGTGGTGGTGGTGGGATGAGTTGGGAGATTGGGATTGACCTGTATACATGTATATGCATAAAATACATAACTAATAATAACATGCTGTATAAAAACATAAATAAAATTAAATTTCAAAATTTTAAAAAATAAAATTTAAAAATAAAACAATAAAAATTCTTCCCGTCACACAGATGTATTTATAGGAATGAATTATTTCCATGCTTATATTTATAAATACATAAAAGAGGAATAAAATCTAACTTGAACCATAAAAGAAAAAAAATTTGAACCCACGAGTTATACAGAGGAAAACCCTATCACGATACTTGCTCCAGCGGTAAACAATTCTGAAATTGGTCAGAGGTGGGGAACCATCTCCCATACAGCCAGCCACCCACCCACCACGCAAGGAGTGTCCTCATTGCAAAGCTGGGGGACCGTGACGAGGCATCTGTGAGTAAACGTGAGCTGAGCCCCAGGCCAGCTGCTGCTGAACTGTTCCCACCCTTTCCAGGTAAAACACCTGAATATGTACAAGGGCTTGAAAGCCTAGAGGAAGCACCGTGGAGCCACAACAGCGACAGCACGCCGGCCAACTTGGTGCCTGCAGGCCAGCCAGGGTGGTCCTGGACCCTGGCGCTCTTCCAGAAGCTTTCCATTGCCCTGCCTGAGATACCCCTCCTGTCCCGGCCCCCACTGCTTTTTTCCTTCCTCACCTCTGTCCGGAGAGAAATTCCAGCGGAAGGTATGTGTAACACATCCTCTTCTTTACAGGCGGCAGCCTGGCAACTCCTGCAGAAAGGCCAGCAGAACCCCACTCACACCGGGCCACCCACAAAGCGGTGGCCCCTCACTCCCTCCCACCAGCACAGCCCCGAGACTGCTGACGGGGCAGAGAATATGGAGTCAGGCACAGCTTCAGGGGCTATTGCTGCCTGGAGCTCTGTTTATATTGACCTCAACGAGGCACACCTGGGGAGGGCGGGCCGGCAGGGTAAGGCTGCCCAGGTCAGCTAATCCACAACCCTCAGGGAATCACATTGTTGAAAATGGACCCCGCTAAGGCAGAAGAGAAGCCAAGGGAAAAAAGGACACAATGCCATTTGCAGCACCGTAGATGAGTCTAGAAGTAATCACGTGACTTGTAGTAAGTCAGAAAGTGAAAGACACATATCCTATCATATCACTTATAGGTGTTACCTAAAAATGGATACCAGGGCAGATATTTCCACGGAGAAGGGCAATCACAGATTCATTAAACAAACTTATGGTTCACCAATGGAAAGGTGTGAGGATTGGTTTCATTACGATATCGGGGTTAACAGACATATACAAACACAGGTGACATATATAATCACCAAAGACCTACAGAATACCAAGAGAGGACTACTCAACATTCTTTCATAACGTACATGGGAAAAGGATCCCAGGAAGAACAGTCATCTGTATATGTGTAAAAGAAACACACCTTCCACACCTACAACAAGCCCAACATTGTAATCAAATTTGCTGTAATAAAAAATAAAAAATTAAATTAAAAACACGAACAAGAAGTAGTGAGACAAACGTGAGGGGCTTTCTCCTGGCACATTCCATTCTAAATTCCAATCTAGAACACCACTTCCACTGAGGCTCTCTTGCCCTAGTAACCAGATTTGGTAAGGGTGAACTGCTGCCACTTGTGGCCATTTCACACAACAGCAGCTTTAATCCCAACGCTAATGGTCAGTTGATATTCAAAATCATTGCATGCCTGTAAATGACACCTGCCCTGAAAACAAATCCTGGGGTCACATATCGACCAAAAAATTCAAAGGACGTCCATATTTCAAAACGACCGTTTCAAAAGGCATATTTTATGCACATTAGTGTTCTGCTTCTTTTCCTTTCTTTCCTTTTTTGTTAAAAAAACGGGAATGGAAAAAGGCATCCCTCAGGATGGGTGAAAATCGTTGCAAACGAATCAATGGACACAGGTTTAATCTCCAATATATATAAACAGCTCATGCAGCTTAATATTAAAAAAACAAACAACCCAAAAAATGGGCAGAAGATCTAAAGAGACGTTTCTTCAAAGGAGACACAGAGATGGCCAAGACGCACATGAAAAGCTGCTCAACAGCACTAATTATTAGAGAAATGCAAATCAAAACTACAATGAGGTTTCACCTCACACCTGTTAGAATCGGCATCATCAGAAAATCTACAAACAACCAATTCTGGGGAGGGTGTGGACAAAAGGAGTCCTCTTCCACTATTGGTGGGTATGTAAATTGATACAGTCACTATGGAGAACAGTATGGAGTTTCCTTAAAAAAATTAGAAATAGAATTACCATCTGATCCAGCAATCCCACTTCTGGGCATATACCCAGAGAAAACCGTATTTCAAAAAGGCACATTCAGCACAATGTTGGTTGCAGCACTATTTACAATAGCCAGGTAATGGAAGCAACCTAAATGCCCACAGACAGATGAGTGGATAAAGATGTGGTACATATATAAAATGGAATATTACTCGGCCATAAAAAGGAATGAAACTGGGTCATTTGTAGAGACATCGATGGATCGAGAGACTGTCATACAGAATGAAGTAAGTCAGAAAGAGGAAAACAAATATTGTATATTAATGCATATATGTGGAGCCTAAAAATGGTACAGATGAACTGGTTTGCAGGGAAGAAATAGAGACACAGACGTAGAGAACAAACGTATGGACACCAAGTGTGGGAAGCCATGGGGTGGTGGTGGTGGGATGAGTTGGGAGATTGGGATTGACCTGTATGCATGTATATGCATAAAATACATAACTAATAATAACCTGCTGTATAAAAACATAAATGAAATTAAATTTCAAAATTTTAAAAAATAAAATTTAAAAATAAAACAATAAAAATTCTTCCCGTCACACAGATGTATTTATAGGAATGAATTATTTCCATGCTTATATTTATAAATACATAAAAGAGGAATAAAATCTAACTTGAACCATAAAAGAAAAAAAAATTGAACCCACGAGTTTCACAGAGGAAAACCCTATCACGACACTTGCTCCAGCGGTAAACAATTCTGAAATTGGTCAGAGGTGGAGAACCATCTCCCATACAGCCAGCCAACCACCCCCCACGCAAGGAGCGTCCTCATTGCAAAGCTGGGGGACCGTGCCGAGGCATTTGTGAGTAAACGTGAGCTGAGCCCCAGGCCAGCTGCTGCTGAACTGTTCCCACCCTTTCCACGTAAAACACCTGAATATGTACAAGGGCTTGAAAGCCTAGAGGAAGCACCGTGGAGCCACACCAGCGACAGCACGCAGGCCAACTTGGTGCCTGCAGGCCAGTGAGCCCCATGGTCCTGGCCCTGGGCGCTCTTCCAGAAGCTTTCCATTGCCCTGCCTGAGATACCCCTCCTGTCCCGGCCCCCACTGCTTTTTTCCTTCCACACCTCTGTCCGGAGAGTAATTCCAGCGGAAGGTATGGGTGACACAACCTCTTCTTTACAGGCGGCAGCCTGGCAACTCCTGCAGAAAGGCCAGCAGAACCCCACTCACACCGGGCCACCCACAAAGCTGTGGCCCCTCACTCCCTCCCACCAGCACAGCCCCGAGACTGCTGACGGGGCAGAGAATATGGAGTCAGGCACAGCTTCAGGGGCTCTTGCTGCCTGGAGCTCTGTTTATATTGACCTCAACGAGGCACACCTGGGGAGGGCGGGCCGGCAGGGTAAGGCTGCCCAGGTCAGCTAATCCACAACCCTCAGGGAATCACATTGTTGAAAATGGACCCCGCTAAGGCAGAAGAGAAGCCAAGGGAAAAAAGGACACAATGCCATTTGCAGCACCGTAGATGAGTCTAGAAGTAATCACGTGAATTGTAGTAAGTCAGAAAGTGAAAGACACATATCATATCATATCACTTATAGGTGTTACCTAAAAATGGATACCAGGGCAGATATTTCCACGGAGAAGGGCAATCACAGATTCATGAAACAAACTTATGGTTCAACAATGGAAAGGTGTGAGGATTGGTTTCATTACGATATCGGGGTTAACAGACATATACAAACACAGGTGACATATATAATCCCCAAAGACCTACAGAATACCAAGAGAGGACTACTCAACATTCTGTCATAACGTACATGGGAAAAGAATCCCAGGAAGAACAGTCATCTGTATATGTGTAAAAGAACCACATCTTCCACACCTACAAGAAGCCAAACATTGTAATCAAACTTGCTGTAATAAAAAATAAAAAATTAAATTAAAAACACGAACAAGAAGTAGTGAGACAAACGTGAGCGGCTTTCTCCCGGCACATTCCATTCTAAACTCCAATCTAGAACACCACTTCCACTGAGGCTCTCTTGCCCTAGTAACCAGATTTGGTAAGGGTGAACTGCTGCCACCTTGTGGCCGTTTCACACAACAGCAGCTTTAATCCCAACGCTAATGGTCAGTTGATATTCAAAATCATTGCAGGCCTGTAAATGACACCTGCCCTGAAAACAAATCCTGGGGTCACATATCGACCAAAAAATTCAAAGGACGTCCATATTTCAAAACGACCATTTCAAAAGGCATATTTTACGCACATTAGTGTTCTGCTTCATTTACTTACTTTCCTTTTTTGTTAAAAAACACGGGAATGGAAAAAGGCATCCCTCAGAATGGGCGAAAATCGTTGCAGACGAATCAATGGACACAGGTTTAATCTCCAATATATATAAACAGCTCATGCAGCTTAATATTAAAAAACAAACAACCCCCCAAAAAATGGGCAGAAGATCTAAAGAGACGTTTCTTCAAAGGAGACACAGAGATGGCCAAGACGCACAGAAAAGCTGCTCAACAGCACTAATTATTAGAGAAATGCAAATCAAAACTACAATGAGGTATCACCTCACACCTGTTAGAATCGGCATCATCAGAAAATCTACAAACAACCAATTCTGGGGAGTGTGTGGACAAAAGGAGACCTCTTCCACTATTGGTGGGAATGTAAATTGATACAGTCACTATGGAGAACAGTATGGAGTTCCTTAAAAAATCTAGAAATAGAATTACCATCTGATCCAGCAATCCCACTTCTGGGCATATACCCAGAGAAAACCGTATTTCAAAAAGGCACATTCACCACAATGTTCGTTGCAGCACTATTTACAATAGCCAGGTAATGGAAGCAACCTAAATGCCCACAGACAGATGAATGGATAAAGATGTGGTACATATATAAAATGGAATATTACTCGGCCATAAAAAGGAAAGAAACTGGGTCATTTGTAGAGACATCGATGGATCAAGAGAATGTCATACAGAATGAAGTAAGTCAGAAAGAGGAAAACAATTATTGTATATTAACGCATATATGTGGAGCCTAAAAATGGTACAGATGAACTGGTTTGCAGGGAAGAAATAGAGACACAGAGGTAGAGAACAAACGTATGGACACCAAGTGTGGGAAGCCATGGGGTGGCGGTGGTGGGATGAGTTGGGAGTTTGGGATTGACCTGTATACAAGTATATGCATAAAATACATAACTAATAATAACGTGCTGTATAAAAAAAATAAATAAAATTAAATTTCAAAATTTTAAAAAATAAAATTTAAAAATAAAACAGAAAAAAGTTCTTCCCGTCACATAGATGTATTTATAGGAATGAATGATTTCCATGCTTATATCTATAAATACATAAAAGAGGAATAAAATCTAACTTGAACCATAAAAGAAAAAAAAATCCTGAACCCACGAGTTATACATAGGAAAACCCTATCAGGGCACTTGCTCCAGTGGTAAACAATTCTGAAATTGGTCAGAAGTGGGGAAACATCTCCCATACAGCCAGCAACCCACCCCCCACGCAAGGAGCGTCCTCATTGCAAAGCTGGGGGACCATGCCGAGGCATCTGTGAGTAAACGTGAGCTGAGCCCCAGGCCAGCTGCTGCTGAACTGTTCCCACTCTTTCCAGGTAAAACACCTGAATATGTACAAGGGCTTGAAAGCCTAGAGGAAGGACCGTGGAGCTACACCAGCGACAGCACGCAGGCCAACTTGGTGTCTGCAGGCCAGCCAGGGTGGTCCTGGCCCCGGGTGCTCTTCCAGAAGCTTTCCATTGCCCTGCCTGAGATACCCCTCCTGTCCCGGACCCCACTGCTTTTTTCCTGCCTCACCTCTGTCCGGAGAGAAATTCCAGCGGAAAGTATGGGTGACACATCCTCTTCTTTACAGGCGGCAGCCTGGCAACTCCTGCAGAAAGGCCAGCATAACCCCACTCACACCGGGCCACCCACAAAGCTGTGGCCCCTCACTCCCTCCCACCAGCATAGCCCCGAGACTGCCGACGGGGCAGAGAATATGGAGTCAGGCACAGCTTCAGGGGCTATTGCTGCCTGGAGCTCTGTTTATATTGACCTCAACGAGGCACACCTGGGGAGGGCGGGCCGGCAGGGTAAGGCTGCCCAGGTCAGCTAATCCACAACCCTCAGGGAATCACATTGTTGAAAATGGACCCCGCTAAGGCAGAAGAGAAGCCAAGGGAAAAAAGGACACAATGCCATTTGCAGCACCGTAGATGAGTCTAGAAGTAATCATGTGACTTGTAGTAAGTCAGAAAGTGAAAGACACATATCATATCATATCACTTATAGGTGTTACCTAAAAATGGATACCAGGGCAGATATTTCCACGGAGAAGGGCAATCACAGATTCATTAAACAAACTTATGGTTCACCAATGGAAAGGTGTGAGGATTGGTTTCATTACGATATCGGGGTTAACAGACATATACAAACACAGGTGATATATATAATCATCAAAGACCTACAGAATACCAAGAGAGGACTACTCAACATTCTGTCATAACGTACATGGGAAAAAAATCCCAGGAAGAACAGTCATCTGTATATGTGTAAATGAACCACATCTTCCACACCTACAACAAGCCAAACATTGTAATCAAACTTGCTGTAATAAAAAATAAAAAATTAAATTAAAAACACGAACAAGAAGTAGTGAGACAAACGTGAGGGGCTTTCTCCTGGCACATTCCATTCTAAACTCCAATCTAGAACACCACTTCCACTGAGGCTCTCTTGCCCTAGTAACCAGATTTGGTAAGGGTGAACTGCTGCCACTTGTGGCCGTTTCACACAACAGCAGCTTTAATCCCAACGCTAATGGTCAGTTGATATTCAAAATCATTGCATGCCTGTAAATGACACCTGCCCTGAAAACAAATCCTGGGGTCACATATCGACCAAAAAATTCAAAGGACGTCCATATTTCAAAACGACCGTTTCTAAAGGCATATTTTACGCACATTAGTGTTCTGCTTCTTTTCCTTTCTTTCATTTTTTGTTAAAAAAAACGGGAATGGAAAAAGGCATCCCTCAGGATGGGTGAAAATCATTGCAAACGAATCAATGGACACAGGTTTAATCTCCAATATATATAAACAGCTCATGCAGCTTAATATTAAAAAAAACAAACAACCCCAAAAAAATGGGCAGAAGATCTAAAGAGACGTTTCTTCAAAGGAGACACAGAGATGGCCAAGACGCACATGAAAAGCTGCTCAACAGCACTAATTATTAGAGAAATGCAAATCAAAACTACAATGAGGTTTCACCTCACACCTGTTAGAATCGGCATCATCAGAAAATATACAAACAACCAATTCTGGGGAGGGTGTGGACAAAAGGAGTCCTCTTCCACTATTGGTGGGAATGTAAATTGATACAGTCACTATGGAGAACATTATGGAGTTTCCTTAAAAAAATTAGAAATAGAATTACCATCTGATCCAGCAATCCCACTTCTGGGCATATACCCAGAGAAAACCGTATTTCAAAAAGGCACATTCAGCACAATGTTGGTTGCAGCACTATTTACAATAGCCAGGTAATGGAAGCAACCTAAATGCCCACAGACAGATGAGTGGATAAAGATGTGGTACATATATAAAATGGAATATTACTCGGCCATAAAAAGGAATGAAACTGGGTCATTTGTAGAGACATCGATGGATCGAGAGACTGTCATACAGAATGAAGTAAGTCAGAAAGAGGAAAACAAATATTGTATATTAATGCATATATGTGGAGCCTAAAAATGGTACAGATGAACTGGTTTGCAGGGAAGAAATAGAGACACAGACGTAGAGAACAAACGTATGGACACCAAGTGTGGGAAGCCATGGGGTGGTGGTGGTGGGATGAGTTGGGAGATTGGGATTGACCTGTATGCATGTATATGCATAAAATACATAACTAATAATAACCTGCTGTATAAAAACATAAATGAAATTAAATTTCAAAATTTTAAAAAATAAAATTTAAAAATAAAACAATAAAAATTCTTCCCGTCACACAGATGTATTTATAGGAATGAATTATTTCCATGCTTATATTTATAAATACATAAAAGAGGAATAAAATCTAACTTGAACCATAAAAGAAAAAAAAATTGAACCCACGAGTTTCACAGAGGAAAACCCTATCACGACACTTGCTCCAGCGGTAAACAATTCTGAAATTGGTCAGAGGTGGAGAACCATCTCCCATACAGCCAGCCAACCAACCCCCACGCAAGGAGCGTCCTCATTGCAAAGCTGGGGGACCGTGCCGAGGCATCTGTGAGTAAACGTGAGCTGAGCCCCAGGCCAGCTGCTGCTGAACTGTTCCCACCCTTTCCACGTAAAACACCTGAATATGTACAAGGGCTTGAAAGCCTAGAGGAAGCACCATGGAGCCACACCAGCGAAAGCACGCAGGCCAACTTGGTGCCTGCAGGCCAGCGAGCCCACTGGTCCTGGCCCCGGGCGCTCTTCCAGAAGATTTCCATTGCCCTGCCTGAGATACCCCTCCTGTCCCGGCCCCCACTGCTTTTTTCCTTCCTCACCTCTGTCCGGAGAGAAATTCCAGCGGAATGTATGGGTGACACATCCTCTTCTTTACAGGCGGCAGCCTGGCAACTCCTGCAGAAAGGCCAGCATAACCCCACTCACACCGGGCCACCCACAAAGCTGTGGCCCCTCACTCCCTCCCACCAGCACAGCCCCGAGACTGCTGACGGGGCAGAGAATATGGAGTCAGGCACAGCTTCAGGGGCTATTGCTGCCTGGAGCTCTGTTTATATTGACCTCAACGAGGCACACCTGGGGAGGGCGGGCCGGCAGGGTAAGGCTGCCCAGGTCAGCTAATCCACAACCCTCAGGGAATCACATTGTTGAAAATGGACCCCGCTAAGTCAGAAGAGAAGCCAAGGGAAAAAAGGACACAATGCCATTTGCAGCACCGTAGATGAGTCTAGAAGTAATCACGTGACTTGTAGTAAGTCAGAAAGTGAAAGACACATATCATATCATATCACTTATAGGTGTTACCTAAAAATGGATACCAGGGCAGATATTTCCACGGAGAAGGGCAATCACAGATTCATGAAACAAACTTATGGTTCACCAATGGAAAGTTGTGAGGATTGGTTTCATTAAGATATCAGACATATACAAACACAGGTGACATATATAATCACCAAAGACCTACAGAATACCAAGAGAGGACTACTCAACATTCTGTCATAACGTACATGGGAAAAGAATCCCAGGAAGAACAGTCATCTGTATATGTGTAAAAGAACCACATCTTCGACACCTACAACAAGCCAAACATTGTAATCAAACTTGCTGTAATAAAAAATAAAAAATTAAATTAAAAACACGAACAAGAAGTAGTGAGACAAACGTGAGCGGCTTTCTCCTGGTACATTCCATTCTAAACTACAATCTAGAACACCACTTCCACTGAGGCTCTCTTGCCCTAGTAACCAGATTTGGTAAGGGTGAACTGCTGCCACCTTGTGGCCGTTTCACACAACAGCAGCTTTAATCCCAACGCTAATGGTCAGTTGATATTCAAAATCATTGCATGCCTGTAAAGGACACCTGCCCTGAAAATAAATCCTGGGGTCACATATCGACCAAAAAATTCAAAGGAAGTCCATATTTCAAAACGACCGTTTCAAAAGGCATATTTTACGCACATTAGTGTTCTGCTTCTTTTCCTTTCTTTCCTTTTTTGTTAAAAAAAACGGGAATGGAAAAAGGCATCCCTCAGGATGGGTGAAAATCGTTGCAAACGAATCAATGGACACAGGTTTAATCTCCAATATATATAAACAGCTCATGCAGCTTAATATTAAAAAAACAAACAACCCCCAAAAAATGGGCAGAAGATCTAAAGAGACGTTTCTTCAAAGGAGACACAGAGATGGCCAAGACGCACATGAAAAGTTGCTCAACAGCACTAATTATTAGAGAAATGCAAATCAAAACTACAATGAGGTATCACCTCACACCTGTTAGAATCAGCATCATCAGAAAATATACAAACAACCAATTCTGGGGAGGGTGTGGACAAAAGGAGCCCTCTTCCACTATTGGTGGGAATGTAAATTGATACAGTCACTATGGAGAACAGTATGGAGTTTCCTTAAAAAAATTAGAAATAGAATTACCATCTGATCCAGCAATCCCACTTCTGGGCATATACCCAGAGAAAACCGTATTTCAAAAAGTCACATTCAGCACAATGTTCGTTGCAGCAGTATTTACAATAGCCAAGTAATGGAAGCAACCTAAATGCCCACAGACAGATGAGTGGATAAAGATGTGGTACATATATAAAATGGAATATTACTCGGCCATAAAATGGAATGAAACTGGGTCATTTGTAGAGACATCGATGGATCGAGAGACTGTCATACAGAATGAAGTAAGTCAGAAAGAGGAAAACAAATATTGTATATTAATGCATATATGTGGAGCCTAAAAATGGTACAGATGAACTGGTTTGCAGGGAAGAAATAGAGACACAGACGTAGAGAACAAACGTATGGACACCAAGTGTGGGAAGCCATGGGGTGGTGGTGGTGGGATGAGTTGGGAGATTGGGATTGACCTGTATACATGTATATGCATAAAATACATAACTAATAATAACCTGCTGTATAAAAACATAAATGAAATTAAATTTCAAAATTTTTAAAAATACAATTTAAAAATAAAACAATAAACATTCTTCCCGTCACACAGATGTATTTATAGGAATGAATTATTTCCATGCTTATATTTATAAATACATAAAAGAGGAATAAAATCTAACTTGAACCATAAAAGAAAAAAAAATTGAACCCACGAGTTATACAGAGGAAAACCCTATCACGACACTTGCTCCAGCGGTAAACAGTTCTGAAATTGGTCAGAGGTGGGGAACCATCTCCCATACAGCCAGCCACCCACCCCCCATGCAAGCAGCGTCCTCATTGCAAAGCTGGGGGACCGTGCCGAGGCATCTGTGAGTAAACGTGAGCTGAGCCCCAGGCCAGCTGCTGCTGAACTGTTCCCACCCTTTCCAGGTAAAACACCTGAATATGTACAAGGGCTTGAAAGCCTAGAGGAAGGAACATGGAGCCACACTAGCGACAGCACGCAGGCCAACTTGGTGCCTGCAGTACAGCCAGGGTGGTACAGGACCCTGGCGCTCTTCCAGAAGCTTTCGATTGCCCTGCCTGAGATACCCCTCCTGTCCCAGCCCCCACTGCTTTTTTCCTTCCTCACCTCTGTCCGGAGAGAAATTCCAGCGGAAGGTATGGGTGACACATCCTCTTCTTTACAGGCGGCAGCCTGGCAACTCCTGCAGGAAGGCCAGCAGAACCCCACTCACACCGGGCCACCCACAAAGCTGTGGCCCCTCACTCCCTCCCACCAGCACAGCCCCGAGACTGCTGACGGGGCCGAAAATATGGAGGCAGGCACAGCTTCAGGGGCTACTGCTGCCTGGAGCACTGTTTATATTGACCTCAAAGAGACACACCTGGGGAGGGCGGGCCGGCAGGGTAAGGCTGCCCAGGTCAGCTAATCCACAACCCTCAGGGAATCACATTGTTGAAAATGGACCCCGCTAAGGCAGAAGAGAAGCCAAGGGAAAAAAGGACACAATGCCATTTGCAGCACCGTAGATGAGTCTAGAAGTAATCACGTGAATTGTAGTAAGTCAGAAAGTGAAAGACACATATCCTATCATATCACTTATAGGTGTTACCTAAAAATGGATACCAGGGCAGATATTTCCACGGAGAAGGACAATCACAGATTCATTAAAGAAACTTATGGTTCACCAAAGGAAAGGTGTGAGGATTGGTTTCATTACGATATTGGGGTTAACAGACATATAAAAACACAGGTGACATATATAATCACCAAAGACCTACAGAATAACAAGAGAGGACTACTCAACATTCTGTCATAACGTACATGGGAAAAGGATCCCAGGAAGAACAGTCATCTGCATATGAGTAAAAGAACCACATCTTCCACACCTACAACAAGACAAACATTGTAATCATCCACAAAATGTGTAAAAACCAGAAAGGCAAGACAGGCCCTGGAGAACAGGGAGCCTTGTTATGCTGATGGGCGGGATGTAAGTTGCCAACTGCCTCACTGGAGGAGTGCATTGTGTTCCCTAAAACAAGTAAACAACAGAGCTACAGAGCCAAGGGCACTTCCAGTCTAGGGAATATACCTTGGGAAAACTGAAAATCCATAAGACAGAGCCACCCCCAAATTGAGGGCTGCACTGCTTACAAGAACCTCAACCTGGGTACACCTGAAATATCCCAGGCAATATAAAAATGGTTCCAAACATTGTGGAACTTACGTACGATGGAATATCCCTCAGCCACGAAATCAATGTCATAAGACCAGTAGCAGCAAAATGAGTGGATTCAGGTACAATGATTCTAAGTGAAAGAAGTCACACAGGAAAAGAAACTTATCATAAGATATCACTTAGGAAGATCCTGTAAACATGGCTACACATGAACTGAGTTAGGCAAGAGAACAGAGTCTCACATTTAGAAAACACTCTTATGCCTGCTTAAGGGGGAAGGAGAGGTGGGGTGATGCATCAAACCAGACTTTGATATAAGCACAGGTACCGTTCCAAAAACCAACTATGGAATAGAAAAGACCTACACCTTCCTCGGTGAAAGGGACTCAAAACCCCATATTTCCCGCAGAGGAATAGATCTGACTAGTAAGAATCTTAAAACCTATGTATTGATATGTCTCCGTAAGGGAATCAAGTGTGTCTAGACTGGCATAAACATGGCAGCGAGAATCAGCTCAAACCCACTCTAAAAAGGAATTTCAAAAACAGAACAAAGAAACAGGGAAATTCTTTACAATTCCTTCAGGGTCTCTGATGCAACCTGGAATGACCCTATCTACAATGACAGCTGGATGTGGCATAAGGCTGGACACTTGGGACTGAGAGGATTGGTGAGATTGGGTGAGCAAATGCAGACCCTTTAAAGCAATAATGCATGGCACCCATTCCATGGGTCCCAGCTCTCCAGGTTGAAGGGAATATTACTACAGCTATAACGTGTACGGGAAACCTAGAGAATGGACACACTGTGAATACGAAAGGTTTCTAAAACTCAACGAAGAGTCCCTCTCCTGGTGCTCCGATTTGACATTCCAACTGCTTTCCTATCAATCTCCCAACTTGGAGAGACAGCCCCTTTAAGCTCCTGGTTCGCACAGGTTGCCAAATTGGCAGAGGATGAAAGGGAAGAGGGAGAACCAATGAGAGAGTAGCTGTTAGGCATTTGGATGGGCACATGTCACTCTAATTTCCCGGCAGGAAGAAGAATGAACCAAAGTCTCAGCCACCCACCGGGAACCAGTATAGGTCCTGAACCAAAAGTTTGGACTTGCGTTCAGCTCACAAAAAACGAGTTGAAAAATGGAGCTCAGGGGCACAGCAATTCACAAACTGGCAGAGTAATCAAGGCCAACTATCGTCCAAAAATCTGTTGAGGGAAGGCAACGAGGCGGACTTGAAAGCGAGGCAGAATAGCAGGAAACAGATTTCAAGAGGTACGTTGGAATCGCCTGTAAAGCACAGGAAGAGGGGCACAACTTCGACAATGATGCACTTGGCCAAAAAGGGCGTATGCGTTTTCTCCTGAATATATTCAGGAGAAAACGCATACGCCCTTTTTGGCCAAGCAAGCAAGCGGGCAATGCAAATCTGCACTACAAAGAAGTATCACTTCCCACCGGTCAAAAGGGACATCCACAAAATGTGTAAAAACCAGAAAGGCAAGACAGGCCCTGGGGAACAGGGAGCCTTGTTATGCTGTTGGGCGGGATGTAAGTTGCCAACTGCCTCACTGGAGGAGTGCATTGTGTCCCCTAAAACAAGTAAACAACAGAGCTACAGAGCCAAGGGCACTTCCAGTCTAGGGAATATACCTTGGGAAAACTGAAAATCCATAACACAGAGCCACCCCCAAATTCAGGGCTGCACTGCTTACAGGAACCTCAACCTGGGTACACCTGAAATATCCCAGGAAATATAAAAATGGTTCCAAACATTGTGGAACTTACGTACGATGGAATATCCCTCAGCCACGAAATCAATGTCATAAGACCAGTAGCAGCAAAATGAGTGGATTCAGGTACGATGATTCTAAGTGAAAGAAGTCACACAGGAAAAGAAACTTATCATAAGATATCACTTAGGAAGATCCTGTAAACATGGCTAAACATGAACTGAGTTAGGCAAGAGAACAGAGTCTCACATTTAGAAAACACTCTTATGCCTGCTTAAGGGGGAAGGAGAGGTGGGGTGATGCATCAAACCCGAGTTTGATATAAGCACAGGTACCGTTCCAAAAACCAACTATGGAATAGACAAGACCTACACCTTCCTCAGTGAAAGGGACTCAAAACCCCATATTTCCCGCGGAGGAATCGATCTGACTAGTAAGAATCTTAAAACCTATGTATTGATATGTCTGTGTAAGGGAATCAAGTGTGTCTAGACTGGCATAAACATGGCAGCGAGAATCAGCTCAAACCCACTCTAAAAAGGAATTTCAAAAACAGAACAAAGAAACAGGGAAATTCTTTACAATTCCTTCAGGGTCTCGGATGCAACCTGGAATGACCCTATCTACAATGACAGCTGGATGTGGCATAAGGCTGGACACTTGGGACTGAGAGGATTGGTGAGATTGGGTGAGCAAATGCAGCCCCTTTAAAGCAATAATGCATGGCACCCATTCCATGGGTCCCAGCTCTCCAGGTGGAAGGGAATATTACTACAGCTATAACGTGTACGGGAAACCTAGAGAATGGACACACTGTGAATACGAAAGGTTTCTAAAACTCAACGAAGAGCCCCTCTCCTGGTGCTCCGGTTTGACTTTCCAACTGCTTTCCTATCAATCTCCCAACTTGGAGAGACAGCCCCTTTAAGCTCCTGGTTCGCACAGGTTGCCAATTTGGCAGAGGATGAAAGGGAAGAGGGAGAACCTATGAGAGAGTAGCTGTTAGGCATTTGGATGGGCACATGTCACTCTAATTTCCCGGCAGGAAGAAGAATGAACCAAAGTCTCAGCCACCCACCGGGAACCAGTAGAGGTCCTGAACCAAAAGTTTGGACTTGCGTTCAGCTCACAAAAAACGAGTTGAAAAATGGAGCTCAGGGGCACAGCAATTCACAAACTGGCAGAGTAATCAAGGCCAACTATCGTCCAAAAATCTGTTGAGGGAAGGCAACGAGGCGGACTTGAAAGCGAGGCAGAATAGCAGGAAACAGATTTCAAGAGGTACGTTGGAATCGCTTGTAAAGCACAGGAAGAGGGGCACAACTTCGACAATGATGCACTTGGCCAAAAAGGGTGTATGCGTTTTCTCCTGAATATATTCAGGAGAAAACGCATACGCCCTTTTTGGCCAAGCAAGCAAGCGGGCAATGCAAATCTGCACTACAAAGAAGTATCACTTCCCACTGGTCAAAAGGGACATCCAAAAAATGTGTAAAAACCAGAAAGGCAAGACAGGCCCTGGAGATCAGGGAGCCTTGTTATGCTGATGGGCGGGATGTAAGTTGCCAACTGCCTCACTGGAGGAGTGCATTGTGTCCCCTAAAACAAGTAAACAACAGAGCTACAGAGCCAAGGGCACTTCCAGTCTAGGGAATATACCTTGGGAAAACTGAAAATCCATAACACAGAGCCACCCCCAATTTGAGGGCTGCACTGCTTACAGGAACCTCAACCTGGGTACACCTGAAATATCCCAGGAAATATAAAAATGGTTCCAAACATTGTGGAACTTACGTACGATGGAATATCCCTCAGCCACGAAATCAATGTCATAAGACCAGTAGCAGCAAAATGAGTGGATTCAGGTACGATGATTCTAAGTGAAAGAAGTCACACAGGAAAAGAAACTTATCATAAGATATCACTTAGGAAGATCCTGTAAACATGGCTACACATGAACTGAGTTAGGCAAGAGAACAGAGTCTCATTTAGAAAACACTCTTATGCCTGCTAAAGGGGGAAGGAGAGGTGGGGTGATGCATCAAACCCGAGTTTGATATAAGCACAGGTACCGTTCCAAAAACCAACTATGGAATAGACAAGACCTACACCTTCCTCAGTGAAAGGGACTCAAAACCCCATATTTCCCGCAGAGGAATCGATCTGACTAGTAAGAATCTTAAAACCTATGTATTGATATGTCTGCGTAAGGGAATCAAGTGTGTCTAGACTGGCATAAACATGGCAGTGAGAATCAGCTCAAACCCACTCTAAAAAGGAATTTCAAAAACAGAACAAAGAAACAGGGAAATTCTTTACAATTCCTTCAGGGTCTCTGATGCAACCTGGAATGACCCTATCTACAATGACAGCTGGATGTGGCATAAGGCTGGACACTTGGGACTGAGAGGATTGGTGAGATTGGGTGAGCAAATGCAGACCCTTTAAAGCAATAATGCATGGCACCCATTCCATGGGTCCCAGCTCTCCAGGTTGAAGGGAATATTACTAGAGCTATAACGTGTACGGGAAACCTAGAGAATGGACACACTGTGAATACGAAAGGTTTCTAAAACTCAACGAAGAGCCTCTCTCCTGGTGCTCCGGTTTGACTTTCCAACTGCTTTCCTATCAATCTCCCAACTTGGAGAGACTGCCCCTTTAAGCTCCTGGTTCGCACAGGTTGCCAATTTGGCAGAGGATGAAAGGGAAGAGGGAGAACCAATGAGAGAGTAGCTGTTAGGCATTTGGATGGGCACATGTCACTCTAATTTCCCGGCAATAAGAAGAATGAACCAAAGTCTCAGCCACCCACCGGGAACCAGTAGAGGTCCTGAACCAAAAGTTTGGACTTGCGTTCAGCTCACAAAAAACGAGTTGAAAAATGGAGCTCAGGGGCACAGCAATTCACAAACTGGCAGAGTAATCAAGGCCAACTATCGTCCAAAAATCTGTTGAGGGAAGGCAACGAGGCGGACTTGAAAGCGAGGCAGAATAGCAGGAAACAGATTTCAAGAGGTACGTTGGAATCGCCTGTAAAGCACAGGAAGAGGGGCACAACTTCGACAATGATGCACTTGGCCAAAAAGGGCGTATGAATATATTAAGGAGAAAACGCATACGCCCTTTTTGGCCAAGCAAGCAAGCGGGCAATGCAAATCTGCACTACAAAGAAGTATCACTTCCCACCGGTCAAAGGGGACATCCACAAAATGTGTAAAAACCAGAAAGGCAAGACAGGCCCTGGAGAACAGGGAGCCTTGTTATGCTGATGGGCGGGATGTAAGTTGCCAACTGCCTCACTGGAGGAGCGCATTGTGTCCCCTAAAACAAGTAAACAACAGAGCTACAGAGCCAAGGGCACTTCCAGTCTAGGGAATATACCTTGGGAAAACTGAAAATCCATAAGACAGAGCCACCCCCAATTTGAGGGCTGCACTGCTTACAGGAACCTCAACCTGGGTACACCTGAAATATCCCAGGAAATATAAAAATGGTTCCAAACATTGTGGAACTTACGTACGATGGAATATCCCTCAACCACGAAATCAATGTCATAAGACCAGTAGCAGCAAAATGAGTGGATTCAGGTACGATGATTCTAAGTGAAAGAAGTCACACAGGAAAAGAAACTTATCATAAGATATCACTTAGGAAGATCCTGTAAACATGGCTACACATGAACTGAGTTAGGCAAGAGAACAGAGTCTCACATTTAGAAAACACTCTTATGCCTGCTTAAGGGGGAAGGAGAGGTGGGGTGATGCATCAAACCAGACTTTGATATAAGCACAGGTACCGTTCCAAAAACCAACTATGGAATAGACAAGACCTACACCTTCCTCAGTGAAAGGGACTCAAAACCCCATATTTCCCGCAGAGGAATCGATCTGACTAGTAAGAATCTTAAAACCTATGTATTGATATGTCTGCGTAAGGGAATCAAGTGTGTCTAGACTGGCATAAACATGGCAGTGAGAATCAGCTCAAACCCACTCTAAAAAGGAATTTCAAAAACAGAACAAAGAAACAGGGAAATTCTTTACAATTCCTTCAGGGTCTCTGATGCCACCTGGAATGACCCTATCTACAATGACAGCTGGATGTGGCATAAGGCTGGACACTTGGGACTGAGAGGATTGGTGAGATTGGGTGAGCAAATGCAGACCCTTTAAAGCAATAATGCATGGCACCCATTCCATGGGTCCCAGCTCTCCAGGTGGAAGGGAATATTACTACAGCTATAACGTGTACGGGAAACCTAGAGAATGGACACACTGTGATAACGAAAGGTTTCTAAAACTCAACGAAGAGCCCCTCTCGTGGTGCTCCGGTTTGACTTTCCAACTGCTTTCCTATCAATCTCCCAACTTGGAGAGACAGCCCCTTTAAGCTCCTGGTTCGCACAGGTTGCCAATTTGGCAGAGGATGAAAGGGAAGAGGGAGAACCAATGAGAGAGTAGCTGTTAGGCATTTGGATGGGCACATGTCACTCTAATTTCCCGGCAGGAAGAAGAATGAACCAAAGTCTCAGCCACCCACCGGGAACCAGTAGAGGTCCTGAACCAAAAGTTTGGACTTGCGTTCAGCTCACAAAATAACGAGTTGAAAAATGGAGCTCAGGGGCACAGCAATTCACAAACTGGCAGAGTAATCAAGGCCAACTATCGTCCAAATATCTGTTGAGGGAAGGCAACGAGGCGGACTTGAAAGCGAGGCAGAATAGCAGGAAACAGATTTCAAGAGGTACGTTGGAATCGCCTGTAAAGCACAGGAAGAGGGGCACAACTTCGACAATGATGCACTTGGCCAAAAAGGGCGTATGCGTTTTCTCCTGAATATATTCAGGAGAAAACGCATACGCCCTTTTTGGCCAAGCAAGCAAGCGGGCAATGCAAATCTGCACTACAAAGAAGTATCACTTCCCACCGGTCAAAAGGGACATCCACAAAATGTGTAAAAACCAGAAAGGCAAGACAGGCCCTGGAGAACAGGGAGCCTTGTTATGCTGATGGGCGGGATGTAAGTTGCCAACTGCCTCACTGGAGGAATGCATTGTGTCCCCTAAAACAAGTAAACAACAGAGCTACAGAGCCAAGGGCACTTCCAGTCTAGGGAATATACCTTGGGAAAACTGAAAATCCATAAGACAGAGCCACCCCCAAATTGAGGGCTGCACTGCTTACAGGAACCTCAACCTGGGTACACCTGAAATATCCCAGGAAATATAAAAATGGTTCCAAACATTGTGGAACTTACGTACGATGGAATATCCCTCAGCCACGAAATCAATGTCATAAGACCAGTAGCAGCAAAATGAGTGGATTCAGGTATGATGATTCTAAGTGAAAGAGGTCACACAGGAAAAGAAACTTATCATAAGATATCACTTAGGAAGATCCTGTAAACATGGCTACACATGAACTGAGTTAGGCAAGAGAACAGAGTCTCACATTTAGAAAACACTCTTATGCCTGCTTAAGGGGGAAGGAGAGGTGGGGTGATGCATCAAACCAGACTTTGATATAAGCACAGGTACCGTTCCAAAAACCAACTATGGAATAGACAAGACCTACACCTTCCTCAGTGAAAGGGACTCAAAACCCCATATTTCCCGCAGAGGAATCGATCTGACTAGTAAGAATCTTAAAACCTATGTATTCATATGTCTGCGTAAGGGAATCAAGTGTGTCTAGACTGGCATAAACATGGCAGCGAGAATCAGCTCAAACCCTCTCTAAAAAGGAATTTCAAAAACAGAACAAAGAAACAGGGAAATTCTTTACAATTCCTTCAGGGTCTCTGATGCAACCTGGAATGACCCTATCTACAATGACAGCTGGATGTGGCATAAGGCTGGACACTTGGGACGGAGAGGATTGGTGAGATTGGGTGAGCAAATGCAGACCCTTTAAAGCAATAATGCATGGCACCCATTCCATGGGTCCCAGCTCTCCAGGTGGAAGGGAATATTACTACAGCTATAACGTGTACGGGAAACCTAGAGAATGGACACACTGTGAATACGAAAGGTTTCTAAAACTCAACGAAGAGCCTCTCTCCTGGTGCTCTGGTTTGACTTTCCAACTGCTTTCCTATCAATCTCCCAACTTGGAGAGACAGCCCCTTTAAGCTCCTGGTTCGCACAGGTTGCCAAATTGGCAGAGGATGAAAGGGAAGAGGGAGAACCAATGAGAGAGTAGCTGTTAGGCATTTGGATGGGCACATGTCACTCTAATTTCCCGGCAGGAAGAAGAATGAACCAAAGTCTCAGCCACCCACCGGGAACCAGTATAGGTCCTGAACCAAAAGTTTGGACTTGCGTTCAGCTCACAAAAAACGAGTTGAAAAATGGAGCTCAGGGGCACAGCAATTCACAAACTGGCAGAGTAATCAAGGCCAACTATCGTCCAAAAATCTGTTGAGGGAAGGCAACGAGGCGGACTTGAAAGCGAGGCAGAATAGCAGGAAACAGATTTCAAGAGGTACGTTGGAATCGCCTGTAAAGCACAGGAAGAGGGGCACAACTTCGACAATGATGCACTTGGCCAAAAAGGGCGTATGCGTTTTCTCCTGAATATATTCAGGAGAAAACGCATACGCCCTTTTTGGCCAAGCAAGCAAGCTGGCAATGCAAATCTGCACTACAAAGAAGTATCACTTCCCACCGGTCAAAAGGGACATCCACAAAATGTGTAAAAACCAGAAAGGCAAGACAGGCCCTGGAGAACAGGGAGCCTTGTTATGCTGATGGGCGGGATGTAAGTTGCCAACTGCCTCACTGGAGGAGTGCATTGTGTCCCCTAAAACAAGTAAACAACAGAGCTACAGAGCCAAGGGCACTTCCAGTCTAGGGAATATACCTTGGGAAAACTGAAGATCCATAAGACAGAGCCACCCCCAAATTCAGGGCTGCACTGCTTACAGGAACCTCAACCTGGGTACACCTGAAATATCCCAGGAAATATAAAAATGGTTCCAAACATTGTGGAACTTACGTACGATGGAATATCCCTCAGCCACGAAATCAATGTCATAAGACCAGTAGCAGCAAAATGAGTGGATTCAGGTACGATGATTCTAAGAGAAAGAGGTCACACAGGAAAAGAAACTTATCATAAGATATCACTTAGGAAGATCCTGTAAACATGGCTACACATGAACTGAGTTAGGCAAGAGAACAGAGTCTCACATTTAGAAAACACTCTTATGCCTGCTTAAGGGGGAAGGAGAGGTGGGGTGATGCATCAAACCAGACTTTGATATAAGCACAGGTACCGTTCCAAAAACCAACTATGGAATAGACAAGACCTACACCTTCCTCAGTGAAAGGGACTCAAAACCCCATATTTCCCGCAGAGGAATCGATCTGACTAGTAAGAATCTTAAAACCTATGTATTGATATGTCTGCGTAAGGGAATCAAGTGTGTCTAGACTGGCATAAACATGGCCACGAGAATAAGCTCAAACCCACTCTAAAAAGGAATTTCAAAAACAGAACAAAGAAACAGGGAAATTCTTTACAATTCCTTCAGGGTCTCTGATCCCACCTGGAATGACCCTATCTACAATGACAGCTGGATGTGGCATAAGGCTGGACACTTGGGACTGAGAGGATTGGTGAGATTGGGTGAGCAAATGCAGACCCTTTAAAGCAATAATGCATGGCACCCATTCCATGGGTCCCAGCTCTCCAGGTGGAAGGGAATATTACTACAGCTATAACGTGTACGGGAAACCTAGAGAATGGACACACTGTGATAACGAAAGGTTTCTAAAACTCAACGAAGAGCCCCTCTCCTGGTGCTCCGGTTTGACTTTCCAACTGCTTTCCTATCAATCTCCCAACTTGGAGAGACAGCCCCTTTAAGCTCCTGGTTCGCACAGGTTGCCAATTTGGCAGAGGATGAAAGGGAAGAGGGAGAACCAATGAGAGAGTAGCTGCTAGGCATTTGGATGGGCACATGTCACTCTAATTTCCCGGCAGGAAGAAGAATGAACCAAAGTCTCAGCCACCCACCGGGAACCAGTAGAGGTCCTGAACCAAAAGTTTGGACTTGCGTTCAGCTCACAAAAAACGAGTTGAAAAATGGAGCTCAGGGGCACAGCAATTCACAAACTGGCAGAGTAATCAAGGCCAACTATCGTCCAAAAATCTGTTGAGGGAAGGCAACGAGGCGGACTTGAAAGCGAGGCAGAATAGCAGGAAACAGATTTCAAGAGGTACGTTGGAATCGCCTGTAAAGCACAGGAAGAGGGGCACAACTTCGACAATGATGCACTTGGCCAAAAAGGGCGTATGCGTTTTCTCCTGAATATATTCAGGAGAAAACGCATACGCCCTTTTTGGCCAAGCAAGCAAGCGGGCAATGCAAATCTGCACTACAAAGAAGTATCACTTCCCACCGGTCAAAAGGGACATCCACAAAATGTGTAAAAACCAGAAAGGCAAGACAGGCCCTGGAGAACAGGGAGCCTTGTTATGCTGATGGGCGGGATGTAAGTTGCCAACTGCCTCACTGGAGGAGTGCATTGTGTCCCCTAAAACAAGTAAACAACAGAGCTACAGAGCCAAGGGCACTTCCAGTCTAGGGAATATACCTTGGGAAAACTGAAAATCCATAAGACAGAGCCAACCCCAAATTCAGGGCTGCACTGCTTACAGGAACCTCAACCTGGGTACACCTGAAATATCCCAGGAAATATAAAAATGGTTCCAAACATTGTGGAACTTACGTACGATGGAATATCCCTCAGCCACGAAATCAATGTCATAAGACCAGTAGCAGCAAAATGAGTGGATTCAGGTACGATGATTCTAAGAGAAAGAGGTCACACAGGAAAAGAAACTTATCATAAGATATCACTTAGGAAGATCCTGTAAACATGGCTACACATGAACTGAGTTAGGCAAGAGAACAGAGTCTCACATTTAGAAAACACTCTTATGCCTGCTTAAGGGGGAAGGAGAGGTGGGGTGATGCATCAAACCCGAGTTTGATATAAGCACAGGTACCGTTCCAAAAACCAACTATGGAATAGACAAGACCTACACCTTCCTCAGTGAAAGGGACTCAAAACCCCATATTTCCCGCAGAGGAATCGATCTGACTAGTAAGAATCTTAAAACCTATGTATTGATATGTCTGCGTAAGGGAATCAAGTGTGTCTAGACTGGCATAAACATGGCCACGAGAATAAGCTCAAACCCACTCTAAAAAGGAATTTCAAAAACAGAACAAAGAAACAGGGAAATTCTTTACAATTCCTTCAGGGTCTCTGATGCAACCTGGAATGACCCTATCTACAATGACAGCTGGATGTGGCATAAGGCTGGACACTTGGGACTGAGAGGATTGGTGAGATTGGGTGAGCAAATGCAGACCCTTTAAAGCAATAATGCATGGCACCCATTCCATGGGTCCCAGCTCTCCAGGTGGAAGGGAATATTACTACAGCTATAACGTGTACGGGAAACCTAGAGAATGGACACACTGTGAATACGAAAGGTTTCTAAAACTCAAAGAAGAGCCCCTCTCCTGGTGCTCCGGTTTGATTTTCCAACTGCTTTCCTATCAATCTCCCAACTTGGAGAGACAGCCCCTTTAAGCTCCTGGTTCGCACAGGTTGCCAATTTGGCAGAGGATGAAAGGGAAGAGGGAGAACCAATGAGAGAGTAGCTGTTAGGCATTTGGATGGGCACATGTCACTCTAATTTCCCGGCAGGAAGAAGAATGAACCAAAGTCTCAGCCACCCACCGGGAACCAGTAGAGGTCCTGAACCAAAAGTTTGTACTTGCGTTCAGCTCACAAAAAACGAGTTGAAAAATGGAGCTCAGGGGCACAGCAATTCACAAACTGGCAGAGTAATCAAGGCCAACTATCGTCCAAAAATCTGTTGAGGGAAGGCAACGAGGCGGACTTGAAAGCGAGGCAGAATAGCAGGAAACAGATTTCAAGAGGTACGTTGGAATCGCCTGTAAAGCACAGGAAGAGGGGCACAACTTCGACAATGATGCACTTGGCCAAAAAGGGCGTATGCGTTTTCTCCTGAATATATTCAGGAGAAAACGCATACGCCCTTTTTGGCCAAGCAAGCAAGCGGGCAATGCAAATCTGCACTACAAAGAAGTATCACTTCCCACCGTTCAATAGGGACATCCACAAAATGTGTAAAAACCAGAAAGGCAAGACAGGCCCTGGAGAACAGGGAGCCTTGTTATGCTGATGGGCGGGATGTAAGTTGCCAACTGCCTCACTGGAGGAGTGCATTGTGTTCCCTAAAACAAGTAAACAACAGAGCTCCAGAGCCAAGGGCACGTCCAGTCTAGGGAATATACCTTGGGAAAACTGAAAATCCATAAGACAGAGCCACCCCCAAATTGAGGGCTGCACTGCTTACAGGAACCTCAACCTGGGTACACCTGAAATATCCCAGGAAATATAAAAATGGTTCCAAACATTGTGGAACTTACGTACGATGGAATATCCCTCAGCCACGAAATCAATGTCATAAGACCAGTAGCAGCAAAATGAGTGGATTCAGGTACGATGATTCTAAGTGAAAGAAGTCACACAGGAAAAGAAACTTATCATAAGATATCACTTAGGAAGATCCTGTAAACATGGCTACACATGAACTGAGTTAGGCAAGAGAACAGAGTCTCACATTTAGAAAACACTCTTATGCCTGCTTAAGGGGGAAGGAGAGGTGGGGTGATGCATCAAACCCGAGTTTGATATAAGCACAGGTACCGTTCCAAAAACCAACTATGGAATAGACAAGACCTACACCTTCCTCAGTGAAAGGGACTCAAAACCCCATATTTCCCGCAGAGGAATAGATCTGACTAGTAAGAATCTTAAAACCTATGTATTGATATGTCTCCGTAAGGGAATCAAGTGTGTCTAGACTGGCATAAACAGGGCAGCGAGAATCAGCTCAAACCCACTCTAAAAAGGAATTTCAAAAACAGAACAAAGAAACAGGGAAATTCTTTACAATTCCTTCAGGGTCTCTGATGCAACCTGGAATGACCCTATCTACAATGACAGCTGGATGTGGCATAAGGCTGGACACTTGGGACGGAGAGGATTGGTGAGATTGGGTGAGCAAATGCAGACCCTTTAAAGCAATAATGCATGGCACCCATTCCATGGGTCCCAGCTCTCCAGGTTGAAGGGAATATTACTACAGCTATAACGTGTACGGGAAACCTAGAAAATGGACACACTGTGAATACGAAAGGTTTCTAAAACTCAACGAAGAGCCCCTCTCCTGGTGCTCCGGTTTGACTTTCCAACTGCTTTCCTATCAATCTCCCAACTTGGAGAGACAGCCCCTTTAAGCTCCTGGTTCGCACAGGTTGCCAATTTGGCAGAGGATGAAAGGGAAGAGGGAGAACCGATGAGAGAGTAGCTGTTAGGCATTTGGATGGGCACATGTCACTCTAATTTCCCGGCAGGAAGAAGAATGAACCAAAGTCTCAGCCACCCACCGGGAACCAGTAGAGGTCCTGAACCAAAAGTTTGGACTTGCGTTCAGCTCACAAAAAACGAGTTGAAAAATGGAGCTCAGGGGCACAGCAATTCACAAACTGGCAGAGTAATCAAGGCCAACTATCGTCCAAAAATCTGTTGAGGGAAGGCAACGAGGCAGACTTGAAAGCGAGGCAGAATAGCAGGAAACAGATTTCAAGAGGTACGTTGGAATCGCCTGTAAAGCACAGGAAGAGGGGCACAACTTCGACAATGATGCACTTGGCCAAAAAGGGCGTATGCGTTTTCTCCTGAATATATTCAGCAGAAAACGCATACGCCCTTTTTGGCCAAGCAAGCAAGCGGGCAATGCAAATCTGCACTACAAAGAAGTATCACTTCCCACCGGTCAAAAGGGACATCCACAAAATGTGTAAAAACCAGAAAGGCAAGACAGGCCCTGGAGAACAGGGCGCCTTGTTATGCTGATGGGCGGGATGTAAGTTGCCAACTGCCTCACTGGAGGAGTGCATTGTGTCCCCTAAAACAAGTAAACAACAGAGCTACAGAGCCAAGGGCACTTCCAGTCTAGGGAATATACCTTGGGAAAACTGAAAATCCATAAGACGGAGCCACACCCAAATTGAGGGCTGCACTGCTTACAGGAACCTCAACCTGGGTACACCTGAAATATCCCAGGAAATATAAAAATGGTTCCAAACATTGTGGAACTTACGTACGATGGAATATCCCTCAGCCACGAAATCAATGTCATAAGACCAGTAGCAGCAAAATGAGTGGATTCAGGTACGATGATTCTAAGTGAAAGAAGTCACACAGGAAAAGAAACTTATCATAAGATATCACTTAGGAAGATCCTGTAAACATGGCTACACATGAACTGAGTTAGGCAAGAGAACAGAGTCTCACATTTAGAAAACACTCTTATGCCTGCTTAAGGGGGAAGGAGAGGTGGGGTGATGCATCAAACCAGACTTTGATATAAGCACAGGTACCGTTCCAAAAACCAACTATGGAATAGACAAGACCTACACCTTCCTCAGTGAAAGGGACTCAAAACCCCATATTTCCCGCAGAGGAATAGATCTGGCTAGTAAGAATCTTAAAACCTATGTATTGATATGTCTCCATAAGGGAATCAAGTGTTTCTAGACTGGCATAAACATGGCCGCGAGAATCAGCTCAAACCCACCCTAAAAAGGAATTTCAAAAACAGAACAAAGAAACAGAGAAATTCTTTACAATTCCTTCAGGGTCTCTGATGCAACCTGGAATGACCCTATCTACAATGACAGCTGGATGTGGCATAAGGCTGGACACTTGGGACTGAGAGGATTGGTGAGATTGGGTGAGCAAATGCAGACCCTTTAAAGCAATAATGCATGGCACCCATTCCATGGGTCCCAGCTCTCCAGGTGGAAGGGAATATTACTACAGCTATAACGTGTACGGGAAACCTAGAGAATGGACACACTGTGAATACGAAAGGTTTCTAAAACTCAACGAAGAGCCCCTCTCCTGGTGCTCCGGTTTGACTTTCCAACTGCTTTCCTATCAATCTCCCAACTTGGAGAGACAGCCCCTTTAAGCTCCTGGTTCGCACAGGTTGCCAATTTGGCAGAGGATGAAAGGGAAGAGGGAGAACCAATGAGAGAGTAGCTGTTAGGCATTTGGATGGGCACATGTCACTCTAATTTCCCGGCAGGAAGAAGAATGAACCAAAGTCTCAGCCACCCACCGGGAACCAGTTGAGGTCCTGAACCAAAAGTTTGGACTTGCGTTCAGCTCACAAAAAACGAGTTGAAAAATGGAGCTCAGGGGCACAGCAATTCACAAACTGGCAGAGTAATCAAGGCCAACTATCGTCCAAAAATCTGTTGAGGGAAGGCAACGAGGCGGACTTGAAAGCGAGGCAGAATAGCAGGAAACAGATTTCAAGAGGTACGTTGGAATCGCCTGTAAAGCACAGGAAGAGGGGCACAACTTCGACAATGATGCACTTGGCCAAAAAGGGCGTATGCGTTTTCTCCTGAATATATTCAGGAGAAAACGCATACGCCCTTTTTGGCCAAGCAAGCAAGCGGGCAATGCAAATCTGCACTACAAAGAAGTATCACTTCCCACCGGTCAAAAGGGACATCCACAAAATGTGTAAAAAACCAGAAAGGCAAGACAGGCCCTGGAGAACAGGGAGCCCTGTTATGCTGATGGGCGGGATGTAAGTTGCCAACTGCCTCACTGGAGGAGTGCATTGTGTTCCCTAAAACAAGTAAACAACAGAGCTCCAGAGCCAAGGGCACTTCCAGTCTAGGGAATATACCTTGGGAAAACTGAAAATCCATAAGACAGAGCCACCACCAAATTGAGGGCTGCACTGCTTACAAGAACCTCAACCTGGGTACACCTGAAATATCCCAGGCAATATAAAAATGGTTCCAAACATTGTGGAACTTACGTACGATGGAATATCCCTCAGCCACGAAATCAATGTCATAAGACCAGTAGCAGCAAAATGAGTGGATTCAGGTACGATGATTCTAAGTGAAAGAAGTCACACAGGAAAAGAAACTTATCATAAGATATCACTTAGGAAGATCCTGTAAACATGGCTACACATGAACTGAGTTAGGCAAGAGAACAGAGTCTCACATTTAGAAAACACTCTTATGCCTGCTTAAGGGGGAAGGAGAGGTGGGGTGATGCATCAAACCCGAGTTTGATATAAGCACAGGTACCGTTCCAAAAACCAACTATGGAATAGACAAGACCTACACCTTCCTCAGTGAAAGGGACTCAAAACCCCATATTTCCCGCAGAGGAATAGATCTGACTAGTAAGAATCTTAAAACCTATGTACTGATATGTCTGCGTAAGGGAATCAAGTGTGTCTAGACTGGCATAAACAGGGCAGCGAGAATCAGCTCAAACCCACTCTAAAAAGGAATTTCAAAAACAGAACAAAGAAACAGGGAAATTCTTTACAATTCCTTCAGGGTCTCTGATGCAACCTGGAATGACCCTATCTACAATGACAGCTGGATGTGGCATAAGGCTGGACACTTGGGACTGAGAGGATTGGTGAGATTGGGTGAGCAAATGCAGACCCTTTAAAGCAATAATGCATGGCACCCATTCCATGGGTCCCAGCTCTCCAGGTGCAAGGGAATATTACTACAGCTATAACGTGTACGGGAAACCTAGAGAATGGACACACTGTGAATACGAAAGGTTTCTAAAACTCAAAGAAGAGCCCCTCTCCTGGTGCTCCGGTTTGACTTTCCAACTGCTTTCCTATCAATCTCCCAACTTGGAGAGACAGCCCCTTTAAGCTCCTGGTTCGCACAGGTTGCCAATTTGGCAGAGGATGAAAGGGAAGAGGGAGAACCAATGAGAGAGTAGCTGTTAGGCATTTGGATGGGCACATGTCACTCTAATTTCCCGGCAGGAAGAAGAATGAACCAAAGTCTCAGCCACCCACCGGGAACCAGTTGAGGTCCTGAACCAAAAGTTTGGACTTGCGTTCAGCTCACAAAAAACGAGTTGAAAAATGGAGCTCAGGGGCACAGCAATTCACAAACTGGCAGAGTAATCAAGGCCAACTATCGTCCAAAAATCTGTTGAGGGAAGGCAACGAGGCGGACTTGAAAGCGAGGCAGAATAGCAGGAAACAGATTTCAAGAGGTACGTTGGAATCGCCTGTAAAGCACAGGAAGAGGGGCACAACTTCGACAATGATGCACTTAGCCAAAAAGGGCGTATGCGTTTTCTCCTGAATATATTCAGGAGAAAACGCATACGCCCTTTTTGGCCAAGCAAGCAAGCGGGCAATGCAAATCTGCACTACACAGAAGTATCACTTCCCACCGGTCAAAAGGGACATCCACAAAATGTGTAAAAACCAGAAAGGCAAGACAGGCCCTGGAGAACAGGGAGCCTTGTTATGCTGATGGGCGGGATGTAAGTTGCCAACTGCCTCACTGGAGGAGTGCATTGTGTCCCCTAAAACAAGTAAACAACAGAGCTACAGAGCCAAGGGCACATCCAGTCTAGGGAATACACCTTGGGAAAACTGAAAATCCATAAGACAGAGCCACCCCCAAATTGAGGGCTGCACTGCTTACAGGAACCTCAACCTGGGTACACCTGAAATATCCCAGGAAATATAAAAATGGTTCCAAACATTGTGGAACTTACGTACGATGGAATATCCCTCAGCCACGAAATCAATGTCATAAGACCAGTAGCAGCAAAATGAGTGGATTCAGGTACGATGATTCTAAGTGAAAGAGGTCACACAGGAAAAGAAACTTATCATAAGATATCACTTAGGAAGATCCTGTAAACATGGCTACACATGAACTGAGTTAGGCAAGAGAACAGAGTCTCACATTTAGAAAACACTCTTATGCCTGCTTAAGGGGGAAGGAGAGGTGGGGTGATGCATCAAACCCGAGTTTGATATAAGCACAGGTACCGTTCCAAAAACCAACTATGGAATAGACAAGACCTACACCTTCCTCAGTGAAAGGGACTCAAAACCCCATATTTCCCGCAGAGGAATCGATCTGACTAGTAAGAATCTTGAAACCTATGTATTGATATGTCTGCGTAAGGGAATCAAGTGTGTCTAGACTGGCATAAATATGGCAGCGAGAATAAGCTCAAACCCACTCTAAAAAGGAATTTCAAAAACAGAACAAAGAAACAGGGAAATTCTTTACAATTCCTTCAGGGTCTCTGATGCAACCTGGAATGACCCTATCTACAATGACAGCTGGATGTGGCATAAGGCTGGACACTTGGGACTGAGAGGATTGGTGAGATTGGGTGAGCAAATGCAGACCCTTTAAAGCAATAATGCATGGCACCCATTCCATGGGTCCCAGCTCTCCAGGTGGAAGGGAATATTA
The DNA here is from genome assembly GCF_964341445.2 of Mesoplodon mirus. Classification (NCBI taxonomy): domain Eukaryota; kingdom Metazoa; phylum Chordata; class Mammalia; order Artiodactyla; family Ziphiidae; genus Mesoplodon; species Mesoplodon mirus. The sequence continues at coordinate 3,750,821 of NW_028295810.1, forward strand.
CTACAGCTATAACGTGTACGGGAAACCTAGAGAATGGACACACTGTGAATACGAAAGGTTTCTAAAACTCAAAGAAGAGCCCCTCTCCTGGTGCTCCGGTTTGATTTTCCAACTGCTTTCCTATCAATCTCCCAACTTGGAGAGACAGCCCCTTTAAGCTCCTGGTTCGCACAGGTTGCCAATTTGGCAGAGGATGAAAGGGAAGAGGGAGAACCAATGAGAGAGTAGCTGTTAGGCATTTGGATGGGCACATGTCACTCTAATTTCCCGGCAGGAAGAAGAATGAACCAAAGTCTCAGCCACCCACCGGGAACCAGTAGAGGTCCTGAACCAAAAGTTTGGACTTGCGTTCAGCTCACAAAAAACGAGTTGAAAAATGGAGCTCAGGGGCACAGCAATTCACAAACTGGCAGAGTAATCAAGGCCAACTATCGTCCAAAAATCTGTTGAGGGAAGGCAACGAGGCGGACTTGAAAGCGAGGCAGAATAGCAGGAAACAGATTTCAAGAGGTACGTTGGAATCGCCTGTAAAGCACAGGAAGAGGGGCACAACTTCGACAATGATGCACTTGGCCAAAAAGGGCGTATGCGTTTTCTCCTGAATATATTCAGGAGAAAACGCATACGCCCTTTTTGGCCAAGCAAGCAAGCGGGCAATGCAAATCTGCACTACAAAGAAGTATCACTTCCCACCGGTCAAAAGGGACATCCACAAAATGTGTAAAAACCAGAAAGGCAAGACAGGCCCTGGAGAACAGGGAGCCTTGTTATGCTGATGGGCCGGATGTAAGTTGCCAACTGCCTCACTGGAGGAGTGCATTGTGTTCCCTAAAACAAGTAAACAACAGAGCTCCAGGGCCAAGGGCACGTCCAGTCTAGGGAATATACCTTGGGAAAACTGAAAATCCATAAGACAGTGCCACCCCCAAATTGAGGGCTGCACTGCTTACAGGAACCTCAACCTGGGTACACCTGAAATATCCCAGGAAATATAAAAATGGTTCCAAACATTGTGGAACTTACGTACGATGGAATATCCCTCAGCCACGAAATCAATGTCATAAGACCAGTAGCAGCAAAATGAGTGGATTCAGGTACGATGATTCTAAGTGAAAGAAGTCACACAGGAAAAGAAACTTATCATAAGATATCACTTAGGAAGATCCTGTAAACATGGCTACACATGAACTGAGTTAGGCAAGAGAACAGAGTCTCACATTTAGAAAACACTCTTATGCCTGCTTAAGGGGGAAGGAGAGGTGGGGTGATGCATCAAACCCGAGTTTGATATAAGCACAGGTACCGTTCCAAAAACCAACTATGGAATAGACAAGACCTACACCTTCCTCAGTGAAAGGGACTCAAAACCCCATATTTCCCGCAGAGGAATAGATCTGACTAGTAAGAATCTTAAAACCTATGTATTGATATGTCTCCGTAAGGGAATCAAGTGTGTCTAGACTGGCATAAACAGGGCAGCGAGAATCAGCTCAAACCCACTCTAAAAAGGAATTTCAAAAACAGAACAAAGAAACAGGGAAATTCTTTACAATTCCTTCAGGGTCTCTGATGCAACCTGGAATGACCCTATCTACAATGACAGCTGGATGTGGCATAAGGCTGGACACTTGGGACGGAGAGGATTGGTGAGATTGGGTGAGCAAATGCAGACCCTTTAAAGCAATAATGCATGGCACCCATTCCATGGGTCCCAGCTCTCCAGGTTGAAGGGAATATTACTACAGCTATAACGTGTACGGGAAACCTAGAAAATGGACACACTGTGAATACGAAAGGTTTCTAAAACTCAACGAAGAGCCCCTCTCCTGGTGCTCCGGTTTGACTTTCCAACTGCTTTCCTATCAATCTCCCAACTTGGAGAGACAGCCCCTTTAAGCTCCTGGTTCGCACAGGTTGCCAATTTGGCAGAGGATGAAAGGGAAGAGGGAGAACCGATGAGAGAGTAGCTGTTAGGCATTTGGATGGGCACATGTCACTCTAATTTCCCGGCAGGAAGAAGAATGAACCAAAGTCTCAGCCACCCACCGGGAACCAGTAGAGGTCCTGAACCAAAAGTTTGGACTTGCGTTCAGCTCACAAAAAACGAGTTGAAAAATGGAGCTCAGGGGCACAGCAATTCACAAACTGGCAGAGTAATCAAGGCCAACTATCGTCCAAAAATCTGTTGAGGGAAGGCAACGAGGCAGACTTGAAAGCGAGGCAGAATAGCAGGAAACAGATTTCAAGAGGTACGTTGGAATCGCCTGTAAAGCACAGGAAGAGGGGCACAACTTCGACAATGATGCACTTGGCCAAAAAGGGCGTATGCGTTTTCTCCTGAATATATTCAGCAGAAAACGCATACGCCCTTTTTGGCCAAGCAAGCAAGCGGGCAATGCAAATCTGCACTACAAAGAAGTATCACTTCCCACCGGTCAAAAGGGACATCCACAAAATGTGTAAAAACCAGAAAGGCAAGACAGGCCCTGGAGAACAGGGCGCCTTGTTATGCTGATGGGCGGGATGTAAGTTGCCAACTGCCTCACTGGAGGAGTGCATTGTGTCCCCTAAAACAAGTAAACAACAGAGCTACAGAGCCAAGGGCACTTCCAGTCTAGGGAATATACCTTGGGAAAACTGAAAATCCATAAGACGGAGCCACACCCAAATTGAGGGCTGCACTGCTTACAGGAACCTCAACCTGGGTACACCTGAAATATCCCAGGAAATATAAAAATGGTTCCAAACATTGTGGAACTTACGTACGATGGAATATCCCTCAGCCACGAAATCAATGTCATAAGACCAGTAGCAGCAAAATGAGTGGATTCAGGTACGATGATTCTAAGTGAAAGAAGTCACACAGGAAAAGAAACTTATCATAAGATATCACTTAGGAAGATCCTGTAAACATGGCTACACATGAACTGAGTTAGGCAAGAGAACAGAGTCTCACATTTAGAAAACACTCTTATGCCTGCTTAAGGGGGAAGGAGAGGTGGGGTGATGCATCAAACCAGACTTTGATATAAGCACAGGTACCGTTCCAAAAACCAACTATGGAATAGACAAGACCTACACCTTCCTCAGTGAAAGGGACTCAAAACCCCATATTTCCCGCAGAGGAATAGATCTGGCTAGTAAGAATCTTAAAACCTATGTATTGATATGTCTCCATAAGGGAATCAAGTGTTTCTAGACTGGCATAAACATGGCCGCGAGAATCAGCTCAAACCCACCCTAAAAAGGAATTTCAAAAACAGAACAAAGAAACAGAGAAATTCTTTACAATTCCTTCAGGGTCTCTGATGCAACCTGGAATGACCCTATCTACAATGACAGCTGGATGTGGCATAAGGCTGGACACTTGGGACTGAGAGGATTGGTGAGATTGGGTGAGCAAATGCAGACCCTTTAAAGCAATAATGCATGGCACCCATTCCATGGGTCCCAGCTCTCCAGGTGGAAGGGAATATTACTACAGCTATAACGTGTACGGGAAACCTAGAGAATGGACACACTGTGAATACGAAAGGTTTCTAAAACTCAACGAAGAGCCCCTCTCCTGGTGCTCCGGTTTGACTTTCCAACTGCTTTCCTATCAATCTCCCAACTTGGAGAGACAGCCCCTTTAAGCTCCTGGTTCGCACAGGTTGCCAATTTGGCAGAGGATGAAAGGGAAGAGGGAGAACCAATGAGAGAGTAGCTGTTAGGCATTTGGATGGGCACATGTCACTCTAATTTCCCGGCAGGAAGAAGAATGAACCAAAGTCTCAGCCACCCACCGGGAACCAGTTGAGGTCCTGAACCAAAAGTTTGGACTTGCGTTCAGCTCACAAAAAACGAGTTGAAAAATGGAGCTCAGGGGCACAGCAATTCACAAACTGGCAGAGTAATCAAGGCCAACTATCGTCCAAAAATCTGTTGAGGGAAGGCAACGAGGCGGACTTGAAAGCGAGGCAGAATAGCAGGAAACAGATTTCAAGAGGTACGTTGGAATCGCCTGTAAAGCACAGGAAGAGGGGCACAACTTCGACAATGATGCACTTGGCCAAAAAGGGCGTATGCGTTTTCTCCTGAATATATTCAGGAGAAAACGCATACGCCCTTTTTGGCCAAGCAAGCAAGCGGGCAATGCAAATCTGCACTACAAAGAAGTATCACTTCCCACCGGTCAAAAGGGACATCCACAAAATGTGTAAAAAACCAGAAAGGCAAGACAGGCCCTGGAGAACAGGGAGCCCTGTTATGCTGATGGGCGGGATGTAAGTTGCCAACTGCCTCACTGGAGGAGTGCATTGTGTTCCCTAAAACAAGTAAACAACAGAGCTCCAGAGCCAAGGGCACTTCCAGTCTAGGGAATATACCTTGGGAAAACTGAAAATCCATAAGACAGAGCCACCACCAAATTGAGGGCTGCACTGCTTACAAGAACCTCAACCTGGGTACACCTGAAATATCCCAGGCAATATAAAAATGGTTCCAAACATTGTGGAACTTACGTACGATGGAATATCCCTCAGCCACGAAATCAATGTCATAAGACCAGTAGCAGCAAAATGAGTGGATTCAGGTACGATGATTCTAAGTGAAAGAAGTCACACAGGAAAAGAAACTTATCATAAGATATCACTTAGGAAGATCCTGTAAACATGGCTACACATGAACTGAGTTAGGCAAGAGAACAGAGTCTCACATTTAGAAAACACTCTTATGCCTGCTTAAGGGGGAAGGAGAGGTGGGGTGATGCATCAAACCCGAGTTTGATATAAGCACAGGTACCGTTCCAAAAACCAACTATGGAATAGACAAGACCTACACCTTCCTCAGTGAAAGGGACTCAAAACCCCATATTTCCCGCAGAGGAATAGATCTGACTAGTAAGAATCTTAAAACCTATGTACTGATATGTCTGCGTAAGGGAATCAAGTGTGTCTAGACTGGCATAAACAGGGCAGCGAGAATCAGCTCAAACCCACTCTAAAAAGGAATTTCAAAAACAGAACAAAGAAACAGGGAAATTCTTTACAATTCCTTCAGGGTCTCTGATGCAACCTGGAATGACCCTATCTACAATGACAGCTGGATGTGGCATAAGGCTGGACACTTGGGACTGAGAGGATTGGTGAGATTGGGTGAGCAAATGCAGACCCTTTAAAGCAATAATGCATGGCACCCATTCCATGGGTCCCAGCTCTCCAGGTGCAAGGGAATATTACTACAGCTATAACGTGTACGGGAAACCTAGAGAATGGACACACTGTGAATACGAAAGGTTTCTAAAACTCAAAGAAGAGCCCCTCTCCTGGTGCTCCGGTTTGACTTTCCAACTGCTTTCCTATCAATCTCCCAACTTGGAGAGACAGCCCCTTTAAGCTCCTGGTTCGCACAGGTTGCCAATTTGGCAGAGGATGAAAGGGAAGAGGGAGAACCAATGAGAGAGTAGCTGTTAGGCATTTGGATGGGCACATGTCACTCTAATTTCCCGGCAGGAAGAAGAATGAACCAAAGTCTCAGCCACCCACCGGGAACCAGTTGAGGTCCTGAACCAAAAGTTTGGACTTGCGTTCAGCTCACAAAAAACGAGTTGAAAAATGGAGCTCAGGGGCACAGCAATTCACAAACTGGCAGAGTAATCAAGGCCAACTATCGTCCAAAAATCTGTTGAGGGAAGGCAACGAGGCGGACTTGAAAGCGAGGCAGAATAGCAGGAAACAGATTTCAAGAGGTACGTTGGAATCGCCTGTAAAGCACAGGAAGAGGGGCACAACTTCGACAATGATGCACTTAGCCAAAAAGGGCGTATGCGTTTTCTCCTGAATATATTCAGGAGAAAACGCATACGCCCTTTTTGGCCAAGCAAGCAAGCGGGCAATGCAAATCTGCACTACACAGAAGTATCACTTCCCACCGGTCAAAAGGGACATCCACAAAATGTGTAAAAACCAGAAAGGCAAGACAGGCCCTGGAGAACAGGGAGCCTTGTTATGCTGATGGGCGGGATGTAAGTTGCCAACTGCCTCACTGGAGGAGTGCATTGTGTCCCCTAAAACAAGTAAACAACAGAGCTACAGAGCCAAGGGCACATCCAGTCTAGGGAATACACCTTGGGAAAACTGAAAATCCATAAGACAGAGCCACCCCCAAATTGAGGGCTGCACTGCTTACAGGAACCTCAACCTGGGTACACCTGAAATATCCCAGGAAATATAAAAATGGTTCCAAACATTGTGGAACTTACGTACGATGGAATATCCCTCAGCCACGAAATCAATGTCATAAGACCAGTAGCAGCAAAATGAGTGGATTCAGGTACGATGATTCTAAGTGAAAGAGGTCACACAGGAAAAGAAACTTATCATAAGATATCACTTAGGAAGATCCTGTAAACATGGCTACACATGAACTGAGTTAGGCAAGAGAACAGAGTCTCACATTTAGAAAACACTCTTATGCCTGCTTAAGGGGGAAGGAGAGGTGGGGTGATGCATCAAACCCGAGTTTGATATAAGCACAGGTACCGTTCCAAAAACCAACTATGGAATAGACAAGACCTACACCTTCCTCAGTGAAAGGGACTCAAAACCCCATATTTCCCGCAGAGGAATCGATCTGACTAGTAAGAATCTTGAAACCTATGTATTGATATGTCTGCGTAAGGGAATCAAGTGTGTCTAGACTGGCATAAATATGGCAGCGAGAATAAGCTCAAACCCACTCTAAAAAGGAATTTCAAAAACAGAACAAAGAAACAGGGAAATTCTTTACAATTCCTTCAGGGTCTCTGATGCAACCTGGAATGACCCTATCTACAATGACAGCTGGATGTGGCATAAGGCTGGACACTTGGGACTGAGAGGATTGGTGAGATTGGGTGAGCAAATGCAGACCCTTTAAAGCAATAATGCATGGCACCCATTCCATGGGTCCCAGCTCTCCAGGTGGAAGGGAATATTACTACAGCTATAACGTGTACGGGAAACCTAGAGAATGGACACACTGTGAATACGAAAGGTTTCTAAAACTCAAAGAAGAGCCCCTCTCCTGGTGCTCCGGTTTGATTTTCCAACTGCTTTCCTATCAATCTCCCAACTTGGAGAGACAGCCCCTTTAAGCTCCTGGTTCGCACAGGTTGCCAATTTGGCAGAGGATGAAAGGGAAGAGGGAGAACCAATGAGAGAGTAGCTGTTAGGCATTTGGATGGGCACATGTCACTCTAATTTCCCGGCAGGAAGAAGAATGAACCAAAGTCTCAGCCACCCACCGGGAACCAGTAGAGGTCCTGAACCAAAAGTTTGGACTTGCGTTCAGCTCACAAAAAACGAGTTGAAAAATGGAGCTCAGGGGCACAGCAATTCACAAACTGGCAGAGTAATCAAGGCCAACTATCGTCCAAAAATCTGTTGAGGGAAGGCAACGAGGCGGACTTGAAAGCGAGGCAGAATAGCAGGAAACAGATTTCAAGAGGTACGTTGGAATCGCCTGTAAAGCACAGGAAGAGGGGCACAACTTCGACAATGATGCACTTGGCCAAAAAGGGCGTATGCGTTTTCTCCTGAATATATTCAGGAGAAAACGCATACGCCCTTTTTGGCCAAGCAAGCAAGCGGGCAATGCAAATCTGCACTACAAAGAAGTATCACTTCCCACCGGTCAAAAGGGACATCCACAAAATGTGTAAAAACCAGAAAGGCAAGACAGGCCCTGGAGAACAGGGAGCCTTGTTATGCTGATGGGCCGGATGTAAGTTGCCAACTGCCTCACTGGAGGAGTGCATTGTGTTCCCTAAAACAAGTAAACAACAGAGCTCCAGGGCCAAGGGCACGTCCAGTCTAGGGAATATACCTTGGGAAAACTGAAAATCCATAAGACAGTGCCACCCCCAAATTGAGGGCTGCACTGCTTACAGGAACCTCAACCTGGGTACACCTGAAATATCCCAGGAAATATAAAAATGGTTCCAAACATTGTGGAACTTACGTACGATGGAATATCCCTCAGCCACGAAATCAATGTCATAAGACCAGTAGCAGCAAAATGAGTGGATTCAGGTACGATGATTCTAAGTGAAAGAAGTCACACAGGAAAAGAAACTTATCATAAGATATCACTTAGGAAGATCCTGTAAACATGGCTACACATGAACTGAGTTAGGCAAGAGAACAGAGTCTCACATTTAGAAAACACTCTTATGCCTGCTTTAGGGGGAAGGAGAGGTGGGGTGATGCATCAAACCAGACTTTGATATAAGCACAGGTACCGTTCCAAAAACCAACTATGGAATAGACAAGACCTACACCTTCCTCAGTGAAAGGGACTCAAAACCCCATATTTCCCGCAGAGGAATAGATCTGGCTAGTAAGAATCTTAAAACCTATGTATTGATATGTCTCCGTAAGGGAATCAAGTGTGTCTAGACTGGCATAAACAGGGCAGCGAGAATCAGCTCAAACCCACTCTAAAAAGGAATTTCAAAAACAGAACAAAGAAACAGGGAAATTCTTTACAATTCCTTCAGGGTCTCTGATGCAACCTGGAATGACCCTATCTACAATGACAGCTGGATGTGGCATAAGGCTGGACACTTGGGACTGAGAGGATTGGTGAGATTGGGTGAGCAAATGCAGACCCTTTAAAGCAATAATGCATGGCACCCATTCCATGGGTCCCAGCTCTCCAGGTGGAAGGGAATATTACTACAGCTATAACGTGTACGGGAAACCTAGAGAATGGACACACTGTGAATACGAAAGGTTTCTAAAACTCAACGAAGAGCCCCTCTCCTGGTGCTCCGGTTTGACTTTCCAACTGCTTTCCTATCAATCTCCCAACTTGGAGAGACAGCCCCTTTAAGCTCCTGGTTCGCACAGGTTGCCAATTTGGCAGAGGATGAAAGGGAAGAGGGAGAACCGATGAGAGAGTAGCTGTTAGGCATTTGGATGGGCACATGTCACTCTAATTTCCCGGCAGGAAGAAGAATGAACCAAAGTCTCAGCCACCCACCGGGAACCAGTAGAGATCCTGAACCAAAAGTTTGGACTTGCGTTCAGCTCACAAAAAACGAGTTGAAAAATGGAGCTCAGGGGCACAGCAATTCACAAACTGGCAGAGTAATCAAGGCCAACTATCGTCCAAAAATCTGTTGAGGGAAGGCAACGAGGCGGACTTGAAAGCGAGGCAGAATAGCAGGAAACAGATTTCAAGAGGTACGTTGGAATCGCCTGTAAAGCACAGGAAGAGGGGCACAACTTCGACAATGATGCACTTGGCCAAAAAGGGCGTATGCGTTTTCACCTGAATATATTCAGGAGAAAACGCATACGCCCTTTTTGGCCAAGCAAGCAAGCGGGCAATGCAAATCTGCACTACAAAGAAGTATCACTTCCCACCGGTCAAAAGGGACATCCACAAAATGTGTAAAAAACCAGAAAGGCAAGACAGGCCCTGGAGAACAGGGAGCCCTGTTATGCTGATGGGCGGGATGTAAGTTGCCAACTGCCTCACTGGAGGAGTGCATTGTGTTCCCTAAAACAAGTAAACAACAGAGCTCCATAGCCAAGGGCACGTCCAGTCTAGGGAATATACCTTGGGAAAACTGAAAATCCATAAGACAGAGCCACCCCCAAATTGAGGGCTGCACTGCTTACAGGAACCTCAACCTGGGTACACCTGAAATATCCCAGGAAATATAAAAATGGTTCCAAACATTGTGGAACTTACGTACGATGGAATATCCCTCAGCCACGAAATCAATGTCATAAGACCAGTAGCAGCAAAATGAGTGGATTCAGGTACGATGATTCTAAGTGAAAGAAGTCACACAGGAAAAGAATCTTATCATAAGATATCACTTAGGAAGATCCTGTAAACATGGCTACACATGAACTGAGTTAGGCAAGAGAACAGAGTCTCACATTTAGAAAACACTCTTATGCCTGCTTTAGGGGGAAGGAGAGGTGGGGTGATGCATCAAACCAGACTTTGATATAAGCACAGGTACCGTTCCAAAAACCAACTATGGAATAGACAAGACCTACACCTTCCTCAGTGAAAGGGACTCAAAACCCCATATTTCCCGCAGAGGAATAGATCTGGCTAGTAAGAATCTTAAAACCTATGTATTGATATGTCTCCGTAAGGGAATCAAGTGTGTCTAGACTGGCATAAACAGGGCAGCGAGAATCAGCTCAAACCCACTCTAAAAAGGAATTTCAAAAACAGAACAAAGAAACAGGGAAATTCTTTACAATTCCTTCAGGGTCTCTGATGCAACCTGGAATGACCCTATCTACAATGACAGCTGGATGTGGCATAAGGCTGGACACTTGGGACTGAGAGGATTGGTGAGATTGGGTGAGCAAATGCAGACCCTTTAAAGCAATAATGCATGGCACCCATTCCATGGGTCCCAGCTCTCCAGGTGGAAGGGAATATTACTACAGCTATAACGTGTACGGGAAACCTAGAGAATGGACACACTGTGAATACGAAAGGTTTCTAAAACTCAACGAAGAGCCCCTCTCCTGGTGCTCCGGTTTGACTTTCCAACTGCTTTCCTATCAATCTCCCAACTTGGAGAGACAGCCCCTTTAAGCTCCTGGTTCGCACAGGTTGCCAATTTGGCAGAGGATGAAAGGGAAGAGGGAGAACCGATGAGAGAGTAGCTGTTAGGCATTTGGATGGGCACATGTCACTCTAATTTCCCGGCAGGAAGAAGAATGAACCAAAGTCTCAGCCACCCACCGGGAACCAGTAGAGGTCCTGAACCAAAAGTTTGGACTTGCGTTCAGCTCACAAAAAACGAGTTGAAAAATGGAGCTCAGGGGCACAGCAATTCACAAACTGGCAGAGTAATCAAGGCCAACTATCGTCCAAAAATCTGTTGAGGGAAGGCAACGAGGCGGACTTGAATGCGAGGCAGAATAGCAGGAAACAGATTTCAAGAGGTATGTTGGAATCGCCTGTAAAGCACAGGAAGAGGGGCACAACTTCGACAATGATGCACTTGGCCAAAAAGGGCGTATGCGTTTTCTCCTGAATATATTCAGGAGAAAACGCATACGCCCTTTTTGGCCAAGCAAGCAAGTGGGCAATGCAAATCTGCACTACAAAGAAGTATCACTTCCCACCGTTCAAAAGGGACATCCACAAAATGTGTAAAAACCAGAAAGGCAAGACAGGCCCTGGAGAACAGGGCGCCTTGTTATGCTGATGGGCGGGATGTAAGTTGCCAACTGCCTCACTGGAGGAGTGCATTGTGTCCCCTAAAACAAGTAAACAACAGAGCTCCAGAGCCAAGGGCACTTCCAGTCTAGGGAATATACCTTGGGAAAACTGAAAATCCATAAGACGGAGCCACACCCAAATTGAGGGCTGCACTGCTTACAGGAACCTCAACCTGGGTACACCTGAAATATCCCAGGAAATATAAAAATGGTTCCAAACATTGTGGAACTTACGTACGATGGAATATCCCTCAGCCACGAAATCAATGTCATAAGACCAGTAGCAGCAAAATGAGTGGATTCAGGTACGATGATTCTAAGTGAAAGAAGTCACACAGGAAAAGAAACTTATCATAAGATATCACTTAGGAAGATCCTGTAAACATGGCTACACATGAACTGAGTTAGGCAAGAGAACAGAGTCTCACATTTAGAAAACTCTCTTATGCCTGCTTAAGGGGGAAGGAGAGGTGGGGTGATGCATCAAACCAGACTTTGATATAAGCACAGGTACCGTTCCAAAAACCAACTATGGAATAGACAAGACCTACACCTTCCTCAGTGAAAGGGACTCAAAACCCCATATTTCCCGCAGAGGAATCGATCTGACTAGTAAGAATCTTGAAACCTATGTATTGATATGTCTGCGTAAGGGAATCAAGTGTGTCTAGACTGGCATAAATATGGCAGCGAGAATAAGCTCAAACCCACTCTAAAAAGGAATTTCAAAAACAGAACAAAGAAACAGGGAAATGCTTTACAATTCCTTCAGGGTCTCTGATGCAACCTGGAATGACCCTATCTACAATGACAGCTGGATGTGGCATAAGGCTGGACACTTGGGACTGAGAGGATTGGTGAGATTGGGTGAGCAAATGCAGACCCTTTAAAGCAATAATGCATGGCAGCCATTCCATGGGTCCCAGCTCTCCAGGTGGAAGGGAATATTACTACAGCTATAACGTGTACGGGAAACCTAGAGAATGGACACACTGTGAATACGAAAGGTTTCTAAAACTCAACGAAGAGCCCCTCTCCTGGTGCTCCGGTTTGACTTTCCAACTGCTTTCCTATCAATCTCCCAACTTGGAGAGACAGCCCCTTTAAGCTCCTGGTTCGCACAGGTTGCCAATTTGGCAGAGGATGAAAGGGAAGAGGGAGAACCGATGAGAGAGTAGCTGTTAGGCATTTGGATGGGCACATGTCACTCTAATTTCCCGGCAGGAAGAAGAATGAACCAAAGTCTCAGCCACCCACCGGGAACCAGTAGAGGTCCTGAACCAAAAGTTTGGACTTGCGTTCAGCTCACAAAAAACGAGTTGAAAAATGGAGCTCAGGGGCACAGCAATTCACAAACTGGCAGAGTAATCAAGGCCAACTATCGTCCAAAAATCTGTTGAGGGAAGGCAACGAGGCAGACTTGAAAGCGAGGCAGAATAGCAGGAAACAGATTTCAAGAGGTACGTTGGAATCGCCTGTAAAGCACAGGAAGAGGGGCACAACTTCGACAATGATGCACTTGGCCAAAAAGGGTGTATGCGTTTTCTCCTGAATATATTCAGGAGAAAACGCATACGCCCTTTTTGGCCAAGCAAGCAAGCGGGCAATGCAAATCTGCACTACAAAGAAGTATCACTTCCCACCGGTCAAAAGGGACATCCACAAAATGTGTAAAAACCAGAAAGGCAAGACAGGCCCTGGAGAAAGGGCGCCTTGTTATGCTGATGGGCGGGATGTAAGTTGCCAACTGCCTCACTGGAGGAGTGCATTGTGTCCCCTAAAACAAGTAAACAACAGAGCTCCAGAGCCAAGGGCACTTCCAGTCTAGGGAATATACCTTGGGAAAACTGAAAATCCATAAGACGGAGCCACACCCAAATTGAGGGCTGCACTGCTTACAGGAACCTCAACCTGGGTACACCTGAAATATCCCAGGAAATATAAAAATGGTTCCAAACATTGTGGAACTTACGTACGATGGAATATCCCTCAGCCACGAAATCAATGTCATAAGACCAGTAGCAGCAAAATGAGTGGATTCAGGTACGATGATTCTAAGTGAAAGAAGTCACACAGGAAAAGAATCTTATCATAAGATATCACTTAGGAAGATCCTGTAAACATGGCTACACATGAACTGAGTTAGGCAAGAGAACAGAGTCTCACATTTAGAAAACACTCTTATGCCTGCTTTAGGGGGAAGGAGAGGTGGGGTGATGCATCAAACCAGACTTTGATATAAGCACAGGTACCGTTCCAAAAACCAACTATGGAATAGACAAGACCTACACCTTCCTCAGTGAAAGGGACTCAAAACCCCATATTTCCCGCAGAGGAATAGATCTGGCTAGTAAGAATCTTAAAACCTATGTATTGATATGTCTCCGTAAGGGAATCAAGTGTGTCTAGACTGGCATAAACAGGGCAGCGAGAATCAGCTCAAACCCACTCTAAAAAGGAATTTCAAAAACAGAACAAAGAAACAGGGAAATTCTTTACAATTCCTTCAGGGTCTCTGATGCAACCTGGAATGACCCTATCTACAATGACAGCTGGATGTGGCATAAGGCTGGACACTTGGGACTGAGAGGATTGGTGAGATTGGGTGAGCAAATGCAGACCCTTTAAAGCAATAATGCATGGCACCCATTCCATGGGTCCCAGCTCTCCAGGTGGAAGGGAATATTACTACAGCTATAACGTGTACGGGAAACCTAGAGAATGGACACACTGTGAATACGAAAGGTTTCTAAAACTCAACGAAGAGCCCCTCTCCTGGTGCTCCGGTTTGACTTTCCAACTGCTTTCCTATCAATCTCCCAACTTGGAGAGACAGCCCCTTTAAGCTCCTGGTTCGCACAGGTTGCCAATTTGGCAGAGGATGAAAGGGAAGAGGGAGAACCGATGAGAGAGTAGCTGTTAGGCATTTGGATGGGCACATGTCACTCTAATTTCCCGGCAGGAAGAAGAATGAACCAAAGTCTCAGCCACCCACCAGGAACCAGTAGAGGTCCTGAACCAAAAGTTTGGACTTGCGTTCAGCTCACAAAAAACGAGTTGAAAAATGGAGCTCAGGGGCACAGCAATTCACAAACTGGCAGAGTAATCAAGGCCAACTATCGTCCAAAAATCTGTTGAGGGAAGGCAACGAGGCAGACTTGAAAGCGAGGCAGAATAGCAGGAAACAGATTTCAAGAGGTACGTTGGAATCGCCTGTAAAGCACAGGAAGAGGGGCACAACTTCGACAATGATGCACTTGGCCAAAAAGGGTGTATGCGTTTTCTCCTGAATATATTCAGGAGAAAACGCATACGCCCTTTTTGGCCAAGCAAGCAAGCGGGCAATGCAAATCTGCACTACAAAGAAGTATCACTTCCCACCGGTCAAAAGGGACATCCACAAAATGTGTAAAAACCAGAAAGGCAAGACAGGCCCTGGAGAAAGGGCGCCTTGTTATGCTGATGGGCGGGATGTAAGTTGCCAACTGCCTCACTGGAGGAGTGCATTGTGTCCCCTAAAACAAGTAAACAACAGAGCTCCAGAGCCAAGGGCACTTCCAGTCTAGGGAATATACCTTGGGAAAACTGAAAATCCATAAGACGGAGCCACACCCAAATTGAGGGCTGCACTGCTTACAGGAACCTCAACCTGGGTACACCTGAAATATCCCAGGAAATATAAAAATGGTTCCAAACATTGTGGAACTTACGTACGATGGAATATCCCTCAGCCACGAAATCAATGTCATAAGACCAGTAGCAGCAAAATGAGTGGATTCAGGTACGATGATTCTAAGTGAAAGAAGTCACACAGGAAAAGAATCTTATCATAAGATATCACTTAGGAAGATCCTGTAAACATGGCTACACATGAACTGAGTTAGGCAAGAGAACAGAGTCTCACATTTAGAAAACACTCTTATGCCTGCTTTAGGGGGAAGGAGAGGTGGGGTGATGCATCAAACCAGACTTTGATATAAGCACAGGTACCGTTCCAAAAACCAACTATGGAATAGACAAGACCTACACCTTCCTCAGTGAAAGGGACTCAAAACCCCATATTTCCCGCAGAGGAATAGATCTGACTAGTAAGAATCTTAAAACCTATGTATTGATATGTCTCCGTAAGGGAATCAAGTGTGTCTAGACTGGCATAAACAGGGCAGCGAGAATCAGCTCAAACCCACTCTAAAAAGGAATTTCAAAAACAGAACAAAGAAACAGGGAAATTCTTTACAATTCCTTCAGGGTCTCTGATGCAACC
This sequence comes from Mesoplodon mirus, assembly GCF_964341445.2. Lineage (NCBI taxonomy): Eukaryota > Metazoa > Chordata > Mammalia > Artiodactyla > Ziphiidae > Mesoplodon > Mesoplodon mirus. The sequence goes on from NW_028295810.1 coordinate 3,766,310, forward strand.
TGGAATGACCCTATCTACAATGACAGCTGGATGTGGCATAAGGCTGGACACTTGGGACTGAGAGGATTGGTGAGATTGGGTGAGCAAATGCAGACCCTTTAAAGCAATAATGCATGGCACCCATTCCATGGGTCCCAGCTCTCCAGGTGGAAGGGAATATTACTACAGCTATAACGTGTACGGGAAACCTAGAGAATGGACACACTGTGAATACGAAAGGTTTCTAAAACTCAACGAAGAGCCCCTCTCCTGGTGCTCCGGTTTGACTTTCCAACTGCTTTCCTATCAATCTCCCAACTTGGAGAGACAGCCCCTTTAAGCTCCTGGTTCGCACAGGTTGCCAATTTGGCAGAGGATGAAAGGGAAGAGGGAGAACCGATGAGAGAGTAGCTGTTAGGCATTTGGATGGGCACATGTCACTCTAATTTCCCGGCAGGAAGAAGAATGAACCAAAGTCTCAGCCACCCACCGGGAACCAGTAGAGGTCCTGAACCAAAAGTTTGGACTTGCGTTCAGCTCACAAAAAACGAGTTGAAAAATGGAGCTCAGGGGCACAGCAATTCACAAACTGGCAGAGTAATCAAGGCCAACTATCGTCCAAAAATCTGTTGAGGGAAGGCAACGAGGCAGACTTGAAAGCGAGGCAGAATAGCAGGAAACAGATTTCAAGAGGTACGTTGGAATCGCCTGTAAAGCACAGGAAGAGGGGCACAACTTCGACAATGATGCACTTGGCCAAAAAGGGCGTATGCGTTTTCTCCTGAATATATTCAGGAGAAAACGCATACGCCCTTTTTGGCCAAGCAAGCAAGCGGGCAATGCAAATCTGCACTACAAAGAAGTATCACTTCCCACCGGTCAAAAGGGACATCCACAAAATGTGTAAAAAACCAGAAAGGCAAGACAGGCCCTGGAGAACAGGGAGCCCTGTTATGCTGATGGGCGGGATGTAAGTTGCCAACTGCCTCACTGGAGGAGTGCATTGTGTTCCCTAAAACAAGTAAACAACAGAGCTACAGAGCCAAGGGCACTTCCAGTCTAGGGAATATACCTTGGGAAAACTGAAAATCCATAAGACAGAGCCACCACCAAATTGAGGGCTGCACTGCTTACAAGAACCTCAACCTGGGTACACCTGAAATATCCCAGGCAATATAAAAATGGTTCCAAACATTGTGGAACTTACGTACGATGGAATATCCCTCAGCCACGAAATCAATGTCATAAGACCAGTAGCAGCAAAATGAGTGGATTCAGGTACGATGATTCTAAGTGAAAGAAGTCACACAGGAAAAGAAACTTATCATAAGATATCACTTAGGAAGATCCTGTAAACATGGCTACACATGAACTGAGTTAGGCAAGAGAACAGAGTCTCACATTTAGAAAACACTCTTATGCCTGCTTAAGGGGGAAGGAGAGGTGGGGTGATGCATCAAACCCGAGTTTGATATAAGCACAGGTACCGTTCCAAAAACCAACTATGGAATAGACAAGACCTACACCTTCCTCAGTGAAAGGGACTCAAAACCCCATATTTCCCGCAGAGGAATAGATCTGACTAGTAATAATCTTAAAACCTATGTACTGATATGTCTGCGTAAGGGAATCAAGTGTGTCTAGACTGGCATAAACATGGCAGCGAGAATCAGCTCAAACCCACTCTAAAAAGGAATTTCAAAAACAGAACAAAGAAACAGGGAAATTCTTTACAATTCCTTCAGGGTCTCTGATGCAACCTGGAATGACCCTATCTACAATGACAGCTGGATGTGGCATAAGGCTGGACACTTGGGACTGAGAGGATTGGTGAGATTGGGTGAGCAAATGCAGACCCTTTAAAGCAATAATGCATGGCACCCATTCCATGGGTCCCAGCTCTCCAGGTGGAAGGGAATATTACTACAGCTATAACGTGTACGGGAAACCTAGAGAATGGACACACTGTGAATACGAAAGGTTTCTAAAACTCAAAGAAGAGCCCCTCTCCTGGTGCTCCGGTTTGACTTTCCAACTGCTTTCCTATCAATCTCCCTACTTGGAGAGACAGCCCCTTTAAGCTCCTGGTTCGCACAGGTTGCCAATTTGGCAGAGGATGAAAGGGAAGAGGGAGAACCAATGAGAGAGTAGCTGTTAGGCATTTGGATGGGCACATGTCACTCTAATTTCCCGGCAGGAAGAAGAATGAACCAAAGTCTCAGCCACCCACCGGGAACCAGTAGAGGTCCTGAACCAAAAGTTTGGACTTGCGTTCAGCTCACAAAAAACGAGTTGAAAAATGGAGCTCAGGGGCACAGCAATTCACAAACTGGCAGAGTAATCAAGGCCAACTATCGTCCAAAAATCTGTTGAGGGAAGGCAACGAGGCGGACTTGAAAGCGAGGCAGAATAGCAGGAAACAGATTTCAAGAGGTACGTTGGAATCGCCTGTAAAGCACAGGAAGAGGGGCACAACTTCGACAATGATGCACTTGGCCAAAAAGGGCGTATGCGTTTTCTCCTGAATATATTCAGGAGAAAACGCATACGCCCTTTTTGGCCAAGCAAGCAAGCGGGCAATGCAAATCTGCACTACAAAGAAGTATCACTTCCCACCGTTCAAAATGGACATCCACAAAATGTGTAAAAACCAGAAAGGCAAGACAGGCCCTGGAGAACAGGGAGCCTTGTTATGCTGATGGGCGGGATGTAAGTTGCCAACTGCCTCACTGGAGGAGTGCATTGTGTTCCCTAAAACAAGTAAACAACAGAGCTCCAGAGCCAAGGGCACGTCCAGTCTAGGGAATATACCTTGGGAAAACTGAAAATCCATAAGACAGAGCCACCCCCAAATTGAGGGCTGCACTGCTTACAGGAACCTCAACCTGGGTACACCTGAAATATCCCAGGCAATATAAAAATGGTTCCAAACATTGTGGAACTTACGTACGATGGAATATCCCTCAGCCACGAAATCAATGTCATAAGACCAGTAGCAGCAAAATGAGTGGATTCAGGTACGATGATTCTAAGTGAAAGAAGTCACACAGGAAAAGAAACTTATCATAAGATATCACTTAGGAAGATCCTGTAAACATGGCTACACATGAACTGAGTTAGGCAAGAGAACAGAGTCTCACATTTAGAAAACACTCTTATGCCTGCTTAAGGGGGAAGGAGAGGTGGGGTGATGCATCAAACCAGACTTTGATATAAGCACAGGTACCGTTCCAAAAACCAACTATGGAATAGACAAGACCTACACCTTCCTCAGTGAAAGGGACTCAAAACCCCATATTTCCCGCAGAGGAATAGATCTGGCTAGTAAGAATCTTAAAACCTATGTATTGATATGTCTCCGTAAGGGAATCAAGTGTGTCTAGACTGGCATAAACATGGCCGCGAGAATCAGCTCAAACCCACTCTAAAAAGGAATTTCAAAAACAGAACAAATAAACAGAGAAATTCTTTACAATTCCTTCAGGGTCTCTGATGCAACCTGGAATGACCCTATCTACAATGACAGCTGGATGTGGCATAAGGCTGGACACTTGGGACTGAGAGGATTGGTGAGATTGGGTGAGCAAATGCAGACCCTTTAAAGCAATAATGCATGGCAGCCATTCCATGGGTCCCAGCTCTCCAGGTGGAAGGGAATATTACTACAGCTATAACGTGTACGGGAAACCTAGAGAATGGACACACTGTGAATACGAAAGGTTTCTAAAACTCAACGAAGAGCCCCTCTCCTGGTGCTCCGGTTTGACTTTCCAACTGCTTTCCTATCAATCTCCCAACTTGGAGAGACAGCCCCTTTAAGCTCCTGGTTCGCACAGGTTGCCAATTTGGCAGAGGATGAAAGGGAAGAGGGAGAACCGATGAGAGAGTAGCTGTTAGGCATTTGGATGGGCACATGTCACTCTAATTTCCCGGCAGGAAGAAGAATGAACCAAAGTCTCAGCCACCCACCGGGAACCAGTAGAGGTCCTGAACCAAAAGTTTGGACTTGCGTTCAGCTCACAAAAAACGAGTTGAAAAATGGAGCTCAGGGGCACAGCAATTCACAAACTGGCAGAGTAATCAAGGCCAACTATCGTCCAAAAATCTGTTGAGGGAAGGCAACGAGGCGGACTTGAAAGCGAGGCAGAATAGCAGGAAACAGATTTCAAGAGGTACGTTGGAATCGCCTGTAAAGCACAGGAAGAGGGGCACAACTTCGACAATGATGCACTTGGCCAAAAAGGGCGTATGCGTTTTCTCCTGAATATATTCAGGAGAAAACGCATACGCCCTTTTTGGCCAAGCAAGCAAGCGGGCAATGCAAATCTGCACTACAAAGAAGTATCACTTCCCACCGGTCAAAAGGGACATCCACAAAATGTGTAAAAACCAGAAAGGCAAGACAGGCCCTGGAGAACAGGGAGCCTTGTTATGCTGATGGGCGGGATGTAAGTTGCCAACTGCCTCACTGGAGGAGTGCATTGTGTCCCCTAAAACAAGTAAACAACAGAGCTACAGAGCCAAGGGCACTTCCAGTCTAGGGAATATACCTTGGGAAAACTGAAAATCCATAAGACAGAGCCACCCCCAAATTGAGGGCTGCACTGCTTACAGGAACCTCAACCTGGGTACACCTGAAATATCCCAGGAAATATAAAAATGGTTCCAAACATTGTGGAACTTACGTACGATGGAATATCCCTCAGCCACGAAATCAATGTCATAAGAAAAGTAGCAGCAAAATGAGTGGATTCAGGTACGATGATTCTAAGTGAAAGAGGTCACACAGGAAAAGAAACTTATCATAAGATATCACTTAGGAAGATCCTGTAAACATGGCTACACATGAACTGAGTTAGGCAAGAGAACAGAGTCTCACATTTAGAAAACACTCTTATGCCTGCTTAAGGGGGAAGGAGAGGTGGGGTGATGCATCAAACCCGAGTTTGATATAAGCACAGGTACCGTTCCAAAAACCAACTATGGAATAGACAAGACCTACACCTTCCTCAGTGAAAGGGACTCAAAACCCCATATTTCCCGCAGAGGAATCGATCTGACTAGTAAGAATCTTAAAACCTATGTATTGATATGTCTGCGTAAGGGAATCAAGTGTGTCTAGACTGGCATAAACATGGCAGCGAGAATCAGCTCAAACCCACTCTAAAAAGGAATTTCAAAAACAGAACAAAGAAACAGGGAAATTCTTTACAATTCCTTCAGGGTCTCTGATGCAACCTGGAATGACCCTATCTACAATGACAGCTGGATGTGGCATAAGGCTGGACACTTGGGACTGAGAGGATTGGTGAGATTGGGTGAGCAAATGCAGACCCTTTAAAGCAATAATGCATGGCACCCATTCCATGGGTCCCAGCTCTCCAGGTTGAAGGGAAATTTACTACAGCTATAACGTGTACGGGAAACCTAGAGAATGGACACACTGTGAATACGAAAGGTTTCTAAAACTCAACGAAGAGCCTCTCTCCTGGTGCTCCGGTTTGACTTTCCAACTGCTTTCCTATCAATCTCCCAACTTGGAGAGACAGCCCCTTTAAGCTCCTGGTTCGCACAGGTTGCCAATTTGGCAGAGGATGAAAGGGAAGAGGGAGAACCAATGAGAGAGTAGCTGTTAGGCATTTGGATGGGCACATGTCACTCTAATTTCCCGGCAGGAAGAAGAATGAACCAAAGTCTCAGCCACCCACCGGGAACCAGTAGAGGTCCTGAACCAAAAGTTTGGACTTGCGTTCAGCTCACAAAAAACGAGTTGAAAAATGGAGCTCAGGGGCACAGCAATTCACAAACTGGCAGAGTAATCAAGGCCAACTATCGTCCAAAAATCTGTTGAGGGAAGGCAACGAGGCGGACTTGAAAGCGAGGCAGAATAGCAGGAAACAGATTTCAAGAGGTACGTTGGAATCGCCTGTAAAGCACAGGAAGAGGGGCACAACTTCGACAATGATGCACTTGGCCAAAAAGGGCGTATGAATATATTAAGGAGAAAACGCATACGCCCTTTTTGGCCAAGCAAGCAAGCGGGCAATGCAAATCTGCACTACAAAGACGTATCACTTCCCACCGGTCAAAGGGGACATCCACAAAATGTGTAAAAACCAGAAAGGCAAGACAGGCCCTGGAGAACAGGGAGCCTTGTTATGCTGATGGGCGGGATGTAAGTTGCCAACTGCCTCACTGGAGGAGTGCATTGTGTCCCCTAAAACAAGTAAACAACAGAGCTACAGAGCCAAGGGCACTTCCAGTCTAGGGAATATACCTTGGGAAAACTGAAAATCCATAAGACAGAGCCACCCCCAAATTCAGGGCTGCACTGCTTACAGGAACCTCAACCTGGGTACACCTGAAATATCCCAGGAAATATAAAAATGGTTCCAAACATTGTGGAACTTACGTACGATGGAATATCCCTCAGCCACGAAATCAATGTCATAAGACCAGTAGCAGCAAAATGAGTGGATTCAGGTACGATGATTCTAAGTGAAAGAAGTCACACAGGAAAAGAAACTTATCATAAGATATCACTTAGGAAGATCCTGTAAACATGGCTACACATGAACTGAGTTAGGCAAGAGAACAGAGTCTCACATTTAGAAAACACTCTTATGCCTGCTTAAGGGGGAAGGAGAGGTGGGGTGATGCATCAAACCCGAGTTTGATATAAGCACAGGTACCGTTCCAAAAACCAACTATGGAATAGACAAGACCTACACCTTCCTCAGTGAAAGGGACTCAAAACCCCATATTTCCCGCAGAGGAATAGATCTGGCTAGTAAGAATCTTAAAACCTATGTATTGATATGTTTCCATAAGGGAATCAAGTGTGTCTAGACTGGCATAAACAGGGCAGCGAGAATCAGCTCAAACCCACTCTAAAAAGGAATTTCAAAAACAGAACAAAGAAACAGGGAAATTCTTTACAATTCCTTCAGGGTCTCTGATGCAACCTGGAATGACCCTATCTACAATGACAGCTGGATGTGGCATAAGGCTGGACACTTGGGACTGAGAGGATTGGTGAGATTGGGTGAGCAAATGCAGACCCTTTAAAGCAATAATGCATGGCACCCATTCCATGGGTCCCAGCTCTCCAGGTGGAAGGGAATATTACTACAGCTATAACGTGTACGGGAAACCTAGAGAATGGACACACTGTGAATACGAAAGGTTTCTAAAACTCAACGAAGAGCCTCTCTCCTGGTGCTCCGGTTTGACTTTCCAACTGCTTTCCTATCAACCTCCCAACTTGGAGAGACAGCCCCTTTAAGCTCCTGGTTCGCACAGGTTGCCAATTTGGCAGAGGATGAAAGGGAAGAGGGAGAACCAATGAGAGAGTAGCTGTTAGGCATTTGGATGGGCACATGTCACTCTAATTTCCCGGCAGGAAGAAGAATGAACCAAAGTCTCAGCCAGCCACCGGGAACCAGTAGAGGTCCTGAACCAAAAGTTTGGACTTGCGTTCAGCTCACAAAAAACGAGTTGAAAAATGGAGCTCAGGGGCACAGCAATTCACAAACTGGCAGAGTAATCAAGGCCAACTATCGTCCAAAAATCTGTTGAGGGAAGGCAACGTGGCGGACTTGAAAGCGAGGCAGAATAGCAGGAAACAGATTTCAAGAGGTACGTTGGAATCGCCTGTAAAGCACAGGAAGAGGGGCACAACTTCGACAATGATGCACTTGGCCAAAAAGGGCGTATGCGTTTTCTCCTGAATATATTCAGGAGAAAACGCATACGCCCTTTTTGGCCAAGCAAGCAAGGGGGCAATGCAAATCTGCACTACAAAGAAGTATCACTTCCCACCGGTCAAAAGGGACATCCACAAAATGTGTAAAAACCAGAAAGGCAAGACAGGCCCTGGAGAACAGGGAGCCTTGTTATGCTGATGGGCGGGATGTAAGTTGCCAACTGCCTCACTGGAGGAGTGCATTGTGTCCCCTAAAACAAGTAAACAACAGAGCTACAGAGCCAAGGGCACTTCCAGTCTAGGGAATATACCTTGGGAAAACTGAAAATCCATAAGACAGAGCCACCCCCAAATTGAGGGCTGCACTGCTTACAGGAACCTCAACCTGGGTACACCTGAAATATCCCAGGAAATATAAAAATGGTTCCAAACATTGTGGAACTTACGTACGATGGAATATCCCTCAGCCACGAAATCAATATCATAAGAAAAGTAGCAGCAAAATGAGTGGATTCAGGTACGATGATTCTAAGTGAAAGAAGTCACACAGGAAAAGAAACTTATCATAAGATATCACTTAGGAATATCCTGTAAACATGGCTACACATGAACTGAGTTAGGCAAGAGAACAGAGTCTCACATTTAGAAAACACTCTTATGCCTGCTTAAGGGGGAAGGAGAGGTGGGGTGATGCATCAAACCCGAGTTTGATATAAGCACAGGTACCGTTCCAAAAACCAACTATGGAATAGACAAGACCTACACCTTCCTCAGTGAAAGGGACTCAAAACCCCATATTTCCCGCAGAGGAATCGATCTGACTAGTAAGAATCTTAAAACCTATGTATTGATATGTCTGCGTAAGGGAATCGAGTGTGTCTAGACTGGCATAAACATGGCAGCGAGAATAAGCTCAAACCCACTCTAAAAAGGAATTTCAAAAACAGAACAAAGAAACAGGGAAATTCTTTACAATTCCTTCAGGGTCTCTGATGCAACCTGGAATGACCCTATCTACAATGACAGCTGGATGTGGCATAAGGCTGGACACTTGGGACTGAGAGGATTGGTGAGATTGGGTGAGCAAATGCAGACCCTTTAAAGCAATAATGCATGGCACCCATTCCATGGGTCCCAGCTCTCCAGGTGGAAGGGAATATTACTACAGTTATAACGTGTACGGGAAACCTAGAGAATGGACACACTGTGAATACGAAAGGTTTCTAAAACTCAACGAAGAGCCTCTCTCCTGGTGCTCCGGTTTGACTTTCCAACTGCTTTCCTATCAATCTCCCAACTTGGAGAGACAGCCCCTTTAAGCTCCTGGTTCGCACAGGTTGCCAATTTGGCAGAGGATGAAAGGGAAGAGGGAGAACCAATGAGAGAGTAGCTGTTAGGCATTTGTATGGGCACATGTCACTCTAATTTCCCGGCAGGAAGAAGAATGAACCAAAGTCTCAGCCACCCACCGGGAACCAGTAGAGGTCCTGAACCAAAAGTTTGGACTTGCGTTCAGCTCACAAAAAACGAGTTGAAAAATGGAGCTCAGGGGCACAGCAATTCACAAACTGGCAGAGTAATCAAGGCCAACTATCGTCCAAAAATCTGTTGAGGGAAGGCAACGAGGCGGACTTGAAAGCGAGGCAGAATAGCAGGAAACAGATTTCAAGAGGTACGTTGGAATCGCCTGTAAAGCACAGGAAGAGGGGCACAACTTCGACAATGATGCACTTGGCCAAAAAGGGCGTATGCGTTTTCTCCTGAATATATTCAGGAGAAGACGCATACGCCCTTTTTGGCCAAGCAAGCAAGCGGGCAATGCAAATCTGCACTACAAAGAAGTATCACTTCCCACCGGTCAAAAGGGACATCCACAAAATGTGTAAAAACCAGAAAGGCAAGACAGGCCCTGGAGAACAGGGAGCCTTGTTATGCTGTTGGGCGGGATGTAAGTTGCCAACTGCCTCACTGGAGGAGTGCATTGTGTCCCCTAAAACAAGTAAACAACAGAGCTACAGAGCCAAGGGCACTTCCAGTCTAGGGAATATACCTTGGGAAAACTGAAAATCCATAAGACAGAGCCACCCCCAAATTGAGGGCTGCACTGCTTACAGGAACCTCAACCTGGGTACACCTGAAATATCCCAGGAAATATAAAAATGGTTCCAAACATTGTGGAACTTACGTACGATGGAATATCCCTCAGCCACGAAATCAATGTCATAAGACCAGTAGCAGCAAAATGAGTGGATTCAGGTACGATGATTCTAAGTGAAAGAAGTCACACAGGAAAAGAAACTTATCATAAGATATCACTTAGGAAGATCCTGTAAACATGGCTACACATGAACTGAGTTAGGCAAGAGAACAGAGTCTCACATTTAGAAAACACTCTTATGCCTGCTTAAGGGGGAAGGAGAGGTGGGGTGATGCATCAAACCCGAGTTTGATATAAGCACAGGTACCGTTCCAAAAACCAACTATGGAATAGACAAGACCTACACCTTCCTCAGTGAAAGGGACTCAAAACCCCATATTTCCCGCAGAGGAATCGATCTGACTAGTAAGAATCTTAAAACCTATGTATTGATATGTCTGTGTAAGGGAATCAAGTGTGTCTAGACTGGCATAAACATGGCAGCGAGAATCAGCTCAAACCCACTCTAAAAAGGAATTTCAAAAACAGAACAAAGAAACAGGGAAATTCTTTACAATTCCTTCAGGGTCTCTGATGCAACCTGGAATGACCCTATCTACAATGACAGCTGGATGTGGCATAAGGCTGGACACTTGGGACTGAGAGGATTGGTGAGATTGGGTGAGCAAATGCAGACCCTTTAAAGCAATAATGCATGGCACCCATTCCATGGGTCCCAGCTCTCCAGGTTGAAGGGAAATTTACTACAGCTATAACGTGTACGGGAAACCTAGAGAATGGACACACTGTGAATACGAAAGGTTTCTAAAACTCAACGAAGAGCCTCTCTCCTGGTGCTCCGGTTTGACTTTCCAACTGCTTTCCTATCAATCTCCCAACTTGGAGAGACAGCCCCTTTAAGCTCCTGGTTCGCACAGGTTGCCAATTTGGCAGAGGATGAAAGGGAAGAGGGAGAACCAATGAGAGAGTAGCTGTTAGGCATTTGGATGGGCACATGTCACTCTAATTTCCCGGCAGGAAGAAGAATGAACCAAAGTCTCAGCCAGCCACCGGGAACCAGTAGAGGTCCTGAACCAAAAGTTTGGACTTGCGTTCAGCTCACAAAAAACGAGTTGAAAAATGGAGCTCAGGGGCACAGCAATTCACAAACTGGCAGAGTAATCAAGGCCAACTATCGTCCAAAAATCTGTTGAGGGAAGGCAACGAGGCGGACTTGAAAGCGAGGCAGAATAGCAGGAAACAGATTTCAAGAGGTACCTTGGAATCGCCTGTAAAGCACAGGAAGAGGGACACAACTTCGACAATGATGCACTTGGCCAAAAAGGGCGTATGAATATATTAAGGAGAAAACGCATACGCCCTTTTTGGCCAAGCAAGCAAGCGGGCAATGCAAATCTGCACTACAAAGAAGTATCACTTCCCACCGGTCAAAGGGGACATCCACAAAATGTGTAAAAACCAGAAAGGCAAGACAGGCCCTGGAGAACAGGGAGCCTTGTTATGCTGATGGGCGGGATGTAAGTTGCCAACTGCCTCACTGGAGGAGTGCATTGTGTCCCCTAAAACAAGTAAACAACAGAGCTACAGAGCCAAGGGCACTTCCAGTCTAGGGAATATACCTTGGGAAAACTGAAAATCCATAAGACAGAGCCACCCCCAAATTCAGGGCTGCACTGCTTACAGGAACCTCAACCTGGGTACACCTGAAATATCCCAGGAAATATAAAAATGGTTCCAAACATTGTGGAACTTACGTACGATGGAATATCCCTCAGCCACGAAATCAATGTCATAAGACCAGTAGCAGCAAAATGAGTGGATTCAGGTACGATGATTCTAAGTGAAAGAAGTCACACAGGAAAAGAAACTTATCATAAGATATCACTTAGGAAGATCCTGTAAACATGGCTACACATGAACTGAGTTAGGCAAGAGAACAGAGTCTCACATTTAGAAAACACTCTTATGCCTGCTTAAGGGGGAAGGAGAGGTGGGGTGATGCATCAAACCCGAGTTTGATATAAGCACAGGTACCGTTCCAAAAACCAACTATGGAATAGACAAGACCTACACCTTCCTCAGTGAAAGGGACTCAAAACCCCATATTTCCTGCAGAGGAATCGATCTGACTAGTAAGAATCTTAAAACCTATGTATTGATATGTCTGCGTAAGGGAATCAAGTGTGTCTAGACTGGCATAAACATGGCAGCGAGAATAAGCTCAAACCCACTCTAAAAAGGAATTTCAAAAACAGAACAAAGAAACAGGGAAATTCTTTACAATTCCTTCAGGGTCTCTGATGCAACCTGGAATGACCCTATCTACAATGACAGCTGGATGTGGCATAAGGCTGGACACTTGGGACTGAGAGGATTGGTGAGATTGGGTGAGCAAATGCAGACCCTTTAAAGCAATAATGCATGGCACCCATTCCATGGGTCCCAGCTCTCCAGGTGGAAGGGAATATTACTACAGTTATAACGTGTACGGGAAACCTAGAGAATGGACACACTGTGAATACGAAAGGTTTCTAAAACTCAACGAAGAGCCTCTCTCCTGGTGCTCCGGTTTGACTTTCCAACTGCTTTCCTATCAATCTCCCAACTTGAAGAGACAGCCCCTTTAAGCTCCTGATTCGCACAGGTTGCCAATTTGGCAGAGGATGAAAGGGAAGAGGGAGAACCAATGAGAGAGTAGCTGTTAGGCATTTGGATGGGCACATGTCACTCTAATTTCCCGGCAGGAAGAAGAATGAACCAAAGTCTCAGCCAGCCACCGGGAACCAGTAGAGGTCCTGAACCAAAAGTTTGGACTTGCGTTCAGCTCACAAAAAACGAGTTGAAAAATGGAGCTCAGGGGCACAGCAATTCACAAACTGGCAGAGTAATCAAGGCCAACTATCGTCCAAAAATCTGTTGAGGGAAGGCAACGAGGCGGACTTGAAAGCGAGGCAGAATAGCAGGAAACAGATTTCAAGAGGTACGTTGGAATCGCCTGTAAAGCACAGGAAGAGGGGCACAACTTCGACAATGATGCACTTGGCCAAAAAGGGCGTATGCGTTTTCTCCTGAATATATTCAGGAGAAAACGCATACGCCCTTTTTGGCCAAGCAAGCAAGCGGGCAATGCAAATCTGCACTACAAAGAAGTATCACTTCCCACCGGTCAAAAGGGACATCCACAAAATGTATAAAAACCAGAAAGGCAAGACAGGCCCTGGAGAACAGGGAGCCTTGTTATGCTGTTGGGCGGGATGAAAGTTGCCAACTGCCTCACTGGAGGAGTGCATTGTGTCCCCTAAAACAAGTAATCAACAGAGCTACAGAGCCAAGGGCACTTCCAGTCTAGGGAATATACCTTGGGAAAACTGAAAATCCATAAGACAGAGCCACCCCCAAATTGAGGGCTGCACTGCTTACAGGAACCTCAACCTGGGTACACCTGAAATATCCCAGGAAATATAAAAATGGTTCCAAACATTGTGGAACTTACGTACGATGGAATATCCCTCAGCCACGAAATCAATGTCATAAGACCAGTAGCAGCAAAATGAGTGGATTCAGGTACGATGATTCTAAGTGAAAGAAGTCACACAGGAAAAGAAACTTATCATAAGATATCACTTAGGAAGATCCTGTAAACATGGCTACACATGAACTGAGTTAGGCAAGAGAACAGAGTCTCACATTTAGAAAACACTCTTATGCCTGCTTAAGGGGGAAGGAGAGGTGGGGTGATGCATCAAACCCGAGTTTGATATAAGCACAGGTACCGTTCCAAAAACCAACTATGGAATAGACAAGACCTACACCTTCCTCAGTGAAAGGGACTCAAAACCCCATATTTCCCGCAGAGGAATCGATCTGACTAGTAAGAATCTTAAAACCTATGTATTGATATGTCTGCGTAAGGGAATCAAGTGTGTCTAGACTGGCATAAACATGGCAGCGAGAATCAGCTCAAACCCACTCTAAAAAGGAATTTCAAAAACAGAACAAAGAAACAGGGAAATTCTTTACAATTCCTTCAGGGTCTCTGATGCAACCTGGAATGACCCTATCTACAATGACAGCTGGATGTGGCATAAGGCTGGACACTTGGGACTGAGAGGATTGGCGAGATTGGGTGAGCAAATGCAGACCCTTTAAAGCAATAATGCATGGCACCCATTCCATGGGTCCCAGCTCTCCAGGTTGAAGGGAAATTTACTACAGCTATAACGTGTACGGGAAACCTAGAGAATGGACACACTGTGAATACGAAAGGTTTCTAAAACTCAACGAAGAGCCTCTCTCCTGGTGCTCCGGTTTGACTTTCCAACTGCTTTCCTATCAATCTCCCAACTTGGAGAGACAGCCCCTTTAAGCTCCTGGTTCGCACAGGTTGCCAATTTGGCAGAGGATGAAAGGGAAGAGGGAGAACCAATGAGAGAGTAGCTGTTAGGCATTTGGATGGGCACATGTCACTCTAATTTCCCGGCAGGAAGAAGAATGAACCAAAGTCTCAGCCAGCCACCGGGAACCAGTAGAGGTCCTGAACCAAAAGTATGGACTTGCGTTCAGCTCACAAAAAACGAGTTGAAAAATGGAGCTCAGGGGCACAGCATTTCACAAACTGGCAGAGTAATCAAGGCCAACTATCGTCCAAAAATCTGTTGAGGGAAGGCAACGAGGCGGACTTGAAAGCGAGGCAGAATAGCAGGAAACAGATTTCAAGAGGTACGTTGGAATCGCCTGTAAAGCACAGGAAGAGGGGCACAACTTCGACAATGATGCACTTGGCCAAAAAGGGCGTATGAATATATTAAGGAGAAAACGCATACGCCCTTTTTGGCCAAGCAAGCAAGTGGGCAATGCAAATCTGCACTACAAAGAAGTATCACTTCCCACCGGTCAAAGGGGACATCCACAAAATGTGTAAAAACCAGAAAGGCAAGACAGGCCCTGGAGAACAGGGAGCCTTGTTATGCTGATGGGCGGGATGTAAGTTGCCAACTGCCTCACTGGAGGAGTGCATTGTGTCCCCTAAAACAAGTAAACAACAGAGCTACAGAGCCAAGGGCACTTCCAGTCTAGGGAATATACCTTGGGAAAACTGAAAATCCATAAGACAGAGCCACCCCCAAATTCAGGGCTGCACTGCTTACAGGAACCTCAACCTGGGTACACCTGAAATATCCCAGGAAATATAAAAATGGTTCCAAACATTGTGGAACTTACGTACGATGGAATATCCCTCAGCCACGAAATCAATGTCATAAGACCAGTAGCAGCAAAATGAGTGGATTCAGGTACGATGATTCTAAGTGAAAGAAGTCACACAGGAAAAGAAACTTATCATAAGATATCACTTAGGAAGATCCTGTAAACATGGCTACACATGAACTGAGTTAGGCAAGAGAAGAGAGTCTCACATTTAGAAAACACTCTTATGCCTGCTTAAGGGGGAAGGAGAGGTGGGGTGATGCATCAAACCCGAGTTTGATATAAGCACAGGTACCGTTCCAAAAACCAACTATGGAATAGACAAGACCTACACCTTCCTCAGTGAAAGGGACTCAAAACCCCATATTTCCCGCAGAGGCATAGATCTGACTAGTAAGAATCTTAAAACCTATGTATTGATATGTCTCCGTAAGGGAATCAAGTGTGTCTAGACTGGCATAAACATGGCAGCGAGAATCAGCTCAAACCCACTCTAAAAAGGAATTTCAAAAACAGAACAAAGAAACAGGGAAATTCTTTACAATTCCTTCAGGGTCTCTGATGCAACCTGGAATGACCCTATCTACAATGACAGCTGGATGTGGCATAAGGCTGGACACTTGGGACTGAGAGGATTGGTGAGATTGGGTGAGCAAATGCAGACCCTTTAAAGCAATAATGCATGGCACCCATTCCATGGGTCCCAGCTCTCCAGGTGGAAGGGAATATTACTACAGCTATAACGTGTACGGGAAACCTAGAGAATGGACACACTGTGATAACGAAAGGTTTCTAAAACTCAACGAAGAGCCCCTCTCCTGGTGCTCCGGTTTGACTTTCCAACTGCTTTCCTATCAATCTCCCAACTTGGAGAGACAGCCCCTTTAAGCTCCTGGTTCGCACAGGTTGCCAATTTGGCAGAGGATGAAAGGGAAGAGGGAGAACCAATGAGAGAGTAGCTGTTAGGCATTTGGATGGGCACATGTCACTCTAATTTCCCGGCAGGAAGAAGAATAAACCAAAGTCTCAGCCAGCCACCGGGAACCAGTAGAGGTCCTGAACCAAAAGTATGGACTTGCGTTCAGCTCACAAAAAACGAGTTGAAAAATGGAGCTCAGGGGCACAGCATTTCACAAACTGGCAGAGTAATCAAGGCCAACTATCGTCCAAAAATCTGTTGAGGGAAGGCAACGAGGCGGACTTGAAAGCGAGGCAGAATAGCAGGAAACAGATTTCAAGAGGTACGTTGGAATCGCCTGTAAAGCACAGGAAGAGGGGCACAACTTCGACAATGATGCACTTGGCCAAAAAGTGCGTATGAATATATTAAGGAGAAAACGCATACGACCTTTTCGGCCAAGCAAGCAAGTGGGCAATGCAAATCTGCACTACAAAGAAGTATCACTTCCCACCGGTCAAAGAGGACATCCACAAAATGTGTAAAAACCAGAAAGGCAAGACAGGTCCTGGAGAACAGGGAGCCTTGTTATGCTGATGGGCGGGATGTAAGTTGCCAACTGCCTCACTGGAGGAGTGCATTGTGTCCCCTAAAACAAGTAAACAACAGAGCTACAGAGCCAAGGGCACTTCCAGTCTAGGGAATATACCTTGGGAAAACTGAAAATCCATAAGACAGAGCCACCCCCAAATTCAGGGCTGCACTGCTTACAGGAACCTCAACCTGGGTACACCTGAAATATCCCAGGAAATATAAAAATGGTTCCAAACATTGTGGAACTTACGTACGATGGAATATCCCTCAGCCACGAAATCAATGTCATAAGACCAGTAGCAGCAAAATGAGTGGATTCAGGTACGATGATTCTAAGTGAAAGAAGTCACACAGGAAAAGAAACTTATCATAAGATATCACTTAGGAAGATCCTGTAAACATGGCTACACATGAACTGAGTTAGGCAAGAGAACAGAGTCTCACATTTAGAAAACACTCTTATGCCTGCTTAAGGGGGAAGGAGAGGTGGGGTGATGCATCAAACCCGAGTTTGATATAAGCACAGGTACCGTTCCAAAAACCAACTATGGAATAGACAAGACCTACACCTTCCTCAGTGAAAGGGACTCAAAACCCCATATTTCCCGCAGAGGCATAGATCTGACTAGTAAGAATCTTAAAACCTATGTATTGATATGTCTCCGTAAGGGAATCAAGTGTGTCTAGACTGGCATAAACATGGCAGCGAGAATCAGCTCAAACCCACTCTAAAAAGGAATTTCAAAAACAGAACAAAGAAACAGGGAAATTCTTTACAATTCCTTCAGGGTCTCTGATGCAACCTGGAATGACCCTATCTACAATGACAGCTGGATGTGGCATAAGGCTGGACACTTGGGACTGAGAGGATTGGTGAGATTGGGTGAGCAAATGCAGACCCTTTAAAGCAATAATGCATGGCACCCATTCCATGGGTCCCAGCTCTCCAGGTTGAAGGGAATATTACTACAGCTATAACGTGTACGGGAAACCTAGAGAATGGACACACTGTGATAACGAAAGGTTTCTAAAACTCAACGAAGAGCCCCTCTCCTGGTGCTCCGGTTTGACTTTCCAACTGCTTTCCTATCAATCTCCCAACTTGGAGAGACAGCCCCTTTAAGCTCCTGGTTCGCACAGGTTGCCAATTTGGCAGAGGATGAAAGGGAAGAGGGAGAACCAATGAGAGAGTAGCTGCTAGGCATTTGGATGGGCACATGTCACTCTAATTTCCCGGCAGGAAGAAGAATGAACCAAAGTCTCAGCCACCCACCGGGAACCAGTAGAGGTCCTGAACCAAAAGTTTGGACTTGCGTTCAGCTCACAAAAAACGAGTTGAAAAATGGAGCTCAGGGGCACAGCAATTCACAAACTGGCAGAGTAATCAAGGCCAACTATCGTCCAAAAATCTGTTGAGGGAAGGCAACGAGGCGGACTTGAAAGCGAGGCAGAATAGCAGGAAACAGATTTCAAGAGGTACGTTGGAATCGCCTGTAAAGCACAGGAAGAGGGGCAGAACTTCGACAATGATGCACTTGGCCAAAAAGGGCGTATGCGTTTTCTCCTGAATATATTCAGGAGAAAACGCATACGCCCTTTTTGGCCAAGCAAGCAAGCGGGCAATGCAAATCTGCACTACAAAGAAGTATCACTTCCCACCGGTCAAAAGGGACATCCACAAAATGTGTAAAAACCAGAAAGGCAAGACAGGCCCTGGAGAACAGGGAGCCTTGTTATGCTGATGGGCGGGATGTAAGTTGCCAACTGCCTCACTGGAGGAGTGCATTGTGTCCCCTAAAACAAGTAAACAACAGAGCTACAGAGCCAAGGGCACTTCCAGTCTAGGGAATATACCTTGGGAAAACTGAAAATCCATAAGACAGAGCCACCCCCAAATTGAGGGCTGCACTGCTTACAGGAACCTCAACCTGGGTACACCTGAAATATCCCAGGAAATATAAAAATGGTTCCAAACATTGTGGAACTTACGTACGATGGAATATCCCTCAGCCACGAAATCAATGTCATAAGACCAGTAGCAGCAAAATGAGTGGATTCAGGTACGATGATTCTAAGTGAAAGAGGTCACACAGGAAAAGAAACATATCATAAGATATCACTTAGGAAGATCCTGTAAACATGGATACACATGAACTGAGTTAGGCAAGAGAACAGAGTCTCACATTTAGAAAACACTCTTATGCCTGCTTAAGGGGGAAGGAGAGGTGGGGTGATGCATCAAACCAGACTTTGATATAAGCACAGGTACCGTTCCAAAAACCAACTATGGAATAGACAAGACCTACACCTTCCTCAGTGAAAGGGACTCAAAACCCCATATTTCCCCCATAGGAATCGATCTGACTAGTAAGAATCTTGAAACCTAGGTATTGATATGTCTGCGTAAGGGAATCAAGTGTGTCTAGACTGGCATAAATATGGCAGCGAGAATAAGCTCAAACCCACTCTAAAAAGGAATTTCAAAAACAGAACAAAGAAACAGGGAAATTCTTTACAATTCCTTCAGGGTCTCTGATGCAACCTGGAATGACCCTATCTACAATGACAGCTGGATGTGGCATAAGGCTGGACACTTGGGACTGAGAGGATTGGTGAGATTGGGTGAGCAAATGCAGACCCTTTAAAGCAATAATGCATGGCACCCATTCCATGGGTCCCAGCTCTCCAGGTGGAAGGGAATATTACTACAGCTATAACGTGTACGGGAAACCTAGAGAATGGACACACTGTGAATACGAAAGGTTTCTAAAACTCAAAGAAGAGCCCCTCTCCTGGTGCTCCGGTTTGACTTTCCAACTGCTTTCCTATCAATCTCCCAACTTGGAGAGACAGCCCCTTTAAGCTCCTGGTTCTCACAGGTTGCCAATTTGGCAGAGGATGAAAGGGAAGAGGGAGAACCAATGAGAGAGTAGCTGTTAGGCATTTGGATGGGCACATGTCACTCTAATTTCCCGGCAGGAAGAAGAATGAACCAAAGTCTCAGCCACCCACCGGGAACCAGTAGAGGTCCTGAACCAAAAGTTTGGACTTGCGTTCAGCTCACAAAAAACGAGTTGAAAAATGGAGCTCAGGGGCACAGCAATTCACAAACTGGCAGAGTAATCAAGGCCAACTATCGTCCAAAAATCTGTTGAGGGAAGGCAACGAGGCGGACTTGAAAGCGAGGCAGAATAGCAGGAAACAGATTTCAAGAGGTACGTTGGAATCGCCTGTAAAGCACAGGAAGAGGGGCACAACTTCGACAATGATGCACTTGGCCAAAAAGGGCGTATGCGTTTTCTCCTGAATATATTCAGGAGAAAACGCATACGCCCTTTTTGGCCAAGCAAGCAAGAGGGCAATGCAAATCTGCACTACAAAGAAGTATCACTTCCCACCGTTCAAAAGGGACATCCACAAAATGTGTAAAAACCAGAAAGGCAAGACAGGCCCTGGAGAACAGGGAGCCTTGTTATGCTGATGGGCGGGATGTAAGTTGCCAACTGCCTCACTGGAGGAGTGCATTGTGTTCCCTAAAACAAGTAAACAACAGAGCTCCAGAGCCAAGGGCACGTCCAGTCTAGGGAATATACCTTGGGAAAACTGAAAATCCATAAGACAGAGCCACCCCCAAATTGAGGGCTGCACTGCTTACAGGAACCTCAACCTGGGTACACCTGAAATATCCCAGGAAATATAAAAATGATTCCAAACATTGTGGAACTTACGTACGATGGAATATCCCTCAGCCACGAAATCAATGTCATAAGACCAGTAGCAGCAAAATGAGTGGATTCAGGTACGATGATTCTAAGTGAAGGAAGTCACACAGGAAAAGAAACTTATCATAAGATATCACTTAGGAAGATCCTGTAAACATGGCTACACATGAACTGAGTTAGGCAAGAGAACAGAGTCTCACATTTAGAAAACACTCTTATGCCTGCTTAAGGGGGAAGGAGAGGTGGGGTGATGCATCAAACCCGAGTTTGATATAAGCACAGGTACCGTTCCAAAAACCAACTATGGAATAGACAAGACCTACACCTTCCTCAGTGAAAGGGACTCAAAACCCCATATTTCCCGCAGAGGAATAGATCTGACTAGTAAGAATCTTAAAACCTATGTATTGATATGTCTCCGTAAGGGAATCAAGTGTGTCTAGACTGCCATAAACATGGCAGCGAGAATCAGCTCAAACCCACTCTAAAAAGGAATTTCAAAAACAGAACAAAGAAACAGGGAAATTCTTTACAATTCCTTCAGGGTCTCTGATGCAACCTGGAATGACCCTATCTACAATGACAGCTGGATGTGGCATAAGGCTGGACACTTGCGACTGAGAGGATTGGTGAGATTGGGTGAGCAAATGCAGACCCTTTAAAGCAATAATGCATGGCACCCATTCCATGGGTCCCAGCTCTCCAGGTTGAAGGGAAATTTACTACAGCTATAACGTGGACGGGAAACCTAGAGAATGGACACACTGTGAATACGACAGGTTTCTAAAACTCAACGAAGAGCCCCTCTCCTGGTGCTCCGGTTTGACTTCCCAACTGCTTTCCTATCAATCTCCCAACTTGGAGAGACAGCCCCTTTAAGCTCCTGGTTCGCACAGGTTGCCAATTTGGCAGAGGATGAAAGGGAAGAGGGAGAACCAATGAGAGAGTAGCTGCTAGGCATTTGGATGGGCACATGTCACTCTAATTTCCCGGCAGGAAGAAGAATTAACCAAAGTCTCAGCCACCCACCGGGAACCAGTATACGTCCTGAACCAAAAGTTTGGACTTGTGTTCAGCTCACAAAAAACGAGTTGAAAAATGGAGCTCAGGGGCACAGCAATTCACAAACTGGCAGAGTAATCAAGGCCAACTATCGTCCAAAAATCTGTTGAGGGAAGGCAACGAGGCGGACTTGAAAGCGAGGCAGAATAGCAGGAAACAGATTTCAAGAGGTACGTTGGAATCGCCTGTAAAGCACAGGAAGAGGGGCACAACTTCGACAATGATGCACTTGGCCAAAAAGGGCGTATGCGTTTTCTCCTGAATATATTCAGGAGAAAACGCATACGCCCTTTTTGGCCAAGCAAGCAAGCGGGCAATGCAAATCTGCACTACAAAGAAGTATCACTTCCCACCGGTCAAAAGGGACATCCACAAAATGTGTAAAAACCAGAAAGGCAAGACAGGCCCTGGAGAACAGGGTGCCTTGTTATGCTGATGGGCGGGATGTAAGTTGCCAACTGCCTCACTGGAGGAGTGCATTGTGTTCCCTAAAACAAGTAAACAACAGAGCTACAGAGCCAAGGGCACTTCCAGTCTAGGGAATATACCTTGGGAAAACTGAAAATCCATAAGACAGAGCCACCCCCAAATTGAGGGCTGCACTGCTTACAGGAACCTCAACCTGGGTACACCTGAAATATCCCAGGAAATATAAAAATGGTTCCAAACATTGTGGAACTTACGTACGATGGAATATCCCTCAGCCATGAAATCAATGTCATAAGACCAGTAGCAGCAAAATGAGTGGATTCAGGTACGATGATTCTAAGTGAAAGAAGTCACACAGGAAAAGAAACTTATCATAAGATATCACTTAGGAAGATCCTGTAAACATGGCTACACATGAACTGAGTTAGGCAAGAGAACAGAGTCTCACATTTAGAAAACACTCTTATGCCTGCTTAAGGGGGAAGGAGAGGTGGGGTGATGCATCAAACCAGACTTTGATATAAGCACAGGTACCGTTCCAAAAACCAACTATGGAATAGACAAGACCTACACCTTCCTCAGTGAAAGGGACTCAAAACCCCATATTTCCCGCAGAGGAATAGATCTGACTAGTAAGAATCTTAAAACCTATGTACTGATATGTCTCCGTAAGGGAATCAAGTGTGTCTAGACTGGCATAAACATGGCAGCGAGAATCAGCTCAAATCCACTCTAAAAAGGAATTTCAAAAACAGAACAAAGAAACAGGGAAATTCTTTACAATTCCTTCAGGGTCTCTGATGCAACCTGGAATGACCCTATCTACAATGACAGCTGGATGTGGCATAAGGCTGGACACTTGGGACTGAGAGGATTGGTGAGATTGGGTGAGCAAATGCAGACCCTTTAAAGCAATAATGCATGGCACCCATTCCATGGGTCCCAGCTCTCCAGGTGGAAGGGAATATTACTACAGCTATAACGTGTACGGGAAACCTAGAGAATGGACACAATGTGAATACGAAAGGTTTCTAAAACTCAACGAAGAGCCCCTCTCCTGGTGCTCCGGTTTGACTTTCCAACTGCTTTCCTATCAATCTCCCAACTTGGAGAGACAGCCCCTTTAAGCTCCTGGTTCGCACAGGTTGCCAATTTGGCAGAGGATGAAAGGGAAGAGGGAGAACCAATGAGAGAGTAGCTGTTAGGCATTTGGATGGGCACATGTCACTCTATTTTCCCGGCAGGAAGAAGAATGAACCAAAGTCTCAGCCACCCACCGGGAACCAGTAGAGGTCCTGAACCAAAAGTTTGGACTTGCGTTCAGCTCACAAAAAACGAGTTGAAAAATGGAGCTCAGGGGCACAGCAATTCACAAACTGGCAGAGTAATCAAGGCCAACTATCGTCCAAAAATCTGTTGAGGGAAGGCAACGAGGCGGACTTGAAAGCGAGGCAGAATAGCAGGAAACAGATTTCAAGAGGTACGTTGGAATCGCCTGTAAAGCACAGGAAGAGGGGCACAACTTCGACAATGATGCACTTGGCCAAAAAGGGCGTATGCGTTTTCTCCTGAATATATTCAGGAGAAAACGCATACGCCCTTTTTGGCCAAGCAAGCAAGCGGGCAATGCAAATCTGCACTACAAAGAAGTATCACTTCCCACCGGTCAAAAGGGACATCCACAAAATGTGTAAAAACCAGAAAGGCAAGACAGGCCCTGGAGAACAGGGAGCCTTGTTATGCTGATGGGCGGGATATAAGTTGCCAACTGCCTCACTGGAGGAGTGCATTGTGTTCCCTAAAACAAGTAAACAACAGAGCTACAGAGCCAAGGGCACTTCCAGTCTAGGGAATATACCTTGGGAAAACTGAAAATCCATAAGACAGAGCCACCCCCAAATTGAGGGCTGCACTGCTTACAAGAACTTCAACCTGGGTACACCTGAAATATCCAAGGAAATATAAAAATGGTTCCAAACATTGTGGAACTTACGTACGATGGAATATCCCTCAGCCACGAAATCAATGTCATAAGACCAGTAGCAGCAAAATGAGTGGATTCAGGTACGATGATTCTAAGTGAAAGAAGTCACACAGGAAAAGAAACTTATCATAAGATATCACTTAGGAAGATCCTGTAAACATGGCTACACATGAACTGAGTTAGGCAAGAGAACAGAGTCTCACATTTAGAAAACACTCTTATGCCTGCTTAAGGGGGAAGGAGAGGTGGGGTGATGCATCAAACCCGAGTTTGATATAAGCACAGGTACCGTTCCAAAAACAAACTATGGAATAGACAAGACCTACACCTTCCTCAGTGAAAGGGACTCAAAACCCCATATTTCCCGCAGAGGAATAGATCTGACTAGTAAGAATCTTAAAACCTATGTATTGATATGTCTCCGTAAGGGAATCAAGTGTGTCTAGACTGCCATAAACATGGCAGCGAGAATCAGCTCAAACCCACTCTAAAAAGGAATTTCAAAAACAGAACAAAGAAACAGGGAAATTCTTTACAATTCCTTCAGGGTCTCTGATGCAACCTGGAATGACCCTATCTACAATGACAGCTGGATGTGGCATAAGGCTGGACACTTGCGACTGAGAGGATTGGTGAGATTGGGTGAGCAAATGCAGACCCTTTAAAGCAATAATGCATGGCACCCATTCCATGGGTCCCAGCTCTCCAGGTTGAAGGGAAATTTACTACAGCTATAACGTGGACGGGAAACCTAGAGAATGGACACACTGTGAATACGACAGGTTTCTAAAACTCAACGAAGAGCCCCTCTCCTGGTGCTCCGGTTTGACTTCCCAACTGCTTTCCTAGTAATCTCCCAACTTGGAGAGACAGCCCCTTTAAGCTCCTGGTTCGCACAGGTTGCCAATTTGGCAGAGGATGAAAGGGAAGAGGGAGAACCAATGAGAGAGTAGCTGCTAGGCATTTGGATGGGCACATGTCACTCTAATTTCCCGGCAGGAAGAAGAATTAACCAAAGTCTCAGCCACCCACCGGGAACCAGTATACGTCCTGAACCAAAAGTTTGGACTTGTGTTCAGCTCACAAGAAACGAGTTGAAAAATGGAGCTCAGGGGCACAGCAATTCACAAACTGGCAGAGTAATCAAGGCCAACTATCGTCCAAAAATCTGTTGAGGGAAGGCAACGAGGCGGACTTGAAAGCGAGGCAGAATAGCAGGAAACAGATTTCAAGAGGTACGTTGGAATCGCCTGTAAAGCACAGGAAGAGGGGCACAACTTCGACAATGATGCACTTGGCCAAAAAGGGCGTATGCGTTTTCTCCTGAATATATTCAGGAGAAAACGCATACGCCCTTTTTGGCCAAGCAAGCAAGCGGGCAATGCAAATCTGCACTACAAAGAAGTATCACTTCCCACCGGTCAAAAGGGACATCCACAAAATGTGTAAAAACCAGAAAGGCAAGACAGGCCCTGGAGAACAGGGAGCCTTGTTATGCTGATGGGCGGGATGTAAGTTGCCAACTGCCTCACTGGAGGAGTGCATTGTGTTCCCTAAAACAAGTAAACAACAGAGCTACAGAGCCAAGGGCACTTCCAGTCTAGGGAATATACCTTGGGAAAACTGAAAATCCATAAGACAGAGCCACCCCCAAATTGAGGGCTGCACTGCTTACAGGAACCTCATCCTGGGTACACCTGAAATATCCCAGGAAATATAAAAATGGTTCCAAACATTGTGGAACTTACGTACGATGGAATATCCCTCAGCCACGAAATCAATGTCATAAGACCAGTAGCAGCAAAATGAGTGGATTCAGGTACGATGATTCTAAGTGAAAGAAGTCACACAGGAAAAGAAACTTATCATAAGATATCACTTAGGAAGATCCTGTAAACATGGCTACACATGAACTGAGTTAGGCAAGAGAACAGAGTCTCACATTTAGAAAACACTCTTATGCCTGCTTAAGGGGGAAGGAGAGGTGGGGTGATGCATCAAACCCGAGTTTGATATAAGCACAGGTACCGTTCCAAAAACCAACTATGGAATAGACAAGACCTACACCTTCCTCAGTGAAAGGGACTCAAAACCCCATATTTCCCGCAGAGGAATCGATCTGACTAGTAAGAATCTTAAAACCTATGTATTGATATGTCGGCGTAAGGGAATCAAGTGTGTCTAGACTGGCATAAACATGGCAGCGAGAATCAGCTCAAACCCACTCTAAAAAGGAATTTCAAAAACAGAACAAAGAAACAGGGAAATTCTTTACAATTCCTTCAGGGTCTCGGATGCAACCTGGAATGACCCTATCTACAATGACAGCTGGATGTGGCATAAGGCTGGACACTTGGGACTGAGAGGATTGGTGAGATTTGGTGAGCAAATGCAGACCCTTTAAAGCAATAATGCATGGCACCCATTCCATGGGTCCCAGCTCTCCAGGTGGAAGGGAATATTACTACAGCTATAACGTGTACGGGAAACCTAGAGAATGGACACACTGTGATAACGAAAGGTTTCTAAAACTCAACGAAGAGCCCCTCTCCTGGTGCTCCGGTTTGACTTTCCAACTGCTTTCCTATCAATCTCCCAACTTGGAGAGACAGCCCCTTTAAGCTCCTGGTTCGCACAGGTTGCCAATTTGGCAGAGGATGAAAGGGAAGAGGGAGAACCAATGAGAGAGTAGCTGCTAGGCATTTGGATGGGCACATGTCACTCTAATTTCCCGGCAGGAAGAAGAATGAACCAAAGTCTCAGCCACCCACCGGGAACCAGTAGAGGTCCTGAACCAAAAGTTTGGACTTGCGTTCAGCTCACAAAAAACGAGTTGAAAAATGGAGCTCAGGGGCACAGCAATTCACAAACTGGCAGAGTAATCAAGGCCAACTATCGTCCAAAAATCTGTTGAGGGAAGGCAACGAGGCGGACTTGAAAGCGAGGCAGAATAGCAGGAAACAGATTTCAAGAGGTACGTTGGAATCGCCTGTAAAGCACAGGAAGAGGGGCACAACTTCGACAATGATGCACTTGGCCAAAAAGGGCGTATGCGTTTTCTCCTGAATATATTCAGGAGAAAACGCATACGCCCTTTTTGGCCAAGCAAGCAAGCGGGCAATGCAAATCTGCACTACAAAGAAGTATCACTTCCCACCGGTCAAAAGGGACATCCACAAAATGTGTAAAAACCAGAAAGGCAAGACAGGCCCTGGAGAACAGGGAGCCTTGTTATGCTGATGGGCGGGATATAAGTTGCCAACTGCCTCACTGGAGGAGTGCATTGTGTTCCCTAAAACAAGTAAACAACAGAGCTACAGAGCCAAGGGCACTTCCAGTCTAGGGAATATACCTTGGGAAAACTGAAAATCCATAAGACAGAGCCACCCCCAAATTGAGGGCTGCACTGCTTACAAGAACTTCAACCTGGGTACACCTGAAATATCCAAGGAAATATAAAAATGGTTCCAAACATTGTGGAACTTACGTACGATGGAATATCCCTCAGCCACGAAATCAATGTCATAAGACCAGTAGCAGCAAAATGAGTGGATTCAGGTACGATGATTCTAAGTGAAAGAAGTCACACAGGAAAAGAAACTTATCATAAGATATCACTTAGGAAGATCCTGTAAACATGGCTACACATGAACTGAGTTAGGCAAGAGAACAGAGTCTCACATTTAGAAAACACTCTTATGCCTGCTTAAGGGGGAAGGAGAGGTGGGGTGATGCATCAAACCCGAGTTTGATATAAGCACAGGTACCGTTCCAAAAACAAACTATGGAATAGACAAGACCTACACCTTCCTCAGTGAAAGGGACTCAAAACCCCATATTTCCCGCAGAGGAATAGATCTGACTAGTAAGAATCTTAAAACCTATGTATTGATATGTCTCCGTAAGGGAATCAAGTGTGTCTAGACTGCCATAAACATGGCAGCGAGAATCAGCTCAAACCCACTCTAAAAAGGAATTTCAAAAACAGAACAAAGAAACAGGGAAATTCTTTACAATTCCTTCAGGGTCTCTGATGCAACCTGGAATGACCCTATCTACAATGACAGCTGGATGTGGCATAAGGCTGGACACTTGCGACTGAGAGGATTGGTGAGATTGGGTGAGCAAATGCAGACCCTTTAAAGCAATAATGCATGGCACCCATTCCATGGGTCCCAGCTCTCCAGGTTGAAGGGAATATTACTACAGCTATAACGTGGACGGGAAACCTAGAGAATGGACACACTGTGAATACGACAGGTTTCTAAAACTCAACGAAGAGCCCCTCTCCTGGTGCTCCGGTTTGACTTCCCAACTGCTTTCCTAGTAATCTCCCAACTTGGAGAGACAGCCCCTTTAAGCTCCTGGTTCGCACAGGTTGCCAATTTGGCAGAGGATGAAAGGGAAGAGGGAGAACCAATGAGAGAGTAGCTGCTAGGCATTTGGATGGGCACATGTCACTCTAATTTCCCGGCAGGAAGAAGAATTAACCAAAGTCTCAGCCACCCACCGGGAACCAGTATACGTCCTGAACCAAAAGTTTGGACTTGTGTTCAGCTCACAAGAAACGAGTTGAAAAATGGAGCTCAGGGGCACAGCAATTCACAAACTGGCAGAGTAATCAAGGCCAACTATCGTCCAAAAATCTGTTGAGGGAAGGCAACGAGGCGGACTTGAAAGCGAGGCAGAATAGCAGGAAACAGATTTCAAGAGGTACGTTGGAATCGCCTGTAAAGCACAGGAAGAGGGGCACAACTTCGACAATGATGCACTTGGCCAAAAAGGGCGTATGCGTTTTCTCCTGAATATATTCAGGAGAAAACGCATACGCCCTTTTTGGCCAAGCAAGCAAGCGGGCAATGCAAATCTGCACTACAAAGAAGTATCACTTCCCACCGGTCAAAAGGGACATCCACAAAATGTGTAAAAACCAGAAAGGCAAGACAGGCCCTGGAGAACAGGGAGCCTTGTTATGCTGATGGGCGGGATGTAAGTTGCCAACTGCCTCACTGGAGGAGTGCATTGTGTTCCCTAAAACAAGTAAACAACAGAGCTACAGAGCCAAGGGCACTTCCAGTCTAGGGAATATACCTTGGGAAAACTGAAAATCCATAAGACAGAGCCACCCCCAAATTGAGGGCTGCACTGCTTACAGGAACCTCATCCTGGGTACACCTGAAATATCCCAGGAAATATAAAAATGGTTCCAAACATTGTGGAACTTACGTACGATGGAATATCCCTCAGCCACGAAATCAATGTCATAAGACCAGTAGCAGCAAAATGAGTGGATTCAGGTACGATGATTCTAAGTGAAAGAAGTCACACAGGAAAAGAAACTTATCATAAGATATCACTTAGGAAGATCCTGTAAACATGGCTACACATGAACTGAGTTAGGCAAGAGAACAGAGTCTCACATTTAGAAAACACTCTTATGCCTGCTTAAGGGGGAAGGAGAGGTGGGGTGATGCATCAAACCCGAGTTTGATATAAGCACAGGTACCGTTCCAAAAACCAACTATGGAATAGACAAGACCTACACCTTCCTCAGTGAAAGGGACTCAAAACCCCATATTTCCCGCAGAGGAATCGATCTGACTAGTAAGAATCTTAAAACCTATGTATTGATATGTCGGCGTAAGGGAATCAAGTGTGTCTAGACTGGCATAAACATGGCAGCGAGAATCAGCTCAAACCCACTCTAAAAAGGAATTTCAAAAACAGAACAAAGAAACAGGGAAATTCTTTACAATTCCTTCAGGGTCTCGGATGCAACCTGGAATGACCCTATCTACAATGACAGCTGGATGTGGCATAAGGCTGGACACTTGGGACTGAGAGGATTGGTGAGATTTGGTGAGCAAATGCAGACCCTTTAAAGCAATAATGCATGGCACCCATTCCATGGGTCCCAGCTCTCCAGGTGGAAGGGAATATTACTACAGCTATAACGTGTACGGGAAACCTAGAGAATGGACACACTGTGATAACGAAAGGTTTCTAAAACTCAACGAAGAGCCCCTCTCCTGGTGCTCCGGTTTGACTTTCCAACTGCTTTCCTATCAATCTCCCAACTTGGAGAGACAGCCCCTTTAAGCTCCTGGTTCGCACAGGTTGCCAATTTGGCAGAGGATGAAAGGGAAGAGGGAGAACCAATGAGAGAGTAGCTGCTAGGCATTTGGATGGGCACATGTCACTCTAATTTCCCGGCAGGAAGAAGAATGAACCAAAGTCTCAGCCACCCACCGGGAACCAGTAGAGGTCCTGAACCAAAAGTTTGGACTTGCGTTCAGCTCACAAAAAACGAGTTGAAAAATGGAGCTCAGGGGCACAGCAATTCACAAACTGGCAGAGTAATCAAGGCCAACTATCGTCCAAAAATCTGTTGAGGGAAGGCAACGAGGCGGACTTGAAAGCGAGGCAGAATAGCAGGAAACAGATTTCAAGAGGTACGTTGGAATGGCCTGTAAAGCACAGGAAGAGGGGCACAACTTCGACAATGATGCACTTGGCCAAAAAGGGCGTATGCGTTTTCTCCTGAATATATTCAAGAGAAAACGCATACGCCCTTTTTGGCCAAGCAAGCAAGCGGGCAATGCAAATCTGCACTACAAAGAAGTATCACTTCCCACCGGTCAAAAGGGACATCCACAAAATGTGTAAAAAACCAGAAAGGCAAGACAGGCCCTGGAGAACAGGGAGCCCTGTTATGCTGATGGGCGGGATGTAAGTTGCCAACTGCCTCACTGGAGGAGTGCATAGTGTTCCCTAAAACAAGTAAACAACAGAGCTACAGAGCCAAGGGCACTTCCAGTCTAGGGAATATACCTTGGGAAAACTGAAAATCCATAAGACAGAGCCACCCCCAAATTGAGGGCTGCACTGCTTACAAGAACCTCAACCTGGGTACACCTGAAATATCCCAGGCAATATAAAAATGGTTCCAAACATTGTGGAACTTACGTACGATGGAATATCCCTCAGCCACGAAATCAATGTCATAAGACCAGTAGCAGCAAAATGAGTGGATTCAGGTACGATGATTCTAAGTGAAAGAAGTCACACAGGAAAAGAAACTTATCATAAGATATCACTTAGGAAGATCCTGCAAACATGGCTACACATGAACTGAGTTAGGCAAGAGAACAGAGTCTCACATTTAGAAAACACTCTTATGCCTGCTTAAGGGGGAAGGAGAGGTGGGGTGATGCATCAAACCCGAGTTTGATATAAGCACAGGTACCGTTCCAAAAACCAACTATGGAATAGACAAGACCTACACCTTCCTCAGTGAAAGGGACTCAAAACCCCATATTTCCCGCAGAGGAATAGATCTGACTAGTAAGAATCTTAAAACCTATGTACTGATATGTCTCTGTAAGGGAATCAAGTGTGTCTAGACTGGCATAAACAGGGCAGCGAGAATCAGCTCAAACCCACTCTAAAAAGGAATTTCAAAAACAGAACAAAGAAACAGGGAAATTCTTTACAATTCCTTCAGGGTCTCTGATGCAACCTGGAATGACCCTATCTACAATGACAGCTGGATGTGGCATAAGGCTGGACACTTGGGACTGAGAGGATTGGTGAGATTGGGTGAGCAAATGCAGACCCTTTAAAGCAATAATGCATGGCACCCATTCCATGGGTCCCAGCTCTCCAGGTGGAAGGGAATATTACTACAGCTATAACGTGTACGGGAAACCTAGAGAATGGACACACTGTGAATACGAAAGGTTTCTAAAACTCAAAGAAGAGCCCCTCTCCTGGTGCTCCGGTTTGACTTTCCAACTGCTTTCCTATCAATCTCCCAACTTGGAGAGACAGCCCCTTTAAGCTCCTGGTTCGCACAGGTTGCCAATTTGGCAGAGGATGAAAGGGAAGAGGGAGAACCAATGAGAGAGTAGCTGCTAGGCATTTGGATGGGCACATGTCACTCTAATTTCCCGGCAGGAAGAAGAATGAACCAAAGTCTCAGCCACCCACCGGGAACCAGTAGAGGTCCTGAACCAAAAGTTTGGACTTGCGTTCAGCTCACAAAAAACGAGTTGAAAAATGGAGCTCAGGGGCACAGCAATTCACAAACTGGCAGAGTAATCAAGGCCAACTATCGTCCAAAAATCTGTTGAGGGAAGGCAACGAGGCGGACTTGAAAGCGAGGCAGAATAGCAGGAAACAGATTTCAAGAGGTACGTTGGAATGGCCTGTAAAGCACAGGAAGAGGGGCACAACTTCGACAATGATGCACTTGGCCAAAAAGGGCGTATGCGTTTTCTCCTGAATATATTCAAGAGAAAACGCATACGCCCTTTTTGGCCAAGCAAGCAAGCGGGCAATGCAAATCTGCACTACAAAGAAGTATCACTTCCCACCGGTCAAAAGGGACATCCACAAAATGTGTAAAAAACCAGAAAGGCAAGACAGGCCCTGGAGAACAGGGAGCCCTGTTATGCTGATGGGCGGGATGTAAGTTGCCAACTGCCTCACTGGAGGAGTGCATAGTGTTCCCTAAAACAAGTAAACAACAGAGCTACAGAGCCAAGGGCACTTCCAGTCTAGGGAATATACCTTGGGAAAACTGAAAATCCATAAGACAGAGCCACCCCCAAATTGAGGGCTGCACTGCTTACAAGAACCTCAACCTGGGTACACCTGAAATATCCCAGGCAATATAAAAATGGTTCCAAACATTGTGGAACTTACGTACGATGGAATATCCCTCAGCCACGAAATCAATGTCATAAGACCAGTAGCAGCAAAATGAGTGGATTCAGGTACGATGATTCTAAGTGAAAGAAGTCACACAGGAAAAGAAACTTATCATAAGATATCACTTAGGAAGATCCTGCAAACATGGCTACACATGAACTGAGTTAGGCAAGAGAACAGAGTCTCACATTTAGAAAACACTCTTATGCCTGCTTAAGGGGGAAGGAGAGGTGGGGTGATGCATCAAACCCGAGTTTGATATAAGCACAGGTACCGTTCCAAAAACCAACTATGGAATAGACAAGACCTACACCTTCCTCAGTGAAAGGGACTCAAAACCCCATATTTCCCGCAGAGGAATAGATCTGACTAGTAAGAATCTTAAAACCTATGTACTGATATGTCTCTGTAAGGGAATCAAGTGTGTCTAGACTGGCATAAACAGGGCAGCGAGAATCAGCTCAAACCCACTCTAAAAAGGAATTTCAAAAACAGAACAAAGAAACA
This sequence comes from Mesoplodon mirus, assembly GCF_964341445.2. Classification (NCBI taxonomy): domain Eukaryota; kingdom Metazoa; phylum Chordata; class Mammalia; order Artiodactyla; family Ziphiidae; genus Mesoplodon; species Mesoplodon mirus. The sequence goes on from NW_028295810.1 coordinate 3,799,265, forward strand.
GGGAAATTCTTTACAATTCCTTCAGGGTCTCTGATGCAACCTGGAATGACCCTATCTACAATGACAGCTGGATGTGGCATAAGGCTGGACACTTGGGACTGAGAGGATTGGTGAGATTGGGTGAGCAAATGCAGACCCTTTAAAGCAATAATGCATGGCACCCATTCCATGGGTCCCAGCTCTCCAGGTGGAAGGGAATATTACTACAGCTATAACGTGTACGGGAAACCTAGAGAATGGACACACTGTGAATACGAAAGGTTTCTAAAACTCAAAGAAGAGCCCCTCTCCTGGTGCTCCGGTTTGACTTTCCAACTGCTTTCCTATCAATCTCCCAACTTGGAGAGACAGCCCCTTTAAGCTCCTGGTTCGCACAGGTTGCCAATTTGGCAGAGGATGAAAGGGAAGAGGGAGAACCAATGAGAGAGTAGCTGCTAGGCATTTGGATGGGCACATGTCACTCTAATTTCCCGGCAGGAAGAAGAATGAACCAAAGTCTCAGCCACCCACCGGGAACCAGTAGAGGTCCTGAACCAAAAGTTTGGACTTGCGTTCAGCTCACAAAAAACGAGTTGAAAAATGGAGCTCAGGGGCACAGCAATTCACAAACTGGCAGAGTAATCAAGGCCAACTATCGTCCAAAAATCTGTTGAGGGAAGGCAACGAGGCGGACTTGAAAGCGAGGCAGAATAGCAGGAAACAGATTTCAAGAGGTACGTTGGAATGGCCTGTAAAGCACAGGAAGAGGGGCACAACTTCGACAATGATGCACTTGGCCAAAAAGGGCGTATGCGTTTTCTCCTGAATATATTCAAGAGAAAACGCATACGCCCTTTTTGGCCAAGCAAGCAAGCGGGCAATGCAAATCTGCACTACAAAGAAGTATCACTTCCCACCGGTCAAAAGGGACATCCACAAAATGTGTAAAAAACCAGAAAGGCAAGACAGGCCCTGGAGAACAGGGAGCCCTGTTATGCTGATGGGCGGGATGTAAGTTGCCAACTGCCTCACTGGAGGAGTGCATAGTGTTCCCTAAAACAAGTAAACAACAGAGCTACAGAGCCAAGGGCACTTCCAGTCTAGGGAATATACCTTGGGAAAACTGAAAATCCATAAGACAGAGCCACCCCCAAATTGAGGGCTGCACTGCTTACAAGAACCTCAACCTGGGTACACCTGAAATATCCCAGGCAATATAAAAATGGTTCCAAACATTGTGGAACTTACGTACGATGGAATATCCCTCAGCCACGAAATCAATGTCATAAGACCAGTAGCAGCAAAATGAGTGGATTCAGGTACGATGATTCTAAGTGAAAGAAGTCACACAGGAAAAGAAACTTATCATAAGATATCACTTAGGAAGATCCTGCAAACATGGCTACACATGAACTGAGTTAGGCAAGAGAACAGAGTCTCACATTTAGAAAACACTCTTATGCCTGCTTAAGGGGGAAGGAGAGGTGGGGTGATGCATCAAACCCGAGTTTGATATAAGCACAGGTACCGTTCCAAAAACCAACTATGGAATAGACAAGACCTACACCTTCCTCAGTGAAAGGGACTCAAAACCCCATATTTCCCGCAGAGGAATAGATCTGACTAGTAAGAATCTTAAAACCTATGTACTGATATGTCTCTGTAAGGGAATCAAGTGTGTCTAGACTGGCATAAACAGGGCAGCGAGAATCAGCTCAAACCCACTCTAAAAAGGAATTTCAAAAACAGAACAAAGAAACAGGGAAATTCTTTACAATTCCTTCAGGGTCTCTGATGCAACCTGGAATGACCCTATCTACAATGACAGCTGGATGTGGCATAAGGCTGGACACTTGGGACTGAGAGGATTGGTGAGATTGGGTGAGCAAATGCAGACCCTTTAAAGCAATAATGCATGGCACCCATTCCATGGGTCCCAGCTCTCCAGGTGGAAGGGAATATTACTACAGCTATAACGTGTACGGGAAACCTAGAGAATGGACACACTGTGAATACGAAAGGTTTCTAAAACTCAACGAAGAGCCCCTCTCCTGGTGCTCCGGTTTGACTTTCCAACTGCTTTCCTATCAATCTCCTAACTTGGAGAGACAGCCCCTTTAAGCTCCTGGTTCGCACAGGTTGCCAATTTGGCAGAGGATGAAAGGGAAGAGGGAGAACCAATGAGAGAGTAGCTGCTAGGCATTTGGATGGGCACATGTCACTCTAATTTCCCGGCAGGAAGAAGAATGAACCAAAGTCTCAGCCACCCACCGGGAACCAGTAGAGGTCCTGAACCAAAAGTTTGGACTTGCGTTCAGCTCACAAAAAACGAGTTGAAAAATGGAGCTCAGGGGCACAGCAATTCACAAACTGGCAGAGTAATCAAGGCCAACTATCGTCCAAAAATCTGTTGAGGGAAGGCAACGAGGCGGACTTGAAAGCGAGGCAGAATAGCAGGAAACAGATTTCAAGAGGTACGTTGGAATCGCCTGTAAAGCACAGGAAGAGGGGCACAACTTCGACAATGATGCACTTGGCCAAAAAGGGCGTATGCGTTTTCTCCTGAATATATTCAGGAGAAAACGCATACGCCCTTTTTGGCCAAGCAAGCAAGCGGGCAATGCAAATCTGCACTACAAAGAAGTATCACTTCCCACCGGTCAAAAGGGACATCCACAAAATGTGTAAAAACCAGAAAGGCAAGACAGGCCCTGGAGAACAGGGAGCCTTGTTATGCTGATGGGCGGGATGTAAGTTGCCAACTGCCTCACTGGAGGAGTGCATTGTGTTCCCTAAAACAAGTAAACAACAGAGCTCCAGAGCCAAGGGCACTTCCAGTCTAGGGAATATACCTTGGGAAAACTGAAAATCCATAAGACAGAGCCACCCCCAAATTGAGGGCTGCACTGCTTACAAGAACCTCAACCTGGGTACACCTGAAATATCCCAGGCAATATAAAAATGGTTCCAAACATTGTGGAACTTACGTACGATGGAATATCCCTCAGCCACGAAATCAATGTCATAAGACCAGTAGCAGCAAAATGAGTGGATTCAGGTACGATGATTCTAAGTGAAAGAAGTCACACAGGAAAAGAAACTTATCATAAGATATCACTTAGGAAGATCCTGCAAACATGGCTACACATGAACTGAGTTAGGCAAGAGAACAGAGTCTCACATTTAGAAAACACTCTTATGCCTGCTTAAGGGGGAAGGAGAGGTGGGGTGATGCATCAAACCCGAGTTTGATATAAGCACAGGTACCGTTCCAAAAACCAACTATGGAATAGACAAGACCTACACCTTCCTCAGTGAAAGGGACTCAAAACCCCATATTTCCCGCAGAGGAATAGATCTGACTAGTAAGAATCTTAAAACCTATGTACTGATATGTCTCTGTAAGGGAATCAAGTGTGTCTAGACTGGCATAAACAGGGCAGCGAGAATCAGCTCAAACCCACTCTAAAAAGGAATTTCAAAAACAGAACAAAGAAACAGGGAAATTCTTTACAATTCCTTCAGGGTCTCTGATGCAACCTGGAATGACCCTATCTACAATGACAGCTGGATGTGGCATAAGGCTGGACACTTGGGACTGAGAGGATTGGTGAGATTGGGTGAGCAAATGCAGACCCTTTAAAGCAATAATGCATGGCACCCATTCCATGGGTCCCAGCTCTCCAGGTTGAAGGGAATATTACTACAGCTATAACGTGTACGGGAAACCTAGAGAATGGACACACTGTGAATACGAAAGGTTTCTAAAACTCAACGAAGAGCCCCTCTCCTGGTGCTCCGGTTTGACTTTCCAACTGCTTTCCTATCAATCTCCCAACTTGGAGAGACAGCCCCTTTAAGCTCCTGGTTCGCACAGGTTGCCAATTTGGCAGAGGATGAAAGGGAAGAGGGAGAACCAATGAGAGAGTAGCTGTTAGGCATTTGGATGGGCACATGTCACTCTAATTTCCCGGCAGGAAGAAGAATGAACCAAAGTCTCAGCCACCCACCGGGAACCAGTAGAGGTCCTGAACCAAAAGTTTGGACTTGCGTTCAGCTCACAAAAAACGAGTTGAAAAATGGAGCTCAGGGGCACAGCAATTCACAAACTGGCAGAGTAATCAAGGCCAACTATCGTCCAAAAATCTGTTGAGGGAAGGCAACGAGGCGGACTTGAAAGCGAGGCAGAATAGCAGGAAACAGATTTCAAGAGGTACGTTGGAATCGCCTGTAAAGCACAGGAAGAGGGGCACAACTTCGACAATGATGCACTTGGCCAAAAAGGGCGTATGCGTTTTCTCCTGAATATATTCAGGAGAAAACGCATACGCCCTTTTTGGCCAAGCAAGCAAGCGGGCAATGCAAATCTGCACTACAAAGAAGTATCACTTCCCACCGGTCAAAAGGGACATCCACAAAATGTGTAAAAACCAGAAAGGCAAGACAGGCCCTGGAGAACAGGGAGCCTTGTTATGCTGATGGGCGGGATTTAAGTTGCCAACTGCCTCACTGGAGGAGTGCATTGTGTCCCCTAAAACAAGTAAACAACAGAGCTACAGAGCCAAGGGCACTTCCAGTCTAGGGAATATACCTTGGGAAAACTGAAAATCCATAAGACACAGCCACCCCCAAATTGAGGGCTGCACTGCTTACAGGAACCTCAACCTGGGTACACCTGAAATATCCCAGGAAATATAAAAATGGTTCCAAACATTGTGGAACTTACGTACGATGGAATATCCCTCAGCGACGGAATCAATGTCATAAGAAAAGTAGCAGCAAAATGAGTGGATTCAGGTACGATGATTCTAAGTGAAAGAGGTCACACAGGAAAAGAAACTTATCATAAGATATCACTTAGGAAGATCCTGTAAACATGGCTACACATGAACTGAGTTAGGCAAGAGAACAGAGTCTCACATTTAGAAAACACTCTTATGCCTGCTTAAGGGGGAAGGAGAGGTGGGGTGATGCATCAAACCCGAGTTTGATATAAGCACAGGTACCGTTCCAAAAACCAACTATGGAATAGACAAGACCTACACCTTCCTCAGTGAAAGGGACTCAAAACCCCATATTTCCCGCAGAGGAATCGATCTGACTAGTAAGAATCTTGAAACCTATGTATTGATATGTCTGCGTAAGGGAATCAAGTGTGTCTAGACTGGCATAAATATGGCAGCGAGAATAAGCTCAAACCCACTCTAAAAAGGAATTTCAAAAACAGAACAAAGAAACAGGGAAATTCTTTACAATTCCTTCAGGGTCTCTGATGCAACCTGGAATGACCCTATCTACAATGACAGCTGGATGTGGCATAAGGCTGGACACTTGCGACTGAGAGGATTGGTGAGATTGGGTGAGCAAATGCAGACCCTTTAAAGCAATAATGCATGGCACCCATTCCATGGGTCCCAGCTCTCCAGGTTGAAGGGAAATTTACTACAGCTATAACGTGGACGGGAAACCTAGAGAATGGACACACTGTGAATACGACAGGTTTCTAAAACTCAACGAAGAGCCCCTCTCCTGGTGCTCCGGTTTGACTTCCCAACTGCTTTCCTATCAATCTCCCAACTTGGAGAGACAGCCCCTTTAAGCTCCTGGTTCGCACAGGTTGCCAATTTGGCAGAGGATGAAAGGGAAGAGGGAGAACCAATGAGAGAGTAGCTGCTAGGCATTTGGATGGGCACATGTCACTCTAATTTCCCGGCAGGAAGAAGAATTAACCAAAGTCTCAGCCACCCACCGGGAACCAGTATACGTCCTGAACCAAAAGTTTGGACTTGTGTTCAGCTCACAAAAAACGAGTTGAAAAATGGAGCTCAGGGGCACAGCAATTCACAAACTGGCAGAGAAATCAAGGCCAACTATCGTCCAAAAATCTGTTGAGGGAAGGCAACGAGGCGGACTTGAAAGCGAGGCAGAATAGCAGGAAACAGATTTCAAGAGGTACGTTGGAATCGCCTGTAAAGCACAGGAAGAGGGGCACAACTTCGACAATGATGCACTTGGCCAAAAAGGGCGTATGCGTTTTCTCCTGAATATATTCAGGAGAAAACGCATACGCCCTTTTTGGCCAAGCAAGCAAGCGGGCAATGCAAATCTGCACTACAAAGAAGTATCACTTCCCACCGGTCAAAAGGGACATCCACAAAATGTGTAAAAACCAGAAAGGCAAGACAGGCCCTGGAGAACAGGGTGCCTTGTTATGCTGATGGGCGGGATGTAAGTTGCCAACTGCCTCACTGGAGGAGTGCATTGTGTTCCCTAAAACAAGTAAACAACAGAGCTACAGAGCCAAGGGCACTTCCAGTCTAGGGAATATACCTTGGGAAAACTGAAAATCCATAAGACAGAGCCACCCCCAAATTGAGGGCTGCACTGCTTACAGGAACCTCAACCTGGGTACACCTGAAATATCCCAGGAAATATAAAAATGGTTCCAAACATTGTGGAACTTACGTACGATGGAATATCCCTCAGCCATGAAATCAATGTCATAAGACCAGTAGCAGCAAAATGAGTGGATTCAGGTACGATGATTCTAAGTGAAAGAAGTCACACAGGAAAAGAAACTTATCATAAGATATCACTTAGGAAGATCCTGTAAACATGGCTACACATGAACTGAGTTAGGCAAGAGAACAGAGTCTCACATTTAGAAAACACTCTTATGCCTGCTTAAGGGGGAAGGAGAGGTGGGGTGATGCATCAAACCAGACTTTGATATAAGCACAGGTACCGTTCCAAAAACCAACTATGGAATAGACAAGACCTACACCTTCCTCAGTGAAAGGGACTCAAAACCCCATATTTCCCGCAGAGGAATAGATCTGACTAGTAAGAATCTTAAAACCTATGTACTGATATGTCTCCGTAAGGGAATCAAGTGTGTCTAGACTGGCATAAACATGGCAGCGAGAATCAGCTCAAATCCACTCTAAAAAGGAATTTCAAAAACAGAACAAAGAAACAGGGAAATTCTTTACAATTCCTTCAGGGTCTCTGATGCAACCTGGAATGACCCTATCTACAATGACAGCTGGATGTGGCATAAGGCTGGACACTTGGGACTGAGAGGATTGGTGAGATTGGGTGAGCAAATGCAGACCCTTTAAAGCAATAATGCATGGCACCCATTCCATGGGTCCCAGCTCTCCAGGTGGAAGGGAATATTACTACAGCTATAACGTGTACGGGAAACCTAGAGAATGGACACAATGTGAATACGAAAGGTTTCTAAAACACAACGAAGAGCCCCTCTCCTGGTGCTCCGGTTTGACTTTCCAACTGCTTTCCTATCAATCTCCCAACTTGGAGAGACAGCCCCTTTAAGCTCCTGGTTCGCACAGGTTGCCAATTTGGCAGAGGATGAAAGGGAAGAGGGAGAACCAATGAGAGAGTAGCTGTTAGGCATTTGGATGGGCACATGTCACTCTATTTTCCCGGCAGGAAGAAGAATGAACCAAAGTCTCAGCCACCCACCGGGAACCAGTAGAGGTCCTGAACCAAAAGTTTGGACTTGCGTTCAGCTCACAAAAAACGAGTTGAAAAATGGAGCTCAGGGGCACAGCAATTCACAAACTGGCAGAGTAATCAAGGCCAACTATCGTCCAAAAATCTGTTGAGGGAAGGCAACGAGGCGGACTTGAAAGCGAGGCAGAATAGCAGGAAACAGATTTCAAGAGGTACGTTGGAATCGCCTGTAAAGCACAGGAAGAGGGGCACAACTTCGACAATGATGCACTTGGCCAAAAAGGGCGTATGCGTTTTCTCCTGAATATATTCAGGAGAAAACGCATACGCCCTTTTTGGCCAAGCAAGCAAGCGGGCAATGCAAATCTGCACTACAAAGAAGTATCACTTCCCACCGGTCAAAAGGGACATCCACAAAATGTGTAAAAACCAGAAAGGCAAGACAGGCCCTGGAGAACAGGGAGCCTTGTTATGCTGATGGGCGGGATATAAGTTGCCAACTGCCTCACTGGAGGAGTGCATTGTGTTCCCTAAAACAAGTAAACAACAGAGCTACAGAGCCAAGGGCACTTCCAGTCTAGGGAATATACCTTGGGAAAACTGAAAATCCATAAGACAGAGCCACCCCCAAATTGAGGGCTGCACTGCTTACAAGAACTTCAACCTGGGTACACCTGAAATATCCCAGGCAATATAAAAATGGTTCCAAACATTGTGGAACTTACGTACGATGGAATATCCCTCAGCCACGAAATCAATGTCAAAAGACCAGTAGCAGCAAAATGAGTGGATTCAGGTACGATGATTCTAAGTGAAAGAAGTCACACAGGAAAAGAAACTTATCATAAGATATCACTTAGGAAGATCCTGTAAACATGGCTACACATGAACTGAGTTAGGCAAGAGAACAGAGTCTCACATTTAGAAAACACTCTTATGCCTGCTTAAGGGGGAAGGAGAGGTGGGGTGATGCATCAAACCCGAGTTTGATATAAGCACAGGTACCGTTCCAAAAACAAACTATGGAATAGACAAGACCTACACCTTCCTCAGTGAAAGGGACTCAAAACCCCATATTTCCCGCAGAGGAATAGATCTGACTAGTAAGAATCTTAAAACCTATGTATTGATATGTCTCCGTAAGGGAATCAAGTGTGTCTAGACTGCCATAAACATGGCAGCGAGAATCAGCTCAAACCCACTCTAAAAAGGAATTTCAAAAACAGAACAAAGAAACAGGGAAATTCTTTACAATTCCTTCAGGGTCTCTGATGCAACCTGGAATGACCCTATCTACAATGACAGCTGGATGTGGCATAAGGCTGGACACTTGCGACTGAGAGGATTGGTGAGATTGGGTGAGCAAATGCAGACCCTTTAAAGCAATAATGCATGGCACCCATTCCATGGGTCCCAGCTCTCCAGGTTGAAGGGAATATTACTACAGCTATAACGTGGACGGGAAACCTAGAGAATGGACACACTGTGAATACGACAGGTTTCTAAAACTCAACGAAGAGCCCCTCTCCTGGTGCTCCGGTTTGACTTCCCAACTGCTTTCCTAGTAATCTCCCAACTTGGAGAGACAGCCCCTTTAAGCTCCTGGTTCGCACAGGTTGCCAATTTGGCAGAGGATGAAAGGGAAGAGGGAGAACCAATGAGAGAGTAGCTGCTAGGCATTTGGATGGCACATGTCACTCTAATTTCCCGGCAGGAAGAAGAATGAACCAAAGTCTCAGCCACCCACCGGGAACCAGTATACGTCCTGAACCAAAAGTTTGGACTTGTGTTCAGCTCACAAGAAACGAGTTGAAAAATGGAGCTCAGGGGCACAGCAATTCACAAACTGGCAGAGTAATCAAGGCCAACTATCGTCCAAAAATCTGTTGAGGGAAGGCAACGAGGCGGACTTGAAAGCGAGGCAGAATAGCAGGAAACAGATTTCAAGAGGTACGTTGGAATCGCCTGTAAAGCACAGGAAGAGGGGCACAACTTCGACAATGATGCACTTGGCCAAAAAGGGCGTATGCGTTTTCTCCTGAATATATTCAGGAGAAAACGCATACGCCCTTTTTGGCCAAGCAAGCAAGCGGGCAATGCAAATCTGCACTACAAAGAAGTATCACTTCCCACCGGTCAAAAGGGACATCCACAAAATGTGTAAAAACCAGAAAGGCAAGACAGGCCCTGGAGAACAGGGAGCCTTGTTATGCTGATGGGCGGGATGTAAGTTGCCAACTGCCTCACTGGAGGAGTGCATTGTGTTCCCTAAAACAAGTAAACAACAGAGCTACAGAGCCAAGGGCACTTCCAGTCTAGGGAATATACCTTGGGAAAACTGAAAATCCATAAGACAGAGCCACCCCCAAATTGAGGGCTGCACTGCTTACAGGAACCTCATCCTGGGTACACCTGAAATATCCCAGGAAATATAAAAATGGTTCCAAACATTGTGGAACTTACGTACGATGGAATATCCCTCAGCCACGAAATCAATGTCATAAGACCAGTAGCAGCAAAATGAGTGGATTCAGGTACGATGATTCTAAGTGAAAGAAGTCACACAGGAAAAGAAACTTATCATAAGATATCACTTAGGAAGATCCTGTAAACATGGCTACACATGAACTGAGTTAGGCAAGAGAACAGAGTCTCACATTTAGAAAACACTCTTATGCCTGCTTTAGGGGGAAGGAGAGGTGGGGTGATGCATCAAACCCGAGTTTGATATAAGCACAGGTACCGTTCCAAAAACCAACTATGGAATAGACAAGACCTACACCTTCCTCAGTGAAAGGGACTCAAAACCCCATATTTCCCGCAGAGGAATCGATCTGACTAGTAAGAATCTTAAAACCTATGTATTGATATGTCGGCGTAAGGGAATCAAGTGTGTCTAGACTGGCATAAACATGGCAGCGAGAATCAGCTCAAACCCACTCTAAAAAGGAATTTCAAAAACAGAACAAAGAAACAGGGAAATTCTTTACAATTCCTTCAGGGTCTCGGATGCAACCTGGAATGACCCTATCTACAATGACAGCTGGATGTGGCATAAGGCTGGACACTTGGGACTGAGAGGATTGGTGAGATTTGGTGAGCAAATGCAGACCCTTTAAAGCAATAATGCATGGCATCCATTCCATGGGTCCCAGCTCTCCAGGTGGAAGGGAATATTACTACAGCTATGACGTGTACGGGAAACCTAGAGAATGGACACACGGTGATAACGAAAGGTTTCTAAAACTCAACGAAGAGCCCCTCTCCTGGTGCTCCGGTTTGACTTTCCAACTGCTTTCCTATCAATCTCCCAACTTGGAGAGACAGCCCCTTTAAGCTCCTGGTTCGCACAGGTTGCCAATTTGGCAGAGGATGAAAGGGAAGAGGGAGAACCAATGAGAGAGTAGCTGCTAGGCATTTGGATGGGCACATGTCACTCTAATTTCCCGGCAGGAAGAAGAATGAACCAAAGTCTCAGCCACCCACCGGGAACCAGTAGAGGTCCTGAACCAAAAGTTTGGACTTGCGTTCAGCTCACAAAAAACGAGTTGAAAAATGGAGCTCAGGGGCACAGCAATTCACAAACTGGCAGAGTAATCAAGGCCAACTATCGTCCAAAAATCTGTTGAGGGAAGGCAACGAGGCGGACTTGAAAGCGAGGCAGAATAGCAGGAAACAGATTTCAAGAGGTACGTTGGAATGGCCTGTAAAGCACAGGAAGAGGGGCACAACTTCGACAATGATGCACTTGGCCAAAAAGGGCGTATGCGTTTTCTCCTGAATATATTCAAGAGAAAACGCATACGCCCTTTTTGGCCAAGCAAGCAAGCGGGCAATGCAAATCTGCACTACAAAGAAGTATCACTTCCCACCGGTCAAAAGGGACATCCACAAAATGTGTAAAAAACCAGAAAGGCAAGACAGGCCCTGGAGAACAGGGAGCCCTGTTATGCTGATGGGCGGGATGTAAGTTGCCAACTGCCTCACTGGAGGAGTGCATAGTGTTCCCTAAAACAAGTAAACAACAGAGCTACAGAGCCAAGGGCACTTCCAGTCTAGGGAATATACCTTGGGAAAACTGAAAATCCATAAGACAGAGCCACCCCCAAATTGAGGGCTGCACTGCTTACAAGAACCTCAACCTGGGTACACCTGAAATATCCCAGGCAATATAAAAATGGTTCCAAACATTGTGGAACTTACGTACGATGGAATATCCCTCAGCCACGAAATCAATGTCATAAGACCAGTAGCAGCAAAATGAGTGGATTCAGGTACGATGATTCTAAGTGAAAGAAGTCACACAGGAAAAGAAACTTATCATAAGATATCACTTAGGAAGATCCTGCAAACATGGCTACACATGAACTGAGTTAGGCAAGAGAACAGAGTCTCACATTTAGAAAACACTCTTATGCCTGCTTAAGGGGGAAGGAGAGGTGGGGTGATGCATCAAACCCGAGTTTGATATAAGCACAGGTACCGTTCCAAAAACCAACTATGGAATAGACAAGACCTACACCTTCCTCAGTGAAAGGGACTCAAAACCCCATATTTCCCGCAGAGGAATAGATCTGACTAGTAAGAATCTTAAAACCTATGTACTGATATGTCTCTGTAAGGGAATCAAGTGTGTCTAGACTGGCATAAACAGGGCAGCGAGAATCAGCTCAAACCCACTCTAAAAAGGAATTTCAAAAACAGAACAAAGAAACAGGGAAATTCTTTACAATTCCTTCAGGGTCTCTGATGCAACCTGGAATGACCCTATCTACAATGACAGCTGGATGTGGCATAAGGCTGGACACTTGGGACTGAGAGGATTGGTGAGATTGGGTGAGCAAATGCAGACCCTTTAAAGCAATAATGCATGGCACCCATTCCATGGGTCCCAGCTCTCCAGGTGGAAGGGAATATTACTACAGCTATAACGTGTACGGGAAACCTAGAGAATGGACACACTGTGAATACGAAAGGTTTCTAAAACTCAAAGAAGAGCCCCTCTCCTGGTGCTCCGGTTTGACTTTCCAACTGCTTTCCTATCAATCTCCCAACTTGGAGAGACAGCCCCTTTAAGCTCCTGGTTCACACAGGTTGCCAATTTGGCAGAGGATGAAAGGGAAGAGGGAGAACCAATGAGAGAGTAGCTGTTAGGCATTTGGATGGGCACATGTCACTCTAATTTCCCAGCAGGAAGAAGAATGAACCAAAGTCTCAGCCACCCACCGGGAACCAGTAGAGGTCCTGAACCAAAAGTTTGGACTTGCGTTCAGCTCACAAAAAACGAGTTGAAAAATGGAGCTCAGGGGCACAGCAATTCACAAACTGGCAGAGTAATCAAGGCCAACTATCGTCCAAAAATCTGTTGAGGGAAGGCAACGAGGCGGACTTGAAAGCGAGGCAGAATAGCAGGAAACAGATTTCAAGAGGTACGTTCGAATCGCCTGTAAAGCACAGGAAGAGGGGCACAACTTCGACAATGATGCACTTGGCCAAAAAGGGCGTATGCGTTTTCTCCTGAATATATTCAGGAGAAAACGCATACGCCCTTTTTGGCCAAGCAAGCAAGCGGGCAATGCAAATCTGCACTACAAAGAAGTATCACTTCCCACCGGTCAAAAGGGACATCCACAAAATGTGTAAAAACCAGAAAGGCAAGACAGGCCCTGGAGAACAGGGAGCCTTGTTATGCTGATGGGCGGGATGTAAGTTGCCAACTGCCTCACTGGAGGAGTGCATTGTGTTCCCTAAAACAAGTAAACAACAGAGCTCCAGAGCCAAGGGCACTTCCAGTCTAGGGAATATACCTTGGGAAAACTGAAAATCCATAAGACAGAGCCACCCCCAAATTGAGGGCTGCACTGCTTACAAGAACCTCAACCTGGGTACACCTGAAATATCCCAGGCAATATAAAAATGGTTCCAAACATTGTGGAACTTACGTACGATGGAATATCCCTCAGCCACGAAATCAATGTCATAAGACCAGTAGCAGCAAAATGAGTGGATTCAGGTACGATGATTCTAAGTGAAAGAAGTCACACAGGAAAAGAAACTTATCATAAGATATCACTTAGGAAGATCCTGCAAACATGGCTACACATGAACTGAGTTAGGCAAGAGAACAGAGTCTCACATTTAGAAAACACTCTTATGCCTGCTTAAGGGGGAAGGAGAGGTGGGGTGATGCATCAAACCCGAGTTTGATATAAGCACAGGTACCGTTCCAAAAACCAACTATGGAATAGACAAGACCTACACCTTCCTCAGTGAAAGGGACTCAAAACCCCATATTTCCCGCAGAGGAATAGATCTGACTAGTAAGAATCTTAAAACCTATGTACTGATATGTCTCTGTAAGGGAATCAAGTGTGTCTAGACTGGCATAAACAGGGCAGCGAGAATCAGCTCAAACCCACTCTAAAAAGGAATTTCAAAAACAGAACAAAGAAACAGGGAAATTCTTTACAATTCCTTCAGGGTCTCTGATGCAACCTGGAATGACCCTATCTACAATGACAGCTGGATGTGGCATAAGGCTGGACACTTGGGACTGAGAGGATTGGTGAGATTGGGTGAGCAAATGCAGACCCTTTAAAGCAATAATGCATGGCACCCATTCCATGGGTCCCAGCTCTCCAGGTTGAAGGGAATATTACTACAGCTATAACGTGTACGGGAAACCTAGAGAATGGACACACTGTGAATACGAAAGGTTTCTAAAACTCAACGAAGAGCCCCTCTCCTGGTGCTCCGGTTTGACTTTCCAACTGCTTTCCTATCAATCTCCCAACTTGGAGAGACAGCCCCTTTAAGCTCCTGGTTCGCACAGGTTGCCAATTTGGCAGAGGATGAAAGGGAAGAGGGAGAACCAATGAGAGAGTAGCTGTTAGGCATTTGGATGGGCACATGTCACTCTAATTTCCCGGCAGGAAGAAGAATGAACAAAAGTCTCAGCCACCCACCGGGAACCAGTAGAGGTCCTGAACCAAAAGTTTGGACTTGCGTTCAGCTCACAAAAAACGAGTTGAAAAATGGAGCTCAGGGGCACAGCAATTCACAAACTGGCAGAGTAATCAAGGCCAACTATCGTCCAAAAATCTGTTGAGGGAAGGCAACGAGGCGGACTTGAAAGCGAGGCAGAATAGCAGGAAACAGATTTCAAGAGGTACGTTGGAATCGCCTGTAAAGCACAGGAAGAGGGGCACAACTTCGACAATGATGCACTTGGCCAAAAAGGGCGTATGCGTTTTCTCCTGAATATATTCAGGAGAAAACGCATACGCCCTTTTTGGCCAAGCAAGCAAGCGGGCAATGCAAATCTGCACTACAAAGAAGTATCACTTCCCACCGGTCAAAAGGGACATCCACAAAATGTATAAAAACCAGAAAGGCAAGACAGGCCCTGGAGAACAGGGAGCCTTGTTATGCTGTTGGGCGGGATGAAAGTTGCCAACTGCCTCACTGGAGGAGTGCATTGTGTCCCCTAAAACAAGTAAACAACAGAGCTACAGAGCCAAGGGCACTTCCAGTCTAGGGAATATACCTTGGGAAAACTGAAAATCCATAAGACAGAGCCACCCCCAAATTGAGGGCTGCACTGCTTACAGGAACCTCAACCTGGGTACACCTGAAATATCCCAGGAAATATAAAAATGGTTCCAAACATTGTGGAACTTACGTACGATGGAATATCCCTCAGCCACGAAATCAATGTCATAAGACCAGTAGCAGCAAAATGAGTGGATTCAGGTACGATGATTCTAAGTGAAAGAAGTCACACAGGAAAAGAAACTTATCATAAGATATCACTTAGGAAGATCCTGTAAACATGGCTACACATGAACTGAGTTAGGCAAGAGAACAGAGTCTCACATTTAGAAAACACTCTTATGCCTGCTTAAGGGGGAAGGAGAGGTGGGGTGATGCATCAAACCCGAGTTTGATATAAGCACAGGTACCGTTCCAAAAACCAACTATGGAATAGACAAGACCTACACCTTCCTCAGTGAAAGGGACTCAAAACCCCATATTTCCCGCAGAGGAATCGATCTGACTAGTAAGAATCTTAAAACTTATGTATTGATATGTCTGCGTAAGGGAATCAAGTGTGTCTAGACTGGCATAAACATGGCAGCGAGAATCAGCTCAAACCCACTCTAAAAAGGAATTTCAAAAACAGAACAAAGAAACAGGGAAATTCTTTACAATTCCTTCAGGGTCTCTGATGCAACCTGGAATGACCCTATCTACAATGACAGCTGGATGTGGCATAAGGCTGGACACTTGGGACTGAGAGGATTGGTGAGATTGGGTGAGCAAATGCAGACCCTTTAAAGCAATAATGCATGGCACCCATTCCATGGGTCCCAGCTCTCCAGGTTGAAGGGAAATTTACTACAGCTATAACGTGTACGGGAAACCTAGAGAATGGACACACTGTGAATACGAAAGGTTTCTAAAACTCAACGAAGAGCCTCTCTCCTGGTGCTCCGGTTTGACTTTCCAACTGCTTTCCTATCAATCTCCCAACTTGGAGAGACAGCCCCTTTAAGCTCCTGGTTCGCACAGGTTGCCAATTTGGCAGAGGATGAAAGGGAAGAGGGAGAACCAATGAGAGAGTAGCTGTTAGGCATTTGGATGGGCACATGTCACTCTAATTTCCCGGCAGGAAGAAGAATGAACCAAAGTCTCAGCCAGCCACCGGGAACCAGTAGAGGTCCTGAACCAAAAGTATGGACTTGCGTTCAGCTCACAAAAAACGAGTTGAAAAATGGAGCTCAGGGGCACAGCATTTCACAAACTGGCAGAGTAATCAAGGCCAACTATCGTCCAAAAATCTGTTGAGGGAAGGCAACGAGGCGGACTTGAAAGCGAGGCAGAATAGCAGGAAACAGATTTCAAGAGGTACGTTGGAATCGCCTGTAAAGCACAGGAAGAGGGGCACAACTTCGACAATGATGCACTTGGCCAAAAAGGGCGTATGAATATATTAAGGAGAAAACGCATACGCCCTTTTTGGCCAAGCAAGCAAGTGGGCAATGCAAATCTGCACTACAAAGAAGTATCACTTCCCACCGGTCAAAGGGGACATCCACAAAATGTGTAAAAACCAGAAAGGCAAGACAGGCCCTGGAGAACAGGGAGCCTTGTTATGCTGATGGGCGGGATGTAAGTTGCCAACTGCCTCACTGGAGGAGTGCATTGTGTCCCCTAAAACAAGTAAACAACAGAGCTACAGAGCCAAGGGCACTTCCAGTCTAGGGAATATACCTTGGGAAAACTGAAAATCCATAAGACAGAGCCACCCCCAAATTGAGGGCTGCACTGCTTACAGGAACCTCAACCTGGGTACACCTGAAATATCCCAGGAAATATAAAAATGGTTCCAAACATTGTGGAACTTACGTACGATGGAATATCCCTCAGCCACGAAATCAATGTCATAAGACCAGTAGCAGCAAAATGAGTGGATTCAGGTACGATGATTCTAAGTGAAAGAAGTCACACAGAAAAAGAAACTTATCATAAGATATCACTTAGGAAGATCCTGTAAACATGGCTACACATGAACTGAGTTAGGCAAGAGAACAGAGTCTCACATTTATAAAACACTCTTATGCCTGCTTAAGGGGGAAGGAGAGGTGGGGTGATGCATCAAACCCGAGTTTGATATAAGCACAGGTACCGTTCCAAAAACCAACTATGGAATAGACAAGACCTACACCTTCCTCAGTGAAAGGGACTCAAAACCCCATATTTCCCGCAGAGGCATAGATCTGACTAGTAAGAATCTTAAAACCTATGTATTGATATGTCTCCGTAAGGGAATCAAGTGTGTCTAGACTGGCATAAACATGGCAGCGAGAATCAGCTCAAACCCACTCTAAAAAGGAATTTCAAAAACAGAACAAAGAAACAGGGAAATTCTTTACAATTCCTTCAGGGTCTCTGATGCAACCTGGAATGACCCTATCTACAATGACAGCTGGATGTGGCATAAGGCTGGACACTTGGGACTGAGAGGATTGGTGAGATTGGGTGAGCAAATGCAGACCCTTTAAAGCAATAATGCATGGCACCCATTCCATGGGTCCCAGCTCTCCAGGTGGAAGGGAATATTACTACAGCTATAACGTGTACGGGAAACCTAGAGAATGGACACACTGTGATAACGAAAGGTTTCTAAAACTCAACGAAGAGCCCCTCTCCTGGTGCTCCGGTTTGACTTTCCAACTGCTTTCCTATCAATCTCCCAACTTGGAGAGACAGCCCCTTTAAGCTCCTGGTTCGCACAGGTTGCCAATTTGGCAGAGGATGAAAGGGAAGAGGGAGAACCAATGAGAGAGTAGCTGTTAGGCATTTGGATGGGCACATGTCACTCTAATTTCCCGGCAGGAAGAAGAATGAACCAAAGTCTCAGCCAGCCACCGGGAACCAGTAGAGGTCCTGAACCAAAAGTATGGACTTGCGTTCAGCTCACAAAAAACGAGTTGAAAAATGGAGCTCAGGGGCACAGCATTTCACAAACTGGCAGAGTAATCAAGGCCAACTATCGTCCAAAAATCTGTTGAGGGAAGGCAACGAGGCGGACTTGAAAGCGAGGCAGAATAGCAGGAAACAGATTTCAAGAGGTACGTTGGAATCGCCTGTAAAGCACAGGAAGAGGGGCACAACTTCGACAATGATGCACTTGGCCAAAAAGGGCGTATGAATATATTAAGGAGAAAACGCATACGCCCTTTTTGGCCAAGCAAGCAAGTGGGCAATGCAAATCTGCACTACAAAGAAGTATCACTTCCCACCGGTCAAAGGGGACATCCACAAAATGTGTAAAAACCAGAAAGGCAAGACAGGCCCTGGAGAACAGGGAGCCTTGTTATGCTGATGGGCGGGATGTAAGTTGCCAACTGCCTCACTGGAGGAGTGCATTGTGTCCCCTAAAACAAGTAAACAACAGAGCTACAGAGCCAAGGGCACTTCCAGTCTAGGGAATATACCTTGGGAAAACTGAAAATCCATAAGACAGAGCCACCCCCAAATTCAGGGCTGCACTGCTTACAGGAACCTCAACCTGGGTACACCTGAAATATCCCAGGAAATATAAAAATGGTTCCAAACATTGTGGAACTTACGTACGATGGAATATCCCTCAGCCACGAAATCAATGTCATAAGACCAGTAGCAGCAAAATGAGTGGATTCAGGTACGATGATTCTAAGTGAAAGAAGTCACACAGGAAAAGAAACTTATCATAAGATATCACTTAGGAAGATCCTGTAAACATGGCTACACATGAACTGAGTTAGGCAAGAGAACAGAGTCTCACATTTAGAAAACACTCTTATGCCTGCTTAAGGGGGAAGGAGAGGTGGGGTGATGCATCAAACCCGAGTTTGATATAAGCACAGGTACCGTTCCAAAAACCAACTATGGAATAGACAAGACCTACACCTTCCTCAGTGAAAGGGACTCAAAACCCCATATTTCCCGCAGAGGCATAGATCTGACTAGTAAGAATCTTAAAACCTATGTATTGATATGTCTCCGTAAGGGAATCAAGTGTGTCTAGACTGGCATAAACATGGCAGCGAGAATCAGCTCAAACCCACTCTAGAAAGGAATTTCAAAAACAGAACAAAGAAACAGGGAAATTCTTTACAATTCCTTCAGGGTCTCTGATGCAACCTGGAATGACCCTATCTACAATGACAGCTGGATGTGGCATAAGGCTGGACACTTGGGACTGAGAGGATTGGTGAGATTGGGTGAGCAAATGCAGACCCTTTAAAGCAATAATGCATGGCACCCATTCCATGGGTCCCAGCTCTCCAGGTGGAAGGGAATATTACTACAGCTATAACGTGTACGGGAAACCTAGAGAATGGACACACTGTGAATACGAAAGGTTTCTAAAACTCAAAGAAGAGCCCCTCTCCTGGTGCTCCGGTTTGACTTTCCAACTGCTTTCCTATCAATCTCCCAACTTGGAGAGACAGCCCCTTTAAGCTCCTGGTTCGCACAGGTTGCCAATTTGGCAGAGGATGAAAGGGAAGAGGGAGAACCAATGAGAGAGTAGCTGTTAGGCATTTGGATGGGCACATGTCACTCTAATTTCCCGGCAGGAAGAAGAATGAACCAAAGTCTCAGCCACCCACCGGGAACCAGTAGAGGTCCTGAACCAAAAGTTTGGACTTGCGTTCAGCTCACAAAAAACGAGTTGAAAAATGGAGCTCAGGGGCACAGCAATTCACAAACTGGCAGAGTAATCAAGGCCAACTATCGTCCAAAAATCTGTTGAGGGAAGGCAACGAGGCGGACTTGAAAGCGAGGCAGAATAGCAGGAAACAGATTTCAAGAGGTACGTTGGAATCGCCTGTAAAGCACAGGAAGAGGGGCACAACTTCGACAATGATGCACTTGGCCAAAAAGGGCGTATGCGTTTTCTCCTGAATATATTCAGGAGAAAACGCATACGCCCTTTTTGGCCAAGCAAGCAAGAGGGCAATGCAAATCTGCACTACAAAGAAGTATCACTTCCCACCGTTCAAAAGGGACATCCACAAAATGTGTAAAAACCAGAAAGGCAAGACAGGCCCTGGAGAACAGGGAGCCTTGTTATGCTGATGGGCGGGATGTAAGTTGCCAACTGCCTCACTGGAGGAGTGCATTGTGTTCCCTAAAACAAGTAAACAACAGAGCTACAGAGCCAAGGGCACGTCCAGTCTAGGGAATATACCTTGGGAAAACTGAAAATCCATAAGACAGAGCCACCCCCAAATTGAGGGCTGCACTGCTTACAGGAACCTCAACCTGGGTACACCTGAAATATCCCAGGAAATATAAAAATGGTTCCAAACATTGTGGAACTTACGTACGATGGAATATCCCTCAGCCACGAAATCAATGTCATAAGACCAGTAGCAGCAAAATGAGTGGATTCAGGTACGATGATTCTAAGTGAAATAAGTCACACAGGAAAAGAAACTTATCATAAGATATCACTTAGGAAGATCCTGTAAACATGGCTACACATGAACTGAGTTAGGCAAGAGAACAGAGTCTCACATTTAGAAAACACTCTTATGCCTGCTTAAGGGGGAAGGAGAGGTGGGGTGATGCATCAAACCAGACTTTGATATAAGCACAGGTACCGTTCCAAAAACCAACTATGGAATAGACAAGACCTACACCTTCCTCAGTGAAAGGGACTCAAAACCCCATATTTCCCGCAGAGGAATAGATCTGACTAGTAAGAATCTTAAAACCTATGTATTGATATGTCTCCATAAGGGAATCAAGTGTTTCTAGACTGGCATAAACATGGCCGCGAGAATCAGCTCAAACCCACTCTAGAAAGGAATTTCAAAAACAGAACAAAGAAACAGAGAACTTCTTTACAATTCCTTCAGGGTCTCTGATGCAACCTGGAATGACCCTATCTACAATGACAGCTGGATGTGGCATAAGGCTGGACACTTGGGACTGAGAGGATTGGTGAGATTGGGTGAGCAAATGCAGACCCTTTAAAGCAATAATGCATGGCACCCATTCCATGGGTCCCAGCTCTCCAGGTGGAAGGGAATATTACTACAGCTATAACGTGTACGGGAAACCTAGAGAATGGACACACTGTGAATACGAAAGGTTTCTAAAACTCAACGAAGAGCCCCTCTCCTGGTGCTCCGGTTTGACTTTCCAACTGCTTTCCTATCAATCTCCCAACTTGGAGAGACAGCCCCTTTAAGCTCCTGGTTCGCACAGGTTGCCAATTTGGCAGAGGATGAAAGGGAAGAGGGAGAACCAATGAGAGAGTAGCTGTTAGGCATTTGGATGGGCACATGTCACTCTACTTTCCCGGCAGGAAGAAGAATGAACCAAAGTCTCAGCCACCCACCGGGAACCAGTATAGGTCCTGAACCAAAAGTTTGGACTTGCGTTCAGCTCACAAAAAACGAGTTGAAAAATGGAGCTCAGGGGCACAGCAATTCACAAACTGGCAGAGTAATCAAGGCCAACTATCGTCCAAAAATCTGTTGAGGGAAGGCAACGAGGCGGACTTGAAAGCGAGGCAGAATAGCAGGAAACAGATTTCAAGAGGTACGTTGGAATCGCCTGTAAAGCACAGGAAGAGGGGCACAACTTCGACAATGATGCACTTGGCCAAAAAGGGCGTATGCGTTTTCTCCTGAATATATTCAGGAGAAAACGCATACGCCCTTTTTGGCCAAGCAAGCAAGCGGGCAATGCAAATCTGCACTACAAAGAAGTATCACTTCCCACCGTTCAAAAGGGACATCCACAAAATGTGTAAAAACCAGAAAGGCAAGACAGGCCCTGGAGAACAGGGAGCCTTGTTATGCTGATGGGCGGGATGTAAGTTGCCAACTGCCTCACTGGAGGAGTGCATTGTGTTCCCTAAAACAAGTAAACAACAGAGCTCCAGAGCCAAGGGCACGTCCAGTCTAGGGAATATACCTTGGGAAAACTGAAAATCCATAAGACAGAGCCACCCCCAAATTGAGGGCTGCACTGCTTACAGGAACCTCAACCTGGGTACACCTGAAATATCCCAGGAAATATAAAAATGATTCCAAACATTGTGGAACTTACGTACGATGGAATATCCCTCAGCCACGAAATCAATGTCATAAGACCAGTAGCAGCAAAATGAGTGGATTCAGGTACGATGATTCTAAGTGAAATAAGTCACACAGGAAAAGAAACTTATCATAAGATATCACTTAGGAAGATCCTGTAAACATGGCTACACATGAACTGAGTTAGGCAAGAGAACAGAGTCTCACATTTAGAAAACACTCTTATGCCTGCTTAAGGGGGAAGGAGAGGTGGGGTGATGCATCAAACCAGACTTTGATATAAGCACAGGTACCGTTCCAAAAACCAACTATGGAATAGACAAGACCTACACCTTCCTCAGTGAAAGGGACTCAAAACCCCATATTTCCCGCAGAGGAATAGATCTGGCTAGTAAGAATCTTAAAACCTATGTATTGATATGTCTCCATAAGGGAATCAAGTGTTTCTAGACTGGCATAAACATGGCCGCGAGAATCAGCTCAAACCCACTCTAAAAAGGAATTTCAAAAACAGAACAAAGAAACAGAGAAATTCTTTACAATTCCTTCAGGGTCTCTGATGCAACATGGAATGACCCTATCTACAATGACAGCTGGATGTGGCATAAGGCTGGACACTTGGGACTGAGAGGATTGGTGAGATTGGGTGAGCAAATGCAGACCCTTTAAAGCAATAATGCATGGCACCCATTCCATGGGTCCCAGCTCTCCAGGTGGAAGGGAATATTACTACAGCTATAACGTGTACGGGAAACCTAGAGAATGGACACACTGTGAATACGAAAGGTTTCTAAAACTCAACGAAGAGCCCCTCTCCTGGTGCTCCGGTTTGACTTTCCAACTGCTTTCCTATCAATCTCCCAACTTGGAGAGACAGCCCCTTTAAGCTCCTGGTTCGCACAGGTTGCCAATTTGGCAGAGGATGAAAGGGAAGAGGGAGAACCAATGAGAGAGTAGCTGTTAGGCATTTGGATGGGCACATGTCACTCTAATTTCCCGGCAGGAAGAAGAATGAACCAAAGTCTCAGCCACCCACCGGGAACCAGTATAGGTCCTGAACCAAAAGTTTGGAGTTGCGTTCAGCTCACAAAAAACGAGTTGAAAAATGGAGCTCAGGGGCACAGCAATTCACAAACTGGCAGAGTAATCAAGGCCAACTATCGTCCAAAAATCTGTTGAGGGAAGGCAACGAGGCGGACTTGAAAGCGAGGCAGAATAGCAGGAAACAGATTTCAAGAGGTACGTTGGAATCGCCTGTGAAGCACAGGAAGAGGGGCACAACTTCGACAATGATGCACTTGGCCAAAAAGGGCATATGCGTTTTCTCCTGAATATATTCAGGAGAAAACGCATACGCCCTTTTTGGCCAAGCAAGCAAGCGGGCAATGCAAATCTGCACTACAAAGAAGTATCACTTCCCACCGGTTAAAAGGGACATCCACAAAATGTGTAAAAAACCAGAAAGGCAAGACAGGCCCTGGAGAACAGGGAGCCCTGTTATGCTGATGGGCGGGATGTAAGTTGCCAACTGCCTCACTGGAGGAGTGCATTGTGTTCCCTAAAACAAGTAAACAACAGAGCTACAGAGCCAAGGGCACTTCCAGTCTAGGGAATATACCTTGGGAAAACTGAAAATCCATAAGACAGAGCCACCACCAAATTGAGGGCTGCACTGCTTACAAGAACCTCAACTTGGGTACACCTGAAATATCCCAGGCAATATAAAAATGGTTCCAAACATTGTGGAACTTACGTACGATGGAATATCCCTCAGCCACGAAATCAATGTCATAAGACCAGTAGCAGCAAAATGAGTGGATTCAGGTACGATGATTCTAAGTGAAGGAAGTCACACAGGAAAAGAAACTTATCATAAGATATCACTTAGGAAGATCCTGTAAACATGGCTACACATGAACTGAGTTAGGCAAGAGAACAGAGTCTCACATTTAGAAAACACTCTTATGCCTGCTTAAGGGGGAAGGAGAGGTGGGGTGATGCATCAAACCCGAGTTTGATATAAGCACAGGTACCGTTCCAAAAACCAACTATGGAATAGACAAGACCTACACCTTCCTCAGTGAAAGGGACTCAAAACCCCATATTTCCCGCAGAGGAATAGATCTGACTAGTAAGAATCTTAAAACCTATGTATTGATATGTCTCCGTAAGGGAATCAAGTGTGTCTAGACTGCCATAAACATGGCAGCGAGAATCAGCTCAAACCCACTCTAAAAAGGAATTTCAAAAACAGAACAAAGAAACAGGGAAATTCTTTACAATTCCTTCAGGGTCTCTGATGCAACCTGGAATGACCCTATCTACAATGACAGCTGGATGTGGCATAAGGCTGGACACTTGCGACTGAGAGGATTGGTGAGATTGGGTGAGCAAATGCAGACCCTTTAAAGCAATAATGCATGGCACCCATTCCATGGGTCCCAGCTCTCCAGGTTGAAGGGAAATTTACTACAGCTATAACGTGGACGGGAAACCTAGAGAATGGACACACTGTGAATACGACAGGTTTCTAAAACTCAACGAAGAGCCCCTCTCCTGGTGCTCCGGTTTGACTTCCCAACTGCTTTCCTATCAATCTCCCAACTTGGAGAGACAGCCCCTTTAAGCTCCTGGTTCGCACAGGTTGCCAATTTGGCAGAGGATGAAAGGGAAGAGGGAGAACCAATGAGAGAGTAGCTGCTAGGCATTTGGATGGGCACATGTCACTCTAATTTCCCGGCAGGAAGAAGAATTAACCAAAGTCTCAGCCACCCACCGGGAACCAGTATACGTCCTGAACCAAAAGTTTGGACTTGTGTTCAGCTCACAAGAAACGAGTTGAAAAATGGAGCTCAGGGGCACAGCAATTCACAAACTGGCAGAGTAATCAAGGCCAACTATCGTCCAAAAATCTGTTGAGGGAAGGCAACGAGGCGGACTTGAAAGCGAGGCAGAATAGCAGGAAACAGATTTCAAGAGGTACGTTGGAATCGCCTGTAAAGCACAGGAAGAGGGGCACAACTTCGACAATGATGCACTTGGCCAAAAAGGGCGTATGCGTTTTCTCCTGAATATATTCAGGAGAAAACGCATACGCCCTTTTTGGCCAAGCAAGCAAGCGGGCAATGCAAATCTGCACTACAAAGAAGTATCACTTCCCACCGGTCAAAAGGGACATCCACAAAATGTGTAAAAACCAGAAAGGCAAGACAGGCCCTGGAGAACAGGGTGCCTTGTTATGCTGATGGGCGGGATGTAAGTTGCCAACTGCCTCACTGGAGGAGTGCATTGTGTTCCCTAAAACAAGTAAACAACAGAGCTACAGAGCCAAGGGCACTTCCAGTCTAGGGAATATACCTTGGGAAAACTGAAAATCCATAAGACAGAGCCACCCCCAAATTGAGGGCTGCACTGCTTACAGGAACCTCAACCTGGGTACACCTGAAATATCCCAGGAAATATAAAAATGGTTCCAAACATTGTGGAACTTACGTACGATGGAATATCCCTCAGCCATGAAATCAATGTCATAAGACCAGTAGCAGCAAAATGAGTGGATTCAGGTACGATGATTCTAAGTGAAAGAAGTCACACAGGAAAAGAAACTTATCATAAGATATCACTTAGGAAGATCCTGTAAACATGGCTACACATGAACTGAGTTAGGCAAGAGAACAGAGTCTCACATTTAGAAAACACTCTTATGCCTGCTTAAGGGGGAAGGAGAGGTGGGGTGATGCATCAAACCAGACTTTGATATAAGCACAGGTACCGTTCCAAAAACCAACTATGGAATAGACAAGACCTACACCTTCCTCAGTGAAAGGGACTCAAAACCCCATATTTCCCGCAGAGGAATCGATCTGACTAGTAAGAATCTTAAAACCTATGTACTGATATGTCTCCGTAAGGGAATCAAGTGTGTCTAGACTGGCATAAACATGGCAGCGAGAATCAGCTCAAATCCACTCTAAAAAGGAATTTCAAAAACAGAACAAAGAAACAGGGAAATTCTTTACAATTCCTTCAGGGTCTCTGATGCAACCTGGAATGACCCTATCTACAATGACAGCTGGATGTGGCATAAGGCTGGACACTTGGGACTGAGAGGATTGGTGAGATTGGGTGAGCAAATGCAGACCCTTTAAAGCAATAATGCATGGCACCCATTCCATGGGTCCCAGCTCTCCAGGTGGAAGGGAATATTACTACAGCTATAACGTGTACGGGAAACCTAGAGAATGGACACACTGTGATAACGAAAGGTTTCTAAAACTCAACGAAGAGCCCCTCTCCTGGTGCTCCGGTTTGACTTTCCAACTGCTTTCCTATCAATCTCCCAACTTGGAGAGACAGCCCCTTTAAGCTCCTGGTTCGCACAGGTTGCCAATTTGGCAGAGGATGAAAGGGAAGAGGGAGAACCAATGAGAGAGTAGCTGCTAGGCATTTGGATGGGCACATGTCACTCTAATTTCCCGGCAGGAAGAAGAATGAACCAAAGTCTCAGCCACCCACCGGGAACCAGTAGAGGTCCTGAACCAAAAGTTTGGACTTGCGTTCAGCTCACAAAAAACGAGTTGAAAAATGGAGCTCAGGGGCACAGCAATTCACAAACTGGCAGAGTAATCAAGGCCAACTATCGTCCAAAAATCTGTTGAGGGAAGGCAACGAGGCGGACTTGAAAGCGAGGCAGAATAGCAGGAAACAGATTTCAAGAGGTACGTTGGAATGGCCTGTAAAGCACAGGAAGAGGGGCACAACTTCGACAATGATGCACTTGGCCAAAAAGGGCGTATGCGTTTTCTCCTGAATATATTCAAGAGAAAACGCATACGCCCTTTTTGGCCAAGCAAGCAAGCGGGCAATGCAAATCTGCACTACAAAGAAGTATCACTTCCCACCGGTCAAAAGGGACATCCACAAAATGTGTAAAAAACCAGAAAGGCAAGACAGGCCCTGGAGAACAGGGAGCCCTGTTATGCTGATGGGCGGGATGTAAGTTGCCAACTGCCTCACTGGAGGAGTGCATAGTGTTCCCTAAAACAAGTAAACAACAGAGCTACAGAGCCAAGGGCACTTCCAGTCTAGGGAATATACCTTGGGAAAACTGAAAATCCATAAGACAGAGCCACCCCCAAATTGAGGGCTGCACTGCTTACAAGAACCTCAACCTGGGTACACCTGAAATATCCCAGGAAATATAAAAATGGTTCCAAACATTGTGGAACTTACGTACGATGGAATATCCCTCAGCCATGAAATCAATGTCATAAGACCAGTAGCAGCAAAATGAGTGGATTCAGGTACGATGATTCTAAGTGAAAGAAGTCACACAGGAAAAGAAACTTATCATAAGATATCACTTAGGAAGATCCTGCAAACATGGCTACACATGAACTGAGTTAGGCAAGAGAACAGAGTCTCACATTTAGAAAACACTCTTATGCCTGCTTAAGGGGGAAGGAGAGGTGGGGTGATGCATCAAACCCGAGTTTGATATAAGCACAGGTACCGTTCCAAAAACCAACTATGGAATAGACAAGACCTACACCTTCCTCAGTGAAAGGGACTCAAAACACCATATTTCCCGCAGAGGAATAGATCTGACTAGTAAGAATCTTAAAACCTATGTACTGATATGTCTCTGTAAGGGAATCAAGTGTGTCTAGACTGGCATAAACAGGGCAGCGAGAATCAGCTCAAACCCACTCTAAAAAGGAATTTCAAAAACAGAACAAAGAAACAGGGAAATTCTTTACAATTCCTTCAGGGTCTCTGATGCAACCTGGAATGACCCTATCTACAATGACAGCTGGATGTGGCATAAGGCTGGACACTTGGGACTGAGAGGATTGGTGAGATTGGGTGAGCAAATGCAGACCCTTTAAAGCAATAATGCATGGCACCCATTCCATGGGTCCCAGCTCTCCAGGTGGAAGGGAATATTACTACAGCTATAACGTGTACGGGAAACCTAGAGAATGGACACACTGTGAATACGAAAGGTTTCTAAAACTCAAAGAAGAGCCCCTCTCCTGGTGCTCCGGTTTGACTTTCCAACTGCTTTCCTATCAATCTCCCAACTTGGAGAGACAGCCCCTTTAAGCTCCTGGTTCGCACAGGTTGCCAATTTGGCAGAGGATGAAAGGGAAGAGGGAGAACCAATGAGAGAGTAGCTGCTAGGCATTTGGATGGGCACATGTCACTCTAATTTCCCGGCAGGAAGAAGAATGAACCAAAGTCTCAGCCACCCACCGGGAACCAGTAGAGGTCCTGAACCAAAAGTTTGGACTTGCGTTCAGCTCACAAAAAACGAGTTGAAAAATGGAGCTCAGGGGCACAGCAATTCACAAACTGGCAGAGTAATCAAGGCCAACTATCGTCCAAAAATCTGTTGAGGGAAGGCAACGAGGCGGACTTGAAAGCGAGGCAGAATAGCAGGAAACAGATTTCAAGAGGTACGTTGGAATGGCCTGTAAAGCACAGGAAGAGGGGCACAACTTCGACAATGATGCACTTGGCCAAAAAGGGCGTATGCGTTTTCTCCTGAATATATTCAAGAGAAAACGCATACGCCCTTTTTGGCCAAGCAAGCAAGCGGGCAATGCAAATCTGCACTACAAAGAAGTATCACTTCCCACCGGTCAAAAGGGACATCCACAAAATGTGTAAAAAACCAGAAAGGCAAGACAGGCCCTGGAGAACAGGGAGCCCTGTTATGCTGATGGGCGGGATGTAAGTTGCCAACTGCCTCACTGGAGGAGTGCATAGTGTTCCCTAAAACAAGTAAACAACAGAGCTACAGAGCCAAGGGCACTTCCAGTCTAGGGAATATACCTTGGGAAAACTGAAAATCCATAAGACAGAGCCACCCCCAAATTGAGGGCTGCACTGCTTACAAGAACCTCAACCTGGGTACACCTGAAATATCCCAGGCAATATAAAAATGGTTCCAAACATTGTGGAACTTACGTACGATGGAATATCCCTCAGCCACGAAATCAATGTCATAAGACCAGTAGCAGCAAAATGAGTGGATTCAGGTACGATGATTCTAAGTGAAAGAAGTCACACAGGAAAAGAAACTTATCATAAGATATCACTTAGGAAGATCCTGCAAACATGGCTACACATGAACTGAGTTAGGCAAGAGAACAGAGTCTCACATTTAGAAAACACTCTTATGCCTGCTTAAGGGGGAAGGAGAGGTGGGGTGATGCATCAAACCCGAGTTTGATATAAGCACAGGTACCGTTCCAAAAACCAACTATGGAATAGACAAGACCTACACCTTCCTCAGTGAAAGGGACTCAAAACCCCATATTTCCCGCAGAGGAATAGATCTGACTAGTAAGAATCTTAAAACCTATGTACTGATATGTCTCTGTAAGGGAATCAAGTGTGTCTAGACTGGCATAAACAGGGCAGCGAGAATCAGCTCAAACCCACTCTAAAAAGGAATTTCAAAAACAGAACAAAGAAACAGGGAAATTCTTTACAATTCCTTCAGGGTCTCTGATGCAACCTGGAATGACCCTATCTACAATGACAGCTGGATGTGGCATAAGGCTGGACACTTGGGACTGAGAGGATTGGTGAGATTGGGTGAGCAAATGCAGACCCTTTAAAGCAATAATGCATGGCACCCATTCCATGGGTCCCAGCTCTCCAGGTGGAAGGGAATATTACTACAGCTATAACGTGTACGGGAAACCTAGAGAATGGACACACTGTGAATACGAAAGGTTTCTAAAACTCAACGAAGAGCCCCTCTCCTGGTGCTCCGGTTTGACTTTCCAACTGCTTTCCTATCAATCTCCCAACTTGGAGAGACAGCCCCTTTAAGCTCCTGGTTCGCACAGGTTGCCAATTTGGCAGAGGATGAAAGGGAAGAGGGAGAACCAATGAGAGAGTAGCTGTTAGGCATTTGGATGGGCACATGTCACTCTAATTTCCCAGCAGGAAGAAGAATGAACCAAAGTCTCAGCCACCCACCGGGAACCAGTAGAGGTCCTGAACCAAAAGTTTGGACTTGCGTTCAGCTCACAAAAAACGAGTTGAAAAATGGAGCTCAGGGGCACAGCAATTCACAAACTGGCAGAGTAATCAAGGCCAACTATCGTCCAAAAATCTGTTGAGGGAAGGCAACGAGGCGGACTTGAAAGCGAGGCAGAATAGCAGGAAACAGATTTCAAGAGGTACGTTGGAATCGCCTGTAAAGCACAGGAAGAGGGGCACAACTTCGACAATGATGCACTTGGCCAAAAAGGGCGTATGCGTTTTCTCCTGAATATATTCAGGAGAAAACGCATACGCCCTTTTTGGCCAAGCAAGCAAGCGGGCAATGCAAATCTGCACTACAAAGAAGTATCACTTCCCACCGGTCAAAAGGGACATCCACAAAATGTGTAAAAACCAGAAAGGCAAGACAGGCCCTGGAGAACAGGGAGCCTTGTTATGCTGATGGGCGGGATGTAAGTTGCCAACTGCCTCACTGGAGGAGTGCATTGTGTCCCCTAAAACAAGTAAACAACAGAGCTACAGAGCCAAGGGCACTTCCAGTCTAGGGAATATACCTTGGGAAAACTGAAAATCCATAAGACACAGCCACCCCCAAATTGAGGGCTGCACTGCTTACAGGAACCTCAACCTGGGTACACCTGAAATATCCCAGGAAATATAAAAATGGTTCCAAACATTGTGGAACTTACGTACGATGGAATATCCCTCAGCGACGGAATCAATGTCATAAGAAAAGTAGCAGCAAAATGAGTGGATTCAGGTACGATGATTCTAAGTGAAAGAGGTCACACAGGAAAAGAAACTTATCATAAGATATCACTTAGGAAGATCCTGTAAACATGGCTACACATGAACTGAGTTAGGCAAGAGAACAGAGTCTCACATTTAGAAAACACTCTTATGCCTGCTTAAGGGGGAAGGAGAGGTGGGGTGATGCATCAAACCCGAGTTTGATATAAGCACAGGTACCGTTCCAAAAAACAACTATGGAATAGACAAGACCTACACCTTCCTCAGTGAAAGGGACTCAAAACCCCATATTTCCCGCAGAGGAATAGATCTGACTAGTAAGAATCTTAAAACCTATGTATTGATATGTCTGCGTAAGGGAATCAAGTGTGTCTAGACTGGCATAAACATGGCAGCGAGAATCAGCTGAAACCCACTCTAAAAAGGAATTTCAAAAACAGAACAAAGAAACAGGGAAATTCTTTACAATTCCTTCAGGGTCTCTGATGCAACCTGGAATGACCCTATCTACAATGACAGCTGGATGTGGCATAAGGCTGGACACTTGGGACTGAGAGGATTGGTGAGATTGGGTGAGCAAATGCAGACCCTTTAAAGCAATAATGCATGGCACCCATTCCATGGGTCCCAGCTCTCCAGGTGGAAGGGAATATTACTACAGCTATAACGTGTACGGGAAACCTAGAGAATGGACACACTGTGAATACGAAAGGTTTCTAAAACTCAACGAAGAGCCTCTCTCCTGGTGCTCCGGTTTGACTTTCCAACTGCATTCCTATCAATCTCCCAACTTGGAGAGACAGCCCCTTTAAGCTCCTGGTTCGCACAGGTTGCCAATTTGGCAGAGGATGAAAGGGAAGAGGGAGAACCAATGAGAGAGTAGCTGTTAGGCATTTGGATGTGCACATGTCACTCTAATTTCCCGGCAGGAAGAAGAATGAACCAAAGTCTCAGCCACCCACCGGGAACCAGTAGAGGTCCTGAACCAAAAGTTTGGACTTGCGTTCAGCTCACAAAAACCGAGTTGAAAAATGGAGCTCAGGGGCACAGCAATTCACAAACTGGCAGAGTAATCAAGGCCAACTATCGTCCAAAAATCTGTTGAGGGAAGGCAACGAGGCGGACTTGAAAGCGAGGCAGAATAGCAGGAAACAGATTTCAAGAGGTACGTTGGAATCACCTGTAAAGCACAGGAAGAGGGGCACAACTTCGACAATGATGCACTTGGCCAAAAAGGGCGTATGCGTTTTCTCCTGAATATATTCAGGAGAAAACGCATACGCCCTTTTTGGCCAAGCAAGCAAGCGGGCAATGCAAATCTGCACTACAAAGAAGTATCACTTCCCACCGGTCAAAAGGGACATCCACAAAATGTGTAAAAACCAGAAAGGCAAGACAGGCCCTGGAGAACAGGGAGCCTTGTTATGCTGATGGGCGGGATGTAAGTTGCCAACTGCCTCAATGGAGGAGTGCATTGTGTCCCCTAAAACAAGTAAACAACAGAGCTACAGAGCCAAGGGCACTTCCAGTCTAGGGAATATACCTTGGGAAAACTGAAAATCCATAAGACAGAGCCACCCCCAAATTGAGGGCTGCACTGCTTACAGGAACCTCATCCTGGGTACACCTGAAATATCCCAGGAAATATAAAAATGGTTCCAAACATTATGGAACTTACGTACGATGGAATATCCCTCAGCCACGAAATCAATGTCATAAGACCAGTAGCAGCAAAATGAGTGGATTCAGGTACGATGATTCTAAGTGAAAGAGGTCACACAGGAAAAGAAACTTATCATAAGATATCACTTAGGAAGATCCTGTAAACATGGCTACACATGAACTGAGTTAGGCAAGAGAACAGAGTCTCACATTTAGAAAACACTCTTATGCCTGCTTAAGGGGGAAGGAGAGGTGGGGTGATGCATCAAACCCGAGTTTGATATAAGCACAGGTACCGTTCCAAAAACCAACTATGGAATAGACAAGACCTACACCTTCCTCAGTGAAAGGGACTCAAAACCCCATATTTCCCGCAGAGGAATCGATCTGACTAGTAAGAATCTTGAAACCTATGTATTGATATGTCTGCGTAAGGGAATCAAGTGTGTCTAGACTGGCATAAATATGGCAGCGAGAATAAGCTCAAACCCACTCTAAAAAGGAATTTCAAAAACAGAACAAAGAAACAGGGAAATTCTTTACAATTCCTTCAGGGTCTCTGATGCAACCTGGAATGACCCTATCTACAATGACAGCTGGATGTGGCATAAGGCTGGACACTTGCGACTGAGAGGATTGGTGAGATTGGGTGAGCAAATGCAGACCCTTTAAAGCAATAATGCATGGCACCCATTCCATGGGTCCCAGCTCTCCAGGTTGAAGGGAAATTTACTACAGCTATAACGTGGACGGGAAACCTAGAGAATGGACACACTGTGAATACGACAGGTTTCTAAAACTCAACGAAGAGCCCCTCTCCTGGTGCTCCGGTTTGACTTCCCAACTGCTTTCCTATCAATCTCCCAACTTGGAGAGACAGCCCCTTTAAGCTCCTGGTTCGCACAGGTTGCCAATTTGGCAGAGGATGAAAGGGAAGAGGGAGAACCAATGAGAGAGTAGCTGCTAGGCATTTGGATGGGCACATGTCACTCTAATTTCCCGGCAGGAAGAAGAATTCACCAAAGTCTCAGCCACCCACCGGGAACCAGTATACGTCCTGAACCAAAAGTTTGGACTTGTGTTCAGCTCACAAAAAACGAGTTGAAAAATGGAGCTCAGGGGCACAGCAATTCACAAACTGGCAGAGTAATCAAGGCCAACTATCGTCCAAAAATCTGTTGAGGGAAGGCAACGAGGCGGACTTGAAAGCGAGGCAGAATAGCAGGAAACAGATTTCAAGAGGTACGTTGGAATCGCCTGTAAAGCACAGGAAGAGGGGCACAACTTCGACAATGATGCACTTGGCCAAAAAGGGCGTATGCGTTTTCTCCTGAATATATTCAGGAGAAAACGCATACGCCCTTTTTGGCCAAGCAAGCAAGCGGGCAATGCAAATCTGCACTACAAAGAAGTATCACTTCCCACCGGTCAAAAGGGACATCCACAAAATGTGTAAAAACCAGAAAGGCAAGACAGGCCCTGGAGAACAGGGTGCCTTGTTATGCTGATGGGCGGGATGTAAGTTGCCAACTGCCTCACTGGAGGAGTGCATTGTGTTCCCTAAAACAAGTAAACAACAGAGCTACAGAGCCAAGGGCACGTCCAGTCTAGGGAATATACCTTGGGAAAACTGAAAATCCATAAGACAGAGCCACCCCCAAATTGAGGGCTGCACTGCTTACAGGAACCTCAACCTGGGTACACCTGAAATATCCCAGGAAATATAAAAATGGTTCCAAACATTGTGGAACTTACGTACGATGGAATATCCCTCAGCCATGAAATCAATGTCATAAGACCAGTAGCAGCAAAATGAGTGGATTCAGGTACGATGATTCTAAGTGAAAGAAGTCACACAGGAAAAGAAACTTATCATAAGATATCACTTAGGAAGATCCTGTAAACATGGCTACACATGAACTGAGTTAGGCAAGAGAACAGAGTCTCACATTTAGAAAACACTCTTATGCCTGCTTAAGGGGGAAGGAGAGGTGGGGTGATGCATCAAACCAGACTTTGATATAAGCACAGGTACCGTTCCAAAAACCAACTATGGAATAGACAAGACCTACACCTTCCTCAGTGAAAGGGACTCAAAACCCCATATTTCCCGCAGAGGAATAGATCTGACTAGTAAGAATCTTAAAACCTATGTACTGATATGTCTCCGTAAGGGAATCAAGTGTGTCTAGACTGGCATAAACATGGCAGCGAGAATCAGCTCAAATCCACTCTAAAAAGGAATTTCAAAAACAGAACAAAGAAACAGGGAAATTCTTTACAATTCCTTCAGGGTCTCTGATGCAACCTGGAATGACCCTATCTACAATGACAGCTGGATGTGGCATAAGGCTGGACACTTGGGACTGAGAGGATTGGTGAGATTGGGTGAGCAAATGCAGACCCTTTAAAGCAATAATGCATGGCACCCATTCCATGGGTCCCAGCTCTCCAGGTGGAAGGGAATATTACTACAGCTATAACGTGTACGGGAAACCTAGAGAATGGACACAATGTGAATACGAAAGGTTTCTAAAACACAACGAAGAGCCCCTCTCCTGGTGCTCCGGTTTGACTTTCCAACTGCTTTC
Source organism: Mesoplodon mirus (assembly GCF_964341445.2). NCBI lineage: Eukaryota > Metazoa > Chordata > Mammalia > Artiodactyla > Ziphiidae > Mesoplodon > Mesoplodon mirus. The sequence goes on from NW_028295810.1 coordinate 3,834,348, forward strand.
CTATCAATCTCCCAACTTGGAGAGACAGCCCCTTTAAGCTCCTGGTTCGCACAGGTTGCCAATTTGGCAGAGGATGAAAGGGAAGAGGGAGAACCAATGAGAGAGTAGCTGTTAGGCATTTGGATGGGCACATGTCACTCTATTTTCCCGGCAGGAAGAAGAATGAACCAAAGTCTCAGCCACCCACCGGGAACCAGTAGAGGTCCTGAACCAAAAGTTTGGACTTGCGTTCAGCTCACAAAAAACGAGTTGAAAAATGGAGCTCAGGGGCACAGCAATTCACAAACTGGCAGAGTAATCAAGGCCAACTATCGTCCAAAAATCTGTTGAGGGAAGGCAACGAGGCGGACTTGAAAGCGAGGCAGAATAGCAGGAAACAGATTTCAAGAGGTACGTTGGAATCGCCTGTAAAGCACAGGAAGAGGGGCACAACTTCGACAATGATGCACTTGGCCAAAAAGGGCGTATGCGTTTTCTCCTGAATATATTCAGGAGAAAACGCATACGCCCTTTTTGGCCAAGCAAGCAAGCGGGCAATGCAAATCTGCACTACAAAGAAGTATCACTTCCCACCGGTCAAAAGGGACATCCACAAAATGTGTAAAAACCAGAAAGGCAAGACAGGCCCTGGAGAACAGGGAGCCTTGTTATGCTGATGGGCGGGATATAAGTTGCCAACTGCCTCACTGGAGGAGTGCATTGTGTTCCCTAAAACAAGTAAACAACAGAGCTACAGAGCCAAGGGCACTTCCAGTCTAGGGAATATACCTTGGGAAAACTGAAAATCCATAAGACAGAGCCACCCCCAAATTGAGGGCTGCACTGCTTACAAGAACTTCAACCTGGGTACACCTGAAATATCCCAGGAAATATAAAAATGGTTCCAAACATTGTGGAACTTACGTACGATGGAATATCCCTCAGCCACGAAATCAATGTCATAAGACCAGTAGCAGCAAAATGAGTGGATTCAGGTACGATGATTCTAAGTGAAAGAAGTCACACAGGAAAAGAAACTTATCATAAGATATCACTTAGGAAGATCCTGTAAACATGGCTACACATGAACTGAGTTAGGCAAGAGAACAGAGTCTCACATTTAGAAAACACTCTTATGCCTGCTTAAGGGGGAAGGAGAGGTGGGGTGATGCATCAAACCCGAGTTTGATATAAGCACAGGTACCGTTCCAAAAACAAACTATGGAATAGACAAGACCTACACCTTCCTCAGTGAAAGGGACTCAAAACCCCATATTTCCCGCAGAGGAATAGATCTGACTAGTAAGAATCTTAAAACCTATGTATTGATATGTCTCCGTAAGGGAATCAAGTGTGTCTAGACTGCCATAAACATGGCAGCGAGAATCAGCTCAAACCCACTCTAAAAAGGAATTTCAAAAACAGAACAAAGAAACAGGGAAATTCTTTACAATTCCTTCAGGGTCTCTGATGCAACCTGGAATGACCCTATCTACAATGACAGCTGGATGTGGCATAAGGCTGGACACTTGCGACTGAGAGGATTGGTGAGATTGGGTGAGCAAATGCAGACCCTTTAAAGCAATAATGCATGGCACCCATTCCATGGGTCCCAGCTCTCCAGGTTGAAGGGAATATTACTACAGCTATAACGTGGACGGGAAACCTAGAGAATGGACACACTGTGAATACGACAGGTTTCTAAAACTCAACGAAGAGCCCCTCTCCTGGTGCTCCGGTTTGACTTCCCAACTGCTTTCCTAGTAATCTCCCAACTTGGAGAGACAGCCCCTTTAAGCTCCTGGTTCGCACAGGTTGCCAATTTGGCAGAGGATGAAAGGGAAGAGGGAGAACCAATGAGAGAGTAGCTGCTAGGCATTTGGATGGCACATGTCACTCTAATTTCCCGGCAGGAAGAAGAATTAACCAAAGTCTCAGCCACCCACCGGGAACCAGTATACGTCCTGAACCAAAAGTTTGGACTTGTGTTCAGCTCACAAGAAACGAGTTGAAAAATGGAGCTCAGGGGCACAGCAATTCACAAACTGGCAGAGTAATCAAGGCCAACTATCGTCCAAAAATCTGTTGAGGGAAGGCAACGAGGCGGACTTGAAAGCGAGGCAGAATAGCAGGAAACAGATTTCAAGAGGTACGTTGGAATCGCCTGTAAAGCACAGGAAGAGGGGCACAACTTCGACAATGATGCACTTGGCCAAAAAGGGCGTATGCGTTTTCTCCTGAATATATTCAGGAGAAAACGCATACGCCCTTTTTGGCCAAGCAAGCAAGCGGGCAATGCAAATCTGCACTACAAAGAAGTATCACTTCCCACCGGTCAAAAGGGACATCCACAAAATGTGTAAAAACCAGAAAGGCAAGACAGGCCCTGGAGAACAGGGAGCCTTGTTATGCTGATGGGCGGGATGTAAGTTGCCAACTGCCTCACTGGAGGAGTGCATTGTGTTCCCTAAAACAAGTAAACAACAGAGCTACAGAGCCAAGGGCACTTCCAGTCTAGGGAATATACCTCGGGAAAACTGAAAATCCATAAGACAGAGCCACCCCCAAATTGAGGGCTGCACTGCTTACAGGAACCTCATCCTGGGTACACCTGAAATATCCCAGGAAATATAAAAATGGTTCCAAACATTGTGGAACTTACGTACGATGGAATATCCCTCAGCCACGAAATCAATGTCATAAGACCAGTAGCAGCAAAATGAGTGGATTCAGGTACGATGATTCTAAGTGAAAGAAGTCACACAGGAAAAGAAACTTATCATAAGATATCACTTAGGAAGATCCTGTAAACATGGCTACACATGAACTGAGTTAGGCAAGAGAACAGAGTCTCACATTTAGAAAACACTCTTATGCCTGCTTAAGGGGGAAGGAGAGGTGGGGTGATGCATCAAACCCGAGTTTGATATAAGCACAGGTACCGTTCCAAAAACCAACTATGGAATAGACAAGACCTACACCTTCCTCAGTGAAAGGGACTCAAAACCCCATATTTCCCGCAGAGGAATCGATCTGACTAGTAAGAATCTTAAAACCTATGTATTGATATGTCGGCGTAAGGGAATCAAGTGTGTCTAGACTGGCATAAACATGGCAGCGAGAATCAGCTCAAACCCACTCTAAAAAGGAATTTCAAAAACAGAACAAAGAAACAGGGAAATTCTTTACAATTCCTTCAGGGTCTCGGATGCAACCTGGAATGACCCTATCTACAATGACAGCTGGATGTGGCATAAGGCTGGACACTTGGGACTGAGAGGATTGGTGAGATTTGGTGAGCAAATGCAGACCCTTTAAAGCAATAATGCATGGCATCCATTCCATGGGTCCCAGCTCTCCAGGTGGAAGGGAATATTACTACAGCTATAACGTGTACGGGAAACCTAGAGAATGGACACACTGTGATAACGAAAGGTTTCTAAAACTCAACGAAGAGCCCCTCTCCTGGTGCTCCGGTTTGACTTTCCAACTGCTTTCCTATCAATCTCCCAACTTGGAGAGACAGCCCCTTTAAGCTCCTGGTTCGCACAGGTTGCCAATTTGGCAGAGGATGAAAGGGAAGAGGGAGAACCAATGAGAGAGTAGCTGCTAGGCATTTGGATGGGCACATGTCACTCTATTTTCCCGGCAGGAAGAAGAATGAACCAAAGTCTCAGCCACCCACCGGGAACCAGTAGAGGTCCTGAACCAAAAGTTTGGACTTGCGTTCAGCTCACAAAAAACGAGTTGAAAAATGGAGCTCAGGGGCACAGCAATTCACAAACTGGCAGAGTAATCAAGGCCAACTATCGTCCAAAAATCTGTTGAGGGAAGGCAACGAGGCGGACTTGAAAGCGAGGCAGAATAGCAGGAAACAGATTTCAAGAGGTACGTTGGAATGGCCTGTAAAGCACAGGAAGAGGGGCACAACTTCGACAATGATGCACTTGGCCAAAAAGGGCGTATGCGTTTTCTCCTGAATATATTCAAGAGAAAACGCATACGCCCTTTTTGGCCAAGCAAGCAAGCGGGCAATGCAAATCTGCACTACAAAGAAGTATCACTTCCCACCGGTCAAAAGGGACATCCACAAAATGTGTAAAAAACCAGAAAGGCAAGACAGGCCCTGGAGAACAGGGAGCCCTGTTATGCTGATGGGCGGGATGTAAGTTGCCAACTGCCTCACTGGAGGAGTGCATAGTGTTCCCTAAAACAAGTAAACAACAGAGCTACAGAGCCAAGGGCACTTCCAGTCTAGGGAATATACCTTGGGAAAACTGAAAATCCATAAGACAGAGCCACCCCCAAATTGAGGGCTGCACTGCTTACAAGAACCTCAACCTGGGTACACCTGAAATATCCCAGGCAATATAAAAATGGTTCCAAACATTGTGGAACTTACGTACGATGGAATATCCCTCAGCCACGAAATCAATGTCATAAGACCAGTAGCAGCAAAATGAGTGGATTCAGGTACGATGATTCTAAGTGAAAGAAGTCACACAGGAAAAGAAACTTATCATAAGATATCACTTAGGAAGATCCTGCAAACATGGCTACACATGAACTGAGTTAGGCAAGAGAACAGAGTCTCACATTTAGAAAACACTCTTATGCCTGCTTAAGGGGGAAGGAGAGGTGGGGTGATGCATCAAACCAGACTTTGATATAAGCACAGGTACCGTTCCAAAAACCAACTATGGAATAGACAAGACCTACACCTTCCTCAGTGAAAGGGACTCAAAACCCCATATTTCCCGCAGAGGAATAGATCTGACTAGTAAGAATCTTAAAACCTATGTACTGATATGTCTCCGTAAGGGAATCAAGTGTGTCTAGACTGGCATAAACATGGCAGCGAGAATCAGCTCAAATCCACTCTAAAAAGGAATTTCAAAAACAGAACAAAGAAACAGGGAAATTCTTTACAATTCCTTCAGGGTCTCTGATGCAACCTGGAATGACCCTATCTACAATGACAGCTGGATGTGGCATAAGGCTGGACACTTGGGACTGAGAGGATTGGTGAGATTGGGTGAGCAAATGCAGACCCTTTAAAGCAATAATGCATGGCACCCATTCCATGGGTCCCAGCTCTCCAGGTGGAAGGGAATATTACTACAGCTATAACGTGTACGGGAAACCTAGAGAATGGACACAATGTGAATACGAAAGGTTTCTAAAACACAACGAAGAGCCCCTCTCCTGGTGCTCCGGTTTGACTTTCCAACTGCTTTCCTATCAATCTCCCAACTTGGAGAGACAGCCCCTTTAAGCTCCTGGTTCGCACAGGTTGCCAATTTGGCAGAGGATGAAAGGGAAGAGGGAGAACCAATGAGAGAGTAGCTGTTAGGCATTTGGATGGGCACATGTCACTCTATTTTCCCGGCAGGAAGAAGAATGAACCAAAGTCTCAGCCACCCACCGGGAACCAGTAGAGGTCCTGAACCAAAAGTTTGGACTTGCGTTCAGCTCACAAAAAACGAGTTGAAAAATGGAGCTCAGGGGCACAGCAATTCACAAACTGGCAGAGTAATCAAGGCCAACTATCGTCCAAAAATCTGTTGAGGGAAGGCAACGAGGCGGACTTGAAAGCGAGGCAGAATAGCAGGAAACAGATTTCAAGAGGTACGTTGGAATCGCCTGTAAAGCACAGGAAGAGGGGCACAACTTCGACAATGATGCACTTGGCCAAAAAGGGCGTATGCGTTTTCTCCTGAATATATTCAGGAGAAAACGCATACGCCCTTTTTGGCCAAGCAAGCAAGCGGGCAATGCAAATCTGCACTACAAAGAAGTATCACTTCCCACCGGTCAAAAGGGACATCCACAAAATGTGTAAAAACCAGAAAGGCAAGACAGGCCCTGGAGAACAGGGAGCCTTGTTATGCTGATGGGCGGGATATAAGTTGCCAACTGCCTCACTGGAGGAGTGCATTGTGTTCCCTAAAACAAGTAAACAACAGAGCTACAGAGCCAAGGGCACTTCCAGTCTAGGGAATATACCTTGGGAAAACTGAAAATCCATAAGACAGAGCCACCCCCAAATTGAGGGCTGCACTGCTTACAAGAACTTCAACCTGGGTACACCTGAAATATCCCAGGAAATATAAAAATGGTTCCAAACATTGTGGAACTTACGTACGATGGAATATCCCTCAGCCACGAAATCAATGTCATAAGACCAGTAGCAGCAAAATGAGTGGATTCAGGTACGATGATTCTAAGTGAAAGAAGTCACACAGGAAAAGAAACTTATCATAAGATATCACTTAGGAAGATCCTGTAAACATGGCTACACATGAACTGAGTTAGGCAAGAGAACAGAGTCTCACATTTAGAAAACACTCTTATGCCTGCTTAAGGGGGAAGGAGAGGTGGGGTGATGCATCAAACCCGAGTTTGATATAAGCACAGGTACCGTTCCAAAAACAAACTATGGAATAGACAAGACCTACACCTTCCTCAGTGAAAGGGACTCAAAACCCCATATTTCCCGCAGAGGAATAGATCTGACTAGTAAGAATCTTAAAACCTATGTATTGATATGTCTCCGTAAGGGAATCAAGTGTGTCTAGACTGCCATAAACATGGCAGCGAGAATCAGCTCAAACCCACTCTAAAAAGGAATTTCAAAAACAGAACAAAGAAACAGGGAAATTCTTTACAATTCCTTCAGGGTCTCTGATGCAACCTGGAATGACCCTATCTACAATGACAGCTGGATGTGGCATAAGGCTGGACACTTGCGACTGAGAGGATTGGTGAGATTGGGTGAGCAAATGCAGACCCTTTAAAGCAATAATGCATGGCACCCATTCCATGGGTCCCAGCTCTCCAGGTTGAAGGGAATATTACTACAGCTATAACGTGGACGGGAAACCTAGAGAATGGACACACTGTGAATACGACAGGTTTCTAAAACTCAACGAAGAGCCCCTCTCCTGGTGCTCCGGTTTGACTTCCCAACTGCTTTCCTAGTAATCTCCCAACTTGGAGAGACAGCCCCTTTAAGCTCCTGGTTCGCACAGGTTGCCAATTTGGCAGAGGATGAAAGGGAAGAGGGAGAACCAATGAGAGAGTAGCTGCTAGGCATTTGGATGGCACATGTCACTCTAATTTCCCGGCAGGAAGAAGAATTAACCAAAGTCTCAGCCACCCACCGGGAACCAGTATACGTCCTGAACCAAAAGTTTGGACTTGTGTTCAGCTCACAAGAAACGAGTTGAAAAATGGAGCTCAGGGGCACAGCAATTCACAAACTGGCAGAGTAATCAAGGCCAACTATCGTCCAAAAATCTGTTGAGGGAAGGCAACGAGGCGGACTTGAAAGCGAGGCAGAATAGCAGGAAACAGATTTCAAGAGGTACGTTGGAATCGCCTGTAAAGCACAGGAAGAGGGGCACAACTTCGACAATGATGCACTTGGCCAAAAAGGGCGTATGCGTTTTCTCCTGAATATATTCAGGAGAAAACGCATACGCCCTTTTTGGCCAAGCAAGCAAGCGGGCAATGCAAATCTGCACTACAAAGAAGTATCACTTCCCACCGGTCAAAAGGGACATCCACAAAATGTGTAAAAACCAGAAAGGCAAGACAGGCCCTGGAGAACAGGGAGCCTTGTTATGCTGATGGGCGGGATGTAAGTTGCCAACTGCCTCACTGGAGGAGTGCATTGTGTTCCCTAAAACAAGTAAACAACAGAGCTACAGAGCCAAGGGCACTTCCAGTCTAGGGAATATACCTCGGGAAAACTGAAAATCCATAAGACAGAGCCACCCCCAAATTGAGGGCTGCACTGCTTACAGGAACCTCATCCTGGGTACACCTGAAATATCCCAGGAAATATAAAAATGGTTCCAAACATTGTGGAACTTACGTACGATGGAATATCCCTCAGCCACGAAATCAATGTCATAAGACCAGTAGCAGCAAAATGAGTGGATTCAGGTACGATGATTCTAAGTGAAAGAAGTCACACAGGAAAAGAAACTTATCATAAGATATCACTTAGGAAGATCCTGTAAACATGGCTACACATGAACTGAGTTAGGCAAGAGAACAGAGTCTCACATTTAGAAAACACTCTTATGCCTGCTTAAGGGGGAAGGAGAGGTGGGGTGATGCATCAAACCCGAGTTTGATATAAGCACAGGTACCGTTCCAAAAACCAACTATGGAATAGACAAGACCTACACCTTCCTCAGTGAAAGGGACTCAAAACCCCATATTTCCCGCAGAGGAATCGATCTGACTAGTAAGAATCTTAAAACCTATGTATTGATATGTCGGCGTAAGGGAATCAAGTGTGTCTAGACTGGCATAAACATGGCAGCGAGAATCAGCTCAAACCCACTCTAAAAAGGAATTTCAAAAACAGAACAAAGAAACAGGGAAATTCTTTACAATTCCTTCAGGGTCTCGGATGCAACCTGGAATGACCCTATCTACAATGACAGCTGGATGTGGCATAAGGCTGGACACTTGGGACTGAGAGGATTGGTGAGATTTGGTGAGCAAATGCAGACCCTTTAAAGCAATAATGCATGGCATCCATTCCATGGGTCCCAGCTCTCCAGGTGGAAGGGAATATTACTACAGCTATAACGTGTACGGGAAACCTAGAGAATGGACACACTGTGATAACGAAAGGTTTCTAAAACTCAACGAAGAGCCCCTCTCCTGGTGCTCCGGTTTGACTTTCCAACTGCTTTCCTATCAATCTCCCAACTTGGAGAGACAGCCCCTTTAAGCTCCTGGTTCGCACAGGTTGCCAATTTGGCAGAGGATGAAAGGGAAGAGGGAGAACCAATGAGAGAGTAGCTGCTAGGCATTTGGATGGGCACATGTCACTCTAATTTCCCGGCAGGAAGAAGAATGAACCAAAGTCTCAGCCACCCACCGGGAACCAGTAGAGGTCCTGAACCAAAAGTTTGGACTTGCGTTCAGCTCACAAAAAACGAGTTGAAAAATGGAGCTCAGGGGCACAGCAATTCACAAACTGGCAGAGTAATCAAGGCCAACTATCGTCCAAAAATCTGTTGAGGGAAGGCAACGAGGCGGACTTGAAAGCGAGGCAGAATAGCAGGAAACAGATTTCAAGAGGTACGTTGGAATGGCCTGTAAAGCACAGGAAGAGGGGCACAACTTCGACAATGATGCACTTGGCCAAAAAGGGCGTATGCGTTTTCTCCTGAATATATTCAAGAGAAAACGCATACGCCCTTTTTGGCCAAGCAAGCAAGCGGGCAATGCAAATCTGCACTACAAAGAAGTATCACTTCCCACCGGTCAAAAGGGACATCCACAAAATGTGTAAAAAACCAGAAAGGCAAGACAGGCCCTGGAGAACAGGGAGCCCTGTTATGCTGATGGGCGGGATGTAAGTTGCCAACTGCCTCACTGGAGGAGTGCATAGTGTTCCCTAAAACAAGTAAACAACAGAGCTACAGAGCCAAGGGCACTTCCAGTCTAGGGAATATACCTTGGGAAAACTGAAAATCCATAAGACAGAGCCACCCCCAAATTGAGGGCTGCACTGCTTACAAGAACCTCAACCTGGGTACACCTGAAATATCCCAGGCAATATAAAAATGGTTCCAAACATTGTGGAACTTACGTACGATGGAATATCCCTCAGCCACGAAATCAATGTCATAAGACCAGTAGCAGCAAAATGAGTGGATTCAGGTACGATGATTCTAAGTGAAAGAAGTCACACAGGAAAAGAAACTTATCATAAGATATCACTTAGGAAGATCCTGCAAACATGGCTACACATGAACTGAGTTAGGCAAGAGAACAGAGTCTCACATTTAGAAAACACTCTTATGCCTGCTTAAGGGGGAAGGAGAGGTGGGGTGATGCATCAAACCCGAGTTTGATATAAGCACAGGTACCGTTCCAAAAACCAACTATGGAATAGACAAGACCTACACCTTCCTCAGTGAAAGGGACTCAAAACCCCATATTTCCCGCAGAGGAATAGATCTGACTAGTAAGAATCTTAAAACCTATGTACTGATATGTCTCTGTAAGGGAATCAAGTGTGTCTAGACTGGCATAAACAGGGCAGCGAGAATCAGCTCAAACCCACTCTAAAAAGGAATTTCAAAAACAGAACAAAGAAACAGGGAAATTCTTTACAATTCCTTCAGGGTCTCTGATGCAACCTGGAATGACCCTATCTACAATGACAGCTGGATGTGGCATAAGGCTGGACACTTGGGACTGAGAGGATTGGTGAGATTGGGTGAGCAAATGCAGACCCTTTAAAGCAATAATGCATGGCACCCATTCCATGGGTCCCAGCTCTCCAGGTGGAAGGGAATATTACTACAGCTATAACGTGTACGGGAAACCTAGAGAATGGACACACTGTGAATACGAAAGGTTTCTAAAACTCAAAGAAGAGCCCCTCTCCTGGTGCTCCGGTTTGACTTTCCAACTGCTTTCCTATCAATCTCCCAACTTGGAGAGACAGCCCCTTTAAGCTCCTGGTTCGCACAGGTTGCCAATTTGGCAGAGGATGAAAGGGAAGAGGGAGAACCAATGAGAGAGTAGCTGCTAGGCATTTGGATGGGCACATGTCACTCTAATTTCCCGGCAGGAAGAAGAATGAACCAAAGTCTCAGCCACCCACCGGGAACCAGTAGAGGTCCTGAACCAAAAGTTTGGACTTGCGTTCAGCTCACAAAAAACGAGTTGAAAAATGGAGCTCAGGGGCACAGCAATTCACAAACTGGCAGAGTAATCAAGGCCAACTATCGTCCAAAAATCTGTTGAGGGAAGGCAACGAGGCGGACTTGAAAGCGAGGCAGAATAGCAGGAAACAGATTTCAAGAGGTACGTTGGAATCGCCTGTAAAGCACAGGAAGAGGGGCACAACTTCGACAATGATGCACTTGGCCAAAAAGGGCGTATGCGTTTTCTCCTGAATATATTCAGGAGAAAACGCATACGCCCTTTTTGGCCAAGCAAGCAAGCGGGCAATGCAAATCTGCACTACAAAGAAGTATCACTTCCCACCGGTCAAAAGGGACATCCACAAAATGTGTAAAAACCAGAAAGGCAAGACAGGCCCTGGAGAACAGGGAGCCTTGTTATGCTGATGGGCGGGATGTAAGTTGCCAACTGCCTCACTGGAGGAGTGCATTGTGTCCCCTAAAACAAGTAAACAACAGAGCTACAGAGCCAAGGGCACTTCCAGTCTAGGGAATATACCTTGGGAAAACTGAAAATCCATAAGACAGAGCCACCCCCAAATTGAGGGCTGCACTGCTTACAAGAACCTCAACCTGGGTACACCTGAAATATCCCAGGCAATATAAAAATGGTTCCAAACATTGTGGAACTTACGTACGATGGAATATCCCTCAGCCACGAAATCAATGTCATAAGACCAGTAGCAGCAAAATGAGTGGATTCAGGTACGATGATTCTAAGTGAAAGAAGTCACACAGGAAAAGAAACTTATCATAAGATATCACTTAGGAAGATCCTGCAAACATGGCTACACATGAACTGAGTTAGGCAAGAGAACAGAGTCTCACATTTAGAAAACACTCTTATGCCTGCTTAAGGGGGAAGGAGAGGTGGGGTGATGCATCAAACCCGAGTTTGATATAAGCACAGGTACCGTTCCAAAAACCAACTATGGAATAGACAAGACCTACACCTTCCTCAGTGAAAGGGACTCAAAACCCCATATTTCCCGCAGAGGAATAGATCTGACTAGTAAGAATCTTAAAACCTATGTACTGATATGTCTCTGTAAGGGAATCAAGTGTGTCTAGACTGGCATAAACAGGGCAGCGAGAATCAGCTCAAACCCACTCTAAAAAGGAATTTCAAAAACAGAACAAAGAAACAGGGAAATTCTTTACAATTCCTTCAGGGTCTCTGATGCAACCTGGAATGACCCTATCTACAATGACAGCTGGATGTGGCATAAGGCTGGACACTTGGGACTGAGAGGATTGGTGAGATTGGGTGAGCAAATGCAGACCCTTTAAAGCAATAATGCATGGCACCCATTCCATGGGTCCCAGCTCTCCAGGTTGAAGGGAATATTACTACAGCTATAACGTGTACAGGAAACCTAGAGAATGGACACACTGTGAATACGAAAGGTTTCTAAAACTCAACGAAGAGCCCCTCTCCTGGTGCTCCGGTTTGACTTTCCAACTGCTTTCCTATCAATCTCCCAACTTGGAGAGACAGCCCCTTTAAGCTCCTGGTTCGCACAGGTTGCCAATTTGGCAGAGGATGAAAGGGAAGAGGGAGAACCAATGAGAGAGTAGCTGTTAGGCATTTGGATGGGCACATGTCACTCTAATTTCCCGGCAGGAAGAAGAATGAACAAAAGTCTCAGCCACCCACCGGGAACCAGTAGAGGTCCTGAACCAAAAGTTTGGACTTGCGTTCAGCTCACAAAAAACGAGTTGAAAAATGGAACTCAGGGGCACAGCAATTCACAAACTGGCAGAGTAATCAAGGCCAACTATCGTCCAAAAATCTGTTGAGGGAAGGCAACGAGGCGGACTTGAAAGCGAGGCAGAATAGCAGGAAACAGATTTCAAGAGGTACGTTGGAATCGCCTGTAAAGCACAGGAAGAGGGGCACAACTTCGACAATGATGCACTTGGCCAAAAAGGGCGTATGCGTTTTCTCCTGAATATATTCAGGAGAAAACGCATACGCCCTTTTTGGCCAAGCAAGCAAGCGGGCAATGCAAATCTGCACTACAAAGAAGTATCACTTCCCACCGGTCAAAAGGGACATCCACAAAATGTGTAAAAACCAGAAAGGCAAGACAGGCCCTGGAGAACAGGGAGCCTTGTTATGCTGATGGGCGGGATGTAAGTTGCCAACTGCCTCACTGGAGGAGTGCATTGTGTCCCCTAAAACAAGTAAACAACAGAGCTACAGAGCCAAGGGCACTTCCAGTCTAGGGAATATACCTTGGGAAAACTGAAAATCCATAAGACAGAGCCACCCCCAAATTGAGGGCTGCACTGCTTACAGGAACCTCATCCTGGGTACACCTGAAATATCCCAGGAAATTTAAAAATGGTTCCAAACATTATGGAACTTACGTACGATGGAATATCCCTCAGCCACGAAATCAATGTCATAAGACCAGTAGCAGCAAAATGAGTGGATTCAGGTACGATGATTCTAAGTGAAAGAGGTCACACAGGAAAAGAAACTTATCATAAGATATCACTTAGGAAGATCCTGTAAACATGGCTACACATGAACTGAGTTAGGCAAGAGAACAGAGTCTCACATTTAGAAAACACTCTTATGCCTGCTTAAGGGGGAAGGAGAGGTGGGGTGATGCATCAAACCCGAGTTTGATATAAGCACAGGTACCGTTCCAAAAACCAACTATGGAATAGACAAGACCTACACCTTCCTCAGTGAAAGGGACTCAAAACCCCATATTTCCCGCAGAGGAATCGATCTGACTAGTAAGAATCTTGAAACCTATGTATTGATATGTCTGCGTAAGGGAATCAAGTGTGTCTAGACTGGCATAAATATGGCAGCGAGAATAAGCTCAAACCCACTCTAAAAAGGAATTTCAAAAACAGAACAAAGAAACAGGGAAATTCTTTACAATTCCTTCAGGGTCTCTGATGCAACCTGGAATGACCCTATCTACAATGACAGCTGGATGTGGCATAAGGCTGGACACTTGGGACTGAGAGGATTGGTGAGATTGGGTGAGCAAATGCAGACCCTTTAAAGCAATAATGCATGGCACCCTTTCCATGGGTCCCAGCTCTCCAGGTGGAAGGGAATATTACTACAGCTATAACGTGTACGGGAAACCTAGAGAATGGACACACTGTGAATACGAAAGGTTTCTAAAACTCAAAGAAGAGCCCCTCTCCTGGTGCTCCGGTTTGATTTTCCAACTGCTTTCCTATCAATCTCCCAACTTGGAGAGACAGCCCCTTTAAGCTCCTGGTTCGCACAGGTTGCCAATTTGGCAGAGGATGAAAGGGAAGAGGGAGAACCAATGAGAGAGTAGCTGTTAGGCATTTGGATGGGCACATGTCACTCTAATTTCCCGGCAGGAAGAAGAATGAACCAAAGTCTCAGCCACCCACCGGGAACCAGTATAGGTCCTGAACCAAAAGTTTGGACTTGCGTTCAGCTCACAAAAAACGAGTTGAAAAATGGAGCTCAGGGGCACAGCAATTCACAAACTGGCAGAGTAATCAAGGCCAACTATCGTCCAAAAATCTGTTGAGGGAAGGCAACGAGGCGGACTTGAAAGCGAGGCAGAATAGCAGGAAACAGATTTCAAGAGGTACGTTGGAATCGCCTGTAAAGCACAGGAAGAGGGGCACAACTTCGACAATGATGCACTTGGCCAAAAAGGGCGTATGCGTTTTCTCCTGAATATATTCAGGAGAAAACGCATACGCCCTTTTTGGCCAAGCAAGCAAGCGGGCAATGCAAATCTGCACTACAAAGAAGTATCACTTCCCACCGGTCAAAAGGGACATCCACAAAATGTGTAAAAAACCAGAAAGGCAAGACAGGACCTGGAGAACAGGGAGCCCTGTTATGCTGATGGGCGGGATGTAAGTTGCCAACTGCCTCACTGGAGGAGTGCATTGTGTTCCCTAAAACAAGTAAACAACAGAGCTACAGAGCCAAGGGCACTTCCAGTCTAGGGAATATACCTTGGGAAAACTGAAAATCCATAAGACAGAGCCACCCCCAAATTGAGGGCTGCACTGCTTACAAGAACCTCAACCTGGGTACACCTGAAATATCCCAGGCAATATAAAAATGGTTCCAAACATTGTGGAACTTACATACGATGGAATATCCCTCAGCCACGAAATCAATGTCATAAGAACAGTAGCAGCAAAATGAGTGGATTCAGGTACGATGATTCTAAGTGAAAGAAGTCACACAGGAAAAGAAACTTATCATAAGATATCACTTAGGAAGATCCTGTAAACATGGCTACACATGAACTGAGTTAGGCAAGAGAACAGAGTCTCACATTTAGAAAACACTCTTATGCCTGCTTAAGGGGGAAGGAGAGGTGGGGTGATGCATCAAACCCGAGTTTGATATAAGCACAGGTACCGTTCCAAAAACCAACTATGGAATAGACAAGACCTACACCTTCCTCAGTGAAAGGGACTCAAAACCCCATATTTCCCGCAGAGGAATAGATCTGACTAGTAAGAATCTTAAAACCTATGTATTGATATGTCTCCGTAAGGGAATCAAGTGTGTCTAGACTGGCATAAACATGGCAGCGAGAATCAGCTCAAACCCACTCTAAAAAGGAATTTCAAAAACAGAACAAAGAAACAGGGAAATGCTTTACAATTCCTTCAGGGTCTCTGATGCAACCTGGAATGACCCTATCTACAATGACAGCTGGATGTGGCATAAGGCTGGAGACTTGCGACTGAGAGGATTGGTGAGATTGGGTGAGCAAATGCAGACCCTTTAAAGCAATAATGCATGGCACCCATTCCATGGGTCCCAGCTCTCCAGGTTGAAGGGAATATTACTACAGCTATAACGTGGACGGGAAACCTAGAGAATGGACACACTGTGAATACGAAAGGTTTCTAAAACTCAACGAAGAGCCCCTCTCCTGGTGCTCCGGTTTGACTTTCCAACTGCTTTCCTATCAATCTCCCAACTTGGAGAGACAGCCCCTTTAAGCTCCTGGTTCGCACAGGTTGCCAATTTGGCAGAGGATGAAAGGGAAGAGGGAGAACCAATGAGAGAGTAGCTGTTAGGCATTTGGATGGGCACATGTCACTCTAATTTCCCGGCAGGAAGAAGAATGAACAAAAGTCTCAGCCACCCACCGGGAACCAGTAGAGGTCCTGAACCAAAAGTTGGGACTTGCGTTCAGCTCACAAAAAACGAGTTGAAAAATGGAGCTCAGGGGCACAGCAATTCACAAACTGGCAGAGTAATCAAGGCCAACTATCGTCCAAAAATCTGTTGAGGGAAGGCAACGAGGCGGACTTGAAAGCGAGGCAGAATAGCAGGAAACAGATTTCAAGAGGTACGTTGGAATCGCCTGTAAAGCACAGGAAGAGGGGCACAACTTCGACAATGATGCACTTGGCCAAAAAGGGCGTATGCGTTTTCTCCTGAATATATTCAGGAGAAAACGCATACGCCCTTTTTGGCCAAGCAAGCAAGCGGGCAATGCAAATCTGCACTACAAAGAAGTATCACTTCCCACCGGTCAAAAGGGACATCCACAAAATGTGTAAAAACCAGAAAGGCAAGACAGGCCCTGGAGAACAGGGAGCCTTGTTATGCTGATGGGCGGGATGTAAGTTGCCAACTGCCTCACTGGAGGAGTGCATTGTGTCCCCTAAAACAAGTAAACAACAGAGCTACAGAGCCAAGGGCACTTCCAGTCTAGGGAATATACCTTGGGAAAACTGAAAATCCATAAGACAGAGCCACCCCCAAATTGAGGGCTGCACTGCTTACAGGAACCTCAACCTGGGTACACCTGAAATATCCCAGGAAATATAAAAATGGTTCCAAACATTGTGGAACTTACGTACGATGGAATATCCCTCAGCGACGGAATCAATGTCATAAGAAAAGTAGCAGCAAAATGAGTGGATTCAGGTACGATGATTCTAAGTGAAAGAGGTCACACAGGAAAAGAAACTTATCATAAGATATCACTTAGGAAGATCCTGTAAACATGGCTACACATGAACTGAGTTAGGCAAGAGAACAGAGTCTCACATTTAGAAAACACTCTTATGCCTGCTTAAGGGGAAGGAGAGGTGGGGTGATGCATCAAACCCGAGTTTGATATAAGCACAGGTACCGTTCAAAAACCAACTATGGAATAGACAAGACCTACACCTTCCTCAGTGAAAGGGACTCAAAACCCCATATTTCCCGCAGAGGAATAGATCTGACTAGTAAGAATCTTAAAACCTATGTACTGATATGTCTGCGTAAGGGAATCAAGTGTGTCTAGACTGGCATAAACATGGCAGCGAGAATCAGCTCAAACCCACTCTAAAAAGGAATTTCAAAAACAGAACAAAGAAACAGGGAAATTCTTTACAATTCCTTCAGGGTCTCTGATGCAACCTGGAATGACCCTATCTACAATGACAGCTGGATGTGGCATAAGGCTGGACACTTGGGACTGAGAGGATCGGTGAGACTGGGTGAGCAAATGCAGACCCTTTAAAGCAATAATGCATGGCACCCATTCCATGGGTCCCAGCTCTCCAGGTGGAAGGGAATATTACTACAGCTATAACGTGTACGGGAAACCTAGAGAATGGACACACTGTGAATACGAAAGGTTTCTAAAACTCAACGAAGAGCCCCTCTCCTGGTGCTCCGGTTTGACTTTCCAACTGCTTTCCTATCAATCTCCCAACTTGGAGAGACAGCCCCTTTAAGCTCCTGGTTCGCACAGGTTGCCAATTTGGCAGAGGATGAAAGGGAAGAGGGAGAACCAATGAGAGAATAGCTGTTAGGCATTTGGATGGGCACATGTCACTCTAATTTCCCGGCAGGAAGAAGAATGAACCAAAGTCTCAGCCACCCACCGGGAACCAGTAGAGGTCCTGAACCAAAAGTTTGGACTTGCGTTCAGCTCACAAAAAACGAGTTGAAAAATGGAGCTCAGGGGCACAGCAATTCACAAACTGGCAGAGTAATCAAGGCCAACTATCGTCCAAAAATCTGTTGAGGGAAGGCAACGAGGCGGACTTGAAAGCGAGGCAGAATAGCAGGAAACAGATTTCAAGAGGTACGTTGGAATCGCCTGTAAAGCACAGGAAGAGGGGCACAACTTCGACAATGATGCACTTGGCCAAAAAGGGCGTATGCGTTTTCTCCTGAATATATTCAGGAGAAAACGCATACGCCCTTTTTGGCCAAGCAAGCAAGCGGGCAATGCAAATCTGCACTACAAAGAAGTATCACTTCCCACCGGTCAAAAGGGACATCCACAAAATGTGTAAAAAACCAGAAAGGCAAGACAGGACCTGGAGAACAGGGAGCCCTGTTATGCTGATGGGCGGGATGTAAGTTGCCAACTGCCTCACTGGAGGAGTGCATTGTGTTCCCTAAAACAAGTAAACAACAGAGCTACAGAGCCAAGGGCACTTCCAGTCTAGGGAATATACCTTGGGAAAACTGAAAATCCATAAGACAGAGCCACCCCCAAATTGAGGGCTGCACTGCTTACAAGAACCTCAACCTGGGTACACCTGAAATATCCCAGGCAATATAAAAATGGTTCCAAACATTGTGGAACTTACATACGATGGAATATCCCTCAGCCACGAAATCAATGTCATAAGAACAGTAGCAGCAAAATGAGTGGATTCAGGTACGATGATTCTAAGTGAAAGAAGTCACACAGGAAAAGAAACTTATCATAAGATATCACTTAGGAAGATCCTGTAAACATGGCTACACATGAACTGAGTTAGGCAAGAGAACAGAGTCTCACATTTAGAAAACACTCTTATGCCTGCTTAAGGGGGAAGGAGAGGTGGGGTGATGCATCAAACCCGAGTTTGATATAAGCACAGGTACCGTTCCAAAAACCAACTATGGAATAGACAAGACCTACACCTTCCTCAGTGAAAGGGACTCAAAACCCCATATTTCCCGCAGAGGAATAGATCTGACTAGTAAGAATCTTAAAACCTATGTATTGATATGTCTCCGTAAGGGAATCAAGTGTGTCTAGACTGGCATAAACATGGCAGCGAGAATCAGCTCAAACCCACTCTAAAAAGGAATTTCAAAAACAGAACAAAGAAACAGGGAAATGCTTTACAATTCCTTCAGGGTCTCTGATGCAACCTGGAATGACCCTATCTACAATGACAGCTGGATGTGGCATAAGGCTGGAGACTTGCGACTGAGAGGATTGGTGAGATTGGGTGAGCAAATGCAGACCCTTTAAAGCAATAATGCATGGCACCCATTCCATGGGTCCCAGCTCTCCAGGTTGAAGGGAATATTACTACAGCTATAACGTGGACGGGAAACCTAGAGAATGGACACACTGTGAATACGAAAGGTTTCTAAAACTCAACGAAGAGCCCCTCTCCTGGTGCTCCGGTTTGACTTTCCAACTGCTTTCCTATCAATCTCCCAACTTGGAGAGACAGCCCCTTTAAGCTCCTGGTTCGCACAGGTTGCCAATTTGGCAGAGGATGAAAGGGAAGAGGGAGAACCAATGAGAGAGTAGCTGTTAGGCATTTGGATGGGCACATGTCACTCTAATTTCCCGGCAGGAAGAAGAATGAACCAAAGTCTCAGCCACCCACCGGGAACCAGTAGAGGTCCTGAACCAAAAGTTGGGACTTGCGTTCAGCTCACAAAAAACGAGTTGAAAAATGGAGCTCAGGGGCACAGCAATTCACAAACTGGCAGAGTAATCAAGGCCAACTATCGTCCAAAAATCTGTTGAGGGAAGGCAACGAGGCGGACTTGAAAGCGAGGCAGAATAGCAGGAAACAGATTTCAAGAGGTACGTTGGAATCGCCTGTAAAGCACAGGAAGAGGGGCACAACTTCGACAATGATGCACTTGGCCAAAAAGGGCGTATGCGTTTTCTCCTGAATATATTCAGGAGAAAACGCATACGCCCTTTTTGGCCAAGCAAGCAAGCGGGCAATGCAAATCTGCACTACAAAGAAGTATCACTTCCCACCGGTCAAAAGGGACATCCACAAAATGTGTAAAAACCAGAAAGGCAAGACAGGCCCTGGAGAACAGGGAGCCTTGTTATGCTGATGGGCGGGATGTAAGTTGCCAACTGCCTCACTGGAGGAGTGCATTGTGTCCCCTAAAACAAGTAAACAACAGAGCTACAGAGCCAAGGGCACTTCCAGTCTAGGGAATATACCTTGGGAAAACTGAAAATCCATAAGACAGAGCCACCCCCAAATTGAGGGCTGCACTGCTTACAGGAACCTCAACCTGGGTACACCTGAAATATCCCAGGAAATATAAAAATGGTTCCAAACATTGTGGAACTTACGTACGATGGAATATCCCTCAGCGACGGAATCAATGTCATAAGAAAAGTAGCAGCAAAATGAGTGGATTCAGGTACGATGATTCTAAGTGAAAGAGGTCACACAGGAAAAGAAACTTATCATAAGATATCACTTAGGAAGATCCTGTAAACATGGCTACACATGAACTGAGTTAGGCAAGAGAACAGAGTCTCACATTTAGAAAACACTCTTATGCCTGCTTAAGGGGAAGGAGAGGTGGGGTGATGCATCAAACCCGAGTTTGATATAAGCACAGGTACCGTTCAAAAACCAACTATGGAATAGACAAGACCTACACCTTCCTCAGTGAAAGGGACTCAAAACCCCATATTTCCCGCAGAGGAATAGATCTGACTAGTAAGAATCTTAAAACCTATGTACTGATATGTCTGCGTAAGGGAATCAAGTGTGTCTAGACTGGCATAAACATGGCAGCGAGAATCAGCTCAAACCCACTCTAAAAAGGAATTTCAAAAACAGAACAAAGAAACAGGGAAATTCTTTACAATTCCTTCAGGGTCTCTGATGCAACCTGGAATGACCCTATCTACAATGACAGCTGGATGTGGCATAAGGCTGGACACTTGGGACTGAGAGGATCGGTGAGACTGGGTGAGCAAATGCAGACCCTTTAAAGCAATAATGCATGGCACCCATTCCATGGGTCCCAGCTCTCCAGGTGGAAGGGAATATTACTACAGCTATAACGTGTACGGGAAACCTAGAGAATGGACACACTGTGAATACGAAAGGTTTCTAAAACTCAAAGAAGAGCCCCTCTCCTGGTGCTCCGGTTTGACTTTCCAACTGCTTTCCTATCAATCTCCCAACTTGGAGAGACAGCCCCTTTAAGCTCCTGGTTCGCACAGGTTGCCAATTTGGCAGAGGATGAAAGGGAAGAGGGAGAACCAATGAGAGAGTAGCTGTTAGGCATTTGGATGGGCACATGTCACTCTAATTTCCCGGCAGGAAGAAGAATGAACCAAAGTCTCAGCCACCCACCGGGAACCAGTAGAGGTCCTGAACCAAAAGTTTGGACTTGCGTTCAGCTCACAAAAAACGAGTTGAAAAATGGAGCTCAGGGGCACAGCAATTCACAAACTGGCAGAGTAATCAAGGCCAACTATCGTCCAAAAATCTGTTGAGGGAAGGCAACGAGGCGGACTTGAAAGCGAGGCAGAATAGCAGGAAACAGATTTCAAGAGGTACGTTGGAATCGCCTGTAAAGCACAGGAAGAGGGGCACAACTTCGACAATGATGCACTTGGCCAAAAAGGGCGTATGCGTTTTCTCCTGAATATATTCAGGAGAAAACGCATACGCCCTTTTTGGCCAAGCAAGCAAGCGGGCAATGCAAATATGCACTACAAAGTAGTATCACTTCCCACCGGTCAAAAGGGACATCCACAAAATGTGTAAAAACCAGAAAGGCAAGACAGGCCCTGGAGAACAGGGAGCCTTGTTATGCTGATGGGCGGGATGTAAGTTGCCAACTGCCTCACTGGAGGAGTGCATTGTGTTCCCTAAAACAAGTAAACAACAGAGTTACAGAGCCAAGGGCACTTCCAGTCTAGGGAATATACCTTGGGAAAACTGAAAATCCATAAGACAGAGCCACCCCCAAATTGAGGGCTGCACTGCTTACAGGAACCTCAACCTGGGTACACCTGAAATATCCCAGGCAATATAAAAATGGTTCCAAACATTGTAGAACTTACGTACGATGGAATATCCCTCAGCCACGAAATCAATGTCATAAGACAAGTAGCAACAAAATGAGTGGATTCTGGTACGATGATTCTAAGTGAAAGAAGTCACACAGGAAAAGAAACTTATCATAAGATATCACTTAGGAAGATCCTGTAAACATGGCTACACATGAACTGAGTTAGGCAAGAGAACAGAGTCTCACATTTAGAAAACACTCTTATGCCTGCTTAAGGGGGAAGGAGAGGTGGGGTGATGCATCAAACCAGATTTTGATATAAGCACAGGTACCGTTCCAAAAACCAACTATGGAATAGACAAGACCTACACCTTCCTCAGTGAAAGGGACTCAAAACCCCATATTTCCCGCAGAGGAATAGATCTGACTAGTAAGAATCTTAAAACCTATGTGTTGATATGTCTCCCTAAGGGAATCAAGTGTGTCTAGACTGGCATAAATATGGCAGCGAGAATCAGCTCAAACCCACTCTAACAAGGAATTTCAAAAACAGAACAAAGAAACAGGGAAATTCTTTACAATTCCTTCAGGGTCTCTGATGCAACCTGGAATGACCCTATCTACAATGACAGCTGGATGTGGCATAAGGCTGGACACTTGGGACTGAGAGGATTGGTGAGATTGGGTGAGCAAATGCAGACCCTTTAAAGCAATAATGCATGGCACCCATTCCATGGGTCCCAGCTCTCCAGGTGGAAGGGAATATTACTACAGCTATAACGTGTACGGGAAACCTAGAGAATGGACACACTGTGAATACGAAAGGTTTCTAAAACTCAACGAAGAGCCCCTCTCCTGGTGCTCCGGTTTGACTTTCCAACTGCTTTCCTATCAATCTCCCAACTTGGAGAGACAGCCCCTTTAAGCTCCTGGTTCGCACAGGTTGCCAATTTGGCAGAGGATGAAAGGGAAGAGGGAGAACCAATGAGAGAATAGCTGTTAGGCATTTGGATGGGCACATGTCACTCTAATTTCCCGGCAGGAAGAAGAATGAACCAAAGTCTCAGCCACCCACCGGGAACCAGTAGAGGTCCTGAACCAAAAGTTTGGACTTGCGTTCAGCTCACAAAAAACGAGTTGAAAAATGGAGCTCAGGGGCACAGCAATTCACAAACTGGCAGAGTAATCAAGGCCAACTATCGTCCAAAAATCTGTTGAGGGAAGGCAACGAGGCGGACTTGAAAGCGAGGCAGAATAGCAGGAAACAGATTTCAAGAGGTACGTTGGAATCGCCTGTAAAGCACAGGAAGAGGGGCACAACTTCGACAATGATGCACTTGGCCAAAAAGGGCGTATGCGTTTTCTCCTGAATATATTCAGGAGAAAACGCATACGCCCTTTTTGGCCAAGCAAGCAATCGGGCAATGCAAATCTGCACTACAAAGTAGTATCACTTCCCACCGGTCAAAAGGGACATCCACAAAATGTGTAAAAACCAGAAAGGCAAGACAGGCCCTGGAGAACAGGGAGCCTTGTTATGCTGATGGGCGGGATGTAAGTTGCCAACTGCCTCACTGGAGGAGTGCATTGTGTTCCCTAAAACAAGTAAACAACAGAGTTACAGAGCCAAGGGCACTTCCAGTCTAGGGAATATACCTTGGGAAAACTGAAAATCCATAAGACAGAGCCACCCCCAAATTGAGGGCTGCACTGCTTACAGGAACCTCAACCTGGGTACACCTGAAATATCCCAGGCAATATAAAAATGGTTCCAAACATTGTAGAACTTACGTACGATGGAATATCCCTCAGCCACGAAATCAATGTCATAAGACCAGTAGCAACAAAATGAGTGGATTCTGGTACGATGATTCTAAGTGAAAGAAGTCACACAGGAAAAGAAACTTATCATAAGATATCACTTAGGAAGATCCTGTAAACATGGCTACACATGAACTGAGTTAGGCAAGAGAACAGAGTCTCACATTTAGAAAACACTCTTATGCCTGCTTAAGGGGGAAGGAGAGGTGGGGTGATGCATCAAACCCGAGTTTGATATAAGCACAGGTACCGTTCCAAAAACCAACTATGGAATAGACAAGACCTACACCTTCCTCAGTGAAAGGGACTCAAAACCCCATATTTCCCGCAGAGGAATATATCTGGCTAGTAAGAATCTTAAAACCTATGTATTGATATGTCTCCGTAAGGGAATCAAGTGTGTCTAGACTGGCATAAACATGGCCGCAAGAATCAGCTCAAACCCACTCTAAAAAGGAATTTCAAAAACAGAACAAAGAAACAGGGAAATTCTTTACAATTCCTTCAGGGTCTCTGATGCAATCTGGAATGACCCTATCTACAATGACAGCTGGATGTGGCATAAGGCTGGACACTTGGGACTGAGAGGATCGGTGAGACTGGGTGAGCACATGCAGACCCTTTAAAGCAATAATGCATGGCACCCATTCCATGGGTCCCAGCTCTCCAGGTGGAAGGGAATATTACTACAGCTATAACTTGTACGGGAAACCTAGAGAATGGACACACTGTGAATACGAAAGGTTTCTAAAACTCAACGAAGAGCCCCTCTCCTGGTGCTCCGGTTTGACTTTCCAACTGCTTTCCTATCAATCTCCCAACTTGGAGAGACAGCCCCTTTAAGCTCCTGGTTCGCACAGGTTGCCAATTTGGCAGAGGATGAAAGGGAAGAGGGAGAACCAATGAGAGAGTAGCTGTTAGGCATTTGGATGGGCACATGTCACTCTAATTTCCCGGCAGGAAGAAGAATGAACCAAAGTCTCAGCCACCCACCGGGAACCAGTAGAGGTCCTGAACCAAAAGTTTGGACTTGCGTTCAGCTCACAAAAAACGAGTTGAAAAATGGAGCTCAGGGGCACAGCAATTCACAAACTGGCAGAGTAATCAAGGCCAACTATCGTCCAAAAATCTGTTGAGAGAAGGCAACGAGGCGGACTTGAAAGCGAGGCAGAATAGCAGGAAACAGATTTCAAGAGGTACGTTGGAATCGCCTGTAAAGCACAGGAAGAGGGGCACAACTTCGACAATGATGCACTTGGCCAAAAAGGGCGTATGCGTTTTCTCCTGAATATATTCAGGAGAAAACGCATACGCCCTTTTTGGCCAAGCAAGCAAGCGGGCAATGCAAATCTGCACTACAAAGAAGTATCACTTCCCACCGGTCAAAAGGGACATCCACAAAATGTGTAAAAACCAGAAAGGCAAGACAGGCCCTGGAGAACAGGGAGCCTTGTTATGCTGATGGGCGGGATGTAAGTTGCCAACTGCCTCACTGGAGGAGTGCATTGTGTTCCCTAAAACAAGTAAACAACAGAGCTCCAGAGCCAAGGGCACGTCCAGTCTAGGGAATATACCTTGGGAAAACTGAAAATCCATAAGACAGAGCCACCCCCAAATTGAGGGCTGCACTGCTTACAGGAACCTCAACCTGGGTACACCTGAAATATCCCAGGAAATATAAAAATGGTTCCAAACATTGTGGAACTTACCTACGATGGAATATCCCTCAGCCACGAAATCAATGTCATAAGACCAGTAGCAGCAAAATGAGTGGATTCAGGTACGATGATTCTAAGTGAAAGAAGTCACACAGGAAAAGAAACTTATCATAAGATATCACTTAGGAAGATCCTGTAAACATGGCTACACATGAACTGAGTTAGGCAAGAGAACAGAGTCTCACATTTAGAAAACACTCTTATGCCTGCTTAAGGGGGAAGGAGAGGTGGGGTGATGCATCAAACCCGAGTTTGATATAAGCACAGGTACCGTTCCAAAAACCAACTATGGAATAGACAAGACCTACACCTTCCTCAGTGAAAGGGACTCAAAACCCCATATTTCCCGCAGAGGAATAGATCTGACTAGTAAGAATCTTAAAACCTATGTATTGATATGTCTCCGTAAGGGAATCAAGTGTGTCTAGACTGGCATAAACATGGCAGCGAGAATCAGCTCAAACCCACTCTAAAAAGGAATTTCAAAAACAGAACAAAGAAACTGGGAAATTCTTTACAATTCCTTCAGGGTCTCGGATGCAACCTTGAATGACCCTATCTACAATGACAGCTGGATGTGGCATAAGGCTGGACACTTGGGACTGAGAGGATTGGTGAGATTGGGTGAGCAAATGCAGACACTTTAAAGCAATAATGCATGGCACCCATTCCATGAGTCCCAGCTCTCCAGGTGGAAGGGAATATTACTACAGCTATAACGTGTACGGGAAACCTAGAGAATGGACACACTGTGAATACGAAAGGTTTCTAAAACTCAACGAAGAGCCCCTCTCCTGGTGCTCCGGTTTGACTTTCCAACTGCTTTCCTATCAATCTCCCAACTTGGAGAGACAGCCCCTTTAAGCTCCTGGTTCGCACAGGTTGCCAATTTGGCAGAGGATGAAAGGTAAGAGGGAGAACCAATGAGAGAGTAGCTGTTAGGCATTTGGATGGGCACATGTCACTCTAATTTCCCGGCAGGAAGAAGAATGAACCAAAGTCTCAGCCACCCACCGGGAACCAGTAGAGGTCCTGAACCAAAAGTTTGGACTTGCGTTCAGCTCACAAAAAACGAGTTGAAAAATGGAGCTCAGGGGCACAGCAATTCACAAACTGGCAGAGTAATCAAGGCCAACTATCGTCCAAAAATCTGTTGAGGGAAGGCAACGAGGCGGACTTGAAAGCGAGGCAGAATAGCAGGAAACAGATTTCAAGAGGTACGTTGAAATCGCCTGTAAAGCACAGGAAGAGGGGCACAACTTCGACAATGATGCACTTGGCCAAAAAGGGCGTATGCGTTTTCTCCTGAATATATTCAGGAGAAAACGCATACGCCCTTTTTGGCCAAGCAAGCAAGCGGGCAATGCAAATCTGCACTACAAAGAAGTATCACTTCCCACCGGTCAAAAGGGACATCCACAAAATGTGTAAAAACCAGAAAGGCAAGACAGGCCCTGGAGAGCAGGGAGCCTTGTTATGCTGATGGGCGGGATGTAAGTTGCCAACTGCCTCACTGGAGGAGTGCATTGTGTTCCCTAAAACAAGTAAACAACAGAGCTACAGAGCCAAGGGCACTTCCAGTCTAGGGAATATACCTTGGGAAAACTGAAAATCCATAAGACAGAGCCACCCCCAAATTGAGGGCTGCACTGCTTACAGGAACCTCAACCTGGGTACACCTGAAATATCCCAGGAAATATAAAAATGGTTCCAAACATTGTGGAACTTACGTACGATGGAATATCCCTCAGCCACGAAATCAATGTCATAAGACCAGTAGCAGCAAAATGAGTGGATTCAGGTACGATGATTCTAAGTGAAAGAAGTCACACAGGAAAAGAAACTTATCATAAGATATCACTTAGGAAGATCCTGTAAACATGGCTACACATGAACTGAGTTAGGCAAGAGAACAGAGTCTCACATTTAGAAAACACTCTTATG
This sequence comes from Mesoplodon mirus, assembly GCF_964341445.2. Lineage (NCBI taxonomy): Eukaryota > Metazoa > Chordata > Mammalia > Artiodactyla > Ziphiidae > Mesoplodon > Mesoplodon mirus. The sequence continues at coordinate 3,861,548 of NW_028295810.1, forward strand.
CCTGCTTAAGGGGGAATGAGAGGTGGGGTGGTGCATCAAACCAGAGTTTGATATAAGCACAGGTACCGTTCCAAAAACCAACTATGGAATAGACAAGACCTACACATTCCTCAGTGAAAGGGACTCAACACACCATATTTCCCGCAGAGGAATAGATCTGACTAGTAAGAATCTTAAAACCTATGTATTGATATGTCTCCGTAAGGGAATCAAGTGTGTCTAGACTGGCATAAACATGGCCGCGAGAATCAGCTCAAACCCACTCTAAAAAGGAATTTCTAAAACAGAACAAAGAAACAGGGAAATTCTTTACAATTCCTTCAGGGTCTCTGATGCAACCTGGAATGACCCTATCTACAATGACAGCTGGATGTGGCATAAGGCTGGACACTTGGGACTGAGAGGATTGGTGAGATTGGGTGAGCAAATGCAGACCCTTTAAAGCAATAATGCATGGCACCCATTCCATGGGTCCCAGCTCTCCAGGTGGAAGGGAATATTACTACAGCTATAACGTGTACGGGAAACCTAGAGAATGGACACACTGTGAATACGAAAGGTTTCTAAAACTCAACGAAGAGCCCCTCTCCTGGTGCTCTGGTTTGACTTTCCAACTGCTTTCCTATCAATCTCCCAACTTGGAGAGACAGCCCCTTTAAGCTCCTGGTTCGCACAGGTTGCCAATTTGGCAGAGGATGAAAGGGAAGAGGGAGAACCAATGAGAGAGTAGCTGTTAGGCATTTGGATGGGCACATGTCACTCTAATTTCCCGGCAGGAAGAAGAATGAACCAAAGTCTCAGCCACCCACCGGGAACCAGTAGAGGTCCTGAACCAAAAGTTTGGACTTGCGTTCAGCTCACAAAAAACGAGTTGAAAAATGGAGCTCAGGGGCACAGCAATTCACAAACTGGCAGAGTAATCAAGGCCAACTATCGCCCAAAAATCTGTTGAGGGAAGGCAACGAGGCGGACTTGAAAGCGAGGCAGAATAGCAGGAAACAGATTTCAAGAGGTACGTTGGAATCGCCTGTAAAGCACAGGAAGAGGGGCACAACTTCGACAATGATGCACTTGGCCAAAAAGGGCGTATGCGTTTTCTCCTGAATTTATTCAGGAGAAAACGCATACGCTCTTTTGGCCAAGCAAGCAAGCGGGCAATGCAAATCTGCACTACAAAGAAGTATCACTTCCCACCGGTCAAAAGCGACATCCACAAAATGTGTAAAAACCAGAAAGGCAAGACAGGCCCTGGAGAACAGGGAGCCTTGTTATGCTGATGGGCGGGATGTAAGTTGCCAACTGCCTCACTGGAGGAGTGCATTGTGTTCCCTAAAACAAGTAAACAACAGAGCTCCAGAGCCAAGGGCACGTCCAGTCTACGGAATATACCTTGGGAAAACTGAAAATCCATAAGACAGAACCACCCCCAAATTGAGGGCTGCACTGCTTACAGGAACCTCAACCTGGGTACACCTGAAATATCCCAGGAAATATAAAAATGGTTCCAAACATTGTGGAACTTACGTACGATGGAATATCCCTCAGCCACGAAATCAATGTCATAAGACCAGTAGCAGCAAAATGAGTGGATTCAGGTACGATGATTCTAAGTGAAAGAAGTCACACAGGAAAAGAAACTTATCATAAGATATCACTTAGGAAGATCCTGTAAACATGGCTACACATGAACTGAGTTAGGCAAGAGAACAGAGTCTCACATTTAGAAAACACTCTTATGCCTGCTTAAGGGGGAAGGAGAGGTGGGGTGATGCATCAAACCCGAGTTTGATATAAGCACAGGTACCGTTCCAAAAACCAACTATGGAATAGACAAGACCTACACCTTCCTCAGTGAAAGGGACTCAAAACCCCATATTTCCCGCAGAGGAATAGATCTGACTAGTAAGAATCTTAAAACCTATGTATTGATATGTCTCCGTAAGGGAATCAAGTGTGTCTAGACTGGCATAAACAGGGCAGCGAGAATCAGCTCAAACCCACTCTAAAAAGGAATTTCAAAAACAGAACAAAGAAACAGGGAAATTCTTTACAATTCCTTCAGGGTCTCTGATGCAACCTGGAATGACCCTATCTACAATGACAGCTGGATGTGGCATAAGGCTGGACACTTGGGACTGAGAGGATTGGTGAGATTGGGTGAGCAAATGCAGACCCTTTAAAGCAATAATGCATGGCACCCATTCCATGGGTCCCAGCTCTCCAGGTGGAAGGGAATATTACTACAGCTATAACGTGTATGGGAAACCTAGAGAATGGACACACTGTGAATACGAATGGTTTCTAAAACTCAACGAAGAGCCCCTCTCCTGGTGCTCCGGTTTGACTTTCCAACTGCTTTCCTATCAATCTCCCAACTTGGAGAGACAGCCCCTTTAAGCTCCTGGTTCGCACAGGTTGCCAATTTGGCAGAGGATGAAAGGGAAGAGGGAGAACCAATGAGAGAGTAGCTGTTAGGCATTTGGATGGGCACATGTCACTCTAATTTCCCGGCAGGAAGAAGAATGAACCAAAGTCTCAGCCCCCCACCGGGAACCAGTAGAGGTCCTGAACCAAAAGTTTGGACTTGCGTTCAGCTCACAAATACGAGTTGAAAAATGGAGCTCAGGGGCACAGCAATTCACAAACTGGCAGAGTAATCAAGGCCAACTATCGTCCAAAAATCTGTTGAGGGAAGGCAACGAGGCGGACTTGAAAGCGAGGCAGAATAGCAGGAAACAGATTTCAAGAGGTACGTTGGAATCGCCTGTAAAGCACAGGAAGAGGGGCACAACTTCGACAATGATGCACTTGGCCAAAAAGGGCGTATGCATTTTCTCCTGAATATATTCAGCAGAAAACGCATACGCCCTTTTTGGCCAAGCAAGCAAGCGGGCAATGCAAATCTGCACTACAAAGAAGTATCACTTCCCACCGGTCAAAAGGGACATCCACAAAATGTGTAAAAACCAGAAAGGCAAGACAGGCCCTGGAGAACAGGGAGCCTTGTTATGCTGATGGGCGGGATGTAAGTTGCCAACTGCCTCACTGGAGGAGTGCATTGTGTTCCCTAAAACAAGTAAACAACAGAGCTCCAGAGCCAAGGGCACGTCCAGTCTAGGGAATATACCTTGGGAAAACTGAAAATCCATAAGACAGAGCCACCCCCAAATTGAGGGCTGCACTGCTTACAGGAACCTCAACCTGGGTACACCTGAAATATCCCAGGAAATATAAAAATGGTTCCAAACATTGTGGAACTTACGTACGATGGAATATCCCTCAGCCACGAAATCAATGTCATAAGACCAGTAGCAGCAAAATGAGTGGATTCAGGTACGATGATTCTAAGTGAAAGAAGTCACACAGGAAAAGAAACTTATCATAAGATATCACTTAGGAAGATCCTGTAAACATGGCTACACATGAACTGAGTTAGGCAAGAGAACAGAGTCTCACATTTAGAAAACACTCTTATGCCTGCTTAAGGGGGAAGGAGAGGTGGGGTGATGCATCAAACTCGAGTTTGATATAAACACAGGTACCGTTCCAAAAACCAACTATGGAATAGACAAGACCTACACCTTCCTCAGTGAAAGGGACTCAAATCCCCATATTTCCCACAGAGGAATAGATCTGACTAGTAAGAATCTTAAAACCTATGTATTGATATGTCTCCGTAAGGGAATCAAGTGTGTCTAGACTGGCATAAACATGGCCGCGAGAATCAGCTCAAACCCACTCTAAAAAGGAATTTCAGAAACAGAACAAAGAAACAGGGAAATTCTTTACAATTCCTTCAGGGTCTCTGATGCAACCTGGAATGACCCTATCTACAATGACAGCTGGATGTGGCATAAGGCTGGACACTTGGGACTGAGAGGATTGGTGAGATTGGGTGCGCAAATGCAGACCCTTTAAAGCAATAATGCATGGCACCCATTCCATGGGTCCCAGCTCTCCAGGTTGAAGGGAATATTAGTACAGCTATAACGTGTACGGGAAACCTAGAGAATGGACACACTGTGAATACGAAAGGTTTCTAATACTCAACGAAGAGCCCCTCTCCTGGTGCTCCGGTTTGACTTTCCAACTGCTTTCCTATCAATCTCCCAACTTGGAGAGACAGCCCCTTTAAGCTCCTGGTTCGCACAGGTTGCCAATTTGGCAGAGGATGAAAGGGAAGAGGGAGAACCAATGAGAGAGTAGCTGTTAGGCATTTGGATGGGCACATGTCACTCTAATTTCCCGGCAGGAAGAAGAATGAACCAAAGTCTCAGCCACCCACCGGGAACCAGTAGAGGTCCTGAACCAAAAGTTTGGACTTGCGTTCAGCTCACAAAAAACGAGTTGAAAAATGGAGCTCAGGGGCACAGCATTTCACAAACTGGCAGAGTAATCAAGGCCAACTATCGTCCAAAAATCTGTTGAGGGAAGGCAACGAGGCGGACTTGAAAGCGAGGCAGAATAGCAGGAAACAGATTTCAAGAGGTACGTTGGAATCGCCTGTAAAGCACAGGAAGAGGGGCACAACTTCGACAATGATGCACTTGGCCAAAAAGGGCGTATGCGTTTTCTCCTGAATATATTCTGGAGAAAACGCATACGCCCTTTTTGGCCAAGCAAGCAAGCGGGCAATGCAAATCTGCACTACAAAGAAGTATCACTTCCCACCGGTCAAAAGGGACATCCACAAAATGTGTAAAAACCAGAAAGGCAAGACAGGCCCTGGAGAACAGGGAGCCTTGTTATGCTGATGGGCGGGATGTAAGTTGCCAACTGCCTCACTGGAGGAGTGCATTGTGTTCCCTAAAACAAGTAAACAACAGAGCTCCAGAGCCAAGGGCACTTCCAGTCTAGGGAATATACCTTGGGAAAACTGAACATCAATAAGACAGAACCACCCCCAAATTGAGGGCTGCACTGCTTACAGGAACCTCAACCTGGGTACACCTGAAATATCCCAGGAAATATAAAAATGGTTCCAAACATTGTGGAACTTACGTACGATGGAATATCCCTCAGCCACGAAATCAATGTCATAAGACCAGTAGCAGCAAAATGAGTGGATTCAGGTACGATGATTCTAAGTGAAAGAAGTCACACAGGAAAAGAAACTTATCATAAGATATCACTTAGGAAGATCCTGTAAACATGGCTACACATGAACTGAGTTAGGCAAGAGAACTGAGTATCACATTTAGAAAACACTCTTATGCCTGCTTAAGGGGGAAGGAGAGGTGGGGTGATGCATCAAACCCGAGTTTGATATAAGCACAGGTACCGTTCCAAAAACCAACTATGGAATAGACAAGACCTACACCTTCCTCAGTGAAAGGGACTCAAAACTCCATATTTCCCGCAGAGGAATAGAGCTGACTAGTAAGAATCTTAAAACCTATGTATTGATATGTCTCCGTAAGGGAATCAAGTGTGTCTAGACTGGCATAAACATGGCCGCGAGAATCAGCTCAAACCCACTCTAAAAAGGAATTACAAAAACAGAACAAAGAAACAGGGAAATTCTTTACAATTCCTTCAGGGTCTCTGATGCAACCTGGAATGACCCTATCTACAATGACAGCTGGATGTGGCATAAGGCTGGACACTTGGGACTGAGAGGATTGGTGAGATTCGGTGAGCAAATGCAGACCCTTTAAAGCAATAATGCATGGCACCCATTCCATGGGTCCCAGCTCTCCAGGTGGAAGGGAATATTACTACAGCTATAACGTGTACGGGAAACCTAGAGAATGGACACACTGTGAATACGAAAGGTTTCTAAAACTCAACGAAGAGCCCCTCTCCTGGTGCTCCGGTTTGACTTTCCAACTGCTTTCCTATCAATCTCCCAACTTGGAGACACAGCCCCTTTAAGCTCCTGGTTCGCACAGGTTGCCAATTTGGCAGAGGATGAAAGTGAAGAGGGAGAACCAATGAGAGAGTAGCTGTTAGGCATTTGGATGGGCACATGTCACTTTAATTTCCCGGCAGGAAGAAGAATGAACCAAAGTCTCAGCCACCCACCGGGAACCAGTAGAGGTCCTGAACCAAAAGTTTGGACTTGCGTTCAGCTCACAAAAAACGAGTTGATAAATGGAGCTCAGGGGCACAGCAATTCACAAACTGGCAGAGTAATCAAGGCCAACTATCGTCCAAAAATCTGTTGAGGGAAGGCAACGAGGCAGACTTGAAAGTGAGGCAGAATAGCAGGAAACAGATTTCAAGAGGTACGTTGGAATCGCCTGTAAAGCACAGGAAGAGGGGCACAACTTCGACAATGATGCACTTGGCCAAAAAGGGCGTATGCGTTTTCTCCTGAATATATTCAGGAGAAAACGCATACGCCCTTTTTCGCCAAGCAAGCAAGCGGGCAATGCAAATCTGCACTACAAAGAAGTATCACTTCCCACCGGTCAAAAGGGACATCCACAAAATGTGTAAAAACCAGAAAGGCAAGACAGGCCCTGGAGAACAGGGAGCCTTGTTATGCTGATGGGCGGGATGTAAGTTGCCAACTGCCTCACTGGAGGAGTGCATTGTGTTCCCTAAAACAAGTAAACAACAGAGCTCCAGAGCCAAGGGCACGTCCAGTCTAGGGAATATACCTTGGGAAAACTGAAAATCCATAAGACAGAGCCACCCCCAAATTGAGGGCTGCACTGCTTACAGGAACCTCAACCTGGGTACACCTGAAATATCCCAGGAAATATAAAAATGGTTCCAAACATTGTGGAACTTACGTACTATGGAATATCCCTCAGCCACGAAATCAATGTCATAAGACCAGTAGCAGCAAAATGAGTGGATTCAGGTACGATGATTCTAAGTGAAAGAAGTCACACAGGAAAAGAAACTTATCATAAGATATCACTTAGGAAGATCCTGTAAACATGGCTACACATGAACTGAGTTAGGCAAGAGAACAGAGTCTCACATTTAGAAAACACTCTTATGCCTGCTTAAGGGGGAAGGAGAGGTGGGGTGATGCATCAAACTCGAGTTTGATTTAAACACAGGTACCGTTCCAAAAACCAACTATGGAATAGACAAGACCTACACCTTCCTCAGTGAAAGGGACTCAAATCCCCATATTTCCCACAGAGGAATAGATCTGACTAGTAAGAATCTTAAAACCTATGTATTGATATGTCTCCGTAAGGGAATCAAGTGTGTCTAGACTGGCATAAACATGGCCGCGAGAATCAGCTCAAACCCACTCTAAAAAGGAATTTCAGAAACAGAACAAAGAAACAGGGAAATTCTTTACAATTCCTTCAGGGTCTCTGATGCAACCTGGAATGACCCTATCTACAATGACAGCTGGATGTGGCATAAGGCTGGACACTTGGGACTGAGAGGATTGGTGAGATTGGGTGCGCAAATGCAGACCCTTTAAAGCAATAATGCATGGCACCCATTCCATGGGTCCCAGCTCTCCAGGTTGAAGGGAATATTACTACAGCTATAACGTGTATGGGAAACCTAGAGAATGGACACACTGTGAATACGAATGGTTTCTAAAACTCAACGAAGAGCCCCTCTCCTGGTGCTCCGGTTTGACTTTCCAACTGCTTTCCTATCAATCTCCCAACTTGGAGAGACAGCCCCTTTAAGCTCCTGGTTCGCACAGGTTGCCAATTTGGCAGAGGATGAAAGGGAAGAGGGAGAACCAATGAGAGAGTAGCTGTTAGGCATTTGGATGGGCACATGTCACTCTAATTTCCCGGCAGGAAGAAGAATGAACCAAAGTCTCAGCCACCCACCGGGAACCAGTAGAGGTCCTGAACCAAAAGTTTGGACTTGCGTTCAGCTCACAAATACGAGTTGAAAAATGGAGCTAAGGGGCACAGCAATTCACAAACTGGCAGAGTAATCAAGGCCAACTATCGTCCAAAAATCTGTTGAGGGAAGGCAACGAGGCGGACTTGAAAGCGAGGCAGAATAGCAGGAAACAGATTTCAAGAGGTACGTTGGAATCGCCTGTAAAGCACAGGAAGAGGGGCACAACTTTGACAATGATGCACTTGGCCAAAAAGGGCGTATGCATTTTCTCCTGAATATATTCAGCAGAAAACGCATACGCCCTTTTTGGCCAAGCAAGCAAGCGGGCAATGCAAATCTGCACTACAAAGAAGTATCACTTCCCACCGGTCAAAAGGGACATCCACAAAATGTGTAAAAACCAGAAAGGCAAGACAGGCCCTGGAGAACAGGGAGCCTTGTTATGCTGATGGGCGGGATGTAAGTTGCCAACTGCCTCACTGGAGGAGTGCATTGTGTTCCCTAAAACAAGTAAACAACAGAGCTCCAGAGCCAAGGGCACGTCCAGTCTAGGGAATATACCTTGGGAAAACTGAAAATCCATAAGACAGAGCCACCCCCAAATTGAGGGCTGCACTGCTTACAGGAACCTCAACCTGGGTACACCTGAAATATCCCAGGAAATATAAAAATGGTTCCAAACATTGTGGAACTTACGTACGATGGAATATCCCTCAGCCACGAAATCAATGTCATAAGACCAGTAGCAGCAAAATGAGTGGATTCAGGTACGATGATTCTAAGTGAAAGAAGTCACACAGGAAAAGAAACTTATCATAAGATATCACTTAGGAAGATCCTGTAAACATGGCTACACATGAACTGAGTTAGGCAAGAGAACAGAGTCTCACATTTAGAAAACACTCTTATGCCTGCTTAAGGGGGAAGGAGAGGTGGGGTGATGCATCAAACTCGAGTTTGATTTAAACACAGGTACCGTTCCAAAAACCAACTATGGAATAGACAAGACCTACACCTTCCTCAGTGAAAGGGACTCAAATCCCCATATTTCCCACAGAGGAATAGATCTGACTAGTAAGAATCTTAAAACCTATGTATTGATATGTCTCCGTAAGGGAATCAAGTGTGTCTAGACTGGCATAAACATGGCCGCGAGAATCAGCTCAAACCCACTCTAAAAAGGAATTTCAGAAACAGAACAAAGAAACAGGGAAATTCTTTACAATTCCTTCAGGGTCTCTGATGCAACCTGGAATGACCCTATCTACAATGACAGCTGGATGTGGCATAAGGCTGGACACTTGGGACTGAGAGGATTGGTGAGATTGGGTGCGCAAATGCAGACCCTTTAAAGCAATAATGCATGGCACCCATTCCATGGGTCCCAGCTCTCCAGGTTGAAGGGAATATTAGTACAGCTATAACGTGTACGGGAAACCTAGAGAATGGACACACTGTGAATACGAAAGGTTTCTAATACTCAACGAAGAGCCCCTCTCCTGGTGCTCCGGTTTGACTTTCCAACTGCTTTCCTATCAATCTCCCAACTTGGAGAGACAGCCCCTTTAAGCTCCTGGTTCGCACAGGTTGCCAATTTGGCAGAGGATGAAAGGGAAGAGGGAGAACCAATGAGAGAGTAGCTGTTAGGCATTTGGATGGGCACATGTCACTCTAATTTCCCGGCAGGAAGAAGAATGAACCAAAGTCTCAGCCACCCACCGGGAACCAGTAGAGGTCCTGAACCAAAAGTTTGGACTTGCGTTCAGCTCACAAAAAACGAGTTGAAAAATGGAGCTCAGGGGCACAGCATTTCACAAACTGGCAGAGTAATCAAGGCCAACTATCGTCCAAAAATCTGTTGAGGGAAGGCAACGAGGCGGACTTGAAAGCGAGGCAGAATAGCAGGAAACAGATTTCAAGAGGTACGTTGGAATCGCCTGTAAAGCACAGGAAGAGGGGCACAACTTCGACAATGATGCACTTGGCCAAAAAGGGCGTATGCGTTTTCTCCTGAATATATTCTGGAGAAAACGCATACGCCCTTTTTGGCCAAGCAAGCAAGCGGGCAATGCAAATCTGCACTACAAAGAAGTATCACTTCCCACCGGTCAAAAGGGACATCCACAAAATGTGTAAAAACCAGAAAGGCAAGACAGGCCCTGGAGAACAGGGAGCCTTGTTATGCTGATGGGCGGGATGTAAGTTGCCAACTGCCTCACTGGAGGAGTGCATTGTGTTCCCTAAAACAAGTAAACAACAGAGCTCCAGAGCCAAGGGCACTTCCAGTCTAGGGAATATACCTTGGGAAAACTGAACATCAATAAGACAGAGCCACCCCCAAATTGAGGGCTGCACTGCTTACAGGAACCTCAACCTGGGTACACCTGAAATATCCCAGGAAATATAAAAATGGTTCCAAACATTGTGGAACTTACGTACGATGGAATATCCCTCAGCCACGAAATCAATGTCATAAGACCAGTAGCAGCAAAATGAGTGGATTCAGGTACGATGATTCTAAGTGAAAGAAGTCACACAGGAAATGAAACATCATAAGATATCACTTAGGAAGATCCTGTAAACATGGCTACACATGAACTGAGTTAGGCAAGAGAACTGAGTATCACATTTAGAAAACACTCTTATGCCTGCTTAAGGGGGAAGGAGAGGTGGGGTGATGCATCAAACCCGAGTTTGATATAAGCACAGGTACCGTTCCAAAAACCAACTATGGAATAGACAAGACCTACACCTTCCTCAGTGAAAGGGACTCAAAACTCCATATTTCCCGCAGAGGAATAGATCTGACTAGTAAGAATCTTAAAACCTAGGTATTGATATGTCTCCGTAAGGGAATCAAGTGTGTCTAGACTGGCATAAACATGGCAGCGAGAATCAGCTCAAACCCACTCTAAAAAGGAATTTCAAAAACAGAACAAAGAAACAGGGAAATTCTTTACAATTCCTTCAGGGTCTCTGATGCAACCTGGAATGACCCTATCTACAATGACAGCTGGATGTGGCATAAGGCTGGACACTTGGGACTGAGAGGATTGGTGAGATTCGGTGAGCAAATGCAGACCCTTTAAAGCAATAATGCATGGCACCCATTCCATGGGTCCCAGCTCTCCAGGTGGAAGGGAATATTACTACAGCTATAACGTGTACGGGAAACCTAGAAAATGGACACACTGTGAATACGAAAGGTTTCTAAAACTCAACGAAGAGCCCCTCTCCTGGTGCTCCGGTTTGACTTTCCAACTGTTTTCCTATCAATCTCCCAAATTGGAGAGAGAGCCCCTTTAAGCTCCTGGTTCGCACAGGTTGCCAATTTGGCAGAGGATGAAAGGGAAGAGGGAGAACCAATGAGAGAGTAGCTGTTAGGCATTTGGATGGGCACATGTCACTCTAATTTCCCGGCAGGAAGAAGAATGAACCAAAGTCTCAGCCACCCACCGGGAACCAGTAGAGGTCCTGAACCAAAAGTTTGGACTTGCGTTCAGCTCACAAAAAACGAGTTGAAAAATGGAGCTCAGGGGCACAGCAATTCACAAACTGGCAGAGTAATCAAGGCCAACTATCGTCCAAAAATCTGTTGAGGGAAGGCAACGAGGCGGACTTGAAAGCGAGGCAGAATAGCAGGAAACAGATTTCAAGAGGTACGTTGGAATCGCCTGTAAAGCACAGGAAGAGGGGCACAACTTCGACAATGATGCACTTGGCCAAAAAGGGCGTATGCGTTTTCTCCTGAATATATTCAGGAGAAAACGCATACGCCCTTTTTGGCCAAGCAAGCAAGAGGGCAATGCAAATCTGCACTACAAAGAAGTATCACTTCCCACCGTTCAAAAGGGACATCCACAAAATGTGTAAAAACCAGAAAGGCAAGACAGGCCCTGGAGAACAGGGAGCCTTGTTATGCTGATGGGCGGGATGTAAGTTGCCAACTGCCTCACTGGAGGAGTGCATTGTGTTCCCTAAAACAAGTAAACAACAGAGCTCCAGAGCCAAGGGCACGTCCAGTCTAGGGAATATACCTTGGGAAAACTGAAAATCCATAAGACAGAGCCACCCCCAAATTGAGGGCTGCACTGCTTACAAGAACCTCAACCTAGGTACACCTGAAATATCCCAGGAAATATAAAAATGGTTCAAAACATTGTGGAACTTACGTATGATGGAATATCCCTCAGCCACGAAATCAATGTCATAAGACCAGTAGCAGCAAAATGAGTGGATTCAGGTACGATGATTCTAAGTGAAAGAAGTCACACAGGAAAAGAAACTTATCATAAGATATCACTTAGGAAGATCCTGTAAACATGGCTACACATGAACTGAGTTAGGCAAGAGAACAGAGTCTCACATTTAGAAAACACTCTTATGCCTGCTTAAGGGGGAAGGAGAGGTGGGGTGATGCATCAAACCAGAGTTTGATATAAGCACAGGTACCGTTCCAAAAACCAACTATGGAATAGACAAGACCTACACCTTCCTCAGTGAAAGGGACTCAAAACCCCATATTTCCCGCAGAGGAATAGATCTGACTAGTAAGAATCTTAAAACCTATGTATTGATATGTCTCCGTAAGGGAATCAAGTGTGTCTAGACTGGCATAAACAGGGCAGCGAGAATCAGCTCAAACCCACTCTAAAAAGGAATTTCAAAAACAGAACAAAGAAACAGGGAAATTCTTTACAATTCCTTCAGGGTCTCTGATGCAACCTGGAATGACCCTATCTACAATGACAGCTGGATGTGGCATAAGGCTGGACACTTGGGACTGAGAGGATTGGTGAGATTGGGTGAGCAAATGCAGACCCTTTAAAGCAATAATGCATGGCACCCATTCCATGGGTCCCAGCTCTCCAGGTGGAAGGGAATATTACTACAGCTATAACGTGTACGGGAAACCTAGAAAATGGACACACTGTGAATACGAAAGGTTTCTAAAACTCAACGAAGAGCCCCTCTCCTGGTGCTCCGGTTTGACTTTCCAACTGTTTTCCTATCAATCTCCCAACTTGGAGAGAGAGCCCCTTTAAGCTCCTGGTTCGCACAGGTTGCCAATTTGGCAGAGGATGAAAGGGAAGAGGGAGAACCAATGAGAGAGTAGCTGTTAGGCATTTGGATGGGCACATGTCACTCTAATTTCCCGGCAGGAAGAAGAATGAACCAAAGTCTCAGCCACCCACCGGGAACCAGTAGAGGTCCTGAACCAAAAGTTTGGACTTGCGTTCAGCTCACAAAAAACGAGTTGAAAAATGGAGCTCAGGGGCACAGCAATTCACAAACTGGCAGAGTAATCAAGGCCAACTATCGTCCAAAAATCTGTTGAGGGAAGGCAGCGAGGCGGACTTGAAAGCGAGGCAGAATAGCAGGAAACAGATTTCAAGAGGTACGTTGAAATCGCCTGTAAAGCACAGGAAGAGGGGCACAATTTCGACAATAATGCACTTGGCCAAAAAGGGCGTATGCGTTTTCTCCTGAATATATTCAGGAGAAAACGCATACGCCCTTTTTGGCCAAGCAAGCAAGCGGGCAATGCAAATCTGCACTACAAAGAAGTATCACTTCCCACCGGTCAAAAGGGACATCCACAAAATGTGTAAAAACCAGAAAGGCAAGACAGGCCCTGGAGAACAGGGAGCCTTGTTATGCTGATGGGCGGGATGTAAGTTGCCACCTGCCTCACTGGAGGAGTGCATTGTGTTCCCTAAAACAAGTAAACAACAGAGCTCCAGAGCCAAGGGCACGTCCAGTCTAGGGAATATACCTTGGGAAAACTGAAAATCCATAAGACAGAGCCACCCCCAAATTGAGGGCTGCACTGCTTACAAGAACCTCAACCTAGGTACACCTGAAATATCCCAGGAAATATAAAAATGGTTCAAAACATTGTGGAACTTACGTATGATGGAATATCCCTCAGCCACGAAATCAATGTCATAAGACCAGTAGCAGCAAAATGAGTGGATTCAGGTACGATGATTCTAAGTGAAAGAGGTCACACAGGAAAAGAAACTTATCATAAGATATCACTTAGGAAGATCATGTAAACATGGCTACACATGAACTGAGTTAGGCAAGAGAACAGAGTCTCACATTTAGAAAACACTCTTATGCCTGCTTAAGGGGGAAGGAGAGGTGGGGTGATGCATCAAACCCGAGTTTGATATAAGCACAGGTACCGTTCCAAAAACCAACTATGGAATAGACAAGACCTACACCTTCCTCAGTGTAAGGGACTCAAAACCCCATATTTCCCGCAGAGGAATAGATCTGACTAGTAAGAATCTTAAAACCTATGTATTGATATGTCTCCGTAAGGGAATCAAGTGTGTCTAGACTGGCATAAACAGGGCAGCGAGAATCAGCTCAAACCCACTCTAAAAAGGAATTTCAAAAACAGAACAAAGAAACAGGGAAATTCTTTACAATTCCTTCAGGGTCTCTGATGCAACCTGGAATGACCCTATCTACAATGACAGCTGGATGTGGCATAAGGCTGGACACTTGGGACTGAGAGGATTGGTGAGATTGGGTGAGCAAATGCAGACCCTTTAAAGCAATAATGCATGGCACCCATTCCATGGGTCCCAGCTCTCCAGGTGGAAGGGAATATTACTACAGCTATAACGTGTACGGGAAACCTAGAAAATGGACACACTGTGAATACGAAAGGTTTCTAAAACTCAACGAAGAGCCCCTCTCCTGGTGCTCCGGTTTGACTTTCCAACTGTTTTCCTATCAATCTCCCAACTTGGAGAGAGAGCCCCTTTAAGCTCCTGGTTCGCACAGGTTGCCAATTTGGCAGAGGATGAAAGGGAAGAGGGAGAACCAATGAGAGAGTAGCTGTTAGGCATTTGGATGGGCACATGTCACTCTAATTTCCCGGCAGGAAGAAGAATGAACCAAAGTCTCAGCCACCCACCGGGAACCAGTAGAGGTCCTGAACCAAAAGTTTGGACTTGCGTTCAGCTCACAAAAAAACGAGTTGAAAAATGGAGCTCAGGGGCACAGCAATTCACAAACTGGCAGAGTAATCAAGGCCAACTATCGTCCAAAAATCTGTTGAGGGAAGGCAGCGAGGCGGACTTGAAAGCGAGGCAGAATAGCAGGAAACAGATTTCAAGAGGTACGTTGAAATCGCCTGTAAAGCACAGGAAGAGGGGCACAATTTCGACAATGATGCACTTGGCCAAAAAGGGCGTATGCGTTTTCTCCTGAATATATTCAGGAGAAAACGCATACGCCCTTTTTGGCCAAGCAAGCAAGCGGGCAATGCAAATCTGCACTACAAAGAAGTATCACTTCCCACCGGTCAAAAGGGACATCCACAAAATGTGTAAAAACCAGAAAGGCAAGACAGGCCCTGGAGAACAGGGAGCCTTGTTATGCTGATGGGCGGGATGTAAGTTGCCAACTGCCTCACTGGAGGAGTGCATTGTGTTCCCTAAAACAAGTAAACAACAGAGCTACAGAGCCAAGGGCACGTCCAGTCTAGGGAATATACCTTGGGAAAACTGAAAATCCATAAGACAGAGCCACCCCCAAATTGAGGGCTACACTGCTTACAAGAACCTCAACCTAGGTACACCTGAAATATCCCAGGAAATATAAAAATGGTTCAAAACATTGTGGAACTTACGTATGATGGAATATCCCTCAGCCACGAAATCAATGTCATAAGACCAGTAGCAGCAAAATGAGTGGATTCAGGTACGATGATTCTAAGTGAAAGAAGTCACACAGGAAAAGAAACTTATCATAAGATATCACTTAGGAAGATCCTGTAAACATGGCTACACATGAACTGAGTTAGGCAAGAGAACAGAGTCTCACATTTAGAAAACACTCTTATGCCTGCTTAAGGGGGAAGGAGATGTGGGGTGATGCATCAAACCCGAGTTTGATATAAGCACAGGTACCGTTCCAAAAACCAACTATGGAATAGACAAGACCTACACCTTCCTCAGTGAAAGGGACTCAAAACCCCATATTTCCCGCAGAGGAATAGATCTGACTAGTAAGAATCTTAAAACCTATGTATTCATATGTCTCCGTAAGGGAATCAAGTGTGTCTAGACTGGCATAAACAGGGCAGCGAGAATCAGCTCAAACCCACTCTAAAAAGGAATTTCAAAAACAGAACAAAGAAACAGGGAAATTCTTTACAATTCCTTCAGGGTCTCTGATGCAACCTGGAATGACCCTATCTACAATGACAGCTGGATGTGGCATAAGGCTGGACACTTGGGACTGAGAGGATTGGTGAGATTGGGTGAGCAAATGCAGACCCTTTAAAGCAATAATGCATGGCACCCATTCCATGGGTCCCAGCTCTCCAGGTGGAAGGGAATATTACTACAGCTATAACGTGTATGGGAAACCTAGAGAATGGACACACTGTGAATACGAAAGGTTTCTAAAACTCAACGAAGAGCCCCTCTCCTGGTGCTCCAGTTTGACTTTCCAACTGCTTTCCTATCAATCTCCCAACTTGGAGAGACAGCCCCTTTAAGCTCCTGGTTCGCACAGGTTGCCAATTTGGCAGAGGATGAAAGGGAAGAGGGAGAACCAATGAGAGAGTAGCTGTTAGGCATTTGGATGGGCACATGTCACTCTAATTTCCCTGCAGGAAGAAGAATGAACCAAAGTCTCAGCCACCCACCGGGAACCAGTAGAGGTCCTGAACCAAAAGTTTGGACTTGCGTTCAGCTCACAAAAAACGAGTTGATAAATGGAGCTCAGGGGCACAGCAATTCACAAACTGGCAGAGTAATCAAGGCCAACTATCGTCCAAAAATCTGTTGAGGGAAGGCAACGAGGCGGACTTGAAAGCGAGGCAGAATAGCAGGAAACAGATTTCAAGAGGTACGTTGAAATCGCCTGTAAAGCACAGGAAGAGGGGCACAACTTCGACAATGATGCACTTGGCCAAAAAGGGCGTATGCGTTTTCTCCTGAATATATTCAGGAGAAAACGCATACGCCCTTTTTGGCCAAGCAAGCAAGCGGGCAATGCAAATCTGCACTACAAAGAAGTATCACTTCCCACCGGTCAAAAGGGACATCCACAAAATGTGTAAAAACCAGAAAGGCAAGACAGGCCCTGGAGAGCAGGGAGCCTTGTTATGCTGATGGGCGGGATGTAAGTTGCCAACTGCCTCACTGGAGGAGTGCATTGTGTTCCCTAAAACAAGTAAACATCAGAGCTACAGAGCCAAGGGCACTTCCGGTCTAGGGAATATACCTTGGGAAAACTGAAAATCCATAAGACAGAGCCACCCCCAAATTGAGGGCTGCACTGCTTACAGGAACCTCAACCTGGGTACACCTGAAATATCCCAGGAAATATAAAAATGGTTCCAAACATTGTGGAACTTACGTACGATGGAATATCCCTCAGCCACGAAATCAATGTCATAAGACCAGTAGCAGCAAAATGAGTGGATTCAGGTACGATGATTCTAAGTGAAAGAAGTCACACAGGAAAAGAAACTTATCATAAGATATCACTTAGGAAGATCCTGTAAACATGGCTACACATGAACTGAGTTAGGCAAGAGAACAGAGTCTCACATTTAGAAAACACTCTTATGCCTGCTTAAGGGGGAAGGAGAGGTGGGGTGATGCATCAAACCAGAGTTTGATATAAGCACAGGTACCGTTCCAAAAACCAACTATGGAATAGAAAAGACCTACACCTTCCTCAGTGAAAGGGACTCAAAACCCCATATTTCCCGCAGAGGAATTGATCTGACTAGTAAGAATCTTAAAACCTATGTATTGATATGTCTCCGTAAGGGAATCAAGTGTGTCTAGACTGGCATAAACAGGGCAGCGAGAATCAGCTCAAACCCACTCTAAAAAGGAATTTCAAAAACAAAACAAAGAAACAGGGAAATTCTTTACAATTCCTTCAGGGTCTCTGATGCAACCTGGAATGACCCTATCTACAATGACAGCTGGATGTGGCATAAGGCTGGACACTTGGGACTGAGAGGATTGGTGAGATTGGGTGAGCAAATGCAGACCCTTTAAAGCAATAATGCATGGCACCCATTCCATGGGTCCCAGCTCTCCAGGTGGCAGGGAATATTACTACAGCTATAACGTGTACGGGAAACCTAGAGAATGGACACACTGTGAATACGACAGGTTTCTAAAACTCAACGAAGAGCCCCTCTCCTGGTGCTCCGGTTTGATTTTCCAACTGCTTTCCTATCAATCTCCCAACTTGGAGAGACAGCCCCTTTAAGCTCCTGGTTCGCACAGGTTGCCAATTTGGCAGAGGATGAAAGGGAAGAGGGAGAACCAATGAGAGAGTAGCTGTTAGGCATTTGGATGGGCACATGTCACTCTAATTTCCCGGCAGGAAGAAGAATGAACCAAAGTCTCAGCCACCCACCGAGAACCAGTAGAGGTCCTGAACCAAAAGTTTGGACTTGCGTTCAGCTCACAAAAAATGAGTTGAAAAATGGAGCTCAGGGGCACAGCAATTCACAAACTGGCAGAGTAATCAAGGCCAACTATCGTCCAAAAATCTGTTGAGGGAAGGCAACGAGGCGGACTTGAAAGCGAGGCAGAATAGCAGGAAACAGATTTCAAGAGGTACGTTGGAATCGCCTGTAAAGCACAGGAAGAGGGGCACAACTTCGACAATGATGCACTTGGCCAAAAAGGGCGTATGCATTTTCTCCTGAATATATTCAGCAGAAAACGCATACGCCCTTTTTGGCCAAGCAAGCAAGCGGGCAATGCAAATCTGCACTACAAAGAAGTATCACTTCCCACCGGTCAAAAGGGACATCCACAAAATGTGTAAAAACCAGAAAGGCAAGACAGGCCCTGGAGAACAGGGAGCCTTGTTATGCTGATGGGCGGGATGTAAGTTGCCAACTGCCTCACTGGAGGAGTGCATTGTGTTCCCTAAAACAAGTAAACAACAGAGCTCCAGAGCCAAGGGCACGTCCAGTCTAGGGAATATACCTTGGGAAAACTGAAAATCCATAAGACAGAGCCACCCCCAAATTGAGGGCTGCACTGCTTACAGGAACCTCAACCTGGGTACACCTGAAATATCCCAGGAAATATAAAAATGGTTCCAAACATTGTGGAACTTACGTACGATGGAATATCCCTCAGCCACGAAATCAATGTCATAAGACCAGTAGCAGCAAAATGAGTGGATTCAGGTACGATGATTCTAAGTGAAAGAAGTCACACAGGAAAAGAAACTTATCATAAGATATCACTTAGGAAGATCCTGTAAACATGGCTACACATGAACTGAGTTAGGCAAGAGAACAGAGTCTCACATTTAGAAAACACTCTTATGCCTGCTTAAGGGGGAAGGAGAGGTGGGGTGATGCATCAAACCCGAGTTTGATATAAGCACAGGTACCGTTCCAAAAACCAACTATGGAATAGACAAGACCTACACCTTCCTCAGTGAAAGGGACTCAAAACTCCATATTTCCCGCAGAGGAATAGATCTGACTAGTAAGAATCTTAAAACCTATGTATTGATATGTCTCCATAAGGGAATCAAGTGTGTCTAGACTGGCATAAACATGGCCGCGAGAATCAGCTCAAACCCACTCTAAAAAGGAATTTCAAAATCAGAACAAAGAAACAGGGAAATTCTTTACAATTCCTTCAGGGTCTCTGATGCAACCTGGAATGACCCTATCTACAATGACAGCTGGATGTGGCATAAGGCTGGACACTTGGGACTGAGAGGATTGGTGAGATTGGGTGAGCAAATGCAGACCCTTTAAAGCAATAATGCATGGCACCCATTCCATGGGTCCCAGCTCTCCAGGTTGAAGGGAATATTACTACAGCTATAACGTGTATGGGAAACCTAGAGAATGGACACACTGTGAATACGAATGGTTTCTAAAACTCAACGAAGAGCCCCTCTCCTGGTGCTCCGGTTTGACTTTCCAACTGCTTTCCTATCAATCTCCCAACTTGGAGAGACAGCCCCTTTAAGCTCCTGGTTCGCACAGGTTGCCAATTTGGCAGAGGATGAAAGGGAAGAGGGAGAACCAATGAGAGAGTAGCTGTTAGGCATTTGGATGGGCACATGTCACTCTAATTTCCCGGCAGGAAGAAGAATGAACCAAAGTCTCAGCCACCCACCGGGAACCAGTAGAGGTCCTGAACCAAAAGTTTGGACTTGCGTTCAGCTCACAAAAAACGAGTTGAAAAATGGAGCTCAGGGGCACAGCAATTCACAAACTGGCAGAGTAATCAAGGCCAACTATCGTCCAAAAATCTGTTGAGGGAAGGCAACGAGGCGGACTTGAAAGCGAGGCAGAATAGCAGGAAACAGATTTCAAGAGGTACGTTGGAATCGCCTGTAAAGCACAGGAAGAGGGGCACAACTTCGACAATGATGCACTTGGCCAAAAAGGGCGTATGCGTTTTCTCCTGAATATATTCAGGAGAAAACGCATACGCCCTTTTTGGCCAAGCAAGCAAGCGGGCAATGCAAATCTGCACTACAAAGAAGTATCACTTCCCACCAGTCAAAAGGGACATCCACAAAATGTGTAAAAACCAGAAAGGCAAGACAGGCCCTGGAGAACAGGGAGCCTTGTTATGCTGATGGGCGGGATGTAAGTTGCCAACTGCCTCACTGGAGGAGTGCATTGTGTTCCCTAAAACAAGTAAACAACAGAGCTCCAGAGCCAAGGGCACGTCCAGTCTAGGGAATATACCTTGGGAAAACTGAAAATCCATAAGACAGAGCCACCCCCAATTTGAGGTCTGCACTGCTTACAGGAACCTCAACCTGGGTACACCTGAAATATCCCAGGAAATATAAAAATGGTTCCAAACATTGTGGAACTTACGTACGATGGAATATCCCTCAGCCACGAAATCAATGTCATAAGACCGGTAGCAGCAAAATGAGTGGATTCAGGTACGATGATTCTAAGTGAAAGAAGTCACACAGGAAAAGAAACTTATCATAAGATATCACTTAGGAAGATCCTGTAAACATGGCTACACATGAACTGAGTTAGGCAAGAGAACAGAGTCTCACAATTAGAAAACACTCTTATGCCTGCTTAAGGGGGAAGGAGAGGTGGGGTGATGCATCAAACCCGAGTTTGATATAAGCACAGGTACTGTTCCAAAAACCAACTATGGAATAGACAAGACCTACACCTTCCTCAGTGAAAGGGACTCAAAACCCCATATTTCCCGCAGAGGAATAGATCTGACTAGTAAGAATCTTAAAA
The DNA here is from genome assembly GCF_964341445.2 of Mesoplodon mirus. Classification (NCBI taxonomy): domain Eukaryota; kingdom Metazoa; phylum Chordata; class Mammalia; order Artiodactyla; family Ziphiidae; genus Mesoplodon; species Mesoplodon mirus. The sequence continues at coordinate 3,882,591 of NW_028295810.1, forward strand.
CCTACGTATTGATATGTCTCCGTAAGGGAATCAAGTGTGTCTAGACTGGCATAAACAGGGCAGCGAGAATCAGCTCAAACCCACTCTAAAAAGGAATTTCAAAAACAGAACAAAGAAACAGGGAAATTCTTTACAATTCCTTCAGGGTCTCTGATGCAACCTGGAATGACCCTATCTACAATGACAGCTGGATGTGGCATAAGGCTGGACACTTGGGACTGAGAGGATTGGTGAGATTGGGTGAGCAAATGCAGACCCTTTAAAGCAATAATGCATGGCACCCATTCCATGGGTCCCAGCTCTCCAGGTGGAAGGGAATATTACTACAGCTATAACGTGTACGGGAAACCTAGAAAATGGACACACTGTGAATACGAAAGGTTTCTAAAACTCAACGAAGAGCCCCTCTCCTGGTGCTCCGGTTTGACTTTCCAACTGTTTTCCTATCAATCTCCCAACTTGGAGAGAGAGCCCCTTTAAGCTCCTGGTTCGCACAGGTTGCCAATTTGGCAGAGGATGATAGGGAAGAGGGAGAACCAATGAGAGAGTAGCTGTTAGGCATTTGGATGGGCACATGTCACTCTAATTTCCCGGCAGGAAGAAGAATGAACCAAAGTCTCAGCCACCCACCGGGAACCAGTAGAGGTCCTGAACCAAAAGTTTGGACTTGCGTTCAGCTCACAAAAAACGAGTTGAAAAATGGAGCTCAGGGGCACAGCAATTCACAAACTGGCAGAGTAATCAAGGCCAACTATCGTCCAAAAATCTGTTGAGGGAAGGCAGCGAGGCGGACTTGAAAGCGAGGCAGAATAGCAGGAAACAGATTTCAAGAGGTACGTTGAAATCGCCTGTAAAGCACAGGAAGAGGGGCACAATTTCGACAATGATGCACTTGGCCAAAAAGGGCGTATGCGTTTTCTCCTGAATATATTCAGGAGAAAACGCATACGCCCTTTTTGGCCAAGCAAGCAAGCGGGCAATGCAAATCTGCACTACAAAGAAGTATCACTTCCCACCGGTCAAAAGGGACATCCACAAAATGTGTAAAAACCAGAAAGGCAAGACAGGCCCTGGAGAACAGGGAGCCTTGTTATGCTGATGGGCGGGATGTAAGTTGCCAACTGCCTCACTGGAGGAGTGCATTGTGTTCCCTAAAACAAGTAAACAACAGAGCTCCAGAGCCAAGGGCACGTCCAGTCTAGGGAATATACCTTGGGAAAACTGAAAATCCATAAGACAGAGCCACCCCCAAATTGAGGGCTGCACTGCTTACAAGAACCTCAACCTAGGTACACCTGAAATATCCCAGGAAATATAAAAATGGTTCAAAACATTGTGGAACTTACGTATGATGGAATATCCCTCAGCCACGAAATCAATGTCATAAGACCAGTAGCAGCAAAATGAGTGGATTCAGGTACGATGATTCTAAGTGAAAGAAGTCACACAGGAAAAGAAACTTATCATAAGATATCACTTAGGAAGATCCTGTAAACATGGCTACACATGAACTGAGTTAGGCAAGAGAACAGAGTCCCACATTTAGAAAACACTCTTATGCCTGCTTAAGGGGGAAGGAGATGTGGGGTGATGCATCAAACCCGAGTTTGATATAAGCACAGGTACCGTTCCAAAAACCAACTATGGAATAGACAAGACCTACACCTTCCTCAGTGAAAGGGACTCAAAACCCCATATTTCCCGCAGAGGAATAGATCTGACTAGTAAGAATCTTAAAACCTATGTATTGATATGTCTCCGTAAGGGAATCAAGTGTGTCTAGACTGGCATAAACAGGGCAGCGAGAATCAGCTCAAACCCACTCTAAAAAGGAATTTCAAAAACAGAACAAAGAAACAGGGAAATTCTTTACAATTCCTTCAGGGTCTCTGATGCAACCTGGAATGACCCTATCTACAATGACAGCTGGATGTGGCATAAGGCTGGACACTTGGGACTGAGAGGATTGGTGAGATTGGGTGAGCAAATGCAGACCCTTTAAAGCAATAATGCATGGCACCCAATCCATGGGTCCCAGCTCTCCAGGTGGAAGGGAATAATACTACAGCTATAACGTGTATGGGAAACCTAGAGAATGGACACACTGTGAATACGAAAGGTTTCTAAAACTCAACGAAGAGCCCCTCTCCTGGTGCTCCAGTTTGACTTTCCAACTGCTTTCCTATCAATCTCCCAACTTGGAGAGACAGCCCCTTTAAGCTCCTGGTTCGCACAGGTTGCCAATTTGGCAGAGGATGAAAGGGAAGAGGGAGAACCAATGAGAGAGTAGCTGTTAGGCATTTGGATGGGCACATGTCACTCTAATTTCCCTGCAGGAAGAAGAATGAACCAAAGTCTCAGCCACCCACCGGGAACCAGTAGAGGTCCTGAACCAAAAGTTTGGACTTGCGTTCAGCTCACAAAAAACGAGTTGATAAATGGAGCTCAGGGGCACAGCAATTCACAAACTGGCAGAGTAATCAAGGCCAACTATCGTCCAAAAATCTGTTGAGGGAAGGCAACGAGGCGGACTTGAAAGCGAGGCAGAATAGCAGGAAACAGATTTCAAGAGGTACGTTGAAATCGCCTGTAAAGCACAGGAAGAGGGGCACAACTTCGACAATGATGCACTTGGCCAAAAAGGGCGTATGCGTTTTCTCCTGAATATATTCAGGAGAAAACGCATACGCCCTTTTTGGCCAAGCAAGCAAGCGGGCAATGCAAATCTGCACTACAATGAAGTATCACTTCCCACCGGTCAAAAGGGACATCCACAAAATGTGTAAAAACCAGAAAGGCAAGACAGGCCCTGGAGAGCAGGGAGCCTTGTTATGCTGATGGGCGGGATGTAAGTTGCCAACTGCCTCACTGGAGGAGTGCATTGTGTTCCCTAAAACAAGTAAACATCAGAGCTACAGAGCCAAGGGCACTTCCGGTCTAGGGAATATACCTTGGGAAAACTGAAAATCCATAAGACAGAGCCACCCCCAAATTGAGGGCTGCACTGCTTACAGGAACCTCAACCTGGGTACACCTGAAATATCCCAGGAAATATAAAAATGGTTCCAAACATTGTGGAACTTACGTACGATGGAATATCCCTCAGCCACGAAATCAATGTCATAAGACCAGTAGCAGCAAAATGAGTGGATTCAGGTACGATGATTCTAAGTGAAAGAAGTCACACAGGAAAAGAAACTTATCATAAGATATCACTTAGGAAGATCCTGTAAACATGGCTACACATGAACTGAGTTAGGCAAGAGAACAGAGTCTCACATTTAGAAAACACTCTTATGCCTGCTTAAGGGGGAAGGAGAGGTGGGGTGATGCATCAAACCAGAGTTTGATATAAGCACAGGTACCGTTCCAAAAACCAACTATGGAATAGACAAGACCTACACCTTCCTCAGTGAAAGGGACTCAAAACCCCATATTTCCCGCAGAGGAATTGATCTGACTAGTAAGAATCTTAAAACCTATGTATTGATATGTCTCCGTAAGGGAATCAAGTGTGTCTAGACTGGCATAAACAGGGCAGCGAGAATCAGCTCAAACCCACTCTAAAAAGGAATTTCAAAAACAAAACAAAGAAACAGGGAAATTCTTTACAATTCCTTCAGGGTCTCTGATGCAACCTGGAATGACCCTATCTACAATGACAGCTGGATGTGGCATAAGGCTGGACACTTGGGACTGAGAGGATTGGTGAGATTGGGTGAGCAAATGCAGACCCTTTAAAGCAATAATGCATGGCACCCATTCCATGGGTCCCAGCTCTCCAGGTGGCAGGGAATATTACTACAGCTATAACGTGTACGGGAAACCTAGAGAATGGACACACTGTGAATACGACAGGTTTCTAAAACTCAACGAAGAGCCCCTCTCCTGGTGCTCCGGTTTGATTTTCCAACTGCTTTCCTATCAATCTCCCAACTTGGAGAGACAGCCCCTTTAAGCTCCTGGTTCGCACAGGTTGCCAATTTGGCAGAGGATGAAAGGGAAGAGGGAGAACCAATGAGAGAGTAGCTGTTAGGCATTTGGATGGGCACATGTCACTCTAATTTCCCGGCAGGAAGAAGAATGAACCAAAGTCTCAGCCACCCACCGAGAACCAGTAGAGGTCCTGAACCAAAAGTTTGGACTTGCGTTCAGCTCACAAAAAACGAGTTGAAAAATGGAGCTCAGGGGCACAGCAATTCACAAACTGGCAGAGTAATCAAGGCCAACTATCGTCCAAAAATCTGTTGAGGGAAGGCAACGAGGCGGACTTGAAAGCGAGGCAGAATAGCAGGAAACAGATTTCAAGAGGTACGTTGGAATCGCCTGTAAAGCACAGGAAGAGGGGCACAACTTCGACAATGATGCACTTGGCCAAAAAGGGCGTATGCATTTTCTCCTGAATATATTCAGCAGAAAACGCATACGCCCTTTTTGGCCAAGCAAGCAAGCGGGCAATGCAAATCTGCACTACAAAGAAGTATCACTTCCCACCGGTCAAAAGGGACATCCACAAAATGTGTAAAAACCAGAAAGGCAAGACAGGCCCTGGAGAACAGGGAGCCTTGTTATGCTGATGGGCGGGATGTAAGTTGCCAACTGCCTCACTGGAGGAGTGCATTGTGTTCCCTAAAACAAGTAAACAACAGAGCTCCAGAGCCAAGGGCACGTCCAGTCTAGGGAATATACCTTGGGAAAACTGAAAATCCATAAGACAGAGCCACCCCCAAATTGAGGGCTGCACTGCTTACAGGAACCTCAACCTGGGTACACCTGAAATATCCCAGGAAATATAAAAATGGTTCCAAACATTGTGGAACTTACGTACGATGGAATATCCCTCAGCCACGAAATCAATGTCATAAGACCAGTAGCAGCAAAATGAGTGGATTCAGGTACGATGATTCTAAGTGAAAGAAGTCACACAGGAAAAGAAACTTATCATAAGATATCACTTAGGAAGATCCTGTAAACATGGCTACACATGAACTGAGTTAGGCAAGAGAACAGAGTGTCACAATTAGAAAACACTCTTATGCCTGCTTAAGGGGGAAGGAGAGGTGGGGTGATGCATCAAACCCGAGTTTGATATAAACACAGGTACCGTTCCAAAAACCAACTATGGAATAGACAAGACCTACACCTTCCTCAGTGAAAGGGACTCAAATCCCCATATTTCCCGCAGAGGAATAGATCTGACTAGTAAGAATCTTAAAACCTATGTATTGATATGTCTCCGTAAGGGAATCAAGTGTGTCTAGACTGGCATAAACAGGGCAGCGAGAATCAGCTCAAACCCACTCTAAAAAGGAATTTCAAAAACAGAACAAAGAAACAGGGAAATTCTTTACAATTCCTTCAGGGTCTCTGATGCAACCTGGAATGACCCTATCTACAATGACAGCTGGATGTGGCATAAGGCTGGACACTTGGGACTGAGAGGATTGGTGAGATTGGGTGAGCAAATGCAGACCCTTTAAAGCAATAATGCATGGCACCCATTCCATGGGTCCCAGCTCTCCAGGTGGAAGGGAATATTACTACAGCTATAACGTGTATGGGAAACCTAGAAAATGGACACACTGTGAATACGAAAGGTTTCTAAAACTCAACGAAGAGCCCCTCTCCTGGTGCTCCGGTTTGACTTTCCAACTGCTTTCCTATCAATCTCCCAACTTGGAGAGACAGCCCCTTTAAGCTCCTGGTTCGCACAGGTTGCCAATTTGGCAGAGGATGAAAGGGAAGAGGGAGAACCAATGAGAGAGTAGCTGTTAGGCATTTGGATGGGCACATGTCACTCTAATTTCCCGACAGGAAGAAGAATGAACCAAAGTCTCAGCCACCCACCGGGAACGAGTATAGGTCCTGAACCAAAAGTTTGGACTTGCGTTCAGCTCACAAATACGAGTTGAAAAATGGAGCTCAGGGGCACAGCAATTCACAAACTGGCAGAGTAATCAAGGCCAACTATCGTCCAAAAATCTGTTGAGGGAAGGCAACGAGGCGGACTTGAAAGCGAGGCAGAATAGCAGGAAACAGATTTCAAGAGGTACGTTGGAATCGCCTGTAAAGCACAGGAAGAGGGGCACAACTTCGACAATGATGCACTTGGCCAAAAAGGGCGTATGCATTTTCTCCTGAATATATTCAGCAGAAAACGCATACGCCCTTTTTGGCCAAGCAAGCAAGCGGGCAATGCAAATCTGCACTACAAAGAAGTATCACTTCCCACCGGTCAAAAGGGGCATCCACAAAATGTGTAAAAACCAGAAAGGCAAGACAGGCCCTGGAGAACAGGGAGCCTTGTTATGCTGATGGGCGGGATGTAAGTTGCCAACTGCCTCACTGGAGGAGTGCATTGTGTTCCCTAAAACAAGTAAACAACAGAGCTCCAGAGCCAAGGGCACGTCCAGTCTAGGGAATATACCTTGGGAAAACTGAAAATCCATAAGACAGAGCCACCCCCAAATTGAGGGCTGCACTGCTTACAGGAACCTCAACCTGGGTACACCTGAAATATCCCAGGAAATATAAAAATGGTTACAAACATTGTGGAACTTACGTACGATGGAATATCCCTCAGCCACGAAATCAATGTCATAAGACCAGTAGCAGCAAAATGAGTGGATTCAGGTACGATGATTCTAAGTGAAAGAAGTCACACAGGAAAAGAAACTTATCATAAGATATCACTTAGGAAGATCCTGTAAACATGGCTACACATGAACTGAGTTAGGCAAGAGAACAGAGTCTCACATTTAGAAAACACTCTTATGCCTGCTTAAGGGGGAAGGAGAGGTGGGGTGATGCATCAAACTCGAGTTTGATATAAACACAGGTACCGTTCCAAAAACCAACTATGGAATAGACAAAACCTACACCTTCCTCAGTGAAAGGGACTCAAATCCCCATATTTCCCGCAGAGGAATAGATCTGACTAGTAAGAATCTTAAAACCTATGTATTGATATGTCTCCGTAAGGGAATCAAGTGTGTCTAGACTGGCATAAACATGGCCGCGAGAATCAGCTCAAACCCACTCTAAAAAGGAATTTCAGAAACAGAACAAAGAAACAGGGAAATTCTTTACAATTCCTTCAGGGTCTCTGATGCAACCTGGAATGACCCTATCTACAATGACAGCTGGATGTGGCATAAGGCTGGACACTTGGGACTGAGAGGATTGGTGAGATTGGGTGCGCAAATGCAGACCCTTTAAAGCAATAATGCATGGCACCCATTCCATGGGTCCCAGCTCTCCAGGTGGAAGGGAATATTACTACAGCTATGACGTGTACGGGAAACCTAGAGAATGGACACACTGTGAATACGAAAGGTTTCTAATACTCAACGAAGAGCCTCTCTCCTGGTGCTCCGGTTTGACTTTCCAACTGCTTTCCTATTAATCTCCCAACTTGGAGAGACAGCCCCTTTAAGCTCCTGGTTCGCACAGGTTGCCAATTTGGCAGAGGATGAAAGGGAAGAGGGAGAACCAATGAGAGAGTAGCTGTTAGGCATTTGGATGGGCACATGTCACTCTAATTTCCCGGCAGGAAGAAGAATGAACCAAAGTCTCAGCCACCCACCGGGAACCAGTAGAGGTCCTGAACCAAAAGTTTGGACTTGCGTTCAGCTCACAAAAAACGAGTTGAAAAATGGAGCTCAGGGGCACAGCATTTCACAAACTGGCAGAGTAATCAAGGCCAACTATCGTCCAAAAATCTGTTGAGGGAAGGCAACGAGGCGGACTTGAAAGCGAGGCAGAATAGCAGGAAACAGATTTCAAGAGGTACGTTGGAATCGCCTGTAAAGCACAGGAAGAGGGGCACAACTTCGACAATGATGCACTTGGCCAAAAAGGGCGTATGCGTTTTCTCCTGAATATATTCTGGAGAAAACGCATACGCCCTTTTTGGCCAAGCAAGCAAGCGGGCAATGCAAATCTGCACTACAAAGAAGTATCACTTCCCACCGGTCAAAAGGGACATCCACAAAATGTGTAAAAACCAGAAAGGCAAGACAGGCCCTGGAGAACAGGGAGCCTTGTTATGCTGATGGGCGGGATGTAAGTTGCCAACTGCCTCACTGGAGGAGTGCATTGTGTTCCCTAAAACAAGTAAACAACAGAGCTCCAGAGCCAAGGGCACGTCCAGTCTAGGGAATATACCTTGGGAAAACTGAAAATCCATAAGACAGAGCCACCCCCAAATTGAGGGCTGCACTGCTTACAAGAACCTCAACCTAGGTACACCTGAAATATCCCAGGAAATATAAAAATGGTTCAAAACATTGTGGAACTTACGTATGATGGAATATCCCTCAGCCACGAAATCAATGTCATAAGACCAGTAGCAGCAAAATGAGTGGATTCAGGTACGATGATTCTAAGTGAAAGAAGTCACACAGGAAAAGAAACTTATCATAAGATATCACTTAGGAAGATCCTGTAAACATGGCTACACATGAACTGAGTTAGGCAAGAGAACAGAGTCTCACATTTAGAAAACACTCTTATGCCTGCTTAAGGGGGAAGGAGAGGTGGGGTGATGCATCAAACCCGAGTTTGATATAAGCACAGGTACCGTTCCAAAAACCAACTATGGAATAGACAAGACCTACACCTTCCTCAGTGAAAGGGACTCAAAACCCCATATTTCCCGCAGAGGAATAGATCTGACTAGTAAGAATCTTAAAACCTATGTATTGATATGTCTCCGTAAGGGAATCAAGTGTGTCTAGACTGGCATAAACAGGGCAGCGAGAATCAGCTCAAACCCACTCTAAAAAGGAATTTCAAAAACAGAACAAAGAAACAGGGAAATTCTTTACAATTCCTTCAGGGTCTCTGATGCAACCTGGAATGACCCTATCTACAATGACAGCTGGATGTGGCATAAGGCTGGACACTTGGGACTGAGAGGATTGGTGAGATTGGGTGAGCAAATGCAGACCCTTTAAAGCAATAATGCATGGCACCCATTCCATGGGTCCCAGCTCTCCAGGTGGAAGGGAATATTACTACAGCTATAACGTGTACGGGAAACCTAAAAAATGGACACACTGTGAATACGAAAGGTTTCTAAAACTCAACGAAGAGCCCCTCTCCTGGTGCTCCGGTTTGACATTCCAACTGTTTTCCTATCAATCTCCCAACTTGGAGAGAGAGCCCCTTTAAGCTCCTGGTTCGCACAGGTTGCCAATTTGGCAGAGGATGAAAGGGAAGAGGGAGAACCAATGAGAGAGTAGCTGTTAGGCATTTGGATGGGCACATGTCACTCTAATTTCCCGGCAGGAAGAAGAATGAACCAAAGTCTCAGCCACCCACCGGGAACCAGTAGAGTTCCTGAACCAAAAGTTTGGACTTGCGTTCAGCTCACAAAAAACGAGTTGAAAAATGGAGCTCAGGGGCACAGCAATTCACAAACTGGCAGAGTAATCAAGGCCAACTATCGTCCAAAAATCTGTTGAGGGAAGGCAGCGAGGCGGACTTGAAAGCGAGGCAGAATAGCAGGAAACAGATTTCAAGAGGTACGTTGAAATCGCCTGTAAAGCACAGGAAGAGGGGCACAATTTCGACAATGATGCACTTGGCCAAAAAGGGCGTATGCGTTTTCTCCTGAATATATTCAGGAGAAAACGCATACGCCCTTTTTGGCCAAGCAAGCAAGCGGGCAATGCAAATCTGCACTACAAAGAAGTATCACTTCCCACCGGTCAAAAGGGACATCCACAAAATGTGTAAAAACCAGAAAGGCAAGACAGGCCCTGGAGAACAGGGAGCCTTGTTATGCTGATGGGCGGGATGTAAGTTGCCAACTGCCTCACTGGAGGAGTGCATTGTGTTCCCTAAAACAAGTAAACAACAGAGCTACAGAGCCAAGGGCACGTCCAGTCTAGGGAATATACCTTGGGAAAACTGAAAATCCATAAGACAGAGCCACCCCCAAATTGAGGGCTGCACTGCTTACAGGAACCTCAACCTGGGTACACCTGAAATATCCCAGGAAATATAAAAATGGTTCCAAACATTGTGGAACTTACGTACGATGGAATATCCCTCAGCCACGAAATCAATGTCATAAGACCAGTAGCAGCAAAATGAGTGGATTCAGGTACGATGATTCTAAGTGAAAGAAGTCACACAGGAAAAGAAACTTATCATAAGATATCACTTAGGAAGATCCTGTAAACATGGCTACACATGAACTGAGTTAGGCAAGAGAACAGAGTCTCACATTTAGAAAACACTCTTATGCCTGCTTAAGGGGGAAGGAGAGGTGGGGTGATGCATCAAACCCGAGTTTGATATAAGCACAGGTACCGTTCCAAAAACCAACTATGGAATAGACAAGACCTACACCTTCCTCAGTGAAAGGGACTCAAAACCCCATATTTCCCGCAGAGGAATAGATCTGACTAGTAAGAATCTTAAAACCTATGTATTGATATGTCTCCGTAAGGGAATCAAGTGTGTCTAGACTGGCATAAACAGGGCAGCGAGAATCAGCTCAAACCCACTCTAAAAAGGAATTTCAAAAACAGAACAAAGAAACAGGGAAATTCTTTACAATTCCTTCAGGGTCTCTGATGCAACCTGGAATGACCCTATCTACAATGACAGCTGGATGTGGCATAAGGCTGGACACTTGGGACTGAGAGGATTGGTGAGATTGGGTGAGCAAATGCAGACCCTTTAAAGCAATAATGCATGGCACCCATTCCATGGGTCCCAGCTCTCCAGGTGGAAGGGAATATTACTACAGCTATAACGTGTACGGGAAACCTAGAAAATGGACACACTGTGAATACGAAAGGTTTCTAAAACTCAACGAAGAGCCCCTCTCCTGGTGCTCCGGTTTGACTTTCCAACTGTTTTCCTATCAATCTCCCAACTTGGAGAGAGAGCCCCTTTAAGCTCCTGGTTCGCACAGGTTGCCAATTTGGCAGAGGATGAAAGGGAAGAGGGAGAACCAATGAGAGAGTAGCTGTTAGGCATTTGGATGGGCACATGTCACTCTAATTTCCCGGCAGGAAGAAGAATGAACCAAAGTCTCAGCCACCCACCGGGAACCAGTAGAGGTCCTGAACCAAAAGTTTGGACTTGCGTTCAGCTCACAAAAAACGAGTTGAAAAATGGAGCTCAGGGGCACAGCAATTCACAAACTGGCAGAGTAATCAAGGCCAACTATCGTCCAAAAATCTGTTGAGGGAAGGCAACGAGGCGGACTTGAAAGCGAGGCAGAATAGCAGGAAACAGATTTCAAGAGGTACGTTGAAATCGCCTGTAAAGCACAGGAAGAGGGGCACAACTTCGACAATGATGCACTTGGCCAAAAAGGGCGTATGCGTTTTCTCCTGAATATATTCAGGAGAAAACGCATACGCCCTTTTTGGCCAAGCAAGCAAGCGGGCAATGCAAATCTGCACTACAAAGAAGTATCACTTCCCACCGGTCAAAAGGGACATCCACAAAATGTGTAAAAACCAGAAAGGCAAGACAGGCCCTGGAGAACAGGGAGCCTTGTTATGCTGATGGGCGGGATGTAAGTTGCCAACTGCCTCACTGGAGGAGTGCATTGTGTTCCCTAAAACAAGTAAACAACAGAGCTCCAGAGCCAAGGGCACGTCCAGTCTAGGGAATATACCTTGGGAAAACTGAAAATCCATAAGACAGAGCCACCCCCAAATTGAGGGCTGCACTGCTTACAGGAACCTCAACCTGGGTACACCTGAAATATCCAAGGAAATATAAAAATGGTTCCAAACATTGTGGAACTTACGTACGATGGAATATCCCTCAGCCACGAAATCAATGTCATAAGACCAGTAGCAGCAAAATGAGTGGATTCAGGTACGATGATTCTAAGTGAAAGAAGTCACACAGGAAAAGAAACTTATCATAAGATATCACTTAGGAAGATCCTGTAAACATGGCTACACATGAACTGAGTTAGGCAAGAGAACAGAGTCTCACATTTAGAAAACACTCTTATGCCTGCTTAAGGGGGAAGGAGAGGTGGGGTGATGCATCAAACCAGACTTTGATATAAGCACAGGTACCGTTCCAAAAACCAACTATGGAATAGACAAGACCTACACCTTCCTCAGTGAAAGGGACTCAAAACCCCATATTTCCCGCAGAGGAATAGATCTGACTAGTAAGAATCTTAAAACCTATGTATTGATATGTCTCCGTAAGGGAATCAAGTGTGTCTAGACTGGCATAAACAGGGCAGCGAGAATCAGCTCAAACCCACTCTAAAAAGGAATTTCAAAAACAAAACAAAGAAACAGGGAAATTCTTTACAATTCCTTCAGGGTCTCTGATGCAACCTGGAATGACCCTATCTACAATGACAGCTGGATGTGGCATAAGGCTGGACACTTGGGACTGAGAGGATTGGTGAGATTGGGTGAGCAAATGCAGACCCTTTAAAGCAATAATGCATGGCACCCATTCCATGGGTCCCAGCTCTCCAGGTGGAAGGGAATATTACTACAGCTATAACGTGTACGGGAAACCTAGAAAATGGACACACTGTGAATACGAAAGGTTTCTAAAACTCAACGAAGAGCCCCTCTCCTGGTGCTCCGGTTTGACTTTCCAACTGTTTTCCTATCAATCTCCCAACTTGGAGAGAGAGCCCCTTTAAGCTCCTGGTTCGCACAGGTTGCCAATTTGGCAGAGGATGAAAGGGAAGAGGGAGAACCAATGAGAGAGTAGCTGTTAGGCATTTGGATGGGCACATGTGACTCTAATTTCCCGGCAGGAAGAAGAATGAACCAAAGTCTCAGCCACCCACCGGGAACCAGTAGAGGTCCTGAACCAAAAGTTTGGACTTGCGTTCAGCTCACAAAAAACGAGTTGAAAAATGGAGCTCAGGGGCACAGCAATTCACAAACTGGCAGAGTAATCAAGGCCAACTATCGTCCAAAAATCTGTTGAGGGAAGGCAACGAGGCGGACTTGAAAGCGAGGCAGAATAGCAGGAAACAGATTTCAAGAGGTACGTTGAAATCGCCTGTAAAGCAAAGGAAGAGGGGCACAACTTCGACAATGATGCACTTGGCCAAAAAGGGCGTATGCGTTTTCTCCTGAATATATTCAGGAGAAAACGCATACGCCCTTTTTGGCCAAGCAAGCAAGCGGGCAATGCAAATCTGCACTACAAAGAAGTATCACTTCCCACCTGTCAAAAGGGACATCCACAAAATGTGTAAAAACCAGAAAGGCAAGACAGGCCCTGGAGAACAGGGAGCCTTGTTATGCTGATGGGCGGGATGTAAGTTGCCAACTGCCTCACTGGAGGAGTGCATTGTGTTCCCTAAAACAAGTAAACAACAGAGCTCCAGAGCCAAGGGCACGTCCAGTCTAGGGAATATACCTTGGGAAAACTAAAAATCCATAAGACAGAGCCACCCCCAAATTGAGGGCTGCACTGCTTACAGGAACCTCAACCTGGGTACACCTGAAATATCCAAGGAAATATAAAAATGGTTCCAAACATTGTGGAACTTACGTACGATGGAATATCCCTCAGCCACGAAATCAATGTCATAAGACCAGTAGCAGCAAAATGAGTGGATTCAGGTACGATGATTCTAAGTGAAAGAAGTCACACAGGAAAAGAAACTTATCATAAGATATCACTTAGGAAGATCCTGTAAACATGGCTACACATGAACTGAGTTAGGCAAGAGAACAGAGTCTCACATTTAGAAAACACTCTTATGCCTGCTTAAGGGGGAAGGAGAGGTGGGGTGATGCATCAAACCAGACTTTGATATAAGCACAGGTACCGTTCCAAAAACCAACTATGGAATAGACAAGACCTACACCTTCCTCAGTGAAAGGGACTCAAAACCCCATATTTCCCGCAGAGGAATAGATCTGACTAGTAAGAATCTTAAAACCTATGTATTGATATGTCTCCGTAAGGGAATCAAGTGTGTCTAGACTGGCATAAACAGGGCAGCGAGAATCAGCTCAAACCCACTCTAAAAAGGAATTTCAAAAACAGAACAAAGAAACAGGGAAATTCTTTACAATTCCTTCAGGGTCTCTGATGCAACCTGGAATGACCCTATCTACAATGACAGCTGGATGTGGCATAAGGCTGGACACTTGGGACTGAGAGGATTGGTGAGATTGGGTGAGCAAATGCAGACCCTTTAAAGCAATAATGCATGGCACCCATTCCATGGGTCCCAGCTCTCCAGGTGGAAGGGAATATTACTACAGCTATAACGTGTACGGGAAACCTAGAGAATGGACACACTGTGAATACGAAAGGTTTCTAAAACTCAACGAAGAGCCCCTCTCCTGGTGCTCCGGTTTGATTTTCCAACTGCTTTCCTATCAATCTCCCAACTTGGAGAGAGAGCCCCTTTAAGCTCCTGGTTCGCACAGGTTGCCAAATTGGCAGAGGATGAAAGGGAAGAGGGAGAACCAATGAGAGAGTAGCTGTTAGGCATTTGGATGGGCACATGTCACTCTAATTTCCCGGCAGGAAGAAGAATGAACCAAAGTCTCAGCCACCCACCGGGAACCAGTAGAGGTCCTGAACCAAAAGTTTGGACTTGCGTTCAGCTCACAAAAAACGAGTTGAAAAATGGAGCTCAGGGGCACAGCAATTCACAAACTGGCAGAGTAATCAAGGCCAACTATCGTCCAAAAATCTGTTGAGGGAAGGCAACGAGGCGGACTTGAAAGCGAGGCAGAATAGCAGGAAACAGATTTCAAGAGGTACGTTGAAATCGCCTGTAAAGCACAGGAAGAGGGGCACAACTTCGACAATGATGCACTTGGCCAAAAAGGGCGTATGCGTTTTCTCCTGAATATATTCAGGAGAAAACGCATACGCCCTTTTTGGCCAAGCAAGCAAGCGGGCAATGCAAATCTGCACTACAAAGAAGTATCACTTCCCACCGGTCAAAAGGGACATCCACAAAATGTGTAAAAACCAGAAAGGCAAGACAGGCCCTGGAGAACAGGGAGCCTTGTTATGCTGATGGGCGGGATGTAAGTTGCCAACTGCCTCACTGGAGGAGTGCATTGTGTTCCCTAAAACAAGTAAACAACAGAGCTCCAGAGCCAAGGGCACGTCCAGTCTAGGGAATATACCTTGGGAAAACTGAAAATCCATAAGACAGAGCCACCCCCAAATTGAGGGCTGCACTGCTTACAGGAACCTCAACCTGGGTACACCTGAAATATCCAAGGAAATATAAAAATGGTTCCAAACATTGTGGAACTTACGTACGATGGAATATCCCTCAGCCACGAAATCAATGTCATAAGACCAGTAGCAGCAAAATGAGTGGATTCAGGTACGATGATTCTAAGTGAAAGAAGTCACACAGGAAAAGAAACTTATCATAAGATATCACTTAGGAAGATCCTGTAAACATGGCTACACATGAACTGAGTTAGGCAAGAGAACAGAGTCTCACATTTAGAAAACACTCTTATGCCTGCTTAAGGGGGAAGGAGAGGTGGGGTGATGCATCAAACCAGACTTTGATATAAGCACAGGTACCGTTCCAAAAACCAACTATGGAATAGACAAGACCTACACCTTCCTCAGTGAAAGGGACTCAAAACCCCATATTTCCCGCAGAGGAATAGATCTGACTAGTAAGAATCTTAAAACCTATGTATTGATATGTCTCCGTAAGGGAATCAAGTGTGTCTAGACTGGCATAAACAGGGCAGCGAGAATCAGCTCAAACCCACTCTAAAAAGGAATTTCAAAAACAAAACAAAGAAACAGGGAAATTCTTTACAATTCCTTCAGGGTCTCTGATGCAACCTGGAATGACCCTATCTACAATGACACCTGGATGTGGCATAAGGCTGGACACTTGGGACTGAGAGGATTGGTGAGATTGGGTGAGCAAATGCAGACCCTTTAAAGCAATAATGCATGGCACCCATTCCATGGGTCCCAGCTCTCCAGGTGGAAGGGAATATTACTACAGCTATAACGTGTACGGGAAACCTAGAGAATGGACACACTGTGAATACGAAAGGTTTCTAAAACTCAACGAAGAGCCCCTCTCCTGGTGCTCCGGTTTGATTTTCCAACTGCTTTCCTATCAATCTCCCAACTTGGAGAGACAGCCCCTTTAAGCTCCTGGTTCGCACAGGTTGCCAATTTGGCAGAGGATGAAAGGGAAGAGGGAGAACCAATGAGAGAGTAGCTGTTAGGCATTTGGATGGGCACATGTCACTCTAATTTCCCGGCAGGAAGAAGAATGAACCAAAGTCTCAGCCACCCACCGGGAACCAGTAGAGGTCCTGAACCAAAAGTTTGGACTTGCGTTCAGCTCACAAAAAACGAGTTGAAAAATGGAGCTCAGGGGCACAGCAATTCACAAACTGGCAGAGTAATCAAGGCCAACTATCGTCCAAAAATCTGTTGAGGGAAGGCAACGAGGCAGACTTGAAAGCGAGGCAGAATAGCAGGAAACAGATTTCAAGAGGTACGTTGGAATCGCCTGTAAAGCACAGGAAGAGGGGCACAACTTCGACAATGATGCACTTGGCCAAAAAGGGCGTATGCGTTTTCTCCTGAATATATTCAGGAGAAAACGCATACGCCCTTTTTGGCCAAGCAAGCAAGCGGGCAATGCAAATCTGCACTACAAAGAAGTATCACTTCCCACCGGTCAAAAGGGACATCCACAAAATGTGTAAAAACCAGAAAGGCAAGACAGGCCCTGGAGAACAGGGAGCCTTGTTATGCTGATGGGCGGGATGTAAGTTGCCAACTGCCTCACTGGAGGAGTGCATTGTGTTCCCTAAAACAAGTAAACAACAGAGCTCCAGAGCCAAGGGCACGTCCAGTCTAGGGAATATACCTTGGGAAAACTGAAAATCCATAAGACAGAGCCACCCCCAAATTGAGGGCTGCACTGCTTACAGGAACCTCAACCTGGGTACACCTGAAATATCCCAGGAAATATAAAAATGGTTCCAAACATTGTGGAACTTACGTACGATGGAATATCCCTCAGCCACGAAATCAATGTCATAAGACCAGTAGCAGCAAAATGAGTGGATTCAGGTACGATGATTCTAAGTGAAAGAAGTCACACAGGAAAAGAAACTTATCATAAGATATCACTTAGGAAGATCCTGTAAACATGGCTACACATGAACTGAGTTAGGCAAGAGAACAGAGTCTCACATTTAGAAAACACTCTTATGCCTGCTTAAGGGGGAAGGAGAGGTGGGGTGATGCATCAAACCCGAGTTTGATATAAGCACAGGTACCGTTCCAAAAACCAACTATGGAATAGACAAGACCTACACCTTCCTCAGTGAAAGGGACTCAAAACCCCATATTTCCCGCAGAGGAATAGATCTGACTAGTAAGAATCTTAAAACCTATGTATTGATATGTCTCCGTAAGGGAATCAAGTGTGTCTAGACTGGCATAAACATGGCAGCGAGAATCAGCTCAAACCCACTCTAAAAAGGAATTTCAAAAACAGAACAAAGAAACAGGGAAATTCTTTACAATTCCTTCAGGGTCTCTGATGCAACCTGGAATGACCCTATCTACAATGACAGCTGGATGTGGCATAAGGCTGGACACTTGGGACTGAGAGGATTGGTGAGATTGGGTGAGCAAATGCAGACCCTTTATAGCAATAATGCATGGCACCCATTCCATGGGTCCCAGCTCTCCAGGTGGAAGGGAATATTACTACAGCTATAACGTGTACGGGAAACCTAGAGAATGGACACACTGTGAATACGAAAGGTTTCTAAAACTCAATGAAGAGCCCCTCTCCTGGTGCTCCGGTTTGATTTTCCAACTGCTTTCCTATCAATCTCCCAACTTGGAGAGACAGCCCCTTTAAGCTCCTGGTTCGCACAGGTTGCCAAATTGGCAGAGGATGAAAGGGAAGAGGGAGAACCAATGAGAGAGTAGCTGTTAGGCATTTGGATGGGCACATGTCACTCTAATTTCCCGGCAGGAAGAAGAATGAACCAAAGTCTCAGCCACCCACCGGGAACCAGTAGAGGTCCTGAACCAAAAGTTTGGACTTGCGTTCAGCTCACAAAAAACGATTTGAAAAATGGAGCTCAGGGGCACAGCAATTCACAAACTGGCAGAGTAATCAAGGCCAACTATCGTCCAAAAATCTGTTGAGGGAAGGCAACGAGGCGGACTTGAAAGCGAGGCAGAATAGCAGGAAACAGATTTCAAGAGGTACGTTGGAATCGCCTGTAAAGCACAGGAAGAGGGGCACAACTTCGACAATGATGCACTTGGCCAAAAAGGGCGTATGCGTTTTCTCCTGAATATATTCAGGAGAAAACGCATACGCCCTTTTTGGCCAAGCAAGCAAGCGGGCAATGCAAATCTGCACTACAAAGAAGTATCACTTCCCACCGGTCAAAAGGGACATCCACAAAATGTGTAAAAACCAGAAAGGCAAGACAGGCCCTGGAGAACAGGGAGCTTTGTTATGCTGATGGGCGGGATGTAAGTTGCCAACTGCCTCACTGGAGGAGTGCATTGTGTTCCCTAAAACAAGTAAACAACAGAGCTCCAGAGCCAAGGGCACGTCCAGTCTAGGGAATATACCTTGGGAAAACTGAAAATCCATAAGACAGAGCCACCCCCAAATTGAGGGCTGCACTGCTTACAGGAACCTCAACCTGGGTACACCTGAAATATCCCAGGAAATATAAAAATGGTTCCAAACATTGTGGAACTTACGTACGATGGAATATCCCTCAGCCACGAAATCAATGTCATAAGACCAGTAGCAGCAAAATGAGTGGATTCAGGTACGATGATTCTAAGTGAAAGAAGTCACACAGGAAAAGAAACTTATCATAAGATATCACTTAGGAAGATCCTGTAAACATGGCTACACATGAACTGAGTTAGGCAAGAGAACAGAGTCTCACATTTAGAAAACACTCTTATGCCTGCTTAAGGGGGAAGGAGAGGTGGGGTGATGCATCAAACCCGAGTTTGATATAAGCACAGGTACCGTTCCAAAAACCAACTATGGAATAGACAAGACCTACACCTTCCTCAGTGAAAGGGACTCAAAACCCCATATTTCCCGCAGAGGAATAGATCTGACTAGTAAGAATCTTAAAACCTATGTATTGATATGTCTCCGTAAGGGAATCAAGTGTGTCTAGACTGGCATAATCATGGCCGCGAGAATCAGCTCAAACCCACTCTAAAAAGGAATTTCAAAAACAGAACAAAGAAACAGGGAAATTCTTTACAATTCCTTCAGGGTCTCTGATGCAACCTGGAATGACCCTATCTACAATGACAGCTGGATGTGGCATAAGGCTGGACACTTGGGACTGAGAGGATTGGTGAGATTGGGTGAGCAAATGCAGACCCTTTAAAGCAATAATGCATGGCACCCATTCCATGGGTCCCAGCTCTCCAGGTTGAAGGGAATATTACTACAGCTATAACGTGTACGGTAAACCTAGAGAATGGACACACTATGAATACGAAAGGTTTCTAAAACTCAACGAAGAGCCCCTCTCCTGGTGCTCCGGTTTGACTTTACAACTGCTTTCCTATCAATCTCCCAACTTGGAGAGACAGCCCCTTTAAGCTCCTGGTTCGCACAGGTTGCCAAATTGGCAGAGGATGAAAGGGAAGAGGGAGAACCAATGAGAGAGTAGCTGTTAGGCATTTGGATGGGCACATGTCACTCTAATTTCCCGGCAGGAAGAAGAATGAACCAAAGTCTCAGCCACCCACCGGGAACCAGTAGAGGTCCTGAACCAAAAGTTTGGACTTGCGTTCAGCTCACAAAAAACGAGTTGAAAAATGGAGCTCAGGGGCACAGCAATTCACAAACTGGCAGAGTAATCAAGGCCAACTATCGTCCAAAAATCTGTTGAGGGAAGGCAACGAGGCGGACTTGAAAGCGAGGCAGAATAGCAGGAAACAGATTTCAAGAGGTACGTTGGAATCGCCTGTAAAGCACAGGAAGAGGGGCACAACTTCGACAATGATGCACTTGGCCAAAAAGGGCGTATGCGTTTTCTCCTGAATATATTCAGGAGAAAACGCATACGCCCTTTTTGGCCAAGCAAGCAAGCGGGCAATGCAAATCTGCACTACAAAGAAGTATCACTTCCCACCGGTCAAAAGGGACATCCACAAAATGTGTAAAAACCAGAAAGGCAAGACAGGCCCTGGAGAACAGGGAGCCTTGTTATGCTGATGGGCGGGATGTAAGTTGCCAACTGCCTCACTGGAGGAGTGCATTGTGTTCCCTAAAACAAGTAAACAACAGAGCTCCAGAGCCAAGGGCACGTC
This sequence comes from Mesoplodon mirus, assembly GCF_964341445.2. Classification (NCBI taxonomy): domain Eukaryota; kingdom Metazoa; phylum Chordata; class Mammalia; order Artiodactyla; family Ziphiidae; genus Mesoplodon; species Mesoplodon mirus. The sequence goes on from NW_028295810.1 coordinate 3,902,913, forward strand.
CAGTCTAGGGAATATACCTTGGGAAAACTGAAAATCCATAAGACAGAGCCACCCCCAAATTGAGGGCTGCACTGCTTACAGGAACCTCAACCTGGGTACACCTGAAATATCCAAGGAAATATAAAAATGGTTCCAAACATTGTGGAACTTACGTACGATGGAATATCCCTCAGCCACGAAATCAATGTCATAAGACCAGTAGCAGCAAAATGAGTGGATTCAGGTACGATGATTCTAAGTGAAAGAAGTCACACAGGAAAAGAAACTTATCATAAGATATCACTTAGGAAGATCCTGTAAACATGGCTACACATGAACTGAGTTAGGCAAGAGAAGAGAGTCTCACATTTAGAAAACACTCTTATGCCTGCTTAAGGGGGAAGGAGAGGTGGGGTGATGCATCAAACCCGAGTTTGATATAAGCACAGGTACCGTTCCAAAAACCAACTATGGAATAGACAAGACCTACACCTTCCTCAGTGAAAGGGACTCAAAACCCCATATTTCCCGCAGAGGAATAGATCTGACTAGTAAGAATCTTAAAACCTATGTATTGATATGTCTCCGTAAGGGAATCAAGTGTGTCTAGACTGGCATAAACAGGGCAGCGAGAATCAGCTCAAACCCACTCTAAAAAGGAATTTCAAAAACAGAACAAAGAAACAGGGAAATTCTTTACAATTCCTTCAGGGTCTCTGATGCAACCTGGAATGACCCTATCTACAATGACAGCTGGATGTGGCATAAGGCTGGACACTTGGGACTGAGAGGATTGGTGAGATTGGGTGAGCAAATGCAGACCCTTTAAAGCAATAATGCATGGCACCCATTCCATGGGTCCCAGCTCTCCAGGTGGAAGGGAATATTACTACAGCTATAACGTGTACGGGAAACCTAGAGAATGGACACACTGTGAATACGAAAGGTTTCTAAAACTCAACGAAGAGCCCCTCTCCTGGTGCTCCGGTTTGATTTTCCAACTGCTTTCCTATCAATCTCCCAACTTGGAGAGAGAGCCCCTTTAAGCTCCTGGTTCGCACAGGTTGCCAAATTGGCAGAGGATGAAAGGGAAGAGGGAGAACCAATGAGAGAGTAGCTGTTAGGCATTTGGATGGGCACATGTCACTCTAATTTCCCGGCAGGAAGAAGAATGAACCAAAGTCTCAGCCACCCACCGGGAACCAGTAGAGGTCCTGAACCAAAAGTTTGGACTTGCGTTCAGCTCACAAAAAACGAGTTGAAAAATGGAGCTCAGGGGCACAGCAATTCACAAACTGGCAGAGTAATCAAGGCCAACTATCGTCCAAAAATCTGTTGAGGGAAGGCAACGAGGCGGACTTGAAAGCGAGGCAGAATAGCAGGAAACAGATTTCAAGAGGTACGTTGGAATCGCCTGTAAAGCACAGGAAGAGGGGCACAACTTCGACAATGATGCACTTGGCCAAAAAGGGCGTATGCGTTTTCTCCTGAATATATTCAGGAGAAAACGCATACGCCCTTTTTGGCCAAGCAAGCAAGCGGGCAATGCAAATCTGCACTACAAAGAAGTATCACTTCCCACCTGTCAAAAGGGACATCCACAAAATGTGTAAAAACCAGAAAGGCAAGACAGGCCCTGGAGAACAGGGAGCCTTGTTATGCTGATGGGCGGGATGTAAGTTGCCAACTGCCTCACTGGAGGAGTGCATTGTGTTCCCTAAAACAAGTAAACAACAGAGCTCCAGAGCCAAGGGCACGTCCAGTCTAGGGAATATACCTTGGGAAAACTGAAAATCCATAAGACAGAGCCACCCCCAAATTGAGGGCTGCACTGCTTACAGGAACCTCAACCTGGGTACACCTGAAATATCCCAGGAAATATAAAAATGGTTCCAAACATTGTGGAACTTACGTACGATGGAATATCCCTCAGCCACGAAATCAATGTCATAAGACCAGTAGCAGCAAAATGAGTGGATTCAGGTACGATGATTCTAAGTGAAAGAAGTCACACAGGAAAAGAAACTTATCATAAGATATCACTTAGGAAGATCCTGTAAACATGGCTACACATGAACTGAGTTAGGCAAGAGAACAGAGTCTCACATTTAGAAAACACTCTTATGCCTGCTTAAGGGGGAAGGAGAGGTGGGGTGATGCATCAAACCAGACTTTGATATAAGCACAGGTACCGTTCCAAAAACCAACTATGGAATAGACAAGACCTACACCTTCCTCAGTGAAAGGGACTCAAAACCCCATATTTCCCGCAGAGGAATAGATCTGACTAGTAAGAATCTTAAAACCTATGTATTGATATGTCTCCGTAAGGGAATCAAGTGTGTCTAGACTGGCATAAACAGGGCAGCGAGAATCAGCTCAAACCCACTCTAAAAAGGAATTTCAAAAACAAAACAAAGAAACAGGGAAATTCTTTACAATTCCTTCAGGGTCTCTGATGCCACCTGGAATGACCATATCTACAATGACACCTGGATGTGGCATAAGGCTGGACACTTGGGACTGAGAGGATTGGTGAGATTGGGTGAGCAAATGCAGACCCTTTAAAGCAATAATGCATGGCACCCATTCCATGGGTCCCAGCTCTCCAGGTGGAAGGGAATATTACTACAGCTATAACGTGTACGGGAAACCTAGAGAATGGACACACTGTGAATACGAAAGGTTTCTAAAACTCAACGAAGAGCCCCTCTCCTGGTGCTCCGGTTTGATTTTCCAACTGCTTTCCTATCAATCTCCCAACTTGGAGAGACAGCCCCTTTAAGCTCCTGGTTCGCACAGGTTGCCAATTTGGCAGAGGATGAAAGGGAAGAGGGAGAACCAATGAGAGAGTAGCTGTTAGGCATTTGGATGGGCACATGTCACTCTAATTTCCCGGCAGGAAGAAGAATGAACCAAAGTCTCAGCCACCCACCGGGAACCAGTAGAGGTCCTGAACCAAAAGTTTGGACTTGCGTTCAGCTCACAAAAAACGAGTTGAAAAATGGAGCTCAGGGGCACAGCAATTCACAAACTGGCAGAGTAATCAAGGCCAACTATCGTCCAAAAATCTGTTGAGGGAAGGCAACGAGGCGGACTTGAAAGCGAGGCAGAATAGCAGGAAACAGATTTCAAGAGGTACGTTGGAATCGCCTGTAAAGCACAGGAAGAGGGGCACAACTTCGACAATGATGCACTTGGCCAAAAAGGGCGTATGCGTTTTCTCCTGAATATATTCAGGAGAAAACGCATACGCCCTTTTTGGCCAAGCAAGCAAGCGGGCAATGCAAATCTGCACTACAAAGAAGTATCACTTCCCACCGGTCAAAAGGGACATCCACAAAATGTGTAAAAACCAGAAAGGCAAGACAGGCCCTGGAGAACAGGGAGCCTTGTTATGCTGATGGGCGGGATGTAAGTTGCCAACTGCCTCACTGGAGGAGTGCATTGTGTTCCCTAAAACAAGTAAACAACAGAGCTCCAGAGCCAAGGGCACGTCCAGTCTAGGGAATATACCTTGGGAAAACTGAAAATCCATAAGACAGAGCCACCCCCAAATTGAGGGCTGCACTGCTTACAGGAACCTCAACCTGGGTACACCTGAAATATCCCAGGAAATATAAAAATGGTTCCAAACATTGTGGAACTTACGTACGATGGAATATCCCTCAGCCACGAAATCAATGTCATAAGACCAGTAGCAGCAAAATGAGTGGATTCAGGTACGATGATTCTAAGTGAAAGAAGTCACACAGGAAAAGAAACTTATCATAAGATATCACTTAGGAAGATCCTGTAAACATGGCTACACATGAACTGAGTTAGGCAAGAGAACAGAGTCTCACATTTAGAAAACACTCTTATGCCTGCTTAAGGGGGAAGGAGAGGTGGGGTGATGCATCAAACCCGAGTTTGATATAAGCACAGGTACCGTTCCAAAAACCAACTATGGAATAGACAAGACCTACACCTTCCTCAGTGAAAGGGACTCAAAACCCCATATTTCCCGCAGAGGAATAGATCTGACTAGTAAGAATCTTAAAACCTATGTATTGATATGTCTCCGTAAGGGAATCAAGTGTGTCTAGACTGGCATAAACATGGCAGCGAGAATCAGCTCAAACCCACTCTAAAAAGGAATTTCAAAAACAGAACAAAGAAACAGGGAAATTCTTTACAATTCCTTCAGGGTCTCTGATGCAACCTGGAATGACCCTATCTACAATGACAGCTGGATGTGGCATAAGGCTGGACACTTGGGACTGAGAGGATTGGTGAGATTGGGTGAGCAAATGCAGACCCTTTAAAGCAATAATGCATGGCACCCATTCCATGGGTCCCAGCTCTCCAGGTGGAAGGGAATATTACTACAGCTATAACGTGTACGGGAAACCTAGAGAATGGACACACTGTGAATACGAAAGGTTTCTAAAACTCAATGAAGAGCCCCTCTCCTGGTGCTCCGGTTTGATTTTCCAACTGCTTTCCTATCAATCTCCCAACTTGGAGAGACAGCCCCTTTAAGCTCCTGGTTCGCACAGGTTGCCAAATTGGCAGAGGATGAAAGGGAAGAGGGAGAACCAATGAGAGAGTAGCTGTTAGGCATTTGGATGGGCACATGTCACTCTAATTTCCCGGCAGGAAGAAGAATTAACCAAAGTCTCAGCCACCCACCGGGAACCAGTAGAGGTCCTGAACCAAAAGTTTAGACTTGCGTTCAGCTCACAAAAAACGAGTTGAAAAATGGAGCTCAGGGGCACAGCAATTCACAAACTGGCAGAGTAATCAAGGCCAACTATCGTCCAAAAATCTGTTGAGGGAAGGCAACGAGGCGGACTTGAAAGCGAGGCAGAATAGCAGGAAACAGATTTCAAGAGGTACGTTGGAATCGCCTGTAAAGCACAGGAAGAGGGGCACAACTTCGACAATGATGCACTTGGCCAAAAAGGGCGTATGCGTTTTCTCCTGAATATATTCAGGAGAAAACGCATACGCCCTTTTTGGCCAAGCAAGCAAGCGGGCAATGCAAATCTGCACTACAAAGAAGTATCACTTCCCACCGGTCAAAAGGGACATCCACAAAATGTGTAAAAACCAGAAAGGCAAGACAGGCCCTGGAGAACAGGGAGCTTTGTTATGCTGATGGGCGGGATGTAAGTTGCCAACTGCCTCACTGGAGGAGTGCATTGTGTTCCCTAAAACAAGTAAACAACAGAGCTCCAGAGCCAAGGGCACGTCCAGTCTAGGGAATATACCTTGGGAAAACTGAAAATCCATAAGACAGAGCCACCCCCAAATTGAGGGCTGCACTGCTTACAGGAACCTCAACCTGGGTACACCTGAAATATCCCAGGAAATATAAAAATGGTTCCAAACATTGTGGAACTTACGTACGATGGAATATCCCTCAGCCACGAAATCAATGTCATAAGACCAGTAGCAGCAAAATGAGTGGATTCAGGTACGATGATTCTAAGTGAAAGAAGTCACACAGGAAAAGAAACTTATCATAAGATATCACTTAGGAAGATCCTGTAAACATGGCTACACATGAACTGAGTTAGGCAAGAGAACAGAGTCTCACATTTAGAAAACACTCTTATGCCTGCTTAAGGGGGAAGGAGAGGTGGGGTGATGCATCAAACCCGAGTTTGATATAAGCACAGGTACCGTTCCAAAAACCAACTATGGAATAGACAAGACCTACACCTTCCTCAGTGAAAGGGACTCAAAACCCCATATTTCCCGCAGAGGAATAGATCTGACTAGTAAGAATCTTAAAACCTATGTATTGATATGTCTCCGTAAGGGAATCAAGTGTGTCTAGACTGGCATAATCATGGCCGCGAGAATCAGCTCAAACCCACTCTAAAAAGGAATTTCAAAAACAGAACAAAGAAACAGGGAAATTCTTTACAATTCCTTCAGGGTCTCTGATGCAACCTGGAATGACCCTATCTACAATGACAGCTGGATGTGGCATAAGGCTGGACACTTGGGACTGAGAGGATTGGTGAGATTGGGTGAGCAAATGCAGACCCTTTAAAGCAATAATGCATGGCACCCATTCCATGGGTCCCAGCTCTCCAGGTTGAAGGGAATATTACTACAGCTATAACGTGTACGGGAAACCTAGAGAATGGACACACTATGAATACGAAAGGTTTCTAAAACTCAACGAAGAGCCCCTCTCCTGGTGCTCCGGTTTGACTTTACAACTGCTTTCCTATCAATCTCCCAACTTGGAGAGACAGCCCCTTTAAGCTCCTGGTTCGCACAGGTTGCCAATTTGGCAGAGGATGAAAGGGAAGAGGGAGAACCAATGAGAGAGTAGCTGTTAGGCATTTGGATGGGCACATGTCACTCTAATTTCCCGGCAGGAAGAAGAATTAACCAAAGTCTCAGCCACCCACCGGGAACCAGTAGAGGTCCTGAACCAAAAGTTTGGACTTGCGTTCAGCTCACAAAAAACGAGTTGAAAAATGGAGCTCAGGGGCACAGCAATTCACAAACTGGCAGAGTAATCAAGGCCAACTATCGTCCAAAAATCTGTTGAGGGAAGGCAACGAGGCGGACTTGAAAGCGAGGCAGAATAGCAGGAAACAGATTTCAAGAGGTACGTTGGAATCGCCTGTAAAGCACAGGAAGAGGGGCACAACTTCGACAATGATGCACTTGGCCAAAAAGGGTGTATGCGTTTTCTCCTGAATATATTCAGGAGAAAACGCATACGCCCTTTTTGGCCAAGCAAGCAAGCGGGCAATGCAAATCTGCACTACAAAGAAGTATCACTTCCCACCGGTCAAAAGGGACATCCACAAAATGTGTAAAAACCAGAAAGGCAAGACAGGCCCTGGAGAACAGGGAGCCTTGTTATGCTGATGGGCGGGATGTAAGTTGCCAACTGCCTCACTGGAGGAGTGCATTGTGTTCCCTAAAACAAGTAAACAACAGAGCTCCAGAGCCAAGGGCACGTCCAGTCTAGGGAATATACCTTGGGAAAACTGAAAATCCATAAGACAGAGCCACCCCCAAATTGAGGGCTGCACTGCTTACAGGAACCTCAACCTGGGTACACCTGAAATATCCCATGAAATATAAAAATGGATCCAAACATTGTGGAACTTACGTACGATGGAATATCCCTCAGCCACGAAATCAATGTCATAAGACCAGTAGCAGCAAAATGAGTGGATTCAGGTACGATGATTCTAAGTGAAAGAAGTCACACAGGGAAAGAAACTTATCATAAGATATCACTTAGGAAGATCCTGTAAACATGGCTACACATGAACTGAGTTAGGCAAGAGAACAGAGTCTCACATTTAGAAAACACTCTTATGCCTGCTTAAGGGGCAAGGAGAGGTGGGGTGATGCATCAAACCCGAGTTTGATATAAGCACAGGTACCGTTCCAAAAACCAACTATGGAATAGACAAGACCTACACCTTCCTCAGTGAAAGGGACTCAAAACCCCATATTTCCCGCAGAGGAATAGATCTGACTAGTAAGAATCTTAAAACCTATGTATTGATATGTCTCCGTAAGGGAATCAAGTGTGTCTAGACTGGCATAAACAGGGCAGCGAGAATCAGCTCAAACCCACTCTAAAAAGGAATTTCAAAAACAAAACAAAGAAACAGGGAAATTCTTTACAATTCCTTCAGGGTCTCTGATGCCACCTGGAATGACCCTATCTACAATGACAGCTGGATGTGGCATAAGGCTGGACACTTGGGACTGAGAGGATTGGTGAGATTGGGTGAGCAAATGCAGACCCTTTAAAGCAATAATGCATGGCATCCATTCCATGGGTCCCAGCTCTCCAGGTGGAAGGGAATATTACTACAGCTATAACGTGTACGGGAAACCTAGAAAATGGACACACTGTGAATACGAAAGGTTTCTAAAACTCAACGAAGAGCCCCTCTCCTGGTGCTCCGGTTTGACTTTCCAACTGTTTTCCTATCAATCTCCCAACTTGGAGAGAGAGCCCCTTTAAGCTCCTGGTTCGCACAGGTTGCCAATTTGGCAGAGGATGAAAGGGAAGAGGGAGAACCAATGAGAGAGTAGCTGTTAGGCATTTGGATGGGCACATGTCACTCTAATTTCCCGGCAGGAAGAAGAATGAACCAAAGTCTCAGCCACCCACCGGGAACCAGTAGAGGTCCTGAACCAAAAGTTTGGACTTGCGTTCAGCTCACAAAAAACGAGTTGAAAAATGGAGCTCAGGGGCACAGCAATTCACAAACTGGCAGAGTAATCAAGGCCAACTATCGTCCAAAAATCTGTTGAGGGAAGGCAACGAGGCGGACTTGAAAGCGAGGCAGAATAGCAGGAAACAGATTTCAAGAGGTACGTTGGAATCGCCTGTAAAGCACAGGAAGAGGGGCACAACTTCGACAATGATGCACTTGGCCAAAAAGGGCGTATGCGTTTTCTCCTGAATATATTCAGGAGAAAACGCATACGCCCTTTTTGGCCAAGCAAGCAAGCGGGCAATGCAAATCTGCACTACAAAGAAGTATCACTTCCCACCGGTCAAAAGGGACATCCACAAAATGTGTAAAAACCAGAAAGGCAAGACAGGCCCTGGAGAACAGGGAGCCTTGTTATGCTGATGGGCGGGATGTAAGTTGCCAACTGCCTCACTGGAGGAGTGCATTGTGTTCCCTAAAACAAGTAAACAACAGAGCTACAGAGCCAAGGGCACGTCCAGTCTAGGGAATATACCTTGGGAAAACTGAAAATCCATAAGACAGAGCCACCCCCAAATTGAGGGCTGCACTGCTTACAGGAACCTCAACCTGGGTACACCTGAAATATCCCAGGAAATATAAAAATGGTTCCAAACATTGTGGAACTTACGTACGATGGAATATCCCTCAGCCACGAAATCAATGTCATAAGACCAGTAGCAGCAAAATGAGTGGATTCAGGTACGATGATTCTAAGTGAAAGAAGTCACACAGGAAAAGAAACTTATCATAAGATATCACTTAGGAAGATCCTGTAAACATGGCTACACATGAACTGAGTTAGGCAAGAGAACTGAGTCTCACATTTAGAAAACACTCTTATGCCTGCTTAAGGGGGAAGGAGAGGTGGGGTGATGCATCAAACCCGAGTTTGATATAAGCACAGGTACCGTTCCAAAAACCAACTATGGAATAGACAAGACCTACACCTTCCTCAGTGAAAGGGACTCAAAACCCCATATTTCCCGCAGAGGAATAGATCTGACTAGTAAGAATCTTAAAACCTATGTATTGATATGTCTCCGTAAGGGAATCAAGTGTGTCTAGACTGGCATAAACAGGGCAGCGAGAATCAGCTCAAACCCACTCTAAAAAGGAATTTCAAAAACAGAACAAAGAAACAGGGAAATTCTTTACAATTCCTTCAGGGTCTCTGATGCAACCTGGAATGACCCTATCTACAATGACAGCTGGATGTGGCATAAGGCTGGACACTTGGGACTGAGAGGATTGGTGAGATTGGGTGAGCAAATGCAGACCCTTTAAAGCAATAATGCATGGCATCCATTCCATTGGTCCCAGCTCTCCAGGTGGAAGGGAATATTACTACAGCTATAACGTGTACGGGAAACCTAGAAAATGGACACACTGTGAATACGAAAGGTTTCTAAAACTCAACGAAGAGCCCCTCTCCTGGTGCTCCGGTTTGACTTTCCAACTGCTTTCCTATCAATCTCCCAACTTGGAGAGAGAGCCCCTTTAAGCTCCTGGTTCGCACAGGTTGCCAATTTGGCAGAGGATGAAAGGGAAGAGGGAGAACCAATGAGAGAGTAGCTGTTAGGCATTTGGATGGGCACATGTCACTCTAATTTCCCGGCAGGAAGAAGAATGAACCAAAGTCTCAGCCACCCACCGGGAACCAGTAGAGGTCCTGAACCAAAAGTTTGGACTTGCGTTCAGCTCACAAAAAACGAGTTGAAAAATGGAGCTCAGGGGCACAGCAATTCACAAACTGGCAGAGTAATCAAGGCCAACTATCGTCCAAAAATCTGTTGAGGGAAGGCAACGAGGCGGACTTGAAAGCGAGGCAGAATAGCAGGAAACAGATTTCAAGAGGTACGTTGGAATCGCCTGTAAAGCACAGGAAGAGGGGCACAACTTCGACAATGATGCACTTGGCCAAAAAGGGCGTATGCGTTTTCTCCTGAATATATTCAGGAGAAAACGCATACGCCCTTTTTGGCCAAGCAAGCAAGCGGGCAATGCAAATCTGCACTACAAAGAAGTATCACTTCCCACCGGTCAAAAGGGACATCCACAAAATGTGTAAAAACCAGAAAGGCAAGACAGGCCCTGGAGAACAGGGAGCCTTGTTATGCTGATGGGCGGGATGTAAGTTGCCAACTGCCTCACTGGAGGAGTGCATTGTGTTCCCTAAAACAAGTAAACAACAGAGCTCCAGAGCCAAGGGCACGTCCAGTCTAGGGAATATACCTTGGGAAAACTGAAAATCCATAAGACAGAGCCACCCCCAAATTGAGGGCTGCACTGCTTACAGGAACCTCAACCTGGGTACACCTGAAATATCCCAGGAAATATAAAAATGGTTCCAAACATTGTGGAACTTACGTACGATGGAATATCCCTCAGCCACGAAATCAATGTCATAAGACCAGTAGCAGCAAAATGAGTGGATTCAGGTACGATGATTCTAAGTGAAAGAAGTCACACAGGAAAAGAAACTTATCATAAGATATCACTTAGGAAGATCCTGTAAACATGGCTACACATGAACTGAGTTAGGCAAGAGAACTGAGTCTCACATTTAGAAAACACTCTTATGCCTGCTTAAGGGGGAAGGAGAGGTGGGGTGATGCATCAAACCCGAGTTTGATATAAGCACAGGTACCGTTCCAAAAACCAACTATGGAATAGACAAGACCTACACCTTCCTCAGTGAAAGGGACTCAAAACCCCATATTTCCCGCAGAGGAATAGATCTGACTAGTAAGAATCTTAAAACCTATGTATTGATATGTCTCCGTAAGGGAATCAAGTGTGTCTAGACTGGCATAAACATGGCAGCGAGAATCAGCTCAAACCCACTCTAAAATGGAATTTCAAAAACAGAACAAAGAAACAGGGAAATTCTTTACAATTCCTTCAGGGTCTCTGATGCAACCTGGAATGACCCTATCTACAATGACAGCTGGATGTGGCATAAGGCTGGACACTTGGGACTGAGAGGATTGGTGAGATTGGGTGAGCAAATGCAGACCCTTTAAAGCAATAATGCATGGCACCCATTCCATGGGTCCCAGCTCTCCAGGTGGAAGGGAATATTACTACAGCTATAACGTGTACGGGAAACCTAGAGAATGGACACACTGTGAATACGACAGGTTTCTAAAACTCAACGAAGAGCCCCTCTCCTGGTGCTCCGGTTTGACTTTCCAACTGCTTTCCTATCAATCTCCCAACTTGGAGAGACAGCCCCTTTAAGCTCCTGGTTCGCACAGGTTGCCAATTTGGCAGAGGATGAAAGGGAAGAGGGAGAACCAATGAGAGAGTAGCTGTTAGGCATTTGGATGGGCACATGTCACTCTAATTTCCCGGCAGGAAGAAGAATGAACCAAAGTCTCAGCCACCCACCGGGAACCAGTAGAGGTCCTGAACCAAAAGTTTGGACTTGCGTTCAGCTCACAAAAAACGAGTTGAAAAATGGAGCTCAGGGGCACAGCAATTCACAAACTGGCAGAGTAATCAAGGCCAACTATCGTCCAAAAATCTGTTGAGGGAAGGCAACGAGGCGGACTTGAAAGCGAGGCAGAATAGCAGGAAACAGATTTCAAGAGGTACGTTGGAATCGCCTGTAAAGCACAGGAAGAGGGGCACAACTTCAACAATGATGCACTTGGCCAAAAAGGGCGTATGCGTTTTCTCCTGAATATATTCAGGAGAAAACGCATACGCCCTTTTTGGCCAAGCAAGCAAGCGGGCAATGCAAATCTGCACTACAAAGAAGTATCACTTCCCACCGGTCAAAAGGGACATCCACAAAATGTGTAAAAACCAGAAAGGCAAGACAGGCCCTGGAGAACAGGGAGCCTTGTTATGCTGATGGGCGGGATGTAAGTTGCCAACTGCCTCACTGGAGGAGTGCATTGTGTTCCCTAAAACAAGTAAACAACAGAGCTCCAGAGCCAAGGGCACGTCCAGTCTAGGGAATATACCTTGGGAAAACTGAAAATCCATAAGACAGAGCCACCCCCAAATTGAGGGCTGCACTGCTTACAGGAACCTCAACCTGGGTACACCTGAAATATCCAAGGAAATATAAAAATGGTTCCAAACATTGTGGAACTTACGTACGATGGAATATCCCTCAGCCACGAAATCAATGTCATAAGACCAGTAGCAGCAAAATGAGTGGATTCAGGTACGATGATTCTAAGTGAAAGAAGTCACACAGGAAAAGAAACTTATCATAAGATATCACTTAGGAAGATCCTGTAAACATGGCTACACATGAACTGAGTTAGGCAAGAGAACAGAGTCTCACATTTAGAAAACACTCTTATGCCTGCTTAAGGGGGAAGGAGAGGTGGGGTGATGCATCAAACCCGAGTTTGATATAAGCACAGGTACCGTTCCAAAAACCAACTATGGAATAGACAAGACCTACACCTTCCTCAGTGAAAGGGACTCAAAACCCCATATTTCCCGCAGAGGAATAGATCTGACTAGTAAGAATCTTAAAACCTATGTATTGATATGTCTCCGTAAGGGAATCAAGTGTGTCTAGACTGGCATAAACAGGGCAGCGAGAATCAGCTCAAACCCACTCTAAAAAGGAATTTCAAAAACAAAACAAAGAAACATGGAAATTCTTTACAATTCCTTCAGGGTCTCTGATGCAACCTGGAATGACCCTATCTACAATGACAGCTGGATGTGGCATAAGGCTGGACACTTGGGACTGAGAGGATTGGTGAGATTGGGTGAGCAAATGCAGACCCTTTAAAGCAATAATGCATGGCACCCATTCCATGGGTCCCAGCTCTCCAGGTGGAAGGGAATATTACTACAGCTATAACGTGTACGGGAAACCTAGAAAATGGACACACTGTGAATACGAAAGGTTTCTAAAACTCAACGAAGAGCCCCTCTCCTGGTGCTCCGGTTTGACTTTCCAACTGTTTTCCTATCAATCTCCCGACTTGGAGAGAGAGCCCCTTTAAGCTCCTGGTTCGCACAGGTTGCCAATTTGGCAGAGGATGAAAGGGAAGAGGGAGAACCAATGAGAGAGTAGCTGTTAGGCATTTGGATGGGCACATGTCACTCTAATTTCCCGGCAGGAAGAAGAATGAACCAAAGTCTCAGCCACCCACCGGGAACCAGTAGAGGTCCTGAACCAAAAGTTTGGACTTGCGTTCAGCTCACAAAAAACGAGTTGAAAAATGGAGCTCAGGGGCACAGCAATTCACAAACTGGCAGAGTAATCAAGGCCAACTATCGTCCAAAAATCTGTTGAGGGAAGGCAACGAGGCGGACTTGAAAGCGAGGCAGAATAGCAGGAAACAGATTTCAAGAGGTACGTTGAAATCGCCTGTAAAGCACAGGAAGAGGGGCACAACTTCGACAATGATGCACTTGGCCAAAAAGGGCGTATGCGTTTTCTCCTGAATATATTCAGGAGAAAACGCATACGCCCTTTTTGGCCAAGCAAGCAAGCGGGCAATGCAAATCTGCACTACAAAGAAGTATCACTTCCCACCGGTCAAAAGGGACATCCACAAAATGTGTAAAAACCAGAAAGGCAAGACAGGCCCTGGAGAACAGGGAGCCTTGTTATGCTGATGGGCGGGATGTAAGTTGCCAACTGCCTCACTGGAGGAGTGCATTGTGTTCCCTAAAACAAGTAAACAACAGAGCTCCAGAGCCAAGGGCACGTCCAGTCTAGGGAATATACCTTGGGAAAACTGAAAATCCATAAGACAGAGCCACCCCCAAATTGAGGGCTGCACTGCTTACAGGAACCTCAACCTGGGTACACCTGAAATATCCCAGGAAATATAAAAATGGTTCCAAACGTTGTGGAACTTACGTACGATGGAATATCCCTCAGCCACGAAATCAATGTCATAAGACCAGTAGCAGCAAAATGAGTGGATTCAGGTACGATGATTCTAAGTGAAAGAAGTCACACAGGAAAAGAAACTTATCATAAGATATCACTTAGGAAGATCCTGTAAACATGGCTACACATGAACTGAGTTAGGCAAGAGAACAGAGTCTCACATTTAGAAAACACTCTTATGCCTGCTTAAGGGGGAAGGAGAGGTGGGGTGATGCATCAAACCTGAGTTTGATATAAGCACAGGTACCGTTCCAAAAACCAACTATGGAATAGACAAGACCTACACCTTCCTCAGTGAAAGGGACTCAAAACCCCATATTTCCCGCAGAGGAATAGATCTGACTAGTAAGAATCTTAAAACCTATGTATTGATATGTCTCCGTAAGGGAATCAAGTGTGTCTAGACTGGCATAAACAGGGCAGCGAGAATCAGCTCAAACCCACTCTAAAAAGGAATTTCAAAAACAAAACAAAGAAACATGGAAATTCTTTACAATTCCTTCAGGGTCTCTGATGCAACCTGGAATGACCCTATCTACAATGACAGCTGGATGTGGCATAAGGCTGGACACTTGGGACTGAGAGGATTGGTGAGATTGGGTGAGCAAATGCAGACCCTTTAAAGCAATAATGCATGGCACCCATTCCATGGGTCCCAGCTCTCCAGGTGGAAGGGAATATTACTACAGCTATAACGTGTACGGGAAACCTAGAAAATGGACACACTGTGAATACGAAAGGTTTCTAAAACTCAACGAAGAGCCCCTCTCCTGGTGCTCCGGTTTGACTTTCCAACTGTTTTCCTATCAATCTCCCGACTTGGAGAGAGAGCCCCTTTAAGCTCCTGGTTCGCACAGGTTGCCAATTTGGCAGAGGATGAAAGGGAAGAGGGAGAACCAATGAGAGAGTAGCTGTTAGGCATTTGGATGGGCACATGTCACTCTAATTTCCCGGCAGGAAGAAGAATGAACCAAAGTCTCAGCCACCCACCGGGAACCAGTAGAGGTCCTGAACCAAAAATTTGGACTTGCGTTCAGCTCACAAAAAACGAGTTGAAAAATGGAGCTCAGGGGCACAGCAATTCACAAACTGGCAGAGTAATCAAGGCCAACTATCGTCCAAAAATCTGTTGAGGGAAGGCAACGAGGCGGACTTGAAAGCGAGGCAGAATAGCAGGAAACAGATTTCAAGAGGTACGTTGGAATCGCCTGTAAAGCACAGGAAGAGGGGCACAACTTCGACAATGATGCACTTGGCCAAAAAGGGCGTATGCGTTTTCTCCTGAATATATTCAGGAGAAAACGCATACGCCCTTTTTGGCCAAGCAAGCAAGCGGGCAATGCAAATCTGCACTACAAAGAAGTATCACTTCCCACCGGTCAAAAGGGACATCCACAAAATGTGTAAAAACCAGAAAGGCAAGACAGGCCCTGGAGAACAGGGAGCCTTGTTATGCTGATGGGCGGGATGTAAGTTGCCAACTGCCTCACTGGAGGAGTGCATTGTGTTCCCTAAAACAAGTAAACAACAGAGCTCC
Organism: Mesoplodon mirus; assembly: GCF_964341445.2. NCBI lineage: Eukaryota > Metazoa > Chordata > Mammalia > Artiodactyla > Ziphiidae > Mesoplodon > Mesoplodon mirus. The sequence goes on from NW_028295810.1 coordinate 3,918,547, forward strand.
AGAGCCAAGGGCACGTCCAGTCTAGGGAATATACCTTGGGAAAACTGAAAATCCATAAGACAGAGCCACCCCCAAATTCAGGGCTGCACTGCTTACAGGAACCTCAACCTGGGTACACCTGAAATATCCCAGGAAATATAAAAATGGTTCCAAACATTGTGGAACTTACGTACGATGGAATATCCCTCAGCCACGAAATCAATGTCATAAGACCAGTAGCAGCAAAATGAGTGGATTCAGGTACGATGATTCTAAGTGAAAGAAGTCACACAGGAAAAGAAACTTATCATAAGATATCACTTAGGAAGATCCTGTAAACATGGCTACACATGAACTGAGTTAGGCAAGAGAACAGAGTCTCACATTTAGAAAACACTCTTATGCCTGCTTAAGGGGGAAGGAGAGGTGGGGTGATGCATCAAACCAGACTTTGATATAAGCACAGGTACCGTTCCAAAAACCAACTATGGAATAGACAAGACCTACACCTTCCTCAGTGAAAGGGACTCAAAACCCCATATTTCCCGCAGAGGAATAGATCTGACTAGTAAGAATCTTAAAACCTATGTATTGATATGTCTCCGTAAGGGAATCAAGTGTGTCTAGACTGGCATAAACAGGGCAGCGAGAATCAGCTCAAACCCACTCTAAAAAGGAATTTCAAAAACAAAACAAAGAAACATGGAAATTCTTTACAATTCCTTCAGGGTCTCTGATGCAACCTGGAATGACCCTATCTACAATGACAGCTGGATGTGGCATAAGGCTGGACACTTGGGACTGAGAGGATTGGTGAGATTGGGTGAGCAAATGCAGACCCTTTAAAGCAATAATGCATGGCACCCATTCCATGGGTCCCAGCTCTCCAGGTGGAAGGGAATATTACTACAGCTATAACGTGTACGGGAAACCTAGAAAATGGACACACTGTGAATACGAAAGGTTTCTAAAACTCAACGAAGAGCCCCTCTCCTGGTGCTCCGGTTTGACTTTCCAACTGTTTTCCTATCAATCTCCCGACTTGGAGAGAGAGCCCCTTTAAGCTCCTGGTTCGCACAGGTTGCCAATTTGGCAGAGGATGAAAGGGAAGAGGGAGAACCAATGAGAGAGTAGCTGTTAGGCATTTGGATGGGCACATGTCACTCTAATTTCCCGGCAGGAAGAAGAATGAACCAAAGTCTCAGCCACCCACCGGGAACCAGTAGAGGTCCTGAACCAAAAGTTTGGACTTGCGTTCAGCTCACAAAAAACGAGTTGAAAAATGGAGCTCAGGGGCACAGCAATTCACAAACTGGCAGAGTAATCAAGGCCAACTATCGTCCAAAAATCTGTTGAGGGAAGGCAACGAGGCGGACTTGAAAGCGAGGCAGAATAGCAGGAAACAGATTTCAAGAGGTACGTTGAAATCGCCTGTAAAGCACAGGAAGAGGGGCACAACTTCGACAATGATGCACTTGGCCAAAAAGGGCGTATGCGTTTTCTCCTGAATATATTCAGGAGAAAACGCATACGCCCTTTTTGGCCAAGCAAGCAAGCGGGCAATGCAAATCTGCACTACAAAGAAGTATCACTTCCCACCGGTCAAAAGGGACATCCACAAAATGTGTAAAAACCAGAAAGGCAAGACAGGCCCTGGAGAACAGGGAGCCTTGTTATGCTGATGGGCGGGATGTAAGTTGCCAACTGCCTCACTGGAGGAGTGCATTGTGTTCCCTAAAACAAGTAAACAACAGAGCTCCAGAGCCAAGGGCACGTCCAGTCTAGGGAATATACCTTGGGAAAACTGAAAATCCATAAGACAGAGCCACCCCCAAATTCAGGGCTGCACTGCTTACAGGAACCTCAACCTGGGTACACCTGAAATATCCCAGGAAATATAAAAATGGTTCCAAACATTGTGGAACTTACGTACGATGGAATATCCCTCAGCCACGAAATCAATGTCATAAGACCAGTAGCAGCAAAATGAGTGGATTCAGGTACGATGATTCTAAGTGAAAGAAGTCACACAGGAAAAGAAACTTATCATAAGATATCACTTAGGAAGATCCTGTAAACATGGCTACACATGAACTGAGTTAGGCAAGAGAACAGAGTCTCACATTTAGAAAACACTCTTATGCCTGCTTAAGGGGGAAGGAGAGGTGGGGTGATGCATCAAACCCGAGTTTGATATAAGCACAGGTACCGTTCCAAAAACCAACTATGGAATAGACAAGACCTACACCTTCCTCAGTGAAAGGGACTCAAAACCCCATATTTCCCGCAGAGGAATAGATCTGACTAGTAAGAATCTTAAAACCTATGTATTGATATGTCTCCGTAAGGGAATCAAGTGTGTCTAGACTGGCATAAACAGGGCAGCGAGAATCAGCTCAAACCCACTCTAAAAAGGAATTTCAAAAACAAAACAAAGAAACATGGAAATTCTTTACAATTCCTTCAGGGTCTCTGATGCAACCTGGAATGACCCTATCTACAATGACAGCTGGATGTGGCATAAGGCTGGACACTTGGGACTGAGAGGATTGGTGAGATTGGGTGAGCAAATGCAGACCCTTTAAAGCAATAATGCATGGCACCCATTCCATGGGTCCCAGCTCTCCAGGTGGAAGGGAATATTACTACAGCTATAACGTGTACGGGAAACCTAGAAAATGGACACACTGTGAATACGAAAGGTTTCTAAAACTCAACGAAGAGCCCCTCTCCTGGTGCTCCGGTTTGACTTTCCAACTGTTTTCCTATCAATCTCCCGACTTGGAGAGAGAGCCCCTTTAAGCTCCTGGTTCGCACAGGTTGCCAATTTGGCAGAGGATGAAAGGGAAGAGGGAGAACCAATGAGAGAGTAGCTGTTAGGCATTTGGATGGGCACATGTCACTCTAATTTCCCGGCAGGAAGAAGAATGAACCAAAGTCTCAGCCACCCACCGGGAACCAGTAGAGGTCCTGAACCAAAAGTTTGGACTTGCGTTCAGCTCACAAAAAACGAGTTGAAAAATGGAGCTCAGGGGCACAGCAATTCACAAACTGGCAGAGTAATCAAGGCCAACTATCGTCCAAAAATCTGTTGAGGGAAGGCAACGAGGCGGACTTGAAAGCGAGGCAGAATAGCAGGAAACAGATTTCAAGAGGTACGTTGAAATCGCCTGTAAAGCACAGGAAGAGGGGCACAACTTCGACAATGATGCACTTGGCCAAAAAGGGTGTATGCGTTTTCTCCTGAATATATTCAGGAGAAAACGCATACGCCCTTTTTGGCCAAGCAAGCAAGCGGGCAATGCAAATCTGCACTACAAAGAAGTATCACTTCCCACCGGTCAAAAGGGACATCCACAAAATGTGTAAAAACCAGAAAGGCAAGACAGGCCCTGGAGAACAGGGAGCCTTGTTATGCTGATGGGCGGGATGTAAGTTGCCAACTGCCTCACTGGAGGAGTGCATTGTGTTCCCTAAAACAAGTAAACAACAGAGCTCCAGAGCCAAGGGCACGTCCAGTCTAGGGAATATACCTTGGGAAAACTGAAAATCCATAAGACAGAGCCACCCCCAAATTGAGGGCTGCACTGCTTACAGGAACCTCAACCTGGGTACACCTGAAATATCCCAGGAAATATAAAAATGGTTCCAAACGTTGTGGAACTTACGTACGATGGAATATCCCTCAGCCACGAAATCAATGTCATAAGACCAGTAGCAGCAAAATGAGTGGATTCAGGTACGATGATTCTAAGTGAAAGAAGTCACACAGGAAAAGAAACTTATCATAAGATATCACTTAGGAAGATCCTGTAAACATGGCTACACATGAACTGAGTTAGGCAAGAGAACAGAGTCTCACATTTAGAAAACACTCTTATGCCTGCTTAAGGGGGAAGGAGAGGTGGGGTGATGCATCAAACCTGAGTTTGATATAAGCACAGGTACCGTTCCAAAAACCAACTATGGAATAGACAAGACCTACACCTTCCTCAGTGAAAGGGACTCAAAACCCCATATTTCCCGCAGAGGAATAGATCTGACTAGTAATAATCTTAAAACCTATGTATTGATATGTCTCCGTAAGGGAATCAAGTGTGTCTAGACTGGCATAAACAGGGCAGCGAGAATCAGCTCAAACCCACTCTAAAAAGGAATTTCAAAAACAAAACAAAGAAACATGGAAATTCTTTACAATTCCTTCAGGGTCTCTGATGCAACCTGGAATGACCCTATCTACAATGACAGCTGGATGTGGCATAAGGCTGGACACTTGGGACTGAGAGGATTGGTGAGATTGGGTGAGCAAATGCAGACCCTTTAAAGCAATAATGCATGGCACCCATTCCATGGGTCCCAGCTCTCCAGGTGGAAGGGAATATTACTACAGCTATAACGTGTACGGGAAACCTAGAAAATGGACACACTGTGAATACGAAAGGTTTCTAAAACTCAACGAAGAGCCCCTCTCCTGGTGCTCCGGTTTGACTTTCCAACTGTTTTCCTATCAATCTCCCGACTTGGAGAGAGAGCCCCTTTAAGCTCCTGGTTCGCACAGGTTGCCAATTTGGCAGAGGATGAAAGGGAAGAGGGAGAACCAATGAGAGAGTAGCTGTTAGGCATTTGGATGGGCACATGTCACTCTAATTTCCCGGCAGGAAGAAGAATGAACCAAAGTCTCAGCCACCCACCGGGAACCAGTAGAGGTCCTGAACCAAAAATTTGGACTTGCGTTCAGCTCACAAAAAACGAGTTGAAAAATGGAGCTCAGGGGCACAGCAATTCACAAACTGGCAGAGTAATCAAGGCCAACTATCGTCCAAAAATCTGTTGAGGGAAGGCAACGAGGCGGACTTGAAAGCGAGGCAGAATAGCAGGAAACAGATTTCAAGAGGTACGTTGGAATCGCCTGTAAAGCACAGGAAGAGGGGCACAACTTCGACAATGATGCACTTGGCCAAAAAGGGCGTATGCGTTTTCTCCTGAATATATTCAGGAGAAAACGCATACGCCCTTTTTGGCCAAGCAAGCAAGCGGGCAATGCAAATCTGCACTACAAAGAAGTATCACTTCCCACCGGTCAAAAGGGACATCCACAAAATGTGTAAAAACCAGAAAGGCAAGACAGGCCCTGGAGAACAGGGAGCCTTGTTATGCTGATGGGCGGGATGTAAGTTGCCAACTGCCTCACTGGAGGAGTGCATTGTGTTCCCTAAAACAAGTAAACAACAGAGCTCCAGAGCCAAGGGCACGTCCAGTCTAGGGAATATACCTTGGGAAAACTGAAAATCCATAAGACAGAGCCACCCCCAAATTCAGGGCTGCACTGCTTACAGGAACCTCAACCTGGGTACACCTGAAATATCCCAGGAAATATAAAAATGGTTCCAAACATTGTGGAACTTACGTACGATGGAATATCCCTCAGCCACGAAATCAATGTCATAAGACCAGTAGCAGCAAAATGAGTGGATTCAGGTACGATGATTCTAAGTGAAAGAAGTCACACAGGAAAAGAAACTTATCATAAGATATCACTTAGGAAGATCCTGTAAACATGGCTACACATGAACTGAGTTAGGCAAGAGAACAGAGTCTCACATTTAGAAAACACTCTTATGCCTGCTTAAGGGGGAAGGAGAGGTGGGGTGATGCATCAAACCCGAGTTTGATATAAGCACAGGTACCGTTCCAAAAACCAACTATGGAATAGACAAGACCTACACCTTCCTCAGTGAAAGGGACTCAAAACCCCATATTTCCCGCAGAGGAATAGATCTGACTAGTAAGAATCTTAAAACCTATGTATTGATATGTCTCCGTAAGGGAATCAAGTGTGTCTAGACTGGCATAAACAGGGCAGCGAGAATCAGCTCAAACCCACTCTAAAAAGGAATTTCAAAAACAAAACAAAGAAACATGGAAATTCTTTACAATTCCTTCAGGGTCTCTGATGCAACCTGGAATGACCCTATCTACAATGACAGCTGGATGTGGCATAAGGCTGGACACTTGGGACTGAGAGGATTGGTGAGATTGGGTGAGCAAATGCAGACCCTTTAAAGCAATAATGCATGGCACCCATTCCATGGGTCCCAGCTCTCCAGGTGGAAGGGAATATTACTACAGCTATAACGTGTACGGGAAACCTAGAAAATGGACACACTGTGAATACGAAAGGTTTCTAAAACTCAACGAAGAGCCCCTCTCCTGGTGCTCCGGTTTGACTTTCCAACTGTTTTCCTATCAATCTCCCGACTTGGAGAGAGAGCCCCTTTAAGCTCCTGGTTCGCACAGGTTGCCAATTTGGCAGAGGATGAAAGGGAAGAGGGAGAACCAATGAGAGAGTAGCTGTTAGGCATTTGGATGGGCACATGTCACTCTAATTTCCCGGCAGGAAGAAGAATGAACCAAAGTCTCAGCCACCCACCGGGAACCAGTAGAGGTCCTGAACCAAAAGTTTGGACTTGCGTTCAGCTCACAAAAAACGAGTTGAAAAATGGAGCTCAGGGGCACAGCAATTCACAAACTGGCAGAGTAATCAAGGCCAACTATCGTCCAAAAATCTGTTGAGGGAAGGCAACGAGGCGGACTTGAAAGCGAGGCAGAATAGCAGGAAACAGATTTCAAGAGGTACGTTGGAATCGCCTGTAAAGCACAGGAAGAGGGGCACAACTTCGACAATGATGCACTTGGCCAAAAAGGGCGTATGCGTTTTCTCCTGAATATATTCAGGAGAAAACGCATACGCCCTTTTTGGCCAAGCAAGCAAGCGGGCAATGCAAATCTGCACTACAAAGAAGTATCACTTCCCACCGGTCAAAAGGGACATCCACAAAATGTGTAAAAACCAGAAAGGCAAGACAGGCCCTGGAGAACAGGGAGCCTTGTTATGCTGATGGGCGGGATGTAAGTTGCCAACTGCCTCACTGGAGGAGTGCATTGTGTTCCCTAAAACAAGTAAACAACAGAGCTCCAGAGCCAAGGGCACGTCCAGTCTAGGGAATATACCTTGGGAAAACTGAAAATCCATAAGACAGAGCCACCCCCAAATTGAGGGCTGCACTGCTTACAGGAACCTCAACCTGGGTACACCTGAAATATCCCAGGAAATATAAAAATGGTTCCAAACGTTGTGGAACTTACGTACGATGGAATATCCCTCAGCCACGAAATCAATGTCATAAGACCAGTAGCAGCAAAATGAGTGGATTCAGGTACGATGATTCTAAGTGAAAGAAGTCACACAGGAAAAGAAACTTATCATAAGATATCACTTAGGAAGATCCTGTAAACATGGCTACACATGAACTGAGTTAGGCAAGAGAACAGAGTCTCACATTTAGAAAACACTCTTATGCCTGCTTAAGGGGGAAGGAGAGGTGGGGTGATGCATCAAACCTGAGTTTGATATAAGCACAGGTACCGTTCCAAAAACCAACTATGGAATAGACAAGACCTACACCTTCCTCAGTGAAAGGGACTCAAAACCCCATATTTCCCGCAGAGGAATAGATCTGACTAGTAAGAATCTTAAAACCTATGTATTGATATGTCTCCGTAAGGGAATCAAGTGTGTCTAGACTGGCATAAACAGGGCAGCGAGAATCAGCTCAAACCCACTCTAAAAAGGAATTTCAAAAACAAAACAAAGAAACAGGGAAATTCTTTACAATTCCTTCAGGGTCTCTGATGCAACCTGGAATGACCCTATCTACAATGACAGCTGGATGTGGCATAAGGCTGGACACTTGGGACTGAGAGGATTGGTGAGATTGGGTGAGCAAATGCAGACCCTTTAAAGCAATAATGCATGGCACCCATTCCATGGGTCCCAGCTCTCCAGGTGGAAGGGAATATTACTACAGCTATAACGTGTACGGGAAACCTAGAGAATGGACACACTGTGAATACGAAAGGTTTCTAAAACTCAACGAAGAGCCCCTCTCCTGGTGCTCCGGTTTGACTTTCCAACTGCTTTCCTATCAATCTCCCAACTTGGAGAGACAGCCCCTTTAAGCTCCTGGTTCGCACAGGTTGCCAATTTGGCAGAGGATGAAAGGGAAGAGGGAGAACCAATGAGAGAGTAGCTGTTAGGCATTTGGATGGGCACATGTCACTCTAATTTCCCGGCAGGAAGAAGAATGAACCAAAGTCTCAGCCACCCACCGGGAACCAGTAGAGGTCCTGAACCAAAAGTTTGGACTTGCGTTCAGCTCACAAAAAACGAGTTGAAAAATGGAGCTCAGGGGCACAGCAATTCACAAACTGGCAGAGTAATCAAGGCCAACTATCGTCCAAAAATCTGTTGAGGGAAGGCAACGAGGCGGACTTGAAAGCGAGGCAGAATAGCAGGAAACAGATTTCAAGAGGTACGTTGAAATCGCCTGTAAAGCACAGGAAGAGGGGCACAAATTCGACAATGATGCACTTGGCCAAAAAGGGCGTATGCGTTTTCTCCTGAATATATTCAGGAGAAAACGCATACGCCCTTTTTGGCCAAGCAAGCAAGCAGGCAATGCAAATCTGCACTACAAAGAAGTATCACTTCCCAACGGTCAAAAGGGACATCCACAAAATGTGTAAAAACCAGAAAGGCAAGACAGGCCCTGGAGAACAGGGAGCCTTGTTATGCTGATGGGCGGGATGTAAGTTGCCAACTGCCTCACTGGAGGAGTGCATTGTGTTCCCTAAAACAAGTAAACAACAGAGCTCCAGAGCCAAGGGCACTTCCAGTCTAGGGAATATACCTTGGGAAAACTGAAACTCCATAAGACAGAGCCACCCCCAAATTGAGGGCTGCACTGCTTACAGGAACCTCAACCTGGGTACACCTGAAATATCCCAGGAAATATAAAAATGGTTCCAAACATTGTGGAACTTACGTACGATGGAATATCCCTCAGCCCCGAAATCAATGTCATAAGACCAGTAGCAGCAAAATGAGTGGATTCAGGTACGATGATTCTAAGTGAAAGAAGTCACACAGGAAAAGAAACTTATCATAAGATATCACTTAGGAAGATCCTGTAAACATGGCTACACATGAACTGAGTTAGGCAAGAGAACTGAGTCTCACATTTAGAAAACACTCTTATGCCTGCTTAAGGGGGAAGGAGAGGTGGGGTGATGCATCAAACCCGAGTTTGATATAAGCACAGGTACCGTTCCAAAAACCAACTATGGAATAGACAAGACCTACACCTTCCTCAGTGAAAGGGACTCAAAACCCCATATTTCCCGCAGAGGAATAGATCTGACTAGTAAGAATCTTAAAACCTATGTATTGATATGTCTCCGTAAGGGAATCAAGTGTGTCTAGACTGGCATAAACATGGCAGCGAGAATCAGCTCAAACCCACTCTAAAAAGGAATTTCAAAAACAGAACAAAGAAACAGGGAAATTCTTTACAATTCCTTCAGGGTCTCTGATGCAACCTGGAATGACCCTATCTACAATGACAGCTGGATGTGGCATAAGGCTGGACACTTGGGACTGAGAGGATTGGTGAGATTGGGTGAGCAAATGCAGACCCTTTAAAGCAATAATGCATGGCACCCATTCCATGGGTCCCAGCTCTCCAGGTGGAAGGGAATATTACTACAGCTATAACGTGTACGGGAAACCTAGAGAATGGACACACTGTGAATACGACAGGTTTCTAAAACTCAACGAAGAGCCCCTCTCCTGGTGCTCCGGTTTGACTTTCCAACTGCTTTCCTATCAATCTCCCAACTTGGAGAGACAGCCCCTTTAAGCTCCTGGTTCGCACAGGTTGCCAATTTGGCAGAGGATGAAAGGGAAGAGGGAGAACCAATGAGAGAGTAGCTGTTAGGCATTTGGATGGGCACATGTCACTCTAATTTCCCGGCAGGAAGAAGAATGAACCAAAGTCTCAGCCACCCACCGGGAACCAGTAGAGGTCCTGAACCAAAAGTTTGGACTTGCGTTCAGCTCACAAAAAACGAGTTGAAAAATGGAGCTCAGGGGCACAGCAATTCACAAACTGGCAGAGTAATCAAGGCCAACTATCGTCCAAAAATCTGTTGAGGGAAGGCAACGAGGCGGACTTGAAAGCGAGGCAGAATAGCAGGAAACAGATTTCAAGAGGTACGTTGGAATCGCCTGTAAAGCACAGGAAGAGGGGCACAACTTCGACAATGATGCACTTGGCCAAAAAGGGCGTATGCGTTTTCTCCTGAATATATTCAGGAGAAAACGCATACGCCCTTTTTGGCCAAGCAAGCAAGCGGGCAATGCAAATCTGCACTACAAAGAAGTATCACTTCCCACCGGTCAAAAGGGACATCCACAAAATGTGTAAAAACCAGAAAGGCAAGACAGGCCCTGGAGAACAGGGAGCCTTGTTATGCTGATGGGCGGGATGTAAGTTGCCAACTGCCTCACTGGAGGAGTGCATTGTGTTCCCTAAAACAAGTAAACAACAGAGCTCCAGAGCCAAGGGCACGTCCAGTCTAGGGAATATACCTTGGGAAAACTGAAAATCCATAAGACAGAGCCACCCCCAAATTGAGGGCTGCACTGCTTACAGGAACCTCAACCTGGGTACACCTGAAATATCCCAGGAAATATAAAAATGGTTCCAAACATTGTGGAACTTACGTACGATGGAATATCCCTCAGCCACGAAATCAATGTCATAAGACCAGTAGCAGCAAAATGAGTGGATTCAGGTACGATGATTCTAAGTGAAAGAAGTCACACAGGAAAAGAAACTTATCATAAGATATCACTTAGGAAGATCCTGTAAACATGGCTACACATGAACTGAGTTAGGCAAGAGAACAGAGTCTCACATTTAGAAAACACTCTTATGCCTGCTTAAGGGGGAAGGAGAGGTGGGGTGATGCATCAAACCCGAGTTTGATATAAGCACAGGTACCGTTCCAAAAACCAACTATGGAATAGACAAGACCTACACCTTCCTCAGTGAAAGGGACTCAAAACCCCATATTTCCCGCAGAGGAATAGATCTGACTAGTAAGAATCTTAAAACCTATGTATTGATATGTCTCCGTAAGGGAATCAAGTGTGTCTAGACTGGCATAAACAGGGCAGCGAGAATCAGCTCAAACCCACTCTAAAAAGGAATTTCAAAAACAAAACAAAGAAACATGGAAATTCTTTACAATTCCTTCAGGGTCTCTGATGCAACCTGGAATGACCCTATCTACAATGACAGCTGGATGTGGCATAAGGCTGGACACTTGGGACTGAGAGGATTGGTGAGATTGGGTGAGCAAATGCAGACCCTTTAAAGCAATAATGCATGGCACCCATTCCATGGGTCCCAGCTCTCCAGGTGGAAGGGAATATTACTACAGCTATAACGTGTACGGGAAACCTAGAAAATGGACACACTGTGAATACGAAAGGTTTCTAAAACTCAACGAAGAGCCCCTCTCCTGGTGCTCCGGTTTGACTTTCCAACTGTTTTCCTATCAATCTCCCGACTTGGAGAGAGAGCCCCTTTAAGCTCCTGGTTCGCACAGGTTGCCAATTTGGCAGAGGATGAAAGGGAAGAGGGAGAACCAATGAGAGAGTAGCTGTTAGGCATTTGGATGGGCACATGTCACTCTAATTTCCCGGCAGGAAGAAGAATGAACCAAAGTCTCAGCCACCCACCGGGAACCAGTAGAGGTCCTGAACCAAAAGTTTGGACTTGCGTTCAGCTCACAAAAAACGAGTTGAAAAATGGAGCTCAGGGGCACAGCAATTCACAAACTGGCAGAGTAATCAAGGCCAACTATCGTCCAAAAATCTGTTGAGGGAAGGCAACGAGGCGGACTTGAAAGCGAGGCAGAATAGCAGGAAACAGATTTCAAGAGGTACGTTGAAATCGCCTGTAAAGCACAGGAAGAGGGGCACAACTTCGACAATGATGCACTTGGCCAAAAAGGGCGTATGCGTTTTCTCCTGAATATATTCAGGAGAAAACGCATACGCCCTTTTTGGCCAAGCAAGCAAGCGGGCAATGCAAATCTGCACTACAAAGAAGTATCACTTCCCACCGGTCAAAAGGGACATCCACAAAATGTGTAAAAACCAGAAAGGCAAGACAGGCCCTGGAGAACAGGGAGCCTTGTTATGCTGATGGGCGGGATGTAAGTTGCCAACTGCCTCACTGGAGGAGTGCATTGTGTTCCCTAAAACAAGTAAACAACAGAGCTCCAGAGCCAAGGGCACGTCCAGTCTAGGGAATATACCTTGGGAAAACTGAAAATCCATAAGACAGAGCCACCCCCAAATTGAGGGCTGCACTGCTTACAGGAACCTCAACCTGGGTACACCTGAAATATCCCAGGAAATATAAAAATGGTTCCAAACGTTGTGGAACTTACGTACGATGGAATATCCCTCAGCCACGAAATCAATGTCATAAGACCAGTAGCAGCAAAATGAGTGGATTCAGGTACGATGATTCTAAGTGAAAGAAGTCACACAGGAAAAGAAACTCATCATAAGATATCACTTAGGAAGATCCTGTAAACATGGCTACACATGAACTGAGTTAGGCAAGAGAACAGAGTCTCACATTTAGAAAACACTCTTATGCCTGCTTAAGGGGGAAGGAGAGGTGGGGTGATGCATCAAACCTGAGTTTGATATAAGCACAGGTACCGTTCCAAAAACCAACTATGGAATAGACAAGACCTACACCTTCCTCAGTGAAAGGGACTCAAAACCCCATATTTCCCGCAGAGGAATAGATCTGACTAGTAAGAATCTTAAAACCTATGTATTGATATGTCTCCGTAAGGGAATCAAGTGTGTCTAGACTGGCATAAACAGGGCAGCGAGAATCAGCTCAAACCCACTCTAAAAAGGAATTTCAAAAACAAAACAAAGAAACAGGGAAATTCTTTACAATTCCTTCAGGGTCTCTGATGCAACCTGGAATGACCCTATCTACAATGACAGCTGGATGTGGCATAAGGCTGGACACTTGGGACTGAGAGGATTGGTGAGATTGGGTGAGCAAATGCAGACCCTTTAAAGCAATAATGCATGGCACCCATTCCATGGGTCCCAGCTCTCCAGGTGGAAGGGAATATTACTACAGCTATAACGTGTACGGGAAACCTAGAGAATGGACACACTGTGAATACGAAAGGTTTCTAAAACTCAACGAAGAGCCCCTCTCCTGGTGCTCCGGTTTGACTTTCCAACTGCTTTCCTATCAATCTCCCAACTTGGAGAGACAGCCCCTTTAAGCTCCTGGTTCGCACAGGTTGCCAATTTGGCAGAGGATGAAAGGGAAGAGGGAGAACCAATGAGAGAGTAGCTGTTAGGCATTTGGATGGGCACATGTCACTCTAATTTCCCGGCAGGAAGAAGAATGAACCAAAGTCTCAGCCACCCACCGGGAACCAGTAGAGGTCCTGAACCAAAAGTTTGGACTTGCGTTCAGCTCACAAAAAACGAGTTGAAAAATGGAGCTCAGGGGCACAGCAATTCACAAACTGGCAGAGTAATCAAGGCCAACTATCGTCCAAAAATCTGTTGAGGGAAGGCAACGAGGCGGACTTGAAAGCGAGGCAGAATAGCAGGAAACAGATTTCAAGAGGTACGTTGAAATCGCCTGTAAAGCACAGGAAGAGGGGCACAAATTCGACAATGATGCACTTGGCCAAAAAGGGCGTATGCGTTTTCTCCTGAATATATTCAGGAGAAAACGCATACGCCCTTTTTGGCCAAGCAAGCAAGCAGGCAATGCAAATCTGCACTACAAAGAAGTATCACTTCCCAACGGTCAAAAGGGACATCCACAAAATGTGTAAAAACCAGAAAGGCAAGACAGGCCCTGGAGAACAGGGAGCCTTGTTATGCTGATGGGCGGGATGTAAGTTGCCAACTGCCTCACTGGAGGAGTGCATTGTGTTCCCTAAAACAAGTAAACAACAGAGCTCCAGAGCCAAGGGCACTTCCAGTCTAGGGAATATACCTTGGGAAAACTGAAACTCCATAAGACAGAGCCACCCCCAAATTGAGGGCTGCACTGCTTACAGGAACCTCAACCTGGGTACACCTGAAATATCCCAGGAAATATAAAAATGGTTCCAAACATTGTGGAACTTACGTACGATGGAATATCCCTCAGCCCCGAAATCAATGTCATAAGACCAGTAGCAGCAAAATGAGTGGATTCAGGTACGATGATTCTAAGTGAAAGAAGTCACACAGGAAAAGAAACTTATCATAAGATATCACTTAGGAAGATCCTGTAAACATGGCTACACATGAACTGAGTTAGGCAAGAGAACTGAGTCTCACATTTAGAAAACACTCTTATGCCTGCTTAAGGGGGAAGGAGAGGTGGGGTGATGCATCAAACCCGAGTTTGATATAAGCACAGGTACCGTTCCAAAAACCAACTATGGAATAGACAAGACCTACACCTTCCTCAGTGAAAGGGACTCAAAACCCCATATTTCCCGCAGAGGAATAGATCTGACTAGTAAGAATCTTAAAACCTATGTATTGATATGTCTCCGTAAGGGAATCAAGTGTGTCTAGACTGGCATAAACATGGCAGCGAGAATCAGCTCAAACCCACTCTAAAAAGGAATTTCAAAAACAGAACAAAGAAACAGGGAAATTCTTTACAATTCCTTCAGGGTCTCTGATGCAACCTGGAATGACCCTATCTACAATGACAGCTGGATGTGGCATAAGGCTGGACACTTGGGACTGAGAGGATTGGTGAGATTGGGTGAGCAAATGCAGACCCTTTAAAGCAATAATGCATGGCACCCATTCCATGGGTCCCAGCTCTCCAGGTGGAAGGGAATATTACTACAGCTATAACGTGTACGGGAAACCTAGAGAATGGACACACTGTGAATACGACAGGTTTCTAAAACTCAACGAAGAGCCCCTCTCCTGGTGCTCCGGTTTGACTTTCCAACTGCTTTCCTATCAATCTCCCAACTTGGAGAGACAGCCCCTTTAAGCTCCTGGTTCGCACAGGTTGCCAATTTGGCAGAGGATGAAAGGGAAGAGGGAGAACCAATGAGAGAGTAGCTGTTAGGCATTTGGATGGGCACATGTCACTCTAATTTCCCGGCAGGAAGAAGAATGAACCAAAGTCTCAGCCACCCACCGGGAACCAGTAGAGGTCCTGAACCAAAAGTTTGGACTTGCGTTCAGCTCACAAAAAACGAGTTGAAAAATGGAGCTCAGGGGCACAGCAATTCACAAACTGGCAGAGTAATCAAGGCCAACTATCGTCCAAAAATCTGTTGAGGGAAGGCAACGAGGCGGACTTGAAAGCGAGGCAGAATAGCAGGAAACAGATTTCAAGAGGTACGTTGGAATCGCCTGTAAAGCACAGGAAGAGGGGCACAACTTCGACAATGATGCACTTGGCCAAAAAGGGCGTATGCGTTTTCTCCTGAATATATTCAGGAGAAAACGCATACGCCCTTTTTGGCCAAGCAAGCAAGCGGGCAATGCAAATCTGCACTACAAAGAAGTATCACTTCCCACCGGTCAAAAGGGACATCCACAAAATGTGTAAAAACCAGAAAGGCAAGACAGGCCCTGGAGAACAGGGAGCCTTGTTATGCTGATGGGCGGGATGTAAGTTGCCAACTGCCTCACTGGAGGAGTGCATTGTGTTCCCTAAAACAAGTAAACAACAGAGCTCCAGAGCCAAGGGCACGTCCAGTCTAGGGAATATACCTTGGGAAAACTGAAAATCCATAAGACAGAGCCACCCCCAAATTGAGGGCTGCACTGCTTACAGGAACCTCAACCTGGGTACACCTGAAATATCCCAGGAAATATAAAAATGGTTCCAAACATTGTGGAACTTACGTACGATGGAATATCCCTCAGCCACGAAATCAATGTCATAAGACCAGTAGCAGCAAAATGAGTGGATTCAGGTACGATGATTCTAAGTGAAAGAAGTCACACAGGAAAAGAAACTTATCATAAGATATCACTTAGGAAGATCCTGTAAACATGGCTACACATGAACTGAGTTAGGCAAGAGAACAGAGTCTCACATTTAGAAAACACTCTTATGCCTGCTTAAGGGGGAAGGAGAGGTGGGGTGATGCATCAAACCCGAGTTTGATATAAGCACAGGTACCGTTCCAAAAACCAACTATGGAATAGACAAGACCTACACCTTCCTCAGTGAAAGGGACTCAAAACCCCATATTTCCCGCAGAGGAATAGATCTGACTAGTAAGAATCTTAAAACCTATGTATTGATATGTCTCCGTAAGGGAATCAAGTGTGTCTAGACTGGCATAAACAGGGCAGCGAGAATCAGCTCAAACCCACTCTAAAAAGGAATTTCAAAAACAAAACAAAGAAACATGGAAATTCTTTACAATTCCTTCATGGTCTCTGATGCAACCTGGAATGACCCTATCTACAATGACAGCTGGATGTGGCATAAGGCTGGACACTTGGGACTGAGAGGATTGGTGAGATTGGGTGAGCAAATGCAGACCCTTTAAAGCAATAATGCATGGCACCCATTCCATGGGTCCCAGCTCTCCAGGTGGAAGGGAATATTACTACAGCTATAACGTGTACGGGAAACCTAGAAAATGGACACACTGTGAATACGAAAGGTTTCTAAAACTCAACGAAGAGCCCCACTCCTGGTGCTCCGGTTTGACTTTCCAACTGTTTTCCTATCAATCTCCCGACTTGGAGAGAGAGCCCCTTTAAGCTCCTGGTTCGCACAGGTTGCCAATTTGGCAGAGGATGAAAGGGAAGAGGGAGAACCAATGAGAGAGTAGCTGTTAGGCATTTGGATGGGCACATGTCACTCTAATTTCCCGGCAGGAAGAAGAATGAACCAAAGTCTCAGCCACCCACCGGGAACCAGTAGAGGTCCTGAACCAAAAGTTTGGACTTGCGTTCAGCTCACAAAAAACGAGTTGAAAAATGGAGCTCAGGGGCACAGCAATTCACAAACTGGCAGAGTAATCAAGGCCAACTATCGTCCAAAAATCTGTTGAGGGAAGGCAACGAGGCGGACTTGAAAGCGAGGCAGAATAGCAGGAAACAGATTTCAAGAGGTACGTTGAAATCGCCTGTAAAGCACAGGAAGAGGGGCACAACTTCGACAATGATGCACTTGGCCAAAAAGGGCGTATGCGTTTTCTCCTGAATATATTCAGGAGAAAACGCATACGCCCTTTTTGGCCAAGCAAGCAAGCGGGCAATGCAAATCTGCACTACAAAGAAGTATCACTTCCCACCGGTCAAAAGGGACATCCACAAAATGTGTAAAAACCAGAAAGGCAAGACAGGCCCTGGAGAACAGGGAGCCTTGTTATGCTGATGGGCGGGATGTAAGTTGCCAACTGCCTCACTGGAGGAGTGCATTGTGTTCCCTAAAACAAGTAAACAACAGAGCTCCAGAGCCAAGGGCACGTCCAGTCTAGGGAATATACCTTGGGAAAACTGAAAATCCATAAGACAGAGCCACCCCCAAATTGAGGGCTGCACTGCTTACAGGAACCTCAACCTGGGTACACCTGAAATATCCCAGGAAATATAAAAATGGTTCCAAACGTTGTGGAACTTACGTACGATGGAATATCCCTCAGCCACGAAATCAATGTCATAAGACCAGTAGCAGCAAAATGAGTGGATTCAGGTACGATGATTCTAAGTGAAAGAAGTCACACAGGAAAAGAAACTCATCATAAGATATCACTTAGGAAGATCCTGTAAACATGGCTACACATGAACTGAGTTAGGCAAGAGAACAGAGTCTCACATTTAGAAAACACTCTTATGCCTGCTTAAGGGGGAAGGAGAGGTGGGGTGATGCATCAAACCTGAGTTTGATATAAGCACAGGTACCGTTCCAAAAACCAACTATGGAATAGACAAGACCTACACCTTCCTCAGTGAAAGGGACTCAAAACCCCATATTTCCCGCAGAGGAATAGATCTGACTAGTAAGAATCTTAAAACCTATGTATTGATATGTCTCCGTAAGGGAATCAAGTGTGTCTAGACTGGCATAAACAGGGCAGCGAGAATCAGCTCAAACCCACTCTAAAAAGGAATTTCAAAAACAAAACAAAGAAACATGGAAATTCTTTACAATTCCTTCAGGGTCTCTGATGCAACCTGGAATGACCCTATCTACAATGACAGCTGGATGTGGCATAAGGCTGGACACTTGGGACTGAGAGGATTGGTGAGATTGGGTGAGCAAATGCAGACCCTTTAAAGCAATAATGCATGGCACCCATTCCATGGGTCCCAGCTCTCCAGGTGGAAGGGAATATTACTACAGCTATAACGTGTACGGGAAACCTAGAAAATGGACACACTGTGAATACGAAAGGTTTCTAAAACTCAACGAAGAGCCCCTCTCCTGGTGCTCCGGTTTGACTTTCCAACTGTTTTCCTATCAATCTCCCGACTTGGAGAGAGAGCCCCTTTAAGCTCCTGGTTCGCACAGGTTGCCAATTTGGCAGAGGATGAAAGGGAAGAGGGAGAACCAATGAGAGAGTAGCTGTTAGGCATTTGGATGGGCACATGTCACTCTAATTTCCCGGCAGGAAGAAGAATGAACCAAAGTCTCAGCCACCCACCGGGAACCAGTAGAGGTCCTGAACCAAAAATTTGGACTTGCGTTCAGCTCACAAAAAACGAGTTGAAAAATGGAGCTCAGGGGCACAGCAATTCACAAACTGGCAGAGTAATCAAGGCCAACTATCGTCCAAAAATCTGTTGAGGGAAGGCAACGAGGCGGACTTGAAAGCGAGGCAGAATAGCAGGAAACAGATTTCAAGAGGTACGTTGGAATCGCCTGTAAAGCACAGGAAGAGGGGCACAACTTCGACAATGATGCACTTGGCCAAAAAGGGCGTATGCGTTTTCTCCTGAATATATTCAGGAGAAAACGCATACGCCCTTTTTGGCCAAGCAAGCAAGCGGGCAATGCAAATCTGCACTACAAAGAAGTATCACTTCCCACCGGTCAAAAGGGACATCCACAAAATGTGTAAAAACCAGAAAGGCAAGACAGGCCCTGGAGAACAGGGAGCCTTGTTATGCTGATGGGCGGGATGTAAGTTGCCAACTGCCTCACTGGAGGAGTGCATTGTGTTCCCTAAAACAAGTAAACAACAGAGCTCCAGAGCCAAGGGCACGTCCAGTCTAGGGAATATACCTTGGGAAAACTGAAAATCCATAAGACAGAGCCACCCCCAAATTGAGGGCTGCACTGCTTACAGGAACCTCAACCTGGGTACACCTGAAATATCCCAGGAAATATAAAAATGGTTCCAAACATTGTGGAACTTACGTACGATGGAATATCCCTCAGCCACGAAATCAATGTCATAAGACCAGTAGCAGCAAAATGAGTGGATTCAGGTACGATGATTCTAAGTGAAAGAAGTCACACAGGAAAAGAAACTTATCATAAGATATCACTTAGGAAGATCCTGTAAACATGGCTACACATGAACTGAGTTAGGCAAGAGAACAGAGTCTCACATTTAGAAAACACTCTTATGCCTGCTTAAGGGGGAAGGAGAGGTGGGGTGATGCATCAAACCAGAGTTTGATATAAGCACAGGTACCGTTCCAAAAACCAACTATGGAATAGACAAGACCTACACCTTCCTCAGTGAAAGGGACTCAAAACCCCATATTTCCCGCAGAGGAATAGATCTGACTAGTAAGAATCTTAAAACCTATGTATTGATATGTCTCCGTAAGGGAATCAAGTGTGTCTAGACTGGCATAAACAGGGCAGCGAGAATCAGCTCAAACCCACTCTAAAAAGGAATTTCAAAAACAAAACAAAGAAACATGGAAATTCTTTACAATTCCTTCAGGGTCTCTGATGCAACCTGGAATGACCCTATCTACAATGACAGCTGGATGTGGCATAAGGCTGGACACTTGGGACTGAGAGGATTGGTGAGATTGGGTGAGCAAATGCAGACCCTTTAAAGCAATAATGCATGGCACCCATTCCATGGGTCCCAGCTCTCCAGGTGGAAGGGAATATTACTACAGCTATAACGTGTACGGGAAACCTAGAAAATGGACACACTGTGAATACGAAAGGTTTCTAAAACTCAACGAAGAGCCCCTCTCCTGGTGCTCCGGTTTGGTTTTCCAACTGCTTTCCTATCAATCTCCCAACTTGGAGAGACAGCCCCTTTAAGCTCCTGGTTCGCACAGGTTGCCAATTTGGCAGAGGATGAAAGGGAAGAGGGAGAACCAATGAGAGAGTAGCTGTTAGGCATTTGGATGGGCACATGTCACTCTAATTTCCCGGCAGGAAGAAGAATGAACCAAAGTCTCAGCCACCCACCGGGAACCAGTAGAGGTCCTGAACCAAAAGTTTGGACTTGCGTTCAGCTCACAAAAAACGATTTGAAAAATGGAGCTCAGGGGCACAGCAATTCACAAACTGGCAGAGTAATCAAGGCCAACTATCGTCCAAAAATCTGTTGAGGGAAGGCAACGAGGCGGACTTGAAAGCGAGGCAGAATAGCAGGAAACAGATTTCAAGAGGTACGTTGGAATCGCCTGTAAAGCACAGGAAGAGGGGCACAACTTCGACAATGATGCACTTGGCCAAAAAGGGCGTATGCGTTTTCTCCTGAATATATTCAGGAGAAAACGCATACGCCCTTTTTGGACAAGCAAGCAAGCGGGCAATGCAAATCTGCACTACAAAGAAGTATCACTTCCCACCGGTCAAAAGGGACATCCACAAAATGTGTAAAAACCA
Source organism: Mesoplodon mirus (assembly GCF_964341445.2). Taxonomy (NCBI): domain Eukaryota; kingdom Metazoa; phylum Chordata; class Mammalia; order Artiodactyla; family Ziphiidae; genus Mesoplodon; species Mesoplodon mirus. The sequence continues at coordinate 3,939,291 of NW_028295810.1, forward strand.
GAAAGGCAAGACAGGCCCTGGAGAACAGGGAGCCTTGTTATGCTGATGGGCGGGATGTAAGTTGCCAACTGCCTCACTGGAGGAGTGCATTGTGTTCCCTAAAACAAGTAAACAACAGAGCTCCAGAGCCAAGGGCACGTCCAGTCTAGGGAATATACCTTGGGAAAACTGAAAATCCATAAGACAGAGCCACCGCCAAATTGAGGGCTGCACTGCTTACAGGAACCTCAACCTGGGTACACCTGAAATATCCCAGGAAATATAAAAATGGTTCCAAACATTGTGGAACTTACGTACGATGGAATATCCCTCAGCCACGAAATCAATGTCATAAGACCAGTAGCAGCAAAATGAGTGGATTCAGGTACGATGATTCTAAGTGAAAGAAGTCACACAGGAAAAGAAACTTATCATAAGATATCACTTAGGAAGATCCTGTAAACATGGCTACACATGAACTGAGTTAGGCAAGAGAACAGAGTCTCACATTTAGAAAACACTCTTATGCCTGCTTAAGGGGGAAGGAGAGGTGGGGTGATGCATCAAACCCGAGTTTGATATAAGCACAGGTACCGTTCCAAAAACCAACTATGGAATAGACAAGACCTACACCTTCCTCAGTGAAAGGGACTCAAAACCCCATATTTCCCGCAGAGGAATAGATCTGACTAGTAAGAATCTTAAAACCTATGTATTGATATGTCTCCGTAAGGGAATCAAGTGTGTCTAGACTGGCATAAACATGGCCGCGAGAATCAGCTCAAACCCACTCTAAAAAGGAATTTCAAAAACAGAACAAAGAAACAGGGAAATTCTTTACAATTCCTTCAGGGTCTCTGATGCAACCTGGAATGACCCTATCTACAATGACAGCTGGATGTGGCATAAGGCTGGACACTTGGGACTGAGAGGATTGGTGAGATTGGGTGAGCAAATGCAGACCCTTTAAAGCAATAATGCATGGCACCCATTCCATGGGTCCCAGCTCTCCAGGTGGAAGGGAATATTACTACAGCTATAACGTGTACGGGAAACCTAGAGAATGGACACACTGTGAATACGAAAGGTTTCTAAAACTCAACGAAGAGCCCCTCTCCTGGTGCTCCGGTTTGACTTTCCAACTGCTTTCCTATCAATCTCCCAACTTGGAGAGACAGCCCCTTTAAGCTCCTGGTTCGCACAGGTTGCCAATTTGGCAGAGGATGAAAGGGAAGAGGGAGAACCAATGAGAGAGTAGCTGTTAGGCATTTGGATGGGCACATGTCACTCTAATTTCCCGGCAGGAAGAAGAATGAACCAAAGTCTCAGCCACCCACCGGGAACCAGTAGAGGTCCTGAACCAAAAGTTTGGACTTGCGTTCAGCTCACAAAAAACGAGTTGAAAAATGGAGCTCAGGGGCACAGCAATTCACAAACTGGCAGAGTAATCAAGGCCAACTATCGTCCAAAAATCTGTTGAGGGAAGGCAACGAGGCGGACTTGAAAGCGAGGCAGAATAGCAGGAAACAGATTTCAAGAGGTACGTTGAAATCGCCTGTAAAGCACAGGAAGAGGGGCACAACTTCGACAATGATGCACTTGGCCAAAAAGGGCGTATGCGTTTTCTCCTGAATATATTCAGGAGAAAACGCATACGCCCTTTTTGGCCAAGCAAGCAAGCGGGCAATGCAAATCTGCACTACAAAGAAGTATCACTTCCCACCGGTCAAAAGGGACATCCACAAAATGTGTAAAAACCAGAAAGGCAAGACAGGCCCTGGAGAACAGGGAGCCTTGTTATGCTGATGGGCGGGATGTAAGTTGCCAACTGCCTCACTGGAGGAGTGCATTGTGTTCCCTAAAACAAGTAAACAACAGAGCTCCAGAGCCAAGGGCACGTCCAGTCTAGGGAATATACCTTGGGAAAACTGAAAATCCATAAGACAGAGCCACCCCCAAATTGAGGGCTGCACTGCTTACAGGAACCTCAACCTGGGTACACCTGAAATATCCCAGGAAATATAAAAATGGTTCCAAACGTTGTGGAACTTACGTACGATGGAATATCCCTCAGCCACGAAATCAATGTCATAAGACCAGTAGCAGCAAAATGAGTGGATTCAGGTACGATGATTCTAAGTGAAAGAAGTCACACAGGAAAAGAAACTCATCATAAGATATCACTTAGGAAGATCCTGTAAACATGGCTACACATGAACTGAGTTAGGCAAGAGAACAGAGTCTCACATTTAGAAAACACTCTTATGCCTGCTTAAGGGGGAAGGAGAGGTGGGGTGATGCATCAAACCTGAGTTTGATATAAGCACAGGTACCGTTCCAAAAACCAACTATGGAATAGACAAGACCTACACCTTCCTCAGTGAAAGGGACTCAAAACCCCATATTTCCCGCAGAGGAATAGATCTGACTAGTAAGAATCTTAAAACCTATGTATTGATATGTCTCCGTAAGGGAATCAAGTGTGTCTAGACTGGCATAAACAGGGCAGCGAGAATCAGCTCAAACCCACTCTAAAAAGGAATTTCAAAAACAAAACAAAGAAACATGGAAATTCTTTACAATTCCTTCAGGGTCTCTGATGCAACCTGGAATGACCCTATCTACAATGACAGCTGGATGTGGCATAAGGCTGGACACTTGGGACTGAGAGGATTGGTGAGATTGGGTGAGCAAATGCAGACCCTTTAAAGCAATAATGCATGGCACCCATTCCATGGGTCCCAGCTCTCCAGGTGGAAGGGAATATTACTACAGCTATAACGTGTACGGGAAACCTAGAAAATGGACACACTGTGAATACGAAAGGTTTCTAAAACTCAACGAAGAGCCCCTCTCCTGGTGCTCCGGTTTGACTTTCCAACTGTTTTCCTATCAATCTCCCGACTTGGAGAGAGAGCCCCTTTAAGCTCCTGGTTCGCACAGGTTGCCAATTTGGCAGAGGATGAAAGGGAAGAGGGAGAACCAATGAGAGAGTAGCTGTTAGGCATTTGGATGGGCACATGTCACTCTAATTTCCCGGCAGGAAGAAGAATGAACCAAAGTCTCAGCCACCCACCGGGAACCAGTAGAGGTCCTGAACCAAAAATTTGGACTTGCGTTCAGCTCACAAAAAACGAGTTGAAAAATGGAGCTCAGGGGCACAGCAATTCACAAACTGGCAGAGTAATCAAGGCCAACTATCGTCCAAAAATCTGTTGAGGGAAGGCAACGAGGCGGACTTGAAAGCGAGGCAGAATAGCAGGAAACAGATTTCAAGAGGTACGTTGGAATCGCCTGTAAAGCACAGGAAGAGGGGCACAACTTCGACAATGATGCACTTGGCCAAAAAGGGCGTATGCGTTTTCTCCTGAATATATTCAGGAGAAAACGCATACGCCCTTTTTGGCCAAGCAAGCAAGCGGGCAATGCAAATCTGCACTACAAAGAAGTATCACTTCCCACCGGTCAAAAGGGACATCCACAAAATGTGTAAAAACCAGAAAGGCAAGACAGGCCCTGGAGAACAGGGAGCCTTGTTATGCTGATGGGCGGGATGTAAGTTGCCAACTGCCTCACTGGAGGAGTGCATTGTGTTCCCTAAAACAAGTAAACAACAGAGCTCCAGAGCCAAGGGCACGTCCAGTCTAGGGAATATACCTTGGGAAAACTGAAAATCCATAAGACAGAGCCACCCCCAAATTGAGGGCTGCACTGCTTACAGGAACCTCAACCTGGGTACACCTGAAATATCCCAGGAAATATAAAAATGGTTCCAAACATTGTGGAACTTACGTACGATGGAATATCCCTCAGCCACGAAATCAATGTCATAAGACCAGTAGCAGCAAAATGAGTGGATTCAGGTACGATGATTCTAAGTGAAAGAAGTCACACAGGAAAAGAAACTTATCATAAGATATCACTTAGGAAGATCCTGTAAACATGGCTACACATGAACTGAGTTAGGCAAGAGAACAGAGTCTCACATTTAGAAAACACTCTTATGCCTGCTTAAGGGGGAAGGAGAGGTGGGGTGATGCATCAAACCAGAGTTTGATATAAGCACAGGTACCGTTCCAAAAACCAACTATGGAATAGACAAGACCTACACCTTCCTCAGTGAAAGGGACTCAAAACCCCATATTTCCCGCAGAGGAATAGATCTGACTAGTAAGAATCTTAAAACCTATGTATTGATATGTCTCCGTAAGGGAATCAAGTGTGTCTAGACTGGCATAAACAGGGCAGCGAGAATCAGCTCAAACCCACTCTAAAAAGGAATTTCAAAAACAAAACAAAGAAACATGGAAATTCTTTACAATTCCTTCAGGGTCTCTGATGCAACCTGGAATGACCCTATCTACAATGACAGCTGGATGTGGCATAAGGCTGGACACTTGGGACTGAGAGGATTGGTGAGATTGGGTGAGCAAATGCAGACCCTTTAAAGCAATAATGCATGGCACCCATTCCATGGGTCCCAGCTCTCCAGGTGGAAGGGAATATTACTACAGCTATAACGTGTACGGGAAACCTAGAAAATGGACACACTGTGAATACGAAAGGTTTCTAAAACTCAACGAAGAGCCCCTCTCCTGGTGCTCCGGTTTGGTTTTCCAACTGCTTTCCTATCAATCTCCCAACTTGGAGAGACAGCCCCTTTAAGCTCCTGGTTCGCACAGGTTGCCAATTTGGCAGAGGATGAAAGGGAAGAGGGAGAACCAATGAGAGAGTAGCTGTTAGGCATTTGGATGGGCACATGTCACTCTAATTTCCCGGCAGGAAGAAGAATGAACCAAAGTCTCAGCCACCCACCGGGAACCAGTAGAGGTCCTGAACCAAAAGTTTGGACTTGCGTTCAGCTCACAAAAAACGATTTGAAAAATGGAGCTCAGGGGCACAGCAATTCACAAACTGGCAGAGTAATCAAGGCCAACTATCGTCCAAAAATCTGTTGAGGGAAGGCAACGAGGCGGACTTGAAAGCGAGGCAGAATAGCAGGAAACAGATTTCAAGAGGTACGTTGGAATCGCCTGTAAAGCACAGGAAGAGGGGCACAACTTCGACAATGATGCACTTGGCCAAAAAGGGCGTATGCGTTTTCTCCTGAATATATTCAGGAGAAAACGCATACGCCCTTTTTGGACAAGCAAGCAAGCGGGCAATGCAAATCTGCACTACAAAGAAGTATCACTTCCCACCGGTCAAAAGGGACATCCACAAAATGTGTAAAAACCAGAAAGGCAAGACAGGCCCTGGAGAACAGGGAGCCTTGTTATGCTGATGGGCGGGATGTAAGTTGCCAACTGCCTCACTGGAGGAGTGCATTGTGTTCCCTAAAACAAGTAAACAACAGAGCTCCAGAGCCAAGGGCACGTCCAGTCTAGGGAATATACCTTGGGAAAACTGAAAATCCATAAGACAGAGCCACCGCCAAATTGAGGGCTGCACTGCTTACAGGAACCTCAACCTGGGTACACCTGAAATATCCCAGGAAATATAAAAATGGTTCCAAACATTGTGGAACTTACGTACGATGGAATATCCCTCAGCCACGAAATCAATGTCATAAGACCAGTAGCAGCAAAATGAGTGGATTCAGGTACGATGATTCTAAGTGAAAGAAGTCACACAGGAAAAGAAACTTATCATAAGATATCACTTAGGAAGATCCTGTAAACATGGCTACACATGAACTGAGTTAGGCAAGAGAACAGAGTCTCACATTTAGAAAACACTCTTATGCCTGCTTAAGGGGGAAGGAGAGGTGGGGTGATGCATCAAACCCGAGTTTGATATAAGCACAGGTACCGTTCCAAAAACCAACTATGGAATAGACAAGACCTACACCTTCCTCAGTGAAAGGGACTCAAAACCCCATATTTCCCGCAGAGGAATAGATCTGACTAGTAAGAATCTTAAAACCTATGTATTGATATGTCTCCGTAAGGGAATCAAGTGTGTCTAGACTGGCATAAACATGGCCGCGAGAATCAGCTCAAACCCACTCTAAAAAGGAATTTCAAAAACAGAACAAAGAAACAGGGAAATTCTTTACAATTCCTTCAGGGTCTCTGATGCAACCTGGAATGACCCTATCTACAATGACAGCTGGATGTGGCATAAGGCTGGACACTTGGGACTGAGAGGATTGGTGAGATTGGGTGAGCAAATGCAGACCCTTTAAAGCAATAATGCATGGCACCCATTCCATGGGTCCCAGCTCTCCAGGTGGAAGGGAATATTACTACAGCTATAACGTGTACGGGAAACCTAGAGAATGGACACACTGTGAATACGAAAGGTTTCTAAAACTCAACGAAGAGCCCCTCTCCTGGTGCTCCGGTTTGACTTTCCAACTGCTTTCCTATCAATCTCCCAACTTGGAGAGACAGCCCCTTTAAGCTCCTGGTTCGCACAGGTTGCCAATTTGGCAGAGGATGAAAGGGAAGAGGGAGAACCAATGAGAGAGTAGCTGTTAGGCATTTGGATGGGCACATGTCACTCTAATTTCCCGGCAGGAAGAAGAATTAACCAAAGTCTCAGCCACCCACCGGGAACCAGTAGAGGTCCTGAACCAAAAGTTTGGACTTGCGTTCAGCTCACAAAAAACGAGTTGAAAAATGGAGCTCAGGGGCACAGCAATTCACAAACTGGCAGAGTAATCAAGGCCAACTATCGTCCAAAAATCTGTTGAGGGAAGGCAACGAGGCGGACTTGAAAGCGAGGCAGAATAGCAGGAAACAGATTTCAAGAGGTACGTTGAAATCGCCTGTAAAGCACAGGAAGAGGGGCACAACTTCGACAATGATGCACTTGGCCAAAAAAGGGCGTATGCGTTTTCTCCTGAATATATTCAGGAGAAAACGCATACGCCCTTTTTGGCCAAGCAAGCAAGCGGGCAATGCAAATCTGCACTACAAATAAGTATCACTTCCCACCGGTCAAAAGGGACATCCACAAAATGTGTAAAAACCAGAAAGGCAAGACAGGCCCTGGAGAACAGGGAGCCTTGTTATGCTGATGGGTGGGATGTAAGTTGCCAACTGCCTCACTGGAGGAGTGCATTGTGTTCCCTAAAACAAGTAAACAACAGAGCTCCAGAGCCAAGGGCACGTCCAGTCTAGGGAATATACCTTGGGAAAACTGAAAATCCATAAGACAGAGCCACCCCCAAATTGAGGGCTGCACTGCTTACAGGAACCTCAACCTGGGTACACCTGAAATATCCCAGGAAATATAAAAATGGTTCCAAACGTTGTGGAACTTACGTACGATGGAATATCCCTCAGCCACGAAATCAATGTCATAAGACCAGTAGCAGCAAAATGAGTGGATTCAGGTACGATGATTCTAAGTGAAAGAAGTCACACAGGAAAAGAAACTTATCATAAGATATCACTTAGGAAGATCTTGTAAACATGGCTACACATGAACTGAGTTAGGCAAGATAACAGAGTCTCACATTTAGAAAACACTCTTATGCCTGCTTAAGGGGGAAGGAGAGGTGGGGTGATGCATCAAACCTGAGTTTGATATAAGCACAGGTACCGTTCCAAAAACCAACTATGGAATAGACAAGACCTACACCTTCCTCAGTGAAAGGGACTCAAAACCCCATATTTCCCGCAGAGGAATAGATCTGACTAGTAAGAATCTTAAAACCTATGTGTTGATATGTCTCCGTAAGGGAATCAAGTGAGTCTAGACTGGCATAAACAGGGCAGCGAGAATCAGCTCAAACCCACTCTAAAAAGGAATTTCAAAAACAAAAGAAAGAAACAGGGAAATTCTTTACAATTCCTTCAGGGTCTCTGATGCAACCTGGAATGACCCTATCTACAATGACAGCTGGATGTGGCATAAGGCTGGACACTTGGGACTGAGAGGATTGGTGAGATTGGGTGAGCAAATGCAGACCCTTTAAAGCAATAATGCATGGCACCCATTCCATGGGTCCCAGCTCTCCAGGTGGAAGGGAATATTACTACAGCTATAACGTGTACGGGAAACCTAGAGAATGGACACACTGTGAATACGAAAGGTTTCTAAAACTCAACGAAGAGCCCCTCTCCTGGTGCTCCGGTTTGACTTTCCAACTGCTTTCCTATCAATCTCCCAACTTGGAGAGACAGCCCCTTTAAGCTCCTGGTTCGCACAGGTTGCCAATTTGGCAGAGGATGAAAGGGAAGAGGGAGAACCAATGAGAGAGTAGCTGTTAGGCATTTGGATGGGCACATGTCACTCTAATTTCCCGGCAGGAAGAAGAATGAACCAAAGTCTCAGCCACCCACCGGGAACCAGTAGAGGTCCTGAACCAAAAGTTTGGACTTGCGTTCAGCTCACAAAAAACGAGTTGAAAAATGGAGCTCAGGGGCACAGCAATTCACAAACTGGCAGAGTAATCAAGGCCAACTATCGTCCAAAAATCTGTTGAGGGAAGGCAACGAGGCGGACTTGAAAGCGAGGCAGAATAGCAGGAAACAGATTTCAAGAGGTACGTTGAAATCGCCTGTAAAGCACAGGAAGAGGGGCACAACTTCGACAATGATGCACTTGGCCAAAAAGGGCATATGCGTTTTCTCCTGAATATATTCAGGAGAAAACGCATACGCCCTTTTTGGCCAAGCAAGCAAGCGGGCAATGCAAATCTGCACTACAAAGAAGTATCACTTCCCACCGGTCAAAAGGGACATCCACAAAATGTGTAAAAACCAGAAAGGCAAGACAGGCCCTGGAGAACAGGGAGCCTTGTTATGCTGATGGGCGGGATGTAAGTTGCCAACTGCCTCACTGGAGGAGTGCATTGTGTTCCCTAGAACAAGTAAACAACAGAGCTCCAGAGCCAAGGGCACGTCCAGTCTAGGGAATATACCTTGGGAAAACTGAAAATCCATAAGACAGAGCCACCCCCAAATTGAGGGCTGCACTGCTTACAGGAACCTCAACCTGGGTACACCTGAAATATCCCAGGAAATATAAAAATGGTTCCAAACATTGTGGAACTTACGTACGATGGAATATCCCTCAGCCACGAAATCAATGTCATAAGACCAGTAGCAGCAAAATGAGTGGATTCAGGTAGGATGATTCTAAGTGAAAGAAGTCACACAGGAAAAGAAACTTATCATAAGATATCACTTAGGAAGATCCTGTAAACATGGCTACACATGAACTGAGTTAGGCAAGAGAACAGAGTCTCACATTTAGAAAACACTCTTATGCCTGCTTAAGGGGGAAGGAGAGGTGGGGTGATGCATCAAACCCGAGTTTGATATAAGCACAGGTACCGTTCCAAAAACCAACTATGGAATAGACAAGACCTACACCTTCCTCAGTGAAAGGGACTCAAAACCCCATATTTCCCGCAGAGGAATAGATCTGACTAGTAAGAATCTTAAAACCTATGTATTGATATGTCTCCGTAAGGGAATCAAGTGTGTCTAGACTGGCATAAACATGGCCGCGAGAATCAGCTCAAACCCACTCTAAAAAGGAATTTCAAAAACAGAACAAAGAAACAGGGAAATTCTTTACAATTCCTTCAGGGTCTCTGATGCAACCTGGAATGACCCTATCTACAATGACAGCTGGATGTGGCATAAGGCTGGACACTTGGGACTGAGAGGATTGGTGAGATTGGGTGAGCAAATGCAGACCCTTTAAAGCAATAATGCATGGCACCCATTCCATGGGTCCCAGCTCTCCAGGTGGAAGGGAATATTACTACAGCTATAACGTGTACGGGAAACCTAGAGAATGGACACACTGTGAATACGAAAGGTTTCTAAAACTCAACGAAGAGCCCCTCTCCTGGTGCTCCGGTTTGACTTTCCAACTGCTTTCCTATCAATCTCCCAACTTGGAGAGACAGCCCCTTTAAGCTCCTGGTTCGCACAGGTTGCCAATTTGGCAGAGGATGAAAGGGAAGAGGGAGAACCAATGAGAGAGTAGCTGTTAGGCATTTGGATGGGCACATGTCACTCTAATTTCCCGGCAGGAAGAAGAATTAACCAAAGTCTCAGCCACCCACCGGGAACCAGTAGAGGTCCTGAAACAAAAGTTTGGACTTGCGTTCAGCTCACAAAAAACGAGTTGAAAAATGGAGCTCAGGGGCACAGCAATTCACAAACTGGCAGAGTAATCAAGGCCAACTATCGTCCAAAAATCTGTTGAGGGAAGGCAACGAGGCGGACTTGAAAGCGAGGCAGAATAGCAGGAAACAGATTTCAAGAGTTACGTTGAAATCGCCTGTAAAGCACAGGAAGAGGGGCACAACTTCGACAATGATGCACTTGGCCAAAAAAGGGCGTATGCGTTTTCTCCTGAATATATTCAGGAGAAAACGCATACGCCCTTTTTGGCCAAGCAAGCAAGCGGGCAATGCAAATCTGCACTACAAAGAAGTATCACTTCCCACCGGTCAAAAGGGACATCCACAAAATGTGTAAAAACCAGAAAGGCAAGACAGGCCCTGGAGAACAGGGAGCCTTGTTATGCTGATGGGCGGGATGTAAGTTGCCAACTGCCTCACTGGAGGAGTGCATTGTGTTCCCTAAAACAAGTAAACAACAGAGCTCCAGAGCCAAGGGCACGTCCAGTCTAGGGAATATACCTTGGGAAAACTGAAAATCCATAAGACAGAGCCACCCCCAAATTGAGGGCTGCACTGCTTACAGGAACCTCAACCTGGGTACACCTGAAATATCCCAGGAAATATAAAAATGGTTCCAAACGTTGTGGAACTTATGTACGATGGAATATCCCTCAGCCACGAAATCAATGTCATAAGACCAGTAGCAGCAAAATGAGTGGATTCAGGTACGATGATTCTAAGTGAAAGAAGTCACACAGGAAAAGAAACTTATCATAAGATATCACTTAGGAAGATCCTGTAAACATGGCTACACATGAACTGAGTTAGGAAAGAGAACAGAGTCTCACATTTAGAAAACACTCTTATGCCTGCTTAAGGGGGAAGGAGAGGTGGGGTGATGCATCAAACCTGAGTTTGATATAAGCACAGGTACCGTTCCAAAAACCAACTATGGAATAGACAAGACCTACACCTTCCTCAGTGAAAGGGACTCAAAACCCCATATTTCCCGCAGAGGAATAGATCTGACTAGTAAGAATCTTAAAACCTATGTGTTGATATGTCTCCGTAAGGGAATCAAGTGTGTCTAGACTGGCATAAACAGGGCAGCGAGAATCAGCTCAAACCCACTCTAAAAAGGAATTTCAAAAACAAAACAAAGAAACAGGGAAATTCTTTACAATTCCTTCAGGGTCTCTGATGCAACCTGGAATGACCCTATCTACAATGACAGCTGGATGTGGCATAAGGCTGGACACTTGGGACTGAGAGGATTGGTGAGATTGGGTGAGCAAATGCAGACCCTTTAAAGCAATAATGCATGGCACCCATTCCATGGGTCCCAGCTCTCCAGGTGGAAGGGAATATTACTACAGCTATAACGTGTACGGGAAACCTAGAGAATGGACACACTGTGAATACGAAAGGTTTCTAAAACTCAACGAAGAGCCCCTCTCCTCGTGCTCCGGTTTGATTTTCCAACTGCTTTCCTATCAATCTCCCAACTTGGAGAGACAGCCCCTTTAAGCTCCTGGTTCGCACAGGTTGCCAATTTGGCAGAGGATGAAAGGGAAGAGGGAGAACCAATGAGAGAGTAGCTGTTAGGCATTTGGATGGGCACATGTCACTCTAATTTCCCGGCAGGAAGAAGAATGAACCAAAGTCTCAGCCACCCACCGGGAACCAGTAGAGGTCCTGAACCAAAAGTTTGGACTTGCGTTCAGCTCACAAAAAACGAGTTGAAAAATGGAGCTCAGGGGCACAGCAATTCACAAACTGGCAGAGTAATCAAGGCCAACTATCGTCCAAAAATCTGTTGAGGGAAGGCAACGAGGCGGACTTGAAAGCGAGGCAGAATAGCAGGAAACAGATTTCAAGAGGTACGTTGAAATCGCCTGTAAAGCACAGGAAGAGGGGCACAACTTCGACAATGATGCACTTGGCCAAAAAGGGCATATGCGTTTTCTCCTGAATATATTCAGGAGAAAACGCATACGCCCTTTTTGGCCAAGCAAGCAAGCGGGCAATGCAAATCTGCACTACAAAGAAGTATCACTTCCCACCGGTCAAAAGGGACATCCACAAAATGTGTAAAAACCAGAAAGGCAAGACAGGCCCTGGAGAACAGGGAGCCTTGTTATGCTGATGGGCGGGATGTAAGTTGCCAACTGCCTCACTGGAGGAGTGCATTGTGTTCCCTAAAACAAGTAAACAACAGAGCTCCAGAGCCAAGGGCACGTCCAGTCTAGGGAATATACCTTGGGAAAACTGAAAATCCATAAGACAGAGCCACCCCCAAATTGAGGGCTGCACTGCTTACAGGAACCTCAACCTGGGTACACCTGAAATATCCCAGGAAATATAAAAATGGTTCCAAACATTGTGGAACTTACGTACGATGGAATATCCCTCAGCCACGAAATCAATGTCATAAGACCAGTAGCAGCAAAATGAGTGGATTCAGGTACGATGATTCTAAGTGAAAGAAGTCACACAGGAAAAGAAACTTATCATAAGATATCACTTAGGAAGATCCTGTAAACATGGCTATACATGAACTGAGTTAGGCAAGAGAACAGAGTCTCACATTTAGAAAACACTCTTATGCCTGCTTAAGGGGGAAGGAGAGGTGGGGTGATGCATCAAACCCGAGTTTGATATAAGCACAGGTACCGTTCCAAAAACCAACTATGGAATAGACAAGACCTACACCTTCCTCAGTGAAAGGGACTCAAAACCCCATATTTCCCGCAGAGGAATAGATCTGACTAGTAAGAATCTTAAAACCTATGTATTGATATGTCTCCGTAAGGGAATCAAGTGTGTCTAGACTGGCATAAACATGGCCGCGAGAATCAGCTCAAACCCACTCTAAAAAGGAATTTCAAAAACAGAACAAAGAAACAGGGAAATTCTTTACAATTCCTTCAGGGTCTCTGATGCAACCTGGAATGACCCTATCTACAATGACAGCTGGATGTGGCATAAGGCTGGACACTTGGGACTGAGAGGATTGGTGAGATTGGGTGAGCAAATGCAGACCCTTTAAAGCAATAATGCATGGCACCCATTCCATGGGTCCCAGCTCTCCAGGTGGAAGGGAATATTACTACAGCTATAACGTGTACGGGAAACCTAGAGAATGGACACACTGTGAATACGAAAGGTTTCTAAAACTCAACGAAGAGACCCTCTCCTGGTGCTCCGGTTTGACTTTCCAACTGCTTTCCTATCAATCTCCCAACTTGGAGAGACAGCCCCTTTAAGCTCCTGGTTCGCACAGGTTGCCAATTTGGCAGAGGATGAAAGGGAAGAGGGAGAACCAATGAGAGAGTAGCTGTTAGGCATTTGGATGGGCACATGTCACTCTAATTTCCCGGCAGGAAGAAGAATGAACCAAAGTCTCAGCCACCCACCGGGAACCAGTAGAGGTCCTGAACCAAAAGTTTGGACTTGCGTTCAGCTCACAAAAAACGAGTTGAAAAATGGAGCTCAGGGGCACAGCAATTCACAAACTGGCAGAGTAATCAAGGCCAACTATCGTCCAAAAATCTGTTGAGGGAAGGCAACGAGGCGGACTTGAAAGCGAGGCAGAATAGCAGGAAACAGATTTCAAGATGTACGTTGGAATCGCCTGTAAAGCACAGGAAGAGGGACACAACTTCGACAATGATGCACTTGGCCAAAAAGGGTGTATGCGTTTTCTCCTGAATATATTCAGGAGAAAACTCATACGCCCTTTTTGGCCAAGCAAGCAAGCGGGCAATGCAAATCTGCACTACAAAGAAGTATCACTTCCCACCGGTCAAAAGGGACATCCACAAAATGTGTAAAAACCAGAAAGGCAAGACAGGCCCTGGAGAACAGGGAGCCTTGTTATGCTGATGGGCGGGATGTAAGTTGCCAACTGCCTCACTGGAGGAGTGCATTGTGTTCCCTAAAACAAGTAAACAACAGAGCTACAGAGCCAAGGGCACGTCCAGTCTAGGGAATATACCATGGGAAAACTGAAAATCCATAAGACAGAGCCACCCCCAAATTGAGGGCTGCACTGCTTACAGGAACATCAACCTGGGTACACCTGAAATATCCCAGGAAATATAAAAATGGTTCCAAACATTGTGGAACTTACGTACGATGGAATATCCCTCAACCACGAAATCAATGTCATAAGACCAGTAGCAGCAAAATGAGTGGATTCAGGTACGATGATTCTAAGTGAAAGAAGTCACACAGGAAAAGAAACTTATCATAAGATATCACTTAGGAAGATACTGTAAACATGGCTACACATGAACTGAGTTAGGCAAGAGAACAGAGTCTCACATTTAGAAAACACTCTTATGCCTGCTTAAGGGGGAAGGAGAGGTGGGGTGATGCATCAAACCCGAGTTTGATATAAGCACAGGTACCGTTCCAAAAACCAACTATGGAATAGACAAGACCTACACCTTCCTCAGTGAAAGGGACTCAAAACCCCATATTTCCCGCAGAGGAATAGATCTGACTAGTAAGAATCTTAAAACCTATGTATTGATATGTCTCCGTAAGGGAATCAAGTGTGTCTAGACTGGCATAAACATGGCCGCGAGAATCAGCTCAAACCCACTCTAAAAAGGAATTTCAAAAACAGAACAAAGAAACAGGGAAATTCTTTACAATTCCTTCAGGGTCTCTGATGCAACCTGGAATGACCCTATCTACAATGACAGCTGGATGTGGCATAAGGCTGGACACTTGGGACTGAGAGGATTGGTGAGATTGGGTGAGCAAATGCAGACCCTTTAAAGCAATAATGCATGGCACCCATTCCATGGGTCCCAGCTCTCCAGGTGGAAGGGAATATTACTACAGCTATAACGTGTACGGGAAACCTAGAGAATGGACACACTGTGAATATGAAAGGTTTCTAAAACTCAACGAAGAGCCCCTCTCCTGGTGCTCCGGTTTGACTTTCCAACTGCTTTCCTATCAATCTCCCAACTTGGAGAGACAGCCCCTTTAAGCTCCTGGTTCGCACAGGTTGCCAATTTGGCAGAGGATGAAAGGGAAGAGGGAGAACCAATGAGAGAGTAGCTGTTAGGCATTTGGATGGGCACATGTCACTCTAATTTCCCTGCAGGAAGAAGAATGAACCAAAGTCTCAGCCACCCACTGGGAACCAGTAGAGGTCCTGAACCAAAAGTTTGGACTTGCGTTCAGCTCACAAAAAACGAGTTGAAAAATGGAGCTCAGGGGCACAGCATTTCACAAACTGGCAGAGTAATCAAGGCCAACTATCGTCCAAAAATCTGTTGAGGGAAGGCAACGAGGCGGACTTGAAAGCGAGGCAGAATAGCAGGAAACAGATTTCAAGAGGTACGTTGGAATCGCCTGTAAAGCACAGGAAGAGGGGCACAACTTCGACAATGATGCACTTGGCCAAAAAGGGCGTATGTGTTTTCTCCTGAATATATTCAGGAGAAAACGCATACGCCCTTTTTGGCCAAGCAAGCAAGCGGGCAATGCAAATCTGCACTACAAAGAAGTATCACTTCCCACCGGTCAAAAGGGACATCCACAAAATGTGTAAAAACCAGAAAGGCAAGACAGGCCCTGGAGAACAGGGAGCCTTGTTATGCTGATGGGCGGGATGTAAGTTGCCAACTGCCTCACTGGAGGAGTGCATTGTGTTCCCTAAAACAAGTAAACAACAGAGCTCCAGAGCCAAGGGCACGTCCAGTCTAGGGAATATACCTTGGGAAAACTGAAAATCCATAAGACAGAGCCACCCCCAAATTGAGGGCTGCACTGCTTACAGGAACCTCAACCTGGGTACACCTGAAATATCCCAGGAAATATAAAAATGGTTCCAAACATTGTGGAACTTACGTACGATGGAATATCCCTCAGCCACGAAATCAATGTCATAAGACCAGTAGCAGCAAAATGAGTGGATTCAGGTACGATGATTCTAAGTGAAAGAAGTCACACAGGAAAAGAAACTTATCATAAGATATCACTTAGGAAGATCCTGTAAACATGGCTACACATGAACTGAGTTAGGCAAGAGAACAGAGTCTCACATTTAGAAAACACTCTTATGCCTGCTTAAGGGGGAAGGAGAGGTGGGGTGATGCATCAAACCAGAGTTTGATATAAGCACAGGTACCGTTCCAAAAACCAACTATGGAATAGACAAGACCTACACCTTCCTCAGTGAAAGGGACTCAAAACCCCATATTTCCCGCAGAGGAATAGATCTGACTAGTAAGAATCTTAAAACCTATGTATTGATATGTCTCCGTAAGGGAATCAAGTGTGTCTAGACTGGCATAAACAGGGCAGCGAGAATCAGCTCAAACCCACTCTAAAAAGGAATTTCAAAAACAGAACAAAGAAACAGGGAAATTCTTTACAATTCCTTCAGGGTCTGTGATGCAACTTGGAATGACCCTATCTACAATGACAGCTGGATGTGGCATAAGGCTGGACACTTGGGACTGAGAGGATTGGTGAGATTGGGTGAGCAAATGCAGACCCTTTAAAGCAATAATGCATGGCACCCATTCCATGGGTCCCAGCTCTCCAGGTGGAAGGGAATATTACTACAGGTATAACGTGTATGGGAAACCTAGAGAATGGACACACTGTGAATACGAAAGGTTTCTAAAACTCAACGAAGAGCCCCTCTCCTGGTGCTCCGGTTTGACTTTCCAACTGCTTTCCTATCAATCTCCCAACTTGGAGAGACAGCCCCTTTAAGCTCCTGGTTCGCACAGGTTGCCAATTTGGCAGAGGATGAAAGGGAAGACGGAGAACCAATGAGAGAGTAGCTGTTAGGCATTTGGATGGGCACATGTCACTCTAATTTCCCTGCAGGAAGAAGAATGAACCAAAGTCTCAGCCACCCACCGGGAACCAGTAGAGGTCCTGAACCAAAAGTTTGGACTTGCGTTCAGCTCACAAAAAACGAGTTGAGAAATGGAGCTCAGGGGCACAGCAATTCACAAACTGGCAGAGTAATCAAGGCCAACTATCGTCCAAAAATCTGTTGAGGGAAGGCAACGAGGCGGACTTGAAAGCGAGGCAGAATAGCAGGAAACAGATTTCAAGATGTACGTTGGAATCGCCTGTAAAGCACAGGAAGAGGGACACAACTTCGACAATGATGCACTTGGCCAAAAAGGGTGTATGCGTTTTCTCCTGAATATATTCAGGAGAAAACTCATACGCCCTTTTTGGCCAAGCAAGCAAGCGGGCAATGCAAATCTGCACTACAAAGAAGTATCACTTCCCACCGGTCAAAAGGGACATCCACAAAATGTGTAAAAACCAGAAAGGCAAGACAGGCCCTGGAGAACAGGGAGCCTTGTTATGCTGATGGGCGGGATGTAAGTTGCCAACTGCCTCACTGGAGGAGTGCATTGTGTTCCCTAAAACAAGTAAACAACAGAGCTACAGAGCCAAGGGCACGTCCAGTCTAGGGAATATACCATGGGAAAACTGAAAATCCATAAGACAGAGCCACCCCCAAATTGAGGGCTGCACTGCTTACAGGAACATCAACCTGGGTACACCTGAAATATCCCAGGAAATATAAAAATGGTTCCAAACATTGTGGAACTTACGTACGATGGAATATCCCTCAACCACGAAATCAATGTCATAAGACCAGTAGCAGCAAAATGAGTGGATTCAGGTACGATGATTCTAAGTGAAAGAAGTCACACAGGAAAAGAAACTTATCATAAGATATCACTTAGGAAGATCCTGTAAACATGGCTACACATGAACTGAGTTAGGCAAGAGAACAGAGTCTCACATTTAGAAAACACTCTTATGCCTGCTTAAGGGGGAAGGAGAGGTGGGGTGATGCATCAAACCCGAGTTTGATATAAGCACAGGTACCGTTCCAAAAACCAACTATGGAATAGACAAGACCTACACCTTCCTCAGTGAAAGGGACTCAAAACCCCATATTTCCCGCAGAGGAATAGATCTGACTAGTAAGAATCTTAAAACCTATGTATTGATATGTCTCCGTAAGGGAATCAAGTGTGTCTAGACTGGCATAAACATGGCCGCGAGAATCAGCTCAAACCCACTCTAAAAAGGAATTTCAAAAACAGAACAAAGAAACAGGGAAATTCTTTACAATTCCTTCAGGGTCTCTGATGCAACCTGGAATGACCCTATCTACAATGACAGCTGGATGTGGCATAAGGCTGGACACTTGGGACTGAGAGGATTGGTGAGATTGGGTGAGCAAATGCAGACCCTTTAAAGCAATAATGCATGGCACCCATTCCATGGGTCCCAGCTCTCCAGGTGGAAGGGAATATTACTACAGCTATAACGTGTACGGGAAACCTAGAGAATGGACACACTGTGAATATGAAAGGTTTCTAAAACTCAACGAAGAGCCCCTCTCCTGGTGCTCCGGTTTGACTTTCCAACTGCTTTCCTATCAATCTCCCAACTTGGAGAGACAGCCCCTTTAAGCTCCTGGTTCGCACAGGTTGCCAATTTGGCAGAGGATGAAAGGGAAGAGGGAGAACCAATGAGAGAGTAGCTGTTAGGCATTTGGATGGGCACATGTCACTCTAATTTCCCTGCAGGAAGAAGAATGAACCAAAGTCTCAGCCACCCACTGGGAACAAGTAGAGGTCCTGAACCAAAAGTTTGGACTTGCGTTCAGCTCACAAAAAACGAGTTGAAAAATGGAGCTCAGGGGCACAGCAATTCACAAACTGGCAGAGTAATCAAGGCCAACTATCGTCCAAAAATCTGTTGAGGGAAGGCAACGAGGCGGACTTGAAAGCGAGGCAGAATAGCAGGAAACAGATTTCAAGAGGTACGTTGGAATCGCCTGTAAAGCACAGGAAGAGGGGCACAACTTCGACAATGATGCACTTGGCCAAAAAGGGCGTATGTGTTTTCTCCTGAATATATTCAGGAGAAAACGCATACGCCCTTTTTGGCCAAGCAAGCAAGCGGGCAATGCAAATCTGCACTACAAAGAAGTATCACTTCCCACCGGTCAAAAGGGACATCCACAAAATGTGTAAAAACCAGAAAGGCAAGACAGGCCCTGGAGAACAGGGAGCCTTGTTATGCTGATGGGCGGGATGTAAGTTGCCAACTGCCTCACTGGAGGAGTGCATTGTGTTCCCTAAAACAAGTAAACAACAGAGCTCCAGAGCCAAGGGCACGTCCAGTCTAGGGAATATACCTTGGGAAAACTGAAAATCCATAAGACAGAGCCACCCCCAAATTGAGGGCTGCACTGCTTACAGGAACCTCAACCTGGGTACACCTGAAATATCCCAGGAAATATAAAAATGGTTCCAAACATTGTGGAACTTACGTACGATGGAATATCCCTCAGCCACGAAATCAATGTCATAAGACCAGTAGCAGCAAAATGAGTGGATTCAGGTACGATGATTCTAAGTGAAAGAAGTCACACAGGAAAAGAAACTTATCATAAGATATCACTTAGGAAGATCCTGTAAACATGGCTACACATGAACTGAGTTAGGCAAGAGAACAGAGTCTCACATTTAGAAAACACTCTTATGCCTGCTTAAGGGGGAAGGAGAGGTGGGGTGATGCATCAAAC
Organism: Mesoplodon mirus; assembly: GCF_964341445.2. Classification (NCBI taxonomy): domain Eukaryota; kingdom Metazoa; phylum Chordata; class Mammalia; order Artiodactyla; family Ziphiidae; genus Mesoplodon; species Mesoplodon mirus. The sequence goes on from NW_028295810.1 coordinate 3,958,970, forward strand.
CAGAGTTTGATATAAGCACAGGTACCGTTCCAAAAACCAACTATGGAATAGACAAGACCTACACCTTCCTCAGTGAAAGGGACTCAAAACCCCATATTTCCCGCAGAGGAATAGATCTGACTAGTAAGAATCTTAAAACCTATGTATTGATATGTCTCCGTAAGGGAATCAAGTGTGTCTAGACTGGCATAAACAGGGCAGCGAGAATCAGCTCAAACCCACTCTAAAAAGGAATTTCAAAAACAGAACAAAGAAACAGGGAAATTCTTTACAATTCCTTCAGGGTCTGTGATGCAACTTGGAATGACCCTATCTACGATGACAGCTGGATGTGGCATAAGGCTGGACACTTGGGACTGAGAGGATTGGTGAGATTGGGTGAGCAAATGCAGACCCTTTAAAGCAATAATGCATGGCACCCATTCCATGGGTCCCAGCTCTCCAGGTGGAAGGGAATATTACTACAGGTATAACGTGTATGGGAAACCTAGAGAATGGACACACTGTGAATACGAAAGGTTTCTAAAACTCAACGAAGAGCCCCTCTCCTGGTGCTCCGGTTTGACTTTCCAACTGCTTTCCTATCAATCTCCCAACTTGGAGAGACAGCCCCTTTAAGCTCCTGGTTCGCACAGGTTGCCAATTTGGCAGAGGATGAAAGGGAAGACGGAGAACCAATGAGAGAGTAGCTGTTAGGCATTTGGATGGGCACATGTCACTCTAATTTCCCTGCAGGAAGAAGAATGAACCAAAGTCTCAGCCACCCACCGGGAACCAGTAGAGGTCCTGAACCAAAAGTTTGGACTTGCGTTCAGCTCACAAAAAACGAGTTGAGAAATGGAGCTCAGGGGCACAGCAATTCACAAACTGGCAGAGTAATCAAGGCCAACTATCGTCCAAAAATCTGTTGAGGGAAGGCAACGAGGCGGACTTGAAATCGAGGCAGAATAGCAGGAAACAGATTTCAAGAGGTACGTTGGATTCGCCTGTAAAGCACAGGAAGAGGGGCACAACTTCGACAATGATGCACTTGGCCAAAAAGGGCGTATGCGTTTTCTCCTGAATATATTCAGGAGAAAACGCATACGCCCTTTTTGGCCAAGCAAGCAAGCGGGCAATGCAAATCTGCACTACAAAGAAGTATCACTTCCCACCGGTCAAAAGGGACATCCACAAAATGTGTAAAAACCAGAAAGGCAAGACAGGCCCTGGAGAACAGGGAGCCTTGTTATGCTGATGGGCGGGATGTAAGTTGCCAACTGCCTCACTGGAGGAGTGCATTGTGTTCCCTAAAACAAGTAAACAACAGAGCTCCAGAGCCAAGGGCACGTCCAGTCTAGGGAATATACCTTGGGAAAACTGAAAATCCATAAGACAGAGCCACCCCCAAATTGAGGGCTGCACTGCTTACAGGAACCTCAACCTGGGTACACCTGAAATATCCCAGGAAATATAAAAATGGTTCCAAACATTGTGGAAATTACGTACGATGGAATATCCCTCAGCCACGAAATCAATGTCATAAGACCAGTAGCAGCAAAATGAGTGGATTCAGGTACGATGATTCTAAGTGAAAGAAGTCACACAGGAAAAGAAACTTATCATAAGATATCACTTAGGAAGATCCTGTAAACATGGCTACACATGAACTGAGTTAGGCAAGAGAACAGAGTCTCACATTTAGAAAACACTCTTATGCCTGCTTAAGGGGGAAGGAGAGGTGGGGTGATGCATCAAACCTGAGTTTGATATAAGCACAGGTACCGTTCCAAAAACCAACTATGGAATAGACAAGACCTACACCTTCCTCAGTGAAAGGGACTCAAAACCCCATATTTCCCGCAGAGGAATAGATCTGACTAGTAAGAATCTTAAAACCTATGTATTGATATGTCTCCGTAAGGGAATCAAGTGTGTCTAGACTGGCATAAACAGGGCAGCGAGAATCAGCTCAAACCCACTCTAAAAAGGAATTTCAAAAACAGAACAAAGAAACAGGGAAATTCTTTACAATTCCTTCAGGGTCTCTGATGCAACCTGGAATGACCCTATCTACAATGACAGCTGGATGTGGCATAAGGCTGGACACTTGGGACTGAGAGGATTGGTGAGATTGGGTGAGCAAATGGAGACCCTTTAAAGCAATAATGCATGGCACCCATTCCATGGGTCCCAGCTCTCCACGTTGAAGGTAATATTACTACAGCTATAACGTGTACGGGAAACCTAGAGAATGGACACACTATGAATACGAAAGGTTTCTAAAACTAAACGAAGAGCCCCTCTCCTGGTGCTCCGGTTTGACTTTCCAACTGCTTTCCTATCAATCTCCCAACTTGGAGAGACAGCCCCTTTAAGCTCCTGGTTTGCACAGGTTGCCAATTTGGCAGAGGATGAAAGGGAAGAGGGAGAACCAATGAGAGAGTAGCTGTTAGGCATTTGGATGGGCACATGTCACTCTAATTTCCCGGCAGGAAGAAGAATGAACCAAAGTCTCAGCCACCCACCGGGAACCAGTAGAGGTCCTGAACCAAAAGTTTGGACTTGCGTTCAGCTCACAAAAAACGAGTTGAAAAATGGAGCTCAGGGGCACAGCAATTCACAAACTGGCAGAGTAATCAAGGCCAACTATCGTCCAAAAATCTGTTGAGGGAAGGCAACGAGGCGGACTTGAAAGCGAGGCAGAATAGCAGGAAACAGATTTCAAGAGGTACGTTGGAATCGCCTGTAAAGCACAGGAAGAGGGGCACAACTTCGACAATGATGCACTTGGCCAAAAAGGGCGTATGCGTTTTCTCCTGAATATATTCAGGAGAAAACGCATACGCCCTTTTTGGCCAAGCAAGCAAGCGGCCAATGCAAATCTGCACTACAAAGAAGTATCACTTCCCACCGGTCAAAAGGGACATCCACAAAATGTGTAAAAACCAGAAAGGCAAGACAGGCCCTGGAGAACAGGGAGCCTTGTTATGCTGATGGGCGGGATGTAAGTTGCCAACTGCCTCACTGGAGGAGTGCATTGTGTTCCCTAAAACAAGTAAACAACAGAGCTCCAGAGCCAAGGGCACTTCCAGTCTAGGGAATATACCTTGGGAAAACTGAACATCAATAAGACACAGCCACCCCCAAATTGAGGGCTGCACTGCTTACAGGAACCTCAACCTGGGTACACCTGAAATATCCCAGGAAATATAAAAATGGTTCCAAACATTGTGGAACTTACGTACGATGGAATATCCCTCAGCCACGAAATCAATGTCATAAGACCAGTAGCAGCAAAATGAGTGGATTCAGGTACGATGATTCTAAGTGAAAGAAGTCACACAGGAAAAGAAACATCATAAGATATCACTTAGGAAGATCCTGTAAACATGGCTACACATGAACTGAGTTAGGCAAGAGAACTGAGTCTCACATTTAGAAAACACTCTTATGCCTGCTTAAGGGGGAAGGAGAGGTGGGGTGATGCATCAAACCTGAGTTTGATATAAGCACAGGTACCGTTCCAAAAACCAACTATGGAATAGACAAGACCTACACCTTCCTCAGTGAAAGGGACTCAAAACTCCATATTTCCCACAGAGGAATAGATCTGACTAGTAAGAATCTTAAAACCTATGTATTGATATGTCTCCGTAAGGGAATCAAGTGTGTCTAGACTGGCATAAACATGGCAGCGAGAATCAGCTCAAACCCACTCTAAAAAGGAATTTCAAAAACAGAACAAAGAAACAGGGAAATTCTTTCCAATTCCTTCAGGGTCTCTGATGCAACCTGGAATGACCCTATCTACAATGACAGCTGGATGTGGCATAAGGCTGGACACTTGGGACTGAGAGGATTGGTGAGATTGGGTGAGCAAATGCAGACCCTTTAAAGCAATAATGCATGGCATCCATTCCATGGGTCCCAGCTCTCCAGGTGGAAGGGAATATTACTACAGCTATAACGTGTACGGGAAACCTAGAAAATGGACACACTGTGAATACGAAAGGTTTCTAAAACTCAATGAAGAGCCCCTCTCCTGGTGCTCCGGTTTGACTTTCCAACTGTTTTCCTATCAATCTCCCAACTTGGAGAGAGAGCCCCTTTAAGCTCCTGGTTCGCACAGGTTGCCAATTTGGCAGAGGATGAAAGGGAAGAGGGAGAACCAATGAGAGAGTAGCTGTTAGGCATTTGGATGGGCACATGTCACTCTAATTTCCCGGCAGGAAGAAGAATGAACCAAAGTCTCAGCCACCCACCGGGAACCAGTAGAGGTCCTGAACCAAAAGTTTGGACTTGCGTTCAGCTCACAAAAAACGAGTTGAAAAATGGAGCTCAGGGGCACAGCAATTCACAAACTGGCAGAGTAATCAAGGCCAACTATCGTCCAAAAATCTGTTGAGGGAAGGCAACGAGGCGGACTTGAAAGCGAGGCAGAATAGCAGGAAACAGATTTCAAGAGGTACGTTGGAATCGCCTGTAAAGCACAGGAAGAGGGACACAACTTCGACAATGATGCACTTGGCCAAAAAGGGTGTATGCGTTTTCTCCTGAATATATTCAGGAGAAAACTCATACGCCCTTTTTGGCCAAGCAAGCAAGCGGGCAATGCAAATCTGCACTACAAAGAAGTATCACTTCCCACCGGTCAAAAGGGACATCCACAAAATGTGTAAAAACCAGAAAGGCAAGACAGGCCCTGGAGAACAGGGAGCCTTGTTATGCTGATGGGCGGGATGTAAGTTGCCAACTGCCTCACTGGAGGAGTGCATTGTGTTCCCTAAAACAAGTAAACAACAGAGCTACCGAGCCAAGGGCACGTCCAGTCTAGGGAATATACCATGGGAAAACTGAAAATCCATAAGACAGAGCCACCCCCAAATTGAGGGCTGCACTGCTTACAGGAACATCAACCTGGGTACACCTGAAATATCCCAGGAAATATAAAAATGGTTCCAAACATTGTGGAACTTACGTACGATGGAATATCCCTCAACCACGAAATCAATGTCATAAGACCAGTAGCAGCAAAATGAGTGGATTCAGGTACGATGATTCTAAGTGAAAGAAGTCACACAGGAAAAGAAACTTATCATAAGATATCACTTAGGAAGATCCTGTAAACATGGCTACACATGAACTGAGTTAGGCAAGAGAACAGAGTCTCACATTTAGAAAACACTCTTATGCCTGCTTAAGGGGGAAGGAGAGGTGGGGTGATGCATCAAACCCGAGTTTGATATAAGCACAGGTACCGTTCCAAAAACCAACTATGGAATAGACAAGACCTACACCTTCCTCAGTGAAAGGGACTCAAAACCCCATATTTCCCGCAGAGGAATAGATCTGACTAGTAAGAATCTTAAAACCTATGTATTGATATGTCTCCGTAAGGGAATCAAGTGTGTCTAGACTGGCATAAACATGGCCGCGAGAATCAGCTCAAACCCACTCTAAAAAGGAATTTCAAAAACAGAACAAAGAAACAGGGAAATTCTTTACAATTCCTTCAGGGTCTCTGATGCAACCTGGAATGACCCTATCTACAATGACAGCTGGATGTGGCATAAGGCTGGACACTTGGGACTGAGAGGATTGGTGAGATTGGGTGAGCAAATGCAGACCCTTTAAAGCAATAATGCATGGCACCCATTCCATGGGTCCCAGCTCTCCAGGTGGAAGGGAATATTACTACAGCTATAACGTGTACGGGAAACCTAGAGAATGGACACACAGTGAATATGAAAGGTTTCTAAAACTCAACGAAGAGCCCCTCTCCTGGTGCTCCGGTTTGACTTTCCAACTGCTTTCCTATCAATCTCCCAACTTGGAGAGACAGCCCCTTTAAGCTCCTGGTTCGCACAGGTTGCCAATTTGGCAGAGGATGAAAGGGAAGAGGGAGAACCAATGAGAGAGTAGCTGTTAGGCATTTGGATGGCCACATGTCACTCTAATTTCCCTGCAGGAAGAAGAATGAACCAAAGTCTCAGCCACCCACTGGGAACCAGTAGAGGTCCTGAACCAAAAGTTTGGACTTGCGTTCAGCTCACAAAAAACGAGTTGAAAAATGGAGCTCAGGGGCACAGCAATTCACAAACTGGCAGAGTAATCAAGGCCAACTATCGTCCAAAAATCTGTTGAGGGAAGGCAACGAGGCGGACTTGAAAGCGAGGCAGAATAGCAGGAAACAGATTTCAAGAGGTACGTTGGAATCGCCTGTAAAGCACAGGAAGAGGGGCACAACTTCGACAATGATGCACTTGGCCAAAAAGGGCGTATGTGTTTTCTCCTGAATATATTCAGGAGAAAACGCATACGCCCTTTTTGGCCAAGCAAGCAAGCGGGCAATGCAAATCTGCACTACAAAGAAGTATCACTTCCCACCGGTCAAAAGGGACATCCACAAAATGTGTAAAAACCAGAAAGGCAAGACAGGCCCTGGAGAACAGGGAGCCTTGTTATGCTGATGGGCGGGATGTAAGTTGCCAACTGCCTCACTGGAGGAGTGCATTGTGTTCCCTAAAACAAGTAAACAACAGAGCTCCAGAGCCAAGGGCACGTCCAGTCTAGGGAATATACCTTGGGAAACCTGAAAATCCATAAGACAGAGCCACCCCCATATTGAGGGCTGCACTGCTTACAGGAACCTCAACCTGGGTACACCTGAAATATCCCAGGAAATATAAAAATGGTTCCAAACATTGTGGAACTTACGTACGATGGAATATCCCTCAGCCACGAAATCAATGTCATAAGACCAGTAGCAGCAAAATGAGTGGATTCAGGTACGATGATTCTAAGTGAAAGAAGTCACACAGGAAAAGAAACTTATCATAAGATATCACTTAGGAAGATCCTGTAAACATGGCTACACATGAACTGAGTTAGGCAAGAGAACAGAGTCTCACATTTAGAAAACACTCTTATGCCTGCTTAAGGGGGAAGGAGAGGTGGGGTGATGCATCAAACCAGAGTTTGATATAAGCACAGGTACCGTTCCAAAAACCAACTATGGAATAGACAAGACCTACACCTTCCTCAGTGAAAGGGACTCAAAACCCCATATTTCCCGCAGAGGAATAGATCTGACTAGTAAGAATCTTAAAACCTATGTATTGATATGTCTCCGTAAGGGAATCAAGTGTGTCTAGACTGGCATAAACAGGGCAGCGAGAATCAGCTCAAACCCACTCTAAAAAGGAATTTCAAAAACAGAACAAAGAAACAGGGAAATTCTTTCCAATTCCTTCAGGGTCTGTGATGCAATTTGGAATGACCCTATCTACAATGACAGCTGGATGTGGCATAAGGCTGGACACTTGGGACTGAGAGGATTGGTGAGATTGGGTGAGCAAATGCAGACCCTTTAAAGCAATAATGCATGGCACCCATTCCATGGGTCCCAGCTCTCCAGGTGGAAGGGAATATTACTACAGCTATAACGTGTATGGGAAACCTAGAGAATGGACACACTATGAATACGAAAGGTTTCTAAAACTCAACGAAGAGCCCCTCTCCTGGTGCTCCGGTTTGACTTTCCAACTGCTTTCCTATCAATCTCCCAACTTGGAGAGACAGCCCCTTTAAGCTCCTGGTTCGCACAGGTTGCCAATTTGGCAGAGGATGAAAGGGAAGAGGGAGAACCAATGAGAGAGTAGCTGTTAGGCATTTGGATGGGCACATGTCACTCTAATTTCCCGGCAGGAAGAAGAATGAACCAAAGTCTCAGCCACCCACCGGGAACCAGTAGAGGTCCTGAACCAAAAGTTTGGACTTGCGTTCAGCTCACAAAAAACGAGTTGAAAAATGGAGCTCAGGGGCACAGCAATTCACAAACTGGCAGAGTAATCAAGGCCAACTATCGTCCAAAAATCTGTTGAGGGAAGGCAACGAGGCGGACTTGAAAGCGAGGCAGAATAGCAGGAAACAGATTTCAAGAGGTACGTTGGAATCGCCTGTAAAGCACAGGAAGAGGGGCAGAACTTCGACAATGATGCACTTGGCCAAAAAGGGCGTATGTGTTTTCTCCTGAATATATTCAGGAGAAAACGCATACGCCCTTTTTGGCCAAGCAAGCAAGCGGGCAATGCAAATCTGCACTACAAAGTATCACTTCCCACCGGTCAAAAGGGACATCCACAAAATGTGTAAAAACCAGAAAGGCAAGACAGGCCCTGGAGAACAGGGAGCCTTGTTATGCTGATGGGCGGGATGTAAGTTGCCAACTGCCTCACTGGAGGAGTGCATTGTGTTCCCTAAAACAAGTAAACAACAGAGCTCCAGAGCCAAGGGCACGTCCAGTCTAGGGAATATACCTTGGGAAAACTGAAAATCCATAAGACAGAGCCACCCCCAAATTGAGGGCTGCACTGCTTACAGGAACCTCAACCTGGGTACACCTGAAATATCCCAGGAAATATAAAAATGGTTCCAAACATTGTGGAACTTACGTACGATGGAATATCCCTCAGCCACGAAATCAATGTCATAAGACCAGTAGCAGCAAAATGAGTGGATTCAGGTACGATGATTCTAAGTGAAAGAAGTCACACAGGAAAAGAAACTTATCATAAGATATCACTTAGGAAGATCCTGTAAACATGGCTACACATGAACTGAGTTAGGCAAGAGAACAGAGTCTCACATTTAGAAAACACTCTTATGCCTGCTTAAGGGGGAAGGAGAGGTGGGGTGATGCATCAAACCCGAGTTTCATATAAGCACAGGTACCGTTCCAAAAACCAACTATGGAATAGACAAGACCTACACCTTCCTCAGTGAAAGGGACTCAAAACCCCATATTTCCCGCAGAGGAATAGATCTGACTAGTAAGAATCTTAAAACCTATGTATTGATATGTCTCCGTAAGGGAATCAAGTGTGTCTAGACTGGCATAAACATGGCCGCGAGAATCAGCTCAAACCCACTCTAAAAAGGAATTTCAAAAACAAAACAAAGAAACAGGGAAATTCTTTACAATTCCTTCAGGGTCTCTGATGCAACCTGGAATGACCCTATCTACAATGACAGCTGGATGTGGCATAAGGCTGGACACTTGGGACTGAGAGGATTGGTGAGATTGGGTGAGCAAATGCAGACCCTTTAAAGCAATAATGCATGGCACCCATTCCATGGGTCCCAGCTCTCCAGGTGGAAGGGAATATTACTACAGCTATAACGTGTACGGGAAACCTAGAAAATGGACACACTGTGATAACGAAAGGTTTCTAAAACTCAACGAAGAGCCCCTCTCCTGGTGCTCCGGTTTGACTTTCCAACTGTTTTCCTATCAATCTCCCAACTTGGAGAGAGAGCCCCTTTAAGCTCCTGGTTCGCACAGGTTGCCAATTTGGCAGAGGATGAAAGGGAAGAGGGAGAACCAATGAGAGAGTAGCTGTTAGGCATTTGGATGGGCACATGTCACTCTAATTTCCCGGCAGGAAGAAGAATGAACCAAAGTCTCAGCCACCCACCGGGAACCAGTAGAGGTCCTGAACCAAAAGTTTGGACTTGCGTTCAGCTCACAAAAAACGAGTTGAAAAATGGAGCTCAGGGGCACAGCAATTCACACACTGGCAGAGTAATCAAGGCCAACTATCGTCCAAAAATCTGTTGAGGGAAGGCAACGAGGCGGACTTGAAAGCGAGGCAGAATAGCAGGAAACAGATTTCAAGAGGTACATTGAAATCGCCTGTAAAGCACAGGAAGAGGGGCACAACTTCGACAATGATGCACTTGGCCAAAAAGGGCGTATGCGTTTTCTCCTGAATATATTCAGGAGAAAACGCATACACCCTTTTTGGCCAAGCAAGCAAGCGGGCAATGCAAATCTGCACTACAAAGAAGTATCACTTCCCACCGGTCAAAAGGGACATCCACAAAATGTGTAAAAACCAGAAAGGCAAGACAGGCCCTGGAGAACAGGGAGCCTTGTTATGCTGATGGGCGGGATGTAAGTTGCCAACTGCCTCACTGGAGGAGTGCATTGTGTTCCCTAAAACAAGTAAACAACAGAGCTCCAGAGCCAAGGGCACGTCCAGTCTAGGGAATATACCTTGGGAAAACTGAAAATCCATAAGACAGAGCCACCCCCAAATTGAGGGCTGCACTGCTTACAGGAACCTCAACCTGGGTACACCTGAAATATCCCAGGAAATATAAAAATGGTTCCAAACATTGTGGAACTTACGTACGATGGAATATCCCTCAGCCACGAAATCAATGTCATAAGACCAGTAGCAGCAAAATGAGTGGATTCAGGTACGATGATTCTAAGTGAAAGAAGTCACACAGGAAAAGAAACTTATCATAAGATATCACTTAGGAAGATCCTGTAAACATGGCTACACATGAACTGAGTTAGGCAAGAGAACAGAGTCTCACATTTAGAAAACACTCTTATGCCTGCTTAAGGGGGAAGGAGAGGTGGGGTGATGCATCAAACCCGAGTTTGATATAAGCACAGGTACCGTTCCAAAAACCAACTATGGAATAGACAAGACCTACACCTTCCTCAGTGAAAGGGACTCAAAACCCCATATTTCCCGCAGAGGAATAGATCTGACTAGTAAGAATCTTAAAACCTATGTATTGATATGTCTCCGTAAGGGAATCAAGTGTGTCTAGAATGGCATAAACAGGGCAGCGAGAATCAGCTCAAACCCACTCTAAAAAGGAATTTCAAAAACAGAACAAAGAAACAGGGAAATTCTTTACAATTCCTTCAGGGTCTCTGATGCAACCTGGAATGACCCTATCTACAATGACAGCTGGATGTGGCATAAGGCTGGACACTTGGGACTGAGAGGATTGGTGAGATTGGGTGAGCAAATGCAGACCCTTTAAAGCAATAATGTATGGCACCCATTCCATGGGTCCCAGCTCTCCAGGTGGAAGGGAATATTACTACAGCTATAACGTGTACGGGAAACCTAGAGAATGGACACACTGTGAATACGAAAGGTTTCTAAAACTCAACGAAGAGCCCCTCTCCTGGTGCTCCGGTTTGACTTTCCAACTGCTTTCCTATCAATCTCCCAACTTGGAGAGACAGCCCCTTTAAGCTCCTGGTTCGCACAGGTTGCCAAATTGGCAGAGGATGAAAGGGAAGAGGGAGAACCAATGAGAGAGTAGCTGTTAGGCATTTGGATGGGCACATGTCACTCTAATTTCCCGGCAGGAAGAAGAATTAACCAAAGTCTCAGCCACCCACCGGGAACCAGTAGAGGTCCTGAACCAAAAGTTTGGACTTGCGTTCAGCTCACAAAAAACGAGTTGAAAAATGGAGCTCAGGGGCACAGCAATTCACAAACTGGCAGAGTAATCAAGGCCAACTATCGTCCAAAAATCTGTTGAGGGAAGGCAACGAGGCGGACTTGAAAGCGAGGCAGAATAGCAGGAAACAGATTTCAAGAGGTACGTTGGAATCGCCTGTAAAGCACAGGAAGAGGGGCACAACTTCGACAATGATGCACTTGGCCAAAAAGGGCGTATGTGTTTTCTCCTGAATATATTCAGGAGAAAACGCATACGCCCTTTTTGGACAAGCAAGCAAGCGGGCAATGCAAATCTGCACTACAAAGAAGTATCACTTCCCACCGGTCAAAAGGGACATCCACAAAATGTGTAAAAACCAGAAAGGCAAGACAGGCCCTGGAGAACAGGGAGCCTTGTTATGCTGATGGGCGGGATGTAAGTTGCCAACTGCCTCACTGGAGGAGTGCATTGTGTTCCCTAAAACAAGTAAACAACAGAGCTCCAGAGCCAAGGGCACGTCCAGTCTAGGGAATATACCTTGGGAAAACTGAAAATCCATAAGACAGAGCCACCCCCATATTGAGGGCTGCACTGATTACAGGAACCTCAACCTGGGTACACCTGAAATATCCCAGGAAATATAAAAATGGTTCCAAACATTGTGGAACTTACGTACGATGGAATATCCCTCAGCCACGAAATCAATGTCATAAGACCAGTAGCAGCAAAATGAGTGGATTCAGGTACGATGATTCTAAGTGAAAGAAGTCACACAGGAAAAGAAACTTATCATTAGATATCACTTAGGAAGATCCTGTAAACATGGCTACACATGAACTGAGTTAGGCAAGAGAACAGAGTCTCACATTTAGAAAACACTCTTATGCCTGCTTAAGGGGGAAGGAGAGGTGGGGTGATGCATCAAACCCGAGTTTCATATAAGCACAGGTACCGTTCCAAAAACCAACTATGGAATAGACAAGACCTACACCTTCCTCAGTGAAAGGGACTCAAAACCCCATATTTCCCGCAGAGGAATAGATCTGACTAGTAAGAATCTTAAAACCTATGTATTGATATGTCTCCGTAAGGGAATCAAGTGTGTCTAGACTGGCATAAACAGGGCAGCGAGAATCAGCTCAAACCCACTCTAAAAAGAATTTCAAAAACGAAACAAAGAAACAGGGAAATTCTTTACAATTCCTTCAGGGTCTCTGATGCAACCTGGAATGACCCTATCTACAATGACAGCTGGATGTGGCATAAGGCTGGACACTTGGGACTGAGAGGATTGGTGAGATTGGGTGAGCAAATGCAGACCCTTTAAAGCAATAATGCATGGCACCCATTCCATGGGTCCCAGCTCTCCAGGTGGAAGGGAATATTACTACAGCTATAACGTGTACGGGAAACCTAGAGAATGGACACACTGTGAATACGAAAGGTTTCTAAAACTCAACGAAGAGCCCCTCTCCTGGTGCTCCGGTTTGATTTTCCAACTGCTTTCCTATCAATCTCCCAACTTGGAGAGACAGCCCCTTTAAGCTCCTGGTTCGCACAGGTTGCCAATTTGGCAGAGGATGAAAGGGAAGAGGGAGAACCAATGAGAGAGTAGCTGTTAGGCATTTGGATGGGCACATGTCACTCTAATTTCCCGGCAGGAAGAAGAATGAACCAAAGTCTCAGCCACCCACCGAGAACCAGTAGAGGTCCTGAACCAAAAGTTTGGACTTGCGTTCAGCTCACAAAAAACGATTTGAAAAATGGAGCTCAGGGGCACAGCAATTCACAAACTGGCAGAGTAATCAAGGCCAACTATCGTCCAAAAATCTGTTGAGGGAAGGCAACGAGGCGGACTTGAAAGCGAGGCAGAATAGCAGGAAACAGATTTCAAGAGGTACGTTGGAATCGCCTGTAAAGCACAGGAAGAGGGACACAACTTCGACAATGATGCACTTGGCCAAAAAGGGTGTATGCGTTTTCTCCTGAATATATTCAGGAGAAAACTCATACGCCCTTTTTGGCCAAGCAAGCAAGCGGGCAATGCAAATCTGCACTACAAAGAAGTATCACTTCCCACCGGTCAAAAGGGACATCCACAAAATGTGTAAAAACCAGAAAGGCAAGACAGGCCCTGGAGAACAGGGAGCCTTGTTATGCTGATGGGCGGGATGTAAGTTGCCAACTGCCTCACTGGAGGAGTGCATTGTGTTCCCTAAAACAAGTAAACAACAGAGCTCCAGAGCCAAGGGCACGTCCAGTCTAGGGAATATACTATGGGAAAACTGAAAATCCATAAGACAGAGCCACCCCCAAATTGAGGGCTGCACTGCTTACAGGAACCTCAACCTGGGTACACCTGAAATATCCCAGGAAATATAAAAATGGTTCCAAACATTGTGGAACTTACGTACGATGGAATATCCCTCAGCCACGAAATCAATGTCATAAGACCAGTAGCAGCAAAATTAGTGGATTCAGGTACGATGATTCTAAGTGAAAGAAGTCACACAGGAAAAGAAACTTATCATAAGATATCACTTAGGAAGATCCTGTAAACATGGCTACACATGAACTGAGTTAGGCAAGAGAACAGAGTCTCACATTTAGAAAACACTCTTATGCCTGCTTAAGGGGGAAGGAGAGGTGGGGTGATGCATCAAACCAGAGTTTGATATAAGCACAGGTACCGTTCCAAAAACCAACTATGGAATAGACAAGACCTACACCTTCCTCAGTGAAAGGGACTCAAAACCCCATATTTCCCGCAGAGGAATAGATCTGACTAGTAAGAATCTTAAAACCTATGTATTGATATGTCTCCGTAAGGGAATCAAGTGTGTCTAGACTGGCATAAACATGGCAGCGAGAATCAGCTCAAACGCACTCTAAAAAGGAATTTCAAAAACAGAACAAAGAAACAGGGAAATTCTTTACAATTCCTTCAGGGTCTCTGATGCAACCTGGAATGACCCTATCTACAATGACAGCTGGATGTGGCATAAGGCTGGACACTTGGGACTGAGAGGATTGGTGAGATTGGGTGAGCAAATGCAGACCCTTTAAAGCAATAATGCATGGCACCCATTCCATGGGTCCCAGCTCTCCAGGTGGAAGGGAATATTACTACAGCTATAACGTGTACGGGAAACCTAGAGAATGGACACACGGTGAATACGAAAGGTTTCTAAAACTCAACGAAGAGCCCCTCTCCTGGTGCTCCGGTTTGACTTTCCAACTGCTTTCCTATCAATCTCCCAACTTGGAGAGACAGCCCCTTTAAGCTCCTGGTTCGCACAGGTTGCCAATTTGGCAGAGGATGAAAGGGAAGAGGGAGAACCAATGAGAGAGTAGCTGTTAGGCATTTGGATGGGCACATGTCACTCTAATTTCCCGGCAGGAAGAAGAATTAACCAAAGTCTCAGCCACCCACCGGGAACCAGTAGAGGTCCTGAAACAAAAGTTTGGACTTGCGTTCAGCTCACAAAAAACGAGTTGAAAAATGGAGCTCAGGGGCACAGCAATTCACAAACTGGCAGAGTAATCAAGGCCAACTATCGTCCAAAAATCTGTTGAGGGAAGGCAACGAGGCGGACTTGAAAGCGAGGCAGAATAGCAGGAAACAGATTTCAAGAGGTACGTTGGAATCGCCTGTAAAGCACAGGAAGAGGGGCACAACTTCGACAATGATGCACTTGGCCAAAAAGGGTGTATGTGTTTTCTCCTGAATATATTCAGGAGAAAACGCATACGCCCTTTTTGGCCAAGCAAGCAAGCGGCCAATGCAAATCTGCACTACAAAGAAGTATCACTTCCCACCGGTCAAAAGGGACATCCACAAAATGTGTAAAAACCAGAAAGGCAAGACAGGCCCTGGAGAACAGGGAGCCTTGTTATGCTGATGGGCAGGATGTAAGTTGCCAACTGCCTCACTGGAGGAGTGCATTGTGTTCCCTAAAACAAGTAAACAACAGAGCTCCAGAGCCAAGGGCACATCCAGTCTAGGGAATATACCTTGGGAAAACTGAAAATCCATAAGACAGAGCCACCCCCAAATTGAGGGCTGCACTGCTTACAGGAACCTCAACCTGGGTACACCTGAAATATCCAAGGAAATATAAAAATGGTTCCAAACATTGTGGAACTTACGTACGATGGAATATCCCTCAGCCACGAAATCAATGTCATAAGACCAGTAGCAGCAAAATGAGTGGATTCAGGTACGATGATTCTAAGTGAAAGAAGTCACACAGGAAAAGAAACTTATCATAAGATATCACTTAGGAAGATCCTGTAAACATGGCTACACATGAACTGAGTTAGGCAAGAGAACAGAGTCTCACATTTAGAAAACACTCTTATGCCTGCTTAAGGGGGAAGGAGAGGTGGGGTGATGCATCAAACCCGAGTTTGATATAAGCACAGGTACCGTTCCAAAAACCAACTATGGAATAGACAAGACCTACACCTTCCTCAGTGAAAGGGACTCAAAACCCCATATTTCCCACAGAGGAATAGATCTGACTAGTAAGAATCTTAAAACCTATGTATTGATATGTCTCCGTAAGGGAATCAAGTGTGTCTAGACTGGCATAAACAGGGCAGCGAGAATCAGCTCAAACCCACTCTAAAAAGGAATTTCAAAAACAAAACAAAGAAACAGGGAAATTCTTTACAATTCCTTCAGGGTCTCTGATGCAACCTGGAATGACCCTATCTACAATGACAGCTGGATGTGGCATAAGGCTGGACACTTGGGACTGAGAGGATTGGTGAGATTGGGTGAGCAAATGCAGACCCTTTAAAGCAATAATGCATGGCACCCATTCCATGGGTCCCAGCTCTCCAGGTTGAAGGGAATATTACTACAGCTATAACGTGTACGGGAAACCTAGAGAATGGACACACTGTGAATATGAAAGGTTTCTAAAACTCAACGAAGAGCCCCTCTCCTGGTGCTCCGGTTTGACTTTCCAACTGCTTTCCTATCAATCTCCCAACTTGGAGAGACAGCCCTTTTAAGCTCCTGGTTCGCACAGGTTGCCAATTTGGCAGAGGATGAAAGGGAAGACGGAGAACCAATGAGAGAGTAGCTGTTAGGCATTTGGATGGGCACATGTCACTCTAATTTCCCGGCAGGAAGAAGAATGAACCAAAGTCTCAGCCACCCACCGGGAACCAGTAGAGGTCCTGAACCAAAAGTTTGGACTTGCGTTCAGCTCACAAAAAACGAGTTGAAAAATGGAGCTCAGGGGCACAGAAATTCACAAACTGGCAGAGTAATCAAGGCCAACTATCGTCCAAAAATCTGTTGAGGGAAGGCAACGAGGCGGACTTGAAAGCGAGGCAGAATAGCAGGAAACAGATTTCAAGAGGTACGTTGGAATCGCCTGTAAAGCACAGGAAGAGGGGCACAACTTCAACAATGATGCACTTGGCCAAAAAGGGCGTATGTGTTTTCTCCTGAATATATTCAGGAGAAAACGCATACGCCCTTTTTGGCCAAGCAAGCAAGCGGGCAATGCAAATCTGCACTACAAAGAAGTATCACTTCCCACCGGTCAAAAGGGACATCCACAAAATGTGTAAAAACCAGAAAGGCAAGACAGGCCCTGGAGAACAGGGAGCCTTGTTATGCTGATGGGCGGGATGTAAGTTGCCAACTGCCTCACTGGAGGAGTGCATTGTGTTCCCTAAAACAAGTAAACAACAGAGCTCCAGAGCCAAGGGCACGTCCAGTCTAGGGAATATACCTTGGGAAAACTGAAAATCCATAAGACAGAGCCACCCCCAAATTGAGGGCTGCACTGCTTACAGGAACCTCAACCTGGGTACACCTGAAATATCCCAGGAAATATAAAAATGGTTCCAAACATTGTGGAACTTACGTACGATGGAATATCCCTCAGCCACGAAATCAATGTCATAAGACCAGTAGCAGCAAAATGAGTGGATTCAGGTACGATGATTCTAAGTGAAAGAAGTCACACAGGAAAAGAAACTTATCATTAGATATCACTTAGGAAGATCCTGTAAACATGGCTACACATGAACTGAGTTAGGCAAGAGAACAGAGTCTCACATTTAGAAAACACTCTTATGCCTGCTTAAGGGGGAAGGAGAGGTGGGGTGATGCATCAAACCCGAGTTTCATATAAGCACAGGTACCGTTCCAAAAACCAACTATGGAATAGACAAGACCTACACCTTCCTCAGTGAAAGGGACTCAAAACCCCATATTTCCCGCAGAGGAATAGATCTGACTAGTAAGAATCTTAAAACCTATGTATTGATATGTCTCCGTAAGGGAATCAAGTGTGTCTAGACTGGCATAAACAGGGCAGCGAGAATCAGCTCAAACCCACTCTAAAAAGAATTTCAAAAACGAAACAAAGAAACAGGGAAATTCTTTACAATTCCTTCAGGGTCTCTGATGCAACCTGGAATGACCCTATCTACAATGACAGCTGGATGTGGCATAAGGCTGGACACTTGGGACTGAGAGGATTGGTGAGATTGGGTGAGCAAATGCAGACCCTTTAAAGCAATAATGCATGGCACCCATTCCATGGGTCCCAGCTCTCCAGGTGGAAGGGAATATTACTACAGCTATAACGTGTACGGGAAACCTAGAGAATGGACACACTGTGAATACGAAAGGTTTCTAAAACTCAACGAAGAGCCCCTCTCCTGGTGCTCCGGTTTGATTTTCCAACTGCTTTCCTATCAATCTCCCAACTTGGAGAGACAGCCCCTTTAAGCTCCTGGTTCGCACAGGTTGCCAATTTGGCAGAGGATGAAAGGGAAGAGGGAGAACCAATGAGAGAGTAGCTGTTAGGCATTTGGATGGGCACATGTCACTCTAATTTCCCGGCAGGAAGAAGAATGAACCAAAGTCTCAGCCACCCACCGAGAACCAGTAGAGGTCCTGAACCAAAAGTTTGGACTTGCGTTCAGCTCACAAAAAACGATTTGAAAAATGGAGCTCAGGGGCACAGCAATTCACAAACTGGCAGAGTAATCAAGGCCAACTATCGTCCAAAAATCTGTTGAGGGAAGGCAACGAGGCGGACTTGAAAGCGAGGCAGAATAGCAGGAAACAGATTTCAAGAGGTACGTTGGAATCGCCTGTAAAGCACAGGAAGAGGGACACAACTTCGACAATGATGCACTTGGCCAAAAAGGGTGTATGCGTTTTCTCCTGAATATATTCAGGAGAAAACTCATACGCCCTTTTTGGCCAAGCAAGCAAGCGGGCAATGCAAATCTGCACTACAAAGAAGTATCACTTCCCACCGGTCAAAAGGGACATCCACAAAATGTGTAAAAACCAGAAAGGCAAGACAGGCCCTGGAGAACAGGGAGCCTTGTTATGCTGATGGGCGGGATGTAAGTTGCCAACTGCCTCACTGGAGGAGTGCATTGTGTTCCCTAAAACAAGTAAACAACAGAGCTCCAGAGCCAAGGGCACGTCCAGTCTAGGGAATATACCATGGGAAAACTGAAAATCCATAAGACAGAGCCACCCCCAAATTGAGGGCTGCACTGCTTACAGGAACCTCAACCTGGGTACACCTGAAATATCCCAGGAAATATAAAAATGGTTCCAAACATTGTGGAACTTACGTACGATGGAATATCCCTCAGCCACGAAATCAATGTCATAAGACCAGTAGCAGCAAAATGAGTGGATTCAGGTACGATGATTCTAAGTGAAAGAAGTCACACAGGAAAAGAAACTTATCATAAGATATCACTTAGGAAGATCCTGTAAACATGGCTACACATGAACTGAGTTAGGCAAGAGAACAGAGTCTCACATTTAGAAAACACTCTTATGCCTGCTTAAGGGGGAAGGAGAGGTGGGGTGATGCATCAAACCAGAGTTTGATATAAGCACAGGTACCGTTCCAAAAACCAACTATGTAATAGACAAGACCTACACCTTCCTCAGTGAAAGGGACTCAAAACCCCATATTTCCCGCAGAGGAATAGATCTGACTAGTAAGAATCTTAAAACCTATGTATTGATATGTCTCCGTAAGGGAATCAAGTGTGTCTAGACTGGCATAAACATGGCAGCGAGAATCAGCTCAAACGCACTCTAAAAAGGAATTTCAAAAACAGAACAAAGAAACAGGGAAATTCTTTACAATTCCTTCAGGGTCTCTGATGCAACCTGGAATGACCCTATCTACAATGACAGCTGGATGTGGCATAAGGCTGGACACTTGGGACTGAGAGGATTGGTGAGATTGGGTGAGCAAATGCAGACCCTTTAAAGCAATAATGCATGGCACCCATTCCATGGGTCTCAGCTCTCCAGGTTGAAGGGAATATTACTACAGCTATAACGTGTACGGGAAACCTAGAGAATGGACACACGGTGAATACGAAAGGTTTCTAAAACTCAACGAAGAGCCCCTCTCCTGGTGCTCCGGTTTGACTTTCCAACTGCTTTCCTATCAATCTCCCAACTTGGAGAGACAGCCCCTTTAAGCTCCTGGTTTGCACAGGTTGCAAATTGGCAGAGGATGAAAGGGAAGAGGGAGAACCAATGAGAGAGTAGCTGTTAGGCATTTGGATGGGCACATGTCACTCTAATTTCCCGGCAGGAAGAAGAATGAACCAAAGTCTCAGCCACCCACCGGGAACCAGTAGAGGTCCTGAACCAAAAGTTTGGACTTGCGTTCAGCTCACAAAAAACGAGTTGAAAAATGGAGCTCAGGGGCACAGCAATTCACAAACTGGCAGAGTAATCAAGGCCAACTATCGTCCAAAAATCTGTTGAGGGAAGGCAACGAGGCGGACTTGAAAGCGAGGCAGAATAGCAGGAAACAGATTTCAAGAGGTACGTTGGAATCGCCTGTAAAGCACAGGAAGAGGGGCACAACTTCGACAATGATGCACTTGGCCAAAAAGGGTGTATGTGTTTTCTCCTGAATATATTCAGGAGAAAACGCATACGCCCTTTTTGGCCAAGCAAGCAAGCGGCCAATGCAAATCTGCACTACAAAGAAGTATCACTTCCCACCGGTCAAAAGGGACATCCACAAAATGTGTAAAAACCAGAAAGGCAAGACAGGCCCTGGAGAACAGGGAGCCTTGTTATGCTGATGGGCAGGATGTAAGTTGCCAACTGCCTCACTGGAGGAGTGCATTGTGTTCCCTAAAACAAGTAAACAACAGAGCTCCAGAGCCAAGGGCACGTCCAGTCTAGGGAATATACCTTGGGAAAACTGAAAATCCATAAGACAGAGCCACCCCCAAATTGAGGGCTGCACTGCTTACAGGAACCTCAACCTGGGTACACCTGAAATATCCAAGGAAATATAAAAATGGTTCCAAACATTGTGGAACTTACGTACGATGGAATATCCCTCAGCCACGAAATCAATGTCATAAGACCAGTAGCAGCAAAATGAGTGGATTCAGGTACGATGATTCTAAGTGAAAGAAGTCACACAGGAAAAGAAACTTATCATAAGATATCACTTAGGAAGATCCTGTAAACATGGCTACACATGAACTGAGTTAGGCAAGAGAACAGAGTCTCACATTTAGAAAACACTCTTATGCCTGCTTAAGGGGGAAGGAGAGGTGGGGTGATGCATCAAACCCGAGTTTGATATAAGCACAGGTACCGTTCCAAAAACCAACTATGGAATAGACAAGACCTACACCTTCCTCAGTGAAAGGGACTCAAAACCCCATATTTCCCGCAGAGGAATAGATCTGACTAGTAAGAATCTTAAAACCTATGTATTGATATGTCTCCGTAAGGGAATCAAGTGTGTCTAGACTGGCATAAACAGGGCAGCGAGAATCAGCTCAAACCCACTCTAAAAAGGAATTTCAAAAACAAAACAAAGAAACAGGGAAATTCTTTACAATTCCTTCAGGGTCTCTGATGCAACCTGGAATGACCCTATCTACAATGACAGCTGGATGTGGCATAAGGCTGGACACTTGGGACTGAGAGGATTGGTGAGATTGGGTGAGCAAATGCAGACCCTTTAAAGCAATAATGCATGGCACCCATTCCATGGGTCCCAGCTCTCCAGGTTGAAGGGAATATTACTACAGCTATAACGTGTACGGGAAACCTAGAGAATGGACACACTGTGAATATGAAAGGTTTCTAAAACTCAACGAAGAGCCCCTCTCCTGGTGCTCCGGTTTGACTTTCCAACTGCTTTCCTATCAATCTCCCAACTTGGAGAGACAGCCCTTTTAAGCTCCTGGTTCGCACAGGTTGCCAATTTGGCAGAGGATGAAAGGGAAGACGGAGAACCAATGAGAGAGTAGCTGTTAGGCATTTGGATGGGCACATGTCACTCTAATTTCCCGGCAGGAAGAAGAATGAACCAAAGTCTCAGCCACCCACCGGGAACCAGTAGAGGTCCTGAACCAAAAGTTTGGACTTGCGTTCAGCTCACAAAAAACGAGTTGAAAAATGGAGCTCAGGGGCACAGCAATTCACAAACTGGCAGAGTAATCAAGGCCAACTATCGTCCAAAAATCTGTTGAGGGAAGGCAACGAGGCGGACTTGAAAGCGAGGCAGAATAGCAGGAAACAGATTTCAAGAGGTACGTTGGAATCGCCTGTAAAGCACAGGAAGAGGGGCACAACTTCAACAATGATGCACTTGGCCAAAAAGGGCGTATGTGTTTTCTCCTGAATATATTCAGGAGAAAACGCATACGCCCTTTTTGGCCAAGCAAGCAAGCGGCCAATGCAAATCTGCACTACAAAGAAGTATCACTTCCCACCGGTCAAAAGGGACATCCACAAAATGTGTAAAAACCAGAAAGGCAAGACAGGCCCTGGAGAACAGGGAGCCTTGTTATGCTGATGGGCGGGATGTAAGTTGCCAACTGCCTCACTGGAGGAGTGCATTGTGTTCCCTAAAACAAGTAAACAACAGAGCTCCAGAGCCAAGGGCACGTCCAGTCTAGGGAATATACCTTGGGAAAACTGAAAATCCATAAGACAGAGCCACCCCCAAATTGAGGGCTGCACTGCTTACAGGAACCTCAACCTGGGTACACCTGAAATATCCCAGGAAATATAAAAATGGTTCCAAACATTGTGGAACTTACGTACGATGGAATATCCCTCAGCCACGAAATCAATGTCATAAGACCAGTAGCAGCAAAATGAGTGGATTCAGGTACGATGATTCTAAGTGAAAGAAGTCACACAGGAAAAGAAACTTATCATAAGATATCACTTAGGAAGATCCTGTAAACATGGCTACACATGAACTGAGTTAGGCAAGAGAACAGAGTCTCACATTTAGAAAACACTCTTATGCCTGCTTAAGGGGGAAGGAGAGGTGGGGTGATGCATCAAACCAGAGTTTGATATAAGCACAGGTACCGTTCCAAAAACCAACTATGGAATAGACAAGACCTACACCTTCCTCAGTGAAAGGGACTCAAAACTCCATATTTCCCGCAGAGGAATAGATCTGACTAGTAAGAATCTTAAAACCTATGTATTGATATGTCTCCGTAAGGGAATCAAGTGTGTCTAGACTGGCATAAACAGGGCAGCGAGAATCAGCTCAAACCCACTCTAAAAAGGAATTACAAAAACAGAACAAAAAAACAGGGAAATTCTTTACAATTCCTTCAGGGTCTCTGATGCAACCTGGAATGACCCTATCTACAATGACAGCTGGATGTGGCATAAGGCTGGACACTTGGGACTGAGAGGATTGGTGAGATTGGGTGAGCAAATGCAGACCCTTTAAAGCAATAATGCATGGCACCCATTCCATGGGTCCCAGCTCTCCAGGTTGAAGGGAATATTACTACAGATATAACGTGTATGGGAAACCTAGATAATGGACACACTGTGAATACGAAAGGTTTCTAAAACTCAACGAAGAGCCCCTCTCCTGTTGCTCCGGTTTGACTTTCCAACTGCTTTCCTATCAATCTCCCAACTTGGAGAGACAGCCCCTTTAAGCTCCTGGTTCGCACAGGTTGCCAATTTGGCAGAGGATGAAAGGGAAGACGGAGAACCAATGAGAGAGTAGCTGTTAGGCATTTGGATGGGCACATGTCACTCTAATTTCCCTGCAGGAAGAAGAATGAACCAAAGTCTCAGCCACCCACCGGGAACCAGTAGAGGTCCTGAACCAAAAGTTTGGACTTGCGTTCAGCTCACAAAAAACGAGTTGAGAAATGGAGCTCATGGGCACAGCAATTCACAAACTGGCAGAGTAATCAAGGCCAACTATCGTCCAAAAATCTGTTGAGGGAAGGCAACGAGGCGGACTTGAAAGCGAGGCAGAATAGCAGGAAACAGATTTCAAGAGGTACGTTGGAATCGCCTGTAAAGCACAGGAAGAGGGGCACAACTTCGACAATGATGCACTTGGCCAAAAAGGGCGTATGCGTTTTCTCCTGAATATATTCAGGAGAAAACGCATACGCCCTTTTTGGCCAAGCAAGCAAGCGGGCAATGCAAATCTGCACTACAAAGAAGTATCACTTCCCACCGGTCAAAAGGGACATCCACAAAATGTGTAAAAACCAGAAAGGCAAGACAGGCCCTGGAGAACAGGGAGCCTTGTTATGCTGATGGGCGGGATGTAAGTTGCCAACTGCCTCACTGGAGGAGTGCATTGTGTTCCCTAAAACAAGTAAACAACAGAGCTCCAGAGCCAAGGGCACGTCCAGTCTAGGGAATATACCTCGGGAAAACTGAAAATCCATAAGACAGAGCCACCCCCAAATTGAGGGCTGCACTGCTTACAGGAACCTCAACCTGGGTACACCTGAAATATCCCAGGAAATATAAAAATGGTTCCAAACATTGTGGAACTTACGTACGATGGAATATCCCTCAGCCACGAAATCAATGTCATAAGACCAGTAGCAGCAAAATGAGTGGATTCAGGTACGATGATTCTAAGTGAAAGAAGTCACACAGGAAAAGAAACTTATCATAAGATATCACTTAGGAAGATCCTGTAAACATGGCTACACATGAACTGAGTTAGGCAAGAGAAGAGAGTCTCACATTTAGAAAACACTCTTATGCCTGCTTAAGGGGGAAGGAGAGGTGGGGTGATGCATCAAACCCGAGTTTGATATAAGCACAGGTACCGTTCCAAAAACCAACTATGGAATAGACAAGACCTACACCTTCCTCAGTGAAAGGGACTCAAAACCCCATATTTCCCGCAGAGGAATAGATCTGACTAGTAAGAATCTTAAAACCTATGTATTGATATGTCTCCGTAAGGGAATCAAGTGTGTCTAGACTGGCATAAACAGGGCAGCGAGAATCAGCTCAAACCCACTCTAAAAAGGAATTTCAAAAACAGAACAAAGAAACAGGGAAATTCTTTACAATTCCTTCAGGGTCTCTGATGCAACCTGGAATGACCCTATCTACAATGACAGCTGGATGTGGCATAAGGCTGGACACTTGGGACGGAGAGGATTGGTGAGATTGGGTGAGCAAATGCAGACCCTTTAAAGCAATAATGCATGGCACCCATTCCATGGGTCCCAGCTCTCCAGGTGGAAGGGAATATTACTACAGCTATAACGTGTACGGGAAACCTAGAAAATGGACACACTGTGAATACGAAAGGTTTCTAAAACTCAACGAAGAGCCCCTCTCCTGGTGCTCCGGTTTGACTTTCCAACTGCTTTCCTATCAATCTCCCAACTTGGAGAGACAGCCCCTTTAAGCTCCTGGTTCGCACAGGTTGCCAATTTGGCAGAGGATGAAAGGGAAGAGGGAGAACCAATGAGAGAGTAGCTGTTAGGCATTTGGATGGGCACATGTCACTCTAATTTCCCGGCAGGAAGAAGAATTCACCAAAGTCTCAGCCACCCACCGGGAACCAGTAGAGGTCCTGAACCAAAAGTTTGGACTTGCGTTCAGCTCACAAAAAAACGAGTTGAAAAATGGAGCTCAGGGGCACAGCAATTCACAAACTGGCAGAGTAATCAAGGCCAACTATCGTCCAAAAATCTGTTGAGGGAAGGCAACGAGGCGGACTTGAAAGCGAGGCAGAATAGCAGGAAACAGATTTCAAGAGGTACGTTGAAATCGCCTGTAAAGCACAGGAAGAGGGGCACAACTTCGACAATGATGCACTTGGCCAAAAAGGGCGTATGCGTTTTCTCCTGAATATATTCAGGAGAAAACGCATACGCCCTTTTTGGCCAAGCAAGCAAGCGGGCAATGCAAATCTGCACTACAAAGAAGTATCACTTCCCACCGGTCAAAAGGGACATCCACAAAATGTGTAAAAACCAGAAAGGCAAGACAGGCCCTGGAGAACAGGGAGCCTTGTTATGCTGATGGGCGGGATGTAAGTTGCCAACTGCCTCACTGGAGGAGTGCATTGTGTTCCCTAAAACAAGTAAACAACAGAGCTCCAGAGCCAAGGGCACTTCCAGTCTAGGGAATATACCTCGGGAAAACTGAAAATCCATAAGACAGAGCCACCCCCAAATTGAGGGCTGCACTGCTTACAGGAACCTCAACCTGGGTACACCTGAAATATCCCAGGAAATATAAAAATGGTTCCAAACATTGTGGAACTTACGTACGATGGAATATCCCTCAGCCACGAAATCAATGTCATAAGACCAGTAGCAGCAAAATGAGTGGATTCAGGTACGATGATTCTAAGTGAAAGAAGTCACACAGGAAAAGAAACTTATCATAAGATATCACTTAGGAAGATCCTGTAAACATGGCTACACATGAACTGAGTTAGGCAAGAGAACAGAGTCTCACATTTAGAAAACACTCTTATGCCTGCTTAAGGGGGAAGGAGAGGTGGGGTGATGCATCAAACCAGAGTTTGATATAAGCACAGGTACCGTTCCAAAAACCAACTATGGAATAGACAAGACCTACACCTTCCTCAGTGAAAGGGACTCAAAACCCCATATTTCCCGCAGAGGAATAGATCTGACTAGTAAGAATCTTAAAACCTATGTATTGATATGTCTCTGTAAGGGAATCAAGTGTGTCTAGACTGGCATAAACATGGCCGCGAGAATCAGCTCAAACCCACTCTAAAAAGGAATTTCAAAAACAGAACAAAGAAACAGGGAAATTCTTTACAATTCCTTCAGGGTCTCTGATGCAACCTGGAATGACCCTATCTACAATGACAGCTGGATGTGGCATAAGGCTGGACACTTGGGACTGAGAGGATTGGTGAGATTGGGTGAGCAAATGCAGACCCTTTAAAGCAATAATGCATGGCACCCATTCCATGGGTCCCAGCTCTCCAGGTGGAAGGGAATATTACTACAGCTATAACGTGTACGGGAAACCTAGAGAATGGACACACTGTGAATACGAAAGGTTTCTAAAACTCAACGAAGAGCCCCTCTCCTGGTGCTCCGGTTTGACTTTCCAACTGCTTTCCTATCAATCTCCCAACTTGGAGAGACAGCCCCTTTAAGCTCCTGGTTCGCACAGGTTGCCAATTTGGCAGAGGATGAAAGGGAAGAGGGAGAACCAATGAGAGAGTAGCTGTTAGGCATTTGGATGGGCACATGTCACTCTAATTTCCCTGCAGGAAGAAGAATTAACCAAAGTCTCAGCCACCCACCGGGAACCAGTAGAGGTCCTGAACGAAAAGTTTGGACTTGCGTTCAGCTCACAAAAAACGAGTTGAATAATGGAGCTCAGGGGCACAGCATTTCACAAACTGGCAGAGTAATCAAGGCCAACTATCGTCCAAAAATCTGTTGAGGGAAGGCAACGAGGCGGACTTGAAAGCGAGGCAGAATAGCAGGAAACAGATTTCAAGAGGTACGTTGGAATGGCCTGTAAAGCACAGGAAGAGGGGCACAACTTCGACAATGATGCACTTGGCCAAAAAGGGCGTATGCGTTTTCTCCTGAATATATTCAGGAGAAAACGCATACGCCCTTTTTGGCCAAGCAAGCAAGCGGGCAATGCAAATCTGCACTACAAAGAAGTATCACTTCCCACCGGTCAAAAGGGACATCCACAAAATGTGTAAAAACCAGAAAGGCAAGACAGGCCCTGGAGAACAGGGAGCCTTGTTATGCTGATGGGCGGGATGTAAGTTGCCAACTGCCTCACTGGAGGAGTGCATTGTGTTCCCTAAAACAAGTAAACAACAGAGCTCCAGAGCCAAGGGCACGTCCAGTCTAGGGAATATACCTTGGGAAAACTGAAAATCCACAAGACAGAGCCACCCCCAAATTGAGGGCTGCACTGCTTACAGGAACCTCAACCTGGGTACACCTGAAATATCCCAGGAAATATAAAAATGGTTCCAAACATTGTGGAACTTACGTACGATGGAATATCCCTCAGCCACGAAATCAATGTCATAAGACCAGTAGCAGCAAAATGAGTGGATTCAGGTACGATGATTCTAAGTGAAAGAAGTCACACAGGAAAAGAAACTTATCATAAGATATCACTTAGGAAGATCCTGTAAACATGGCTACACATGAACTGAGTTAGGCAAGAGAACAGAGTCTCACATTTAGAAAAAACTCTTATGCCTGCTTAAGGGGGAAGGAGAGGTGGGGTGATGCATCAAACCCGAGTTTGATATAAGCACAGGTACCGTTCCAAAAACCAACTATGGAATAGACAAGACCTACACCTTCCTCAGTGAAAGGGACTCAAAACCCCATATTTCCCGCAGAGGAATAGATCTGACTAGTAAGAATCTTAAAACCTATGTATTGATATGTCTCTGTAAGGGAATCAAGTGTGTCTAGACTGGCATAAACAGGGCAGCGAGAATCAGCTCAAACCCACTCTAAAAAGGAATTTCAAAAACAGAACAAAGAAACAGGGAAATTCTTTACAATTCCTTCAGGGTCTCTGATGCAACCTGGAATGACCCTATCTACAATGACAGCTGGATGTGGCATAAGGCTGGACACTTGGGACGGAGAGGATTGGTGAGATTGGGTGAGCAAATGCAGACCCTTTAAAGCAATAATGCATGGCACCCATTCCATGGGTCCCAGCTCTCCAGGTGGAAGGGAATATTACTACAGCTATAACGTGTACGGGAAACCTAGAGAATGGACACACTGTGAATACGAAAGGTTTCTAAAACTCAACGAAGAGCCCCTCTCCTGGTGCTCCGGTTTGACTTTCCAACTGCTTTCCTATCAATCTCCCAACTTGGAGAGACAGCCCCTTTAAGTTCCTGGTTCGCACAGGTTGCCAATTTGGCAGAGGATGAAAGGGAAGAGGGAGAACCAATGAGAGAGTAGCTGTTAGGCATTTGGATGGGCACATGTCACTCTAATTTCCCTGCAGGAAGAAGAATTAACCAAAGTCTCAGCCACCCACCGGGAACCAGTAGAGGTCCTGAACGAGAAGTTTGGACTTGCGTTCAGCTCACAAAAAACGAGTTGAATAATGGAGCTCAGGGGCACAGCATTTCACAAACTGGCAGAGTAATCAAGGCCAACTATCGTCCAAAAATCTGTTGAGGGAAGGCAACGAGGCGGACTTGAAAGCGAGGCAGAATAGCAGGAAACAGATTTCAAGAGGTACGTTGGAATGGCCTGTAAAGCACAGGAAGAGGGGCACAACTTCGACAATGATGCACTTGGCCAAAAAGGGCGTATGCGTTTTCTCCTGAATATATTCAGGAGAAAACGCATACGCCCTTTTTGGCCAAGCAAGCAAGCGGGCAATGCAAATCTGCACTACAAAGAAGTATCACTTCCCACCGTTCAAAATGGACATCCACAAAATGTGTAAAAACCAGAAAGGCAAGACAGGCCCTGGAGAACAGGGAGCCTTGTTATGCTGATGGGCGGGATGTAAGTTGCCAACTGCCTCACTGGAGGAGTGCATTGTGTTCCCTAAAACAAGTAAACAACAGAGCTCCAGAGCCAAGGGCACGTCCAGTCTAGGGAATATACCTTGGGAAAACTGAAAATCCATAAGACAGAGCCACCCCCAAATTGAGGGCTGCACTGCTTACAGGAAC
Organism: Mesoplodon mirus; assembly: GCF_964341445.2. Classification (NCBI taxonomy): domain Eukaryota; kingdom Metazoa; phylum Chordata; class Mammalia; order Artiodactyla; family Ziphiidae; genus Mesoplodon; species Mesoplodon mirus. Next base: position 3,988,204 of record NW_028295810.1, read on the forward strand.
CTCAACCTGGGTACACCTGAAATATCCCAGGAAATATAAAAATGGTTCCAAACATTGTGGAACTTACGTACGATGGAATATCCCTCAGCCACGAAATCAATGTCATAAGACCAGTAGCAGCAAAATGAGTGGATTCAGGTACGATGATTCTAAGTGAAAGAAGTCACACAGGAAAAGAAACTTATCATAAGATATCACTTAGGAAGATCCTGTAAACATGGCTACACATGAACTGAGTTAGGCAAGAGAAGAGAGTCTCACATTTAGAAAACACTCTTATGCCTGCTTAAGGGGGAAGGAGAGGTGGGGTGATGCATCAAACCCGAGTTTGATATAAGCACAGGTACCGTTCCAAAAACCAACTATGGAATAGACAAGACCTACACCTTCCTCAGTGAAAGGGACTCAAAACCCCATATTTCCCGCAGAGGAATAGATCTGACTAGTAAGAATCTTAAAACCTATGTATTGATATGTCTCCGTAAGGGAATCAAGTGCGTCTAGACTGGCATAAACAGGGCAGCGAGAATCAGCTCAAACCCACTCTAAAAAGGAATTTCAAAAACAGAACAAAGAAACAGGGAAATTCTTTACAATTCCTTCAGGGTCTCTGATGCAACCTGGAATGACCCTATCTACAATGACAGCTGGATGTGGCATAAGGCTGGACACTTGGGACGGAGAGGATTGGTGAGATTGGGTGAGCAAATGCAGACCCTTTAAAGCAATAATGCATGGCACCCATTCCATGGGTCCCAGCTCTCCAGGTGGAAGGGAATATTACTACAGCTATAACGTGTACGGGAAACCTAGAAAATGGACACACTGTGAATACGAAAGGTTTCTAAAACTCAACGAAGAGCCCCTCTCCTGGTGCTCCGGTTTGACTTTCCAACTGCTTTCCTATCAATCTCCCAACTTGGAGAGACAGCCCCTTTAAGCTCCTGGTTCGCACAGGTTGCCAATTTGGCAGAGGATGAAAGGGAAGAGGGAGAACCAATGAGAGAGTAGCTGTTAGGCATTTGGATGGGCACATGTCACTCTAATTTCCCGGCAGGAAGAAGAATTCACCAAAGTCTCAGCCACCCACCGGGAACCAGTAGAGGTCCTGAACCAAAAGTTTGGACTTGCGTTCAGCTCACAAAAAAACGAGTTGAAAAATGGAGCTCAGGGGCACAGCAATTCACAAACTGGCAGAGTAATCAAGGCCAACTATCGTCCAAAAATCTGTTGAGGGAAGGCAACGAGGCGGACTTGAAAGCGAGGCAGAATAGCAGGAAACAGATTTCAAGAGGTACGTTGAAATCGCCTGTAAAGCACAGGAAGAGGGGCACAACTTCGACAATGATGCACTTGGCCAAAAAGGGCGTATGCGTTTTCTCCTGAATATATTCAGGAGAAAACGCATACGCCCTTTTTGGCCAAGCAAGCAAGCGGGCAATGCAAATCTGCACTACAAAGAAGTATCACTTCCCACCGGTCAAAAGGGACATCCACAAAATGTGTAAAAACCAGAAAGGCAAGACAGGCCCTGGAGAACAGGGAGCCTTGTTATGCTGATGGGCGGGATGTAAGTTGCCAACTGCCTCACTGGAGGAGTGCATTGTGTTCCCTAAAACAAGTAAACAACAGAGCTCCAGAGCCAAGGGCACTTCCAGTCTAGGGAATATACCTCGGGAAAACTGAAAATCCATAAGACAGAGCCACCCCCAAATTGAGGGCTGCACTGCTTACAGGAACCTCAACCTGGGTACACCTGAAATATCCCAGGAAATATAAAAATGGTTCCAAACATTGTGGAACTTACGTACGATGGAATATCCCTCAGCCACGAAATCAATGTCATAAGACCAGTAGCAGCAAAATGAGTGGATTCAGGTACGATGATTCTAAGTGAAAGAAGTCACACAGGAAAAGAAACTTATCATAAGATATCACTTAGGAAGATCCTGTAAACATGGCTACACATGAACTGAGTTAGGCAAGAGAACAGAGTCTCACATTTAGAAAACACTCTTATGCCTGCTTAAGGGGGAAGGAGAGGTGGGGTGATGCATCAAACCAGAGTTTGATATAAGCACAGGTACCGTTCCAAAAACCAACTATGGAATAGACAAGACCTACACCTTCCTCAGTGAAAGGGACTCAAAACCCCATATTTCCCGCAGAGGAATAGATCTGACTAGTAAGAATCTTAAAACCTATGTATTGATATGTCTCTGTAAGGGAATCAAGTGTGTCTAGACTGGCATAAACATGGCCGCGAGAATCAGCTCAAACCCACTCTAAAAAGGAATTTCAAAAACAGAACAAAGAAACAGGGAAATTCTTTACAATTCCTTCAGGGTCTCTGATGCAACCTGGAATGACCCTATCTACAATGACAGCTGGATGTGGCATAAGGCTGGACACTTGGGACTGAGAGGATTGGTGAGATTGGGTGAGCAAATGCAGACCCTTTAAAGCAATAATGCATGGCACCCATTCCATGGGTCCCAGCTCTCCAGGTGGAAGGGAATATTACTACAGCTATAACGTGTACGGGAAACCTAGAGAATGGACACACTGTGAATACGAAAGGTTTCTAAAACTCAACGAAGAGCCCCTCTCCTGGTGCTCCGGTTTGACTTTCCAACTGCTTTCCTATCAATCTCCCAACTTGGAGAGACAGCCCCTTTAAGCTCCTGGTTCGCACAGGTTGCCAATTTGGCAGAGGATGAAAGGGAAGAGGGAGAACCAATGAGAGAGTAGCTGTTAGGCATTTGGATGGGCACATGTCACTCTAATTTCCCTGCAGGAAGAAGAATTAACCAAAGTCTCAGCCACCCACCGGGAACCAGTAGAGGTCCTGAACGAAAAGTTTGGACTTGCGTTCAGCTCACAAAAAACGAGTTGAATAATGGAGCTCAGGGGCACAGCATTTCACAAACTGGCAGAGTAATCAAGGCCAACTATCGTCCAAAAATCTGTTGAGGGAAGGCAACGAGGCGGACTTGAAAGCGAGGCAGAATAGCAGGAAACAGATTTCAAGAGGTACGTTGGAATGGCCTGTAAAGCACAGGAAGAGGGGCACAACTTCGACAATGATGCACTTGGCCAAAAAGGGCGTATGCGTTTTCTCCTGAATATATTCAGGAGAAAACGCATACGCCCTTTTTGGCCAAGCAAGCAAGCGGGCAATGCAAATCTGCACTACAAAGAAGTATCACTTCCCACCGGTCAAAAGGGACATCCACAAAATGTGTAAAAACCAGAAAGGCAAGACAGGCCCTGGAGAACAGGGAGCCTTGTTATGCTGATGGGCGGGATGTAAGTTGCCAACTGCCTCACTGGAGGAGTGCATTGTGTTCCCTAAAACAAGTAAACAACAGAGCTCCAGAGCCAAGGGCACGTCCAGTCTAGGGAATATACCTTGGGAAAACTGAAAATCCATAAGACAGAGCCACCCCCAAATTGAGGGCTGCACTGCTTACAGGAACCTCAACCTGGGTACACCTGAAATATCCCAGGAAATATAAAAATGGTTCCAAACATTGTGGAACTTACGTACGATGGAATATCCCTCAGCCACGAAATCAATGTCATAAGACCAGTAGCAGCAAAATGAGTGGATTCAGGTACGATGATTCTAAGTGAAAGAAGTCACACAGGAAAAGAAACTTATCATAAGATATCACTTAGGAAGATCCTGTAAACATGGCTACACATGAACTGAGTTAGGCAAGAGAACAGAGTCTCACATTTAGAAAACACTCTTATGCCTGCTTAAGGGGGAAGGAGAGGTGGGGTGATGCATCAAACCAGAGTTTGATATAAGCACAGGTACCGTTCCAAAAACCAACTATGGAATAGACAAGACCTACACCTTCCTCAGTGAAAGGGACTCAAAACCCCATATTTCCCGCAGAGGAATAGATCTGACTAGTAAGAATCTTAAAACCTATGTATTGATATGTCTCTGTAAGGGAATCAAGTGTGTCTAGACTGGCATAAACATGGCCGCGAGAATCAGCTCAAACCCACTCTAAAAAGGAATTTCAAAAACAGAACAAAGAAACAGGGAAATTCTTTACAATTCCTTCAGGGTCTCTGATGCAACCTGGAATGACCCTATCTACAATGACAGCTGGATGTGGCATAAGGCTGGACACTTGGGACTGAGAGGATTGGTGAGATTGGGTGAGCAAATGCAGACCCTTTAAAGCAATAATGCATGGCACCCATTCCATGGGTCCCAGCTCTCCAGGTGGAAGGGAATATTACTACAGCTATAACGTGTACGGGAAACCTAGAGAATGGACACACTGTGAATACGAAAGGTTTCTAAAACTCAACGAAGAGCCCCTCTCCTGGTGCTCCGGTTTGACTTTCCAACTGCTTTCCTATCAATCTCCCAACTTGGAGAGACAGCCCCTTTAAGCTCCTGGTTCGCACAGGTTGCCAATTTGGCAGAGGATGAAAGGGAAGAGGGAGAACCAATGAGAGAGTAGCTGTTAGGCATTTGGATGGGCACATGTCACTCTAATTTCCCTGCAGGAAGAAGAATGAACCAAAGTCTCAGCCACCCACCGGGAACCAGTAGAGGTCCTGAACGAAAAGTTTGGACTTGCGTTCAGCTCACAAAAAACGAGTTGAATAATGGAGCTCAGGGGCACAGCATTTCACAAACTGGCAGAGTAATCAAGGCCAACTATCGTCCAAAAATCTGTTGAGGGAAGGCAACGAGGCGGACTTGAAAGCGAGGCAGAATAGCAGGAAACAGATTTCAAGAGGTACGTTGGAATGGCCTGTAAAGCACAGGAAGAGGGGCACAACTTCGACAATGATGCACTTGGCCAAAAAGGGCGTATGCGTTTTCTCCTGAATATATTCAGGAGAAAACGCATACGCCCTTTTTGGCCAAGCAAGCAAGCGGGCAATGCAAATCTGCACTACAAAGAAGTATCACTTCCCACCGGTCAAAAGGGACATCCACAAAATGTGTAAAAACCAGAAAGGCAAGACAGGCCCTGGAGAACAGGGAGCCTTGTTATGCTGATGGGCGGGATGTAAGTTGCCAACTGCCTCACTGGAGGAGTGCATTGTGTTCCCTAAAACAAGTAAACAACAGAGCTCCAGAGCCAAGGGCACGTCCAGTCTAGGGAATATACCTTGGGAAAACTGAAAATCCATAAGACAGAGCCACCCCCAAATTGAGGGCTGCACTGCTTACAGGAACCTCAACCTGGGTACACCTGAAATATCCCAGGAAATATAAAAATGGTTCCAAACATTGTGGAACTTACGTACGATGGAATATCCCTCAGCCACGAAATCAATGTCATAAGACCAGTAGCAGCAAAATGAGTGGATTCAGGTACGATGATTCTAAGTGAAAGAAGTCACACAGGAAAAGAAACTTATCATAAGATATCACTTAGGAAGATCCTGTAAACATGGCTACACATGAACTGAGTTAGGCAAGAGAAGAGAGTCTCACATTTAGAAAACACTCTTATGCCTGCTTAAGGGGGAAGGAGAGGTGGGGTGATGCATCAAACCCGAGTTTGATATAAGCACAGGTACCGTTCCAAAAACCAACTATGGAATAGACAAGACCTACACCTTCCTCAGTGAAAGGGACTCAAAACCCCATATTTCCCGCAGAGGAATAGATCTGACTAGTAAGAATCTTAAAACCTATGTATTGATATGTCTCCGTAAGGGAATCAAGTGTGTCTAGACTGGCATAAACAGGGCAGCGAGAATCAGCTCAAACCCACTCTAAAAAGGAATTTCAAAAACAGAACAAAGAAACAGGGAAATTCTTTACAATTCCTTCAGGGTCTCTGATGCAACCTGGAATGACCCTATCTACAATGACAGCTGGATGTGGCATAAGGCTGGACACTTGGGACGGAGAGGATTGGTGAGATTGGGTGAGCAAATGCAGACCCTTTAAAGCAATAATGCATGGCACCCATTCCATGGGTCCCAGCTCTCCAGGTGGAAGGGAATATTACTACAGCTATAACGTGTACGGGAAACCTAGAAAATGGACACACTGTGAATACGAAAGGTTTCTAAAACTCAACGAAGAGCCCCTCTCCTGGTGCTCCGGTTTGACTTTCCAACTGCTTTCCTATCAATCTCCCAACTTGGAGAGACAGCCCCTTTAAGCTCCTGGTTCGCACAGGTTGCCAATTTGGCAGAGGATGAAAGGGAAGAGGGAGAACCAATGAGAGAGTAGCTGTTAGGCATTTGGATGGGCACATGTCACTCTAATTTCCCGGCAGGAAGAAGAATGAACCAAAGTCTCAGCCACCCACCGGGAACCAGTAGAGGTCCTGAACCAAAAGTTTGGACTTGCGTTCAGCTCACAAAAAAACGAGTTGAAAAATGGAGCTCAGGGGCACAGCAATTCACAAACTGGCAGAGTAATCAAGGCCAACTATCGTCCAAAAATCTGTTGAGGGAAGGCAACGAGGCGGACTTGAAAGCGAGGCAGAATAGCAGGAAACAGATTTCAAGAGGTACGTTGAAATCGCCTGTAAAGCACAGGAAGAGGGGCACAACTTCGACAATGATGCACTTGGCCAAAAAGGGCGTATGCGTTTTCTCCTGAATATATTCAGGAGAAAACGCATACGCCCTTTTTGGCCAAGCAAGCAAGCGGGCAATGCAAATCTGCACTACAAAGAAGTATCACTTCCCACCGGTCAAAAGGGACATCCACAAAATGTGTAAAAACCAGAAAGGCAAGACAGGCCCTGGAGAACAGGGAGCCTTGTTATGCTGATGGGCGGGATGTAAGTTGCCAACTGCCTCACTGGAGGAGTGCATTGTGTTCCCTAAAACAAGTAAACAACAGAGCTCCAGAGCCAAGGGCACTTCCAGTCTAGGGAATATACCTCGGGAAAACTGAAAATCCATAAGACAGAGCCACCCCCAAATTGAGGGCTGCACTGCTTACAGGAACCTCAACCTGGGTACACCTGAAATATCCCAGGAAATATAAAAATGGTTCCAAACATTGTGGAACTTACGTACGATGGAATATCCCTCAGCCACGAAATCAATGTCATAAGACCAGTAGCAGCAAAATGAGTGGATTCAGGTACGATGATTCTAAGTGAAAGAAGTCACACAGGAAAAGAAACTTATCATAAGATATCACTTAGGAAGATCCTGTAAACATGGCTACACATGAACTGAGTTAGGCAAGAGAACAGAGTCTCACATTTAGAAAACACTCTTATGCCTGCTTAAGGGGGAAGGAGAGGTGGGGTGATGCATCAAACCAGAGTTTGATATAAGCACAGGTACCGTTCCAAAAACCAACTATGGAATAGACAAGACCTACACCTTCCTCAGTGAAAGGGACTCAAAACCCCATATTTCCCGCAGAGGAATAGATCTGACTAGTAAGAATCTTAAAACCTATGTATTGATATGTCTCTGTAAGGGAATCAAGTGTGTCTAGACTGGCATAAACATGGCCGCGAGAATCAGCTCAAACCCACTCTAAAAAGGAATTTCAAAAACAGAACAAAGAAACAGGGAAATTCTTTACAATTCCTTCAGGGTCTCTGATGCAACCTGGAATGACCCTATCTACAATGACAGCTGGATGTGGCATAAGGCTGGACACTTGGGACTGAGAGGATTGGTGAGATTGGGTGAGCAAATGCAGACCCTTTAAAGCAATAATGCATGGCACCCATTCCATGGGTCCCAGCTCTCCAGGTGGAAGGGAATATTACTACAGCTATAACGTGTACGGGAAACCTAGAGAATGGACACACTGTGAATACGAAAGGTTTCTAAAACTCAACGAAGAGCCCCTCTCCTGGTGCTCCGGTTTGACTTTCCAACTGCTTTCCTATCAATCTCCCAACTTGGAGAGACAGCCCCTTTAAGCTCCTGGTTCGCACAGGTTGCCAATTTGGCAGAGGATGAAAGGGAAGAGGGAGAACCAATGAGAGAGTAGCTGTTAGGCATTTGGATGGGCACATGTCACTCTAATTTCCCTGCAGGAAGAAGAATTAACCAAAGTCTCAGCCACCCACCGGGAACCAGTAGAGGTCCTGAACGAAAAGTTTGGACTTGCGTTCAGCTCACAAAAAACGAGTTGAATAATGGAGCTCAGGGGCACAGCATTTCACAAACTGGCAGAGTAATCAAGGCCAACTATCGTCCAAAAATCTGTTGAGGGAAGGCAACGAGGCGGACTTGAAAGCGAGGCAGAATAGCAGGAAACAGATTTCAAGAGGTACGTTGGAATGGCCTGTAAAGCACAGGAAGAGGGGCACAACTTCGACAATGATGCACTTGGCCAAAAAGGGCGTATGCGTTTTCTCCTGAATATATTCAGGAGAAAACGCATACGCCCTTTTTGGCCAAGCAAGCAAGCGGGCAATGCAAATCTGCACTACAAAGAAGTATCACTTCCCACCGGTCAAAAGGGACATCCACAAAATGTGTAAAAACCAGAAAGGCAAGACAGGCCCTGGAGAACAGGGAGCCTTGTTATGCTGATGGGCGGGATGTAAGTTGCCAACTGCCTCACTGGAGGAGTGCATTGTGTTCCCTAAAACAAGTAAACAACAGAGCTCCAGAGCCAAGGGCACGTCCAGTCTAGGGAATATACCTTGGGAAAACTGAAAATCCACAAGACAGAGCCACCCCCAAATTGAGGGCTGCACTGCTTACAAGAACCTCAACCTGGGTACACCTGAAATATCCCAGGAAATATAAAAATGGTTCCAAACATTGTGGAACTTACGTACGATGGAATATCCCTCAGCCACGAAATCAATGTCATAAGACCAGTAGCAGCAAAATGAGTGGATTCAGGTACGATGATTCTAAGTGAAAGAAGTCACACAGGAAAAGAAACTTATCATAAGATATCACTTAGGAAGATCCTGTAAACATGGCTACACATGAACTGAGTTAGGCAAGAGAACAGAGTCTCACATTTAGAAAACACTCTTATGCCTGCTTAAGGGGGAAGGAGAGGTGGGGTGATGCATCAAACCCGAGTTTGATATAAGCACAGGTACCGTTCCAAAAACCAACTATGGAATAGACAAGACCTACACCTTCCTCAGTGAAAGGGACTCAAAACCCCATATTTCCCGCAGAGGAATAGATCTGACTAGTAAGAATCTTAAAACCTATGTATTGATATGTCTCCGTAAGGGAATCAAGTGTGTCTAGACTGGCATAAACAGGGCAGCGAGAATCAGCTCAAACCCACTCTAAAAAGGAATTTCAAAAACAGAACAAAGAAACAGGGAAATTCTTTACAATTCCTTCAGGGTCTCTGATGCAACCTGGAATGACCCTATCTACAATGACAGCTGGATGTGGCATAAGGCTGGACACTTGGGACGGAGAGGATTGGTGAGATTGGGTGAGCAAATGCAGACCCTTTAAAGCAATAATGCATGGCACCCATTCCATGGGTCCCAGCTCTCCAGGTTGAAGGGAATATTACTACAGCTATAACGTGTACGGGAAACCTAGAAAATGGACACATTGTGAATACGAAAGGTTTCTAAAACTCAACGAAGAGCCCCTCTCCTGGTGCTCCGGTTTGACTTTCCAACTGCTTTCCTATCAATCTCCCAACTTGGAGAGACAGCCCCTTTAAGCTCCTGGTTCGCACAGGTTGCCAATTTGGCAGAGGATGAAAGGGAAGAGGGAGAACCAATGAGAGAGTAGCTGTTAGGCATTTGGATGGGCACATGTCACTCTAATTTCCCGGCAGGAAGAAGAATGAACCAAAGTCTCAGCCACCCACCGGGAACCAGTAGAGGTCCTGAACCAAAAGTTTGGACTTGCGTTCAGCTCACAAAAAAACGAGTTGAAAAATGGAGCTCAGGGGCACAGCAATTCACAAACTGGCAGAGTAATCAAGGCCAACTATCGTCCAAAAATCTGTTGAGGGAAGGCAACGAGGCGGACTTGAAAGCGAGGCAGAATAGCAGGAAACAGATTTCAAGAGGTACGTTGGAATCGCCTGTAAAGCACAGGAAGAGGGGCACAACTTCGACAATGATGCACTTGGCCAAAAAGGGCGTATGCGTTTTCTCCTGAATATATTCAGGAGAAAACGCATACGCCCTTTTTGGCCAAGCAAGCAAGCGGGCAATGCAAATCTGCACTACAAAGAAGTATCACTTCCCACCGGTCAAAAGGGACATCCACAAAATGTGTAAAAACCAGAAAGGCAAGACAGGCCCTGGAGAACAGGGAGCCTTGTTATGCTGATGGGCGGGATGTAAGTTGCCAACTGCCTCACTGGAGGAGTGCATAGTGTTCCCTAAAACAAGTAAACAACAGAGCTCCAGAGCCAAGGGCACGTCCAGTCTAGGGAATATACCTTGGGAAAACTGAAAATCCATAAGACAGAGCCACCCCCAAATTGAGGGCTGCACTGCTTACAGGAACCTCAACCTGGGTACACCTGAAATATCCCAGGAAATATAAAAATGGTTCCAAACATTGTGGAACTTACGTACGATGGAATATCCCTCAGCCACGAAATCAATGTCATAAGACCAGTAGCAGCAAAATGAGTGGATTCAGGTACGATGATTCTAAGTGAAAGAAGTCACACAGGAAAAGAAACTTATCATAAGATATCACTTAGGAAGATCCTGTAAACATGGCTACACATGAACTGAGTTAGGCAAGAGAACAGAGTGTCACATTTAGAAAACACTCTTATGCCTGCTTAAGGGGGAAGGAGAGGTGGGGTGATGCATCAAACCAGAGTTTGATATAAGCACAGGTACCGTTCCAAAAACCAACTATGGAATAGACAAGACCTACACCTTCCTCAGTGAAAGGGACTCAAAACTCCGTATTTCCCGCAGAGGAATAGATCTGACTAGTAAGAATCTTAAAACCTATGTATTGATATGTCTCCGTAAGGGAATCAAGTGTGTCTAGACTGGCATAAACATGGCCACGAGAATCAGCTCAAACCCACTCTAAAAAGGAATTTCAAAAACAGAACAAAGAAACAGGGAAATTCTTTACAATTCCTTCAGGGTCTCTGATGCAACCTGGAATGACCCTATCTACAATGACAGCTGGATGTGGCATAAGGCTGGACACTTGGGACGGAGAGGATTGGTGAGATTGGGTGAGCAAATGCAGACCCTTTAAAGCAATAATGCATGGCACCCATTCCATGGGTCCCAGCTCTCCAGGTGGAAGGGAATATTACTACAGCTATAACGTGTATGGGAAACCTAGAGAATGGACACACTGTGAATACGACAGGTTTCTAAAACTCAACGAAGAGCCCCTCTCCTGGTGCTCCGGTTTGACTTTCCAACTGCTTTCCTATCAATCTCCCAACTTGGTGAGACAGCCCCTTTAAGCTCCTGGTTCGCACAGGTTGCCAAATTGGCAGAGGATGAAAGGGAAGAGGGAGAACCAATGAGAGAGTAGCTGTTAGGCATTTGGATGGGCACATGTCACTCTAATTTCCCGGCAGGAAGAAGAATGATCCAAAGTCTCAGCCACCCACCGGGAACCAGTAGAGGTCCTGAACCAAAAGTTTGGACTTGCGTTCAGCTCACAAAAAACGAGTTGAAAAATGGAGCTCAGGGGCACAGCAATTCACAAACTGGCAGAGTAATCAAGGCCAACTATCGTCCAAAAATCTGTTGAGGGAAGGCAACGAGGTGGACTTGAAAGCGAGGCAGAATAGCAGGAAACAGATTTCAAGAGGTACGTTGGAATCGCCTGTAAAGCACAGGAAGAGGGGCACAACTTCGACAATGATGCACTTGCCCAAAAAGGGCGTATGCGTTTTCTCCTGTATATATTCAGGAGAAAACGCATACGCCCTTTTTGGCCAAGCAAGCAAGCGGGCAATGCAAATCTGCACTACAAAGAAGTATCACTTCCCACCGGTCAAAAGGGACATCCACAAAATGTGTAAAAACCAGAAAGGCAAGACAGGCCCTGGAGAACAGGGAGCCTTGTTATGCTGATGGGCGGGATGTAAGTTGCCAACTGCCTCACTGGAGGAGTGCATTGTGTTCCCTAAAACAAGTAAACAACAGAGCTCCAGATCCAAGGGCACGTCCAGTCTAGGGAATATACCTCGGGAAAACTGAAAATCCATAAGACAGAGCCACCCCCAAATTGAGGGCTGCACTGCTTACAGGAACCTCAACCTGGGTACACCTGAAATATCCCAGGAAATATAAAAATGGTTCCAAACATTGTGGAACTTACGTACGATGGAATATCCCTCAGCCACGAAATCAATGTCATAAGACCAGTAGCAGCAAAATGAGTGGATTCAGGTACGATGATTCTAAGTGGAAGAAGTCACACAGGAAAAGAAACTTATCATAAGATATCACTTAGGAAGATCCTGTAAACATGGCTACACATGAACTGAGTTAGGCAAGAGAACAGAGTCTCACATTTAGAAAACACTCTTATGCCTGCTTAAGGGGGAAGGAGAGGTGGGGTGATGCATCAAACCAGAGTTTGATATAAGCACAGGTACCGTTCCAAAAACCAACTATGGAATAGACAAGACCTACACCTTCCTCAGTGAAAGGGACTCAAAACCCCATATTTCCCGCAGAGGAATAGATCAGACTAGTAAGAATCTTAAAACCTATGTATTGATATGCCTCCATAAGGGAATCAAGTGTGTCTAGACTGGCATAAACATGGCAGCGAGAATCAGCTCAAACCCACTCTAAAAAGGAATTTCAAAAACAGAACAAAGAAACAGGGAAATTCTTTACAATTCCTTCAGGGTCTCTGATGCAACCTGGAATGACCCTATCTACAATGACAGCTGGATGTGGCATAAGGCTGGACACTTGGGACTGAGAGGATTGGTGAGATTAGGTGAGCAAATGCAGACCCTTTAAAGCAATAATGCATGGAACCCATTCCATGGGTCCCCGCTCTCCAGGTGGAAGGGAATATTACTACAGCTATAACGTGTACGGGAAACCTAGAGAATGGACACACTGTGATTACGAAAGGTTTCTAAAACTCAACGAAGAGCCCCTCTCCTGGTGCTCCGGTTTGATTTTCCAACTGCTTTCCTATCAATCTCCCAACTTGGAGAGACAGCCCCTTTAAGCTCCTGGTTCGCACAGGTTGCCAATTTGGCAGAGGATGAAAGGGAAGAGGGAGAACCAATGAGAGAGTAGCTGTTAGGCATTTGGATGGGCACATGTCACTCTAATTTCCCGGCAGGAAGAAGAATGAACCAAAGTCTCAGCCACCCACCGAGAACCAGTAGAGGTCCTGAACCAAAAGTTTGGACTTGCGTTCAGCTCACAAAAAACGAGTTGAAAAATGGAGCTCAGGGGCACAGCAATTCACAAACTGGCAGAGTTATCAAGGCCAACTATCGTCCAAAAATCTGTTGAGGGAAGGCAACGAGGCGGACTTGAAAGCGAGGCAGAATAGCAGGAAACAGATTTCAAGAGGTACGTTGGAATGGCCTGTAAAGCACAGGAAGAGGGGCACAACTTCGACAATGATGCACTTGGCCAAAAAGGGCGTATGCGTTTTCTCCTGAATATATTCAGGAGAAAACGCATACGCCCTTTTTGGCCAAGCAAGCAAGCGGGCAATGCAAATCTGCACTACAAAGAAGTATCACTTCCCACCGGTCAAAAGGGACATCCACAAAATGTGTAAAAACCAGAAAGGCAAGACAGGCCCTGGAAAACAGGGAACCTTGTTTTGCTGATGGGCGGGATGTAAGTTGCCAACTGCCTCACTGGAGGAGTGCATTGTGTTCCCTAAAACAAGAAAACAACAGAGCTCCAGAGCCAAGGGCACGTCCAGTCTAGGGAATATACCATGGGAAAACTGAAAATCCATAAGACAGAGCCACCCCCAAATTGAGGGCTGCACTGCTTACAGGAACCTCAACCTGGGTACACCTGAAATATCCCAGGAAATATAAAAATGGTTCCAAACACTGTGGAACTTAGGTACGATGGAATATCCCTCAGCCACGAAATCAATGTCATAAGACCAGTAGCAGCAAAATGAGTGGATTCAGGTACGATGATTCTAAGTGAAAGAAGTCACACAGGAAAAGAAACTTATCATAAGATATCACTTAGGAAGATCCTGTAAACATGGCTACACATGAACTGAGTTAGGCAAGAGAACAGAGTCTCACATTTAGAAAACACTCTTATGCCTGCTTATGGGGGAAGGAGAGTTGGGGTGATGCATCAAACCCGAGTTTGATATAAGCACAGGTACCGTTCCAAAAACCAACTATGGAATAGACAAGACCTACACCTTCCTCAGTGAAAGGGACTCAAAACCCCATATTTCCCGCAGAGGAATAGATCTGACTAGTAAGAATCTTAAAACCTATGTATTGATATGTCTCTGTAAGGGAATCAAGTGTGTCTAGACTGGCATAAACATGGCCGCGAGAATCAGCTCAAACCCACTCTAAAAAGGAATTTCAAAAACAGAACAAAGAAACAGGGAAATTCTTTACAATTCCTTCAGGGTCTCTGATGCAACCTGGAATGACCCTATCTACAATGACAGCTGGATGTGGCATAAGGCTGGACACTTGGGACTGAGAGGATTGGTGAGATTGGGTGAGCAAATGCAGACCCTTTAAAGCAATAATGCATGGCACCCATTCCATGGGTCCCAGCTCTCCAGGTGGAAGGGAATATTACTACAGCTATAACGTGTACGGGAAACCTAGAGAATGGACACACTGTGAATACGAAAGGTTTCTAAAACTCAACGAAGAGCCCCTCTCCTGGTGCTCCGGTTTGACTTTCCAACTGCTTTCCTATCAATCTCCCAACTTGGAGAGACAGCCCCTTTAAGCTCCTGGTTCGCACAGGTTGCCAATTTGGCAGAGGATGAAAGGGAAGAGGGAGAACCAATGAGAGAGTAGCTGTTAGGCATTTGGATGGGCACATGTCACTCTAATTTCCCTGCAGGAAGAAGAATTAACCAAAGTCTCAGCCACCCACCGGGAACCAGTAGAGGTCCTGAACGAAAAGTTTGGACTTGCGTTCAGCTCACAAAAAACGAGTTGAATAATGGAGCTCAGGGGCACAGCATTTCACAAACTGGCAGAGTAATCAAGGCCAACTATCGTCCAAAAATCTGTTGAGGGAAGGCAACGAGGCGGACTTGAAAGCGAGGCAGAATAGCAGGAAACAGATTTCAAGAGGTACGTTGGAATGGCCTGTAAAGCACAGGAAGAGGGGCACAACTTCGACAATGATGCACTTGGCCAAAAAGGGCGTATGCGTTTTCTCCTGAATATATTCAGGAGAAAACGCATACGCCCTTTTTGGCCAAGCAAGCAAGCGGGCAATGCAAATCTGCACTACAAAGAAGTATCACTTCCCACCGGTCAAAAGGGACATCCACAAAATGTGTAAAAACCAGAAAGGCAAGACAGGCCCTGGAGAACAGGGAGCCTTGTTATGCTGATGGGCGGGATGTAAGTTGCCAACTGCCTCACTGGAGGAGTGCATTGTGTTCCCTAAAACAAGTAAACAACAGAGCTCCAGAGCCAAGGGCACGTCCAGTCTAGGGAATATACCTTGGGAAAACTGAAAATCCATAAGACAGAGCCACCCCCAAATTGAGGGCTGCACTGCTTACAGGAACCTCAACCTGGGTACACCTGAAATATCCCAGGAAATATAAAAATGGTTCCAAACATTGTGGAACTTACGTACGATGGAATATCCCTCAGCCACGAAATCAATGTCATAAGACCAGTAGCAGCAAAATGAGTGGATTCAGGTACGATGATTCTAAGTGAAAGAAGTCACACAGGAAAAGAAACTTATCATAAGATATCACTTAGGAAGATCCTGTAAACATGGCTACACATGAACTGAGTTAGGCAAGAGAACAGAGTCTCACATTTAGAAAACACTCTTATGCCTGCTTAAGGGGGAAGGAGAGGTGGGGTGATGCATCAAACCCGAGTTTGATATAAGCACAGGTACCGTTCCAAAAACCAACTATGGAATAGACAAGACCTACACCTTCCTCAGTGAAAGGGACTCAAAACCCCATATTTCCCGCAGAGGAATAGATCTGACTAGTAAGAATCTTAAAACCTATGTATTGATATGTCTCCGTAAGGGAATCAAGTGTGTCTAGACTGGCATAAACAGGGCAGCGAGAATCAGCTCAAACCCACTCTAAAAAGGAATTTCAAAAACAGAACAAAGAAACAGGGAAATTCTTTACAATTCCTTCAGGGTCTCTGATGCAACCTGGAATGACCCTATCTACAATGACAGCTGGATGTGGCATAAGGCTGGACACTTGGGACGGAGAGGATTGGTGAGATTGGGTGAGCAAATGCAGACCCTTTAAAGCAATAATGCATGGCACCCATTCCATGGGTCCCAGCTCTCCAGGTTGAAGGGAATATTACTACAGCTATAACGTGTACGGGAAACCTAGAAAATGGACACACTGTGAATACGAAAGGTTTCTAAAACTCAACGAAGAGCCCCTCTCCTGGTGCTCCGGTTTGACTTTCCAACTGCTTTCCTATCAATCTCCCAACTTGGAGAGACAGCCCCTTTAAGCTCCTGGTTCGCACAGGTTGCCAATTTGGCAGAGGATGAAAGGGAAGAGGGAGAACCAATGAGAGAGTAGCTGTTAGGCATTTGGATGGGCACATGTCACTCTAATTTCCCGGCAGGAAGAAGAATGAACCAAAGTCTCAGCCACCCACCGGGAACCAGTAGAGCTCCTGAACCAAAAGTTTGGACTTGCGTTCAGCTCACAAAAAACGATTTGAAAAATGGAGCTCAGGGGCACAGCAATTCACAAACTGGCAGAGTAATCAAGGCCAACTATCGTCCAAAAATCTGTTGAGGGAAGGCAACGAGGCGGACTTGAAAGCGAGGCAGAATAGCAGGAAACAGATTTCAAGAGGTACGTTGAAATCGCCTGTAAAGCACAGGAAGAGGGGCACAACTTCGACAATGATGCACTTGGCCAAAAAGGGCGTATGCGTTTTCTCCTGAATATATTCAGGAGAAAACGCATACGCCCTTTTTGGCCAAGCAAGCAAGCGGGCAATGCAAATCTGCACTACAAAGAAGTATCACTTCCCACCGGTCAAAAGGGACATCCACAAAATGTGTAAAAACCAGAAAGGCAAGACAGGCCCTGGAGAACAGGGAGCCTTGTTATGCTGATGGGCGGGATGTAAGTTGCCAACTGCCTCACTGGAGGAGTGCATTGTGTTCCCTAAAACAAGTAAACAACAGAGCTCCAGAGCCAAGGGCACGTCCAGTCTAGGGAATATACCTTGGGAAAACTGAAAATCCATAAGACAGAGCCACCCCCAAATTGAGGGCTGCACTGCTTACAGGAACCTCAACCTGGGTACACCTGAAATATCCCAGGAAATATAAAAATGGTTCCAAACATTGTGGAACTTACGTACGATGGAATATCCCTCAGCCACGAAATCAATGTCATAAGACCAGTAGCAGCAAAATGAGTGGATTCAGGTACGATGATTCTAAGGGAAAGAAGTCACACAGGAAAAGAAACTTATCATAAGATATCACTTAGGAAGATCCTGTAAACATGGCTACACATGAACTGAGTTAGGCAAGAGAACAGAGTGTCACATTTAGAAAACACTCTTATGCCTGCTTAAGGGGGAAGGAGAGGTGGGGTGATGCATCAAACCCGAGTTTGATATAAGCACAGGTACCGTTCCAAAAACCAACTATGGAATAGACAAGACCTACACCTTCCTCAGTGAAAGGGACTCAAAACCCCATATTTCCCGCAGAGGAATAGATCTGACTAGTAAGAATCTTAAAACCTATGTATTGATATGTCTCCGTAAGGGAATCAAGTGTGTCTAGACTGGCATAAACATGGCAGTGAGAATCAGCTCAAACCCACTCTAAAAAGGAATTTCAAAAACAGAACAAAGAAACAGGGAAATTCTTTACAATTCCTTCAGGGTCTCTGATGCAACCTGGAATGACCCTATCTACAATGACAGGTGGATATGGCATAAGGCTGGACACTTGGGACTGAGAGGATTGGTGAGATTGGGTGCGCAAATGCAGACCCTTTAAAGCAATAATGCATGGCACCCATTCCATGGGTCCCAGCTCTCCAGGTGAAAGGGAATATTACTACAGCTATAACGTGTACAGGAAACCTAGAGAATGGACACACTGTGAATACGAAAGGTTTCTAAAACTCAACGAAGAACCCCTCTCCTGGTGCTCCGGTTTGACTTTCCAACTGCTTTCCTATCAATCTCCCAACTTGGAGAGACAGCCCCTTTAAGCTCCTGGTTCGCACAGGTTGCCAATTTGGCAGAGGATGAAAGGGAAGAGGGAGAACCAATGAGAGAGTAGCTGTTAGGCATTTGGATGGGCACATGTCACTCTAATTTCCCGGCAGGAAGAAGAATGAACCAAAGTCTCAGCCACCCACCGGGAATCAGTAGAGGTCCTGAACCAAAAGTTTGGACTTGCGTTCAGCTCACAAAAAAAGAGTTGAAAAATGGAGCTCAGGGGCACAGCAATTCACAAACTGGCAGAGTAATCAAGGCCAACTATCGTCCAAAAATCTGTTGAGGGAAGGCAACGAGGCGGACTTGAAAGCGAGGCAGAATAGCAGGAAACAGATTTAAAGAAGTACGTTGAAATCGCCTGTAAAGCACAGGAAGAGGGGCACAACTTCGACAATGATGCACTTGGCCAAAAAGGGCGTATGCGTTTTCTCCTGAATATATTCAGGAGAAAACGCATACGCCCTTTTTGGCCAAGCAAGCAAGCGGGCAATGCAAATCTGCACTACAAAGAAGTATCACTTCCCACCGGTCAAAAGGGACATCCACAAAATGTGTAAAAACCAGAAAGGCAAGACAGGCCCTGGAGAACAGGGAGCCTTGTTATGCTGATGGGCGGGATGTAAGTTGCCAACTGCCTCACTGGAGGAGTGCATTGTGTTCCCTAAAACAAGTAAACAACAGAGCTCCAGAGCCAAGGGCACGTCCAGTCTAGGGAATATACCTTGGGAAAACTGAAAATCCATAAGACAGAGCCACCCCCAAATTGAGGGCTGCACTGCTTACAGGAACCTCAACCTGGGTACACCTGAAATATCCCAGGAAATATAAAAATGGTTCCAAACATTGTGGAACTTACGTACGATGGAATATCCCTCAGCCACGAAATCAATGTCATAAGACCAGTAGCAGCAAAATGAGTGGATTCAGGTACGATGATTCTAAGTGAAAGAAGTCACACAGGAAAAGAAACTTATCATAAGATATCACTTAGGAAGATCCTGTAAACATGGCTACACATGAACTGAGTTAGGCAAGAGAACAGAGTCTCACATTTAGAAAACACTCTTATGCCTGCTTAAGGGGGAAGGAGAAGTGGGGTGATGCATCAAACCCGAGTTTGATATAAGCACAGGTACCGTTCCAAAAACCAACTATGGAATAGACAAGACCTACACCTTCCTCAGTGAAAGGGACTCAAAACCCCATATTTCCCGCAGAGGAATAGATCTGACTAGTAAGAATCTTAAAACCTATGTATTGATATGTCTCCGTAAGGGAATCAAGTGTGTCTAGACTGGCATAAACATGGCAGCGAGAATCAGCTCAAACCCACTCTAAAAAGGAATTTCAAAAACAGAACAAAGAAACAGGGAAATTCTTTACAATTCCTTCAGGGTCTCTGATGCAACCTGGAATGACCCTATCTACAATGACAGCTGGATGTGGCATAAGGCTGGACACTTGGGACTGAGAGGATTGGTGAGATTGGGTGAGCAAATGCAGACCCTTTAAAGCAATAATGCATGGCACCCATTCCATGGGTCCCAGCTCTCCAGGTGGAAGGGAATATTACTACAGCTATAACGTGTACAGGAAACCTAGAGAATGGACACACTGTGAATACGAAAGGTTTCTAAAACTCAACGAAGAACCCCTCTCCTGGTGCTCCGGTTTGACTTTCCAACTGCTTTCCTATCAATCTCCCAACTTGGAGAGACAGCCCCTTTAAGCTCCTGGTTCGCACAGGTTGCCAATTTGGCAGAGGATGAAAGGGAAGAGGGAGAACCAATGAGAGAGTAGCTGTTAGGCATTTGGATGGGCACATGTCACTCTAATTTCCCGGCAGGAAGAAGAATGAACCAAAGTCTCAGCCACCCACCGGGAATCAGTAGAGGTCCTGAACCAAAAGTTTGGACTTGCGTTCAGCTCACAAAAAAAGAGTTGAAAAATGGAGCTCAGGGGCACAGCAATTCACAAACTGGCAGAGTAATCAAGGCCAACTATCGTCCAAAAATCTGTTGAGGGAAGGCAACGAGGCGGACTTGAAAGCGAGGCAGAATAGCAGGAAACAGATTTAAAGAAGTACGTTGAAATCGCCTGTAAAGCACAGGAAGAGGGGCACAACTTCGACAATGATGCACTTGGCCAAAAAGGGCGTATGCGTTTTCTCCTGAATATATTCAGGAGAAAACGCATACGCCCTTTTTGGCCAAGCAAGCAAGCGGGCAATGCAAATCTGCACTACAAAGAAGTATCACTTCCCACCGGTCAAAAGGGACATCCACAAAATGTGTAAAAACCAGAAAGGCAAGACAGGCCCTGGAGAACAGGGAGCCTTGTTATGCTGATGGGCGGGATGTAAGTTGCCAACTACCTCACTGGAGGAGTGCATTGTGTTCCCTAAAACAAGTAAACAACAGAGCTCCAGAGCCAAGGGCACGTCCAGTCTAGGGAATATACCTTGGGAAAACTGAAAATCCATAAGACAGAGCCACCCCCAAATTGAGGGCTGCACTGCTTACAGGAACCTCAACCTGGGTACACCTGAAATATCCCAGGAAATATAAAAATGGTTCCAAACATTGTGGAACTTACGTACGATGGAATATCCCTCAGCCACGAAATCAATGTCATAAGACCAGTAGCAGCAAAATGAGTGGATTCAGGTACGATGATTCTAAGTGAAAGAAGTCACACAGGAAAAGAAACTTATCATAAGATATCACTTAGGAAGATCCTGTAAACATGGGTACACATGAACTGAGTTAGGCAAGAGAACAGAGTCTCACATTTAGAAAACACTCTTATGCCTGCTTAAGGGGGAAGGAGAGGTGGGGTGATGCATCAAACCCGAGTTTGATATAAGCACAGGTACCGTTCCAAAAACCAACTATGGAATAGACAAGACCTACACCTTCCTCAGTGAAAGGGACTCAAAACCCCATATTTCCCGCAGAGGAATAGATCTGGCTAGTAAGAATCTTAAAACCTATGTATTGATATGTCTCC
Source organism: Mesoplodon mirus (assembly GCF_964341445.2). Taxonomy (NCBI): domain Eukaryota; kingdom Metazoa; phylum Chordata; class Mammalia; order Artiodactyla; family Ziphiidae; genus Mesoplodon; species Mesoplodon mirus. Next base: position 4,009,556 of record NW_028295810.1, read on the forward strand.
GTAAGGGAATCAAGTGTGTCTAGACTGGCATAAACATGGCAGCGAGAATCAGCTCAAACCCACTCTAAAAAGGAATTTCAAAAACAGAACAAAGAAATAGGGAAATTCTTTACAATTCCTTCAGGGTCTCTGATGCAACCTGGAATGACCCTATCTACAATGACAGCTGGATGTGGCATAAGGCTGGACACTTGGGACTGAGAGGATTGGTGAGATTGGGTGAGCAAATGCAGACCCTTTAAAGCAATAATGCAAGGCACCCATTCCATGGGTCCCAGCTCTCCAGGTGGAAGGGAATATTACTACAGCTATAACGTGTACGGGAAACCTAGAGAATGGACACACTGTGAATACGAAAGGTTTCTAAAACTCAACGAAGAGCCCCTCTCCTGGTGCTCCGGTTTGACTTTCCAACTGCTTTCCTATCAATCTCCCAACTTGGAGAGAGAGCCCCTTTAAGCTCCTGGTTCGCACAGGTTGCCAGTTTGGCAGAGGATGAAAGGGAAGAGGGAGAACCAATGAGAGAGCAGCTGTTAGGCATTTGGATGGGCACATGTCACTCTAATTTCCCGGCAGGAAGAAGAATGAACCAAAGTCTCAGCCACCCACCGGGAACCAGTAGAGGTCCTGAACCAAAAGTTTGGACTTGCGTTCAGCTCACAAAAAACGAGTTGAAAAATGGAACTCAGGGGCACAGCAATTCACAAACTGGCAGAGTAATCAAGGCCAACTATCGTCCAAAAATCTGTTGAGGGAAGGCAACAAGGCGGACTTGAAAGCGAGGCAGAATAGCAGGAAACAGATTTCAAGAGGTACGTTGGAATCGCCTGTAAAGCACAGGAAGAGGGGCACAACTTCGACAATGATGCACTTGGCCAAAAAGGGCGTATGCGTTTTCTCCTGAATATATTCAGGAGAAAACGCATACGCCCTTTTTGGCCAAGCAAGCAAGCGCGCAATGCAAATCTGCACTACAAAGAAGAATCACTTCCCACCGGTCAAAAGGGACATCCACAAAATGTGTAAAAACCAGAAAGGCAAGACAGGCCCTGGAGAACAGGGAGCCCTGTTATGCTGATGGGCGGGATGTAAGTTGCCAACTGCCTCACTGGAGGAGTGCATTGTGTTCCCTAAAACAAGTAAACAACAGAGCTACAGAGCCAAGGGCACTTCCAGTCTAGGGAATATACCTTGGGAAAACTGAAAATCCATAAGACAGAGCCACCCCCAAATTGAGGGCTGCACTGCTTACAAGAACCTCAACCTGGGTACACCTGAAATATCCCAGGAAATATATTGGTAAGGGTGAACTGCTGCCACCTTGTGGCCGTTTCACACAACAGCAGCTTTAATCCCAACGCTAATGGTCAGTTGATATTCAAAATCATTGCAGGCCTGTAAATGACACCTAACCTGAAAACAAATCCTGGGGTCACATATCGGCCAAAAAATTCAAAGGACGTCCATATTTCAAAACGACCATTTCAAAAGGCATATTTTACGCACATTAGTGTTCTGCTTCTTTTCCTTTCTTCCCTTTTTTGTTAAAAAACACGGGAATGGAAAAAGGCATCCCTCAGTATGGGAGAAAATCGTTGTAGACGAATCAATGGACAGAGGTTTAATCTCCAATATATATAAAGAGCTCATGCAGCTTAATATTAAAAAAAACAAACAACCCAAAAAAATGGGCAGAAGATCTAAAGAGACGTTTCTTCAAAGGAGACACAGAGATGGCCAAGACGCACATGAAAAGCTGCTCAACAGCACTAATTATTAGAGAAATGCAAATCAAACTACAATGAGGTATCACCTCACACCTGTTAGAATCGGCATCATCAGAAAATCCAAAGACAACCAATTCCGGGGAGGGTGTGGACAAAAGGAGCCCTCTTCCACTATTGGTGGGAATGTAAATTGATACAGTCACTATGGAGAACAGTATGCAATTTCCTTAAAAAAATTAGAAATAGAATTACCATCTGATCCAGCAATCCCACTTCTGGGCATATACCCAGAGAAAACCGTATTTCAAAAAGGCACATTCACCACAATATTCGTTGCAGCACTATTTACAATAGCCAGGTAATGGAAGCAACCTAAATGCCCACAGACAGATGAATGGATAAAGATGTGGTACATGTATAAAATGGAATATTACTCGGCCATAAAATGGAATGAAACTGGGTCATTTGTAGAGACATCGATGGATCGAGAGACTGTCATACAGAATGAAGTAAGTCAGAAAGAGGAAAACAAATATTGTATATTAATGCATATATGTGGAGCCTAAAAATGGTACAGATGAACTGCTTTGCAGGGAAGAAATAGAGACACAGAGGTAGAGAACAAACGTATGGACACCAAGTGTGGGAAGCCATGGGGTGGTGGTGGTGGGATGAGTTGGGAGTTTGGGATGGACCTGTGTACATGTATATGCATAAAATACATAACTAATAATAACGTGCTATATAAAAAAAATAAATAAAATTAAATTTCAAAATTTAAAAAAATAAAATTTAAAATAAAACAGAAAAAAGTTCTTCCCGTCACACAGATGTATTTATAGGAATGAATTATTTCCATGCTTATATCTATAAATACATAAAAGAGGAATAAAATCTAACTTGAACCATAAAAGAAAAGAAAACCTGAACCCACGAGTTATACAGAGGAAAACCCTATCAGGGCACTTGCTCCAGTGGTAAACAATTCTGAAATTGGTCAGAGGTGGGGAACCATCTCCCATACAGCCATCAACCCACCCCCCACGCAAGGAGCGTCCTCATTGCAAAGCTGGGGGACCGTGCCGAGGCATCTCTGAGTAAACGTGAGCTGAGCCCCAGGCCAGCTGCTGCTGAACTGTTCCCACCCTTTCCAGGTAAAACACCTGAATATGTACAAGGGCTTGAAAGCCTAGAGGAAGGACCGTGGAGCCACACCAGCGACAGCACGCAGGCCAACTTGGTGCGGGCAGGCCAGCCAGGGTGGTCCTGGCCCCGGGCGCTCTTCCAGAAGCTTTCCATTGCCCTGCCTGAGATACCCCTCCTGTCCCGGCCCCCACTGCTTTTTTCCTTCCTCACCTCTGTCCGGAGAGAAATTCCAGCGGAAGGTATGTGTGACACAACCTCTTCTTTACAGGCGGCAGCCTGGCAACTCCTGCAGAAAGGCCAGCAGAACCCCACTCACACCGGGCCACCCACAAAGCTGTGGCCCCTCACTCCCTCCCACCAGCACAGCCCCGAGACTGCTGACGGGGCAGAGAATATGGAGTCAGGCACAGCTTCAGGGGCTATTGCTGCCTGGAGCGCTGTTTATATTGACCTCAACGAGGCACACCTGGGGAGGGCGGGCCGGCAGGGTAAGGCTGCCCAGGTCAGCTAATCCACAACCCTCAGGGAATCACATTGTTGAAAATGGACCCCGCTAAGGCAGAAGAGAAGCCAAGGGAAAAAAGGACACAATGCCATTTGCAGCACCGTAGATGAGTCTAGAAGTAATCACGTGACTTGTAGTAAGTCAGAAAGTGAAAGACACATATCATATCATATCACTTATAGGTGTTACCTAAAAATGGATACCAGGGCAGATATTTCCACGGAGAAGGGCAATCACAGATTCATTAAACAAACTTATGGTTCACCAAAGGAAAGGTGTGAGGATTGGTTTCATTACGATATCGGGGTTAACAGACATCTACAAACACAGGTGACATATATAATCACCAAAGACCTACAGAATACCAAGAGAGGACTACTCAACATTCTGTCATAACGTACATGGGAAAAGGATCCCAGGAAGAACAGACATGTGTATATGTGTAAAAGAACCACATCTTCCACACCTACAACAAGCCAAACATTGTAATCAAACTTGCTGTAAGAAAAAATAAAAAATTAAATTAAAAACACGAACAAGAAGTAGTGAGACAAACGTGAGGGGCTTTCTCCTGGCACATTCCATTCTAAACTCCAATCTAGAACACCACTTCCACTGAGGCTCTCTTGCCCTAGTAACCAGATTTGGTAAGGGTGAACTGCTGCCACCTTGTGGCCGTTTCACACAACAGCAGCTTTAATCCCAACGCTAATGGTCAGTTGATATTCAAAATCATTGCAGGCCTGTAAATGACACCTGCCCTGAAAACAAATCCTGGGGTCACATTTCGACCAAAATATTCAAAGGACGTCCATATTTCAAAACGACCGTTTCAAAAGGCATATTTTACGCACATTAGTGTTCTGCTTCTTTTCCTTTCTTTCCTTTTTTGTTAAAAAAACACGGGAATGGAAAAAGGCATCCCTCAGAATGGGCGAAAATCGTTGCAGACGAATCAATGGACAGAGGTTTAATCTCCAATATATATAAACAGCTCATGCAGCTTAATATTAAAAAAAACAAACAACCCAAAAAAATGGCCAGAAGATCTAAAGAGACGTTTCTTCAAAGGAGACACAGAGATGGCCAAGACGCACATGAAAAGCTGCTCAACAGCACTAATTATTAGAGAAATGCAAATCAAAACTACAATGAGGTTTCACCTCACACCTGTTAGAATCGGCATCATCAGAAAATCTACAAACAACCAATTCTGGGGAGGGTGTGGACAAAAGGAGCCCTCTTCCACTATTGGTGGGAATGTAAATTGATACAGTCACTATGGAGAACAGTATGGAGTTTCCTTAAAAAAACTAGAAATAGAATTACCATCTGATCCAGCAATCCCACTTCTGGGCATATACCCAGAGAAAACCGTACATCAAAAAGGCACATTCACCACAATGTTCATTGCAGCACTATTTACAATAGCCAGGTAATGGAAGCAACCTAAATGCCCACAGACAGATGAATGGATAAAGATGTGGTACATATATGAAATGGAATATTACTCGGCCATAAAAAGGAATGAAACTGGGTCATTTGTAGAGACATCGATGGATCGAGAGACTGTCATACAGAATGAAGTAAGTCAGAAAGAGGAAAACAAATATTGTATATTAATGCATATATGTGGAGCCTAGAAATGGTACAGATGAACTGGTTTGCAGGGAAGAAATAGAGACACAGAGGTAGAGAACAAACGTATGGACACCAAGTGTGGGAAGCCATGGGGTGGTGGTGGTGGGATGAGTTGGGAGTTTGGGATTGACCTGTGTACATGTATATGCATAAAATACATAACTAATAATAACGTGCTATATAAAAAAAATAAATAAAATTAAATTTCAAAATTTTAAAAAATAAAATTTAAAATAAAACAGAAAAATGTTCTTCCCGTCACACAGATGTATTTATAGGAATGAATTATTTCCATGCTTATATCTATAAATACATAAAAGAGGAATAAAATCTAACTTGAACCATAAAAGAAAAGAAAACCTGAACCCACGAGTTATACAGAGGAAAACCCTATCAGGGCACTTGCTCCAGTGGTAAACAATTCTGAAATTGGTCAGAGGTGGGGAACCATCTCCCATACAGCCATCAACCCACCCCCCACGCAAGGAGCGTCCTCATTGCAAAGCTGGGGGACCGTGCCGAGGCATCTCTGAGTAAACGTGAGCTGAGCCCCAGGCCAGCTGCTGCTGAACTGTTCCCACCCTTTCCAGGTAAAACACCTGAATATGTACAAGGGCTTGAAAGCCTAGAGGAAGGACCGTGGAGCCACACCAGCGACAGCACGCAGGCCAACTTGGTGCCTGCAGGCCAGCCAGGGTGGTCCTGGCCCCGGGCGCTCTTCCAGAAGCTTTCCATTGCCCTGCCTGAGATACCCCTCCTGTCCCGGCCCCCACTGCTTTTTTCCTTCCTCACCTCTGTCCGGAGAGAAATTCCAGCGGAAGGTATGGGTGACACAACCTCTTCTTTACAGGCGGCAGCCTGGCAACTCCTGCAGAAAGGCCAGCAGAACCCCACTCACACCGGGCCACCCACAAAGCTGTGGCCCCTCACTCCCTCCCACCAGCACAGCCCCGAGACTGCTGACGGGGCAGAGAATATGGAGGCAGGCACAGCTTCAGGGGCTATTGCTGCCTGGAGCGCTGTTTATATTGACCTCAACGAGGCACACCTGGGGAGGGCGGGCCGGCAGGGTAAGGCTGCCCAGGTCAGCTAATCCACAACCCTCAGGGAATCACATTGTTGAAAATGGACCCCGCTAAGGCAGAAGAGAAGCCAAGGGAAAAAAGGACACAATGCCATTTGCAGCACCGTAGATGAGTCTAGAAGTAATCACGTGACTTGTAGTAAGTCAGAAAGTGAAAGACACATATCATATCATATCACTTATAGGTGTTACCTAAAAATGGATACCAGGGCAGATATTTCCACGGAGAAGGGCAATCACAGATTCATTAAACAAACTTATGGTTCACCAAAGGAAAGGTGTGAGGATTGGTTTCATTACGATATCGGGGTTAACAGACATCTACAAACACAGGTGACATATATAATCACCAAAGACCTACAGAATACCAAGAGAGGACTACTCAACATTCTGTCATAACGTACATGGGAAAAGGATCCCAGGAAGAACAGACATGTGTATATGTGTAAAAGAACCACATCTTCCACACCTACAACAAGCCAAACATTGTAATCAAACTTGCTGTAAGAAAAAAATAAAAAAATTAAATTAAAAACACGAACAAGAAGTAGTGAGACAAACGTGAGGGGCTTTCTCCTGGCACATTCCATTCTAAACTCCAATCTAGAACACCACTTCCACTGAGGCTCTCTTGCCCTAGTAACCAGATTTGGTAAGGGTGAACTGCTGCCACCTTGTGGCCGTTTCACACAACAGCAGCTTTAATCCCAGCGCTAATGGTCAGTTGATATTCAAAATCATTGCAGGCCTGTAAATGACACCTGCCCTGAAAACAAATCCTGGGGTCACATATCGACCAAAATATTCAAAGGACGTCCATATTTCAAAACGACCGTTTCAAAAGGCATATTTTACGCACATTAGTGTTCTGCTTCTTTTCCTTTCTTTCCTTTTTTGTTCAAAAAACACGGGAATGGAAAAAGGCATCCCTCAGAATGGGCGAAAATCGTTGCAGACGAATCAATGGACAGAGGTTTAATCTCCAATATATATAAACAGCTCATGCAGCTTAATATTAAAAAAAACAAACAACCCAAAAAAATGGCCAGAAGATCTAAAGAGACGTTTCTTCAAAGGAGACACAGAGATGGCCAAGACGCACATGAAAAGCTGCTCAACAGCACTAATTATCAGAGAAATGCAAATCAAAACTACAATGAGGTTTCACCTCACACCTGTTAGAATCGGCATCATCAGAAAATCTACAAACAACCAATTCTGGGGAGGGTGTGGACAAAAGGAGCCCTCTTCCACTATTGGTGGGAATGTAAATTGATACAGTCACTATGGAGAACAGTATGGAGTTTCCTTAAAAAAACTAGAAATAGAATTACCATCTGATCCAGCAATCCCACTTCTGGGCATATACCCAGAGAAAACCGTACATCAAAAAGGCACATTCACCACAATGTTCATTGCAGCACTATTTACAATAGCCAGGTAATGGAAGCAACCTAAATGCCCACAGACAGATGAATGGATAAAGATGTGGTACATATATGAAATGGAATATTACTCGGCCATAAAAAGGAATGAAACTGGGTCATTTGTAGAGACATCGATGGATCGAGAGACTGTCATACAGAATGAAGTAAGTCAGAAAGAGGAAAACAAATATTGTATATTAATGCATATATGTGGAGCCTAGAAATGGTACAGATGAACTGGTTTGCAGGGAAGAAATAGAGACACAGAGGTAGAGAACAAACGTATGGACACCAAGTGTGGGAAGCCATGGGGTGGTGGTGGTGGGATGAGTTGGGAGTTTGGGATTGACCTGTGTACATGTATATGCATAAAATACATAACTAATAATAACGTGCTATATAAAAAAAATAAATAAAATTAAATTTCAAAATTTTAAAAAATAAAATTTAAAATAAAACAGAAAAAAGTTCTTCCCGTCACACAGATGTATTTATAGGAATGAATTATTTCCATGCTTATATCTATAAATACATAAAAGAGGAATAAAATCTAACTTGAACCATAAAAGAAAAGAAAACCTGAACCCACGAGTTATACAGAGGAAAACCCTATCAGGGCACTTGCTCCAGTGGTAAACAATTCTGAAATTGGTCAGAGGTGGGGAACCATCTCCCATACAGCCATCAACCCACCCCCCACGCAAGGAGCGTCCTCATTGCAAAGCTGGGGGACCGTGCCGAGGCATCTCTGAGTAAACGTGAGCTGAGCCCCAGGCCAGCTGCTGCTGAACTGTTCCCACCCTTTCCAGGTAAAACACCTGAATATGTACAAGGGCTTGAAAGCCTAGAGGAAGGACCGTGGAGCCACACCAGCGACAGCACGCAGGCCAACTTGGTGCGGGCAGGCCAGCCAGGGTGGTCCTGGCCCCGGGCGCTCTTCCAGAAGCTTTCCATTGCCCTGCCTGAGATACCACTCCTGTCCCGGCCCCCACTGCTTTTTTCCTTCCTCACCTCTGTCCGGAGAGAAATTCCAGCGGAAGGTATGGGTGACACAACCTCTTCTTTACAGGCGGCAGCCTGGCAACTCCTGCAGAAAGGCCAGCAGAACCCCACTCACACCGGGCCACCCACAAAGCTGTGGCCCCTCACTCCCTCCCACCAGCACAGCCCCGAGACTGCTGACGGGGCAGAGAATATGGAGTCAGGCACAGCTTCAGGGGCTATTGCTGCCTGGAGCGCTGTTTATATTGACCTCAACGAGGCACACCTGGGGAGGGCGGGCCGGCAGGGTAAGGCTGCCCAGGTCAGCTAATCCACAACCCTCAGGGAATCACATTGTTGAAAATGGACCCCGCTAAGGCAGAAGAGAAGCCAAGGGAAAAAAGGACACAATGCCATTTGCAGCACCGTAGATGAGTCTAGAAGTAATCACGTGACTTGTAGTAAGTCAGAAAGTGAAAGACACATATCATATCATATCACTTATAGGTGTTACCTAAAAATGGATACCAGGGCAGATATTTCCACGGAGAAGGGCAATCACAGATTCATTAAACAAACTTATGGTTCACCAAAGGAAAGGTGTGAGGATTGGTTTCATTACGATATCGGGGTTAACAGACATCTACAAACACAGGTGACATATATAATCACCAAAGACCTACAGAATACCAAGAGAGGACTACTCAACATTCTGTCATAACGTACATGGGAAAAGGATCCCAGGAAGAACAGACATGTGTATATGTGTAAAAGAACCACATCTTCCACACCTACAACAAGCCAAACATTGTAATCAAACTTGCTGTAAGAAAAAATAAAAAATTTAATTAAAAACACGAACAAGAAGTAGTGAGACAAACGTGAGGGGCTTTCTCCTGGCACATTCCATTCTAAACTCCAATCTAGAACACCACTTCCACTGAGGCTCTCTTGCCCTAGTAACCAGATTTGGTAAGGGTGAACTGCTGCCACCTTGTGGCCGTTTCACACAACAGCAGCTTTAATCCCAACGCTAATGGTCAGTTGATATTCAAAATCATTGCAGGCCTGTAAATGACACCTGCCCTGAAAACAAATCCTGGGGTCACATTTCGACCAAAATATTCAAAGGACGTCCATATTTCAAAACGACCGTTTCAAAAGGCATATTTTACGCACATTAGTGTTCTGCTTCTTTTCCTTTCTTTCCTTTTTTGTTAAAAAAACACGGGAATGGAAAAAGGCATCCCTCAGAATGGGCGAAAATCGTTGCAGACGAATCAATGGACAGAGGTTTAATCTCCAATATATATAAACAGCTCATGCAGCTTAATATTAAAAAAAACAAACAACCCAAAAAAATGGCCAGAAGATCTAAAGAGACGTTTCTTCAAAGGAGACACAGAGATGGCCAAGACGCACATGAAAAGCTGCTCAACAGCACTAATTATTAGAGAAATGCAAATCAAAACTACAATGAGGTTTCACCTCACACCTGTTAGAATCGGCATCATCAGAAAATCTACAAACAACCAATTCTGGGGAGGGTGTGGACAAAAGGAGCCCTCTTCCACTATTGGTGGGAATGTAAATTGATACAGTCACTATGGAGAACAGTATGGAGTTTCCTTAAAAAAACTAGAAATAGAATTACCATCTGATCCAGCAATCCCACTTCTGGGCATATACCCAGAGAAAACCGTACATCAAAAAGGCACATTCACCACAATGTTCATTGCAGCACTATTTACAATAGCCAGGTAATGGAAGCAACCTAAATGCCCACAGACAGATGAATGGATAAAGATGTGGTACATATATGAAATGGAATATTACTCGGCCATAAAAAGGAATGAAACTGGGTCATTTGTAGAGACATCGATGGATCGAGAGACTGTCATACAGAATGAAGTAAGTCAGAAAGAGGAAAACAAATATTGTATATTAATGCATATATGTGGAGCCTAGAAATGGTACAGATGAACTGGTTTGCAGGGAAGAAATAGAGACACAGAGGTAGAGAACAAACGTATGGACACCAAGTGTGGGAAGCCATGGGGTGGTGGTGGTGGGATGAGTTGGGAGTTTGGGATTGACCTGTGTACATGTATATGCATAAAATACATAACTAATAATAACGTGCTATATAAAAAAAATAAATAAAATTAAATTTCAAAATTTTAAAAAATAAAATTTAAAATAAAACAGAAAAATGTTCTTCCCGTCACACAGATGTATTTATAGGAATGAATTATTTCCATGCTTATATCTATAAATACATAAAAGAGGAATAAAATCTAACTTGAACCATAAAAGAAAAGAAAACCTGAACCCACGAGTTATACAGAGGAAAACCCTATCAGGGCACTTGCTCCAGTGGTAAACAATTCTGAAATTGGTCAGAGGTGGGGAACCATCTCCCATACAGCCATCAACCCACCCCCCACGCAAGGAGCGTCCTCATTGCAAAGCTGGGGGACCGTGCCGAGGCATCTCTGAGTAAACGTGAGCTGAGCCCCAGGCCAGCTGCTGCTGAACTGTTCCCACCCTTTCCAGGTAAAACACCTGAATATGTACAAGGGCTTGAAAGCCTAGAGGAAGGACCGTGGAGCCACACCAGCGACAGCACGCAGGCCAACTTGGTGCCTGCAGGCCAGCCAGGGTGGTCCTGGCCCCGGGCGCTCTTCCAGAAGCTTTCCATTGCCCTGCCTGAGATACCCCTCCTGTCCCGGCCCCCACTGCTTTTTTCCTTCCTCACCTCTGTCCGGAGAGAAATTCCAGCGGAAGGTATGGGTGACACAACCTCTTCTTTACAGGCGGCAGCCTGGCAACTCCTGCAGAAAGGCCAGCAGAACCCCACTCACACCGGGCCACCCACAAAGCTGTGGCCCCTCACTCCCTCCCACCAGCACAGCCCCGAGACTGCTGACGGGGCAGAGAATATGGAGTCAGGCACAGCTTCAGGGGCTATTGCTGCCTGGAGCGCTGTTTATATTGACCTCAACGAGGCACACCTGGGGAGGGCGGGCCGGCAGGGTAAGGCTGCCCAGGTCAGCTAATCCACAACCCTCAGGGAATCACATTGTTGAAAATGGACCCCGCTAAGGCAGAAGAGAAGCCAAGGGAAAAAAGGACACAATGCCATTTGCAGCACCGTAGATGAGTCTAGAAGTAATCACGTGACTTGTAGTAAGTCAGAAAGTGAAAGACACATATCATATCATATCACTTATAGGTGTTACCTAAAAATGGATACCAGGGCAGATATTTCCACGGAGAAGGGCAATCACAGATTCATTAAACAAACTTATGGTTCACCAAAGGAAAGGTGTGAGGATTGGTTTCATTACGATATCGGGGTTAACAGACATCTACAAACACAGGTGACATATATAATCACCAAAGACCTACAGAATACCAAGAGAGGACTACTCAACATTCTGTCATAACGTACATGGGAAAAGGATCCCAGGAAGAACAGACATGTGTATATGTGTAAAAGAACCACATCTTCCACACCTACAACAAGCCAAACATTGTAATCAAACTTGCTGTAAGAAAAAAATAAAAAAATTAAATTAAAAACACGAACAAGAAGTAGTGAGACAAACGTGAGGGGCTTTCTCCTGGCACATTCCATTCTAAACTCCAATCTAGAACACCACTTCCACTGAGGCTCTCTTGCCCTAGTAACCAGATTTGGTAAGGGTGAACTGCTGCCACCTTGTGGCCGTTTCACACAACAGCAGCTTTAATCCCAGCGCTAATGGTCAGTTGATATTCAAAATCATTGCAGGCCTGTAAATGACACCTGCCCTGAAAACAAATCCTGGGGTCACATATCGACCAAAATATTCAAAGGACGTCCATATTTCAAAACGACCGTTTCAAAAGGCATATTTTACGCACATTAGTGTTCTGCTTCTTTTCCTTTCTTTCCTTTTTTGTTCAAAAAACACGGGAATGGAAAAAGGCATCCCTCAGAATGGGCGAAAATCGTTGCAGACGAATCAATGGACAGAGGTTTAATCTCCAATATATATAAACAGCTCATGCAGCTTAATATTAAAAAAAACAAACAACCCAAAAAAATGGCCAGAAGATCTAAAGAGACGTTTCTTCAAAGGAGACACAGAGATGGCCAAGACGCACATGAAAAGCTGCTCAACAGCACTAATTATCAGAGAAATGCAAATCAAAACTACAATGAGGTTTCACCTCACACCTGTTAGAATCGGCATCATCAGAAAATCTACAAACAACCAATTCTGGGGAGGGTGTGGACAAAAGGAGCCCTCTTCCACTATTGGTGGGAATGTAAATTGATACAGTCACTATGGAGAACAGTATGGAGTTTCCTTAAAAAAACTAGAAATAGAATTACCATCTGATCCAGCAATCCCACTTCTGGGCATATACCCAGAGAAAACCGTACATCAAAAAGGCACATTCACCACAATGTTCATTGCAGCACTATTTACAATAGCCAGGTAATGGAAGCAACCTAAATGCCCACAGACAGATGAATGGATAAAGATGTGGTACATATATGAAATGGAATATTACTCGGCCATAAAAAGGAATGAAACTGGGTCATTTGTAGAGACATCGATGGATCGAGAGACTGTCATACAGAATGAAGTAAGTCAGAAAGAGGAAAACAAATATTGTATATTAATGCATATATGTGGAGCCTAGAAATGGTACAGATGAACTGGTTTGCAGGGAAGAAATAGAGACACAGAGGTAGAGAACAAACGTATGGACACCAAGTGTGGGAAGCCATGGGGTGGTGGTGGTGGGATGAGTTGGGAGTTTGGGATTGACCTGTGTACATGTATATGCATAAAATACATAACTAATAATAACGTGCTATATAAAAAAAATAAATAAAATTAAATTTCAAAATTTTAAAAAATAAAATTTAAAATAAAACAGAAAAAAGTTCTTCCCGTCACACAGATGTATTTATAGGAATGAATTATTTCCATGCTTATATCTATAAATACATAAAAGAGGAATAAAATCTAACTTGAACCATAAAAGAAAAGAAAACCTGAACCCACGAGTTATACAGAGGAAAACCCTATCAGGGCACTTGCTCCAGTGGTAAACAATTCTGAAATTGGTCAGAGGTGGGGAACCATCTCCCATACAGCCATCAACCCACCCCCCACGCAAGGAGCGTCCTCATTGCAAAGCTGGGGGACCGTGCCGAGGCATCTCTGAGTAAACGTGAGCTGAGCCCCAGGCCAGCTGCTGCTGAACTGTTCCCACCCTTTCCAGGTAAAACACCTGAATATGTACAAGGGCTTGAAAGCCTAGAGGAAGGACCGTGGAGCCACACCAGCGACAGCACGCAGGCCAACTTGGTGCGGGCAGGCCAGCCAGGGTGGTCCTGGCCCCGGGCGCTCTTCCAGAAGCTTTCCATTGCCCTGCCTGAGATACCACTCCTGTCCCGGCCCCCACTGCTTTTTTCCTTCCTCACCTCTGTCCGGAGAGAAATTCCAGCGGAAGGTATGGGTGACACAACCTCTTCTTTACAGGCGGCAGCCTGGCAACTCCTGCAGAAAGGCCAGCAGAACCCCACTCACACCGGGCCACCCACAAAGCTGTGGCCCCTCACTCCCTCCCACCAGCACAGCCCCGAGACTGCTGACGGGGCAGAGAATATGGAGTCAGGCACAGCTTCAGGGGCTATTGCTGCCTGGAGCGCTGTTTATATTGACCTCAACGAGGCACACCTGGGGAGGGCGGGCCGGCAGGGTAAGGCTGCCCAGGTCAGCTAATCCACAACCCTCAGGGAATCACATTGTTGAAAATGGACCCCGCTAAGGCAGAAGAGAAGCCAAGGGAAAAAAGGACACAATGCCATTTGCAGCACCGTAGATGAGTCTAGAAGTAATCACGTGACTTGTAGTAAGTCAGAAAGTGAAAGACACATATCATATCATATCACTTATAGGTGTTACCTAAAAATGGATACCAGGGCAGATATTTCCACGGAGAAGGGCAATCACAGATTCATTAAACAAACTTATGGTTCACCAAAGGAAAGGTGTGAGGATTGGTTTCATTACGATATCGGGGTTAACAGACATCTACAAACACAGGTGACATATATAATCACCAAAGACCTACAGAATACCAAGAGAGGACTACTCAACATTCTGTCATAACGTACATGGGAAAAGGATCCCAGGAAGAACAGACATGTGTATATGTGTAAAAGAACCACATCTTCCACACCTACAACAAGCCAAACATTGTAATCAAACTTGCTGTAAGAAAAAATAAAAAATTTAATTAAAAACACGAACAAGAAGTAGTGAGACAAACGTGAGGGGCTTTCTCCTGGCACATTCCATTCTAAACTCCAATCTAGAACACCACTTCCACTGAGGCTCTCTTGCCCTAGTAACCAGATTTGGTAAGGGTGAACTGCTGCCACCTTGTGGCCGTTTCACACAACAGCAGCTTTAATCCCAACGCTAATGGTCAGTTGATATTCAAAATCATTGCAGGCCTGTAAATGACACCTGCCCTGAAAACAAATCCTGGGGTCACATTTCGACCAAAATATTCAAAGGACGTCCATATTTCAAAACGACCGTTTCAAAAGGCATATTTTACGCACATTAGTGTTCTGCTTCTTTTCCTTTCTTTCCTTTTTTGTTCAAAAAACACGGGAATGGAAAAAGGCATCCCTCAGAATGGGCGAAAATCGTTGCAGACGAATCAATGGACAGAGGTTTAATCTCCAATATATATAAACAGCTCATGCAGCTTAATATTAAAAAAAAACAAACAACCCAAAAAAATGGCCAGAAGATCTAAAGAGACGTTTCTTCAAAGGAGACACAGAGATGGCCAAGACGCACATGAAAAGCTGCTCAACAGCACTAATTATCAGAGAAATGCAAATCAAAACTACAATGAGGTTTCACCTCACACCTGTTAGAATCGGCATCATCAGAAAATCTACAAACAACCAATTCTGGGGAGGGTGTGGACAAAAGGAGCCCTCTTCCACTATTGGTGGGAATGTAAATTGATACAGTCACTATGGAGAACAGTATGGAGTTTCCTTAAAAAAACTAGAAATAGAATTACCATCTGATCCAGCAATCCCACTTCTGGGCATATACCCAGAGAAAACCGTACATCAAAAAGGCACATTCACCACAATGTTCATTGCAGCACTATTTACAATAGCCAGGTAATGGAAGCAACCTAAATGCCCACAGACAGATGAATGGATAAAGATGTGGTACATATATGAAATGGAATATTACTCGGCCATAAAAAGGAATGAAACTGGGTCATTTGTAGAGACATCGATGGATCGAGAGACTGTCATACAGAATGAAGTAAGTCAGAAAGAGGAAAACAAATATTGTATATTAATGCATATATGTGGAGCCTAGAAATGGTACAGATGAACTGGTTTGCAGGGAAGAAATAGAGACACAGAGGTAGAGAACAAACGTATGGACACCAAGTGTGGGAAGCCATGGGGTGGTGGTGGTGGGATGAGTTGGGAGTTTGGGATTGACCTGTGTACATGTATATGCATAAAATACATAACTAATAATAGCGTGCTATATAAAAAAAAATAAATAAAATTAAATTTCAAAATTTTAAAAAATAAAATTTAAAATAAAACAGAAAAAAGTTCTTCCCGTCACACAGATGTATTTATAGGAATGAATTATTTCCATGCTTATATCTATAAATACATAAAAGAGGAATAAAATCTAACTTGAACCATAAAAGAAAAGAAAACCTGAACCCACGAGTTATACAGAGGAAAACCCTATCAGGGCACTTGCTCCAGTGGTAAACAATTCTGAAATTGGTCAAAGGTGGGGAACCATCTCCCATACAGCCATCAACCCACCCCCCACGCAAGGAGCGTCCTCATTGCAAAGCTGGGGGACCGTGCCGAGGCATCTGTGAGTAAACGTGAGCTGAGCCCCAGGCCAGCTGCTGCTGAACTGTTCCCACCCTTTCCAGGTAAAACACCTGAATATGTACAAGGGCTTGAAAGCCTAGAGGAAGGACCGTGGAGCCACACCAGCGACAGCACGCAGGCCAACTTGGTGCCTGCAGGCCAGCCAGGGTGGTCCTGGCCCCGGGCGCTCTTCCAGAAGCTTTCCATTGTCCTGCCTGAGATACCCCTCCTGTCCCGGACCCCACTGCTTTTTTCCTTCCTCACCTCTGTCCGGAGAGAAATTCCAGCGGAAGGTATGGGTGACACAACCTCTTCTTTACAGGCGGCAGCCTGGCAACTCCTGCAGAAAGGCCAGCAGAACCCCACTCACACCGGGCCACCCACAAAGCTGTGGCCCCTCACTCCCTCCCACCAGCACAGCCCCGAGACTGCTGACGGGGCAGAGAATATGGAGTCAGGCACAGCTTCAGGGGCTATTGCTGCCTGGAGCGCTGTTTATATTGACCTCAACGAGGCACACCTGGGGAGGGCGGGCCGGCAGGGTAAGGCTGCCCAGGTCAGCTAATCCACAACCCTCAGGGAATCACATTGTTGAAAATGGACCCCGCTAAGGCAGAAGAGAAGCCAAGGGAAAAAAGGACACAATGCCATTTGCAGCACCGTAGATGAGTCTAGAAGTAATCACGTGACTTGTAGTAAGTCAGAAAGTGAAAGACACATATCATATCATATCACTTATAGGTGTTACCTAAAAATGGATACCAGGGCAGATATTTCCACGGAGAAGGGCAATCACAGATTCATTAAACAAACTTATGGTTCACCAAAGGAAAGGTGTGAGGATTGGTTTCATTACGATATCGGGGTTAACAGACATCTACAAACACAGGTGACATATATAATCACCAAAGACCTACAGAATACCAAGAGAGGACTACTCAACATTCTGTCATAACGTACATGGGAAAAGGATCCCAGGAAGAACAGACATGTGTATATGTGTAAAAGAACCACATCTTCCACACCTACAACAAGCCAAACATTGTAATCAAACTTGCTGTAAGAAAAAATAAAAAATTAAATTAAAAACACGAACAAGAAGTAGTGAGACAAACGTGAGGGGCTTTCTCCTGGCACATTCCATTCTAAACTCCAATCTAGAACACCACTTCCACTGAGGCTCTCTTGCCCTAGTAACCAGATTTGGTAAGGGTGAACTGCTGCCACCTTGTGGCCGTTTCACACAACAGCAGCTTTAATCCCAACGCTAATGGTCAGTTGATATTCAAAATCATTGCAGGCCTGTAAATGACACCTGCCCTGAAAACAAATCCTGGGGTCACATATCGACCAAAATATTCAAAGGACGTCCATATTTCAAAACGACCGTTTCAAAAGGCATATTTTACGCACATTAGTGTTCTGCTTCTTTTCCTTTCTTTCCTTTTTTGTTCAAAAAACACGGGAATGGAAAAAGGCATCCCTCAGAATGGGCGAAAATCGTTGCAGACGAATCAATGGACAGAGGTTTAATCTCCAATATATATAAACAGCTCATGCAGCTTAATATTAAAAAAAACAAACAACCCAAAAAAATGGCCAGAAGATCTAAAGAGACGTTTCTTCAAAGGAGACACAGAGATGGCCAAGACGCACATGAAAAGCTGCTCAACAGCACTAATTATCAGAGAAATGCAAATCAAAACTACAATGAGGTTTCACCTCACACCTGTTAGAATCGGCATCATCAGAAAATCTACAAACAACCAATTCTGGGGAGGGTGTGGACAAAAGGAGCCCTCTTCCACTATTGGTGGGAATGTAAATTGATACAGTCACTATGGAGAACAGTATGGAGTTTCCTTAAAAAAACTAGAAATAGAATTACCATCTGATCCAGCAATCCCACTTCTGGGCATATACCCAGAGAAAACCGTACATCAAAAAGGCACATTCACCACAATGTTCATTGCAGCACTATTTACAATAGCCAGGTAATGGAAGCAACCTAAATGCCCACAGACAGATGAATGGATAAAGATGTGGTACATATATGAAATGGAATATTACTCGGCCATAAAAAGGAATGAAACTGGGTCATTTGTAGAGACATCGATGGATCGAGAGACTGTCATACAGAATGAAGTAAGTCAGAAAGAGGAAAACAAATATTGTATATTAATGCATATATGTGGAGCCTAGAAATGGTACAGATGAACTGGTTTGCAGGGAAGAAATAGAGACACAGAGGTAGAGAACAAACGTATGGACACCAAGTGTGGGAAGCCATGGGGTGGTGGTGGTGGGATGAGTTGGGAGTTTGGGATTGACCTGTGTACATGTATATGCATAAAATACATAACTAATAATAACGTGCTATATAAAAAAAATAAATAAAATTAAATTTCAAAATTTTAAAAAATAAAATTTAAAATAAAACAGAAAAAAGTTCTTCCCGTCACACAGATGTATTTATAGGAATGAATTATTTCCATGCTTATATCTATAAATACATAAAAGAGGAATAAAATCTAACTTGAACCATAAAAGAAAAGAAAACCTGAACCCACGAGTTATACAGAGGAAAACCCTATCAGGGCACTTGCTCCAGTGGTAAACAATTCTGAAATTGGTCAAAGGTGGGGAACCATCTCCC
Source organism: Mesoplodon mirus (assembly GCF_964341445.2). Lineage (NCBI taxonomy): Eukaryota > Metazoa > Chordata > Mammalia > Artiodactyla > Ziphiidae > Mesoplodon > Mesoplodon mirus. Next base: position 4,028,677 of record NW_028295810.1, read on the forward strand.
ATACAGCCATCAACCCACCCCCCACGCAAGGAGCGTCCTCATTGCAAAGCTGGGGGACCGTGCCGAGGCATCTCTGAGTAAACGTGAGCTGAGCCCCAGGCCAGCTGCTGCTGAACTGTTCCCACCCTTTCCAGGTAAAACACCTGAATATGTACAAGGGCTTGAAAGCCTAGAGGAAGGACCGTGGAGCCACACCAGCGACAGCACGCAGGCCAACTTGGTGCCTGCAGGCCAGCCAGGGTGGTCCTGGCCCCGGGCGCTCTTCCAGAAGCTTTCCATTGCCCTGCCTGAGATACCCCTCCTGTCCCGGCCCCCACTGCTTTTTTCCTTCCTCACCTCTGTCCGGAGAGAAATTCCAGCGGAAGGTATGGGTGACACAACCTCTTCTTTACAGGCGGCAGCCTGGCAACTCCTGCAGAAAGGCCAGCAGAACCCCACTCACACCGGGCCACCCACAAAGCTGTGGCCCCTCACTCCCTCCCACCAGCACAGCCCCGAGACTGCTGACGGGGCAGAGAATATGGAGTCAGGCACAGCTTCAGGGGCTATTGCTGCCTGGAGCGCTGTTTATATTGACCTCAACGAGGCACACCTGGGGAGGGCGGGCCGGCAGGGTAAGGCTGCCCAGGTCAGCTAATCCACAACCCTCAGGGAATCACATTGTTGAAAATGGACCCCGCTAAGGCAGAAGAGAAGCCAAGGGAAAAAAGGACACAATGCCATTTGCAGCACCGTAGATGAGTCTAGAAGTAATCACGTGACTTGTAGTAAGTCAGAAAGTGAAAGACACATATCATATCATATCACTTATAGGTGTTACCTAAAAATGGATACCAGGGCAGATATTTCCACGGAGATGGGCAATCACAGATTCATTAAACAAACTTATGGTTCACCAAAGGAAAGGTGTGAGGATTGGTTTCATTACGATATCGGGGTTAACAGACATCTACAAACACAGGTGACATATATAATCACCAAAGACCTACAGAATACCAAGAGAGGACTACTCAACATTCTGTCATAACGTACATGGGAAAAGGATCCCAGGAAGAACAGACATGTGTATATGTGTAAAAGAACCACATCTTCCACACCTACAACAAGCCAAACATTGTAATCAAACTTGCTGTAAGAAAAAATAAAAAATTAAATTAAAAACACGAACAAGAAGTAGTGAGACAAACGTGAGGGGCTTTCTCCTGGCACATTCCATTCTAAACTCCAATCTAGAACACCACTTCCACTGAGGCTCTCTTGCCCTAGTAACCAGATTTGGTAAGGGTGAACTGCTGCCACCTTGTGGCCGTTTCACACAACAGCAGCTTTAATCCCAACGCTAATGGTCAGTTGATATTCAAAATCATTGCAGGCCTGTAAATGACACCTGCCCTGAAAACAAATCCTGGGGTCACATATCGACCAAAATATTCAAAGGACGTCCATATTTCAAAACGACCGTTTCAAAAGGCATATTTTACGCACATTAGTGTTCTGCTTCTTTTCCTTTCTTTCCTTTTTTGTTCAAAAAACACGGGAATGGAAAAAGGCATCCCTCAGAATGGGCGAAAATCGTTGCAGACGAATCAATGGACAGAGGTTTAATCTCCAATATATATAAACAGCTCATGCAGCTTAATATTAAAAAAAACAAACAACCCAAAAAAATGGCCAGAAGATCTAAAGAGACGTTTCTTCAAAGGAGACACAGAGATGGCCAAGACGCACATGAAAAGCTGCTCAACAGCACTAATTATCAGAGAAATGCAAATCAAAACTACAATGAGGTTTCACCTCACACCTGTTAGAATCGGCATCATCAGAAAATCTACAAACAACCAATTCTGGGGAGGGTGTGGACAAAAGGAGCCCTCTTCCACTATTGGTGGGAATGTAAATTGATACAGTCACTATGGAGAACAGTATGGAGTTTCCTTAAAAAAACTAGAAATAGAATTACCATCTGATCCAGCAATCCCACTTCTGGGCATATACCCAGAGAAAACCGTACATCAAAAAGGCACATTCACCACAATGTTCATTGCAGCACTATTTACAATAGCCAGGTAATGGAAGCAACCTAAATGCCCACAGACAGATGAATGGATAAAGATGTGGTACATATATGAAATGGAATATTACTCGGCCATAAAAAGGAATGAAACTGGGTCATTTGTAGAGACATCGATGGATCGAGAGACTGTCATACAGAATGAAGTAAGTCAGAAAGAGGAAAACAAATATTGTATATTAATGCATATATGTGGAGCCTAGAAATGGTACAGATGAACTGGTTTGCAGGGAAGAAATAGAGACACAGAGGTAGAGAACAAACGTATGGACACCAAGTGTGGGAAGCCATGGGGTGGTGGTGGTGGGATGAGTTGGGAGTTTGGGATTGACCTGTGTACATGTATATGCATAAAATACATAACTAATAATAACGTGCTATATAAAAAAAAATAAATAAAATTAAATTTCAAAATTTTAAAAAATAAAATTTAAAATAAAACAGAAAAAAGTTCTTCCCGTCACACAGATGTATTTATAGGAATGAATTATTTCCATGCTTATATCTATAAATACATAAAAGAGGAATAAAATCTAACTTGAACCATAAAAGAAAAGAAAACCTGAACCCACGAGTTATACAGAGGAAAACCCTATCAGGGCACTTGCTCCAGTGGTAAACAATTCTGAAATTGGTCAAAGGTGGGGAACCATCTCCCATACAGCCATCAACCCACCCCCCACGCAAGGAGCGTCCTCATTGCAAAGCTGGGGGACCGTGCCGAGGCATCTCTGAGTAAACGTGAGCTGAGCCCCAGGCCAGCTGCTGCTGAACTGTTCCCACCCTTTCCAGGTAAAACACCTGAATATGTACAAGGGCTTGAAAGCCTAGAGGAAGGACCGTGGAGCCACACCAGCGACAGCACGCAGGCCAACTTGGTGCCTGCAGGCCAGCCAGGGTGGTCCTGGCCCCGGGCGCTCTTCCAGAAGCTTTCCATTGTCCTGCCTGAGATACCCCTCCTGTCCCGGCCCCCACTGCTTTTTTCCTTCCTCACCTCTGTCCGGAGAGAAATTCCAGCGGAAGGTATGGGTGACACAACCTCTTCTTTACAGGCGGCAGCCTGGCAACTCCTGCAGAAAGGCCAGCAGAACCCCACTCACACCGGGCCACCCACAAAGCTGTGGCCCCTCACTCCCTCCCACCAGCACAGCCCCGAGACTGCTGACGGGGCAGAGAATATGGAGTCAGGCACAGCTTCAGGGGCTATTGCTGCCTGGAGCGCTGTTTATATTGACCTCAACGAGGCACACCTGGGGAGGGCGGGCCGGCAGGGTAAGGCTGCCCAGGTCAGCTAATCCACAACCCTCAGGGAATCACATTGTTGAAAATGGACCCCGCTAAGGCAGAAGAGAAGCCAAGGGAAAAAAGGACACAATGCCATTTGCAGCACCGTAGATGAGTCTAGAAGTAATCACGTGACTTGTAGTAAGTCAGAAAGTGAAAGACACATATCATATCATATCACTTATAGGTGTTACCTAAAAATGGATACCAGGGCAGATATTTCCACGGAGAAGGGCAATCACAGATTCATTAAACAAACTTATGGTTCACCAAAGGAAAGGTGTGAGGATTGGTTTCATTACGATATCGGGGTTAACAGACATCTACAAACACAGGTGACATATATAATCACCAAAGACCTACAGAATACCAAGAGAGGACTACTCAACATTCTGTCATAACGTACATGGGAAAAGGATCCCAGGAAGAACAGACATGTGTATATGTGTAAAAGAACCACATCTTCCACACCTACAACAAGCCAAACATTGTAATCAAACTTGCTGTAAGAAAAAATAAAAAATTAAATTAAAAACACGAACAAGAAGTAGTGAGACAAACGTGAGGGGCTTTCTCCTGGCACATTCCATTCTAAACTCCAATCTAGAACACCACTTCCACTGAGGCTCTCTTGCCCTAGTAACCAGATTTGGTAAGGGTGAACTGCTGCCACCTTGTGGCCGTTTCACACAACAGCAGCTTTAATCCCAACGCTAATGGTCAGTTGATATTCAAAATCATTGCAGGCCTGTAAATGACACCTGCCCTGAAAACAAATCCTGGGGTCACATATCGACCAAAATATTCAAAGGACGTCCATATTTCAAAACGACCGTTTCAAAAGGCATATTTTACGCACATTAGTGTTCTGCTTCTTTTCCTTTCTTTCCTTTTTTGTTCAAAAAACACGGGAATGGAAAAAGGCATCCCTCAGAATGGGCGAAAATCGTTGCAGACGAATCAATGGACAGAGGTTTAATCTCCAATATATATAAACAGCTCATGCAGCTTAATATTAAAAAAAACAAACAACCCAAAAAAATGGCCAGAAGATCTAAAGAGACGTTTCTTCAAAGGAGACACAGAGATGGCCAAGACGCACATGAAAAGCTGCTCAACAGCACTAATTATCAGAGAAATGCAAATCAAAACTACAATGAGGTTTCACCTCACACCTGTTAGAATCGGCATCATCAGAAAATCTACAAACAACCAATTCTGGGGAGGGTGTGGACAAAAGGAGCCCTCTTCCACTATTGGTGGGAATGTAAATTGATACAGTCACTATGGAGAACAGTATGGAGTTTCCTTAAAAAAACTAGAAATAGAATTACCATCTGATCCAGCAATCCCACTTCTGGGCATATACCCAGAGAAAACCGTACATCAAAAAGGCACATTCACCACAATGTTCATTGCAGCACTATTTACAATAGCCAGGTAATGGAAGCAACCTAAATGCCCACAGACAGATGAATGGATAAAGATGTGGTACATATATGAAATGGAATATTACTCGGCCATAAAAAGGAATGAAACTGGGTCATTTGTAGAGACATCGATGGATCGAGAGACTGTCATACAGAATGAAGTAAGTCAGAAAGAGGAAAACAAATATTGTATATTAATGCATATATGTGGAGCCTAGAAATGGTACAGATGAACTGGTTTGCAGGGAAGAAATAGAGACACAGAGGTAGAGAACAAACGTATGGACACCAAGTGTGGGAAGCCATGGGGTGGTGGTGGTGGGATGAGTTGGGAGTTTGGGATTGACCTGTGTACATGTATATGCATAAAATACATAACTAATAATAACGTGCTATATAAAAAAAATAAATAAAATTAAATTTCAAAATTTTAAAAAATAAAATTTAAAATAAAACAGAAAAAAGTTCTTCCCGTCACACAGATGTATTTATAGGAATGAATTATTTCCATGCTTATATCTATAAATACATAAAAGAGGAATAAAATCTAACTTGAACCATAAAAGAAAAGAAAACCTGAACCCACGAGTTATACAGAGGAAAACCCTATCAGGGCACTTGCTCCAGTGGTAAACAATTCTGAAATTGGTCAAAGGTGGGGAACCATCTCCCATACAGCCATCAACCCACCCCCCACGCAAGGAGCGTCCTCATTGCAAAGCTGAGGGACCGTGCCGAGGCATCTCTGAGTAAACGTGAGCTGAGCCCCAGGCCAGCTGCTGCTGAACTGTTCCCACCCTTTCCAGGTAAAACACCTGAATATGTACAAGGGCTTGAAAGCCTAGAGGAAGGACCGTGGAGCCACACCAGCGACAGCACGCAGGCCAACTTGGTGCCTGCAGGCCAGCCAGGGTGGTCCTGGCCCCGGGCGCTCTTCCAGAAGCTTTCCATTGCCCTGCCTGAGATACCCCTCCTGTCCCGGCCCCCACTGCTTTTTTCCTTCCTCACCTCTGTCCGGAGAGAAATTCCAGCGGAAGGTATGGGTGACACAACCTCTTCTTTACAGGCGGCAGCCTGGCAACTCCTGCAGAAAGGCCAGCAGAACCCCACTCACACCGGGCCACCCACAAAGCTGTGGCCCCTCACTCCCTCCCACCAGCACAGCCCCGAGACTGCTGACGGGGCAGAGAATATGGAGTCAGGCACAGCTTCAGGGGCTATTGCTGCCTGGAGCGCTGTTTATATTGACCTCAACGAGGCACACCTGGGGAGGGCGGGCCGGCAGGGTAAGGCTGCCCAGGTCAGCTAATCCAGAACCCTCAGGGAATCACATTGTTGAAAATGGACCCCGCTAAGGCAGAAGAGAAGCCAAGGGAAAAAAGGACACAATGCCATTTGCAGCACCGTAGATGAGTCTAGAAGTAATCACGTGACTTGTAGTAAGTCAGAAAGTGAAAGACACATATCATATCATATCACTTATAGGTGTTACCTAAAAATGGATACCAGGGCAGATATTTCCACGGAGATGGGCAATCACAGATTCATTAAACAAACTTATGGTTCACCAAAGGAAAGGTGTGAGGATTGGTTTCATTACGATATCGGGGTTAACAGACATCTACAAACACAGGTGACATATATAATCACCAAAGACCTACAGAATACCAAGAGAGGACTACTCAACATTCTGTCATAACGTACATGGGAAAAGGATCCCAGGAAGAACAGACATGTGTATATGTGTAAAAGAACCACATCTTCCACACCTACAACAAGCCAAACATTGTAATCAAACTTGCTGTAAGAAAAAATAAAAAATTAAATTAAAAACACGAACAAGAAGTAGTGAGACAAACGTGAGGGGCTTTCTCCTGGCACATTCCATTCTAAACTCCAATCTAGAACACCACTTCCACTGAGGCTCTCTTGCCCTAGTAACCAGATTTGGTAAGGGTGAACTGCTGCCACCTTGTGGCCGTTTCACACAACAGCAGCTTTAATCCCAACGCTAATGGTCAGTTGATATTCAAAATCATTGCAGGCCTGTAAATGACACCTGCCCTGAAAACAAATCCTGGGGTCACATTTCGACCAAAATATTCAAAGGACGTCCATATTTCAAAACGACCGTTTCAAAAGGCATATTTTACGCACATTAGTGTTCTGCTTCTTTTCCTTTCTTTCCTTTTTTGTTAAAAAAACACGGGAATGGAAAAAGGCATCCCTCAGAATGGGCGAAAATCGTTGCAGACGAATCAATGGACAGAGGTTTAATCTCCAATATATATAAACAGCTCATGCAGCTTAATATTAAAAAAAACAAACAACCCAAAAAAATGGCCAGAAGATCTAAAGAGACGTTTCTTCAAAGGAGACACAGAGATGGCCAAGACGCACATGAAAAGCTGCTCAACAGCACTAATTATCAGAGAAATGCAAATCAAAACTACAATGAGGTTTCACCTCACACCTGTTAGAATCGGCATCATCAGAAAATCTACAAACAACCAATTCTGGGGAGGGTGTGGACAAAAGGAGCCCTCTTCCACTATTGGTGGGAATGTAAATTGATACAGTCACTATGGAGAACAGTATGGAGTTTCCTTAAAAAAACTAGAAATAGAATTACCATCTGATCCAGCAATCCCACTTCTGGGCATATACCCAGAGAAAACCGTACATCAAAAAGGCACATTCACCACAATGTTCATTGCAGCACTATTTACAATAGCCAGGTAATGGAAGCAACCTAAATGCCCACAGACAGATGAATGGATAAAGATGTGGTACATATATGAAATGGAATATTACTCGGCCATAAAAAGGAATGAAACTGGGTCATTTGTAGAGACATCGATGGATCGAGAGACTGTCATACAGAATGAAGTAAGTCAGAAAGAGGAAAACAAATATTGTATATTAATGCATATATGTGGAGCCTAGAAATGGTACAGATGAACTGGTTTGCAGGGAAGAAATAGAGACACAGAGGTAGAGAACAAACGTATGGACACCAAGTGTGGGAAGCCATGGGGTGGTGGTGGTGGGATGAGTTGGGAGTTTGGGATTGACCTGTGTACATGTATATGCATAAAATACATAACTAATAATAACGTGCTATATAAAAAAAAATAAATAAAATTAAATTTCAAAATTTTAAAAAATAAAATTTAAAATAAAACAGAAAAAAGTTCTTCCCGTCACACAGATGTATTTATAGGAATGAATTATTTCCATGCTTATATCTATAAATACATAAAAGAGGAATAAAATCTAACTTGAACCATAAAAGAAAAGAAAACCTGAACCCACGAGTTATACAGAGGAAAACCCTATCAGGGCACTTGCTCCAGTGGTAAACAATTCTGAAATTGGTCAAAGGTGGGGAACCATCTCCCATACAGCCATCAACCCACCCCCCACGCAAGGAGCGTCCTCATTGCAAAGCTGGGGGACCGTGCCGAGGCATCTCTGAGTAAACGTGAGCTGAGCCCCAGGCCAGCTGCTGCTGAACTGTTCCCACCCTTTCCAGGTAAAACACCTGAATATGTACAAGGGCTTGAAAGCCTAGAGGAAGGACCGTGGAGCCACACCAGCGACAGCACGCAGGCCAACTTGGTGCCTGCAGGCCAGCCAGGGTGGTCCTGGCCCCGGGCGCTCTTCCAGAAGCTTTCCATTGTCCTGCCTGAGATACCCCTCCTGTCCCGGCCCCCACTGCTTTTTTCCTTCCTCACCTCTGTCCGGAGAGAAATTCCAGCGGAAGGTATGGGTGACACAACCTCTTCTTTACAGGCGGCAGCCTGGCAACTCCTGCAGAAAGGCCAGCAGAACCCCACTCACACCGGGCCACCCACAAAGCTGTGGCCCCTCACTCCCTCCCACCAGCACAGCCCCGAGACTGCTGACGGGGCAGAGAATATGGAGTCAGGCACAGCTTCAGGGGCTATTGCTGCCTGGAGCGCTGTTTATATTGACCTCAACGAGGCACACCTGGGGAGGGCGGGCCGGCAGGGTAAGGCTGCCCAGGTCAGCTAATCCACAACCCTCAGGGAATCACATTGTTGAAAATGGACCCCGCTAAGGCAGAAGAGAAGCCAAGGGAAAAAAGGACACAATGCCATTTGCAGCACCGTAGATGAGTCTAGAAGTAATCACGTGACTTGTAGTAAGTCAGAAAGTGAAAGACACATATCATATCATATCACTTATAGGTGTTACCTAAAAATGGATACCAGGGCAGATATTTCCACGGAGAAGGGCAATCACAGATTCATTAAACAAACTTATGGTTCACCAAAGGAAAGGTGTGAGGATTGGTTTCATTACGATATCGGGGTTAACAGACATCTACAAACACAGGTGACATATATAATCACCAAAGACCTACAGAATACCAAGAGAGGACTACTCAACATTCTGTCATAACGTACATGGGAAAAGGATCCCAGGAAGAACAGACATGTGTATATGTGTAAAAGAACCACATCTTCCACACCTACAACAAGCCAAACATTGTAATCAAACTTGCTGTAAGAAAAAATAAAAAATTAAATTAAAAACACGAACAAGAAGTAGTGAGACAAACGTGAGGGGCTTTCTCCTGGCACATTCCATTCTAAACTCCAATCTAGAACACCACTTCCACTGAGGCTCTCTTGCCCTAGTAACCAGATTTGGTAAGGGTGAACTGCTGCCACCTTGTGGCCGTTTCACACAACAGCAGCTTTAATCCCAACGCTAATGGTCAGTTGATATTCAAAATCATTGCAGGCCTGTAAATGACACCTGCCCTGAAAACAAATCCTGGGGTCACATATCGACCAAAATATTCAAAGGACGTCCATATTTCAAAACGACCGTTTCAAAAGGCATATTTTACGCACATTAGTGTTCTGCTTCTTTTCCTTTCTTTCCTTTTTTGTTCAAAAAACACGGGAATGGAAAAAGGCATCCCTCAGAATGGGCGAAAATCGTTGCAGACGAATCAATGGACAGAGGTTTAATCTCCAATATATATAAACAGCTCATGCAGCTTAATATTAAAAAAAACAAACAACCCAAAAAAATGGCCAGAAGATCTAAAGAGACGTTTCTTCAAAGGAGACACAGAGATGGCCAAGACGCACATGAAAAGCTGCTCAACAGCACTAATTATCAGAGAAATGCAAATCAAAACTACAATGAGGTTTCACCTCACACCTGTTAGAATCGGCATCATCAGAAAATCTACAAACAACCAATTCTGGGGAGGGTGTGGACAAAAGGAGCCCTCTTCCACTATTGGTGGGAATGTAAATTGATACAGTCACTATGGAGAACAGTATGGAGTTTCCTTAAAAAAACTAGAAATAGAATTACCATCTGATCCAGCAATCCCACTTCTGGGCATATACCCAGAGAAAACCGTACATCAAAAAGGCACATTCACCACAATGTTCATTGCAGCACTATTTACAATAGCCAGGTAATGGAAGCAACCTAAATGCCCACAGACAGATGAATGGATAAAGATGTGGTACATATATGAAATGGAATATTACTCGGCCATAAAAAGGAATGAAACTGGGTCATTTGTAGAGACATCGATGGATCGAGAGACTGTCATACAGAATGAAGTAAGTCAGAAAGAGGAAAACAAATATTGTATATTAATGCATATATGTGGAGCCTAGAAATGGTACAGATGAACTGGTTTGCAGGGAAGAAATAGAGACACAGAGGTAGAGAACAAACGTATGGACACCAAGTGTGGGAAGCCATGGGGTGGTGGTGGTGGGATGAGTTGGGAGTTTGGGATTGACCTGTGTACATGTATATGCATAAAATACATAACTAATAATAACGTGCTATATAAAAAAAATAAATAAAATTAAATTTCAAAATTTTAAAAAATAAAATTTAAAATAAAACAGAAAAAAGTTCTTCCCGTCACACAGATGTATTTATAGGAATGAATTATTTCCATGCTTATATCTATAAATACATAAAAGAGGAATAAAATCTAACTTGAACCATAAAAGAAAAGAAAACCTGAACCCACGAGTTATACAGAGGAAAACCCTATCAGGGCACTTGCTCCAGTGGTAAACAATTCTGAAATTGGTCAAAGGTGGGGAACCATCTCCCATACAGCCATCAACCCACCCCCCACGCAAGGAGCGTCCTCATTGCAAAGCTGAGGGACCGTGCCGAGGCATCTCTGAGTAAACGTGAGCTGAGCCCCAGGCCAGCTGCTGCTGAACTGTTCCCACCCTTTCCAGGTAAAACACCTGAATATGTACAAGGGCTTGAAAGCCTAGAGGAAGGACCGTGGAGCCACACCAGCGACAGCACGCAGGCCAACTTGGTGCCTGCAGGCCAGCCAGGGTGGTCCTGGCCCCGGGCGCTCTTCCAGAAGCTTTCCATTGCCCTGCCTGAGATACCCCTCCTGTCCCGGCCCCCACTGCTTTTTTCCTTCCTCACCTCTGTCCGGAGAGAAATTCCAGCGGAAGGTATGGGTGACACAACCTCTTCTTTACAGGCGGCAGCCTGGCAACTCCTGCAGAAAGGCCAGCAGAACCCCACTCACACCGGGCCACCCACAAAGCTGTGGCCCCTCACTCCCTCCCACCAGCACAGCCCCGAGACTGCTGACGGGGCAGAGAATATGGAGTCAGGCACAGCTTCAGGGGCTATTGCTGCCTGGAGCGCTGTTTATATTGACCTCAACGAGGCACACCTGGGGAGGGCGGGCCGGCAGGGTAAGGCTGCCCAGGTCAGCTAATCCACAACCCTCAGGGAATCACATTGTTGAAAATGGACCCCGCTAAGGCAGAAGAGAAGCCAAGGGAAAAAAGGACACAATGCCATTTGCAGCACCGTAGATGAGTCTAGAAGTAATCACGTGACTTGTAGTAAGTCAGAAAGTGAAAGACACATATCATATCATATCACTTATAGGTGTTACCTAAAAATGGATACCAGGGCAGATATTTCCACGGAGAAGGGCAATCACAGATTCATTAAACAAACTTATGGTTCACCAAAGGAAAGGTGTGAGGATTGGTTTCATTACGATATCGGGGTTAACAGACATCTACAAACACAGGTGACATATATAATCACCAAAGACCTACAGAATACCAAGAGAGGACTACTCAACATTCTGTCATAACGTACATGGGAAAAGGATCCCAGGAAGAACAGACATGTGTATATGTGTAAAAGAACCACATCTTCCACACCTACAACAAGCCAAACATTGTAATCAAACTTGCTGTAAGAAAAAATAAAAAATTAAATTAAAAACACGAACAAGAAGTAGTGAGACAAACGTGAGGGGCTTTCTCCTGGCACATTCCATTCTAAACTCCAATCTAGAACACCACTTCCACTGAGGCTCTCTTGCCCTAGTAACCAGATTTGGTAAGGGTGAACTGCTGCCACCTTGTGGCCGTTTCACACAACAGCAGCTTTAATCCCAACGCTAATGGTCAGTTGATATTCAAAATCATTGCAGGCCTGTAAATGACACCTGCCCTGAAAACAAATCCTGGGGTCACATATCGACCAAAATATTCAAAGGACGTCCATATTTCAAAACGACCGTTTCAAAAGGCATATTTTACGCACATTAGTGTTCTGCTTCTTTTCCTTTCTTTCCTTTTTTGTTCAAAAAACACGGGAATGGAAAAAGGCATCCCTCAGAATGGGCGAAAATCGTTGCAGACGAATCAATGGACAGAGGTTTAATCTCCAATATATATAAACAGCTCATGCAGCTTAATATTAAAAAAAACAAACAACCCAAAAAAATGGCCAGAAGATCTAAAGAGACGTTTCTTCAAAGGAGACACAGAGATGGCCAAGACGCACATGAAAAGCTGCTCAACAGCACTAATTATCAGAGAAATGCAAATCAAAACTACAATGAGGTTTCACCTCACACCTGTTAGAATCGGCATCATCAGAAAATCTACAAACAACCAATTCTGGGGAGGGTGTGGACAAAAGGAGCCCTCTTCCACTATTGGTGGGAATGTAAATTGATACAGTCACTATGGAGAACAGTATGGAGTTTCCTTAAAAAAACTAGAAATAGAATTACCATCTGATCCAGCAATCCCACTTCTGGGCATATATCCAGAGAAAACCGTACATCAAAAAGGCACATTCACCACAATGTTCATTGCAGCACTATTTACAATAGCCAGGTAATGGAAGCAAACTAAATGCCCACAGACAGATGAATGGATAAAGATGTGGTACATATATGAAATGGAATATTACTCGGCCATAAAAAGGAATGAAACAGGGTCATTTGTAGAGACATCGATGGATCGAGAGACTGCCATACAGAATGAAGTAAGTCAGAAAGAGGAAAACAAATATTGTATATTAATGCATATATGTGGAGCCTAGAAATGGTACAGATGAACTGGTTTGCAGGGAAGAAATAGAGACACAGAGGTAGAGAACAAACGTATGGACACCAAGTGTGGGAAGCCATGGGGTGGTGGTGGTGGGATGAGTTGGGAGTTTGGGATTGACCTGTGTACATGTATATGCATAAAATACATAACTAATAATAACGTGCTATATAAAAAAATAAATAAAATTAAATTTCAAAATTTTAAAAAATAAAATTTAAAATAAAACAGAAAAAAGTTCTTCCCGTCACACAGATGTATTTATAGGAATGAATTATTTCCATGCTTATATCTATAAATACATAAAAGAGGAATAAAATCTAACTTGAACCATAAAAGAAAAGAAAACCTGAACCCACGAGTTATACAGAGGAAAACCCTATCAGGGCACTTGCTCCAGTGGTAAACAATTCTGAAATTGGTCAGAGGTGGGGAACCATCTCCCATACAGCCATCAACCCACCCCCCACGCAAGGAGCGTCCTCATTGCAAAGCTGGGGGACCATGCCGAGGGATCTCTGAGTAAACGTGAGCTGAGCCCCAGGCCAGCTGCTGCTGAACTGTTCCCACCCTTTCCAGGTAAAACACCTGAATATGTACAAGGGCTTGAAAGCCTAGAGGAAGGACCGTGGAGCCACACCAGCGACAGCACGCAGGCCAACTTGGTGCCTGCAGGCCAGCCAGGGTGGTCCTGGCCCCGGGCGCTCTTCCAGAAACTTTCCATTGTCCTGCCTGAGATACCCCTCCTGTCCCGGCCCCCACTGCTTTTTTCCTTCCTCACCTCTGTCCGGAGAGAAATTCCAGCGGAAGGTATGGGTGACACAACCTCTTCTTTACAGGCGGCAGCCTGGCAACTCCTGCAGAAAGGCCAGCAGAACCCCACTCACACCGGGCCACCCACAAAGCTGTGGCCCCTCACTCCCTCCCACCAGCACAGCCCCGAGACTGCTGACGGGGCAGAGAATATGGAGTCAGGCACAGCTTCAGGGGCTATTGCTGCCTGGAGCGCTGTTTATATTGACCTCAACGAGGCACACCTGGGGAGGGCGGGCCGGCAGGGTAAGGCTGCCCAGGTCAGCTAATCCACAACCCTCAGGGAATCACATTGTTGAAAATGGACCCCGCTAAGGCAGAAGAGAAGCCAAGGGAAAAAAGGACACAATGCCATTTGCAGCACCGTAGATGAGTCTAGAAGTAATCACGTGACTTGTAGTAAGTCAGAAAGTGAAAGACACATATCATATCATATCACTTATAGGTGTTACCTAAAAATGGATACCAGGGCAGATATTTCCACGGAAAAGGGCAATCACAGATTCATTAAACAAACTTATGGTTCACCAAAGGAAAGGTGTGAGGATTGGTTTCATTACGATATCGGGGTTAACAGACATCTACAAACACAGGTGACATATATAATCACCAAAGACCTACAGAATACCAAGAGAGGACTACTCAACATTCTGTCATAACGTACATGGGAAAAGGATCCCAGGAAGAACAGACATGTGTATATGTGTAAAAGAACCACATCTTCCACACCTACAACAAGCCAAACATTGTAATCAAACTTGCTGTAAGAAAAAATAAAAAATTAAATTAAAAACACGAACAAGAAGTAGTGAGACAAACGTGAGGGGCTTTCTCCTGGCACATTCCATTCTAAACTCCAATCTAGAACACCACTTCCACTGAGGCTCTCTTGCCCTAGTAACCAGATTTGGTAAGGGTGAACTGCTGCCACCTTGTGGCCGTTTCACACAACAGCAGCTTTAATCCCAACGCTAATGGTCAGTTGATATTCAAAATCATTGCAGGCCTGTAAATGACACCTGCCCTGAAAACAAATCCTGGGGTCACATATCGACCAAAATATTCAAGGGACGTCCATATTTCAAAACGACCGTTTCAAAAGGCATATTTTACGCACATTAGTGTTCTGCTTCTTTTCCTTTCTTTCCTTTTTTGTTCAAAAAACACGGGAATGGAAAAAGGCATCCCTCAGAATGGGCGAAAATCGTTGCAGACGAATCAATGGACAGAGGTTTAATCTCCAATATATATAAACAGCTCATGCAGCTTAATATTAAAAAAAAACAAACAACCCAAAAAAATGGCCAGAAGATCTAAAGAGACGTTTCTTCAAAGGAGACACAGAGATGGCCAAGACGCACATGAAAAGCTGCTCAACAGCACTAATTATCAGAGAAATGCAAATCAAAACTACAATGAGGTTTCACCTCACACCTGTTAGAATCGGCATCATCAGAAAATCTACAAACAACCAATTCTGGGGAGGGTGTGGACAAAAGGAGCCCTCTTCCACTATTGGTGGGAATGTAAATTGATACAGTCACTATGGAGAACAGTATGGAGTTTCCTTAAAAAAACTAGAAATAGAATTACCATCTGATCCAGCAATCCCACTTCTGGGCATATACCCAGAGAAAACCGTACATCAAAAAGGCACATTCACCACAATGTTCATTGCAGCACTATTTACAATAGCCAGGTAATGGAAGCAACCTAAATGCCCACAGACAGATGAATGGATAAAGATGTGGTACATATATGAAATGGAATATTACTCGGCCATAAAAAGGAATGAAACTGGGTCATTTGTAGAGACATCGATGGATCGAGAGACTGTCATACAGAATGAAGTAAGTCAGAAAGAGGAAAACAAATATTGTATATTAATGCATATATGTGGAGCCTAGAAATGGTACAGATGAACTGGTTTGCAGGGAAGAAATAGAGACACAGAGGTAGAGAACAAACGTATGGACACCAAGTGTGGGAAGCCATGGGGTGGTGGTGGTGGGATGAGTTGGGAGTTTGGGATTGACCTGTGTACATGTATATGCATAAAATACATAACTAATAATAACGTGCTATATAAAAAAAATAAATAAAATTAAATTTCAAAATTTTAAAAAATAAAATTTAAAATAAAACAGAAAAAAGTTCTTCCCGTCACACAGATGTATTTATAGGAATGAATTATTTCCATGCTTATATCTATAAATACATAAAAGAGGAATAAAATCTAACTTGAACCATAAAAGAAAAGAAAACCTGAACCCACGAGTTATACAGAGGAAAACCCTATCAGGGCACTTGCTCCAGTGGTAAACAATTCTGAAATTGGTCAAAGGTGGGGAACCATCTCCCATACAGCCATCAACCCACCCCCCACGCAAGGAGCGTCCTCATTGCAAAGCTGAGGGACCGTGCCGAGGCATCTCTGAGTAAATGTGAGCTGAGCCCCAGGCCAGCTGCTGCTGAACTGTTCCCACCCTTTCCAGGTAAAACACCTGAATATGTACAAGGGCTTGAAAGCCTAGAGGAAGGACCGTGGAGCCACACCAGCGACAGCACGCAGGCCAACTTGGTGCCTGCAGGCCAGCCAGGGTGGTCCTGGCCCCGGGCGCTCTTCCAGAAGCTTTCCATTGCCCTGCCTGAGATACCCCTCCTGTCCCGGCCCCCACTGCTTTTTTCCTTCCTCACCTCTGTCCGGAGAGAAATTCCAGCGGAAGGTATGGGTGACACAACCTCTTCTTTACAGGCGGCAGCCTGGCAACTCCTGCAGAAAGGCCAGCAGAACCCCACTCACACCGGGCCACCCACAAAGCTGTGGCCCCTCACTCCCTCCCACCAGCACAGCCCCGAGACTGCTGACGGGGCAGAGAATATGGAGTCAGGCACAGCTTCAGGGGCTATTGCTGCCTGGAGCGCTGTTTATATTGACCTCAACGAGGCACACCTGGGGAGGGCGGGCCGGCAGGGTAAGGCTGCCCAGGTCAGCTAATCCACAACCCTCAGGGAATCACATTGTTGAAAATGGACCCCGCTAAGGCAGAAGAGAAGCCAAGGGAAAAAAGGACACAATGCCATTTGCAGCACCATAGATGAGTCTAGAAGTAATCACGTGACTTGTAGTAAGTCAGAAAGTGAAAGACACATATCATATCATATCACTTATAGGTGTTACCTAAAAATGGATACCAGGGCAGATATTTCCACGGAGAAGGGCAATCACAGATTCATTAAACAAACTTATGGTTCACCAAAGGAAAGGTGTGAGGATTGGTTTCATTACGATATTGGGGTTAACAGACATCTACAAACACAGGTGACATATATAATCACCAAAGACCTACAGAATACCAAGAGAGGACTACTCAACATTCTGTCATAACGTACATGGGAAAAGGATCCCAGGAAGAACAGACATGTGTATATGTGTAAAAGAACCACATCTTCCACACCTACAACAAGCCAAACATTGTAATCAAACTTGCTGTAAGAAAAAATAACAAATTAAATTAAAAACACGAACAAGAAGTAGTGAGACAAACGTGAGGGGCTTTCTCCTGGCACATTCCATTCTAAACTCCAATCTAGAACACCACTTCCACTGAGGCTCTCTTGCCCTAGTAACCAGATGTGGTAAGGGTGAACTGCTGCCACCTTGTGGCCGTTTCACACAACAGCAGCTTTAATCCCAACGCTAATGGTCAGTTGATATTCAAAATCATTGCAGGCCTGTAAATGACACCTGCCCTGAAAACAAATCCTGGGGTCACATATCGACCAAAATATTCAAAGGACGTCCATATTTCAAAACGCATATTTTACGCACATTAGTGTTCTGCTTCTTTTCCTTTCTTTCCTTTTTTGTTCAAAAAACACGGGAATGGAAAAAGGCATCCCTCAGAATGGGCGAAAATCGTTGCAGACGAATCAATGGACAGAGGTTTAATCTCCAATATATATAAACAGCTCATGCAGCTTAATATTAAAAAAAACAAACAACCCAAAAAAATGGCCAGAAGATCTAAAGAGACGTTTCTTCAAAGGAGACACAGAGATGGCCAAGACGCACATGAAAAGCTGCTCAACAGCACTAATTATCAGAGAAATGCAAATCAAAACTACAATGAGGTTTCACCTCACACCTGTTAGAATCGGCATCATCAGAAAATCTACAAACAACCAATTCTGGGGAGGGTGTGGACAAAAGGAGCCCTCTTCCACTATTGGTGGGAATGTAAATTGATACAGTCACTATGGAGAACAGTATGGAGTTTCCTTAAAAAAACTAGAAAGAGAATTACCATCTGATCCAGAAATCCCACTTCTGGGCATATACCCAGAGAAAACCGTACATCAAAAAGGCACATTCACCACAATGTTCATTGCAGCACTATTTACAATAGCCAGGTAATGGAAGCAACCTAAATGCCCACAGACAGATGAATGGATAAAGATGTGGTACATATATGAAATGGAATATTACTCGGCCATAAAAAGGAATGAAACTGCGTCATTTGTAGAGACATTGATGGATCGAGAGACTGTCATACAGAATGAAGTAAGTCAGAAAGAGGAAAACAAATATTGTATATTAATGCATATATGTGGAGCCTAGAAATGGTACAGATTAACTGGTTTGCAGGGAAGAAATAGAGACACAGAGGTAGAGAACAAACGTATGGACACCAAGTGTGGGAAGCCATGGGGTGGTGGTGGTGGGATGAGTTGGGAGTTTGGGATGGACCTGTGTACATGTATATGCATAAAATACATAACTAATAATAACGTGCTATATAAAAAAAATAAATAAAATTAAATTTCAAAATTTTAAAAAATAAAATTTAAAATAAAACAGAAAAAAGTTCTTCCCGTCACACAGATGTATTTATAGGAATGAATTATTTCCATGCTTATATCTATAAATACATAAAAGAGGAATAAAATCTAACTTGAACCATAAAAGAAAAGAAAACCTGAACCCACGAGTTATACAGAGGAAAACCCTATCAGGGCACTTGCTCCAGTGGTAAACAATTCTGAAATTGGTCAGAGGTGGGGAACCATCTCCCATACAGCCATCAACCCACCCCCCACGCAAGGAGCGTCCTCATTGCAAAGCTGGGGGACCGTGCCGAGGCATCTCTGAGTAAACGTGAGCTGAGCCCCAGGCCAGCTGCTGCTGAACTGTTCCCACCCTTTCCAGGTAAAACACCTGAATATGTACAAGGGCTTGAAAGCCTAGAGGAAGGACCGTGGAGCCACACCAGCGACAGCACGCAGGCCAACTTGGTGCCTGCAGGCCAGCCAGGGTGGTCCTGGCCCCGGGCGCTCTTCCAGAAGCTTTCCATTGCCCTGCCTGAGATACCCCTCCTGTCCCGGCCCCCACTGCTTTTTTCCTTCCTCACCTCTGTCCGGAGAGAAATTCCAGCGGAAGGTATGGGTGACACAACCTCTTCTTTACAGGCGGCAGCCTGGCAACTCCTGCAGAAAGGCCAGCAGAACCCCACTCACACCGGGCCACCCACAAAGCTGTGGCCCCTCACTCCCTCCCACCAGCACAGCCCCGAGACTGCTGACGGGGCAGAGAATATGGAGTCAGGCACAGCTTCAGGGGCTATTGCTGCCTGGAGCGCTGTTTATATTGACCTCAACGAGGCACACCTGGGGAGGGCGGGCCGGCAGGGTAAGGCTGCCCAGGTCAGCTAATCCACAACCCTCAGGGAATCACATTGTTGAAAATGGACCCCGCTAAGGCAGAAGAGAAGCCAAGGGAAAAAAGGACACAATGCCATTTGCAGCACCGTAGATGAGTCTAGAAATAATCACGTGACTTGTAGTAAGTCAGAAAGTGAAAGACACATATCATATCATATCACTTATAGGTGTTACCTAAAAATGGATACCAGGGCAGATATTTCCACGGAGAAGGGCAATCACAGATTCATTAAACAAACTTATGGTTCACCAAAGGAAAGGTGTGAGGATTGGTTTCATTACGATATCGGGGTTAACAGACATCTACAAACACAGGTGACATATATAATCACCAAAGACCTACAGAATACCAAGAGAGGACTACTCAACATTCTGTCATAACGTACATGGGAAAAGGATCCCAGGAAGAACAGACATGTGTATATGTGTAAAAGAACCACATCTTCCACACCTACAACAAGCCAAACATTGTAATCAAACTTGCTGTAAGAAAAAATAAAAAATTAAATTAAAAACACGAACAAGAAGTAGTGAGACAAACGTGAGGGGCTTTCTCCTGGCACATTCCATTCTAAACTCCAATCTAGAACACCACTTCCACTGAGGCTCTCTTGCCCTAGTAACCAGATTTGGTAAGGGTGAACTGCTGCCACCTTGTGGCCGTTTCACACAACAGCAGCTTTAATCCCAACGCTAATGGTCAGTTGATATTCAAAATCATTGCAGGCCTGTAAATGACACCTGCCCTGAAAACAAATCCTGGGGTCACATATCGACCAAAATATTCAAAGGACGTCCATATTTCAAAACGACCGTTTCAAAAGGCATATTTTACGCACATTAGTGTTCTGCTTCTTTTCCTTTCTTTCCTTTTTTGTTCAAAAAACACGGGAATGGAAAAAGGCATCCCTCAGAATGGGCGAAAATCGTTGCAGACGAATCAATGGACAGAGGTTTAATCTCCAATATATATAAACAGCTCATGCAGCTTAATATTAAAAAAAACAAACAACCCAAAAAAATGGCCAGAAGATCTAAAGAGACGTTTCTTCAAAGGAGACACAGAGATGGCCAAGACGCACATGAAAAGCTGCTCAACAGCACTAATTATCAGAGAAATGCAAATCAAAACTACAATGAGGTTTCACCTCACACCTGTTAGAATCGGCATCATCAGAAAATCTACAAACAACCAATTCTGGGGAGGGTGTGGACAAAAGGAGCCCTCTTCCACTATTGGTGGGAATGTAAATTGATACAGTCACTATGGAGAACAGTATGGAGTTTCCTTAAAAAAACTAGAAATAGAATTACCATCTGATCCAGCAATCCCACTTCTGGGCATATACCCAGAGAAAACCGTACATCAAAAAGGCACATTCACCACAATGTTCATTGCAGCACTATTTACAATAGCCAGGTAATGGAAGCAACCTAAATGCCCACAGACAGAT
The DNA here is from genome assembly GCF_964341445.2 of Mesoplodon mirus. Lineage (NCBI taxonomy): Eukaryota > Metazoa > Chordata > Mammalia > Artiodactyla > Ziphiidae > Mesoplodon > Mesoplodon mirus. The sequence goes on from NW_028295810.1 coordinate 4,049,861, forward strand.
GAATGGATAAAGATGTGGTACATATATGAAATGGAATATTACTCGGCCATAAAAAGGAATGAAACTGGGTCATTTGTAGAGACATCGATGGATCGAGAGACTGTCATACAGAATGAAGTAAGTCAGAAAGAGGAAAACAAATATTGTATATTAATGCATATATGTGGAGCCTAGAAATGGTACAGATGAACTGGTTTGCAGGGAAGAAATAGAGACACAGAGGTAGAGAACAAACGTATGGACACCAAGTGTGGGAAGCCATGGGGTGGTGGTGGTGGGATGAGTTGGGAGTTTGGGATTGACCTGTGTACATGTATATGCATAAAATACATAACTAATAATAACGTGCTATATAAAAAAAATAAATAAAATTAAATTTCAAAATTTTAAAAAATAAAATTTAAAATAAAACAGAAAAAAGTTCTTCCCGTCACACAGATGTATTTATAGGAATGAATTATTTCCATGCTTATATCTATAAATACATAAAAGAGGAATAAAATCTAACTTGAACCATAAAAGAAAAGAAAACCTGAACCCACGAGTTATACAGAGGAAAACCCTATCAGGGCACTTGCTCCAGTGGTAAACAATTCTGAAATTGGTCAAAGGTGGGGAACCATCTCCCATACAGCCATCAACCCACCCCCCACGCAAGGAGCGTCCTCATTGCAAAGCTGAGGGACCGTGCCGAGGCATCTCTGAGTAAACGTGAGCTGAGCCCCAGGCCAGCTGCTGCTGAACTGTTCCCACCCTTTCCAGGTAAAACACCTGAATATGTACAAGGGCTTGAAAGCCTAGAGGAAGGACCGTGGAGCCACACCAGCGACAGCACGCAGGCCAACTTGGTGCCTGCAGGCCAGCCAGGGTGGTCCTGGCCCCGGGCGCTCTTCCAGAAGCTTTCCATTGCCCTGCCTGAGATACCCCTCCTGTCCCGGCCCCCACTGCTTTTTTCCTTCCTCACCTCTGTCCGGAGAGAAATTCCAGCGGAAGGTATGGGTGACACAACCTCTTCTTTACAGGCGGCAGCCTGGCAACTCCTGCAGAAAGGCCAGCAGAACCCCACTCACACCGGGCCACCCACAAAGCTGTGGCCCCTCACTCCCTCCCACCAGCACAGCCCCGAGACTGCTGACGGGGCAGAGAATATGGAGTCAGGCACAGCTTCAGGGGCTATTGCTGCCTGGAGCGCTGTTTATATTGACCTCAACGAGGCACACCTGGGGAGGGCGGGCCGGCAGGGTAAGGCTGCCCAGGTCAGCTAATCCACAACCCTCAGGGAATCACATTGTTGAAAATGGACCCCGCTAAGGCAGAAGAGAAGCCAAGGGAAAAAAGGACACAATGCCATTTGCAGCACCATAGATGAGTCTAGAAGTAATCACGTGACTTGTAGTAAGTCAGAAAGTGAAAGACACATATCATATCATATCACTTATAGGTGTTACCTAAAAATGGATACCAGGGCAGATATTTCCACGGAGAAGGGCAATCACAGATTCATTAAACAAACATATGGTTCACCAAAGGAAAGGTGTGAGGATTGGTTTCATTACGATATCGGGGTTAACAGACATCTACAAACACAGGTGACATATATAATCACCAAAGACCTACAGAATACCAAGAGAGGACTACTCAACATTCTGTCATAACGTACATGGGAAAAGGATCCCAGGAAGAACAGACATGTGTATATGTGTAAAAGAACCACATCTTCCACACCTACAACAAGCCAAACATTGTAATCAAACTTGCTGTAAGAAAAAATAAAAAATTAAATTAAAAACACGAACAAGAAGTAGTGAGACAAACGTGAGGGGCTTTCTCCTGGCACATTCCATTCTAAACTCCAATCTAGAACACCACTTCCACTGAGGCTCTCTTGCCCTAGTAACCAGATGTGGTAAGGGTGAACTGCTGCCACCTTGTGGCCGTTTCACACAACAGCAGCTTTAATCCCAACGCTAATGGTCAGTTGATATTCAAAATCATTGCAGGCCTGTAAATGACACCTGCCCTGAAAACAAATCCTGGGGTCACATATCGACCAAAATATTCAAAGGACGTCCATATTTCAAAAGGCATATTTTACGCACATTAGTGTTCTGCTTCTTTTCCTTTCTTTCCTTTTTTGTTCAAAAAACACGGGAATGGAAAAAGGCATCCCTCAGAATGGGCGAAAATCGTTGCAGACGAATCAATGGACAGAGGTTTAATCTCCAATATATATAAACAGCTCATGCAGCTTAATATTAAAAAAAACAAACAACCCAAAAAAATGGCCAGAAGATCTAAAGAGACGTTTCTTCAAAGGAGACACAGAGATGGCCAAGACGCACATGAAAAGCTGCTCAACAGCACTAATTATCAGAGAAATGCAAATCAAAACTACAATGAGGTTTCACCTCACACCTGTTAGAATCGGCATCATCAGAAAATCTACAAACAACCAATTCTGGGGAGGGTGTGGACAAAAGGAGCCCTCTTCCACTATTGGTGGGAATGTAAATTGATACAGTCACTATGGAGAACAGTATGGAGTTTCCTTAAAAAAACTAGAAATAGAATTACCATCTGATCCAGCAATCCCACTTCTGGGCATATACCCAGAGAAAACCGTACATCAAAAAGGCACATTCACCACAATGTTCATTGCAGCACTATTTACAATAGCCAGGTAATGGAAGCAACCTAAATGCCCACAGACAGATGAATGGATAAAGATGTGGTACATATATGAAATGGAATATTACTCGGCCATAAAAAGGAATGAAACTGGGTCATTTGTAGAGACATCGATGGATCGAGAGACTGTCATACAGAATGAAGTAAGTCAGAAAGAGGAAAACAAATATTGTATATTAATGCATATATGTGGAGCCTAGAAATGGTACAGATGAACTGGTTTGCAGGGAAGAAATAGAGACACAGAGGTAGAGAACAAACGTATGGACACCAAGTGTGGGAAGCCATGGGGTGGTGGTGGTGGGATGAGTTGGGAGTTTGGGATTGACCTGTGTACATGTATATGCATAAAATACATAACTAATAATAACGTGCTATATAAAAAAAATAAATAAAATTAAATTTCAAAATTTTAAAAAATAAAATTTAAAATAAAACAGAAAAAAGTTCTTCCCGTCACACAGATGTATTTATAGGAATGAATTATTTCCATGCTTATATCTATAAATACATAAAAGAGGAATAAAATCTAACTTGAACCATAAAAGAAAAGAAAACCTGAACCCACGAGTTATACAGAGGAAAACCCTATCAGGGCACTTGCTCCAGTGGTAAACAATTCTGAAATTGGTCAGAGGTGGGGAACCATCTCCCATACAGCCATCAACCCACCCCCCACGCAAGGAGCGTCCTCATTGCAAAGCTGGGGGACCGTGCCGAGGCATCTCTGAGTAAACGTGAGCTGAGCCCCAGGCCAGCTGCTGCTGAACTGTTCCCACCCTTTCCAGGTAAAACACCTGAATATGTACAAGGGCTTGAAAGCCTAGAGGAAGGACCGTGGAGCCACACCAGCGACAGCACGCAGGCCAACTTGGTGCCTGCAGGCCAGCCAGGGTGGTCCTGGCCCCGGGCGCTCTTCCAGAAGCTTTCCATTGCCCTGCCTGAGATACCCCTCCTGTCCCGGCCCCCACTGCTTTTTTCCTTCCTCACCTCTGTCCGGAGAGAAATTCCAGCGGAAGGTATGGGTGACACAACCTCTTCTTTACAGGCGGCAGCCTGGCAACTCCTGCAGAAAGGCCAGCAGAACCCCACTCACACCGGGCCACCCACAAAGCTGTGGCCCCTCACTCCCTCCCACCAGCACAGCCCCGAGACTGCTGACGGGGCAGAGAATATGGAGTCAGGCACAGCTTCAGGGGCTATTGCTGCCTGGAGCGCTGTTTATATTGACCTCAACGAGGCACACCTGGGGAGGGCGGGCCGGCAGGGTAAGGCTGCCCAGGTCAGCTAATCCACAACCCTCAGGGAATCACATTGTTGAAAATGGACCCCGCTAAGGCAGAAGAGAAGCCAAGGGAAAAAAGGACACAATGCCATTTGCAGCACCGTAGATGAGTCTAGAAGTAATCACGTGACTTGTAGTAAGTCAGAAAGTGAAAGACACATATCATATCATATCACTTATAGGTGTTACCTAAAAATGGATACCAGGGCAGATATTTCCACGGAGAAGGGCAATCACAGATTCATTAAACAAACTTATGGTTCACCAAAGGAAAGGTGTGAGGATTGGTTTCATTACGATATCGGGGTTAACAGACATCTACAAACACAGGTGACATATATAATCACCAAAGACCTACAGAATACCAAGAGAGGACTACTCAACATTCTGTCATAACGTACATGGGAAAAGGATCCCAGGAAGAACAGACATGTGTATATGTGTAAAAGAACCACATCTTCCACACCTACAACAAGCCAAACATTGTAATCAAACTTGCTGTAAGAAAAAATAAAAAATTAAATTAAAAACACGAACAAGAAGTAGTGAGACAAACGTGAGGGGCTTTCTCCTGGCACATTCCATTCTAAACTCCAATCTAGAACACCACTTCCACTGAGGCTCTCTTGCCCTAGTAACCAGATTTGGTAAGGGTGAACTGCTGCCACCTTGTGGCCGTTTCACACAACAGCAGCTTTAATCCCAACGCTAATGGTCAGTTGATATTCAAAATCATTGCAGGCCTGTAAATGACACCTGCCCTGAAAACAAATCCTGGGGTCACATATCGACCAAAATATTCAAAGGACGTCCATATTTCAAAACGACCGTTTCAAAAGGCATATTTTACGCACATTAGTGTTCTGCTACTTTTCCTTTCTTTCCTTTTTTGTTCAAAAAACACGGGAATGGAAAAAGGCATCCCTCAGAATGGCCGAAAATCGTTGCAGACGAATCAATGGACAGAGGTTTAATCTCCAATATATATAAACAGCTCATGCAGCTTAATATTAAAAAAAACAAACAACCCAAAAAAATGGCCAGAAGATCTAAAGAGACGTTTCTTCAAAGGAGACACAGAGATGGCCAAGACGCACATGAAAAGCTGCTCAACAGCACTAATTATCAGAGAAATGCAAATCAAAACTACAATGAGGTTTCACCTCACACCTGTTAGAATCGGCATCATCAGAAAATCTACAAACAACCAATTCTGGGGAGGGTGTGGACAAAAGGAGCCCTCTTCCACTATTGGTGGGAATGTAAATTGATACAGTCACTATGGAGAACAGTATGGAGTTTCCTTAAAAAAACTAGAAATAGAATTACCATCTGATCCAGCAATCCCACTTCTGGGCATATACCCAGAGAAAACCGTACATCAAAAAGGCACATTCACCACAATGTTCATTGCAGCACTATTTACAATAGCCAGGTAATGGAAGCAACCTAAATGCCCACAGACAGATGAATGGATAAAGATGTGGTACATATATGAAATGGAATATTACTCGGCCATAAAAAGGAATGAAACTGGGTCATTTGTAGAGACATCGATGGATCGAGAGACTGTCATACAGAATGAAGTAAGTCAGAAAGAGGAAAACAAATATTGTATATTAATGCATATATGTGGAGCCTAGAAATGGTACAGATGAACTGGTTTGCAGGGAAGAAATAGAGACACAGAGGTAGAGAACAAACGTATGGACACCAAGTGTGGGAAGCCATGGGGTGGTGGTGGTGGGATGAGTTGGGAGTTTGGGATTGACCTGTGTACATGTATATGCATAAAATACATAACTAATAATAACGTGCTATATAAAAAAAATAAATAAAATTAAATTTCAAAATTTTAAAAAATAAAATTTAAAATAAAACAGAAAAATGTTCTTCCCGTCACACAGATGTATTTATAGGAATGAATTATTTCCATGCTTATATCTATAAATACATAAAAGAGGAATAAAATCTAACTTGAACCATAAAAGAAAAGAAAACCTGAACCCACGAGTTATACAGAGGAAAACACTATCAGGGCACTTGCTCCAGTGGTAAACAATTCTGAAATTGGTCAGAGGTGGGGAACCATCTCCCATACAGCCATCAACCCACCCCCCACGCAAGGAGCGTCCTCATTGCAAAGCTGGGGGACCGTGCCGAGGCATCTCTGAGTAAACGTGAGCTGAGCCCCAGGCCAGCTGCTGCTGAACTGTTCCCACCCTTTCCAGGTAAAACACCTGAATATGTACAAGGGCTTGAAAGCCTAGAGGAAGGACCGTGGAGCCACACCAGCGACAGCACGCAGGCCAACTTGGTGCCTGCAGGCCAGCCAGGGTGGTCCTGGCCCCGGGCGCTCTTCCAGAAGCTTTCCATTGCCCTGCCTGAGATACCCCTCCTGTCCCGGCCCCCACTGCTTTTTTCCTTCCTCACCTCTGTCCGGAGAGAAATTCCAGCGGAAGGTATGGGTGACACAACCTCTTCTTTACAGGCGGCAGCCTGGCAACTCCTGCAGAAAGGCCAGCAGAACCCCACTCACACCGGGCCACCCACAAAGCTGTGGCCCCTCACTCCCTCCCACCAGCACAGCCCCGAGACTGCTGACGGGGCAGAGAATATGGAGTCAGGCACAGCTTCAGGGGCTATTGCTGCCTGGAGCGCTGTTTATATTGACCTCAACGAGGCACACCTGGGGAGGGCGGGCCGGCAGGGTAAGGCTGCCCAGGTCAGCTAATCCACAACCCTCAGGGAATCACATTGTTGAAAATGGACCCCGCTAAGGCAGAAGAGAAGCCAAGGGAAAAAAGGACACAATGCCATTTGCAGCACCGTAGATGAGTCTAGAAGTAATCATGTGACTTGTAGTAAGTCAGAAAGTGAAAGACACATATCATATCATATCACTTATAGGTGTTACCTAAAAATGGATACCAGGGCAGATATTTCCACGGAAAAGGGCAATCAAAGATTCATTAAACAAACTTATGGTTCACCAAAGGAAAGGTGTGAGGATTGGTTTCATTACGATATCGGGGTTAACAGACATCTACAAACACAGGTGACATATATAATCACCAAAGACCTACAGAATACCAAGAGAGGACTACTCAACATTCTGTCATAACGTACATGGGAAAAGGATCCCAGGAAGAACAGACATGTGTATATGTGTAAAAGAACCACATCTTCCACACCTACAACAAGCCAAACATTGTAATCAAACTTGCTGTAAGAAAAAATAAAAAATTAAATTAAAAACACGAACAAGAAGTAGTGAGACAAACGTGAGGGGCTTTCTCCTGGCACATTCCATTCTAAACTCCAATCTAGAACACCACTTCCACTGAGGCTCTCTTGCCCTAGTAACCAGATTTGGTAAGGGTGAACTGCTGCCACCTTGTGGCCGTTTCACACAACAGCAGCTTTAATCCCAACGCTAATGGTCAGTTGATATTCAAAATCATTGCAGGCCTGTAAATGACACCTGCCCTGAAAACAAATCCTGGGGTCACATATCGACCAAAATATTCAAAGGACGTCCATATTTCAAAACGACCGTTTCAAAAGGCATATTTTACGCACATTAGTGTTCTGCTTCTTTTCCTTTCTTTCCTTTTTTGTTCAAAAAACACGGGAATGGAAAAAGGCATCCCTCAGAATGGGCGAAAATCGTTGCAGACGAATCAATGAACAGAGGTTTAATCTCCAATATATATAAACAGCTCATGCAGCTTAATATTAAAAAAAACAAACAACCCAAAAAAATGGCCAGAAGATCTAAAGAGACGTTTCTTCAAAGGAGACACAGAGATGGCCAAGACGCACATGAAAAGCTGCTCAACAGCACTAATTATCAGAGAAATGCAAATCAAAACTACAATGAGGTTTCACCTCACACCTGTTAGAATCGGCATCATCAGAAAATCTACAAACAACCAATTCTGGGGAGGGTGTGGACAAAAGGAGCCCTCTTCCACTATTGGTGGGAATGTAAATTGATACAGTCACTATGGAGAACAGTATGGAGTTTCCTTAAAAAAACTAGAAATAGAATTACCATCTGATCCAGCAATCCCACTTCTGGGCATATACCCAGAGAAAACCGTACATCAAAAAGGCACATTCACCACAATGTTCATTGCAGCACTATTTACAATAGCCAGGTAATGGAAGCAACCTAAATGCCCACAGACAGATGAATGGATAAAGATGTGGTACATATATGAAATGGAATATTACTCGGCCATAAAAAGGAATGAAACTGGGTCATTTGTAGAGACATCGATGGATCGAGAGACTGTCATACAGAATGAAGTAAGTCAGAAAGAGGAAAACAAATATTGTATATTAATGCATATATGTGGAGCCTAGAAATGGTACAGATGAACTGGTTTGCAGGGAAGAAATAGAGACACAGAGGTAGAGAACAAACGTATGGACACCAAGTGTGGGAAGCCATGGGGTGGTGGTGGTGGGATGAGTTGGGAGTTTGGGATTGACCTGTGTACATGTATATGCATAAAATACATAACTAATAATAACGTGCTATATAAAAAAAAATAAATAAAATTAAATTTCAAAATTTTAAAAAATAAAATTTAAAATAAAACAGAAAAAAGTTCTTCCCGTCACACAGATGTATTTATAGGAATGAATTATTTCCATGCTTATATCTATAAATACATAAAAGAGGAATAAAATCTAACTTGAACCATAAAAGAAAAGAAAACCTGAACCCACGAGTTATACAGAGGAAAACCCTATCAGGGCACTTGCTCCAGTGGTAAACAATTCTGAAATTGGTCAGAGGTGGGGAACCATCTCCCATACAGCCATCAACCCACCCCCCACGCAAGGAGCGTCCTCATTGCAAAGCTGGGGGACCGTGCCGAGGCATCTCTGAGTAAACGTGAGCTGAGCCCCAGGCCAGCTGCTGCTGAACTGTTCCCACCCTTTCCAGGTAAAACACCTGAATATGTACAAGGGCTTGAAAGCCTAGAGGAAGGACCGTGGAGCCACACCAGCGACAGCACGCAGGCCAACTTGGTGCCTGCAGGCCAGCCAGGGTGGTCCTGGCCCCGGGCGCTCTTCCAGAAGCTTTCCATTGCCCTGCCTGAGATACCCCTCCTGTCCCGGCCCCCACTGCTTTTTCCCTTCCTCACCTCTGTCCGGAGAGAAATTCCAGCGGAAGGTATGGGTGACACAACCTCTTCTTTACAGGCGGCAGCCTGGCAACTCCTGCAGAAAGGCCAGCAGAACCCCACTCACACCGGGCCACCCACAAAGCTGTGGCCCCTCACTCCCTCCCACCAGCACAGCCCCGAGACTGCTGACGGGGCAGAGAATATGGAGTCAGGCACAGCTTCAGGGGCTATTGCTGCCTGGAGCGCTGTTTATATTGACCTCAACGAGGCACACCTGGGGAGGGCGGGCCGGCAGGGTAAGGCTGCCCAGGTCAGCTAATCCACAACCCTCAGGGAATCACATTGTTGAAAATGGACCCCGCTAAGGCAGAAGAGAAGCCAAGGGAAAAAAGGACACAATGCCATTTGCAGCACCGTAGATGAGTCTAGAAGTAATCACGTGACTTGTAGTAAGTCAGAAAGTGAAAGACACATATCATATCATATCACTTATAGGTGTTACCTAAAAATGGATACCAGGGCAGATATTTCCACGGAGAAGGGCAATCACAGATTCATTAAACAAACTTATGGTTCACCAAAGGAAAGGTGTGAGGATTGGTTTCATTACGATATCGGGGTTAACAGACATCTACAAACACAGGTGACATATATAATCACCAAAGACCTACAGAATACCAAGAGAGGACTACTCAACATTCTGTCATAACGTACATGGGAAAAGGATCCCAGGAAGAACAGACATGTGTATATGTGTAAAAGAACCACATCTTCCACACCTACAACAAGCCAAACATTGTAATCAAACTTGCTGTAAGAAAAAATAAAAAATTAAATTAAAAACACGAACAAGAAGTAGTGAGACAAACGTGAGGGGCTTTCTCCTGGCACATTCCATTCTAAACTCCAATCTAGAACACCACTTCCACTGAGGCTCTCTTGCCCTAGTAACCAGATTTGGTAAGGGTGAACTGCTGCCACCTTGTGGCCGTTTCACACAACAGCAGCTTTAATCCCAACGCTAATGGTCAGTTGATATTCAAAATCATTGCAGGCCTGTAAATGACACCTGCCCTGAAAACAAATCCTGGGGTCACATATCGACCAAAATATTCAAAGGACGTCCATATTTCAAAACGACCGTTTCAAAAGGCATATTTTACGCACATTAGTGTTCTGCTTCTTTTCCTTTCTTTCCTTTTTTGTTCAAAAAACACGGGAATGGAAAAAGGCATCCCTCAGAATGGGCGAAAATCGTTGCAGACGAATCAATGGACAGAGGTTTAATCTCCAATATATATAAACAGCTCATGCAGCTTAATATTAAAAAAAACAAACAACCCAAAAAAATGGCCAGAAGATCTAAAGAGACGTTTCTTCAAAGGAGACACAGAGATGGCCAAGACGCACATGAAAAGCTGCTCAACAGCACTAATTATCAGAGAAATGCAAATCAAAACTACAATGAGTTATCACCTCACACCTGTTAGAATCGGCATCATCAGAAAATCTACAAACAACCAATTCTGGGGAGGGTGTGGACAAAAGGAGCCCTCTTCCACTATTGGTGGGAATGTAAATTGATACAGTCACTATGGAGAACAGTATGGAGTTTCCTTAAAAAAACTAGAAATAGAATTACCATCTGATCCAGCAATCCCACTTCTGGGCATATACCCAGAGAAAACCGTACATCAAAAAGGCACATTCACCACAATGTTCATTGCAGCACTATTTACAATAGCCAGGTAATGGAAGCAACCTAAATGCCCACAGACAGATGAATGGATAAAGATGTGGTACATACATATATGAAATGGAATATTACTCGGCCATAAAAAGGAATGAAACTGGGTCATTTGTAGAGACATCGATGGATCGAGAGACTGTCATACAGAATGAAGTAAGTCAGAAAGAGGAAAACAAATATTGTATATTAATGCATATATGTGGAGCCTAGAATTGGTACAGATGAACTGGTTTGCAGGGAAGAAATAGAGACACAGAGGTAGAGAACAAACGTATGGACACCAAGTGTGGGAAGCCATGGGGTGGTGGTGGTGGGATGAGTTGGGAGTTTGGGATTGACCTGTGTACATGTATATGCATAAAATACATAACTAATAATAACGTGCTATATAAAAAAATAAATAAAATTAAATTTCAAAATTTTAAAAAATAAAATTTAAAATAAAACAGAAAAATGTTCTTCCCGTCACACAGATGTATTTATAGGAATGAATTATTTCCATGCTTATATCTATAAATACATAAAAGAGGAATAAAATCTAACTTGAACCATAAAAGAAAAGAAAACCTGAACCCACGAGTTATACAGAGGAAAACCCTATCAGGGCACTTGCTCCAGTGGTAAACAATTCTGAAATTGGTCAGAGGTGGGGAACCATCTCCCATACAGCCATCAACCCACCCCCCACGCAAGGAGCGTCCTCATTGCAAAGCTGGGGGACCGTGCCGAGGCATCTCTGAGTAAACGTGAGCTGAGCCCCAGGCCAGCTGCTGCTGAACTGTTCCCACCCTTTCCAGGTAAAACACCTGAATATGTACAAGGGCTTGAAAGCCTAGAGGAAGGACCGTGGAGCCACACCAGCGACAGCACGCAGGCCAACTTGGTGCCTGCAGGCCAGCCAGGGTGGTCCTGGCCCCGGGCGCTCTTCCAGAAGCTTTCCATTGCCCTGCCTGAGATACCCCTCCTGTCCCGGCCCCCACTGCTTTTTTCCTTCCTCACCTCTGTCCGGAGAGAAATTCCAGCGGAAGGTATGGGTGACACAACCTCTTCTTTACAGGCGGCAGCCTGGCAACTCCTGCAGAAAGGCCAGCAGAACCCCACTCACACCGGGCCACCCACAAAGCTGTGGCCCCTCACTCCCTCCCACCAGCACAGCCCCGAGACTGCTGACGGGGCAGAGAATATGGAGGCAGGCACAGCTTCAGGGGCTATTGCTGCCTGGAGCGCTGTTTATATTGACCTCAACGAGGCACACCTGGGGAGGGCGGGCCGGCAGGGTAAGGCTGCCCAGGTCAGCTAATCCACAACCCTCAGGGAATCACATTGTTGAAAATGGACCCCGCTAAGGCAGAAGAGAAGCCAAGGGAAAAAAGGACACAATGCCATTTGCAGCACCGTAGATGAGTCTAGAAGTAATCACGTGACTTGTAGTAAGTCAGAAAGTGAAAGACACATATCATATCATATCACTTATAGGTGTTACCTAAAAATGGATACCAGGGCAGATATTTCCACGGAGAAGGGCAATCACAGATTCATTAAACAAACTTATGGTTCACCAAAGGAAAGGTGTGAGGATTGGTTTCATTACGATATCGGGGTTAACAGACATCTACAAACACAGGTGACATATATAATCACCAAAGACCTACAGAATACCAAGAGAGGACTACTCAACATTCTGTCATAACGTACATGGGAAAAGGATCCCAGGAAGAACAGACATGTGTATATGTGTAAAAGAACCACATCTTCCACACCTACAACAAGCCAAACATTGTAATCAAACTTGCTGTAAGAAAAAATAAAAAATTAAATTAAAAACACGAACAAGAAGTAGTGAGACAAACGTGAGGGGCTTTCTCCTGGCACAATCCATTCTAAACTCCAATCTAGAACACCACTTCCACTGAGGCTCTCTTGCCCTAGTAACCAGATTTGGTAAGGGTGAACTGCTGCCACCTTGTGGCCGTTTCACACAACAGCAGCTTTAATCCCAACGCTAATGGTCAGTTGATATTCAAAATCATTGCAGGCCTGTAAATGACACCTGCCCTGAAAACAAATCCTGGGGTCACATATCGACCAAAATATTCAAAGGACGTCCATATTTCAAAACGACCGTTTCAAAAGGCATATTTTACGCACATTAGTGTTCTGCTTCTTTTCCTTTCTTTACTTTTTTGTTAAAAAAACACGGGAATGGAAAAAGGCATCCCTCAAAATGGGCGAAAATCGTTGCAGACGAATCAATGGACAGAGGTTTAATCTCCAATATATATAAACAGCTCATTCAGCTTAATATTAAAAAAAAACAAACAACCCAAAAAAATGGCCAGAAGATCTAAAGAGACGTTTCTTCAAAGGAGACACAGAGATGGCCAAGACGCACATGAAAAGCTGCTCAACAGCACTAATTATCAGACAAATGCAAATCAAAACTACAATGAGTTATCACCTCACACCTGTTAGAATCGGCATCATCAGAAAATCTACAAACAACCAATTCTGGGGAGGGTGTGGACAAAAGGAGCCCTCTTCCACTATTGGTGGGAATGTAAATTGATACAGTCACTATGGAGAACAGTATGGAGTTTCCTTAAAAAAACTAGAAATAGAATTACCATCTGATCCAGCAATCCCACTTCTGGGCATATACCCAGAGAAAACCGTACATCAAAAAGGCACATTCACCACAATGTTCATTGCAGCACTATTTACAATAGCCAGGTAATGGAAGCAACCTAAATGCCCACAGACAGATGAATGGATAAAGATGTGGTACATATATGAAATGGAATATTACTCGGCCATAAAAAGGAATGAAACTGGGTCATTTGTAGAGACATCGATGGATCGAGAGACTGTCATACAGAATGAAGTAAGTCAGAAAGAGGAAAACAAATATTGTATATTAATGCATATATGTGGAGCCTAAAAATGGTACCGATGAACTGGTTTGCAGGGAAGAAATAGAGACACAGAGGTAGAGAACAAACGTATGGACACCAAGTGTGGGAAGCCATGGGGTGGTGGTGGTGGGATGAGTTGGGAGTTTGGGATTGACCTGTGTACATGTATATGCATAAAATACATAACTAATAATAACGTGCTGTATAAAAAATAAATAAAATTAAATTTCAAAATTTTAAAAAATAAAATTTAAAAATAAAACAGAAAAAAGTTCTTCCCGTCACACAGATGTATTTATAGGAATGAATTATTTCCATGCTTATATCTATAAATACATAAAAGAGGAATAAAATCTAACTTGAACCATAAAAGAAAAAAAAAACTGAACCCACGAGTTATACAGAGGAAAACCCTATCAGGGCACTTGCTCCAGTGGTAAACAATTCTGAAATTGGTCAGAGGTGGGGAACCATCTCCCATACAGCCATCAACCCACACCCCACGCAAGGAGCGTCCTCATTGCAAAGCTGGGGGACCGTGCCGAGGCATCTCTGAGTAAACGTGAGCTGAGCCCCAGGCCAGCTGCTGCTGAACTGTTCCCACCCTTTCCAGGTAAAACACCTGAATATGTACAAGGGCTTGAAAGCCTAGAGGAAGGACCGTGGAGCCACACCAGCGACAGCACGCAGGCCAACTTGGTGCCTGCAGGCCAGCCAGGGTGGTCCTGGCCCCGGGCGCTCTTCCAGAAGCTTTCCATTGCCCTGCCTGAGATACCCCTCCTGTCCCGGACCCCACTGCTTTTTTCCTTCCTCACCTCTGTCCGGAGAGAAATTCCAGCGGAAGGTATGGGTGACACAACCTCTTCTTTACAGGCGGCAGCCTGGCAACTCCTGCAGAAAGGCCAGCAGAACCCCACTCACACCGGGCCACCCACAAAGCTGTGGCCCCTCACTCCCTCCCACCAGCACAGCCCCGAGACTGCTGACGGGGCAGAGAATATGGAGTCAGGCACAGCTTCAGGGGCTATTGCTGCCTGGAGCGCTGTTTATATTGACCTCAACGAGGCACACCTGGGGAGGGCGGGCCGGCAGGGTAAGGCTGCCCAGGTCAGCTAATCCACAACCCTCAGGGAATCACATTGTTGAAAATGGACCCCGCTAAGGCAGAAGAGAAGCCAAGGGAAAAAAGGACACAATGCCATTTGCAGCACCGTAGATGAGTCTAGAAGTAATCAGGTGACTTGTAGTAAGTCAGAAAGTGAAAGACACATATCATATCATATCACTTATAGGTGTTACCTAAAAATGGATACCAGGGCAGATATTTCCACGGAGAAGGGCAATCACAGATTCATTAAACAAACTTATGGTTCACCAAAGGAAAGGTGTGAGGATTGGTTTCATTACGATATCGGGGTTAACAGACATCTACAAACACAGGTGACATATATAATCACCAAAGACCTACAGAATACCAAGAGAGGACTACTCAACATTCTGTCATAACGTACATGGGAAAAGGATCCCAGGAAGAACAGACATGTGTATATGTGTAAAAGAACCACATCTTCCACACCTACAACAAGCCAAACATTGTAATCAAACTTGCTGTAAGAAAAAATAAAAAATTAAATTAAAAACACGAACAAGAAGTAGTGAGACAAACGTGAGGGGCTTTCTCCTGGCACATTCCATTCTAAACTCCAATCTAGAACACCACTTCCACTGAGGCTCTCTTGCCCTAGTAACCAGATTTGGTAAGGGTGAACTGCTGCCACCTTGTGGCCGTTTCACACAACAGCAGCTTTAATCCCAACGCTAATGGTCAGTTGATATTCAAAATCATTGCAGGCCTGTAAATGACACCTGCCCTGAAAACAAATCCTGGGGTCACATATCGACCAAAATATTCAAAGGACGTCCATATTTCAAAACGACCGTTTCAAAAGGCATATTTTACGCACATTAGTGTTCTGCTTCTTTTCCTTTCTTTCCTTTTTTGTTAAAAAAACACGGGAATGGAAAAAGGCATCCCTCAGAATGGGCGAAAATCGTTGCAGACGAATCAATGGACAGAGGTTTAATCTCCAATATATATAAACAGCTCATTCAGCTTAATATTAAAAAAAAACAAACAACCCAAAAAAATGGCCAGAAGATCTAAAGAGACGTTTCTTCAAAGGAGACACAGAGATGGCCAAGACGCACATGAAAAGCTGCTCAACAGCACTAATTATCAGACAAATGCAAATCAAAACTACAATGAGTTATCACCTCACACCTGTTAGAATCGGCATCATCAGAAAATCTACAAACAACCAATTCTGGGGAGGGTGTGGACAAAAGGAGCCCTCTTCCACTATTGGTGGGAATGTAAATTGATACAGTCACTATGGAGAACAGTATGGAGTTTCCTTAAAAAAACTAGAAATAGAATTACCATCTGATCCAGCAATCCCACTTCTGGGCATATACCCAGAGAAAACCGTACATCAAAAAGGCACATTCACCACAATGTTCATTGCAGCACTATTTACAATAGCCAGGTAATGGAAGCAACCTAAATGCCCACAGACAGATGAATGGATAAAGATGTGGTACATATATGAAATGGAATATTACTCGGCCATAAAAAGGAATGAAACTGGGTCATTTGTAGAGACATCGATGGATCGAGAGACTGTCATACAGAATGAAGTAAGTCAGAAAGAGGAAAACAAATATTGTATATTAATGCATATATGTGGAGCCTAAAAATGGTACCGATGAACTGGTTTGCAGGGAAGAAATAGAGACACAGAGGTAGAGAACAAACGTATGGACACCAAGTGTGGGAAGCCATGGGGTGGTGGTGGTGGGATGAGTTGGGAGTTTGGGATTGACCTGTGTACATGTATATGCATAAAATACATAACTAATAATAACGTGCTGTATAAAAAATAAATAAAATTAAATTTCAAAATTTTAAAAAATAAAATTTAAAAATAAAACAGAAAAAAGTTCTTCCCGTCACACAGATGTATTTATAGGAATGAATTATTTCCATGCTTATATCTATAAATACATAAAAGAGGAATAAAATCTAACTTGAACCATAAAAGAAAAAAAAAACTGAACCCACGAGTTATACAGAGGAAAACCCTATCAGGGCACTTGCTCCAGTGGTAAACAATTCTGAAATTGGTCAGAGGTGGGGAACCATCTCCCATACAGCCATCAACCCACACCCCACGCAAGGAGCGTCCTCATTGCAAAGCTGGGGGACCGTGCCGAGGCATCTCTGAGTAAACGTGAGCTGAGCCCCAGGCCAGCTGCTGCTGAACTGTTCCCACCCTTTCCAGGTAAAACACCTGAATATGTACAAGGGCTTGAAAGCCTAGAGGAAGGACCGTGGAGCCACACCAGCGACAGCACGCAGGCCAACTTGGTGCCTGCAGGCCAGCCAGGGTGGTCCTGGCCCCGGGCGCTCTTCCAGAAGCTTTCCATTGCCCTGCCTGAGATACCCCTCCTGTCCCGGACCCCACTGCTTTTTTCCTTCCTCACCTCTGTCCGGAGAGAAATTCCAGCGGAAGGTATGGGTGACACAACCTCTTCTTTACAGGCGGCAGCCTGGCAACTCCTGCAGAAAGGCCAGCAGAACCCCACTCACACCGGGCCACCCACAAAGCTGTGGCCCCTCACTCCCTCCCACCAGCACAGCCCCGAGACTGCTGACGGGGCAGAGAATATGGAGTCAGGCACAGCTTCAGGGGCTATTGCTGCCTGGAGCGCTGTTTATATTGACCTCAACGAGGCACACCTGGGGAGGGCGGGCCGGCAGGGTAAGGCTGCCCAGGTCAGCTAATCCACAACCCTCAGGGAATCACATTGTTGAAAATGGACCCCGCTAAGGCAGAAGAGAAGCCAAGGGAAAAAAGGACACAATGCCATTTGCAGCACCGTAGATGAGTCTAGAAGTAATCAGGTGACTTGTAGTAAGTCAGAAAGTGAAAGACACATATCATATCATATCACTTATAGGTGTTACCTAAAAATGGATACCAGGGCAGATATTTCCACGGAGAAGGGCAATCACAGATTCATTAAACAAACTTATGGTTCACCAAAGGAAAGGTGTGAGGATTGGTTTCATTACGATATCGGGGTTAACAGACATCTACAAACACAGGTGACATATATAATCACCAAAGACCTACAGAATACCAAGAGAGGACTACTCAACATTCTGTCATAACGTACATGGGAAAAGGATCCCAGGAAGAACAGACATGTGTATATGTGTAAAAGAACCACATCTTCCACACCTACAACAAGCCAAACATTGTAATCAAACTTGCTGTAAGAAAAAATAAAAAATTAAATTAAAAACACGAACAAGAAGTAGTGAGACAAACGTGAGGGGCTTTCTCCTGGCACATTCCATTCTAAACTCCAATCTAGAACACCACTTCCACTGAGGCTCTCTTGCCCTAGTAACCAGATTTGGTAAGGGTGAACTGCTGCCACCTTGTGGCCGTTTCACACAACAGCAGCTTTAATCCCAACGCTAATGGTCAGTTGATATTCAAAATCATTGCAGGCCTGTAAATGACACCTGCCCTGAAAACAAATCCTGGGGTCACATATCGACCAAAATATTCAAAGGACGTCCATATTTCAAAACGACCGTTTCAAAAGGCATATTTTACGCACATTAGTGTTCTGCTTCTTTTCCTTTCTTTCCTTTTTTGTTAAAAAAACACGGGAATGGAAAAAGGCATCCCTCAGAATGGGCGAAAATCGTTGCAGACGAATCAATGGACAGAGGTTTAATCTCCAATATATATAAACAGCTCATGCAGCTTAATATTAAAAAAAACAAACAACCCAAAAAAATGGCCAGAATATCTAAAGAGACGTTTCTTCAAAGGAGACACAGAGATGGCCAAGACGCACATGAAAAGCTGCTCAACAGCACTAATTATCAGAGAAATGCAAATCAAAACTACAATGAGGTTTCACCTCACACCTGTTAGAATCGGCATCATCAGAAAATCTACAAACAACCAATTCTGGGCAGGGTGTGGACAAAAGGAGCCCTCTTCCACTATTGGTGGGAATGTAAATTGATACAGTCACTATGGAGAACAGTATGGAGTTTCCTTAAAAAAACTAGAAATAGAATTACCATCTGATCCAGCAATCCCACTTCTGGGCATATACCCAGAGAAAACCGTACATCAAAAAGGCACATTCACCACAATGTTCATTGCAGCACTATTTACAATAGCCAGGTAATGGAAGCAACCTAAATGCCCACAGACAGATGAATGGATAAAGATGTGGTACATATATGAAATGGAATATTACTCGGCCATAAAAAGGAATGAAACTGGGTCATTTGTAGAGACATCGATGGATCGAGAGACTGTCATACAGAATGAAGTAAGTCAGAAAGAGGAAAACAAATATTGCATATTAATGCATATATGTGGAGCCTAGAAATGGTACAGATGAACTGGTTTGCAGGGAAGAAATAGAGACACAGAGGTAGAGAACAAACGTATGGACACCAAGTGTGGGAAGCCATGGGGTGGTGGTGGTGTGATGAGTTGGGAGTTTGGGATTGACCTGTGTACATGTATATGCATAAAATACATAACTAATAATAACGTGCTATATAAAAAAATAAAATTAAATTTCAAAATTTTAAAAAATAAAATTTAAAATAAAACAGAAAAAAGTTCTTCCCGTCACACAGATGTATTTATAGGAATGAATTATTTCCATGCTTATATCTATAAATACATAAAAGAGGAATAAAATCTAACTTGAACCATAAAAGAAAAGAAAACCTGAACCCACGAGTTATACAGAGGAAAACCCTATCAGGGCACTTGCTCCAGTGGTAAACAATTCTGAAATTGGTCAGAGGTGGGGAACCATCTCCCATACAGCCATCAACCCACCCCCCACGCAAGGAGCGTCCTCATTGCAAAGCTGGGGGACCGTGCCGAGGCATCTCTGAGTAAACGTGAGCTGAGCCCCAGGCCAGCTGCTGCTGAACTGTTCCCACCCTTTCCAGGTAAAACACCTGAATATGTACAAGGGCTTGAAAGCCTAGAGGAAGGACCGTGGAGCCACACCAGCGACAGCACGCAGGCCAACTTGGTGCCTGCAGGCCAGCCAGGGTGGTCCTGGCCCCGGGCGCTCTTCCAGAAGCTTTCCATTGCCCTGCCTGAGATACCCCTCCTGTCCCGGCCCCCACTGCTTTTTTCCTTCCTCACCTCTGTCCGGAGAGAAATTCCAGCGGAAGGTATGGGTGACACAACCTCTTCTTTACAGGCGGCAGCCTGGCAACTCCTGCAGAAAGGCCAGCAGAACCCCACTCACACCGGGCCACCCACAAAGCTGTGGCCCCTCCCTCCCTCCCACCAGCACAGCCCCGAGACTGCTGACGGGGCAGAGAATATGGAGTCAGGCACAGCTTCAGGGGCTATTGCTGCCTGGAGCGCTGTTTATATTGACCTCAATGAGGCACACCTGGGGAGGGCGGGCCGGCATGGTAAGGCTGCCCAGGTCAGCTAATCCACAACCCTCAGGGAATCACATTGTTGAAAATGGACCCCGCTAAGGCAGAAGAGAAGCCAAGGGAAAAAAGGACACAATGCCATTTGCAGCACCGTAGATGAGTCTAGAAGTAATCACGTGACTTGTAGTAAGTCAGAAAGTGAAAGACACATATCATATCATATCACTTATAGGTGTTACCTAAAAATGGATACCAGGGCAGATATTTCCACGGAGAAGGGCAATCACAGATTCATTAAACACACTTATGGTTCACCAAAGGAAAGGTGTGAGGATTGGTTTCATTACGATATCGGGGTTAACAGACATCTACAAACACAGGTGACATATATAATCACCAAAGACCTACAGAATACCAAGAGAGGACTACTCAACATTCTGCCATAACGTACATGGGAAAAGGATCCCAGGAAGAACAGACATGTGTATATGTGTAAAAGAACCACATCTTCCACACCTACAACAAGCCAAACATTGTAATCAAACTTGCTGTAAGAAAAAATAAAAAATTAAATTAAAAACACGAACAAGAAGTAGTGAGACAAACGTGAGGAGCTTTCTCCTGGCACATTCCATTCTAAACTCCAATCTAGAACACCACTTCCACTGAGGCTCTCTTGCCCTAGTAACCAGATTTGGTAAGGGTGAACTGCTGCCACCTTGTGGCCGTTTCACACAACAGCAGCTTTAATCCCAACGCTAATGGTCAGTTGATATTCAAAATCATTGCAGGCCTGTAAATGACACCTGCCCTGAAAACAAATCCTGGGGTCACATATCGACCAAAAAATTCAAAGGACGTCCATATTTCAAAACGACCGTTTCAAAAGGCATATTTTACGCACATTAGTGTTCTGCTTCTTTTCCTTTCTTTCCTTTTTTGTTAAAAAAACACGGGAATGGAAAAAGGCATCCCTCAGAATGGGCGAAAATCGTTGCAGACGAATCAATGGACAGAGGTTTAATCTCCAATATATATAAACAGCTCATGCAGCTTAATATTAAAAAAACAAACAACGCAAAAAAAATGGGCAGAAGATCTAAAGACACGTTTCTTCAAAGGAGACACAGAGATGGCCAAGACGCACATGAAAAGCTGCTCAACAGCACTAATTATCAGAGAAATGCAAATCAAAACTACAATGAGGTTTCACCTCACACCTGTTAGAATCGGCATCATCAGAAAATCTACAAACAACCAATTCTGGGGAGGGTGTGGACAAAAGGAGCCCTCTTCCACTATTGGTGGGAATGTAAATTGATACAGTCACTATGGAGAACAGTATGGAGTTTCCTTAAAAAAACTAGAAATAGAATTACCATCTGATCCAGCAATCCCACTTCTGGGCATATACCCAGAGAAAACCGTACATCAAAAAGGCACATTCACCACAATGTTCATTGCAGCACTATTTACAATAGCCAGGTAATGGAAGCAACCTAAATGCCCACAGACAGATGAATGGATAAAGATGTGGTACATATATGAAATGGAATATTACTCGGCCATAAAAAGGAATGAAACTGGGTCATTTGTAGAGACATCGATGGATCGAGAGACTGTCATACAGAATGAAGTAAGTCAGAAAGAGGAAAACAAATATTGTATATTAATGCATATATGTGGAGCCTAAAAATGGTACAGATGAACTGGTTTGCAGGGAAGAAATAGAGACACAGAGGTAGAGAACAAACGTATGGACACCAAGTGTGGGAAGCCATGGGGTGGTGGTGGTGGGATGAGTTGGGAGTTTGGGATTGACCTGTGTACATGTATATGCATAAAATACATAACTAATAATAACGTGCTGTATAAAAAAATAAATAAAATTAAATTTCAAAATTTTAAAAAATAAAATTTAAAAATAAAACAGAAAAAAGTTCTTCCCGTCACACAGATGTATTTATAGGAATGAATTATTTCCATGCTTATATCTATAAATACATAAAAGAGGAATAAAATCTAACTTGAACCATAAAAGAAAAATAAAACCCTGAACCCACGAGTTATACAGAGGAAAACCCTATCAGGGCACTTGCTCCAGTGGTAAACAATTCTGAAATTGGTCAGAGGTGGGGAACCCTCTCCCATACAGCCATCAAACCACCCCCCACGCAAGGAGCGTCCTCATTGCAAAGCTGGGGGACCGTGCCGAGTCATCTGTGAGTAAACGTGAGCTGAGCCCCAGGCCACCTGCTGCTGAACTGTTCCCACCCTTTCCAGGTAAAACACCTGAATATGTACAAGGGCTTGAAAGCCTAGAAGAAGGACCGTGGAGCCACACCAGCGACAGCACGCAGGCCAACTTGGTGCCTGCAGGCCAGCCAGGGTGGTCCTGGCCCCGGTCGCGCTTCCAGAAGCTTTCCATTGCCCTGCCTGAGATACCCCTCCTGTCCCGGACCCCACTGCTTTTTTCCTTCCTCACCTCTGTCCGGAGAGAAATTCCAGCGGAAGGTATGGGTGACACAACCTCTTCTTTGCAGGCGGCAGCCTGGCAACTCCTGCAGAAAGGCCCGCAGAACCCCACTCACACCGGGCCACCCACAAAGCTGTGGCCCCTCACTCCCTCCCACCAGCACAGCCCCGAGACTGCTGACGGGGCAGAGAATATGGAGTCAGGCACAGCTTCAGGGGCTATTGCTGCCTGGAGCGCTGCTTATATTGATCTCAACGAGCCACAGCTGGGGAGGGCGGGCCGGCAGGGTAAGGCTGCCCAGGTCAGCTAATCCACAACCCTCAGGGAATCACATTGTTGAAAATGGACCCCGCTAAGGCAGAAGAGAAGCCAAGGGAAAAAAGGACACAATGCCATTTGCAGCACCGTAGATGAGTCTAGAAGTAATCACGTGACTTGTAGTAAGTCAGAAAGTGAAAGACACATATCATATCATATCACTTATAGGTGTTACCTAAAAATGGATACCAGGGCAGATATTTCCACGGAGAAGGGCAATCACAGATTCATTAAACACACTTATGGTTCACCAAAGGAAAGGTGTGAGGATTGGTTTCATTACGATATCGGGGTTAACAGACATCTACAAACACAGGTGACATATATAATCACCAAAGACCTACAGAATACCAAGAGAGGACTACTCAACATTCTGCCATAACGTACATGGGAAAAGGATCCCAGGAAGAACAGACATGTGTATATGTGTAAAAGAACCACATCTTCCACACCTACAACAAGCCAAACATTGTAATCAAACTTGCTGTAAGAAAAAATAAAAAATTAAATTAAAAACACGAACAAGAAGTAGTGAGACAAACGTGAGGGGCTTTCTCCTGGCACATTCCATTCTAAACTCCAATCTAGAACACCACTTCCACTGAGGCTCTCTTGCCCTAGTAACCAGATTTGGTAAGGGTGAACTGCTGCCACCTTGTGGCCGTTTCACACAACAGCAGCTTTAATCCCAACGCTAATGGTCAGTTGATATTCAAAATCATTGCAGGCCTGTAAATGACACCTGCCCTGAAAACAAATCCTGGGGTCACATATCGACCAAAAATTCAAAGGACGTCCATATTTCAAAAGGACCGTTTCAAAAGGCATATTTTACGCACATTAGTGTTCTGCTTCTTTTCCTTTCTTTCCTTTTTTGTTAAAAAACACGGGAATGGAAAAAGGCATCCCTCAGAATGGGAGAAAATCGTTGCAGACGAATCAATGGACAGAGGTTTAATCTCCAATATATATAAACAGCTCATGCAGCTTAATATTAAAAAAAACAAACAACCCAAAAAAATGGGCAGAAGATCTAAAGAGACGTTTCTTCAAGGGAGACACAGAGATGGCCAAGACGCACATGAAAAGCTGCTCAACAGCACTAATTATCAGAGAAATGCAAATCAAAACTACAATGAGGTTTCACCTCACACCTGTTAGAATCGGCATCATCAGAAAATCTACAAACAACCAATTCTGGGGAGGGTGTGGACAAAAGGAGCCGTCTTCCACTATTGGTGGGAATGTAAATTGATACAGTCACTATGGAGAACAGTATGGAGTTTCCTTAAAAAAACTAGAAATAGAATTACCATCTGATCCAGCAATCCCACTTCTGGGCATATACCCAGAGAAAACCGTACATCAAAAAGGCACATTCACCACAATGTTCATTGCAGCACTATTTACAATAGCCAGGTAATGGAAGCAACCTAAATGCCCACAGACAGATGAATGGATAAAGATGTGGTACATATATGAAATGGAATATTACTCCGCCATAAAAAGGAATGAAACTGGGTCATTTGTAGAGACATCGATGGATCGAGAGACTGTCATACAGAATGAAGTAAGTCAGAAAGAGGAAAACAAATATTGTATATTAATGCATATATGTGGAGCCTAAAAATGGTACCAATGAACTGGTTTGCAGGGAAGAAATAGAGACACAGAGGTAGAGAACAAACGTATGGACACCAAGTGTGGGAAGCCATGGGGTGGTGGTGGTGGGATGAGTTGGGAGTTTGGGATTGACCTGTGTACATGTATATGCATAAAATACATAACTAATAATAACGTGCTGTATAAAAAATAAATAAAATTAAATTTCAAAATTTTAAAAAATAAAATTTAAAAATAAAACAGAAAAAAGTTCTTCCCGTCACACAGATGTATTTATAGGAATGAATTATTTCCATGCTTATATCTATAAATACATAAAAGAGGAATAAAATCTAACTTGAACCATAAAAGAAAAAAAAAACCTGAACCCACGAGTTATACAGAGGAAAACCCTATCAGGGCACTTGCTCCAGTGGTAAACAATTCTGAAATTGGTCAGAGGTGGGGAACCATCTCCCATACAGCCATCAACCCACCCCCCACGCAAGGAGCGTCCTCATTGCAAAGCTGGGGGACCGTGCCGAGGCATCTATGAGTAAACGTGAGCTGAGCCCCAGGCCAGCTGCTGCTGAACTGTTCCCACCCTTTCCAGGTAATACACCTGAATATGTACAAGGGCTTGAAAGCCTAGAGGAAGGACCGTGGAGCCACACCAGCGACAGCACGCAGGCCAACTTGGTGCCTGCAGGCCAGCCAGGGTGGTCCTGGCCCCAGGCGCTCTTCCAGAAGCTTTCCATTGACCTGCCTGAGATACCCCTCCTGTCCCGGCCCCCACTGCTTTTTTCCTTCCTCACCTCTGTCCGGAGAGTAATTCCAGCGGAAGGTATGGGTGACACAACCTCTACTTTACAGGCGGCAGCCTGGCAACTCCTGCAGAAAGGCCAGCAGAACCCCACTCACACCGGGCCACCCACAAAGCTGTGGCCCCTCCCTCCCTCCCACCAGCACAGCCCCGAGACTGCTGACGGGGCAGAGAATATGGAGTCAGGCACAGCTTCAGGGGCTATTGCTGCCTGGAGCGCTGCTTATATTGATCTCAACGAGCCACAGCTGGGGAGGGCGGGCCGGCAGGGTAAGGCTGCCCAGGTCAGCTAATCCACAACCCTCAGGGAATCACATTGTTGAAAATGGACCCCGCTAAGGCAGAAGAGAAGCCAAGGGAAAAAAGGACACAATGCCATTTGCAGCACCGTAGATGAGTCTAGAAGTAATCACGTGACTTGTAGTAAGTCAGAAAGTGAAAGACACATATCATATCATATCACTTATAGGTGTTACCTAAAAATGGATACCAGGGCAGATATTTCCACGGAGAAGGGCAATCACAGATTCATTAAACACACTTATGGTTCACCAAAGGAAAGGTGTGAGGATTGGTTTCATTACGATATCGGGGTTAACAGACATCTACAAACACAGGTGACATATATAATCACCAAAGACCTACAGAATACCAAGAGAGGACTACTCAACATTCTGCCATAACGTACATGGGAAAAGGATCCCAGGAAGAACAGACATGTGTATATGTGTAAAAGAACCACATCTTCCACACCTACAACAAGCCAAACATTGTAATCAAACTTGCTGTAAGAAAAAATAAAAAATTAAATTAAAAACACGAACAAGAAGTAGTGAGACAAACGTGAGGGGCTTTCTCCTGGCACATTCCATTCTAAACTCCAATCTAGAACACCACTTCCACTGAGGCTCTCTTGCCCTAGTAACCAGATTTGGTAAGGGTGAACTGCTGCCACCTTGTGGCCGTTTCACACAACAGCAGCTTTAATCCCAACGCTAATGGTCAGTTGATATTCAAAATCATTGCAGGCCTGTAAATGACACCTGCCCTGAAAACAAATCCTGGGGTCACATATCGACCAAAAAATTCAAAGGACGTCCATATTTCAAAAGGACCGTTTCAAAAGGCATATTTTACGCACATTAGTGTTCTGCTTCTTTTCCTTTCTTTCCTTTTTTGTTAAAAAACACGGGAATGGAAAAAGGCATCCCTCAGAATGGGAGAAAATCGTTGCAGACGAATCAATGGACAGAGGTTTAATCTCCAATATATATAAACAGCTCATGCAGCTTAATATTAAAAAAAACAAACAACCCAAAAAAATGGGCAGAAGATCTAAAGAGACGTTTCTTCAAGGGAGACACAGAGATGGCCAAGATGCACATGAAAAGCTGCTCAACAGCACTAATTATCAGAGAAATGCAAATCAAAACTACAATGAGGTTTCACCTCACACCTGTTAGAATCGGCATCATCAGAAAATCTACAAACAACCAATTCTGGGGAGGGTGTGGACAAAAGGAGCCCTCTTCCACTATTGGTGGGAATGTAAATTGATACAGTCACTATGGAGAACAGTATGGAGTTTCCTTAAAAAAACTAGAAATAGAATTACCATCTGATCCAGCAATCCCACTTCTGGGCATATACCCAGAGAAAACCGTACATCAAAAAGGCACATTCACCACAATGTTCATTGCAGCACTATTTACAATAGCCAGGTAATGGAAGCAACCTAAATGCCCACAGACAGATGAATGGATAAAGATGTGGTACATATATGAAATGGAATATTACTCCGCCATAAAAAGGAATGAAACTGGGTCATTTGTAGAGGCATCGATGGATCGAGAGACTGTCATACAGAATGAAGTAAGTCAGAAAGAGGAAAACAAATATTGTATATTAATGCATATATGTGGAGCCTAAAAATGGTACCGATGAACTGGTTTGCAGGGAAGAAATAGAGACACAGAGGTAGAGAACAAACGTATGGACACCAAGTGTGGGAAGCCATGGGGTGGTGGTGGTGGGATGAGTTGGGAGTTTGGGATTGACCTGTGTACATGTATATGCATAAAATACATAACTAATAATAACGTGCTGTATAAAAAATAAATAAAATTAAATTTCAAAATTTTAAAAAATAAAATTTAAAAATAAAACAGAAAAAAGTTCTTCCCGTCACACAGATGTATTTATAGGAATGAATTATTTCCATGCTTATATCTATAAATACATAAAAGAGGAATAAAATCTAACTTGAACCATAAAAGAAAAAAAAAAAACCTGAACCCACGAGTTATACAGAGGAAAACCCTATCAGGGCACTTGCTCCAGTGGTAAACAATTCTGAAATTGGTCAGAGGTGGGGAACCATCTCCCATACAGCCATCAACCCACCCCCCACGCAAGGAGCGTCCTCATTGCAAAGCTGGGGGACCGTGCCGAGGCATCTCTGAGTAAACGTGAGCTGAGCCCCAGGCCAGCTGCTGCTGAACTGTTCCCACACTTTCCAGGTAATACACCTGAATATGTACAAGGGCTTGAAAGCCTAGAAGAAGGACCGTGGAGCCACAGCAGCGACAGCACGCAGGCCAACTTGGTGCCTGCAGGCCAGCCAGGGTGGTCCTGGCCCCGGGCACTCTTCCAGAAGCTTTCCATTGCCCTGCCTGAGATACCCCTCCTGTCCCGGACCCCACTGCTTTTTTCCTTCCTCACCTCTGTCCGGAGAGAAATTCCAGCGGAAGGTATGGGTGACACAACCTCTTCTTTGCAGGCGGCAGCCTGGCAACTCCTGCAGAAAGGCCAGCAGAACCCCACTCACACCGGGCCACCCACAAAGCTGTGGCCCCTCACTCCCTCCCACCAGCACAGCCCCGAGACTGCTGACGGGGCAGAGAATATGGAGTCAGGCACAGCTTCAGGGGCTATTGCTGCCTGGAGCGCTGTTTATATTGACCTCAACGAGGCACACCTGGGGAGGGCGGGCCGGCAGGGTAAGGCTGCCCAGGTCAGCTAATCCACAACCCTCAGGGAATCACATTGTTGAAAATGGACCCCGCTAAGGCAGAAGAGAAGCCAAGGGAAAAAAGGACACAATGCCATTTGCAGCACCGTAGATGAGTCTAGAAGTAATCACGTGACTTGTAGTAAGTCAGAAAGTGAAAGACACATATCATATCATATCACTTATAGGTGTTACCTAAAAATGGATACCAGGGCAGATATTTCCACGGAGAAGGGCAATCACAGATTCATTAAACACACTTATGGTTCACCAAAGGAAAGGTGTGAGGATTGGTTTCATTACGATATCGGGGTTAACAGACATCTACAAACACAGGTAACATATATAATCACCAAAGACCTACAGAATACCAAGAGAGGACTACTCAACATTCTGCCATAACGTACATGGGAAAAGGATCCCAGGAAGAACAGACATGTGTATATGTGTAAAAGAACCACATCTTCCACACCTACAACAAGCCAAACATTGTAATCAAACTTGCTGTAAGAAAAAATAAAAAATTAAATTAAAAACACGAACAAGAAGTAGTGAGACAAACGTGAGGGGCTTTCTCCTGGCACATTCCATTCTAAACTCCAATCTAGAACACCACTTCCACTGAGGCTCTCTTGCCCTAGTAACCAGATTTGGTAAGGGTGAACTGCTGCCACCTTGTGGCCGTTTCACACAACAGCAGCTTTAATCCCAACGCTAATGGTCAGTTGATATTCAAAATCATTGCAGGCCTGTAAATGACACCTGCCCTGAAAACAAATCCTGGGGTCACATATCGACCAAAAAATTCAAAGGACGTCCATATTTCAAAACGACCGTTTCAAAAGGCATATTTTACGCACATTAGTGTTCTGCTTCTTTTCCTTTCTTTCCTTTTTTGTTAAAAAACACGGGAATGGAAAAAGGCATCCCTCAGAATGGGCGAAAATCGTTGCAGACGAATCAATGGACAGAGGTTTAATCTCCAATATATATAAACAGCTCATGCAGCTTAATATTAAAAAAACAAACAACGCAAAAAAAATGGGCAGAAGATCTAAAGAGACGTTTCTTCAAAGGAGACACAGAGATGGCCAAGACGCTCATGAAAAGCTGCTCAACAGCACTAATTATCAGAGAAATGCAAATCAAAACTACAATGAGGTTTCACCTCACACCTGTTAGAATCGGCATCATCAGAAAATCTACAAACAACCATTTCTGGGGAGGGTGTGGACAAAAGGAGCCCTCTTCCACTATTGGTGGGAATGTAAATTGATACAGTCACTATGGAGAACAGTATGGAGTTTCCTTAAAAAACTAGAAATAGAATTACCATCTGATCCAGCAATCCCACTTCTGGGCATATACCCAGAGAAAACCGTACATCAAAAAGGCACATTCACCACAATGTTCATTGCAGCACTATTTACAATAGCCAGGTAATGGAAGCAACCTAAATGCCCACAGACAGATGAATGGATAAAGATGTGGTACATATATGAAATGGAATATTACTCCGCCATAAAAAGGAATGAAACTGGGTCATTTGTAGAGGCATCGATGGATCGAGAGACTGTCATACAGAATGAAGTAAGTCAGAAAGAGGAAAACAAATATTGTATATTAATGCATATATGTGGAGCCTAAAAATGGTACAGATGAACTGGTTTGCAGGGAAGAAATAGAGACACAGAGGTAGAGAACAAACGTATGGACACCAAGTGTGGGAAGCCATGGGGTGGTGGTGGTGGGATGAGTTGGGAGTTTGGGATTGACCTGTGTACATGTATATGCATAAAATACATAACTAATAATAACGTGCTGTATAAAAACATAAATAAAATTATATTTCAAAATTTTAAAAAATAAAATTTAAAAATAAAACAGAAAAAAGTTCTTCCCGTCACACAGATGTATTTATAGGAATGAATTATTTCCATGCTTATATCTATAAATACATAAAAGAGGAATAAAATCTAACTTGAACCATAAAAGAAAAAAAAAAACCTGAACCCACGAGTTATACAGAGGAAAACCCTATCAGGGCACTTGCTCCAGTGGTAAACAATTCTGAAATTGGTCAGAGGTGGGGAACCATCTCCCATACAGCCATCAACCCACCCCCCACGCAAGGAGCGTCCTCATTGCAAAGCTGGGGGACCATGCCGAGGCATCTCTGAGTAAACGTGAGCTGAGCCCCAGGCCAGCTGCTGCTGAACTGTTCCCACCCTTTCCAGGTAATACACCTGAATATGTACAAGGGCTTGAAAGCCTAGAAGAAGGACCGTGGAGCCACAGCAGCGACAGCACGCAGGCCAACTTGGTGCCTGCAGGCCAGCCAGGGTGGTCCTGGCCCCGGGCGCTCTTCCAGAAGCTTTCCATTGCCCTGCCTGAGATACCCCTCCTGTCCCGGACCCCACTGCTTTTTTCCTTCCTCACCTCTGTCCGGAGAGAAATTCCAGCGGAAGGTATGGGTGACACAACCTCTTCTTTGCAGGCGGCAGCCTGGCAACTCCTGCAGAAAGGCCAGCAGAACCCCACTCACACCGGGCCACCCACAAAGCTGTGGCCCCTCACTCCCTCCCACCAGCACAGCCCCGAGACTGCTGACGGGGCAGAGAATATGGAGTCAGGCACAGCTTCAGGGGCTATTGCTGCCTGGAGCGCAGTTTATATTGACCTCAACGAGCCACAGCTGGGGAGGGCGGGCCGGCAGGGTAAGGCTGCCCAGGTCAGCTAATCCACAACCCTCAGGGAATCACATTGTTGAAAATGGACCCCGCTAAGGCAGAAGAGAAGCCAAGGGAAAAAAGGACACAATGCCATTTGCAGCACCGTAGATGAGTCTAGAAGTAATCACGTGACTTGTAGTAAGTCAGAAAGTGAAAGACACATATCATATCATATCACTTATAGGTGTTACCTAAAAATGGATACCAGGGCAGATATTTCCACGGAGAAGTGCAATCACAGATTCATTAAACACACTTATGGTTCACCAAAGGAAAGGTGTGAGGATTGGTTTCATTACGATATCGGGGTTAACAGACATCTACAAACACAGGTGACATATATAATCACCAAAGACCTACAGAATACCAAGAGAGGACTACTCAACATTCTGCCATAACGTACATGGGAAAAGGATCCCAGGAAGAACAGACATGTGTATATGTGTAAAAGAACCACATCTTCCACACCTACAACAAGCCAAACATTGTAATCAAACTTGCTGTAATAAAAAATAAAAAATTAAATTAAAAACACGAACAAGAAGTAGTGAGACAAACGTGAGGGGCTTTCTCCTGGCACATTCCATTCTAAACTCCAATCTAGAACACCACTTCCACTGAGGCTCTCTTGCCCTAGTAACCAGATTTGGTAAGGGTGAACTGCTGCCACCTTGTGGCCGTTTCACACAACAGCAGCTTTAATCCCAACGCTAATGGTCAGTTGATATTCAAAATCATTGCAGGCCTGTAAATGACACCTGCCCTGAAAACAAATCCTGGGGTCACATATCGACCAAAAAATTCAAAGGACGTCCATATTTCAAAACGACCGTTTCAAAAGGCATATTTTACGCACAATAGTGTTCTGCTTCTTTTCCTTTCTTTCCTTTTTTGTTAAAAAACACGGGAATGGAAAAAGGCATCCCTCAGAATGGGCGAAAATCGTTGCAGACGAATCAATGGACAGAGGTTTAATCTCCAATATATATAAACAGCTCATGCAGCTTAATATTAAAAAAACAAACAACGCAAAAAAAATGGGCAGAAGATCTAAAGAGACGTTTCTTCAAAGGAGACACAGAGATGGCCAAGACGCTCATGAAAAGCTGCTCAACAGCACTAATTATCAGAGAAATGCAAATCAAAACTACAATGAGGTTTCACCTCACACCTGTTAGAATCGGCATCATCAGAAAATCTACAAACAACCAATTCTGGGCAGGGTGTGGACAAAAGGAGCCCTCTTCCACTATTGGTGGGAATGTAAATTGATACAGTCACTATGGAGAACAGTATGGAGTTTCCTTAAAAAAACTAGAAATAGAATTACCATCTGATCCAGCAATCCCACTTCTGGGCATATACCCAGAGAAAACCGTACATCAAAAAGGCACATTCACCACAATGTTCATTGCAGCACTATTTACAATAGCCAGGTAATGGAAGCAACCTAAATGCCCACAGACAGATGAATGGATAAAGATGTGGTACATATATGAAATGGAATATTACTCGGCCATAAAAAGGAATGAAACTGGGTCATTTGTAGAGACATCGATGGATCGAGAGACTGTCATACAGAATGAAGTAAGTCAGAAAGAGGAAAACAAATATTGTATATTAATGCATATATGTGGAGCCTAAAAATGGTACAGATGAACTGGTTTGCAGGGAAGAAATAGAGACACAGAGGTAGAGAACAAACGTATGGACACCAAGTGTGGGAAGCCATGGGGTGGTGGTGGTGGGATGAGTTGGGAGTTTGGGATTGACCTGTGTACATGTATATGCATAAAATACATAACTAATAATAACGTGCTGTATAAAAAAAATAAATAAAATTAAATTTCAAAATTTTAAAAAATAAAATTTAAAAATAAAACAGAAAAAAGTTCTTCCCGTCACACAGATGTATTTATAGGAATGAATTATTTCCATGCTTATATCTATAAATACGTAAAAGAGGAATAAAATCTAACTTGAACCATAAAAGAAAAAAAAAAACCTGAACCCACGAGTTATACAGAGGAAAACCCTATCAGGGCACTTGCTCCAGTGGTAAACAATTCTGAAATTGGTCAGAGGTGGGGAACCATCTCCCATACAGCCATCAACCCACCCCCCACGCAAGGAGCGTCCTCATTGCAAAGCTGGGGGACCGTGCCGAGGCATCTGTGAGTAAACGTGAGCTGAGCCCCAGGCCAGCTGCTGCTGAACTGTTCCCACCCTTTCCAGGTAAAACACCTGAATATGTACAAGGGCTTGAAAGCCTAGAAGAAGGACCGTGGAGCCACACCAGCGACAGCACGCAGGCCAACTTGGTGCCTGCAGGCCAGCCAGGGTGGTCCTGGCCCCGGGCGCTCTTCCAGAAGCTTTCCATTGCCCTGCCTGAGATACCCCTCCTGTCCCGGACCCCACTGCTTTTTTCCTTCCTCACCTCTGTCCGGAGAGAAATTCCAGCGGAAGGTATGGGTGACACAACCTCTTCTTTGCAGGCGGCAGCCTGGCAACTCCTGCAGAAAGGCCAGCAGAACCCCACTCACACCGGGCCACCCACAAAGCTGTGGCCCCTCACTCCCTCCCACTAACACAGCCCCGAGACTGCTGACGGGGCAGAGAATATGGAGTCAGGCACAGCTTCAGGGGCTATTGCTGCCTGGAGCGCAGTTTATATTGACCTCAACGAGCCACAGCTGGGGAGGGCGGGCCGGCAGGGTAAGGCTGCCCAGGTCAGCTAATCCACAACCCTCAGGGAATCACATTGTTGAAAATGGACCCCGCTAAGGCAGAAGAGAAGCCAAGGGAAAAAAGGACACAATGCCATTTGCAGCACCGTAGATGAGTCTAGAAGTAATCACGTGACTTGTAGTAAGTCAGAAAGTGAAAGACACATATCATATCATATCACTTAGAGGTGTTACCTAAAAATGGATACCAGGGCAGATATTTCCACGGAGAAGGGCAATCACAGATTCATTAAACACACTTATGGTTCACCAAAGGAAAGGTGTGAGGATTGGTTTCATTACGATATCGGGGTTAACAGACATCTACAAACACAGGTGACATATATAATCACCAAAGACCTACAGAATACCAAGAGAGGACTACTCAACATTCTGCCATAACGTACATGGGAAAAGGATCCCAGGAAGAACAGACATGTGTATATGTGTAAAAGAACCACATCTTCCACACCTACAACAAGCCAAACATTGTAATCAAACTTGCTGTAAGAAAAAATAAAAAATTAAATTAAAAACACGAACAAGAAGTAGTGAGACAAACGTGAGGGGCTTTCTCCTGGCACATTCCATTCTAAACTCCAATCTAGAACACCACTTCCACTGAGGCTCTCTTGCCCTAGTAACCAGATTTGGTAAGGGTGAACTGCTGCCACCTTGTGGCCGTTTCACACAACAGCAGCTTTAATCCCAACGCTAATGGTCAGTTGATATTCAAAATCATTGCAGGCCTGTAAATGACACCTACCCTGAAAACAAATCCTGGGGTCACATATCGACCAAAATATTCAAAGGGCGTCCATATTTCAAAACGACTGTTTCAAAAGGCACATTTTACGCACATTAGTGTTCTGCTTCTTTTCCTTTCTTTCCTTTTTTGTTAAAAAAACACGGGAATGGAAAAAGGCATCCCTCAGAATGGGCGAAAATCGTTGCAGACGAATCAATGGACAGAGGTTTAATCTCCAATATATATAAACAGCTCATGCAGCTTAATATTAAAAAAACAAACAACCCAAAAAAATGGCCAGAAGATGTAAAGAGATGTTTCTTCAAAGGATTCACAGAGATGGCCAAGACGCACATGAAAAGCTGCTCAACAGCACTAATTATCAGAGAAATGCAAATCAAAACTACAATGAGGTTTCACCTCACACCTGTTAGAATCGGCATCATCAGAAAATCTACAAACAACCAATTCTGGGCAGGGTGTGGACAAAAGGAGCCCTCTTCCACTATTGGTGGGAATGTAAATTGATACAGTCACTATGGAGAACAGTATGGAGTTTCCTTAAAAAAACTAGAAATAGAATTACCATCTGATCCAGCAATCCCACTTCTGGGCATATACCCAGAGAAAACCGTACATCAAAAAGGCACATTCACCACAATGTTCATTGCAGCACTATTTACAATAGCCAGGTAATGGAAGCAACCTAAATGCCCACAGACAGATGAATGGATAAAGATGTGGTACATATATGAAATGGAATATTACTCGGCCATAAAAAGGAATGAAACTGGGTCATTTGTAGAGACATCGATGGATCGAGAGACTGTCATACAGAATGAAGTAAGTCAGAAAGAGGAAAACAAATATTGCATATTAATGCATATATGTGGAGCCTAGAAATGGTACAGATGAACTGGTTTGCAGGGAAGAAATAGAGACACAGAGGTAGAGAACAAACGTATGGACACCAAGTGTGGGAAGCCATGGGGTGGTGGTGGTGGGATGAGTTGGGAGTTTGGGATTGACCTGTGTACATGTATATGCATAAAATACATAACTAATAATAACGTGCTGTATAAAAAAATAAATAAAATTAAATTTCAAAATTTTAAAAAATAAAATTTAAAAATAAAACAGAAAAAAGTTCTTCCCGTCACACAGATGTATTTATAGGAATGAATTATTTCCATGCTTATATCTATAAATACATAAAAGAGGAATAAAATCTAACTTGAACCATAAAAGAAAAAAAAAACCTGAACCCACGAGTTATACAGAGGAAAACCCTATCAGGGCACTTGCTCCAGTGGTAAACAATTCTGAAATTGGTCAGAGGTGGGGAACCATCTCCCATACAGCCATCAACCCACCCCCCACACAAGGAGCGTCCTCATTGCAAAGCTGGGGGACTGTGCCGAGGCATCTCTGAGTAAACGTGAGCTGAGCCCCAGGCCAGCTGCTGCTGAACTGTTCCCACCCTTTCCAGGTAAAACACCTGAAGATGTATAAGGGCTTGAAAGCCTAGAGGAATTACCGTGGAGCCACACCAGCTACAGCACGCAGGCCAACTTGGGGCCTGCAGGCCAGCCAGGGTGGTCCTGGCCCCGGGCGCTCTTCCAGAAGCTTTCCATTGCCCTGCCTGAGATACCCCTCCTGTCCCGGACCCCACTGCTTTTTTCCTTCCTCACCTCTGTCCGGAGAGAAATTCCAGCGGAAGGTATGGGTGACACAACCTCTTCTTTGCAGGCGGCAGCCTGGCAACTCCTGCAGAAAGGCCAGCAGAACCCCACTCACACCGGGCCACCAACAAAGCTGTGGCCCCTCACTCCCTCCCACCAGCACAGCCCCGAGACTGCTGACGGGGCAGAGAATATGGAGTCAGGCACAGCTTCAGGGGCTATTGCTGCCTGGAGCGCTGTTTATATTGACCTCAACGAGGCACAGCTGGGGAGGGCGGGCCGGCAGGGTAAGGCTGCCCAGGTCAGCTAATCCACAACCCTCAGGGAATCACATTGTTGAAAATGGACCCCGCTAAGGCAGAAGAGAAGCCAAGGGAAAAAAGGACACAATGCCATTTGCAGCACCGTAGATGAGTCTAGAAGTAATCACGTGACTTGTAGTAAGTCAGAAAGTGAAAGACACATATCATATCATATCACTTATAGGTGTTACCTAAAAATGGATACCAGGGCAGATATTTCCACGGAGAAGGGCAATCACAGATTCATTAAACACACTTATGGTTCACCAAAGGAAAGGTGTGAGGATTGGTTTCATTACGATATCGGGGTTAACAGACATCTACAAACACAGGTGACATATATAATCACCAAAGACCTACAGAATACCAAGAGAGGACTACTCAACATTCTGCCATAACGTACATGGGAAAAGGATCCCAGGAAGAACAGACATGTGTATATGTGTAAAAGAACCACATCTTCCACACCTACAACAAGCCAAACATTGTAATCAAACTTGCTGTAATAAAAAATAAAAAATTAAATTAAAAACACGAACAAGAAGTAGTGAGACAAACGTGAGGGGCTTTCTCCTGGCACATTCCATTCTAAACTCCAATCTAGAACACCACTTCCACTGAGGCTCTCTTGCCCTAGTAACCAGATTTGGTAAGGGTGAACTGCTGCCACCTTGTGGCCGTTTCACACAACAGCAGCTTTAATCCCAACGCTAATGGTCAGTTGATATTCAAAATCATTGCAGGCCTGTAAATGACACCTGCCCTGAAAACAAATCCTGGGGTCACATATCGACCAAAAAATTCAAAGGACGTCCATATTTCAAAACGACCGTTTCAAAAGGCATATTTTACGCACAATAGTGTTCTGCTTCTTTTCCTTTCTTTCCTTTTTTGTTAAAAAACACGGGAATGGAAAAAGGCATCCCTCAGAATGGGCGAAAATCGTTGCAGACGAATCAATGGACAGAGGTTTAATCTCCAATATATATAAACAGCTCATGCAGCTTAATATTAAAAAAACAAACAACGCAAAAAAAATGGGCAGAAGATCTAAAGAGACGTTTCTTCAAAGGAGACACAGAGATGGCCAAGACGCTCATGAAAAGCTGCTCAACAGCACTAATTATCAGAGAAATGCAAATCAAAACTACAATGAGGTTTCACCTCACACCTGTTAGAATCGGCATCATCAGAAAATCTACAAACAACCAATTCTGGGCAGGGTGTGGACAAAAGGAGCCCTCTTCCACTATTGGTGGGAATGTAAATTGATACAGTCACTATGGAGAACAGTATGGAGTTTCCTTAAAAAAACTAGAAATAGAATTACCATCTGATCCAGCAATCCCACTTCTGGGCATATACCCAGAGAAAACCGTACATCAAAAAGGCACATTCACCACAATGTTCATTGCAGCACTATTTACAATAGCCAGGTAATGGAAGCAACCTAAATGCCCACAGACAGATGAATGGATAAAGATGTGGTACATATATGAAATGGAATATTACTCGGCCATAAAAAGGAATGAAACTGGGTCATTTGTAGAGACATCGATGGATCGAGAGACTGTCATACAGAATGAAGTAAGTCAGAAAGAGGAAAACAAATATTGTATATTAATGCATATATGTGGAGCCTAAAAATGGTACAGATGAACTGGTTTGCAGGGAAGAAATAGAGACACAGAGGTAGAGAACAAACGTATGGACACCAAGTGTGGGAAGCCATGGGGTGGTGGTGGTGGGATGAGTTGGGAGTTTGGGATTGACCTGTGTACATGTATATGCATAAAATACATAACTAATAATAACGTGCTGTATAAAAAAAATAAATAAAATTAAATTTCAAAATTTTAAAAAATAAAATTTAAAAATAAAACAGAAAAAAGTTCTTCCCGTCACACAGATGTATTTATAGGAATGAATTATTTCCATGCTTATATCTATAAATACGTAAAAGAGGAATAAAATCTAACTTGAACCATAAAAGAAAAAAAAAAACCTGAACCCACGAGTTATACAGAGGAAAACCCTATCAGGGCACTTGCTCCAGTGGTAAACAATTCTGAAATTGGTCAGAGGTGGGGAACCATCTCCCATACAGCCATCAACCCACCCCCCACGCAAGGAGCGTCCTCATTGCAAAGCTGGGGGACCGTGCCGAGGCATCTGTGAGTAAACGTGAGCTGAGCCCCAGGCCAGCTGCTGCTGAACTGTTCCCACCCTTTCCAGGTAAAACACCTGAATATGTACAAGGGCTTGAAAGCCTAGAAGAAGGACCGTGGAGCCACACCAGCGACAGCACGCAGGCCAACTTGGTGCCTGCAGGCCAGCCAGGGTGGTCCTGGCCCCGGGCGCTCTTCCAGAAGCTTTCCATTGCCCTGCCTGAGATACCCCTCCTGTCCCGGACCCCACTGCTTTTTTCCTTCCTCACCTCTGTCCGGAGAGAAATTCCAGCGGAAGGTATGGGTGACACAACCTCTTCTTTGCAGGCGGCAGCCTGGCAACTCCTGCAGAAAGGCCAGCAGAACCCCACTCACACCGGGCCACCCACAAAGCTGTGGCCCCTCACTCCCTCCCACTAACACAGCCCCGAGACTGCTGACGGGGCAGAGAATATGGAGTCAGGCACAGCTTCAGGGGCTATTGCTGCCTGGAGCGCAGTTTATATTGACCTCAACGAGCCACAGCTGGGGAGGGCGGGCCGGCAGGGTAAGGCTGCCCAGGTCAGCTAATCCACAACCCTCAGGGAATCACATTGTTGAAAATGGACCCCGCTAAGGCAGAAGAGAAGCCAAGGGAAAAAAGGACACAATGCCA
Source organism: Mesoplodon mirus (assembly GCF_964341445.2). Lineage (NCBI taxonomy): Eukaryota > Metazoa > Chordata > Mammalia > Artiodactyla > Ziphiidae > Mesoplodon > Mesoplodon mirus. The sequence continues at coordinate 4,089,393 of NW_028295810.1, forward strand.
TTTGCAGCACCGTAGATGAGTCTAGAAGTAATCACGTGACTTGTAGTAAGTCAGAAAGTGAAAGACACATATCATATCATATCACTTAGAGGTGTTACCTAAAAATGGATACCAGGGCAGATATTTCCACGGAGAAGGGCAATCACAGATTCATTAAACACACTTATGGTTCACCAAAGGAAAGGTGTGAGGATTGGTTTCATTACGATATCGGGGTTAACAGACATCTACAAACACAGGTGACATATATAATCACCAAAGACCTACAGAATACCAAGAGAGGACTACTCAACATTCTGCCATAACGTACATGGGAAAAGGATCCCAGGAAGAACAGACATGTGTATATGTGTAAAAGAACCACATCTTCCACACCTACAACAAGCCAAACATTGTAATCAAACTTGCTGTAAGAAAAAATAAAAAATTAAATTAAAAACACGAACAAGAAGTAGTGAGACAAACGTGAGGGGCTTTCTCCTGGCACATTCCATTCTAAACTCCAATCTAGAACACCACTTCCACTGAGGCTCTCTTGCCCTAGTAACCAGATTTGGTAAGGGTGAACTGCTGCCACCTTGTGGCCGTTTCACACAACAGCAGCTTTAATCCCAACGCTAATGGTCAGTTGATATTCAAAATCATTGCAGGCCTGTAAATGACACCTACCCTGAAAACAAATCCTGGGGTCACATATCGACCAAAATATTCAAAGGGCGTCCATATTTCAAAACGACTGTTTCAAAAGGCACATTTTACGCACATTAGTGTTCTGCTTCTTTTCCTTTCTTTCCTTTTTTGTTAAAAAAACACGGGAATGGAAAAAGGCATCCCTCAGAATGGGCGAAAATCGTTGCAGACGAATCAATGGACAGAGGTTTAATCTCCAATATATATAAACAGCTCATGCAGCTTAATATTAAAAAAACAAACAACCCAAAAAAATGGCCAGAAGATGTAAAGAGATGTTTCTTCAAAGGATTCACAGAGATGGCCAAGACGCACATGAAAAGCTGCTCAACAGCACTAATTATCAGAGAAATGCAAATCAAAACTACAATGAGGTTTCACCTCACACCTGTTAGAATCGGCATCATCAGAAAATCTACAAACAACCAATTCTGGGCAGGGTGTGGACAAAAGGAGCCCTCTTCCACTATTGGTGGGAATGTAAATTGATACAGTCACTATGGAGAACAGTATGGAGTTTCCTTAAAAAAACTAGAAATAGAATTACCATCTGATCCAGCAATCCCACTTCTGGGCATATACCCAGAGAAAACCGTACATCAAAAAGGCACATTCACCACAATGTTCATTGCAGCACTATTTACAATAGCCAGGTAATGGAAGCAACCTAAATGCCCACAGACAGATGAATGGATAAAGATGTGGTACATATATGAAATGGAATATTACTCGGCCATAAAAAGGAATGAAACTGGGTCATTTGTAGAGACATCGATGGATCGAGAGACTGTCATACAGAATGAAGTAAGTCAGAAAGAGGAAAACAAATATTGCATATTAATGCATATATGTGGAGCCTAGAAATGGTACAGATGAACTGGTTTGCAGGGAAGAAATAGAGACACAGAGGTAGAGAACAAACGTATGGACACCAAGTGTGGGAAGCCATGGGGTGGTGGTGGTGGGATGAGTTGGGAGTTTGGGATTGACCTGTGTACATGTATATGCATAAAATACATAACTAATAATAACGTGCTGTATAAAAAAATAAATAAAATTAAATTTCAAAATTTTAAAAAATAAAATTTAAAAATAAAACAGAAAAAAGTTCTTCCCGTCACACAGATGTATTTATAGGAATGAATTATTTCCATGCTTATATCTATAAATACATAAAAGAGGAATAAAATCTAACTTGAACCATAAAAGAAAAAAAAAACCTGAACCCACGAGTTATACAGAGGAAAACCCTATCAGGGCACTTGCTCCAGTGGTAAACAATTCTGAAATTGGTCAGAGGTGGGGAACCATCTCCCATACAGCCATCAACCCACCCCCCACGCAAGGAGCGTCCTCATTGCAAAGCTGGGGGACTGTGCCGAGGCATCTCTGAGTAAACGTGAGCTGAGCCCCAGGCCAGCTGCTGCTGAACTGTTCCCACCCTTTCCAGGTAAAACACCTGAAGATGTATAAGGGCTTGAAAGCCTAGAGGAATTACCGTGGAGCCACACCAGCTACAGCACGCAGGCCAACTTGGGGCCTGCAGGCCAGCCAGGGTGGTCCTGGCCCCGGGCGCTCTTCCAGAAGCTTTCCATTGCCCTGCCTGAGATACCCCTCCTGTCCCGGACCCCACTGCTTTTTTCCTTCCTCACCTCTGTCCGGAGAGAAATTCCAGCGGAAGGTATGGGTGACACAACCTCTTCTTTGCAGGCGGCAGCCTGGCAACTCCTGCAGAAAGGCCAGCAGAACCCCACTCACACCGGGCCACCAACAAAGCTGTGGCCCCTCACTCCCTCCCACCAGCACAGCCCCGAGACTGCTGACGGGGCAGAGAATATGGAGTCAGGCACAGCTTCAGGGGCTATTGCTGCCTGGAGCGCTGTTTATATTGACCTCAACGAGGCACAGCTGGGGAGGGCGGGCCGGCAGGGTAAGGCTGCCCAGGTCAGCTAATCCACAACCCTCAGGGAATCACATTGTTGAAAATGGACCCCGCTAAGGCAGAAGAGAAGCCAAGGGAAAAAAGGACACAATGCCATTTGCAGCACCGTAGATGAGTCTAGAAGTAATCACGTGACTTGTAGTAAGTCAGAAAGTGAAAGACACATATCATATCATATCACTTATAGGTGTTACCTAAAAATGGATACCAGGGCAGATATTTCCACGGAGAAGGGCAATCACAGATTCATTAAACACACTTATGGTTCACCAAAGGAAAGGTGTGAGGATTGGTTTCATTACGATATCGGGGTTAACAGACATCTACAAACACAGGTGACATATATAATCACCAAAGACCTACAGAATACCAAGAGAGGACTACTCAACATTCTGCCATAATGTACATGGGAAAAGGATCCCAGGAAGAACAGACATGTGTATATGTGTAAAAGAACCACATCTTCCACACCTACAACAAGCCAAACATTGTAATCAAACTTGCTGTAAGAAAAAATAAAAAATTAAATTAAAAACACGAACAAGAAGTAGTGAGACAAACGTGAGGGGCTTTCTCCTGGCACATTCCATTCTAAACTCCAATCTAGAACACCACTTCCACTGAGGCTCTCTTGCCCTAGTAACCAGATTTGGTAAGGGTGAACTGCTGCCACCTTGTGGCCGTTTCACACAACAGCAGCTTTAATCCCAACGCTAATGGTCAGTTGATATTCAAAATCATTGCAGGCCTGTAAATGACACCTACCCTGAAAACAAATCCTGGGGTCACATATCGACCAAAATATTCAAAGGGCGTCCATATTTCAAAACGACTGTTTCAAAAGGCACATTTTACGCACATTAGTGTTCTGCTTCTTTTCCTTTCTTTCCTTTTTTGTTAAAAAAACACGGGAATGGAAAAAGGCATCCCTCAGAATGGGCGAAAATCGTTGCAGACGAATCAATGGACAGAGGTTTAATCTCCAATATATATAAACAGCTCATGCAGCTTAATATTAAAAAAACAAACAACCCAAAAAAATGGCCAGAAGATGTAAAGAGACGTTTCTTCAAAGGAGACACAGAGATGGCCAAGACGCACATGAAAAGCTGCTCAACAGCACTAATTATCAGAGAAATGCAAATCAAAACTACAATGAGGTTTCACCTCACACCTGTTAGAATCGGCATCATCAGAAAATCTACAAACAACCAATTCTGGGCAGGGTGTGGACAAAAGGAGCCCTCTTCCACTATTGGTGGGAATGTAAATTGATACAGTCACTATGGAGAACAGTATGGAGTTTCCTTAAAAAAACTAGAAATAGAATTACCATCTGATCCAGCAATCCCACTTCTGGGCATATACCCAGAGAAAACCGTACATCAAAAAGGCACATTCACCACAATGTTCATTGCAGCACTATTTACAATAGCCAGGTAATGGAAGCAACCTAAATGCCCACAGACAGATGAATGGATAAAGATGTGGTACATATATGAAATGGAATATTACTCGGCCATAAAAAGGAATGAAACTGGGTCATTTGTAGAGACATCGATGGATCGAGAGACTGTCATACAGAATGAAGTAAGTCAGAAAGAGGAAAACAAATATTGTATATTAATGCATATATGTGGAGCCTAAAAATGGTACAGATGAACTGGTTTGCAGGGAAGAAATAGAGACACAGAGGTAGAGAACAAACGTATGGACACCAAGTGTGGGAAGCCATGGGGTGGTGGTGGTGGGATGAGTTGGGAGTTTGGGATTGACCTGTGTACATGTATATGCATAAAATACATAACTAATAATAACGTGCTGTATAAAAAAATAAATAAAATTAAATTTCAAAATTTTAAAAAATAAAATTTAAAAATAAAACAGAAAAAAGTTCTTCCCGTCACACAGATGTATTTATAGGAATGAATTATTTCCATGCTTATATCTATAAATACATAAAAGAGGAATAAAATCTAACTTGAACCATAAAAGAAAAAAAAAAACCTGAACCCACGAGTTATACAGAGGAAAACCCTATCAGGGCACTTGCTCCAGTGGTAAACAATTCTGAAATTGGTCAGAGGTGGGGAACCATCTCCCATACAGCCATCAACCCACCCCCCACGCAAGGAGCGTCCTCATTGCAAAGCTGGGGGACCGTGCCGAGGCATCTGTGAGTAAACGTGAGCTGAGCCCCAGGCCAGCTGCTGCTGAACTGTTCCCACCCTTTCCAGGTAAAACACCTGAAGATGTATAAGGGCTTGAAATCCTAGAGGAATTACCGTGGAGCCACACCAGCTACAGCACGCAGGCCAACTTGGGGCCTGAAGGCCAGCCAGGGTGGTCCTGGCCCCGGGCGCTCTTCCAGAAGCTTTCCATTGCCCTGCCTGAGATACCCCTCCTGTCCCGGCCCCCACTGCTTTTTTCCTTCCTCACCTCTGTCCGGAGAGAAATTCCAGTGGAAGGTATGGGTGACACAACCTCTTCTTTACAGGCGGCAGCCTGGCAACTCCTGCAGAAAGGCCAGCAGAACCCCACTCACACCGGACCACCCACAAAGCTGTGGCCCCTCACTCCCACCCACCAGCACAGCCCCGAGACTGCTGACGGGGCAGAGAATATGGAGTCAGGCACAGCTTCAGGGGCTATTGCTGCCTGGAGCGCTGTTTATATTGATCTCAATGAGGCACACCTGGGGAGGGCAGGCCGGCAGGGTAAGGCTGCCCAGGTCAGCTAATCCACAACCCTCAGGGAATCACATTGTTGAAAATGGACCCCGCTAAGGCAGAAGAGAAGCCAAGGGAAAAAAGGACACAATGCCATTTGCAGCACCGTAGATGAGTCTAGAAGTAATCACGTGACTTGTAGTAAGTCAGAAAGTGAAAGACACATATCATATCATATCACTTAGAGGTGTTACCTAAAAATGGATACCAGGGCAGATATTTCCACGGAGAAGGGCAATCACAGATTCATTAAACACACTTATGGTTCACCAAAGGAAAGGTGTGAGGATTGGTTTCATTACGATATCGGGGTTAACAGACATCTACAAACACAGGTGACATATATAATCACCAAAGACCTACAGAATACCAAGAGAGGACTACTCAACATTCTGCCATAACGTACATGGGAAAAGGATCCCAGGAAGAACAGACATGTGTATATGTGTAAAAGAACCACATCTTCCACACCTACAACAAGCCAAACATTGTAATCAAACTTGCTGTAAGAAAAAATAAAAACTTAAATTAAAAACACGAACAAGAAGTAGTGAGACAAACGTGAGGGGCTTTCTCCTGGCACATTCCATTCTAAACTCCAATCTAGAACACCACTTCCACTGAGGCTCTCTTGCCCTAGTAACCAGATTTGGTAAGGGTGAACTGCTGCCACCTTGTGGCCGTTTCACACAACAGCAGCTTTAATCCCAACGCTAATGGTCAGTTGATATTCAAAATCATTGCAGGCCTGTAAATGACACCTGCCCTGAAAACAAATCCTGGGGTCACATATCGACCAAAAAATTCAAAGGACGTCCATATTTCAAAACGACCGTTTCAAAAGGCATATTTTACGCACATTAGTGTTCTGCTTCTTTTCCTTTCTTTCCTTTTTTGTTAAAAAACACGGGAATGGAAAAAGGCATCCCTCAGAATGGGCGAAAATCGTTGCAGACGAATCAATGGACAGAGGTTTAATCTCCAATATATATAAACAGCTCATGCAGCTTAATATTAAAAAAACAAACAACACAAAAAAAATGGCCAGAAGATGTAAAGAGATGTTTCTTCAAAGGAGACACAGAGATGGCCAAGACGCACATGAAAAGCTGCTCAACAGCACTAATTATCAGAGAAATGCAAATCAAAACTACAATGAGGTTTCACCTCTCACCTGTTAGAATCGGCATCATCAGAAAATCTACAAACAACCAATTCTGGGGAGGGTGTGGACAAAAGGAGCCCTCTTCCACTATTGGTGGGAATGCAAATTGATACAGTCACTATGGAGAACAGTATGGAGTTTCCTTAAAAAAACTAGAAATAGAATTACCATCTGATCCAGCAATCTCACTTCTGGGCATATACCCAGAGAAAACCGTACATCAAAAAGGCACATTCACCAAAAGGTTCATTGCAGCACTATTTACAATAGCCAGGTAATGGAAGCAACCTAAATGCCCACAGACAGATGAATGGATAAAGATGTGGTACATATATGAAATGGAATATTACTCGGCCATAGAAAGGAATGAAACTGGGTCATTTGTAGAGACATCGATGGATCGAGAGACTGTCATACAGAATGAAGTAAGTCAGAAAGAGGAAAACAAATATTGTATATTAATGCATATATGTGGAGCCTAAAAATGGTACAGATGAACTGGTTTGCAGGGAAGAAATAGAGACACAGAGGTAGAGAACAAACGTATGGACACCAAGTGTGGGAAGCCATGGGGTGGTGGTGGTGGGATGAGTTGGGAGTTTGGGATTGACCTGTGTACATGTATATGCATAAAATACATAACTAATAATTATGTGCTGTATAAAAAATAAATAAAATTAAATTTCAAAATTTTAAAAAATAAAATTTAAAAATAAAACAGAAAAAAGTTCTTCCCGTCACACAGATGTATTTATAGGAATGAATTATTTCCATGCTTATATCTATAAATACATAAAAGAGGAATAAAATCTAACTTGAACCATAAAAAAAAAAAACCTGAACCCACGAGTTAAACAGAGGAAAACCCTATCAGGGCACTTGCTCCAGTGGTAAACAATTCTGAAATTGGTCAGAGGTGGGGAACCATCTCCCATACAGCCATCAACCCACCCCCCACGCAAGGAGCGTCCTCATTGCAAAGCTGGGGGACCGTGCCGAGGCATCTGTGAGTAAACGTGAGCTGAGCCCCAGGCCAGCTGCTGCTGAACTGTTCCCACCCTTTCCAGGTAAAACACCTGAATATGTACAAGGGCTTGAAAGCCTAGAAGAAGGACCGTGGAGCCACACCAGCGACAGCACGCAGGCCAACTTGGTGCCTGCAGGCCAGCCAGGGTGGTCCTGGCCCCGGGCGCGCTTCCAGAAGCTTTCCATTGCCCTGCCTGATATACCCCTCCTGTCCCGGACCCCACTGCTTTTTTCCTTCCTCACCTCTGTCCGGAGAGAAATTCCAGCGGAAGGTATGGGTGACACAACCTCTTCTTTACAGGCGGCAGCCTGGCAACTCCTGCAGAAAGGCCAGCAGAACCCCACTCACACCGGGCCACCCACAAAGCTGTGGCCCCTCACTCCCACCCACCAGCACAGCCCCGAGACTGCTGACGGGGCAGAGAATATGGAGTCAGGCACAGCTTCAGGGGCTATTGCTGCCTGGAGCGCTGTTTATATTGACCTCAATGAGGCACAGCTGGGGAGGGCGGGCCGGCAGGGTAAGGCTGCCCAGGTCAGCTAATCCACAACCCTCAGGGAATCACATTGTTGAAAATGGACCCCGCTAAGGCAGAAGAGAAGCCAAGGGATAAAAGGACACAATGCCATTTGCAGCACCGTAGATGAGTCTAGAAGTAATCACGTGACTTGTAGTAAGTCAGAAAGTGAAAGACACATATCATATCATATCACTTAGAGGTGTTACCTAAAAATGGATACCAGGGCAGATATTTCCACGGAGAAGGGCAATCACAGATTCATTAAACACACTTATGGTTCACCAAAGGAAAGGTGTGAGGATTGGTTTCATTACGATATCGGGGTTAACAGACATCTACACACACAGGTGACATATATAATCACCAAAGACCTACAGAATACCAAGAGAGGACTACTCAACATTCTGCCATAACGTACATGGGAAAAGGATCCCAGGAAGAACAGACATGTGTATATGTGTAAAAGAACCACATCTTCCACACCTACAACAAGCCAAACATTGTAATCAAACTTGCTGTAAGAAAAAATAAAAAAATTAAATTAAAAACACGAACAAGAAGTAGTGAGACAAACGTGAGGGGCTTTCTCCTGGCACATTCCATTCTAAACTCCAATCTAGAACACCACTTCCACTGAGGCTCTCTTGCCCTAGTAACCAGATTTGGTAAGGGTGAACTGCTGCCACCTTGTGGCCGTTTCACACAACAGCAGCTTTAATCCCAACGCTAATGGTCAGTTGATATTCAAAATCATTGCAGGCCTGTAAATGACACCTGCCCTGAAAACAAATCCTGGGGTCACATATCGACCAAAAAATTCAAAGGACGTCCATATTTCAAAACGACCGTTTCAAAAGGCATATTTTACGCACATTAGTGTTCTGCTTCTTTTCCTTTCTTTCCTTTTTTGTTAAAAAACACGGGAATGGAAAAAGGCATCCCTCAGAATGGGCGAAAATCGTTGCAGACGAATCAATGGACAGAGGTTTAATCTCCAATATATATAAACAGCTCATGCAGCTTAATATTAAAAAAAAAGAAACAACCCCAAAAAAATGGGCAGAAAATCTAAAGAGACGTTTCTTCAAAGGAGACACAGAGATGGCCAAGACGCACATGAAAAGCTGCTCAACAGCACTAATTATTAGAGAAATGCAAATCAAAACTACAATGAGGTTTCACCTCACAGCTGTTAGAATCGGCATCATCAGAAAATCTACAAACAACCAATTCTGGGGAGGGTGTGGACAAAAGGAGCCCTCTTCCACTATTGGTGGGAATGTAAATTGATACAGTCACTATGGAGAACAGTATGGAGTTTCCTTAAAAAAACTAGAAATAGAATTACCATCTGATCCAGCAATCCCACTTCTGGGCATATACCCAGAGAAAACCGTATTTCAAAAAGGCACATTCACCACAATATTCGTTTCAGAACTATTTACAATAGCCATGTAATGGAAGCAACCTAAATGCCCACAGACAGATGAATGGATAAAGATGTGGTACATATATAAAATGGAATATTACTCGGCAATAAAAAGGAATGAAACTGGGTCATTTGTAGAGACATCGATGGATCGAGAGACTGTCATACAGAATGAAGTAAGTCAGAAAGAGGAAAACAAATATTGTATATTAATGCATATATGTGGAGCCTAAAAATGGTACAGATGAACTTGTTTGCAGGGAAGAAATAGACACAGAGGTAGAGAACAAACGTATGGACACCAAGTGTGGGAAGCCATGGGGTGGTGGTGGTGGGATGAGTTGGGAGATTGGGATTGACCTGTATACATGTATATGCATAAAATACATAACTAATAATAACGTGCTGTATAAAAAAATAAATAAAAATAAATTTCAAAATTTTTAAAAATAAAATTTAAAATTAAAACAGAAAAAGGTCTTCCCGTCACACAGATGTATTCATAGGAATGAATTATTTCCATGCTTATATCTATAAATACATAAAAGAGGAATAAAATCTAACTTGAAACATAAAAGAAAAAAAAACCTGAACCCACGAGTTTTACAGAGGAAAACCCTATCAGGGCACTTGCTCCAGTGGTAAACAATTCTGAAATTGGTCAGAGGTGGTGAATCATCTCCCATACAGCCAGCAACCCACCCCCCACGCAAGGAGTGTCCTCATTGCAAAGCTGGGGGACCGTGCCGAGGAATCTGTGAGTAAACGTGAGCTGAGCCTCAGGCCAGCTGCTGCTGAACTGTTCCCACCCTTTCCAGGTAAAACACCTGAATATGTACAAGGGCTTGAAAGCCTAGAGGAAGGACCGTGGAGCCACACCAGCAACAGCACGCAGGCCAACTTGGTGCCTGCAGGCCAGCCAGGGTGGTCCTGGCCCCGGGCGCTCTTCCAGAAGCTTTACATTGTCCTGCCTGAGATACCCCTCCTGTCCCGGCCCCCACTGCTTTTTTCCTTCCTCACCTCTGTCCGGAGAGAAATTCCAGCGGAAGGTATGGGTGACACATCCTCTTCTTTACAGGCGGCAGCCTGGCAACTCCTGCAGAAAGGCCAGCAGAACCCCACTCACACCGGGCCACCCACAAAGCTGTGGCCCCTCACTCCCTCCCACCAGCACAGCCCCGAGACTGCTGACGGGGCAGAGAATATGGAGTCAGGCACAGCTTCAGGGGCTATTGCTGCCTGGATCTCTGTTTATATTGACCTCAACGAGGCACACCTGGGGAGGGCGGGCCGGCATGGTAAGGCTGCCCAGGTCAGCTAATCCACAACCCTCAGGGAATCACATTGTTGAAAATGGACCCCGCTAAGGCAGAAGAGAAGCCAGGGAAAAAAGGACACAATGCCATTTGCAGCACCATAGATGAGTCTAGAAGTAATCACGTGACTTGTAGTAAGTCAGAAAGTGAAAGACACATATCCTATCATATCACTTAGAGGTGTTACCTAAAAATGGATACCAGGGCAGATATTTCCACGGAGAAGGGCAATCACAGATTCATTAAACAAACTTATGGTTCACCAATGGAAAGGTGTGAGGATTGGTTTCATTATGATATCGCGGTTAACAGACATATACAAACACAGGTGACATATATAATCACCAAAGACCTACAGAATACCAAGAGAGGACTACTACACATTCTGTCATAACGTACATGGGAAAAGGATCCCAGGAAGAACAGTCATCTGTATATGTGTAAAAGAACCACATCTTCCACACCTACAACAAGCCAAACATTGTAATCAAACTTGCTGTAATATAAAATAAAAAATTAAATTAAAAACACGAACAAGAAGTAGTGAGACAAACGTGAGGGGCTTTCTCCTGGCACATTCCATTCTAAACTCCAATCTAGAACACCACTTCCACTGAGGCTCTCTTGCCCTAGTAACCAGATTTGGTAAGGGTGAACTGCTGCCACCTTGTGGCCGTTTCACACAACCGCAGCTTTAATCCCAACGCTAATGGTCAGTTGATATTCAAAATCATTGCAGGCCTGTAAATGACACCTGCCCTGAAAACAAATCCTGGGGTCACATATCGACCAAAAAATTCAAAGGACGTCCATATTTCAAAACGACCGTTTCAAAAGGCATATTTTACGCACATTAGTGTTCTGCTTCTTTTCCTTTCTTTCCTTTTTTGTTAAAAAACACGGGAATGGAAAAAGGCATCCCTCAGAATGGGCGAAAATCATTGCAGACGAATCAATGGACAGAGGTTTAATCTCCAATATATATAAACAGCTCATGCAGCTTAATATTAAAAAAAGAAACAACCCCAAAAAAATGGGCAGAAGATCTAAAGAGACGTTTCTTCAAAGGAGACACAGAGATGGCCAAGACGCACATGAAAAGCTGCTCAACAGCACTAATTATTAGAGACATGCAAATCAAAACTACAATGAGGTATCACCTCACACCTGTTAGAATCGGCATCATCAGGAAATCTACAAACAACCAATTCTGGGGAGGGTGTGGACAAAAGGAGCCCTCTTCCACTATTGGTGGGAATGTAAATTGATACAGTCACTATGGAGAACAGTATGGAGTTTCCTTTAAAAATCTAGAAATAGAATTACCATCTGATCCAGCAATCCCACTTCTGGGCATATACCCAGAGAAAACCATATTTCAAAAAGGCACATTCACCACAATGTTCGTTGCAGCACTATTTACAATAGCCAGGTAATGGAAGCAACCTAAATGCCCACAGACAGATGAATGGATAAAGATGTGGTACATATATAAAATGGAATATTACTCGGCCATAAAAAGGAATGAAACTGGGTCATTTGTAGAGACATCGATGGATCGAGAGACTGTCATACAGAATGAAGTAAGTCAGAAAGAGGAAAACAAATATTGTCTATTAACGCATATATGTGGAGCCTAAAAATGTTACAGATGAACTGGTTTGCAGGGAAGAAATAGAGACACACAGGTAGAGAACCAACGTATGGACACCAAGTGTGGGAAGCCATGGGGTGGTGGTGGTTGGATGAGTTGGGAGTTTGGGATTGACCTGTATACATGCATATGCATAAAATACATAACTAATAATAACGTGCTGTACAAAAAAAATAAATAAAATTAAATTTCAAAATTTTAAAAAATAAAATTTAAAAATAAAACAGAAAAAAGTTCTTCCCGTCACACAGATGTATTTATAGGAATGAATTATTTCCATGCTTATATCTATAAATACATAAAAGAGGAATAAAATCTAACTTGAAACATAAAAGAAAAAAACATCCTGAACCCACGAGTTATACAGAGGAAAACCCTATCAGGGCACTTGCTCCAGTGGTAAACAATTCTGAAATTGGTCAGAGGTGGGGAATCATCTCCCATACAGCCAGCAACCCACCCCCCACGCAAGGAGCGTCCTCATTGCAAAGCTGTGGGACCGTGCCGAGGCATCTGTGAGTAAAGGTGAGCTGAGCCCCAGGCCAGCTGCTGCTGAACTGTTCCCACCCTTTCCAGGTAAAACACCTGAATATGTACAAGGGATTGAAAGCCTAGAGGAAGGACCGTGGAGCCACACCAGCGATAGCACGCAGGCCAACTTGGTGCCTGCAGGCCAGCCAGGGTGGTCCTGGCCCCGGGCGCTCTTCCAGAAGCTTTCCATTGCCTTGCCTGAGATACCCCTCCTGTCCCGGCCCCCACTGCTTTTTCTCCTTCCTCACCTCTGTCCGGAGAGAAATTCCAGCGGAAAGTATGGGTGACACAACCTCTTCTTTACAGGCGGCAGCCTGGCAACTCCTGCAGAAAGGCCAGCAGAACCCCACTCACACCGGGCCACCCACAAAGCTGTGGCCCCTCACTCCCTCCCACCAGCACAGCCCAGAGACTGTTGACGGGGCAGAGAATATGGAGTCAGGAACAGCTTCAGGGTCTAATGCTGCCTGGAGCGCTGTTTATATTGACCTCAACGAGGCACACCTGGGGAGGGGGGGCCGGCAGGGTAAGGCTGCCCAGGTCAGCTAATCCACAACCCTCAGGGAATCACATTGTTGAAAATGGACCCCGCTAAGGCAGAAGAGAAGCCAAGGGAAAAAAGGACACAATGCCATTTGCAGCACCGTAGATGAGTCTAGAAGTAATCACGTGACGTGTAGTAAGTCAGAAAGTGAAAGACACATATCATATCATATCACTTATAGGTGTTACCTAAAAATGGATACCAGGGCAGATATTTCCACGGAGAAGGGCAATCACAGATTCATTAAACAAACTTATGGTTCACCAATGGAAAGCTGTGAGGATTGGTTTCATTACGATATCGGGGTTAACAGACTTATACAAACACAGGTGACATATATAATCTCCAAAGTCCTACAGAATACCAAGAGAGGACTACTCAACATTCTGTCATAACGTACGTGGGAAAAGGATCCCAGGAAGAACAGACATCTGTATATGTGTAAAAGAACCACATCTTCCACACCTACAACAAGCCAAACATTGTAATCAAATTTGCTGTAATAAAAAATAAAAAATTAAATTAAAAACACGAACAAGAAGTAGTGAGACAAACGTGAGGGGCTTTCTCCTGGCACATTCCATTCTAAATTCCAATCTAGAACACCACTTCCACTGAGGCTCTCTTGCCCTAGTAACCAGATTTTGTAAGGGTGAAATGCTGCCACCTTGTGGCCGTTTCACACAACAGCAGCTTTAATCCCAACGCTAATGGTCAGTTGATATTCAAAATCATTGCAGGCCTGTAAATGACACCTGCCCTGAAAACAAATCCTGGGGTCACATATCGACCAAAAAATTCAAAGGACGTCCATATTTCAAAACGACCATTTCAAAAGGCATATTTTACACACATTAGTGTTCTGCTTCTTTTCCTTTCTTTCCTTTTTTGTTAAAAAACACGGGAATGGAAAAAGGCATCCCTCAGAATGGGCGAAAATCGTTGCAGACGAATCAATGGACAGAGGTTTAATCTCCAATATATATAAACAGCTCATGCAGCTTAATATTAAAAAAACAAACAACCCAAAAAATGGGCAGAAGATCTAAAGAGACGTTTCTTCAAAGGAGACACAGAGATGGCCAAGACGCATATGAAAAGCTGCTCAACAGCACTAATTATTAGAGAAATGCAAATGAAAACTACAATGAGGTATCACCTCACACCTGTTAGAATCGCCATCATCAGAAAATCTACAAATAACCAATTCTGGGGAGGGTGTGGACAAAAGGAGCCCTCTTCCAATATTGGTGGGAATGTAAATTGATACAGTCACTATGGAGAACAGTATGGAGTTTCCTTAAAAAAACTAGAAATAGAATTACCATCTGATCCAGCAATCCCACTTCTGGGCATATACCCAGAGAAAACCGTATTTCAAAAAGGCACATTCACCACAATGATCATTGAAGCACTATTTACAATAGCCAGGTAATGGAAGCAACCTAAATGCCCACAGACAGATGAATGGATAAAGAGGTGGTACATATATAAAATGGAATATTACTCGGCCATAAAATGGAATGAAACTGGGTCTTTTGTAGAGACATCGATGGCTCGAGAGACTTTCATACACAATGAAGTAATTCAGAAAGAGGAAAACAAATATTGTATATTAATGCATATATGTGGAACCTAAAAAAATGGTACAGATGAACTGGTTTGCAGGGAAGAAATAGAGACACAGAGGTAGAGAACAAACGTATGGACACCAAGTGTGGGAAGCCATGGGGTGTTGGTGGTGGGATGAGTTGGGAGATTGGGATTGACCTGTATACATGTATATGCATAAAATACATAACTAATAATAACCTGCTGTATAAAAACATAAATAAAATTAAATTTCAAAATTTTAAAAAAATTAAATTTAAAAATAAAACAGAAAAAATTCTTCCCGTCACACAGATGTATTTATAGGTATGAATTATTTCCATGCTTATATTTATAATTAGATAAAAGAGGAATAAAATCTAACTTGAACCATAAAAGAAAAAAACAGTGAACCCACGAGTTATACAGAGGAAAACCCTATCAGGGCACTTGCTCCAGTGGTAAACAATTCTGAAATTGGTCAGAGGTGCGGAACCATCTCCCATACAGCCAGCAACCCACCCCCCACACAAGGAGCGTCCTCATTGCAAAGCTGGGGGACCGTGCCGAGGCATCTATGAGTAAACGTGAGCTGAGCCCCAGGCCAGCTGCTGCTGAACTGTTCCCACCCTTTCCAGGTAAAACACCTGAATATGTACAAGGGGTTGAAAGCCTAGAGGAAGGACCGTGGAGCCACACCAGCGATAGCACGCAGGCCAACTTGGTGCCTGCAGGCCAGCCAGGGTGGTCCTGGCCCCGGGCGCTCTTCCAGAAGCTTTCCATTGCCTTGCCTGAGATACCCCTCCTGTCCCGGCCCCCACTGCTTTTTCTCCTTCCTCACCTCTGTCCGGAGAGAAATTCCAGCGGAAAGTATGGGTGACACAACCTCTTCTTTACAGGCGGCAGCCTGGCAACTCCTGCAGAAAGGCCAGCAGAACCCCACTCACACCGGGCCACCCACAAAGCTGTGGCCCCTCACTCCCTCCCACCAGCACAGCCCAGAGACTGTTGACGGGGCAGAGAATATGGAGTCAGGAACAGCTTCAGGGTCTAATGCTGCCTGGAGCGCTGTTTATATTGACCTCAACGAGGCACACCTGGGGAGGGGGGGCCGGCAGGGTAAGGCTGCCCAGGTCAGCTAATCCACAACCCTCAGGGAATCACATTGTTGAAAATGGACCCCGCTAAGGCAGAAGAGAAGCCAAGGGAAAAAAGGACACAATGCCATTTGCAGCACCGTAGATGAGTCTAGAAGTAATCACGTGACGTGTAGTAAGTCAGAAAGTGAAAGACACATATCATATCATATCACTTATAGGTGTTACCTAAAAATGGATACCAGGGCAGATATTTCCACGGAGAAGGGCAATCACAGATTCATTAAACAAACTTATGGTTCACCAATGGAAAGCTGTGAGGATTGGTTTCATTACGATATCGGGGTTAACAGACTTATACAAACACAGGTGACATATATAATCTCCAAAGTCCTACAGAATACCAAGAGAGGACTACTCAACATTCTGTCATAACGTACGTGGGAAAAGGATCCCAGGAAGAACAGACATCTGTATATGTGTAAAAGAACCACATCTTCCACACCTACAACAAGCCAAACATTGTAATCAAATTTGCTGTAATAAAAAATAAAAAATTAAATTAAAAACACGAACAAGAAGTAGTGAGACAAACGTGAGGGGCTTTCTCCTGGCACATTCCATTCTAAATTCCAATCTAGAACACCACTTCCACTGAGGCTCTCTTGCCCTAGTAACCAGATTTTGTAAGGGTGAAATGCTGCCACCTTGTGGCCGTTTCACACAACAGCAGCTTTAATCCCAACGCTAATGGTCAGTTGATATTCAAAATCATTGCAGGCCTGTAAATGACACCTGCCCTGAAAACAAATCCTGGGGTCACATATCGACCAAAAAATTCAAAGGACGTCCATATTTCAAAACGACCATTTCAAAAGGCATATTTTACACACATTAGTGTTCTGCTTCTTTTCCTTTCTTTCCTTTTTTGTTAAAAAACACGGGAATGGAAAAAGGCATCCCTCAGAATGGGCGAAAATCGTTGCAGACGAATCAATGGACAGAGGTTTAATCTCCAATATATATAAACAGCTCATGCAGCTTAATATTAAAAAAACAAACAACCCAAAAAATGGGCAGAAGATCTAAAGAGACGTTTCTTCAAAGGAGACACAGAGATGGCCAAGACGCATATGAAAAGCTGCTCAACAGCACTAATTATTAGAGAAATGCAAATGAAAACTACAATGAGGTATCACCTCACACCTGTTAGAATCGCCATCATCAGAAAATCTACAAATAACCAATTCTGGGGAGGGTGTGGACAAAAGGAGCCCTCTTCCAATATTGGTGGGAATGTAAATTGATACAGTCACTATGGAGAACAGTATGGAGTTTCCTTAAAAAAACTAGAAATAGAATTACCATCTGATCCAGCAATCCCACTTCTGGGCATATACCCAGAGAAAACCGTATTTCAAAAAGGCACATTCACCACAATGATCATTGAAGCACTATTTACAATAGCCAGGTAATGGAAGCAACCTAAATGCCCACAGACAGATGAATGGATAAAGAGGTGGTACATATATAAAATGGAATATTACTCGGCCATAAAATGGAATGAAACTGGGTCTTTTGTAGAGACATCGATGGCTCGAGAGACTTTCATACACAATGAAGTAATTCAGAAAGAGGAAAACAAATATTGTATATTAATGCATATATGTGGAACCTAAAAAAATGGTACAGATGAACTGGTTTGCAGGGAAGAAATAGAGACACAGAGGTAGAGAACAAACGTATGGACACCAAGTGTGGGAAGCCATGGGGTGTTGGTGGTGGGATGAGTTGGGAGATTGGGATTGACCTGTATACATGTATATGCATAAAATACATAACTAATAATAACCTGCTGTATAAAAACATAAATAAAATTAAATTTCAAAATTTTAAAAAAATTAAATTTAAAAATAAAACAGAAAAAATTCTTCCCGTCACACAGATGTATTTATAGGTATGAATTATTTCCATGCTTATATTTATAATTAGATAAAAGAGGAATAAAATCTAACTTGAACCATAAAAGAAAAAAACAGTGAACCCACGAGTTATACAGAGGAAAACCCTATCAGGGCACTTGCTCCAGTGGTAAACAATTCTGAAATTGGTCAGAGGTGCGGAACCATCTCCCATACAGCCAGCAACCCACCCCCCACACAAGGAGCGTCCTCATTGCAAAGCTGGGGGACCGTGCCGAGGCATCTATGAGTAAACGTGAGCTGAGCCCCAGGCCAGCTGCTGCTGAACTGTTCCCACCCTTTCCAGGTAAAACACCTGAATATGTACAAGGGGTTGAAAGCCTAGAGGAAGGACCGTGGTGCCACACCAGTGACAGCACGCAGGCCAACTTGGTGCCTGCAGGCCAGCCAGGGTGGTCCTGGCCCCGGGTGCTCTTCCAGAAGCTTTCCATTGCCCTGCCTTTGATACCCCTCCTGTCCCGGCCCCCACTGCTTTTTTCCATCCTCACCTCTGTCCGGAGAGAAATTCCAGTGGAAGGTATGGGTGACACATCCTCTTCTTTACAGGCGGCAGCCTGGCAACTCCTGCAGATAGGCCAGCAGAACCCCACTCACACCGGGCCACCCACAAAGCTGTGGCCCCTCACTCCCTCCCACCAGCACAGCCCCGAGACTGCTGACGGGGCAGAGAATATGGAGTCAGGCACAGCTTCAGGGGCGATTGCTGCCTGGAGCGCTGTTTATATTGACCTCAACGAGGCAAACCTGCGGAGGGCGGGCCGGCAGGGTAAGGCTGCCCAGGTCAGCTAATCCACAACCCTCAGGGAATCACATTGTTGAAAATGGACCCCGCTAAGGCAAAAGAGAAGCCAAGGGAAAAAAGGACACAATGCCATTTGCAGCCCAGTAGATGAGTCTAGAAGTAATCACGTGACTTGTAGTAAGTCAGAAAGTGAAAGACACATATCATATCATATCACTTATAGGTGTTACCTAAAAATGGATACCAGGGCAGATATTTCCACGGAGAAGGGCAATCACAGATTCATTAAACAAACTTATGGTTCACCAATGGAAAGGTGTGAGGATTGGTTTCATTATGATATCGTGGTTAACAGACATATACAATCACAGGTGACATATATAATCACCAAAGACCTACAGAATACCAAGAGAGGACTACTCAACATTCTGTCATAACGTACATGGGAAAAGGATCCCAGGAAGAACAGACATGTGTATACGTGTAAAAGAACCATATCTTCCACACCTACCACGAGCCAAACATTGTAATCAAACTTGCTGTAATAAAAAATAAAAAAAAAATAAATTAAAAACACGAACAAGATATAGTGAGACAAACGTGAGGGGCTTTCTCCTGGCACATTCCATTCTAAATTCCAATCTAGAACACCACTTCCACTGAGGCTCTCTTGCCCTAGTAACCAGATTTGGTAAGGGTGAACTGCTGCCACCTTGTGGCCGTTTCACACAACAGCAGCTTTAATCCCAGCGCTAATGGTCAGTTGATATTCAAAATCATTGCAGGCCTGTAAATGACACCTGCCCTGAAAACAAATCCTGGGGTCACATATCGACCAAAAAATTCAAAGGACGTCCATATTTCAAAAGGACCGTTTCAAAAGGCATATTTTACGCACATTAGTGTTCTGCTTCTTTTCCTTTCTTTCCTTTTTTGTTAAAAAACACGGGAATGGAAAAAGGCATCCCTCAGAATGGGCGAAAATTGTTGCAGACGAATCAATGGACAGAGGTTTAATCTCCAATATATATAAACATCACATGCAGCTTAATATTAAAAAAACAAACAACCCAATACCAAAATGGGCAGAAGATCTAAAGAGACGTTTCTTCAAAGGAGACACAGAGATGGCCAAGACGCACATGAAAAGCTGCTCAACAGCACTAATTATTAGAGAAATGCAAATCAAAACTACAGTGAGGTATCACCTCACACCTGTTAGAATCGGCATCATCAGAAAATCTACAAACAACCAATTCTGGGGAGGGTGTGGACAAAAGGAGCCCTCTTCCACTATTGGTGGGAATGTAAATTGATACAGTCACTATGGAGAACAGTATGGAGTTTCCTTAAATAAACTAGCAATAGAATTACCGTCTGATCCAGCAATCCCACTTCTGAGCATATACCCAGAGAAAACCGTAAATCAAAAAGGCACATTCACCACAATGTTCGTTGCAGCACTATTTACAATAGCCAGGTAATGGAAGCAAACTAAATGCCCACAGACAGATGAATGGATAAAGATGTGGTACATATATGAAATGGAATATTACTCGGCCATAAAAAGGAATGAAACTGGGTCATTTGTAGAGACATCGATGGATCGAGAGACTGTCATACAGAATGAAGTAAGTCAGAAAGAGGAAAACAAATATTGTATATTAATGCATATATGTGGAACCTAAAAAAATGGTACAGATGAACTGGTTTGCAGGGAAGAAATAGAGACACAGAGGTAGAGAACAAACGTATGGACACCAAGTGTGGGAAGCCATGGGGTGGTGGTGGTGGGATGAGTTGGGAGATTGGGATTGACCTGTATACATGTATATGCATAAAATACATAACTAATAATAACCTGCTGTATAAAAACATAAATAAAATTAAATTTCAAAATTTTAAAAAATAAAATTTAAAAATAAAACAGAAAAAATTCTTCCCGTCACACAGATGTATTTATAGGAATGAATTACTTCCATGCTTATATTTATAATTAGATAAAAGAGGAATAAAATCTAACTTGAACCATAAAAGAAAAAACAAGTGAACCCACGAGTTATACAGAGGAAAACCCTATCATGGCACTTGCTCCAGTGGTAAACAATTCTGAAATTGGTCAGAGGTGGGGAACCATCTCCCATACAGCCAGCAACCAACCCCCAACGCAAGGAGCGTCCTCAATGCAAAGCTGGGGGACCGTGCCGTGGCATCTGTGAGTAAACGTGAGCTGAGCCCCAGGCCAGCTGCTGCTGAACTGTTCCCACCCTTTCCAGGTAAAACACCTGAATATGTACAAGGGCTTGAAAGCCTAGAGGAAGGACCGTGGAGCCACACCAGCGACAACACGCAGGCCAACTTGGTGCCTGCAGGCCAGCCAGGGTGGTCCTGGCCCCTGGCGCTCTTCCAGAAGCTTTCCATTGCCCTGCCTGATATACCACTCCTGTCCCGGCCCCCACTGCTTTTTTCCATCCTCACCTCTGTCCGGAGAGAAATTCCAGCGGAAGGTATGGGTGACACATCCTCTTCTTTACAGGCGGCAGCCTGGCAACTCCTGCAGAAAGGCCAGCAGAACCCCACTCACACCGGGCCACCCACAAAGCTGTGGCCCCTCACTCCCTCCCAACAGCACAGCCCCGAGACTGCTGACGGGGCAGAGAATATGGAGTCAGGCACAGCTTCAGGGGCGATTGCTGCCTGGAGCGCTGTTTATATTGACCTCAACGAGGCAAACCTGTGGAGGGCGGGCCGGCAGGGTAAGGCTGCCCAGGTCAGCTAATCCACAACCCTCAGGGAATCACATTGTTGAAAATGGACCCCGCTAAGGCAAAAGAGAAGCCAAGGGAAAAAAGGACACAATGCCATTTGCAGCCCAGTAGATGAGTCTAGAAGTAATCACGTGACTTGTAGTAAGTCAGAAAGTGAAAGACACATATCATATCATATCACTTATAGGTGTTACCTAAAAATGGATACCAGGGCAGATATTTCCACGGAGAAGGGCAATCACAGATTCATTAAACAAACTTATGGTTCACCAATGGAAACGTGTGAGGATTGGTTTCATTACGATATCGTGGTTAACAGACATATACAATCACAGGTGACATATATAATCACCAAAGACCTACAGAATACCAAGAGAGGACTACTCAACATTCTGTCATAACGTACATGGGAAAAGGATCCCAGGAAGAACAGACATCTGTATATGTGTAAAAGAACCACATCTTCCACACCTACAACAAGCCAAATATTGTAATCAAACTTGCTGTAATAAAAAATAAAAAAAAATTAAATTAAAAACGCGAAGAAGATGTAGTGAGACAAACGTGAGGGGCTTTCTCCTGGCACATTCCATTATAAATTCCAATCTAGAACACCACTACCACTGAGGATTTCTTGCCCTAGTAACCAGATTTGGTAAGGGTGAACTGCTGCCACCTTGTGGCCGTTTCACACAACAGCAGCTTTAATCCCAACGCTAATGGTCAGTTGATATTCAAAATCATTGCAGGCCTGTAAATGACACCTGCCCTGAAAACAAATCCTGGGTTCACATATCGACCAAAAATTTCAAAGTACGTCCATATTTCAATACGACCGTTTCAAAAGGCATATTTTACGCACATTAGTGTTCTGCTGCTTCTCCTTTCTTTCCTTTTTTGTTAAAAAACACGGGAATGGAAAAAGGCAACCCTCAGAATGGGCGAAAATTGTTGCAGACGAATCAATGGACAGAGGTTTAATCTCCAATATATATAAACATCACATGCAGCTTAATATTAAAAAAACAAACAACCCAATACCAAAATGGGCAAAAGATCTAAAGAGACGTTTCTTCAAAGGAGACACAGAGATGGCCAAGACGCACATGAAAAGCTGCTCAACAGCACTAATTATTAGAGAAATGCAAATCAAAACTACAGTGAGGTATCACCTCACACCTGTTAGAATCGGCATCATCAGAAAATCTACAAACAACCAATTCTGGGGAGGGTGTGGACAAAAGGAGCCCTCTTCCAGTATTGGTGGGAATGTAAATTGATACAGTCACTATGGAGAACAGTATGGAGTTTCCTTAAAAAAACTAGCAATAGAATTACCGTCTGATCCAGCAATCCCACTTCTGGGCATATACCCAGAGAAAACCGTAAATCAAAAAGGCACATTCACCACAATGTTCGTTGCAGCACTATTTACAATAGCCACGTAATGGAAGCAAACTAAATGCCCACAGACAGATGAATGGATAAAGATGTGGTACATATATGAAATGGAATATTACTCCGCCATAAAAAGGAATGAAACTGGGTCATTTGTAGAGACATCGATGGATCGAGAGACTGTCATACAGAATGAAGTAAGTCAGAAAGAGGAAAACAAATATTGTATATTAATGCATATATGTGGAACCTAAAAAAATGGTACAGATGAACTGGTTTGCAGGGAAGAAATAGAGACACAGAGGTAGAGAACAAACGTATGGACACCAAGTGTGGGAAGCCATGGGGTGGTGGTGGTGGGATGAGTTGGGAGATTGGGATTGACCTGTATACATGTATATGCATAAAATACATAACTAATAATAACCTGCTGTATAAAAACATAAATAAAATTAAATTTCAAAATTTAAAAAAATAAAATTTAAAAAGAAAACAGAAAAAATTCTTCCCGTCACACAGATGTATTTATAGGAATGAATTATTTCCATGCTTATATTTATAATTAGATAAAAGAGGAATAAAATCTAACTTGAACCATAAAAGAAAAAATAAGTGAACCCACGAGTTATACAGAGGAAAACCCTATCATGGCACTTGCTCCAGTGGTAAACAATTCTGAAATTGGTCAGAGGTGGGGAACCATCTCCCATACAGCCAGCAACCCACCCCCCACGCAAGGAGCGTCCTCAATGCAAAGCTGGGGGACCGTGCCGTGGCATCTGTGAGTAAACGTGAGCTGAACCCCAGGCCAGCTGCTGCTGAACTGTTCCCACCCTTTCCAGGTAAAACACCTGAATATGTACAAGGGCTTGAAAGCCTAGAGGAAGGACCGTGGAGCCACACCAGCGACAGCACGCAGGCCAACTTGGTGCCTGCAGGCCAGCCAGGGTGGTCCTGGCCCCTGGCGCTCTTCCAGAAGCTTTCCATTGCCCTGCCTGATATACCACTCCTGTCCCGGCCCCCACTGCTTTTTTCCATCCTCACCTCTGTCCGGAGAGAAATTCCAGCGGAAGGTATGGGTGACACATCCTCTTCTTTACAGGCGGCAGCCTGGCAACTCCTGCAGAAAGGCCAGCAGAACCCCACTCACAACGGGCCACCCACAAAGCTGTGGCCCCTCACTCCCTCCCACCAGCACAGCCCCGAGACTGCTGACGGGGCAGAGAATATGGAGTCAGGCACAGCTTCAGGGGCGATTGCTGCCTGGAGCGCTGTTTATATTGACCTCAACGAGGCAAACCTGCGGAGGGCGGGCCGGCAGGGTAAGGCTGCCCAGGTCAGCTAATCCACAACCCTCAGGGAATCACATTGTTGAAAATGGACCCCACTAAGGCAAAAGAGAAGCCAAGGGAAAAAAGGACACAATGCCATTTGCAGCCCAGTAGATGAGTCTAGAAGTAATCACGTGACTTGTAGTAAGTCAGAAAGTGAAAGACACATATCATATCATATCACTTATAGGTGTTACCTAAAAATGGATACCAGGGCAGATATTTCCACGGAGAAGGGCAATCACAGATTCATTAAACAAACTTATGGTTCACCAATGGAAAGGTGTGAGGATTGGTTTCATTACGATATTGTGGTTAACAGACATATACAATCACAGGTGACATATATAATCACCAAAGACCTACAGAATACCAAGAGAGGACTACTCAACATTCTGTCATAACGTACATGGGAAAAGGATCCCAGGAAGAACAGACATCTGTATATGTGTAAAAGAACCACATCTTCCACACCTACAACAAGCCAAACATTGTAATCAAACTTGCTGTAATAAAAAATAAAAAAAAATTAAATTAAAAACGCGAAGAAGATGTAGTGAGACAAACGTGAGGGGCTTTCTCCTGGCACATTCCATTCTAAATTCCAATCTAGAACACCACTTCCACTGAGGCTCTCTTGCCCTAGTAACCTGATTTGGTAAGGGTGAACTGCTGCCACCTTGTGGCCGTTTCACACAACAGCAGCTTTAATCCCAACGCTAATGGTCAGTTGATATTCAAAATCATTGCATGCCTGTAAATGACACCTGCCCTGAAAACAAATCCTGGGGTCACATATCGACCAAAAAATTCAAAGGACGTCCATATTTCAAAAGGACCGTTTCAAAAGGCATATTTTACGCACATTAGTGTTCTGCTTCTTTTCCTTTCTTTCCTTTTTTGTTAAAAAACACGGGAATGGAAAAAGGCATCCCTCAGAATGGGAGAAAATCGTTGCAGACGAATCAATGGACAGAGGTTTAATCTCCAATATATATAAACAGCTCGTGCAGCTTAATATTAAAAAAACAAACAACCCAAAAAAAAATGGGCAGAAGATCTAAAGAGACGTTTCTTCAAAGGAGACACAGAGATGGTCAAGACGCACATGAAAAGCTGCTCAACAGCACTAATTATTGGAGAAATGCAAATCAAATCTACAATGAGATATCACCTCACACCTGTTAGAATCGGCATCATCAGAAAATCTACAAACAACCAATTCTGGGGAGGGTGTGGACAAAAGGAGCCCTCTTCCACTATTGGTGGGAATGTAAATTGATACAGTCACTATGGAGAACAGTATGGAGTTTCCTTAAATAAACTAGCAATAGAATTACCGTCTGATCCAGCAATCCCACTTCTGAGCATATACCCAGAGAAAACCGTAAATCAAAAAGGCACATTCACCACAATGTTCGTTGCAGCACTATTTACAATAGCCACGTAATGGAAGCAAACTAAATGCCCACAGACAGATGAATGGATAAAGATGTGGTACATATATGAAATGGAATATTACTCCGCCATAAAAAGGAATGAAACTGGGTCATTTGTAGAGACATCGATGGATCGAGAGACTGTCATACAGAATGAAGTAAGTCAGAAAGAGGAAAACAAATATTGTATATTAATGCATATATGTGGAACCTAAAAAAATGGTACAGATGAACTGGTTTGCAGGGAAGAAATAGAGACACAGAGGTAGAGAACAAACGTATGGACACCAAGTGTGGGAAGCCATGGGGTGGTGGTGGTGGGATGAGTTGGGAGATTGGGATTGACCTGTATACATGTATATGCATAAAATACATAACTAATAATAACCTGCTGTATAAAAACATAAATAAAATTAAATTTCAAAATTTTAAAAAATAAAATTTAAAAATAAAACAGAAAAAATTCTTCCCGTCACACAGATGTATTTATAGGAATGAATTACTTCCATGCTTATATTTATAATTAGATAAAAGAGGAATAAAATCTAACTTGAACCATAAAAGAAAAAACAAGTGAACCCACGAGTTATACAGAGGAAAACCCTATCATGGCACTTGCTCCAGTGGTAAACAATTCTGAAATTGGTCAGAGGTGGGGAACCATCTCCCATACAGCCAGCAACCAACCCCCAACGCAAGGAGCGTCCTCAATGCAAAGCTGGGGGACCGTGCCGTGGCATCTGTGAGTAAACGTGAGCTGAGCCCCAGGCCAGCTGCTGCTGAACTGTTCCCACCCTTTCCAGGTAAAACACCTGAATATGTACAAGGGCTTGAAAGCCTAGAGGAAGGACCGTGGAGCCACACCAGCGACAACACGCAGGCCAACTTGGTGCCTGCAGGCCAGCCATGGTGGTCCTGGCCCCTGGCGCTCTTCCAGAAGCTTTCCATTGCCCTGCCTGATATACCACTCCTGTCCCGGCCCCCACTGCTTTTTTCCATCCTCACCTCTGTCCGGAGAGAAATTCCAGCGGAAGGTATGGGTGACACATCCTCTTCTTTACAGGCGGCAGCCTGGCAACTCCTGCAGAAAGGCCAGCAGAACCCCACTCACACCGGGCCACCCACAAAGCTGTGGCCCCTCACTCCCTCCCAACAGCACAGCCCCGAGACTGCTGACGGGGCAGAGAATATGGAGTCAGGCACAGCTTCAGGGGCGATTGCTGCCTGGAGCGCTGTTTATATTGACCTCAACGAGGCAAACCTGCGGAGGGCGGGCCGGCAGGGTAAGGCTGCCCAGGTCAGCTAATCCACAACCCTCAGGGAATCACATTGTTGAAAATGGACCCCGCTAAGGCAAAAGAGAAGCCAAGGGAAAAAAGGACACAATGCCATTTGCAGCCCAGTAGATGAGTCTAGAAGTAATCACGTGACTTGTAGTAAGTCAGAAAGTGAAAGACACATATCATATCATATCACTTATAGGTGTTACCTAAAAATGGATACCAGGGCAGATATTTCCACGGAGAAGGGCAATCACAGATTCATTAAACAAACTTATGGTTCACCAATGGAAACGTGTGAGGATTGGTTTCATTACGATATCGTGGTTAACAGACATATACAATCACAGGTGACATATATAATCACCAAAGACCTACAGAATACCAAGAGAGGACTACTCAACATTCTGTCATAACGTACATGGGAAAAGGATCCCAGGAAGAACAGACATCTGTATATGTGTAAAAGAACCACATCTTCCACACCTACAACAAGCCAAATATTGTAATCAAACTTGCTGTAATAAAAAATAAAAAAAAATTAAATTAAAAACGCGAAGAAGATGTAGTGAGACAAACGTGAGGGGCTTTCTCCTGGCACATTCCATTATAAATTCCAATCTAGAACACCACTACCACTGAGGATTTCTTGCCCTAGTAACCAGATTTGGTAAGGGTGAACTGCTGCCACCTTGTGGCCGTTTCACACAACAGCAGCTTTAATCCCAACGCTAATGGTCAGTTGATATTCAAAATCATTGCAGGCCTGTAAATGACACCTGCCCTGAAAACAAATCCTGGGTTCACATATCGACCAAAAATTTCAAAGTACGTCCATATTTCAATACGACCGTTTCAAAAGGCATATTTTACGCACATTAGTGTTCTGCTGCTTCTCCTTTCTTTCCTTTTTTGTTAAAAAACACGGGAATGGAAAAAGGCAACCCTCAGAATGGGCGAAAATTGTTGCAGACGAATCAATGGACAGAGGTTTAATCTCCAATATATATAAACATCACATGCAGCTTAATATTAAAAAAACAAACAACCCAATACCAAAATGGGCAAAAGATCTAAAGAGACGTTTCTTCAAAGGAGACACAGAGATGGCCAAGACGCACATGAAAAGCTGCTCAACAGCACTAATTATTAGAGAAATGCAAATCAAAACTACAGTGAGGTATCACCTCACACCTGTTAGAATCGGCATCATCAGAAAATCTACAAACAACCAATTCTGGGGAGGGTGTGGACAAAAGGAGCCCTCTTCCAGTATTGGTGGGAATGTAAATTGATACAGTCACTATGGAGAACAGTATGGAGTTTCCTTAAAAAAACTAGCAATAGAATTACCGTCTGATCCAGCAATCCCACTTCTGGGCATATACCCAGAGAAAACCGTAAATCAAAAAGGCACATTCACCACAATGTTCGTTGCAGCACTATTTACAATAGCCACGTAATGGAAGCAAACTAAATGCCCACAGACAGATGAATGGATAAAGATGTGGTACATATATGAAATGGAATATTACTCCGCCATAAAAAGGAATGAAACTGGGTCATTTGTAGAGACATCGATGGATCGAGAGACTGTCATACAGAATGAAGTAAGTCAGAAAGAGGAAAACAAATATTGTATATTAATGCATATATGTGGAACCTAAAAAAATGGTACAGATGAACTGGTTTGCAGGGAAGAAATAGAGACACAGAGGTAGAGAACAAACGTATGGACACCAAGTGTGGGAAGCCATGGGGTGGTGGTGGTGGGATGAGTTGGGAGATTGGGATTGACCTGTATACATGTATATGCATAAAATACATAACTAATAATAACCTGCTGTATAAAAACATAAATAAAATTAAATTTCAAAATTTAAAAAAATAAAATTTAAAAAGAAAACAGAAAAAATTCTTCCCGTCACACAGATGTATTTATAGGAATGAATTATTTCCATGCTTATATTTATAATTAGATAAAAGAGGAATAAAATCTAACTTGAACCATAAAAGAAAAAATAAGTGAACCCACGAGTTATACAGAGGAAAACCCTATCATGGCACTTGCTCCAGTGGTAAACAATTCTGAAATTGGTCAGAGGTGGGGAACCATCTCCCATACAGCCAGCAACCCACCCCCCACGCAAGGAGCGTCCTCAATGCAAAGCTGGGGGACCGTGCCGTGGCATCTGTGAGTAAACGTGAGCTGAACCCCAGGCCAGCTGCTGCTGAACTGTTCCCACCCTTTCCAGGTAAAACACCTGAATATGTACAAGGGCTTGAAAGCCTAGAGGAAGGACCGTGGAGCCACACCAGCGACAGCACGCAGGCCAACTTGGTGCCTGCAGGCCAGCCAGGGTGGTCCTGGCCCCTGGCGCTCTTCCAGAAGCTTTCCATTGCCCTGCCTGATATACCACTCCTGTCCCGGCCCCCACTGCTTTTTTCCATCCTCACCTCTGTCCGGAGAGAAATTCCAGCGGAAGGTATGGGTGACACATCCTCTTCTTTACAGGCGGCAGCCTGGCAACTCCTGCAGAAAGGCCAGCAGAACCCCACTCACAACGGGCCACCCACAAAGCTGTGGCCCCTCACTCCCTCCCACCAGCACAGCCCCGAGACTGCTGACGGGGCAGAGAATATGGAGTCAGGCACAGCTTCAGGGGCGATTGCTGCCTGGAGCGCTGTTTATATTGACCTCAACGAGGCAAACCTGCGGAGGGCGGGCCGGCAGGGTAAGGCTGCCCAGGTCAGCTAATCCACAACCCTCAGGGAATCACATTGTTGAAAATGGACCCCACTAAGGCAAAAGAGAAGCCAAGGGAAAAAAGGACACAATGCCATTTGCAGCCCAGTAGATGAGTCTAGAAGTAATCACGTGACTTGTAGTAAGTCAGAAAGTGAAAGACACATATCATATCATATCACTTATAGGTGTTACCTAAAAATGGATACCAGGGCAGATATTTCCACGGAGAAGGGCAATCACAGATTCATTAAACAAACTTATGGTTCACCAATGGAAAGGTGTGAGGATTGGTTTCATTACGATATTGTGGTTAACAGACATATACAATCACAGGTGACATATATAATCACCAAAGACCTACAGAATACCAAGAGAGGACTACTCAACATTCTGTCATAACGTACATGGGAAAAGGATCCCAGGAAGAACAGACATCTGTATATGTGTAAAAGAACCACATCTTCCACACCTACAACAAGCCAAACATTGTAATCAAACTTGCTGTAATAAAAAAAAAAAAAAAATTAAATTAAAAACGCGAAGAAGATGTAGTGAGACAAACGTGAGGGGCTTTCTCCTGGCACATTCCATTCTAAATTCCAATCTAGAACACCACTTCCACTGAGGCTCTCTTGCCCTAGTAACCTGATTTGGTAAGGGTGAACTGCTGCCACCTTGTGGCCGTTTCACACAACAGCAGCTTTAATCCCAACGCTAATGGTCAGTTGATATTCAAAATCATTGCATGCCTGTAAATGACACCTGCCCTGAAAACAAATCCTGGGGTCACATATCGACCAAAAAATTCAAAGGACGTCCATATTTCAAAAGGACCGTTTCAAAAGGCATATTTTACGCACATTAGTGTTCTGCTTCTTTTCCTTTCTTTCCTTTTTTGTTAAAAAACACGGGAATGGAAAAAGGCATCCCTCAGAATGGGAGAAAATCGTTGCAGACGAATCAATGGACAGAGGTTTAATCTCCAATATATATAAACAGCTCGTGCAGCTTAATATTAAAAAAACAAACAACCCAAAAAAAAATGGGCAGAAGATCTAAAGAGACGTTTCTTCAAAGGAGACACAGAGATGGTCAAGACGCACATGAAAAGCTGCTCAACAGCACTAATTATTGGAGAAATGCAAATCAAATCTACAATGAGATATCACCTCACACCTGTTAGAATCGGCATCATCAGAAAATCTACAAACAACCAATTCTGGGGAGGGTGTGCACAATAGGAGCCCTCTTCCACTATTGGTGGGAATGTAAATTGATACAGTCACTATTCAGAACAGTATGGAGTTTCCTTAAAAAAACTAGAAATAGAATTACCATCTGATCCAGCAATCCCACTTCTGGGCATATACCCAGAGAAAACCGTATTTCAAAAAGGCATATTCACCACAATGTTCGTTGCAGCACTATTTACAATAGCCAGGTAATGGAAGCAACCTAAATGCCCACAGACAGATGAATGGGTAAAGATGTGGTACATATATAAAATGCAATATTACTTGGCCATAAAAAGGAATGAAACTGGGTCATTTGTAGAGACATCGATGGATCGAGAGACTGTCATACAGAATGAAGTAAGTCAGAAAGAGGAAAACAAATATTGTATATTAATGCATATATGTGGAGCCTAAAAATGGTACAGATGAACTGGTTTGCAGGGAAGAAATAGAGACACAGAGGTAGAGAACAAACGTATGGACACCAAGTGTGGGAAGCCATGGGGTGGTGGTGGTGGGATGAGTTGGGAGTTTGGGATTGACCTCTATACATGTATATGCATAAAATACATAACTAATAATAACGGGCTGTATAAAAAAATAAATAAAATTAAATTTCAAAATTTTAAAAAATAAAATTTAACAATAAAACAGAAAAATGTTCTTCCCGTCACACAGATGTATTTACAGGAATGAATTATTTCCATGCTTATATTTATAAATACATAAAAGAGGAATAAAATCTAACTTGAACCATAAAAGAAAAAAAAAATTGAACCCACGAGTTATACAGAGGAATATCCTATCACGGCACTTGCTCCAGCGGTAAACAATTCTGAAATTGGACAGAGGTCGGGAACCATCTCCCATACAGCCAGCAACCCACCCCCCACGCAAGGAACGTCCTGATTGCAAAGCTTCGGGACTGTGCCGAGGCATCTGTGAGTAAACTTGAGCTGAGCCCCAGGCCAGCTGCTGCTGAACTGTTCCTACCCTTTCCAGGTAAAACACCTGAATATGTACAAGGGCTTGAAAGCCTAGAGGAAGGACCGTGGAGCCACACCAGCGACAGCATGCAGGCCAACTTGGTGCCTGCAGGCCAGCCAGGGTTGTCCTGGACCCTGGCGCTCTTCCAGAAGCTTTCCATTGCCCTGCCTGAGATACCCCTCCTGTCCCGGACCCCACTGCTTTTTTCCTTCCTCACCTCTGTCCGGAGAGAAATTCCAGCGGAAGGTATGGGTGACACATCCTCTTCTTTACAGGCGGCAGCCTGACAACTCCTGCAGAAAGGCCAGCAGAACCCCACTCACACCGGGCCACCCACAAAGCTGTGGCCCCTCACTCCCTCCCACCAGCACAGCCACGAGACTGCTGACGGGGCAGAGAATATGGAGTCAGGCACAGCTTCAGGGGCTATTGCTGCCTGGAGCTCTGTTTATATTGATCTCAATGAGGCACACCTGGGGAGGGCGGGCCGGCAGGGTAAGGCTGCCCAGGTCAGCTAATCCACAACCCTCAGGGAATCACATTGTTGAAAATGGACCCCGCAAAGGCAAAAGAGAAGCCAAGGGAAAAAAGGACACAATGCCATTTGCAGCACCGTAGATGAGTCTAGAAGTAATCATGTGACTTGTAGTAAGTCAGAAAGTGAAAGACACATATCATATCATATCACTTATAGGTGTTACCTAAAAATGGATACCAGGGCAGATATTTCCACGGAGAAGGGCAATCACAGATTCATTAAACAAACTTATGGTTCACCAAAGGAAAGGTGTGAGGATTGGTTTCATTACGATATCGGGGTTAACAGACATATACAAACACAGGTGATATATATAATCACCAAAGACCTACAGAATACCAAGAGGGGACTACTCAACATTCTGTCATAACGTACATGGGAAAAGGATCCCAGGAAGAACAGTCATCTGTATATTTGTAAAAGAACCACATCATCCACACCTACAACAAGACAAACATTGTAATCAAACTTGCTGTAATAAAAAATAAAAAATTAAATTAAAAACACGAACAAGAAGTAGTGAGACAAACGTGAGGGGCTTTCTCCTGGCACATTCCATTCTAAACTCCAATCTAGAACACCACTTCCACTGAGGCTCTCTTGCCCTAGTAACCAGATTTGGTAAGGGGGAACTGCTGCCACCTTGTGGCCGTTTCACACAACAGCAGCTTTAATCCCAACGCTAATGGTCAGTTGATATTCAAAATCATTGCAGGCCTGTAAATGACACCTGCCCTGAAAACAAATCCTGGGGTCACATATCGACCAAAAAATTCAAAGGACGTCCATATTTCAAAACGACCGTTTCAAAAGGCATATTTTACGCGCATTAGTGTTCTGCTTCTTTTCCTTTCTTTCCTTTTTTGTTAAAAAACAGTGGAATGGAAAAAGGCATCCCTCAGAATGGGCGAAAATCGTTGCAGACGAATCAATGGACAGAGGTTTAATCTCCAATATATATAAACAGCTCATGCAGCTTAATATTAAAAAAACAAACAACCCAATACAAAAATGGTCAGAAGATCTAAAGAGACGTTTCTTCAAAGAAGATACAGAGATGGCCAAGACGCACATGAAAAGCTGCTCAACAGCACTAATTATTAGAGAAATGCAAATCAAAACTACAATGAGGTATCACCAAAAACCTGTTAGATTCGGCATCATCAGAAAATCTACAAACAACCAATTCTGGGGAGGGTGTGGACAAAAAGAGCCCTCTTCCAGTATTGGTGGGAATGTAAATTGATACAGTCACTATGGAGAACAGTATGGAGTTTCCTTAAAAAAACTAGAAATAGAATTACCATCTGATCCAGCAATCCCACTTCTGGGCATATACCCAGAGAAAACCGTACATCAAAAAGGCACATTCACCACAATGTTCATTGCAGCACTATTTACAGTAGCCAGGTAATGGAAGCAACCTAAATGCCCACAGACAGATGAATGGATAAAGATGTGGTACATATATGAAATGGAATATTACTCGGCCATAAAAAGGAATGAAACTGGGTCATTTGTAGAGATATCGATGGATCGAGAGACTGTCATACAGAATGAAGTAAGTCAGAAAGAGGAAAACAAATATTGTATATTAATGCATATATGTGGAACCTAAAAAAATTGTACAGATGAACTGGTTTGCAGGGAAGAAATAGAGACACAGAGTTAGAGAACAAACGTATGGACACCAAGTGTGGGAAGCCATGGGGTGCTGGTGGTGGGATGAGTTGGGAGATAGAGATTGAACGGTATACATGTATATGCATAAAATACATAACTAATAATAACCTGCAGTATAAAAACATAAATAAAATTAAATTTCAAAATTTTAAAAAATAAAATTTAAAACTAAAACAGAAAAAATTCTTCCCGTCACACAGATGTATTTATAGGAATGAATTATTTCCATACTTATATTTATAAATACATAACAGAGGAATAAAATCTAACTTGAACCATAAAAGAAAAAAAAATTGAACCCACGAGTTATACAGAGGAAATCCCTATCACGGCACTTGCTCCAGCGGTAAACAATTCTGAAATTGGTCAGAGGTGGGGAACCATCTCCCATACAGCCAGCAACCCACCCCCCACACAAGGAGCGTCCTCATTGCAAAGCTGGGGGACCGTGCCGAGGCATCTATGAGTAAACGTGAGCTGAGCCCCAGGCCAGGTGCTGCTGAACTGTTCCCATCCTTTCCAGGTAAAACACCTGAATATGTACAAGGGGTTGAAAGCATAGAGGAAGGACCGTGGTGCCACACCAGCGACAGCACGCAGGCCAACTTGGTGCCTGCAGGCCAGCCAGGGTGGTCCTGGCCCCGGGTGCTCTTCCAGAAGCTTTCCATTGCCCTGCCTTTGATACCCCTCCTGTCCCGGCCCCCACTGCTTTTTTCCTTCCTCACCTCTGTCCGGAGAGAAATTCCAGCGGAAGGTATGGGTGACACAACCTCTTCTTTACAGGCGGCAGCCTGGCAACTCCTGCAGAAAGGCCAGCAGAACCCCACTCACACCGGGCCACCCACAATGCTGTGGCCCCTCACTCCCTCCCACCAGCACAGCCCCGAGACTGCTCACGGGGCAGAGAATATGGAGGCAGGCACAGCTTCAGGGGCTATTGCTGCCTGGAGCGCTGTTTATATTAACCTCAATGAGGCACACCTGGGGAGGGCGGGCCGGCAGGGTAAGGCTGCCCAGGTCAGCTAATCCACAACCCTCAGGGAATCACATTGTTTAAAATGGACCCCGCTAAGGCAGAAGAGAAGCCAAGGGAAAAAAGGACACAATGCCATTTGCAGCACCGTAGATGAGTCTAGAAATAATCACGTGACTTGTAGTAAGTCAGAAAGTGAAAGACACATATCATATCATATCACTTATAGGTGTTACCTAAAAATGGATACCAGGGAAGATATTTCCACGGAGAAGAGCAATCACAGATTCATTAAACAAACTTATGGTTCACCAATGGAAAGGTGTGAGGATTGGTTTCATTACGATATCGGGGTTAACAGACATATACAAACACAGGTGACATATATAATCACCAAAGACCTACAGAATACCAAGAGAGGACTACTCAACATTCTGTCATAACGTACATGGGAAAAGGATCCCAGGAAGAACAGACATCTGTATATGTGTAAAAGAACCACATCTTCCACACATACAACAAGCCAAACATTGTAATCAAACTTGCTGTAATAAAAAATAAAAAATTAAATTAAAAACACGAACAAGAAGTAGTGAGACAAACGTGAGGGGCTTTCTCCTGGCACATTCCATTCTAAACTCCAATCTAGAACACCACTTCCACTGAGGCTCTCTTGCCCTAGTAACCAGATTTGGTAAGGGTGAACTGCTGCCACCTTGTGGCCGTTTCACACAACAGCAGCTTTAATCCCAATGCTAATGGTCAGTTGATATTCAAAATCATTGCAGGCCTGTAAATGACACCTGCCCTGAAAACAAATCCTGGGGTCACATATCGACCAAAAAATTCAAAGGACGTCCATATTTCAAAACGACCGTTTCAAAAGGCATATTTTACGCACATTAGTGTTCTGCTTCTTTTCCTTTCTTTCCTTTTTTGTTAAAAAACACGGGAATGGAAGAAGGAATCCCTCAGAATGGGCGAAAATCCTTGCAGACGAATCAATGGACAGAGGTTTAATCTCCAATATATATAAACAGCTCATGCAGCTTAATATTAAAAAAACAAAAAACCCAAATAAAAATGGGCAGAAGATCTAAAGAGACTTTTCTTCAAAGGAGACACAGAGATGGCCAAGACGCACATGAAAAGCTGCTCAACAGCACTAATTATTAGAGAAATGCAAATCAAAACTACAATGAGGTATCACCTCACACCTGTTAGAATCAGCATCATTAGGAAATCTACAATCAACCAATTCTGGGGAGGGTGTGGACAAAAGGAGCCCTTTCCCACAATTGGTGGGAATGTAAATTGATACAGTCACTATGGAGAACAGTATGGAGTTTCCTTAAAAAATCTAGAAATAGAATTACCATCTTATCCAGCAATCCCACTTCTGGGCATATACCCAGAGAAAACCGTATTTCAAAAAGGCACATTCACCACAATGTTCGTTGCAGCACTATTTACAATAGCCAGGTAATGGAAGCAACCTAAATGCCCACAGACAGATGAATGGATAAAGATGTGGTACATATATAAAATGGAATATTACTCGGCCATAAAAAGGAATGAAACTGGGTCATTTGTAGAGACACCGATGGATCGAGAGACTGTCATACAGAATGAAGTAAGTCAGAAAGAGGAAAACAAATATTGTATATTAATGCATATATGTGGAGCCTAAAAATGGTACAGATGAACTGGTTTGCAGGGAAGAAATAGAGACACAGAGGTAGAGAACAAACGTATGGACACCAAGTGTGGGAAGCCATGGGGTGGTGGTGGTGGGATGAGTT
The DNA here is from genome assembly GCF_964341445.2 of Mesoplodon mirus. Taxonomy (NCBI): domain Eukaryota; kingdom Metazoa; phylum Chordata; class Mammalia; order Artiodactyla; family Ziphiidae; genus Mesoplodon; species Mesoplodon mirus. The sequence continues at coordinate 4,126,534 of NW_028295810.1, forward strand.
GGGAGTTTGGGATTGACCTCTATACATGTATATGCATAAAATACATAACTAATAATATCGTGCTGTATAAAAAAATAAATAAAATTAAATTTCAAAATTTTAAAAAATAAAATTTAACAATAAAACAGAAAAATGTTCTTCCCGTCACACAGATGTATTTATAGGAATGAATTATTTCCATGCTTATATATATAAATACATAAAAGAGGTATAAAATCAAACTTGAACCATAAAAGAAAAAAAAAATTGAACCCACGAGTTATACAGAGGAAAACCCTATCACGGCACTTGCTCCAGCGGTAAACAATTCTGAAATTGGTCAGAGGTGGGGAACCATCTCCCATACAGCCAGCAACCCACCCCCCACGCAAGGAGCGTCCTCACTGCAAAGCTGGGGGACCGTGCCCAGGCATCTGTGAGTAAACGTGAGCTGAGCCCCAGGCCACCTGCTGCTGAAGTGTTCCCACCCTTTCCAGGTAAAACACCTGAATATGTACAAGGGCTTGAAAGCCTAGAGGAAGGACCGTGGAGCCACACCAGCGACAGCACGCAGGCCAACTTGGTGCCAGCAGGCCAGCCAGGGTGGTCCTGAACCCTGGCGCTCTTCCAGAAGCTTTCCATTGCCCTGCCTGAGATACCCCTCCTGTCCCGGCCCCCACTGTTTTTTCCTTCCTCACCTCTGTCCGGAGAGAAATTCCAGCGGAAGGTATGGGTGACACATCCTCTTCTTTACAGGCGGCAGCATGGCAACTCCTGCAGAAAGGCCAGCAGAACCCCACTCACACCGGGCCACCCACAAAGCTGTGGCCCCTCACTCCCTCCCACCAGCACAGCCCCGAGACTGCTGATGGGGCAGAGAATATGGAGTCAGGCACAGCTTCAGGGGCTATTGCTGCCTGGAGCTCTGTTTATATTGACCTCAACGAGGCACACCGGGGAGGGCTGGCTGGCAGGGTAAGGCTGCCCACGTCAGCTAATCCACAACCCTCAGGGAATCACATTGTTGAAAATGGACCCCGCTAAGGCACAAGAGAAGCCAAGGGAAAAAAGGTTACAATGCCATTTGCAGCACCGTAAATGAGTCTAGAAATAATCACGTGACTTGTAGTAAGTCAGAAATTGAAAGACACATATCATATCATATCACTTATAGGTGTTACCTAAAAATGGATACCAGGGCAGATATTTCCACGGAGAAGGGCAATCACAGATTCATTAAACAAACTTATGGTTCACCAATGGAAAGGTGTGAGGATTGGTTTCATTACGATATCGGGGTTAACAGACATATACAAACACAGGTGATATATATAATCACCAAAGACCTACAGAATACCAAGAGGGGACTATTCAACATTCTGTCATAACGTACATGGGAAAAGGATCCCAGGAAGAACAGTCATCTGTATATGTGTAAAAGAACCACATCTTCCACACCTACAACAAGACAAACATTGTAATCAAACTTGCTGTAATAAAAAATAAAAAATTAAATTAAAAACACGATCAAGAAGTAGTGAGACAAACGTGAGGGGCTTTCTCCTGGCACATTCCATTCTAAACTCCAATCTAGAACACCACTTCCACTGAGGCTCTCTTGCCCTAGTAACCAGATTTGGTAAGGGGGAACTGCTGCCACCTTGTGGCCGTTTCACACAACAGCAGCTTTAATCCCAATGCTAATGGTCAGTTGATATTCAATATCATTGCAGGCCTGTAAATGACACCTGCCCTGAAAACAAATCCTGGGGTCACATATCGACCAAAAAATTCAAAGGACGTCCATATTTCAAAACGACCGTTTCAAAAGGCATATTTTACGCGCATTAGTGTTCTGCTTCTTTTCCTTTCTTTCCTTTTTTGTTAAAAAACAGTGGAATGGAAAAAGGCATCCCTCAGAATGGGCGAAAATCGTTGCAGACGAATCAATGGACAGAGGTTTAATCTCCAATATATATAAACAGCTCATGCAGCTTAATATTAAAAAAAACAAACAACCCAATACAAAAATGGTCAGAAGATCTAAAGAGACGTTTCTTCAAAGAAGATACAGAGATGGCCAAGACGCACATGAAAAGCTGCTCAACAGCACTAATTATTAGAGAAATGCAAATCAAAACTACAACGAGGTATCACCAAAAACCTGTTAGATTCGGCATCATCAGAAAATCTACAAACAACCAATTCTGGGGAGGGTGTGGACAAAAAGAGCCCTCTTCCAGTATTGGTGGGAATGTAAATTGATACAGTCACTATGGAGAACAGTATGGAGTTTCCTTAAAAATCTAGATATAGAATTACCATCTGATCCAGCAATCCCACTTCTGGGCATATACCCATAGAAAACCGTAAATCAAAAAGGCACATTCACCACAATGTTCATTGCAGCACTATTTACAGTAGCCAGGTAATGGAAGCAACCTAAATGCCCACAGACAGATGAATGGATAAAGATGTGGTACATATATGAAATGGAATATTACTCGGCCATAAAAAGGAATGAAACTGGGTCATTTGTAGAGATATCGATGGATCGAGAGACTGTCATACAGAATGAAGTAAGTCAGAAAGAGGAAAACAAATATTGTATATTAATGCATATATGTGGAACCTAAAAAAATTGTACAGATGAACTGGTTTGCAGGGAAGAAATAGAGACACAGAGGTAGAGAACAAACGTATGGACACCAAGTGTGGGAAGCCATGGGGTGGTGGTTTGGGATGAGTTGGGAGATAGGGATTGAACGGTATACATGTATATGCATAAAATACATAACTAATAATAACCTGCAGTATAAAAATATAAATAAAATTAAATTTCAAAATTTTAAAAAATAAAATTTAAAACTAAAACAGAAAAAATTCTTCCCGTCACACAGATGTATTTATAGGAATGAATTATTTCCATACTTATATTTATAAATACATAACAGAGGAATAAAATCTAACTTGAACCATAAAAGAAAAAAAAATTGAACCAACGAGTTATACAGAGGAATTCCCTATCACGGCACTTGCTCCAGCGGTAAACAATTCTGAAATTGGTCAGAGGTGGGGAACCATCTCCCATACAGCCAGCAACCCACCCCCCACACAAGGAGCGTCCTCATTGCAAAGCTGGGGGACCGTGCCAAGGCATCTGTGAGTAAACGTGAGCTGAGCCCCAGGCCAGCTGCTGCTGAACTGTTCCCACCCTTTCCAGGTAAAACACCTGAATATGTACAAGGGCTTGAAAGCCTAGAGGAAGGACCGTGGAGCCACACCAGAGACAGCACGCAGGCTAACTTGGTGCCTGCAGGCCAGCCAGGGTTGTCCTGGACCTGGGCGCTCTTCCAGAATCTTTCCATTGCCCTGCCTGGGATACCCCTCCTGTCCCGGCCCCCACTGCTTTTTTCCTTCCTCACCTCTGTCCGGAGAGAAATTCCAGCGGAAGGTATGTGTGACACAACCTCTTTTTTACTGGCGGCAGCCTGGCAACTCCTGCAGAAAGGCCAGCAGAACCCCACTCACACTGGGCCACCCACAAAGCTGTGGCCCCTCACTCCCTCCCACCAGCACAGCCCCGAGACTGCTAACGGGGCAGAGAATATGGAGTCAGGCACAGCTTCAGGGGCTATTGCTGCCTGGAGCTCTGTTTATATTGACCTCAACGAGGAACATCTGGGGAGGGCGGGCCGGCAGGGTAAGGCTGCCCAGGTCAGCTAATCCACAACCCTCAGGGAATCACATTGTTGAAAATGGACCCCGCTAAGGCAGAAGAGAAGCCAAGCGAAAAAAGGACACAATGCCATTTGCAGCACCGTAGATGAGTCTAGAAGTAATCATGTGACTTGTAGTAAGTCAGAAAGTGAAAGACACATATCATATCATATTATTTATAGGTGTTACCTAAAAATGGATACCAGGGCAGATATTTCAACGGAGATGGTCAATCACAGATTCATTAAACACACTTATGGTTCACCAATGGAAAGGTGTGAGGATTGGTTTCATTACGATATCGGGGTTAACAGACATATACAAACACAGGTGACATATATAATCACCAAAGACCTACAGAATACCAAGAGAGGACTACTCAACATTCTGTCATAACGTACATGGGAAAAGGATCCCAGGAAGAAGAGACATCTGTATATGTGTAAAAGAACCACATCTTCCACACCTACAACATGTCAAACATTGTAATCAAACTTGCTGTAATAAAAAATAAAAAAAAATAAATTAAAAACGCGAAGAAGATGTAGTGAGACAAACGTGAGGGGCTTTCTCCTGGCACATTCCATTCTAAATTCCAATCTAGAACACCACTTCCACTGAGGCTCTCTTGCCCTAGTAACCTGATTTGGTAAGGGTGAACTGCTGCCACCTTGTGGCCGTTTCACACAACAGCAGCTTTAATCCCAACGCTAATGGTCAGTTGATATTCAAAATCATTGCAGGCCTGTAAATGACACCTGCCCTGAAAACAAATCCTGGGGTCACATATCGACCAAAAAATTCAAAGGACGTCCATATTTCAAAAGGACCGTTTCAAAAGGCATATTTTACGCACATTAGTGTTCTGCTTCTTTTCCTTTCTTTCCTTTTTTGTTAAAAAACACGGGAATGGAAAAAGGCATCCCTCAGAATGGGCGAAAATCGTTGCAGACGAATCAATGGACAGAGGTTTAATCTCCAATATATATAAACAGCTCGTGCAGCTTAATATTAAAAAAACAAACAACCCAAAAAAAATGGGCAGAAGATCTAAACAGACGTTTCTTCAAAGGAGACACAGAGATGGTCAAGACGCACATGAAAAGCTGCTCAACAGCACTAATTATTGGAGAAATGCAAATCAAATCTACAATGAGATATCACCTCACACCTGTTAGAATCGGCATCATCAGAAAATCTACAAACAACCAATTCTGGGGAGGGTGTGCACAATAGGAGCCCTCTTCCACTATTGGTGGGAATGTAAATTGATACAGTCACTATGGAGAACAGTATGGAGTTTCCTTAAAAAAACTAGAAATAGAATTACCATCTGATCCAGCAATCCCACTTCTGGGCATATACCCAGAGAAAACCGTATTTCAAAAAGGCATATTCACCACAATGTTCGTTGCAGCACTATTTACAATAGCCAGGTAATGGAAGCAACGTAAATGCCCACAGACAGATGTATGGGTAAAGATGTGGTACATATATAAAATGCAATATTACTCGGCCATAAAAAGGAATGAAACTGGGTCATTTGTAGAGACATCGATGGATCGAGAGACTGTCATACAGAATGAAGTAAGTCGGAAAGAGGAAAACAAATATTGTATATTAATGCATATATGTGGAGCCTAAAAATGGTACAGATGAACTGGTTTGCAGGGAAGAAATAGAGACACAGAGGTAGAGAACAAACGTATGGACACCAAGTGTGGGAAGCCATGGGGTGGTGGTGCTGAGATGAGTTGGGAGTTTGGGATTGAGCTGTATACATGTATATACATAAAATACATAACTAATAATAACCTGCTGTATAAAAACATAAATAAAATTAAATTTCAAAATTTTAAAAAATAAAATTTAAAAATAAAACAGAAAAAAATCTTCCCGTCACACAGATGTATTTATAGGAATGAATTATTTCCATGCTTATATCTATAAATTCATAAAAGGGGAATAAAATCTAACTTGAACCATAAAAGAAAAAAAAAACCTGAACCCACGAGTTATACAGAGGAAAATCCTATCAGGGCACTTGCTCCAGTGGTAAACAATTCTGAAATTGGTCAGAGGTGGGGAAGCATCTCCCATACATCCAGCAACCCACCCCCCACGCAAGGAGCGTCCTCATTGCAAAGCTGGGGGACCGTGCTGAAGCATCTGTGAGTAAACGTGAGCTGAGCCCCAGGCCAGCTGCTGCTGAACTGTTCCCACCCTTTCCAGGTAAAACACCTGAATATGTACAAGGGCTTGAAAGCCTAGAGGAAGGACCATGGAGCCACACCAGCGACAGCACGCAGGCCAACTTGGTGCCTGCAGGCCAGCCAGGGTGGTCCTGGCCCCGGGCGCTCTTCCAGAATCTTTCCATTGCCCTGCCTGAGATACCCCTCCTGTCCCGGCCCCCACTGCTTTTTTCCTTCCTCACCTCTGTCCGGAGAGAAATTCCAGCGGAAGGTATGGGTGACACAACTTCTTCTTTACAGGCGGCAGCCTGGCAACTCCTACAGAAAGGCCAGCAGAACCCCACTCACACCGGGCCACCCACAAAGCTGTGGCCCCTCACTCCCTCCCACCAGCACAGCCCCGAGACTGCTGACGGGGCAGAGAATATGGAGTCAGGCACAGTTTCAGGGGCTATTGCTGCCTGGAGCGCTGTTTATATTGACCTCAAAGAGGCACACCTGGGGAGGGCGGGCCGGCAGTGTAAGGCTGCCCAGTTCAGCTAATCCACAACCCTCAGGGAATCACATTGTTGAAAATGGACCCCGCTAAGGCAGAAGAGAAGCCAAGGGAAAAAAGGACACAATGCCATTTGCAGCACCGTAGAGGAGTCTAGAAGTAATCACGTGACTTGTAGTAAGTAAGAAAGTGAAAGACACATATCCTATCATATCACTTATAGGTGTTACCTAAAAATGGATACCAGGGCAGATATTTCCACGGAGAAGGGCAATCACAGATTCATTAAAGAAACTTATATTTCACCAATGGAAAGGTGTGAGGATTGGTTTCATTACGATATTGGGGTTAACAGACATATACAAACACAGGTGACATATATAATCTCCAAAGACCTACAGAATACCAAGAGAGGACTACTCAACATTCTGTCATAATGTACATGGGAAAAGGATCCCAGGAAGTACAGTCATCTGTATATGTGTAAAAGAACCACATCTTCCACACATACAACAATCCAAACGTTGTAATCAAACTTGCTGTAATAAAAATAAAAAAATTAAATTAAAAACACGAAAAAGATGTAGTGAGAAAAACGTGAGGGGCTTTCTCCTGGCACATTCCATTCTAAATTCCAATCTAGAACACCACTTCCACTGAGGCTCTCTTGCCCTAGTAACCAGATTTGGTAAGGGTAAACTGCTGCCACCTTGTGGCCGTTTCACACAACAGCAGCTTTAATCCCAGCGCTAGTGGTCAGTTGATATTCAAAATCATTTCAGGCCTGTAAATGACACCTGCCCTGAAAACAAATCCTGGGGTCACATATCGACCAAAAAATTCAAAGGACGTCCATATTTCAAAACGACCGTTTCAAAAGGCATATTTTACGCACATTAGTGTTCTGCTTCTTTTCCTTTATTTCCTTTTTTGTTAAAAAATACGGGAATGGAAAAAGGCATCCCTCAGAATGGGCGAAAATCGTTGCAGACGAATCAATGGACAGAGGTTTAATCTCCAATATATATAAACAGCTCATGCAGCTTAATATTAAAAAAACAAACCACCAAAAGCAAAAATGGTCAGAAGATCTAAAGAGACGTTTCTTCAAAGAAGACACAGAGATGGCCAAGACGCACATGGAAAGCTGCTCAACAGCACTAATTATTAGAGAAATGCAAATCAAAACTACAATGAGGTATCACCTCACACCTGTTAGAATCGGCATCATCAGAAAATCTACAAACAACCAATTCTGGGGAGGGTGTGGACAAAAGGAGCCCTCTTCCACTATTTGTGGGAATGTAAATTGATACAGTCACTATGGAGAACAGTATGGAGTTTCCTTATAAAAACTAGAAATAGAATTACCATCTGATACAGCAATCCCACTTCTGGGCATATACCCAGAGAAAACCGTAAATCAAAAAGGCACATTCACCACAATGTTCATTGCCGCACTATTTACCATAGCCAGGTAATGGAAGCAACCTAAATGCCCACAGACAGATGAATGGATAAAGATGTGGTACATATATGAAATGGAATATTACTCGGCCATAAAAAGGAATGAAACTGGGTCATTTGTAGAGACATCGATGGATCGAGAGACTGTCATACAGAATGAAGTAAGTCAGAAAGAGGAAAACAAATATTGTATATTAATGCATATATGTGGAACCTAAAAAAATGGTACAGATGAACTGGTTTGCAGGGAAGAAATAGAGACACAGAGGTAGAGAACAAAGGTATGGACACCAAGTGTGGGAAGCCATGGGGTGGTGGTGGTTGGATGAGTTGGGAGATTGGGATTGACCTGTATACACGTATATGCATAAAATACATAACTAATAATAACCTGCTGTATAAAAACATAAATAAAATTAAATTTCAATATTTTAAAATGTAAAATTTAAAAATAAAACAGAAAAAATTCTTCCCATCACACAGATGTATTTATAGGAATGAATTATTTCCATGCTTATATCTATAAATACATAAAAGAGGAATAAAATCTAACTTGAACCATAAAAGAAAAAAAAAATTGAACCCACGAGTTATACAGAGGAAAACCCTATCACGGCACTTGCTCCAGCGGTAAACAATTCTGAAATTGGTCAGAGGTGGGGAACCATCTCCCATACAGCCAGCAACCCACCCCCCACGCAAGGAGCATCCTCATTGCAAAGCTGGGGGACCGTGCCGAGGCATCTGTGAGTAAACATGAGCTGAGCCCCAGGCCAGCTGCTGCTGAACTGTTCCCACCCTTTCCAGGTAAAACACCTGAATATGTACAAGGGCTTGAAAGCCTAGAGGAAGGACCGTGGAGCCACACCAGCGACAGCACGCAGGCCAACTTGGTGCCTGCAGGCCAGCCAGGGTTGTCCTGGACCCTGGCGCTCTTCCAGAAGCTTTCCATTGCCCTGCCTGAGATACCCCTCCTTTCCCGGCCCCCACTGCTTTTTTCCTTCCTCACCTCTGTCCGGAGAGAAATTCCAGCGGAAGGTATGGGTGACACATCCTCTTCTTTACAGGTGGCAGCCTGGCAACTCCTGCAGAAAGGCCAGCAGAACCCCACTCACACCGCGCCACCCACAAAGCTGTGGCCCCTCACTCCCTCCCACCAGCACAGCCCCGAGACTGCTGACGGGGCAGAGAATATGGAGTCAGGCACAGCTTCATGGGCTATTGCTGCCTGGAGCTCTGTTTATATTGACCTCAACGAGGCACACCTGGGGAGGGCGGGCCGGCAGGGTAAGGCTGCCCAGGTCAGCTAATCCACAACCCTCAGGGAATCACATTGTTGAAAATGGACCCCGCTAAGGCAGAAGAGAAGCCAAGGGAAAAAAGGACACAATGCCAATTGCAGCACCGTAGATGAGTCTAGAAGTAATCACGTGACTTGTAGTAAGTCAGAAAGTGAAAGACACATATCATATCACTTATAGGTGTTACCTAAAAATGGATACCAGGGCAGATATCTCCACGGAGAAGGGCAATCACAGATTCATTAAACAAACTTATGGTTCACCAATGGAAAGGTATGAGGATTGGTTTCATTACGATATCGGGGTTAACAGACATATACAAACACAGGTGACATATATAATCACCAAAGACCTACAGAATACCAAGAGAGGACTACTCAACATTCTGTCATAACGTACATGGGAAAAGGATCCCAGGAAGAAGAGTCATCTGTTTATGTGTAAAAGAACCACATCTTCCACACCTACAACAAGCCAAACATTGTAATCAAACTTGCTGTAATAAAAAATAAAAAATTAAATTAAAAACACGAAGAAGAAGTAGTGAGACAAACGTGAGGGGCTTTCTCCTGGCACATTCCATTCTAAACTCCAATCTAGAACACCACTTCCACTGAGGCTCTCTTGCCCTAGTAACCAGATTTGGTAAGGGTGAACTGCTGCCACCTTGTGGCCGTTTCACACAACAGCAGCTTTAATCCCAGCGCTAGTGGTCAGTTGATATTCAAAATCATTTCAGGCCTGTAAATGACACCTGCCCTGAAAACAAATCCTGGGGTCACATATCGACCAAAAACTTCAAAGGACGTCCATATTTCAAAACGACCGTTTCAAAAGGCATATTTTACGCACATTAGTGTTCTGCTTCTTTTCCTTTCTTTCCTTTTTTGTTAAAAAACACGGGAATGGAAAAAGGCATCCCTCAGAATGGGCGAAAATCGTTGCAGACGAATCAATGGACAGAGGTTTAATATCCAATATATATGAACAACACATGCTGCTTAATATTAAAAAAACAAACAACCCAATACACAAATGGGCAGAAGATCTAAAGAGATGTTTCTTCAAAGAAGACACAGAGATGGCCAAGACGCACATGAAAAGCTGCTCAACAGCACTAATTATTAGAGAAATGCAAATCAAAACTACAATGAGGTATCACCTCACACCTGTTAGAATCGGCATCATCAGAAAATCTACAAACAACCAATTCTGGGGAGGGTGTGGACAAAAGGAGCCCTCTTCCACTATTGGTGGGAATGTAAATTGATACAGTCACTATGGAGAACAGTATGGAGTTTCCTTAAAAAACTAGAAATAGAATTACCATCTAATCCAGCAATCCCACTTCTGGGCATATACCCAGAGAAAACCATAAATCAAAAAGGCACATTCACCACAATGTTCATTGCAGCACTATTTACAATAGCCAGGTAATGGAAGCAACCTAAATGCCCACAGACAGATGAATGGATAAAGATGTGGTACATATATGAAATGGAATATTACTCGGCCATAAAAAGGAATGAAACTGGGTCATTTGTAGAGACATCGATAGATCGAGAGACTGTCATACAGAATGAAGTAAGTCAGAAAGAGGAAAACAAATATTGTATATTAATGCATATATGTGGAACCTAAAAAAATGGTACAGATGAACTGGTTTGCGGGGAAGAAATAGAGACACAGAGGTAGAGAACAAACGTATGGACACCAATTGTGGGAAGCCATGGGGTGGTGGTGGTGGGATGAGTTGGGAGATAGGGATTGAACGGTATACATGTATATGCATAAAATACATAACTAATAATAACCTGCTGTATAAAAACATAAATAAAATTAAATTTCAAAATTTTAAAAAATAAAATTTAAAAATAAAACAGAAAAAATTATTCCCGTCACACAGATGTATTTATAGGAATGAATTATTTCCATGCTTATATTTATAAATACATAAAAGAGGAATAAAATCTAACTTGAACCATAAAAGAAAAAAAAAATTGAACCCACGAGTTATACAGAGGAAAACCCTATCAGGGCACTTGCTCCAGCGGTTAACAATTCTGAAATTGGTCAGAGGTGGGGAACCATCTCCCATACAGCCAGCAACCAACCCCCCACGAAAGGAGCGTCCTCATTGCAAAGCTGGGGGACCATGCCGAGGCATCTGTGAGTAAACGTGAGCTGAGCCCCAGGCCAGCTGCTGCTGAACTGTTCCCACCCTTTCCAGGTAAAACACATGAATATGTACAAGGGCTTGAAAGCCTAGAGGAAGGACCATGGAGCCACACCAGAGACAGCACGCAGGCCAACTTGGTGCCTGCAGGCCAGCCAGGATGGTCCTTGCCCCGGGCGCTCTTCCAGAATCTTTCCATTGCCCTGCCTGAGATACCCCTCCTGTCCCGGCCCCCACTGCTTTTTTCCTTCCTCACCTCTGTCCGGAGAGAAATTCCAGCGGAAGGTATGTGTGAAACAACCTCTCCATTACAGGCGGCAGCCTGGCAACTCCTGCAGAAAGGCCAGCAGAACCCCACTCACACCGGGCCACCCACAAAGCTGTGGCCCCTCACTCCCTCCCACCAGCACAGCCCCGAGACTGCTGACGGGGCAGAGAATATGGAGTCAGGCACAGCTTCAGGGGCTATTGCTGCCTGGAGCTCTGTTTATATTGACCTCAACGAGGCACACCTGGGGAGGGCGGGCCGGCAGGGTAAGGCTGCCCAGGTCAGCTAATCCACAACCCTCAGGGAATCACATTGTTGAAAATGGAACCCGCTAAGGCAGAAGAGAAGCCAAGGGAAAAAAGGACACAATGCCATTTGCAGCACCATAGATGAGTCTAGAAGTAATCACGTGACTTGTAGTAAGTCAGAAAGTGAAAGACACATATCATATCACTTATAGGTGTTACCTAAAAATGGATACCAGGGCAGATATTTCCACGGAGAAGGGCAATCACAGATTCATTAAACAAACTTATGGTTCACCAATGGAAAGGTGTGAGGATTGGTTTCATTACGATATCGGGGTTAACAGACATATACAAACACAGGTGACATATATAATCACCAAAGACCTACAGAATACCAAGAGAGGACTACTCAACATTCTGTCATAACGTACATGGGAAAAGGATCCCAGGAAGAACAGACATCTGTATATGTGTAAAAGAACCACATCTTCCACACATACAACAAGCCAAACATTGTAATCAAACTTGCTGTAATAAAAATAAAAAAATTAAATTAAAAACACGAAAAAGATGTAGTGAGAAAAACGTGAGGGGCTTTCTCCTGGCACATTCCATTCTAAATTCCAATCTAGAACACCACTTCCACTGAGGCTCTCTTGCCCTAGTAACCAGATTTGGTAAGGGTGAACTGCTGCCACCTTGTGGCCGTTTCACACAACAGCAGCTATAATCCCAACGCTAGTGGTCAGTTGATATTCAAAATCATTTCAGGCCTGTAAATGACACCTGCCCTGAAAACAAATCCTGGGGTCACATATCGACCAGAAAATTCAAAGGACGTCCATATTTCAAAACGACCGTTTCAAAAGGCATATTTTACGCACATTAGTGTTCTGCTTCTTTTCCTTTCTTTCCTTTTTTGTTAAAAAACACGGGAATGGAAAAAGGCATCCCTCAGAATGGGCGAAAATCGTTGCAGACGAATCAATGGACAGAGGTTTAATCTCCAATATATATAAACAGCTCATGCAGCTTAATATAAAAAAAACAAACAACCCCCCAAAAAATGGGCAGAAGATCTAAAGAGACGTTTCTTCAAAGGAGACACAGAAATGGCCAAGACGCACATAAAAAGCTGCTCAACAGCACTAATTATTAGAGAAATGCAAATCAAAACTACAATGAGGTATCACCTCACACCTGTTAGAAAGGGCATCATCAGAAAATATGGAAACAACCAATTCTGGGGACGGTGTGGACAAAAGGAGCCCTCTTCCACTATTGGTGGGAATGTAAATTGATACAGTCACTATGGAGAACAGTATGGAGTTTCCTTAAAAAAACTAGAAATAGAATTACCATCTGATCCAGCAATCCCACTTCTGGGCATATACCCAGAGAAAACCGTATTTCAAAAAGGCACATTCACCACAATGTTCGTTGCAGCACTATTTACAATACCCAGGTAATGGAAGCAACCTAAATGCCCACAGACAGATGAATGGATAAAGATGTGGTACATATATAAAATGGAATATTACTCGGCCATAAAAAGGAATGAATCTGGGTCATTTGGAGAGACACCGATGGATTGAGTGACTGTCATACAGAATGAAGTAAGTCAGAAAGAGGAAAACAAATATTGTATATTAATGCATATACGTGGAGCCTAAAAATGGTACAGATGAACTGGTTTGCAGGGAAGAAATAGAGACACAGAGGTAGAGAACAAACGTATGGACACCAAGTGTGGGAAGCCATGGGGTGGTGGTGGTGAGATGAGTTGGGAGTTTGGGATTGACCTGTATACATGTATATGCATAAAATACCTAACTAATAATAAAATGCTGTATAAAAAAAAATAAAATTTCAAAATTTTAAAAAATAAAATTTAAAAGTAAAACAGAAAAATGTTCTTCCCGTCACACAGATGTATTTATAGGAATGAATTATTTCCATGCTTATATCTATAAATACATAAAAGAGGAATAAAACCTAACTTGAACCATAAAAGAAAAAAAAATCCTGTACCCACGAGTTATACAGAGGAAAACCCTATCAGGGCACTTGCTCCAGTGGTAAACAATTCTGAATTTGGTCAGAGGTGGGGAATCATCACCCATACAGCCAGCAACCCACCCCCCACGCAAGGAGCGTCCTCATTGCAAAGCTGGGGGACCGTGCCGAGGCATCTGTGAGTAAACGTGAGCGGAGCCCCAGGCCAGCTGCTGCTGAACTGTTCCCACCCTTTCCAGGTAAAACACCTGAATATGTACAAGGGCTTGAAAGCCTAGAGGAAGGACCGTGGTGCCACACCAGCGACAGCACGCAGGCCAACTTGGTGCCTGCAGGCCAGACAGGGTGTTCCTGGCCCCGGGCGCTCTTCCAGATGCTTTCCATTGCCCTGCCTTTGATAGCCCTCCTGTCCCGGCCCCCACTGCTTTTTGCCATCCTCACCTCTGTCCAGAGAGAAATTCCAGCGGAAGGTATGGGTGACACATCCTCTTCTTTACAGGCGGCAGCCTGGCAACTCCTGCAGAAAGGCCAGCAGAATCCCACTCACACCGGGCCACCCACAAAGCTGTGGCCCCTCACTCCCGCCCACCAGCACAGCCCTGAGACTGCTGACGGGGCAGAGAATATGGAGGCAGGCACACAGCTTCAGGGCCTATTGCTGCCTGGAGCGCTGTTTTTATTGACCTCAATGAGGCACACCTGGGGAGGGCGGGCCGGCAGTGTAAGGCTGCCCAGGTCAGCTAATCCACAACCCTCAGGGAATCACATTGTTGAAAATGGACCCCGCTAAGGCAGAAGAGAAGCCAAGGGAAAAAAGGACACAATGCCATTTGCAGCACCGTAGATGAGTCTAGAAGTAATCACATGACTTGTAGTAAGTCAGAAAGTGAAAGACACATATCATATCATATCACTTATAGGTGTTACCTAAAAGTGGATACCAGGGCAGATATTTCCACGGAGAAGAGCAATCACAAATTCATTAAACAAACTTATGGTTCACCAATGGAAAGGTGTGAGGATTGGTTTCATTACGATATCGGGGTTAACAGACATATACAAACACAGGTGACATATATAATCACCAAAGACCTACAGAATACCAAGAGAGGACTACTCAACATTCTGTCATAACGTACATGGGAAAAGGATCCCAGGAAGAACAGTCATCTGTATATGTGTAAAAGAACCACATCTTCCACACCTACAGCAAGTCAAACATTGTAATCAAATTTGCTGTAATAAAAAATAAAAAAATAAATTAAAAACACGAACAAGAAGTAGTGAGACCAACGTGAGGGGCTTTCTCCTGGCACATTCCATTCTAAACTCCAATCTAGAACACCACTTCCACTGAGGCTCTCTTGTCCTAGTAACCAGATTTGGTAAGGGTGAACTGCTGCCACCTTGTGGCCGTTTCACACAACAGCAGCTTTAATCCCAACGCTAATGGTCAGTTGATATTCAAAATCATTGCAGGCCTATAAATGACACCTGCCCTGAAAACAAATCCTGGGGTCACATATCGACCAAAAAATTCAAAGGACGTCCATATTTCAAAACGACCATTTCAAAAGGCATATTTTACGCACATTAGTGTTCTGCTTCTTTTCCTTTCTTTCCTTTTTTGTTAAAAAACAGTGGAATGGAAAAAGGCATCCCTCAGAATGGGCGAAAATCGTTGCAGACGAATCAATGGACAGAGGTTTAATCGCCAATATATATAAACAGCTCATGCAGCTTAATATTAAAAAAAACAAACAACCCAATACAAAAATGGGCAGATGATCTAAAGAAACGTTTCTTCAAAGAAGACACAGAGATGGACAAGACGCACATAAAAAGCTGCTCAACGGCACTAATTATTAGAGAAATGCAAATCAAAACTACAATGAGGTATAACCACACACCTTTTAGAATCGGCATCATTAGAAAATCTACAAACAACCAATTCTGTGGAGGGTGTGGACAAAAGGAGCCCTCTTCTACTATTGGTGGGAATGTAAATTGATACAGTCACTATGGAGAACAGTATGGAGTTTCCTTAAAAAAACTAGAAATAGAATTACCATCTGATCCAGCAATCCCACTCCTGGGCATATACCCAGAGAAAACCGTAAATCAAAAAGGCACATTCACCACAATGTTCATTGCAGCACTATTTACAATAGCCAGGTAATGGAAGCAACCTAAATGCCCACAGACAGATGAATGGATAAAGATGTTGTACATATATGAAATGGAATATTACTCGGGCATAAAAAGGAATGAAACTGGGTCATTTGTAGAGACACCGATAGATCGAGAGACTGTCATACAGAATGAAGTAAGTCAGAAAGAGGAAAACAAATATTGTATATTAATGCATATATGTGGAGCCTAAAAATGGTACAGATGAACTGGTTTGCAGGGAAGAAATAGAGACACAGACGTAGAGAACAAACGTATGGACACCAAGTGTGGGAAGCCATGGGGAAGTGGTGGTGGGATGAGTTGGGAGTTTGGGATTGACCTCTATACATGTATATGCATAAAATACATAACTAATAATAACGTGCTGTATAAAAAAATAAATAAAATTAAATTTCAAAATTTTAAAAAATAAAATTTAACAATAAAACAGAAAAATGTTCTTCCCGTCACACAGATGTATTTATAGGAATGAATTATTTCCATGCTTATATATATAAATACATAAAAGAGGTATAAAATCAAACTTGAACCATAAAAGAAAAAAAAAATTGAACCCACGAGTTATACAGAGGAAAACCCTATCACGGCACTTGCTCCAGCGGTAAACAATTCTGAAATTGGTCAGAGGTGGGGAACCATCTCCCATACAGCCAGCAACCCACCCCCCACGCAAGGAGCGTCCTCACTGCAAAGCTGGGGGACCGTGCCGAGGTATCTCTGAGTAAACGTAAGCTGAGCCCCAGGCCACCTGCTGCTGAACTGTTCCCACCCTTTCCAGGTAAAACACCTGAATATGTACAAGGGCTTGAAAGCCTAGAGGAAGGACCGTGGAGCCACACCAGCGACAGCACGCAGGCCAACTTGGTGCCTGCAGGCCAGCCAGGGTGGTCCTGGACCCTGGCGCTCTTCCAGAAGCTTTCCATTGCCCTGCCTGAGATACCCCTCCTGTCCCGGCCCCCACTGCTTTTTTCCTTCCTCACCTCTGTCCGGAGAGAAATTCCAGCGGAAGGTATGGGTGACACATCCTCTTCTGTACAGGCGGCAGCCTGGCAACTCCTGCAGAAAGGCCAGCAGAACCCCACTCACACTGGGCCACCCACAAAGCTGTGGCCCCTCACTCCCTCCCACCAACACAGCCCCGAGACTGCTGACGGGGCAGAGAATATGGAGTCAGGCACAGCTTCAGGGGCTATTGCTGCCTGGAGCTCTGTTTATATTGACCTCAACGAGGCACACCTGGGGAGGGCGGGCCGGCAGGGTAAGGCTGCCCAGGTCAGCTAATCCACAACCCTCAGGGAATCACATTGTTGAAAATGGACCCCACTAAGGCAGAAGAGAAGCCAAGGGAAAAAAGGATACAATGCCATTTGCAGCACCGTAGATGAGTCTAGAAGTAATCACGTGACTTGTAGTAAGTCAGAAAGTGAAAGACACATATCATATCATATCACTTATAGGTGTTACCTAAAAATGGATACCAGGGCAGATATTTCCACGGAGAAGGGCAATCACAGATTCATTAAACAAACTTATGGTTCACCAATGGAAAGGGGTGAGGATTGGTTTCATTATGATATCGGGGTTAACAGACATATAGAAACACAGGTGATATATATAATCACCAAAGACCTACAGAATACCAAGAGGGGACTACTCAACATTCTGTCATAACGTACATGGGAAAAGGATCCCAGGAAGAACAGTCATCTGTATATGTGTAAAAGAACCACATCTTCCACACCTACAACAAGACAAACATTGTAATCAAACTTGCTGTAATAAAAAATAAAAAATTAAATTAAAATCACGAACAAGATGTAGTGAGACAAACGTGAGGGGCTTTCTCCTGGCACATTCCATTCTAAACTCCAATCTAGAACACCACTTCCACTGAGGCTCTCTTGGCCTATTAACCAGATTTGATAAGGGTGAAATGCTGCCACCTTGTGGCCGTTTCACACAACAGCAGCTTTAATCCCAGCGCTAATGGACAGTTGATATTCAAAATCATTTCAGGCCTGTAAATGACACCTGCCCTGAAAACAAACCCTGGGGTCACATATCGACCAAAAAGTTCAAAGGACGTCCATATTTCAAAACGACCGTTTCAAAAGGCATATTTTACGCACATTAGTGTTCTGCTTCTTTTCCTTTCTTTCCTTTTTTGTTAAAAAACACGGGAATGGAAAAAGCCATCCCTCAGAATGGGCGAAAATCGTTGCAGACGAATCAATGGACAGAGGTTTAATATCCAATATATATAAACAACACATGCAGCTTAATATTAAAAAAACAAACAACCCAATACAAAAATGGGCAGAAGATCTAAAGAGATGTTTCTTCAAAGAAGACACAGAGATGGCCAAGACGCACATGAAAAGCTGCTCAACAGCACTAATTATTAGAGAAATGCAAATCAAAACTACAATGAGGTATCACCTCACACCTGTTAGAATCGGCATCATCAGAAAATCTACAAACAACCAATTCTGGGGAGGGTGTGGACAAAAGGAGCCCTCTTACACTATTGGTGGGAATGTAAATTGATACAGTCACTATGGAGAACAGTATGGAGTTTCCTTAAAAAACTAGAAATAGAATTACCATCTGATCCAGCAATCCCACTTCTGGGCATATACCCAGAGAAAACCATAAATCACAAAGGCACATTCACCACAATGTTCATTGCAGCACTATTTACAATAGCCAGGTAATGGAAGCAACCTAAATGCCCACAGACAGATGAATGGATAAAGATGTGGTACATATACGAAATGGAATATTACTCGGCCATAAAAAGGAATGAAACTGGGTCATTTGTAGAGACATCGATGGATCGAGAGACTGTCATACAGAATGAAGTAAGTCAGAAAGAGGAAAACAAATATTGTATATTAATGCATATATGTGGAACCTAAAAAAATGGTACAGATGAACTGGTTTGCAGGGAAGAAATAGAGACACAGAGGTAGAGAACAAACGTATGGACACCAAGTGTGGGAAGCCATGGGGTGGTGGTGGTGGGATGAGTTGGGAGATAGGGATTGAACGGTATACATGTATATGCATAAAATACATAACTAATAATAACCTGCAGTATAAAAACATAAATAAAATTAAATTTCAATATTTTAAAAAATAAAATTTAAAACTAAAACAGAAAAATTTCTTCCCGTCACACAGATGTATTTATAGGAATGAATTATTTCCATACTTATATTTATAAATACATAACAGAGGAATAAAATCTAACTTGAACCATAAAAGAAAAAAAAATTGAACCCACGAGTTATACAGAGGAAAACCCTATCACGGCACTTGATCCAGCGGTAAACAATTCTGAAATTGGTCAGAGGTGGGGAACCATCTCCCATACAGCCAGCAACCCACCCCCCACACAAGGAGCGTCCTCATTGCAAAGCTGGGGGACCGTGCCGAGGCATCTGTGAGTAAACGTGAGCTGAGCCCCAGGCCAGCTGCTGCTGAACTGTTCCCACCCTTTCCAGGTAAAACACCTGAATATGTACAAGGGGTTGAAAGCCTAGAGGAAGGACCGTGGAGCCACACCAGTGACAGCACGCAGGCCAACTTGGTGTCTGCAGGCCAGCCAGGGTTGTCCTGGACCTGGGCGCTCTTCCAGAATCTTTCCATTGCCCTGCCTGTGATACCCCTCCTGTCCCGGCCCCCACTGCTTTTTTCCTTCATCACCTCTGTCCGGAGAGAAATTCCAGCGGAAGGTATGTGTGACACAACCTCTTTTTTACTGGCGGCAGCCTGGCAACTCCTGCAGAAAGGCCAGCAGAACCCCACTCACACCGGGCCACCCACAAAGCTGTGGCCCCTCACTCCCTCCCAGCAGCACAGCCCCGAGACTGCTGACGGGGCAGAGAATATGGAGTCAGGCACAGCTTCAGGGGCTATTGCTGCCTGGAGCGCTGTTTATATTGACCTCAACGAGGCACATCTGGGGAGGGCGGGCCGGCAGGGTAAGGCTGCCCAGGTCAGCTAATCCACAACCCTCAGGGAATCACATTGTTGAAAATGGACCCCGCTAAGGCAGAAGAGAAGCCAAGGGAAAAAAGGACACAATGCCATTTGCAGCACTGTAGATGAGTCTAGAAGTAATCACGTGACTTGTAGTGAGTCAGAAAGTGAAAGACACATATCATATCACTTATAGGTGTTACCTAAAAATGGATACCAGGGCAGATATTTCCACGGAGAAGGGCAATCACAGATTCATTAAACACACTTATGGTTCACCAATGGAAAGGTGTGAGGATTGGTTTCATTATGATATCGGGGTTAACAGACATATACAAACACAGGTGACATATATAATCACCAAAGACCTACAGAATACCAAGAGAGGACTACTCAACATTCTGTCATAACGTACATGGGAAAAGGATTCCAGGAAGAACAGTCATCTGTATATGTGTAAAAGAACCACATCTTCCACACCTACAACAAGCCAAACATTGTAATCAAACTTGCTGTAATAAAAAATATTAAATTAAATTAAAAACACGAACAAGAAGTAGTGAGACAAACGTGAGGGGCTTTCTCCTGGCACATTCCATTCTAAACTCCAATCTAGAACACCACTTCCACTGAGGCTCTCTTGCCCTAGTAACCAGATTTGGTAAGGGTGAACTGCTGCCACCTTGTGGCCGTTTCACACAACAGCAGCTTTAATCCCAGCGCTAATGGTCAGTTGATATTCAAAATCATTGCAGGCCTGTAAATGACACCTGCCCTGAAAACAAATCCTGGGGTCACATATCGACCAAAAATTTCAAAGGACGTCCATATTTCAAAACGACCGTTTCAAAAGGCATATTTTACGCACATTAGTGTTCTGCTTCTTTTCCTTTCTTTCCTTTTTTGTTAAAAAACACGGGAATGGAAAAAGGCATCCCTCAGAATGGGCGAATATTGTTGCAGACGAATCAATGGACAGAGGTTTAATCTCCAGTATATATAAACAACTCATGCAGCTTAATATTAAAAAAAACAAACAACCCAATACAAAAATGGGCAGAAGATCTAAAGAGACGTTTCTTCAAAGGAGACACAGAGATGGCCAAGACGCACATGAAAAGCTGCTCAACAGCACTAATTATTAGAGAAATGCAAATCAAAACTACAATGAGGTATCACCTCACACCTGTTAGAATCGGCATCATCAGAAAATATACAAACAACCAATTCTGGGGAGGGTGTGGACAAAAGGAGCCCTCTTCCACTATTGGTGGGAATGTAAATTGATACAGTCACTATGGAGGACAGTATGGAGTTTCCTTAAAAAAAACTAGAAATAGAATTACCATCTGATCCAGCAATCCCACTTCTGGGCATATACCCAGAGGAAACCGTATTTCAAAAAGGCACATTCACCACAATGTTCGTTGCAGCACTATTTACAATAGCCAGGTAATGGAAGCAACCTAAATGCCCACAGACAGATGAATGGATAAAGATGTGGTACATATATGAAATGGAATATTACTCGGCCATAAAAAGGAATGAAACTGGGTCATTTGTAGAGACATCGATGGATCGAGAGACTGTCATACAGAATGAAGTAAGTCAGAAAGAGGAAAACAAATATTGTATATTAATGCATATATGTGGCGCCTAAAAATGGTACAGATGAACTGGTTTGCAGGGAAGAAATAGAGACACAGAGGTTGAGAACAAACCTATGGACACCAAGTGTGGGAAGCCATGGGGTGGTGGTGGTGGGATGAGTTGGGAGATTGTGATTGACCTGTATACATGTATATGTATAAAATACATAACTAATAATATCGTGCTGTATAAAAATTAATAAAATTAAATTTCAAAATTTTAAAAAATAAAATTTAAAAATAAAACAGAAAAGAGTTCTTCCCGTCACACAGATGTATTTATAGGAATGAATTATTTCCATGCTTATATCTATAAATACATAAAAGGGGAATAAATTCTAACTTGAACCATAAAAGAAAAAAAAATCCTGAACCCACGAGTTATACAGAGGAAAACCCTATCAGGGCACTTGCTCCAGTGGTAAACAATTCTGAAATTTGTCAGAGGTGGGGAACCATCTCCCATACAGCCAGAAACCCACCCCCCACGCAAGGAGCGTCCTCATTGCAAAGCTGGGGGACCGTGCCGAGGCATCTGTGAGTAAACGTGAGCTGAGCCCCAGGCCAGCTGCTGCTGAACTGTTCTTACCCTTTCCAGGTAAAACACATGAATATGTACAAGGGCTTGAAAGCCTAGAGGAAGGACCATGGAGCCACACCAGAGACAGCACGCAGGCCAACTTGGTGCCTGCAGGCCAGCCAGGGTGGTCCTGGACCCGGGGGCTCTTCCAGAATCTTTCCATTGCCCTGCCTGAGATACCCCTCCTGTCCCGGCCCCCACTGCTTTTTTCCTTCCTCACCTCTGTCCGGAGAGAAATTCCAGCGGAAGGTATGTGTGAAACAACCTCTCCATTACAGGCGGCAGACTGGCAACTCCTGCAGAAAGGCCAGCAGAACCCCACTCACACCGGGCCACCCACAAAGCTGTGGCCCCTCACTCCCTCCCACCAGCACAGCCCCGAGACTGCTGACGGGGAAGAGAATATGGAGTCAGGCACAGCTTCAGGGGCTATTGCTGCCTGGAGCGCTGTTTATATTGACCTCAACGAGGCACACCTGGGGAGGGCGGGCCGGCAGGGTAAGGCTGCCCAGGTCAGCTAATCCACAACCCTCAGGGAATCACATTGTTGAAAATGGACCCCGCTAAGGCAGAAGAGAAGCCAAGGGAAAAAAGGACACAATGCCATTTGCAGCACCGTAGATGAGTCTAGAAGTAATCACGTGACTTGTAGTAAGTCAGAAAGTGAAAGACACATATCATATCACTTATAGGTGTTACCTAAAAATGGATACCAGGGCAGATATTTCCACGGAGAAGGGCATTCACAGATTCATTAAACAAACTTATGGTTCACCAATGGAAAGGTGTGAGGATTGGTTTCATTACGATATCGGGGTTAACAGACATATACAAACACAGGTGACATATATAATCACCAAAGACCTACAGTATACCAAGAGGGGACTACTCAACATTCTGTCATACCGTACATGCGAAAAGGATCCCAGGAAGAACAGACATCTGTATATTTGTAAAAGAACCACATCTTCCACACCTACAACAAGCCAAACATTGTAATCAAACTTGCTGTAATAAAAAATAAAAAAAATTAAATTAAATACACGAACAAGATGAAGTGAGACAAACGTGAGGGGCTTTCTCCTGGCACATTCCACTCTAAATTCCAATCTACAACACCAATTCCACGGAGGCTCTCTTGCCCTAGTAACCAGATTTGGTAAGGGTGAACTGCTGCCACCTTGTGGCCGTTTCACACAACAGCAGCTTTAATCCCAGCGCTAGTGGTCAGTTGATATTCAAAATCATTTCAGGCCTGTAAATGACACCTGCCCTGAAAACAAATCCTGGGGTCACATATCGACCAAAAAATTCAAAGGACGTCCATATTTCAAAACGACCGTTTCAAAAGGCATATTTTACGCACATTAGTGTTCTGCTTCTTTTCCTTTCTTTCCTTTTTTGTTAAAAAACACGGGAATGGAAAAAGGCATCCCTCAGAATGGGCGAAAATCGTTGCAGACGAATCAATGGACAGAGGTTTAATCTCCAATATATATAAACAACTCATGCAGCTTAATATTAAAAAAACAAACAACCCAATACAAAAATGGGCAGAAGATCTAAAGAGACGTTTCTTCAAAGGAGACACAGAGATGGCCAAGACGCACATGAAAAGCTGCTCAACAGCACTAATTATTAGAGAAATGCAAATCAAAACTACAATGAGGTATCACCTCACACCTGTTAGAATCGGCATCATCAGAAAATCTACAAACAACCAATTCTGGGGAGGGTGTGGACAAAAGGAGCCCTCTTCCACTATTGGTTGGAATGTAATTGATACAGTCACTATGGAGGACAGTATGGAGTTTCCTTAAAAAAACTAGAAATAGAATTACCATCTGATCCAGCAATCCCACTTCTGGGCATATACCCAGAGAAAACCGTATTTCAAAAAGGCACATTCACCACAATGTTCGTTGCAGCACT
This sequence comes from Mesoplodon mirus, assembly GCF_964341445.2. NCBI lineage: Eukaryota > Metazoa > Chordata > Mammalia > Artiodactyla > Ziphiidae > Mesoplodon > Mesoplodon mirus. Next base: position 4,150,735 of record NW_028295810.1, read on the forward strand.
ATTTACAATAGCCAGGTAATGGAAGCAACCTAAATGCCCACAGACAGATGAATGGATAAAGATGTGGTACATATATGAAATGGAATATTACTCGGCCATAAAACGGAATGAAACTGGGTCATTTGTAGAGACATCGATGGATCGAGAGACTGTCATACAGAATGAAGTAAGTCAGAAAGAGGAAAACAAATATTGTATATTAATGCATATATGTGGAGCCTAAATATGGTACAGATGAACTGGTTTGCAGGGAAGAAATAGAGACACAGAGGTAGAGAACAAACGTATGGACACCAAGTGTGGGAAGCCATGGGGTGATGGTGGTGGGATGAGTTGGGAGTTTGGGATTGACCTCTATACATGTATATGAATAAAATACATAACTAATAATAACGGGCTGTATAAAAAAATAAATAAAATTAAATTTCAAAATTTTAAAAAATTAAATTTAACAATAAAACAGAAAAATGTTCTTCCCGTCACACAGATGTATTTATAGGAATGAATTATTTCCATGCTTATATATATAAATACATAAAAGAGGTATAAAATCAAACTTGAACCATAAAAGAAAAAAAAAAATTGAACCCACGAGTTATACAGAGGAAAACCCTATCACGGCACTTGCTCCAGCGGTAAACAATTCTGAAATTGGTCAGAGGTGGGAAACCATCTCCCATACAGCCAGCAACCCACCCACAACGCAAGGAGCGTCCTCACTGCAAAGCTGGGGGACCGTGCCGAGGCATCTCTGAGTAAACGTGAGCTGAGCCCCAGGCCACCTGCTGCTGAACTGTTCCCACCCTTTCCAGGTAAAACACCTGAATATGTACAAGGGCTTGAAAGCCTAGAGGAAGGACCGTGGAGCCACACCAGCGACAGCACGCAGGCCAACTTGGTGCCTGCAGGCCAGCCAGGGTGGTCCTGGACCCTGGCGCTCTTCCAGAAGCTTTCCATTGCCCTGCCTGAGATACCCCTCCTGTCCCGGCCCCCACTGCTTTTTTCCTTCCTCACCTCTGTCCGGAGAGAAATTCCAGCGGAAGGTATGGGTGACACATCCTCTTCTTTACAGGCGGCAGCCTGGCAACTCCTGCAGAAAGGCCAGCAGAACCCCACTCACACCGGGCCACCCACAAAGCTGTGGCCCCTCACTCCCTCCCACCAACACAGCCCCGAGACTGCTGACGGGGCAGAGTATATGGAGTCAGGCACAGCGTCAGGGGCTATTGCTGCCTGGAGCTCTGTTTATATTGACCTCAACGAGGCACACCTGGGGAGGGCGGGCCGGCAGGGTAAGGATGCCCAGGTCAGCTAATCCACAACCCTCAGGGAATCACATTGTTGAAAATGGACCCCGCTAAGGCAGAAGAGAAGCCAAGGGAAAAATGGACACAATGCCATTTGCAGCACCGTAGATGAGTCTAGAAGTAATCACGTGACTTGTAGTAAGTCAGAAAGTGAAAGACACATATCATATCATATCACTTATAGGTGTTACCTAAAAATGGATACCAGGGCAGATATTTCCACGGAGAAGGGCAATCACAGATTCATTAAACAAACTTATGGTTCACCAATGGAAAGGTGGGAGGTTTGGTTTCATTACGATATCGGGGTTAACAGACATATACAAACACAGGTGATATATATAATCACCAAAGACCTACAGAATACCAAGAGGGGACTACTCAACATTCTGTCATAAAGTACATGGGAAAAGGATCCCAGGAGGAACAGTCATCTGTATATGTGTAAAAGAACCACATCTTCCACACCTACAACAAGACAAACATTGTAATCAAACTTGCTGTAATAAAAAATAAAAAATTAAATTAGAATCACGAACAAGAAGTAGTGAGACAAACGTGAGGGGCTTTCTCCTGGCACATTCCATTCTAAACTCCAATCTAGAACACCACTTCCACTGAGGCTCTCTTGCCCTAGTAACCAGATTTGGTAAGGGGGAACTGCTGCCACCTTGTGGCCGTTTCACACAACAGCAGCTTTAATCCCAGCGCTAATGGTCAGTTGATATTCAAAATCATTGCAGGCCTGTAAATGACACCTGCCCTGAAAACAAATCCTGGGGTCACATATCGACCAAAAAACTCAAAGGACGTCCATATTTCAAAACGACCGTTTCAAAAGGCATATTTTACGCGCATTAGTGTTCTGCTTCTTTTCCTTTCTTTCCTTTTTTGTTAAAAAACAGTGGAATGGAAAAAGGCATCCCTCAGAATGGGCGAAAATCGTTGCAGACGAATCAATGGACAGAGGTTTAATCTCCAATATATATAAACAGCTCATGCAGCTTAATATTAAAAAAACAAACAACCCAATACAAAAATGGTCAGAAGATCTAAAGAGACGTTTCTTCAAAGACGATACAGAGATGGCCAAGACGCACATGAAAAGCTGCTCAACAGCACTAATTATTAGAGAAATGCAAATCAAAACTACAACGAGGTATCACCAAAAACCTGTTAGATTCGGCATCATCAGAAAATCTACAAACAACCAATTCTGGGGAGGGTGTGGACAAAAAGAGCCCTCTTCCAGTACTGGTGGGAATGTAAATTGATACAGTCACTATGGAGAACAGTATGGAGTTTCCTTAAAAATCTAGATATAGAATTACCATCTGATCCATCAATCCCACTTCTGGGCATATACCCAGAGAAAACCGTAAATCAAAAAGGCACATTCACCACAATGTTCATTGCAGCACTATTTACAGTAGCCAGGTAATGGAAGCAACCTAAATGCCCACAGACAGATGATTGGATAAAGATGTGGTACATATATGAAATGGAATATTACTCGGCAATAAAAAGGAATGAAACTGGGTCATTTGTAGAGACATCGATGGATCGAGAGACTGTCATACAGAATGAAGTAAGTCAGAAAGAGGAAAACAAATATTGTATATTAATGCATATATGTGGAACCTAAAAAATGGTACAGATGAACTGGTTTGCAGGGAAGAAATAGAGACACAGAGGTAGAGAACAAACGTATGGACACCAAGTGTGGGAAGCCATGGGGTGGTGGTGGTGGGATGAGTTGGGAGATAGGGATTGAACGGTATACATGTATATGCATAAAATACATAACTAATAATAACCTGCAGTATAAAAACATAAATAAAATTAAATTTCAAAATTTAAAAAAATAAAATTTAAAACTAAAACAGAAAAATTTCTTCCCGTCACACAGATGTATTTATAGGAATGAATTATTTCCATACTTATATTTATAAATACATAACAGAGGAATAAAATCTAACTTGAACCATAAAAGAAAAAAAAAATTGAACCCACGAGTTATACAGAGGAAAACCCTATCACGGCACTTGCTCCAGCGGTAAACAATTCTGAAATTGGTCAGAGGTGGGGAACCATCTCCCATAAGCCAGCAACCCACCCCCCCACGCAAGGAGCGTCCTCATTGCAAAGCTGGGGGACCGTGCCGAGGCATCTGTGAGTAAACGTGAGCTGAGCCCCAGGCCAGCTGCTGCTGAACTGTTCCCACCCTTTCCAGGTAAAACACCTGAATATGTACAAGGGCTTGAAAGCCTAGAGGAAGGACCGTGGAGCCACACCAGTGACAGCACGCAGGCCAAGTTGGTGCCTGCAGGCCAGTCAGGGTGGTCCTGGCCCCGGGCGCTCTTCCAGAATCTTTCCATTGCCCTGCCTGAGATACCCCTCCTGTCCCGGCCCCCACTGCTTTTTTCCTTCCTCACCTCTGTCCGGAGAGAAATTCCAGCGGAATGTATGGGTGACACATCCTCTTCTTTACAGGCGGCAGCCTGGCAACTCCTGCAGAAAGGCCAGCAGAACCCCACTCACACCGGGCCACCCACAAAGCTGTGGCCCCTCACTCCCTCCCACCAGCACTGCCCCGAGACTGCTGACGGGGCAGAGAATATGGAGTCAGGCACAGCTTCAGGGGCTATTGCTGCCTGGAGCGCTGTTTTTATTGACCTCAATGAGGCACACCTGGGGAGGGCGGGCCGGCAGGGTAAGGCTGCCCAGGTCAGCTAATCAACAACCCTAAGGGAATCACATTGTTGAAAATGGACCCCGCTAAGGCAGAAGAGAAGCCAAGGGAAAAAAGGACACAATGCCATTTGCAGCACCGTAGAATAGCCTAGAAGCAATCACGTGGCTTGTAGTAAGTCAGAAAGTGAAAGACACATATCATATCATATCACTTATAGGTGTTACCTAAAAATGGATACCAGGGCAGATATTTCCACGGAGAAGGGCAATCACAGATTCATTAAACAAACTTATGGTTCACCAATGGAAAGGTGTGAGGATTGGTTTCATTACGGTATCGGGGTTAACAGACATATACAAACACAGGTGACATATATAATCACCAAAGACCTACGGAATACCAAGAGAGGACTACTCAACATTCTGTCATAACGTACATGGGAAAAGGATCCCAGGAAGAACAGACATCTCTATATGTGTAAAAGAACCACATCTTCCACACATACAACAAGCCAAACATTGTAATCAAACTTGCGGTAATAAAAAATAAAAAAAAAATTAAATTAATAACACGAACAAGAAGTAGTGAGACAAACGTGAGGGGCTTTCTCCTGGCACATTCCATTCTAAACTCCAATCTAGAACACCACTTCCACTGAGGCTCTCTTGCCCTAGTAACCTGATTTGGTAAGGGTGAACTGCTGCCACCTTGTGGCCGTTTCACACAACAGCAGCTTTAATCCCAACGCTAATGGTCAGTTGATATTCAAAATCATTGCAGGCCTGTAAATGACACCTGCCCTGAAAACAAATCCTGGGGTCACATATCGACCAAAAAATTCAAAGGACGTACATATTTCAAAACGACCGTTTCAAAAGGCATATTTTACGCACATTAGTGTTCTGCTTCTTTTCCTTTCTTTCCTTTTTTGTTAAAAAACACGGGAATGGAAAAAGGCATCCCTCAGAATGGGCGAAAATCGTTGCAGAAGAATCAATGGACAGATGTTTAATCTATAATATATATAAAAAACTCATGCAGCTTAATATTAAAAAAACAAACAACCCAATACAAAAATGGGAAGAAGATCTAAAGAGACGTTTCTTCAAAGGAGACACAGAGATGGCCAAGACGCATATGAAAAGCTGCTCAACAGCACTAATTATTAGAGAAATGCAAATCAAAACTACAATGAGGTATCAACTCACACCTGTTAGAATCGGCATCATCAGAAAATCTACAAACAACCAATTCTGGGGAGGGTGTGGACAAAAGGAGCCCTCTTCCACTATTGGTGGGAATGTAAATTGATACAGTCACTATGGAGAACAGTATGGAGTTTCCTTAAAAAATCTAGAAATAGAACTACCATCTGATCCAGCAATCCCACTTCTGTGCATATACCCAGAGAAAACCCTATTTCAAAAAGGCACATTCACCACAATGTTCATTGTAGCACTATTTACAATAGCCAGGTAATGGAAGCAACCTAAATGCCCACAGACAGATGAATGGATAAAGATGTGGTACATATATAAAATGGAATATTACTCGGCCATTAAAAGGAATGAACCTGGGTCATTTGTAGAGACATCGATGGATCGAGAGACTGTCATACAGAATGAAGTAAGTCAGAAAGATGAAAAGAAATATTGTATATTAACGCATATATGTGGAGCCTAAAAATGGTACAGATGAACTGGTTTGCAGGGAAGAAATAGAGACACAGAGGTAGAGAACAAACGTATGGACACCAAGTGTGGGAAGCCATGGGGTGCTGGTGGTGGGATGAGTTGGGAGTTTGGGATTGACCTGTATACATGTATATGCATAAAATACATAACTAATAATAACGTGCTGTATAAAAAAATAAATAAAATTAAATTTCAAAATTTTAAAAAATAACATTTAAAAATAAAACAAAAAAGTTCTTCCCGTCACACAGATGTATTTATAGGAATGAATTATTTCCATGCTTATATCTATAAATACATAAAAGAGGAATAAAATCTAACTTGAACCATAAAAGAAACAAAAATCCTGAACCCACGAGTTATACAGAGGAAAACCCTATCAGGGCACTTGCTCCAGTGGTAAACAATTCTGAAATAGGTCAGAGGTGGGGAATCATCTCCCATACAGCCAGCAACCCACCCCCCACACAAGGAGCGTCCTCATTGCAAAGCTGGGGGACCGTGCCGAGGCATCTGTGAGTAAACGTGAGCTGAGCCCCAGGCCAGCTGCTGCTGAACTGTTCCCACCCTTTCCAGGTAAAACACCTGAATATGTACAAGGGCTTGAAAGCCTAGTGGAAGGACCGTGGAGCCACACCAGCAACAGCACGCAGGCCAACTTGGTGCCTGCAGGCCCGCCAGGGTGGTCCTGGACTCTGGCGCTCTTCCAGAAGCTTTCCATTGCCCTGCCTGAGATACCCCTCCTGTCCCGGCCCCCACTGCTTTTTTCCTTCCGCACCTCTGTCCGGAGAGAAATTCCAGCGGAAGGTATGGGTGACACATCCTCTTCTTTACAGGCGGCAGCCTGGCAACTCCTGCAGAAAGGCCAGCAGAACCCCACTCACACCGGGCCACCCACAAACCTGTGGCCCCTCACTCCCTCCCACCAGCACAGCCCCGAGACTGCTGACGGGGCAGAGAATATGGAGTCAGTCACAGCTTCAGGGTCTATTGCTGCCTGGAGCTCTGTTTATATTGACCTCAACGAGGCACACCTGGGGAGGGCGGGCGGGCAGGGTAAGGCTGCCCAGGTCAGCTAATCCACAACCCTCAGGGAATCACATTGTTGAAAATGGACCCCGCTAAGGCAGAAGAGAAGCCAAGGGAAAAAAGGACACAATGCCATTTGCAGCACCGTAGATGAGTCTAGAAGTAATCACGTGATTGTAGTAAGTCAGAAAGTGAAAGACACATATCCTATCATATCACTTATAGGTGTTACCTAAAAATGGATACCAGGGCAGATATTTCCACGGAGAAGGGCAATCACAGATTCATTAAAGAAACTTATGGTTCACCAATGGAAAGGTGTGAGGATTGGTTTCATTACGATATCGGGGTTAACAAACATATACAAACACAGGTGGCTTATATAATCACCAAAGACCTACAGAATACCAAGAGAGGACTACTCAACATTCTGTCATAACGTACATGGAAAAAGGATCCAAGGAAGAACAGTCATCTGTATATGTGTAAAAGAACCATATCTTCCACACCTACAACAAGCCAAACATTGTAATCAAACTTGCTGTAATAAAAAATAAAAAATTAAATTAAAAACACGAACAAGAAGTAGTGAGACAAACGTGAGGGGCTTTCTCCTGGCACATTCCATTCTAAACTCCAATCTAGAACACCACCTCCACTGAGGCTCTCTTGCCCTAGTAACCAGAATTGGTAAGGGTTAACTGCTGCCACCTAGTGGCCGTTTCACACAACAGCAGCTTTAATCCCAACGCTAATGGTCAGTTGATATTCAAAATCATTGCAGGCTTCTAAATGACACCTGCCCTGAAAGCAAATCCTGGGGTGACATATCGACCAAAAAATTCAAAGGACGTCCATATTTCAAAACGACCGTTTCAAAAGGCATATTTTACGCACATTAGTGTTCTGCTTCTCTTCCTTTCTTTCCTTTTTTTGTTAAAAAACACGGGAATGGAAAAAGGCATCCCTCAGAATGGGCGATAATCGATGCAGACCAATCAATGGACAGAGGTTTAATCTCCACTATATATAAACAGCTCATGCAGCTTAATATTAAAAAAACAAACAACCCCCCCAAAAATGGGCAGAAGATCTAAAGAGACGTTTCTTCAAAGGAGACACAGAGATGGCCAAGACGCACATGAAAAGCTGCTCAACAGCACTAATTATTAGAGAAATGCAAATCAAAACTACAATGAGGTATCACCTCACACCTGTTAGAATCGGCATCATCAGAAAATCTACAAACAACCAATTCTGGGGAGGGTGTGGACAAAAGGAGCCCTCTTCCACTATTGGTGGGAATGTAAATTGATACAGTCACTATGGAGAACAGTATGGAGTTTCCTTAAAACAATTAGAAATAGAATTACCATCTGATCCAGCAATCCCACTTCTGGGCATATACCCAGGAAAACCGTATTTCAAAAAGGCACATTCACCACAATGTTCGTTGCAGCACTATTTACAATAGCCAGGTAATGGAAGCAACCTAAATGCCCACAGACAGATGAATCCATAAAGATGTGGTATATATATAAAATGGAATATTCCTCGGCCATAAAAAGGAATGAAACTGGGTCATTTGTAGAGACATCGATGGATCGAGTGACTGTCATACAGAATGAAGTAAGTCAGAAAGAGGAAAACAAATATTGTATTTTAATGCATATATGTGGAGCCTAAAAATGGTACAGATGAACTGGTTTGCAGGGAAGAAATAGAGACACAGAGGTAGAGAACAAACATATGGACACCAAGTGTGGGAAGCCATGGGTTGGTGGTGGTGGGATGAGTTGGGAGTTTGGGATTGACCTGTATACATGTATATGCATAAAATACATAACTAATAATAATGTGCTGTATAAAAACATATAAATAAAATTAAATTTCAAAATTTAAAAAAATAAAATTTAAAAATAAAACAGAAAAAATTTTTTCCCGTCACACAGATGTATTTATAGGAATGAATTATTTCCATGCTTATATCTATAAATACATAAAAGAGGAATAAAATCTAACTTGAACCATAAAAGAAAAAAAAATCCTGAACCCACGAGTTATACAGGGGAAAACCCTATCACGGCACTTGCTCCAGTGGTAAACAATTCTGAAATTGGTCAGAGGTGGGGAATCATCTCCCATACAGCCAGCAACCCACCCCCCACGCAAGGAGCGTCCTCATTGCAAAGCTGGGGGACCGTGCCGAGGCATCTGTGAGTAAACGTGAGCTGAGCCCCAGGACAGCTGCTGCTGAACTGTTCCCACCCTTTCCAGGTAAAACACCTGAATATGTACAAGGGCTTGAAAGCCTAGAGGAAGGACCGTGGAGCCACACCAGCGACAGCACGCAGGCCAACTTGGTGCCTGCAGGCCAGCCACGGTGGTCCTGGCCCCGGGCGCTCTTCCAGAAGCTTTCCATTGCCCTGCCTGAGATACCCATCCTGTCCCGGCCCTCACTGCTTTTTCCCTTCCTAACCTCTGTCCGGAGAGAAATTCCAGCGGAAGGTATGGGTGACACATCCTCTTCTTTACAGGCGGCAGCCTGGCAACTCCTGCAGAAAGGCCAGCAGAACCCCACTCACACCGGGCCACCCACAAACCTGTGGCCCCTCACTCCCTCCCACCAGCACAGCCCCGAGACTGCTGACGGGGCAGAGAATATGGAGTCAGTCACAGCTTCAGGGTCTATTGCTGCCTGGAGCTCTGTTTATATTGACCTCAACGAGGCACACCTGGGGAGGGCGGGCGGGCAGGGTAAGGCTGCCCAGGTCAGCTAATCCACAACCCTCAGGGAATCACATTGTTGAAAATGGACCCCGCTAAGGCAGAAGAGAAGCCAAGGGAAAAAAGGACACAATGCCATTTGCAGCACCGTAGATGAGTCTAGAAGTAATCACGTGATTGTAGTAAGTCAGAAAGTGAAAGACACATATCCTATCATATCACTTATAGGTGTTACCTAAAAATGGATACCAGGGCAGATATTTCCACGGAGAAGGGCAATCACAGATTCATTAAAGAAACTTATGGTTCACCAATGGAAAGGTGTGAGGATTGGTTTCATTACGATATCGGGGTTAACAAACATATACAAACACAGGTGGCTTATATAATCACCAAAGACCTACAGAATACCAAGAGAGGACTACTCAACATTCTGTCATAACGTACATGGAAAAAGGATCCAAGGAAGAACAGTCATCTGTATATGTGTAAAAGAACCATATCTTCCACACCTACAACAAGCCAAACATTGTAATCAAACTTGCTGTAATAAAAAATAAAAAATTAAATTAAAAACACGAACAAGAAGTAGTGAGACAAACGTGAGGGGCTTTCTCCTGGCACATTCCATTCTAAACTCCAATCTAGAACACCACCTCCACTGAGGCTCTCTTGCCCTAGTAACCAGAATTGGTAAGGGTTAACTGCTGCCACCTAGTGGCCGTTTCACACAACAGCAGCTTTAATCCCAACGCTAATGGTCAGTTGATATTCAAAATCATTGCAGGCTTCTAAATGACACCTGCCCTGAAAGCAAATCCTGGGGTGACATATCGACCAAAAAATTCAAAGGACGTCCATATTTCAAAACGACCGTTTCAAAAGGCATATTTTACGCACATTAGTGTTCTGCTTCTCTTCCTTTCTTTCCTTTTTTTGTTAAAAAACACGGGAATGGAAAAAGGCATCCCTCAGAATGGGCGATAATCGATGCAGACCAATCAATGGACAGAGGTTTAATCTCCACTATATATAAACAGCTCATGCAGCTTAATATTAAAAAAACAAACAACCCCCCCAAAAATGGGCAGAAGATCTAAAGAGACGTTTCTTCAAAGGAGACACAGAGATGGCCAAGACGCACATGAAAAGCTGCTCAACAGCACTAATTATTAGAGAAATGCAAATCAAAACTACAATGAGGTATCACCTCACACCTGTTAGAATCGGCATCATCAGAAAATCTACAAACAACCAATTCTGGGGAGGGTGTGGACAAAAGGAGCCCTCTTCCACTATTGGTGGGAATGTAAATTGATACAGTCACTATGGAGAACAGTATGGAGTTTCCTTAAAACAATTAGAAATAGAATTACCATCTGATCCAGCAATCCCACTTCTGGGCATATACCCAGGAAAACCGTATTTCAAAAAGGCACATTCACCACAATGTTCGTTGCAGCACTATTTACAATAGCCAGGTAATGGAAGCAACCTAAATGCCCACAGACAGATGAATCCATAAAGATGTGGTATATATATAAAATGGAATATTCCTCGGCCATAAAAAGGAATGAAACTGGGTCATTTGTAGAGACATCGATGGATCGAGTGACTGTCATACAGAATGAAGTAAGTCAGAAAGAGGAAAACAAATATTGTATTTTAATGCATATATGTGGAGCCTAAAAATGGTACAGATGAACTGGTTTGCAGGGAAGAAATAGAGACACAGAGGTAGAGAACAAACATATGGACACCAAGTGTGGGAAGCCATGGGTTGGTGGTGGTGGGATGAGTTGGGAGTTTGGGATTGACCTGTATACATGTATATGCATAAAATACATAACTAATAATAATGTGCTGTATAAAAACATATAAATAAAATTAAATTTCAAAATTTAAAAAAATAAAATTTAAAAATAAAACAGAAAAAATTTTTTCCCGTCACACAGATGTATTTATAGGAATGAATTATTTCCATGCTTATATCTATAAATACATAAAAGAGGAATAAAATCTAACTTGAACCATAAAAGAAAAAAAAATCCTGAACCCACGAGTTATACAGGGGAAAACCCTATCACGGCACTTGCTCCAGTGGTAAACAATTCTGAAATTGGTCAGAGGTGGGGAATCATCTCCCATACAGCCAGCAACCCACCCCCCACGCAAGGAGCGTCCTCATTGCAAAGCTGGGGGACCGTGCCGAGGCATCTGTGAGTAAACGTGAGCTGAGCCCCAGGACAGCTGCTGCTGAACTGTTCCCACCCTTTCCAGGTAAAACACCTGAATATGTACAAGGGCTTGAAAGCCTAGAGGAAGGACCGTGGAGCCACACCAGCGACAGCACGCAGGCCAACTTGGTGCCTGCAGGCCAGCCACGGTGGTCCTGTCCCCGGGCGCTCTTCCAGAAGCTTTCCATTGCCCTGCCTGAGATACCCATCCTGTCCCGGCCCTCACTGCTTTTTCCCTTCCTAACCTCTGTCCGGAGAGAAATTCCAGCGGAAGGTATGGGTGACACATCCTCTTCTTTACAGGCGGCAGCCTGGCAACTCCTGCAGAAAGGCCAGCAGAACCCCACTCACACCGGGCCACCCACAAACCTGTGGCCCCTCACTCCCTCCCACCAGCACAGCCCCGAGACTGCTGACGGGGCAGAGAATATGGAGTCAGTCACAGCTTCAGGGTCTATTGCTGCCTGGAGCTCTGTTTATATTGACCTCAACGAGGCACACCTGGGGAGGGCGGGCGGGCAGGGTAAGGCTGCCCAGGTCAGCTAATCCACAACCCTCAGGGAATCACATTGTTGAAAATGGACCCCGCTAAGGCAGAAGAGAAGCCAAGGGAAAAAAGGACACAATGCCATTTGCAGCACCGTAGATGAGTCTAGAAGTAATCACGTGATTGTAGTAAGTCAGAAAGTGAAAGACACATATCCTATCATATCACTTATAGGTGTTACCTAAAAATGGATACCAGGGCAGATATTTCCACGGAGAAGGGCAATCACAGATTCATTAAAGAAACTTATGGTTCACCAATGGAAAGGTGTGAGGATTGGTTTCATTACGATATCGGGGTTAACAAACATATACAAACACAGGTGGCTTATATAATCACCAAAGACCTACAGAATACCAAGAGAGGACTACTCAACATTCTGTCATAACGTACATGGAAAAAGGATCCAAGGAAGAACAGTCATCTGTATATGTGTAAAAGAACCATATCTTCCACACCTACAACAAGCCAAACATTGTAATCAAACTTGCTGTAATAAAAAATAAAAAATTAAATTAAAAACACGAACAAGAAGTAGTGAGACAAACGTGAGGGGCTTTCTCCTGGCACATTCCATTCTAAACTCCAATCTAGAACACCACCTCCACTGAGGCTCTCTTGCCCTAGTAACCAGAATTGGTAAGGGTTAACTGCTGCCACCTAGTGGCCGTTTCACACAACAGCAGCTTTAATCCCAACGCTAATGGTCAGTTGATATTCAAAATCATTGCAGGCTTCTAAATGACACCTGCCCTGAAAGCAAATCCTGGGGTGACATATCGACCAAAAAATTCAAAGGACGTCCATATTTCAAAACGACCGTTTCAAAAGGCATATTTTACGCACATTAGTGTTCTGCTTCTCTTCCTTTCTTTCCTTTTTTTGTTAAAAAACACGGGAATGGAAAAAGGCATCCCTCAGAATGGGCGATAATCGATGCAGACCAATCAATGGACAGAGGTTTAATCTCCACTATATATAAACAGCTCATGCAGCTTAATATTAAAAAAAACAAACAACCCCCCAAAAAATGGGCAGAAGATCTAAAGAGACGTTTCTTCAAAGGAGACACAGAGATGGCCAAGACGCACATGAAAAGCTGCTCAACAGCACTAATTATTAGAGAAATGCAAATCAAAACTACAATGAGGTATCACCTCACACCTGTTAGAATCGGCATCATCAGAAAATCTACAAACAACCAATTCTGGGGAGGGTGTGGACAAAAGGAGCCCTCTTCCACTATTGGTGGGAATGTAAATTGATACAGTCACTATGGAGAACAGTATGGAGTTTCCTTAAAACAATTAGAAATAGAATTACCATCTGATCCAGCAATCCCACTTCTGGGCATATACCCAGGAAAACCGTATTTCAAAAAGGCACATTCACCACAATGTTCGTTGCAGCACTATTTACAATAGCCAGGTAATGGAAGCAACCTAAATGCCCACAGACAGATGAATCCATAAAGATGTGGTATATATATAAAATGGAATATTCCTCGGCCATAAAAAGGAATGAAACTGGGTCATTTGTAGAGACATCGATGGATCGAGTGACTGTCATACAGAATGAAGTAAGTCAGAAAGAGGAAAACAAATATTGTATTTTAATGCATATATGTGGAGCCTAAAAATGGTACAGATGAACTGGTTTGCAGGGAAGAAATAGAGACACAGAGGTAGAGAACAAACATATGGACACCAAGTGTGGGAAGCCATGGGTTGGTGGTGGTGGGATGAGTTGGGAGTTTGGGATTGACCTGTATACATGTATATGCATAAAATACATAACTAATAATAACGTGCTGTATAAAAACATATAAATAAAATTAAATTTCAAAATTTTAAAAAATAAAATTTAAAAATAAAACAGAAAAAATTTCTTCCCGTCACACAGATGTATTTATAGGAATGAATTATTTCCATGCTTATATCTATAAATACATAAAAGAGGAATAAAATCTAACTTGAACCATAAAAGAAAAAAAAATCCTGAACCCACGAGTTATACAGGGGAAAACCCTATCACGGCACTTGCTCCAGTGGTAAACAATTCTGCAATTGGTCAGAGGTGGGGAATCATCTCCCATACAGCCAGCAACCCACCCCCCACGCAAGGAGCGTCCTCATTGCAAAGCTGGGGGACCGTGCCGAGGCATCTGTGAGTAAACGTGAGCTGAGCCCCAGGACAGCTGCTGCTGAACTGTTCCCACCCTTTCCAGGTAAAACACCTGAATATGTACAAGGGCTTGAAAGCCTAGAGGAAGGACCGTAGAGCCACACCAGCGACAGCACGCAGGCCAACTTGGTGCCTGCAGGCCAGCCACGGTGGTCCTGGCCCCGGGCGCTCTTCCAGAAGCTTTCCATTGCCCTGCCTGAGATACCCATCCTGTCCCGGCCCTCACTGCTTTTTCCCTTCCTAACCTCTGTCCGGAGAGAAATTCCAGCGGAAGGTATGGGTGACACATCCTCTTCTTTACAGGCGGCAGCCTGGCAACTCCTGCAGAAAGGCCAGCAGAACCCCACTCACACCGGGCCACCCACAAACCTGTGGCCCCTCACTCCCTCCCACCAGCACAGCCCCGAGACTGCTGACGGGGCAGAGAATATGGAGTCAGGCACAGCTTCAGGGGCTATTGCTGCCTGGAGCGCTGTTTATATTGACCTCAACGAGGCACACCTGGGGAGGGCGGGCCGGCAGGGTAAGGCTGCCCAGGTCAGCTAATCCACAACCCTCAGGGAATCACATTGTTGAAAATGGACCCCGCTAAGGCAGAGGAGAAGCCAAGGGAAAAAAGGACAAAATGCCATTTGCAGCACCGTAGATGAGTCTAGAAGTAATCACGTGACTTTTAGTAAGTCAGAAAGTGAAAGACACATATCCTATCATATCACTTATAGGTGTTACCTAAAAATGGATACCAGGGCAGATATTTCCACGGAGAAGGGCAATCACAGATTCATTAAACAAACTTATGGTTCACCAATGGAAAGGTGTGAGGATTGGTTTCACTACGATATCGGGGTTAACAGACATATACAAACACAGGTGACATATATAATCACCAAAGACCTACAGAATACCAAGAGAGGACTACTCAACATTCTGTCATAACGTACATGGGAAAAGGATCCCAGGAAGAACAGTCATCTGTATATGTGTAAAAGAACCACATCTTCCACACCTACAACAAGCCAAACATTGTAATCAAACTTGCTGTAATAAAAAATAAAAAATTAAATTAAAAACACGAACAAGAAGTAGTGAGACAAACGTGAGGGGCTTTCTCCTGGCACATTCCATTCTAAACTCCAATCTAGAACACCACTTCCACTGAGGCTCTCTTGCCCTAGTAACCAGATTTGGTAAGGGTGAACTGCTGCCACCTTGTGGCCGTTTCACACAACAGCAGCTTTAATCCCAACGCTAATGGTGGGTTGATATTCAAAATCATTGCAGGCCTCTAAATGACACCTGCCCTGAAAACAAATCCTGGGGTCACATATCGACCAAAAAATTCACAGGACGTCCATATTTCAAAACGACGGTTTCAAAAGGCATATTTTACGCACATTAGTGTTCTGCTTCTTTTCCTTTATTTCCTTTTTTGTTAA
Organism: Mesoplodon mirus; assembly: GCF_964341445.2. NCBI lineage: Eukaryota > Metazoa > Chordata > Mammalia > Artiodactyla > Ziphiidae > Mesoplodon > Mesoplodon mirus. The sequence goes on from NW_028295810.1 coordinate 4,166,591, forward strand.
AAAACACGGGAATGGAAAAAGGCATCCCTCAGAATGGGCGAAAATCCTTGCAGACGAATCAATGGACAGAGGTTTAATCTCCAATATATATAAACAGCTCATGCAGCTTAATATTAAAAAAACAAACAACCCCCAAAAAAATGGGCAGAAGATCTAAAGAGACGTTTCTTCAAAGGAGACACAGAGATGGCCAAGACGCACATGAAAAGCTGCTCAACAGCACTAATTATTAGAGAAATGCAAATCAAAACTACAATGAGGTTTCACCTCACACCTGTTAGAATTGGCATCATCAGAAAATCTACAAACAACCAATTCTGGGGAGGGTGTGGACAAAAGGAGCCCTCTTCCACTATTGGTGGGAATGTAAATTGATACAGTCACTATGGAGAACAGTATGGAGTTTCCTTAAAAAAACTAGAAATAGAATTACCATCTGATCCAGCAATCCCACTTCTGGGCATATACCCAGAGAAAACCATATTTCAAAAAGGCACATTCACCACAATGTTCGTTGCAGCACTATTTACAATAGCCAGGTAATGGAAGCAACCTAAATGCCCACAGACAGATGAATGGATAAAGATGTGGTACATATATAAAATGGAATATTACTCGGCCATAAAAAGGAATGAAACTGGGTCATTTGTAGAGACATCGATGGATCGAGAGACTGTCATACAGAATGAAGTAAGTCAGAAAGAGGAAAACAAATATTGTATATTAACGCATATATGTGGAGCCTAAAAATGGTACAGATGAACTGGTTTGCAGGGAAGAAATAGAGACACAGAGGTAGAGAACAAACGTATGGACACCAAGTGTGGGAAGCCATGGGGTGGTGGTGGTGGGATGAGTTGGGAGTTTGGGATTGACCTGTATACATGTATATGCATAAAATACATAACTAATAATAACGTGGTGTATAAAAAATAAATAAAATTAAATTTCAAAATTTTAAAATATAAAATTTAAAAATAAAACAGAAAAAAGTTCTTCCCGTCACACAGATGTATTTATAGGAATGAATTATTTCCATGCTTATATCTATAAATACATAAAAGAGGAATAAAATCTAACTTGAACCATAAAAGAGAAAAAAACCTGAACCCACGAGTTATACAGAGGAAAACCCTATCAGGGCACTTGCTCCAGTGGTAAACAATTCTGAAATTGGTCAGAGGTGGGGAACCATCTCCCATACAGCCATCAACCCACCCCCCACGCAAGGAGCATCCTCAATGCAAAGCTGGGGGACCGTGCCGAGGCATCTGTGAGTAAACGTGAGCTGAGCCCCAGGCCAGCTGCTGCTTAACTGTTCCCACCCTTTCCAGGTAAAACACCTGAATATGTAGAAGGGCTTGAAAGCCTAGAGGAAGGACCGTGGAGCCACACCAGCGACAGCACGCAGGCCAACTTGGTGCCTGCAGGCCAGACAGGGTGGTCCTGGCCTCGGGGGATCTTCCAGAAGCTTTCCATTGCCCTGCCTGTGATACCCCTCCTGTCCGGCCCCCACTGCTTTTTTCCTTCCTCACCTCTGTCCGGAGAGAAATTCCAGCGGAAGGTATGGGTGACACATCCTCTTCTTTACAGGCGGCAGCCTGGCAACTCCTGCAGAAAGGCCAGCAGAACCCCACTCACACCGGGCCACCCACAAAGCTGTGGCCCCTCACTCCCTCCCACCAGCACAGCCCCGAGACTGCTGACGGGACAGAGAATATGGAGTCAGGCACAGCTTCAGGGGCTATTGCTGCCTGGAGCGCTGTTTATATTGACCTCAACGAGGCACACCTGGGGAGGGCGGGCCGGCAGGGTAAGGCTGCCCAGGTCAGCTAATCCACAACCCTCAGGGAATCACATTGTTGAAAATGGACCCCGCTAAGGCAGAAGAGAAGCCAAGGGAAAAAAGGACACAATGCCATTTGCAGCACCGTAGATGAGTCTAGAAGTAATCATGTGACTTGTAGTAAGTCAGAAAGTGAAAGACACATATCATATCATATCACTTATAGGTGTTACCTAAAAATGGATACCAGGGCAGATATTTCCACGGAGAAGGGCAATCACAGATTCATTAAACAAACTTATGGTTCACCAATGGAAAGGTGTGAGGATTGGTTTCATTACGATATCGCGGTTAACAGACATATACAAACACAGGTGACATATACAATCACCAAAAACCTACAGAATACCAAGAGAGGACTACTCAACATTCTGTCATAACGTACATGGGAAAAGGATCCCAGGAAGAACAGACATGTGTATATGTGTAAAAGAACCACATCTTCCACACCTACAACAAGCCAAACATTGTAATCAAACTTGCTGTAATAAAAAATAAAAAATTAAATTAAAAACACGAACAAGAAGTAGTGAGACAAACGTGAGGGGCTTTCTCCTGGCACATTCCATTCTAAACTCCAATCTAGAACACCACTTCCACTGAGGCTCTCTTGCCCTAGTAACCAGATTTGGTAAGGGTGAACTGCTGCCACCTTGTGGCCGTTTCACGCAACAGCAGCTTTAATCCCAATGCTAATGGTCAGTTGATATTCAAAATCATTGCAGGACTGTAAATGACACCTGCCCTGAAAACAAATCCTGGGGTCACATATCGACCAAAAAATTCAAAGGACGTCCATATTTCAAAACGACCGTTTCAAAAGGCATATTTTAGGCACATTAGTGTTCTGCTTCTTTTCCTTTCTTTCCTTTTTTGTTAAAAAAAAACGGGAATGGAAAAAAGCATCCCTCAGAATGGGCGAAAATTGTTGCAGACAAATCAATGGACAGAGGTTTAATCTCCAATATATATAAACAGCTCATGCAGGTTAATATTAAAAAAACAAACAACCCAAAATAAAATGGGCAGAAGATCTAAAGAGACGTTTCTTGAAAGGAGACACAGAGATGGCCAAGACGCACATGAAAACCTGCTCAACAGCACTAATTATTAGAGAAATGCAAATCAAAACTACAATGAGGTTTCACCTCACAACTGTTAGAATCGGCATCATCAGAAAATCTACAAACAACCAATTCTGGGGAGGGTGTGGACAAAAGGAGCCCTCTTCCACTATTGGTGGGAATGTAAATGGATACAGTCATTATGGAGAACAGTATGGAGTTTCCTTAAAAAAACTAGAAATAGAATTACCATCTGATCCAGCAATCCCACTTCTGGGCATATACCCAGAGAAAACCGTATTTCAAAAAGGCACATTCACCACAATGTTCGTTGCAGCACTATTTACAATAGCCAGGTAATGGAAGCAACCTAAATGCCCACAGACAGATGAATGGATAAAGATGTGGTACATATATAAAATGGAATATTACTCGGCCATAAAAAGGAATGAAACTGGGTCATTTGTAGAGACATCGATGGATCGAGAGACTGTCATACAGAATGAAGTAAGTCAGAAAGAGGAAAACAAATATTGTATATTAACGCATATATGTGGAGCCTAGAAATGGTACAGATGAACTGGTTTGCAGGGAAGAAATAGAGACACAGAGGTAGAGAACAAACGTATGGACACCAAGTGTGGGAAGCCATGGGGTGGTGGTGGTGGGATGAGTTGGGAGTTTGGGATTGACCTGTGTACATGTATATGCATAAAATACATAACTAATAATAACGTGGTGTATAAAAAAATAAATAAAATTAAATTTCAAAATTTTAAAAAATAAAATTTAAAAATAAAACAGAAAAAAGTTCTTCCCGTCACACAGATGTATTTATAGGAATGAAATATTTCCATGCTTATATCTATAAATACGTAAAAGAGGAATAAAATCTAAATTGAACCATAAAAGAAAAAAAAAGTGAACCCACGAGTTATACAGAGGAATACGCTATTACGGCACTTGCTCCAGCAGTAAACAATTCTGAAATTGGTCAGAGGTGGGGAACCATCTCCCATACAGCCATCAACCCACCCCCCACGCAAGGAGCGTCCTCATTGCAAAGCTGGGGGACCGTGCCGAGGCATCTGTGAGTAAACGTGAGCTGAGCCCCAGGCCAGCTGCTGCTGAACTGTTCCCACCCTTCCCAGGTAAAACACCTGAATGTGTACAAGGGCTTGAAAGCCTAGAGGAAGGGCCGTGGAGCCACACCAGCGACAGCACGCAGGCCAACTTGGTGCCTGCAGGCCAGCCAGGGTGGTCTTGGCCCCGGGCACTCTTCCAGAAACTTTCCATTGCCCTGCCTGAGATACCCCTCCTGTCCCGGCCCCCACTGCATTTTTCCTTCCTCACCTCTGTCCGGAGAGAAATTCCAGCGGAAGGTATGGTTGACACAACCTCTTCTTTACAGGCGGCAGCCTGGCAACTCCTGCAGAAAGGCCAGCAGAACCCCACTCACACCGGGCCACCCACAAACCTGTGGCCCCTCACTCCCTCCCACCAGCACAGCCCCGAGACTGCTGACAAGGCAGAGAATATGGAGGCAGGCACAGCTTCAGGGGCTATTGCTGCCTGGAGCGCTGTTTATATTGACCTCAACGAGGCACACTTGGGGAGGGCGGGCCGGCAGGGTAAGGCTGCCCAGGTCAGCTAATCCACAACCCTCAGGGAATCACATTGTTGAAAATGGACCCCGCTACGGCAGAAGAGATGCCAAGGGAAAAAAGGACACAATGCCATTTGCAGCACCGTAGATGAGTCTAGAAGTAATCACGTGACTTGTAGTAAGTCAGAAAGTGAAAGACACATATCATATCATATCACTTATAGGGGTTACCTAAAAATGGATACCAGGGCAGATATTTCCACGGAGAAGGGCAATCACAGATTCATTAAACAAACTTATGGTTCACCAATGGAAAGGTGTGAGGATTGGTTTCATTACGATATCGGGGTTAACAGACATATACAAACACAGGTGACATATATAATCACCAAAGACCTACAGAATACCAAGAGAGGACTACTCAACATTCTGTCATAACGTACATGGGAAAAGGATCCCAGGAAGAACAGACATCTGTATATGTGTAAAAGAACCACATCTTCCACACCTACAACAAGCCAAACATTGTAATCAAACTTGCTGTAATAAAAAATAAAACTTAAATTAAAAACACGAACAAAAAGTAGTGAGACAAACGTGAGGGGCTTTCTCCTGGCACATTCCATTCTAAACTCCAATCTAGAACACCACTTCCACTGACGCTCTCTTGCCCTAGTAACCAGATTTGGTAAGAGTGAACTGCTGCCACCTTGTGGCCGTTTCACACAACAGCAGCTTTAATCCCAACGCTAATGGTCAGTTGATATTCAAAATCATTGCAGTCCTGTAAATGACACCAGCCCTGAAAACAAATCCTGGGGTCACATATCGACCAAAAAATTCAAAGGACGTCCATATTTCAAAACGACCATTTCAAAAGGCATATTTTATGCACATTAGTGTTCTGCTTCTTTTCCTTTCTTTCCTTTTTTGTTAAAAAACACGGGAATGGAAAAAGGCATCCCTCAGAATGGGCGAAAATCGTTGCAAACGAATCAATGGACAGAGGTTTAATCTCCAATATATATAAACAGCTCATGCAGCTTAATATTAAAAAAACAAACAACCCAAAATAATGGGCAGAAGATCTAAAGAGACGTTTCTTCAAAGGAGACACAGAGATGGCCAAGACGCACATGAAAAGCTGCTCAACAGCACTAATTATTAGAGAAATGCAAATCAAAACTACAATGAGGTATCACCTCACACCTGTTAGAATCGGCATCATCAGAAAATCTACAAACAACCAATTCTGGGGAGGTTGTGGACAAAAGGAGCCCTCTTCCACTATTGGTGGGAATGTAAATTGATACAGTCACTATGGAGAACAGTATGGAGTTTCCTTAAAACAATTAGAAATAGAATTACCATCTGATCCAGCAATCCCACTTCTGGGCATATACCCAGGAAAACCGTATTTCAAAAAGGCACATTCACCACAATGTTCGTTGCAGCACTATTTACAATAGCCAGGTAATGGAAGCAACCTAAATGCCCACAGACAGATGAATCCATAAAGATGTGGTATATATATAAAATGGAATATTCCTCGGCCATAAAAAGGAATGAAACTGGGTCATTTGTAGAGACATCGATGGATCGAGTGACTGTCATACAGAATGAAGTAAGTCAGAAAGAGGAAAACAAATATTGTATTTTAATGCATATATGTGGAGCCTAAAAATGGTACAGATGAACTGGTTTGCAGGGAAGAAATAGAGACACAGAGGTAGAGAACAAACATATGGACACCAAGTGTGGGAAGCCATGGGTTGGTGGTGGTGGGATGAGTTGGGAGTTTGGGATTGACCTGTATACATGTATATGCATAAAATACATAACTAATAATAACGTGCTGTATAAAAACATATAAATAAAATTAAATTTCAAAATTTTAAAAAATAAATTTTAAAAATAAAACAGAAAAAAGTTCTTCCCGTCACACAGATGTATTTATAGGAATGAATTATTTCCATGCTTATATCTATAAATACATAAAAGAGGAATAAAATCTAACTTGAACCATAAAAGAAAAAAAAATCCTGAACCCACGAGTTATACAGGGGAAAACCCTATCACGGCACTTGCTCCAGTGGTAAACAATTCTGAAATTGGTCAGAGGTGGGGAATCATCTCCCATACAGCCAGCAACACACCCCCCACGCAAGGAGCGTCCTCATTGCAAAGCTGGGGGACCGTGCCGAGGCATCTGTGAGTAAACGTGAGCTGAGCCCCAGGACAGCTGCTGCTGAACTGTTCCCACCCTTTCCAGGTAAAACACCTGAATATGTACAAGGGCTTGAAAGCCTAGAGGAAGGACCGTGGAGCCACACCAGCGACAGCACGCAGGCCAACTTGGTGCCTGCAGGCCAGCCACGGTGGTCCTGGCCCCGGGCGCTCTTCCAGAAGCTTTCCATTGCCCTGCCTGAGATACCCATCCTGTCCCGGCCCTCACTGCTTTTTCCCTTCCTAACCTCTGTCCGGAGAGAAATTCCAGCGGAAGGTATGGGTGACACATCCTCTTCTTTACAGGCGGCAGCCTGGCAACTCCTGCAGAAAGGCCAGCAGAACCCCACTCACACCGGGCCACCCACAAACCTGTGGCCCCTCACTCCCTCCCACCAGCACAGCCCCGAGACTGCTGACGGGGCAGAGAATATGGAGTCAGGCACAGCTTCAGGGGCTATTGCTGCCTGGAGCGCTGTTTATATTGACCTCAACGAGGCACACCTGGGGAGGGCGGGCCGGCAGGGTAAGGCTGCCCAGGTCAGCTAATCCACAACCCTCAGGGAATCACATTGTTGAAAATGGACCCCGCTAAGGCAGAGGAGAAGCCAAGGGAAAAAAGGACACAATGCCATTTGCAGCACCGTAGATGAGTCTAGAAGTAATCACGTGACTTTTAGTAAGTCAGAAAGTGAAAGACACATATCCTATCATATCACTTATAGGTGTTACCTAAAAATGGATACCAGGGCAGATATTTCCACGGAGAAGGGCAATCACAGATTCATTAAACAAACTTATGGTTCACCAATGGAAAGGTGTGAGGATTGGTTTCATTACGATATCGGGGTTAACAGACATATACAAACACAGGTGACATATATAATCACCAAAGACCTACAGAATACCAAGAGAGGACTACTCAGCATTCTGTCATAACGTACATGGGAAAAGGATCCCAGGAAGAACAGTCATCTGTATATGTGTAAAAGAACCACATCTTCCACACCTACAAGAAGCCAAACATTGTAATCAAACTTGCTGTAATAAAAAATAAAAAATTAAATTAAAAACACGAACAAGAAGTAGTGAGACAAACGTGAGGGGCTTTCTCCTGGCACATTCCATTCTAAACTCCAATCTAGAACACCACTTCCACTGAGGCTCTCTTGCCCTAGTAACCAGATATGGTAAGGGTGAACTGCTGCCACCTTGTGGCCGTTTCACACAACAGCAGCTTTAATCCCAACGCTAATGGTGGGTTGATATTCAAAATCATTGCAGGCCTCTAAATGACACCTGCCTTGAAAACAAATCCTGGGGTCACATATCGACCAAAAAATTCACAGGACGTCCATATTTCAAAACGACGGTTTCAAAAGGCATATTTTACGCACATTAGTGTTCTGCTTCTTTTCCTTTATTTCCTTTTTTGTTAAAAAACACGGGAATGGAAAAAGGCATCCCTCAGAATGGGCGAAAATCTTTGCAGACGAATCAATGGACAGAGGTTTAATCTCCAATATATATAAAAAGCTCATGCAGCTTAATATTAAAAAAACAAAAAAACCCCAAAAAAATGGGCAGAAGATCTAAAGAGACGTTTTTTCAAAGGAGACACAGAAATGGCCAAGACGCACATGAAAAGCTGCTCAACAGCACTAATTATTAGAGAAATGCAAATCAAAACTACAATGAGGTTTCACCTCACACCTGTTAGAATTGGCATCATCAGAAAATCTACAAACAACCAATTCTGGGGAGGGTGTGGACAAAAGGAGCCCTCTTCCACAATTGGTGGGAATGTAAATTGATACAGTCACTATGGAGAACAGTATGGAGTTTCCTTAAAAAAACTAGAAATAGAATTACCATCTGATCCAGCAATCCCACTTCTGGGCATATACCCAGAGAAAACCATATTTCAAAAAGGCACATTCACCACAATGTTCGTTGCAGCACTATTTACAATAGCCAGGTAATGGAAGCAACCTAAATGCCCACAGACAGATGAATGGATAAAGATGTGGTACATATATAAAATGGAATATTACTCGGCCATAAAAAGGAATGAAACTGGGTCATTTGTAGAGACATCGATGGATCGAGAGACTGTCATACAGAATGAAGTAAGTCAGAAAGAGGAAAACAAATATTGTATATTAACGCATATATGTGGAGCCTAAAAATGGTACAGATGAACTGGTTTGCAGGGAAGAAATAGAGACACAGAGGTAGAGAACAAACGTATGGACACCAAGTGTGGGAAGCCATGGGGTGGTGGTGGTGGGATGAGTTGGGAGTTTGGGATTGACCTGTATACATGTATATGCATAAAATACATAACTAATAATAACGTGGTGTATAAAAAATAAATAAAATTAAATTTCAAAATTTTAAAATATAAAATTTAAAAATAAAACAGAAAAAAGTTCTTCCCGTCACACAGATGTATTTATAGGAATGAATTATTTCCATGCTTATATCTATAAATACATAAAAGAGGAATAAAATCTAACTTGAACCATAAAAGAGAAAAAAACCTGAACCCACGAGTTATACAGAGGAAAACCCTATCAGGGCACTTGCTCCAGTGGTAAACAATTCTGAAATTGGTCAGAGGTGGGGAACCATCTCCCATACAGCCATCAACCCACCCCCCACGCAAGGAGCATCCTCATTGCAAAGCTGGGGGACCGTGCCGAGGCATCTGTGAGTAAACGTGAGCTGAGCCCCAGGCCAGCTGCTGCTGAACTGTTCCCACCCTTTCCAGGTAAAACACCTGAATATGTAGAAGGGCTTGAAAGCCTAGAGGAAGGACCGTGGAGCCACACCAGTGACAGCACGCAGGCCAACTTGGTGCCTGCAGGCCAGACAGGGTGGTCCTGGCCTCGGGCGATCTTCCAGAAGCTTTCCATTGCCCTGCCTGTGATACCCCTCCTGTCCGGCCCCCACTGCTTTTTTCCTTCCTCACCTCTGTCCGGAGAGAAATTCCAGCGGAAGGTATGGGTGACACATCCTCTTCTTTACAGGCGGCAGCCTGGCAACTCCTGCAGAAAGGCCAGCAGAACCCCACTCACACCGGGCCACCCACAAAGCTGTGGCCCCTCACTCCCTCCCACCAGCACAGCCCCGAGACTGCTGACAAGGCAGAGAATATGGTGTCAGGCACAGCTTCAGGAGCTATTGCTGCCTGGAGTGCTGTTTATATTGACCTCAACGAGGCACACCTGGGGAGGGCGGGCCGGCAGGGTAAGGCTGCCCAGGTCAGCTAATCCACAACCCTCAGGGAATCACATTGTTGAAAATGGACCCCGCTAAGGCAGAAGAGAAGCCAAGGGAAAAAAGGACACAATGCCATTTGCAGCACCGTAGATGAGTCTAGAAGTAATCACGTGACTTGTAGTAAGTCAGAAAGTGAAAGACACATATCATATCATATCACTTATAGGTGTTACCTAAAAATGGATACCAGGGCAGATATTTCCACGGAGAAGGGCAATCACAGATTCATTAAACAAACTTATGGTTCACCAATGGAAAGGTGTGAGGATTGGTTTCATTACGATATCGGGGTTAACAGACATATACAAACACAGGTGACATATACAAACACCAAAAACCTACAGAATACCAAGAGAGGACTACTCAACATTCTGTCATAACGTACATGGGAAAAGGATCCCAGGAAGAACAGACATGTGTATATGTGTAAAAGAACCACATCTTCCACACCTACAACAAGCCAAACATTGTAATCAAACTTGCTGTAATAAAAAATAAAAAATTAAATTAAAAACACGAACAAGAAGTAGTGAGACAAACGTGAGGGGCTTTCTCCTGGCACATTCCATTCTAAACTCCAATCTAGAACACCACTTCCACTGAGGCTCTCTTGCCCTAGTAACCAGATTTGGTAAGGGTGAACTGCTGCCACCTTGTGGCCGTTTCACGCAACAGCAGCTTTAATCCCAATGCTAATGGTCAGTTGATATTCAAAATCATTGCAGGACTGTAAATGACACCTGCCCTGAAAACAAATCCTGGGGTCACATATCGACCAAAAAATTCAAAGGACGTCCATATTTCAAAACGACCGTTTCAAAAGGCATATTTTAGGCACATTAGTGTTCTGCTTCTTTTCCTTTCTTTCCTTTTTTGTTAAAAAAAAACGGGAATGGAAAAAAGCATCCCTCAGAATGGGCGAAAATCTTTGCAGACGAATCAATGGACAGAGGTTTAATCTCTAATATATATAAACAGCTCATGCAGCTTAATATTAAAAAAGCAAACAACCCAAAATAAAATGGGCAGAAGATCTAAAGAGACGTTTCTTCAAAGGAGACACAGAGATGGCCAAGACGCACATGAAAAGCTGCTCAACAGCACTACTTATTAGAGAAATGCAAATCAAAACTACAATGAGGTTTCACCTCACAACTGTTAGAATCGGCATCATCAGAAAATCTACAAACAACCAATTCTGGGGAGGGTGTGGACAAAAGGAGCCCTCTTCCACTATTGGTGGGAATGTAAATTGATACAGTCACTATGGAGAACAGTATGGAGTTTCCTTAAAAAAACTAGAAATAGAATTACCATCTGATCCAGCAATCCCACTTCTGGGCATATACCCAGAGAAAACCGTATTTCAAAAAGGCACATTCACCACAATGTTCGTTGCAGCACTATTTACAATAGCCAGGTAATGGAAGCAACCTAAATGCCCACAGACAGATGAATGGATAAAGATGTGGTACATATATAAAATGGAATATTACTCGGCCATAAAAAGAGATGAATCTGGGTCATTTGTAGAGACATCGATGGATCGAGAGACTGTCATACAGAATGAAGTAAGTCAGAAAGAGGAAAACAAATATTGTATATTAACGCATATATGTGGAGCCTAAAAATGGTACAGATGAACTGGTTTGCAGGGAAGAAATAGAGACACAGAGGTAGAGAACAAACGTATGGACACCAAGTGTGGGAAGCCATGGGTTGGTGGTGGTGGGATGAGTTGGGAGTTTGGTATTGACCTGTGTACATGTATATGCATAAAATACATAACTAATAATAACGTGGTGTATAAAAAAATAAATAAAATTAAATTTCAAAATTTTAAAAAATAAAATTTAAAAATAAAACAGAAAAAAGTTCTTCCCGTCACACAGATGTATTTATAGAAATGAATTATTTCCATGCTTATATCTATAAATACGTAAAAGAGGAATAAAATCTAAATTGAACCATAAAAGAAAAAAAAAGTGAACCCACGAGTTATACAGAGGAATACGCTATTACGGCACTTGCTCCAGCGGTAAACAATTCTGAAATTGGTCAGAGGTGGGGAACCATCTCCCATACAGCCAGCAACACAACCCCACGCAAGGAGCGTCCTCATTGCAAAGCTGGTGGACCCTGCCGAGGCATCTGTGAGTAAACGTGAGCTGAGCCCCAGGCCACCTGCTGCTGAACTGTTCCCACCCTTTCCAGGTAAAACACCTGAATATGTACAAGGGCTTGAAAGCCTAGAGGAAGGACCGTGGAGCCACACCAGCGACAGCACGCAGGCCAACTTGGTGCCTGCAGGCCTGTCAGGGTTTTCCTGGCCCCGGGCGCTCTTCCAGAATCTTTCCATTGCCCTGCCTGAGATACCCCTCCTGTCCCGGCCCCCACTTCTTTTTTCCTTCCTCACATCTGTCCGGAGAGAAATTCCAGCGGAAGGTATGGGTGACACAACCCCTTCTTTACAGGCGGCAGCCTGGCAACTCCTGCAGAAAGGCCAGCAGAACCCCACTCACACCGGGCCACCCACAAAGCTGTGGCCCCTCACTACCTCCCACCAGCACAGCCCCGAGACTGCTGACGGGGCAGAGAATATGGAGTCAGGCACAGCTTCAGGGGCTATTGATGCCTGGAGCGCTGTTTATATTGACCTCAACGAGGCACACCTGTGGAGGGTGGGCCGTCAGGGTAAGGCTGCCCAGGTCAGCTAATCCACAACCCTCAGGGAATCACATTGTTGAAAATGGACCCCGCTAAGGCAGAAGAGAAGCCAAGGGAAAAAAGGACACAATGCCATTTGCAGCACCGTAGATGAGTCTAGAAGTAATCACGTGACTTGTAGTAAGTCAGAAAGTGAAAGACACATATCATATCACTTATAGGTGTTACCTAAAAATGGATACCAGGGCAGATATTTCCACGGAGAAGGGCAATCACAGATTCATTAAACAAACTTATGGTTCACCAATGGAAAGGTGTGAGGATTGGTTTCATTACGATATCGGGGTTAACAGACATATACAAACACAAGTGACATATATAATCACCAAAGACCTACAGAATACTAAGAGTGGACTACTCAACATTCTGTCATAACGTACATGGGAAAAGGATCCCAGGAAGAACAGACATGTGTATATGTGTAAAAGAACCACATCTTCCACACCTACAACAAGCCAAACATTGTAATCAAACTTGCTGTAATAAAAAATAAAAACTTAAATTAAAAACACGAACAAGAAGTGGTGAGACAGACGTGAGGGGCTTTCTCCTGGCACATTCCATTCTAAACTCCAATCTAGAACACCACTTCCACTGAGGCTCTCTTGCCCTAGTAACCAGATTTGGTAAGGGTGAACTGCTGCCACCTTGTGGCCGTTTCACACAACAGCAGCTTTAATCCCAGCGCTAATGGTCAGTTGATATTCAAAATCATTGCAGGCCTGTAAATGACACCTGCCCTGAAAACAATTCCTGGGGTCACATACCGACCAAAAAGTTCAAAGGACGTCCATATTTCAAAACCACCGTTTCAAAAGGCATATTTTACGCACATTAGTGTTCTGCTTCTTTTCCTTTCTTTCCTTTTTTGTTTAAAAAACACAGGAATGGAAAAAGGCATCCCTCAGAATGGGCGAAAATCGTTGCAGACGAATCAATGGACAGAGGTTTAAACTCCAATATATATAAACAACTCATGCAGCTTAATATTAAAAAAACAAACACCCCAATACAAAAATGGGCAGAAGATCTAAAGAGACGTTTCTTCAAAGAAGACACAGAGATGGCCAAGACGCACATGAAAAGCTGCTCAAAAGCACTAATTATTAGAGAAATGCAAATCAAAACTACAATGAGGTTTCACCTCACACCTGTTAGAATCGGCATCATCAGAAAATCTACAAACAACCAATTCTGGGGAGGGTGTGGACAAAAGGAGCCCTCTTCCACTATTGGTGGGAATGTAAATTGATACAGTCACTATGGAGACCAGTATGGAGTTTCCTTAAAAAAACTAGAAATAGAATTACCATCTGATCCAGCAATCCCACTTCTGGCCATATACCCAGAGAAAACCGTATTTCAAAAAGGCACATTCACCACAATGTTCATTGCAGCACTATCTACAAGAGCCAGGTAATGGAAGCAACCTAAATGCCCACAGACACATGAATGGATAAAGATGTGGTACATATATAAAATGGAATATTACTCGGCCATAAAAAAGAATGAAACTGGGTCATTTGTAGAGACATCGATGGATCGAGAGACTGTCATACACAATGAAGTAAGTCAGAAAGAGGAAAACAAATATTGTATATTAATGCATATATGTGGAGCCTAAAAATGGTACAGATGAACTGTTTTTCAGCGAAGAAATAGAGACACAGAGGTAGAGAACAAACGTATGGACACCAAGTGTGGGAAGCCATGGCGTGGTGGTGGTGGGATGAGTTGGGAGTTTGGGATTGACCTGTATATATGTATATGCATAAAATACATAACTAATAATAACGTGCTGTATAAAAAAAATAAATAAAATTAAATTTCAAAATTTTAAAAAATAAAATTTAAAAATAAAACAGAAAAAAGTTCTTCCCGTCACACAGATGTATTTATAGGAATGAATTATTTCCATGCTTATATCTATAAATACATAAAAGAGGAATAAAATCTAACTTGAAACATAAAAGAAAAGAAAAACCTGAACCCACGAGTTATACAGAGGAAAACCCTATCAGGGCCCTTGCTCCAGTGGTAAACAATTCTGAAATTGGTCAGAGGTGGGGAACCATCTCCCGTACAGCCAGCAACCCACCCCCCACGCAAGGAGCGTCCTCATTGCAAAGCTGGGGGACCGTGCCGAGGCATCTGTGAGTAAATGTGAGCTGAGCCCCAGGCAAGCTGCTGCTGAACTGTTCCCACCCTTTCCAGGTAAACACCTGAATATGTACAAGGGCTTGAAAGCTTAGAGGAAGGACCGTGGAGCCACACCAGCGACAGCACGCAGGCCAACTTGGTGCCTGCAGGCCAGCCAGTGTGGTCCTGGGCCCGGGCGCTCTTCCAGAAGCTTTCCATTGCCCTGCCTGAGATACCCCTCCTTCCCGGCCCCCACTGCTTTTTTCCTTCCTCACCTCTGTCCGGAGAGAAATTCCAGTGGAAGGTATGGGTGACACATCCTCTTCTTAACAGGCAGCAGCCTGGCAACTCCTGCAGAAAGGCCAGCAGAACCCCACTCACACCGGGCCACACACAAAGCTGTGGCCCCTCACTCCCTCCCACCAGCACAGCCCCGAGACTGCTGACGGGGCAGAGAATATGGAGTCAGGCACAGCTTCAGGGGCTATTGATGCCTGGAGCGCTGTTTATATTGACCTCAACGATGCACACCTGGGGAGGGCGGGCCTGCAGTGTAAGGCTGCCCAGGTCAGCTAATCCACAACCCTCAGGGAATCACATTGTTGAAAATGGACCCCGCTAAGGCAGAAGAGAAGCCAAGGGAAAAAAGGACACAATGCCATTTGCAGCACCATAGATGAGTCTAGAAGTAATCATGTGACTTGTAGTAAGTCAGAAAGTGAAAGACACATATCATATCATATCACTTATAGGTGTTACCTAAAAATGGATACCAGGGCAGATATTTCCACGGAGAAGGGCAATCACAGATTCATTAAACAGACTTATGGTTCACCAATGGAAAGGTGTGAGGATTGGTTTCATTACGATATCGGGTTTAAGAGACATATACAAACACAGGTGACATATATAATCACCAAAGACCTACAGAATAACAAGAGAGGACTACTCAACATTCTGTCATAACGTACATGGGAAAAGGATCCCAGGAAGAACAGACATGTGTATATGTGTAAAAGAACCACATCTTCCACACCTACAACAAGCCAAACATTGTAATCAAACTTGCTGTAATAAAAAATAAAAAAACTAAATTAAAAACACGAACAAGAAGTAGTGAGACAAACTTGATGGGCTTTCTCCTGGCACATTCCATTCTAAATTCCAAACTAGAACACCACTTCCATTGAGGCACTGTTGCCCTAGTCACCAGATTTGGTAAGGAAGAACTGCTGCCACCTTGTGGCCGTTTCACACAACAGCAGCTTTAATCCCAACGCTAATGGTCAGTTGATATTCAAAATCATTGCAGGCCTGTAAATGACACCTGCGCTGAAAACAAATCCTGGGGTCACATATCGACCAAAAAAATCAAAGGACGTCCATTTTTCAAAACGACAGTTTCAAAAGGCATATTTTACGCACATTAGTGTTCTGCTTCTTTTCCTTTCTTTCCTTTTTTGTTAAAAAACACGGGAATGGAAAAAGGCATCCCTTAGAATGGGCGAAAATCGTTGCAAACGAATCAATGGACAGAGGCTTAATCTCCAATATATATAAACAGCTCATGCAGCTTAATATTAAAAAAACAAACAACCCAATACAAAAATGGGCAGAAGATCTAAAGAGACGTTTCTTCAAAGGAGACACAGAGATTGCCAAGACACACATGAAAAGCTGCTCAACAGCACTAATTATTAGAGAAATGCAAATCAAAACTACAATGAGGTATCACCTCACACCTGTTAGAATCGGCATCATCAGAAAATCTACAAACAACAAATTCTGGGGAGGGTGTGGACAAAAGAAGCCCTCTTCCACTATTGGTGGGAATGTAAATTGATACAGTCACTATGGAGAAGAGTATGGAGTTTCCTTAAAAAAAGTAGAAATAGAATTACCATCTGATCCAGCAAACCCACTTCTTGGCATATACCCAGAGAAAACTGTAAATCAAAAAGGCATATTCACCACAATGTTCATTGCAGCACTATTTACAATAGCCAGGTAATGGAAGCAACGTAAATGCCCACAGACAGATGAATGGATAAAGATGTGGTAAATATATAAAATGGAATATTACTCGGCCATAAAAAGGAATGAAACTGGGTCCTTTGTAGAGACATCGATGGATCGAGAGACTGTCATACAGGATGAAGTAAGTCAGAAAGAGGAAAACAAATATTGTATATTAATGCATATATGTGGAACCTAAAAAATGGTCCAGATGAACTGGTTTGCAGGGAAGAAATAGAGACACAGAGGTAGAGAACAAACGTATGGACACCAAGTGTGGGAAGCCATGGGGTGGGGGTGGTGGGATGAGTTGGGAGATTGGGATTGACCTGTATACATGTATATGCATAAAATAAATAACTAATAATAACGTGCTGTATAAAAAAAATAAATAAAATTAAATTTCAAAATTTTAAAAAATAAAATTTAAAAATAAAACAGAAAAAAGTTCTTCCCATCACACAGATGTACTTATAGGAATGAATTATTTCCATGCTTATATCTATAAATACATAAAAGAGGAATAAAAACAAACTTGAACCATAAAAGAAAAAAAAAACTGAACCCACGTGTTATACAGACGAAAACCCTATCAGGGCACTGCTCCAGCTGTCAACAATTCTGAATTTCGTCAGAGGTGGGGAACCATCTCCCATACAGCCAGCAACACACACCCCATGCAAGGAACGTCCTCACTGCAAAGCTGGGGGAACGTGCCGTGGCTTCTGTGAGTAAACGTGAACTGAGCCCCAGGCCAGCTGTTGCTGAACTGTTCCCACCCTTCCCAGGTAAAACACCTAAATATGTACAGGGGCTTGAAAGCCTATAGGAAAGCCCGTGGAGCCACACCAGCGACATCACGTAGGCCAACTTCGTGCCTGCAGGCCAGCCAGGTTGATCCAGGTCCCTGGCGCTCTTCCAGAGCTTTCCATTGCCCTGCATGAGATACCCCTCCTGTCCCGGCCCCCACTGCGTTTTTCCTTCCTCACCTCTGTCCGGAGAGAAATACCAGCGGAAGGTATGGGTGACACATCCTGTTGTTTACAGGTGGCAGCCTGGCAACTCCTGCAGAACGGCCAGCAGAGCCCCACTCAGACCGGGCCACCCACAAAGCTGTGGCCCATCACTCCCCCCCACCAGCACAGTCCCGAGTCTGCTGACGGGGCAGAGAATATGGAGTCAGGCACAGCTTCAGGGGCTATTGCTGCCTGGAGCGCTGTTTATATTGACCTCAACGAGGCACACCTGGGGAGGGCGGAGCGGCAGGGTAAGGCTGTCCAGGTCAGCTAATCCACAACCCGCAGGGAATCACATTGTTGAAAATGGACCTCTCTAAGGCAGAATAGAAGCCAAGGGAAAAAAGGACACAATGCCATTTTCAGCACCGTAGATGAGTCTAGAAGTAATCACGTGACTTGTAGTAAGACAGAAAGTGAAAGACACATAACATATCATATCACTTATAGGTGTTACCTAAAAATGGATACCATGGCAGATATTTCCACGGAGAAGGGCAGTCACAGAATCATTAAACAAACTTATGGTTCACCAATGGAAAGGTGTGAGGATTGGTTTCATTATGATATCGGAGTTAACAGACATATACAAACACAGGTGACATATATAATCACCAAAGACCTACAGAATACCAAGAGAGGACTACTCAACATTCTGTCATAACGTACATGGGAAAAGGATCCCAGGAAGAACAGACATCTGTATATGTGTAAAAGAACCACATCATCCACACCTACAACAAGCCAAACATTGTAATCAAACTTGCTGTAATAAAAAATAAAAAAAAAATTAAAAACAAGAAGAAGAAGTAGTGAGACAAACTTGAGGGGCTTCTTCCTGGCACATTCCATTCTAAATTCCAATCTAGAACACCACTTCCATTGAGGCTCTGTTGCCATAGTAACCAGATATGGTAAGGGAGAACTGCTGCCACCTTGTGGCCGTTTCACACAACACCAGCTTTAATCCCAGCGCTAATGGTCAGTTGATATTCAAAATCATTGCAGGCCTGTAAATGACACCTGCCCTGATAACAAATCCTGGGGTCACATATCGACCAAGAAATTCAAAAGACGTCCATATTTCAAAATGACCGTTTCAAAAGGCAAGACTGGCCCTGGCGAACAGGGAGCCTTGATATGCTGATGGGCGGGATGTAAGTTGCCAACTGCCTCACTGGAGGAGTGCATTGTGTTCCCTAAAACAAGTAAACAACAGAGCTACAGAGCCAAGGGCACTTCCAGTCTAGGGAATATACCTTGGGAAAACTGAAAATCCATAAGACAGAGCCACCCTGAAATTGAGGGCTGCACTGCTTACAAGAACCTCAACCTGGGTACACCTGAAATATCCCAGGCAATATAAAAATGGTTCCAAACATTGTGGAACTTACGTACGATGGAATATCCCTCAGCCACGAAATCAATGTCATAAGACCAGTAGCAGCAAAATGAGTGGATTCAGGTACGATGATTCTAAGTGAAAGAAGTCACACAGGAAAAGAAACTTATCATAAGATATCACTTAGGAAGATCCTGTAAACATGGCTACACATGAACTGAGTTAGCCAAGAGAACAGAGTCTCACATTTAGAAAACACTCTTATGCCTGCTTAAGGGGGAAGGAGAGGTGGGGTGATGCATCAAACCAGACTTTGATATAAGCACAGGTACCGTTCCAAAAACCAACTATGGAATAGACAAGACCTACACCTTCCTCAGTGAAAGGGACTCAAAACCCCATATTTCCCGCAGAGGAATAGATCTGACTAGTAAGAATCTTAAAACCTATGTATTGATATGTCTCCGTAAGGGAATCAAGTGTGTCTAGACTGGCATAAACAGGGCAGCGAGAATCAGCTCAAACCCACTCTAAAAAGGAATTTCAAAAACAGAACAAAGAAACAGGGAAATTCTTTACAATTCCTTCAGGGTCTCTGATGCAACCTGGAATGACCCTATCTACAATGACAGCTGGATGTGGCATAAGGCTGGACACTTGGGACTGAGAGGATTGGTGAGATTGGGTGAGCAAATGCAGACCCTTTAAAGCAATAATGCATGGCACCCATTCCATGGGTCCCAGCTCTCCAGGTTGAAGGGAATATTACTACAGCTATAACGTGTACGGGAAACCTAGAGAATGGATACACTGTGAATACGACAGGTTTCTAAAACTCCATGAAGAGCCCCTCTCCTGGTGCTCCGGTTTGACTTTCCAACTGCTTTCCTAGCAATCTCCCAACTTGGAGAGACAGCCCCTTTAAGCTCCTGGTTCGCACAGGTTGCCAATTTGGCAGAGGATGAAAGGGAAGAGGGAGAACCAATGAGAGAGTAGCCGCTAGGCATTTGGATGGGCACATGTCACTCTAATTTCCCGGCAGGAAGAAGAATTAACCAAAGTCTCAGCCACCCACCGGGAACCAGTATAGGTCCTGAACCAAAAGTTTGGACTTGCGTTCAGCTCACAGAAAACGAGTTGAAAAATGGAGCTCAGGGGCACAGCAATTCACAAACTGGCAGAGTAATCAAGGCCAACTATCGTCCAAAAATCTGTTGAGGGAAGGCAACGAGGCGGACTTGAAAGCGAGGCAGAATAGCAGGAAACAGATTTCAAGAGGTACGTTGGAATCGCCTGTAAAGCACAGGAAGAGGGGCACAACTTCGACAATGATGCACTTGGCCAAAAAGGGCGTATGCGTTTTCTCCTGAATATATTCAGGAGAAAACGCATACGCCCTTTTTGGCCAAGCAAGCAAGCGGGCAATGCAAATCTGCACTACACAGAAGTATCACTTCCCACCGGTCAAAAGGGACATCCACAAAATGTGTAAAAACCAGAAAGGCAAGACAGGCCCTGGAGAACAGGGAGCCTTGTTATGCTGATGGGCGGGATGTATGTTGCCAACTGCCTCACTGGAGGAGTGCATTGTGTTCCCTAAAACAAGTAAACAACAGAGCTACAGAGCCAAGGGCACTTCCAGTCTAGGGAATATACCTTGGGAAAACTGAAAATCCATAAGACAGAGCCACCCCCAAATTGAGGGCTGCACTGCTTACAAGAACCTCAACCTGGGTACACCTGAAATATCCCAGGCAATATAAAAATGGTTCCAAACATTGTGGAACTTACGTACGATGGAATATCCCTCAGCCACGAAATCAATGTCATAAGACCAGTAGCAGCAAAATGAGTGGATTCAGGTACGATGATTCTAAGGGAAAGAAGTCACACAGGAAAAGAAACTTATCATAAGATATCACTTAGGAAGATCCTGTAAACATGGCTACACATGAACTGAGTTAGGCAAGAGAACAGAGTCTCACATTTAGAAAACACTCTTATGCCTGCTTAAGGGGGAAGGAGAGGTGGGGTGATGCATCAAACCAGACTTTGATATAAGCACAGGTACCGTTCCAAAAACCAACTATGGAATAGACAAGACCTACACCTTCCTCAGTGAAAGGGACTCAAAACCCCATATTTCCCGCAGAGGAATAGATCTGACTAGTAAGAATCTTAAAACCTATGTATTGATATGTCTCCGTAAGGGAATCAAGTGTGTCTAGACTGGCATAAACAGGGCAGCGAGAATCAGCTCAAACCCACTCTAAAAAGGAATTTCAAAAACAGAACAAAGAAACAGGGAAATTCTTCAAAATTCCTTCAGGGTCTCTGATGCAACCTGGAATGACCCTATCTACAATGACAGCTGGATGTGGCATAAGGCTGGACACTTGGGACTGAGAGGATTGGTGAGATTGGGTGAGCAAATGCAGACCCTTTAAAGCAATAATGCATGGCACCCATTCCATGGGTCCCAGCTCTCCAGGTGGAAGGGAATATTACTACAGCTATAACGTGTACGGGAAACCTAGAGAATGGACACACTGTGATTACGACAGGTTTCTAAAACTCCATGAAGAGCCCCTCTCCTGGTGCTCCGGTTTGACTTTCCAACTGCTTTCCTAGCAATCTCCCAACTTGGAGAGACAGCCCCTTTAAGCTCCTGGTTCGCACAGGTTGCCAATTTGGCAGAGGATGAAAGGGAAGAGGGAGAACCAATGAGAGAGTAGCTGCTAGGCATTTGGATGGGCACATGTCACTCTAATTTCCCGGCAGGAAGAAGAATTAACCAAAGTCTCAGCCACCCACCGGGAACCAGTATAGGTCCTGAACCAAAAGTTTGGACTTGCGTTCAGCTCACAGAAAACGAGTTGAAAAATGGAGCTCAGGGGCACAGCAATTCACAAACTGGCAGAGTAATCAAGGCCAACTATCGTCCAAAAATCTGTTGAGGGAAGGCAACGAGGCGGACTTGAAAGCGAGGCAGAATAGCAGGAAACAGATTTCAAGAGGTACGTTGGAATCGCCTGTAAAGCACAGGAAGAGGGGCACAACTTCGACAATGATGCACTTGGCCAAAAAGGGCGTATGCGTTTTCTCCTGAATATATTCAGGAGAAAACGCATACGCCCTTTTTGGCCAAGCAAGCAAGCGGGCAATGCAAATCTGCACTACACAGAAGTATCACTTCCCACCGGTCAAAAGGGACATCCACAAAATGTGTAAAAACCAGAAAGGCAAGACAGGCCCTGGAGAACAGGGAGCCTTGTTATGCTGATGGGCGGGATGTATGTTGCCAACTGCCTCACTGGAGGAGTGCATTGTGTTCCCTAAAACAAGTAAACAACAGAGCTACAGAGCCAAGGGCACTTCCAGTCTAGGGAATATACCTTGGGAAAACTGAAAATCCATAAGACAGAGCCACCCCCAAATTGAGGGCTGCACTGCTTACAAGAACCTCAACCTGGGTACACCTGAAATATCCCAGGCAATATAAAAATGGTTCCAAACATTGTGGAACTTACGTACGATGGAATATCCCTCAGCCACGAAATCAATGTCATAAGACCAGTAGCAGCAAAATGAGTGGATTCAGGTACGATGATTCTAAGGGAAAGAAGTCACACAGGAAAAGAAACTTATCATAAGATATCACTTAGGAAGATCCTGTAAACATGGCTACACATGAACTGAGTTAGGCAAGAGAACAGAGTCTCACATTTAGAAAACACTCTTATGCCTGCTTAAGGGGGAAGGAGAGGTGGGGTGATGCATCAAACCCGAGTTTGATATAAGCACAGGTACCGTTCCAAAAACCAACTATGGAATAGACAAGACCTACACCTTCCTCAGTGAAAGGGACTCAAAACCCCATATTTCCCGCAGAGGAATAGATCTGACTAGTAAGAATCTTAAAACCTATGTATTGATATGTCTCCATAAGGGAATCAAGTGTGTCTAGACTGGCATAAACAGGGCAGCGAGAATCAGCTCAAACCCACTCTAAAAAGGAATTACAAAAACAGAACAAAGAAACAGGGAAATTCTTCAAAATTCCTTCAGGGTCTCTGATGCAACCTGGAATGACCCTATCTACAATGACAGCTGGATGTGGCATAAGGCTGGACACTTGGGACTGAGAGGATTGGTGAGATTGGGTGAGCAAATGCAGACCCTTTAAAGCAATAATGCATGGCACCCATTCCATGGGTCCCAGCTCTCCAGGTTGAAGGGAATATTACTACAGCTATAACGTGTACGGGAAACCTAGAGAATGGACACACTGTGAATACGACAGGTTTCTAAAACTCAACGAAGAGCCCCTCTCCTGGTGCTCCAGTTTGACTTTCCAACTGCTTTCCTAGCAATCTCCCAACTTGGAGAGACAGCCCCTTTAAGCTCCTGGTTCGCACAGGTTGCCAATTTGGCAGAGGATGAAAGGGAAGAGGGAGAACCAATGAGAGAGTAGCCGCTAGGCATTTGGATGGGCACATGTCACTCTAATTTCCCGGCAGGAAGAAGAATTCACCAAAGTCTCAGCCACCCACCGGGAACCAGTATAGGTCCTGAACCAAAAGTTTGGACTTGCGTTCAGCTCACAAAAAAAGAGTTGAAAAATGGAGCTCAGGGGCACAGCAATTCACAAACTGGCAGAGTAATCAAGGCCAACTATCGTCCAAAAATCTGTTGAGGGAAGGCAACGAGGCGGACTTGAAAGCGAGGCAGAATAGCAGGAAACAGATTTCAAGAGGTACGTTGGAATCGCCTGTAAAGCACAGGAAGAGGGGCACAACTTCGACAATGATGCACTTGGCCAAAAAGGGCGTATGCGTTTTCTCCTGAATATATTCAGGAGAAAACGCATACGCCCTTTTTGGCCAAGCAAGCAAGCGGGCAATGCAAATCTGCACTACACAGAAGTATCACTTCCCACCGGTCAAAAGGGACATCCACAAAATGTGTAAAAACCAGAAAGGCAAGACAGGCCCTGGAGAACAGGGAGCCTTGTTATGCTGATGGGCGGGATGTAAGTTGCCAACTGCCTCACTGGAGGAGTGCATTGTGTTCCCTAAAACAAGTAAACAACAGAGCTACAGAGCCAAGGGCACTTCCAGTCTAGGGAATATACCTTGGGAAAACTGAAAATCCATAAGACAGAGCCACCCCCAAATTGAGGGCTGCACTGCTTACAAGAACCTCAACCTGGGTACACCTGAAATATCCCAGGCAATATAAAAATGGTTCCAAACATTGTGGAACTTACGTACGATGGAATATCCCTCAGCCACGAAATCAATGTCATAAGACCAGTAGCAGCAAAATGAGTGGATTCAGGTACGATGATTCTAAGGGAAAGAAGTCACACAGGAAAAGAAACTTATCATAAGATATCACTTAGGAAGATCCTGTAAACATGGCTACACATGAACTGAGTTAGGCAAGAGAACAGAGTCTCACATTTAGAAAACACTCTTATGCCTGCTTAAGGGGGAAGGAGAGGTGGGGTGATGCATCAAACCCGAGTTTGATATAAGCACAGGTACCTTTCCAAAAACCAACTATGGAATAGACAACACTTACACCTTCCTCAGTGAAAGGGACTCAAAACCCCATATTTCCCGCAGAGGAATAGATCTGACTAGTAAGAATCTTAAAACCTATGTATTGATATGTCTCCGTAAGGGAATCAAGTGTGTCTAGACTGGCATAAACAGGGCAGCGAGAATCAGCTCAAACCCACTCTAAAAGGGAATTTCAAAAACAGAACAAAGAAACAGGGAAATTCTTCAAAATTCCTTCAGGGTCTCTGATGCAACCTGGAATGACCCTATCTACAATGACAGCTGGATGTGACATAAGGCTGGACACTTGGGACTGAGAGGATTGGTGAGATTGGGTGAGCAAATGCAGACCCTTTAAAGCAATAATGCATGGCACCCATTCCATGGGTCCCAGCTCTCCAGGTTGAAGGGAATATTACTACAGCTATAACGTGTATGGGAAACCTAGAGAATGGACACACTGTGAATACGACAGGTTTCTAAAACTCAACGAAGAGCCCCTCTCCTGGTGCTCCGGTTTGACTTTCCAACTGCTTTCCTAGCAATCTCCCAACTTGGAGAGACAGCCCCTTTAAGCTCCTGGTTCGCACAGGTTGCCAATTTGGCAGAGGATGAAAGGGAAGAGGGAGAACCAATGAGAGAGTAGCCGCTAGGCATTTGGATGGGCACATGTCACTCTAATTTCCCGGCAGGAAGAAGAATTAACCAAAGTCTCAGCCACCCACCGGGAACCAGTATAGGTCCTGAACCAAAAGTTTGGACTTGCGTTCAGCTCACAGAAAACGAGTTGAAAAATGGAGCTCAGGGGCACAGCAATTCACAAACTGGCAGAGTAATCAAGGCCAACTATCGTCCAAAAATCTGTTGAGGGAAGGCAACGAGGCGGACTTGAAAGCGAGGCAGAATAGCAGGAAACAGATTTCAAGAGGTACGTTGGAATCGCCTGTAAAGCACAGGAAGAGGGGCACAATTTCGACAATGATGCACTTGGCCAAAAAGGGCGTATGCGTTTTCTCCTGAATATATTCAGGAGAAAACGCATACGCCCTTTTTGGCCAAGCAAGCAAGCGGGCAATGCAAATCTGCACTACACAGAAGTATCACTTCCCACCGGTCAAAAGGGACATCCACAAAATGTGTAAAAACCAGAAAGGCAAGACAGGCCCTGGAGAACAGGGAGCCTTGTTATGCTGATGGGCGGGATGTAAGTTGCCAACTGCCTCACTGGAGGAGTGCATTGTGTTCCCTAAAACAAGTAAACAACAGAGCTACAGAGCCAAGGGCACTTCCAGTCTAGGGAATATACCTTGGGAAAACTGAAAATCCATAAGACAGAGCCACCCCCAAATTGAGGGCTGCACTGCTTACAAGAACCTCAACCTGGGTACACCTGAAATATCCCAGGCAATATAAAAATGGTTCCAAACATTGTGGAACTTACGTACGATGGAATATCCCTCAGCCACGAAATCAATGTCATAAGACCAGTAGCAGCAAAATGAGTGGATTCAGGTACGATGATTCTAAGTGAAAGAAGTCACACAGGAAAAGAAACTTATCATAAGATATCACTTAGGAAGATCCTGTAAACATGGCTACACATGAACTGAGTTAGGCAAGAGAACAGAGTCTCACATTTAGAAAACACTCTTATGCCTGCTTAAGGGGGAAGGAGAGGTGGGGTGATGCATCAAACCCGAGTTTGATATAAGCACAGGTACCTTTCCAAAAACCAACTATGGAATAGACAAGACTTACACCTTCCTCAGTGAAAGGGACTCAAAACCCCATATTTCCCGCAGAGGAATAGATCTGACTAGTAAGAATCTTAAAACCTATGTATTGATATGTCTCCGTAAGGGAATCAAGTGTGTCTAGACTGGCATAAACAGGGCAGCGAGAATCAGCTCAAACCCACTCTAAAAGGGAATTTCAAAAACAGAACAAAGAAACAGGGAAATTCTTCAAAATTCCTTCAGGGTCTCTGATGCAACCTGGAATGACCCTATCTACAATGACAGCTGGATGTGGCATAAGGCTGGACACTTGGGACTGAGAGGATTGGTGAGATTGGGTGAGCAAATGCAGACCCTTTAAAGCAATAATGCATGGCACCCATTCCATGGGTCCCAGCTCTCCAGGTTGAAGGGAATATTACTACAGCTATAACGTGTATGGGAAACCTAGAGAATGGACACACTGTGAATACGACAGGTTTCTAAAACTCAACGAAGAGCCCCTCTCCTGGTGCTCCGGTTTGACTTTCCAACTGCTTTCCTAGCAATCTCCCAACTTGGAGAGACAGCCCCTTTAAGCTCCTGGTTCGCACAGGTTGCCAATTTGGCAGAGGATGAAAGGGAAGAGGGAGAACCAATGAGAGAGTAGCCGCTAGGCATTTGGATGGGCACATGTCACTCTAATTTCCCGGCAGGAAGAAGAATTAACCAAAGTCTCAGCCACCCACCGGGAACCAGTATAGGTCCTGAACCAAAAGTTTGGACTTGCGTTCAGCTCACAGAAAACGAGTTGAAAAATGGAGCTCAGGGGCACAGCAATTCACAAACTGGCAGAGTAATCAAGGCCAACTATCGTCCAAAAATCTGTTGAGGGAAGGCAACGAGGCGGACTTGAAAGCGAGGCAGAATAGCAGGAAACAGATTTCAAGAGGTACGTTGGAATCGCCTGTAAAGCACAGGAAGAGGGGCACAACTTCGACAATGATGCACTTGGCCAAAAAGGGCGTATGCGTTTTCTCCTGAATATATTCAGGAGAAAACGCATACGCCCTTTTTGGCCAAGCAAGCAAGCGGGCAATGCAAATCTGCACTACACAGAAGTATCACTTCCCACCAGTCAAAAGGGACATCCACAAAATGTGTAAAAGCCAGAAAGGCAAGACAGGCCCTGGAGAACAGGGAGCCTTGTTATGCTGATGGGCGGGATGTAAGTTGCCAACTGCCTCACTGGAGGAGTGCATTGTGTTCCCTAAAACAAGTAAACAACAGAGCTACAGAGCCAAGGGCACTTCCAGTCTAGGGAATATACCT
Source organism: Mesoplodon mirus (assembly GCF_964341445.2). Taxonomy (NCBI): domain Eukaryota; kingdom Metazoa; phylum Chordata; class Mammalia; order Artiodactyla; family Ziphiidae; genus Mesoplodon; species Mesoplodon mirus. The sequence goes on from NW_028295810.1 coordinate 4,194,472, forward strand.
TGGGAAAACTGAAAATCCATAAGACAGAGCCACCCCCAAATTGAGGGCTGCACTGCTTACAAGAACCTCAACCTGGGTACACCTGAAATATCCCAGGCAATATAAAAATGGTTCCAAACATTGTGGAACTTACGTACGATGGAATATCCCTCCGCCACGAAATCAATGTCATAAGACCAGTAGCAGCAAAATGAGTGGATTCAGGTACGATGATTCTAAGTGAAAGAAGTCACACAGGAAAAGAAACTTATCATAAGATATCACTTAGGAAGATCCTGTAAACATGGCTACACATGAACTGAGTTAGGCAAGAGAACAGAGTCTCACATTTAGAAAACACTCTTATGCCTGCTTAAGGGGGAAGGAGAGGTGGGGTGATGCATCAAACCCGAGTTTGATATAAGCACAGGTAGCGTTCCAAAAACCAACTATGGAATAGACAAGACCTACACCTTCCTCAGTGAAAGGGACTCAAAACCCCATATTTCCCGCAGAGGAATAGATCTGACTAGTAAGAATCTTAAAACCTATGTATTGATATGTCTCCGTAAGGGAATCAAGTGTGTCTAGACTGGCATAAACAGGGCAGCGAGAATCAGCTCAAACCCACTCTAAAAGGGAATTTCAAAAACAGAACAAAGAAACAGGGAAATTCTTCAAAATTCCTTCAGGGTCTCTGATGCAACCTGGAATGACCCTATCTACAATGACAGCTGGATGTGGCATAAGGCTGGACACTTGGGACTGAGAGGATTGGTGAGATTGGGTGAGCAAATGCAGACCCTTTAAAGCAATAATGCATGGCACCCATTCCATGGGTCCCAGCTCTCCAGGTTGAAGGGAATATTACTACAGCTATAACGTGTACGGGAAACCTAGAGAATGGACACACTGTGAATACGACAGGTTTCTAAAACTCAACGAAGAGCCCCTCTCCTGGTGCTCCGGTTTGACTTTCCAACTGCTTTCCTAGCAATCTCCCAACTTGGAGAGACAGCCCCTTTAAGCTCCTGGTTCGCACAGGTTGCCAATTTGGCAGAGGATGAAAGGGAAGAGGGAGAACCAATGAGAGAGTAGCCGCTAGGCATTTGGATGGGCACATGTCACTCTAATTTCCCGGCAGGAAGAAGAATTAACCAAAGTCTCAGCCACCCACCGGGAACCAGTATAGGTCCTGAACCAAAAGTTTGGACTTGCGTTCAGCTCACAAAAAAAGAGTTGAAAAATGGAGCTCAGGGGCACAGCAATTCACAAACTGGCAGAGTAATCAAGGCCAACTATCGTCCAAAAATCTGTTGAGGGAAGGCAACGAGGCGGACTTGAAAGCGAGGCAGAATAGCAGGAAACAGATTTCAAGAGGTACGTTGGAATCACCTGTAAAGCACAGGAAGAGGGGCACAACTTCGACAATGATGCACTTGGCCAAAAAGGGCGTATGCGTTTTCTCCTGAATATATTCAGTGGAAAACGCATACGCCCTTTTTGGCCAAGCAAGCAAGCGGGCAATGCAAATCTGCACTACACAGAAGTATCACTTCCCACCGGTCAAAAGGGACATCCACAAAATGTGTAAAAACCAGAAAGGCAAGACAGGCCCTGGAGAACAGGGAGCCTTGTTATGCTGATGGGCGGGATGTAAGTTGCCAACTGCCTCACTGGAGGAGTGCATTGTGTCCCCTAAAACAAGTAAACAACAGAGCTACAGAGCCAAGGGCACTTCCAGTCTAGGGAATATACCTTGGGAAAACTGAAAATCCATAACACAGAGCCACCCCCAAATTGAGGGCTGCACTGCTTACAAGAACCTCAACCTGGGTACACCTGAAATATCCCAGGCAATATAAAAATGGTTCCAAACATTGTGGAACTTACGTACGATGGAATATCCCTCAGCCACGAAATCAATGTCATAAGACCAGTAGCAGCAAAATGAGTGGATTCAGGTACGATGATTCTAAGTGAAAGAAGTCACACAGGAAAAGAAACTTATCATAAGATATCACTTAGGATGATCCTGTAAACATGGCTACACATGAACTGAGTTAGGCAAGAGAACAGAGTCTCACATTTAGAAAACACTCTTATGCCTGCTTAAGGGGGAAGGAGAGGTGGGGTGATGCATCAAACCAGACTTTGATATAAGCACAGGTACCGTTCCAAAAACCAACTATGGAATAGACAAGACTTACACCTTCCTCAGTGAAAGGGACTCAAAACCCCATATTTCCCGCAGAGGAATAGATCTGACTAGTAAGAATCTTAAAACCTATGTATTGATATGTCTCCGTAAGGGAATCAAGTGTGTCTAGACTGGCATAAACAGGGCAGCGAGAATCAGCTCAAACCCACTCTAAAAGGGAATTTCAAAAACAGAACAAAGAAACAGGGAAATTCTTCAAAATTCCTTCAGGGTCTCTGATGCAACCTGGAATGACCCTATCTACAATGACAGCTGGATGTGGCATAAGGCTGGACACTTGGGACTGAGAGGATTGGTGAGATTGGGTGAGCAAATGCAGACCCTTTAAAGCAATAATGCATGGCACCCATTCCATGGGTCCCAGCTCTCCAGGTTGAAGGGAATATTACTACAGCTATAACGTGTACGGGAAACCTAGAGAATGGACACACTGTGAATACGACAGGTTTGTAAAACTCAACGAAGAGCCCCTCTCCTGGTGCTCCGGTTTGAATTTCCAACTGCTTTCCTAGCAATCTCCCAACTTGGAGAGACAGCCCCTTTAAGCTCCTGGTTCGCACAGGTTGCCAATTTGGCAGAGGATGAAAGGGAAGAGGGAGAACCAATGAGAGAGTAGCCGCTAGGCATTTGGATGGGCACATGTCACTCTAATTTCCCAGCAGGAAGAAGAATTAACCAAAGTCTCAGCCACCCACCGGGAACCAGTATAGGTCCTGAACCAAAAGTTTGGACTTGCGTTCAGCTCACAAAAAAGAGTTGAAAAATGGAGCTCAGGGGCACAGCAATTCACAAACTGGCAGAGTAATCAAGGCCAACTATCGTCCAAAAATCTGTTGAGGGAAGGCAACGAGGCGGACTTGAAAGCGAGGCAGAATAGCAGGAAACAGATTTCAAGAGGTACGTTGGAATCGCCTGTAAAGCACAGGAAGAGGGGCACAACTTCGACAATGATGCACTTGGCCAAAAAGGGCGTATGCGTTTTCTCCTGAATATATTCAGGAGAAAACGCATACGCCCTTTTTGGCCAAGCAAGCAAGCGGGCAATGCAAATCTGCACTACACAGAAGTATCACTTCCCACCGGTCAAAAGGGACATCCACAAAATGTGTAAAAACCAGAAAGGCAAGACAGGCCCTGGAGAACAGGGAGCCTTGTTATGCTGATGGGCGGGATGTAAGTTGCCAACTGCCTCACTGGAGGAGTGCATTGTGTCCCCTAAAACAAGTAAACAACAGAGCTACAGAGCCAAGGGCACTTCCAGTCTAGGGAATATACCTTGGGAAAACTGAAAATCCATAACACAGAGCCACCCCCAAATTGAGGGCTGCACTGCTTACAAGAACCTCAACCTGGGTACACCTGAAATATCCCAGGCAATATAAAAATGGTTCCAAACATTGAGGAACTTACGTACGATGGAATATCCCTCAGCCACGAAATCAATGTCATAAGACCAGTAGCAGCAAAATGAGTGGATTCAGGTACGATGATTCTAAGTGAAAGAAGTCACACAGGAAAAGAAACTTATCATAAGATATCACTTAGGAAGATCCTGTAAACATGGCTACACATGAACTGAGTTAGGCAAGAGAACAGAGTCTCACATTTAGAAAAAACTCTTATGCCTGCTTAAGGGGGAAGGAGAGGTGGGGTGATGCATCAAACCCGAGTTTGATATAAGCACAGGTACCGTTCCAAAAAACAACTATGGAATAGACAAGACCTACACCTTCCTCAGTGAAAGGGACTCAAAACCCCATATTTCCCGCAGAGGAATAGATCTGACTAGTAAGAATCTTAAAACCTATGTATTGATATGTCTCCGTAAGGGAATCAAGTGTGTCTAGACTGGCATAAACAGGGCAGCGAGAATCAGCTCAAACCCACTCTAAAAGGGAATTTCAAAAACAGAACAAAGAAACAGGGAAATTCTTCAAAATTCCTTCAGGGTCTCTGATGCAACCTGGAATGACCCTATCTACAATGACAGCTGGATGTGGCATAAGGCTGGACACTTGGGACTGAGAGGATTGGTGAGATTGGGTGAGCAAATGCAGACCCTTTAAAGCAATAATGCATGGCACCCATTCCATGGGTCCCAGCTCTCCAGGTTGAAGGGAATATTACTACAGCTATAACGTGTACGGGAAACCTAGAGAATGGACACACTGTGAATACGACAGGTTTGTAAAACTCAACGAAGAGCCCCTCTCCTGGTGCTCCGGTTTGACTTTCCAACTGCTTTCCTAGCAATCTCCCAACTTGGAGAGACAGACCCTTTAAGCTCCTGGTTCGCACAGGTTGCCAATTTGGCAGAGGATGAAAGGGAAGAGGGAGAACCAATGAGAGAGTAGCCGCTAGGCATTTGGATGGGCACATGTCACTCTAATTTCCCAGCAGGAAGAAGAATTAACCAAAGTCTCAGCCACCCACCGGGAACCAGTATAGGTCCTGAACCAAAAGTTTGGACTTGCGTTCAGCTCACAAAAAAAGAGTTGAAAAATGGAGCTCAGGGGCACAGCAATTCACAAACTGGCAGAGTAATCAAGGCCAACTATCGTCCAAAAATCTGTTGAGGGAAGGCAACGAGGCGGACTTGAAAGCGAGGCAGAATAGCAGGAAACAGATTTCAAGAGGTACGTTGGAATCGCCTGTAAAGCACAGGAAGAGGGGCACAACTTCGACAATGATGCACTTGGCCAAAAAGGGCGTATGCGTTTTCTCCTGAATATATTCAGGAGAAAACGCATACGCCCTTTTTGGCCAAGCAAGCAAGCGGGCAATGCAAATCTGCACTACACAGAAGTATCACTTCCCACCGGTCAAAAGGGACATCCACAAAATGTGTAAAAACCAGAAAGGCAAGACAGGCCCTGGAGAACAGGGAGCCTTGTTATGCTGATGGGCGGGATGTAAGTTGCCAACTGCCTCACTGGAGGAGTGCATTGTGTCCCCTAAAACAAGTAAACAACAGAGCTACAGAGCCAAGGGCACTTCCAGTCTAGGGAATATACCTTGGGAAAACTGAAAATCCATAACACAGAGCCACCCCCAAATTGAGGGCTGCACTGCTTACAAGAACCTCAACCTGGGTACACCTGAAATATCCCAGGCAATATAAAAATGGTTCCAAACATTGAGGAACTTACGTACTATGGAATATCCCTCAGCCACGAAATCAATGTCATAAGACCAGTAGCAGCAAAATGAGTGGATTCAGGTACGATGATTCTAAGTGAAAGAAGTCACACAGGAAAAGAAACTTATCATAAGATATCACTTAGGAAGATCCTGTAAACATGGCTACACATGAACTGAGTTAGGCAAGAGAACAGAGTCTCACATTTAGAAAACACTCTTATGCCTGCTTAAGGGGGAAGGAGAGGTGGGGTGATGCATCAAACCCGAGTTTGATATAAGCACAGGTACTGTTCCAAAAACCAACTATGGAATAGACAAGACCTACACCTTCCTCAGTGAAAGGGACTCAAAACCCCATATTTCCCGCAGAGGAATAGATCTGACTAGTAAGAATCTTAAAACCTATGTATTGATATGTCTCCGTAAGGGAATCAAGTGTGTCTAGACTGGCATAAACAGGGCAGCGAGAATCAGCTCAAACCCACTCTAAAAGGGAATTTCAAAAACAGAACAAAGAAACAGGGAAATTCTTCAAAATTCCTTCAGGGTCTCTGATGCAACCTGGAATGACCCTATCTACAATGACAGCTGGATGTGGCATAAGGCTGGACACTTGGGACTGAGAGGATTGGTGAGATTGGGTGAGCAAATGCAGACCCTTTAAAGCAATAATGCATGGCACCCATTCCATGGGTCCCAGCTCTCCAGGTTGAAGGGAATATTACTACAGCTATAACGTGTACGGGAAACCTAGAGAATGGACACACTGTGAATACGACAGGTTTCTAAAACTCAACGAAGAGCCCCTCTCCTGGTGCTCCGGTTTGACTTTCCAACTGCTTTCCTAGCAATCTCCCAACTTGGAGAGACAGCCCCTTTAAGCTCCTGGTTCGCACAGGTTGCCAATTTGGCAGAGGATGAAAGGGAAGAGGGAGAACCAATGAGAGAGTAGCCGCTAGGCATTTGGATGGGCACATGTCACTCTAATTTCCCGGCAGGAAGAAGAATTAACCAAAGTCTCAGCCTCCGACCGGGAACCAGTATAGGTCCTGAACCAAAAGTTTGGACTTGCGTTCAGCTCACAAAAAAAGAGTTGAAAAATGGAGCTCAGGGGCACAGCAATTCACAAACTGGCAGAGTAATCAAGGCCAACTATCGTCCAAAAATCTGTTGAGGGAAGGCAACGAGGCGGACTTGAAAGCGAGGCAGAATAGCAGGAAACAGATTTCAAGAGGTACGTTGGAATCGCCTGTAAAGCACAGGAAGAGGGGCACAATTTCGACAATGATGCACTTGGCCAAAAAGGGCGTATGCGTTTTCTCCTGAATATATTCAGGAGAAAACGCATACGCCCTTTTTGGCCAAGCAAGCAAGCGGGCAATGCAAATCTGCACTACACAGAAGTATCACTTCCCACCGGTCAAAAGGGACATCCACAAAATGTGTAAAAACCAGAAAGGCAAGACAGGCCCTGGAGAACAGGGAGCCTTGTTATGCTGATGGGCGGGATGTAAGTTGCCAACTGCCTCACTGGAGGAGTGCATTGTGTCCCCTAAAACAAGTAAACAACAGAGCTACAGAGCCAAGGGCACTTCCAGTCTAGGGAATATACCTTGGGAAAACTGAAAATCCATAAGACAGAGCCACCCCCAAATTGAGGGCTGCACTGCTTACAAGAACCTCAACCTGGGTACACCTGAAATATCCCAGGCAATATAAAAATGGTTCCAAACATTGAGGAACTTACGTACGATGGAATATCCCTCAGCCACGAAATCAATGTCATAAGACCAGTAGCAGCAAAATGAGTGGATTCAGGTACGATGATTCTAAGTGAAAGAAGTCACACAGGAAAAGAAACTTATCATAAGATATCACTTAGGAAGATCCTGTAAACATGGCTACACATGAACTGAGTTAGGCAAGAGAACAGAGTCTCACATTTAGAAAATACTCTTATGCCTGCTTAAGGGGGAAGGAGAGGTGGGGTGATGCATCAAACCCGAGTTTGATATAAGCACAGGTACCGTTCCAAAAAACAACTATGGAATAGACAAGACCTACACCTTCCTCAGTGAAAGGGACTCAAAACCCCATATTTCCCGCAGAGGAATAGATCTGACTAGTAAGAATCTTAAAACCTATGTATTGATATGTCTCCGTAAGGGAATCAAGTGTGTCTAGACTGGCATAAACAGGGCAGCGAGAATCAGCTCAAACCCACTCTAAAAGGGAATTTCAAAAACAGAACAAAGAAACAGGGAAATTCTTCAAAATTCCTTCAGGGTCTCTGATGCAACCTGGAATGACCCTATCTACAATGACAGCTGGATGTGGCATAAGGCTGGACACTTGGGACTGAGAGGATTGGTGAGATTGGGTGAGCAAATGCAGACCCTTTAAAGCAATAATGCATGGCACCCATTCCATGGGTCCCAGCTCTCCAGGTTGAAGGGAATATTACTACAGCTATAACGTGTACGGGAAACCTAGAGAATGGACACACTGTGAATACGACAGGTTTGTAAAACTCAACGAAGAGCCCCTCTCCTGGTGCTCCGGTTTGAATTTCCAACTGCTTTCCTAGCAATCTCCCAACTTGGAGAGACAGCCCCTTTAAGCTCCTGGTTCGCACAGGTTGCCAATTTGGCAGAGGATGAAAGGGAAGAGGGAGAACCAATGAGAGAGTAGCCGCTAGGCATTTGGATGGGCACATGTCACTCTAATTTCCCAGCAGGAAGAAGAATTAACCAAAGTCTCAGCCACCCACCGGGAACCAGTATAGGTCCTGAACCAAAAGTTTGGACTTGCGTTCAGCTCACAAAAAAAGAGTTGAAAAATGGAGCTCAGGGGCACAGCAATTCACAAACTGGCAGAGTAATCAAGGCCAACTATCGTCCAAAAATCTGTTGAGGGAAGGCAACGAGGCGGACTTGAAAGCGAGGCAGAATAGCAGGAAACAGATTTCAAGAGGTACGTTGGAATCGCCTGTAAAGCACAGGAAGAGGGGCACAACTTCGACAATGATGCACTTGGCCAAAAAGGGCGTATGCGTTTTCTCCTGAATATATTCAGGAGAAAACGCATACGCCCTTTTTGGCCAAGCAAGCAAGCGGGCAATGCAAATCTGCACTACACAGAAGTATCACTTCCCACCGGTCAAAAGGGACATCCACAAAATGTGTAAAAACCAGAAAGGCAAGACAGGCCCTGGAGAACAGGGAGCCTTGTTATGCTGATGGGCGGGATGTAAGTTGCCAACTGCCTCACTGGAGGAGTGCATTGTGTCCCCTAAAACAAGTAAACAACAGAGCTACAGAGCCAAGGGCACTTCCAGTCTAGGGAATATACCTTGGGAAAACTGAAAATCCATAACACAGAGCCACCCCCAAATTGAGGGCTGCACTGCTTACAAGAACCTCAACCTGGGTACACCTGAAATATCCCAGGCAATATAAAAATGGTTCCAAACATTGAGGAACTTACGTACGATGGAATATCCCTCAGCCACGAAATCAATGTCATAAGACCAGTAGCAGCAAAATGAGTGGATTCAGGTACGATGATTCTAAGTGAAAGAAGTCACACAGGAAAAGAAACTTATCATAAGATATCACTTAGGAAGATCCTGTAAACATGGCTACACATGAACTGAGTTAGGCAAGAGAACAGAGTCTCACATTTAGAAAACACTCTTATGCCTGCTTAAGGGGGAAGGAGAGGTGGGGTGATGCATCAAACCCGAGTTTGATATAAGCACAGGTACCGTTCCAAAAAACAACTATGGAATAGACAAGACCTACACCTTCCTCAGTGAAAGGGACTCAAAACCCCATATTTCCCGCAGAGGAATAGATCTGACTAGTAAGAATCTTAAAACCTATGTATTGATATGTCTCCGTAAGGGAATCAAGTGTGTCTAGACTGGCATAAACAGGGCAGCGAGAATCAGCTCAAACCCACTCTAAAAGGGAATTTCAAAAACAGAACAAAGAAACAGGGAAATTCTTCAAAATTCCTTCAGGGTCTCTGATGCAACCTGGAATGACCCTATCTACAATGACAGCTGGATGTGGCATAAGGCTGGACACTTGGGACTGAGAGGATTGGTGAGATTGGGTGAGCAAATGCAGACCCTTTAAAGCAATAATGCATGGCACCCATTCCATGGGTCCCAGCTCTCCAGGTTGAAGGGAATATTACTACAGCTATAACGTGTACGGGAAACCTAGAGAATGGACACACTGTGAATACGACAGGTTTGTAAAACTCAACGAAGAGCCCCTCTCCTGGTGCTCCGGTTTGACTTTCCAACTGCTTTCCTAGCAATCTCCCAACTTGGAGAGACAGACCCTTTAAGCTCCTGGTTCGCACAGGTTGCCAATTTGGCAGAGGATGAAAGGGAAGAGGGAGAACCAATGAGAGAGTAGCCGCTAGGCATTTGGATGGGCACATGTCACTCTAATTTCCCAGCAGGAAGAAGAATTAACCAAAGTCTCAGCCACCCACCGGGAACCAGTATAGGTCCTGAACCAAAAGTTTGGACTTGCGTTCAGCTCACAAAAAAAGAGTTGAAAAATGGAGCTCAGGGGCACAGCAATTCACAAACTGGCAGAGTAATCAAGGCCAACTATCGTCCAAAAATCTGTTGAGGGAAGGCAACGAGGCGGACTTGAAAGCGAGGCAGAATAGCAGGAAACAGATTTCAAGAGGTACGTTGGAATCGCCTGTAAAGCACAGGAAGAGGGGCACAACTTCGACAATGATGCACTTGGCCAAAAAGGGCGTATGCGTTTTCTCCTGAATATATTCAGGAGAAAACGCATACGCCCTTTTTGGCCAAGCAAGCAAGCGGGCAATGCAAATCTGCACTACACAGAAGTATCACTTCCCACCGGTCAAAAGGGACATCCACAAAATGTGTAAAAACCAGAAAGGCAAGACAGGCCCTGGAGAACAGGGAGCCTTGTTATGCTGATGGGCGGGATGTAAGTTGCCAACTGCCTCACTGGAGGAGTGCATTGTGTCCCCTAAAACAAGTAAACAACAGAGCTACAGAGCCAAGGGCACTTCCAGTCTAGGGAATATACCTTGGGAAAACTGAAAATCCATAACACAGAGCCACCCCCAAATTGAGGGCTGCACTGCTTACAAGAACCTCAACCTGGGTACACCTGAAATATCCCAGGCAATATAAAAATGGTTCCAAACATTGAGGAACTTACGTACGATGGAATATCCCTCAGCCACGAAATCAATGTCATAAGACCAGTAGCAGCAAAATGAGTGGATTCAGGTACGATGATTCTAAGTGAAAGAAGTCACACAGGAAAAGAAACTTATCATAAGATATCACTTAGGAAGATCCTGTAAACATGGCTACACATGAACTGAGTTAGGCAAGAGAACAGAGTCTCACATTTAGAAAACACTCTTATGCCTGCTTAAGGGGGAAGGAGAGGTGGGGTGATGCATCAAACCCGAGTTTGATATAAGCACAGGTACTGTTCCAAAAACCAACTATGGAATAGACAAGACCTACACCTTCCTCAGTGAAAGGGACTCAAAACCCCATATTTCCCGCAGAGGAATAGATCTGACTAGTAAGAATCTTAAAACCTATGTATTGATATGTCTCCGTAAGGGAATCAAGTGTGTCTAGACTGGCATAAACAGGGCAGCGAGAATCAGCTCAAACCCACTCTAAAAGGGAATTTCAAAAACAGAACAAAGAAACAGGGAAATTCTTCAAAATTCCTTCAGGGTCTCTGATGCAACCTGGAATGACCCTATCTACAATGACAGCTGGATGTGGCATAAGGCTGGACACTTGGGACTGAGAGGATTGGTGAGATTGGGTGAGCAAATGCAGACCCTTTAAAGCAATAATGCATGGCACCCATTCCATGGGTCCCAGCTCTCCAGGTTGAAGGGAATATTACTACAGCTATAACGTGTACGGGAAACCTAGAGAATGGACACACTGTGAATACGACAGGTTTCTAAAACTCAACGAAGAGCCCCTCTCCTGGTGCTCCGGTTTGACTTTCCAACTGCTTTCCTAGCAATCTCCCAACTTGGAGAGACAGCCCCTTTAAGCTCCTGGTTCGCACAGGTTGCCAATTTGGCAGAGGATGAAAGGGAAGAGGGAGAACCAATGAGAGAGTAGCCGCTAGGCATTTGGATGGGCACATGTCACTCTAATTTCCCGGCAGGAAGAAGAATTAACCAAAGTCTCAGCCTCCGACCGGGAACCAGTATAGGTCCTGAACCAAAAGTTTGGACTTGCGTTCAGCTCACAAAAAAAGAGTTGAAAAATGGAGCTCAGGGGCACAGCAATTCACAAACTGGCAGAGTAATCAAGGCCAACTATCGTCCAAAAATCTGTTGAGGGAAGGCAACGAGGCGGACTTGAAAGCGAGGCAGAATAGCAGGAAACAGATTTCAAGAGGTACGTTGGAATCGCCTGTAAAGCACAGGAAGAGGGGCACAACTTCCACAATGATGCACTTGGCCAAAAAGGGCGTATGCGTTTTCTCCTGAATATATTCAGGAGAAAACGCATACGCCCTTTTTGGCCAAGCAAGCAAGCGGGCAATGCAAATCTGCACTACACAGAAGTATCACTTCCCACCGGTCAAAAGGGACATCCACAAAATGTGTAAAAACCAGAAAGGCAAGACAGGCCCTGGAGAACAGGGAGCCTTGTTATGCTGATGGGCGGGATGTAAGTTGCCAACTGCCTCACTGGAGGAGTGCATTGTGTTCCCTAAAACAAGTAAACAACAGAGCTACAGAGCCAAGGGCACTTCCAGTCTAGGGAATATACCTTGGGAAAACTGAAAATCCATAAGACAGAGCCACCCCCAAATTGAGGGCTGCACTGCTTACAAGAACCTCAACCTGGGTACACCTGAATTATCCCAGGCAATATAAAAATGGTTCCAAACATTGTGGAACTTACGTACGATGGAATATCCCTCAGCCACGAAATCAATGTTATAAGACCAGTAGCAGCAAAATGAGTGGATTCAGGTACGATGATTCTAAGTGAAAGAAGTCACACAGGAAAAGAAACTTATCATAAGATATCACTTAGGAAGATCCTGTAAACATGGCTACACATGAACTGAGTTAGGCAAGAGAACAGAGTCTCACATTTAGAAAACACTCTTATGCCTGCTTAAGGGGGAAGGAGAGGTGGGGTGATGCATCAAACCCGAGTTTGATATAAGCACAGGTACCGTTCCAAAAAACAACTATGGAATAGACAAGACTTACACCTTCCTCAGTGAAAGGGACTCAAAACCCCATATTTCCCGCAGAGGAATAGATCTGACTAGTAAGAATCTTAAAACCTATGTATTGATATGTCTCCGTAAGGGAATCAAGTGTGTCTAGACTGGCATAAACAGGGCAGCGAGAATCAGCTCAAACCCACTCTAAAAGGGAATTTCAAAAACAGAACAAAGAAACAGGGAAATTCTTCAAAATTCCTTCAGGGTCTCTGATGCAACCTGGAATGACCCTATCTACAATGACAGCTGGATGTGGCATAAGGCTGGACACTTGGGACTGAGAGGATTGGTGAGATTGGGTGAGCAAATGCAGACCCTTTAAAGCAATAATGCATGGCACCCATTCCATGGGTCCCAGCTCTCCAGGTTGAAGGGAATATTACTACAGCTATAACGTGTACGGGAAACCTAGAGAATGGACACACTGTGAATACGACAGGTTTCTAAAACTCAACGAAGAGCCCCTCTCCTGGTGCTCCGGTTTGACTTTCCAACTGCTTTCCTAGCAATCTCCGAACTTGGAGAGACAGCCCCTTTAAGCTCCTGGTTCGCACAGGTTGCCAATTTGGCAGAGGATGAAAGGGAAGAGGGAGAACCAATGAGAGAGTAGCCGCTAGGCATTTGGATGGGCACATGTCACTCTAATTTCCCGGCAGGAAGAAGAATTAACCAAAGTCTCAGCCACCCACCGGGAACCAGTATAGGTCCTGAACCAAAAGTTTGGACTTGCGTTCAGCTCACAAAAAAAGAGTTGAAAAATGGAGCTCAGGGGCACAGCAATTCACAAACTGGCAGAGTAATCAAGGCCAACTATCGTCCAAAAATCTGTTGAGGGAAGGCAATGAGGAGGACTTGAAAGCGAGGCAGAATAGCAGGAAACAGATTTCAAGAGTTACGTTGGAATCGCCTGTAAAGCACAGGAAGAGGGGCACAACTTCGACAATGATGCACTTGGCCAAAAAGGGCGTATGCGTTTTCTCCTGAATATATTCAGGAGAAAACGCATACGCCCTTTTTGGCCAAGCAAGCAAGCGGGCAATGCAAATCTGCACTACACAGAAGTATCACTTCCCACCGGTCAAAAGGGACATCCACAAAATGTGTAAAAACCAGAAAGGCAAGACAGGCCCTGGAGAACAGGGAGCCTTGTTATGCTGATGGGCGGGATGTAAGTTGCCAACTGCCTCACTGGAGGAGTGCATTGTGTTCCCTAAAACAAGTAAACAACAGAGCTACAGAGCCAAGGGCACTTCCAGTCTAGGGAATATACCTTGGGAAAACTGAAAATCCATAAGACAGAGCCACCCCCAAATTGAGGGCTGCACTGCTTACAAGAACCTCAACCTGGGTACACCTGAAATATCCCAGGCAATATAAAAATGGTTCCAAACATTGTGGAACTTACGTACGATGGAATATCCCTCAGCCACGAAATCAATGTCATAAGACCAGTAGCAGCAAAATGAATGGATTCAGGTACGATGATTCTAAGTGAAAGAAGTCACACAGGAAAAGAAACTTATCATAAGATATCACTTAGGAAGATCCTGTAAACATGGCTACACATGAACTGAGTTAGGCAAGAGAACAGAGTCTCACATTTAGAAAACACTCTTATGCCTGCTTAAGGGGGAAGGAGAGGTGGGGTGATGCATCAAACCCGAGTTTGATATAAGCACAGGTACCGTTCCAAAAACCAACTATGGAATAGACAAGACTTACACCTTCCTCAGTGAAAGGGACTCAAAACCCCATATTTCCCGCAGAGGAATAGATCTGACTAGTAAGAATCTTAAAACCTATGTATTGATATGTCTCCGTAAGGGAATCAAGTGTGTCTAGACTGGCATAAACAGGGCAGCGAGAATCAGCTCAAACCCACTCTAAAAGGGAATTTCAAAAACAGAACAAAGAAACAGGGAAATTCTTCAAAATTCCTTCAGGGTCTCTGATGCAACCTGGAATGACCCTATCTACAATGACAGCTGGATGTGGCATAAGGCTGGACACTTGGGACTGAGAGGATTGGTGAGATTGGGTGAGCAAATGCAGACCCTTTAAAGCAATAATGCATGGCACCCATTCCATGGGTCCCAGCTCTCCAGGTTGAAGGGAATATTACTACAGCTATAACGTGTACGGGAAACCTAGAGAATGGACACACTGTGAATACGACAGGTTTCTAAAACTCAACGAAGAGCCCCTCTCCTGGTGCTCCGGTTTGACTTTCCAACTGCTTTCCTAGCAATCTCCCAACTTGGAGAGACAGCCCCTTTAAGCTCCTGGTTCGCACAGGTTGCCAATTTGGCAGAGGATGAAAGGGAAGAGGGAGAACCAATGAGAGAGTAGCCGCTAGGCATTTGGATGGGCACATGTCACTCTAATTTCCCGGCAGGAAGAAGAATTAACCAAAGTCTCAGCCACCCACCGGGAACCAGTATAGGTCCTGAACCAAATGTTTGGACTTGCGTTCAGCTCACAAAAAAAGAGTTGAAAAATGGAGCTCAGGGGCACAGCAATTCACAAACTGGCAGAGTAATCAAGGCCAACTATCGTCCAAAAATCTGTTGAGGGAAGGCAACGAGGCGGACTTGAAAGCGAGGCAGAATAGCAGGAAACAGATTTCAAGAGGTACGTTGGAATCGCCTGTAAAGCACAGGAAGAAGGGCACAACTTCGACAATGATGCACTTGGCCAAAAAGGGCGTATGCGTTTTCTCCTGAATATATTCAGGAGAAAACGCATACGCCCTTTTTGGCCAAGCAAGCAAGCGGGCAATGCAAATCTGCACTACACAGAAGTATCACTTCCCACCGGTCAAAAGGGACATCCACAAAATGTGTAAAAACCAGAAAGGCAAGACAGGCCCTGGAGAACAGGGAGCCTTGTTATGCTGATGGGCGGGATGTAAGTTGCCAACTGCCTCACTGGAGGAGTGCATTGTGTTCCCTAAAACAAGTAAACAACAGAGCTACAGAGCCAAGGGCACTTCCAGTCTAGGGAATATACCTTGGGAAAACTGAAAATCCATAAGACAGAGCCACCCCCAAATTGAGGGCTGCACTGCTTACAAGAACCTCAACCTGGGTACACCTGAATTATCCCAGGCAATATAAAAATGGTTCCAAACATTGTGGAACTTACGTACGATGGAATATCCCTCAGCCACGAAATCAATGTCATAAGACCAGTAGCAGCAAAATGAGTGGATTCAGGTACGATGATTCTAAGTGAAAGAAGTCACACAGGAAAAGAAACTTATCATAAGATATCACTTAGGAAGATCCTGTAAACATGGCTACACATGAACTGAGTTAGGCAAGAGAACAGAGTCTCACATTTAGAAAACACTCTTATGCCTGCTTAAGGGGGAAGGAGAGGTGGGGTGATGCATCAAACCCGAGTTTGATATAAGCACAGGTACCGTTCCAAAAACCAACTATGGAATAGACAAGACTTACACCTTCCTCAGTGAAAGGGACTCAAAACCCCATATTTCCCGCAGAGGAATAGATCTGACTAGTAAGAATCTTAAAACCTATGTATTGATATGTCTCCGTAAGGGAATCAAGTGTGTCTAGACTGGCATAAACAGGGCAGCGAGAATCAGCTCAAACCCACTCTAAAAGGGAATTTCAAAAACAGAACAAAGAAACAGGGAAATTCTTCAAAATTCCTTCAGGGTCTCTGATGCAACCTGGAATGACCCTATCTACAATGACAGCTGGATGTGGCATAAGGCTGGACACTTGGGACTGAGAGGATTGGTGAGATTGGGTGAGCAAATGCAGACCCTTTAAAGCAATAATGCATGGCACCCATTCCATGGGTCCCAGCTCTCCAGGTTGAAGGGAATATTACTACAGCTATAACGTGTACGGGAAACCTAGAGAATGGACACACTGTGAATACGACAGGTTTCTAAAACTCAACGAAGAGCCCCTCTCCTGGTGCTCCGGTTTGACTTTCCAACTGCTTTCCTAGCAATCTCCCAACTTGGAGAGACAGCCCCTTTAAGCTCCTGGTTCGCACAGGTTGCCAATTTGGCAGAGGATGAAAGGGAAGAGGGAGAACCAATGAGAGAGTAGCCGCTAGGCATTTGGATGGGCACATGTCACTCTAATTTCCCGGCAGGAAGAAGAATTAACCAAAGTCTCAGCCACCCACCGGGAACCAGTATAGGTCCTGTACCAAATGTTTGGACTTGCGTTCAGCTCACAAAAAAAGAGTTGAAAAATGGAGCTCAGGGGCACAGCAATTCACAAACTGGCAGAGTAATCAAGGCCAACTATCGTCCAAAAATCTGTTGAGGGAAGGCAACGAGGCGGACTTGAAAGCGAGGCAGAATAGCAGGAAACAGATTTCAAGAGGTACGTTGGAATCGCCTGTAAAGCACAGGAAGAAGGGCACAACTTCGACAATGATGCACTTGGCCAAAAAGGGCGTATGCGTTTTCTCCTGAATATATTCAGGAGAAAACGCATACGCCCTTTTTGGCCAAGCAAGCAAGCGGGCAATGCAAATCTGCACTACACAGAAGTATCACTTCCCACCGGTCAAAAGGGACATCCACAAAATGTGTAAAAACCAGAAAGGCAAGACAGGCCCTGGAGAACAGGGAGCCTTGTTATGCTGATGGGCGGGATGTAAGTTGCCAACTGCCTCACTGGAGGAGTGCATTGTGTTCCCTAAAACAAGTAAACAACAGAGCTACAGAGCCAAGGGCACTTCCAGTCTAGGGAATATACCTTGGGAAAACTGAAAATCCATAAGACAGAGCCACCCCCAAATTGAGGGCTGCACTGCTTACAAGAACCTCAACCTGGGTACACCTGAATTATCCCAGGCAATATAAAAATGGTTCCAAACATTGTGGAACTTACGTACGATGGAATATCCCTCAGCCACGAAATCAATGTCATAAGACCAGTAGCAGCAAAATGAGTGGATTCAGGTACGATGATTCTAAGTGAAAGAAGTCACACAGGAAAAGAAACTTATCATAAGATATCACTTAGGAAGATCCTGTAAACATGGCTACACATGAACTGAGTTAGGCAAGAGAACAGAGTCTCACATTTAGAAAACACTCTTATGCCTGCTTAAGGGGGAAGGAGAGGTGGGGTGATGCATCAAACCCGAGTTTGATATAAGCACAGGTACCGTTCCAAAAACCAACTATGGAATAGACAAGACTTACACCTTCCTCAGTGAAAGGGACTCAAAACCCCATATTTCCCGCAGAGGAATAGATCTGACTAGTAAGAATCTTAAAACCTATGTATTGATATGTCTCCGTAAGGGAATCAAGTGTGTCTAGACTGGCATAAACAGGGCAGCGAGAATCAGCTCAAACCCACTCTAAAAGGGAATTTCAAAAACAGAACAAAGAAACAGGGAAATTCTTCAAAATTCCTTCAGGGTCTCTGATGCAACCTGGAATGACCCTATCTACAATGACAGCTGGATGTGGCATAAGGCTGGACACTTGGGACTGAGAGGATTGGTGAGATTGGGTGAGCAAATGCAGACCCTTTAAAGCAATAATGCATGGCACCCATTCCATGGGTCCCAGCTCTCCAGGTTGAAGGGAATATTACTACAGCTATAACGTGTACGGGAAACCTAGAGAATGGACACACTGTGAATACGACAGGTTTCTAAAACTCAACGAAGAGCCCCTCTCCTGGTGCTCCGGTTTGACTTTCCAACTGCTTTCCTAGCAATCTCCCAACTTGGAGAGACAGCCCCTTTAAGCTCCTGGTTCGCACAGGTTGCCAATTTGGCAGAGGATGAAAGGGAAGAGGGAGAACCAATGAGAGAGTAGCCGCTAGGCATTTGGATGGGCACATGTCACTCTAATTTCCCGGCAGGAAGAAGAATTAACCAAAGTCTCAGCCACCCACCGGGAACCAGTATAGGTCCTGAACCAAATGTTTGGACTTGCGTTCAGCTCACAAAAAAAGAGTTGAAAAATGGAGCTCAGGGGCACAGCAATTCACAAATTGGCAGAGTAATCAAGGCCAACTATCGTCCAAAAATCTGTTGAGGGAAGGCAACGAGGCGGACTTGAAAGCGAGGCAGAATAGCAGGAAACAGATTTCAAGAGGTACGTTGGAATCGCCTGTAAAGCACAGGAAGAAGGGCACAACTTCGACAATGATGCACTTGGCCAAAAAGGGCGTATGCGTTTTCTCCTGAATATATTCAGGAGAAAACGCATACGCCCTTTTTGGCCAAGCAAGCAAGCGGGCAATGCAAATCTGCACTACACAGAAGTATCACTTCCCACCGGTCAAAAGGGACATCCACAAAATGTGTAAAAACCAGAAAGGCAAGACAGGCCCTGGAGAACAGGGAGCCTTGTTATGCTGATGGGCGGGATGTAAGTTGCCAACTGCCTCACTGGAGGAGTGCATTGTGTTCCCTAAAACAAGTAAACAACAGAGCTACAGAGCCAAGGGCACTTCCAGTCTAGGGAATATACCTTGGGAAAACTGAAAATGCATAAGACAGAGCCACCCCCAAATTGAGGGCTGCACTGCTTACAAGAACCTCAACCTGGGTACACCTGAATTATCCCAGGCAATATAAAAATGGTTCCAAACATTGTGGAACTTACGTACGATGGAATATCCCTCAGCCACGAAATCAATGTCATAAGACCAGTAGCAGCAAAATGAGTGGATTCAGGTACGATGATTCTAAGTGAAAGAAGTCACACAGGAAAAGAAACTTATCATAAGATATCACTTAGGAAGATCCTGTAAACATGGCTACACATGAACTGAGTTAGGCAAGAGAACAGAGTCTCACATTTAGAAAACACTCTTATGCCTGCTTAAGGGGGAAGGAGAGGTGGGGTGATGCATCAAACCCGAGTTTGATATAAGCACAGGTACCGTTCCAAAAACCAACTATGGAATAGACAAGACTTACACCTTCCTCAGTGAAAGGGACTCAAAACCCCATATTTCCCGCAGAGGAATAGATCTGACTAGTAAGAATCTTAAAACCTATGTATTGATATGTCTCCGTAAGGGAATCAAGTGTGTCTAGACTGGCATAAACAGGGCAGCGAGAATCAGCTCAAACCCACTCTAAAAGGGAATTTCAAAAACAGAACAAAGAAACAGGGAAATTCTTCAAAATTCCTTCAGGGTCTCTGATGCAACCTGGAATGACCCTATCTACAATGACAGCTGGATGTGGCATAAGGCTGGACACTTGGGACTGAGAGGATTGGTGAGATTGGGTGAGCAAATGCAGACCCTTTAAAGCAATAATGCATGGCACCCATTCCATGGGTCCCAGCTCTCCAGGTTGAAGGGAATATTACTACAGCTATAACGTGTACGGGAAACCTAGAGAATGGACACACTGTGAATACGACAGGTTTCTAAAACTCAACGAAGAGCCCCTCTCCTGGTGCTCCGGTTTGACTTTCCAACTGCTTTCCTAGCAATCTCCCAACTTGGAGAGACAGCCCCTTTAAGCTCCTGGTTCGCACAGGTTGCCAATTTGGCAGAGGATGAAAGGGAAGAGGGAGAACCAATGAGAGAGTAGCCGCTAGGCATTTGGATGGGCACATGTCACTCTAATTTCCCGGCAGGAAGAAGAATTAACCAAAGTCTCAGCCACCCACCGGGAACCAGTATAGGTCCTGAACCAAAAGTTTGGACTTGCGTTCAGCTCACAAAAAAAGAGTTGAAAAATGGAGCTCAGGGGCACAGCAATTCACAAACTGGCAGAGTAATCAAGGCCAACTATCGTCCAAACATCTGTTGAGGGAAGGCAACGAGGCGGACTTGAAAGCGAGGCAGAATAGCAGGAAACAGATTTCAAGAGGTACGTTGGAATCGCCTGTAAAGCACAGGAAGAGGGGCACAACTTCGACAATGATGCACTTGGCCAAAAAGGGCGTATGTGTTTTCTCCTGAATATATTCAGGAGAAAACGCATACGCCCTTTTTGGCCAAGCAAGCAAGCGGGCAATGCAAATCTGCACTACACAGAAGTATCACTTCCCACCGGTCAAAAGGGACATCCACAAAATGTGTAAAAACCAGAAAGGCAAGACAGGCCCTGGAGAACATGGAGCCTTGTTATGCTGATGGGCGGGATGTAAGTTGCCAACTGCCTCACTGGAGGAGTGCATTGTGTTCCCTAAAACAAGTAAACAACAGAGCTACAGAGCCAAGGGCACTTCCAGTCTAGGGAATATACCTTGGGAAAACTGAAAATCCATAAGACAGAGCCACCCCCAAATTGAGGGCTGCACTGCTTACAAGAACCTCAACCTGGGTACACCTGAAATATCCCAGGCAATATAAAAATGGTTCCAAACATTGTGGAACTTACGTACGATGGAATATCCCTCAGCCACGAAATCAATGTCATAAGACCAGTAGCAGCAAAATGAGTGGATTCAGGTACGATGATTCTAAGGGAAAGAAGTCACACAGGAAAAGAAACTTATCATAAGATATCACTTAGGAAGATCCTGTAAACATGGCTACACATGAACTGAGTTAGGAAAGAGAACAGAGTCTCACATTTAGAAAACACTCTTATGCCTGCTTAAGGGGGAAGGAGAGGTGGGGTGATGCATCAAACCAGAGTTTGATATAAGCACAGGTACTGTTCCAAAAACCAACTATGGAATAGACAAGACCTACACCTTCCTCAGTGAAAGGGACTCAAAACCCCATATTTCCCGCAGAGGAATCGATCTGACTAGTAAGAATCTTAAAACCTATGTATTGATATGTCTCCGTAAGGGAATCAAGTGTGTCTAGACTGGCATAAACATGGCAGCGAGAATCAGCTCAAACCCACTCTAAAAAGGAATTTCAAAAACAGAACAAAGAAACAGGGAAATTCTTTACAATTCCTTCAGGGTCTCTGATGCAACCTGGAATGACCCTATCTACGATGACAGCTGGATGTGGCATGAGGCTGGACACTTGGGACTGAGAGGATTGGTGAGATTGGGTGAGCAAATGCAGACCCTTTAAAGCAATAATGCATGGCAACCATTCCATGGGTCCCACCTCTCCAGGTTGAAGGGAATATTACTACAGCTATAACATGTACGGGAACCCTAGAGAATGGACACACTGTGAATACGAAAGGTTTCTAAAACTCAACGAAGAGTCCCTCTCCTGGTGCTCCGGTTTGACTTTCCAACAGCTTTACTATCAATCTCCCAACTTGGAGAGACAGCCCCTTTAAGCTCCTGGTTCACACAGGTTGCCCATTTGGCAGAGGAGGAAAGGGAAGAGGGAGAACCAATGAGAGAGTAGCTGTTAGGCATTTGGATGGGCACATGTCACTCTAATTTCCCGGCAGGAAGAAGAATGAACCAAAGTCTCAGCCACCCACCGGGAACCAGTAGAGGTCCTGAACCAAATGTTTGGACTTGCGTTCAGCTCACAAAAAACGAGTTGAAAAATGGAGCTCAGGGGCACAGCAATTCACAAACTGGCAGAGTAATCAAGGCCAACTATCGTCCAAAAATCTGTTGAGGGAAGGCAACGAGGCGGACTTGAATGCGAGGCAGAATAGCAGGAAACAGATTTCAAGAGGTACGTTAGAATCGCCTGTAAAGCACAGGAAGAGGGGCACAAATTCGACAATGATGCACTTGGCCAAAAAGGGCGTATGCGTTTTCTCCTGAATATATTCAGGAGAAAACGCATACGCCCTTTTTGGCCAAGCAAGCAAGCGGGCAATGCAAATCTGCACTACAAAGAAGTATCACTTCCCACCGGTCAAAAGGGACATCCACAAAATGTGTAAAAACCAGAAAGGCAAGACAGGCCCTGGAGAACAGGGAGCCTTGTTATGCTGATGGGCGGGATGTAAGTTGCCAACTGCCTCACTGGAGGAGTGCATTGTGTTCCCTAAAACAAGTAAACAACAGAGCTACAGAGCCAAGGGCACTTCCAGTCTAGGGAATATACCTTGGGAAAACTGAAAATCCATAAGACAGAGCCACCCCCAAATTGAGGGCTGCACTGCTTACAAGAACCTCAACCTGGGTACACCTGAAATATCCCAGGCAATATAAAAATGGTTCCAAACATTGTGGAACTTACGTACGATGGAATATCCCTCAGCCAAGAAATCAATGTCATAAGACCAGTAGCAGCAAAATGAGTGGATTCAGGTACGATGATTCTAAGGGAAAGAAGTCACACAGGAAAAGAAACTTATCATAAGATATCACTTAGGAAGATCCTGTAAACATGGCTACACATGAACTGAGTTAGGAAAGAGAACAGAGTCTCACATTTAGAAAACACTCTTATGCCTGCTTAAGGGGGAAGGAGAGGTGGGGTGATGCATCAAACCAGAGTTTGATATAAGCACAGGTACTGTTCCAAAAACCAACTATGGAATACACAAGACCTACACCTTCCTCAGTGAAAGGGACTCAAAACCCCATATTTCCCGCAGAGGAATAGATCTGACTAGTAAGAATCTTAAAACCTATGTATTGATATGTCTCCGTAAGGGAATCAAGTGTGTCTAGACTGGCATAAACATGGCAGCGAGAATCAGCTCAAACCCACTCTAAAAAGGAATTTCAAAAACAGAACAAAGAAACAGGGAAATTCTTTACAATTCCTTCAGGGTCTCTGATGCAACCTGGAATGACCCTATGTACAATGACAGCTGGATGTGGTATTAGGCTGGACACTTGGGACTGAGAGGATTGGTGAGATTGGGTGAGCAAATGCAGACCCTTTAAAGCAATAATGCATGACACCCATTCCATGGGTCCCAGCTCTCCAGGTTGAAGGGAATATTACTACAGCTATAACGTGTACGGGAAACGTAGAGAATGGACACACTGTGAATACGAAAGGTTTCTAAAACTCAACGAAGAGTCCCTCTCCTGGTGCTCCGGTTTGACTTTCCAACTGCTTTCCTATCAATCTCCCAACTTGGAGAGACAGCCCCTTTAAGCTCCTGGTTCGCACAGGTTGCCAATTTGGCAGAGGATGAAAGGGAAGAGGGAGAACCAATGAGAGAGTAGCTGTTAGGCATTTGGATGAGCACATGTCACTCTAATTTCCCGGCAGGAAGAAGAATTAACCAAAGTCTCAGCCACCCACCGGGAACCAGTATAGGTCCTGAACCAAAAGTTTGGACTTGCGTTCAGCTCACAAGAAACGAGTGGAAAAATGGAGCTCAGGGGCACAGCAATTCACAAACTGGCAGAGTAATCAAGGCCAACTATCGTCCAAAAATCTGTTGAGGGAAGGCAACGAGGCGGACTTGAAAGCGAGGCAGAATAGCAGGAAACAGACTTCAAGAGGTACGTTGGAATCGCCTGTAAAGCACAGGAAGAGGGGCACAACTTCGACAATGATGCACTTGGCCAAAAAGGGCGTATGCGTTTTCTCCTGAATATATTCAGGAGAAAACGCATACGCCCTTTTTGGCCAAGCAAGCAAGCGGGCAATGCAAATCTGCACTACAAAGAAGTATCACTTCCCAACGGTCAAAAGGGACATCCACAAAATGTGTAAAAACCAGAAAGGCAAGACAGGCCCTGGAGAACAGGGAGCCTTGTTATGCTGATGGGCGGGATGTAAGTTGCCAACTGCCTCACTGGAGGAGTGCATTGTGTTCCCTAAAACAAGTAAACAACAGAGCTACAGAGCCAACGGCACGTCCAGTCTAGGGAATATACCTTGGGAAAACTGAAAATCCATAAGACAGAGCCACCCCCAAATTGAGGGCTGTACTGCTTACAAGAACCTCAACCTGGGTACACCTGAAATATCCCAGGAAATATAAAAATGGTTCCAAACATTGTGGAACTTACGTACGATGGAATATCCCTCAGCCATTAAATCAATGTCATAAGACCAGTAGCAGCAAAATGAGTGGATTCAGGTACGATGATTCTAAGTGAAAGAAGTCACACAGGAAAAGAAACTTATCATAAGATATCACTTAGGAAGATCCTGTAAACATGGCTACACATGAACTGAGTTAGGCAAGAGAACAGAGTCTCACATTTAGAAAACACTCTTATGCCTGCTTAAGGGGGAAGGAGAGGTGGGGTGATGCATCAAACCAGAGTTTGATATAAGCACAGGTACCGTTCCAAAAACCAACTATGGAATAGACAAGACCTACACCTTCCTCTGTCAAAGGGACTCAAAACCCCATATTTCCCGCAGAGGAATGGATCTGACTAGTAAGAATCTTAAAACCTATGTATTGATATGTCTGCATTAGGGAATCAAGTGTGTCTAGACTGGCATAAACATGGCAGCGAGAATCAGCTCAAACCCTCTCTAAAAAGGAATTTCAAAAACAGAACAAAGAAACAGGGAAATTCTTTACAATTCCTTCAGGGTCTCTGATGCAACCTGGAATGACCCTATCTACGATGACAGCTGGATGTGGCATAAGGCTGGACACTTGGGACTGAGAGGATTGGTGAGATTGGGTGAGCAAATGCAGACCCATTAAAGCAATAATGCATGGCACCCATTCCATGGGTCCCAGCTCTCCAGGTTGAAGGGAATATTACTACAGCTATAATGTGTACGGGAAACCTAGAGAATGGACACACTGTGAATACGAAAGGTTTCTAAAACTCAACGAACAGCCCCTCTCCTGGTGCTCCGGTTTGACTTTCCAACTGCTTTCCTATCAATCTCCCAACTTGGAGACACAGGCCCTTTAAGCTCCTGGTTCACACAGGTTGCCCATTTGGCAGAGGAGGAAAGGGAAGAGGGAGAACCAATGAGAGAGTAGCTGTTAGGCATTTGGATGGGCACATGTCACTCTAATTTCCCGGCAGGAAGAAGAATTAACCAAAGTCTCAGCCACCCACCGGGAACCAGTATAGGTCCTGAACCAAAAGTTTGGACTTGCGTTCAGCTCACAAAAAACGAGTTGAAAAATGGAGCTCAGGGGCACAGCAATTCACAAACTGGCAGAGTAATCAAGGCCAACTATCGTCCAAAAATCTGTTGAGGGTAGGCAACGAGGTGGACTTGAAAGCGAGGCAGAATAGCAGGAAACAGATTTCAAGAGGTACGTTGGAATCGCCTGTAAAGCACAGGAAGAGGGGCACAACTTCGACAATGATGCACTTGGCCAAAAAGGGCGTATGCGTTTTCTCCTGAATATATTCAGGAGAAAACGCATACGCCCTTTTTGGCCAAGCCAGCAATCGGGCAATGCAAATCTGCACTACAAAGAAGTATCACTTCCCAACGGTCAAAAGGGACATCCACAAAATGTGTAAAAACCAGAAAGGCAAGACAGGCCCTGGAGAACAGGGAGCCTTGTTATGCTGATGGGCGGGATATAAGTTGCCAACTGCCTCACTGGAGGAGTGCATTGTGTTCCCTAAAACAAGTAAACAACAGAGCTACAGAGCCAAGGGCACTTCCAGTCTAGGGAATATACCTTGGGAAAACTGAAAGTCCATAAGACAGAGCCACCCCTAAATTGAGGGCTGCACTGCTTACAAGAACCTCAACCTGGGTACACCTGAAATATCCCAGGAAATATAAAAATGGTTCCAAACTTTGTGTAACTTACGTACGATGGAATATCCCTCAGCCATTAAATCAATGTCATAAGACCAGTAGCAGCAAAATGAGTGGATTCAGGTACGATGATTCTAAGTGAAAGAAGTCACACAGGAAAAGAAACTTATCATAAGATATCACTTAGGAAGATCCTGTAAACATGGCTACAGATGAACTGAGTTAGGCAAGAGAACAGAGTCTCACATTTAGAAAACACTCTTATGCCTGCTTAAGGGGGAAGGAGAGGTGGGGTGATGCATCAAACCAGAGTTTGATATAAGCACAGGTACCGTTCCAAAATCCAACTATGGAATAGACAAGACCTACACCTTCCTCTGTCAAAGGGACTCAAAACCCCATATTTCCCGCAGAGGAATCGATCTGACTAGTAAGAATCTTAAAACCTATGTGTTGATATGTCTCCGTAAGGGAATCAAGTGTGTCTAGACTGGCATAAACATGGCAGCGAGAATCAGCTCAAACCCACTCTAAAAAGGAATTTCAAAAACAGAACAAAGAAACAGGGAAATTCTTTACAATTCCTTCAGGGTCTCTGATGCAACCTGGAATGACCCTATCTACAATGACAGCTGGATGTGGCATAAGGCTGGACACTTGGGACTGAGAGGATTGGTGAGTTTGGGTGAGCAAATGCAGACCCTTTAAAGCAATAATGCATGGCATCCATTCCATGGGTCCCAGCTCTCCAGGTTGAAGGGAATATTACTACAGCTATAACGTGTACGGGAAACCTAGAGAATGGACACACCGTGAATACGAAAGGTTTCTAAAACTCAACGAAGAGCCCCTCTCCTGGTGCTCCGGTTTGACTTTCCAACTGCTTTCCTATCAATCTCCCAACTTGGAGAGACAGCCCCTTTAAGCTCCTGGTTCCCACAGGTTGCCAATTTGGCAGAGGATGAAAGGGAAGAGGGAGAACCAATGAGAGAGTAGCTGTTAGGCATTTGGATGGGCACATGTCACTCTAATTTCCCGGCAGGAAGAAGAATTAACCAAAGTCTCAGCCACCCACCGGGAACCAGTATAGGTCCTGAACCAAAAGTTTGGACTTGCGTTCAGCTCACAAAAAACGAGTTGAAAAATGGAGCTCAGGGGCACAGCAATTCACAAACTGGCAGAGTAATCAAGGCCAACTATCGTCCAAAAATCTGTTGAAGGAAGGCAACGAGGCGGACTTGAAAGCGAGGCAGAATAGCAGGAAACAGACTTCAAGAGGTACGTTGGAATCGCCTGTAAAGCACAGGAAGAGGGGCACAACTTCGACAATGATGCACTTGGCCAAAAAGGGCGTATGCGTTTTCTCCTGAATATATTCAGGAGAAAACGCATACGCCCTTTTTGGCCAAGCAAGCAAGCGGGCAATGCAAATCTGCACTACAAAGAAGTATCACTTCCCACCGGTCAAAAGGGACATCGACAAAATGTGTAAAAACCAGAAAGGCAAGACAGGCCCTGGAGAACAGGGAGCCTTGTTATGCTGATGGGCGGGATGTAAGTTGCCAACTGCCTCACTGGAGGAGTGCATTGTGTTCCCTAAAACAAGTAAACAACAGAGCTACAGAGCCAAGGGCACTTCCAGTCTAGGGAATATACCTTGGGAAAACTGAAAATCCATAAGACAGAGCCACCCCCAAATTGAGGGCTGCACTGCTTACAAGAACCTCAACCTGGGTACACCTGAAATATCCCAGGAAATATAAAAATGGTTCAAAACATTGTGGAACTTACGTACGATGGAATATCCCTCAGCCATGAAATCAATGTCATAAGACCAGTAGCAGCAAAATGAGTGGATTCAGGTACGATGATTCTAAGGGAAAGAAGTCACACAGGAAAAGAAACTTATCATAAGATATCACTTAGGAAGATCCTGTAAACATGGCTACACATGAACTGAGTTAGGCAAGAGAACAGAGTCTCACATTTAGAAAACACTCTTATGCCTGCTTAAGGGGGAAGGAGAGGTGGGGTGATGCATCAAACCCGAGTTTGATATAAGCACAGGTACCGTTCCAAAAACCAACTATGGAATAGACAAGACCTACACCTTCCTCTGTCAAAGGGACTCAAAACCCCATATTTCCCGCAGAGGAATCGATCTGACTAGTAAGAATCTTAAAACCTATGTATTGATATGTCTGCATAAGGGAATCAAGTGTGTCTAGACTGGCATAAACATGGCAGCGAGAATCAGCTCAAACCCTCTCTTAAAAGGAATTTCAAAAACAGAACAAAGAAACAGGGAAATTCTTTACAATTCCTTCAGGGTCTCTGATGCAACCTGGAATGACCCTATCTACAATGACAGCTGGATGTGGCATAAGGCTGGACACTTGGGACTGAGAGGATTGGTGAGTTTGGGTGAGCAAATGCAGACCCATTAAAGCAATAATGCATGGCACCCATTCCATGGGTCCCAGCTCTCCAGGTTGAAGGGAATATTACTACAGCTATAACGTGTACGGGAAACCTAGAGAATGGACACACTGTGAATACGAAAGGTTTCTAAAACTCAACGAATAGCCCCTCTCCTGGTGCTCCGGTTTCACTTTCCAACTGCTTTCCTATCAATGTCCCAACTTGGAGAGACAGCCCCTTTAAGCTCCTAGTTCGCACAGGTTGCCAATTTGGCAGAGGATGAAAGGGAAGAGGGAGAACCAATGAGAGAGTAGCTGTTAGGCATTTGGATGGGCACATGTCACTCTAATTTCCCGGCAGGAAGAAGAATTCACCAAAGTCTCAGCCACCCACCGGGAACCAGTATAGGTCCTGAACCAAAAGTTTGGACTTGCGTTCAGCTCACAAAAAACGAGTTGAAAAATGGAGCTCAGGGGCACAGCAATTCACAAACTGGCAGAGTAATCAAGGCCAACTATCGTCCAAAAATCTGTTGAGGGAAGGCAACGAGGTGGACTTGAAAGCGAGGCAGAATAGCAGGAAACAGATTTCAAGAGGTACGTTGGAATCGCCTGTAAAGCACAGGAAGAGGGGCACAACTTCGACAATGATGCACTTGGCCAAAAAGGGCGTATGCGTTTTCTCCTGAATATATTCAGGAGAAAACGCATACGCCCTTTTTGGCCAAGCCAGCAAGCGGGCAATGCAAATCTGCACTACAAAGAAGTATCACTTCCCAACGGTCAAAAGGGACATCCACAAAATGTGTAAAAACCAGAAAGGCAAGACAGGCCCTGGAGAACAGGGAGCCTTGTTATGCTGATGGGCGGGATGTAAGTTGCCAACTGCCTCACTGGAGGAGTGCATTGTGTTCCCTAAAACAAGTAAACAACAGAGCTACAGAGCCAAGGGCACTTCCAGTCTAGGGAATATACCTTGGGAAAACTGAAAGTCCATAAGACAGAGCCACCCCTAAATTGAGGGCTGCACTGCTTACAAGAACCTCAACCTGGGTACACCTGAAATATCCCAGGAAATATAAAAATGGTTCCAAACATTGTGTAACTTACGTACGATGGAATATCCCTCAGCCATGAAATCAATGTCATAAGACCAGTAGCAGCAAAATGAGTGGATTCGGGTACGATGATTCTAAGTGAAAGAAGTCACACAGGAAAAGAAACTTATCATAAGATATCACTTAGGAAGATCCTGTAAACATGGCTACAGATGAACTGAGTTAGGCAAGAGAACAGAGTCTCACATTTAGAAAACACTCTTATGCCTGCTTAAGGGGGAAGGAGAGGTGGGGTGATGCATCAAACCAGAGTTTGATATAAGCACAGGTACCGTTCCAAAATCCAACTATGGAATAGACAAGACCTACACCTTCCTCAGTGAAAGGGACTCAAAACCCCATATTTCCCGCAGAGGAATCGATCTGACTAGTAAGAATCTTAAAACGTATGTGTTGATATGTCTCCGTAAGGGAATCAAGTGTGTCTAGACTGGCATAAACATGGCAGCGAGAATCAGCTCAAACCCACTCTAAAAAGGAATTTCAAAAACAGAACAAAGAAACAGGGAAATTCTTTACAATTCCTTAAGGGTCTCTGATGCAACCTGGAATGACCCTATCTACAATGACAGCTGGATGTGGCATAAGGCTGGACACTTGGGACTGAGAGGATTGGTGAGTTTGGGTGAGCAAATGCAGACCCATTAAAGCAATAATGCATGACATCCATTCCATGGGTCCCAGCTCTCCAGGTTGAAGGGAATATTACTACAGCTATAACGTGTACGGGAAACCTAGAGAATGGACACACTGTGAATACGAAAGGTTTCTAAAACTCAACGAATAGCCCCTCTCCTGGTGCTCCGGTTTGACTTTCCAACTGCTTTCCTATCAATCTCCCAACTTGGAGAGACAGCCCCTTTAAGCTCCTGGTTCGCACAGGTTGCCAATTTGGCAGAGGATGAAAGGGAAGAGGGAGAACCAATGAGAGAGTAGCTGTTAGGCATTTGGATGGGCACATGTCACTCTAATTTCCCGGCAGGAAGAAGAATTAACCAAAGTCTCAGCCACCCACCGGGAACCAGTATAGGTCCTGAACCAAAAGTTTGGACTTGCGTTCAGCTCACAAAAAACGAGTTGAAAAATGGAGCTCAGGGGCACAGCAATTCACAAACTGGCAGAGTAATCAAGGCCAACTATCGTCCAAAAATCTGTTGAGGGAAGGCAACGAGGTGGACTTGAAAGCGAGGCAGAATAGCAGGAAACAGATTTCAAGAGGTACGTTGGAATCGCCTGTAAAGCACAGGAAGAGGGGCACAACTTCGGCAATGATGCACTTGGCCAAAAAGGGCGTATGCGTTTTCTCCTGAATATATTCAGGAGAAAACGCATACGCCCTTTTTGGCCAAGCCAGCAAGCGGGCAATGCAAATCTGCACTACAAAGAAGTATCACTTCCCAACGGTCAAAAGGGACATCCACAAAATGTGTAAAAACCAGAAAGGCAAGACAGGCCCTGGAGAACAGGGAGCCTTGTTATGCTGATGGGCGGGATGTAAGTTGCCAACTGCCTCACTGGAGGAGTGCATTGTGTTCCCTAAAACAAGTAAACAACAGAGCTACAGAGCCAAGGGCACTTCCAGTCTAGGGAATATACCTTGGGAAAACTGAAAGTCCATAAGACAGAGCCACCCCCAAATTGAGGGCTGCACTGCTTACAAGAACCTCAACCTGGGTACACCTGAAATATCCCAGGAAATATAAAAATGGTTCCAAACATTGTGTAACTTACGTACAATGGAATATCCCTCAGCCATGAAATCAATGTCATAAGACCAGTAGCAGCAAAATGAGTGGATTCAGGTACGATGATTCTAAGTGAAAGAAGTCACACAGGAAAAGAAACTTATCATAAGATATCACTTAGGAAGCTCCTGTAAACATGGCTACACATGAACTGAGTTAGGCAAGAGAACAGAGTCTCACATTTAGAAAACACTCTTATGCCTGCTTAAGGGGGAAGGAGAGGTGGGGTGATGCATCAAACCCGAGTTTGATATAAGCACAGGTACCGTTCCAAAAACCAACTATGGAATAGACAAGACCTACACCTTCCTCAGTCAAAGGGACTCAAAACCCCATATTTCCCGCAGAGGAATCGATCTGACTAGTAAGAATCTTAAAACCTATGTGTTGATATGTCTCCGTAAGGGAATCAAGTGTGTCTAGACTGGCTTAAACATGGCAGCGAGAATCAGCTCAAACCCACTCTAAAAAGGAATTTCAAAAACAGAACAAAGAAACAGGGAAATTCTTTACAATTCCTTCAGGGTCTCTGATGCAACCTGGAATGACCCTATCTACAATGACAGCTGGATGTGGCATAAGGCTGGACACTTGGGACTGAGAGGATTGGTGAGATTCGGTGAGCAAATGCAGACCCTTTAAAGCAATAATGCATGGCACCCATTCCATGGGTCCCAGCTCTCCATGTTGAAGGGAATATTACTACAGCTATAACGTGTACGGGAAACCTAGAGAATGGACACACTGTGAATACGACAGGTTTCTAAAACTCAACGAAGAGCCCCTCTCCTGGTGCTCCGGTTTGACTTTCCAACTGCTTTCCTAGCAATCTCCCAACTTGGAGAGACAGCCCCTTTAAGCTCCTGGTTCGCACAGGTTGCCAATTTGGCAGAGGATGAAAGGGAAGAGGGAGAACCAATGAGAGAGTAGCTGTTAGGCATTTGGATGGGCACATGTCACTCTAATTTCCCGGCAGGAAGAAGAATGAACCAAAGTCTCAGCCACCCACCGGGAACCAGTAGAGGTCCTGAACCAAAAGTTTGGACTTGAGTTCATCTCACAAAAAACGAGTTGAAAAATGGAGCTCAGGGGCACAGCAATTCACAAACTGGCAGAGTAATCAAGGCCAACTATCGTCCAAAAATCTGTTGAGGGAAGGCAACGAGGCGGACTTGAAAGCGAGGCAGAATAGCAGGAAACAGATTTCAAGAGGTATGTTGGAATCGCCTGTAAAGCACAGGAAGAGGGGCACAACTTCGACATTGATGCACTTGGTCAAAAAGTGTGTATGCATTTTCTCCTGAATATATTCAGGAGAAAACGCATACGCCCATTTTGGCCAAGCAAGCAAGCGGGCAATGCAAATCTGCACTACAAAGAAGTATCACTTCCCACCGGTCAAAAGGGACATCCACAAAATGTGTAAAAACCAGAAAGGCAAGACAGGCCCTGGAGAACAGGGAGCCTTGTTATGCTGATGGGCGGGATGTAAGTTGCCAACTGCCTCACTGGAGGAGTGCATTGTGTTCCCTAAAACAAGTAAACAACAGAGCTACAGAGCCAAGGGCACTTCCAGTCTAGGGAATATACCTTGGGAAAACTGAAAATCCATAAGACAGAGCCACCCCCAAATTGAGGGCTGCACTGCTTACAAGAACCTCAACCTGGGTACACCTGAAATATCCCAGGCAATATAAAAATGGTTCCAAACATTGTGGAACTTACGTACGATGGAATATCCCTCAGCCACGAAATCAATGTCATAAGACCAGTAGCAGCAAAATGAGTGGATTCAGGTACGATGATTCTAAGTGAAAGAAGTCACACAGGAAAAGAAACTTATCATAAGATATCACTTAGGAAGATCCTGTAAACATGGCTACACATGAACTGAGTTAGGCAAGAGAACAGAGTCTCACATTTAGAAAACACTCTTATGCCTGCTTTAGGGGGAAGGAGAGGTGGGGTGATGCATCAAACCAGACTTTGATATAAGCACAGGTACCGTTCCAAAAACCAACTATGGAATAGACAAGAACTACACCTTCCTCAGTGAAAGGGACTCAAAACCCCATATTTCCCGCAGAGGAATAGATCTGACTAGTAAGAATCTTAAAACCTATGTATTGATATGTCTCCGTAAGGGAATCAAGTGTGTCTAGACTGGCATAAACATGGCAGCGAGAATCAGCTCAAACCCACTCTAAAAAGGAATTTCAAAAACAGAACAAAGAAACAGGGAAATTCTTTACAATTCCTTCAGGGTCTCTGATGCAACCTGGAATGACCCTATCTACAATGACAGCTGGATGTGGCATAAGGCTGGACACTTGGGACTGAGAGGATTGGTGAGATTGGGTGAGCAAATGCAGACCCTTTAAAGCAATAATGCATGGCACCCATTCCATGGGTCCCAGCTCTAAAGGTGGAAGGGAATATTACTAGAGCTATAACGTGTACGGGAAACCTAGAGAATGGACACACTGTGAATACGAAAGGTTTCTAAAACTCAACGAAGAGCCCCTCTCCTGGTGCTCCGGTTTGACTTTCCAACTGCTTTCCTATCAATCTCCCAACTTGGAGAGACAGCCCCTTTAAGCTCCTGGTTCGCACAGGTTGGCAATTTGGCAGAGGATGAAAGGGAAGAGGGAGAACCAATGAGAGAGTAGCTGTTAGGCATTTGGATGGGCACATGTCACTCTAATTTCCCGGCAGGAAGAAGAATTAACCAAAGTCTCAGCCACCCACCGGGAACCAGTATAGGTCCTGAACCAAAAGTTTGGACTTGCGTTCAGCTCACAAAAAACGAGTTGAAAAATGGAGCTCAGGGGCACAGCAATTCACAAACTGGCAGAGTAATCAAGGCCAACTATCGTCCAAACATCTGTTAAGGGAAGGCAACGAGGCGGACTTGAAAGCGAGGCAGAATAGCAGGAAACAGATTTCAAGAGGTACGTTGGAATTGCCTGTAAAGCACAGGAAGAGGGGCACAACTTCGACAATGATGTACTTGGCCAAAAAGGGCGTATGCGTTTTCTCCTGAATATATCCAGGAGAAAACGCATACGCCCTTTTTGGCCAAGCAAGCAAGCGGGCAATGCAAATCTGCACTACAAAGAAGTATCACTTCCCACCGGTCAAAAGGGACATCCACAAAATGTGTAAAAACCAGAAAGGCAAGACAGGCCCTGGAGAACAGGGAGCCTTGTTATGCTGATGGGCGGGATGTAAGTTGCCAACTGCCTCACTGGAGGAGTGCATTGTGTTCCCTAAAACAAGTAAACAACAGAGCTACAGAGCCAAGGACACTTCCAGTCTAGGGAATCTACCTTGGGAAAACTGAAAATCCATAAGACAGAGCCACGCCCAAATTGAGGGCTGCACTGCTTACAGGAACCTCAACCTGGGTACACCTGAAATATACCAGGAAATATATTGGTAAGGGTGAACTGCTGCCACCTTGTGGCCGTTTCACACAACAGCAGCTTTAATCCCAACGCTAATGGTCAGTTGATATTCAAAATCATTGCAGGCCTGTAAATGACACCTGCCCTGAAAACAAATCCTGGGGTCACATATCGACCAAAAAATCCAAAGGACGTCCATATTTCAAAACGACCGTTTCAAAAGGCATATTTTACGCACATTAGTGTTCTGCTTCTTTTCCTTTCTTTCCTTTTTTGTTAAAAAACACGGGAATGGAAAAAGGCATCCCTCAGAATGGGCGAAAATCGTTGCAGACGAATCAATGGACAGAGGCTTAATCTCCAATATATATAAACAGCTCATGCAGCTTAATATTAAAAAAACAAACAACCCAAAAAAATGGTCAGAAGATCTAAAGAGACGTTTCTTCAAAGGAGACACAGAGATGGCCAAGACGCACATGAAAAGCTGCTCAACAGCACTAATTATCAGAGAAATGCAAATCAAAACTACAATGAGGTTTCACCTCACACCTGTTAGAATCGGCATCATCAGAAAATCTACAAACAACCAATTCTGGGGAGGGTGTGGACAAAAGGAGCCCTCTTCCACTATTGGTGGGAATGTAAATTGATACAGTCAATATGGAGAACAGTATGGAGTTTCCTTAAAAAAACTAGAAATAGAATTACCATCTGATCCAGCAATCCCACTTCTGGGCATATACCCAGAGAAAACCGTATTTCAAAAAGGCACATTCACCACAAAGGTCGTTGCAGCACTATTTACAATAGCCAGGTAATGGAAGCAACCTAAATGCCCACAGACAGATGAATGGATAAAGATGTGGTACATATATGAAATGGAATATTACTCGGCCATAAAAAGGAATGAAACTGGGTCATTTGTAGAGACATCGATGGATCGAGAGACTGTCATACAGAATGAAGTAAGTCAGAAAGAGGAAAACAAATATTGTATATTAATGCATATATGTGGAGCCTAAAAATGGTACAGATGAACTGGTTTGCAGGGAAGAAATAGAGACACAGAGGTAGAGAACAAACGTATGGACACCAAGTGTGGGAAGCCATGGGGTGGTGGTGGTGGGATGAGTAGGGAGTTTGGGATTGACCTGTGTACATGTATATGCATAAAATACATAACTAATAATAACGTGCTGTATAAAAAAATAAATAAAATTAAATTTCAAAATTTAAAAAAATAAAATTTAAAAATAAAACAGAAAAAAGTTCTTCCCGTCACACAGATGTATTTATAGGAATGAATTATTTCCATGCTTATATCTATAAATACATAAAAGAGGAATAAAATCTAACTTGAACCATAAAAGAAAAAAAAACCTGAACCCACGAGTTATACAGAGGAAAACCCTATCAGGGCACTTGCTCCAGTGGTAAACAATTCTGAAATTGGTCAGAGGTGGGGAACCATCTCCCATACAGCCATCAACCCACCCCCCACACAAGGAGCGTCCTCATTGCAAAGCTGGGGGACCGTGCCGAGGCATCTGTGAGTAAACGTGAGCTGAGCACCAGGCCAGCTGCTGCTGAACTGTTCCCACCCTTTCCAGGTAAAACACCTGAATATGTACAAGGGCTTGAAAGCCTAGAGGAAGGACCGTGGAGCCACACCAGCGACAGCACGTAGGCCAACTTGGTGCCTGCAGGCCAGCCAGGGTGGTCCTGGCCCCGGGCGCTCTTCCAGAAGCTTTCCATTGCCCTGCCTGAGATACCCCTCCTGTCCCGGCCCCCACTGCTTTTTTCCTTCCTCACCTCTGTCCGGAGAGAAATTCCAGCGGAAGGTATGGGTGACACATCCTCTTCTTTACAGGCGGCAGCCTGGCAACTCCTGCAGAAAGGCCAGCAGAACCCCACTCACACCGGGCCACCCACAAAGCTGTGGCCCCTCACTCCCTCCCACCAGCACAGCCCCGAGACTGCTGACGGGGCAGAGAATATGGAGTCAGGCACAGCTTCAGGGGCTATTGCTGCCTGGAGCGCTGTTTATATTGACCTCAACGAGGCACACCTGTGGAGGGCGGGCCGGCAGGGTAAGGCTGCCCAGGTCAGCTAATCCACAACCCTCAGGGAATCACATTGTTGAGAATGGACCCCGCTAAGGCAGAAGAGAAGCCAAGGGAAAAAAGGACACAATGCCATTTGCAGCACCGTAGATGAGTCTAGAAGTAATCACGTGACTTGTAGTAAGTCAGAAAGTGAAAGACACATATCCTATCATATCACTTATAGGTGTTACCTAAAAATGGATACCAGGGCAGATATTTCCACGGAGAAGGGCAATCACAGATTCATTAAACAAACTTATGGTTCACCAATGGAAAGGTGTGAGGATTGGTTTCATTACGATATCGGGGTTAACAGACATATACAAACACAGGTGACATATATAATCACCAAACACCTACAGAATACCAAGAGAGGACTACTCAACATTCTGTCATAACGTACATGGGAAAAGGATCCCAGGAAGAACAGACATGTGTATATGTGTAAAAGAACCACATGTTCCACACCTACAACAAGCCAAACATTGTAATCAAACTTGCTGTAAGAAAAAATAAAAAAATAAATTAAAAACACGAACAAGAAGTAGTGAGACAAACGTGAGGGGCTTTCTCCTGGCACATTCCATTCTAAACTCCAATCTAGAACACCACTTCCACTGAGGCTCTCTTGCCCTAGTAAGCAGATTTGGTAAGGGTGAACTGCTGCCCCCTTGTGGCCGTTTCACACAACAGCAGCTTTAATCCCAACGCTAATGATCAGTTGATATTCAAAATCATTGCAGGCCTGTAAATGACACCTGCCCTAAAAACAAATCCTGGGGTCACATATCGACCGAAAAATTCAAAGGACGTCCATATTTCAAAACGACCATTTCAAAAGGCATATTTTACGCACATTAGTGTTCTGCTTCTTTTCCTTTCTTTCCTTTTTTGTTAAAAAACACGAGAATGGAAAAAGGCATCCCTCAGAATGGGCGAAAATCGTTGCAGACGAATCAGTGGACAGAGGTTTAATCTCCAATATATATAAACAGCTCATGCAGCTTAATATTAAAAAAACAAACAACCCAAAAAAAATGGGCAGAAGATCTAAAGAGACGTTTCTTCAAAGGAGACACAGAGATGGCCAAGACACACATGAAACGCTGCTCAACAGCACTAATTATCAGAGAAATGCAAATCAAAACTACAATGAGGTTTCACCTCACACCTGTTAGAATCGGCATCATTAGAAAATCTACAAACAACCAATTCTGGGGAGGGTGTGGACAAAAGGAGCCCTCTTCCACTATTGGTGGGAATGTAAATTGATACAGTCACTATGGAGAACAGTATGGAGTTTCCTTAAAAAAACTAGAAATAGAATTACCATCTGATCCAGCAATCCCACTTCTGGGCATATACCCAGAGAAAACCGTATTTCAAAAAGGCACATTCACCACAAAGTTCGTTGCAGCACTATTTACAATAGCCAGGTAATGGAAGCAACCTAAATGCCCACAGACAGATGAATGGATAAAGATGTGGTACATATATGAAATGGAATATTACTCGGCCATAAAAAGGAATGAAACTGGGTCATTTGTAGAGACATCGATGGATCGAGAGACTGTCATACAGAATGAAGTAAGTCAGAAAGAGGAAAACAAATATTGTATATTAATGCATATATGTGGAGCCTAAAAATGGTACAGATGAACTGGTTTGCAGGGCAGAAATAGAGACACAGTGGTAGAGAACAAACGTATGGACACCAAGTGTGGGAAGCCATGGGGTGGTGGTGGTGGGATGAGTTGGGAGTTTGGGATTGACCTGTGTACATGTATATGCATAAAATACATAACTAATAATAACGTGCTGTATAAAAAAAATAAATAAAATTAAATTTCAAAATTTAAAAAAATAAAATTTAAAAATAAAACAGAAAAAAGTTCTTCCCGTCACACAGATGTATTTATAGGAATGAATTATTTCCATGCTTATATCTATAAATACATAAAAGGGGAATAAAATCTAACTTGAACCATAAAAGAAAAAAAAACCTGAACCCACGAGTTATACAGAGGAAAACCCTATCAGGGCACTTGCTCCAGTGGTAAACAATTCTGAAATTGGTCAGAGGTGGGGAACCATCTCCCATACAGCCATCAACACACCCCCCACACAAGGAGCGTCCTCATTGCAAAGCTGGGGGACCGTGCCGAGGCATCTGTGAGTAAACGTGAGCTGAGCCCCAGGCCAGCTGCTGCTGAACTGTTCCCACCCTTTCCAGGTAAAACACCTGAATATGTACAAGGGCTTGAAAGCCTAGAGGAAGGACCGTGGAGCCACACCAGCGACAGCACGCAGGCCAACTTGGTGCCTGCAGGCCAGCCAGGGTGGTCCTGGCCCTGGGCGCTCTTCCAGAAGCTTTCCATTGCCCTGCCTGAGATACCCCTCCTGTCCCGGCCCCCACTGCTTTTTTCCTTCCTCACCTCTGTCCGGAGAGAAATTCCAGTGGAAGGTATGGGTGACACATCCTCTTCTTTACAGGCGGCAGCCTGGCAACTCCTGCAGAAAGGCCAGCAGAACCCCACTCACACCGGGCCACCCACAAAGCTGTGGCCCCTCACTCCCTCCCACCAGCACAGCCCCGAGACTGCTGACGGGGCAGAGAATATGGAGTCAGGCACAGCTTCAGCGGCTATTGCTGCCTGGAGCGCTGTTTATATTGACCTCAACGAGGCACACCTGGGGAGGGCGGGCCGGCAGGTTAAGGATGCCCAGGTCAGCTAATCCACAACCCACAGGGAATCACATTGTTGAAAATGGACCCCGCTAAGGCAGAAGAGAAGCCAAGGTAAAAAAAGACACAATGCCATTTGCAGCACCATAGATGAGTCTAGAAGTAATCACGTGACTTGTAGTAAGTCAGAAAGTGAAAGACACATATCATATCATATCACTTATAGGTGTTACCTAAAAATGGATACCAGGGCAGATATTTCCACGGAGAAGGGCAATCACAGATTCATTAAACAAACTTATGGTTCACCAAAGGAAAGGTGTGAGGATTGGTTTCATTACGATATCGGGGTTAACAGACATATACAAACACAGGTGACATATATAATCACCAAAGACCTACAGAATACCGAGAGGACTACTCAACATTCTGTCATAACGTACATGGGAACAGGATCCCAGGAAGAACAGACATCTGTATATGTGTAAAAGAACCACATCTTCCACACCTACAACAAGCCAAACATTGTAATCAAACTTGCTGTAAGAAAAAATAAAAAAATAAATTAAAAACACGAACAAGAAGTAGTGAGACATACGTGAGGGGCTTTCTCCTGGCACATTCCATTCTAAACTCCAATCTAGAACACCACTTCCACTGAGGCTCTCTTGCCCTAGTAACCAGATTTTGTAAGGGTGAACTGCTGCCCCCTTGTGGCCGTTTCACACAACAGCAGCTTTAATCCCAACGCTAATGGTCAGTTGATATTCAAAATCATTGCAGGCCTGTAAATGACACCTGCCCTAAAAACAAATCCTGGGGTCACATATCGACCGAAAAATTCAAAGGACGTCCATATTTCAAAACGACCGTTTCAAAAGGCATATTTTACGCACATTAGTGTTCTGCTTCTTTTCCTTTCTTTCCTTTTTTGTTAAAAAACACGGGAATGGAAAAAGGCATCCCTCAGAATGGGCGAAAATCGTTGCAGACGAATCAATGGACAGAGGTTTAATCTCCAATATATATAAACAGCTCATGCAGCTTAATATTAAAAAAACAAACAACCCCCAAAAAAATGGGCAGAAGATCTAAAGAGACGTTTCTTCAAGGAAGGCACAGAGATGGCCAAGACGCACATGAAAAGCTGCTCAACAGCACTAATTATTAGAGAAATGCAAATCAAAACTACAATGAGGTATCACCTCACACCTGTTAGAATCGGCATCATCAGAAAATCTACAAACAACCAATTCTGGGGAGGGTGTGGACAAAAGGAGCCCTCTTCCTCTATTGGTGGGAATGTAAATTGATACAGTCACTATGGAGAACAGTATGGAGTTTCCTTAAAAAAATTAGAAATAGAATTACCATCTGATCCAGCAATCCCACTTCTGAGCATATACCCAGAGAAAACCGTATTTCAAAAGGGCACATTCACCACAATGTTCGTTGCAGCACTATTTACAATAGCCAGGTAATGGAAGCAACCTAAATGCCCACAGACAGATGAATGGATAAAGATGTGGTACATATATAAAATGGAATATTACTCGGCCATTAAAAGGAATGAAACTGGGTCATTTGTAGGGACATCGATGGATCGAGAGACTGTCATACAGAATGAAGTAAGTCAGAAAGAGGAAAACAAATATTGTATATTAGTGCATATATGTGGAGCCTAAAAATGGTACAGATGAACTGGATGGCAGGGAAGAAATAGAGACACAGAGGTAGAGAACAAACGTATGGACACCAAGTGTGGGAAGCCATGGGGTGGTGGTGGTGGGATGAGTTGGGAGTTTGGGATTGATCTGTATACATGTATATGCATAAAATACATAACTAAAAATAACGTGTTGTATAAAAAAATAAATAAAATTAAATTTCAAAATTTTAAAAAATAAAATTTAAAAATAAAACAGAAAAAATTCTTCCCGTCACACAGATGTATTTATAGGAATGAATTATTTCCATGCTTATATCTATAAATACATAAAAGAGGAATAAAATCTAACTTGAACCATAAAAAAAAAAAACCTGAACCCACGAGTTATACAGTGGAAAACCCTATCAGGGCACTTGCTCCAGTGGTAAACAATTCTGAAATTGGTCAGAGGTGGGGAACCATCTCCCATACAGCCAGCAACCCACCCCCCACGCAAGGAGCGTCCTCATTGCAAAGCTGGGGGACCGTGCCGAGGCATCTGTGAGTAAACGTGAGCTGAGCCCCAGGCCAGCTGCTGCTGAACTGTTCCCACCCTTTCCAGGTAAAACACCTGAATATGTAGAAGGGCTTGAAAGCCTAGAGGAAGGACCGTGGAGCCACAACAGCGACAGCACGCAGGCCAACTTGTTGCCTGCAGGCCAGCCAGGGTGGTCCTGTCCCCGGGCGCTCTTCCAGAAGCTTTCCATTGCCCTGCCTTTGATACCCCTCCTGTCCCGGCCCCCACTGCTTTTTTCCTTCCTCACCTCTGTCCGGAGAGAAATTCCAGCGGAAGGTATGGGTGACACATCATCTTCTTTACAGGCGGCAGCATGGCAACTCATGCAGAAAGGCCAGCAGAACCCCACTCACACCGGGCCAACCACAAAGCTGTGGCCCCTCACTCCCTCCCACCAGCACAGCCCCGAGACTGCTGACGGGGCAGAGAATATGGAGTCAGGCACAGCTTCAGGGGCTATTGCTGCCTGGAGCGCTGTTTATATTGACCTCAACGAGGCACACCTGGGGAGGGCGGGCCGGCAGGGTAAGGCTGCCCAGGTCAGCTAATCCACAACCGTCAGGGAATCACATTGTTGAAAATGGACCCCGCTAAGGCAGAAGAGAAGCCAAGGGAAAAAAGGACACAATGCCATTTGCAGCACCGTAGATGAGTCTAGAAGTAATCACGTGACTTGTAGTAAGTCAGAAAGTGAAAGACACATATCATATCATATCACTTATAGGTGTTACCTAAAAATGGATACCAGGGCAGATATTTTCACTGAGAAGGGCAATCACAGATTCATTAAACAAACTTATGGTTCACCAATGGAAAGGTGTGAGGATTGGTTTCATTACGATATCGGGGTTAACAGACATATACAAACACAGGTGACATATATAATCACCAAAGGCCTACAGAAAACCAAGAGAGGACTACTCAACATTCTGTCATAACGTACATGGGAAAAGGATCCCAGGAAGAACAGACATCTGTATATGTGTAAAAGAACCACATCTTCCACACCTACAACAAGCCAAACATTGTAATCAAACTTGCTGTAATAAA
Source organism: Mesoplodon mirus (assembly GCF_964341445.2). Taxonomy (NCBI): domain Eukaryota; kingdom Metazoa; phylum Chordata; class Mammalia; order Artiodactyla; family Ziphiidae; genus Mesoplodon; species Mesoplodon mirus. The sequence goes on from NW_028295810.1 coordinate 4,237,396, forward strand.
AAATAAAAAAAATTAAATTAAAAACACTAACAAGATGTAGTGAGACAAACCTGAGGGGCTTTCTCCTGGCACATTCCATTTTAAATTCCAATCTAGAACACCACTTCCATTGAGGCTCTCTTGCCCTAGTAACCAGATTTGGTAAGGGTGAACTGCTGCCACCTTGTGGCCGTTTCACACAACAGCAGCTTTAATCCCAGCGCTAATGGTCAGTTGATATTCAAAATCATTGCAGGCCTGTAAATGACACCTGCCCTGAAAACAAATCCTGGGGTCACATATCGACCAAAAAAATCAAAGGACGTCCATATTTCAAAACGACCGTTTCAAAAGGCATATTTTACGCACATTAGTGTTCTGCTTCTTTTCCTTTCTTTCCTTTTTTGTTAAAAAACACGGGAATGGAAAAAGGCATCCCTCAGAATGGGCGAAAATCGTTGCAGACGAATCAATGGACAGAGGTTTAATCTCCAATATATATAAACAGCTCATGCAGCTTAATATTAAAAAAACAAACAACCCAAAAAAAATGGGCAGAAGATCTAAAGAGACGTTTCTTCAAAGGAGACACAGAGATGGCCAAGACGCACATGAAAAGCTGCTCAACAGCACTATTTATTAGAGGAATGCAAATCAAAACTACAATGAGGTATCACCTCACACCTGTTAGAATCGGCATCATCAGAAAATCTACAAACAACCAATTCTGGGGAGGGTGTGGACAAAAGGAGCCCTCTTCCACTATTGGTGGGAATGTAAATTGATACAGTCACTATGGAGAACAGTATGGAGTTTCCTTAAAAAATCTAGAAATAGAATTACCATCTGATCCAGCAATCCCACTTCTGGCCATATACCCAGAGAAAACCGTATTTCAAAAAGGCACATTCACCACAATGTTCGTTGCAGCACTATTTACAATAGCCAGGTAATGGAAGCAACCTAAATGCCCACAGACAGATGAATGGATAAAGATGTGGTACATATATAAAATGGAATATTACTCGGCATAAAAAGGAATGAAACTGGGTCATTTGTAGAGACATCGATGGATCGAGAGACTGTCATACAGAATGAAGTAAGTCAGAAAGAGGAAAACAAATATTGTATATTAACGCATATATGTGGAGCCTAAAAATGGTACAGATGAACTGGTTTGCAGGGAAGAAATAGACACAGAGGTAGAGAACAAACGTATGGACACCAAGTGTGGGAAGCCATGGGGTGGTGGTGGTGGGATGAGTTGGGAGTTTGGGATTGACCTGTATACATGTATATGCATAAAATACATAAATAATAATAACGTGCTGTATAAAAAAATAAATAAAATTAAACTTCAAAATTTTAAAAAATAAAATTTAAAAATAAAACAGAAAAAGGTCTTCCCGTCACACAGATGTATTCATAGGAATGAATTATTTCCATGCTTATATCTATAAATACATAAAAGTTGAATAAAATCTAACTTGAAACATAAAAGAAAAAAAAACCTGAACCCACGAGTTATACAGTGGAAAACCCTATCAGGGCACTTGCTCCAGTGGTAAACAATTCTGAAATTGGTCAGAGGTGGGGAACCATCTCCCATATAGCCATTAACCCACCCCCCACTCAAGAAGCGTCCTCATTGAAAAGCTGGGGGACCATGCCGAGGCATCTGTGAGTAAACGTGAGCTGAGCCCCAGGCCAGCTACTGCTGAACTGTTCCCACCCTTTCCAGGTAAAACACCTGAATATGTACAAGGGCTTGAAAGCCTAGAGGAAGGACCGTGGAGCCACACCAGCGACAGCACACAGGCCAACTTGGTGCCTGCAGGCCAGCCAGGGTGGTCCTGACCCCGGGCGCTCTTCCAGAAACTTTCCATTGCCCTGCCTGAGATACCCCTCCTGTCCCGGCCCCCACTGCTTTTTTCCTTCCTCACCTCTGTCCGAAGAGAAATTCCAGCGGAAAGTATGGGTGACACAACCTCTTCTTTACAGGCGGCAGCCTGGCAACTCCTGCAGAAATGCCAGCAGAACCACACTCACACCGGGCCACCCACAAAGCTGTGGCCCCTCACTCCCTCACACCAGCACAGCCCCGAGACTGCTGACGGGGCAGAGAATATGGAGTCAGGCACAGCTTCAGGGGCTATTGCTGCCTGGAGCGCTGTTTATATTGACCTCAACGAGGCACACCTGGGGAGGGCGGGCCGGCAGGGTAAGGCTGCCCAGGTCAGCTAATCCACAACCCTCAGGGAATCACATTGTTGAAAATGAACCCCGCTAAAGCAGAAGAGAAGCCAAGGAAAAAAAGGACACAATGCCATTTGCAGCACCGTAGATGAGTCTAGAAGTAATCACGTGACTTGTAGTAAGTCAGAAAGTGGAAGACACATATCATATCATATCACTTATAGGTGTTACCTAAAAATGGATACCAGGGCAGATATTTCCACGGAGAAGGGCAATCACAGATTCATTAAACAAACTTATGGTTCACCAATGGAAAGGTGTGAGGATTGGTTTCATTACGATATCGGGGTAACAGACATATACAAACACAGGTGACATATATAATCACCAAAGACCTACAGAATACCAAGAGAGGACTACTCAACATTCTGTCATAACGTACATGGGAAAAGGATCCCAGGAAGAACAGACATCTGTATATGTGTAAAAGAACCACATCTTCCACACCTACAACAAGCCAAACATTGTAATCAAACTTGCTGTAATAAAAAATAAAAAATTAAATTAAAAACACGAACAAGAAGTAGTGAGACAAACGTGAGGGGCTTTCTCCTGGCACATTCCATTCTAAACTCCAATCTAGAACACCACTTCCACTGAGGCTCTCTTGCCCTAGTAACCAGATTTGGTAAGGGTGAACTGCTGCCACCTTGTGTCCGTTTCACACAACAGCAGATTAATCCCAATGCTTATGGTCAGTTGATATTCAAAATCATTGCAGGCCTGTAAATGACACCTGCCCTGAAAACAAATCCTGGGGTCACATATCGACCAAAAAATTCAAAGGACGTCCATATTCCAAAACGACCATTTCAATAGGCATATTTTACGCACATTAGTGTTCTGCTTCTTTTCCTTTCTTTCCTTTTTTGTTAAAAATCACGGGAATGGAAAAAGGCATCCCTCAGAAGGGGCGAAAATCGTTGCAGACGAATCAATGGACAGAGGTTTAATCTCCAATATATATAAACAGCTCATGCAACTTAATATTAAAAAAAACAAACAACCCAAAAAAATGGGCAGAAGATCTAAAGAGACGTTTCTTCAAAGGAGACACAGAGATGGCCAAGACGCACATGAAAAGCTGCTCAACAGCACTAATTATTAGAGAAATGCAAATCAAAACTACAATGAGGTATCACCTCACACCTGTTAGAATCGGCATCATCAGAAAATCTACAAACAACCAATTCTGGGGAGGTTGTGGACAAAAGGAGCCCTCTTCCACTATTGGTGGGAATGTAAATTGATACAGTCAATATGGAGAACAGTATGGAGTTTCCTTAAAAAAACTAGAAATAGAATTACCATCTGATCCAGCAATCCCACTTCTGGGCATATACCCAGAGAAAACCGTACATCAAAAAGGCACATTCACCACAATGTTCATTGCAGCACTATTTACAATAGCCAGGTAATGGAAGCAAGCCAAATGCCCACAGACAGATGAATGGATAAAGATGTGGTACATATATGAAATGGAATATTACTCGGCCATAAAAAGGAATGAAACTGGGTCATTTGTAGAGACATTGATGGATCGAGAGACTGTCATACAGAATGAAGTAAGTCAGAAAGAGGAAAACATATATTGTATATTAATGCATATATGTGGAGCCTAAAAATTATACAGATGAACTGGTTTGCAGGGAAGAAATAGAGACACAGAGGTAGAGAACAAACGTATGGACACCAAGTGTGGGAAGCCATGGGGTGGTGGTGGTGGGATGAGTTGGGAGTTTGGGATTGACCTGTATACATGTATATACATAAAATATATAACTAATAATAACGTGCTGTATAAAAAAATAAATAAAATTAAATTTCAATATTTTAAAAAATAAAATTTAAAAATAAAACAGAAAAAAGTTCTTCCCGTCACACAGATGTATTTATAGGAATGAATTATTTCCATGCTTATATCTATAAATACATAAAAGAGGAATAAAATCTAACTTGAACCATAAAAGAAAAAAAAAGTGAACCCACGAGTTACACAGAGGAAAACCCTATCACGGCACTTGCTCAAGCGGTAAACAATTCTGAAATTGGTCAGAGGTTGGGAACCATCTCCCATACAGCCAGCAACTCACCCCCACGCAAGGAGCATCCTCATTGCAAAGCTTGGGGACCGTGCCGAGGCATCTGTGAGTAAACGTGAGATGAGCCCCAGGCCAGCTGCTGCTGAACTGTTCCCACCCTTTCCAGGTAAAACACCTGAATATGTACAAGGGCTTGAAAGCCTAGAGGAAGGACCATGGAGCCACACCAGTGACAGCACGCAGGCCAACTTGGTGCCTGCAGGCCAGCCAGGGTGGTCCTGACCCCGGGCGCTCTTCCAGAAGCTTTCCATTGCCCTGCCTGAGAAACCCCTCCTGTCCCGGCCCCCACTGCTTTTTTCCTTCCTCACCTCTGTCCGGAGAGAAATTCCAGCGGAAGGTATGGGTGACACAACCTCTTCTTTACAGGCGGCAGCCTGGCAACTCCTGCAGAAAGGCCAGCAGAACCCCACTCACACCGGGCCACCCACAAAGCTGTGGCCCCTCACTCCCTCCCACCAGCACAGCCCCGAGACTGCTGACTGGGCAGAGAATATGGAGTCAGGCACAGCTTCAGGGGCTATTGCTGCCTGGAGCGCTCTTTATATTGACCTCAACGAGGCACACCTGGGGAGGGCGGGCCGGCAGGGTAAGGCTGCCCAGGTCAGCTAATCCACAATCCTCAAGGAATCACATTGTTGAAAATGGACCTCGCTAAGGCAGAAGAGAAGCCAAGGGAAAAAAGGACACAATGCCATTTGCAGCACCGTAGATGAGTCTAGAAGTAATCACGTGACTTGTAGTAAGTCAGAAAGTGAAAGACACATATCATATCATATCAGTTATAGGTGTTACCTAAAAATGGACACCAGGGCAGATATTTCCACGGAGAAGGGCAATCACAGATTCATTAAACAAACTTATGGTTCACCAATGGGAAGGTGTGAGTATTGGTTTCATTACGATATCGGGGTTAACTGACATATACAAACACAGGTGACATATATAATCACCAAAGACCTACAGAATACCAAGAGAGGACTACTCAACATTCTGTCATAAGGTACATGGGAAAAGGATCCCAGGAAGAACAGACATCTGTATATGTGTAAAAGAACCACATCTTCCACACCTACAACAAGCCAAACATTGTAATCAAACTTGCTGTAAGAAAAAATAAAAAATTAAATTAAAAACACGAAAAAGAAGTAGTGAGACAAACGTGAGGGGCTTTCTCCTGGCACATTCCATTCTAAACTCCAATCTAGAACAACACTTCCACTGAGGCTCTCTTGCCCTAGTAACCAGATTTGGTAAGGGTGAACTGCTGCAACCTTGTGGCCGTTTCACACAACAGCAGCTTTAATCCCAACGCTAATGGTCAGTTGATATTCAAAATCATTGCAGGCCTGTAAATGACACCTGCCCTGAAAACAAATCCTGGGGTCACATATCGACCAAAATATTCAAAGGACGTCCATATTTCAAAACGACCGTTTCAAAAGGCATATTTTACGCACATTAGTTTTCTGCTTTTTATCCTTTCTTTCCTTTTTTTGTTAAAAAAAGCGGGAATGGAAAAAAGCATCACTCAGAATTGGCGAAAATCATTGCAGACGAATCAAGGGACAGAGGTTTAATCTCCAATATATATAAACAGCTCATGCAGCTTAATATTAAAAAAACAAACAACCCAAAAAAATGGGCAGAAGATCTAAAGAGACGTTTCTTCAAAGGAGACACAGAGATGGCTAAGACGCACATGAAAAGCTGCTCAACAGCACTAATTATTAGAGAAATACAAATCAAAACTACAATGAGGTTTCACCTCACACCTGTAAGAATCGGCATCATCAGAAAATCTACAAACAACCAATTCTGGGGAGGGTGTGGACAAAAGGAGCCCTCTTCCACTATTGGTGGGAATGTAAATTGATACAGTGACTATGGAGTACATTATGGAGTTTCCTTAAAAAAACTAGAAATAGAATTACCATCTGATCCAGCAATCCCACTTCTGGGCATATCCCCAGAGGAAACCGTAAATCAAAAAGGCACATTCACCACAATGTTCATTGCAGCACTATTTACAATAGCCAGGTAATGGAAGCAACCTAAATGCCCACAGACAGATGAATGGATAAAGATGTGGTACATATATGAAATGGAATATTACTCGGCCATAAAAAGGAATGAAACTGGGTCATTTGTAGAGACATCGATGGATCGAGAGACTGTCATACAGAATGAAGTAAGTCAGAAAGAGGAAAACAAATATTGTATATTAATGCATATATGTGGAGCCTAAAAATGGTACAGATGAACTGGTTTTCAGGGAAGAAATAGAGACACAGAGGTAGAGAACAAATGTATGGACACCAAGTGTGGGAAGCCATGGGGTGGTGGTTGTGGGATGAGTTGGGAGTTTGGGATTGACCTGTGTACTTGTATATGCATAAAATACATAACTAATAATAATGTGCTGTATAAAAAAAATAAATAAAATTAAATTTCAAAATTTTAAAAAATAAAATTGAAAAATAAAACAGAAAAAAGTTCTTCCCGTCACACAGATGTATTTATAGGAATGAATTATTTCCATGCTTATATCTATAAATACATAAAAGAGGAATAAAATCTAACTTAAACCATAAAAGAAAAAAAAACCTGAACCCACGAGTTATACAGAGGAAAACCCTAACAGGGCACTTGCTCCAGTGGTAAACAATTCTGAAATTGGTCAGAGGTGGGGAACCATCTCCCATACAGCCATCAACCCACCCCCCACTCAAGGAGCGTCCTCATTGAAAAGCTGGGGGACCATGCCGAGGCATCTGTGAGTAAACGTGAGCTGAGCCCCAGGCCAGCTACTGCTGAACTGTTCCCACCCTTTCCAGGTAAAACACCTAAATATATACAAGGGATTGAAAGCCTAGAGGAAGGACCGTGGAGCCACACCAGCGACAGCACACAGGCCAACTTGGTGCCTGCAGGCCAGCCAGGGTGGTCCTGGCCCCGGGCGCTCTTCCAGAAACTTTCCATTGCCCTGCCTGAGATACCCCTCCTGTCCCGGCCCACACTGCTTTTTTCCTTCCTCACCTCTGTCCGAAGAGAAATTCCAGCGGAAAGTATGGGTGACACAACCTCTTCTTTACAGGCGGCAGCCTGGCAACTCCTGCAGAAAGGCCAGCAGAACCCCACTCACACCGGGCCACCCACAAAGCTGTGGCCCCTCACTCCCTCCCACCAGCACAGCCCCGAGACTGCTGACGGGGCCGAGAATATTGAGTCAGGCACAGCTTCAGGGGCTATTGCTGCCTGGAGCGCTGTTTATATTGACCTCAACGAGGCACACCTGGGGAGGGCGGGCCGGCAGGGTAAGGCTGCCCAGGTCAGCTAATCCACAACCCTCAGGGAATCACATTTTTGAAAATGAACCCCGCTAAAGCAGAAGAGAAGCCAAGGGAAAAAAGGACACAATGCCATTTGAGCCCCGTAGATGAGTCTAGAAGTAATCACGTGACTTGTAGTAAGTCAGAAAGTGGAAGACACATATCATATCATATCACTTATAGGTGTTACCTAAAAATGGATACCAGGGCAGATATTTCCACGGAGAAGGGCAATCACAGATTCATTAAACAAACTTATGGTTCACCAATGGAAAGGTGTGAGGATTGGTTTCATTACGATATCGGGGTTAACAGACATATACAAACACAGGTGACATATATAATCACCAAAGACCTACAGAATACCAAGAGAGGACTACTCAACATTCTGTCATAACGTACATGGGAAAAGGATCCCAGGAAGAACAGACATCTGTATATGTGTAAAAGAACCACATCTTCCACACCTACAACAAGCCAAACATTGTAATCAAACTTGCTGTAATAAAAAATAAAAAAATTAAATTAAAAACACGAACAAGAAGTAGTGAGACAAACGTGAGGGGCTTTCTCCTGGCACATTCCATTCTAAACTCCAATCTAGAACACCACTTCCACTGAGGCTCTCTTGCCCTAGTAACCAGATTTGGTAAGGGTGAACTGCTGCCACCTTGTGTCCGTTTCACACAACAGCAGATTAATCCCAATGCTTATGGTCAGTTGATATTCAAAATCATTGCAGGCCTGTAAATGACACCTGCCCTGAAAACAAATCCTGGGGTCACATATCGACCAAAAAATTCAAAGGACGTCCATATTCCAAAACGACCATTTCAATAGGCATATTTTACGCACATTAGTGTTCTGCTTCTTTTCCTTTCTTTCCTTTTTTGTTAAAAATCACGGGAATGGAAAAAGGCATCCCTCAGAAGGGGCGAAAATCGTTGCAGACGAATCAATGGACAGAGGTTTAATCTCCAATATATATAAACAGCTCATGCAACTTAATATTAAAAAAAAACAAACAACCCAAAAAAATGGGCAGAAGATCTAAAGAGACGTTTCTTCAAAGGAGACACAGAGATGGCCAAGACGCACATGAAAAGCTGCTCAACAGCACTAATTATTAGAGAAATGCAAATCAAAACTACAATGAGGTATCACCTCACACCTGTTAGAATCGGCATCATCAGAAAATCTACAAACAACCAATTCTGGGGAGGTTGTGGACAAAAGGAGCCCTCTTCCACTATTGGTGGGAATGTAAACTGATACAGTCACTATGGAGAACAGTATGGAGTTTCCTTAAAAATATTAGAAATCGAATTACCATCTGATCCAGCAATCCCACTTCTGGGCATATACCCAGAGAAAACCGTATTTCAAAAAGGCACATTCACCACAATGTTCGTTGCAGCACTATTTACAATAGCCAGGTAATGGAAGCAACCTAAATGCCCACAGACAGATGAATGGATAAAGATGTGGTACATATATAAAATGGAATATTACTCGGCCATTAAAAGGAATGAAACTGGGTCATTTGTAGAGACATCGATGGATCGAGAGACTGTCATACAGAATGAAGTAAGTCAGAAAGAGGAAAACAAATATTGTATATTAATGCATATATGTGGAGCCTAAAAATGGTACAGATGAACTGGTTTGCAGGGAAGAAATAGAGACACAGAGGTAGAGAACACACGTATGGACACCAAGTGTGGGAAGCCATGGGTTGGTGGTGGTGGGATGAGTTGAGAGATTGGGATTGACCTGTATATATGTATATTCATAAAATACATAACTAATAATAATGTGCTGTTTAAAAACATAAATAAAATTAAATTTCAAAATTTTAAAAAATAAAATTTAAAAATAAAACAGAAAAAAATTCTTCTCGTCACACAGATGTATTTATAGGAATGAATTATTTCCATGCTTATATCTATAAATACATAAAAGAGGAATAAAATCTAACTTGAACCATAAAAGAAAAAAAAAAACCTGAACCCACCAGTTATACACAGGAAAACCCTAGCAGGGCACTTGCTCCAGTGGTAAACAATTCTGAAATTGGTCAGAGGTGGGGAATCATCTCCCATACAGCCATCAACCCACCCCCCACGCAAGGAGCGTCCTCATTGCAAAGCTGGGGGACAGTGCCGAGGCATCTGTGAGTAAACGTGAGCTGAGCCCCAGGCCAGGTGCTGCTGAACTTTTCTCACCCTTTCCAGGTAAAACACCTGAATATGTACAAGGGCTTGAAAGCCTAGAGGAAGGACCGTGGAGCCACACCAGCGACAGCACGCAGGCCAACTTGGTGCCTGCAGGACAGCCAGGGTGGTCCTGGCCCCGGGCGCTCTTCCAGAAGCTTTCCATTGCCCTGCCTGAGATACCCCTCCTGTCCCGGCCCCCATTGCTTTTTTCCTTCCTCTCCTCTGTCCGGAGAGAAATTCCAGCGGAAGGTATGGGTGACACAACCTCTTCTTTACAGGGGGCAGCCTGGCAACTCCTGCAGAAAGGCCACCAGAACCCCACTCACACCGGGCCACCAACAAAGCTGTGGCCCCTCACTCCCTCCCACCAGCACAGCCCCGAGACTGCTGACGGGGCACAGAATATGTAGTCAGGCACAGCTTCAGGGACTACTGCTGCCTGGAGCTCTGTTTATATTGACCTCAACGAGGCACACCTGGGGAGGGCGGGCCGGCAGGGTAAGGCTGCCCAGGTCAGCTAATCTTCAACCCTCAGGGAATCACATTGTTGAAAATGGACCCCGCTAAGGCAGAAGAGAAGTCAAGGGAAAAAAGGACACAATGCCATTTGCAGCACCGTAGATGAGTCTAGAAGTAATCACGTGCCTTGTAGTAAGTCAGAAAGTGAAAGACACATATCAAATCATATCTCTTATAGGTGTTACCTAAAAATGGATACCAGGGCAGATATTTCCACGGAGAAGGGCAATCACAGATTCATTAAACAAACTTATGGTTCACCAATGGAAAGGTGTGAGGATTGGTTTCATTACGATATCGGGGTTAACAGACATATACAAACACCGGTGACATATATAATCACCAAAGACCTACAGAATACCAAGAGAGGACTACTCAACATTCTGTCATAACGTACATGGGAAAAGGATCCCAGGAAGAACAGTCATCTGTATATGTGTAAAAGAACCACATCTTCCACACCTACAACAAGCCAAACATTGTAATCAAACTTGCTGTAATAAAAAATAAAAAAATAAATTAAAAACACGAACAAGAAGTAGTGAGACAAACGTGAGGGGCTTTCTCCTGGCACATTCCATTCTAAACTCCAAACTAGAACACCACTTCCACTGAGGCTCTCTTGCCCTAGTAACCAGATTTGGTAAGGGTGAACTGCTGCCACCTTGTGGCCGTTTCACACAACAGCAGTTTAATCCCAACGGTAATGGTCAGTTGATATTCAAAATCATTGCAGGCCTGTAAATGACACCTGCCCTGAAAACAAATCCTGGGGTCACATATCGACCAAAAAATTCAAAGCACGTCCATATTTCAAAACGACCGTTTCAAAAGGCATATTTTACGCACATTAGTGTTCTGCTTCTTTTCCTTTCTTTCCTTTTTTGTTAAAAAACACGGGAATGGGAAAAGGCATCCCTCAGAATGGGCCAAAATCGTTGCAGACGAATCAATGGACAGAGGTTTTATCTCCAATATATATAAACAACACATGCAGCTTAATATTAAAAAAAACAAACATCCCAATACAAAAATGGGCAGAGGATCTAAAGAGACGTTTCTTCAAAGAAGGCACAGAGATGGACCAGACGCACATGAAAAGCTGCTCAACAGCACTAATTATTAGAGAAATGCAAATCAAAACTACAATGAGGTATCACCTCACACCTGTTAGAATCGGCATCATCAGAAAATCTACAAACAACCAATTCTGGGGAGGGTGTGGACAAAAGGAGCCCTCTTCCACTATTGGTGGGAATGTAAATTGATACAGTCACTATGGAGAACAGTATGGAGTTTCCTTAAAAAAACTAGAAATAGAATTACCATCTGATCCAGCAATCCCACTTCTGGGCATATCCCCAGAGGAAACCGTATTTCAAAAAGACACATTCACCACAATGTTCATTGCAGCACTATTTACAATAGCCAGGTAATGGAAGCAACCTAAATGCCCACAGACAGATGAATGGATAAAGATGTGGTACATATATGAAATGGAATATTACTCGGCCATAAAAAGGAATGAAACTGGGTCATTTGTAGAGACATCGATGGATCGAGAGACTGTCATACTGAATGAAGTAAGTCAGAAAGAGGAAAACAATTATTGTATATTAATGCATATATGTGGAGCCTAATGATGGTATAGATGAACTGGTTTGCAGGGAAGAAATAGAGACACAGAGGTAGAGAAAAAACGTATGGACACCAAGTGTGGGAAGCCATGGGGTGGTGGTGGTGGGATGAGTTGGGAGTTTGGGATTGACCTGTATACATGTATACGCATAAAATACATAACTAATAATAATGTGCTGTATAAAAAAATAAGTAAAATTAAATTTCAAAATTTTAAAAAATAAAATTTAAAAATAAAACAGAAAAAATCCTTCCCGTCACACAGATGTATTTATAGGAATGAATTATTTCCATGCTTATATCTATAAATACATAAAAGAGGAATAAAATCTAACTTGAATCATAAAAAAAAAAAAAACCTGAACCCACGAGTTATACAGATGAAAACCCTATCAGGGCACTTGCTACAGTGGTAAACAATTCTGAAATTGGTCAGAGGTGGAGAACCATCTCCCATACAGCCATCAACCCACCCCCCACGCAAGGAGCGTCCTCATTGCAAAGCTGGGGGACCGTGCCGAGGCATCTGTGCGTAAACGTGAGCTGAGCCCCAGACCAGCTGCTGCTGAACTGTTCCCACCCTTTCCAGGTAAAACACCTGAATATGTACAAGGGCTTGAAAGCCTAGAGGAAGGACCGTGGAGCCACACCAGCGACAGCACGCAGGCCAACTTGGTGCCTGCAGGCCAGCCAGGGTGGTAGTCCCATGTAAAGCACAGTAAGAGGGGCACAACTTCGACAATGATGCACTTGGCCAAAATGGGCGTATGCGTTTTCTCCTAAATATATTCAGGAGAAAACGCATACGCCCTTTTTGGCCCAGCAAGCAAGCGGGCAATGCAAATCTGCACTACAAAGAAGTATCACTTCCCACGGGTCAAAAGGGATATCCACAAAATGTGTAAAAACCAGAAAGACAAGACAGGCCCTGGAGAACAGGGAGCCTTGTTATGCTGATGGGCGGGATGTAAGTTGCCAACTGCCTCACTGGAGGAGTGCATTGTGTTCCCTAAAACAAGTAAACAACAGCTACAGAGCCAAGGGCACTTCCAGTCTAGGGAATATACCTTGGGAAAACTGAAAATCCATAAGACAGAGCCACCCCCAAATTGAGGGCTGCACTGCTTACAAGAACCTCAACCTGGGTACACCGGAAATATCCCAGGAAATATAAAAATGGTTCAAAACATTGTGGAACTTAGGAACGATGGAATATCCCTCAGCCATGAAATCAATGTCATAAGACCAGTAGCAGCAAAATGAGTGGATTCAGGTACGATGATTCTAAATGAAAGAAGTCACACAGAAAAAGAAACTTATCATAAGATATCACTTAGGAAGATCCTGTAAACATGGCTACACATGAACTGAGTTAGGAAAGAGAACAGAGTCTCACATTTAGAAAACACTCTTATGCCTGCTTAAGGGGGAAGGAGAGGTGGGGTGATGCATCAAACCAGAGTTTGATATAAGCACAGGTACCATTCCAAAAACCAACTATGGAATAGACAAGACCTACACCTTCCTCAGTGAATGGGACTCAAAACCCCATATTTCCCGCAGAGGAATAGATCTGACTAGTAAGAATCTTAAAACCTATGTATTGATATGTCTCCGTAAGGGAATCAAGTGTGTCTAGACTGGCATAAACATGGCAGCGAGAATCAGCTCAAACCCACTCTAAAAAGGAATTTCAAAAACAGAACAAAGAAACAGGGAAATTCTTTACAATTCCTTCAGGGTCTCTGATGCAACCTGGAATGACCCTATCTACGATGACAGCTGGATGTGGCATGAGGCTGGACACTTGGGACTGAGAGGATTGGTGAGATTGGGTGAGCAAATGCAGACCCTTTAAAGCAATAATGCATGGCAACCATTCCATGGGTCCCACCTCTCCAGGTTGAAGGGAATATTACTACAGCTATAACATGTACGGGAAACCTAGAGAATGGACACACTGTGAATACGAAAGGTTTCTAAAACTCAACGAAGAGTCCCTCTCCTGGTGCTCCGGTTTGACTTCCCAACAGCTTTACTATCAATCTCCCAACTTGGAGAGACAGCCCCTTTAAGCTCCTGGTTCACACAGGTTGCCCATTTGGCAGAGGAGGAAAGGGAAGAGGGAGAACCAATGAGAGAGTAGCTGTTAGGCACTTGGATGGGCACATGTCACTCTAATTTCCCGGCAGGAAGAAGAATTCACCAAAGTCTCAGCCACCCACCGGGAACCAGTATAGGTCCTGAACCAAATGTTTGGACTTGCGTTCAGCTCACAAAAAACGAGTTGAAAAATGGAGCTCAGGGGCACAGCAATTCACAAACTGGCAGAGTAATCAAGGCCAACTATCGTCCAAAAATCTGTTGAGGGAAGGCAACGAGGCGGACTTGAATGCGAGGCAGAATAGCAGGAAACAGATTTCAAGAGGTACGTTAGAATCGCCTGTAAAGCACAGGAAGAGGGGCACAACTTCGACAATGATGCACTTGGCCAAAAAGGGCGTATGCGTTTTCTCCTGAATATATTCAGGAGAAAACGCATACGCCCTTTTTGGCCAAGCAAGCAAGCGGGCAATGCAAATCTGCACTACAAAGAAGTATCACTTCCCACCGGTCAAAAGGGACATCCACAAAATGTGTAAAAACCAGAAAGGCAAGACAGGCCCTGAAGAACAGGGAGCCTTGTTATGCTGATGGGCGGGATGTAAGTTGCCAACTGCCTCACTGGAGGAGTGCATTGTGTTCCCTAAAACAAGTAAACAACAGAGCTACAGAGCCAAGGGCACTTCCAGTCTAGGGAATATACCTTGGGAAAACTGAAAATCCATAAGACAGAGCCACCCCCAAATTGAGGGCTGCACTACTTACAAGAACCTCAACCTGGGTACACCTGAAATATCCCAGGAAATATAAAAATGGTTCAAAACATTGTGGAACTTACGTACGATGGAATATCCCTCAGCCATGAAATCAAAGTCATAAGACCAGTAGCAGCAAAATGAGTGGATTCAGGTACGATGATTCTAAGTGAAAGAAGTCACACAGAAAAAGAAACTTATCATAAGATATCACTTAGGAAGATCCTGTAAACATGGCTACACATGAACTGAGATAGGAAAGAGAACAGAGTCTCACATTTAGAAAACACTCTTATGCCTGCTTAAGGGGGAAGGAGAGGTGGGGTGATGCATCAAACCAGAGTTTGATATAAGCACAGGTACTGTTCCAAAAACCAACTATGGAATAGACAAGACCTACACCTTCCTCAGTGAAAGGGACTCAAAACCCATTTTTCCCGCAGAGGAATAGATCTGACTAGTAAGAATCTTAAAACCTATGTATTGATATGTCTCCGTAAGGGAATCAAGTGTGTCTAGACTGGCATAAACATGGCAGCGAGAATCAGCTCAAACCCACTCTAAAAAGGAATTTCAAAAACAGAAGAAAGAAACAGGGAAATTCTTTACAATTCCTTCAGGGTCTCTGATGCAACCTGGAATGACCCTATCTACGATGACAGCTGGATGTGGCATGAGGCTGGACACTTGGGACTGAGAGGATTGGTGAGATTGGGTGAGCAAATGCAGACCCTTTAAAGCAATAATGCATGGCAACCATTCCATGGGTCCCACCTCTCCAGGTTGAAGGGAATATTACTACAGCTATAACATGTACGGGAAACCTAAGGAATGGACACACTGTGAATACGAAAGGTTTCTAAAACTCAATGAAGAGTCCCTCTCCTGGTGCTCCGGTTTGACTTTCCAACTGCTTTCCTATCAATCTCCCAACTTGGAGAGACAGCCCCTTTAAGCTCCTGGTTCACACAGGTTGCCAATTTGGCAGAGGATGAAAGGGAAGAGGGAGAACCAATGAGAGAGTAGCTGTTAGGCACTTGGATGGGCACATGTCACTCTAATTTCCCGGCAGGAAGAAGAATTCACCAAAGTCTCAGCCACCCACCGGGAACCAGTATAGGTCCTGAACCAAAAGTTTGGACTTGCGTTCAGCTCACAAAAAACGAGTTTGAATATGGAGCTCAGGGGCACAGCAATTCACAAACAGGCAGAGTAATCAAGGCCAAGAATCGTCCAAAAATCTGTTGAGGGAAGGCAACGAGGCGGACTTGAATTCGAGGCAGAATAGCAGGAAACAGATTTCAAGAGGTACGTTGGAATCACCAGTAAAGCACAGGAAGAGGGGCACAACTTCGACAATGATGCACTTGGCCAAAAAGGGCGTATGCGTTTTCTCCTGAATATATTCAGGAGAACACGCATACGCCCTTTTTGGCCAAGCAAGCAAGCGGGCAATGCAAATCTGCACTACAAAGAAGTATCACTTCCCACCGGTCAAAAGGGACATCCACAAAATGTGTAAAAACCAGAAAGGCAAGACAGGCCCTGGAGAACAGGGAGCCTTGTTATGCTGATGGGCGGGATGTAAGTTGCCAACTGCCTCACTGGAGGAGTGCATTGTGTTCCCTAAAACAAGTAAACAACAGAGCTACAGAGCCAAGGGCACTTCCAGTCTAGGGAATATACCTTGGGAAAACTGAAAATCCATAAGACAGAGCCACCCCCAAATTGAGGGCTGCACTGCTTACAAGAACCTCAACCTGGGTACACCTGAAATATCCCAGGAAATATAAAAATGGTTCAAAACATTGTGGAACTTACGTACGATGGAATATCCCTCAGCCATGAAATCAATGTCATAAGACCAGTAGCAGCAAAATGAGTGGATTCAGGTACGATGATTCTAAGGGAAAGAAGTCACACAGGAAAAGAAACTTATCATAAGATATCACTTAGGAAGATCCTGTAAACATGGCTACACATGAACTGAGTTAGGAAAGAGAACAGAGTCTCACATTTAGAAAACACTCTTATGCCTGCTTAAGGGGGAAGGAGAGGTGGGGTGATGCATCAAACCAGAGTTTGATATAAGCACAGGTACTGTTCCAAAAACCAACTATGGAATAGACAAGACCTCCACCTTCCTCAGTGAAAGGGACTCAAAACCCCATATTTCCCGCAGAGGAATAGATCTGACTAGTAAGAATCTTAAAACCTATGTATTGATATGTCTCCGTAAGGGAATCAGGTGTGTCTAGACTGGCATAAACATGGCAGCGAGAATCAGCTCAAACCCACTCTAAAAAGGAATTTCAAAAACAGAACAAAGAAACAGGGAAATTCTTTACAATTCCTTCAGGGTCTCTGATGCAACCTGGAATGACCCTATCTACGATGACAGCTGGATGTGGCATGAGGCTGGACACTTGGGACTGAGAGGATTGGTGAGATTGGGTGAGCAAATGCAGACCCTTTAAAGCAATAATGCATGGCAACCATTCCATGGGTCCCACCTCTCCAGGTTGAAGGGAATATTACTACAGCTATAACATGTACGGGAAACCTAGAGAATGGACACACTGTGAATACGAAAGGTTTCTAAAACTCAACGAAGAGTCCCTCTCCTGGTGCTCCGGTTTGACTTTCCAACAGCTTTACTATCAATCTCCCAACTTGGAGAGACAGCCCCTTTAAGCTCCTGGTTCACACAGGTTGCCCATTTGGCAGAGGAGGAAAGGGAAGAGGGAGAACCAATGAGAGAGTAGCTGTTAGGCATTTGGATGGGCACATGTCACTCTAATTTCCCGGCAGGAAGAAGAATTAACCAAAGTCTCAGCCACCCACCGGGAACCAGTATAGGTCCTGAACCAAATGTTTGGACTTGCGTTCAGCTCACAAAAAACGAGTTGAAAAATGGAGCTCAGGGGCACAGCAATTCACAAACTGGCAGAGTAATCAAGGCCAACTATCGTCCAAAAATCTGTTGAGGGAAGGCAACGAGGCGGACTTGAATGCGAGGCAGAATAGCAGGAAACAGATTTCAAGAGGTACGTTAGAATCGCCTGTAAAGCACAGGAAGAGGGGCACAACTTCGACAATGATGCACTTGGCCAAAAAGGGCGTATGCGTTTTCTCCTGAATATATTCAGGAGAAAACACATACGCCCTTTTTGGCCAAGCAAGCAAGCGGGCAATGCAAATCTGCACTACAAAGAAGTATCACTTCCCACCGGTCAAAAGGGACATCCACAAAATGTGTAAAAACCAGAAAGGCAAGACAGGCCCTGGAGAACAGGGAGCCTTGTTATGCTGATGGGCGGGATGTAAGTTGCCAACTGCCTCACTGGAGGAGTGCATTGTGTTCCCTAAAACAAGTAAACAACAGAGCTACAGAGCCAAGGGCACTTCCAGTCTAGGGAATATACCTTGGGAAAACTGAAAATCCATAAGACAGAGCCACCCCCAAATTGAGGGCTGCACTGCTTACAAGAACCTCAACCTGGGTACACCTGAAATATCCCAGGAAATATAAAAATGGTTCAAAACATTGTGGAACTTACGTACGATGGAATATCCCTCAGCCATGAAATCAATGTCATAAGACCAGTAGCAGCAAAATGAGTGGATTCAGGTACGATGATTCTAAGGGAAAGAAGTCACACAGGAAAAGAAACTTATCATAAGATATCACTTAGGAAGATCCTGTAAACATGGCTACACATGAACTGAGTTAGGAAAGAGAACAGAGTCTCACATTTAGAAAACACTCTTATGCCTGCTTAAGGGGGAAGGAGAGGTGGGGTGATGCATCAAACCAGAGTTTGATATAAGCACAGGTACTGTTCCAAAAACCAACTATGGAATAGACAAGACCTACACCTTCCTCAGTGAAAGGGACTCAAAACCCCATATTTCCCGCAGAGGAATAGATCTGACTAGTAAGAATCTTAAAACCTATGTATTGATATGTCTCCGTAAGGGAATCAGGTGTGTCTAGACTGGCATAAACATGGCAGCGAGAATCAGCTCAAACCCACTCTAAAAAGGAATTTCAAAAACAGAACAAAGAAACAGGGAAATTCTTTACAATTCCTTCAGGGTCTCTGATGCAACCTGGAATGACCCTATCTACGATGACAGCTGGATGTGGCATGAGGCTGGACACTTGGGACTGAGAGGATTGGTGAGATTGGGTGAGCAAATGCAGACCCTTTAAAGCAATAATGCATGGCAACCATTCCATGGGTCCCACCTCTCCAGGTTGAAGGGAATATTACTACAGCTATAACATGTACGGGAAACCTAGAGAATGGACACACTGTGAATACGAAAGGTTTCTAAAACTCAACGAAGAGTCCCTCTCCTGGTGCTCCGGTTTGACTTTCCAACAGCTTTACTATCAATCTCCCAACTTGGAGAGACAGCCCCTTTAAGCTCCTGGTTCACACAGGTTGCCCATTTGGCAGAGGAGGAAAGGGAAGAGGGAGAACCAATGAGAGAGTAGCTGTTAGGCATTTGGATGGGCACATGTCACTCTAATTTCCCGGCAGGAAGAAGAATTCACCAAAGTCTCAGCCACCCACCGGGAACCAGTATAGGTCCTGAACCAAATGTTTGGACTTGCGTTCAGCTCACAAAAAACGAGTTGAAAAATGGAGCTCAGGGGCACAGCAATTCACAAACTGGCAGAGTAATCAAGGCCAACTATCGTCCAAAAATCTGTTGAGGGAAGGCAACGAGGCGGACTTGAATGCGAGGCAGAATAGCAGGAAACAGATTTCAAGAGGTACGTTAGAATCGCCTGTAAAGCACAGGAAGAGGGGCACAACTTCGACAATGATGCACTTGGCCAAAAAGGGCGTATGCGTTTTCTCCTGAATATATTCAGGAGAAAACGCATATGCCCTTTTTGGCCAAGCAAGCAAGCGGGCAATGCAAATCTGCACTACAAAGAAGTATCACTTCCCACCGGTCAAAAGGGACATCCACAAAATGTGTAAAAACCAGAAAGGCAAGACAGGCCCTGGAGAACAGGGAGCCTTGTTATGCTGATGGGCGGGATGTAAGTTGCCAACTGCCTCACTGGAGGAGTGCATTGTGTTCCCTAAAACAAGTAAACAACAGAGCTACAGAGCCAAGGGCACTTCCAGTCTAGGGAATATACCTTGGGAAAACTGAAAATCCATAAGACAGAGCCACCCCCAAATTGAGGGCTGCACTGCTTACAAGAACCTCAACCTGGGTACACCTGAAATATCCCAGGAAATATAAAAATGGTTCAAAACATTGTGGAACTTACGTACGATGGAATATCCCTCAGCCACGAAATCAATGTCATAAGACCAGTAGCAGCAAAATGAGTGGATTCAGGTACGATGATTCTAAGGGAAAGAAGTCACACAGGAAAAGAAACTTATCATAAGATATCACTTAGGAAGATCCTGTAAACATGGGTACACATGAAGTGAGTTAGGCAAGAGAACAGAGTCTCACATTTAGAAAACACTCTTATGCCTGCTTAAGGGGGAAGGAGAGGTGGGGTGATGCATCAAACCAGAGTTTGATATAAGCACAGGTACTGTTCCAAAAACCAACTATGGAATAGACAAGACCTACACCTTCCTCAGTGAAAGGGACTCAAAACCCCATATTTCCCGCAGAGGAATAGATCTGACTAGTAAGAATCTTAAAACCTATGTATTGATATGTCTCCGTAAGGGAATCAAGTGTGTCTAGACTGGCATAAACATGGCAGCGAGAATCAGCTCAAACCCACTCTAAAAAGGAATTTCAAAAACAGAACAAAGAAACAGGGAAATTCTTTACAATTCCTTCAGGGTCTCTGATGCAACCTGGAATGACCCTATCTACGATGACAGCTGGATGTGGCATGAGGCTGGACACTTGGGACTGAGAGGATTGGTGAGATTGGGTGAGCAAATGCAGACCCTTTAAAGCAATAATGCATGGCAACCATTCCATGGGTCCCACCTCTCCAGGTTGAAGGGAATATTACTACAGCTATAACATGTACGGGAAACCTAGAGAATGGACACACTGTGAATACGAAAGGTTTCTAAAACTCAACGAAGAGTCCCTCTCCTGGTGCTCCGGTTTGACTTTCCAACAGCTTTACTATCAATCTCCCAACTTGGAGAGACAGCCCCTTTAAGCTCCTGGTTCACACAGGTTGCCCATTTGGCAGAGGAGGAAAGGGAAGAGGGAGAACCAATGAGAGAGTAGCTGTTAGGCATTTGGATGGGCACATGTCACTCTAATTTCCCGGCAGGAAGAAGAATTCACCAAAGTCTCAGCCACCCACCGGGAACCAGTATAGGTCCTGAACCAAATGTTTGGACTTGCGTTCAGCTCACAAAAAACGAGTTGAAAAATGGAGCTCAGGGGCACAGCAATTCACAAACTGGCAGAGTAATCAAGGCCAACTATCGTCCAAAAATCTGTTGAGGGAAGGCAACGAGGCGGACTTGAATGCGAGGCAGAATAGCAGGAAACAGATTTCAAGAGGTACGTTAGAATCGCCTGTAAAGCACAGGAAGAGGGGCACAACTTCGACAATGATGCACTTGGCCAAAAAGGGCGTATGCGTTTTCTCCTGAATATATTCAGGAGAAAACGCATACGCCCTTTTTGGCCAAGCAAGCAAGCGGGCAATGCAAATCTGCACTACAAAGAAGTATCACTTCCCACCGGTCAAAAGGGACATCCACAAAATGTGTAAAAACCAGAAAGGCAAGACAGGCCCTGGAGAACAGGGAGCCTTGTTATGCTGATGGGCGGGATGTAAGTTGCCAACTGCCTCACTGGAGGAGTGCATTGTGTTCCCTAAAACAAGTAAACAACAGAGCTACAGAGCCAAGGGCACTTCCAGTCTAGGGAATATACCTTGGGAAAACTGAAAATCCATAAGACAGAGCCACCCCCAAATTGAGGGCTGCACTGCTTACAAGAACCTCAACCTGGGTACACCTGAAATATCCCAGGAAATATAAAAATGGTTCAAAACATTGTGGAACTTACGTACGATGGAATATCCCTCAGCCACGAAATCAATGTCATAAGACCAGTAGCAGCAAAATGAGTGGATTCAGGTACGATGATTCTAAGGGAAAGAAGTCACACAGGAAAAGAAACTTATCATAAGATATCACTTAGGAAGATCCTGTAAACATGGGTACACATGAACTGAGTTAGGCAAGAGAACAGAGTCTCACATTTAGAAAACACTCTTATGCCTGCTTAAGGGGGAAGGAGAGGTGGGGTGATGCATCAAACCAGAGTTTGATATAAGCACAGGTACTGTTCCAAAAACCAACTATGGAATAGACAAGACCTACACCTTCCTCAGTGAAAGGGACTCAAAACCCCATATTTCCCGCAGAGGAATAGATCTGACTAGTAAGAATCTTAAAACCTATGTATTGATATGTCTCCGTAAGGGAATCAAGTGTGTCTAGACTGGCATAAACATGGCAGCGAGAATCAGCTCAAACCCACTCTAAAAAGGAATTTCAAAAACAGAACAAAGAAACAGGGAAATTCTTTACAATTCCTTCAGGGTCTCTGATGCAACCTGGAATGACCCTATCTACGATGACAGCTGGATGTGGCATGAGGCTGGACACTTGGGACTGAGAGGATTGGTGAGATTGGGTGAGCAAATGCAGACCCTTTAAAGCAATAATGCATGGCAACCATTCCATGGGTCCCACCTCTCCAGGTTGAAGGGAATATTACTACAGCTATAACATGTACGGGAAACCTAGAGAATGGACACACTGTGAATACGAAAGGTTTCTAAAACTCAACGAAGAGTCCCTCTCCTGGTGCTCCGGTTTGACTTTCCAACAGCTTTACTATCAATCTCCCAACTTGGAGAGACAGCCCCTTTAAGCTCCTGGTTCACACAGGTTGCCCATTTGGCAGAGGAGGAAAGGGAAGAGGGAGAACCAATGAGAGAGTAGCTGTTAGGCATTTGGATGGGCACATGTCACTCTAATTTCCTGGCAGGAAGAAGAATTCACCAAAGTCTCAGCCACCCACCGGGAACCAGTATAGGTCCTGAACCAAATGTTTGGACTTGCGTTCAGCTCACAAAAAACGAGTTGAAAAATGGAGCTCAGGGGCACAGCAATTCACAAACTGGCAGAGTAATCAAGGCCAACTATCGTCCAAAAATCTGTTGAGGGAAGGCAACGAGGCGGACTTGAATGCGAGGCAGAATAGCAGGAAACAGATTTCAAGAGGTACGTTAGAATCGCCTGTAAAGCACAGGAAGAGGGGCACAACTTCGACAATGATGCACTTGGCCAAAAAGGGCGTATGCGTTTTCTCCTGAATATATTCAGGAGAAAACGCATACGCCCTTTTTGGCCAAGCAAGCAAGCGGGCAATGCCAATCTGCACTACAAAGAAGTATCACTTCCCACCGGTCAAAAGGGACATCCACAAAATGTGTAAAAACCAGAAAGGCAAGACAGGCCCTGGAGAACAGGGAGCCTTGTTATGCTGATGGGCGGGATGTAAGTTGCCAACTGCCTCACTGGAGGAGTGCATTGTGTTCCCTAAAACAAGTAAACAACAGAGCTACAGAGCCAAGGGCACTTCCAGTCTAGGGAATATACCTTGGGAAAACTGAAAATCCATAAGACAGAGCCACCCCCAAATTGAGGGCTGCACTGCTTACAAGAACCTCAACCTGGGTACACCTGAAATATCCCAGGAAATATAAAAATGGTTCAAAACATTGTGGAACTTACGTACGATGGAATATCCCTCAGCCACGAAATCAATGTCATAAGACCAGTAGCAGCAAAATGAGTGGATTCAGGTACGATGATTCTAAGTGAAAGAAGTCACACAGGAAAAGAAACTTATCATAAGATATCACTTAGGAAGATCCTGTAAACATGGGTACACATGAACTGAGTTAGGCAAGAGAACAGAGTCTCACATTTAGAAAACACTCTTATGCCTGCTTAAGGGGGAAGGAGAGGTGGGGTGATGCATCAAACCAGAGTTTGATATAAGCACAGGTACTGTTCCAAAAACCAACTATGGAATAGACAAGACCTACACCTTCCTCAGTGAAAGGGACTCAAAACCCCATATTTCCCGCAGAGGAATAGATCTGACTAGTAAGAATCTTAAAACCTATGTATTGATATGTCTCCGTAAGGGAATCAGGTGTGTCTAGACTGGCATAAACATGGCAGCGAGAATCAGCTCAAACCCACTCTAAAAAGGAATTTCAAAAACAGAACAAAGAAACAGGGAAATTCTTTACAATTCCTTCAGGGTCTCTGATGCAACCTGGAATGACCCTATCTACGATGACAGCTGGATGTGGCATGAGGCTGGACACTTGGGACTGAGAGGATTGGTGAGATTGGGTGAGCAAATGCAGACCCTTTAAAGCAATAATGCATGGCAACCATTCCATGGGTCCCACCTCTCCAGGTTGAAGGGAATATTACTACAGCTATAACATGTACGGGAAACCTAGAGAATGGACACACTGTGAATACGAAAGGTTTCTAAAACTCAACGAAGAGTCCCTCTCCTGGTGCTCCGGTTTGACTTTCCAACAGCTTTACTATCAATCTCCCAACTTGGAGAGACAGCCCCTTTAAGCTCCTGGTTCACACAGGTTGCCCATTTGGCAGAGGAGGAAAGGGAAGAGGGAGAACCAATGAGAGAGTAGCTGTTAGGCATTTGGATGGGCACATGTCACTCTAATTTCCCGGCAGGAAGAAGAATTCACCAAAGTCTCAGCCACCCACCGGGAACCAGTATAGGTCCTGAACCAAATGTTTGGACTTGCGTTCAGCTCACAAAAAACGAGTTGAAAAATGGAGCTCAGGGGCACAGCAATTCACAAACTGGCAGAGTAATAAAGGCCAACTATCGTCCAAAAATCTGTTGAGGGAAGGCAACGAGGCGGACTTGAATGCGAGGCAGAATAGCAGGAAACAGATTTCAAGAGGTACGTTAGAATCGCCTGTAAAGCACAGGAAGAGGGGCACAACTTCGACAATGATGCACTTGGCCAAAAAGGGCGTATGCGTTTTCTCCTGAATATATTCAGGAGAAAACGCATACGCCCTTTTTGGCCAAGCAAGCAAGCGGGCAATGCAAATCTGCACTACAAAGAAGTATCACTTCCCACCGGTCAAAAGGGACATCCACAAAATGTGTAAAAACCAGAAAGGCAAGACAGGCCGTGGCGAAATGGGAGCCTTGTTATGCTGATGGGCGGGATGTAAGTTGCCAACTGCCTCACTGGAGGAGTGCATTGTGTTCCCTAAAACAAGTAAACAACAGAGCTACAGAGCCAAGGGCACTTCCAGTCTAGGGAATATACCTTGGGAAAACTGAAAATCCATAAGACAGAGCCACCCCCTAATTGAGGGCTGCACTGCTTACAAGAACCTCAACCTGGGTACACCTGAAATATCCCAGGTAATATAAAAATGGTTCAAAACATTGTGGAACTTACGTACGATGGAATATCCCTCAGCCACGAAATCAATGTCATAAGACCAGTAGCAGCAAAATGAGTGGATTCAGGTACGATGATTCTAAGGGAAAGAAGTCACACAGGAAAAGAAACTTATCATAAGATATCACTTAGGAAGATCCTGTAAACATGGGTACACATGAACTGAGTTAGGCAAGAGAACAGAGTCTCACATTTAGAAAACACTCTTATGCCTGCTTAAGGGGGAAGGAGAGGTGGGGTGATGCATCAAACCAGAGTTTGATATAAGCACAGGTACTGTTCCAAAAACCAACTATGGAATAGACAAGACCTACACCTTCCTCAGTGAAAGGGACTCAAAACCCCATATTTCCCGCAGAGGAATAGATCTGACTAGTAAGAATCTTAAAACCTATGTATTGATATGTCTCCGTAAGGGAATCAGGTGTGTCTAGACTGGCATAAACATGGCAGCGAGAATCAGCTCAAACCCACTCTAAAAAGGAATTTCAAAAACAGAACAAAGAAACAGGGAAATTCTTTACAATTCCTTCAGGGTCTCTGATGCAACCTGGAATGACCCTATCTACGACGACAGCTGGATGTGGCATGAGGCTGGACACTTGGGACTGAGAGGATTGGTGAGATTGGGTGAGCAAATGCAGACCCTTTAAAGCAATAATGCATGGCAACCATTCCATGGGTCCCACCTCTCCAGGTTGAAGGGAATATTACTACAGCTATAACATGTACGGGAAACCTAGAGAATGGACACACTGTGAATACGAAAGGTTTCTAAAACTCAACGAAGAGTCCCTCTCCTGGTGCTCCGGTTTGACTTTCCAACAGCTTTACTATCAATCTCCCAACTTGGAGAGACAGCCCCTTTAAGCTCCTGGTTCACACAGGTTGCCCATTTGGCAGAGGAGGAAAGGGAAGAGGGAGAACCAATGAGAGAGTAGCTGTTAGGCACTTGGATGGGCACATGTCACTCTAATTTCCCGGCAGGAAGAAGAATTCACCAAAGTCTCAGCCACCCACCGGGAACCAGTATAGGTCCTGAACCAAATGTTTGGACTTGCGTTCAGCTCACAAAAAACGAGTTGAAAAATGGAGCTCAGGGGCACAGCAATTCACAAACTGGCAGAGTAATCAAGGCCAACTATCGTCCAAAAATCTGTTGAGGGAAGGCAACGAGGCGGACTTGAATGCGAGGCAGAATAGCAGGAAACAGATTTCAAGAGGTACGTTAGAATCGCCTGTAAAGCACAGGAAGAGGGGCACAACTTCGACAATGATGCACTTGGCCAAAAAGGGCGTATGCGTTTTCTCCTGAATATATTCAGGAGAAAACGCATACGCCCTTTTTGGCCAAGCAAGCAAGCGGGCAATGCAAATCTGCACTACAAAGAAGTATCACTTCCCACCGGTCAAAAGGGACATCCACAACATGTGTAAAAACCAGAAAGGCAAGACAGGCCCTGGAGAACAGGGAGCCTTGTTATGCTGATGGGCGGGATGTAAGTTGCCAACTGCCTCACTGGAGGAGTGCATTGTGTTCCCTAAAACAAGTAAACAACAGAGCTACAGAGCCAAGGGCACTTCCAGTCTAGGGAATATACCTTGGGAAAACTGAAAATCCATAAGACAGAGCCACCCCCTAATTGAGGGCTGCACTGCTTACAAGAACCTCAACCTGGGTACACCTGAAATATCCCAGGAAATATAAAAATGGTTCCAAACATTGTGGAACTTACGTACGATGGAATATCCCTCAGCCACGAAATCAATGTCATAAGACCAGTAGCAGCAAAATGAGTGGATTCAGGTACGATGATTCTAAGGGAAAGAAGTCACACAGGAAAAGAAACTTATCATAAGATATCACTTAGGAAGATCCTGTAAACATGGCTACACATGAACTGAGTTAGGAAAGAGAACAGAGTCTCACATTTAGAAAACACTCTTATGCCTGCTTAAGGGGGAAGGAGAGGTGGGGTGATGCATCAAACCAGAGTTTGATATAAGCACAGGTACTGTTCCAAAAACCAACTATGGAATAGACAAGACCTACACCTTCCTCAGTGAAAGGGACTCAAAACCCCATATTTCCCGCAGAGGAATAGATCTGACTAGTAAGAATCTTAAAACCTATGTATTGATATGTCTCCGTAAGGGAATCAGGTGTGTCTAGACTGGCATAAACATGGCAGCGAGAATCAGCTCAAACCCACTCTAAAAAGGAATTTCAAAAACAGAACAAAGAAACAGGGAAATTCTTTACAATTCCTTCAGGGTCTCTGATGCAACCTGGAATGACCCTATCTACGACGACAGCTGGATGTGGCATGAGGCTGGACACTTGGGACTGAGAGGATTGGTGAGATTGGGTGAGCAAATGCAGACCCTTTAAAGCAATAATGCATGGCAACCATTCCATGGGTCCCACCTCTCCAGGTTGAAGGGAATATTACTACAGCTATAACATGTACGGGAAACCTAGAGAATGGACACACTGTGAATACGAAAGGTTTCTAAAACTCAACGAAGAGTCCCTCTCCTGGTGCTCCGGTTTGACTTTCCAACAGCTTTACTATCAATCTCCCAACTTGGAGAGACAGCCCCTTTAAGCTCCTGGTTCACACAGGTTGCCCATTTGGCAGAGGAGGAAAGGGAAGAGGGAGAACCAATGAGAGAGTAGCTGTTAGGCACTTGGATGGGCACATGTCACTCTAATTTCCCGGCAGGAAGAAGAATTCACCAAAGTCTCAGCCACCCACCGGGAACCAGTATAGGTCCTGAACCAAATGTTTGGACTTGCGTTCAGCTCACAAAAAACGAGTTGAAAAATGGAGCTCAGGGGCACAGCAATTCACAAACTGGCAGAGTAATCAAGGCCAACTATCGTCCAAAAATCTGTTGAGGGAAGGCAACGAGGCGGACTTGAATGCGAGGCAGAATAGCAGGAAACAGATTTCAAGAGGTACGTTAGAATCGCCTGTAAAGCACAGGAAGAGGGGCACAACTTCGACAATGATGCACTTGGCCAAAAAGGGCGTATGCGTTTTCTCCTGAATATATTCAGGAGAAAACGCATACGCCCTTTTTGGCCAAGCAAGCAAGCGGGCAATGCAAATCTGCACTACAAAGAAGTATCACTTCCCACCGGTCAAAAGGGACATCCACAAAATGTGTAAAAACCAGAAAGGCAAGACAGGCCCTGGAGAACAGGGAGCCTTGTTATGCTGATGGGCGGGATGTAAGTTGCCAACTGCCTCACTGGAGGAGTGCATTGTGTTCCCTAAAACAAGTAAACAACAGAGCTACAGAGCCAAGGGCACTTCCAGTCTAGGGAATATACCTTGGGAAAACTGAAAATCCATAAGACAGAGCCACCCCCAAATTGAGGGCTGCACT
Organism: Mesoplodon mirus; assembly: GCF_964341445.2. NCBI lineage: Eukaryota > Metazoa > Chordata > Mammalia > Artiodactyla > Ziphiidae > Mesoplodon > Mesoplodon mirus. Next base: position 4,266,208 of record NW_028295810.1, read on the forward strand.
GCTTACAAGAACCTCAACCTGGGTACACCTGAAATATCCCAGGAAATATAAAAATGGTTCCAAACATTGTGGAACTTACGTACGATGGAATATCCCTCAGCCACGAAATCAATGTCATAAGACCAGTAGCAGCAAAATGAGTGGATTCAGGTACGATGATTCTAAGGGAAAGAAGTCACACAGGAAAAGAAACTTATCATAAGATATCACTTAGGAAGATCCTGTAAACATGGCAACACATGAACTGAGTTAGGAAAGAGAACAGAGTCTCACATTTAGAAAACACTCTTATGCCTGCTTAAGGGGGAAGGAGAGGTGGGGTGATGCATCAAACCAGAGTTTGATATAAGCACAGGTACTGTTCCAAAAACCAACTATGGAATAGACAAGACCTACACCTTCCTCAGTGAAAGGGACTCAAAACCCCATATTTCCCGCAGAGGAATAGATCTGACTAGTAAGAATCTTAAAACCTATGTATTGATATGTCTCCGTAAGGGAATCAGGTGTGTCTAGACTGGCATAAACATGGCAGCGAGAATCAGCTCAAACCCACTCTAAAAAGGAATTTCAAAAACAGAACAAAGAAACAGGGAAATTCTTTACAATTCCTTCGGGGTCTCTGATGCAACCTGGAATGACCCTATCTACGACGACAGCTGGATGTGGCATGAGGCTGGACACTTGGGACTGAGAGGATTGGTGAGATTGGGTGAGCAAATGCAGACCCTTTAAAGCAATAATGCATGGCAACCATTCCATGGGTCCCACCTCTCCAGGTTGAAGGGAATATTACTACAGCTATAACATGTACGGGAAACCTAGAGAATGGACACACTGTGAATACGAAAGGTTTCTAAAACTCAACGAAGAGTCCCTCTCCTGGTGCTCCGGTTTGACTTTCCAACAGCTTTACTATCAATCTCCCAACTTGGAGAGACAGCCCCTTTAAGCTCCTGGTTCACACAGGTTGCCCATTTGGCAGAGGAGGAAAGGGAAGAGGGAGAACCAATGAGAGAGTAGCTGTTAGGCACTTGGATGGGCACATGTCACTCTAATTTCCCGGCAGGAAGAAGAATTCACCAAAGTCTCAGCCACCCACCGGGAACCAGTATAGGTCCTGAACCAAATGTTTGGACTTGCGTTCAGCTCACAAAAAACGAGTTGAAAAATGGAGCTCAGGGGCACAGCAATTCACAAACTGGCAGAGTAATCAAGGCCAACTATCGTCCAAAAATCTGTTGAGGGAAGGCAACGAGGCGGACTTGAATGCGAGGCAGAATAGCAGGAAACAGATTTCAAGAGGTACGTTAGAATCGCCTGTAAAGCACAGGAAGAGGGGCACAACTTCGACAATGATGCACTTGGCCAAAAAGGGCGTATGCGTTTTCTCCTGAATATATTCAGGAGAAAACGCATACGCCCTTTTTGGCCAAGCAAGCAAGCGGGCAATGCAAATCTGCACTACAAAGAAGTATCACTTCCCACCGGTCAAAAGGGACATCCACAAAATGTGTAAAAACCAGAAAGGCAAGACAGGCCCTGGAGAACAGGGAGCCTTGTTATGCTGATGGGCGGGATGTAAGTTGCCAACTGCCTCACTGGAGGAGTGCATTGTGTTCCCTAAAACAAGTAAACAACAGAGCTACAGAGCCAAGGGCACTTCCAGTCTAGGGAATATACCTTGGGAAAACTGAAAATCCATAAGACAGAGCCACCCCCAAATTGAGGGCTGCACTGCTTACAAGAACCTCAACCTGGGTACACCTGAAATATCCCAGGAAATATAAAAATGGTTCCAAACATTGTGGAACTTACGTACGATGGAATATCCCTCAGCCACGAAATCAATGTCATAAGACCAGTAGCAGCAAAATGAGTGGATTCAGGTACGATGATTCTAAGGGAAAGAAGTCACACAGGAAAAGAAACTTATCATAAGATATCACTTAGGAAGATCCTGTAAACATGGCAACACATGAACTGAGTTAGGAAAGAGAACAGAGTCTCACATTTAGAAAACACTCTTATGCCTGCTTAAGGGGGAAGGAGAGGTGGGGTGATGCATCAAACCAGAGTTTGATATAAGCACAGGTACTGTTCCAAAAACCAACTATGGAATAGACAAGACCTACACCTTCCTCAGTGAAAGGGACTCAAAACCCCATATTTCCCGCAGAGGAATAGATCTGACTAGTAAGAATCTTAAAACCTATGTATTGATATGTCTCCGTAAGGGAATCAGGTGTGTCTAGACTGGCATAAACATGGCAGCGAGAATCAGCTCAAACCCACTCTAAAAAGGAATTTCAAAAACAGAACAAAGAAACAGGGAAATTCTTTACAATTCCTTCAGGGTCTCTGATGCAACCTGGAATGACCCTATCTACGACGACAGCTGGATGTGGCATGAGGCTGGACACTTGGGACTGAGAGGATTGGTGAGATTGGGTGAGCAAATGCAGACCCTTTAAAGCAATAATGCATGGCAACCATTCCATGGGTCCCACCTCTCCAGGTTGAAGGGAATATTACTACAGCTATAACATGTACGGGAAACCTAGAGAATGGACACACTGTGAATACGAAAGGTTTCTAAAACTCAACGAAGAGTCCCTCTCCTGGTGCTCCGGTTTGACTTTCCAACAGTTTTACTATCAATCTCCCAACTTGGAGAGACAGCCCCTTTAAGCTCCTGGTTCACACAGGTTGCCCATTTGGCAGAGGAGGAAAGGGAAGAGGGAGAACCAATGAGAGAGTAGCTGTTAGGCACTTGGATGGGCACATGTCACTCTAATTTCCCGGCAGGAAGAAGAATTCACCAAAGTCTCAGCCACCCACCGGGAACCAGTATAGGTCCTGAACCAAATGTTTGGACTTGCGTTCAGCTCACAAAAAACGAGTTGAAAAATGGAGCTCAGGGGCACAGCAATTCACAAACTGGCAGAGTAATCAAGGCCAACTATCGTCCAAAAATCTGTTGAGGGAAGGCAACGAGGCGGACTTGAATGCGAGGCAGAATAGCAGGAAACAGATTTCAAGAGGTACGTTAGAATCGCCTGTAAAGCACAGGAAGAGGGGCACAACTTCGACAATGATGCACTTGGCCAAAAAGGGCGTATGCGTTTTCTCCTGAATATATTCAGGAGAAAACGCATACGCCCTTTTTGGCCAAGCAAGCAAGCGGGCAATGCAAATCTGCACTACAAAGAAGTATCACTTCCCACCGGTCAAAAGGGACATCCACAAAATGTGTAAAAACCAGAAAGGCAAGACAGGCCCTGGAGAACAGGGAGCCTTGTTATGCTGATGGGCGGGATGTAAGTTGCCAACTGCCTCACTGGAGGAGTGCATTGTGTTCCCTAAAACAAGTAAACAACAGAGCTACAGAGCCAAGGGCACTTCCAGTCTAGGGAATATACCTTGGGAAAACTGAAAATCCATAAGACAGAGCCACCCCCAAATTGAGGGCTGCACTGCTTACAAGAACCTCAACCTGGGTACACCTGAAATATCCCAGGAAATATAAAAATGGTTCCAAACATTGTGGAACTTACGTACGATGGAATATCCCTCAGCCACGAAATCAATGTCATAAGACCAGTAGCAGCAAAATGAGTGGATTCAGGTACGATGATTCTAAGGGAAAGAAGTCACACAGGAAAAGAAACTTATCATAAGATATCACTTAGGAAGATCCTGTAAACATGGCAACACATGAACTGAGTTAGGAAAGAGAACAGAGTCTCACATTTAGAAAACACTCTTATGCCTGCTTAAGGGGGAAGGAGAGGTGGGGTGATGCATCAAACCAGAGTTTGATATAAGCACAGGTACTGTTCCAAAAACCAACTATGGAATAGACAAGACCTCCACCTTCCTCAGTGAAAGGGACTCAAAACCCCATATTTCCCGCAGAGGAATAGATCTGACTAGTAAGAATCTTAAAACCTATGTATTGATATGTCTCCGTAAGGGAATCAGGTGTGTCTAGACTGGCATAAACATGGCAGCGAGAATCAGCTCAAACCCACTCTAAAAAGGAATTTCAAAAACAGAACAAAGAAACAGGGAAATTCTTTACAATTCCTTCGGGGTCTCTGATGCAACCTGGAATGACCCTATCTACGACGACAGCTGGATGTGGCATGAGGCTGGACACTTGGGACTGAGAGGATTGGTGAGATTGGGTGAGCAAATGCAGACCCTTTAAAGCAATAATGCATGGCAACCATTCCATGGGTCCCACCTCTCCAGGTTGAAGGGAATATTACTACAGCTATTACATGTACGGGAAACCTAGAGAATGGACACACTGTGAATACGAAAGGTTTCTAAAACTCAACGAAGAGTCCCTCTCCTGGTGCTCCGGTTTGACTTTCCAACAGCTTTACTATCAATCTCCCAACTTGGAGAGACAGCCCCTTTAAGCTCCTGGTTCACACAGGTTGCCCATTTGGCAGAGGAGGAAAGGGAAGAGGGAGAACCAATGAGAGAGTAGCTGTTAGGCACTTGGATGGGCACATGTCACTCTAATTTCCCGGCAGGAAGAAGAATTCACCAAAGTCTCAGCCACCCACCGGGAACCAGTATAGGTCCTGAACCAAATGTTTGGACTTGCGTTCAGCTCACAAAAAACGAGTTGAAAAATGGAGCTCAGGGGCACAGCAATTCACAAACTGGCAGAGTAATCAAGGCCAACTATCGTCCAAAAATCTGTTGAGGGAAGGCAACGAGGCGGACTTGAATGCGAGGCAGAATAGCAGGAAACAGATTTCAAGAGGTACGTTAGAATCGCCTGTAAAGCACAGGAAGAGGGGCACAACTTCGACAATGATGCACTTGGCCAAAAAGGGCGTATGCGTTTTCTCCTGAATATATTCAGGAGAAAACGCATACGCCCTTTTTGGCCAAGCAAGCAAGCGGGCAATGCAAATCTGCACTACAAAGAAGTATCACTTCCCACCGGTCAAAAGGGACATCCACAAAATGTGTAAAAACCAGAAAGGCAAGACAGGCCCTGGAGAACAGGGAGCCTTGTTATGCTGATGGGCGGGATGTAAGTTGCCAACTGCCTCACTGGAGGAGTGCATTGTGTTCCCTAAAACAAGTAAACAACAGAGCTACAGAGCCAAGGGCACTTCCAGTCTAGGGAATATACCTTGGGAAAACTGAAAATCCATAAGACAGAGCCACCCCCAAATTGAGGGCTGCACTGCTTACAAGAACCTCAACCTGGGTACACCTGAAATATCCCAGGAAATATAAAAATGGTTCCAAACATTGTGGAACTTACGTACGATGGAATATCCCTCAGCCACGAAATCAATGTCATAAGACCAGTAGCAGCAAAATGAGTGGATTCAGGTACGATGATTCTAAGGGAAAGAAGTCACACAGGAAAAGAAACTTATCATAAGATATCACTTAGGAAGATCCTGTAAACATGGCAACACATGAACTGAGTTAGGAAAGAGAACAGAGTCTCACATTTAGAAAACACTCTTATGCCTGCTTAAGGGGGAAGGAGAGGTGGGGTGATGCATCAAACCAGAGTTTGATATAAGCACAGGTACTGTTCCAAAAACCAACTATGGAATAGACAAGACCTACACCTTCCTCAGTGAAAGGGACTCAAAACCCCATATTTCCCGCAGAGGAATAGATCTGACTAGTAAGAATCTTAAAACCTATGTATTGATATGTCTCCGTAAGGGAATCAGGTGTGTCTAGACTGGCATAAACATGGCAGCGAGAATCAGCTCAAACCCACTCTAAAAAGGAATTTCAAAAACAGAACAAAGAAACAGGGAAATTCTTTACAATTCCTTCAGGGTCTCTGATGCAACCTGGAATGACCCTATCTACGACGACAGCTGGATGTGGCATGAGGCTGGACACTTGGGACTGAGAGGATTGGTGAGATTGGGTGAGCAAATGCAGACCCTTTAAAGCAATAATGCATGGCAACCATTCCATGGGTCCCACCTCTCCAGGTTGAAGGGAATATTACTACAGCTATAACATGTACGGGAAACCTAGAGAATGGACACACTGTGAATACGAAAGGTTTCTAAAACTCAACGAAGAGTCCCTCTCCTGGTGCTCCGGTTTGACTTTCCAACAGTTTTACTATCAATCTCCCAACTTGGAGAGACAGCCCCTTTAAGCTCCTGGTTCACACAGGTTGCCCATTTGGCAGAGGAGGAAAGGGAAGAGGGAGAACCAATGAGAGAGTAGCTGTTAGGCACTTGGATGGGCACATGTCACTCTAATTTCCCGGCAGGAAGAAGAATTCACCAAAGTCTCAGCCACCCACCGGGAACCAGTATAGGTCCTGAACCAAATGTTTGGACTTGCGTTCAGCTCACAAAAAACGAGTTGAAAAATGGAGCTCAGGGGCACAGCAATTCACAAACTGGCAGAGTAATCAAGGCCAACTATCGTCCAAAAATCTGTTGAGGGAAGGCAACGAGGCGGACTTGAATGCGAGGCAGAATAGCAGGAAACAGATTTCAAGAGGTACGTTAGAATCGCCTGTAAAGCACAGGAAGAGGGGCACAACTTCGACAATGATGCACTTGGCCAAAAAGGGCGTATGCGTTTTCTCCTGAATATATTCAGGAGAAAACGCATACGCCCTTTTTGGCCAAGCAAGCAAGCGGGCAATGCAAATCTGCACTACAAAGAAGTATCACTTCCCACCGGTCAAAAGGGACATCCACAAAATGTGTAAAAACCAGAAAGGCAAGACAGGCCCTGGAGAACAGGGAGCCTTGTTATGCTGATGGGCGGGATGTAAGTTGCCAACTGCCTCACTGGAGGAGTGCATTGTGTTCCCTAAAACAAGTAAACAACAGAGCTACAGAGCCAAGGGCACTTCCAGTCTAGGGAATATACCTTGGGAAAACTGAAAATCCATAAGACAGAGCCACCCCCAAATTGAGGGCTGCACTGCTTACAAGAACCTCAACCTGGGTACACCTGAAATATCCCAGGAAATATAAAAATGGTTCCAAACATTGTGGAACTTACGTACGATGGAATATCCCTCAGCCACGAAATCAATGTCATAAGACCAGTAGCAGCAAAATGAGTGGATTCGGGTACGATGATTCTAAGGGAAAGAAGTCACACAGGAAAAGAAACTTATCATAAGATATCACTTAGGAAGATCCTGTAAACATGGCTACACATGAACTGAGTTAGGCAAGAGAACAGAGTCTCACATTTAGAAAACACTCTTATGCCTGCTTAAGGGGGAAGGAGAGGTGGGGTGATGCATCAAACCAGAGTTTGATATAAGCACAGGTACTGTTCCAAAAACCAACTATGGAATAGACAAGACCTCCACCTTCCTCAGTGAAAGGGACTCAAAACCCCATATTTCCCGCAGAGGAATAGATCTGACTAGTAAGAATCTTAAAACCTATGTATTGATATGTCTCCGTAAGGGAATCAAGTGTGTCTAGACTGGCATAAACATGGCAGCGAGAATCAGCTCAAACCCACTCTAAAAAGGAATTTCAAAAACAGAACAAAGAAACAGGGAAATTCTTTACAATTCCTTCAGGGTCTCTGATGCAACCTGGAATGACCCTATCTACGATGACAGCTGGATGTGGCATGAGGCTGGACACTTGGGACTGAGAGGATTGGTGAGATTGGGTGAGCAAATGCAGACCCTTTAAAGCAATAATGCATGGCAACCATTCCATGGGTCCCACCTCTCCAGGTTGAAGGGAATATTACTACAGCTATAACATGTACGGGAAACCTAGAGAATGGACACACTGTGAATACGAAAGGTTTCTAAAACTCAACGAAGAGTCCCTCTCCTGGTGCTCCGGTTTGACTTTCCAACAGCTTTACTATCAATCTCCCAACTTGGAGAGACAGCCCCTTTAAGCTCCTGGTTCACACAGGTTGCCCATTTGGCAGAGGAGGAAAGGGAAGAGGGAGAACCAATGAGAGAGTAGCTGTTAGGCACTTGGATGGGCACATGTCACTCTAATTTCCCGGCAGGAAGAAGAATTCACCAAAGTCTCAGCCACCCACCGGGAACCAGTATAGGTCCTGAACCAAATGTTTGGACTTGCGTTCAGCTCACAAAAAACGAGTTGAAAAATGGAGCTCAGGGGCACAGCAATTCACAAACTGGCAGAGTAATCAAGGCCAACTATCGTCCAAAAATCTGTTGAGGGAAGGCAACGAGGCGGACTTGAATGCGAGGCAGAATAGCAGGAAACAGATTTCAAGAGGTACGTTAGAATCGCCTGTAAAGCACAGGAAGAGGGGCACAACTTCGACAATGATGCACTTGGCCAAAAAGGGCGTATGCGTTTTCTCCTGAATATATTCAGGAGAAAACGCATACGCCCTTTTTGGCCAAGCAAGCAAGCGGGCAATGCAAATCTGCACTACAAAGAAGTATCACTTCCCACCGGTCAAAAGGGACATCCACAAAATGTGTAAAAACCAGAAAGGCAAGACAGGCCCTGGAGAACAGGGAGCCTTGTTATGCTGATGGGCGGGATGTAAGTTGCCAACTGCCTCACTGGAGGAGTGCATTGTGTTCCCTAAAACAAGTAAACAACAGAGCTACAGAGCCAAGGGCACTTCCAGTCTAGGGAATATACCTTGGGAAAACTGAAAATCCATAAGACAGAGCCACCCCCAAATTGAGGGCTGCACTGCTTACAAGAACCTCAACCTGGGTACACCTGAAATATCCCAGGAAATATAAAAATGGTTCCAAACATTGTGGAACTTACGTACGATGGAATATCCCTCAGCCACGAAATCAATGTCATAAGACCAGTAGCAGCAAAATGAGTGGATTCGGGTACGATGATTCTAAGGGAAAGAAGTCACACAGGAAAAGAAACTTATCATAAGATATCACTTAGGAAGATCCTGTAAACATGGCTACACATGAACTGAGTTAGGCAAGAGAACAGAGTCTCACATTTAGAAAACACTCTTATGCCTGCTTAAGGGGGAAGGAGAGGTGGGGTGATGCATCAAACCAGAGTTTGATATAAGCACAGGTACTGTTCCAAAAACCAACTATGGAATAGACAAGACCTCCACCTTCCTCAGTGAAAGGGACTCAAAACCCCATATTTCCCGCAGAGGAATAGATCTGACTAGTAAGAATCTTAAAACCTATGTATTGATATGTCTCCGTAAGGGAATCAAGTGTGTCTAGACTGGCATAAACATGGCAGCGAGAATCAGCTCAAACCCACTCTAAAAAGGAATTTCAAAAACAGAACAAAGAAACAGGGAAATTCTTTACAATTCCTTCAGGGTCTCTGATGCAACCTGGAATGACCCTATCTACGATGACAGCTGGATGTGGCATGAGGCTGGACACTTGGGACTGAGAGGATTGGTGAGATTGGGTGAGCAAATGCAGACCCTTTAAAGCAATAATGCATGGCAACCATTCCATGGGTCCCACCTCTCCAGGTTGAAGGGAATATTACTACAGCTATAACATGTACGGGAAACCTAGAGAATGGACACACTGTGAATACGAAAGGTTTCTAAAACTCAACGAAGAGTCCCTCTCCTGGTGCTCCGGTTTGACTTCCCAACAGCTTTACTATCAATCTCCCAACTTGGAGAGACAGCCCCTTTAAGCTCCTGGTTCACACAGGTTGCCCATTTGGCAGAGGAGGAAAGGGAAGAGGGAGAACCAATGAGAGAGTAGCTGTTAGGCACTTGGATGGGCACATGTCACTCTAATTTCCCGGCAGGAAGAAGAATTCACCAAAGTCTCAGCCACCCACCGGGAACCAGTATAGGTCCTGAACCAAATGTTTGGACTTGCGTTCAGCTCACAAAAAACGAGTTGAAAAATGGAGCTCAGGGGCACAGCAATTCACAAACTGGCAGAGTAATCAAGGCCAACTATCGTCCAAAAATCTGTTGAGGGAAGGCAACGAGGCGGACTTGAATGCGAGGCAGAATAGCAGGAAACAGATTTCAAGAGGTACGTTAGAATCGCCTGTAAAGCACAGGAAGAGGGGCACAACTTCGACAATGATGCACTTGGCCAAAAAGGGCGTATGCGTTTTCTCCTGAATATATTCAGGAGAAAACGCATACGCCCTTTTTGGCCAAGCAAGCAAGCGGGCAATGCAAATCTGCACTACAAAGAAGTATCACTTCCCACCGGTCAAAAGGGACATCCACAAAATGTGTAAAAACCAGAAAGGCAAGACAGGCCCTGGAGAACAGGGAGCCTTGTTATGCTGATGGGCGGGATGTAAGTTGCCAACTGCCTCACTGGAGGAGTGCATTGTGTTCCCTAAAACAAGTAAACAACAGAGCTACAGAGCCAAGGGCACTTCCAGTCTAGGGAATATACCTTGGGAAAACTGAAAATCCATAAGACAGAGCCACCCCCAAATTGAGGGCTGCACTGCTTACAAGAACCTCAACCTGGGTACACCTGAAATATCCCAGGAAATATAAAAATGGTTCCAAACATTGTGGAACTTAGGAACGATGGAATATCCCTCAGCCACGAAATCAATGTCATAAGACCAGTAGCAGCAAAATGAGTGGATTCGGGTACGATGATTCTAAGGGAAAGAAGTCACACAGGAAAAGAAACTTATCATAAGATATCACTTAGGAAGATCCTGTAAACATGGCTACACATGAACTGAGTTAGGCAAGAGAACAGAGTCTCACATTTAGAAAACACTCTTATGCCTGCTTAAGGGGGAAGGAGAGGTGGGGTGATGCATCAAACCAGAGTTTGATATAAGCACAGGTACTGTTCCAAAAACCAACTATGGAATAGACAAGACCTACACCTTCCTCAGTGAAAGGGACTCAAAACCCCATATTTCCCGCAGAGGAATAGATCTGACTAGTAAGAATCTTAAAACCTATGTATTGATATGTCTCCGTAAGGGAATCAAGTGTGTCTAGACTGGCATAAACATGGCAGCGAGAATCAGCTCAAACCCACTCTAAAAAGGAATTTCAAAAACAGAACAAAGAAACAGGGAAATTCTTTACAATTCCTTCAGGGTCTCTGATGCAACCTGGAATGACCCTATCTACGATGACAGCTGGATGTGGCATGAGGCTGGACACTTGGGACTGAGAGGATTGGTGAGATTGGGTGAGCAAATGCAGACCCTTTAAAGCAATAATGCATGGCAACCATTCCATGGGTCCCACCTCTCCAGGTTGAAGGGAATATTACTACAGCTATAACATGTACGGGAAACCTAGAGAATGGACACACTGTGAATACGAAAGGTTTCTAAAACTCAACGAAGAGTCCCTCTCCTGGTGCTCCGGTTTGACTTCCCAACAGCTTTACTATCAATCTCCCAACTTGGAGAGACAGCCCCTTTAAGCTCCTGGTTCACACAGGTTGCCCATTTGGCAGAGGAGGAAAGGGAAGAGGGAGAACCTATGAGAGAGTAGCTGTTAGGCATTTGGATGGGCACATGTCACTCTAATTTCCCGGCAGGAAGAAGAATTCACCAAAGTCTCAGCCACCCACCGGGAACCAGTATAGGTCCTGAACCAAATGTTTGGACTTGCGTTCAGCTCACAAAAAACGAGTTGAAAAATGGAGCTCAGGGGCACAGCAATTCACAAACTGGCAGAGTAATCAAGGCCAACTATCGTCCAAAAATCTGTTGAGGGAAGGCAACGAGGCGGACTTGAATGCGAGGCAGAATAGCAGGAAACAGATTTCAAGAGGTACGTTAGAATCGCCTGTAAAGCACAGGAAGAGGGGCACAACTTCGACAATGATGCACTTGGCCAAAAAGGGCGTATGCGTTTTCTCCTGAATATATTCAGGAGAAAACGCATACGCCCTTTTTGGCCAAGCAAGCAAGCGGGCAATGCAAATCTGCACTACAAAGAAGTATCACTTCCCACCGGTCAAAAGGGACATCCACAAAATGTGTAAAAACCAGAAAGGCAAGACAGGCCCTGGAGAACAGGGAGCCTTGTTATGCTGATGGGCGGGATGTAAGTTGCCAACTGCCTCACTGGAGGAGTGCATTGTGTTCCCTAAAACAAGTAAACAACAGAGCTACAGAGCCAAGGGCACTTCCAGTCTAGGGAATATACCTTGGGAAAACTGAAAATCCATAAGACAGAGCCACCCCCAAATTGAGGGCTGCACTGCTTACAAGAACCTCAACCTGGGTACACCTGAAATATCCCAGGAAATATAAAAATGGTTCCAAACATTGTGGAACTTACGTACGATGGAATATCCCTCAGCCACGAAATCAATGTCATAAGACCAGTAGCAGCAAAATGAGTGGATTCGGGTACGATGATTCTAAGGGAAAGAAGTCACACAGGAAAAGAAACTTATCATAAGATATCACTTAGGAAGATCCTGTAAACATGGCTACACATGAACTGAGTTAGGAAAGAGAACAGAGTCTCACATTTAGAAAACACTCTTATGCCTGCTTAAGGGGGAAGGAGAGGTGGGGTGATGCATCAAACCAGAGTTTGATATAAGCACAGGTACTGTTCCAAAAACCAACTATGGAATAGACAAGACCTCCACCTTCCTCAGTGAAAGGGACTCAAAACCCCATATTTCCCGCAGAGGAATAGATCTGACTAGTAAGAATCTTAAAACCTATGTATTGATATGTCTCCGTAAGGGAATCAGGTGTGTCTAGACTGGCATAAACATGGCAGCGAGAATCAGCTCAAACCCACTCTAAAAAGGAATTTCAAAAACAGAACAAAGAAACAGGGAAATTCTTTACAATTCCTTCAGGGTCTCTGATGCAACCTGGAATGACCCTATCTACGATGACAGCTGGATGTGGCATGAGGCTGGACACTTGGGACTGAGAGGATTGGTGAGATTGGGTGAGCAAATGCAGACCCTTTAAAGCAATAATGCATGGCAACCATTCCATGGGTCCCACCTCTCCAGGTTGAAGGGAATATTACTACAGCTATAACATGTACGGGAAACCTAGAGAATGGACACACTGTGAATACGAAAGGTTTCTAAAACTCAACGAAGAGTCCCTCTCCTGGTGCTCCGGTTTGACTTTCCAACAGCTTTACTATCAATCTCCCAACTTGGAGAGACAGCCCCTTTAAGCTCCTGGTTCACACAGGTTGCCCATTTGGCAGAGGAGGAAAGGGAAGAGGGAGAACCAATGAGAGAGTAGCTGTTAGGCACTTGGATGGGCACATGTCACTCTAATTTCCCGGCAGGAAGAAGAATTCACCAAAGTCTCAGCCACCCACCGGGAACCAGTATAGGTCCTGAACCAAATGTTTGGACTTGCGTTCAGCTCACAAAAAACGAGTTGAAAAATGGAGCTCAGGGGCACAGCAATTCACAAACTGGCAGAGTAATCAAGGCCAACTATCGTCCAAAAATCTGTTGAGGGAAGGCAACGAGGCGGACTTGAATGCGAGGCAGAATAGCAGGAAACAGATTTCAAGAGGTACGTTAGAATCGCCTGTAAAGCACAGGAAGAGGGGCACAACTTCGACAATGATGCACTTGGCCAAAAAGGGCGTATGCGTTTTCTCCTGAATATATTCAGGAGAAAACGCATACGCCCTTTTTGGCCAAGCAAGCAAGCGGGCAATGCAAATCTGCACTACAAAGAAGTATCACTTCCCACCGGTCAAAAGGGACATCCACAAAATGTGTAAAAACCAGAAAGGCAAGACAGGCCCTGGAGAACAGGGAGCCTTGTTATGCTGATGGGCGGGATGTAAGTTGCCAACTGCCTCACTGGAGGAGTGCATTGTGTTCCCTAAAACAAGTAAACAACAGAGCTACAGAGCCAAGGGCACTTCCAGTCTAGGGAATATACCTTGGGAAAACTGAAAATCCATAAGACAGAGCCACCCCCAAATTGAGGGCTGCACTGCTTACAAGAACCTCAACCTGGGTACACCTGAAATATCCCAGGAAATATAAAAATGGTTCCAAACATTGTGGAACTTACGTACGATGGAATATCCCTCAGCCACGAAATCAATGTCATAAGACCAGTAGCAGCAAAATGAGTGGATTCAGGTACGATGATTCTAAGGGAAAGAAGTCACACAGGAAAAGAAACTTATCATAAGATATCACTTAGGAAGATCCTGTAAACATGGCTACACATGAACTGAGTTAGGAAAGAGAACAGAGTCTCACATTTAGAAAACACTCTTATGCCTGCTTAAGGGGGAAGGAGAGGTGGGGTGATGCATCAAAGCAGAGTTTGATATAAGCCCAGGTACTGTTCCAAAAACCAACTATGGAATAGACAAGACCTCCACCTTCCTCAGTGAAAGGGACTCAAAACCCCATATTTCCCGCAGAGGAATAGATCTGACTAGTAAGAATCTTAAAACCTATGTATTGATATGTCTCCGTAAGGGAATCAGGTGTGTCTAGACTGGCATAAACATGGCAGCGAGAATCAGCTCAAACCCACTCTAAAAAGGAATTTCAAAAACAGAACAAAGAAACAGGGAAATTCTTTACAATTCCTTCAGGGTCTCTGATGCAACCTGGAATGACCCTATCTACGATGACAGCTGGATGTGGCATGAGGCTGGACACTTGGGACTGAGAGGATTGGTGAGATTGGGTGAGCAAATGCAGACCCTTTAAAGCAATAATGCATGGCAACCATTCCATGGGTCCCACCTCTCCAGGTTGAAGGGAATATTACTACAGCTATAACATGTACGGGAAACCTAGAGAATGGACACACTGTGAATACGAAAGGTTTCTAAAACTCAACGAAGAGTCCCTCTCCTGGTGCTCCGGTTTGACTTTCCAACAGCTTTACTATCAATCTCCCAACTTGGAGAGACAGCCCCTTTAAGCTCCTGGTTCACACAGGTTGCCCATTTGGCAGAGGAGGAAAGGGAAGAGGGAGAACCAATGAGAGAGTAGCTGTTAGGCACTTGGATGGGCACATGTCACTCTAATTTCCCGGCAGGAAGAAGAATTCACCAAAGTCTCAGCCACCCACCGGGAACCAGTATAGGTCCTGAACCAAATGTTTGGACTTGCGTTCAGCTCACAAAAAACGAGTTGAAAAATGGAGCTCAGGGGCACAGCAATTCACAAACTGGCAGAGTAATCAAGGCCAACTATCGTCCAAAAATCTGTTGAGGGAAGGCAACGAGGGGGACTTGAATGCGAGGCAGAATAGCAGGAAACAGATTTCAAGAGGTACGTTAGAATCGCCTGTAAAGCACAGGAAGAGGGGCACAACTTCGACAATGATGCACTTGGCCAAAAAGGGCGTATGCGTTTTCTCCTGAATATATTCAGGAGAAAACGCATACGCCCTTTTTGGCCAAGCAAGCAAGCGGGCAATGCAAATCTGCACTACAAAGAAGTATCACTTCCCACCGGTCAAAAGGGACATCCACAAAATGTGTAAAAACCAGAAAGGCAAGACAGGCCCTGGAGAACAGGGAGCCTTGTTATGCTGATGGGCGGGATGTAAGTTGCCAACTGCCTCACTGGAGGAGTGCATTGTGTTCCCTAAAACAAGTAAACAACAGAGCTACAGAGCCAAGGGCACTTCCAGTCTAGGGAATATACCTTGGGAAAACTGAAAATCCATAAGACAGAGCCACCCCCAAATTGAGGGCTGCACTGCTTACAAGAACCTCAACCTGGGTACACCTGAAATATCCCAGGAAATATAAAAATGGTTCAAAACATTGTGGAACTTACGTACGATGGAATATCCCTCAGCCACGAAATCAATGTCATAAGACCAGTAGCAGCAAAATGAGTGGATTCAGGTACGATGATTCTAAGGGAAAGAAGTCACACAGGAAAAGAAACTTATCATAAGATATCACTTAGGAAGATCCTGTAAACATGGCTACACATGAACTGAGTTAGGAAAGAGAACAGAGTCTCACATTTAGAAAACACTCTTATGCCTGCTTAAGGGGGAAGGAGAGGTGGGGTGATGCATCAAACCAGAGTTTGATATAAGCCCAGGTACTGTTCCAAAAACCAACTATGGAATAGACAAGACCTCCACCTTCCTCAGTGAAAGGGACTCAAAACCCCATATTTCCCGCAGAGGAATAGATCTGACTAGTAAGAATCTTAAAACCTATGTATTGATAGGTCTCCGTAAGGGAATCAGGTGTGTCTAGACTGGCATAAACATGGCAGCGAGAATCAGCTCAAACCCACTCTAAAAAGGAATTTCAAAAACAGAACAAAGAAACAGGGAAATTCTTTACAATTCCTTCAGGGTCTCTGATGCAACCTGGAATGACCCTATCTACGATGACAGCTGGATGTGGCATGAGGCTGGACACTTGGGACTGAGAGGATTGGTGAGATTGGGTGAGCAAATGCAGACCCTTTAAAGCAATAATGCATGGCAACCATTCCATGGGTCCCACCTCTCCAGGTTGAAGGGAATATTACTACAGCTATAACATGTACGGGAAACCTAGAGAATGGACACACTGTGAATACGAAAGGTTTCTAAAACTCAACGAAGAGTCCCTCTCCTGGTGCTCCGGTTTGACTTCCCAACAGCTTTACTATCAATCTCCCAACTTGGAGAGACAGCCCCTTTAAGCTCCTGGTTCACACAGGTTGCCCATTTGGCAGAGGAGGAAAGGGAAGAGGGAGAACCAATGAGAGAGTAGCTGTTAGGCACTTGGATGGGCACATGTCACTCTAATTTCCCGGCAGGAAGAAGAATTCACCAAAGTCTCAGCCACCCACCGGGAACCAGTATAGGTCCTGAACCAAATGTTTGGACTTGCGTTCAGCTCACAAAAAACGAGTTGAAAAATGGAGCTCAGGGGCACAGCAATTCACAAACTGGCAGAGTAATCAAGGCCAACTATCGTCCAAAAATCTGTTGAGGGAAGGCAACGAGGCGGACTTGAATGCGAGGCAGAATAGCAGGAAACAGATTTCAAGAGGTACGTTAGAATCGCCTGTAAAGCACAGGAAGAGGGGCACAACTTCGACAATGATGCACTTGGCCAAAAAGGGCGTATGCGTTTTCTCCTGAATATATTCAGGAGAAAACGCATACGCCCTTTTTGGCCAAGCAAGCAAGCGGGCAATGCAAATCTGCACTACAAAGAAGTATCACTTCCCACCGGTCAAAAGGGACATCCACAAAATGTGTAAAAACCAGAAAGGCAAGACAGGCCCTGGAGAACAGGGAGCCTTGTTATGCTGATGGGCGGGATGTAAGTTGCCAACTGCCTCACTGGAGGAGTGCATTGTGTTCCCTAAAACAAGTAAACAACAGAGCTACAGAGCCAAGGGCACTTCCAGTCTAGGGGATATACCTTGGGAAAACTGAAAATCCATAAGACAGAGCCACCCCCAAATTGAGGGCTGCACTGCTTACAAGAACCTCAACCTGGGTACACCTGAAATATCCCAGGAAATATAAAAATGGTTCCAAACATTGTGGAACTTACGTACGATGGAATATCCCTCAGCCACGAAATCAATGTCATAAGACCAGTAGCAGCAAAATGAGTGGATTCAGGTACGATGATTCTAAGGGAAAGAAGTCACACAGGAAAAGAAACTTATCATAAGATATCACTTAGGAAGATCCTGTAAACATGGCTACACATGAACTGAGTTAGGAAAGAGAACAGAGTCTCACATTTAGAAAACACTCTTATGCCTGCTTAAGGGGGAAGGAGAGGTGGGGTGATGCATCAAAGCAGAGTTTGATATAAGCCCAGGTACTGTTCCAAAAACCAACTATGGAATAGACAAGACCTCCACCTTCCTCAGTGAAAGGGACTCAAAACCCCATATTTCCCGCAGAGGAATAGATCTGACTAGTAAGAATCTTAAAACCTATGTATTGATATGTCTCCGTAAGGGAATCAGGTGTGTCTAGACTGGCATAAACATGGCAGCGAGAATCAGCTCAAACCCACTCTAAAAAGGAATTTCAAAAACAGAACAAAGAAACAGGGAAATTCTTTACAATTCCTTCAGGGTCTCTGATGCAGCCTGGAATGACCCTATCTACGATGACAGCTGGATGTGGCATGAGGCTGGACACTTGGGACTGAGAGGATTGGTGAGATTGGGTGAGCAAATGCAGACCCTTTAAAGCAATAATGCATGGCAACCATTCCATGGGTCCCACCTCTCCAGGTTGAAGGGAATATTACTACAGCTATAACATGTACGGGAAACCTAGAGAATGGACACACTGTGAATACGAAAGGTTTCTAAAACTCAACGAAGAGTCCCTCTCCTGGTGCTCCGGTTTGACTTTCCAACAGCTTTACTATCAATCTCCCAACTTGGAGAGACAGCCCCTTTAAGCTCCTGGTTCACACAGGTTGCCCATTTGGCAGAGGAGGAAAGGGAAGAGGGAGAACCAATGAGAGAGTAGCTGTTAGGCACTTGGATGGGCACATGTCACTCTAATTTCCCGGCAGGAAGAAGAATTCACCAAAGTCTCAGCCACCCACCGGGAACCAGTATAGGTCCTGAACCAAATGTTTGGACTTGCGTTCAGCTCACAAAAAACGAGTTGAAAAATGGAGCTCAGGGGCACAGCAATTCACAAACTGGCAGAGTAATCAAGGCCAACTATCGTCCAAAAATCTGTTGAGGGAAGGCAACGAGGCGGACTTGAATGCGAGGCAGAATAGCAGGAAACAGATTTCAAGAGGTACGTTAGAATCGCCTGTAAAGCACAGGAAGAGGGGCACAACTTCGACAATGATGCACTTGGCCAAAAAGGGCGTATGCGTTTTCTCCTGAATATATTCAGGAGAAAACGCATACGCCCTTTTTGGCCAAGCAAGCAAGCGGGCAATGCAAATCTGCACTACAAAGAAGTATCACTTCCCACCGTTCAAAAGGGACATCCACAAAATGTGTAAAAACCAGAAAGGCAAGACAGGCCCTGGAGAACAGGGAGCCTTGTTATGCTGATGGGCGGGATGTAAGTTGCCAACTGCCTCACTGGAGGAGTGCATTGTGTTCCCTAAAACAAGTAAACAACAGAGCTACAGAGCCAAGGGCACTTCCAGTCTAGGGGATATACCTTGGGAAAACTGAAAATCCATAAGACAGAGCCACCCCCAAATTGAGGGCTGCACTGCTTACAAGAACCTCAACCTGGGTACACCTGAAATATCCCAGGAAATATAAAAATGGTTCCAAACATTGTGGAACTTACGTACGATGGAATATCCCTCAGCCACGAAATCAATGTCATAAGACCAGTAGCAGCAAAATGAGTGGATTCAGGTACGATGATTCTAAGGGAAAGAAGTCACACAGGAAAAGAAACTTATCATAAGATATCACTTAGGAAGATCCTGTAAACATGGCTACACATGAACTGAGTTAGGAAAGAGAACAGAGTCTCACATTTAGAAAACACTCTTATGCCTGCTTAAGGGGGAAGGAGAGGTGGGGTGATGCATCAAAGCAGAGTTTGATATAAGCCCAGGTACTGTTCCAAAAACCAACTATGGAATAGACAAGACCTCCACCTTCCTCAGTGAAAGGGACTCAAAACCCCATATTTCCCGCAGAGGAATAGATCTGACTAGTAAGAATCTTAAAACCTATGTATTGATAGGTCTCCGTAAGGGAATCAGGTGTGTCTAGACTGGCATAAACATGGCAGCGAGAATCAGCTCAAACCCACTCTAAAAAGGAATTTCAAAAACAGAACAAAGAAACAGGGAAATTCTTTACAATTCCTTCAGGGTCTCTGATGCAGCCTGGAATGACCCTATCTACGATGACAGCTGGATGTGGCATGAGGCTGGACACTTGGGACTGAGAGGATTGGTGAGATTGGGTGAGCAAATGCAGACCCTTTAAAGCAATAATGCATGGCAACCATTCCATGGGTCCCACCTCTCCAGGTTGAAGGGAATATTACTACAGCTATAACATGTACGGGAAACCTAGAGAATGGACACACTGTGAATACGAAAGGTTTCTAAAACTCAACGAAGAGTCCCTCTCCTGGTGCTCCGGTTTGACTTTCCAACAGCTTTACTATCAATCTCCCAACTTGGAGAGACAGCCCCTTTAAGCTCCTGGTTCACACAGGTTGCCCATTTGGCAGAGGAGGAAAGGGAAGAGGGAGAACCAATGAGAGAGTAGCTGTTAGGCATTTGGATGGGCACATGTCACTCTAATTTCCCGGCAGGAAGAAGAATTCACCAAAGTCTCAGCCACCCACCGGGAACCAGTATAGGTCCTGAACCAAATGTTTGGACTTGCGTTCAGCTCACAAAAAACGAGTTGAAAAATGGAGCTCAGGGGCACAGCAATTCACAAACTGGCAGAGTAATCAAGGCCAACTATCGTCCAAAAATCTGTTGAGGGAAGGCAACGAGGCGGACTTGAATGCGAGGCAGAATAGCAGGAAACAGATTTCAACAGGTACGTTAGAATCGCCTGTAAAGCACAGGAAGAGGGGCACAACTTCGACAATGATGCACTTGGCCAAAAAGGGCGTATGCGTTTTCTCCTGAATATATTCAGGAGAAAACGCATACGCCCTTTTTGGCCAAGCAAGCAAGCGGGCAATGCAAATCTGCACTACAAAGAAGTATCACTTCCCACCGGTCAAAAGGGACATCCACAAAATGTGTAAAAACCAGAAAGGCAAGACAGGCCCTGGAGAACAGGGAGCCTTGTTATGCTGATGGGCGGGATGTAAGTTGCCAACTGCCTCACTGGAGGAGTGCATTGTGTTCCCTAAAACAAGTAAACAACAGAGCTACAGAGCCAAGGGCACTTCCAGTCTAGGGAATATACCTTGGGAAAACTGAAAATCCATAAGACAGAGCCACCCCCAAATTGAGGGCTGCACTGCTTACAAGAACCTCAACCTGGGTACACCTGAAATATCCCAGGAAATATAAAAATGGTTCCAAACATTGTGGAACTTACGTACGATGGAATATCCCTCAGCCACGAAATCAATGTCATAAGACCAGTAGCAGCAAAATGAGTGGATTCAGGTACGATGATTCTAAGGGAAAGAAGTCACACAGGAAAAGAAACTTATCATAAGATATCACTTAGGAAGATCCTGTAAACATGGCTACACATGAACTGAGTTAGGCAAGAGAACAGAGTCACACTTTTAGAAAACACTCTTATGCCTGCTTAAGGGGGAAGGAGAGGTGGGGTGATGCATCACACCCGAGTTTTATATAAGCACAGGTACCGTTCCAAAAACCAACTATGGAATAGACAAGACCTACACGTTCCTCAGTGAAAGGGACTCAAAACCCCATATTTCCCACAGAGGAATAGATCTGACTAGTAAGAATCTTAAAACCTATGTATTGATAGGTCTCCGTAAGGGAATCAGGTGTGTCTAGACTGGCATAAACATGGCAGCGAGAATCAGCTCAAACCCACTCTAAAAAGGAATTTCAAAAACAGAACAAAGAAACAGGGAAATTCTTTACAATTCCTTCAGGGTCTCTGATGCAACCTGGAATGACCCTATCTACGATGACAGCTGGATGTGGCATGAGGCTGGACACTTGGGACTGAGAGGATTGGTGAGATTGGGTGAGCAAATGCAGACCCTTTAAAGCAATAATGCATGGCCACCATTCCATGGGTCCCACCTCTCCAGGTTGAAGGGAATATTACTACAGCTATAACATGTACGGGAAACCTAGAGAATGGACACACTGTGAATACGAAAGGTTTCTAAAACTCAACGAAGAGTCCCTCTCCTGGTGCTCCGGTTTGACTTTCCAACAGCTTTACTATCAATCTCCCAACTTGGAGAGACAGCCCCTTTAAGCTCCTGGTTCACACAGGTTGCCCATTTGGCAGAGGAGGAAAGGGAAGAGGGAGAACCAATGAGAGAGTAGCTGTTAGGCACTTGGATGGGCACATGTCACTCTAATTTCCCGGCAGGAAGAAGAATTCACCAAAGTCTCAGCCACCCACCGGGAACCAGTATAGGTCCTGAACCAAATGTTTGGACTTGCGTTCAGCTCACAAAAAACGAGTTGAAAAATGGAGCTCAGGGGCACAGCAATTCACAAACTGGCAGAGTAATCAAGGCCAACTATCGTCCAAAAATCTGTTGAGGGAAGGCAACGAGGCGGACTTGAATGCGAGGCAGAATAGCAGGAAACAGATTTCAAGAGGTACGTTAGAATCGCCTGTAAAGCACAGGAAGAGGGGCACAACTTCGACAATGATGCACTTGGCCAAAAAGGGCGTATGCGTTTTCTCCTGAATATATTCAGGAGAAAACGCATACGCCCTTTTTGGCCAAGCAAGCAAGCGGGCAATGCAAATCTGCACTACAAAGAAGTATCACTTCCCACCGGTCAAAAGGGACATCCACAAAATGTGTAAAAACCAGAAAGGCAAGACAGGCCCTGGAGAACAGGGAGCCTTGTTATGCTGATGGGCGGGATGTAAGTTGCCAACTGCCTCACTGGAGGAGTGCATTGTGTTCCCTAAAACAAGTAAACAACAGAGCTACAGAGCCAAGGGCACTTCCAGTCTAGGGAATATACCTTGGGAAAACTGAAAATCCATAAGACAGAGCCACCCCCAAATTGAGGGCTGCACTGCTTACAAGAACCTCAACCTGGGTACACCTGAAATATCCCAGGAAATATAAAAATGGTTCCAAACATTGTGGAACTTACGTACGATGGAATATCCGTCAGCCACGAAATCAATGTCATAAGACCAGTAGCAGCAAAATGAGTGGATTCGGGTACGATGATTCTAAGGGAAAGAAGTCACACAGGAAAAGAAACTTATCATAAGATATCACTTAGGAAGATCCTGTAAACATGGCTACACATGAACTGAGTTAGGAAAGAGAACAGAGTCTCACATTTAGAAAACACTCTTATGCCTGCTTAAGGGGGAAGGAGAGGTGGGGTGATGCATCAAACCAGAGTTTGATATAAGCCCAGGTACTGTTCCAAAAACCAACTATGGAATAGACAAGACCTCCACCTTCCTCAGTGAAAGGGACTCAAAACCCCATATTTCCCGCAGAGGAATAGATCTGACTAGTAAGAATCTTAAAACCTATGTATTGATAGGTCTCCGTAAGGGAATCAGGTGTGTCTAGACTGGCATAAACATGGCAGCGAGAATCAGCTCAAACCCACTCTAAAAAGGAATTTCAAAAACAGAACAAAGAAACAGGGAAATTCTTTACAATTCCTTCAGGGTCTCTGATGCAACCTGGAATGACCCTATCTACGATGACAGCTGGATGTGGCATGAGGCTGGACACTTGGGACTGAGAGGATTGGTGAGATTGGGTGAGCAAATGCAGACCCTTTAAAGCAATAATGCATGGCCACCATTCCATGGGTCCCACCTCTCCAGGTTGAAGGGAATATTACTACAGCTATAACATGTACGGGAAACCTAGAGAATGGACACACTGTGAATACGAAAGGTTTCTAAAACTCAACGAAGAGTCCCTCTCCTGGTGCTCCGGTTTGACTTCCCAACAGCTTTACTATCAATCTCCCAACTTGGAGAGACAGCCCCTTTAAGCTCCTGGTTCACACAGGTTGCCCATTTGGCAGAGGAGGAAAGGGAAGAG
Organism: Mesoplodon mirus; assembly: GCF_964341445.2. Lineage (NCBI taxonomy): Eukaryota > Metazoa > Chordata > Mammalia > Artiodactyla > Ziphiidae > Mesoplodon > Mesoplodon mirus. The sequence continues at coordinate 4,289,817 of NW_028295810.1, forward strand.
GGAGAACCAATGAGAGAGTAGCTGTTAGGCACTTGGATGGGCACATGTCACTCTAATTTCCCGGCAGGAAGAAGAATTCACCAAAGTCTCAGCCACCCACCGGGAACCAGTATAGGTCCTGAACCAAATGTTTGGACTTGCGTTCAGCTCACAAAAAACGAGTTGAAAAATGGAGCTCAGGGGCACAGCAATTCACAAACTGGCAGAGTAATCAAGGCCAACTATCGTCCAAAAATCTGTTGAGGGAAGGCAACGAGGCGGACTTGAATGCGAGGCAGAATAGCAGGAAACAGATTTCAACAGGTACGTTAGAATCGCCTGTAAAGCACAGGAAGAGGGGCACAACTTCGACAATGATGCACTTGGCCAAAAAGGGCGTATGCGTTTTCTCCTGAATATATTCAGGAGAAAACGCATACGCCCTTTTTGGCCAAGCAAGCAAGCGGGCAATGCAAATCTGCACTACAAAGAAGTATCACTTCCCACCGGTCAAAAGGGACATCCACAAAATGTGTAAAAACCAGAAAGGCAAGACAGGCCCTGGAGAACAGGGAGCCTTGTTATGCTGATGGGCGGGATGTAAGTTGCCAACTGCCTCACTGGAGGAGTGCATTGTGTTCCCTAAAACAAGTAAACAACAGAGCTACAGAGCCAAGGGCACTTCCAGTCTAGGGAATATACCTTGGGAAAACTGAAAATCCATAAGACAGAGCCACCCCCAAATTGAGGGCTGCACTGCTTACAAGAACCTCAACCTGGGTACACCTGAAATATCCCAGGAAATATAAAAATGGTTCCAAACATTGTGGAACTTACGTACGATGGAATATCCCTCAGCCACGAAATCAATGTCATAAGACCAGTAGCAGCAAAATGAGTGGATTCGGGTACGATGATTCTAAGGGAAAGAAGTCACACAGGAAAAGAAACTTATCATAAGATATCACTTAGGAAGATCCTGTAAACATGGCTACACATGAACTGAGTTAGGAAAGAGAACAGAGTCTCACATTTAGAAAACACTCTTATGCCTGCTTAAGGGGGAAGGAGAGGTGGGGTGATGCATCAAAGCAGAGTTTGATATAAGCCCAGGTACTGTTCCAAAAACCAACTATGGAATAGACAAGACCTCCACCTTCCTCAGTGAAAGGGACTCAAAACCCCATATTTCCCGCAGAGGAATAGATCTGACTAGTAAGAATCTTAAAACCTATGTATTGATAGGTCTCCGTAAGGGAATCAGGTGTGTCTAGACTGGCATAAACATGGCAGCGAGAATCAGCTCAAACCCACTCTAAAAAGGAATTTCAAAAACAGAACAAAGAAACAGGGAAATTCTTTACAATTCCTTCAGGGTCTCTGATGCAACCTGGAATGACCCTATCTACGACGACAGCTGGATGTGGCATGAGGCTGGACACTTGGGACTGAGAGGATTGGTGAGATTGGGTGAGCAAATGCAGACCCTTTAAAGCAATAATGCATGGCCACCATTCCATGGGTCCCACCTCTCCAGGTTGAAGGGAATATTACTACAGCTATAACATGTACGGGAAACCTAGAGAATGGACACACTGTGAATACGAAAGGTTTCTAAATCTCAACGAAGAGTCCCTCTCCTGGTGCTCCGGTTTGACTTCCCAACAGCTTTACTATCAATCTCCCAACTTGGAGAGACAGCCCCTTTAAGCTCCTGGTTCACACAGGTTGCCCATTTGGCAGAGGAGGAAAGGGAAGAGGGAGAACCAATGAGAGAGTAGCTGTTAGGCACTTGGATGGGCACATGTCACTCTAATTTCCCGGCAGGAAGAAGAATTCACCAAAGTCTCAGCCACCCACCGGGAACCAGTATAGGTCCTGAACCAAATGTTTGGACTTGCGTTCAGCTCACAAAAAACGAGTTGAAAAATGGAGCTCAGGGGCACAGCAATTCACAAACTGGCAGAGTAATCAAGGCCAACTATCGTCCAAAAATCTGTTGAGGGAAGGCAACGAGGCGGACTTGAATGCGAGGCAGAATAGCAGGAAACAGATTTCAAGAGGTACGTTAGAATCGCCTGTAAAGCACAGGAAGAGGGGCACAACTTCGACAATGATGCACTTGGCCAAAAAGGGCGTATGCGTTTTCTCCTGAATATATTCAGGAGAAAACGCATACGCCCTTTTTGGCCAAGCAAGCAAGCGGGCAATGCAAATCTGCACTACAAAGAAGTATCACTTCCCACCGGTCAAAAGGGACATCCACAACATGTGTAAAAACCAGAAAGGCAAGACAGGCCCTGGAGAACAGGGAGCCTTGTTATGCTGATGGGCGGGATGTAAGTTGCCAACTGCCTCACTGGAGGAGTGCATTGTGTTCCCTAAAACAAGTAAACAACAGAGCTACAGAGCCAAGGGCACTTCCAGTCTAGGGAATATACCTTGGGAAAACTGAAAATCCATAAGACAGAGCCACCCCCAAATTGAGGGCTGCACTGCTTACAAGAACCTCAACCTGGGTACACCTGAAATATCCCAGGAAATATAAAAATGGTTCAAAACATTGTGGAACTTACGTACGATGGAATATCCCTCAGCCACGAAATCAATGTCATAAGACCAGTAGCAGCAAAATGAGTGGATTCAGGTACGATGATTCTAAGGGAAAGAAGTCACACAGGAAAAGAAACTTATCATAAGATATCACTTAGGAAGATCCTGTAAACATGGCTACACATGAACTGAGTTAGGAAAGAGAACAGAGTCTCACATTTAGAAAACACTCTTATGCCTGCTTAAGGGGGAAGGAGAGGTGGGGTGATGCATCAAACCAGAGTTTGATATAAGCCCAGGTACTGTTCCAAAAACCAACTATGGAATAGACAAGACCTCCACCTTCCTCAGTGAAAGGGACTCAAAACCCCATATTTCCCGCAGAGGAATAGATCTGACTAGTAAGAATCTTAAAACCTATGTATTGATAGGTCTCCGTAAGGGAATCAGGTGTGTCTAGACTGGCATAAACATGGCAGCGAGAATCAGCTCAAACCCACTCTAAAAAGGAATTTCAAAAACAGAACAAAGAAACAGGGAAATTCTTTACAATTCCTTCAGGGTCTCTGATGCAACCTGGAATGACCCTATCTACGACGACAGCTGGATGTGGCATGAGGCTGGACACTTGGGACTGAGAGGATTGGTGAGATTGGGTGAGCAAATGCAGACCCTTTAAAGCAATAATGCATGGCAACCATTCCATGGGTCCCACCTCTCCAGGTTGAAGGGAATATTACTACAGCTATAACATGTACGGGAAACCTAGAGAATGGACACACTGTGAATACGAAAGGTTTCTAAAACTCAACGAAGAGTCCCTCTCCTGGTGCTCCGGTTTGACTTTCCAACAGCTTTACTATCAATCTCCCAACTTGGAGAGACAGCCCCTTTAAGCTCCTGGTTCACACAGGTTGCCCATTTGGCAGAGGAGGAAAGGGAAGAGGGAGAACCAATGAGAGAGTAGCTGTTAGGCATTTGGATGGGCACATGTCACTCTAATTTCCCGGCAGGAAGAAGAATTCACCAAAGTCTCAGCCACCCACCGGGAACCAGTATAGGTCCTGAACCAAATGTTTGGACTTGCGTTCAGCTCACAAAAAACGAGTTGAAAAATGGAGCTCAGGGGCACAGCAATTCACAAACTGGCAGAGTAATCAAGGCCAACTATCGTCCAAAAATCTGTTGAGGGAAGGCAACGAGGCGGACTTGAATGCGAGGCAGAATAGCAGGAAACAGATTTCAAGAGGTACGTTAGAATCGCCTGTAAAGCACAGGAAGAGGGGCACAACTTCGACAATGATGCACTTGGCCAAAAAGGGCGTATGCGTTTTCTCCTGAATATATTCAGGAGAAAACGCATACGCCCTTTTTGGCCAAGCAAGCAAGCGGGCAATGCAAATCTGCACTACAAAGAAGTATCACTTCCCACCGGTCAAAAGGGACATCCACAACATGTGTAAAAACCAGAAAGGCAAGACAGGCCCTGGAGAACAGGGAGCCTTGTTATGCTGATGGGCGGGATGTAAGTTGCCAACTGCCTCACTGGAGGAGTGCATTGTGTTCCCTAAAACAAGTAAACAACAGAGCTACAGAGCCAAGGGCACTTCCAGTCTAGGGAATATACCTTGGGAAAACTGAAAATCCATAAGACAGAGCCACCCCCAAATTGAGGGCTGCACTGCTTACAAGAACCTCAACCTGGGTACACCTGAAATATCCCAGGAAATATAAAAATGGTTCCAAACATTGTGGAACTTACGTACGATGGAATATCCGTCAGCCACGAAATCAATGTCATAAGACCAGTAGCAGCAAAATGAGTGGATTCGGGTACGATGATTCTAAGGGAAAGAAGTCACACAGGAAAAGAAACTTATCATAAGATATCACTTAGGAAGATCCTGTAAACATGGCTACACATGAACTGAGTTAGGAAAGAGAACAGAGTCTCACATTTAGAAAACACTCTTATGCCTGCTTAAGGGGGAAGGAGAGGTGGGGTGATGCATCAAACCAGAGTTTGATATAAGCCCAGGTACTGTTCCAAAAACCAACTATGGAATAGACAAGACCTCCACCTTCCTCAGTGAAAGGGACTCAAAACCCCATATTTCCCGCAGAGGAATAGATCTGACTAGTAAGAATCTTAAAACCTATGTATTGATAGGTCTCCGTAAGGGAATCAGGTGTGTCTAGACTGGCATAAACATGGCAGCGAGAATCAGCTCAAACCCACTCTAAAAAGGAATTTCAAAAACAGAACAAAGAAACAGGGAAATTCTTTACAATTCCTTCAGGGTCTCTGATGCAACCTGGAATGACCCTATCTACGATGACAGCTGGATGTGGCATGAGGCTGGACACTTGGGACTGAGAGGATTGGTGAGATTGGGTGAGCAAATGCAGACCCTTTAAAGCAATAATGCATGGCCACCATTCCATGGGTCCCACCTCTCCAGGTTGAAGGGAATATTACTACAGCTATAACATGTACGGGAAACCTAGAGAATGGACACACTGTGAATACGAAAGGTTTCTAAAACTCAACGAAGAGTCCCTCTCCTGGTGCTCCGGTTTGACTTCCCAACAGCTTTACTATCAATCTCCCAACTTGGAGAGACAGCCCCTTTAAGCTCCTGGTTCACACAGGTTGCCCATTTGGCAGAGGAGGAAAGGGAAGAGGGAGAACCAATGAGAGAGTAGCTGTTAGGCACTTGGATGGGCACATGTCACTCTAATTTCCCGGCAGGAAGAAGAATTCACCAAAGTCTCAGCCACCCACCGGGAACCAGTATAGGTCCTGAACCAAATGTTTGGACTTGCGTTCAGCTCACAAAAAACGAGTTGAAAAATGGAGCTCAGGGGCACAGCAATTCACAAACTGGCAGAGTAATCAAGGCCAACTATCGTCCAAAAATCTGTTGAGGGAAGGCAACGAGGCGGACTTGAATGCGAGGCAGAATAGCAGGAAACAGATTTCAACAGGTACGTTAGAATCGCCTGTAAAGCACAGGAAGAGGGGCACAACTTCGACAATGATGCACTTGGCCAAAAAGGGCGTATGCGTTTTCTCCTGAATATATTCAGGAGAAAACGCATACGCCCTTTTTGGCCAAGCAAGCAAGCGGGCAATGCAAATCTGCACTACAAAGAAGTATCACTTCCCACCGGTCAAAAGGGACATCCACAAAATGTGTAAAAACCAGAAAGGCAAGACAGGCCCTGGAGAACAGGGAGCCTTGTTATGCTGATGGGCGGGATGTAAGTTGCCAACTGCCTCACTGGAGGAGTGCATTGTGTTCCCTAAAACAAGTAAACAACAGAGCTACAGAGCCAAGGGCACTTCCAGTCTAGGGAATATACCTTGGGAAAACTGAAAATCCATAAGACAGAGCCACCCCCAAATTGAGGGCTGCACTGCTTACAAGAACCTCAACCTGGGTACACCTGAAATATCCCAGGAAATATAAAAATGGTTCCAAACATTGTGGAACTTACGTACGATGGAATATCCCTCAGCCACGAAATCAATGTCATAAGACCAGTAGCAGCAAAATGAGTGGATTCGGGTACGATGATTCTAAGGGAAAGAAGTCACACAGGAAAAGAAACTTATCATAAGATATCACTTAGGAAGATCCTGTAAACATGGCTACACATGAACTGAGTTAGGAAAGAGAACAGAGTCTCACATTTAGAAAACACTCTTATGCCTGCTTAAGGGGGAAGGAGAGGTGGGGTGATGCATCAAAGCAGAGTTTGATATAAGCCCAGGTACTGTTCCAAAAACCAACTATGGAATAGACAAGACCTCCACCTTCCTCAGTGAAAGGGACTCAAAACCCCATATTTCCCGCAGAGGAATAGATCTGACTAGTAAGAATCTTAAAACCTATGTATTGATAGGTCTCCGTAAGGGAATCAGGTGTGTCTAGACTGGCATAAACATGGCAGCGAGAATCAGCTCAAACCCACTCTAAAAAGGAATTTCAAAAACAGAACAAAGAAACAGGGAAATTCTTTACAATTCCTTCAGGGTCTCTGATGCAACCTGGAATGACCCTATCTACGACGACAGCTGGATGTGGCATGAGGCTGGACACTTGGGACTGAGAGGATTGGTGAGATTGGGTGAGCAAATGCAGACCCTTTAAAGCAATAATGCATGGCCACCATTCCATGGGTCCCACCTCTCCAGGTTGAAGGGAATATTACTACAGCTATAACATGTACGGGAAACCTAGAGAATGGACACACTGTGAATACGAAAGGTTTCTAAATCTCAACGAAGAGTCCCTCTCCTGGTGCTCCGGTTTGACTTCCCAACAGCTTTACTATCAATCTCCCAACTTGGAGAGACAGCCCCTTTAAGCTCCTGGTTCACACAGGTTGCCCATTTGGCAGAGGAGGAAAGGGAAGAGGGAGAACCAATGAGAGAGTAGCTGTTAGGCACTTGGATGGGCACATGTCACTCTAATTTCCCGGCAGGAAGAAGAATTCACCAAAGTCTCAGCCACCCACCGGGAACCAGTATAGGTCCTGAACCAAATGTTTGGACTTGCGTTCAGCTCACAAAAAACGAGTTGAAAAATGGAGCTCAGGGGCACAGCAATTCACAAACTGGCAGAGTAATCAAGGCCAACTATCGTCCAAAAATCTGTTGAGGGAAGGCAACGAGGCGGACTTGAATGCGAGGCAGAATAGCAGGAAACAGATTTCAAGAGGTACGTTAGAATCGCCTGTAAAGCACAGGAAGAGGGGCACAACTTCGACAATGATGCACTTGGCCAAAAAGGGCGTATGCGTTTTCTCCTGAATATATTCAGGAGAAAACGCATACGCCCTTTTTGGCCAAGCAAGCAAGCGGGCAATGCAAATCTGCACTACAAAGAAGTATCACTTCCCACCGGTCAAAAGGGACATCCACAACATGTGTAAAAACCAGAAAGGCAAGACAGGCCCTGGAGAACAGGGAGCCTTGTTATGCTGATGGGCGGGATGTAAGTTGCCAACTGCCTCACTGGAGGAGTGCATTGTGTTCCCTAAAACAAGTAAACAACAGAGCTACAGAGCCAAGGGCACTTCCAGTCTAGGGAATATACCTTGGGAAAACTGAAAATCCATAAGACAGAGCCACCCCCAAATTGAGGGCTGCACTGCTTACAAGAACCTCAACCTGGGTACACCTGAAATATCCCAGGAAATATAAAAATGGTTCAAAACATTGTGGAACTTACGTACGATGGAATATCCCTCAGCCACGAAATCAATGTCATAAGACCAGTAGCAGCAAAATGAGTGGATTCAGGTACGATGATTCTAAGGGAAAGAAGTCACACAGGAAAAGAAACTTATCATAAGATATCACTTAGGAAGATCCTGTAAACATGGCTACACATGAACTGAGTTAGGAAAGAGAACAGAGTCTCACATTTAGAAAACACTCTTATGCCTGCTTAAGGGGGAAGGAGAGGTGGGGTGATGCATCAAACCAGAGTTTGATATAAGCCCAGGTACTGTTCCAAAAACCAACTATGGAATAGACAAGACCTCCACCTTCCTCAGTGAAAGGGACTCAAAACCCCATATTTCCCGCAGAGGAATAGATCTGACTAGTAAGAATCTTAAAACCTATGTATTGATAGGTCTCCGTAAGGGAATCAGGTGTGTCTAGACTGGCATAAACATGGCAGCGAGAATCAGCTCAAACCCACTCTAAAAAGGAATTTCAAAAACAGAACAAAGAAACAGGGAAATTCTTTACAATTCCTTCAGGGTCTCTGATGCAACCTGGAATGACCCTATCTACGACGACAGCTGGATGTGGCATGAGGCTGGACACTTGGGACTGAGAGGATTGGTGAGATTGGGTGAGCAAATGCAGACCCTTTAAAGCAATAATGCATGGCAACCATTCCATGGGTCCCACCTCTCCAGGTTGAAGGGAATATTACTACAGCTATAACATGTACGGGAAACCTAGAGAATGGACACACTGTGAATACGAAAGGTTTCTAAAACTCAACGAAGAGTCCCTCTCCTGGTGCTCCGGTTTGACTTTCCAACAGCTTTACTATCAATCTCCCAACTTGGAGAGACAGCCCCTTTAAGCTCCTGGTTCACACAGGTTGCCCATTTGGCAGAGGAGGAAAGGGAAGAGGGAGAACCAATGAGAGAGTAGCTGTTAGGCATTTGGATGGGCACATGTCACTCTAATTTCCCGGCAGGAAGAAGAATTCACCAAAGTCTCAGCCACCCACCGGGAACCAGTATAGGTCCTGAACCAAATGTTTGGACTTGCGTTCAGCTCACAAAAAACGAGTTGAAAAATGGAGCTCAGGGGCACAGCAATTCACAAACTGGCAGAGTAATCAAGGCCAACTATCGTCCAAAAATCTGTTGAGGGAAGGCAACGAGGCGGACTTGAATGCGAGGCAGAATAGCAGGAAACAGATTTCAAGAGGTACGTTAGAATCGCCTGTAAAGCACAGGAAGAGGGGCACAACTTCGACAATGATGCACTTGGCCAAAAAGGGCGTATGCGTTTTCTCCTGAATATATTCAGGAGAAAACGCATACGCCCTTTTTGGCCAAGCAAGCAAGCGGGCAATGCAAATCTGCACTACAAAGAAGTATCACTTCCCACCGGTCAAAAGGGACATCCACAACATGTGTAAAAACCAGAAAGGCAAGACAGGCCCTGGAGAACAGGGAGCCTTGTTATGCTGATGGGCGGGATGTAAGTTGCCAACTGCCTCACTGGAGGAGTGCATTGTGTTCCCTAAAACAAGTAAACAACAGAGCTACAGAGCCAAGGGCACTTCCAGTCTAGGGAATATACCTTGGGAAAACTGAAAATCCATAAGACAGAGCCACCCCCAAATTGAGGGCTGCACTGCTTACAAGAACCTCAACCTGGGTACACCTGAAATATCCCAGGAAATATAAAAATGGTTCAAAACATTGTGGAACTTACGTACGATGGAATATCCCTCAGCCACGAAATCAATGTCATAAGACCAGTAGCAGCAAAATGAGTGGATTCAGGTACGATGATTCTAAGGGAAAGAAGTCACACAGGAAAAGAAACTTATCATAAGATATCACTTAGGAAGATCCTGTAAACATGGCTACACATGAACTGAGTTAGGAAAGAGAACAGAGTCTCACATTTAGAAAACACTCTTATGCCTGCTTAAGGGGGAAGGAGAGGTGGGGTGATGCATCAAAGCAGAGTTTGATATAAGCCCAGGTACTGTTCCAAAAACCAACTATGGAATAGACAAGACCTCCACCTTCCTCAGTGAAAGGGACTCAAAACCCCATATTTCCCGCAGAGGAATAGATCTGACTAGTAAGAATCTTAAAACCTATGTATTGATAGGTCTCCGTAAGGGAATCAGGTGTGTCTAGACTGGCATAAACATGGCAGCGAGAATCAGCTCAAACCCACTCTAAAAAGGAATTTCAAAAACAGAACAAAGAAACAGGGAAATTCTTTACAATTCCTTCAGGGTCTCTGATGCAACCTGGAATGACCCTATCTACGATGACAGCTGGATGTGGCATGAGGCTGGACACTTGGGACTGAGAGGATTGGTGAGATTGGGTGAGCAAATGCAGACCCTTTAAAGCAATAATGCATGGCAACCATTCCATGGGTCCCACCTCTCCAGGTTGAAGGGAATATTACTACAGCTATAACATGTACGGGAAACCTAGAGAATGGACACACTGTGAATACGAAAGGTTTCTAAAACTCAACGAAGAGTCCCTCTCCTGGTGCTCCGGTTTGACTTCCCAACAGCTTTACTATCAATCTCCCAACTTGGAGAGACAGCCCCTTTAAGCTCCTGGTTCACACAGGTTGCCCATTTGGCAGAGGAGGAAAGGGAAGAGGGAGAACCAATGAGAGAGTAGCTGTTAGGCACTTGGATGGGCACATGTCACTCTAATTTCCCGGCAGGAAGAAGAATTCACCAAAGTCTCAGCCACCCACCGGGAACCAGTATAGGTCCTGAACCAAATGTTTGGACTTGCGTTCAGCTCACAAAAAACGACTTGAAAAACGGAGCTCAGGGGCACAGCAATTCACAAACTGGCAGAGTAATCAAGGCCAACTATCGTCCAAAAATCTGTTGAGGGAAGGCAACGAGGCGGACTTGAATGCGAGGCAGAATAGCAGGAAACAGATTTCAAGAGGTACGTTAGAATCGCCTGTAAAGCACAGGAAGAGGGGCACAGCTTCGACAATGATGCACTTGGCCAAAAAGGGCGTATGCGTTTTCTCCTGAATATATTCAGGAGAAAACGCATACGCCCTTTTTGGCCAAGCAAGCAAGCGGGCAATGCAAATCTGCACTACAAAGAAGTATCACTTCCCACCGGTCAAAAGGGACATCCACAACATGTGTAAAAACCAGAAAGGCAAGACAGGCCCTGGAGAACAGGGAGCCTTGTTATGCTGATGGGCGGGATGTAAGTTGCCAACTGCCTCACTGGAGGAGTGCATTGTGTTCCCTAAAACAAGTAAACAACAGAGCTACAGAGCCAAGGGCACTTCCAGTCTAGGGAATATACCTTGGGAAAACTGAAAATCCATAAGACAGAGCCACCCCCAAATTGAGGGCTGCACTGCTTACAAGAACCTCAACCTGGGTACACCTGAAATATCCCAGGAAATATAAAAATGGTTCCAAACATTGTGGAACTTACGTACGATGGAATATCCCTCAGCCACGAAATCAATGTCATAAGACCAGTAGCAGCAAAATGAGTGGATTCAGGTACGATGATTCTAAGGGAAAGAAGTCACACAGGAAAAGAAACTTATCATAAGATATCACTTAGGAAGATCCTGTAAACATGGCTACACATGAACTGAGTTAGGAAAGAGAACAGAGTCTCACATTTAGAAAACACTCTTATGCCTGCTTAAGGGGGAAGGAGAGGTGGGGTGATGCATCAAACCAGAGTTTGATATAAGCCCAGGTACTGTTCCAAAAACCAACTATGGAATAGACAAGACCTCCACCTTCCTCAGTGAAAGGGACTCAAAACCCCATATTTCCCGCAGAGGAATAGATCTGACTAGTAAGAATCTTAAAACCTATGTATTGATAGGTCTCCGTAAGGGAATCAGGTGTGTCTAGACTGGCATAAACATGGCAGCGAGAATCAGCTCAAACCCACTCTAAAAAGGAATTTCAAAAACAGAACAAAGAAACAGGGAAATTCTTTACAATTCCTTCAGGGTCTCTGATGCAACCTGGAATGACCCTATCTACGACGACAGCTGGATGTGGCATGAGGCTGGACACTTGGGACTGAGAGGATTGGTGAGATTGGGTGAGCAAATGCAGACCCTTTAAAGCAATAATGCATGGCCACCATTCCATGGGTCCCACCTCTCCAGGTTGAAGGGAATATTACTACAGCTATAACATGTACGGGAAACCTAGAGAATGGACACACTGTGAATACGAAAGGTTTCTAAAACTCAACGAAGAGTCCCTCTCCTGGTGCTCCGGTTTGACTTCCCAACAGCTTTACTATCAATCTCCCAACTTGGAGAGACAGCCCCTTTAAGCTCCTGGTTCACACAGGTTGCCCATTTGGCAGAGGAGGAAAGGGAAGAGGGAGAACCAATGAGAGAGTAGCTGTTAGGCACTTGGATGGGCACATGTCACTCTAATTTCCCGGCAGGAAGAAGAATTCACCAAAGTCTCAGCCACCCACCGGGAACCAGTATAGGTCCTGAACCAAATGTTTGGACTTGCGTTCAGCTCACAAAAAACGAGTTGAAAAATGGAGCTCAGGGGCACAGCAATTCACAAACTGGCAGAGTAATCAAGGCCAACTATCGTCCAAAAATCTGTTGAGGGAAGGCAACGAGGCGGACTTGAATGCGAGGCAGAATAGCAGGAAACAGATTTCAAGAGGTACGTTAGAATCGCCTGTAAAGCACAGGAAGAGGGGCACAACTTCGACAATGATGCACTTGGCCAAAAAGGGCGTATGCGTTTTCTCCTGAATATATTCAGGAGAAAACGCATACGCCCTTTTTGGCCAAGCAAGCAAGCGGGCAATGCAAATCTGCACTACAAAGAAGTATCACTTCCCACCGGTCAAAAGGGACATCCACAACATGTGTAAAAACCAGAAAGGCAAGACAGGCCCTGGAGAACAGGGAGCCTTGTTATGCTGATGGGCGGGATGTAAGTTGCCAACTGCCTCACTGGAGGAGTGCATTGTGTTCCCTAAAACAAGTAAACAACAGAGCTACAGAGCCAAGGGCACTTCCAGTCTAGGGAATATACCTTGGGAAAACTGAAAATCCATAAGACAGAGCCACCCCCAAATTGAGGGCTGCACTGCTTACAAGAACCTCAACCTGGGTACACCTGAAATATCCCAGGAAATATAAAAATGGTTCAAAACATTGTGGAACTTACGTACGATGGAATATCCCTCAGCCACGAAATCAATGTCATAAGACCAGTAGCAGCAAAATGAGTGGATTCAGGTACGATGATTCTAAGGGAAAGAAGTCACACAGGAAAAGAAACTTATCATAAGATATCACTTAGGAAGATCCTGTAAACATGGCTACACATGAACTGAGTTAGGAAAGAGAACAGAGTCTCACATTTAGAAAACACTCTTATGCCTGCTTAAGGGGGAAGGAGAGGTGGGGTGATGCATCAAAGCAGAGTTTGATATAAGCCCAGGTACTGTTCCAAAAACCAACTATGGAATAGACAAGACCTCCACCTTCCTCAGTGAAAGGGACTCAAAACCCCATATTTCCCGCAGAGGAATAGATCTGACTAGTAAGAATCTTAAAACCTATGTATTGATAGGTCTCCGTAAGGGAATCAGGTGTGTCTAGACTGGCATAAACATGGCAGCGAGAATCAGCTCAAACCCACTCTAAAAAGGAATTTCAAAAACAGAACAAAGAAACAGGGAAATTCTTTACAATTCCTTCAGGGTCTCTGATGCAACCTGGAATGACCCTATCTACGATGACAGCTGGATGTGGCATGAGGCTGGACACTTGGGACTGAGAGGATTGGTGAGATTGGGTGAGCAAATGCAGACCCTTTAAAGCAATAATGCATGGCAACCATTCCATGGGTCCCACCTCTCCAGGTTGAAGGGAATATTACTACAGCTATAACATGTACGGGAAACCTAGAGAATGGACACACTGTGAATACGAAAGGTTTCTAAAACTCAACGAAGAGTCCCTCTCCTGGTGCTCCGGTTTGACTTCCCAACAGCTTTACTATCAATCTCCCAACTTGGAGAGACAGCCCCTTTAAGCTCCTGGTTCACACAGGTTGCCCATTTGGCAGAGGAGGAAAGGGAAGAGGGAGAACCAATGAGAGAGTAGCTGTTAGGCACTTGGATGGGCACATGTCACTCTAATTTCCCGGCAGGAAGAAGAATTCACCAAAGTCTCAGCCACCCACCGGGAACCAGTATAGGTCCTGAACCAAATGTTTGGACTTGCGTTCAGCTCACAAAAAACGAGTTGAAAAACGGAGCTCAGGGGCACAGCAATTCACAAACTGGCAGAGTAATCAAGGCCAACTATCGTCCAAAAATCTGTTGAGGGAAGGCAACGAGGCGGACTTGAATGCGAGGCAGAATAGCAGGAAACAGATTTCAAGAGGTACGTTAGAATCGCCTGTAAAGCACAGGAAGAGGGGCACAGCTTCGACAATGATGCACTTGGCCAAAAAGGGCGTATGCGTTTTCTCCTGAATATATTCAGGAGAAAACGCATACGCCCTTTTTGGCCAAGCAAGCAAGCGGGCAATGCAAATCTGCACTACAAAGAAGTATCACTTCCCACCGGTCAAAAGGGACATCCACAACATGTGTAAAAACCAGAAAGGCAAGACAGGCCCTGGAGAACAGGGAGCCTTGTTATGCTGATGGGCGGGATGTAAGTTGCCAACTGCCTCACTGGAGGAGTGCATTGTGTTCCCTAAAACAAGTAAACAACAGAGCTACAGAGCCAAGGGCACTTCCAGTCTAGGGAATATACCTTGGGAAAACTGAAAATCCATAAGACAGAGCCACCCCCAAATTGAGGGCTGCACTGCTTACAAGAACCTCAACCTGGGTACACCTGAAATATCCCAGGAAATATAAAAATGGTTCCAAACATTGTGGAACTTACGTACGATGGAATATCCCTCAGCCACGAAATCAATGTCATAAGACCAGTAGCAGCAAAATGAGTGGATTCAGGTACGATGATTCTAAGGGAAAGAAGTCACACAGGAAAAGAAACTTATCATAAGATATCACTTAGGAAGATCCTGTAAACATGGCTACACATGAACTGAGTTAGGAAAGAGAACAGAGTCTCACATTTAGAAAACACTCTTATGCCTGCTTAAGGGGGAAGGAGAGGTGGGGTGATGCATCAAACCAGAGTTTGATATAAGCACAGGTACTGTTCCAAAAACCAACTATGGAATAGACAAGACCTCCACCTTCCTCAGTGAAAGGGACTCAAAACCCCATATTTCCCGCAGAGGAATAGATCTGACTAGTAAGAATCTTAAAACCTATGTATTGATAGGTCTCCGTAAGGGAATCAGGTGTGTCTAGACTGGCATAAACATGGCAGCGAGAATCAGCTCAAACCCACTCTAAAAAGGAATTTCAAAAACAGAACAAAGAAACAGGGAAATTCTTTACAATTCCTTCAGGGTCTCTGATGCAACCTGGAATGACCCTATCTACGACGACAGCTGGATGTGGCATGAGGCTGGACACTTGGGACTGAGAGGATTGGTGAGATTGGGTGAGCAAATGCAGACCCTTTAAAGCAATAATGCATGGCCACCATTCCATGGGTCCCACCTCTCCAGGTTGAAGGGAATATTACTACAGCTATAACATGTACGGGAAACCTAGAGAATGGACACACTGTGAATACGAAAGGTTTCTAAAACTCAACGAAGAGTCCCTCTCCTGGTGCTCCGGTTTGACTTCCCAACAGCTTTACTATCAATCTCCCAACTTGGAGAGACAGCCCCTTTAAGCTCCTGGTTCACACAGGTTGCCCATTTGGCAGAGGAGGAAAGGGAAGAGGGAGAACCAATGAGAGAGTAGCTGTTAGGCACTTGGATGGGCACATGTCACTCTAATTTCCCGGCAGGAAGAAGAATTCACCAAAGTCTCAGCCACCCACCGGGAACCAGTATAGGTCCTGAACCAAATGTTTGGACTTGCGTTCAGCTCACAAAAAACGAGTTGAAAAATGGAGCTCAGGGGCACAGCAATTCACAAACTGGCAGAGTAATCAAGGCCAACTATCGTCCAAAAATCTGTTGAGGGAAGGCAACGAGGCGGACTTGAATGCGAGGCAGAATAGCAGGAAACAGATTTCAAGAGGTACGTTAGAATCGCCTGTAAAGCACAGGAAGAGGGGCACAACTTCGACAATGATGCACTTGGCCAAAAAGGGCGTATGCGTTTTCTCCTGAATATATTCAGGAGAAAACGCATACGCCCTTTTTGGCCAAGCAAGCAAGCGGGCAATGCAAATCTGCACTACAAAGAAGTATCACTTCCCACCGGTCAAAAGGGACATCCACAACATGTGTAAAAACCAGAAAGGCAAGACAGGCCCTGGAGAACAGGGAGCCTTGTTATGCTGATGGGCGGGATGTAAGTTGCCAACTGCCTCACTGGAGGAGTGCATTGTGTTCCCTAAAACAAGTAAACAACAGAGCTACAGAGCCAAGGGCACTTCCAGTCTAGGGAATATACCTTGGGAAAACTGAAAATCCATAAGACAGAGCCACCCCCAAATTGAGGGCTGCACTGCTTACAAGAACCTCAACCTGGGTACACCTGAAATATCCCAGGAAATATAAAAATGGTTCAAAACATTGTGGAACTTACGTACGATGGAATATCCCTCAGCCACGAAATCAATGTCATAAGACCAGTAGCAGCAAAATGAGTGGATTCAGGTACGATGATTCTAAGGGAAAGAAGTCACACAGGAAAAGAAACTTATCATAAGATATCACTTAGGAAGATCCTGTAAACATGGCTACACATGAACTGAGTTAGGAAAGAGAACAGAGTCTCACATTTAGAAAACACTCTTATGCCTGCTTAAGGGGGAAGGAGAGGTGGGGTGATGCATCAAAGCAGAGTTTGATATAAGCCCAGGTACTGTTCCAAAAACCAACTATGGAATAGACAAGACCTCCACCTTCCTCAGTGAAAGGGACTCAAAACCCCATATTTCCCGCAGAGGAATAGATCTGACTAGTAAGAATCTTAAAACCTATGTATTGATAGGTCTCCGTAAGGGAATCAGGTGTGTCTAGACTGGCATAAACATGGCAGCGAGAATCAGCTCAAACCCACTCTAAAAAGGAATTTCAAAAACAGAACAAAGAAACAGGGAAATTCTTTACAATTCCTTCAGGGTCTCTGATGCAACCTGGAATGACCCTATCTACGATGACAGCTGGATGTGGCATGAGGCTGGACACTTGGGACTGAGAGGATTGGTGAGATTGGGTGAGCAAATGCAGACCCTTTAAAGCAATAATGCATGGCAACCATTCCATGGGTCCCACCTCTCCAGGTTGAAGGGAATATTACTACAGCTATAACATGTACGGGAAACCTAGAGAATGGACACACTGTGAATACGAAAGGTTTCTAAAACTCAACGAAGAGTCCCTCTCCTGGTGCTCCGGTTTGACTTCCCAACAGCTTTACTATCAATCTCCCAACTTGGAGAGACAGCCCCTTTAAGCTCCTGGTTCACACAGGTTGCCCATTTGGCAGAGGAGGAAAGGGAAGAGGGAGAACCAATGAGAGAGTAGCTGTTAGGCACTTGGATGGGCACATGTCACTCTAATTTCCCGGCAGGAAGAAGAATTCACCAAAGTCTCAGCCACCCACCGGGAACCAGTATAGGTCCTGAACCAAATGTTTGGACTTGCGTTCAGCTCACAAAAAACGAGTTGAAAAACGGAGCTCAGGGGCACAGCAATTCACAAACTGGCAGAGTAATCAAGGCCAACTATCGTCCAAAAATCTGTTGAGGGAAGGCAACGAGGCGGACTTGAATGCGAGGCAGAATAGCAGGAAACAGATTTCAAGAGGTACGTTAGAATCGCCTGTAAAGCACAGGAAGAGGGGCACAGCTTCGACAATGATGCACTTGGCCAAAAAGGGCGTATGCGTTTTCTCCTGAATATATTCAGGAGAAAACGCATACGCCCTTTTTGGCCAAGCAAGCAAGCGGGCAATGCAAATCTGCACTACAAAGAAGTATCACTTCCCACCGGTCAAAAGGGACATCCACAACATGTGTAAAAACCAGAAAGGCAAGACAGGCCCTGGAGAACAGGGAGCCTTGTTATGCTGATGGGCGGGATGTAAGTTGCCAACTGCCTCACTGGAGGAGTGCATTGTGTTCCCTAAAACAAGTAAACAACAGAGCTACAGAGCCAAGGGCACTTCCAGTCTAGGGAATATACCTTGGGAAAACTGAAAATCCATAAGACAGAGCCACCCCCAAATTGAGGGCTGCACTGCTTACAAGAACCTCAACCTGGGTACACCTGAAATATCCCAGGAAATATAAAAATGGTTCCAAACATTGTGGAACTTACGTACGATGGAATATCCCTCAGCCACGAAATCAATGTCATAAGACCAGTAGCAGCAAAATGAGTGGATTCAGGTACGATGATTCTAAGGGAAAGAAGTCACACAGGAAAAGAAACTTATCATAAGATATCACTTAGGAAGATCCTGTAAACATGGCTACACATGAACTGAGTTAGGAAAGAGAACAGAGTCTCACATTTAGAAAACACTCTTATGCCTGCTTAAGGGGGAAGGAGAGGTGGGGTGATGCATCAAACCAGAGTTTGATATAAGCCCAGGTACTGGTCCAAAAACCAACTATGGAATAGACAAGACCTCCACCTTCCTCAGTGAAAGGGACTCAAAACCCCATATTTCCCGCAGAGGAATAGATCTGACTAGTAAGAATCTTAAAACCTATGTATTGATAGGTCTCCGTAAGGGAATCAGGTGTGTCTAGACTGGCATAAACATGGCAGCGAGAATCAGCTCAAACCCACTCTAAAAAGGAATTTCAAAAACAGAACAAAGAAACAGGGAAATTCTTTACAATTCCTTCAGGGTCTCTGATGCAACCTGGAATGACCCTATCTACGACGACAGCTGGATGTGGCATGAGGCTGGACACTTGGGACTGAGAGGATTGGTGAGATTGGGTGAGCAAATGCAGACCCTTTAAAGCAATAATGCATGGCCACCATTCCATGGGTCCCACCTCTCCAGGTTGAAGGGAATATTACTACAGCTATAACATGTACGGGAAACCTAGAGAATGGACACACTGTGAATACGAAAGGTTTCTAAAACTCAACGAAGAGTCCCTCTCCTGGTGCTCCGGTTTGACTTCCCAACAGCTTTACTATCAATCTCCCAACTTGGAGAGACAGCCCCTTTAAGCTCCTGGTTCACACAGGTTGCCCATTTGGCAGAGGAGGAAAGGGAAGAGGGAGAACCAATGAGAGAGTAGCTGTTAGGCACTTGGATGGGCACATGTCACTCTAATTTCCCGGCAGGAAGAAGAATTCACCAAAGTCTCAGCCACCCACCGGGAACCAGTATAGGTCCTGAACCAAATGTTTGGACTTGCGTTCAGCTCACAAAAAACGAGTTGAAAAATGGAGCTCAGGGGCACAGCAATTCACAAACTGGCAGAGTAATCAAGGCCAACTATCGTCCAAAAATCTGTTGAGGGAAGGCAACGAGGCGGACTTGAATGCGAGGCAGAATAGCAGGAAACAGATTTCAAGAGGTACGTTAGAATCGCCTGTAAAGCACAGGAAGAGGGGCACAACTTCGACAATGATGCACTTGGCCAAAAAGGGCGTATGCGTTTTCTCCTGAATATATTCAGGAGAAAACGCATACGCCCTTTTTGGCCAAGCAAGCAAGCGGGCAATGCAAATCTGCACTACAAAGAAGTATCACTTCCCACCGGTCAAAAGGGACATCCACAACATGTGTAAAAACCAGAAAGGCAAGACAGGCCCTGGAGAACAGGGAGCCTTGTTATGCTGATGGGCGGGATGTAAGTTGCCAACTGCCTCACTGGAGGAGTGCATTGTGTTCCCTAAAACAAGTAAACAACAGAGCTACAGAGCCAAGGGCACTTCCAGTCTAGGGAATATACCTTGGGAAAACTGAAAATCCATAAGACAGAGCCACCCCCAAATTGAGGGCTGCACTGCTTACAAGAACCTCAACCTGGGTACACCTGAAATATCCCAGGAAATATAAAAATGGTTCAAAACATTGTGGAACTTACGTACGATGGAATATCCCTC
Organism: Mesoplodon mirus; assembly: GCF_964341445.2. Classification (NCBI taxonomy): domain Eukaryota; kingdom Metazoa; phylum Chordata; class Mammalia; order Artiodactyla; family Ziphiidae; genus Mesoplodon; species Mesoplodon mirus. The sequence continues at coordinate 4,309,781 of NW_028295810.1, forward strand.
AGCCACGAAATCAATGTCATAAGACCAGTAGCAGCAAAATGAGTGGATTCAGGTACGATGATTCTAAGGGAAAGAAGTCACACAGGAAAAGAAACTTATCATAAGATATCACTTAGGAAGATCCTGTAAACATGGCTACACATGAACTGAGTTAGGAAAGAGAACAGAGTCTCACATTTAGAAAACACTCTTATGCCTGCTTAAGGGGGAAGGAGAGGTGGGGTGATGCATCAAACCAGAGTTTGATATAAGCCCAGGTACTGTTCCAAAAACCAACTATGGAATAGACAAGACCTCCACCTTCCTCAGTGAAAGGGACTCAAAACCCCATATTTCCCGCAGAGGAATAGATCTGACTAGTAAGAATCTTAAAACCTATGTATTGATAGGTCTCCGTAAGGGAATCAGGTGTGTCTAGACTGGCATAAACATGGCAGCGAGAATCAGCTCAAACCCACTCTAAAAAGGAATTTCAAAAACAGAACAAAGAAACAGGGAAATTCTTTACAATTCCTTCAGGGTCTCTGATGCAACCTGGAATGACCCTATCTACGATGACAGCTGGATGTGGCATGAGGCTGGACACTTGGGACTGAGAGGATTGGTGAGATTGGGTGAGCAAATGCAGACCCTTTAAAGCAATAATGCATGGCCACCATTCCATGGGTCCCACCTCTCCAGGTTGAAGGGAATATTACTACAGCTATAACATGTACGGGAAACCTAGAGAATGGACACACTGTGAATACGAAAGGTTTCTAAAACTCAACGAAGAGTCCCTCTCCTGGTGCTCCGGTTTGACTTTCCAACAGCTTTACTATCTATCTCCCAACTTGGAGAGACAGCCCCTTTAAGCTCCTGGTTCACACAGGTTGCCCATTTGGCAGAGGAGGAAAGGGAAGAGGGAGAACCAATGAGAGAGTAGCTGTTAGGCACTTGGATGGGCACATGTCACTCTAATTTCCCGGCAGGAAGAAGAATTCACCAAAGTCTCAGCCACCCACCGGGAACCAGTATAGGTCCTGAACCAAATGTTTGGACTTGCGTTCAGCTCACAAAAAACGAGTTGAAAAACGGAGCTCAGGGGCACAGCAATTCACAAACTGGCAGAGTAATCAAGGCCAACTATCGTCCAAAAATCTGTTGAGGGAAGGCAACGAGGCGGACTTGAATGCGAGGCAGAATAGCAGGAAACAGATTTCAAGAGGTACGTTAGAATCGCCTGTAAAGCACAGGAAGAGGGGCACAGCTTCGACAATGATGCACTTGGCCAAAAAGGGCGTATGCGTTTTCTCCTGAATATATTCAGGAGAAAACGCATACGCCCTTTTTGGCCAAGCAAGCAAGCGGGCAATGCAAATCTGCACTACAAAGAAGTATCACTTCCCACCGGTCAAAAGGGACATCCACAACATGTGTAAAAACCAGAAAGGCAAGACAGGCCCTGGAGAACAGGGAGCCTTGTTATGCTGATGGGCGGGATGTAAGTTGCCAACTGCCTCACTGGAGGAGTGCATTGTGTTCCCTAAAACAAGTAAACAACAGAGCTACAGAGCCAAGGGCACTTCCAGTCTAGGGAATATACCTTGGGAAAACTGAAAATCCATAAGACAGAGCCACCCCCAAATTGAGGGCTGCACTGCTTACAAGAACCTCAACCTGGGTACACCTGAAATATCCCAGGAAATATAAAAATGGTTCAAAACATTGTGGAACTTACGTACGATGGAATATCCCTCAGCCACGAAATCAATGTCATAAGACCAGTAGCAGCAAAATGAGTGGATTCAGGTACGATGATTCTAAGGGAAAGAAGTCACACAGGAAAAGAAACTTATCATAAGATATCACTTAGGAAGATCCTGTAAACATGGCTACACATGAACTGAGTTAGGAAAGAGAACAGAGTCTCACATTTAGAAAACACTCTTATGCCTGCTTAAGGGGGAAGGAGAGGTGGGGTGATGCATCAAAGCAGAGTTTGATATAAGCCCAGGTACTGTTCCAAAAACCAACTATGGAATAGACAAGACCTCCACCTTCCTCAGTGAAAGGGACTCAAAACCCCATATTTCCCGCAGAGGAATAGATCTGACTAGTAAGAATCTTAAAACCTATGTATTGATAGGTCTCCGTAAGGGAATCAGGTGTGTCTAGACTGGCATAAACATGGCAGCGAGAATCAGCTCAAACCCACTCTAAAAAGGAATTTCAAAAACAGAACAAAGAAACAGGGAAATTCTTTACAATTCCTTCAGGGTCTCTGATGCAACCTGGAATGACCCTATCTACGATGACAGCTGGATGTGGCATGAGGCTGGACACTTGGGACTGAGAGGATTGGTGAGATTGGGTGAGCAAATGCAGACCCTTTAAAGCAATAATGCATGGCCACCATTCCATGGGTCCCACCTCTCCAGGTTGAAGGGAATATTACTACAGCTATAACATGTACGGGAAACCTAGAGAATGGACACACTGTGAATACGAAAGGTTTCTAAAACTCAACGAAGAGTCCCTCTCCTGGTGCTCCGGTTTGACTTCCCAACAGCTTTACTATCAATCTCCCAACTTGGAGAGACAGCCCCTTTAAGCTCCTGGTTCACACAGGTTGCCCATTTGGCAGAGGAGGAAAGGGAAGAGGGAGAACCAATGAGAGAGTAGCTGTTAGGCACTTGGATGGGCACATGTCACTCTAATTTCCCGGCAGGAAGAAGAATTCACCAAAGTCTCAGCCACCCACCGGGAACCAGTATAGGTCCTGAACCAAATGTTTGGACTTGCGTTCAGCTCACAAAAAACGAGTTGAAAAACGGAGCTCAGGGGCACAGCAATTCACAAACTGGCAGAGTAATCAAGGCCAACTATCGTCCAAAAATCTGTTGAGGGAAGGCAACGAGGCGGACTTGAATGCGAGGCAGAATAGCAGGAAACAGATTTCAAGAGGTACGTTAGAATCGCCTGTAAAGCACAGGAAGAGGGGCACAACTTCGACAATGATGCACTTGGCCAAAAAGGGCGTATGCGTTTTCTCCTGAATATATTCAGGAGAAAACGCATACGCCCTTTTTGGCCAAGCAAGCAAGCGGGCAATGCAAATCTGCACTACAAAGAAGTATCACTTCCCACCGGTCAAAAGGGACATCCACAACATGTGTAAAAACCAGAAAGGCAAGACAGGCCCTGGAGAACAGGGAGCCTTGTTATGCTGATGGGCGGGATGTAAGTTGCCAACTGCCTCACTGGAGGAGTGCATTGTGTTCCCTAAAACAAGTAAACAACAGAGCTACAGAGCCAAGGGCACTTCCAGTCTAGGGAATATACCTTGGGAAAACTGAAAATCCATAAGACAGAGCCACCCCCAAATTGAGGGCTGCACTGCTTACAAGAACCTCAACCTGGGTACACCTGAAATATCCCAGGAAATATAAAAATGGTTCCAAACATTGTGGAACTTACGTACGATGGAATATCCCTCAGCCACGAAATCAATGTCATAAGACCAGTAGCAGCAAAATGAGTGGATTCAGGTACGATGATTCTAAGGGAAAGAAGTCACACAGGAAAAGAAACTTATCATAAGATATCACTTAGGAAGATCCTGTAAACATGGCTACACATGAACTGAGTTAGGAAAGAGAACAGAGTCTCACATTTAGAAAACACTCTTATGCCTGCTTAAGGGGGAAGGAGAGGTGGGGTGATGCATCAAACCAGAGTTTGATATAAGCACAGGTACTGTTCCAAAAACCAACTATGGAATAGACAAGACCTCCACCTTCCTCAGTGAAAGGGACTCAAAACCCCATATTTCCCGCAGAGGAATAGATCTGACTAGTAAGAATCTTAAAACCTATGTATTGATATGTCTCCGTAAGGGAATCAAGTGTGTCTAGACTGGCATAAACATGGCAGCGAGAATCAGCTCAAACCCACTCTAAAAAGGAATTTCAAAAACAGAACAAAGAAACAGGGAAATTCTTTACAATTCCTTCAGGGTCTCTGATGCAACCTGGAATGACCCTATCTACGATGACAGCTGGATGTGGCATGAGGCTGGACACTTGGGACTGAGAGGATTGGTGAGATTGGGTGAGCAAATGCAGACCCTTTAAAGCAATAATGCATGGCAACCATTCCATGGGTCCCACCTCTCCAGGTTGAAGGGAATATTACTACAGCTATAACATGTACGGGAACCCTAGAGAATGGACACACTGTGAATACGAAAGGTTTCTAAAACTCAACGAAGAGTCCCTCTCCTGGTGCTCCGGTTTGACTTTCCAACAGCTTTACTATCAATCTCCCAACTTGGAGAGACAGCCCCTTTAAGCTCCTGGTTCACACAGGTTGCCCATTTGGCAGAGGAGGAAAGGGAAGAGGGAGAACCAATGAGAGAGTAGCTGTTAGGCACTTGGATGGGCACATGTCACTCTAATTTCCCGGCAGGAAGAAGAATTCACCAAAGTCTCAGCCACCCACCGGGAACCAGTATAGGTCCTGAACCAAATGTTTGGACTTGCGTTCAGCTCACAAAAAACGAGTTGAAAAATGGAGCTCAGGGGCACAGCAATTCACAAACTGGCAGAGTAATCAAGGCCAACTATCGTCCAAAAATCTGTTGAGGGAAGGCAACGAGGCGGACTTGAATGCGAGGCAGAATAGCAGGAAACAGATTTCAACAGGTACGTTAGAATCGCCTGTAAAGCACAGGAAGAGGGGCACAACTTCGACAATGATGCACTTGGCCAAAAAGGGCGTATGCGTTTTCTCCTGAATATATTCAGGAGAAAACGCATACGCCCTTTTTGGCCAAGCAAGCAAGCGGGCAATGCAAATCTGCACTACAAAGAAGTATCACTTCCCACCGGTCAAAAGGGACATCCACAAAATGTGTAAAAACCAGAAAGGCAAGACAGGCCCTGGAGAACAGGGAGCCTTGTTATGCTGATGGGCGGGATGTAAGTTGCCAACTGCCTCACTGGAGGAGTGCATTGTGTTCCCTAAAACAAGTAAACAACAGAGCTACAGAGCCAAGGGCACTTCCAGTCTAGGGAATATACCTTGGGAAAACTGAAAATCCATAAGACAGAGCCACCCCCAAATTGAGGGCTGCACTGCTTACAAGAACCTCAACCTGGGTACACCTGAAATATCCCAGGAAATATAAAAATGGTTCCAAACATTGTGGAACTTACGTACGATGGAATATCCCTCAGCCACGAAATCAATGTCATAAGACCAGTAGCAGCAAAATGAGTGGATTCAGGTACGATGATTCTAAGGGAAAGAAGTCACACAGGAAAAGAAACTTATCATAAGATATCACTTAGGAAGATCCTGTAAACATGGCAACACATGAACTGAGTTAGGAAAGAGAACAGAGTCTCACATTTAGAAAACACTCTTATGCCTGCTTAAGGGGGAAGGAGAGGTGGGGTGATGCATCAAACCAGAGTTTGATATAAGCACAGGTACTGTTCCAAAAACCAACTATGGAATAGACAAGACCTCCACCTTCCTCAGTGAAAGGGACTCAAAACCCCATATTTCCCGCAGAGGAATAGATCTGACTAGTAAGAATCTTAAAACCTATGTATTGATATGTCTCCGTAAGGGAATCAAGTGTGTCTAGACTGGCATAAACATGGCAGCGAGAATCAGCTCAAACCCACTCTAAAAAGGAATTTCAAAAACAGAACAAAGAAACAGGGAAATTCTTTACAATTCCTTCAGGGTCTCTGATGCAACCTGGAATGACCCTATCTACGATGACAGCTGGATGTGGCATGAGGCTGGACACTTGGGACTGAGAGGATTGGTGAGATTGGGTGAGCAAATGCAGACCCTTTAAAGCAATAATGCATGGCAACCATTCCATGGGTCCCACCTCTCCAGGTTGAAGGGAATATTACTACAGCTATAACATGTACGGGAACCCTAGAGAATGGACACACTGTGAATACGAAAGGTTTCTAAAACTCAACGAAGAGTCCCTCTCCTGGTGCTCCGGTTTGACTTTCCAACAGCTTTACTATCAATCTCCCAACTTGGAGAGACAGCCCCTTTAAGCTCCTGGTTCACACAGGTTGCCCATTTGGCAGAGGAGGAAAGGGAAGAGGGAGAACCAATGAGAGAGTAGCTGTTAGGCACTTGGATGGGCACATGTCACTCTAATTTCCCGGCAGGAAGAAGAATTCACCAAAGTCTCAGCCACCCACCGGGAACCAGTATAGGTCCTGAACCAAATGTTTGGACTTGCGTTCAGCTCACAAAAAACGAGTTGAAAAATGGAGCTCAGGGGCACAGCAATTCACAAACTGCCAGAGTAATCAAGGCCAACTATCGTCCAAAAATCTGTTGAGGGAAGGCAAGGAGGCGGACTTGAATGCGAGGCAGAATAGCAGGAAACAGATTTCAAGAGGTACGTTAGAATCGCCTGTAAAGCACAGGAAGAGGGGCACAACTTCGACAATGATGCACTTGGCCAAAAAGGGCGTATGCGTTTTCTCCTGAATATATTCAGGAGAAAACGCATACGCCCTTTTTGGCCAAGCAAGCAAGCGGGCAATGCAAATCTGCACTACAAAGAAGTATCACTTCCCACCGGTCAAAAGGGACATCCACAACATGTGTAAAAACCAGAAAGGCAAGACAGGCCCTGGAGAACAGGGAGCCTTGTTATGCTGATGGGCGGGATGTAAGTTGCCAACTGCCTCACTGGAGGAGTGCATTGTGTTCCCTAAAACAAGTAAACAACAGAGCTACAGAGCCAAGGGCACTTCCAGTCTAGGGAATATACCTTGGGAAAACTGAAAATCCATAAGACAGAGCCACCCCCAAATTGAGGGCTGCACTGCTTACAAGAACCTCAACCTGGGTACACCTGAAATATCCCAGGAAATATAAAAATGGTTCCAAACATTGTGGAACTTACGTACGATGGAATATCCCTCAGCCACGAAATCAATGTCATAAGACCAGTAGCAGCAAAATGAGTGGATTCAGGTACGATGATTCTAAGGGAAAGAAGTCACACAGGAAAAGAAACTTATCATAAGATATCACTTAGGAAGATCCTGTAAACATGGCTACACATGAACTGAGTTAGGAAAGAGAACAGAGTCTCACATTTAGAAAACACTCTTATGCCTGCTTAAGGGGGAAGGAGAGGTGGGGTGATGCATCAAACCAGAGTTTGATATAAGCACAGGTACTGTTCCAAAAACCAACTATGGAATAGACAAGACCTCCACCTTCCTCAGTGAAAGGGACTCAAAACCCCATATTTCCCGCAGAGGAATAGATCTGACTAGTAAGAATCTTAAAACCTATGTATTGATATGTCTCCGTAAGGGAATCAAGTGTGTCTAGACTGGCATAAACATGGCAGCGAGAATCAGCTCAAACCCACTCTAAAAAGGAATTTCAAAAACAGAACAAAGAAACAGGGAAATTCTTTACAATTCCTTCAGGGTCTCTGATGCAACCTGGAATGACCCTATCTACGATGACAGCTGGATGTGGCATGAGGCTGGACACTTGGGACTGAGAGGATTGGTGAGATTGGGTGAGCAAATGCAGACCCTTTAAAGCAATAATGCATGGCAACCATTCCATGGGTCCCACCTCTCCAGGTTGAAGGGAATATTACTACAGCTATAACATGTACGGGAACCCTAGAGAATGGACACACTGTGAATACGAAAGGTTTCTAAAACTCAACGAAGAGTCCCTCTCCTGGTGCTCCGGTTTGACTTTCCAACAGCTTTACTATCAATCTCCCAACTTGGAGAGACAGCCCCTTTAAGCTCCTGGTTCACACAGGTTGCCCATTTGGCAGAGGAGGAAAGGGAAGAGGGAGAACCAATGAGAGAGTAGCTGTTAGGCACTTGGATGGGCACATGTCACTCTAATTTCCCGGCAGGAAGAAGAATTCACCAAAGTCTCAGCCACCCACCGGGAACCAGTATAGGTCCTGAACCAAATGTTTGGACTTGCGTTCAGCTCACAAAAAACGAGTTGAAAAATGGAGCTCAGGGGCACAGCAATTCACAAACTGCCAGAGTAATCAAGGCCAACTATCGTCCAAAAATCTGTTGAGGGAAGGCAACGAGGCGGACTTGAATGCGAGGCAGAATAGCAGGAAACAGATTTCAAGAGGTACGTTAGAATCGCCTGTAAAGCACAGGAAGAGGGGCACAACTTCGACAATGATGCACTTGGCCAAAAAGGGCGTATGCGTTTTCTCCTGAATATATTCAGGAGAAAACGCATACGCCCTTTTTGGCCAAGCAAGCAAGCGGGCAATGCAAATCTGCACTACAAAGAAGTATCACTTCCCACCGGTCAAAAGGGACATCCACAACATGTGTAAAAACCAGAAAGGCAAGACAGGCCCTGGAGAACAGGGAGCCTTGTTATGCTGATGGGCGGGATGTAAGTTGCCAACTGCCTCACTGGAGGAGTGCATTGTGTTCCCTAAAACAAGTAAACAACAGAGCTACAGAGCCAAGGGCACTTCCAGTCTAGGGAATATACCTTGGGAAAACTGAAAATCCATAAGACAGAGCCACCCCCAAATTGAGGGCTGCACTGCTTACAAGAACCTCAACCTGGGTACACCTGAGATATCCCAGGAAATATAAAAATGGTTCCAAACATTGTGGAACTTACGTACGATGGAATATCCCTCAGCCACGAAATCAATGTCATAAGACCAGTAGCAGCAAAATGAGTGGATTCAGGTACGATGATTCTAAGGGAAAGAAGTCACACAGGAAAAGAAACTTATCATAAGATATCACTTAGGAAGATCCTGTAAACATGGCTACACATGAACTGAGTTAGGAAAGAGAACAGAGTCTCACATTTAGAAAACACTCTTATGCCTGCTTAAGGGGGAAGGAGAGGTGGGGTGATGCATCAAACCAGAGTTTGATATAAGCACAGGTACTGTTCCAAAAACCAACTATGGAATAGACAAGACCTCCACCTTCCTCAGTGAAAGGGACTCAAAACCCCATATTTCCCGCAGAGGAATAGATCTGACTAGTAAGAATCTTAAAACCTATGTATTGATATGTCTCCGTAAGGGAATCAAGTGTGTCTAGACTGGCATAAACATGGCAGCGAGAATCAGCTCAAACCCACTCTAAAAAGGAATTTCAAAAACAGAACAAAGAAACAGGGAAATTCTTTACAATTCCTTCAGGGTCTCTGATGCAACCTGGAATGACCCTATCTACGATGACAGCTGGATGTGGCATGAGGCTGGACACTTGGGACTGAGAGGATTGGTGAGATTGGGTGAGCAAATGCAGACCCTTTAAAGCAATAATGCATGGCAACCATTCCATGGGTCCCACCTCTCCAGGTTGAAGGGAATATTACTACAGCTATAACATGTACGGGAACCCTAGAGAATGGACACACTGTGAATACGAAAGGTTTCTAAAACTCAACGAAGAGTCCCTCTCCTGGTGCTCCGGTTTGACTTTCCAACAGCTTTACTATCAATCTCCCAACTTGGAGAGACAGCCCCTTTAAGCTCCTGGTTCACACAGGTTGCCCATTTGGCAGAGGAGGAAAGGGAAGAGGGAGAACCAATGAGAGAGTAGCTGTTAGGCACTTGGATGGGCACATGTCACTCTAATTTCCCGGCAGGAAGAAGAATTCACCAAAGTCTCAGCCACCCACCGGGAACCAGTATAGGTCCTGAACCAAATGTTTGGACTTGCGTTCAGCTCACAAAAAACGAGTTGAAAAATGGAGCTCAGGGGCACAGCAATTCACAAACTGCCAGAGTAATCAAGGCCAACTATCGTCCAAAAATCTGTTGAGGGAAGGCAACGAGGCGGACTTGAATGCGAGGCAGAATAGCAGGAAACAGATTTCAAGAGGTACGTTAGAATCGCCTGTAAAGCACAGGAAGAGGGGCACAACTTCGACAATGATGCACTTGGCCAAAAAGGGCGTATGCGTTTTCTCCTGAATATATTCAGGAGAAAACGCATACGCCCTTTTTGGCCAAGCAAGCAAGCGGGCAATGCAAATCTGCACTACAAAGAAGTACCACTTCCCACCGGTCAAAAGGGACATCCACAACATGTGTAAAAACCAGAAAGGCAAGACAGGCCCTGGAGAACAGGGAGCCTTGTTATGCTGATGGGCGGGATGTAAGTTGCCAACTGCCTCACTGGAGGAGTGCATTGTGTTCCCTAAAACAAGTAAACAACAGAGCTACAGAGCCAAGGGCACTTCCAGTCTAGGGAATATACCTTGGGAAAACTGAAAATCCATAAGACAGAGCCACCCCCAAATTGAGGGCTGCACTGCTTACAAGAACCTCAACCTGGGTACACCTGAGATATCCCAGGAAATATAAAAATGGTTCCAAACATTGTGGAACTTACGTACGATGGAATATCCCTCAGCCACGAAATCAATGTCATAAGACCAGTAGCAGCAAAATGAGTGGATTCAGGTACGATGATTCTAAGGGAAAGAAGTCACACAGGAAAAGAAACTTATCATAAGATATCACTTAGGAAGATCCTGTAAACATGGCTACACATGAACTGAGTTAGGAAAGAGAACAGAGTCTCACATTTAGAAAACACTCTTATGCCTGCTTAAGGGGGAAGGAGAGGTGGGGTGATGCATCAAACCAGAGTTTGATATAAGCACAGGTACTGTTCCAAAAACCAACTATGGAATAGACAAGACCTCCACCTTCCTCAGTGAAAGGGACTCAAAACCCCATATTTCCCGCAGAGGAATAGATCTGACTAGTAAGAATCTTAAAACCTATGTATTGATATGTCTCCGTAAGGGAATCAAGTGTGTCTAGACTGGCATACACATGGCAGCGAGAATCAGCTCAAACCCACTCTAAAAAGGAATTTCAAAAACAGAACAAAGAAACAGGGAAATTCTTTACAATTCCTTCAGGGTCTCTGATGCAACCTGGAATGACCCTATCTACGATGACAGCTGGATGTGGCATGAGGCTGGACACTTGGGACTGAGAGGATTGGTGAGATTGGGTGAGCAAATGCAGACCCTTTAAAGCAATAATGCATGGCAACCATTCCATGGGTCCCACCTCTCCAGGTTGAAGGGAATATTACTACAGCTATAACATGTACGGGAAACCTAGAGAATGGACACACTGTGAATACGAAAGGTTTCTAAAACTCAACGAAGAGTCCCTCTCCTGGTGCTCCGGTTTGACTTTCCAACAGCTTTACTATCAATCTCCCAACTTGGAGAGACAGCCCCTTTAAGCTCCTGGTTCACACAGGTTGCCCATTAGGCAGAGGAGGAAAGGGAAGAGGGAGAACCAATGAGAGAGTAGCTGTTAGGCACTTGGATGGGCACACGTCACTCTAATTTCCCGGCAGGAAGAAGAATTCACCAAAGTCTCAGCCACCCACCGGGAACCAGTATAGGTCCTGAACCAAATGTTTGGACTTGCGTTCAGCTCACAAAAAACGAATTGAAAAATGGAGCTCAGGGGCACAGCAATTCACAAACTGCCAGAGTAATCAAGGCCAACTATCGTCCAAAAATCTGTTGAGGGAAGGCAACGAGGCGGACTTGAATGCGAGGCAGAATAGCAGGAAACAGATTTCAAGAGGTACGTTAGAATCGCCTGTAAAGCACAGGAAGAGGGGCACAACTTCGACAATGATGCACTTGGCCAAAAAGGGCGTATGCGTTTTCTCCTGAATATATTCAGGAGAAAACGCATACGCCCTTTTTGGCCAAGCAAGCAAGCGGGCAATGCAAATCTGCACTACAAAGAAGTACCACTTCCCACCGGTCAAAAGGGACATCCACAACATGTGTAAAAACCAGAAAGGCAAGACAGGCCCTGGAGAACAGGGAGCCTTGTGATGCTGATGGGCGGGATGTAAGTTGCCAACTGCCTCACTGGAGGAGTGCATTGTGTTCCCTAAAACAAGTAAACAACAGAGCTACAGAGCCAAGGGCACTTCCAGTCTAGGGAATATACCTTGGGAAAACTGAAAATCCATAAGACAGAGCCACCCCCAAATTGAGGGCTGCACTGCTTACAAGAACCTCAACCTGGGTACACCTGAAATATCCCAGGAAATATAAAAATGGTTCCAAACATTGTGGAACTTACGTACGATGGAATATCCCTCAGCCACGAAATCAATGTCATAAGACCAGTAGCAGCAAAATGAGTGGATTCAGGTACGATGATTCTAAGGGAAAGAAGTCACACAGGAAAAGAAACTTATCATAAGATATCACTTAGGAAGATCCTGTAAACATGGCTACACATGAACTGAGTTAGGAAAGAGAACAGAGTCTCACATTTAGAAAACAATCTTATGCCTGCTTAAGGGGGAAGGAGAGGTGGGGTGATGCATCAAACCAGAGTTTGATATAAGCACAGGTACTGTTCCAAAAACCAACTATGGAATAGACAAGACCTCCACCTTCCTCAGTGAAAGGGACTCAAAACCCCATATTTCCCGCAGAGGAATAGATCTGACTAGTAAGAATCTTAAAACCTATGTATTGATATGTCTCCGTAAGGGAATCAAGTGTGTCTAGACTGGCATAAACATGGCAGCGAGAATCAGCTCAAACCCACTCTAAAAAGGAATTTCAAAAACAGAACAAAGAAACAGGGAAATTCTTTACAATTCCTTCAGGGTCTCTGATGCAACCTGGAATGACCCTATCTACGATGACAGCTGGATGTGGCATGAGGCTGGACACTTGGGACTGAGAGGATTGGTGAGATTGGGTGAGCAAATGCAGACCCTTTAAAGCAATAATGCATGGCAACCATTCCATGGGTCCCACCTCTCCAGGTTGAAGGGAATATTACTACAGCTATAACATGTACGGGAAACCTAGAGAATGGACACACTGTGAATACGAAAGGTTTCTAAAACTCAACGAAGAGTCCCTCTCCTGGTGCTCCGGTTTGACTTTCCAACAGCTTTACTATCAATCTCCCAACTTGGAGAGACAGCCCCTTTAAGCTCCTGGTTCACACAGGTTGCCCATTAGGCAGAGGAGGAAAGGGAAGAGGGAGAACCAATGAGAGAGTAGCTGTTAGGCACTTGGATGGGCACATGTCACTCTAATTTCCCGGCAGGAAGAAGAATTCACCAAAGTCTCAGCCACCCACCGGGAACCAGTATAGGTCCTGAACCAAATGTTTGGACTTGCGTTCAGCTCACAAAAAACGAATTGAAAAATGGAGCTCAGGGGCACAGCAATTCACAAACTGGCAGAGTAATCAAGGCCAACTATCGTCCAAAAATCTGTTGAGGGAAGGCAACGAGGCGGACTTGAATGCGAGGCAGAATAGCAGGAAACAGATTTCAAGAGGTACGTTAGAATCGCCTGTAAAGCACAGGAAGAGGGGCACAACTTCGACAATGATGCACTTGGCCAAAAAGGGCGTATGCGTTTTCTCCTGAATATATTCAGGAGAAAACGCATACGCCCTTTTTGGCCAAGCAAGCAAGCGGGCAATGCAAATCTGCACTACAAAGAAGTACCACTTCCCACCGGTCAAAAGGGACATCCACAACATGTGTAAAAACCAGAAAGGCAAGACAGGCCCTGGAGAACAGGGAGCCTTGTTATGCTGATGGGCGGGATGTAAGTTGCCAACTGCCTCACTGGAGGAGTGCATTGTGTTCCCTAAAACAAGTAAACAACAGAGCTACAGAGCCAAGGGCACTTCCAGTCTAGGGAATATACCTTGGGAAAACTGAAAATCCATAAGACAGAGCCACCCCCAAATTGAGGGCTGCACTGCTTACAAGAACCTCAACCTGGGTACACCTGAAATATCCCAGGAAATATAAAAATGGTTCCAAACATTGTGGAACTTACGTACGATGGAATATCCCTCAGCCACGAAATCAATGTCATAAGACCAGTAGCAGCAAAATGAGTGGATTCAGGTACGATGATTCTAAGGGAAAGAAGTCACACAGGAAAAGAAACTTATCATAAGATATCACTTAGGAAGATCCTGTAAACATGGCTACACATGAACTGAGTTAGGAAAGAGAACAGAGTCTCACATTTAGAAAACAATCTTATGCCTGCTTAAGGGGGAAGGAGAGGTGGGGTGATGCATCAAACCAGAGTTTGATATAAGCACAGGTACTGTTCCAAAAACCAACTATGGAATAGACAAGACCTCCACCTTCCTCAGTGAAAGGGACTCAAAACCCCATATTTCCCGCAGAGGAATAGATCTGACTAGTAAGAATCTTAAAACCTATGTATTGATATGTCTCCGTAAGGGAATCAAGTGTGTCTAGACTGGCATAAACATGGCAGCGAGAATCAGCTCAAACCCACTCTAAAAAGGAATTTCAAAAACAGAACAAAGAAACAGGGAAATTCTTTACAATTCCTTCAGGGTCTCTGATGCAACCTGGAATGACCCTATCTACGATGACAGCTGGATGTGGCATGAGGCTGGACACTTGGGACTGAGAGGATTGGTGAGATTGGGTGAGCAAATGCAGACCCTTTAAAGCAATAATGCATGGCAACCATTCCATGGGTCCCACCTCTCCAGGTTGAAGGGAATATTACTACAGCTATAACATGTACGGGAAACCTAGAGAATGGACACACTGTGAATACGAAAGGTTTCTAAAACTCAACGAAGAGTCCCTCTCCTGGTGCTCCGGTTTGACTTTCCAACAGCTTTACTATCAATCTCCCAACTTGGAGAGACAGCCCCTTTAAGCTCCTGGTTCACACAGGTTGCCCATTTGGCAGAGGAGGAAAGGGAAGAGGGAGAACCAATGAGAGAGTAGCTGTTAGGCACTTGGATGGGCACATGTCACTCTAATTTCCCGGCAGGAAGAAGAATTCACCAAAGTCTCAGCCACCCACCGGGAACCAGTATAGGTCCTGAACCAAATGTTTGGACTTGCGTTCAGCTCACAAAAAACGAATTGAAAAATGGAGCTCAGGGGCACAGCAATTCACAAACTGCCAGAGTAATCAAGGCCAACTATCGTCCAAAAATCTGTTGAGGGAAGGCAACGAGGCGGACTTGAATGCGAGGCAGAATAGCAGGAAACAGATTTCAAGAGGTACGTTAGAATCGCCTGTAAAGCACAGGAAGAGGGGCACAACTTCGACAATGATGCACTTGGCCAAAAAGGGCGTATGCGTTTTCTCCTGAATATATTCAGGAGAAAACGCATACGCCCTTTTTGGCCAAGCAAGCAAGCGGGCAATGCAAATCTGCACTACAAAGAAGTACCACTTCCCACCGGTCAAAAGGGACATCCACAACATGTGTAAAAACCAGAAAGGCAAGACAGGCCCTGGAGAACAGGGAGCCTTGTTATGCTGATGGGCGGGATGTAAGTTGCCAACTGCCTCACTGGAGGAGTGCATTGTGTTCCCTAAAACAAGTAAACAACAGAGCTACAGAGCCAAGGGCACTTCCAGTCTAGGGAATATACCTTGGGAAAACTGAAAATCCATAAGACAGAGCCACCCCCAAATTGAGGGCTGCACTGCTTACAAGAACCTCAACCTGGGTACACCTGAAATATCCCAGGAAATATAAAAATGGTTCCAAACATTGTGGAACTTACGTACGATGGAATATCCCTCAGCCACGAAATCAATGTCATAAGACCAGTAGCAGCAAAATGAGTGGATTCAGGTACGATGATTCTAAGGGAAAGAAGTCACACAGGAAAAGAAACTTATCATAAGATATCACTTAGGAAGATCCTGTAAACATGGCTACACATGAACTGAGTTAGGAAAGAGAACAGAGTCTCACATTTAGAAAACAATCTTATGCCTGCTTAAGGGGGAAGGAGAGGTGGGGTGATGCATCAAACCAGAGTTTGATATAAGCACAGGTACTGTTCCAAAAACCAACTATGGAATAGACAAGACCTCCACCTTCCTCAGTGAAAGGGACTCAAAACCCCATATTTCCCGCAGAGGAATAGATCTGACTAGTAAGAATCTTAAAACCTATGTATTGATATGTCTCCGTAAGGGAATCAAGTGTGTCTAGACTGGCATAAACATGGCAGCGAGAATCAGCTCAAACCCACTCTAAAAAGGAATTTCAAAAACAGAACAAAGAAACAGGGAAATTCTTTACAATTCCTTCAGGGTCTCTGATGCAACCTGGAATGACCCTATCTACGATGACAGCTGGATGTGGCATGAGGCTGGACACTTGGGACTGAGAGGATTGGTGAGATTGGGTGAGCAAATGCAGACCCTTTAAAGCAATAATGCATGGCAACCATTCCATGGGTCCCACTTCTCCAGGTTGAAGGGAATATTACTACAGCTATAACATGTACGGGAAACCTAGAGAATGGACACACTGTGAATACGAAAGGTTTCTAAAACTCAACGAAGAGTCCCTCTCCTGGTGCTCCGGTTTGACTTTCCAACAGCTTTACTATCAATCTCCCAACTTGGAGAGACAGCCCCTTTAAGCTCCTGGTTCACACAGGTTGCCCATTTGGCAGAGGAGGAAAGGGAAGAGGGAGAACCAATGAGAGAGTAGCTGTTAGGCACTTGGATGGGCACATGTCACTCTAATTTCCCGGCAGGAAGAAGAATTCACCAAAGTCTCAGCCACCCACCGGGAACCAGTATAGGTCCTGAACCAAATGTTTGGACTTGCGTTCAGCTCACAAAAAACGAATTGAAAAATGGAGCTCAGGGGCACAGCAATTCACAAACTGGCAGAGTAATCAAGGCCAACTATCGTCCAAAAATCTGTTGAGGGAAGGCAACGAGGCGGACTTGAATGCGAGGCAGAATAGCAGGAAACAGATTTCAAGAGGTACGTTAGAATCGCCTGTAAAGCACAGGAAGAGGGGCACAACTTCGACAATGATGCACTTGGCCAAAAAGGGCGTATGCGTTTTCTCCTGAATATATTCAGGAGAAAACGCATACGCCCTTTTTGGCCAAGCAAGCAAGCGGGCAATGCAAATCTGCACTACAAAGAAGTACCACTTCCCACCGGTCAAAAGGGACATCCACAAAATGTGTAAAAACCAGAAAGGCAAGACAGGCCCTGGAGAACAGGGAGCCTTGTTATGCTGATGGGCGGGATGTAAGTTGCCAACTGCCTCACTGGAGGAGTGCATTGTGTTCCCTAAAACAAGTAAACAACAGAGCTACAGAGCCAAGGGCACTTCCAGTCTAGGGAATATACCTTGGGAAAACTGAAAATCCATAAGACAGAGCCACCCCCAAATTGAGGGCTGCACTGCTTACAAGAACCTCAACCTGGGTACACCTGAGATATCCCAGGAAATATAAAAATGGTTCCAAACATTGTGGAACTTACGTACGATGGAATATCCCTCAGCCACGAAATCAATGTCATAAGACCAGTAGCAGCAAAATGAGTGGATTCCGGTACGATGATTCTAAGGGAAAGAAGTCACACAGGAAAAGAAACTTATCATAAGATATCACTTAGGAAGATCCTGTAAACATGGCTACACATGAACTGAGTTAGGAAAGAGAACAGAGTCTCACATTTAGAAAACACTCTTATGCCTGCTTAAGGGGGAAGGAGAGGTGGGGTGATGCATCAAACCAGAGTTTGATATAAGCACAGGTACTGTTCCAAAAACCAACTATGGAATAGACAAGACCTCCACCTTCCTCAGTGAAAGGGACTCAAAACCCCATATTTCCCACAGAGGAATAGATCTGACTAGTAAGAATCTTAAAACCTATGTATTGATATGTCTCCGTAAGGGAATCAAGTGTGTCTAGACTGGCATAAACATGGCAGCGAGAATCAGCTCAAACCCACTCTAAAAAGGAATTTCAAAAACAGAACAAAGAAACAGGGAAATTCTTTACAATTCCTTCAGGGTCTCTGATGCAACCTGGAATGACCCTATCTACGATGACAGCTGGATGTGGCATGAGGCTGGACACTTGGGACTGAGAGGATTGGTGAGATTGGGTGAGCAAATGCAGACCCTTTAAAGCAATAATGCATGGCAACCATTCCATGGGTCCCACCTCTCCAGGTTGAAGGGAATATTACTACAGCTATAACATGTACGGGAAACCTAGAGAATGGACACACTGTGAATACGAAAGGTTTCTAAAACTCAACGAAGAGTCCCTCTCCTGGTGCTCCGGTTTGACTTTCCAACAGCTTTACTATCAATCTCCCAACTTGGAGAGACAGCCCCTTTAAGCTCCTGGTTCACACAGGTTGCCCATTTGGCAGAGGAGGAAAGGGAAGAGGGAGAACCAATGAGAGAGTAGCTGTTAGGCACTTGGATGGGCACATGTCACTCTAATTTCCCGGCAGGAAGAAGAATTCACCAAAGTCTCAGCCACCCACCGGGAACCAGTATAGGTCCTGAACCAAATGTTTGGACTTGCGTTCAGCTCACAAAAAACGAATTGAAAAATGGAGCTCAGGGGCACAGCAATTCACAAACTGGCAGAGTAATCAAGGCCAACTATCGTCCAAAAATCTGTTGAGGGAAGGCAACGAGGCGGACTTGAATGCGAGGCAGAATAGCAGGAAACAGATTTCAAGAGGTACGTTAGAATCGCCTGTAAAGCACAGGAAGAGGGGCACAACTTCGACAATGATGCACTTGGCCAAAAAGGGCGTATGCGTTTTCTCCTGAATATATTCAGGAGAAAACGCATACGCCCTTTTTGGCCAAGCAAGCAAGCGGGCAATGCAAATCTGCACTACAAAGAAGTATCACTTCCCACCGGTCAAAAGGGACATCCACAACATGTGTAAAAACCAGAAAGGCAAGACAGGCCCTGGAGAACAGGGAGCCTTGTTATGCTGATGGGCGGGATGTAAGTTGCCAACTGCCTCACTGGAGGAGTGCATTGTGTTCCCTAAAACAAGTAAACAACAGAGCTACAGAGCCAAGGGCACTTCCAGTCTAGGGAATATACCTTGGGAAAACTGAAAATCCATAAGACAGAGCCACCCCCAAATTGAGGGCTGCACTGCTTACAAGAACCTCAACCTGGGTACACCTGAAATATCCCAGGAAATATAAAAATGGTTCCAAACATTGTGGAACTTACGTACGATGGAATATCCCTCAGCCACGAAATCAATGTCATAAGACCAGTAGCAGCAAAATGAGTGGATTCAGGTACGATGATTCTAAGGGAAAGAAGTCACACAGGAAAAGAAACTTATCATAAGATATCACTTAGGAAGATCCTGTAAACATGGCTACACATGAACTGAGTTAGGAAAGAGAACAGAGTCTCACATTTAGAAAACACTCTTATGCCTGCTTAAGGGGGAAGGAGAGGTGGGGTGATGCATCAAACCAGAGTTTGATATAAGCACAGGTACTGTTCCAAAAACCAACTATGGAATAGACAAGACCTCCACCTTCCTCAGTGAAAGGGACTCAAAACCCCATATTTCCCGCAGAGGAATAGATCTGACTAGTAAGAATCTTAAAACCTATGTATTGATATGTCTCCGTAAGGGAATCAAGTGTGTCTAGACTGGCATAAACATGGCAGCGAGAATCAGCTCAAACCCACTCTAAAAAGGAATTTCAAAAACAGAACAAAGAAACAGGGAAATTCTTTACAATTCCTTCAGGGTCTCTGATGCAACCTGGAATGACCCTATCTACGATGACAGCTGGATGTGGCATGAGGCTGGACACTTGGGACTGAGAGGATTGGTGAGATTGGGTGAGCAAATGCAGACCCTTTAAAGCAATAATGCATGGCAACCATTCCATGGGTCCCACCTCTCCAGGTTGAAGGGAATATTACTACAGCTATAACATGTACGGGAAACCTAGAGAATGGACACACTGTGAATACGAAAGGTTTCTAAAACTCAACGAAGAGTCCCTCTCCTGGTGCTCCGGTTTGACTTTCCAACAGCTTTACTATCAATCTCCCAACTTGGAGAGACAGCCCCTTTAAGCTCCTGGTTCACACAGGTTGCCCATTTGGCAGAGGAGGAAAGGGAAGAGGGAGAACCAATGAGAGAGTAGCTGTTAGGCATTTGGATGGGCACATGTCACTCTAATTTCCCGGCAGGAAGAAGAATTCACCAAAGTCTCAGCCACCCACCGGGAACCAGTATAGGTCCTGAACCAAATGTTTGGACTTGCGTTCAGCTCACAAAAAACGAGTTGAAAAATGGAGCTCAGGGGCACAGCAATTCACAAACTGGCAGAGTAATCAAGGCCAACTATCGTCCAAAAATCTGTTGAGGGAAGGCAACGAGGCGGACTTGAATGCGAGGCAGAATAGCAGGAAACAGATTTCAAGAGGTACGTTAGAATCGCCTGTAAAGCACAGGAAGAGGGGCACAACTTCGACAATGATGCACTTGGCCAAAAAGGGCGTATGTGTTTTCTCCTGAATATATTCAGGAGAAAACGCATACGCCCTTTTTGGCCAAGCAAGCAAGCGGGCAATGCAAATCTGCACTACAAAGAAGTATCACTTCCCACCGGTCAAAAGGGACATCCACAACATGTGTAAAAACCAGAAAGGCAAGACAGGCCCTGGAGAACAGGGAGCCTTGTTATGCTGATGGGCGGGATGTAAGTTGCCAACTGCCTCACTGGAGGAGTGCATTGTGTTCCCTAAAACAAGTAAACAACAGAGCTACAGAGCCAAGGGCACTTCCAGTCTAGGGAATATACCTTGGGAAAACTGAAAATCCATAAGACAGAGCCACCCCCAAATTGAGGGCTGCACTGCTTACAAGAACCTCAACCTGGGTACACCTGAAATATCCCAGGAAATATAAAAATGGTTCCAAACATTGTGGAACTTACGTACGATGGAATATCCCTCAGCCACGAAATCAATGTCATAAGACCAGTAGCAGCAAAATGAGTGGATTCAGGTACGATGATTCTAAGGGAAAGAAGTCACACAGGAAAAGAAACTTATCATAAGATATCACTTAGGAAGATCCTGTAAACATGGCTACACATGAACTGAGTTAGGCAAGAGAACAGAGTCTCACATTTAGAAAACACTCTTATGCCTGCTTAAGGGGGAAGGAGAGGTGGGGTGATGCATCAAACCAGAGTTTGATATAAGCACAGGTACTGTTCCAAAAACCAACTATGGAATAGACAAGACCTCCACCTTCCTCAGTGAAAGGGACTCAAAACCCCATATTTCCCGCAGAGGAATAGATCTGACTAGTAAGAATCTTAAAACCTATGTATTGATATGTCTCCGTAAGGGAATCAAGTGTGTCTAGACTGGCATAAACATGGCAGCGAGAATCAGCTCAAACCCACTCTAAAAAGGAATTTCAAAAACAGAACAAAGAAACAGGGAAATTCTTTACAATTCCTTCAGGGTCTCTGATGCAACCTGGAATGACCCTATCTACGATGACAGCTGGATGTGGCATGAGGCTGGACACTTGGGACTGAGAGGATTGGTGAGATTGGGTGAGCAAATGCAGACCCTTTAAAGCAATAATGCATGGCAACCATTCCATGGGTCCCACCTCTCCAGGTTGAAGGGAATATTACTACAGCTATAACATGTACGGGAACCCTAGAGAATGGACACACTGTGAATACGAAAGGTTTCTAAAACTCAACGAAGAGTCCCTCTCCTGGTGCTCCGGTTTGACTTTCCAACAGCTTTACTATCAATCTCCCAACTTGGAGAGACAGCCCCTTTAAGCTCCTGGTTCACACAGGTTGCCCATTTGGCAGAGGAGGAAAGGGAAGAGGGAGAACCAATGAGAGAGTAGCTGTTAGGCACTTGGATGGGCACATGTCACTCTAATTTCCCGGCAGGAAGAAGAATTCACCAAAGTCTCAGCCACCCACCGGGAACCAGTATAGGTCCTGAACCAAATGTTTGGACTTGCGTTCAGCTCACAAAAAACGAGTTGAAAAATGGAGCTCAGGGGCACAGCAATTCACAAACTGGCACAGTAATCAAGGCCAACTATCGTCCAAAAATCTGTTGAGGGAAGGCAACGAGGCGGACTTGAATGCGAGGCAGAATAGCAGGAAACAGATTTCAAGAGGTACGTTAGAATCGCCTGTAAAGCACAGGAAGAGGGGCACAACTTCGACAATGATGCACTTGGCCAAAAAGGGCGTATGCGTTTTCTCCTGAATATATTCAGGAGAAAACGCATACGCCCTTTTTGGCCAAGCAAGCAAGCGGGCAATGCAAATCTGCACTACAAAGAAGTATCACTTCCCACCGGTCAAAAGGGACATCCACAACATGTGTAAAAACCAGAAAGGCAAGACAGGCCCTGGAGAACAGGGAGCCTTGTTATGCTGATGGGCGGGATGTAAGTTGCCAACTGCCTCACTGGAGGAGTGCATTGTGTTCCCTAAAACAAGTAAACAACAGAGCTACAGAGCCAAGGGCACTTCCAGTCTAGGGAATATACCTTGGGAAAACTGAAAATCCATAAGACAGAGCCACCCCCAAATTGAGGGCTGCACTGCTTACAAGAACCTCAACCTGGGTACACCTGAAATATCCCAGGAAATATAAAAATGGTTCCAAACATTGTGGAACTTACGTACGATGGAATATCCCTCAGCCACGAAATCAATGTCATAAGACCAGTAGCAGCAAAATGAGTGGATTCAGGTACGATGATTCTAAGGGAAAGAAGTCACACAGGAAAAGAAACTTATCATAAGATATCACTTAGGAAGATCCTGTAAACATGGCTACACATGAACTGAGTTAGGAAAGAGAACAGAGTCTCACATTTAGAAAACACTCTTATGCCTGCTTAAGGGGGAAGGAGAGGTGGGGTGATGCATCAAACCAGAGTTTGATATAAGCACAGGTACTGTTCCAAAAACCAACTATGGAATAGACAAGACCTCCACCTTCCTCAGTGAAAGGGACTCAAAACCCCATATTTCCCGCAGAGGAATAGATCTGACTAGTAAGAATCTTAAAACCTATGTATTGATATGTCTCCGTAAGGGAATCAAGTGTGTCTAGACTGGCATAAACATGGCAGCGAGAATCAGCTCAAACCCACTCTAAAAAGGAATTTCAAAAACAGAACAAAGAAACAGGGAAATTCTTTACAATTCCTTCAGGGTCTCTGATGCAACCTGGAATGACCCTATCTACGATGACAGCTGGATGTGGCATGAGGCTGGACACTTGGGACTGAGAGGATTGGTGAGATTGGGTGAGCAAATGCAGACCCTTTAAAGCAATAATGCATGGCAACCATTCCATGGGTCCCACCTCTCCAGGTTGAAGGGAATATTACTACAGCTATAACATGTACGGGAAACCTAGAGAATGGACACACTGTGAATACGAAAGGTTTCTAAAACTCAACGAAGAGTCCCTCTCCTGGTGCTCCGGTTTGACTTTCCAACAGCTTTACTATCAATCTCCCAACTTGGAGAGACAGCCCCTTTAAGCTCCTGGTTCACACAGGTTGCCCATTTGGCAGAGGAGGAAAGGGAAGAGGGAGAACCAATGAGAGAGTAGCTGTTAGGCACTTGGATGGGCACATGTCACTCTAATTTCCCGGCAGGAAGAAGAATTCACCAAAGTCTCAGCCACCCACCGGGAACCAGTATAGGTCCTGAACCAAATGTTTGGACTTGCGTTCAGCTCACAAAAAACGAGTTGAAAAATGGAGCTCAGGGGCACAGCAATTCACAAACTGGCAGAGTAATCAAGGCCAACTATCGTCCAAAAATCTGTTGAGGGAAGGCAACGAGGCGGACTTGAATGCGAGGCAGAATAGCAGGAAACAGATTTCAAGAGGTACGTTAGAATCGCCTGTAAAGCACAGGAAGAGGGGCACAACTTCGACAATGATGCACTTGGCCAAAAAGGGCGTATGCGTTTTCTCCTGAATATATTCAGGAGAAAACGCATACGCCCTTTTTGGCCAAGCAAGCAAGCGGGCAATGCAAATCTGCACTACAAAGAAGTATCACTTCCCACCGGTCAAAAGGGACATCCACAACATGTGTAAAAACCAGAAAGGCAAGACAGGCCCTGGAGAACAGGGAGCCTTGTTATGCTGATGGGCGGGATGTAAGTTGCCAACTGCCTCACTGGAGGAGTGCATTGTGTTCCCTAAAACAAGTAAACAACAGAGCTACAGAGCCAAGGGCACTTCCAGTCTAGGGAATATACCTTGGGAAAACTGAAAATCCATAAGACAGAGCCACCCCCAAATTGAGGGCTGCACTGCTTACAAGAACCTCAACCTGGGTACACCTGAAATATCCCAGGAAATATAAAAATGGTTCCAAACATTGTGGAACTTACGTACGATGGAATATCCCTCAGCCACGAAATCAATGTCATAAGACCAGTAGCAGCAAAATGAGTGGATTCAGGTACGATGATTCTAAGGGAAAGAAGTCACACAGGAAAAGAAACGTATCATAAGATATCACTTAGGAAGATCCTGTAAACATGGCTACACATGAACTGAGTTAGGAAAGAGAACAGAGTCTCACATTTAGAAAACACTCTTATGCCTGCTTAAGGGGGAAGGAGAGGTGGGGTGATGCATCAAACCAGAGTTTGATATAAGCACAGGTACTGTTCCAAAAACCAACTATGGAATAGACAAGACCTCCACCTTCCTCAGTGAAAGGGACTCAAAACCCCATATTTCCCGCAGAGGAATAGATCTGACTAGTAAGAATCTTAAAACCTATGTATTGATATGTCTCCGTAAGGGAATCAAGTGTGTCTAGACTGGCATAAACATGGCAGCGAGAATCAGCTCAAACCCACTCTAAAAAGGAATTTCAAAAACAGAACAAAGAAACAGGGAAATTCTTTACAATTCCTTCAGGGTCTCTGATGCAACCTGGAATGACCCTATCTACGATGACAGCTGGATGTGGCATGAGGCTGGACACTTGGGACTGAGAGGATTGGTGAGATTGGGTGAGCAAATGCAGACCCTTTAAAGCAATAATGCATGGCAACCATTCCATGGGTCCCACCTCTCCAGGTTGAAGGGAATATTACTACAGCTATAACATGTACGGGAACCCTAGAGAATGGACACACTGTGAATACGAAAGGTTTCTAAAACTCAACGAAGAGTCCCTCTCCTGGTGCTCCGGTTTGACTTTCCAACAGCTTTACTATCAATCTCCCAACTTGGAGAGACAGCCCCTTTAAGCTCCTGGTTCACACAGGTTGCCCATTTGGCAGAGGAGGAAAGGGAAGAGGGAGAACCAATGAGAGAGTAGCTGTTAGGCACTTGGATGGGCACATGTCACTCTAATTTCCCGGCAGGAAGAAGAATTCACCAAAGTCTCAGCCACCCACCGGGAACCAGTATAGGTCCTGAACCAAATGTTTGGACTTGCGTTCAGCTCACAAAAAACGAGTTGAAAAATGGAGCTCAGGGGCACAGCAATTCACAAACTGGCACAGTAATCAAGGCCAACTATCGTCCAAAAATCTGTTGAGGGAAGGCAACGAGGCGGACTTGAATGCGAGGCAGAATAGCAGGAAACAGATTTCAAGAGGTACGTTAGAATCGCCTGTAAAGCACAGGAAGAGGGGCACAACTTCGACAATGATGCACTTGGCCAAAAAGGGCGTATGCGTTTTCTCCTGAATATATTCAGGAGAAAACGCATACGCCCTTTTTGGCCAAGCAAGCAAGCGGGCAATGCAAATCTGCACTACAAAGAAGTATCACTTCCCACCGGTCAAAAGGGACATCCACAACATGTGTAAAAACCAGAAAGGCAAGACAGGCCCTGGAGAACAGGGAGCCTTGTTATGCTGATGGGCGGGATGTAAGTTGCCAACTGCCTCACTGGAGGAGTGCATTGTGTTCCCTAAAACAAGTAAACAACAGAGCTACAGAGCCAAGGGCACTTCCAGTCTAGGGAATATACCTTGGGAAAACTGAAAATCCATAAGACAGAGCCACCCCCAAATTGAGGGCTGCACTGCTTACAAGAACCTCAACCTGGGTACACCTGAAATATCCCAGGAAATATAAAAATGGTTCCAAACATTGTGGAACTTACGTACGATGGAATATCCCTCAGCCACGAAATCAATGTCATAAGACCAGTAGCAGCAAAATGAGTGGATTCAGGTACGATGATTCTAAGGGAAAGAAGTCACACAGGAAAAGAAACGTATCATAAGATATCACTTAGGAAGATCCTGTAAACATGGCTACACATGAACTGAGTTAGGAAAGAGAACAGAGTCTCACATTTAGAAAACACTCTTATGCCTGCTTAAGGGGGAAGGAGAGGTGGGGTGATGCATCAAACCAGAGTTTGATATAAGCACAGGTACTGTTCCAAAAACCAACTATGGAATAGACAAGACCTCCACCTTCCTCAGTGAAAGGGACTCAAAACCCCATATTTCCCGCAGAGGAATAGATCTGACTAGTAAGAATCTTAAAACCTATGTATTGATATGTCTCCGTAAGGGAATCAAGTGTGTCTAGACTGGCATAAACATGGCAGCGAGAATCAGCTCAAACCCACTCTAAAAAGGAATTTCAAAAACAGAACAAAGAAACAGGGAAATTCTTTACAATTCCTTCAGGGTCTCTGATGCAACCTGGAATGACCCTATCTACGATGACAGCTGGATGTGGCATGAGGCTGGACACTTGGGACTGAGAGGATTGGTGAGATTGGGTGAGCAAATGCAGACCCTTTAAAGCAATAATGCATGGCAACCATTCCATGGGTCCCACCTCTCCAGGTTGAAGGGAATATTACTACAGCTATAACATGTACGGGAACCCTAGAGAATGGACACACTGTGAATACGAAAGGTTTCTAAAACTCAACGAAGAGTCCCTCTCCTGGTGCTCCGGTTTGACTTTCCAACAGCTTTACTATCAATCTCCCAACTTGGAGAGACAGCCCCTTTAAGCTCCTGGTTCACACAGGTTGCCCATTTGGCAGAGGAGGAAAGGGAAGAGGGAGAACCAATGAGAGAGTAGCTGTTAGGCACTTGGATGGGCACATGTCACTCTAATTTCCCGGCAGGAAGAAGAATTCACCAAAGTCTCAGCCACCCACCGGGAACCAGTATAGGTCCTGAACCAAATGTTTGGACTTGCGTTCAGCTCACAAAAAACGAGTTGAAAAATGGAGCTCAGGGGCACAGCAATTCACAAACTGGCAGAGTAATCAAGGCCAACTATCGTCCAAAAATCTGTTGAGGGAAGGCAACGAGGCGGACTTGAATGCGAGGCAGAATAGCAGGAAACAGATTTCAAGAGGTACGTTAGAATCGCCTGTAAAGCACAGGAAGAGGGGCACAACTTCGACAATGATGCACTTGGCCAAAAAGGGCGTATGCGTTTTCTCCTGAATATATTCAGGAGAAAACGCATACGCCCTTTTTGGCCAAGCAAGCAAGCGGGCAATGCAAATCTGCACTACAAAGAAGTATCACTTCCCACCGGTCAAAAGGGACATCCACAACATGTGTAAAAACCAGAAAGGCAAGACAGGCCCTGGAGAACAGGGAGCCTTGTTATGCTGATGGGCGGGATGTAAGTTGCCAACTGCCTCACTGGAGGAGTGCATTGTGTTCCCTAAAACAAGTAAACAACAGAGCTACAGAGCCAAGGGCACTTCCAGTCTAGGGAATATACCTTGGGAAAACTGAAAATCCATAAGACAGAGCCACCCCCAAATTGAGGGCTGCACTGCTTACAAGAACCTCAACCTGGGTACACCTGAAATATCCCAGGAAATATAAAAATGGTTCCAAACATTGTGGAACTTACGTACGATGGAATATCCCTCAGCCACGAAATCAATGTCATAAGACCAGTAGCAGCAAAATGAGTGGATTCAGGTACGATGATTCTAAGGGAAAGAAGTCACACAGGAAAAGAAACGTATCATAAGATATCACTTAGGAAGATCCTGTAAACATGGCTACACATGAACTGAGTTAGGAAAGAGAACAGAGTCTCACATTTAGAAAACACTCTTATGCCTGCTTAAGGGGGAAGGAGAGGTGGGGTGATGCATCAAACCAGAGTTTGATATAAGCACAGGTACTGTTCCAAAAACCAACTATGGAATAGACAAGACCTCCACCTTCCTCAGTGAAAGGGACTCAAAACCCCATATTTCCCGCAGAGGAATAGATCTGACTAGTAAGAATCTTAAAACCTATGTATTGATATGTCTCCGTAAGGGAATCAAGTGTGTCTAGACTGGCATAAACATGGCAGCGAGAATCAGCTCAAACCCACTCTAAAAAGGAATTTCAAAAACAGAACAAAGAAACAGGGAAATTCTTTACAATTCCTTCAGGGTCTCTGATGCAACCTGGAATGACCCTATCTACGATGACAGCTGGATGTGGCATGAGGCTGGACACTTGGGACTGAGAGGATTGGTGAGATTGGGTGAGCAAATGCAGACCCTTTAAAGCAATAATGCATGGCAACCATTCCATGGGTCCCACCTCTCCAGGTTGAAGGGAATATTACTACAGCTATAACATGTACGGGAACCCTAGAGAATGGACACACTGTGAATACGAAAGGTTTCTAAAACTCAACGAAGAGTCCCTCTCCTGGTGCTCCGGTTTGACTTTCCAACAGCTTTACTATCAATCTCCCAACTTGGAGAGACAGCCCCTTTAAGCTCCTGGTTCACACAGGTTGCCCATTTGGCAGAGGAGGAAAGGGAAGAGGGAGAACCAATGAGAGAGTAGCTGTTAGGCACTTGGATGGGCACATGTCACTCTAATTTCCCGGCAGGAAGAAGAATTCACCAAAGTCTCAGCCACCCACCGGGAACCAGTATAGGTCCTGAACCAAATGTTTGGACTTGCGTTCAGCTCACAAAAAACGAGTTGAAAAATGGAGCTCAGGGGCACAGCAATTCACAAACTGGCAGAGTAATCAAGGCCAACTATCGTCCAAAAATCTGTTGAGGGAAGGCAACGAGGCGGACTTGAATGCGAGGCAGAATAGCAGGAAACAGATTTCAAGAGGTACGTTAGAATCGCCTGTAAAGCACAGGAAGAGGGGCACAACTTCGACAATGATGCACTTGGCCAAAAAGGGCGTATGCGTTTTCTCCTGAATATATTCAGGAGAAAACGCATACGCCCTTTTTGGCCAAGCAAGCAAGCGGGCAATGCAAATCTGCACTACAAAGAAGTATCACTTCCCACCGGTCAAAAGGGACATCCACAAAATGTGTAAAAACCAGAAAGGCAAGACAGGCCCTGGAGAACAGGGAGCCTTGTTATGCTGATGGGCGGGATGTAAGTTGCCAACTGCCTCACTGGAGGAGTGCATTGTGTTCCCTAAAACAAGTAAACAACAGAGCTACAGAGCCAAGGGCACTTCCAGTCTAGGGAATATACCTTGGGAAAACTGAAAATCCATAAGACAGAGCCACCCCCAAATTGAGGGCTGCACTGCTTACAAGAACCTCAACCTGGGTACACCTGAAATATCCCAGGAAATATAAAAATGGTTCCAAACATTGTGGAACTTACGTACGATGGAATATCCCTCAGCCACGAAATCAATGTCATAAGACCAGTAGCAGCAAAATGAGTGGATTCAGGTACGATGATTCTAAGGGAAAGAAGTCACACAGGAAAAGAAACGTATCATAAGATATCACTTAGGAAGATCCTGTAAACATGGCTACACATGAACTGAGTTAGGAAAGAGAACAGAGTCTCACATTTAGAAAACACTCTTATGCCTGCTTAAGGGGGAAGGAGAGGTGGGGTGATGCATCAAACCAGAGTTTGATATAAGCACAGGTACTGTTCCAAAAACCAACTATGGAATAGACAAGACCTCCACCTTCCTCAGTGAAAGGGACTCAAAACCCCATATTTCCCGCAGAGGAATAGATCTGACTAGTAAGAATCTTAAAACCTATGTATTGATATGTCTCCGTAAGGGAATCAAGTGTGTCTAGACTGGCATAAACATGGCAGCGAGAATCAGCTCAAACCCACTCTAAAAAGGAATTTCAAAAACAGAACAAAGAAACAGGGAAATTCTTTACAATTCCTTCAGGGTCTCTGATGCAACCTGGAATGACCCTATCTACGATGACAGCTGGATGTGGCATGAGGCTGGACACTTGGGACTGAGAGGATTGGTGAGATTGGGTGAGCAAATGCAGACCCTTTAAAGCAATAATGCATGGCAACCATTCCATGGGTCCCACCTCTCCAGGTTGAAGGGAATATTACTACAGCTATAACATGTACGGGAACCCTAGAGAATGGACACACTGTGAATACGAAAGGTTTCTAAAACTCAACGAAGAGTCCCTCTCCTGGTGCTCCGGTTTGACTTTCCAACAGCTTTACTATCAATCTCCCAACTTGGAGAGACAGCCCCTTTAAGCTCCTGGTTCACACAGGTTGCCCATTTGGCAGAGGAGGAAAGGGAAGAGGGAGAACCAATGAGAGAGTAGCTGTTAGGCACTTGGATGGGCACATGTCACTCTAATTTCCCGGCAGGAAGAAGAATTCACCAAAGTCTCAGCCACCCACCGGGAACCAGTATAGGTCCTGAACCAAATGTTTGGACTTGCGTTCAGCTCACAAAAAACGAGTTGAAAAATGGAGCTCAGGGGCACAGCAATTCACAAACTGGCAGAGTAATCAAGGCCAACTATCGTCCAAAAATCTGTTGAGGGAAGGCAACGAGGCGGACTTGAATGCGAGGCAGAATAGCAGGAAACAGATTTCAAGAGGTACGTTAGAATCGCCTGTAAAGCACAGGAAGAGGGGCACAACTTCGACAATGATGCACTTGGCCAAAAAGGGCGTATGCGTTTTCTCCTGAATATATTCAGGAGAAAACGCATACGCCCTTTTTGGCCAAGCAAGCAAGCGGGCAATGCAAATCTGCACTACAAAGAAGTATCACTTCCCACCGGTCAAAAGGGACATCCACAACATGTGTAAAAACCAGAAAGGCAAGACAGGCCCTGGAGAACAGGGAGCCTTGTTATGCTGATGGGCGGGATGTAAGTTGCCAACTGCCTCACTGGAGGAGTGCATTGTGTTCCCTAAAACAAGTAAACAACAGAGCTACAGAGCCAAGGGCACTTCCAGTCTAGGGAATATACCTTGGGAAAACTGAAAATCCATAAGACAGAGCCACCCCCAAATTGAGGGCTGCACTGCTTACAAGAACCTCAACCTGGGTACACCTGAAATATCCCAGGAAATATAAAAATGGTTCCAAACATTGTGGAACTTACGTACGATGGAATATCCCTCAGCCACGAAATCAATGTCATAAGACCAGTAGCAGCAAAATGAGTGGATTCAGGTACGATGATTCTAAGGGAAAGAAGTCACACAGGAAAAGAAACTTATCATAAGATATCACTTAGGAAGATCCTGTAAACATGGCTACACATGAACTGAGTTAGGAAAGAGAACAGAGTCTCACATTTAGAAAACACTCTTATGCCTGCTTAAGGGGGAAGGAGAGGTGGGGTGATGCATCAAACCAGAGTTTGATATAAGCACAGGTACTGTTCCAAAAACCAACTATGGAATAGACAAGACCTCCACCTTCCTCAGTGAAAGGGACTCAAAACCCCATATTTCCCGCAGAGGAATAGATCTGACTAGTAAGAATCTTAAAACCTATGTATTGATATGTCTCCGTAAGGGAATCAAGTGTGTCTAGACTGGCATAAACATGGCAGCGAGAATCAGCTCAAACCCACTCTAAAAAGGAATTTCAAAAACAGAACAAAGAAACAGGGAAATTCTTTACAATTCCTTCAGGGTCTCTGATGCAACCTGGAATGACCCTATCTACGATGACAGCTGGATGTGGCATGAGGCTGGACACTTGGGACTGAGAGGATTGGTGAGATTGGGTGAGCAAATGCAGACCCTTTAAAGCAATAATGCATGGCAACCATTCCATGGGTCCCACCTCTCCAGGTTGAAGGGAATATTACTACAGCTATAACATGTACGGGAACCCTAGAGAATGGACACACTGTGAATACGAAAGGTTTCTAAAACTCAACGAAGAGTCCCTCTCCTGGTGCTCCGGTTTGACTTTCCAACAGCTTTACTATCAATCTCCCAACTTGGAGAGACAGCCCCTTTAAGCTCCTGGTTCACACAGGTTGCCCATTTGGCAGAGGAGGAAAGGGAAGAGGGAGAACCAATGAGAGAGTAGCTGTTAGGCACTTGGATGGGCACATGTCACTCTAATTTCCCGGCAGGAAGAAGAATTAACCAAAGTCTCAGCCACCCACCGGGAACCAGTATAGGTCCTGAACCAAATGTTTGGACTTGCGTTCAGCTCACAAAAAACGAGTTGAAAAATGGAGCTCAGGGGCACAGCAATTCACAAACTGGCAGAGTAATCAAGGCCAACTATCGTCCAAAAATCTGTTGAGGGAAGGCAACGAGGCGGACTTGAATGCGAGGCAGAATAGCAGGAAACAGATTTCAAGAGGTACGTTAGAATCGCCTGTAAAGCACAGGAAGAGGGGCACAACTTCGACAATGATGCACTTGGCCAAAAAGGGCGTATGCGTTTTCTCCTGAATATATTCAGGAGAAAACGCATACGCCCTTTTTGGCCAAGCAAGCAAGCGGGCAATGCAAATCTGCACTACAAAGAAGTATCACTTCCCACCGGTCAAAAGGGACATCCACAACATGTGTAAAAACCAGAAAGGCAAGACAGGCCCTGGAGAACAGGGAGCCTTGTTATGCTGATGGGCGGGATGTAAGTTGCCAACTGCCTCACTGGAGGAGTGCATTGTGTTCCCTAAAACAAGTAAACAACAGAGCTACAGAGCCAAGGGCACTTCCAGTCTAGGGAATATACCTTGGGAAAACTGAAAATCCATAAGACAGAGCCACCCCCAAATTGAGGGCTGCACTGCTTACAAGAACCTCAACCTGGGTACACCTGAAATATCCCAGGAAATATAAAAATGGTTCCAAACATTGTGGAACTTACGTACGATGGAATATCCCTCAGCCACGAAATCAATGTCATAAGACCAGTAGCAGCAAAATGAGTGGATTCAGGTACGATGATTCTAAGGGAAAGAAGTCACACAGGAAAAGAAACTTATCATAAGATATCACTTAGGAAGATCCTGTAAACATGGCTACACATGAACTGAGTTAGGAAAGAGAACAGAGTCTCACATTTAGAAAACACTCTTATGCCTGCTTAAGGGGGAAGGAGAGGTGGGGTGATGCATCAAACCAGAGTTTGATATAAGCACAGGTACTGTTCCAAAAACCAACTATGGAATAGACAAGACCTCCACCTTCCTCAGTGAAAGGGACTCAAAACCCCATATTTCCCGCAGAGGAATAGATCTGACTAGTAAGAATCTTAAAACCTATGTATTGATATGTCTCCGTAAGGGAATCAAGTGTGTCTAGACTGGCATAAACATGGCAGCGAGAATCAGCTCAAACCCACTCTAAAAAGGAATTTCAAAAACAGAACAAAGAAACAGGGAAATTCTTTACAATTCCTTCAGGGTCTCTGATGCAACCTGGAATGACCCTATCTACGATGACAGCTGGATGTGGCATGAGGCTGGACACTTGGGACTGAGAGGATTGGTGAGATTGGGTGAGCAAATGCAGACCCTTTAAAGCAATAATGCATGGCAACCATTCCATGGGTCCCACCTCTCCAGGTTGAAGGGAATATTACTACAGCTATAACATGTACGGGAACCCTAGAGAATGGACACACTGTGAATACGAAAGGTTTCTAAAACTCAACGAAGAGTCCCTCTCCTGGTGCTCCGGTTTGACTTTCCAACAGCTTTACTATCAATCTCCCAACTTGGAGAGACAGCCCCTTTAAGCTCCTGGTTCACACAGGTTGCCCATTTGGCAGAGGAGGAAAGGGAAGAGGGAGAACCAATGAGAGAGTAGCTGTTAGGCACTTGGATGGGCACATGTCACTCTAATTTCCCGGCAGGAAGAAGAATTCACCAAAGTCTCAGCCACCCACCGGGAACCAGTATAGGTCCTGAACCAAATGTTTGGACTTGCGTTCAGCTCACAAAAAACGAGTTGAAAAATGGAGCTCAGGGGCACAGCAATTCACAAACTGGCACAGTAATCAAGGCCAACTATCGTCCAAAAATCTGTTGAGGGAAGGCAACGAGGCGGACTTGAATGCGAGGCAGAATAGCAGGAAACAGATTTCAAGAGGTACGTTAGAATCGCCTGTAAAGCACAGGAAGAGGGGCACAACTTCGACAATGATGCACTTGGCCAAAAAGGGCGTATGCGTTTTCTCCTGAATATATTCAGGAGAAAACGCATACGCCCTTTTTGGCCAAGCAAGCAAGCGGGCAATGCAAATCTGCACTACAAAGAAGTATCACTTCCCACCGGTCAAAAGGGACATCCACAAAATGTGTAAAAACCAGAAAGGCAAGACAGGCCCTGGAGAACAGGGAGCCTTGTTATGCTGATGGGCGGGATGTAAGTTGCCAACTGCCTCACTGGAGGAGTGCATTGTGTTCCCTAAAACAAGTAAACAACAGAGCTACAGAGCCAAGGGCACTTCCAGTCTAGGGAATATACCTTGGGAAAACTGAAAATCCATAAGACAGAGCCACCCCCAAATTGAGGGCTGCACTGCTTACAAGAACCTCAACCTGGGTACACCTGAAATATCCCAGGAAATATAAAAATGGTTCCAAACAATGTGGAACTTACGTACGATGGAATATCCCTCAGCCACGAAATCAATGTCATAAGACCAGTAGCAGCAAAATGAGTGGATTCAGGTACGATGATTCTAAGGGAAAGAAGTCACACAGGAAAAGAAACTTATCATAAGATATCACTTAGGAAGATCCTGTAAACATGGCTACACATGAACTGAGTTAGGAAAGAGAACAGAGTCTCACATTTAGAAAACACTCTTATGCCTGCTTAAGGGGGAAGGAGAGGTGGGGTGATGCATCAAACCAGAGTTTGATATAAGCACAGGTACTGTTCCAAAAACCAACTATGGAATAGACAAGACCTCCACCTTCCTCAGTGAAAGGGACTCAAAACCCCATATTTCCCGCAGAGGAATAGATCTGACTAGTAAGAATCTTAAAACCTATGTATTGATATGTCTCCGTAAGGGAATCAAGTGTGTCTAGACTGGCATAAACATGGCAGCGAGAATCAGCTCAAACCCACTCTAAAAAGGAATTTCAAAAACAGAACAAAGAAACAGGGAAATTCTTTACAATTCCTTCAGGGTCTCTGATGCAACCTGGAATGACCCTATCTACGATGACAGCTGGATGTGGCATGAGGCTGGACACTTGGGACTGAGAGGATTGGTGAGATTGGGTGAGCAAATGCAGACCCTTTAAAGCAATAATGCATGGCAACCATTCCATGGGTCCCACCTCTCCAGGTTGAAGGGAATATTACTACAGCTATAACATGTACGGGAACCCTAGAGAATGGACACACTGTGAATACGAAAGGTTTCTAAAACTCAACGAAGAGTTCCTCTCCTGGTGCTCCGGTTTGACTTTCCAACAGCTTTACTATCAATCTCCCAACTTGGAGAGACAGCCCCTTTAAGCTCCTGGTTCACACAGGTTGCCCATTTGGCAGAGGAGGAAAGGGAAGAGGGAGAACCAATGAGAGAGTAGCTGTTAGGCACTTGGATGGGCACATGTCACTCTAATTTCCCGGCAGGAAGAAGAATTCACCAAAGTCTCAGCCACCCACCGGGAACCAGTATAGGTCCTGAACCAAATGTTTGGACTTGCGTTCAGCTCACAAAAAACGAGTTGAAAAATGGAGCTCAGGGGCACAGCAATTCACAAACTGGCAGAGTAATCAAGGCCAACTATCGTCCAAAAATCTGTTGAGGGAAGGCAACGAGGCGGACTTGAATGCGAGGCAGAATAGCAGGAAACAGATTTCAAGAGGTACGTTAGAATCGCCTGTAAAGCACAGGAAGAGGGGCACAACTTCGACAATGATGCACTTGGCCAAAAAGGGCGTATGCGTTTTCTCCTGAATATATTCAGGAGAAAACGCATACGCCCTTTTTGGCCAAGCAAGCAAGCGGGCAATGCAAATCTGCACTACAAAGAAGTATCACTTCCCACCGGTCAAAAGGGACATCCACAACATGTGTAAAAACCAGAAAGGCAAGACAGGCCCTGGAGAACAGGGAGCCTTGTTATGCTGATGGGCGGGATGTAAGTTGCCAACTGCCTCACTGGAGGAGTGCATTGTGTTCCCTAAAACAAGTAAACAACAGAGCTACAGAGCCAAGGGCACTTCCAGTCTAGGGAATATACCTTGGGAAAACTGAAAATCCATAAGACAGAGCCACCCCCAAATTGAGGGCTGCACTGCTTACAAGAACCTCAACCTGGGTACACCTGAAATATCCCAGGAAATATAAAAATGGTTCCAAACATTGTGGAACTTACGTACGATGGAATATCCCTCAGCCACGAAATCAATGTCATAAGACCAGTAGCAGCAAAATGAGTGGATTCAGGTACGATGATTCTAAGGGAAAGAAGTCACACAGGAAAAGAAACTTATCATAAGATATCACTTAGGAAGATCCTGTAAACATGGCTACACATGAACTGAGTTAGGAAAGAGAACAGAGTCTCACATTTAGAAAACACTCTTATGCCTGCTTAAGGGGGAAGGAGAGGTGGGGTGATGCATCAAACCAGAGTTTGATATAAGCACAGGTACTGTTCCAAAAACCAACTATGGAATAGACAAGACCTCCACCTTCCTCAGTGAAAGGGACTCAAAACCCCATATTTCCCGCAGAGGAATAGATCTGACTAGTAAGAATCTTAAAACCTATGTATTGATATGTCTCCGTAAGGGAATCAAGTGTGTCTAGACTGGCATAAACATGGCAGCGAGAATCAGCTCAAACCCACTCTAAAAAGGAATTTCAAAAACAGAACAAAGAAACAGGGAAATTCTTTACAATTCCTTCAGGGTCTCTGATGCAACCTGGAATGACCCTATCTACGACGACAGCTGGATGTGGCATGAGGCTGGACACTTGGGACTGAGAGGATTGGTGAGATTGGGTGAGCAAATGCAGACCCTTTAAAGCAATAATGCATGGCCACCATTCCATGGGTCCCACCTCTCCAGGTTGAAGGGAATATTACTACAGCTATAACATGTACGGGAAACCTAGAGAATGGACACACTGTGAATACGAAAGGTTTCTAAATCTCAACGAAGAGTCCCTCTCCTGGTGCTCCGGTTTGACTTCCCAACAGCTTTACTATCAATCTCCCAACTTGGAGAGACAGCCCCTTTAAGCTCCTGGTTCACACAGGTTGCCCATTTGGCAGAGGAGGAAAGGGAAGAGGGAGAACCAATGAGAGAGTAGCTGTTAGGCACTTGGATGGGCACATGTCACTCTAATTTCCCGGCAGGAAGAAGAATTCACCAAAGTCTCAGCCACCCACCGGGAACCAGTATAGGTCCTGAACCAAATGTTTGGACTTGCGTTCAGCTCACAAAAAACGAGTTGAAAAATGGAGCTCAGGGGCACAGCAATTCACAAACTGGCAGAGTAATCAAGGCCAACTATCGTCCAAAAATCTGTTGAGGGAAGGCAACGAGGCGGACTTGAATGCGAGGCAGAATAGCAGGAAACAGATTTCAAGAGGTACGTTAGAATCGCCTGTAAAGCACAGGAAGAGGGGCACAACTTCGACAATGATGCACTTGGCCAAAAAGGGCGTATGCGTTTTCTCCTGAATATATTCAGGAGAAAACGCATACGCCCTTTTTGGCCAAGCAAGCAAGCGGGCAATGCAAATCTGCACTACAAAGAAGTATCACTTCCCACCGGTCAAAAGGGACATCCACAACATGTGTAAAAACCAGAAAGGCAAGACAGGCCCTGGAGAACAGGGAGCCTTGTTATGCTGATGGGCGGGATGTAAGTTGCCAACTGCCTCACTGGAGGAGTGCATTGTGTTCCCTAAAACAAGTAAACAACAGAGCTACAGAGCCAAGGGCACTTCCAGTCTAGGGAATATACCTTGGGAAAACTGAAAATCCATAAGACAGAGCCACCCCCAAATTGAGGGCTGCACTGCTTACAAGAACCTCAACCTGGGTACACCTGAAATATCCCAGGAAATATAAAAATGGTTCCAAACATTGTGGAACTTACGTACGATGGAATATCCCTCAGCCACGAAATCAATGTCATAAGACCAGTAGCAGCAAAATGAGTGGATTCAGGTACGATGATTCTAAGGGAAAGAAGTCACACAGGAAAAGAAACTTATCATAAGATATCACTTAGGAAGATCCTGTAAACATGGCTACACATGAACTGAGTTAGGAAAGAGAACAGAGTCTCACATTTAGAAAACACTCTTATGCCTGCTTAAGGGGGAAGGAGAGGTGGGGTGATGCATCAAACCAGAGTTTGATATAAGCACAGGTACTGTTCCAAAAACCAACTATGGAATAGACAAGACCTCCACCTTCCTCAGTGAAAGGGACTCAAAACCCCATATTTCCCGCAGAGGAATAGATCTGACTAGTAAGAATCTTAAAACCTATGTATTGATATGTCTCCGTAAGGGAATCAAGTGTGTCTAGACTGGCATAAACATGGCAGCGAGAATCAGCTCAAACCCACTCTAAAAAGGAATTTCAAAAACAGAACAAAGAAACAGGGAAATTCTTTACAATTCCTTCAGGGTCTCTGATGCAACCTGGAATGACCCTATCTACGATGACAGCTGGATGTGGCATGAGGCTG
Source organism: Mesoplodon mirus (assembly GCF_964341445.2). Lineage (NCBI taxonomy): Eukaryota > Metazoa > Chordata > Mammalia > Artiodactyla > Ziphiidae > Mesoplodon > Mesoplodon mirus. The sequence continues at coordinate 4,348,620 of NW_028295810.1, forward strand.
GACACTTGGGACTGAGAGGATTGGTGAGATTGGGTGAGCAAATGCAGACCCTTTAAAGCAATAATGCATGGCAACCATTCCATGGGTCCCACCTCTCCAGGTTGAAGGGAATATTACTACAGCTATAACATGTACGGGAACCCTAGAGAATGGACACACTGTGAATACGAAAGGTTTCTAAAACTCAACGAAGAGTCCCTCTCCTGGTGCTCCGGTTTGACTTTCCAACAGCTTTACTATCAATCTCCCAACTTGGAGAGACAGCCCCTTTAAGCTCCTGGTTCACACAGGTTGCCCATTTGGCAGAGGAGGAAAGGGAAGAGGGAGAACCAATGAGAGAGTAGCTGTTAGGCACTTGGATGGGCACATGTCACTCTAATTTCCCGGCAGGAAGAAGAATTAACCAAAGTCTCAGCCACCCACCGGGAACCAGTATAGGTCCTGAACCAAATGTTTGGACTTGCGTTCAGCTCACAAAAAACGAGTTGAAAAATGGAGCTCAGGGGCACAGCAATTCACAAACTGGCAGAGTAATCAAGGCCAACTATCGTCCAAAAATCTGTTGAGGGAAGGCAACGAGGCGGACTTGAATGCGAGGCAGAATAGCAGGAAACAGATTTCAAGAGGTACGTTAGAATCGCCTGTAAAGCACAGGAAGAGGGGCACAACTTCGACAATGATGCACTTGGCCAAAAAGGGCGTATGCGTTTTCTCCTGAATATATTCAGGAGAAAACGCATACGCCCTTTTTGGCCAAGCAAGCAAGCGGGCAATGCAAATCTGCACTACAAAGAAGTATCACTTCCCACCGGTCAAAAGGGACATCCACAACATGTGTAAAAACCAGAAAGGCAAGACAGGCCCTGGAGAACAGGGAGCCTTGTTATGCTGATGGGCGGGATGTAAGTTGCCAACTGCCTCACTGGAGGAGTGCATTGTGTTCCCTAAAACAAGTAAACAACAGAGCTACAGAGCCAAGGGCACTTCCAGTCTAGGGAATATACCTTGGGAAAACTGAAAATCCATAAGACAGAGCCACCCCCAAATTGAGGGCTGCACTGCTTACAAGAACCTCAACCTGGGTACACCTGAAATATCCCAGGAAATATAAAAATGGTTCCAAACATTGTGGAACTTACGTACGATGGAATATCCCTCAGGCACGAAATCAATGTCATAAGACCAGTAGCAGCAAAATGAGTGGATTCAGGTACGATGATTCTAAGGGAAAGAAGTCACACAGGAAAAGAAACTTATCATAAGATATCACTTAGGAAGATCCTGTAAACATGGCTACACATGAACTGAGTTAGGAAAGAGAACAGAGTCTCACATTTAGAAAACACTCTTATGCCTGCTTAAGGGGGAAGGAGAGGTGGGGTGATGCATCAAACCAGAGTTTGATATAAGCACAGGTACTGTTCCAAAAACCAACTATGGAATAGACAAGACCTCCACCTTCCTCAGTGAAAGGGACTCAAAACCCCATATTTCCCGCAGAGGAATAGATCTGACTAGTAAGAATCTTAAAACCTATGTATTGATATGTCTCCGTAAGGGAATCAAGTGTGTCTAGACTGGCATAAACATGGCAGCGAGAATCAGCTCAAACCCACTCTAAAAAGGAATTTCAAAAACAGAACAAAGAAACAGGGAAATTCTTTACAATTCCTTCAGGGTCTCTGATGCAACCTGGAATGACCCTATCTACGATGACAGCTGGATGTGGCATGAGGCTGGACACTTGGGACTGAGAGGATTGGTGAGATTGGGTGAGCAAATGCAGACCCTTTAAAGCAATAATGCATGGCAACCATTCCATGGGTCCCACCTCTCCAGGTTGAAGGGAATATTACTACAGCTATAACATGTACGGGAACCCTAGAGAATGGACACACTGTGAATACGAAAGGTTTCTAAAACTCAACGAAGAGTCCCTCTCCTGGTGCTCCGGTTTGACTTTCCAACAGCTTTACTATCAATCTCCCAACTTGGAGAGACAGCCCCTTTAAGCTCCTGGTTCACACAGGTTGCCCATTTGGCAGAGGAGGAAAGGGAAGAGGGAGAACCAATGAGAGAGTAGCTGTTAGGCACTTGGATGGGCACATGTCACTCTAATTTCCCGGCAGGAAGAAGAATTAACCAAAGTCTCAGCCACCCACCGGGAACCAGTATAGGTCCTGAACCAAATGTTTGGACTTGCGTTCAGCTCACAAAAAACGAGTTGAAAAATGGAGCTCAGGGGCACAGCAATTCACAAACTGGCAGAGTAATCAAGGCCAACTATCGTCCAAAAATCTGTTGAGGGAAGGCAACGAGGCGGACTTGAATGCGAGGCAGAATAGCAGGAAACAGATTTCAAGAGGTACGTTAGAATCGCCTGTAAAGCACAGGAAGAGGGGCACAACTTCGACAATGATGCACTTGGCCAAAAAGGGCGTATGCGTTTTCTCCTGAATATATTCAGGAGAAAACGCATACGCCCTTTTTGGCCAAGCAAGCAAGCGGGCAATGCAAATCTGCACTACAAAGAAGTATCACTTCCCACCGGTCAAAAGGGACATCCACAACATGTGTAAAAACCAGAAAGGCAAGACAGGCCCTGGAGAACAGGGAGCCTTGTTATGCTGATGGGCGGGATGTAAGTTGCCAACTGCCTCACTGGAGGAGTGCATTGTGTTCCCTAAAACAAGTAAACAACAGAGCTACAGAGCCAAGGGCACTTCCAGTCTAGGGAATATACCTTGGGAAAACTGAAAATCCATAAGACAGAGCCACCCCCAAATTGAGGGCTGCACTGCTTACAAGAACCTCAACCTGGGTACACCTGAAATATCCCAGGAAATATAAAAATGGTTCCAAACATTGTGGAACTTACGTACGATGGAATATCCCTCAGCCACGAAATCAATGTCATAAGACCAGTAGCAGCAAAATGAGTGGATTCAGGTACGATGATTCTAAGGGAAAGAAGTCACACAGGAAAAGAAACTTATCATAAGATATCACTTAGGAAGATCCTGTAAACATGGCTACACATGAACTGAGTTAGGCAAGAGAACAGAGTCTCACATTTAGAAAACACTCTTATGCCTGCTTAAGGGGGAAGGAGAGGTGGGGTGATGCATCAAACCAGAGTTTGATATAAGCACAGGTACTGTTCCAAAAACCAACTATGGAATAGACAAGACCTCCACCTTCCTCAGTGAAAGGGACTCAAAACCCCATATTTCCCGCAGAGGAATAGATCTGACTAGTAAGAATCTTAAAACCTATGTATTGATATGTCTCCGTAAGGGAATCAAGTGTGTCTAGACTGGCATAAACATGGCAGCGAGAATCAGCTCAAACCCACTCTAAAAAGGAATTTCAAAAACAGAACAAAGAAACAGGGAAATTCTTTACAATTCCTTCAGGGTCTCTGATGCAACCTGGAATGACCCTATCTACGATGACAGCTGGATGTGGCATGAGGCTGGACACTTGGGACTGAGAGGATTGGTGAGATTGGGTGAGCAAATGCAGACCCTTTAAAGCAATAATGCATGGCAACCATTCCATGGGTCCCACCTCTCCAGGTTGAAGGGAATATTACTACAGCTATAACATGTACGGGAACCCTAGAGAATGGACACACTGTGAATACGAAAGGTTTCTAAAACTCAACGAAGAGTCCCTCTCCTGGTGCTCCGGTTTGACTTTCCAACAGCTTTACTATCAATCTCCCAACTTGGAGAGACAGCCCCTTTAAGCTCCTGGTTCACACAGGTTGCCCATTTGGCAGAGGAGGAAAGGGAAGAGGGAGAACCAATGAGAGAGTAGCTGTTAGGCACTTGGATGGGCACATGTCACTCTAATTTCCCGGCAGGAAGAAGAATTCACCAAAGTCTCAGCCACCCACCGGGAACCAGTATAGGTCCTGAACCAAATGTTTGGACTTGCGTTCAGCTCACAAAAAACGAGTTGAAAAATGGAGCTCAGGGGCACAGCAATTCACAAACTGGCAGAGTAATCAAGGCCAACTATCGTCCAAAAATCTGTTGAGGGAAGGCAACGAGGCGGACTTGAATGCGAGGCAGAATAGCAGGAAACAGATTTCAAGAGGTACGTTAGAATCGCCTGTAAAGCACAGGAAGAGGGGCACAACTTCGACAATGATGCACTTGGCCAAAAAGGGCGTATGCGTTTTCTCCTGAATATATTCAGGAGAAAACGCATACGCCCTTTTTGGCCAAGCAAGCAAGCGGGCAATGCAAATCTGCACTACAAAGAAGTATCACTTCCCACCGGTCAAAAGGGACATCCACAACATGTGTAAAAACCAGAAAGGCAAGACAGGCCCTGGAGAACAGGGAGCCTTGTTATGCTGATGGGCGGGATGTAAGTTGCCAACTGCCTCACTGGAGGAGTGCATTGTGTTCCCTAAAACAAGTAAACAACAGAGCTACAGAGCCAAGGGCACTTCCAGTCTAGGGAATATACCTTGGGAAAACTGAAAATCCATAAGACAGAGCCACCCCCAAATTGAGGGCTGCACTGCTTACAAGAACCTCAACCTGGGTACACCTGAAATATCCCAGGAAATATAAAAATGGTTCCAAACATTGTGGAACTTACGTACGATGGAATATCCCTCAGCCACGAAATCAATGTCATAAGACCAGTAGCAGCAAAATGAGTGGATTCAGGTACGATGATTCTAAGGGAAAGAAGTCACACAGGAAAAGAAACTTATCATAAGATATCACTTAGGAAGATCCTGTAAACATGGCTACACATGAACTGAGTTAGGCAAGAGAACAGAGTCTCACATTTAGAAAACACTCTTATGCCTGCTTAAGGGGGAAGGAGAGGTGGGGTGATGCATCAAACCAGACTTTGATATAAGCACAGGTACCGTTCCAAAAACCAACTATGGAATAGACAAGACCTCCACCTTCCTCAGTGAAAGGGACTCAAAACCCCATATTTCCCGCAGAGGAATAGATCTGACTAGTAAGAATCTTAAAACCTATGTATTGATATGTCTCCGTAAGGGAATCAAGTGTGTCTAGACTGGCATAAACATGGCAGCGAGAATCAGCTCAAACCCACTCTAAAAAGGAATTTCAAAAACAGAACAAAGAAACAGGGAAATTCTTTACAATTCCTTCAGGGTCTCTGATGCAACCTGGAATGACCCTATCTACGATGACAGCTGGATGTGGCATGAGGCTGGACACTTGGGACTGAGAGGATTGGTGAGATTGGGTGAGCAAATGCAGACCCTTTAAAGCAATAATGCATGGCAACCATTCCATGGGTCCCACCTCTCCAGGTTGAAGGGAATATTACTACAGCTATAACATGTACGGGAACCCTAGAGAATGGACACACTGTGAATACGAAAGGTTTCTAAAACTCAACGAAGAGTCCCTCTCCTGGTGCTCCGGTTTGACTTTCCAACAGCTTTACTATCAATCTCCCAACTTGGAGAGACAGCCCCTTTAAGCTCCTGGTTCACACAGGTTGCCCATTTGGCAGAGGAGGAAAGGGAAGAGGGAGAACCAATGAGAGAGTAGCTGTTAGGCACTTGGATGGGCACATGTCACTCTAGTTTCCCGGCAGGAAGAAGAATTCACCAAAGTCTCAGCCACCCACCGGGAACCAGTATAGGTCCTGAACCAAATGTTTGGACTTGCGTTCAGCTCACAAAAAACGAGTTGAAAAATGGAGCTCAGGGGCACAGCAATTCACAAACTGGCAGAGTAATCAAGGCCAACTATCGTCCAAAAATCTGTTGAGGGAAGGCAACGAGGCGGACTTGAATGCGAGGCAGAATAGCAGGAAACAGATTTCAAGAGGTACGTTAGAATCGCCTGTAAAGCACAGGAAGAGGGGCACAACTTCGACAATGATGCACTTGGCCAAAAAGGGCGTATGCGTTTTCTCCTGAATATATTCAGGAGAAAACGCATACGCCCTTTTTGGCCAAGCAAGCAAGCGGGCAATGCAAATCTGCACTACAAAGAAGTATCACTTCCCACCGGTCAAAAGGGACATCCACAACATGTGTAAAAACCAGAAAGGCAAGACAGGCCCTGGAGAACAGGGAGCCTTGTTATGCTGATGGGCGGGATGTAAGTTGCCAACTGCCTCACTGGAGGAGTGCATTGTGTTCCCTAAAACAAGTAAACAACAGAGCTACAGAGCCAAGGGCACTTCCAGTCTAGGGAATATACCTTGGGAAAACTGAAAATCCATAAGACAGAGCCACCCCCAAATTGAGGGCTGCACTGCTTACAAGAACCTCAACCTGGGTACACCTGAAATATCCCAGGAAATATAAAAATGGTTCCAAACATTGTGGAACTTACGTACGATGGAATATCCCTCAGCCACGAAATCAATGTCATAAGACCAGTAGCAGCAAAATGAGTGGATTCAGGTACGATGATTCTAAGGGAAAGAAGTCACACAGGAAAAGAAACTTATCATAAGATATCACTTAGGAAGATCCTGTAAACATGGCTACACATGAACTGAGTTAGGCAAGAGAACAGAGTCTCACATTTAGAAAACACTCTTATGCCTGCTTAAGGGGGAAGGAGAGGTGGGGTGATGCATCAAACCAGACTTTGATATAAGCACAGGTACCGTTCCAAAAACCAACTATGGAATAGACAAGACCTCCACCTTCCTCAGTGAAAGGGACTCAAAACCCCATATTTCCCGCAGAGGAATAGATCTGACTAGTAAGAATCTTAAAACCTATGTATTGATATGTCTCCGTAAGGGAATCAAGTGTGTCTAGACTGGCATAAACATGGCAGCGAGAATCAGCTCAAACCCACTCTAAAAAGGAATTTCAAAAACAGAACAAAGAAACAGGGAAATTCTTTACAATTCCTTCAGGGTCTCTGATGCAACCTGGAATGACCCTATCTACGATGACAGCTGGATGTGGCATGAGGCTGGACACTTGGGACTGAGAGGATTGGTGAGATTGGGTGAGCAAATGCAGACCCTTTAAAGCAATAATGCATGGCAACCATTCCATGGGTCCCACCTCTCCAGGTTGAAGGGAATATTACTACAGCTATAACATGTACGGGAACCCTAGAGAATGGACACACTGTGAATACGAAAGGTTTCTAAAACTCAACGAAGAGTCCCTCTCCTGGTGCTCCGGTTTGACTTTCCAACAGCTTTACTATCAATCTCCCAACTTGGAGAGACAGCCCCTTTAAGCTCCTGGTTCACACAGGTTGCCCATTTGGCAGAGGAGGAAAGGGAAGAGGGAGAACCAATGAGAGAGTAGCTGTTAGGCACTTGGATGGGCACATGTCACTCTAATTTCCCGGCAGGAAGAAGAATTCACCAAAGTCTCAGCCACCCACCGGGAACCAGTATAGGTCCTGAACCAAATGTTTGGACTTGCGTTCAGCTCACAAAAAACGAGTTGAAAAATGGAGCTCAGGGGCACAGCAATTCACAAACTGGCAGAGTAATCAAGGCCAACTATCGTCCAAAAATCTGTTGAGGGAAGGCAACGAGGCGGACTTGAATGCGAGGCAGAATAGCAGGAAACAGATTTCAAGAGGTACGTTAGAATCGCCTGTAAAGCACAGGAAGAGGGGCACAACTTCGACAATGATGCACTTGGCCAAAAAGGGCGTATGCGTTTTCTCCTGAATATATTCAGGAGAAAACGCATACGCCCTTTTTGGCCAAGCAAGCAAGCGGGCAATGCAAATCTGCACTACAAAGAAGTATCACTTCCCACCGGTCAAAAGGGACATCCACAACATGTGTAAAAACCAGAAAGGCAAGACAGGCCCTGGAGAACAGGGAGCCTTGTTATGCTGATGGGCGGGATGTAAGTTGCCAACTGCCTCACTGGAGGAGTGCATTGTGTTCCTTAAAACAAGTAAACAACAGAGCTACAGAGCCAAGGGCACTTCCAGTCTAGGGAATATACCTTGGGAAAACTGAAAATCCATAAGACAGAGCCACCCCCAAATTGAGGGCTGCACTGCTTACAAGAACCTCAACCTGGGTACACCTGAAATATCCCAGGAAATATAAAAATGGTTCCAAACATTGTGGAACTTACGTACGATGGAATATCCCTCAGCCACGAAATCAATGTCATAAGACCAGTAGCAGCAAAATGAGTGGATTCAGGTACGATGATTCTAAGGGAAAGAAGTCACACAGGAAAAGAAACTTATCATAAGATATCACTTAGGAAGATCCTGTAAACATGGCTACACATGAACTGAGTTAGGCAAGAGAACAGAGTCTCACATTTAGAAAACACTCTTATGCCTGCTTAAGGGGGAAGGAGAGGTGGGGTGATGCATCAAACCAGACTTTGATATAAGCACAGGTACCGTTCCAAAAACCAACTATGGAATAGACAAGACCTCCACCTTCCTCAGTGAAAGGGACTCAAAACCCCATATTTCCCGCAGAGGAATAGATCTGACTAGTAAGAATCTTAAAACCTATGTATTGATATGTCTCCGTAAGGGAATCAAGTGTGTCTAGACTGGCATAAACATGGCAGCGAGAATCAGCTCAAACCCACTCTAAAAAGGAATTTCAAAAACAGAACAAAGAAACAGGGAAATTCTTTACAATTCCTTCAGGGTCTCTGATGCAACCTGGAATGACCCTATCTACGATGACAGCTGGATGTGGCATGAGGCTGGACACTTGGGACTGAGAGGATTGGTGAGATTGGGTGAGCAAATGCAGACCCTTTAAAGCAATAATGCATGGCAACCATTCCATGGGTCCCACCTCTCCAGGTTGAAGGGAATATTACTACAGCTATAACATGTACGGGAACCCTAGAGAATGGACACACTGTGAATACGAAAGGTTTCTAAAACTCAACGAAGAGTCCCTCTCCTGGTGCTCCGGTTTGACTTTCCAACAGCTTTACTATCAATCTCCCAACTTGGAGAGACAGCCCCTTTAAGCTCCTGGTTCACACAGGTTGCCCATTTGGCAGAGGAGGAAAGGGAAGAGGGAGAACCAATGAGAGAGTAGCTGTTAGGCACTTGGATGGGCACATGTCACTCTAATTTCCCGGCAGGAAGAAGAATTAACCAAAGTCTCAGCCACCCACCGGGAACCAGTATAGGTCCTGAACCAAATGTTTGGACTTGCGTTCAGCTCACAAAAAACGAGTTGAAAAATGGAGCTCAGGGGCACAGCAATTCACAAACTGGCAGAGTAATCAAGGCCAACTATCGTCCAAAAATCTGTTGAGGGAAGGCAACGAGGCGGACTTGAATGCGAGGCAGAATAGCAGGAAACAGATTTCAAGAGGTACGTTAGAATCGCCTGTAAAGCACAGGAAGAGGGGCACAACTTCGACAATGATGCACTTGGCCAAAAAGGGCGTATGCGTTTTCTCCTGAATATATTCAGGAGAAAACGCATACGCCCTTTTTGGCCAAGCAAGCAAGCGGGCAATGCAAATCTGCACTACAAAGAAGTATCACTTCCCACCGGTCAAAAGGGACATCCACAACATGTGTAAAAACCAGAAAGGCAAGACAGGCCCTGGAGAACAGGGAGCCTTGTTATGCTGATGGGCGGGATGTAAGTTGCCAACTGCCTCACTGGAGGAGTGCATTGTGTTCCCTAAAACAAGTAAACAACAGAGCTACAGAGCCAAGGGCACTTCCAGTCTAGGGAATATACCTTGGGAAAACTGAAAATCCATAAGACAGAGCCACCCCCAAATTGAGGGCTGCACTGCTTACAAGAACCTCAACCTGGGTACACCTGAAATATCCCAGGAAATATAAAAATGGTTCCAAACATTGTGGAACTTACGTACGATGGAATATCCCTCAGCCACGAAATCAATGTCATAAGACCAGTAGCAGCAAAATGAGTGGATTCAGGTACGATGATTCTAAGGGAAAGAAGTCACACAGGAAAAGAAACTTATCATAAGATATCACTTAGGAAGATCCTGTAAACATGGCTACACATGAACTGAGTTAGGAAAGAGAACAGAGTCTCACATTTAGAAAACACTCTTATGCCTGCTTAAGGGGGAAGGAGAGGTGGGGTGATGCATCAAACCAGAGTTTGATATAAGCACAGGTACTGTTCCAAAAACCAACTATGGAATAGACAAGACCTCCACCTTCCTCAGTGAAAGGGACTCAAAACCCCATATTTCCCGCAGAGGAATAGATCTGACTAGTAAGAATCTTAAAACCTATGTATTGATATGTCTCCGTAAGGGAATCAAGTGTGTCTAGACTGGCATAAACATGGCAGCGAGAATCAGCTCAAACCCACTCTAAAAAGGAATTTCAAAAACAGAACAAAGAAACAGGGAAATTCTTTACAATTCCTTCAGGGTCTCTGATGCAACCTGGAATGACCCTATCTACGATGACAGCTGGATGTGGCATGAGGCTGGACACTTGGGACTGAGAGGATTGGTGAGATTGGGTGAGCAAATGCAGACCCTTTAAAGCAATAATGCATGGCAACCATTCCATGGGTCCCACCTCTCCAGGTTGAAGGGAATATTACTACAGCTATAACATGTACGGGAACCCTAGAGAATGGACACACTGTGAATACGAAAGGTTTCTAAAACTCAACGAAGAGTCCCTCTCCTGGTGCTCCGGTTTGACTTTCCAACAGCTTTACTATCAATCTCCCAACTTGGAGAGACAGCCCCTTTAAGCTCCTGGTTCACACAGGTTGCCCATTTGGCAGAGGAGGAAAGGGAAGAGGGAGAACCAATGAGAGAGTAGCTGTTAGGCACTTGGATGGGCACATGTCACTCTAATTTCCCGGCAGGAAGAAGAATTCACCAAAGTCTCAGCCACCCACCGGGAACCAGTATAGGTCCTGAACCAAATGTTTGGACTTGCGTTCAGCTCACAAAAAACGAGTTGAAAAATGGAGCTCAGGGGCACAGCAATTCACAAACTGGCAGAGTAATCAAGGCCAACTATCGTCCAAAAATCTGTTGAGGGAAGGCAACGAGGCGGACTTGAATGCGAGGCAGAATAGCAGGAAACAGATTTCAAGAGGTACGTTAGAATCGCCTGTAAAGCACAGGAAGAGGGGCACAACTTCGACAATGATGCACTTGGCCAAAAAGGGCGTATGCGTTTTCTCCTGAATATATTCAGGAGAAAACGCATACGCCCTTTTTGGCCAAGCAAGCAAGCGGGCAATGCAAATCTGCACTACAAAGAAGTATCACTTCCCACCGGTCAAAAGGGACATCCACAATATGTGTAAAAACCAGAAAGGCAAGACAGGCCCTGGAGAACAGGGAGCCTTGTTATGCTGATGGGCGGGATGTAAGTTGCCAACTGCCTCACTGGAGGAGTGCATTGTGTTCCCTAAAACAAGTAAACAACAGAGCTACAGAGCCAAGGGCACTTCCAGTCTAGGGAATATACCTTGGGAAAACTGAAAATCCATAAGACAGAGCCACCCCCAAATTGAGGGCTGCACTGCTTACAAGAACCTCAACCTGGGTACACCTGAAATATCCCAGGAAATATAAAAATGGTTCCAAACATTGTGGAACTTACGTACGATGGAATATCCCTCAGCCACGAAATCAATGTCATAAGACCAGTAGCAGCAAAATGAGTGGATTCAGGTACGATGATTCTAAGGGAAAGAAGTCACACAGGAAAAGAAACTTATCATAAGATATCACTTAGGAAGATCCTGTAAACATGGCTACACATGAACTGAGTTAGGAAAGAGAACAGAGTCTCACATTTAGAAAACACTCTTATGCCTGCTTAAGGGGGAAGGAGAGGTGGGGTGATGCATCAAACCAGAGTTTGATATAAGCACAGGTACTGTTCCAAAAACCAACTATGGAATAGACAAGACCTCCACCTTCCTCAGTGAAAGGGACTCAAAACCCCATATTTCCCGCAGAGGAATAGATCTGACTAGTAAGAATCTTAAAACCTATGTATTGATATGTCTCCGTAAGGGAATCAAGTGTGTCTAGACTGGCATAAACATGGCAGCGAGAATCAGCTCAAACCCACTCTAAAAAGGAATTTCAAAAACAGAACAAAGAAACAGGGAAATTCTTTACAATTCCTTCAGGGTCTCTGATGCAACCTGGAATGACCCTATCTACGATGACAGCTGGATGTGGCATGAGGCTGGACACTTGGGACTGAGAGGATTGGTGAGATTGGGTGAGCAAATGCAGACCCTTTAAAGCAATAATGCATGGCAACCATTCCATGGGTCCCACCTCTCCAGGTTGAAGGGAATATTACTACAGCTATAACATGTACGGGAAACCTAGAGAATGGACACACTGTGAATACGAAAGGTTTCTAAAACTCAACGAAGAGTCCCTCTCCTGGTGCTCCGGTTTGACTTTCCAACAGCTTTACTATCAATCTCCCAACTTGGAGAGACAGCCCCTTTAAGCTCCTGGTTCACACAGGTTGCCCATTTGGCAGAGGAGGAAAGGGAAGAGGGAGAACCAATGAGAGAGTAGCTGTTAGGCACTTGGATGGGCACATGTCACTCTAATTTCCCGGCAGGAAGAAGAATTCACCAAAGTCTCAGCCACCCACCGGGAACCAGTATAGGTCCTGAACCAAATGTTTGGACTTGCGTTCAGCTCACAAAAAACGAGTTGAAAAATGGAGCTCAGGGGCACAGCAATTCACAAACTGGCAGAGTAATCAAGGCCAACTATCGTCCAAAAATCTGTTGAGGGAAGGCAACGAGGCGGACTTGAATGCGAGGCAGAATAGCAGGAAACAGATTTCAAGAGGTACGTTAGAATCGCCTGTAAAGCACAGGAAGAGGGGCACAACTTCGACAATGATGCACTTGGCCAAAAAGGGCGTATGCGTTTTCTCCTGAATATATTCAGGAGAAAACGCATACGCCCTTTTTGGCCAAGCAAGCAAGCGGGCAATGCAAATCTGCACTACAAAGAAGTATCACTTCCCACCGGTCAAAAGGGACATCCACAACATGTGTAAAAACCAGAAAGGCAAGACAGGCCCTGGAGAACAGGGAGCCTTGTTATGCTGATGGGCGGGATGTAAGTTGCCAACTGCCTCACTGGAGGAGTGCATTGTGTTCCCTAAAACAAGTAAACAACAGAGCTACAGAGCCAAGGGCACTTCCAGTCTAGGGAATATACCTTGGGAAAACTGAAAATCCATAAGACAGAGCCACCCCCAAATTGAGGGCTGCACTGCTTACAAGAACCTCAACCTGGGTACACCTGAAATATCCCAGGAAATATAAAAATGGTTCAAATCATTGTGGAACTTACGTACGATGGAATATCCCTCAGCCATGAAATCAATGTCATAAGACCAGTAGCAGCAAAATGAGTGGATTCAGGTACGATGATTCTAAGTGAAAGAAGTCACACAGAAAAAGAAACTTATCATAAGATATCACTTAGGAAGATCCTGTAAACATGGCAACACATGAACTGAGTTAGGAAAGAGAACAGAGTCTCACATTTAGAAAACACTCTTATGCCTGCTTAAGGGGGAAGGAGAGGTGGGGTGATGCATCAAACCAGAGTTTGATATAAGCACAGGTACTGTTCCAAAAACCAACTATGGAATAGACAAGACCTACACCTTCCTCAGTGAAAGGGACTCAAAACCCCATATTTCCCGCAGAGGAATAGATCTGACTAGTAAGAATCTTAAAACCTATGTATTGATATGTCTCCGTAAGGGAATCAAGTGTGTCTAGACTGGCATAAACATGGCAGCGAGAATCAGCTCAAACCCACTCTAAAAAGGAATTTCAAAAACAGAACAAAGAAACAGGGAAATTCTTTACAATTCCTTCAGGGTCTCTGATGCAACCTGGAATGACCCTATCTACGATGACAGCTGGATGTGGCATGAGGCTGGACACTTGGGACTGAGAGGATTGGTGAGATTGGGTGAGCAAATGCAGACCCTTTAAAGCAATAATGCATGGCAACCATTCCATGGGTCCCACCTCTCCAGGTTGAAGGGAATATTACTACAGCTATAACATGTACGGGAAACCTAGAGAATGGACACACTGTGAATACGAAAGGTTTCTAAAACTCAACGAAGAGTCCCTCTCCTGGTGCTCCGGTTTGACTTTCCAACAGCTTTACTATCAATCTCCCAACTTGGAGAGACAGCCCCTTTAAGCTCCTGGTTCACACAGGTTGCCCATTTGGCAGAGGAGGAAAGGGAAGAGGGAGAACCAATGAGAGAGTAGCTGTTAGGCACTTGGATGGGCACATGTCACTCTAATTTCCCGGCAGGAAGAAGAATTCACCAAAGTCTCAGCCACCCACCGGGAACCAGTATAGGTCCTGAACCAAATGTTTGGACTTGCGTTCAGCTCACAAAAAACGAGTTGAAAAATGGAGCTCAGGGGCACAGCAATTCACAAACTGGCAGAGTAATCAAGGCCAACTATCGTCCAAAAATCTGTTGAGGGAAGGCAACGAGGCGGACTTGAATGCGAGGCAGAATAGCAGGAAACAGATTTCAAGAGGTACGTTAGAATCGCCTGTAAAGCACAGGAAGAGGGGCACAACTTCGACAATGATGCACTTGGCCAAAAAGGGCGTATGCGTTTTCTCCTGAATATATTCAGGAGAAAACGCATACGCCCTTTTTGGCCAAGCAAGCAAGCGGGCAATGCAAATCTGCACTACAAAGAAGTATCACTTCCCACCGGTCAAAAGGGACATCCACAACATGTGTAAAAACCAGAAAGGCAAGACAGGCCCTGGAGAACAGGGAGCCTTGTTATGCTGATGGGCGGGATGTAAGTTGCCAACTGCCTCACTGGAGGAGTGCATTGTGTTCCCTAAAACAAGTAAACAACAGAGCTACAGAGCCAAGGGCACTTCCAGTCTAGGGAATATACCTTGGGAAAACTGAAAATCCATAAGACAGAGCCACCCCCAAATTGAGGGCTGCACTGCTTACAAGAACCTCAACCTGGGTACACCTGAAATATCCCAGGAAATATAAAAATGGTTCCAAACATTGTGGAACTTACGTACGATGGAATATCCCTCAGCCACGAAATCAATGTCATAAGACCAGTAGCAGCAAAATGAGTGGATTCAGGTACGATGATTCTAAGGGAAAGAAGTCACACAGGAAAAGAAACTTATCATAAGATATCACTTAGGAAGATCCTGTAAACATGGCTACACATGAACTGAGTTAGGAAAGAGAACAGAGTCTCACATTTAGAAAACACTCTTATGCCTGCTTAAGGGGGAAGGAGAGGTGGGGTGATGCATCAAACCAGAGTTTGATATAAGCCCAGGTACTGTTCCAAAAACCAACTATGGAATAGACAAGACCTCCACCTTCCTCAGTGAAAGGGACTCAAAACCCCATATTTCCCGCAGAGGAATAGATCTGACTAGTAAGAATCTTAAAACCTATGTATTGATATGTCTCCGTAAGGGAATCAAGTGTGTCTAGACTGGCATAAACATGGCAGCGAGAATCAGCTCAAACCCACTCTAAAAAGGAATTTCAAAAACAGAACAAAGAAACAGGGAAATTCTTTACAATTCCTTCAGGGTCTCTGATGCAACCTGGAATGACCCTATCTACGATGACAGCTGGATGTGGCATGAGGCTGGACACTTGGGACTGAGAGGATTGGTGAGATTGGGTGAGCAAATGCAGACCCTTTAAAGCAATAATGCATGGCAACCATTCCATGGGTCCCACCTCTCCAGGTTGAAGGGAATATTACTACAGCTATAACATGTACGGGAACCCTAGAGAATGGACACACTGTGAATACGAAAGGTTTCTAAAACTCAACGAAGAGTCCCTCTCCTGGTGCTCCGGTTTGACTTTCCAACAGCTTTACTATCAATCTCCCAACTTGGAGAGACAGCCCCTTTAAGCTCCTGGTTCACACAGGTTGCCCATTTGGCAGAGGAGGAAAGGGAAGAGGGAGAACCAATGAGAGAGTAGCTGTTAGGCACTTGGATGGGCACATGTCACTCTAATTTCCCGGCAGGAAGAAGAATTCACCAAAGTCTCAGCCACCCACCGGGAACCAGTATAGGTCCTGAACCAAATGTTTGGACTTGCGTTCAGCTCACAAAAAACGAGTTGAAAAATGGAGCTCAGGGGCACAGCAATTCACAAACTGGCAGAGTAATCAAGGCCAACTATCGTCCAAAAATCTGTTGAGGGAAGGCAACGAGGCGGACTTGAATGCGAGGCAGAATAGCAGGAAACAGATTTCAAGAGGTACGTTAGAATCGCCTGTAAAGCACAGGAAGAGGGGCACAACTTCGACAATGATGCACTTGGCCAAAAAGGGCGTATGCGTTTTCTCCTGAATATATTCAGGAGAAAACGCATACGCCCTTTTTGGCCAAGCAAGCAAGCGGGCAATGCAAACCTGCACTACAAAGAAGTATCACTTCCCACCGGTCAAAAGGGACATCCACAACATGTGTAAAAACCAGAAAGGCAAGACAGGCCCTGGAGAACAGGGAGCCTTGTTATGCTGATGGGCGGGATGTAAGTTGCCAACTGCCTCACTGGAGGAGTGCATTGTGTTCCCTAAAACAAGTAAACAACAGAGCTACAGAGCCAAGGGCACTTCCAGTCTAGGGAATATACCTTGGGAAAACTGAAAATCCATAAGACAGAGCCACCCCCAAATTGAGGGCTGCACTGCTTACAAGAACCTCAACCTGGGTACACCTGAAATATCCCAGGAAATATAAAAATGGTTCCAAACATTGTGGAACTTACGTACGATGGAATATCCCTCAGCCACGAAATCAATGTCATAAGACCAGTAGCAGCAAAATGAGTGGATTCAGGTACGATGATTCTAAGGGAAAGAAGTCACACAGGAAAAGAAACTTATCATAAGATATCACTTAGGAAGATCCTGTAAACATGGCTACACATGAACTGAGTTAGGCAAGAGAACAGAGTCTCACATTTAGAAAACACTCTTATGCCTGCTTAAGGGGGAAGGAGAGGTGGGGTGATGCATCAAACCAGAGTTTGATATAAGCACAGGTACTGTTCCAAAAACCAACTATGGAATAGACAAGACCTCCACCTTCCTCAGTGAAAGGGACTCAAAACCCCATATTTCCCGCAGAGGAATAGATCTGACTAGTAAGAATCTTAAAACCTATGTATTGATATGTCTCCGTAAGGGAATCAAGTGTGTCTAGACTGGCATAAACATGGCAGCGAGAATCAGCTCAAACCCACTCTAAAAAGGAATTTCAAAAACAGAACAAAGAAACAGGGAAATTCTTTACAATTCCTTCAGGGTCTCTGATGCAACCTGGAATGACCCTATCTACGATGACAGCTGGATGTGGCATGAGGCTGGACACTTGGGACTGAGAGGATTGGTGAGATTGGGTGAGCAAATGCAGACCCTTTAAAGCAATAATGCATGGCAACCATTCCATGGGTCCCACCTCTCCAGGTTGAAGGGAATATTACTACAGCTATAACATGTACGGGAACCCTAGAGAATGGACACACTGTGAATACGAAAGGTTTCTAAAACTCAACGAAGAGTCCCTCTCCTGGTGCTCCGGTTTGACTTTCCAACAGCTTTACTATCAATCTCCCAACTTGGAGAGACAGCCCCTTTAAGCTCCTGGTTCACACAGGTTGCCCATTTGGCAGAGGAGGAAAGGGAAGAGGGAGAACCAATGAGAGAGTAGCTGTTAGGCACTTGGATGGGCACATGTCACTCTAATTTCCCGGCAGGAAGAAGAATTCACCAAAGTCTCAGCCACCCACCGGGAACCAGTATAGGTCCTGAACCAAATGTTTGGACTTGCGTTCAGCTCACAAAAAACGAGTTGAAAAATGGAGCTCAGGGGCACAGCAATTCACAAACTGGCAGAGTAATCAAGGCCAACTATCGTCCAAAAATCTGTTGAGGGAAGGCAACGAGGCGGACTTGAATGCGAGGCAGAATAGCAGGAAACAGATTTCAAGAGGTACGTTAGAATCGCCTGTAAAGCACAGGAAGAGGGGCACAACTTCGACAATGATGCACTTGGCCAAAAAGGGCGTATGCGTTTTCTCCTGAATATATTCAGGAGAAAACGCATACGCCCTTTTTGGCCAAGCAAGCAAGCGGGCAATGCAAATCTGCACTACAAAGAAGTATCACTTCCCACCGGTCAAAAGGGACATCCACAACATGTGTAAAAACCAGAAAGGCAAGACAGGCCCTGGAGAACAGGGAGCCTTGTTATGCTGATGGGCGGGATGTAAGTTGCCAACTGCCTCACTGGAGGAGTGCATTGTGTTCCCTAAAACAAGTAAACAACAGAGCTACAGAGCCAAGGGCACTTCCAGTCTAGGGAATATACCTTGGGAAAACTGAAAATCCATAAGACAGAGCCACCCCCAAATTGAGGGCTGCACTGCTTACAAGAACCTCAACCTGGGTACACCTGAAATATCCCAGGAAATATAAAAATGGTTCCAAACATTGTGGAACTTACGTACGATGGAATATCCCTCAGCCACGAAATCAATGTCATAAGACCAGTAGCAGCAAAATGAGTGGATTCAGGTACGATGATTCTAAGGGAAAGAAGTCACACAGGAAAAGAAACTTATCATAAGATATCACTTAGGAAGATCCTGTAAACATGGCTACACATGAACTGAGTTAGGCAAGAGAACAGAGTCTCACATTTAGAAAACACTCTTATGCCTGCTTAAGGGGGAAGGAGAGGTGGGGTGATGCATCAAACCAGACTTTGATATAAGCACAGGTACCGTTCCAAAAACCAACTATGGAATAGACAAGACCTCCACCTTCCTCAGTGAAAGGGACTCAAAACCCCATATTTCCCGCAGAGGAATAGATCTGACTAGTAAGAATCTTAAAACCTATGTATTGATATGTCTCCGTAAGGGAATCAAGTGTGTCTAGACTGGCATAAACATGGCAGCGAGAATCAGCTCAAACCCACTCTAAAAAGGAATTTCAAAAACAGAACAAAGAAACAGGGAAATTCTTTACAATTCCTTCAGGGTCTCTGATGCAACCTGGAATGACCCTATCTACGATGACAGCTGGATGTGGCATGAGGCTGGACACTTGGGACTGAGAGGATTGGTGAGATTGGGTGAGCAAATGCAGACCCTTTAAAGCAATAATGCATGGCAACCATTCCATGGGTCCCACCTCTCCAGGTTGAAGGGAATATTACTACAGCTATAACATGTACGGGAACCCTAGAGAATGGACACACTGTGAATACGAAAGGTTTCTAAAACTCAACGAAGAGTCCCTCTCCTGGTGCTCCGGTTTGACTTTCCAACAGCTTTACTATCAATCTCCCAACTTGGAGAGACAGCCCCTTTAAGCTCCTGGTTCACACAGGTTGCCCATTTGGCAGAGGAGGAAAGGGAAGAGGGAGAACCAATGAGAGAGTAGCTGTTAGGCACTTGGATGGGCACATGTCACTCTAGTTTCCCGGCAGGAAGAAGAATTCACCAAAGTCTCAGCCACCCACCGGGAACCAGTATAGGTCCTGAACCAAATGTTTGGACTTGCGTTCAGCTCACAAAAAACGAGTTGAAAAATGGAGCTCAGGGGCACAGCAATTCACAAACTGGCAGAGTAATCAAGGCCAACTATCGTCCAAAAATCTGTTGAGGGAAGGCAACGAGGCGGACTTGAATGCGAGGCAGAATAGCAGGAAACAGATTTCAAGAGGTACGTTAGAATCGCCTGTAAAGCACAGGAAGAGGGGCACAACTTCGACAATGATGCACTTGGCCAAAAAGGGCGTATGCGTTTTCTCCTGAATATATTCAGGAGAAAACGCATACGCCCTTTTTGGCCAAGCAAGCAAGCGGGCAATGCAAATCTGCACTACAAAGAAGTATCACTTCCCACCGGTCAAAAGGGACATCCACAACATGTGTAAAAACCAGAAAGGCAAGACAGGCCCTGGAGAACAGGGAGCCTTGTTATGCTGATGGGCGGGATGTAAGTTGCCAACTGCCTCACTGGAGGAGTGCATTGTGTTCCCTAAAACAAGTAAACAACAGAGCTACAGAGCCAAGGGCACTTCCAGTCTAGGGAATATACCTTGGGAAAACTGAAAATCCATAAGACAGAGCCACCCCCAAATTGAGGGCTGCACTGCTTACAAGAACCTCAACCTGGGTACACCTGAAATATCCCAGGAAATATAAAAATGGTTCCAAACATTGTGGAACTTACGTACGATGGAATATCCCTCAGCCACGAAATCAATGTCATAAGACCAGTAGCAGCAAAATGAGTGGATTCAGGTACGATGATTCTAAGGGAAAGAAGTCACACAGGAAAAGAAACTTATCATAAGATATCACTTAGGAAGATCCTGTAAACATGGCTACACATGAACTGAGTTAGGCAAGAGAACAGAGTCTCACATTTAGAAAACACTCTTATGCCTGCTTAAGGGGGAAGGAGAGGTGGGGTGATGCATCAAACCAGACTTTGATATAAGCACAGGTACCGTTCCAAAAACCAACTATGGAATAGACAAGACCTCCACCTTCCTCAGTGAAAGGGACTCAAAACCCCATATTTCCCGCAGAGGAATAGATCTGACTAGTAAGAATCTTAAAACCTATGTATTGATATGTCTCCGTAAGGGAATCAAGTGTGTCTAGACTGGCATAAACATGGCAGCGAGAATCAGCTCAAACCCACTCTAAAAAGGAATTTCAAAAACAGAACAAAGAAACAGGGAAATTCTTTACAATTCCTTCAGGGTCTCTGATGCAACCTGGAATGACCCTATCTACGATGACAGCTGGATGTGGCATGAGGCTGGACACTTGGGACTGAGAGGATTGGTGAGATTGGGTGAGCAAATGCAGACCCTTTAAAGCAATAATGCATGGCAA
Organism: Mesoplodon mirus; assembly: GCF_964341445.2. Lineage (NCBI taxonomy): Eukaryota > Metazoa > Chordata > Mammalia > Artiodactyla > Ziphiidae > Mesoplodon > Mesoplodon mirus. The sequence goes on from NW_028295810.1 coordinate 4,369,562, forward strand.
CCATTCCATGGGTCCCACCTCTCCAGGTTGAAGGGAATATTACTACAGCTATAACATGTACGGGAACCCTAGAGAATGGACACACTGTGAATACGAAAGGTTTCTAAAACTCAACGAAGAGTCCCTCTCCTGGTGCTCCGGTTTGACTTTCCAACAGCTTTACTATCAATCTCCCAACTTGGAGAGACAGCCCCTTTAAGCTCCTGGTTCACACAGGTTGCCCATTTGGCAGAGGAGGAAAGGGAAGAGGGAGAACCAATGAGAGAGTAGCTGTTAGGCACTTGGATGGGCACATGTCACTCTAGTTTCCCGGCAGGAAGAAGAATTCACCAAAGTCTCAGCCACCCACCGGGAACCAGTATAGGTCCTGAACCAAATGTTTGGACTTGCGTTCAGCTCACAAAAAACGAGTTGAAAAATGGAGCTCAGGGGCACAGCAATTCACAAACTGGCAGAGTAATCAAGGCCAACTATCGTCCAAAAATCTGTTGAGGGAAGGCAACGAGGCGGACTTGAATGCGAGGCAGAATAGCAGGAAACAGATTTCAAGAGGTACGTTAGAATCGCCTGTAAAGCACAGGAAGAGGGGCACAACTTCGACAATGATGCACTTGGCCAAAAAGGGCGTATGCGTTTTCTCCTGAATATATTCAGGAGAAAACGCATACGCCCTTTTTGGCCAAGCAAGCAAGCGGGCAATGCAAATCTGCACTACAAAGAAGTATCACTTCCCACCGGTCAAAAGGGACATCCACAACATGTGTAAAAACCAGAAAGGCAAGACAGGCCCTGGAGAACAGGGAGCCTTGTTATGCTGATGGGCGGGATGTAAGTTGCCAACTGCCTCACTGGAGGAGTGCATTGTGTTCCCTAAAACAAGTAAACAACAGAGCTACAGAGCCAAGGGCACTTCCAGTCTAGGGAATATACCTTGGGAAAACTGAAAATCCATAAGACAGAGCCACCCCCAAATTGAGGGCTGCACTGCTTACAAGAACCTCAACCTGGGTACACCTGAAATATCCCAGGAAATATAAAAATGGTTCCAAACATTGTGGAACTTACGTACGATGGAATATCCCTCAGCCACGAAATCAATGTCATAAGACCAGTAGCAGCAAAATGAGTGGATTCAGGTACGATGATTCTAAGGGAAAGAAGTCACACAGGAAAAGAAACTTATCATAAGATATCACTTAGGAAGATCCTGTAAACATGGCTACACATGAACTGAGTTAGGCAAGAGAACAGAGTCTCACATTTAGAAAACACTCTTATGCCTGCTTAAGGGGGAAGGAGAGGTGGGGTGATGCATCAAACCAGACTTTGATATAAGCACAGGTACCGTTCCAAAAACCAACTATGGAATAGACAAGACCTCCACCTTCCTCAGTGAAAGGGACTCAAAACCCCATATTTCCCGCAGAGGAATAGATCTGACTAGTAAGAATCTTAAAACCTATGTATTGATATGTCTCCGTAAGGGAATCAAGTGTGTCTAGACTGGCATAAACATGGCAGCGAGAATCAGCTCAAACCCACTCTAAAAAGGAATTTCAAAAACAGAACAAAGAAACAGGGAAATTCTTTACAATTCCTTCAGGGTCTCTGATGCAACCTGGAATGACCCTATCTACGATGACAGCTGGATGTGGCATGAGGCTGGACACTTGGGACTGAGAGGATTGGTGAGATTGGGTGAGCAAATGCAGACCCTTTAAAGCAATAATGCATGGCAACCATTCCATGGGTCCCACCTCTCCAGGTTGAAGGGAATATTACTACAGCTATAACATGTACGGGAAACCTAGAGAATGGACACACTGTGAATACGAAAGGTTTCTAAAACTCAACGAAGAGTCCCTCTCCTGGTGCTCCGGTTTGACTTTCCAACAGCTTTACTATCAATCTCCCAACTTGGAGAGACAGCCCCTTTAAGCTCCTGGTTCACACAGGTTGCCCATTTGGCAGAGGAGGAAAGGGAAGAGGGAGAACCAATGAGAGAGTAGCTGTTAGGCATTTGGATGGGCACATGTCACTCTAATTTCCCGGCAGGAAGAAGAATTCACCAAAGTCTCAGCCACCCACCGGGAACCAGTATAGGTCCTGAACCAAATGTTTGGACTTGCGTTCAGCTCACAAAAAACGAGTTGAAAAATGGAGCTCAGGGGCACAGCAATTCACAAACTGGCAGAGTAATCAAGGCCAACTATCGTCCAAAAATCTGTTGAGGGAAGGCAACGAGGCGGACTTGAATGCGAGGCAGAATAGCAGGAAACAGATTTCAAGAGGTACGTTAGAATCGCCTGTAAAGCACAGGAAGAGGGGCACAACTTCGACAATGATGCACTTGGCCAAAAAGGGCGTATGCGTTTTCTCCTGAATATATTCAGGAGAAAACGCATACGCCCTTTTTGGCCAAGCAAGCAAGCGGGCAATGCAAATCTGCACTACAAAGAAGTATCACTTCCCACCGGTCAAAAGGGACATCCACAAAATGTGTAAAAACCAGAAAGGCAAGACAGGCCCTGGAGAACAGGGAGCCTTGTTATGCTGATGGGCGGGATGTAAGTTGCCAACTGCCTCACTGGAGGAGTGCATTGTGTTCCCTAAAACAAGTAAACAACAGAGCTACAGAGCCAAGGGCACTTCCAGTCTAGGGAATATACCTTGGGAAAACTGAAAATCCATAAGACAGAGCCACCCCCAAATTGAGGGCTGCACTGCTTACAAGAACCTCAACCTGGGTACACCTGAAATATCCCAGGAAATATAAAAATGGTTCAAATCATTGTGGAACTTACGTACGATGGAATATCCCTCAGCCATGAAATCAATGTCATAAGACCAGTAGCAGCAAAATGAGTGGATTCAGGTACGATGATTCTAAGGGAAAGAAGTCACACAGAAAAAGAAACTTATCATAAGATATCACTTAGGAAGATCCTGTAAACATGGCAACACATGAACTGAGTTAGGAAAGAGAACAGAGTCTCACATTTAGAAAACACTCTTATGCCTGCTTAAGGGGGAAGGAGAGGTGGGGTGATGCATCAAACCAGAGTTTGATATAAGCACAGGTACTGTTCCAAAAACCAACTATGGAATAGACAAGACCTACACCTTCCTCAGTGAAAGGGACTCAAAACCCCATATTTCCCGCAGAGGAATAGATCTGACTAGTAAGAATCTTAAAACCTATGTATTGATATGTCTCCGTAAGGGAATCAAGTGTGTCTAGACTGGCATAAACATGGCAGCGAGAATCAGCTCAAACCCACTCTAAAAAGGAATTTCAAAAACAGAACAAAGAAACAGGGAAATTCTTTACAATTCCTTCAGGGTCTCTGATGCAACCTGGAATGACCCTATCTACGATGACAGCTGGATGTGGCATGAGGCTGGACACTTGGGACTGAGAGGATTGGTGAGATTGGGTGAGCAAATGCAGACCCTTTAAAGCAATAATGCATGGCAACCATTCCATGGGTCCCACCTCTCCAGGTTGAAGGGAATATTACTACAGCTATAACATGTACGGGAAACCTAGAGAATGGACACACTGTGAATACGAAAGGTTTCTAAAACTCAACGAAGAGTCCCTCTCCTGGTGCTCCGGTTTGACTTTCCAACAGCTTTACTATCAATCTCCCAACTTGGAGAGACAGCCCCTTTAAGCTCCTGGTTCACACAGGTTGCCCATTTGGCAGAGGAGGAAAGGGAAGAGGGAGAACCAATGAGAGAGTAGCTGTTAGGCACTTGGATGGGCACATGTCACTCTAATTTCCCGGCAGGAAGAAGAATTCACCAAAGTCTCAGCCACCCACCGGGAACCAGTATAGGTCCTGAACCAAATGTTTGGACTTGCGTTCAGCTCACAAAAAACGAGTTGAAAAATGGAGCTCAGGGGCACAGCAATTCACAAACTGGCAGAGTAATCAAGGCCAACTATCGTCCAAAAATCTGTTGAGGGAAGGCAACGAGGCGGACTTGAATGCGAGGCAGAATAGCAGGAAACAGATTTCAAGAGGTACGTTAGAATCGCCTGTAAAGCACAGGAAGAGGGGCACAACTTCGACAATGATGCACTTGGCCAAAAAGGGCGTATGTGTTTTCTCCTGAATATATTCAGGAGAAAACGCATACGCCCTTTTTGGCCAAGCAAGCAAGCGGGCAATGCAAATCTGCACTACAAAGAAGTATCACTTCCCACCGGTCAAAAGGGACATCCACAACATGTGTAAAAACCAGAAAGGCAAGACAGGCCCTGGAGAACAGGGAGCCTTGTTATGCTGATGGGCGGGATGTAAGTTGCCAACTGCCTCACTGGAGGAGTGCATTGTGTTCCCTAAAACAAGTAAACAACAGAGCTACAGAGCCAAGGGCACTTCCAGTCTAGGGAATATACCTTGGGAAAACTGAAAATCCATAAGACAGAGCCACCCCCAAATTGAGGGCTGCACTGCTTACAAGAACCTCAACCTGGGTACACCTGAAATATCCCAGGAAATATAAAAATGGTTCCAAACATTGTGGAACTTACGTACGATGGAATATCCCTCAGCCACGAAATCAATGTCATAAGACCAGTAGCAGCAAAATGAGTGGATTCAGGTACGATGATTCTAAGGGAAAGAAGTCACACAGGAAAAGAAACTTATCATAAGATATCACTTAGGAAGATCCTGTAAACATGGCTACACATGAACTGAGTTAGGAAAGAGAACAGAGTCTCACATTTAGAAAACACTCTTATGCCTGCTTAAGGGGGAAGGAGAGGTGGGGTGATGCATCAAACCAGAGTTTGATATAAGCCCAGGTACTGTTCCAAAAACCAACTATGGAATAGACAAGACCTCCACCTTCCTCAGTGAAAGGGACTCAAAACCCCATATTTCCCGCAGAGGAATAGATCTGACTAGTAAGAATCTTAAAACCTATGTATTGATATGTCTCCGTAAGGGAATCAAGTGTGTCTAGACTGGCATAAACATGGCAGCGAGAATCAGCTCAAACCCACTCTAAAAAGGAATTTCAAAAACAGAACAAAGAAACAGGGAAATTCTTTACAATTCCTTCAGGGTCTCTGATGCAACCTGGAATGACCCTATCTACGATGACAGCTGGATGTGGCATGAGGCTGGACACTTGGGACTGAGAGGATTGGTGAGATTGGGTGAGCAAATGCAGACCCTTTAAAGCAATAATGCATGGCAACCATTCCATGGGTCCCACCTCTCCAGGTTGAAGGGAATATTACTACAGCTATAACATGTACGGGAACCCTAGAGAATGGACACACTGTGAATACGAAAGGTTTCTAAAACTCAACGAAGAGTCCCTCTCCTGGTGCTCCGGTTTGACTTTCCAACAGCTTTACTATCAATCTCCCAACTTGGAGAGACAGCCCCTTTAAGCTCCTGGTTCACACAGGTTGCCCATTTGGCAGAGGAGGAAAGGGAAGAGGGAGAACCAATGAGAGAGTAGCTGTTAGGCACTTGGATGGGCACATGTCACTCTAATTTCCCGGCAGGAAGAAGAATTCACCAAAGTCTCAGCCACCCACCGGGAACCAGTATAGGTCCTGAACCAAATGTTTGGACTTGCGTTCAGCTCACAAAAAACGAGTTGAAAAATGGAGCTCAGGGGCACAGCAATTCACAAACTGGCAGAGTAATCAAGGCCAACTATCGTCCAAAAATCTGTTGAGGGAAGGCAACGAGGCGGACTTGAATGCGAGGCAGAATAGCAGGAAACAGATTTCAAGAGGTACGTTAGAATCGCCTGTAAAGCACAGGAAGAGGGGCACAACTTCGACAATGATGCACTTGGCCAAAAAGGGCGTATGCGTTTTCTCCTGAATATATTCAGGAGAAAACGCATACGCCCTTTTTGGCCAAGCAAGCAAGCGGGCAATGCAAACCTGCACTACAAAGAAGTATCACTTCCCACCGGTCAAAAGGGACATCCACAAAATGTGTAAAAACCAGAAAGGCAAGACAGGCCCTGGAGAACAGGGAGCCTTGTTATGCTGATGGGCGGGATGTAAGTTGCCAACTGCCTCACTGGAGGAGTGCATTGTGTTCCCTAAAACAAGTAAACAACAGAGCTACAGAGCCAAGGGCACTTCCAGTCTAGGGAATATACCTTGGGAAAACTGAAAATCCATAAGACAGAGCCACCCCCAAATTGAGGGCTGCACTGCTTACAAGAACCTCAACCTGGGTACACAGGAAATATCCCAGGAAATATAAAAATGGTTCCAAACATTGTGGAACTTACGTACGATGGAATATCCCTCAGCCACGAAATCAATGTCATAAGACCAGTAGCAGCAAAATGAGTGGATTCAGGTACGATGATTCTAAGGGAAAGAAGTCACACAGGAAAAGAAACTTATCATAAGATATCACTTAGGAAGATCCTGTAAACATGGCTACACATGAACTGAGTTAGGAAAGAGAACAGAGTCTCACATTTAGAAAACACTCTTATGCCTGCTTAAGGGGGAAGGAGAGGTGGGGTGATGCATCAAACCAGAGTTTGATATAAGCACAGGTACTGTTCCAAAAACCAACTATGGAATAGACAAGACCTCCACCTTCCTCAGTGAAAGGGACTCAAAACCCCATATTTCCCGCAGAGGAATAGATCTGACTAGTAAGAATCTTAAAACCTATGTATTGATATGTCTCCGTAAGGGAATCAAGTGTGTCTAGACTGGCATAAACATGGCAGCGAGAATCAGCTCAAACCCACTCTAAAAAGGAATTTCAAAAACAGAACAAAGAAACAGGGAAATTCTTTACAATTCCTTCAGGGTCTCTGATGCAACCTGGAATGACCCTATCTACGATGACAGCTGGATGTGGCATGAGGCTGGACACTTGGGACTGAGAGGATTGGTGAGATTGGGTGAGCAAATGCAGACCCTTTAAAGCAATAATGCATGGCAACCATTCCATGGGTCCCACCTCTCCAGGTTGAAGGGAATATTACTACAGCTATAACATGTACGGGAACCCTAGAGAATGGACACACTGTGAATACGAAAGGTTTCTAAAACTCAACGAAGAGTCCCTCTCCTGGTGCTCCGGTTTGACTTTCCAACAGCTTTACTATCAATCTCCCAACTTGGAGAGACAGCCCCTTTAAGCTCCTGGTTCACACAGGTTGCCCATTTGGCAGAGGAGGAAAGGGAAGAGGGAGAACCAATGAGAGAGTAGCTGTTAGGCACTTGGATGGGCACATGTCACTCTAATTTCCCGGCAGGAAGAAGAATTCACCAAAGTCTCAGCCACCCACCGGGAACCAGTATAGGTCCTGAACCAAATGTTTGGACTTGCGTTCAGCTCACAAAAAACGAGTTGAAAAATGGAGCTCAGGGGCACAGCAATTCACAAACTGGCAGAGTAATCAAGGCCAACTATCGTCCAAAAATCTGTTGAGGGAAGGCAACGAGGCGGACTTGAATGCGAGGCAGAATAGCAGGAAACAGATTTCAAGAGGTACGTTAGAATCGCCTGTAAAGCACAGGAAGAGGGGCACAACTTCGACAATGATGCACTTGGCCAAAAAGGGCGTATGCGTTTTCTCCTGAATATATTCAGGAGAAAACGCATACGCCCTTTTTGGCCAAGCAAGCAAGCGGGCAATGCAAATCTGCACTACAAAGAAGTATCACTTCCCACCGGTCAAAAGGGACATCCACAACATGTGTAAAAACCAGAAAGGCAAGACAGGCCCTGGAGAACAGGGAGCCTTGTTATGCTGATGGGCGGGATGTAAGTTGCCAACTGCCTCACTGGAGGAGTGCATTGTGTTCCCTAAAACAAGTAAACAACAGAGCTACAGAGCCAAGGGCACTTCCAGTCTAGGGAATATACCTTGGGAAAACTGAAAATCCATAAGACAGAGCCACCCCCAAATTGAGGGCTGCACTGCTTACAAGAACCTCAACCTGGGTACACCTGAAATATCCCAGGAAATATAAAAATGGTTCCAAACATTGTGGAACTTACGTACGATGGAATATCCCTCAGCCACGAAATCAATGTCATAAGACCAGTAGCAGCAAAATGAGTGGATTCAGGTACGATGATTCTAAGGGAAAGAAGTCACACAGGAAAAGAAACTTATCATAAGATATCACTTAGGAAGATCCTGTAAACATGGCTACACATGAACTGAGTTAGGCAAGAGAACAGAGTCTCACATTTAGAAAACACTCTTATGCCTGCTTAAGGGGGAAGGAGAGGTGGGGTGATGCATCAAACCAGAGTTTGATATAAGCACAGGTACTGTTCCAAAAACCAACTATGGAATAGACAAGACCTCCACCTTCCTCAGTGAAAGGGACTCAAAACCCCATATTTCCCGCAGAGGAATAGATCTGACTAGTAAGAATCTTAAAACCTATGTATTGATATGTCTCCGTAAGGGAATCAAGTGTGTCTAGACTGGCATAAACATGGCAGCGAGAATCAGCTCAAACCCACTCTAAAAAGGAATTTCAAAAACAGAACAAAGAAACAGGGAAATTCTTTACAATTCCTTCAGGGTCTCTGATGCAACCTGGAATGACCCTATCTACGATGACAGCTGGATGTGGCATGAGGCTGGACACTTGGGACTGAGAGGATTGGTGAGATTGGGTGAGCAAATGCAGACCCTTTAAAGCAATAATGCATGGCAACCATTCCATGGGTCCCACCTCTCCAGGTTGAAGGGAATATTACTACAGCTATAACATGTACGGGAACCCTAGAGAATGGACACACTGTGAATACGAAAGGTTTCTAAAACTCAACGAAGAGTCCCTCTCCTGGTGCTCCGGTTTGACTTTCCAACAGCTTTACTATCAATCTCCCAACTTGGAGAGACAGCCCCTTTAAGCTCCTGGTTCACACAGGTTGCCCATTTGGCAGAGGAGGAAAGGGAAGAGGGAGAACCAATGAGAGAGTAGCTGTTAGGCACTTGGATGGGCACATGTCACTCTAGTTTCCCGGCAGGAAGAAGAATTCACCAAAGTCTCAGCCACCCACCGGGAACCAGTATAGGTCCTGAACCAAATGTTTGGACTTGCGTTCAGCTCACAAAAAACGAGTTGAAAAATGGAGCTCAGGGGCACAGCAATTCACAAACTGGCAGAGTAATCAAGGCCAACTATCGTCCAAAAATCTGTTGAGGGAAGGCAACGAGGCGGACTTGAATGCGAGGCAGAATAGCAGGAAACAGATTTCAAGAGGTACGTTAGAATCGCCTGTAAAGCACAGGAAGAGGGGCACAACTTCGACAATGATGCACTTGGCCAAAAAGGGCGTATGCGTTTTCTCCTGAATATATTCAGGAGAAAACGCATACGCCCTTTTTGGCCAAGCAAGCAAGCGGGCAATGCAAATCTGCACTACAAAGAAGTATCACTTCCCACCGGTCAAAAGGGACATCCACAACATGTGTAAAAACCAGAAAGGCAAGACAGGCCCTGGAGAACAGGGAGCCTTGTTATGCTGATGGGCGGGATGTAAGTTGCCAACTGCCTCACTGGAGGAGTGCATTGTGTTCCCTAAAACAAGTAAACAACAGAGCTACAGAGCCAAGGGCACTTCCAGTCTAGGGAATATACCTTGGGAAAACTGAAAATCCATAAGACAGAGCCACCCCCAAATTGAGGGCTGCACTGCTTACAAGAACCTCAACCTGGGTACACCTGAAATATCCCAGGAAATATAAAAATGGTTCCAAACATTGTGGAACTTACGTACGATGGAATATCCCTCAGCCACGAAATCAATGTCATAAGACCAGTAGCAGCAAAATGAGTGGATTCAGGTACGATGATTCTAAGGGAAAGAAGTCACACAGGAAAAGAAACTTATCATAAGATATCACTTAGGAAGATCCTGTAAACATGGCTACACATGAACTGAGTTAGGCAAGAGAACAGAGTCTCACATTTAGAAAACACTCTTATGCCTGCTTAAGGGGGAAGGAGAGGTGGGGTGATGCATCAAACCAGACTTTGATATAAGCACAGGTACCGTTCCAAAAACCAACTATGGAATAGACAAGACCTCCACCTTCCTCAGTGAAAGGGACTCAAAACCCCATATTTCCCGCAGAGGAATAGATCTGACTAGTAAGAATCTTAAAACCTATGTATTGATATGTCTCCGTAAGGGAATCAAGTGTGTCTAGACTGGCATAAACATGGCAGCGAGAATCAGCTCAAACCCACTCTAAAAAGGAATTTCAAAAACAGAACAAAGAAACAGGGAAATTCTTTACAATTCCTTCAGGGTCTCTGATGCAACCTGGAATGACCCTATCTACGATGACAGCTGGATGTGGCATGAGGCTGGACACTTGGGACTGAGAGGATTGGTGAGATTGGGTGAGCAAATGCAGACCCTTTAAAGCAATAATGCATGGCAACCATTCCATGGGTCCCACCTCTCCAGGTTGAAGGGAATATTACTACAGCTATAACATGTACGGGAACCCTAGAGAATGGACACACTGTGAATACGAAAGGTTTCTAAAACTCAACGAAGAGTCCCTCTCCTGGTGCTCCGGTTTGACTTTCCAACAGCTTTACTATCAATCTCCCAACTTGGAGAGACAGCCCCTTTAAGCTCCTGGTTCACACAGGTTGCCCATTTGGCAGAGGAGGAAAGGGAAGAGGGAGAACCAATGAGAGAGTAGCTGTTAGGCACTTGGATGGGCACATGTCACTCTAGTTTCCCGGCAGGAAGAAGAATTCACCAAAGTCTCAGCCACCCACCGGGAACCAGTATAGGTCCTGAACCAAATGTTTGGACTTGCGTTCAGCTCACAAAAAACGAGTTGAAAAATGGAGCTCAGGGGCACAGCAATTCACAAACTGGCAGAGTAATCAAGGCCAACTATCGTCCAAAAATCTGTTGAGGGAAGGCAACGAGGCGGACTTGAATGCGAGGCAGAATAGCAGGAAACAGATTTCAAGAGGTACGTTAGAATCGCCTGTAAAGCACAGGAAGAGGGGCACAACTTCGACAATGATGCACTTGGCCAAAAAGGGCGTATGCGTTTTCTCCTGAATATATTCAGGAGAAAACGCATACGCCCTTTTTGGCCAAGCAAGCAAGCGGGCAATGCAAATCTGCACTACAAAGAAGTATCACTTCCCACCGGTCAAAAGGGACATCCACAACATGTGTAAAAACCAGAAAGGCAAGACAGGCCCTGGAGAACAGGGAGCCTTGTTATGCTGATGGGCGGGATGTAAGTTGCCAACTGCCTCACTGGAGGAGTGCATTGTGTTCCCTAAAACAAGTAAACAACAGAGCTACAGAGCCAAGGGCACTTCCAGTCTAGGGAATATACCTTGGGAAAACTGAAAATCCATAAGACAGAGCCACCCCCAAATTGAGGGCTGCACTGCTTACAAGAACCTCAACCTGGGTACACCTGAAATATCCCAGGAAATATAAAAATGGTTCCAAACATTGTGGAACTTACGTACGATGGAATATCCCTCAGCCACGAAATCAATGTCATAAGACCAGTAGCAGCAAAATGAGTGGATTCAGGTACGATGATTCTAAGGGAAAGAAGTCACACAGGAAAAGAAACTTATCATAAGATATCACTTAGGAAGATCCTGTAAACATGGCTACACATGAACTGAGTTAGGCAAGAGAACAGAGTCTCACATTTAGAAAACACTCTTATGCCTGCTTAAGGGGGAAGGAGAGGTGGGGTGATGCATCAAACCAGACTTTGATATAAGCACAGGTACCGTTCCAAAAACCAACTATGGAATAGACAAGACCTCCACCTTCCTCAGTGAAAGGGACTCAAAACCCCATATTTCCCGCAGAGGAATAGATCTGACTAGTAAGAATCTTAAAACCTATGTATTGATATGTCTCCGTAAGGGAATCAAGTGTGTCTAGACTGGCATAAACATGGCAGCGAGAATCAGCTCAAACCCACTCTAAAAAGGAATTTCAAAAACAGAACAAAGAAACAGGGAAATTCTTTACAATTCCTTCAGGGTCTCTGATGCAACCTGGAATGACCCTATCTACGATGACAGCTGGATGTGGCATGAGGCTGGACACTTGGGACTGAGAGGATTGGTGAGATTGGGTGAGCAAATGCAGACCCTTTAAAGCAATAATGCATGGCAACCATTCCATGGGTCCCACCTCTCCAGGTTGAAGGGAATATTACTACAGCTATAACATGTACGGGAACCCTAGAGAATGGACACACTGTGAATACGAAAGGTTTCTAAAACTCAACGAAGAGTCCCTCTCCTGGTGCTCCGGTTTGACTTTCCAACAGCTTTACTATCAATCTCCCAACTTGGAGAGACAGCCCCTTTAAGCTCCTGGTTCACACAGGTTGCCCATTTGGCAGAGGAGGAAAGGGAAGAGGGAGAACCAATGAGAGAGTAGCTGTTAGGCACTTGGATGGGCACATGTCACTCTAATTTCCCGGCAGGAAGAAGAATTCACCAAAGTCTCAGCCACCCACCGGGAACCAGTATAGGTCCTGAACCAAATGTTTGGACTTGCGTTCAGCTCACAAAAAACGAGTTGAAAAATGGAGCTCAGGGGCACAGCAATTCACAAACTGGCAGAGTAATCAAGGCCAACTATCGTCCAAAAATCTGTTGAGGGAAGGCAACGAGGCGGACTTGAATGCGAGGCAGAATAGCAGGAAACAGATTTCAAGAGGTACGTTAGAATCGCCTGTAAAGCACAGGAAGAGGGGCACAACTTCGACAATGATGCACTTGGCCAAAAAGGGCGTATGCGTTTTCTCCTGAATATATTCAGGAGAAAACGCATACGCCCTTTTTGGCCAAGCAAGCAAGCGGGCAATGCAAATCTGCACTACAAAGAAGTATCACTTCCCACCGGTCAAAAGGGACATCCACAACATGTGTAAAAACCAGAAAGGCAAGACAGGCCCTGGAGAACAGGGAGCCTTGTTATGCTGATGGGCGGGATGTAAGTTGCCAACTGCCTCACTGGAGGAGTGCATTGTGTTCCTTAAAACAAGTAAACAACAGAGCTACAGAGCCAAGGGCACTTCCAGTCTAGGGAATATACCTTGGGAAAACTGAAAATCCATAAGACAGAGCCACCCCCAAATTGAGGGCTGCACTGCTTACAAGAACCTCAACCTGGGTACACCTGAAATATCCCAGGAAATATAAAAATGGTTCCAAACATTGTGGAACTTACGTACGATGGAATATCCCTCAGCCACGAAATCAATGTCATAAGACCAGTAGCAGCAAAATGAGTGGATTCAGGTACGATGATTCTAAGGGAAAGAAGTCACACAGGAAAAGAAACTTATCATAAGATATCACTTAGGAAGATCCTGTAAACATGGCTACACATGAACTGAGTTAGGCAAGAGAACAGAGTCTCACATTTAGAAAACACTCTTATGCCTGCTTAAGGGGGAAGGAGAGGTGGGGTGATGCATCAAACCAGACTTTGATATAAGCACAGGTACCGTTCCAAAAACCAACTATGGAATAGACAAGACCTCCACCTTCCTCAGTGAAAGGGACTCAAAACCCCATATTTCCCGCAGAGGAATAGATCTGACTAGTAAGAATCTTAAAACCTATGTATTGATATGTCTCCGTAAGGGAATCAAGTGTGTCTAGACTGGCATAAACATGGCAGCGAGAATCAGCTCAAACCCACTCTAAAAAGGAATTTCAAAAACAGAACAAAGAAACAGGGAAATTCTTTACAATTCCTTCAGGGTCTCTGATGCAACCTGGAATGACCCTATCTACGATGACAGCTGGATGTGGCATGAGGCTGGACACTTGGGACTGAGAGGATTGGTGAGATTGGGTGAGCAAATGCAGACCCTTTAAAGCAATAATGCATGGCAACCATTCCATGGGTCCCACCTCTCCAGGTTGAAGGGAATATTACTACAGCTATAACATGTACGGGAACCCTAGAGAATGGACACACTGTGAATACGAAAGGTTTCTAAAACTCAACGAAGAGTCCCTCTCCTGGTGCTCCGGTTTGACTTTCCAACAGCTTTACTATCAATCTCCCAACTTGGAGAGACAGCCCCTTTAAGCTCCTGGTTCACACAGGTTGCCCATTTGGCAGAGGAGGAAAGGGAAGAGGGAGAACCAATGAGAGAGTAGCTGTTAGGCACTTGGATGGGCACATGTCACTCTAATTTCCCGGCAGGAAGAAGAATTAACCAAAGTCTCAGCCACCCACCGGGAACCAGTATAGGTCCTGAACCAAATGTTTGGACTTGCGTTCAGCTCACAAAAAACGAGTTGAAAAATGGAGCTCAGGGGCACAGCAATTCACAAACTGGCAGAGTAATCAAGGCCAACTATCGTCCAAAAATCTGTTGAGGGAAGGCAACGAGGCGGACTTGAATGCGAGGCAGAATAGCAGGAAACAGATTTCAAGAGGTACGTTAGAATCGCCTGTAAAGCACAGGAAGAGGGGCACAACTTCGACAATGATGCACTTGGCCAAAAAGGGCGTATGCGTTTTCTCCTGAATATATTCAGGAGAAAACGCATACGCCCTTTTTGGCCAAGCAAGCAAGCGGGCAATGCAAATCTGCACTACAAAGAAGTATCACTTCCCACCGGTCAAAAGGGACATCCACAACATGTGTAAAAACCAGAAAGGCAAGACAGGCCCTGGAGAACAGGGAGCCTTGTTATGCTGATGGGCGGGATGTAAGTTGCCAACTGCCTCACTGGAGGAGTGCATTGTGTTCCCTAAAACAAGTAAACAACAGAGCTACAGAGCCAAGGGCACTTCCAGTCTAGGGAATATACCTTGGGAAAACTGAAAATCCATAAGACAGAGCCACCCCCAAATTGAGGGCTGCACTGCTTACAAGAACCTCAACCTGGGTACACCTGAAATATCCCAGGAAATATAAAAATGGTTCCAAACATTGTGGAACTTACGTACGATGGAATATCCCTCAGCCACGAAATCAATGTCATAAGACCAGTAGCAGCAAAATGAGTGGATTCAGGTACGATGATTCTAAGGGAAAGAAGTCACACAGGAAAAGAAACTTATCATAAGATATCACTTAGGAAGATCCTGTAAACATGGCTACACATGAACTGAGTTAGGAAAGAGAACAGAGTCTCACATTTAGAAAACACTCTTATGCCTGCTTAAGGGGGAAGGAGAGGTGGGGTGATGCATCAAACCAGAGTTTGATATAAGCACAGGTACTGTTCCAAAAACCAACTATGGAATAGACAAGACCTCCACCTTCCTCAGTGAAAGGGACTCAAAACCCCATATTTCCCGCAGAGGAATAGATCTGACTAGTAAGAATCTTAAAACCTATGTATTGATATGTCTCCGTAAGGGAATCAAGTGTGTCTAGACTGGCATAAACATGGCAGCGAGAATCAGCTCAAACCCACTCTAAAAAGGAATTTCAAAAACAGAACAAAGAAACAGGGAAATTCTTTACAATTCCTTCAGGGTCTCTGATGCAACCTGGAATGACCCTATCTACGATGACAGCTGGATGTGGCATGAGGCTGGACACTTGGGACTGAGAGGATTGGTGAGATTGGGTGAGCAAATGCAGACCCTTTAAAGCAATAATGCATGGCAACCATTCCATGGGTCCCACCTCTCCAGGTTGAAGGGAATATTACTACAGCTATAACATGTACGGGAACCCTAGAGAATGGACACACTGTGAATACGAAAGGTTTCTAAAACTCAACGAAGAGTCCCTCTCCTGGTGCTCCGGTTTGACTTTCCAACAGCTTTACTATCAATCTCCCAACTTGGAGAGACAGCCCCTTTAAGCTCCTGGTTCACACAGGTTGCCCATTTGGCAGAGGAGGAAAGGGAAGAGGGAGAACCAATGAGAGAGTAGCTGTTAGGCACTTGGATGGGCACATGTCACTCTAATTTCCCGGCAGGAAGAAGAATTCACCAAAGTCTCAGCCACCCACCGGGAACCAGTATAGGTCCTGAACCAAATGTTTGGACTTGCGTTCAGCTCACAAAAAACGAGTTGAAAAATGGAGCTCAGGGGCACAGCAATTCACAAACTGGCAGAGTAATCAAGGCCAACTATCGTCCAAAAATCTGTTGAGGGAAGGCAACGAGGCGGACTTGAATGCGAGGCAGAATAGCAGGAAACAGATTTCAAGAGGTACGTTAGAATCGCCTGTAAAGCACAGGAAGAGGGGCACAACTTCGACAATGATGCACTTGGCCAAAAAGGGCGTATGCGTTTTCTCCTGAATATATTCAGGAGAAAACGCATACGCCCTTTTTGGCCAAGCAAGCAAGCGGGCAATGCAAATCTGCACTACAAAGAAGTATCACTTCCCACCGGTCAAAAGGGACATCCACAATATGTGTAAAAACCAGAAAGGCAAGACAGGCCCTGGAGAACAGGGAGCCTTGTTATGCTGATGGGCGGGATGTAAGTTGCCAACTGCCTCACTGGAGGAGTGCATTGTGTTCCCTAAAACAAGTAAACAACAGAGCTACAGAGCCAAGGGCACTTCCAGTCTAGGGAATATACCTTGGGAAAACTGAAAATCCATAAGACAGAGCCACCCCCAAATTGAGGGCTGCACTGCTTACAAGAACCTCAACCTGGGTACACCTGAAATATCCCAGGAAATATAAAAATGGTTCCAAACATTGTGGAACTTACGTACGATGGAATATCCCTCAGCCACGAAATCAATGTCATAAGACCAGTAGCAGCAAAATGAGTGGATTCAGGTACGATGATTCTAAGGGAAAGAAGTCACACAGGAAAAGAAACTTATCATAAGATATCACTTAGGAAGATCCTGTAAACATGGCTACACATGAACTGAGTTAGGAAAGAGAACAGAGTCTCACATTTAGAAAACACTCTTATGCCTGCTTAAGGGGGAAGGAGAGGTGGGGTGATGCATCAAACCAGAGTTTGATATAAGCACAGGTACTGTTCCAAAAACCAACTATGGAATAGACAAGACCTCCACCTTCCTCAGTGAAAGGGACTCAAAACCCCATATTTCCCGCAGAGGAATAGATCTGACTAGTAAGAATCTTAAAACCTATGTATTGATATGTCTCCGTAAGGGAATCAAGTGTGTCTAGACTGGCATAAACATGGCAGCGAGAATCAGCTCAAACCCACTCTAAAAAGGAATTTCAAAAACAGAACAAAGAAACAGGGAAATTCTTTACAATTCCTTCAGGGTCTCTGATGCAACCTGGAATGACCCTATCTACGATGACAGCTGGATGTGGCATGAGGCTGGACACTTGGGACTGAGAGGATTGGTGAGATTGGGTGAGCAAATGCAGACCCTTTAAAGCAATAATGCATGGCAACCATTCCATGGGTCCCACCTCTCCAGGTTGAAGGGAATATTACTACAGCTATAACATGTACGGGAAACCTAGAGAATGGACACACTGTGAATACGAAAGGTTTCTAAAACTCAACGAAGAGTCCCTCTCCTGGTGCTCCGGTTTGACTTTCCAACAGCTTTACTATCAATCTCCCAACTTGGAGAGACAGCCCCTTTAAGCTCCTGGTTCACACAGGTTGCCCATTTGGCAGAGGAGGAAAGGGAAGAGGGAGAACCAATGAGAGAGTAGCTGTTAGGCACTTGGATGGGCACATGTCACTCTAATTTCCCGGCAGGAAGAAGAATTCACCAAAGTCTCAGCCACCCACCGGGAACCAGTATAGGTCCTGAACCAAATGTTTGGACTTGCGTTCAGCTCACAAAAAACGAGTTGAAAAATGGAGCTCAGGGGCACAGCAATTCACAAACTGGCAGAGTAATCAAGGCCAACTATCGTCCAAAAATCTGTTGAGGGAAGGCAACGAGGCGGACTTGAATGCGAGGCAGAATAGCAGGAAACAGATTTCAAGAGGTACGTTAGAATCGCCTGTAAAGCACAGGAAGAGGGGCACAACTTCGACAATGATGCACTTGGCCAAAAAGGGCGTATGCGTTTTCTCCTGAATATATTCAGGAGAAAACGCATACGCCCTTTTTGGCCAAGCAAGCAAGCGGGCAATGCAAATCTGCACTACAAAGAAGTATCACTTCCCACCGGTCAAAAGGGACATCCACAACATGTGTAAAAACCAGAAAGGCAAGACAGGCCCTGGAGAACAGGGAGCCTTGTTATGCTGATGGGCGGGATGTAAGTTGCCAACTGCCTCACTGGAGGAGTGCATTGTGTTCCCTAAAACAAGTAAACAACAGAGCTACAGAGCCAAGGGCACTTCCAGTCTAGGGAATATACCTTGGGAAAACTGAAAATCCATAAGACAGAGCCACCCCCAAATTGAGGGCTGCACTGCTTACAAGAACCTCAACCTGGGTACACCTGAAATATCCCAGGAAATATAAAAATGGTTCAAATCATTGTGGAACTTACGTACGATGGAATATCCCTCAGCCATGAAATCAATGTCATAAGACCAGTAGCAGCAAAATGAGTGGATTCAGGTACGATGATTCTAAGTGAAAGAAGTCACACAGAAAAAGAAACTTATCATAAGATATCACTTAGGAAGATCCTGTAAACATGGCAACACATGAACTGAGTTAGGAAAGAGAACAGAGTCTCACATTTAGAAAACACTCTTATGCCTGCTTAAGGGGGAAGGAGAGGTGGGGTGATGCATCAAACCAGAGTTTGATATAAGCACAGGTACTGTTCCAAAAACCAACTATGGAATAGACAAGACCTACACCTTCCTCAGTGAAAGGGACTCAAAACCCCATATTTCCCGCAGAGGAATAGATCTGACTAGTAAGAATCTTAAAACCTATGTATTGATATGTCTCCGTAAGGGAATCAAGTGTGTCTAGACTGGCATAAACATGGCAGCGAGAATCAGCTCAAACCCACTCTAAAAAGGAATTTCAAAAACAGAACAAAGAAACAGGGAAATTCTTTACAATTCCTTCAGGGTCTCTGATGCAACCTGGAATGACCCTATCTACGATGACAGCTGGATGTGGCATGAGGCTGGACACTTGGGACTGAGAGGATTGGTGAGATTGGGTGAGCAAATGCAGACCCTTTAAAGCAATAATGCATGGCAACCATTCCATGGGTCCCACCTCTCCAGGTTGAAGGGAATATTACTACAGCTATAACATGTACGGGAAACCTAGAGAATGGACACACTGTGAATACGAAAGGTTTCTAAAACTCAACGAAGAGTCCCTCTCCTGGTGCTCCGGTTTGACTTTCCAACAGCTTTACTATCAATCTCCCAACTTGGAGAGACAGCCCCTTTAAGCTCCTGGTTCACACAGGTTGCCCATTTGGCAGAGGAGGAAAGGGAAGAGGGAGAACCAATGAGAGAGTAGCTGTTAGGCACTTGGATGGGCACATGTCACTCTAATTTCCCGGCAGGAAGAAGAATTCACCAAAGTCTCAGCCACCCACCGGGAACCAGTATAGGTCCTGAACCAAATGTTTGGACTTGCGTTCAGCTCACAAAAAACGAGTTGAAAAATGGAGCTCAGGGGCACAGCAATTCACAAACTGGCAGAGTAATCAAGGCCAACTATCGTCCAAAAATCTGTTGAGGGAAGGCAACGAGGCGGACTTGAATGCGAGGCAGAATAGCAGGAAACAGATTTCAAGAGGTACGTTAGAATCGCCTGTAAAGCACAGGAAGAGGGGCACAACTTCGACAATGATGCACTTGGCCAAAAAGGGCGTATGTGTTTTCTCCTGAATATATTCAGGAGAAAACGCATACGCCCTTTTTGGCCAAGCAAGCAAGCGGGCAATGCAAATCTGCACTACAAAGAAGTATCACTTCCCACCGGTCAAAAGGGACATCCACAACATGTGTAAAAACCAGAAAGGCAAGACAGGCCCTGGAGAACAGGGAGCCTTGTTATGCTGATGGGCGGGATGTAAGTTGCCAACTGCCTCACTGGAGGAGTGCATTGTGTTCCCTAAAACAAGTAAACAACAGAGCTACAGAGCCAAGGGCACTTCCAGTCTAGGGAATATACCTTGGGAAAACTGAAAATCCATAAGACAGAGCCACCCCCAAATTGAGGGCTGCACTGCTTACAAGAACCTCAACCTGGGTACACCTGAAATATCCCAGGAAATATAAAAATGGTTCCAAACATTGTGGAACTTACGTACGATGGAATATCCCTCAGCCACGAAATCAATGTCATAAGACCAGTAGCAGCAAAATGAGTGGATTCAGGTACGATGATTCTAAGGGAAAGAAGTCACACAGGAAAAGAAACTTATCATAAGATATCACTTAGGAAGATCCTGTAAACATGGCTACACATGAACTGAGTTAGGAAAGAGAACAGAGTCTCACATTTAGAAAACACTCTTATGCCTGCTTAAGGGGGAAGGAGAGGTGGGGTGATGCATCAAACCAGAGTTTGATATAAGCCCAGGTACTGTTCCAAAAACCAACTATGGAATAGACAAGACCTCCACCTTCCTCAGTGAAAGGGACTCAAAACCCCATATTTCCCGCAGAGGAATAGATCTGACTAGTAAGAATCTTAAAACCTATGTATTGATATGTCTCCGTAAGGGAATCAAGTGTGTCTAGACTGGCATAAACATGGCAGCGAGAATCAGCTCAAACCCACTCTAAAAAGGAATTTCAAAAACAGAACAAAGAAACAGGGAAATTCTTTACAATTCCTTCAGGGTCTCTGATGCAACCTGGAATGACCCTATCTACGATGACAGCTGGATGTGGCATGAGGCTGGACACTTGGGACTGAGAGGATTGGTGAGATTGGGTGAGCAAATGCAGACCCTTTAAAGCAATAATGCATGGCAACCATTCCATGGGTCCCACCTCTCCAGGTTGAAGGGAATATTACTACAGCTATAACATGTACGGGAACCCTAGAGAATGGACACACTGTGAATACGAAAGGTTTCTAAAACTCAACGAAGAGTCCCTCTCCTGGTGCTCCGGTTTGACTTTCCAACAGCTTTACTATCAATCTCCCAACTTGGAGAGACAGCCCCTTTAAGCTCCTGGTTCACACAGGTTGCCCATTTGGCAGAGGAGGAAAGGGAAGAGGGAGAACCAATGAGAGAGTAGCTGTTAGGCACTTGGATGGGCACATGTCACTCTAATTTCCCGGCAGGAAGAAGAATTCACCAAAGTCTCAGCCACCCACCGGGAACCAGTATAGGTCCTGAACCAAATGTTTGGACTTGCGTTCAGCTCACAAAAAACGAGTTGAAAAATGGAGCTCAGGGGCACAGCAATTCACAAACTGGCAGAGTAATCAAGGCCAACTATCGTCCAAAAATCTGTTGAGGGAAGGCAACGAGGCGGACTTGAATGCGAGGCAGAATAGCAGGAAACAGATTTCAAGAGGTACGTTAGAATCGCCTGTAAAGCACAGGAAGAGGGGCACAACTTCGACAATGATGCACTTGGCCAAAAAGGGCGTATGCGTTTTCTCCTGAATATATTCAGGAGAAAACGCATACGCCCTTTTTGGCCAAGCAAGCAAGCGGGCAATGCAAACCTGCACTACAAAGAAGTATCACTTCCCACCGGTCAAAAGGGACATCCACAAAATGTGTAAAAACCAGAAAGGCAAGACAGGCCCTGGAGAACAGGGAGCCTTGTTATGCTGATGGGCGGGATGTAAGTTGCCAACTGCCTCACTGGAGGAGTGCATTGTGTTCCCTAAAACAAGTAAACAACAGAGCTACAGAGCCAAGGGCACTTCCAGTCTAGGGAATATACCTTGGGAAAACTGAAAATCCATAAGACAGAGCCACCCCCAAATTGAGGGCTGCACTGCTTACAAGAACCTCAACCTGGGTACACCTGAAATATCCCAGGAAATATAAAAATGGTTCCAAACATTGTGGAACTTACGTACGATGGAATATCCCTCAGCCACGAAATCAATGTCATAAGACCAGTAGCAGCAAAATGAGTGGATTCAGGTACGATGATTCTAAGGGAAAGAAGTCACACAGGAAAAGAAACTTATCATAAGATATCACTTAGGAAGATCCTGTAAACATGGCTACACATGAACTGAGTTAGGAAAGAGAACAGAGTCTCACATTTAGAAAACACTCTTATGCCTGCTTAAGGGGGAAGGAGAGGTGGGGTGATGCATCAAACCAGAGTTTGATATAAGCACAGGTACTGTTCCAAAAACCAACTATGGAATAGACAAGACCTCCACCTTCCTCAGTGAAAGGGACTCAAAACCCCATATTTCCCGCAGAGGAATAGATCTGACTAGTAAGAATCTTAAAACCTATGTATTGATATGTCTCCGTAAGGGAATCAAGTGTGTCTAGACTGGCATAAACATGGCAGCGAGAATCAGCTCAAACCCACTCTAAAAAGGAATTTCAAAAACAGAACAAAGAAACAGGGAAATTCTTTACAATTCCTTCAGGGTCTCTGATGCAACCTGGAATGACCCTATCTACGATGACAGCTGGATGTGGCATGAGGCTGGACACTTGGGACTGAGAGGATTGGTGAGATTGGGTGAGCAAATGCAGACCCTTTAAAGCAATAATGCATGGCAACCATTCCATGGGTCCCACCTCTCCAGGTTGAAGGGAATATTACTACAGCTATAACATGTACGGGAACCCTAGAGAATGGACACACTGTGAATACGAAAGGTTTCTAAAACTCAACGAAGAGTCCCTCTCCTGGTGCTCCGGTTTGACTTTCCAACAGCTTTACTATCAATCTCCCAACTTGGAGAGACAGCCCCTTTAAGCTCCTGGTTCACACAGGTTGCCCATTTGGCAGAGGAGGAAAGGGAAGAGGGAGAACCAATGAGAGAGTAGCTGTTAGGCATTTGGATGGGCACATGTCACTCTAATTTCCCGGCAGGAAGAAGAATTCACCAAAGTCTCAGCCACCCACCGGGAACCAGTATAGGTCCTGAACCAAATGTTTGGACTTGCGTTCAGCTCACAAAAAACGAGTTGAAAAATGGAGCTCAGGGGCACAGCAATTCACAAACTGGCAGAGTAATCAAGGCCAACTATCGTCCAAAAATCTGTTGAGGGAAGGCAACGAGGCGGACTTGAATGCGAGGCAGAATAGCAGGAAACAGATTTCAAGAGGTACGTTAGAATCGCCTGTAAAGCACAGGAAGAGGGGCACAACTTCGACAGTGATGCACTTGGCCAAAAAGGGCGTATGCGTTTTCTCCTGAATATATTCAGGAGAAAACGCATACGCCCTTTTTGGCCAAGCAAGCAAGCGGGCAATGCAAATCTGCACTACAAAGAAGTATCACTTCCCACCGGTCAAAAGGGACATCCACAAAATGTGTAAAAACCAGAAAGGCAAGACAGGCCCTGGAGAACAGGGAGCCTTGTTATGCTGATGGGCGGGATGTAAGTTGCCAACTGCCTCACTGGAGGAGTGCATTGTGTTCCCTAAAACAAGTAAACAACAGAGCTACAGAGCCAAGGGCACTTCCAGTCTAGGGAATATACCTTGGGAAAACTGAAAATCCATAAGACAGAGCCACCCCCAAATTGAGGGCTGCACTGCTTACAAGAACCTCAACCTGGGTACACCTGAAATATCCCAGGAAATATAAAAATGGTTCCAAACATTGTGGAACTTACGTACGATGGAATATCCCTCAGCCACGAAATCAATGTCATAAGACCAGTAGCAGCAAAATGAGTGGATTCAGGTACGATGATTCTAAGGGAAAGAAGTCACACAGGAAAAGAAACTTATCATAAGATATCACTTAGGAAGATCCTGTAAACATGGCTACACATGAACTGAGTTAGGAAAGAGAACAGAGTCTCACATTTAGAAAACACTCTTATGCCTGCTTAAGGGGGAAGGAGAGGTGGGGTGATGCATCAAACCAGAGTTTGATATAAGCACAGGTACTGTTCCAAAAACCAACTATGGAATAGACAAGACCTCCACCTTCCTCAGTGAAAGGGACTCAAAACCCCATATTTCCCGCAGAGGAATAGATCTGACTAGTAAGAATCTTAAAACCTATGTATTGATATGTCTCCGTAAGGGAATCAGGTGTGTCTAGACTGGCATAAACATGGCAGCGAGAATCAGCTCAAACCCACTCTAAAAAGGAATTTCAAAAACAGAACAAAGAAACAGGGAAATTCTTTACAATTCCTTCAGGGTCTCTGATGCAACCTGGAATGACCCTATCTACGATGACAGCTGGATGTGGCATGAGGCTGGACACTTGGGACTGAGAGGATTGGTGAGATTGGGTGAGCAAATGCAGACCCTTTAAAGCAATAATGCATGGCAACCATTCCATGGGTCCCACCTCTCCAGGTTGAAGGGAATATTACTACAGCTATAACATGTACGGGAAACCTAGAGAATGGACACACTGTGAATACGAAAGGTTTCTAAAACTCAACGAAGAGTCCCTCTCCTGGTGCTCCGGTTTGACTTTCCAACAGCTTTACTATCAATCTCCCAACTTGGAGAGACAGCCCCTTTAAGCTCCTGGTTCACACAGGTTGCCCATTTGGCAGAGGAGGAAAGGGAAGAGGGAGAACCAATGAGAGAGTAGCTGTTAGGCACTTGGATGGGCACATGTCACTCTAATTTCCCGGCAGGAAGAAGAATTCACCAAAGTCTCAGCCACCCACCGGGAACCAGTATAGGTCCTGAACCAAATGTTTGGACTTGCGTTCAGCTCACAAAAAACGAGTTGAAAAATGGAGCTCAGGGGCACAGCAATTCACAAACTGGCAGAGTAATCAAGGCCAACTATCGTCCAAAAATCTGTTGAGGGAAGGCAACGAGGCGGACTTGAATGCGAGGCAGAATAGCAGGAAACAGATTTCAAGAGGTACGTTAGAATCGCCTGTAAAGCACAGGAAGAGGGGCACAACTTCGACAATGATGCACTTGGCCAAAAAGGGCGTATGCGTTTTCTCCTGAATATATTCAGGAGAAAACGCATACGCCCTTTTTGGCCAAGCAAGCAAGCGGGCAATGCAAATCTGCACTACAAAGAAGTATCACTTCCCACCGGTCAAAAGGGACATCCACAAAATGTGTAAAAACCAGAAAGGCAAGACAGGCCCTGGAGAACAGGGAGCCTTGTTATGCTGATGGGCGGGATGTAAGTTGCCAACTGCCTCACTGGAGGAGTGCATTGTGTTCCCTAAAACAAGTAAACAACAGAGCTACAGAGCCAAGGGCACTTCCAGTCTAGGGAATATACCTTGGGAAAACTGAAAATCCATAAGACAGAGCCACCCCCAAATTGAGGGCTGCACTGCTTACAAGAACCTCAACCTGGGTACACCTGAAATATCCCAGGAAATATAAAAATGGTTCCAAACATTGTGGAACTTACGTACGATGGAATATCCCTCAGCCACGAAATCAATGTCATAAGACCAGTAGCAGCAAAATGAGTGGATTCAGGTACGATGATTCTAAGGGAAAGAAGTCACACAGGAAAAGAAACTTATCATCAGATATCACTTAGGAAGATCCTGTAAACATGGCTACACATGAACTGAGTTAGGAAAGAGAACAGAGTCTCACATTTAGAAAACACTCTTATGCCTGCTTAAGGGGGAAGGAGAGGTGGGGTGATGCATCAAACCAGAGTTTGATATAAGCACAGGTACTGTTCCAAAAACCAACTATGGAATAGACAAGACCTACACCTTCCTCAGTGAAAGGGACTCAAAACCCCATATTTCCCGCAGAGGAATAGATCTGACTAGTAAGAATCTTAAAACCTATGTATTGATATGTCTCCGTAAGGGAATCAGGTGTGTCTAGACTGGCATAAACATGGCAGCGAGAATCAGCTCAAACCCACTCTAAAAAGGAATTTCAAAAACAGAACAAAGAAACAGGGAAATTCTTTACAATCCCTTCAGGGTCTCTGATGCAACCTGGAATGACCCTATCTACGATGACAGCTGGATGTGGCATGAGGCTGGACACTTGGGACTGAGAGGATTGGTGAGATTGGGTGAGCAAATGCAGACCCTTTAAAGCAATAATGCATGGCAACCATTCCATGGGTCCCACCTCTCCAGGTTGAAGGGAATATTACTACAGCTATAACATGTACGGGAAACCTAGAGAATGGACACACTGTGAATACGAAAGGTTTCTAAAACTCAACGAAGAGTCCCTCTCCTGGTGCTCCGGTTTGACTTTCCAACAGCTTTACTATCAATCTCCCAACTTGGAGAGACAGCCCCTTTAAGCTCCTGGTTCACACAGGTTGCCCATTTGGCAGAGGAGGAAAGGGAAGAGGGAGAACCAATGAGAGAGTAGCTGTTAGGCACTTGGATGGGCACATGTCACTCTAATTTCCCGGCAGGAAGAAGAATTCACCAAAGTCTCAGCCACCCACCGGGAACCAGTATAGGTCCTGAACCAAATGTTTGGACTTGCGTTCAGCTCACAAAAAACGAGTTGAAAAATGGAGCTCAGGGGCACAGCAATTCACAAACTGGCAGAGTAATCAAGGCCAACTATCGTCCAAAAATCTGTTGAGGGAAGGCAACGAGGCGGACCTGAATGCGAGGCAGAATAGCAGGAAACAGATTTCAAGAGGTACGTTAGAATCGCCTGTAAAGCACAGGAAGAGGGGCACAACTTCGACAATGATGCACTTGGCCAAAAAGGGCGTATGCGTTTTCTCCTGAATATATTCAGGAGAAAACGCATACGCCCTTTTTGGCCAAGCAAGCAAGCGGGCAATGCAAATCTGCACTACAAAGAAGTATCACTTCCCACCGGTCAAAAGGGACATCCACAAAATGTGTAAAAACCAGAAAGGCAAGACAGGCCCTGGAGAACAGGGAGCCTTGTTATGCTGATGGGCGGGATGTAAGTTGCCAACTGCCTCACTGGAGGAGTGCATTGTGTTCCCTAAAACAAGTAAACAACAGAGCTACAGAGCCAAGGGCACTTCCAGTCTAGGGAATATACCTTGGGAAAACTGAAAATCCATAAGACAGAGCCACCCCCAAATTGAGGGCTGCACTGCTTACAAGAACCTCAACCTGGGTACACCTGAAATATCCCAGGAAATATAAAAATGGTTCCAAACATTGTGGAACTTACGTACGATGGAATATCCCTCAGCCACGAAATCAATGTCATAAGACCAGTAGCAGCAAAATGAGTGGATTCAGGTACGATGATTCTAAGGGAAAGAAGTCACACAGGAAAAGAAACTTATCATAAGATATCACTTAGGAAGATCCTGTAAACATGGCTACACATGAACTGAGTTAGGAAAGAGAACAGAGTCTCACATTTAGAAAACACTCTTATGCCTGCTTAAGGGGGAAGGAGAGGTGGGGTGATGCATCAAACCAGAGTTTGATATAAGCACAGGTACTGTTCCAAAAACCAACTATGGAATAGACAAGACCTCCACCTTCCTCAGTGAAAGGGACTCAAAACCCCATATTTCCCGCAGAGGAATAGATCTGACTAGTAAGAATCTTAAAACCTATGTATTGATATGTCTCCGTAAGGGAATCAGGTGTGTCTAGACTGGCATAAACATGGCAGCGAGAATCAGCTCAAACCCACTCTAAAAAGGAATTTCAAAAACAGAACAAAGAAACAGGGAAATTCTTTACAATTCCTTCAGGGTCTCTGATGCAGCCTGGAATGACCCTATCTACGATGACAGCTGGATGTGGCATGAGGCTGGACACTTGGGACTGAGAGGATTGGTGAGATTGGGTGAGCAAATGCAGACCCTTTAAAGCAATAATGCATGGCAACCATTCCATGGGTCCCACCTCTCCAGGTTGAAGGGAATATTACTACAGCTATAACATGTACGGGAAACCTAGAGAATGGACACACTGTGAATACGAAAGGTTTCTAAAACTCAACGAAGAGTCCCTCTCCTGGTGCTCCGGTTTGACTTTCCAACAGCTTTACTATCAATCTCCCAACTTGGAGAGACAGCCCCTTTAAGCTCCTGGTTCACACAGGTTGCCCATTTGGCAGAGGAGGAAAGGGAAGAGGGAGAACCAATGAGAGAGTAGCTGTTAGGCACTTGGATGGGCACATGTCACTCTAATTTCCCGGCAGGAAGAAGAATTCACCAAAGTCTCAGCCACCCACCGGGAACCAGTATAGGTCCTGAACCAAATGTTTGGACTTGCGTTCAGCTCACAAAAAACGAGTTGAAAAATGGAGCTCAGGGGCACAGCAATTCACAAACTGGCAGAGTAATCAAGGCCAACTATCGTCCAAAAATCTGTTGAGGGAAGGCAACGAGGCGGACTTGAATGCGAGGCAGAATAGCAGGAAACAGATTTCAAGAGGTACGTTAGAATCGCCTGTAAAGCACAGGAAGAGGGGCACAACTTCGACAATGATGCACTTGGCCAAAAAGGGCGTATGCGTTTTCTCCTGAATATATTCAGGAGAAAACGCATACGCCCTTTTTGGCCAAGCAAGCAAGCGGGCAATGCAAATCTGCACTACAAAGAAGTATCACTTCCCACCGGTCAAAAGGGACATCCACAAAATGTGTAAAAACCAGAAAGGCAAGACAGGCCCTGGAGAACAGGGAGCCTTGTTATGCTGATGGGCGGGATGTAAGTTGCCAACTGCCTCACTGGAGGAGTGCATTGTGTTCCCTAAAACAAGTAAACAACAGAGCTACAGAGCCAAGGGCACTTCCAGTCTAGGGAATATACCTTGGGAAAACTGAAAATCCATAAGACAGAGCCACCCCCAAATTGAGGGCTGCACTGCTTACAAGAACCTCAACCTGGGTACACAGGAAATATCCCAGGAAATATAAAAATGGTTCCAAACATTGTGGAACTTACGTACGATGGAATATCCCTCAGCCACGAAATCAATGTCATAAGACCAGTAGCAGCAAAATGAGTGGATTCAGGTACGATGATTCTAAGGGAAAGAAGTCACACAGGAAAAGAAACTTATCATCAGATATCACTTAGGAAGATCCTGTAAACATGGCTACACATGAACTGAGTTAGGAAAGAGAACAGAGTCTCACATTTAGAAAACACTCTTATGCCTGCTTAAGGGGGAAGGAGAGGTGGGGTGATGCATCAAACCAGAGTTTGATATAAGCACAGGTACTGTTCCAAAAACCAACTATGGAATAGACAAGACCTACACCTTCCTCAGTGAAAGGGACTCAAAACCCCATATTTCCCGCAGAGGAATAGATCTGACTAGTAAGAATCTTAAAACCTATGTATTGATATGTCTCCGTAAGGGAATCAGGTGTGTCTAGACTGGCATAAACATGGCAGCGAGAATCAGCTCAAACCCACTCTAAAAAGGAATTTCAAAAACAGAACAAAGAAACAGGGAAATTCTTTACAATCCCTTCAGGGTCTCTGATGCAACCTGGAATGACCCTATCTACGATGACAGCTGGATGTGGCATGAGGCTGGACACTTGGGACTGAGAGGATTGGTGAGATTGGGTGAGCAAATGCAGACCCTTTAAAGCAATAATGCATGGCAACCATTCCATGGGTCCCACCTCTCCAGGTTGAAGGGAATATTACTACAGCTATAACATGTACGGGAAACCTAGAGAATGGACACACTGTGAATACGAAAGGTTTCTAAAACTCAACGAAGAGTCCCTCTCCTGGTGCTCCGGTTTGACTTTCCAACAGCTTTACTATCAATCTCCCAACTTGGAGAGACAGCCCCTTTAAGCTCCTGGTTCACACAGGTTGCCCATTTGGCAGAGGAGGAAAGGGAAGAGGGAGAACCAATGAGAGAGTAGCTGTTAGGCACTTGGATGGGCACATGTCACTCTAATTTCCCGGCAGGAAGAAGAATTCACCAAAGTCTCAGCCACCCACCGGGAACCAGTATAGGTCCTGAACCAAATGTTTGGACTTGCGTTCAGCTCACAAAAAACGAGTTGAAAAATGGAGCTCAGGGGCACAGCAATTCACAAACTGGCAGAGTAATCAAGGCCAACTATCGTCCAAAAATCTGTTGAGGGAAGGCAACGAGGCGGACCTGAATGCGAGGCAGAATAGCAGGAAACAGATTTCAAGAGGTACGTTAGAATCGCCTGTAAAGCACAGGAAGAGGGGCACAACTTCGACAATGATGCACTTGGCCAAAAAGGGCGTATGCGTTTTCTCCTGAATATATTCAGGAGAAAACGCATACGCCCTTTTTGGCCAAGCAAGCAAGCGGGCAATGCAAATCTGCACTACAAAGAAGTATCACTTCCCACCGGTCAAAAGGGACATCCACAAAATGTGTAAAAACCAGAAAGGCAAGACAGGCCCTGGAGAACAGGGAGCCTTGTTATGCTGATGGGCGGGATGTAAGTTGCCAACTGCCTCACTGGAGGAGTGCATTGTGTTCCCTAAAACAAGTAAACAACAGAGCTACAGAGCCAAGGGCACTTCCAGTCTAGGGAATATACCTTGGGAAAACTGAAAATCCATAAGACAGAGCCACCCCCAAATTGAGGGCTGCACTGCTTACAAGAACCTCAACCTGGGTACACCTGAAATATCCCAGGAAATATAAAAATGGTTCCAAACATTGTGGAACTTACGTACGATGGAATATCCCTCAGCCACGAAATCAATGTCATAAGACCAGTAGCAGCAAAATGAGTGGATTCAGGTACGATGATTCTAAGGGAAAGAAGTCACACAGGAAAAGAAACTTATCATAAGATATCACTTAGGAAGATCCTGTAAACATGGCTACACATGAACTGAGTTAGGAAAGAGAACAGAGTCTCACATTTAGAAAACACTCTTATGCCTGCTTAAGGGGGAAGGAGAGGTGGGGTGATGCATCAAACCAGAGTTTGATATAAGCACAGGTACTGTTCCAAAAACCAACTATGGAATAGACAAGACCTCCACCTTCCTCAGTGAAAGGGACTCAAAACCCCATATTTCCCGCAGAGGAATAGATCTGACTAGTAAGAATCTTAAAACCTATGTATTGATATGTCTCCGTAAGGGAATCAGGTGTGTCTAGACTGGCATAAACATGGCAGCGAGAATCAGCTCAAACCCACTCTAAAAAGGAATTTCAAAAACAGAACAAAGAAACAGGGAAATTCTTTACAATTCCTTCAGGGTCTCTGATGCAGCCTGGAATGACCCTATCTACGATGACAGCTGGATGTGGCATGAGGCTGGACACTTGGGACTGAGAGGATTGGTGAGATTGGGTGAGCAAATGCAGACCCTTTAAAGCAATAATGCATGGCAACCATTCCATGGGTCCCACCTCTCCAGGTTGAAGGGAATATTACTACAGCTATAACATGTACGGGAAACCTAGAGAATGGACACACTGTGAATACGAAAGGTTTCTAAAACTCAACGAAGAGTCCCTCTCCTGGTGCTCCGGTTTGACTTCCCAACAGCTTTACTATCAATCTCCCAACTTGGAGAGACAGCCCCTTTAAGCTCCTGGTTCACACAGGTTGCCCATTTGGCAGAGGAGGAAAGGGAAGAGGGAGAACCAATGAGAGAGTAGCTGTTAGGCATTTGGATGGGCACATGTCACTCTAATTTCCCGGCAGGAAGAAGAATTAACCAAAGTCTCAGCCACCCACCGGGAACCAGTATAGGTCCTGAACCAAATGTTTGGACTTGCGTTCAGCTCACAAAAAACGAGTTGAAAAATGGAGCTCAGGGGCACAGCAATTCACAAACTGGCAGAGTAATCAAGGCCAACTATCGTCCAAAAATCTGTTGAGGGAAGGCAACGAGGCGGACTTGAATGCGAGGCAGAATAGCAGGAAACAGATTTCAAGAGGTACGTTAGAATCGCCTGTAAAGCACAGGAAGAGGGGCACAACTTCGACAATGATGCACTTGGCCAAAAAGGGCGTATGCGTTTTCTCCTGAATATATTCAGGAGAAAACGCATACGCCCTTTTTGGCCAAGCAAGCAAGCGGGCAATGCAAACCTGCACTACAAAGAAGTATCACTTCCCACCGGTCAAAAGGGACATCCACAAAATGTGTAAAAACCAGAAAGGCAAGACAGGCCCTGGAGAACAGGGAGCCTTGTTATGCTGATGGGCGGGATGTAAGTTGCCAACTGCCTCACTGGAGGAGTGCATTGTGTTCCCTAAAACAAGTAAACAACAGAGCTACAGAGCCAAGGGCACTTCCAGTCTAGGGAATATACCTTGGGAAAACTGAAAATCCATAAGACAGAGCCACCCCCAAATTGAGGGCTGCACTGCTTACAAGAACCTCAACCTGGGTACACCTGAAATATCCCAGGAAATATAAAAATGGTTCCAAACATTGTGGAACTTACGTACGATGGAATATCCCTCAGCCACGAAATCAATGTCATAAGACCAGTAGCAGCAAAATGAGTGGATTCAGGTACGATGATTCTAAGGGAAAGAAGTCACACAGGAAAAGAAACTTATCATAAGATATCACTTAGGAAGATCCTGTAAACATGGCTACACATGAACTGAGTTAGGAAAGAGAACAGAGTCTCACATTTAGAAAACACTCTTATGCCTGCTTAAGGGGGAAGGAGAGGTGGGGTGATGCATCAAACCAGAGTTTGATATAAGCACAGGTACTGTTCCAAAAACCAACTATGGAATAGACAAGACCTACACCTTCCTCAGTGAAAGGGACTCAAAACCCCATATTTCCCGCAGAGAAATAGATCTGACTAGTAAGAATCTTAAAACCTATGTATTGATATGTCTCCGTAAGGGAATCAGGTGTGTCTAGACTGGCATAAACATGGCAGCGAGAATCAGCTCAAACCCACTCTAAAAAGGAATTTCAAAAACAGAACAAAGAAACAGGGAAATTCTTTACAATTCCTTCAGGGTCTCTGATGCAACCTGGAATGACCCTATCTACGATGACAGCTGGATGTGGCATGAGGCTGGACACTTGGGACTGAGAGGATTGGTGAGATTGGGTGAGCAAATGCAGACCCTTTAAAGCAATAATGCATGGCAACCATTCCATGGGTCCCACCTCTCCAGGTTGAAGGGAATATTACTACAGCTATAACATGTACGGGAAACCTAGAGAATGGACACACTGTGAATACGAAAGGTTTCTAAAACTCAACGAAGAGTCCCTCTCCTGGTGCTCCGGTTTGACTTTCCAACAGCTTTACTATCAATCTCCCAACTTGGAGAGACAGCCCCTTTAAGCTCCTGGTTCACACAGGTTGCCCATTTGGCAGAGGAGGAAAGGGAAGAGGGAGAACCAATGAGAGAGTAGCTGTTAGGCACTTGGATGGGCACATGTCACTCTAATTTCCCGGCAGGAAGAAGAATTCACCAAAGTCTCAGCCACCCACCGGGAACCAGTATAGGTCCTGAACCAAATGTTTGGACTTGCGTTCAGCTCACAAAAAACGAGTTGAAAAATGGAGCTCAGGGGCACAGCAATTCACAAACTGGCAGAGTAATCAAGGCCAACTATCGTCCAAAAATCTGTTGAGGGAAGGCAACGAGGCGGACTTGAATGCGAGGCAGAATAGCAGGAAACAGATTTCAAGAGGTACGTTAGAATCGCCTGTAAAGCACAGGAAGAGGGGCACAACTTCGACAATGATGCACTTGGCCAAAAAGGGCGTATGCGTTTTCTCCTGAATATATTCAGGAGAAAACGCATACGCCCTTTTTGGCCAAGCAAGCAAGCGGGCAATGCAAATCTGCACTACAAAGAAGTATCACTTCCCACCGGTCAAAAGGGACATCCACAAAATGTGTAAAAACCAGAAAGGCAAGACAGGCCCTGGAGAACAGGGAGCCTTGTTATGCTGATGGGCGGGATGTAAGTTGCCAACTGCCTCACTGGAGGAGTGCATTGTGTTCCCTAAAACAAGTAAACAACAGAGCTACAGAGCCAAGGGCACTTCCAGTCTAGGGAATATACCTTGGGAAAACTGAAAATCCATAAGACAGAGCCACCCCCAAATTGAGGGCTGCACTGCTTACAAGAACCTCAACCTGGGTACACCTGAAATATCCCAGGAAATATAAAAATGGTTCCAAACATTGTGGAACTTACGTACGATGGAATATCCCTCAGCCACGAAATCAATGTCATAAGACCAGTAGCAGCAAAATGAGTGGATTCAGGTACGATGATTCTAAGGGAAAGAAGTCACACAGGAAAAGAAACTTATCATAAGATATCACTTAGGAAGATCCTGTAAACATGGCTACACATGAACTGAGTTAGGAAAGAGAACAGAGTCTCACATTTAGAAAACACTCTTATGCCTGCTTAAGGGGGAAGGAGAGGTGGGGTGATGCATCAAACCAGAGTTTGATATAAGCACAGGTACTGTTCCAAAAACCAACTATGGAATAGACAAGACCTCCACCTTCCTCAGTGAAAGGGACTCAAAACCCCATATTTCCCGCAGAGGAATAGATCTGACTAGTAAGAATCTTAAAACCTATGTATTGATATGTCTCCGTAAGGGAATCAAGTGTGTCTAGACTGGCATAAACATGGCAGCGAGAATCAGCTCAAACCCACTCTAAAAAGGAATTTCAAAAACAGAACAAAGAAACAGGGAAATTCTTTACAATTCCTTCAGGGTCTCTGATGCAACCTGGAATGACCCTATCTACGATGACAGCTGGATGTGGCATGAGGCTGGACACTTGGGACTGAGAGGATTGGTGAGATTGGGTGAGCAAATGCAGACCCTTTAAAGCAATAATGCATGGCAACCATTCCATGGGTCCCACCTCTCCAGGTTGAAGGGAATATTACTACAGCTATAACATGTACGGGAACCCTAGAGAATGGACACACTGTGAATACGAAAGGTTTCTAAAACTCAACGAAGAGTCCCTCTCCTGGTGCTCCGGTTTGACTTTCCAACAGCTTTACTATCAATCTCCCAACTTGGAGAGACAGCCCCTTTAAGCTCCTGGTTCACACAGGTTGCCCATTTGGCAGAGGAGGAAAGGGAAGAGGGAGAACCAATGAGAGAGTAGCTGTTAGGCACTTGGATGGGCACATGTCACTCTAATTTCCCGGCAGGAAGAAGAATTCACCAAAGTCTCAGCCACCCACCGGGAACCAGTATAGGTCCTGAACCAAATGTTTGGACTTGCGTTCAGCTCACAAAAAACGAGTTGAAAAATGGAGCTCAGGGGCACAGCAATTCACAAACTGGCAGAGTAATCAAGGCCAACTATCGTCCAAAAATCTGTTGAGGGAAGGCAACGAGGCGGACTTGAATGCGAGGCAGAATAGCAGGAAACAGATTTCAAGAGGTACGTTAGAATCGCCTGTAAAGCACAGGAAGAGGGGCACAACTTCGACAATGATGCACTTGGCCAAAAAGGGCGTATGCGTTTTCTCCTGAATATATTCAGGAGAAAACGCATACGCCCTTTTTGGCCAAGCAAGCAAGCGGGCAATGCAAATCTGCACTACAAAGGAGTATCACTTCCCACCGGTCAAAAGGGACATCCACAAAATGTGTAAAAACCAGAA
The DNA here is from genome assembly GCF_964341445.2 of Mesoplodon mirus. Taxonomy (NCBI): domain Eukaryota; kingdom Metazoa; phylum Chordata; class Mammalia; order Artiodactyla; family Ziphiidae; genus Mesoplodon; species Mesoplodon mirus. The sequence continues at coordinate 4,405,117 of NW_028295810.1, forward strand.
AGGCAAGACAGGCCCTGGAGAACAGGGAGCCTTGTTATGCTGATGGGCGGGATGTAAGTTGCCAACTGCCTCACTGGAGGAGTGCATTGTGTTCCCTAAAACAAGTAAACAACAGAGCTACAGAGCCAAGGGCACTTCCAGTCTAGGGAATATACCTTGGGAAAACTGAAAATCCATAAGACAGAGCCACCCCCAAATTGAGGGCTGCACTGCTTACAAGAACCTCAACCTGGGTACACAGGAAATATCCCAGGAAATATAAAAATGGTTCCAAACATTGTGGAACTTACATACGATGGAATATCCCTCAGCCACGAAATCAATGTCATAAGACCAGTAGCAGCAAAATGAGTGGATTCAGGTACGATGATTCTAAGGGAAAGAAGTCACACAGGAAAAGAAACTTATCATAAGATATCACTTAGGAAGATCCTGTAAACATGGCTACACATGAACTGAGTTAGGAAAGAGAACAGAGTCTCACATTTAGAAAACACTCTTATGCCTGCTTAAGGGGGAAGGAGAGGTGGGGTGATGCATCAAACCAGAGTTTGATATAAGCACAGGTACTGTTCCAAAAACCAACTATGGAATAGACAAGACCTCCACCTTCCTCAGTGAAAGGGACTCAAAACCCCATATTTCCCGCAGAGGAATAGATCTGACTAGTAAGAATCTTAAAACCTATGTACTGATATGTCTCCATAAGGGAATCAAGTGTGTCTAGACTGGCATAAACATGGCAGCGAGAATCAGCTCAAACCCACTCTAAAAAGGAATTTCAAAAACAGAACAAAGAAACAGGGAAATTCTTTACAATTCCTTCAGGGTCTCTGATGCAACCTGGAATGACCCTATCTACGATGACAGCTGGATGTGGCATGAGGCTGGACACTTGGGACTGAGAGGATTGGTGAGATTGGGTGAGCAAATGCAGACCCTTTAAAGCAATAATGCATGGCAACCATTCCATGGGTCCCACCTCTCCAGGTTGAAGGGAATATTACTACAGCTATAACATGTACGGGAAACCTAGAGAATGGACACACTGTGAATACGAAAGGTTTCTAAAACTCAACGAAGAGTCCCTCTCCTGGTGCTCCGGTTTGACTTCCCAACAGCTTTACTATCAATCTCCCAACTTGGAGAGACAGCCCCTTTAAGCTCCTGGTTCACACAGGTTGCCCATTTGGCAGAGGAGGAAAGGGAAGAGGGAGAACCAATGAGAGAGTAGCTGTTAGGCACTTGGATGGGCACATGTCACTCTAATTTCCCGGCAGGAAGAAGAATTCACCAAAGTCTCAGCCACCCACCGGGAACCAGTATAGGTCCTGAACCAAATGTTTGGACTTGCGTTCAGCTCACAAAAAACGAGTTGAAAAATGGAGCTCAGGGGCACAGCAATTCACAAACTGGCAGAGTAATCAAGGCCAACTATCGTCCAAAAATCTGTTGAGGGAAGGCAACGAGGCGGACTTGAATGCGAGGCAGAATAGCAGGAAACAGATTTCAAGAGGTACGTTAGAATCGCCTGTAAAGCACAGGAAGAGGGGCACAACTTCGACAATGATGCACTTGGCCAAAAAGGGCGTATGCGTTTTCTCCTGAATATATTCAGGAGAAAACGCATACGCCCTTTTTGGCCAAGCAAGCAAGCGGGCAATGCAAATCTGCACTACAAAGAAGTATCACTTCCCACCGGTCAAAAGGGACATCCACAAAATGTGTAAAAACCAGAAAGGCAAGACAGGCCCTGGAGAACAGGGAGCCTTGTTATGCTGATGGGCGGGATGTAAGTTGCCAACTGCCTCACTGGAGGAGTGCATTGTGTTCCCTAAAACAAGTAAACAACAGAGCTACAGAGCCAAGGGCACTTCCAGTCTAGGGAATATACCTTGGGAAAACTGAAAATCCATAAGACAGAGCCACCCCCAAATTGAGGGCTGCACTGCTTACAAGAACCTCAACCTGGGTACACCTGAAATATCCCAGGAAATATAAAAATGGTTCCAAACATTGTGGAACTTACGTACGATGGAATATCCCTCAGCCACGAAATCAATGTCATAAGACCAGTAGCAGCAAAATGAGTGGATTCAGGTACGATGATTCTAAGGGAAAGAAGTCACACAGGAAAAGAAACTTATCATAAGATATCACTTAGGAAGATCCTGTAAACATGGCTACACATGAACTGAGTTAGGAAAGAGAACAGAGTCTCACATTTAGAAAACACTCTTATGCCTGCTTAAGGGGGAAGGAGAGGTGGGGTGATGCATCAAACCAGAGTTTGATATAAGCACAGGTACTGTTCCAAAAACCAACTATGGAATAGACAAGACCTCCACCTTCCTCAGTGAAAGGGACTCAAAACCCCATATTTCCCGCAGAGGAATAGATCTGACTAGTAAGAATCTTAAAACCTATGTATTGATATGTCTCCGTAAGGGAATCAGGTGTGTCTAGACTGGCATAAACATGGCAGCGAGAATCAGCTCAAACCCACTCTAAAAAGGAATTTCAAAAACAGAACAAAGAAACAGGGAAATTCTTTACAATTCCTTCAGGGTCTCTGATGCAGCCTGGAATGACCCTATCTACGATGACAGCTGGATGTGGCATGAGGCTGGACACTTGGGACTGAGAGGATTGGTGAGATTGGGTGAGCAAATGCAGACCCTTTAAAGCAATAATGCATGGCAACCATTCCATGGGTCCCACCTCTCCAGGTTGAAGGGAATATTACTACAGCTATAACATGTACGGGAAACCTAGAGAATGGACACACTGTGAATACGAAAGGTTTCTAAAACTCAACGAAGAGTCCCTCTCCTGGTGCTCCGGTTTGACTTTCCAACAGCTTTACTATCAATCTCCCAACTTGGAGAGACAGCCCCTTTAAGCTCCTGGTTCACACAGGTTGCCCATTTGGCAGAGGAGGAAAGGGAAGAGGGAGAACCAATGAGAGAGTAGCTGTTAGGCACTTGGATGGGCACATGTCACTCTAATTTCCCGGCAGGAAGAAGAATTCACCAAAGTCTCAGCCACCCACCGGGAACCAGTATAGGTCCTGAACCAAATGTTTGGACTTGCGTTCAGCTCACAAAAAACGAGTTGAAAAATGGAGCTCAGGGGCACAGCAATTCACAAACTGGCAGAGTAATCAAGGCCAACTATCGTCCAAAAATCTGTTGAGGGAAGGCAACGAGGCGGACTTGAATGCGAGGCAGAATAGCAGGAAACAGATTTCAAGAGGTACGTTAGAATCGCCTGTAAAGCACAGGAAGAGGGGCACAACTTCGACAATGATGCACTTGGCCAAAAAGGGCGTATGCGTTTTCTCCTGAATATATTCAGGAGAAAACGCATACGCCCTTTTTGGCCAAGCAAGCAAGCGGGCAATGCAAATCTGCACTACAAAGAAGTATCACTTCCCACCGGTCAAAAGGGACATCCACAAAATGTGTAAAAACCAGAAAGGCAAGACAGGCCCTGGAGAACAGGGAGCCTTGTTATGCTGATGGGCGGGATGTAAGTTGCCAACTGCCTCACTGGAGGAGTGCATTGTGTTCCCTAAAACAAGTAAACAACAGAGCTACAGAGCCAAGGGCACTTCCAGTCTAGGGAATATACCTTGGGAAAACTGAAAATCCATAAGACAGAGCCACCCCCAAATTGAGGGCTGCACTGCTTACAAGAACCTCAACCTGGGTACACCTGAAATATCCCAGGAAATATAAAAATGGTTCCAAACATTGTGGAACTTACGTACGATGGAATATCCCTCAGCCACGAAATCAATGTCATAAGACCAGTAGCAGCAAAATGAGTGGATTCAGGTACGATGATTCTAAGGGAAAGAAGTCACACAGGAAAAGAAACTTATCATAAGATATCACTTAGGAAGATCCTGTAAACATGGCTACACATGAACTGAGTTAGGAAAGAGAACAGAGTCTCACATTTAGAAAACACTCTTATGCCTGCTTAAGGGGGAAGGAGAGGTGGGGTGATGCATCAAACCAGAGTTTGATATAAGCACAGGTACTGTTCCAAAAACCAACTATGGAATAGACAAGACCTACACCTTCCTCAGTGAAAGGGACTCAAAACCCCATATTTCCCGCAGAGGAATAGATCTGACTAGTAAGAATCTTAAAACCTATGTATTGATATGTCTCCGTAAGGGAATCAGGTGTGTCTAGACTGGCATAAACATGGCAGCGAGAATCAGCTCAAACCCACTCTAAAAAGGAATTTCAAAAACAGAACAAAGAAACAGGGAAATTCTTTACAATTCCTTCAGGGTCTCTGATGCAACCTGGAATGACCCTATCTACGATGACAGCTGGATGTGGCATGAGGCTGGACACTTGGGACTGAGAGGATTGGTGAGATTGGGTGAGCAAATGCAGACCCTTTAAAGCAATAATGCATGGCAACCATTCCATGGGTCCCACCTCTCCAGGTTGAAGGGAATATTACTACAGCTATAACATGTACGGGAAACCTAGAGAATGGACACACTGTGAATACGAAAGGTTTCTAAAACTCAACGAAGAGTCCCTCTCCTGGTGCTCCGGTTTGACTTCCCAACAGCTTTACTATCAATCTCCCAACTTGGAGAGACAGCCCCTTTAAGCTCCTGGTTCACACAGGTTGCCCATTTGGCAGAGGAGGAAAGGGAAGAGGGAGAACCAATGAGAGAGTAGCTGTTAGGCACTTGGATGGGCACATGTCACTCTAATTTCCCGGCAGGAAGAAGAATTCACCAAAGTCTCAGCCACCCACCGGGAACCAGTATAGGTCCTGAACCAAATGTTTGGACTTGCGTTCAGCTCACAAAAAACGAGTTGAAAAATGGAGCTCAGGGGCACAGCAATTCACAAACTGGCAGAGTAATCAAGGCCAACTATCGTCCAAAAATCTGTTGAGGGAAGGCAACGAGGCGGACTTGAATGCGAGGCAGAATAGCAGGAAACAGATTTCAAGAGGTACGTTAGAATCGCCTGTAAAGCACAGGAAGAGGGGCACAACTTCGACAATGATGCACTTGGCCAAAAAGGGCGTATGCGTTTTCTCCTGAATATATTCAGGAGAAAACGCATACGCCCTTTTTGGCCAAGCAAGCAAGCGGGCAATGCAAATCTGCACTACAAAGAAGTATCACTTCCCACCGGTCAAAAGGGACATCCACAAAATGTGTAAAAACCAGAAAGGCAAGACAGGCCCTGGAGAACAGGGAGCCTTGTTATGCTGATGGGCGGGATGTAAGTTGCCAACTGCCTCACTGGAGGAGTGCATTGTGTTCCCTAAAACAAGTAAACAACAGAGCTACAGAGCCAAGGGCACTTCCAGTCTAGGGAATATACCTTGGGAAAACTGAAAATCCATAAGACAGAGCCACCCCCAAATTGAGGGCTGCACTGCTTACAAGAACCTCAACCTGGGTACACCTGAAATATCCCAGGAAATATAAAAATGGTTCCAAACATTGTGGAACTTACGTACGATGGAATATCCCTCAGCCACGAAATCAATGTCATAAGACCAGTAGCAGCAAAATGAGTGGATTCAGGTACGATGATTCTAAGGGAAAGAAGTCACACAGGAAAAGAAACTTATCATCAGATATCACTTAGGAAGATCCTGTAAACATGGCTACACATGAACTGAGTTAGGCAAGAGAACAGAGTCTCACATTTAGAAAACACTCTTATGCCTGCTTAAGGGGGAAGGAGAGGTGGGGTGATGCATCAAACCAGAGTTTGATATAAGCACAGGTACTGTTCCAAAAACCAACTATGGAATAGACAAGACCTCCACCTTCCTCAGTGAAAGGGACTCAAAACCCCATATTTCCCGCAGAGGAATAGATCTGACTAGTAAAAATCTTAAAACCTATGTATTGATATGTCTCCGTAAGGGAATCAGGTGTGTCTAGACTGGCATAAACATGGCAGCGAGAATCAGCTCAAACCCACTCTAAAAAGGAATTTCAAAAACAGAACAAAGAAACAGGGAAATTCTTTACAATTCCTTCAGGGTCTCTGATGCAACCTGGAATGACCCTATCTACGATGACAGCTGGATGTGGCATGAGGCTGGACACTTGGGACTGAGAGGATTGGTGAGATTGGGTGAGCAAATGCAGACCCTTTAAAGCAATAATGCATGGCAACCATTCCATGGGTCCCACCTCTCCAGGTTGAAGGGAATATTACTACAGCTATAACATGTACGGGAAACCTAGAGAATGGACACACTGTGAATACGAAAGGTTTCTAAAACTCAACGAAGAGTCCCTCTCCTGGTGCTCCGGTTTGACTTTCCAACAGCTTTACTATCAATCTCCCAACTTGGAGAGACAGCCCCTTTAAGCTCCTGGTTCACACAGGTTGCCCATTTGGCAGAGGAGGAAAGGGAAGAGGGAGAACCAATGAGAGAGTAGCTGTTAGGCACTTGGATGGGCACATGTCACTCTAATTTCCCGGCAGGAAGAAGAATTCACCAAAGTCTCAGCCACCCACCGGGAACCAGTATAGGTCCTGAACCAAATGTTTGGACTTGCGTTCAGCTCACAAAAAACGAGTTGAAAAATGGAGCTCAGGGGCACAGCAATTCACAAACTGGCAGAGTAATCAAGGCCAACTATCGTCCAAAAATCTGTTGAGGGAAGGCAACGAGGCGGACTTGAATGCGAGGCAGAATAGCAGGAAACAGATTTCAAGAGGTACGTTAGAATCGCCTGTAAAGCACAGGAAGAGGGGCACAACTTCGACAATGATGCACTTGGCCAAAAAGGGCGTATGCGTTTTCTCCTGAATATATTCAGGAGAAAACGCATACGCCCTTTTTGGCCAAGCAAGCAAGCGGGCAATGCAAATCTGCACTACAAAGAAGTATCACTTCCCACCGGTCAAAAGGGACATCCACAAAATGTGTAAAAACCAGAAAGGCAAGACAGGCCCTGGAGAACAGGGAGCCTTGTTATGCTGATGGGCGGGATGTAAGTTGCCAACTGCCTCACTGGAGGAGTGCATTGTGTTCCCTAAAACAAGTAAACAACAGAGCTACAGAGCCAAGGGCACTTCCAGTCTAGGGAATATACCTTGGGAAAACTGAAAATCCATAAGCCAGAGCCACCCCCAAATTGAGGGCTGCACTGCTTACAAGAACCTCAACCTGGGTACACCTGAAATATCCCAGGAAATATAAAAATGGTTCAAAACATTGTGGAACTTACGTACGATGGAATATCCCTCAGCCACGAAATCAATGTCATAAGACCAGTAGCAGCAAAATGAGTGGATTCAGGTACGATGATTCTAAGGGAAAGAAGTCACACAGGAAAAGAAACTTATCATAAGATATCACTTAGGAAGATCCTGTAAACATGGCTACACATGAACTGAGTTAGGAAAGAGAACAGAGTCTCACATTTAGAAAACACTCTTATGCCTGCTTAAGGGGGAAGGAGAGGTGGGGTGATGCATCAAACCAGAGTTTGATATAAGCACAGGTACTGTTCCAAAAACCAACTATGGAATAGACAAGACCTCCACCTTCCTCAGTGAAAGGGACTCAAAACCCCATATTTCCCGCAGAGGAATAGATCTGACTAGTAAGAATCTTAAAACCTATGTATTGATATGTCTCCGTAAGGGAATCAGGTGTGTCTAGACTGGCATAAACATGGCAGCGAGAATCAGCTCAAACCCACTCTAAAAAGGAATTTCAAAAACAGAACAAAGAAACAGGGAAATTCTTTACAATTCCTTCAGGGTCTCTGATGCAGCCTGGAATGACCCTATCTACGATGACAGCTGGATGTGGCATGAGGCTGGACACTTGGGACTGAGAGGATTGGTGAGATTGGGTGAGCAAATGCAGACCCTTTAAAGCAATAATGCATGGCAACCATTCCATGGGTCCCACCTCTCCAGGTTGAAGGGAATATTACTACAGCTATAACATGTACGGGAAACCTAGAGAATGGACACACTGTGAATACGAAAGGTTTCTAAAACTCAACGAAGAGTCCCTCTCCTGGTGCTCCGGTTTGACTTCCCAACAGCTTTACTATCAATCTCCCAACTTGGAGAGACAGCCCCTTTAAGCTCCTGGTTCACACAGGTTGCCCATTTGGCAGAGGAGGAAAGGGAAGAGGGAGAACCAATGAGAGAGTAGCTGTTAGGCATTTGGATGGGCACATGTCACTCTAATTTCCCGGCAGGAAGAAGAATTAACCAAAGTCTCAGCCACCCACCGGGAACCAGTATAGGTCCTGAACCAAATGTTTGGACTTGCGTTCAGCTCACAAAAAACGAGTTGAAAAATGGAGCTCAGGGGCACAGCAATTCACAAACTGGCAGAGTAATCAAGGCCAACTATCGTCCAAAAATCTGTTGAGGGAAGGCAACGAGGCGGACTTGAATGCGAGGCAGAATAGCAGGAAACAGATTTCAAGAGGTACGTTAGAATCGCCTGTAAAGCACAGGAAGAGGGGCACAACTTCGACAATGATGCACTTGGCCAAAAAGGGCGTATGCGTTTTCTCCTGAATATATTCAGGAGAAAACGCATACGCCCTTTTTGGCCAAGCAAGCAAGCGGGCAATGCAAACCTGCACTACAAAGAAGTATCACTTCCCACCGGTCAAAAGGGACATCCACAAAATGTGTAAAAACCAGAAAGGCAAGACAGGCCCTGGAGAACAGGGAGCCTTGTTATGCTGATGGGCGGGATGTAAGTTGCCAACTGCCTCACTGGAGGAGTGCATTGTGTTCCCTAAAACAAGTAAACAACAGAGCTACAGAGCCAAGGGCACTTCCAGTCTAGGGAATATACCTTGGGAAAACTGAAAATCCATAAGACAGAGCCACCCCCAAATTGAGGGCTGCACTGCTTACAAGAACCTCAACCTGGGTACACCTGAAATATCCCAGGAAATATAAAAATGGTTCCAAACATTGTGGAACTTACGTACGATGGAATATCCCTCAGCCACGAAATCAATGTCATAAGACCAGTAGCAGCAAAATGAGTGGATTCAGGTACGATGATTCTAAGGGAAAGAAGTCACACAGGAAAAGAAACTTATCATAAGATATCACTTAGGAAGATCCTGTAAACATGGCTACACATGAACTGAGTTAGGAAAGAGAACAGAGTCTCACATTTAGAAAACACTCTTATGCCTGCTTAAGGGGGAAGGAGAGGTGGGGTGATGCATCAAACCAGAGTTTGATATAAGCACAGGTACTGTTCCAAAAACCAACTATGGAATAGACAAGACCTACACCTTCCTCAGTGAAAGGGACTCAAAACCCCATATTTCCCGCAGAGGAATAGATCTGACTAGTAAGAATCTTAAAACCTATGTATTGATATGTCTCCGTAAGGGAATCAGGTGTGTCTAGACTGGCATAAACATGGCAGCGAGAATCAGCTCAAACCCACTCTAAAAAGGAATTTCAAAAACAGAACAAAGAAACAGGGAAATTCTTTACAATTCCTTCAGGGTCTCTGATGCAACCTGGAATGACCCTATCTACGATGACAGCTGGATGTGGCATGAGGCTGGACACTTGGGACTGAGAGGATTGGTGAGATTGGGTGAGCAAATGCAGACCCTTTAAAGCAATAATGCATGGCAACCATTCCATGGGTCCCACCTCTCCAGGTTGAAGGGAATATTACTACAGCTATAACATGTACGGGAAACCTAGAGAATGGACACACTGTGAATACGAAAGGTTTCTAAAACTCAACGAAGAGTCCCTCTCCTGGTGCTCCGGTTTGACTTCCCAACAGCTTTACTATCAATCTCCCAACTTGGAGAGACAGCCCCTTTAAGCTCCTGGTTCACACAGGTTGCCCATTTGGCAGAGGAGGAAAGGGAAGAGGGAGAACCAATGAGAGAGTAGCTGTTAGGCACTTGGATGGGCACATGTCACTCTAATTTCCCGGCAGGAAGAAGAATTCACCAAAGTCTCAGCCACCCACCGGGAACCAGTATAGGTCCTGAACCAAATGTTTGGACTTGCGTTCAGCTCACAAAAAACGAGTTGAAAAATGGAGCTCAGGGGCACAGCAATTCACAAACTGGCAGAGTAATCAAGGCCAACTATCGTCCAAAAATCTGTTGAGGGAAGGCAACGAGGCGGACTTGAATGCGAGGCAGAATAGCAGGAAACAGATTTCAAGAGGTACGTTAGAATCGCCTGTAAAGCACAGGAAGAGGGGCACAACTTCGACAATGATGCACTTGGCCAAAAAGGGCGTATGCGTTTTCTCCTGAATATATTCAGGAGAAAACGCATACGCCCTTTTTGGCCAAGCAAGCAAGCGGGCAATGCAAACCTGCACTACAAAGAAGTATCACTTCCCACCGGTCAAAAGGGACATCCACAAAATGTGTAAAAACCAGAAAGGCAAGACAGGCCCTGGAGAACAGGGAGCCTTGTTATGCTGATGGGCGGGATGTAAGTTGCCAACTGCCTCACTGGAGGAGTGCATTGTGTTCCCTAAAACAAGTAAACAACAGAGCTACAGAGCCAAGGGCACTTCCAGTCTAGGGAATATACCTTGGGAAAACTGAAAATCCATAAGACAGAGCCACCCCCAAATTGAGGGCTGCACTGCTTACAAGAACCTCAACCTGGGTACACCTGAAATATCCCAGGAAATATAAAAATGGTTCCAAACATTGTGGAACTTACGTACGATGGAATATCCCTCAGCCACGAAATCAATGTCATAAGACCAGTAGCAGCAAAATGAGTGGATTCAGGTACGATGATTCTAAGGGAAAGAAGTCACACAGGAAAAGAAACTTATCATCAGATATCACTTAGGAAGATCCTGTAAACATGGCTACACATGAACTGAGTTAGGAAAGAGAACAGAGTCTCACATTTAGAAAACACTCTTATGCCTGCTTAAGGGGGAAGGAGAGGTGGGGTGATGCATCAAACCAGAGTTTGATATAAGCACAGGTACTGTTCCAAAAACCAACTATGGAATAGACAAGACCTCCACCTTCCTCAGTGAAAGGGACTCAAAACCCCATATTTCCCGCAGAGGAATAGATCTGACTAGTAAGAATCTTAAAACCTATGTATTGATATGTCTCCGTAAGGGAATCAGGTGTGTCTAGACTGGCATAAACATGGCAGCGAGAATCAGCTCAAACCCACTCTAAAAAGGAATTTCAAAAACAGAACAAAGAAACAGGGAAATTCTTTACAATCCCTTCAGGGTCTCTGATGCAACCTGGAATGACCCTATCTACGATGACAGCTGGATGTGGCATGAGGCTGGACACTTGGGACTGAGAGGATTGGTGAGATTGGGTGAGCAAATGCAGACCCTTTAAAGCAATAATGCATGGCAACCATTCCATGGGTCCCACCTCTCCAGGTTGAAGGGAATATTACTACAGCTATAACATGTACGGGAAACCTAGAGAATGGACACACTGTGAATACGAAAGGTTTCTAAAACTCAACGAAGAGTCCCTCTCCTGGTGCTCCGGTTTGACTTCCCAACAGCTTTACTATCAATCTCCCAACTTGGAGAGACAGCCCCTTTAAGCTCCTGGTTCACACTGGTTGCCCATTTGGCAGAGGAGGAAAGGGAAGAGGGAGAAACAATGAGAGAGTAGCTGTTAGGCATTTGGATGGGCACATGTCACTCTAATTTCCCGGCAGGAAGAAGAATTCACCAAAGTCTCAGCCACCCACCGGGAACCAGTATAGGTCCTGAACCAAATGTTTGGACTTGCGTTCAGCTCACAAAAAACGAGTTGAAAAATGGAGCTCAGGGGCACAGCAATTCACAAACTGGCAGAGTAATCAAGGCCAACTATCGTCCAAAAATCTGTTGAGGGAAGGCAACGAGGCGGACTTGAATGCGAGGCAGAATAGCAGGAAACAGATTTCAAGAGGTACGTTAGAATCGCCTGTAAAGCACAGGAAGAGGGGCACAACTTCGACAATGATGCACTTGGCCAAAAAGGGCGTATGCGTTTTCTCCTGAATATATTCAGGAGAAAACGCATACGCCCTTTTTGGCCAAGCAAGCAAGCGGGCAATGCAAATCTGCACTACAAAGAAGTATCACTTCCCACCGGTCAAAAGGGACATCCACAAAATGTGTAAAAACCAGAAAGGCAAGACAGGCCCTGGAGAACAGGGAGCCTTGTTATGCTGATGGGCGGGATGTAAGTTGCCAACTGCCTCACTGGAGGAGTGCATTGTGTTCCCTAAAACAAGTAAACAACAGAGCTACAGAGCCAAGGGCACTTCCAGTCTAGGGAATATACCTTGGGAAAACTGAAAATCCATAAGACAGAGCCACCCCCAAATTGAGGGCTGCACTGCTTACAAGAACCTCAACCTGGGTACACCTGAAATATCCCAGGAAATATAAAAATGGTTCCAAACATTGTGGAACTTACGTACGATGGAATATCCCTCAGCCACGAAATCAATGTCATAAGACCAGTAGCAGCAAAATGAGTGGATTCAGGTACGATGATTCTAAGGGAAAGAAGTCACACAGGAAAAGAAACTTATCATAAGATATCACTTAGGAAGATCCTGTAAACATGGCTACACATGAACTGAGTTAGGAAAGAGAACAGAGTCTCACATTTAGAAAACACTCTTATGCCTGCTTAAGGGGGAAGGAGAGGTGGGGTGATGCATCAAAGCAGAGTTTGATATAAGCCCAGGTACTGTTCCAAAAACCAACTATGGAATAGACAAGACCTCCACCTTCCTCAGTGAAAGGGACTCAAAACCCCATATTTCCCGCAGAGGAATAGATCTGACTAGTAAGAATCTTAAAACCTATGTATTGATATGTCTCCGTAAGGGAATCAGGTGTGTCTAGACTGGCATAAACATGGCAGCGAGAATCAGCTCAAACCCACTCTAAAAAGGAATTTCAAAAACAGAACAAAGAAACAGGGAAATTCTTTACAATTCCTTCAGGGTCTCTGATGCAACCTGGAATGACCCTATCTACGATGACAGCTGGATGTGGCATGAGGCTGGACACTTGGGACTGAGAGGATTGGTGAGATTGGGTGAGCAAATGCAGACCCTTTAAAGCAATAATGCATGGCAACCATTCCATGGGTCCCACCTCTCCAGGTTGAAGGGAATATTACTACAGCTATAACATGTACGGGAAACCTAGAGAATGGACACACTGTGAATACGAAAGGTTTCTAAAACTCAACGAAGAGTCCCTCTCCTGGTGCTCCGGTTTGACTTCCCAACAGCTTTACTATCAATCTCCCAACTTGGAGAGACAGCCCCTTTAAGCTCCTGGTTCACACAGGTTGCCCATTTGGCAGAGGAGGAAAGGGAAGAGGGAGAACCAATGAGAGAGTAGCTGTTAGGCACTTGGATGGGCACATGTCACTCTAATTTCCCGGCAGGAAGAAGAATTCACCAAAGTCTCAGCCACCCACCGGGAACCAGTATAGGTCCTGAACCAAATGTTTGGACTTGCGTTCAGCTCACAAAAAACGAGTTGAAAAATGGAGCTCAGGGGCACAGCAATTCACAAACTGGCAGAGTAATCAAGGCCAACTATCGTCCAAAAATCTGTTGAGGGAAGGCAACGAGGCGGACTTGAATGCGAGGCAGAATAGCAGGAAACAGATTTCAAGAGGTACGTTAGAATCGCCTGTAAAGCACAGGAAGAGGGGCACAACTTCGACAATGATGCACTTGGCCAAAAAGGGCGTATGCGTTTTCTCCTGAATATATTCAGGAGAAAACGCATACGCCCTTTTTGGCCAAGCAAGCAAGCGGGCAATGCAAATCTGCACTACAAAGAAGTATCACTTCCCACCGGTCAAAAGGGACATCCACAAAATGTGTAAAAACCAGAAAGGCAAGACAGGCCCTGGAGAACAGGGAGCCTTGTTATGCTGATGGGCGGGATGTAAGTTGCCAACTGCCTCACTGGAGGAGTGCATTGTGTTCCCTAAAACAAGTAAACAACAGAGCTACAGAGCCAAGGGCACTTCCAGTCTAGGGAATATACCTTGGGAAAACTGAAAATCCATAAGACAGAGCCACCCCCAAATTGAGGGCTGCACTGCTTACAAGAACCTCAACCTGGGTACACCTGAAATATCCCAGGAAATATAAAAATGGTTCCAAACATTGTGGAACTTACGTACGATGGAATATCCCTCAGCCACGAAATCAATGTCATAAGACCAGTAGCAGCAAAATGAGTGGATTCAGGTACGATGATTCTAAGGGAAAGAAGTCACACAGGAAAAGAAACTTATCATAAGATATCACTTAGGAAGATCCTGTAAACATGGCTACACATGAACTGAGTTAGGAAAGAGAACAGAGTCTCACATTTAGAAAACACTCTTATGCCTGCTTAAGGGGGAAGGAGAGGTGGGGTGATGCATCAAACCAGAGTTTGATATAAGCACAGGTACTGTTCCAAAAACCAACTATGGAATAGACAAGACCTCCACCTTCCTCAGTGAAAGGGACTCAAAACCCCATATTTCCCGCAGAGGAATAGATCTGACTAGTAAGAATCTTAAAACCTATGTATTGATATGTCTCCGTAAGGGAATCAAGTGTGTCTAGACTGGCATAAACATGGCAGCGAGAATCAGCTCAAACCCACTCTAAAAAGGAATTTCAAAAACAGAACAAAGAAACAGGGAAATTCTTTACAATTCCTTCAGGGTCTCTGATGCAACCTGGAATGACCCTATCTACGATGACAGCTGGATGTGGCATGAGGCTGGACACTTGGGACTGAGAGGATTGGTGAGATTGGGTGAGCAAATGCAGACCCTTTAAAGCAATAATGCATGGCAACCATTCCATGGGTCCCACCTCTCCAGGTTGAAGGGAATATTACTACAGCTATAACATGTACGGGAAACCTAGAGAATGGACACACTGTGAATACGAAAGGTTTCTAAAACTCAACGAAGAGTCCCTCTCCTGGTGCTCCGGTTTGACTTCCCAACAGCTTTACTATCAATCTCCCAACTTGGAGAGACAGCCCCTTTAAGCTCCTGGTTCACACAGGTTGCCCATTTGGCAGAGGAGGAAAGGGAAGAGGGAGAACCAATGAGAGAGTAGCTGTTAGGCATTTGGATGGGCACATGTCACTCTAATTTCCCGGCAGGAAGAAGAATTCACCAAAGTCTCAGCCACCCACCGGGAACCAGTATAGGTCCTGAACCAAATGTTTGGACTTGCGTTCAGCTCACAAAAAACGAGTTGAAAAATGGAGCTCAGGGGCACAGCAATTCACAAACTGGCAGAGTAATCAAGGCCAACTATCGTCCAAAAATCTGTTGAGGGAAGGCAACGAGGCGGACTTGAATGCGAGGCAGAATAGCAGGAAACAGATTTCAAGAGGTACGTTAGAATCGCCTGTAAAGCACAGGAAGAGGGGCACAACTTCGACAATGATGCACTTGGCCAAAAAGGGCGTATGCGTTTTCTCCTGAATATATTCAGGAGAAAACGCATACGCCCTTTTTGGCCAAGCAAGCAAGCGGGCAATGCAAACCTGCACTACAAAGAAGTATCACTTCCCACCGGTCAAAAGGGACATCCACAAAATGTGTAAAAACCAGAAAGGCAAGACAGGCCCTGGAGAACAGGGAGCCTTGTTATGCTGATGGGCGGGATGTAAGTTGCCAACTGCCTCACTGGAGGAGTGCATTGTGTTCCCTAAAACAAGTAAACAACAGAGCTACAGAGCCAAGGGCACTTCCAGTCTAGGGAATATACCTTGGGAAAACTGAAAATCCATAAGACAGAGCCACCCCCAAATTGAGGGCTGCACTGCTTACAAGAACCTCAACCTGGGTACACCTGAAATATCCCAGGAAATATAAAAATGGTTCCAAACATTGTGGAACTTACGTACGATGGAATATCCCTCAGCCACGAAATCAATGTCATAAGACCAGTAGCAGCAAAATGAGTGGATTCAGGTACGATGATTCTAAGTGAAAGAAGTCACACAGGAAAAGAAACTTATCATAAGATATCACTTAGGAAGATCCTGTAAACATGGCTACACATGAACTGAGTTAGGAAAGAGAACAGAGTCTCACATTTAGAAAACACTCTTATGCCTGCTTAAGGGGGAAGGAGAGGTGGGGTGATGCATCAAACCAGAGTTTGATATAAGCACAGGTACTGTTCCAAAAACCAACTATGGAATAGACAAGACCTACACCTTCCTCAGTGAAAGGGACTCAAAACCCCATATTTCCCGCAGAGGAATAGATCTGACTAGTAAGAATCTTAAAACCTATGTATTGATATGTCTCCGTAAGGGAATCAGGTGTGTCTAGACTGGCATAAACATGGCAGCGAGAATCAGCTCAAACCCACTCTAAAAAGGAATTTCAAAAACAGAACAAAGAAACAGGGAAATTCTTTACAATTCCTTCAGGGTCTCTGATGCAACCTGGAATGACCCTATCTACGATGACAGCTGGATGTGGCATGAGGCTGGACACTTGGGACTGAGAGGATTGGTGAGATTGGGTGAGCAAATGCAGACCCTTTAAAGCAATAATGCATGGCAACCATTCCATGGGTCCCACCTCTCCAGGTTGAAGGGAATATTACTACAGCTATAACATGTACGGGAAACCTAGAGAATGGACACACTGTGAATACGAAAGGTTTCTAAAACTCAACGAAGAGTCCCTCTCCTGGTGCTCCGGTTTGACTTCCCAACAGCTTTACTATCAATCTCCCAACTTGGAGAGACAGCCCCTTTAAGCTCCTGGTTCACACAGGTTGCCCATTTGGCAGAGGAGGAAAGGGAAGAGGGAGAACCAATGAGAGAGTAGCTGTTAGGCACTTGGATGGGCACATGTCACTCTAATTTCCCGGCAGGAAGAAGAATTCACCAAAGTCTCAGCCACCCACCGGGAACCAGTATAGGTCCTGAACCAAATGTTTGGACTTGCGTTCAGCTCACAAAAAACGAGTTGAAAAATGGAGCTCAGGGGCACAGCAATTCACAAACTGGCAGAGTAATCAAGGCCAACTATCGTCCAAAAATCTGTTGAGGGAAGGCAACGAGGCGGACTTGAATGCGAGGCAGAATAGCAGGAAACAGATTTCAAGAGGTACGTTAGAATCGCCTGTAAAGCACAGGAAGAGGGGCACAACTTCGACAATGATGCACTTGGCCAAAAAGGGCGTATGCGTTTTCTCCTGAATATATTCAGGAGAAAACGCATACGCCCTTTTTGGCCAAGCAAGCAAGCGGGCAATGCAAACCTGCACTACAAAGAAGTATCACTTCCCACCGGTCAAAAGGGACATCCACAAAATGTGTAAAAACCAGAAAGGCAAGACAGGCCCTGGAGAACAGGGAGCCTTGTTATGCTGATGGGCGGGATGTAAGTTGCCAACTGCCTCACTGGAGGAGTGCATTGTGTTCCCTAAAACAAGTAAACAACAGAGCTACAGAGCCAAGGGCACTTCCAGTCTAGGGAATATACCTTGGGAAAACTGAAAATCCATAAGACAGAGCCACCCCCAAATTGAGGGCTGCACTGCTTACAAGAACCTCAACCTGGGTACACCTGAAATATCCCAGGAAATATAAAAATGGTTCCAAACATTGTGGAACTTACGTACGATGGAATATCCCTCAGCCACGAAATCAATGTCATAAGACCAGTAGCAGCAAAATGAGTGGATTCAGGTACGATGATTCTAAGGGAAAGAAGTCACACAGGAAAAGAAACTTATCATCAGATATCACTTAGGAAGATCCTGTAAACATGGCTACACATGAACTGAGTTAGGAAAGAGAACAGAGTCTCACATTTAGAAAACACTCTTATGCCTGCTTAAGGGGGAAGGAGAGGTGGGGTGATGCATCAAACCAGAGTTTGATATAAGCACAGGTACTGTTCCAAAAACCAACTATGGAATAGACAAGACCTCCACCTTCCTCAGTGAAAGGGACTCAAAACCCCATATTTCCCGCAGAGGAATAGATCTGACTAGTAAGAATCTTAAAACCTATGTATTGATATGTCTCCGTAAGGGAATCAGGTGTGTCTAGACTGGCATAAACATGGCAGCGAGAATCAGCTCAAACCCACTCTAAAAAGGAATTTCAAAAACAGAACAAAGAAACAGGGAAATTCTTTACAATCCCTTCAGGGTCTCTGATGCAACCTGGAATGACCCTATCTACGATGACAGCTGGATGTGGCATGAGGCTGGACACTTGGGACTGAGAGGATTGGTGAGATTGGGTGAGCAAATGCAGACCCTTTAAAGCAATAATGCATGGCAACCATTCCATGGGTCCCACCTCTCCAGGTTGAAGGGAATATTACTACAGCTATAACATGTACGGGAAACCTAGAGAATGGACACACTGTGAATACGAAAGGTTTCTAAAACTCAACGAAGAGTCCCTCTCCTGGTGCTCCGGTTTGACTTCCCAACAGCTTTACTATCAATCTCCCAACTTGGAGAGACAGCCCCTTTAAGCTCCTGGTTCACACTGGTTGCCCATTTGGCAGAGGAGGAAAGGGAAGAGGGAGAAACAATGAGAGAGTAGCTGTTAGGCATTTGGATGGGCACATGTCACTCTAATTTCCCGGCAGGAAGAAGAATTCACCAAAGTCTCAGCCACCCACCGGGAACCAGTATAGGTCCTGAACCAAATGTTTGGACTTGCGTTCAGCTCACAAAAAACGAGTTGAAAAATGGAGCTCAGGGGCACAGCAATTCACAAACTGGCAGAGTAATCAAGGCCAACTATCGTCCAAAAATCTGTTGAGGGAAGGCAACGAGGCGGACTTGAATGCGAGGCAGAATAGCAGGAAACAGATTTCAAGAGGTACGTTAGAATCGCCTGTAAAGCACAGGAAGAGGGGCACAACTTCGACAATGATGCACTTGGCCAAAAAGGGCGTATGCGTTTTCTCCTGAATATATTCAGGAGAAAACGCATACGCCCTTTTTGGCCAAGCAAGCAAGCGGGCAATGCAAATCTGCACTACAAAGAAGTATCACTTCCCACCGGTCAAAAGGGACATCCACAAAATGTGTAAAAACCAGAAAGGCAAGACAGGCCCTGGAGAACAGGGAGCCTTGTTATGCTGATGGGCGGGATGTAAGTTGCCAACTGCCTCACTGGAGGAGTGCATTGTGTTCCCTAAAACAAGTAAACAACAGAGCTACAGAGCCAAGGGCACTTCCAGTCTAGGGAATATACCTTGGGAAAACTGAAAATCCATAAGACAGAGCCACCCCCAAATTGAGGGCTGCACTGCTTACAAGAACCTCAACCTGGGTACACCTGAAATATCCCAGGAAATATAAAAATGGTTCCAAACATTGTGGAACTTACGTACGATGGAATATCCCTCAGCCACGAAATCAATGTCATAAGACCAGTAGCAGC
Source organism: Mesoplodon mirus (assembly GCF_964341445.2). NCBI lineage: Eukaryota > Metazoa > Chordata > Mammalia > Artiodactyla > Ziphiidae > Mesoplodon > Mesoplodon mirus. Next base: position 4,424,590 of record NW_028295810.1, read on the forward strand.
AAAATGAGTGGATTCAGGTACGATGATTCTAAGGGAAAGAAGTCACACAGGAAAAGAAACTTATCATAAGATATCACTTAGGAAGATCCTGTAAACATGGCTACACATGAACTGAGTTAGGAAAGAGAACAGAGTCTCACATTTAGAAAACACTCTTATGCCTGCTTAAGGGGGAAGGAGAGGTGGGGTGATGCATCAAAGCAGAGTTTGATATAAGCCCAGGTACTGTTCCAAAAACCAACTATGGAATAGACAAGACCTCCACCTTCCTCAGTGAAAGGGACTCAAAACCCCATATTTCCCGCAGAGGAATAGATCTGACTAGTAAGAATCTTAAAACCTATGTATTGATATGTCTCCGTAAGGGAATCAGGTGTGTCTAGACTGGCATAAACATGGCAGCGAGAATCAGCTCAAACCCACTCTAAAAAGGAATTTCAAAAACAGAACAAAGAAACAGGGAAATTCTTTACAATTCCTTCAGGGTCTCTGATGCAACCTGGAATGACCCTATCTACGATGACAGCTGGATGTGGCATGAGGCTGGACACTTGGGACTGAGAGGATTGGTGAGATTGGGTGAGCAAATGCAGACCCTTTAAAGCAATAATGCATGGCAACCATTCCATGGGTCCCACCTCTCCAGGTTGAAGGGAATATTACTACAGCTATAACATGTACGGGAAACCTAGAGAATGGACACACTGTGAATACGAAAGGTTTCTAAAACTCAACGAAGAGTCCCTCTCCTGGTGCTCCGGTTTGACTTTCCAACAGCTTTACTATCAATCTCCCAACTTGGAGAGACAGCCCCTTTAAGCTCCTGGTTCACACAGGTTGCCCATTTGGCAGAGGAGGAAAGGGAAGAGGGAGAACCAATGAGAGAGTAGCTGTTAGGCACTTGGATGGGCACATGTCACTCTAATTTCCCGGCAGGAAGAAGAATTCACCAAAGTCTCAGCCACCCACCGGGAACCAGTATAGGTCCTGAACCAAATGTTTGGACTTGCGTTCAGCTCACAAAAAACGAGTTGAAAAATGGAGCTCAGGGGCACAGCAATTCACAAACTGGCAGAGTAATCAAGGCCAACTATCGTCCAAAAATCTGTTGAGGGAAGGCAACGAGGCGGACTTGAATGCGAGGCAGAATAGCAGGAAACAGATTTCAAGAGGTACGTTAGAATCGCCTGTAAAGCACAGGAAGAGGGGCACAACTTCGACAATGATGCACTTGGCCAAAAAGGGCGTATGCGTTTTCTCCTGAATATATTCAGGAGAAAACGCATACGCCCTTTTTGGCCAAGCAAGCAAGCGGGCAATGCAAATCTGCACTACAAAGAAGTATCACTTCCCACCGGTCAAAAGGGACATCCACAAAATGTGTAAAAACCAGAAAGGCAAGACAGGCCCTGGAGAACAGGGAGCCTTGTTATGCTGATGGGCGGGATGTAAGTTGCCAACTGCCTCACTGGAGGAGTGCATTGTGTTCCCTAAAACAAGTAAACAACAGAGCTACAGAGCCAAGGGCACTTCCAGTCTAGGGAATATACCTTGGGAAAACTGAAAATCCATAAGACAGAGCCACCCCCAAATTGAGGGCTGCACTGCTTACAAGAACCTCAACCTGGGTACACCTGAAATATCCCAGGAAATATAAAAATGGTTCCAAACATTGTGGAACTTACGTACGATGGAATATCCCTCAGCCACGAAATCAATGTCATAAGACCAGTAGCAGCAAAATGAGTGGATTCAGGTACGATGATTCTAAGGGAAAGAAGTCACACAGGAAAAGAAACTTATCATAAGATATCACTTAGGAAGATCCTGTAAACATGGCTACACATGAACTGAGTTAGGAAAGAGAACAGAGTCTCACATTTAGAAAACACTCTTATGCCTGCTTAAGGGGGAAGGAGAGGTGGGGTGATGCATCAAACCAGAGTTTGATATAAGCACAGGTACTGTTCCAAAAACCAACTATGGAATAGACAAGACCTCCACCTTCCTCAGTGAAAGGGACTCAAAACCCCATATTTCCCGCAGAGGAATAGATCTGACTAGTAAGAATCTTAAAACCTATGTATTGATATGTCTCCGTAAGGGAATCAAGTGTGTCTAGACTGGCATAAACATGGCAGCGAGAATCAGCTCAAACCCACTCTAAAAAGGAATTTCAAAAACAGAACAAAGAAACAGGGAAATTCTTTACAATTCCTTCAGGGTCTCTGATGCAACCTGGAATGACCCTATCTACGATGACAGCTGGATGTGGCATGAGGCTGGACACTTGGGACTGAGAGGATTGGTGAGATTGGGTGAGCAAATGCAGACCCTTTAAAGCAATAATGCATGGCAACCATTCCATGGGTCCCACCTCTCCAGGTTGAAGGGAATATTACTACAGCTATAACATGTACGGGAAACCTAGAGAATGGACACACTGTGAATACGAAAGGTTTCTAAAACTCAACGAAGAGTCCCTCTCCTGGTGCTCCGGTTTGACTTCCCAACAGCTTTACTATCAATCTCCCAACTTGGAGAGACAGCCCCTTTAAGCTCCTGGTTCACACAGGTTGCCCATTTGGCAGAGGAGGAAAGGGAAGAGGGAGAACCAATGAGAGAGTAGCTGTTAGGCATTTGGATGGGCACATGTCACTCTAATTTCCCGGCAGGAAGAAGAATTCACCAAAGTCTCAGCCACCCACCGGGAACCAGTATAGGTCCTGAACCAAATGTTTGGACTTGCGTTCAGCTCACAAAAAACGAGTTGAAAAATGGAGCTCAGGGGCACAGCAATTCACAAACTGGCAGAGTAATCAAGGCCAACTATCGTCCAAAAATCTGTTGAGGGAAGGCAACGAGGCGGACTTGAAAGCGAGGCAGAATAGCAGGAAACAGATTTCAAGAGGTACGTTAGAATCGCCTGTAAAGCACAGGAAGAGGGGCACAACTTCGACAATGATGCACTTGGCCAAAAAGGGCGTATGCGTTTTCTCCTGAATATATTCAGGAGAAAACGCATACGCCCTTTTTGGCCAAGCAAGCAAGCGGGCAATGCAAATCTGCACTACAAAGAAGTATCACTTCCCAACGGTCAAAAGGGACATCCACAAAATGTGTAAAAACCAGAAAGGCAAGACAGGCCCTGGAGAACAGGGAGCCTTGTTATGCTGATGGGCGGGATGTAAGTTGCCAACTGCCTCACTGGAGGAGTGCATTGTGTTCCCTAAAACAAGTAAACAACAGAGCTACAGAGCCAAGGGCACTTCCAGTCTAGGGAATATACCTTGGGAAAACTGAAAATCCATAAGACAGAGCCACCCCCAAATTGAGGGCTGCACTGCTTACAAGAACCTCAACCTGGGTACACCTGAAATATCCCAGGAAATATAAAAATGGTTCCAAACATTGTGGAACTTACGTACGATGGAATATCCCTCAGCCACGAAATCAATGTCATAAGACCAGTAGCAGCAAAATGAGTGGATTCAGGTACGATGATTCTAAGGGAAAGAAGTCACACAGGAAAAGAAACTTATCATAAGATATCACTTAGGAAGATCCTGTAAACATGGCTACACATGAACTGAGTTAGGAAAGAGAACAGAGTCTCACATTTAGAAAACACTCTTATGCCTGCTTAAGGGGGAAGGAGAGGTGGGGTGATGCATCAAAGCAGAGTTTGATATAAGCCCAGGTACTGTTCCAAAAACCAACTATGGAATAGACAAGACCTACACCTTCCTCAGTGAAAGGGACTCAAAACCCCATATTTCCCGCAGAGGAATAGATCTGACTAGTAAGAATCTTAAAACCTATGTATTGATATGTCTCCGTAAGGGAATCAGGTGTGTCTAGACTGGCATAAACATGGCAGCGAGAATCAGCTCAAACCCACTCTAAAAAGGAATTTCAAAAACAGAACAAAGAAACAGGGAAATTCTTTACAATTCCTTCAGGGTCTCTGATGCAACCTGGAATGACCCTATCTACGATGACAGCTGGATGTGGCATGAGGCTGGACACTTGGGACTGAGAGGATTGGTGAGATTGGGTGAGCAAATGCAGACCCTTTAAAGCAATAATGCATGGCAACCATTCCATGGGTCCCACCTCTCCAGGTTGAAGGGAATATTACTACAGCTATAACATGTACGGGAAACCTAGAGAATGGACACACTGTGAATACGAAAGGTTTCTAAAACTCAACGAAGAGTCCCTCTCCTGGTGCTCCGGTTTGACTTCCCAACAGCTTTACTATCAATCTCCCAACTTGGAGAGACAGCCCCTTTAAGCTCCTGGTTCACACAGGTTGCCCATTTGGCAGAGGAGGAAAGGGAAGAGGGAGAACCAATGAGAGAGTAGCTGTTAGGCATTTGGATGGGCACATGTCACTCTAATTTCCCGGCAGGAAGAAGAATTCACCAAAGTCTCAGCCACCCACCGGGAACCAGTATAGGTCCTGAACCAAATGTTTGGACTTGCGTTCAGCTCACAAAAAACGAGTTGAAAAATGGAGCTCAGGGGCACAGCAATTCACAAACTGGCAGAGTAATCAAGGCCAACTATCGTCCAAAAATCTGTTGAGGGAAGGCAACGAGGCGGACTTGAATGCGAGGCAGAATAGCAGGAAACAGATTTCAAGAGGTACGTTAGAATCGCCTGTAAAGCACAGGAAGAGGGGCACAACTTCGACAATGATGCACTTGGCCAAAAAGGGCGTATGCGTTTTCTCCTGAATATATTCAGGAGAAAACGCATACGCCCTTTTTGGCCAAGCAAGCAAGCGGGCAATGCAAATCTGCACTACAAAGAAGTATCACTTCCCACCGGTCAAAAGGGACATCCACAAAATGTGTAAAAACCAGAAAGGCAAGACAGGCCCTGGAGAACAGGGAGCCTTGTTATGCTGATGGGCGGGATGTAAGTTGCCAACTGCCTCACTGGAGGAGTGCATTGTGTTCCCTAAAACAAGTAAACAACAGAGCTACAGAGCCAAGGGCACTTCCAGTCTAGGGAATATACCTTGGGAAAACTGAAAATCCATAAGACAGAGCCACCCCCAAATTGAGGGCTGCACTGCTTACAAGAACCTCAACCTGGGTACACCTGAAATATCCCAGGAAATATAAAAATGGTTCCAAACATTGTGGAACTTACGTACGATGGAATATCCCTCAGCCACGAAATCAATGTCATAAGACCAGTAGCAGCAAAATGAGTGGATTCAGGTACGATGATTCTAAGGGAAAGAAGTCACACAGGAAAAGAAACTTATCATAAGATATCACTTAGGAAGATCCTGTAAACATGGCTACACATGAACTGAGTTAGGCAAGAGAACAGAGTCTCACATTTAGAAAACACTCTTATGCCTGCTTAAGGGGGAAGGAGAGGTGGGGTGATGCATCAAACCAGAGTTTGATATAAGCACAGGTACTGTTCCAAAAACCAACTATGGAATAGACAAGACCTACACCTTCCTCAGTGAAAGGGACTCAAAACCCCATATTTCCCGCAGAGGAATCGATCTGACTAGTAAGAATCTTAAAACCTATGTATTGATATGTCTCCGTAAGGGAATCAAGTGTGTCTAGACTGGCATAAACATGGCAGCGAGAATCAGCTCAAACCCACTCTAAAAAGGAATTTCAAAAACAGAACAAAGAAACAGGGAAATTCTTTACAATTCCTTCAGGGTCTCTGATGCAACCTGGAATGACCCTATCTACGATGACAGCTGGATGTGGCATGAGGCTGGACACTTGGGACTGAGAGGATTGGTGAGATTGGGTGAGCAAATGCAGACCCTTTAAAGCAATAATGCATGGCAACCATTCCATGGGTCCCACCTCTCCAGGTTGAAGGGAATATTACTACAGCTATAACATGTACGGGAAACCTAGAGAATGGACACACTGTGAATACGAAAGGTTTCTAAAACTCAACGAAGAGTCCCTCTCCTGGTGCTCCGGTTTGACTTTCCAACAGCTTTACTATCAATCTCCCAACTTGGAGAGACAGCCCCTTTAAGCTCCTGGTTCACACAGGTTGCCCATTTGGCAGAGGAGGAAAGGGAAGAGGGAGAACCAATGAGAGAGTAGCTGTTAGGCATTTGGATGGGCACATGTCACTCTAATTTCCCGGCAGGAAGAAGAATTCACCAAAGTCTCAGCCACCCACCGGGAACCAGTATAGGTCCTGAACCAAATGTTTGGACTTGCGTTCAGCTCACAAAAAACGAGTTGAAAAATGGAGCTCAGGGGCACAGCAATTCACAAACTGGCAGAGTAATCAAGGCCAACTATCGTCCAAAAATCTGTTGAGGGAAGGCAACGAGGCGGACTTGAATGCGAGGCAGAATAGCAGGAAACAGATTTCAAGAGGTACGTTAGAATCGCCTGTAAAGCACAGGAAGAGGGGCACAACTTCGACAATGATGCACTTGGCCAAAAAGGGCGTATGCGTTTTCTCCTGAATATATTCAGGAGAAAACGCATACGCCCTTTTTGGCCAAGCAAGCAAGCGGGCAATGCAAATCTGCACTACAAAGAAGTATCACTTCCCACCGGTCAAAAGGGACATCCACAAAATGTGTAAAAACCAGAAAGGCAAGACAGGCCCTGGAGAACAGGGAGCCTTGTTATGCTGATGGGCGGGATGTAAGTTGCCAACTGCCTCACTGGAGGAGTGCATTGTGTTCCCTAAAACAAGTAAACAACAGAGCTACAGAGCCAAGGGCACTTCCAGTCTAGGGAATATACCTTGGGAAAACTGAAAATCCATAAGACAGAGCCACCCCCAAATTGAGGGCTGCACTGCTTACAAGAACCTCAACCTGGGTACACCTGAAATATCCCAGGAAATATAAAAATGGTTCCAAACATTGTGGAACTTACGTACGATGGAATATCCCTCAGCCACGAAATCAATGTCATAAGACCAGTAGCAGCAAAATGAGTGGATTCAGGTACGATGATTCTAAGGGAAAGAAGTCACACAGGAAAAGAAACTTATCATAAGATATCACTTAGGAAGATCCTGTAAACATGGCTACACATGAACTGAGTTAGGAAAGAGAACAGAGTCTCACATTTAGAAAACACTCTTATGCCTGCTTAAGGGGGAAGGAGAGGTGGGGTGATGCATCAAACCAGAGTTTGATATAAGCACAGGTACTGTTCCAAAAACCAACTATGGAATAGACAAGACCTACACCTTCCTCAGTGAAAGGGACTCAAAACCCCATATTTCCCGCAGAGGAATAGATCTGACTAGTAAGAATCTTAAAACCTATGTATTGATATGTCTCCGTAAGGGAATCAGGTGTGTCTAGACTGGCATAAACATGGCAGCGAGAATCAGCTCAAACCCACTCTAAAAAGGAATTTCAAAAACAGAACAAAGAAACAGGGAAATTCTTTACAATTCCTTCAGGGTCTCTGATGCAACCTGGAATGACCCTATCTACGATGACAGCTGGATGTGGCATGAGGCTGGACACTTGGGACTGAGAGGATTGGTGAGATTGGGTGAGCAAATGCAGACCCTTTAAAGCAATAATGCATGGCAACCATTCCATGGGTCCCACCTCTCCAGGTTGAAGGGAATATTACTACAGCTATAACATGTACGGGAAACCTAGAGAATGGACACACTGTGAATACGAAAGGTTTCTAAAACTCAACGAAGAGTCCCTCTCCTGGTGCTCCGGTTTGACTTTCCAACAGCTTTACTATCAATCTCCCAACTTGGAGAGACAGCCCCTTTAAGCTCCTGGTTCACACAGGTTGCCCATTTGGCAGAGGAGGAAAGGGAAGAGGGAGAACCAATGAGAGAGTAGCTGTTAGGCATTTGGATGGGCACATGTCACTCTAATTTCCCGGCAGGAAGAAGAATTCACCAAAGTCTCAGCCACCCACCGGGAACCAGTATAGGTCCTGAACCAAATGTTTGGACTTGCGTTCAGCTCACAAAAAACGAGTTGAAAAATGGAGCTCAGGGGCACAGCAATTCACAAACTGGCAGAGTAATCAAGGCCAACTATCGTCCAAAAATCTGTTGAGGGAAGGCAACGAGGCGGGCTTGAATGCGAGGCAGAATAGCAGGAAACAGATTTCAAGAGGTACGTTGGAATCGCCTGTAAAGCACAGGAAGAGGGGCACAACTTCGACAATGATGCACTTGGCCAAAAAGGGCGTATGCGTTTTCTCCTGAATATATTCAGGAGAAAACGCATACGCCCTTTTTGGCCAAGCAAGCAAGCGGGCAATGCAAATCTGCACTACAAAGAAGTATCACTTCCCACCGGTCAAAAGGGACATCCACAAAATGTGTAAAAACCAGAAAGGCAAGACAGGCCCTGGAGAACAGGGAGCCTTGTTATGCTGATGGGCGGGATGTAAGTTGCCAACTGCCTCACTGGAGGAGTGCATTGTGTTCCCTAAAACAAGTAAACAACAGAGCTACAGAGCCAAGGGCACTTCCAGTCTGGGGAATATACCTTGGGAAAACTGAAAATCCATAAGACAGAGCCACCCCCAAATTGAGGGCTGCACTGCTTACAAGAACCTCAACCTGGGTACACCTGAAATATCCCAGGAAATATAAAAATGGTTCCAAACATTGTGGAACTTACGTACGATGGAATATCCCTCAGCCACGAAATCAATGTCATAAGACCAGTAGCAGCAAAATGAGTGGATTCAGGTACGATGATTCTAAGGGAAAGAAGTCACACAGGAAAAGAAACTTATCATAAGATATCACTTAGGAAGATCCTGTAAACATGGCTACACATGAACTGAGTTAGGAAAGAGAACAGAGTCTCACATTTAGAAAACACTCTTATGCCTGCTTAAGGGGGAAGGAGAGGTGGGGTGATGCATCAAACCAGAGTTTGATATAAGCACAGGTACTGTTCCAAAAACCAACTATGGAATAGACAAGACCTACACCTTCCTCAGTGAAAGGGACTCAAAACCCCATATTTCCCGCAGAGGAATCGATCTGACTAGTAAGAATCTTAAAACCTATGTATTGATATGTCTCCGTAAGGGAATCAGGTGTGTCTAGACTGGCATAAACATGGCAGCGAGAATCAGCTCAAACCCACTCTAAAATGGAATTTCAAAAACAGAACAAAGAAACAGGGAAATTCTTTACAATTCCTTCAGGGTCTCTGATGCAACCTGGAATGACCCTATCTACGATGACAGCTGGATGTGGCATGAGGCTGGACACTTGGGACTGAGAGGATTGGTGAGATTGGGTGAGCAAATGCAGACCCTTTAAAGCAATAATGCATGGCAACCATTCCATGGGTCCCACCTCTCCAGGTTGAAGGGAATATTACTACAGCTATAACATGTACAGGAAACCTAGAGAATGGACACACAGTGAATACGAAAGGTTTCTAAAACTCAACGAAGAGTCCCTCTCCTGGTGCTCCGGTTTGACTTCCCAACAGCTTTACTATCAATCTCCCAACTTGGAGAGACAGCCCCTTTAAGCTCCTGGTTCACACAGGTTGCCCATTTGGCAGAGGAGGAAAGGGAAGAGGGAGAACCAATGAGAGAGTAGCTGTTAGGCATTTGGATGGGCACATGTCACTCTAATTTCCCGGCAGGAAGAAGAATTCACCAAAGTCTCAGCCACCCACCGGGAACCAGTATAGGTCCTGAACCAAATGTTTGGACTTGCGTTCAGCTCACAAAAAACGAGTTGAAAAATGGAGCTCAGGGGCACAGCAATTCACAAACTGGCAGAGTAATCAAGGCCAACTATCGTCCAAAAATCTGTTGAGGGAAGGCAACGAGGCGGACTTGAATGCGAGGCAGAATAGCAGGAAACAGATTTCAAGAGGTACGTTAGAATCGCCTGTAAAGCACAGGAAGAGGGGCACAACTTCGACAATGATGCACTTGGCCAAAAAGGGCGTATGCGTTTTCTCCTGAATATATTCAGGAGAAAACGCATACGCCCTTTTTGGCCAAGCAAGCAAGCGGGCAATGCAAATCTGCACTACAAAGAAGTATCACTTCCCAACGGTCAAAAGGGACATCCACAAAATGTGTAAAAACCAGAAAGGCAAGACAGGCCCTGGAGAACAGGGAGCCTTGTTATGCTGATGGGCGGGATGTAAGTTGCCAACTGCCTCACTGGAGGAGTGCATTGTGTTCCCTAAAACAAGTAAACAACAGAGCTACAGAGCCAAGGGCACTTCCAGTCTAGGGAATATACCTTGGGAAAACTGAAAATCCATAAGACAGAGCCACCCCCAAATTGAGGGCTGCACTGCTTACAAGAACCTCAACCTGGGTACACCTGAAATATCCCAGGAAATATAAAAATGGTTCCAAACATTGTGGAACTTACGTACGATGGAATATCCCTCAGCCACGAAATCAATGTCATAAGACCAGTAGCAGCAAAATGAGTGGATTCAGGTACGATGATTCTAAGGGAAAGAAGTCACACAGGAAAAGAAACTTATCATAAGATATCACTTAGGAAGATCCTGTAAACATGGCTACATATGAACTGAGTTAGGAAAGAGAACAGAGTCTCACATTTAGAAAACACTCTTATGCCTGCTTAAGGGGGAAGGAGAGGTGGGGTGATGCATCAAACCAGAGTTTGATATAAGCACAGGTACTGTTCCAAAAACCAACTATGGAATAGACAAGACCTACACCTTCCTCAGTGAAAGGGACTCAAAACCCCATATTTCCCGCAGAGGAATCGATCTGACTAGTAAGAATCTTAAAACCTATGTATTGATATGTCTCCGTAAGGGAATCAGGTGTGTCTAGACTGGCATAAACATGGCAGCGAGAATCAATTCAAACCCACTCTAAAAAGGAATTTCAAAAACAGAACAAAGAAACAGGGAAATTCTTTACAATTCCTTCAGGGTCTCTGATGCAACCTGGAATGACCCTATCTACGATGACAGCTGGATGTGGCATGAGGCTGGACACTTGGGACTGAGAGGATTGGTGAGATTGGGTGAGCAAATGCAGACCCTTTAAAGCAATAATGCATGGCAACCATTCCATGGGTCCCACCTCTCCAGGTTGAAGGGAATATTACTACAGCTATAACATGTACGGGAAACCTAGAGAATGGACACACTGTGAATACGAAAGGTTTCTAAAACTCAACGAAGAGTCCCTCTCCTGGTGCTCCGGTTTGACTTCCCAACAGCTTTACTATCAATCTCCCAACTTGGAGAGACAGCCCCTTTAAGCTCCTGGTTCACACAGGTTGCCCATTTGGCAGAGGAGGAAAGGGAAGAGGGAGAACCAATGAGAGAGTAGCTGTTAGGCATTTGGATGGGCACATGTCACTCTAATTTCCCGGCAGGAAGAAGAATTCACCAAAGTCTCAGCCACCCACCGGGAACCAGTATAGGTCCTGAACCAAATGTTTGGACTTGCGTTCAGCTCACAAAAAACGAGTTGAAAAATGGAGCTCAGGGGCACAGCAATTCACAAACTGGCAGAGTAATCAAGGCCAACTATCGTCCAAAAATCTGTTGAGGGAAGGCAACGAGGCGGACTTGAATGCGAGGCAGAATAGCAGGAAACAGATTTCAAGAGGTACGTTGGAATCGCCTGTAAAGCACAGGAAGAGGGGCACAACTTCGACAATGATGCACTTGGCCAAAAAGGGCGTATGCGTTTTCTCCTGAATATATTCAGGAGAAAACGCATACGCCCTTTTTGGCCAAGCAAGCAAGCGGGCAATGCAAATCTGCACTACAAAGAAGTATCACTTCCCACCGGTCAAAAGGGACATCCACAAAATGTGTAAAAACCAGAAAGGCAAGACAGGCCCTGGAGAACAGGGAGCCTTGTTATGCTGATGGGCGGGATGTAAGTTGCCAACTGCCTCACTGGAGGAGTGCATTGTGTTCCCTAAAACAAGTAAACAACAGAGCTACAGAGCCAAGGGCACTTCCAGTCTAGGGAATATACCTTGGGAAAGAATGAAAATCCATAAGACAGAGCCACCCCCAAATTGAGGGCTGCACTGCTTACAAGAACCTCAACCTGGGTACACCTGAAATATCCCAGGAAATATAAAAATGGTTCCAAACATTGTGGAACTTACGTACGATGGAATATCCCTCAGCCACGAAATCAATGTCATAAGACCAGTAGCAGCAAAATGAGTGGATTCAGGTACGATGATTCTAAGGGAAAGAAGTCACACAGGAAAAGAAACTTATCATAAGATATCACTTAGGAAGATCCTGTAAACATGGCTACACATGAACTGAGTTAGGAAAGAGAACAGAGTCTCACATTTAGAAAACACTCTTATGCCTGCTTAAGGGGGAAGGAGAGGTGGGGTGATGCATCAAACCAGAGTTTGATATAAGCACAGGTACTGTTCCAAAAACCAACTATGGAATAGACAAGACCTACACCTTCCTCAGTGAAAGGGACTCAAAACCCCATATTTCCCGCAGAGGAATCGATCTGACTAGTAAGAATCTTAAAACCTATGTATTGATATGTCTCCGTAAGGGAATCAAGTGTGTCTAGACTGGCATAAACATGGCAGCGAGAATCAGCTCAAACCCACTCTAAAAAGGAATTTCAAAAACAGAACAAAGAAACAGGGAAATTCTTTACAATTCCTTCAGGGTCTCTGATGCAACCTGGAATGACCCTATCTACGATGACAGCTGGATGTGGCATGAGGCTGGACACTTGGGACTGAGAGGATTGGTGAGATTGGGTGAGCAAATGCAGACCCTTTAAAGCAATAATGCATGGCAACCATTCCATGGGTCCCACCTCTCCAGGTTGAAGGGAATATTACTACAGCTATAACATGTACGGGAAACCTAGAGAATGGACACACTGTGAATACGAAAGGTTTCTAAAACTCAACGAAGAGTCCCTCTCCTGGTGCTCCGGTTTGACTTTCCAACAGCTTTACTATCAATCTCCCAACTTGGAGAGACAGCCCCTTTAAGCTCCTGGTTCACACAGGTTGCCCATTTGGCAGAGGAGGAAAGGGAAGAGGGAGAACCAATGAGAGAGTAGCTGTTAGGCATTTGGATGGGCACATGTCACTCTAATTTCCCGGCAGGAAGAAGAATTCACCAAAGTCTCAGCCACCCACCGGGAACCAGTATAGGTCCTGAACCAAATGTTTGGACTTGCGTTCAGCTCACAAAAAACGAGTTGAAAAATGGAGCTCAGGGGCACAGCAATTCACAAACTGGCAGAGTAATCAAGGCCAACTATCGTCCAAAAATCTGTTGAGGGAAGGCAACGAGGCGGGCTTGAATGCGAGGCAGAATAGCAGGAAACAGATTTCAAGAGGTACGTTGGAATCGCCTGTAAAGCACAGGAAGAGGGGCACAACTTCGACAATGATGCACTTGGCCAAAAAGGGCGTATGCGTTTTCTCCTGAATATATTCAGGAGAAAACGCATACGCCCTTTTTGGCCAAGCAAGCAAGCGGGCAATGCAAATCTGCACTACAAAGAAGTATCACTTCCCACCGGTCAAAAGGGACATCCACAAAATGTGTAAAAACCAGAAAGGCAAGACAGGCCCTGGAGAACAGGGAGCCTTGTTATGCTGATGGGCGGGATGTAAGTTGCCAACTGCCTCACTGGAGGAGTGCATTGTGTTCCCTAAAACAAGTAAACAACAGAGCTACAGAGCCAAGGGCACTTCCAGTCTGGGGAATATACCTTGGGAAAACTGAAAATCCATAAGACAGAGCCACCCCCAAATTGAGGGCTGCACTGCTTACAAGAACCTCAACCTGGGTACACCTGAAATATCCCAGGAAATATAAAAATGGTTCCAAACATTGTGGAACTTACGTACGATGGAATATCCCTCAGCCACGAAATCAATGTCATAAGACCAGTAGCAGCAAAATGAGTGGATTCAGGTACGATGATTCTAAGGGAAAGAAGTCACACAGGAAAAGAAACTTATCATAAGATATCACTTAGGAAGATCCTGTAAACATGGCTACACATGAACTGAGTTAGGCAAGAGAACAGAGTCTCACATTTAGAAAACACTCTTATGCCTGCTTAAGGGGGAAGGAGAGGTGGGGTGATGCATCAAACCAGAGTTTGATATAAGCACAGGTACTGTTCCAAAAACCAACTATGGAATAGACAAGACCTACACCTTCCTCAGTGAAAGGGACTCAAAACCCCATATTACCCGCAGAGGAATCGATCTGACTAGTAAGAATCTTAAAACCTATGTATTGATATGTCTCCGTAAGGGAATCAGGTGTGTCTAGACTGGCATAAACATGGCAGCGAGAATCAGCTCAAACCCACTCTAAAAAGGAATTTCAAAAACAGAACAAAGAAACAGGGAAATTCTTTACAATTCCTTCAGGGTCTCTGATGCAACCTGGAATGACCCTATCTACGATGACAGCTGGATGTGGCATGAGGCTGGACACTTGGGACTGAGAGGATTGGTGAGATTGGGTGAGCAAATGCAGACCCTTTAAAGCAATAATGCATGGCAACCATTCCATGGGTCCCACCTCTCCAGGTTGAAGGGAATATTACTACAGCTATAACATGTACGGGAAACCTAGAGAATGGACACACTGTGAATACGAAAGGTTTCTAAAACTCAACGAAGAGTCCCTCTCCTGGTGCTCCGGTTTGACTTCCCAACAGCTTTACTATCAATCTCCCAACTTGGAGAGACAGCCCCTTTAAGCTCCTGGTTCACACAGGTTGCCCATTTGGCAGAGGAGGAAAGGGAAGAGGGAGAACCAATGAGAGAGTAGCTGTTAGGCATTTGGATGGGCACATGTCACTCTAATTTCCCGGTAGGAAGAAGAATTAACCAAAGTCTCAGCCACCCACCGGGAACCAGTATAGGTCCTGAACCAAATGTTTGGACTTGCGTTCAGCTCACAAAAAACGAGTTGAAAAATGGAGCTCAGGGGCACAGCAATTCACAAACTGGCAGAGTAATCAAGGCCAACTATCGTCCAAAAATCTGTTGAGGGAAGGCAACGAGGCGGACTTGAATGCGAGGCAGAATAGCAGGAAACAGATTTCAAGAGGTACGTTAGAATCGCCTGTAAAGCACAGGAAGAGGGGCACAACTTCGACAATGATGCACTTGGCCAAAAAGGGCGTATGCGTTTTCTCCTGAATATATTCAGGAGAAAACGCATACGCCCTTTTTGGCCAAGCAAGCAAGCGGGCAATGCAAATCTGCACTACAAAGAAGTATCACTTCCCACCGGTCAAAAGGGACATCCACAAAATGTGTAAAAACCAGAAAGGCAAGACAGGCCCTGGAGAACAGGGAGCCTTGTTATGCTGATGGGCGGGATGTAAGTTGCCAACTGCCTCACTGGAGGAGTGCATTGTGTTCCCTAAAACAAGTAAACAACAGAGCTACAGAGCCAAGGGCACTTCCAGTCTAGGGAATATACCTTGGGAAAACTGAAAATCCATAAGACAGAGCCACCCCCAAATTGAGGGCTGCACTGCTTACAAGAACCTCAACCTGGGTACACCTGAAATATCCCAGGAAATATAAAAATGGTTCCAAACATTGTGGAACTTACGTACGATGGAATATCCCTCAGCCACGAAATCAATGTCATAAGACCAGTAGCAGCAAAATGAGTGGATTCAGGTACGATGATTCTAAGGGAAAGAAGTCACACAGGAAAAGAAACTTATCATAAGATATCACTTAGGAAGATCCTGTAAACATGGCTACACATGAACTGAGTTAGGAAAGAGAACAGAGTCTCACATTTAGAAAACACTCTTATGCCTGCTTAAGGGGGAAGGAGAGGTGGGGTGATGCATCAAACCAGAGTTTGATATAAGCACAGGTACTGTTCCAAAAACCAACTATGGAATAGACAAGACCTACACCTTCCTCAGTGAAAGGGACTCAAAACCCCATATTTCCCGCAGAGGAATAGATCTGACTAGTAAGAATCTTAAAACCTATGTATTGATATGTCTCCG
The DNA here is from genome assembly GCF_964341445.2 of Mesoplodon mirus. Classification (NCBI taxonomy): domain Eukaryota; kingdom Metazoa; phylum Chordata; class Mammalia; order Artiodactyla; family Ziphiidae; genus Mesoplodon; species Mesoplodon mirus. The sequence continues at coordinate 4,440,603 of NW_028295810.1, forward strand.
TAAGGGAATCAGGTGTGTCTAGACTGGCATAAACATGGCAGCGAGAATCAGCTCAAACCCACTCTAAAAAGGAATTTCAAAAACAGAACAAAGAAACAGGGAAATTCTTTACAATTCCTTCAGGGTCTCTGATGCAACCTGGAATGACCCTATCTACGATGACAGCTGGATGTGGCATGAGGCTGGACACTTGGGACTGAGAGGATTGGTGAGATTGGGTGAGCAAATGCAGACCCTTTAAAGCAATAATGCATGGCAACCATTCCATGGGTCCCACCTCTCCAGGTTGAAGGGAATATTACTACAGCTATAACATGTACGGGAAACCTAGAGAATGGACACACTGTGAATACGAAAGGTTTCTAAAACTCAACGAAGAGTCCCTCTCCTGGTGCTCCGGTTTGACTTCCCAACAGCTTTACTATCAATCTCCCAACTTGGAGAGACAGCCCCTTTAAGCTCCTGGTTCACACAGGTTGCCCATTTGGCAGAGGAGGAAAGGGAAGAGGGAGAACCAATGAGAGAGTAGCTGTTAGGCATTTGGATGGGCACATGTCACTCTAATTTCCCGGCAGGAAGAAGAATTCACCAAAGTCTCAGCCACCCACCGGGAACCAGTATAGGTCCTGAACCAAATGTTTGGACTTGCGTTCAGCTCACAAAAAACGAGTTGAAAAATGGAGCTCAGGGGCACAGCAATTCACAAACTGGCAGAGTAATCAAGGCCAACTATCGTCCAAAAATCTGTTGAGGGAAGGCAACGAGGCGGACTTGAATGCGAGGCAGAATAGCAGGAAACAGATTTCAAGAGGTACGTTGGAATCGCCTGTAAAGCACAGGAAGAGGGGCACAACTTCGACAATGATGCACTTGGCCAAAAAGGGCGTATGCGTTTTCTCCTGAATATATTCAGGAGAAAACGCATACGCCCTTTTTGGCCAAGCAAGCAAGCGGGCAATGCAAATCTGCACTACAAAGAAGTATCACTTCCCACCGGTCAAAAGGGACATCCACAAAATGTGTAAAAACCAGAAAGGCAAGACAGGCCCTGGAGAACAGGGAGCCTTGTTATGCTGATGGGCGGGATGTAAGTTGCCAACTGCCTCACTGGAGGAGTGCATTGTGTTCCCTAAAACAAGTAAACAACAGAGCTACAGAGCCAAGGGCACTTCCAGTCTAGGGAATATACCTTGGGAAAGAATGAAAATCCATAAGACAGAGCCACCCCCAAATTGAGGGCTGCACTGCTTACAAGAACCTCAACCTGGGTACACCTGAAATATCCCAGGAAATATAAAAATGGTTCCAAACATTGTGGAACTTACGTACGATGGAATATCCCTCAGCCACGAAATCAATGTCATAAGACCAGTAGCAGCAAAATGAGTGGATTCAGGTACGATGATTCTAAGGGAAAGAAGTCACACAGGAAAAGAAACTTATCATAAGATATCACTTAGGAAGATCCTGTAAACATGGCTACACATGAACTGAGTTAGGAAAGAGAACAGAGTCTCACATTTAGAAAACACTCTTATGCCTGCTTAAGGGGGAAGGAGAGGTGGGGTGATGCATCAAACCAGAGTTTGATATAAGCACAGGTACTGTTCCAAAAACCAACTATGGAATAGACAAGACCTACACCTTCCTCAGTGAAAGGGACTCAAAACCCCATATTTCCCGCAGAGGAATCGATCTGACTAGTAAGAATCTTAAAACCTATGTATTGATATGTCTCCGTAAGGGAATCAAGTGTGTCTAGACTGGCATAAACATGGCAGCGAGAATCAGCTCAAACCCACTCTAAAAAGGAATTTCAAAAACAGAACAAAGAAACAGGGAAATTCTTTACAATTCCTTCAGGGTCTCTGATGCAACCTGGAATGACCCTATCTACGATGACAGCTGGATGTGGCATGAGGCTGGACACTTGGGACTGAGAGGATTGGTGAGATTGGGTGAGCAAATGCAGACCCTTTAAAGCAATAATGCATGGCAACCATTCCATGGGTCCCACCTCTCCAGGTTGAAGGGAATATTACTACAGCTATAACATGTACGGGAAACCTAGAGAATGGACACACTGTGAATACGAAAGGTTTCTAAAACTCAACGAAGAGTCCCTCTCCTGGTGCTCCGGTTTGACTTTCCAACAGCTTTACTATCAATCTCCCAACTTGGAGAGACAGCCCCTTTAAGCTCCTGGTTCACACAGGTTGCCCATTTGGCAGAGGAGGAAAGGGAAGAGGGAGAACCAATGAGAGAGTAGCTGTTAGGCATTTGGATGGGCACATGTCACTCTAATTTCCCGGCAGGAAGAAGAATTCACCAAAGTCTCAGCCACCCACCGGGAACCAGTATAGGTCCTGAACCAAATGTTTGGACTTGCGTTCAGCTCACAAAAAACGAGTTGAAAAATGGAGCTCAGGGGCACAGCAATTCACAAACTGGCAGAGTAATCAAGGCCAACTATCGTCCAAAAATCTGTTGAGGGAAGGCAACGAGGCGGGCTTGAATGCGAGGCAGAATAGCAGGAAACAGATTTCAAGAGGTACGTTGGAATCGCCTGTAAAGCACAGGAAGAGGGGCACAACTTCGACAATGATGCACTTGGCCAAAAAGGGCGTATGCGTTTTCTCCTGAATATATTCAGGAGAAAACGCATACGCCCTTTTTGGCCAAGCAAGCAAGCGGGCAATGCAAATCTGCACTACAAAGAAGTATCACTTCCCACCGGTCAAAAGGGACATCCACAAAATGTGTAAAAACCAGAAAGGCAAGACAGGCCCTGGAGAACAGGGAGCCTTGTTATGCTGATGGGCGGGATGTAAGTTGCCAACTGCCTCACTGGAGGAGTGCATTGTGTTCCCTAAAACAAGTAAACAACAGAGCTACAGAGCCAAGGGCACTTCCAGTCTGGGGAATATACCTTGGGAAAACTGAAAATCCATAAGACAGAGCCACCCCCAAATTGAGGGCTGCACTGCTTACAAGAACCTCAACCTGGGTACACCTGAAATATCCCAGGAAATATAAAAATGGTTCCAAACATTGTGGAACTTACGTACGATGGAATATCCCTCAGCCACGAAATCAATGTCATAAGACCAGTAGCAGCAAAATGAGTGGATTCAGGTACGATGATTCTAAGGGAAAGAAGTCACACAGGAAAAGAAACTTATCATAAGATATCACTTAGGAAGATCCTGTAAACCTGGCTACACATGAACTGAGTTAGGAAAGAGAACAGAGTCTCACATTTAGAAAACACTCTTATGCCTGCTTAAGGGGGAAGGAGAGGTGGGGTGATGCATCAAACCAGAGTTTGATATAAGCACAGGTACTGTTCCAAAAACCAACTATGGAATAGACAAGACCTACACCTTCCTCAGTGAAAGGGACTCAAAACCCCATATTACCCGCAGAGGAATCGATCTGACTAGTAAGAATCTTAAAACCTATGTATTGATATGTCTCCGTAAGGGAATCAGGTGTGTCTAGACTGGCATAAACATGGCAGCGAGAATCAGCTCAAACCCACTCTAAAAAGGAATTTCAAAAACAGAACAAAGAAACAGGGAAATTCTTTACAATTCCTTCAGGGTCTCTGATGCAACCTGGAATGACCCTATCTACGATGACAGCTGGATGTGGCATGAGGCTGGACACTTGGGACTGAGAGGATTGGTGAGATTGGGTGAGCAAATGCAGACCCTTTAAAGCAATAATGCATGGCAACCATTCCATGGGTCCCACCTCTCCAGGTTGAAGGGAATATTACTACAGCTATAACATGTACGGGAAACCTAGAGAATGGACACACTGTGAATACGAAAGGTTTCTAAAACTCAACGAAGAGTCCCTCGCCTGGTGCTCCGGTTTGACTTCCCAACAGCTTTACTATCAATCTCCCAACTTGGAGAGACAGCCCCTTTAAGCTCCTGGTTCACACAGGTTGCCCATTTGGCAGAGGAGGAAAGGGAAGAGGGAGAACCAATGAGAGAGTAGCTGTTAGGCATTTGGATGGGCACATGTCACTCTAATTTCCCGGTAGGAAGAAGAATTAACCAAAGTCTCAGCCACCCACCGGGAACCAGTATAGGTCCTGAACCAAATGTTTGGACTTGCGTTCAGCTCACAAAAAACGAGTTGAAAAATGGAGCTCAGGGGCACAGCAATTCACAAACTGGCAGAGTAATCAAGGCCAACTATCGTCCAAAAATCTGTTGAGGGAAGGCAACGAGGCGGACTTGAATGCGAGGCAGAATAGCAGGAAACAGATTTCAAGAGGTACGTTAGAATCGCCTGTAAAGCACAGGAAGAGGGGCACAACTTCGACAATGATGCACTTGGCCAAAAAGGGCGTATGCGTTTTCTCCTGAATATATTCAGGAGAAAACGCATACGCCCTTTTTGGCCAAGCAAGCAAGCGGGCAATGCAAATCTGCACTACAAAGAAGTATCACTTCCCACCGGTCAAAAGGGACATCCACAAAATGTGTAAAAACCAGAAAGGCAAGACAGGCCCTGGAGAACAGGGAGCCTTGTTATGCTGATGGGCGGGATGTAAGTTGCCAACTGCCTCACTGGAGGAGTGCATTGTGTTCCCTAAAACAAGTAAACAACAGAGCTACAGAGCCAAGGGCACTTCCAGTCTAGGGAATATACCTTGGGAAAACTGAAAATCCATAAGACAGAGCCACCCCCAAATTGAGGGCTGCACTGCTTACAAGAACCTCAACCTGGGTACACCTGAAATATCCCAGGAAATATAAAAATGGTTCCAAACATTGTGGAACTTACGTACGATGGAATATCCCTCAGCCACGAAATCAATGTCATAAGACCAGTAGCAGCAAAATGAGTGGATTCAGGTACGATGATTCTAAGGGAAAGAAGTCACACAGGAAAAGAAACTTATCATAAGATATCACTTAGGAAGATCCTGTAAACATGGCTACACATGAACTGAGTTAGGAAAGAGAACAGAGTCTCACATTTAGAAAACACTCTTATGCCTGCTTAAGGGGGAAGGAGAGGTGGGGTGATGCATCAAACCAGAGTTTGATATAAGCACAGGTACTGTTCCAAAAACCAACTATGGAATAGACAAGACCTACACCTTCCTCAGTGAAAGGGACTCAAAACCCCATATTTCCCGCAGAGGAATAGATCTGACTAGTAAGAATCTTAAAACCTATGTATTGATATGTCTCCGTAAGGGAATCAGGTGTGTCTAGACTGGCATAAACATGGCAGCGAGAATCAGCTCAAACCCACTCTAAAAAGGAATTTCAAAAACAGAACAAAGAAACAGGGAAATTCTTTACAATTCCTTCAGGGTCTCTGATGCAACCTGGAATGACCCTATCTACGATGACAGCTGGATGTGGCATGAGGCTGGACACTTGGGACTGAGAGGATTGGTGAGATTGGGTGAGCAAATGCAGACCCTTTAAAGCAATAATGCATGGCAACCATTCCATGGGTCCCACCTCTCCAGGTTGAAGGGAATATTACTACAGCTATAACATGTACGGGAAACCTAGAGAATGGACACACTGTGAATACGAAAGGTTTCTAAAACTCAACGAAGAGTCCCTCTCCTGGTGCTCCGGTTTGACTTCCCAACAGCTTTACTATCAATCTCCCAACTTGGAGAGACAGCCCCTTTAAGCTCCTGGTTCACACAGGTTGCCCATTTGGCAGAGGAGGAAAGGGAAGAGGGAGAACCAATGAGAGAGTAGCTGTTAGGCATTTGGATGGGCACATGTCACTCTAATTTCCCGGCAGGAAGAAGAATTCACCAAAGTCTCAGCCACCCACCGGGAACCAGTATAGGTCCTGAACCAAATGTTTGGACTTGCGTTCAGCTCACAAAAAACGAGTTGAAAAATGGAGCTCAGGGGCACAGCAATTCACAAACTGGCAGAGTAATCAAGGCCAACTATCGTCCAAAAATCTGTTGAGGGAAGGCAACGAGGCGGACTTGAATGCGAGGCAGAATAGCAGGAAACAGATTTCAAGAGGTACGTTGGAATCGCCTGTAAAGCACAGGAAGAGGGGCACAACTTCGACAATGATGCACTTGGCCAAAAAGGGCGTATGCGTTTTCTCCTGAATATATTCAGGAGAAAACGCATACGCCCTTTTTGGCCAAGCAAGCAAGCGGGCAATGCAAATCTGCACTACAAAGAAGTATCACTTCCCACCGGTCAAAAGGGACATCCACAAAATGTGTAAAAACCAGAAAGGCAAGACAGGCCCTGGAGAACAGGGAGCCTTGTTATGCTGATGGGCGGGATGTAAGTTGCCAACTGCCTCACTGGAGGAGTGCATTGTGTTCCCTAAAACAAGTAAACAACAGAGCTACAGAGCCAAGGGCACTTCCAGTCTAGGGAATATACCTTGGGAAAGAATGAAAATCCATAAGACAGAGCCACCCCCAAATTGAGGGCTGCACTGCTTACAAGAACCTCAACCTGGGTACACCTGAAATATCCCAGGAAATATAAAAATGGTTCCAAACATTGTGGAACTTACGTACGATGGAATATCCCTCAGCCACGAAATCAATGTCATAAGACCAGTAGCAGCAAAATGAGTGGATTCAGGTACGATGATTCTAAGGGAAAGAAGTCACACAGGAAAAGAAACTTATCATAAGATATCACTTAGGAAGATCCTGTAAACATGGCTACACATGAACTGAGTTAGGAAAGAGAACAGAGTCTCACATTTAGAAAACACTCTTATGCCTGCTTAAGGGGGAAGGAGAGGTGGGGTGATGCATCAAACCAGAGTTTGATATAAGCACAGGTACTGTTCCAAAAACCAACTATGGAATAGACAAGACCTACACCTTCCTCAGTGAAAGGGACTCAAAACCCCATATTTCCCGCAGAGGAATCGATCTGACTAGTAAGAATCTTAAAACCTATGTATTGATATGTCTCCGTAAGGGAATCAAGTGTGTCTAGACTGGCATAAACATGGCAGCGAGAATCAGCTCAAACCCACTCTAAAAAGGAATTTCAAAAACAGAACAAAGAAACAGGGAAATTCTTTACAATTCCTTCAGGGTCTCTGATGCAACCTGGAATGACCCTATCTACGATGACAGCTGGATGTGGCATGAGGCTGGACACTTGGGACTGAGAGGATTGGTGAGATTGGGTGAGCAAATGCAGACCCTTTAAAGCAATAATGCATGGCAACCATTCCATGGGTCCCACCTCTCCAGGTTGAAGGGAATATTACTACAGCTATAACATGTACGGGAAACCTAGAGAATGGACACACTGTGAATACGAAAGGTTTCTAAAACTCAACGAAGAGTCCCTCTCCTGGTGCTCCGGTTTGACTTTCCAACAGCTTTACTATCAATCTCCCAACTTGGAGAGACAGCCCCTTTAAGCTCCTGGTTCACACAGGTTGCCCATTTGGCAGAGGAGGAAAGGGAAGAGGGAGAACCAATGAGAGAGTAGCTGTTAGGCATTTGGATGGGCACATGTCACTCTAATTTCCCGGCAGGAAGAAGAATTCACCAAAGTCTCAGCCACCCACCGGGAACCAGTATAGGTCCTGAACCAAATGTTTGGACTTGCGTTCAGCTCACAAAAAACGAGTTGAAAAATGGAGCTCAGGGGCACAGCAATTCACAAACTGGCAGAGTAATCAAGGCCAACTATCGTCCAAAAATCTGTTGAGGGAAGGCAACGAGGCGGGCTTGAATGCGAGGCAGAATAGCAGGAAACAGATTTCAAGAGGTACGTTGGAATCGCCTGTAAAGCACAGGAAGAGGGGCACAACTTCGACAATGATGCACTTGGCCAAAAAGGGCGTATGCGTTTTCTCCTGAATATATTCAGGAGAAAACGCATACGCCCTTTTTGGCCAAGCAAGCAAGCGGGCAATGCAAATCTGCACTACAAAGAAGTATCACTTCCCACCAGTCAAAAGGGACATCCACAAAATGTGTAAAAACCAGAAAGGCAAGACAGGCCCTGGAGAACAGGGAGCCTTGTTATGCTGATGGGCGGGATGTAAGTTGCCAACTGCCTCACTGGAGGAGTGCATTGTGTTCCCTAAAACAAGTAAACAACAGAGCTACAGAGCCAAGGGCACTTCCAGTCTGGGGAATATACCTTGGGAAAACTGAAAATCCATAAGACAGAGCCACCCCCAAATTGAGGGCTGCACTGCTTACAAGAACCTCAACCTGGGTACACCTGAAATATCCCAGGAAATATAAAAATGGTTCCAAACATTGTGGAACTTACGTACGATGGAATATCCCTCAGCCACGAAATCAATGTCATAAGACCAGTAGCAGCAAAATGAGTGGATTCAGGTACGATGATTCTAAGGGAAAGAAGTCACACAGGAAAAGAAACTTATCATAAGATATCACTTAGGAAGATCCTGTAAACATGGCTACACATGAACTGAGTTAGGAAAGAGAACAGAGTCTCACATTTAGAAAACACTCTTATGCCTGCTTAAGGGGGAAGGAGAGGTGGGGTGATGCATCAAACCAGAGTTTGATATAAGCACAGGTACTGTTCCAAAAACCAACTATGGAATAGACAAGACCTACACCTTCCTCAGTGAAAGGGACTCAAAACCCCATATTACCCGCAGAGGAATCGATCTGACTAGTAAGAATCTTAAAACCTATGTATTGATATGTCTCCGTAAGGGAATCAGGTGTGTCTAGACTGGCATAAACATGGCAGCGAGAATCAGCTCAAACCCACTCTAAAAAGGAATTTCAAAAACAGAACAAAGAAACAGGGAAATTCTTTACAATTCCTTCAGGGTCTCTGATGCAACCTGGAATGACCCTATCTACGATGACAGCTGGATGTGGCATGAGGCTGGACACTTGGGACTGAGAGGATTGGTGAGATTGGGTGAGCAAATGCAGACCCTTTAAAGCAATAATGCATGGCAACCATTCCATGGGTCCCACCTCTCCAGGTTGAAGGGAATATTACTACAGCTATAACATGTACGGGAAACCTAGAGAATGGACACACTGTGAATACGAAAGGTTTCTAAAACTCAACGAAGAGTCCCTCGCCTGGTGCTCCGGTTTGACTTCCCAACAGCTTTACTATCAATCTCCCAACTTGGAGAGACAGCCCCTTTAAGCTCCTGGTTCACACAGGTTGCCCATTTGGCAGAGGAGGAAAGGGAAGAGGGAGAACCAATGAGAGAGTAGCTGTTAGGCATTTGGATGGGCACATGTCACTCTAATTTCCCGGCAGGAAGAAGAATTCACCAAAGTCTCAGCCACCCACCGGGAACCAGTATAGGTCCTGAACCAAATGTTTGGACTTGCGTTCAGCTCACAAAAAACGAGTTGAAAAATGGAGCTCAGGGGCACAGCAATTCACAAACTGGCAGAGTAATCAAGGCCAACTATCGTCCAAAAATCTGTTGAGGGAAGGCAACGAGGCGGACTTGAATGCGAGGCAGAATAGCAGGAAACAGATTTCAAGAGGTACGTTGGAATCGCCTGTAAAGCACAGGAAGAGGGGCACAACTTCGACAATGATGCACTTGGCCAAAAAGGGCGTATGCGTTTTCTCCTGAATATATTCAGGAGAAAACGCATACGCCCTTTTTGGCCAAGCAAGCAAGCGGGCAATGCAAATCTGCACTACAAAGAAGTATCACTTCCCACCGGTCAAAAGGGACATCCACAAAATGTGTAAAAACCAGAAAGGCAAGACAGGCCCTGGAGAACAGGGAGCCTTGTTATGCTGATGGGCGGGATGTAAGTTGCCAACTGCCTCACTGGAGGAGTGCATTGTGTTCCCTAAAACAAGTAAACAACAGAGCTACAGAGCCAAGGTCACTTCCAGTCTAGGGAATATACCTTGGGAAAGAATGAAAATCCATAAGACAGAGCCACCCCCAAATTGAGGGCTGCACTGCTTACAAGAACCTCAACCTGGGTACACCTGAAATATCCCAGGAAATATAAAAATGGTTCCAAACATTGTGGAACTTACGTACGATGGAATATCCCTCAGCCACGAAATCAATGTCATAAGACCAGTAGCAGCAAAATGAGTGGATTCAGGTACGATGATTCTAAGGGAAAGAAGTCACACAGGAAAAGAAACTTATCATAAGATATCACTTAGGAAGATCCTGTAAACATGGCTACACATGAACTGAGTTAGGAAAGAGAACAGAGTCTCACATTTAGAAAACACTCTTATGCCTGCTTAAGGGGGAAGGAGAGGTGGGGTGATGCATCAAACCAGAGTTTGATATAAGCACAGGTACTGTTCCAAAAACCAACTATGGAATAGACAAGACCTACACCTTCCTCAGTGAAAGGGACTCAAAACCCCATATTTCCCGCAGAGGAATCGATCTGACTAGTAAGAATCTTAAAACCTATGTATTGATATGTCTCCGTAAGGGAATCAAGTGTGTCTAGACTGGCATAAACATGGCAGCGAGAATCAGCTCAAACCCACTCTAAAAAGGAATTTCAAAAACAGAACAAAGAAACAGGGAAATTCTTTACAATTCCTTCAGGGTCTCTGATGCAACCTGGAATGACCCTATCTACGATGACAGCTGGATGTGGCATGAGGCTGGACACTTGGGACTGAGAGGATTGGTGAGATTGGGTGAGCAAATGCAGACCCTTTAAAGCAATAATGCATGGCAACCATTCCATGGGTCCCACCTCTCCAGGTTGAAGGGAATATTACTACAGCTATAACATGTACGGGAAACCTAGAGAATGGACACACTGTGAATACGAAAGGTTTCTAAAACTCAACGAAGAGTCCCTCTCCTGGTGCTCCGGTTTGACTTTCCAACAGCTTTACTATCAATCTCCCAACTTGGAGAGACAGCCCCTTTAAGCTCCTGGTTCACACAGGTTGCCCATTTGGCAGAGGAGGAAAGGGAAGAGGGAGAACCAATGAGAGAGTAGCTGTTAGGCATTTGGATGGGCACATGTCACTCTAATTTCCCGGCAGGAAGAAGAATTAACCAAAGTCTCAGCCACCCACCGGGAACCAGTATAGGTCCTGAACCAAATGTTTGGACTTGCGTTCAGCTCACAAAAAACGAGTTGAAAAATGGAGCTCAGGGGCACAGCAATTCACAAACTGGCAGAGTAATCAAGGCCAACTATCGTCCAAAAATCTGTTGAGGGAAGGCAACGAGGCGGACTTGAATGCGAGGCAGAATAGCAGGAAACAGATTTCAAGAGGTACGTTGGAATCGCCTGTAAAGCACAGGAAGAGGGGCACAACTTCGACCATGATGCACTTGGCCAAAAAGGGCGTATGCGTTTTCTCCTGAATATATTCAGGAGAAAACGCATACGCCCTTTTTGGCCAAGCAAGCAAGCGGGCAATGCAAATCTGCACTACAAAGAAGTATCACTTCCCACCGGTCAAAAGGGACATCCACAAAATGTGTAAAAACCAGAAAGGCAAGACAGGCCCTGGAGAACAGGGAGCCTTGTTATGCTGATGGGCGGGATGTAAGTTGCCAACTGCCTCACTGGAGGAGTGCATTGTGTTCCCTAAAACAAGTAAACAACAGAGCTACAGAGCCAAGGGCACTTCCAGTCTAGGGAATATACCTTGGGAAAACTGAAAATCCATAAGACAGAGCCACCCCCAAATTGAGGGCTGCACTGCTTACAAGAACCTCAACCTGGGTACACCTGAAATATCCCAGGAAATATAAAAATGGTTCCAAACATTGTGGAACTTACGTACGATGGAATATCCCTCAGCCACGAAATCAATGTCATAAGACCAGTAGCAGCAAAATGAGTGGATTCAGGTACGATGATTCTAAGGGAAAGAAGTCACACAGGAAAAGAAACTTATCATAAGATATCACTTAGGAAGATCCTGTAAACATGGCTACACATGAACTGAGTTAGGAAAGAGAACAGAGTCTCACATTTAGAAAACACTCTTATGCCTGCTTAAGGGGGAAGGAGAGGTGGGGTGATGCATCAAACCAGAGTTTGATATAAGCACAGGTACTGTTCCAAAAACCAACTATGGAATAGACAAGACCTACACCTTCCTCAGTGAAAGGGACTCAAAACCCCATATTTCCCGCAGAGGAATCGATCTGACTAGTAAGAATCTTAAAACCTATGTATTGATATGTCTCCGTAAGGGAATCAAGTGTGTCTAGACTGGCATAAACATGGCAGCGAGAATCAGCTCAAACCCACTCTAAAAAGGAATTTCAAAAACAGAACAAAGAAACAGGGAAATTCTTTACAATTCCTTCAGGGTCTCTGATGCAACCTGGAATGACCCTATCTACGATGACAGCTGGATGTGGCATGAGGCTGGACACTTGGGACTGAGAGGATTGGTGAGATTGGGTGAGCAAATGCAGACCCTTTAAAGCAATAATGCATGGCAACCATTCCATGGGTCCCACCTCTCCAGGTTGAAGGGAATATTACTACAGCTATAACATGTACGGGAAACCTAGAGAATGGACACACTGTGAATACGAAAGGTTTCTAAAACTCAACGAAGAGTCCCTCTCCTGGTGCTCCGGTTTGACTTTCCAACAGCTTTACTATCAATCTCCCAACTTGGAGAGACAGCCCCTTTAAGCTCCTGGTTCACACAGGTTGCCCATTTGGCAGAGGAGGAAAGGGAAGAGGGAGAACCAATGAGAGAGTAGCTGTTAGGCATTTGGATGGGCACATGTCACTCTAATTTCCCGGCAGGAAGAAGAATTCACCAAAGTCTCAGCCACCCACCGGGAACCAGTATAGGTCCTGAACCAAATGTTTGGACTTGCGTTCAGCTCACAAAAAACGAGTTGAAAAATGGAGCTCAGGGGCACAGCAATTCACAAACTGGCAGAGTAATCAAGGCCAACTATCGTCCAAAAATCTGTTGAGGGAAGGCAACGAGGCGGACTTGAATGCGAGGCAGAATAGCAGGAAACAGATTTCAAGAGGTACGTTAGAATCGCCTGTAAAGCACAGGAAGAGGGGCACAACTTCGACAATGATGCACTTGGCCAAAAAGGGCGTATGCGTTTTCTCCTGAATATATTCAGGAGAAAACGCATACGCCCTTTTTGGCCAAGCAAGCAAGCGGGCAATGCAAATCTGCACTACAAAGAAGTATCACTTCCCACCGGTCAAAGGGGACATCCACAAAATGTGTAAAAACCAGAAAGGCAAGACAGGCCCTGGAGAACAGGGAGCCTTGTTATGCTGATGGGCGGGATGTAAGTTGCCAACTTCCTCACTGGAGGAGTGCATTGTGTCCCCTAAAACAAGTAAACAACAGAGCTACAGAGCCAAGGGCACTTCCAGTCTAGGGAATATACCTTGGGAAAACTGAAAATCCATAAGACAGAGCCACCTCCAATTTGAGGGCTGCACTGCTTACAGGAACCTCAACCTGGGTACACCTGAAATATCCCAGGAAATATAAAAATGGTTCCAAACATTGTGGAACTTACATACGATGGAATATCCCTCAGCCACGAAATCAATGTCATAAGACCAGTAGCAGCAAAATGAGTGGATTCAGGTACGATGATTCTAAGGGAAAGAAGTCACACAGGAAAAGAAACTTATCATAAGATATCACTTAGGAAGATCCTGTAAACATGGCTACACATGAACTGAGTTAGGCAAGAGAACAGAGTCTCACATTTAGAAAACACTCTTATGCCTGCTTAAGGGGGAAGGAGAGGTGGGGTGATGCATCAAACCCGAGTTTGATATAAGCACAGGTACCGTTCCAAAAACCAACTATGGAATAGACAAGACCTACACCTTCCTCAGTGAAAGGGACTCAAAACCCCATATTTCCCGCAGAGGAATCGATCTGACTAGTAAGAATCTTAAAACCTATGTATTGATATGTCTGCGTAAGGGAATCAAGTGTGTCTAGACTGGCATAAACATGGCAGCGAGAATCAGCTCAAACCCACTCTAAAAAGGAATTTCAAAAACAGAACAAAGAAACAGGGAAATTCTTTACAATTCCTTCAGGGTCTCTGATGCAACCTGGAATGACCCTATCTACGATGACAGCTGGATGTGGCATGAGGCTGGACACTTGGGACTGAGAGGATTGGTGAGATTGGGTGAGCAAATGCAGACCCTTTAAAGCAATAATGCATGGCAACCATTCCATGGGTCCCACCTCTCCAGGTTGAAGGGAATATTACTACAGCTATAACATGTACGGGAAACCTAGAGAATGGACACACTGTGAATACGAAAGGTTTCTAAAACTCAACGAAGAGTCCCTCGCCTGGTGCTCCGGTTTGACTTCCCAACAGCTTTACTATCAATCTCCCAACTTGGAGAGACAGCCCCTTTAAGCTCCTGGTTCACACAGGTTGCCCATTTGGCAGAGGAGGAAAGGGAAGAGGGAGAACCAATGAGAGAGTAGCTGTTAGGCATTTGGATGGGCACATGTCACTCTAATTTCCCGGCAGGAAGAAGAATTCACCAAAGTCTCAGCCACCCACCGGGAACCAGTATAGGTCCTGAACCAAATGTTTGGACTTGCGTTCAGCTCACAAAAAACGAGTTGAAAAATGGAGCTCAGGGGCACAGCAATTCACAAACTGGCAGAGTAATCAAGGCCAACTATCGTCCAAAAATCTGTTGAGGGAAGGCAACGAGGCGGACTTGAATGCGAGGCAGAATAGCAGGAAACAGATTTCAAGAGGTACGTTGGAATCGCCTGTAAAGCACAGGAAGAGGGGCACAACTTCGACAATGATGCACTTGGCCAAAAAGGGCGTATGCGTTTTCTCCTGAATATATTCAGGAGAAAACGCATACGCCCTTTTTGGCCAAGCAAGCAAGCGGGCAATGCAAATCTGCACTACAAAGAAGTATCACTTCCCACCGGTCAAAAGGGACATCCACAAAATGTGTAAAAACCAGAAAGGCAAGACAGGCCCTGGAGAACAGGGAGCCTTGTTATGCTGATGGGCGGGATGTAAGTTGCCAACTGCCTCACTGGAGGAGTGCATTGTGTTCCCTAAAACAAGTAAACAACAGAGCTACAGAGCCAAGGTCACTTCCAGTCTAGGGAATATACCTTGGGAAAGAATGAAAATCCATAAGACAGAGCCACCCCCAAATTGAGGGCTGCACTGCTTACAAGAACCTCAACCTGGGTACACCTGAAATATCCCAGGAAATATAAAAATGGTTCCAAACATTGTGGAACTTACGTACGATGGAATATCCCTCAGCCACGAAATCAATGTCATAAGACCAGTAGCAGCAAAATGAGTGGATTCAGGTACGATGATTCTAAGGGAAAGAAGTCACACAGGAAAAGAAACTTATCATAAGATATCACTTAGGAAGATCCTGTAAACATGGCTACACATGAACTGAGTTAGGAAAGAGAACAGAGTCTCACATTTAGAAAACACTCTTATGCCTGCTTAAGGGGGAAGGAGAGGTGGGGTGATGCATCAAACCAGAGTTTGATATAAGCACAGGTACTGTTCCAAAAACCAACTATGGAATAGACAAGACCTACACCTTCCTCAGTGAAAGGGACTCAAAACCCCATATTTCCCGCAGAGGAATCGATCTGACTAGTAAGAATCTTAAAACCTATGTATTGATATGTCTCCGTAAGGGAATCAAGTGTGTCTAGACTGGCATAAACATGGCAGCGAGAATCAGCTCAAACCCACTCTAAAAAGGAATTTCAAAAACAGAACAAAGAAACAGGGAAATTCTTTACAATTCCTTCAGGGTCTCTGATGCAACCTGGAATGACCCTATCTACGATGACAGCTGGATGTGGCATGAGGCTGGACACTTGGGACTGAGAGGATTGGTGAGATTGGGTGAGCAAATGCAGACCCTTTAAAGCAATAATGCATGGCAACCATTCCATGGGTCCCACCTCTCCAGGTTGAAGGGAATATTACTACAGCTATAACATGTACGGGAAACCTAGAGAATGGACACACTGTGAATACGAAAGGTTTCTAAAACTCAACGAAGAGTCCCTCTCCTGGTGCTCCGGTTTGACTTTCCAACAGCTTTACTATCAATCTCCCAACTTGGAGAGACAGCCCCTTTAAGCTCCTGGTTCACACAGGTTGCCCATTTGGCAGAGGAGGAAAGGGAAGAGGGAGAACCAATGAGAGAGTAGCTGTTAGGCATTTGGATGGGCACATGTCACTCTAATTTCCCGGCAGGAAGAAGAATTAACCAAAGTCTCAGCCACCCACCGGGAACCAGTATAGGTCCTGAACCAAATGTTTGGACTTGCGTTCAGCTCACAAAAAACGAGTTGAAAAATGGAGCTCAGGGGCACAGCAATTCACAAACTGGCAGAGTAATCAAGGCCAACTATCGTCCAAAAATCTGTTGAGGGAAGGCAACGAGGCGGACTTGAATGCGAGGCAGAATAGCAGGAAACAGATTTCAAGAGGTACGTTGGAATCGCCTGTAAAGCACAGGAAGAGGGGCACAACTTCGACCATGATGCACTTGGCCAAAAAGGGCGTATGCGTTTTCTCCTGAATATATTCAGGAGAAAACGCATACGCCCTTTTTGGCCAAGCAAGCAAGCGGGCAATGCAAATCTGCACTACAAAGAAGTATCACTTCCCACCGGTCAAAAGGGACATCCACAAAATGTGTAAAAACCAGAAAGGCAAGACAGGCCCTGGAGAACAGGGAGCCTTGTTATGCTGATGGGCGGGATGTAAGTTGCCAACTGCCTCACTGGAGGAGTGCATTGTGTTCCCTAAAACAAGTAAACAACAGAGCTACAGAGCCAAGGGCACTTCCAGTCTAGGGAATATACCTTGGGAAAACTGAAAATCCATAAGACAGAGCCACCCCCAAATTGAGGGCTGCACTGCTTACAAGAACCTCAACCTGGGTACACCTGAAATATCCCAGGAAATATAAAAATGGTTCCAAACATTGTGGAACTTACGTACGATGGAATATCCCTCAGCCACGAAATCAATGTCATAAGACCAGTAGCAGCAAAATGAGTGGATTCAGGTACGATGATTCTAAGGGAAAGAAGTCACACAGGAAAAGAAACTTATCATAAGATATCACTTAGGAAGATCCTGTAAACATGGCTACACATGAACTGAGTTAGGAAAGAGAACAGAGTCTCACATTTAGAAAACACTCTTATGCCTGCTTAAGGGGGAAGGAGAGGTGGGGTGATGCATCAAACCAGAGTTTGATATAAGCACAGGTACTGTTCCAAAAACCAACTATGGAATAGACAAGACCTACACCTTCCTCAGTGAAAGGGACTCAAAACCCCATATTTCCCGCAGAGGAATCGATCTGACTAGTAAGAATCTTAAAACCTATGTATTGATATGTCTCCGTAAGGGAATCAAGTGTGTCTAGACTGGCATAAACATGGCAGCGAGAATCAGCTCAAACCCACTCTAAAAAGGAATTTCAAAAACAGAACAAAGAAACAGGGAAATTCTTTACAATTCCTTCAGGGTCTCTGATGCAACCTGGAATGACCCTATCTACGATGACAGCTGGATGTGGCATGAGGCTGGACACTTGGGACTGAGAGGATTGGTGAGATTGGGTGAGCAAATGCAGACCCTTTAAAGCAATAATGCATGGCAACCATTCCATGGGTCCCACCTCTCCAGGTTGAAGGGAATATTACTACAGCTATAACATGTACGGGAAACCTAGAGAATGGACACACTGTGAATACGAAAGGTTTCTAAAACTCAACGAAGAGTCCCTCTCCTGGTGCTCCGGTTTGACTTTCCAACAGCTTTACTATCAATCTCCCAACTTGGAGAGACAGCCCCTTTAAGCTCCTGGTTCACACAGGTTGCCCATTTGGCAGAGGAGGAAAGGGAAGAGGGAGAACCAATGAGAGAGTAGCTGTTAGGCATTTGGATGGGCACATGTCACTCTAATTTCCCGGCAGGAAGAAGAATTCACCAAAGTCTCAGCCACCCACCGGGAACCAGTATAGGTCCTGAACCAAATGTTTGGACTTGCGTTCAGCTCACAAAAAACGAGTTGAAAAATGGAGCTCAGGGGCACAGCAATTCACAAACTGGCAGAGTAATCAAGGCCAACTATCGTCCAAAAATCTGTTGAGGGAAGGCAACGAGGCGGACTTGAATGCGAGGCAGAATAGCAGGAAACAGATTTCAAGAGGTACGTTAGAATCGCCTGTAAAGCACAGGAAGAGGGGCACAACTTCGACAATGATGCACTTGGCCAAAAAGGGCATATGCGTTTTCTCCTGAATATATTCAGGAGAAAACGCATACGCCCTTTTTGGCCAAGCAAGCAAGCGGGCAATGCAAATCTGCACTACAAAGAAGTATCACTTCCCACCGGTCAAAGGGGACATCCACAAAATGTGTAAAAACCAGAAAGGCAAGACAGGCCCTGGAGAACAGGGAGCCTTGTTATGCTGATGGGCGGGATGTAAGTTGCCAACTGCCTCACTGGAGGAGTGCATTGTGTCCCCTAAAACAAGTAAACAACAGAGCTCCAGAGCCAAGGGCACTTCCAGTCTAGGGAATATACCTTGGGAAAACTGAAAATCCATAAGACAGAGCCACCCCCAAATTGAGGGCTGCACTGCTTACAGGAACTTCAACCTGGGTACACCTGAAATATCCCAGGAAATATAAAAATGGTTCCAAACATTGTGGAACTTACGTACGATGGAATATCCCTCAGCCACGAAATCAATGTCATAAGACCAGTAGCAGCAAAATGAGTGGATTCAGGTACGATGATTCTAAGTGAAAGAGGTCACACAGGAAAAGAAACTTATCATAAGATATCACTTAGGAAGATCCTGTAAACATGGCTACACATGAACTGAGTTAGGCAAGAGAACAGAGTCTCACATTTAGAAAACACTCTTATGCCTGCTTAAGGGGGAAGGAGAGGTGGGGTGATGCATCAAACCCGAGTTTGATATAAGCACAGGTACCGTTCCAAAAACCAACTATGGAATAGACAAGACCTACACCTTCCTCAGTGAAAGGGACTCAAAACCCCTTATTTCCCGCAGAGGAATCGATCTGACTAGTAAGAATCTTAAAACCTATGTATTGATATGTCTCCGTAAGGGAATCAAGTGTGTCTAGACTGGCATAAACATGGCAGCGAGAATCAGCTCAAACCCACTCTAAAAAGGAATTTCAAAAACAGAACAAAGAAACAGGGAAATTCTTTACAATTCCTTCAGGGTCTCTGATGCAACCTGGAATGACCCTATCTACAATGACAGCTGGATGTGGCATAAGGCTGGACACTTGGGACGGAGAGGATTGGTGAGATTGGGTGAGCAAATGCAGACCCTTTAAAGCAATAATGCATGGCACCCATTCCATGGGTCCCAGCTCTCCAGGTGGAAGGGAATATTACTACAGCTATAACGTGTACGGGAAACCTAGAGAATGGACACACTGTGAATACGAAAGGTTTCTAAAACTCAACGAAGAGCCTCTCTCCTGGTGCTCCGGTTTGACTTTCCAACTGCTTTCCTATCAATCTCCCAACTTGGAGAGACAGCCCCTTTAAGCTCCTGGTTCGCACAGGTTGCCAATTTGGCAGAGGATGAAAGGGAAGAGGGAGAACCAATGAGAGAGTAGCTGTTAGGCATTTGGATGGGCACATGTCACTCTAATTTCCCGGCAGGAAGAAGAATGAACCAAAGTCTCAGCCACCCACCGGGAACCAGTAGAGGTCCTGAACTAAAAGTTTGGACTTGCGTTCAGCTCACAAAAAACGAGTTGAAAAATGGAGCTCAGGGGCACAGCAATTCACAAACTGGCAGAGTAATCAAGGCCAACTATCGTCCAAAAATCTGTTGAGGGAAGGCAACGAGGCGGACTTGAAAGCGAGGCAGAATAGCAGGAAACAGATTTCAAGAGGTACGTTGGAATCGCCTGTAAAGCACAGGAAGAGGGGCACAACTTCGACAATGATGCACTTGGCCAAAAAGGGCGTATGCGTTTTCTCCTGAATATATTCAGGAGAAAACGCATACGCCCTTTTTGGCCAAGCAAGCAAGCGGGCAATGCAAATCTGCACTACAAAGAAGTATCACTTCCCACCGGTCAAAAGGGACATCCACAAAATGTGTAAAAACCAGAAAGGCAAGACAGGCCCTGGAGAACAGGGAGCCTTGTTATGCTGATGGGCGGGATGTAAGTTGCCAACTGCCTCACTGGAGGAGTGCATTGTGTCCCCTAAAACAAGTAAACAACAGAGCTCCAGAGCCAAGGGCACTTCCAGTCTAGGGAATATACCTTGGGAAAACTGAAAATCCATAAGACAGAGCCACCCCCAAATTCAGGGCTTCACTGCTTACAGGAACCTCAACCTGGGTACACCTGAAATATCCCAGGAAATATAAAAATGGTTCCAAACATTGTGGAACTTACGTACGATGGAATATCCCTCAGCCACGAAATCAATGTCATAAGACCAGTAGCAGCAAAATGAGTGGATTCAGGTACGATGATTCTAAGTGAAAGAGGTCACACAGGAAAAGAAACTTATCATAAGATATCACTTAGGAAGATCCTGTAAACATGGCTACACATGAACTGAGTTAGGCAAGAGAACAGAGTCTCACATTTAGAAAACACTCTTATGCCTGCTTAAGGGGGAAGGAGAGGTGGGGTGATGCATCAAACCCGAGTTTGATATAAGCACAGGTACCGTTCCAAAAACCAACTATGGAATAGACAAGACCTACACCTTCCTCAGTGAAAGGGACTCAAAACCCCATATTTCCCGCAGAGGAATCGATCTGACTAGTAAGAATCTTAAAACCTATGTATTGATATGTCTCCGTAAGGGAATCAAGTGTGTCTAGACTGGCATAAACATGGCAGCGAGAATCAGCTCAAACCCACTCTAAAAAGGAATTTCAAAAACAGAACAAAGAAACAGGGAAATTCTTTACAATTCCTTCAGGGTCTCTGATGCAACCTGGAATGACCCTATCTACAATGACAGCTGGATGTGGCATAAGGCTGGACACTTGGGACTGAGAGGATTGGTGAGATTGGGTGAGCAAATGCAGACCCTTTAAAGCAATAATGCATGGCACCCATTCCATGGGTCCCAGCTCTCCAGGTGGAAGGGAATATTACTACAGCTATAACGTGTACGGGAAACCTAGAGAATGGACACACTGTGATAACGAAAGGTTTCTAAAACTCAACGAAGAGCACCTCTCCTGGTGCTCCGGTTTGACTTTCCAACTGCTTTACTATCAATCTCCCAACTTGGAGAGACAGCCCCTTTAAGCTCCTGGTTCGCACAGGTTGCCAATTTGGCAGAGGATGAAAGGGAAGAGGGAGAACCAATGAGAGAGTAGCTGCTAGGCATTTGGATGGGCACATGCCACTCTAATTTCCCGGCAGGAAGAAGAATGAACCAAAGTCTCAGCCACCCACCGGGAACCAGTAGAGGTCCTGAACCAAAAGTTTGGACTTGCGTTCAGCTCACAGAAAACGAGTTGAAAAATGGAGCTCAGGGGCACAGCAATTCACAAACTGGCAGAGTAATCAAGGCCAACTATCGTCCAAAAATCTGTTGAGGGAAGGCAACGAGGCGGACTTGAAAGCGAGGCAGAATAGCAGGAAACAGATTTCAAGAGGTACGTTGGAATCGCCTGTAAAGCACAGGAAGAGGGGCACAACTTCGACAATGATGCACTTGGCCAAAAAGGGCGTATGCGTTTTCTCCTGAATATATTCAGGAGAAAACGCATACGCCCTTTTTGGCCAAGCAAGCAAGCGGGCAATGCAAATCTGCACTACAAAGAAGTATCACTTCCCACCGGTCAAAAGGGACATCCACAAAATGTGTAAAAACCAGAAAGGCAAGACAGGCCCTGGAGAACAGGGAGCCTTGTTATGCTGATGGGCGGGATGTAAGTTGCCAACTGCCTCACTGGAGGAGTGCATTGTGTCCCCTAAAACAAGTAAACAACAGAGCTCCAGAGCCAAGGGCACTTCCAGTCTAGGGAATATACCTTGGGAAAACTGAAAATCCATAAGACAGAGCCACCCCCAAATTCAGGGCTGCACTGCTTACAGGAACCTCAACCTGGGTACACCTGAAATATCCCAGGAAATATAAAAATGGTTCCAAACATTGTGGAACTTACGTACGATGGAATATCCCTCAGCCACGAAATCAATGTCATAAGACCAGTAGCAGCAAAATGAGTGGATTCAGGTACGATGATTCTAAGTGAAAGAAGTCACACAGGAAAAGAAACTTATAAGATATCACTTAGGAAGATCCTGTAAACATGGCTACACATGAACTGAGTTAGGCAAGAGAACAGAGTCTCACATTTAGAAAACACTCTTATGCCTGCTTAAGGGGGAAGGAGAGGTGGGGTGATGCATCAAACCAGACTTTGATATAAGCACAGGTACCGTTCCAAAAACCAACTATGGAATAGACAAGACCTACACCTTCCTCAGTGAAAGGGACTCAAAACCCCATATTTCCCGCAGAGGAATCGATCTGACTAGTAAGAATCTTAAAACCTATGTATTGATATGTCTGCGTAAGGGAATCAAGTGTGTCTAGACTGGCATAAACATGGCAGTGAGAATCAGCTCAAACCCACTCTAAAAAGGAATTTCAAAAACAGAACAAAGAAACAGGGAAATTCTTTACAATTCCTTCAGGGTCTCTGATGCAACCTGGAATGACCCTATCTACAATGACAGCTGGATGTGGCATAAGGCTGGACACTTGGGACTGAGAGGATTGGTGAGATTGGGTGAGCAAATGCAGACCCTTTAAAGCAATAATGCATGGCACCCATTCCATGGGTCCCAGCTCTCCAAGTGGAAGGGAATATTACTACAGCTATAACGTGTACGGGAAACCTAGAGAATGGACACACTGTGAATACGAAAGGTTTCTAAAACTCAACGAAGAGCCTCTCTCCTGGTGCTCCGGTTTGACTTTCCAACTGCTTTCCTATCAATCTCCCAACTTGGAGAGACAGCCCCTTTAAGCTCCTGGTTCGCACAGGTTGCCAATTTGGCAGAGGATGAAAGGGAAGAGGGAGAACCAATGAGAGAGTAGCTGTTAGGCATTTGGATGGGCACATGTCACTCTAATTTCCCGGCAGGAAGAAGAATTCACCAAAGTCTCAGCCACCCACCGGGAACCAGTAGAGGTCCTGAACCAAAAGTTTGGACTTGCGTTCAGCTCACAAAAAACGAGTTGAAAAATGGAGCTCAGGGGCACAGCAATTCACAAACTGGCAGAGTAATCAAGGCCAACTATCGTCCAAAAATCTGTTGAGGGAAGGCAACGAGGCGGACTTGAAAGCGAGGCAGAATAGCAGGAAACAGATTTCAAGAGGTACGTTGGAATCGCCTGTAAAGCACAGGAAGAGCGGCACAACTTCGACAATGATGCACTTGGCCAAAAAGGGCGTATGAATATATTAAGGAGAAAACGCATACGCCCTTTTTGGCCAAGCAAGCAAGCGGGCAATGCAAATCTGCACTACAAAGAAGTATCACTTCCCACCGGTCAAAGGGGACATCCACAAAATGTGTAAAAACCAGAAAGGCAAGACAGGCCCTGGAGAACAGGGAGCCTTGTTATGCTGATGGGCGGGATGTAAGTTGCCAACTGCCTCACAGGAGGAGTGCATTGTGTCCCCTAAAACAAGTAAACAACAGAGCTACAGAGCCAAGGGCACTTCCAGTCTAGGGAATATACCTTGGGAAAACTGAAAATCCATAAGACAGAGCCACCCCCAATTTGAGGGCTGCACTGCTTACAGGAACCGCAACCTGGGTACACCTGAAATATCCCAGGAAATATAAAAATGGTTCCAAACATTGTGGAACTTACGTACGATGGAATATCCCTCAGCCACGAAATCAATGTCATAAGACCAGTAGCAGCAAAATGAGTGGATTCAGGTACGATGATTCTAAGTGAAAGAAGTCACACAGGAAAAGAAACTTATCATAAGATATCACTTAGGAAGATCCTGTAAACATGGCTACACATGAACTGAGTTAGGCAAGAGAACAGAGTCTCACATTTAGAAAACACTCTTATGCCTGCTTAAGGGGGAAGGAGAGGTGGGGTGATGCATCAAACCCGAGTTTGATATAAGCACAGGTACTGTTCCAAAAACCAACTATGGAATAGACAAGACCTACACCTTCCTCAGTGAAAGGGACTCAAAACCCCATATTTCCCGCAGAGGAATAGATCTGACTAGTAAGAATCTTAAAACCTATGTACTGATATGTCTCCGTAAGGGAATCAAGTGTGTCTAGACTGGCATAAACATGGCAGCGAGAATCAGCTCAAACCCACTCTAAAAAGGAATTTCAAAAACAGAAAAAAGAAACAGGGAAATTCTTTACAATTCCTTCAGGGTCTCTGATGCAACCTGGAATGACCCTATCTACAATGACAGCTGGATGTGGCATAAGGCTGGACACTTGGGACTGAGAGGATTGGTGAGATTGGGTGAGCAAATGCAGACCCTTTAAAGCAATAATGCATGGCACCCATTCCATGGGTCCCAGCTCTCCAGGTGGAAGGGAATATTACTACAGTTATAACGTGTACAGGAAACCTAGAGAATGGACACACTGTGAATACGAAAGGTTTCTAAAACTCAACGAATAGCCCCTCTCCTGGTGCTCCGGTTTGACTTTCCAACTGCTTTCCTATCAATCTCCCAACTTGGAGAGACAGCCCCTTTAAGCTCCTGGTTCGCACAGGTTGCCAATTTGGCAGAGGATGAAAGGGAAGAGGGAGAACTAATGAGAGAGTAGCTGTTAGGCATTTGGATGGGCACATGTCACTCTAATTTTGCGGCAGGAAGAAGAATGAACCAAAGTCTCAGCCACCCACCGGGAACCAGTAGAGGTCCTGAACCAAAAGTTTGGACTTGCGTTCAGCTCACAAAAAACGAGTTGAAAAATGGAGCTCAGGGGCACAGCAATTCACAAACTGGCAGAGTAATCAAGGCCAACTATCGTCCAAAAATCTGTTGAGGGAAGGCAACGAGGCGGACTTGAAAGCGAGGCAGAATAGCAGGAAACAGATTTCAAGAGGTACGTTGGAATCGCCTGTAAAGCACAGGAAGAGGGGCACAACTTCGACAATGATGCACTTGGCCAAAAAGGGCGTATGCGTTTTCTCCTGAATATATTCAGGAGAAAACGCATACGCCCTTTTTGGCCAAGCAAGCAAGCGGGCAATGCAAATCTGCACTACAAAGAAGTATCACTTCCCACCGGTCAAAAGGGACATCCACAAAATGTGTAAAAACCAGAAAGGCAAGACAGGCCCTGGAGAACAGGGAGCCTTGTTATGCTGATGGGCGGGATGTAAGTTGCCAACTGCCTCACTGGAGGAGTGCATTGTGTCCCCTAAAACAAGTAAACAACAGAGCTCCAGAGCCAAGGGCACTTCCAGTCTAGGGAATATACCTTGGGAAAACTGAAAATCCATAAGACAGAGCCACCCCCAAATTCAGGGCTGCACTGCTTACAGGAACCTCAACCTGGGTACACCTGAAATATCCCAGGAAATATAAAAATGGTTCCAAACATTGTGGAACTTACGTACGATGGAATATCCCTCAGCCACGAAATCAATGTCATAAGACCAGTAGCAGCAAAATGAGTGGATTCAGGTACGATGATTCTAAGTGAAAGAAGTCACACAGGAAAAGAAACTTATAAGATATCACTTAGGAAGATCCTGTAAACATGGCTACACATGAACTGAGTTAGGCAAGAGAACAGAGTCTCACATTTAGAAAACACTCTTATGCCTGCTTAAGGGGGAAGGAGAGGTGGGGTGATGCATCAAACCAGACTTTGATATAAGCACAGGTACCGTTCCAAAAACCAACTATGGAATAGACAAGACCTACACCTTCCTCAGTGAAAGGGACTCAAAACCCCATATTTCCCGCAGAGGAATCGATCTGACTAGTAAGAATCTTAAAACCTATGTATTGATATGTCTGCGTAAGGGAATCAAGTGTGTCTAGACTGGCATAAACATGGCAGTGAGAATCAGCTCAAACCCACTCTAAAAAGGAATTTCAAAAACAGAACAAAGAAACAGGGAAATTCTTTACAATTCCTTCAGGGTCTCTGATGCAACCTGGAATGACCCTATCTACAATGACAGCTGGATGTGGCATAAGGCTGGACACTTGGGACTGAGAGGATTGGTGAGATTGGGTGAGCAAATGCAGACCCTTTAAAGCAATAATGCATGGCACCCATTCCATGGGTCCCAGCTCTCCAAGTGGAAGGGAATATTACTACAGCTATAACGTGTACGGGAAACCTAGAGAATGGACACACTGTGAATACGAAAGGTTTCTAAAACTCAACGAAGAGCCTCTCTCCTGGTGCTCCGGTTTGACTTTCCAACTGCTTTCCTATCAATCTCCCAACTTGGAGAGACAGCCCCTTTAAGCTCCTGGTTCGCACAGGTTGCCAATTTGGCAGAGGATGAAAGGGAAGAGGGAGAACCAATGAGAGAGTAGCTGTTAGGCATTTGGATGGGCACATGTCACTCTAATTTCCCGGCAGGAAGAAGAATTCACCAAAGTCTCAGCCACCCACCGGGAACCAGTAGAGGTCCTGAACCAAAAGTTTGGACTTGCGTTCAGCTCACAAAAAACGAGTTGAAAAATGGAGCTCAGGGGCACAGCAATTCACAAACTGGCAGAGTAATCAAGGCCAACTATCGTCCAAAAATCTGTTGAGGGAAGGCAACGAGGCGGACTTGAAAGCGAGGCAGAATAGCAGGAAACAGATTTCAAGAGGTACGTTGGAATCGCCTGTAAAGCACAGGAAGAGCGGCACAACTTCGACAATGATGCACTTGGCCAAAAAGGGCGTATGAATATATTAAGGAGAAAACGCATACGCCCTTTTTGGCCAAGCAAGCAAGCGGGCAATGCAAATCTGCACTACAAAGAAGTATCACTTCCCACCGGTCAAAGGGGACATCCACAAAATGTGTAAAAACCAGAAAGGCAAGACAGGCCCTGGAGAACAGGGAGCCTTGTTATGCTGATGGGCGGGATGTAAGTTGCCAACTGCCTCACAGGAGGAGTGCATTGTGTCCCCTAAAACAAGTAAACAACAGAGCTACAGAGCCAAGGGCACTTCCAGTCTAGGGAATATACCTTGGGAAAACTGAAAATCCATAAGACAGAGCCACCCCCAATTTGAGGGCTGCACTGCTTACAGGAACCGCAACCTGGGTACACCTGAAATATCCCAGGAAATATAAAAATGGTTCCAAACATTGTGGAACTTACGTACGATGGAATATCCCTCAGCCACGAAATCAATGTCATAAGACCAGTAGCAGCAAAATGAGTGGATTCAGGTACGATGATTCTAAGTGAAAGAAGTCACACAGGAAAAGAAACTTATCATAAGATATCACTTAGGAAGATCCTGTAAACATGGCTACACATGAACTGAGTTAGGCAAGAGAACAGAGTCTCACATTTAGAAAACACTCTTATGCCTGCTTAAGGGGGAAGGAGAGGTGGGGTGATGCATCAAACCCGAGTTTGATATAAGCACAGGTACCGTTCCAAAAACCAACTATGGAATAGACAAGACCTACACCTTCCTCAGTGAAAGGGACTCAAAACCCCATATTTCCCGCAGAGGAATAGATCTGACTAGTAAGAATCTTAAAACCTATGTACTGATATGTCTCCGTAAGGGAATCAAGTGTGTCTAGACTGGCATAAACATGGCAGCGAGAATCAGCTCAAACCCACTCTAAAAAGGAATTTCAAAAACAGAACAAAGAAACAGGGAAATTCTTTACAATTCCTTCAGGGTCTCTGATGCAACCTGGAATGACCCTATCTACAATGACAGCTGGATGTGGCATAAGGCTGGACACTTGGGACTGAGAGGATTGGTGAGATTGGGTGAGCAAATGCAGACCCTTTAAAGCAATAATGCATGGCACCCATTCCATGGGTCCCAGCTCTCCAGGTGGAAGGGAATATTACTACAGCTATAACGTGTACGGGAAACCTAGAGAATGGACACACTGTGAATACGAAAGGTTTCTAAAACTCAAAGAAGAGCCCCTCTCCTGGTGCTCCGGTTTGACTTTCCAACTGCTTTCCTATCAATCTCCCAACTTGGAGAGACAGCCCCTTTAAGCTCCTGGTTCGCACAGGTTGCCAATTTGGCAGAGGATGAAAGGGAAGAGGGAGAACCAATGAGAGAGTAGCTGTTAGGCATTTGGATGGGCACATGTCACTCTAATTTCCCGGCAGGAAGAAGAATGAACCAAAGTCTCAGCCACCCACCGGGAACCAGTATAGGTCCTGAACCAAAAGTTTGGACTTGCGTTCAGCTCACAAAAAACGAGTTGAAAAATGGAGCTCAGGGGCACAGCAATTCACAAACTGGCAGAGTAATCAAGGCCAACTATCGTCCAAAAATCTGTTGAGGGAAGGCAACGAGGCGGACTTGAAAGCGAGGCAGAATAGCAGGAAACAGATTTCAAGAGGTACGTTGGAATCGCCTGTAAAGCACAGGAAGAGGGGCACAACTTCGACAATGATGCACTTGGCCAAAAAGGGCGTATGCGTTTTCTCCTGAATATATTCAGGAGAAAACGCATACGCCCTTTTTGGCCAAGCAAGCAAGCGGGCAATGCAAATCTGCACTACAAAGAAGTATCACTTCCCACCGGTCAAAAGGGACATCCACAAAATGTGTAAAAACCAGAAAGGCAAGACAGGCCCTGGAGAACAGGGAGCCTTGTTATGCTGTTGGGCGGGATGTAAGTTGCCAACTGCCTCACTGGAGGAGTGCATTGTGTCCCCTAAAACAAGTAAACAACAGAGCTACAGAGCCAAGGGCACTTCCAGTCTAGGGAATATACCTTGGGAAAACTGAAAATCCATAAGACAGAGCCACCCCCAAATTGAGGGCTGCACTGCTTACAGGAACCTCAACCTGGGTACACCTGAAATATCCCAGGAAATATAAAAATGGTTCCAAACATTGTGGAACTTACGTACGATGGAATATCCCTCAGCCACGAAAGCAATGTCATAAGACCAGTAGCAGCAAAATGAGTGGATTCAGGTACGATGATTCTAAGTGAAAGAAGTCACACAGGAAAAGAAACTTATCATAAGATATCACTTAGGAAGATCCTGTAAACATGGCTACACATGAACTGAGTTAGGCAAGAGAACAGAGTCTCACATTTAGAAAACTCTCTTATGCCTGCTTAAGGGGGAAGGAGAGGTGGGGTGATGCATCAAACCCGAGTTTGATATAAGCACAGGTACCGTTCCAAAAACCAACTATGGAATAGACAAGACCTACACCTTCCTCAGTGAAAGGGACTCAAAACCCCTTATTTCCCGCAGAGGAATCGATCTGACTAGTAAGAATCTTAAAACCTATGTATTGATATGTCTGCGTAAGGGAATCAAGTGTGTCTAGACTGGCATAAACATGGCAGCGAGAATCAGCTCAAACCCACTCTAAAAAGGAATTTCAAAAACAGAAAAAAGAAACAGGGAAATTCTTTACAATTCCTTCAGGGTCTCTGATGCAACCTGGAATGACCCTATCTACAATGACAGCTGGATGTGGCATAAGGCTGGACACTTGGGACTGAGAGGATTGGTGAGATTGGGTGAGCAAATGCAGACCCTTTAAAGCAATAATGCATGGCACCCATTCCATGGGTCCCAGCTCTCCAGGTGGAAGGGAATATTACTACAGTTATAACGTGTACAGGAAACCTAGAGAATGGACACACTGTGAATACGAAAGGTTTCTAAAACTCAACGAATAGCCCCTCTCCTGGTGCTCCGGTTTGACTTTCCAACTGCTTTCCTATCAATCTCCCAACTTGGAGAGACAGCCCCTTTAAGCTCCTGGTTCGCACAGGTTGCCAATTTGGCAGAGGATGAAAGGGAAGAGGGAGAACTAATGAGAGAGTAGCTGTTAGGCATTTGGATGGGCACATGTCACTCTAATTTTGCGGCAGGAAGAAGAATGAACCAAAGTCTCAGCCACCCACCGGGAACCAGTAGAGGTCCTGAACCAAAAGTTTGGACTTGCGTTCAGCTCACAAAAAACGAGTTGTAAAATGGAGCTCAGGGGCACAGCAATTCACAAACTGGCAGAGTAATCAAGGCCAACTATCGTCCAAAAATCTGTTGAGGGAAGGCAACGAGGCGGACTTGAAAGCGAGGCAGAATAGCAGGAAACAGATTTCAAGAGGTACGTTGGAATCGCCTGTAAAGCACAGGAAGAGGGGCACAACTTCGACAATGATGCACTTGGCCAAAAAGGGCGTATGAATATATTAAGAGGAAAACGCATACGCCCTTTTTGGCCAAGCAAGCAAGCGGGCAATGCAAATCTGCACTAAAACGAAGTATCACTTCCCACCGGTCAAAGGGGACA
Source organism: Mesoplodon mirus (assembly GCF_964341445.2). Taxonomy (NCBI): domain Eukaryota; kingdom Metazoa; phylum Chordata; class Mammalia; order Artiodactyla; family Ziphiidae; genus Mesoplodon; species Mesoplodon mirus. The sequence continues at coordinate 4,471,137 of NW_028295810.1, forward strand.
TCCACAAAATGTGTAAAAACAAGAAAGGCAAGACAGGCCCTGGAGAACAGGGAGCCTTGTTATGCTGATGGGCGGGATGTAAGTTGCCAACTGCCTCACTGGAGGAGTGCATTGTGTCCCCTAAAACAAGTAAACAACAGAGCTACAGAGCCAAGGGCACTTCCAGTCTAGGGAATATACCTTGGGAAAACTGAAAATCCATAAGACAGAGCCACCCCCAATTTGAGGGCTGCACTGCTTACAGGAACCTCAACCTGGGTACACCTGAAATATCCCAGGAAATATAAAAATGGTTCCAAACATTGTGGAACTTACGTACGATGGAATATCCCTCAACCACGAAATCAATGTCATAAGACCAGTAGCAGCAAAATGAGTGGATTCAGGTACGAGGATTGTAAGTGAAAGAGGTCACACAGGAAAAGAAACTTATCATAAGATATCACTTAGGAAGATCCTGTAAACATGGCTACACATGAACTGAGTTAGGCAAGAGAACAGAGTCTCACATTTAGAAAACACTCTTATGCCTGCTTAAGGGGGAAGGAGAGGTGGGGTGATGCATCAAACCCGAGTTTGATATAAGCACAGGTACCGTTCCAAAAACCAACTATGGAATAGACAAGACCTACACCTTCCTCAGTGAAAGGGACTCAAAACCCCATATTTCCCGCAGAGGAATCGATCTGACTAGTAAGAATCTTAAAACCTATGTATTGATATGTCTGCGTAAGGGAATCAAGTGTGTCTAGACTGGCATAAACATGGCAGCGAGAATCAGCTCAAACCCACTCTAAAAAGGAATTTCAAAAACAGAACAAAGAAACAGGGAAATTCTTTACAATTCCTTCAGGGTCTCTCATGCAACCTGGAATGACCCTATCTACAATGACAGCTGGATGTGGCATAAGGCTGGACACTTGGGACGGAGAGGATTGGTGAGATTGGGTGAGCAAATGCAGACCCTTTAAAGCAATAATGCATGGCACCCATTCCATGGGTCCCAGCTCTCCAGGTGGAAGGGAATATTACTACAGCTATAACGTGTACGGGAAACCTAGAGAATGGACACACTGTGAATACGAAAGGTTTCTAAAACTCAACGAAGAGCCTCTCTCCTGGTGCTCCGGTTTGACTTTCCAACTGCTTTCCTATCAATCTCCCAACTTGGAGAGACAGCCCCTTTAAGCTCCTGGTTCGCACAGGTTGCCAATTTGGCAGAGGATGAAAGGGAAGAGGGAGAACCAATGAGAGAGTAGCTGTTAGGCATTTGGATGGGCACATGTCACTCTAATTTCCCGGCAGGAAGAAGAATGAACCAAAGTCTCAGCCACCCACCGGGAACCAGTAGAGGTCCTGAACCAAAAGTTTGGACTTGCGTTCAGCTCACAAAAAACGAGTTGAAAAATGGAGCTCAGGGGCACAGCAATTCACAAACTGGCAGAGTAATCAAGGCCAACTATCGTCCAAAAATCTGTTGAGGGAAGGCAACGAGGCGGACTTGAAAGCGAGGCAGAATAGCAGGAAACAGATTTCAAGAGGTACGTTGGAATCGCCTGTAAAGCACAGGAAGAGGGGCACAACTTCGACAATGATGCACTTGGCCAAAATGGGCGTATGCGTTTTCTCCTGAATATATTCAGGAGAAAACGCATACGCCCTTTTTGGCCAAGCAAGCAAGCGGGCAATGCAAATCTGCACTACAAAGAAGTATCACTTCCCACCGGTCAAAAGGGACATCCACAAAATGTGTAAAAACCAGAAAGGCAACACAGGCCCTGGAGAACAGGGAGCCTTGTTATGCTGTTGGGCGGGATGTAAGTTGCCAACTGCCTCACTGGAGGAGTGCATTGTGTTCCCTAAAACAAGTAAACAACAGAGCTACAGAGCCAAGGGCACTTCCAGTCTAGGGAATATACCTTGGGAAAACTGAAAATCCATAAGACAGAGCCACCCCCAAATTGAGGGCTGCACTGCTTACAGGAACCTCAACCTGGGTACACCTGAAATATCCCAGGAAATATAAAAATGGTTCCAAACATTGTGGAACTTACGTACGATGGAATATACCTCAGCCACGAAATCAATGTCATAAGACCAGTAGCAGCAAAATGAGTGGATTCAGGTACGATGATTCTAAGTGAAAGAAGTCACACAGGAAAAGAAACTTATCATAAGATATCACTTAGGAAGATCCTGTAAACATGGCTACACATGAACTGAGTTAGGCAAGAGAACAGAGTCTCACATTTAGAAAACACTCTTATGCCTGCTTAAGGGGGAAGGAGAGGTGGGGTGATGCATCAAACCCGAGTTTGATATAAGCACATGTACCGTTCCAAAAACCAACTATGGAATAGACAAGACCTACACCTTCCTCAGTGAAAGGGACTCAAAACCCCATATTTCCCGCAGAGGAATCGATCTGACTAGTAAGAATCTTAAAACCTATGTATTGATATGTCTGCGTAAGGGAATCAAGTGTGTCTAGACTGGCATAAACATGGCAGCGAGAATCAGCTCAAACCCACTCTAAAAAGGAATTTCAAAAACAGAACAAAGAAACAGGGAAATTCTTTACAATTCCTTCAGGGTCTCTCCTGCAACCTGGAATGACCCTATCTACAATGACAGCTGGATGTGGCATAAGGCTGGACACTTGGGACGGAGAGGATTGGTGAGATTGGGTGAGCAAATGCAGACCCTTTAAAGCAATAATGCATGGCACCCATTCCATGGGTCCCAGCTCTCCAGGTTGAAGGGAATATTACTACAGCTATAACGTGTACGGGAAACCTAGAGAATGGACACACTGTGAATACGAAAGGTTTCTAAAACTCAATGAAGAGCCTCTCTCCTGGTGCTCCGGTTTGACTTTCCAACTGCTTTCCTATCAATCTCCCAACTTGGAGAGACAGCCCCTTTAAGCTCCTGGTTCGCACAGGTTGCCAATTTGGCAGAGGATGAAAGGGAAGAGGGAGAACCAATGAGAGAGTAGCTGTTAGGCATTTGCATGGGCACATGTCACTCTAATTTCCCGGCAGGAAGAAGAATGAACCAAAGTCTCAGCCAGCCACCGGGAACCAGTAGAGGTCTTGAACCAAAAGTTTGGACTTGCGTTCAGCTCACAAAAAACGAGTTGAAAAATGGAGCTCAGGGGCACAGCAATTCACAAACTGGCAGAGTAATCAAGGCCAACTATCGTCCAAAAATCTGTTGAGGGAAGGCAACGAGGCGGACTTGAAAACGAGGCAGAATAGCAGGAAACAGATTTCAAGAGGTACGTTGGAATCGCCTGTAAAGCACAGGAAGAGGGGCACAACTTCGACAATGATGCACTTGGCCAAAAAGGGCGTATGCGTTTTCTCCTGAATATATTCAGGAGAAAACGCATACGCCCTTTTTGGCCAAGCAAGCAAGCGGGCAATGCAAATCTGCACTACAAAGAAGTATCACTTCCCACCGGTCAAAAGGGACATCCACAAAATGTGTAAAAACCAGAAAGGCAAGACAGGCCCTGGAGAACAGGGAGCCTTGTTATGCTGATGGGCGGGATGTAAGTTGCCAACTGCCTCACTGGAGGAGTGCATTGTGTCCCCTAAAACAAGTAAACAACAGAGCTACAGAGCCAAGGGCACTTCCAGTCTAGGGAATATACCTTGGGAAAACTGAAAATCCATAAGACAGAGCCACCCCCAAATTGAGGGCTGCACTGCTTACAGGAACCTCAACCTGGGTACACCTGAAATATCCCAGGAAATATAAAAATGGTTCCAAACATTGTGGAACTTACGTACGATAGAATATCCCTCAGCCACGAAATCAATGTCATAAGACCAGTAGCAGCAAAATGAGTGGATTCAGGTACGATGATTCTAAGTGAAAGAGGTCACACAGGAAAAGAAACTTATCATAAGATATCACTTAGGAAGATCCTGTAAACATGGCTACACATGAACTGAGTTAGGCAAGAGAACAGAGTCTCACATTTAGAAAACACTCTTATGCCTGCTTAAGGGGGAAGGAGAGGTGGGGTGATGCATCAAACCCGAGTTTGATATAAGCACAGGTACCGTTCCAAAAACCAACTATGGAAAGACAAGACCTACACCTTCCTCAGTGAAAGGGACTCAAAACCCCATATTTCCCGCAGAGGAATCGATCTGACTAGTAAGAATCTTAAAACCTATGTATTGATATGTCTGCGTAAGGGAATCAAGTGTGTCTAGACTGGCATAAACATGGCAGCGAGAATAAGCTCAAACCCACTCTAAAAAGGAATTTCAAAAACAGAACAAAGAAACAGGGAAATTCTTTCCAATTCATTCAGGGTCTCTGATGCAACCTGGAATGACCCTATCTACAATGACAGCTGGATGTGGCATAAGGCTGGACACTTGGGACTGAGAGGATTGGTGAGATTGGGTGAGCAAATGCAGACCCTTTAAAGCAATAATGCATGGCACCCATTCCATGGGTCCCAGCTCTCCAGGTGGAAGGGAATATTACTACAGCTATAACGTGTACGGGAAACCTAGAGAATGGACACACTGTGAATACGAAAGGTTTCTAAAACTCAACGAAGAGCCTCTCTCCTGGTGCTCCAGTTTGACTTTCCAACTGCTTTCCTATCAATCTCCCAACTTGGAGAGACAGCCCCTTTAAGCTCCTGGTTCGCACAGGTTGCCAATTTGGCAGAGTATGAAAGGGAAGAGGGAGAACCAATGAGAGAGTAGCTGTTAGGCATTTGGATGGGCACATGTCTCTCTAATTTCCCGGCAGGAAGAAGAATGAACCAAAGTCTCAGCCAGCCACCGGGAACCAGTAGAGGTCTTGAACCAAAAGTTTGGACTTGCGTTCAGCTCACAAAAAACGAGTTGAAAAATGGAGCTCAGGGGCACAGCAATTCACAAACTGGCAGAGTAATCAAGGCCAACTATCGTCCAAAAATCTGTTGAGGGAAGGCAACGAGGCGGACTTGAAAGCGAGGCAGAATAGCAGGAAACAGATTTCAAGAGGTACGTTGGAATCGCCTGTAAAGCACAGGAAGAGGGGCACAACTTCGACAATGATGCACTTGGCCAAAAAGGGCGTATGCGTTTTCTCCTGAATATATTCAGGAGAAAACGCATACGCCCTTTTTGGCCAAGCAAGCAAGCGGGCAATGCAAATCTGCACTACAAAGAAGTATCACTTCCCACCGGTCAAAAGGGACATCCACAAAATGTGTAAAAACCAGAAAGGCAAGACAGGCCCTGGAGAACAGGGAGCCTTGTTATGCTGATGGGCGGGATGTAAGTTGCCAACTGCCTCACTGGAGGAGTGCATTGTGTCCCCTAAAACAAGTAAACAACAGAGCTACAGAGCCAAGGGCACTTCCAGTCTAGGGAATATACCTTGGGAAAACTGAAAATCCATAAGACAGAGCCACCCCCAAATTGAGGGCTGCACTGCTTACAGGAACCTCAACCTGGGTACACCTGAAATATCCCAGGAAATATAAAAATGGTTCCAAACATTGTGGAACTTACGTACGATGGAATATCCCTCAGCCACGAAATCAATGTCATAAGACCAGTAGCAGCAAAATGAGTGGATTCAGGTACGATGATTCTAAGTGAAAGAGGTCACACAGGAAAAGAAACTTATCATAAGATATCACTTAGGAAGATCCTGTAAACATGGCTACACATGAACTGAGTTAGGCAAGAGAACAGAGTCTCACATTTAGAAAACACTCTTATGCCTGCTTAAGGGGGAAGGAGAGGTGGGGTGATGCATCAAACCCGAGTTTGATATAAGCACAGGTACCGTTCCAAAAACCAACTATGGAAAGACAAGACCTACACCTTCCTCAGTGAAAGGGACTCAAAACCCCATATTTCCCGCAGAGGAATCGATCTGACTAGTAAGAATCTTAAAACCTATGTATTGATATGTCTGCGTAAGGGAATCAAGTGTGTCTAGACTGGCATAAACATGGCAGCGAGAATAAGCTCAAACCCACTCTAAAAAGGAATTTCAAAAACAGAACAAAGAAACAGGGAAATTCTTTCCAATTCCTTCAGGGTCTCTGATGCAACCTGGAATGACCCTATCTACAATGACAGCTGGATGTGGCATAAGGCTGGACACTTGGGACTGAGAGGATTGGTGAGATTGGGTGAGCAAATGCAGACCCTTTAAAGCAATAATGCATGGCACCCATTCCATGGGTCCCAGCTCTCCAGGTGGAAGGGAATATTACTACAGCTATAACGTGTACGGGAAACCTAGAGAATGGACACACTGTGAATACGAAAGGTTTCTAAAACTCAACGAAGAGCCTCTCTCCTGGTGCTCCAGTTTGACTTTCCAACTGCTTTCCTATCAATCTCCCAACTTGGAGAGACAGCCCCTTTAAGCTCCTGGTTCGCACAGGTTGCCAATTTGGCAGAGTATGAAAGGGAAGAGGGAGAACCAATGAGAGAGTAGCTGTTAGGCATTTGGATGGGCACATGTCTCTCTAATTTCCCGGCAGGAAGAAGAATGAACCAAAGTCTCAGCCAGCCACCGGGAACCAGTAGAGGTCTTGAACCAAAAGTTTGGACTTGCGTTCAGCTCACAAAAAACGAGTTGAAAAATGGAGCTCAGGGGCACAGCAATTCACAAACTGGCAGAGTAATCAAGGCCAACTATCGTCCAAAAATCTGTTGAGGGAAGGCAACGAGGCGGACTTGAAAGCGAGGCAGAATAGCAGGAAACAGATTTCAAGAGGTACGTTGGAATCGCCTGTAAAGCACAGGAAGAGGGGCACAACTTCGACAATGATGCACTTGGCCAAAAAGGGCATATGCGTTTTCTCCTGAATATATTCAGGAGAAAACGCATACGCCCTTTTTGGCCAAGCAAGCAAGCGGGCAATTCAAATCTGCACTACAAAGAAGTATCACTTCCCACCGGTCAAAAGGGACATCCACAAAATGTGTAAAAACCAGAAAGGCAAGACAGGCCCTGGAGAACAGGGAGCCTTGTTATGCTGATGGGCGGGATGTAAGTTGCCAACTGCCTCACTGGAGGAGTGCATTGTGTCCCCTAAAACAAGTAAACAACAGAGCTACAGAGCCAAGGGCACTTCCAGTCTAGGGAATATACCTTGGGAAAACTGAAAATCCATAAGACAGAGCCACCCCCAAATTGAGGGCTGCACTGCTTACAGGAACCTCAACCTGGGTACACCTGAAATATCCCAGGAAATATAAAAATGGTTCCAAACATTGTGGAACTTACGTACGATGGAATATCCCTCAGCCACGAAATCAATGTCATAAGACCAGTAGCAGCAAAATGAGTGGATTCAGGTACGATGATTCTAAGTGAAAGAGGTCACACAGGAAAAGAAACTTATCATAAGATATCACTTAGGAAGATCCTGTAAACATGGCTACACATGAACTGAGTTAGGCAAGAGAACAGAGTCTCACATTTAGAAAACACTCTTATGCCTGCTTAAGGGGGAAGGAGAGGTGGGGTGATGCATCAAACCCGAGTTTGATATAAGCACAGGTACCGTTCCAAAAACCAACTATGGAAAGACAAGACCTACACCTTCCTCAGTGAAAGGGACTCAAAACCCCATATTTCCCGCAGAGGAATCGATCTGACTAGTAAGAATCTTAAAACCTATGTATTGATATGTCTGCGTAAGGGAATCAAGTGTGTCTAGACTGGCATAAACATGGCAGCGAGAATAAGCTCAAACCCACTCTAAAAAGGAATTTCAAAAACAGAACAAAGAAACGGGGAAATTCTTTCCAATTCCTTCAGGGTCTCTGATGCAACCTGGAATGACCCTATCTACAATGACAGCTGGATGTGGCATAAGGCTGGACACTTGGGACTGAGAGGATTGGTGAGATTGGGTGAGCAAATGCAGACCCTTTAAAGCAATAATGCATGGCACCCATTCCATGGGTCCCAGCTCTCCAGGTGGAAGGGAATATTACTACAGCTATAACGTGTACGGGAAACCTAGAGAATGGACACACTGTGAATACGAAAGGTTTCTAAAACTCAACGAAGAGCCTCTCTCCTGGTGCTCCAGTTTGACTTTCCAACTGCTTTCCTATCAATCTCCCAACTTGGAGAGACAGCCCCTTTAAGCTCCTGGTTCGCACAGGTTGCCAATTTGGCAGAGTATGAAAGGGAAGAGGGAGAACCAATGAGAGAGTAGCTGTTAGGCATTTGGATGGGCACATGTCTCTCTAATTTCCCGGCGGGAAGAAGAATGAACCAAAGTCTCAGCCAGCCACCGGGAACCAGTAGAGGTCTTGAACCAAAAGTTTGGACTTGCGTTCAGCTCACAAAAAACGAGTTGAAAAATGGAGCTCAGGGGCACAGCAATTCACAAACTGGCAGAGTAATCAAGGCCAACTATCGTCCAAAAATCTGTTGAGGGAAGGCAACGAGGCGGACTTGAAAGCGAGGCAGAATAGCAGGAAACAGATTTCAAGAGGTACGTTGGAATCGCCTGTAAAGCACAGGAAGAGGGGCACAACTTCGACAATGATGCACTTGGCCAAAAAGGGCATATGCGTTTTCTCCTGAATATATTCAGGAGAAAACGCATACGCCCTTTTTGGCCAAGCAAGCAAGCGGGCAATTCAAATCTGCACTACAAAGAAGTATCACTTCCCACCGGTCAAAAGGGACATCCACAAAATGTGTAAAAACCAGAAAGGCAAGACAGGCCCTGGAGAACAGGGAGCCTTGTTATGCTGATGGGCGGGATGTAAGTTGCCAACTGCCTCACTGGAGGAGTGCATTGTGTCCCCTAAAACAAGTAAACAACAGAGCTACAGAGCCAAGGGCACTTCCAGTCTAGGGAATATACCTTGGGAAAACTGAAAATCCATAAGACAGAGCCACCCCCAAATTGAGGGCTGCACTGCTTACAGGAACCTCAACCTGGGTACACCTGATATATCCCAGGAAATATAAAAATGGTTCCAAACATTGTGGAACTTACGTACGATGGAATATCCCTCAGCCACGAAATCAATGTCATAAGACCAGTAGCAGCAAAATGAGTGGATTCAGGTACGATGATTCTAAGTGAAAGAAGTCACACAGGAAAAGAAACTTATCATAAGATATCACTTACGAAGATCCTGTAAACAAGGCTACACATGAACTGAGTTAGGCAAGAGAACAGAGTCTCACATTTAGAAAACACTCTTATGCCTGCTTAAGGGGGAAGGAGAGGTGGGGTGATGCATCAAACCAGACTTTGATATAAGCACAGGTACCGTTCCAAAAACCAACTATGGAATAGACAAGACCTACACCTTCCTCAGTGAAAGGGACTCAAAACCCCATATTTCCCGCAGAGGAATAGATCTGACTAGTAAGAATCTTAAAACCTATGTATTGATATGTCTCCGTAAGGGAATCAAGTGTGTCTAGACTGGCATAAACATGGCAGCGAGAATCAGCTCAAACCCACTGTAAAAAGGAATTTCAAAAACAGAACAAGGAAACAGGGAAATTCTTTACAATTCCTTCAGGGTCTCTGATGCAACCTGGAATGACCCTATCTACAATGACAGCTGGATGTGGCATAAGGCTGGACACTTGGGACTGAGAGGATTGGTGAGATTGGGTGAGCAAATGCAGACCCTTTAAAGCCATAATGCATGGCACCCATTCCATGGGTCCCAGCTCTCCAGGTGGAAGGGAATATTACTACAGCTATAACGTGTACGGGAAACCTAGAGAATGGACACACTGTGATAACGAAAGGTTTCTAAAACTCAACGAACAGCCCCTCTCCTGGTGCTCCGGTTTGACTTTCCAACTGCTTTCCTATCAATCTCCCAACTTGGAGAGACAGCCCCTTTAAGCTCCTGGTTCGCACAGGTTGCCAATTTGGCAGAGGATGAAAGGGAAGAGGGAGAACCAATGAGAGAGTAGCTGCTAGGCATTTGGATGGGCACATGTCACTCTAATTTCCCGGCAGGAAGAAGAATGAACCAAAGTCTCAGCCACCCACCGGGAACCAGTAGAGGTCCTGAACCAAAAGTTTGGACTTGCGTTCAGCTCACAAAAAACGAGTTGATAAATGGAGCTCAGGGGCACAGCAATTCACAAACTGGCAGAGTAATCAAGGCCAACTATCGTCCAAAAATCTGTTGAGGGAAGGCAACGAGGCGGACTTGAAAGCGAGGCAGAATAGCAGGAAACAGATTTCAAGAGGTACGTTGGAATCGCCTGTAAAGCACAGGAAGAGGGGCACAACTTCGACAATGATGCACTTGGCCAAAAAGGGCGTATGCGTTTTCTCCTGAATATATTCAGGAGAAAACGCATACGCCCTTTTTGGCCAAGCAAGCAAGCGGGCAATGCAAATCTGCACTACAAAGAAGTATCACTTCCCACCGGTCAAAAGGGACATCCACAAAATGTGTAAAAACCAGAAAGGCAAGACAGGCCCTGGAGAACAGGGAGCCTTGTTATGCTGATGGGCGGGATGTAAGTTGCCAACTGCCTCACTGGAGGAGTGCATTGTGTCCCCTAAAACAAGTAAACAACAGAGCTACAGAGCCAAGGGCACTTCCAGTCTAGGGAATATACCTTGGGAAAACTGAAAATCCATAAGACAGAGCCACCCCCAAATTCAGGGCTGCACTGCTTACAGGAACCTCAACCTGGGTACACCTGAAATATCCCAGGAAATATAAAAATGGTTCCAAACATTGTGGAACTTACGTACGAAGGAATATCCCTCAGCCACGAAATCAATGTCATAAGACCAGTAGCAGCAAAATGAGTGGATTCAGGTACGATGATTCTAAGTGAAAGAAGTCACACAGGAAAAGAAACTTATAAGATATCACTTAGGAAGATCCTGTAAACATGGCTACACATGAACTGAGTTAGGCAAGAGAACAGAGTCTCACATTTAGAAAACACTCTTATGCCTGCTTAAGGGGGAAGGAGAGGTGGGGTGATGCATCAAACCAGACTTTGATATAAGCACAGGTACCGTTCCAAAAACCAACTATGGAATAGAAAAGACCTACACCTTCCTCAGTGAAAGGGACTCAAAACCCCATATTTCCCGCAGAGGAATAGATCTGGCTAGTAAGAATCTTAAAACCTATGTATTGATATGTCTCCGTAAGGGAATCAAGTGTTTCTAGACTGGCATAAACATGGCCGCGAGAATCAGCTCAAACCCACTCTAAAAAGGAATTTCAAAAACAGAACAAAGAAACAGAGAAATTCTTTACAATTCCTTCAGGGTCTCTGATGCAACCTGGAATGACCCTATCTACAATGACAGCTGGATGTGGCATAAGGCTGGACACTTGGGACGGAGAGGATTGGTGAGATTGGGTGAGCAAATGCAGACCCTTTAAAGCAATAATGCATGGCACCCATTCCATGGGTCCCAGCTCTCCAGGAGGAAGGGAATATTACTACAGCTATAACGTGTACGGGAAACCTAGAGAATGGACACACTGTGAATACGAACGGTTTCTAAAACTCAAAGAAGAGCCCCTCTCCTGGTGCTCCGGTTTGACTTTCCAACTGCTTTCCTATCAATCTCCCAACTTGGAGAGACAGCCCCTTTAAGCTCCTGGTTCGTACAGGTTGCCAATTTGGCAGAGGATGAAAGGGAAGAGGGAGAACCAATGAGAGAGTAGCTGTTAGGCATTTGGATGGGCACATGTCACTCTAATTTCCCGGCAGGAAGAAGAATGAACCAAAGTCTCAGCCAGCCACCGGGAACCAGTATAGGTCCTGAACCAAAAGTTTGGACTTGCGTTCAGCTCACAAAAAACGAGTTGAAAAATGGAGCTCAGGGGCACAGCAATTCACAAACTGGCAGAGTAATCAAGGCCAACTATCGTCCAAAAATCTGTTGAGGGAAGGCAACGAGGCGGACTTGAAAGCGAGGCAGAATAGCAGGAAACAGATTTCAAGAGGTACGTTGGAATCGCCTGTAAAGCACAGGAAGAGGGGCACAACTTCGACAATGATGCACTTGGCCAAAAAGGGCGTATGCGTTTTCTCCTGAATATATTCAGGAGAAAACGCATACGCCCTTTTTGGCCAAGCAAGCAAGCGGGCAATGCAAATCTGCACTACAAAGAAGTATCACTTCCCACCGGTCAAAAGGGACATCCACAAAATGTGTAAAAAACCAGAAAGGCAAGACAGGCCCTGGAGAACAGGGAGCCCTGTTATGCTGATGGGCGGGATGTAAGTTGCCAACTGCCTCACTGGAGGAGTGCATTGTGTTCCCTAAAACAAGTAAACAACAGAGCTACAGAGCCAAGGGCACTTCCAGTCTAGGGAATATACCTTGGGAAAAATGAAAATCCATAAGACAGAGCCACCCCCAAATTCAGGGCTGCACTGCTTACAGGAACCTCAACCTGGGTACACCTGAAATATCCCAGGAAATATAAAAATGGTTCCAAACATTGTGGAACTTACGTACGATGGAATATCCCTCAGCCACGAAATCAATGTCATAAGACCAGTAGCAGCAAAATGAGTGGATTCAGGTACGATGATTCTAAGTGAAAGAAGTCACACAGGAAAAGAAACTTATCATAAGATATCACTTAGGAAGATCCTGTAAACATGGCTACACATGAACTGAGTTAGGCAAGAGAACAGAGTCTCACATTTAGAAAACACTCTTATGCCTGCTTAAGGGGGAAGGAGAGGTGGGGTGATGCATCAAACCCGAGTTTGATATAAGCACAGGTACCGTTCCAAAAACCAACTATGGAATAGACAAGACCTACACCTTCCTCAGTGAAAGGGACTCAAAACCCCATATTTCCCGCAGAGGAATAGATCTGACTAGTAAGAATCTTAAAACCTATGTACTGATATGTCTCCGTAAGGGAATCAAGTGTGTCTAGACTGGCATAAACATGGCAGCGAGAATCAGCTCAAACCCACTCTAAAAAGGAATTTCAAAAACAGAACAAAGAAACAGGGAAATTCTTTACAATTCCTTCAGGGTCTCTGATGCAACCTGGAATGACCCTATCTACAATGACAGCTGGATGTGGCATAAGGCTGGACACTTGGGACTGAGAGGATTGGTGAGATTGGGTGAGCAAATGCAGACCCTTTAAAGCAATAATGCATGGCACCCATTCCATGGGTCCCAGCTCTCCAGGTGGAAGGGAATATTACTACAGCTATAACGTGTACGGGAAACCTAGAGAATGGACACACTGTGAATACGAAAGGTTTCTAAAACTCAAAGAAGAGCCCCTCTCCTGGTGCTCCGGTTTGACTTTCCAACTGCTTTCCTATCAATCTCCCAACTTGGAGAGACAGCCCCTTTAAGCTCCTGGTTCGCACAGGTTGCCAATTTGGCAGAGGATGAAAGGGAAGAGGGAGAACCAATGAGAGAGTAGCTGTTAGGCATTTGGATGGGCACATGTCACTCTAATTTCCCGGCAGGAAGAAGAATGAACCAAAGTCTCAGCCACCCACCGGGAACCAGTAGAGGTCCTGAACCAAAAGTTTGGACTTGCGTTCAGCTCACAAAAAACGAGTTGAAAAATGGAGCTCAGGGGCACAGCAATTCACAAACTGGCAGAGTAATCAAGGCCAACTATCGTCCAAAAATCTGTTGAGGGAAGGCAACGAGGCGGACTTGAAAGCGAGGCAGAATAGCAGGAAACAGATTTCAAGAGGTACGTTGGAATCGCCTGTAAAGCACAGGAAGAGGGGCACAACTTCGACAATGATGCACTTGGCCAAAAAGGGCGTATGCGTTTTCTCCTGAATATATTCAGGAGAAAACGCATACACCCTTTTTGGCCAAGCAAGCAAGCGGGCAATGCAAATCTGCACTACAAAGAAGTATCACTTCCCACCGGTCAAAAGGGATATCCACAAAATGTTTAAATACCAGAAAGGCAAGACAGGCCCTGGAGAACAGGGAGCCTTGTTATGCTGATGGGCGGGATGTAAGTTGCCAACTGCCTCACTGGAGGAGTGCATTGTGTTCCCTAAAACAAGTAAACAACAGAGCTACAGAGCCAAGGGCACTTCCAGTCTAGGGAATATACCTTGGGAAAACTGAAAATCCATAAGACAGAGCCACCCCCAAATTGAGGGCTGCACTGCTTACAGGAACCTCAACCTGGGTACACCTGATATATCCCAGGAAATATAAAAATGGTTCCAAACATTGTGGAACTTACGTACGATGGAATATCCCTCAGCCACGAAATCAATGTCATAAGACCAGTAGCAGCAAAATGAGTGGATTCAGGTACGATGATTCTAAGTGAAAGAAGTCACACAGGAAAAGAAACTTATCATAAGATATCACTTACGAAGATCCTGTAAACAAGGCTACACATGAACTGAGTTAGGCAAGAGAACAGAGTCTCACATTTAGAAAACACTCTTATGCCTGCTTAAGGGGGAAGGAGAGGTGGGGTGATGCATCAAACCAGACTTTGATATAAGCACAGGTACCGTTCCAAAAACCAACTATGGAATAGACAAGACCTACACCTTCCTCAGTGAAAGGGACTCAAAACCCCATATTTCCCGCAGAGGAATAGATCTGACTAGTAAGAATCTTAAAACCTATGTATTGATATGTCTCCGTAAGGGAATCAAGTGTGTCTAGACTGGCATAAACATGGCAGCGAGAATCAGCTCAAACCCACTCTAAAAAGGAATTTCAAAAACAGAACAAGGAAACAGGGAAATTCTTTACAATTCCTTCAGGGTCTCTGATGCAACCTGGAATGACCCTATCTACAATGACAGCTGGATGTGGCATAAGGCTGGACACTTGGGACTGAGAGGATTGGTGAGATTGGGTGAGCAAATGCAGACCCTTTAAAGCCATAATGCATGGCACCCATTCCATGGGTCCCAGCTCTCCAGGTGGAAGGGAATATTACTACAGCTATAACGTGTACGGGAAACCTAGAGAATGGACACACTGTGATAACGAAAGGTTTCTAAAACTCAACGAACAGCCCCTCTCCTGGTGCTCCGGTTTGACTTTCCAACTGCTTTCCTATCAATCTCCCAACTTGGAGAGACAGCCCCTTTAAGCTCCTGGTTCGCACAGGTTGCCAATTTGGCAGAGGATGAAAGGGAAGAGGGAGAACCAATGAGAGAGTAGCTGCTAGGCATTTGGATGGGCACATGTCACTCTAATTTCCCGGCAGGAAGAAGAATGAACCAAAGTCTCAGCCACCCACCGGGAACCAGTAGAGGTCCTGAACCAAAAGTTTGGACTTGCGTTCAGCTCACAAAAAACGAGTTGATAAATGGAGCTCAGGGGCACAGCAATTCACAAACTGGCAGAGTAATCAAGGCCAACTATCGTCCAAAAATCTGTTGAGGGAAGGCAACGAGGCGGACTTGAAAGCGAGGCAGAATAGCAGGAAACAGATTTCAAGAGGTACGTTGGAATCGCCTGTAAAGCACAGGAAGAGGGGCACAACTTCGACAATGATGCACTTGGCCAAAAAGGGCGTATGCGTTTTCTCCTGAATATATTCAGGAGAAAACGCATACGCCCTTTTTGGCCAAGCAAGCAAGCGGGCAATGCAAATCTGCACTACAAAGAAGTATCACTTCCCACCGGTCAAAAGGGACATCCACAAAATGTGTAAAAACCAGAAAGGCAAGACAGGCCCTGGAGAACAGGGAGCCTTGTTATGCTGATGGGCGGGATGTAAGTTGCCAACTGCCTCACTGGAGGAGTGCATTGTGTCCCCTAAAACAAGTAAACAACAGAGCTCCAGAGCCAAGGGCACTTCCAGTCTAGGGAATATACCTTGGGAAAACTGAAAATCCATAAGACAGAGCCACCCCCAAATTCAGGGCTGCACTGCTTACAGGAACCTCAACCTGGGTACACCTGAAATATCCCAGGAAATATAAAAATGGTTCCAAACATTGTGGAACTTACGTACGAAGGAATATCCCTCAGCCACGAAATCAATGTCATAAGACCAGTAGCAGCAAAATGAGTGGATTCAGGTACGATGATTCTAAGTGAAAGAAGTCACACAGGAAAAGAAACTTATAAGATATCACTTAGGAAGATCCTGTAAACATGGCTACACATGAACTGAGTTAGGCAAGAGAACAGAGTCTCACATTTAGAAAACACTCTTATGCCTGCTTAAGGGGGAAGGAGAGGTGGGGTGATGCATCAAACCAGACTTTGATATAAGCACAGGTACCGTTCCAAAAACCAACTATGGAATAGAAAAGACCTACACCTTCCTCAGTGAAAGGGACTCAAAACCCCATATTTCCCGCAGAGGAATAGATCTGGCTAGTAAGAATCTTAAAACCTATGTATTGATATGTCTCCGTAAGGGAATCAAGTGTTTCTAGACTGGCATAAACATGGCCGCGAGAATCAGCTCAAACCCACTCTAAAAAGGAATTTCAAAAACAGAACAAAGAAACAGAGAAATTCTTTACAATTCCTTCAGGGTCTCTGATGCAACCTGGAATGACCCTATCTACAATGACAGCTGGATGTGGCATAAGGCTGGACACTTGGGACGGAGAGGATTGGTGAGATTGGGTGAGCAAATGCAGACCCTTTAAAGCAATAATGCATGGCACCCATTCCATGGGTCCCAGCTCTCCAGGAGGAAGGGAATATTACTACAGCTATAACGTGTACGGGAAACCTAGAGAATGGACACACTGTGAATACGAACGGTTTCTAAAACTCAAAGAAGAGCCCCTCTCCTGGTGCTCCGGTTTGACTTTCCAACTGCTTTCCTATCAATCTCCCAACTTGGAGAGACAGCCCCTTTAAGCTCCTGGTTCGTACAGGTTGCCAATTTGGCAGAGGATGAAAGGGAAGAGGGAGAACCAATGAGAGAGTAGCTGTTAGGCATTTGGATGGGCACATGTCACTCTAATTTCCCGGCAGGAAGAAGAATGAACCAAAGTCTCAGCCAGCCACCGGGAACCAGTATAGGTCCTGAACCAAAAGTTTGGACTTGCGTTCAGCTCACAAAAAACGAGTTGAAAAATGGAGCTCAGGGGCACAGCAATTCACAAACTGGCAGAGTAATCAAGGCCAACTATCGTCCAAAAATCTGTTGAGGGAAGGCAACGAGGCGGACTTGAAAGCGAGGCAGAATAGCAGGAAACAGATTTCAAGAGGTACGTTGGAATCGCCTGTAAAGCACAGGAAGAGGGGCACAACTTCGACAATGATGCACTTGGCCAAAAAGGGCGTATGCGTTTTCTCCTGAATATATTCAGGAGAAAACGCATACGCCCTTTTTGGCCAAGCAAGCAAGCGGGCAATGCAAATCTGCACTACAAAGAAGTATCACTTCCCACCGGTCAAAAGGGACATCCACAAAATGTGTAAAAAACCAGAAAGGCAAGACAGGCCCTGGAGAACAGGGAGCCCTGTTATGCTGATGGGCGGGATGTAAGTTGCCAACTGCCTCACTGGAGGAGTGCATTGTGTTCCCTAAAACAAGTAAACAACAGAGCTACAGAGCCAAGGGCACTTCCAGTCTAGGGAATATACCTTGGGAAAAATGAAAATCCATAAGACAGAGCCACCCCCAAATTCAGGGCTGCACTGCTTACAGGAACCTCAACCTGGGTACACCTGAAATATCCCAGGCAATATAAAAATGGTTCCAAACATTGTGGAACTTACGTACGATGGAATATCCCTCAGCCACGAAATCAATGTCATAAGACCAGTAGCAGCAAAATGAGTGGATTCAGGTACGATGATTCTAAGTGAAAGAAGTCACACAGGAAAAGAAACTTATCATAAGATATCACTTAGGAAGATCCTGTAAACATGGCTACACATGAACTGAGTTAGGCAAGAGAACAGAGTCTCACATTTAGAAAACACTCTTATGCCTGCTTAAGGGGGAAGGAGAGGTGGGGTGATGCATCAAACCCGAGTTTGATATAAGCACAGGTACCGTTCCAAAAACCAACTATGGAATAGACAAGACCTACACCTTCCTCAGTGAAAGGGACTCAAAACCCCATATTTCCCGCAGAGGAATCGATCTGACTAGTAAGAATCTTAAAACCTATGTACTGATATGTCTCCGTAAGGGAATCAAGTGTGTCTAGACTGGCATAAACATGGCAGCGAGAATCAGCTCAAACCCACTCTAAAAAGGAATTTCAAAAACAGAACAAAGAAACAGGGAAATTCTTTACAATTCCTTCAGGGTCTCTGATGCAACCTGGAATGACCCTATCTACAATGACAGCTGGATGTGGCATAAGGCTGGACACTTGGGACTGAGAGGATTGGTGAGATTGGGTGAGCAAATGCAGACCCTTTAAAGCAATAATGCATGGCACCCATTCCATGGGTCCCAGCTCTCCAGGTGGAAGGGAATATTACTACAGCTATAACGTGTACGGGAAACCTAGAGAATGGACACACTGTGAATACGAAAGGTTTCTAAAACTCAAAGAAGAGCCCCTCTCCTGGTGCTCCGGTTTGACTTTCCAACTGCTTTCCTATCAATCTCCCAACTTGGAGAGACAGCCCCTTTAAGCTCCTGGTTCGCACAGGTTGCCAATTTGGCAGAGGATGAAAGGGAAGAGGGAGAACCAATGAGAGAGTAGCTGTTAGGCATTTGGATGGGCACATGTCACTCTAATTTCCCGGCAGGAAGAAGAATGAACCAAAGTCTCAGCCACCCACCGGGAACCAGTAGAGGTCCTGAACCAAAAGTTTGGACTTGCGTTCAGCTCACAAAAAACGAGTTGAAAAATGGAGCTCAGGGGCACAGCAATTCACAAACTGGCAGAGTAATCAAGGCCAACTATCGTCCAAAAATCTGTTGAGGGAAGGCAACGAGGCGGACTTGAAAGCGAGGCAGAATAGCAGGAAACAGATTTCAAGAGGTACGTTGGAATCGCCTGTAAAGCACAGGAAGAGGGGCACAACTTCGACAATGATGCACTTGGCCAAAAAGGGCGTATGCGTTTTCTCCTGAATATATTCAGGAGAAAACGCATACACCCTTTTTGGCCAAGCAAGCAAGCGGGCAATGCAAATCTGCACTACAAAGAAGTATCACTTCCCACCGGTCAAAAGGGATATCCACAAAATGTTTAAATACCAGAAAGGCAAGACAGGCCCTGGAGAACAGGGAGCCTTGTTATGCTGATGGGCGGGATGTAAGTTGCCAACTGCCTCACTGGAGGAGTGCATTGTGTTCCCTAAAACAAGTAAACAACAGAGCTACAGAGCCAAGGGCACTTCCAGTCTAGGGAATATACCTTGGGAAAACTGAAAATCCATAAGACAGAGCCACCCCCAAATTGAGGGCTGCACTGCTTACAGGAACCTCATCCTGGGTACAGCTGAAATATCCCAGGAAATATAAAAATGGTTCCAAACATTGTGGAACTTACGTACGATGGAATATCCCTCAGCCACGAAATCAATGTCATAAGACCAGTAGCAGCAAAATGAGTGGATTCAGGTACGATGATTCTAAGTGAAAGAAGTCACACAGGAAAAGAAACTTATCATAAGATATCACTTAGGAAGATCCTGTAAACATGGCTACACATGAACTGAGTTAGGCAAGAGAACAGAGTCTCACATTTAGAAAACACTCTTATGCCTGCTTAAGGGGGAAGGAGAGGTGGGGTGATGCATCAAACCCGAGTTTGATATAAGCACAGGTACCGTTCCAAAAACCAACTATGGAATAGACAAGACCTACACCTTCCTCAGTGAAAGGGACTCAAAACCCCATATTTCCCGCAGAGGAATCGATCTGACTAGTAAGAATCTTAAAACCTATGTATTGATATGTCTGCGTAAGGGAATCAAGTGTGTCTAGACTGGCATAAACATGGCAGCGAGAATCAGCTCAAACCCACTCTAAAAAGGAATTTCAAAAACAGAACAAAGAAACAGGGAAATTCTTTACAATTCCTTCAGGGTCTCTGATGCAACCTGGAATGACCCTATCTACAATGACAGCTGGATGTGGCATAAGGCTGGACACTTGGGACTGAGAGGATTGGTGAGATTGGGTGAGCAAATGCAGACCCTTTAAAGCAATAATGCATGGCACCCATTCCATGGGTCCCAGCTCTCCAGGTGGAAGGGAATATTACTACAGTTATAACGTGTACGGGAAACCTAGAGAATGGACACACTGTGAATACGAAAGGTTTCTAAAACTCAACGAAGAGCCTCTCTCCTGGTGCTCCGGTTTGACTTTCCAACTGCTTTCCTATCAATCTCCCTACTTGGAGAGACAGCCCCTTTAAGCTCCTGGTTCGCACAGGTTGCCAATTTGGCAGAGGATGAAAGGGAAGAGGGAGAACCAATGAGAGAGTAGCTGTTAGGCATTTGGATGGGCACATGTCACTCTAATTTCCCGGCAGGAAGAAGAATGAACCAAAGTCTCAGCCAGCCACCGGGAACCAGTAGAGGTCCTGAACCAAAAGTTTGGACTTGCGTTCAGCTCACAAAAAACGAGTTGAAAAATGGAGCTCAGGGGCACAGCAATTCACAAACTGGCAGAGTAATCAAGGCCAACTATCGTCCAAAAATTTGTTGAGGGAAGGCAACGAGGCGGACTTGAAAGCGAGGCAGAATAGCAGGAAACAGATTTCAAGAGGTACGTTGGAATCGCCTGTAAAGCACAGGAAGAGGGGCACAACTTCGACAATGATGCACTTGGCCAAAAAGGGCGTATGAATATATTAAGGAGAAAACGCATACGCCCTTTTTGGCCAAGCAAGCAAGCGGGCAATGCAAATCTGCAAGACAAAGAAGTATCACTTCCCACCGGTCAAAGGGGACATCCACAAAATGTGTAAAAACCAGAAAGGCAAGACAGGCCCTGGAGAACAGGGAGCCTTGTTATGCTGATGGGCGGGATGTAAGTTGCCAACTGCCTCACTGGAGGAGTGCATTGTGTTACCTAAAACAAGTAAACAACAGAGCTACAGAGCCAAGGGCACTTCCAGTCTAGGGAATATACCTTGGGAAAACTGAAAATCCATAAGACAGAGCCACCCCCAAATTCAGGGCTGCACTGCTTACAGGAACCTCAACCTGGGTACACCTGAAATATCCCAGGAAATATAAAAATGGTTCCAAACATTGTGGAACTTACGTACGATGGAATATCCCTCAGCCACGAAATCAATGTCATAAGACCAGTAGCAGCAAAATGAGTGGATTCAGGTACGATGATTCTAAGTGAAAGAAGTCACACAGGAAAAGAAACTTATCATAAGATATCACTTAGGAAGATCCTGTAAACATGGCTACACATGAACTGAGTTAGGCAAGAGAACAGAGACTCACATTTAGAAAACACTCTTATGCCTGCTTAAGGGGGAAGGAGAGGTGGGGTGATGCATCAAACCCGAGTTTGATATAAGCACAGGTACCGTTCCAAAAACCAACTATGGAATAGACAAGACCTACACCTTCCTCAGTGAAAGGGACTCAAAACCCCATATTTCCCGCAGAGGAATCGATCTGACTAGTAAGAATCTTGAAACCTATGTATTGATATGTCTGCGTAAGGGAATCAAGTGTGTCTAGACTGGCATAAACATGGCAGCGAGAATCAGCTCAAACCCACTCTAAAAAGGAATTTCAAAAACAGAACAAAGAAACAGGGAAATTCTTTACAATTCCTTCAGGGTCTCTGATGCAACCTGGAATGACCCTATCTACAATGACAGCTGGATGTGGCATAAGGCTGGACACTTGGGACTGAGAGGATTGGTGAGATTGGGTGAGCAAATGCAGACCCTTTAAAGCAATAATGCATGGCACCCATTCCATGGGTCCCAGCTCTCCAGGTGGAAGGGAATATTACTACAGCTATAACGTGTACGGGAAACCTAGAGAATGGACACACTGTGAATACGAAAGGTTTCTAAAACTCAAAGAAGAGCCCCTCTCCTGGTGCTCCGGTTTGACTTTCCAACTGCTTTCCTATCAATCTCCCAACTTGGAGAGACAGCCCCTTTAAGCTCCTGGTTCGCACAGGTTGCCAATTTGGCAGAGGATGAAAGGGAAGAGGGAGAACCAATGAGAGAGTAGCTGTTAGGCATTTGGATGGGCACATGTCACTCTAATTTCCCGGCAGGAAGAAGAATGAACCAAAGTCTCAGCCACCCACCGGGAACCAGTAGAGGTCCTGAACCAAAAGTTTGGACTTGCGTTCAGCTCACAAAAAACGAGTTGAAAAATGGAGCTCAGGGGCACAGCAATTCACAAACTGGCAGAGTAATCAAGGCCAACTATCGTCCAAAAATCTGTTGAGGGAAGGCAACGAGGCGGACTTGAAAGCGAGGCAGAATAGCAGGAAACAGATTTCAAGAGGTACGTTGGAATCGCCTGTAAAGCACAGGAAGAGGGGCACAACTTCGACAATGATGCACTTGGCCAAAAAGGGCGTATGCGTTTTCTCCTGAATATATTCAGGAGAAAACGCATACGCCCTTTTTGGCCAAGCAAGCAAGCGGGCAATGCAAATCTGCACTACAAAGAAGTATCACTTCCCACCGGTCAAAAGGGACATCCACAAAATGTGTAAAAACCAGAAAGGCAAGACAGGCCCTGGAGAACAGGGAGCCTTGTTATGCTGATGGGCGGGATGTAAGTTGCCAACTGCCTCACTGGAGGAGTGCACTGTGTTCCCTAAAACAAGTAAACAACAGAGATACAGAGCCAAGGGCACTTCCAGTCTAGGGAATATACCTTGGGAAAACTGAAAATCCATAAGACAGAGCCACCCCCAAATTGAGGGCTGCACTGCTTACAAGAACCTCAACCTGGGTACACCTGAAATATCCCAGGCAATATAAAAATGGTTCCAAACATTGTGGAACTTACGTACGATGGAATATCCCTCAGCCACGAAATCAATGTCATAAGACCAGTAGCAGCAAAATGAGTGGATTCAGGTACGATGATTCTAAGTGAAAGAAGTCACACAGGAAAAGAAACTTATCATAAGATATCACTTAGGAAGATCCTGTAAACATGGCTACACATGAACTGAGTTAGGCAAGAGAACAGAGTCTCACATTTAGAAAACACTCTTATGCCTGCTTAAGGGGGAAGGAGAGGTGGGGTGATGCATCAAACCCGAGTTTGATATAAGCACAGGTACCGTTCCAAAAACCAACTATGGAATAGACAAGACCTACACCTTCCTCAGTGAAAGGGACTCAAAACCCCATATTTCCCGCAGAGGAATAGATCTGACTAGTAAGAATCTTAAAACCTATGTATTGATATGTCTCCGTAAGGGAATCAAGTGTGTCTTGACTGGCATAAACATGGCAGCGAGAATCAGCTCAAACCCACTCTAAAAAGGAATTTCAAAAACAGAACAAAGAAACAGGGAAATTCTTTACAATTCCTTCAGGGTCTCTGATGCAACCTGGAATGACCCTATCTACAATGACAGCTGGATGTGGCATAAGGCTGGACACTTGGGACTGAGAGGATTGGTGAGATTGGGTGAGCAAATGCAGACCCTTTAAAGCAATAATGCATGGCACCCATTCCATGGGTCCCAGCTCTCCAGGTGGAAGGGAATATTACTACAGCTATAACGTGTACGGGAAACCTAGAGAATGGACACACTGTGAATACGAAAGGTTTCTAAAACTCAACGAAGAGCCCCTCTCCTGTTGCTCCGGTTTGACTTTCCAACTGCTTTCCTATCAATCTCCCAACTTGGAGAGACAGCCCCTTTAAGCTCCTGGTTCGCACAGGTTGCCAATTTGGCAGAGGATGAAAGGGAAGAGGGAGAACCAATGAGAGAGTAGCTGTTAGGCATTTGGATGGGCACATGTCACTCTAATTTCCCGGCAGGAAGAAGAATGAACCAAAGTCTCAGCCAGCCACCGGGAACCAGTAGAGGTCCTGAACCAAAAGTTTGGACTTGCGTTCAGCTCACAAAAAACGAGTTGAAAAATGGAGCTCAGGGGCACAGCAATTCACAAACTGGCAGAGTAATCAAGGCCAACTATCGTCCAAAAATCTGTTGAGGGAAGGCAACGAGGCGGACTTGAATGCGAGGCAGAATAGCAGGAAACAGATTTCAAGGGGTACGTTGGAATCGCCTGTAAAGCACAGGAAGAGGGGCACAACTTCGATAATGATGCACTTGGCCAAAAAGGGTGTATGCATTTTCTCCTGAATATATTCAGCAGAAAACGCATACGCCCTTTTTGGCCAAGCAAGCAAGCGGGCAATGCAAATCTGCACTACAAAGAAGTATCACTTCCCACCGGTCCAAAGGGACATCCACAAAATGTGTAAAAACCAGAAAGGCAAGACAGGCCCTGGAGAGCTGGGAGCCTTGTTATGCTGATGGGCGGGATGTAAGTTGCCAACTGCCTCACTGGAGGAGTGCATTGTGTTCCCTAAAACAAGTAAACAACAGAGCTCCAGAGCCAAGGGCACGTCCAGTCTAGGGAATATACCTTGGAAAAACTGAAAATCCATAAGACAGAGCCACCCCCAAATTGAGGGCTGCACTGCTTACAGGAACCTCAACCTGGGTACACCTGAAATATCCCAGGAAATATAAAAGTGGTTCCAAACATTGTGGAACTTACGTACGATGGAATATCCCTCAGCCACGAAATCAATGTCATAAGACCAGTAGCAGCAAAATGAGTGGATTCAGGTACGATGATTCTAAGTGAAAGAAGTCACACAGGAAAAGAAACTTATCATAAGATATCACTTAGGAAGATCCTGTAAACATGGCTACACATGAACTGAGTTAGGCAAGAGAACAGAGTCTCACATTTAGAAAACACTCTTATGCCTGCTTAAGGGGGAAGGAGAGGTGGGGTGATGCATCAAACCCGAGTTTGATATAAGCACAGGTACCGTTCCAAAAACCAACTATGGAATAGACAAGACCTACACCTTCCTCAGTGAAAGGGACTCAAAACCCCATATTTCCCGCAGAGGAATCGATCTGACTAGTAAGAATCTTAAAACCTATGTTTTGATATGTCTCTGTAAGGGAATCAAGTGTGTCTAGACTGGCATAAACATGGCAGCGAGAATCAGCTCAAACCCACTCTAAAAAGGAATTTCAAAAACAGAACAAAGAAACAGGGAAATTCTTTACAATTCCTTCAGGGTCTCTGATGCAACCTGGAATGACCCTATCTACAATGACAGCTGGATGTGGCATAAGGCTGGACACTTGGGACGGAGAGGATTGGTGAGATTGGGTGAGCAAATGCAGACCCTTTAAAGCAATAATGCATGGCACCCATTCCATGGGTCCCAGCTCTCCAGGTGGAAGGGAATATTACTACAGCTATAACGTGTACGGGAAACCTAGAGAATGGACACACTGTGATAATGAAAGGTTTCTAAAACTCAACGAAGAGCCCCTCTCCTGGTGCTCCGGTTTGACTTTCCAACTGCTTTCCTATCAATCTCCCAACTTGGAGAGACAGCCCCTTTAAGCTCCTGGTTCGCACAGGTTGCCAATTTGGCAGAGGATGAAAGGGAAGAGGGAGAACCAATGAGAGAGTAGCTGTTAGGCATTTGGATGGGCACATGTCACTCTAATTTCCCTGCAGGAAGAAGAATGAACCAAAGTCTCAGCCACCCACCGGGAACCAGTATAGGTCCTGAACCAAAAGTTTGGACTTGCGTTCAGCTCACAAAAAACGAGTTGAAAAATGGAGCTCAGGGGCACAGCAATTCACAAACTGGCAGAGTAATCAAGGCCAACTATCGTCCAAAAATCTGTTGAGGGAAGGCAACGAGGCGGACTTGAAAGCGAGGCAGAATAGCAGGAAACAGATTTCAAGAGGTACGTTGGAATCGCCTGTAAAGCACAGGAAGAGGGGCACAACTTCGACAATGATGCACTTGGCCAAAAAGGGCGTATGCGTTTTCTCCTGAATATATTCAGGAGAAAACGCATACGCCCTTTTTGGCCAAGCAAGCAAGCGGGCAATGCAAATCTGCACTACAAAGAAGTATCACTTCCCACCGGTCAAAAGGGACATCCACAAAATGTGTAAAAACCAGAAAGGCAAGACAGGCCCTGGAGAACAGGGAGCCTTGTTATGCTGATGGGCGGGATGTAAGTTGCCAACTGCCTCACTGGAGGAGTGCACTGTGTTCCCTAAAACAAGTAAACAACAGAGCTCCAGAGCCAAGGGCACGTCCAGTCTAGGGAATATACCTTGGGAAAACTGAAAATCCATAAGACAGAGCCACCCCCAAATTGAGGGCTGCACTGCTTACAGGAACCTCAACCTGGGTACACCTGAAATATCCAAGGAAATATAAAAATGGTTCCAAACATTGTGGAACTTACGTACGATGGAATATCCCTCAGTCACGAAGTCAATGTCATAACACCAGTAGCAGCAAAATGAGTGGATTCAGGTACGATGATTCTAAGTGAAAGAAGTCACACAGGAAAAGAAACTTATCATAAGATATCACTTAGGAAGATCCTGTAAACATGGCTACACATGAACTGAGTTAGGCAAGAGAACAGAGTCTCACATTTAGAAAACACTCTTATGCCTGCTTAAGGTGGAAGGAGAGGTGGGGTGATGCATCAAACCAGAGTTTGATATAAGCACAGGTACCGTTCCAAAAACAACTATGGAATAGACAAGACCTACACCTTCCTCAGTGAAAAGGACTCAAAACCCCATATTTCCCGCAGAGGAATAGATCTGACTAGTAAAAATCTTAAAACCTATGTATTGATATGTCTCCGTAAGGGAAACAAGTGTGTCTAGACTGGCATAAACAGGGCAGCGAGAATCAGCTCAAACCCACTCTAAAAAGGAATTTCAAAAACAGAACAAAGAAACAGGGAAATTCTTTACAATTCCTTCAGGGTCTCTGATGCAACCTGGAATGACCCTATCTACAATGACAGCTGGATGTGGCATAAGGCTGGACACTTGCGACTGAGAGGATTGGTGAGATTGGGTGAGCAAATGCAGACCCTTTAAAGCAATAATGCATGGCACCCATTCCATGGGTCCCAGCTCTCCAGGTGGAAGGGAATATTACTACAGCTATAACGTGGACGGGAAACCTAGAGAATGGACACACTGTGAATACGACAGGTTTCTAAAACTCAACGAAGAGCCCCTCTCCTGGTGTTCCGGTTTGACTTCCCAAATGCTTTCCTATCAATCTCCCAACTTGGAGAGACAGCCCCTTTAAGCTCCTGGTTCGCACAGGTTGCCAATTTGGCAGAGGATGAAAGGGAAGAGGGAGAACCAATGAGAGAGTAGCTGCTAGGCATTTGGATGGGCACATGTCACTCTAATTTCCCGGCAGGAAGAAGAATTAACCAAAGTCTCAGCCACCCACCGGGAACCAGTATACGTCCTGAACCAAAAGTTTGGACTTGTGTTCAGCTCACAAGAAACGAGTTGAAAAATGGAGCTCAGGGGCACAGCAATTCACAAACTGGCAGAGTAATCAAGGCCAACTATCGTCCAAAAATCTGTTGAGGGAAGGCAACGAGGCGGACTTGAAAGCGAGGCAGAATAGCAGGAAACAGATTTCAAGAGGTACGTTGGAATCGCCTGTAAAGCACAGGAAGAGGGGCACAACTTCGACAATGATGCACTTGGCCAAAAAGGGCGTATGCGTTTTCTCCTGAATATATTCAGGAGAAAACGCATACGCCCTTTTTGGCCAAGCAAGCAAGCGGGCAATGCAAATCTGCACTACAAAGAAGTATCACTTCCCACCGGTCAAAAGGGACATCCACAAAATGTGTAAAAACCAGAAAGGAAAGACAGGCCCTGGAGAACAGGGAGCCTTGTTATGCTGATGGGCGGGATGTAAGTTGCCAACTGCCTCACTGGAGGAGTGCATTGTGTTCCCTAAAACAAGTAAACAACAGAGCTCCAGAGCCAAGGGCACGTCCAGTCTAGGGAATATACCTTGGGAAAACTGAAAATCCATAAGACAGAGCCACCCCCAAATTGAGGGCTGCACTGCTTACAGGAACCTCAACCTGGGTACACCTGAAATATCCCAGGAAATATAAAAATGGTTCCAAACATTGTGGAACTTACGTACGATGGAATATCCCTCAGCCACGAAATCAATGTCATAAGACCAGTAGCAGCAAAATGAGTGGATTCAGGTACGATGATTCTAAGTGAAAGAAGTCACACAGGAAAAGAAACTTATCATAAGATATCACTTAGGAAGATCCTGTAAACATGGCTACACATGAACTGAGTTAGGCAAGAGAACAGAGTCTCACATTTAGAAAACACTCTTATGCCTGCTTAAGGGGGAAGGAGAGGTGGGGTGATGCATCAAACCAGAGTTTGATATAAGCACAGGTACCGTTCCAAAAACCAACTATGGAATAGACAAGACCTACACCTTCCTCAGTGAAAGGCACTAAAAACCCCATATTTCCCGCAGAGGAATAGATCTGACTAGTAAGAATCTTAAAACCTATGTATTGATATGTCTCCGTAAGGGAATCAAGTGTGTCTAGACTGGCATAAATATGGCCGCGAGAATCAGCTCAAACCCACTCTAAAAAGGAATTTCAAAAACAGAACAAAGAAACAGGGAAATTCTTTACAATTCCTTCAGGGTCTCTGATGCAACCTGGAATGACCCTATCTACAATGACAGCTGGATGTGGCATAAGGCTGGACACTTGGGACTGAGAGGATTGGTGAGATTGGGTGAGCAAATGCAGACCCTTTAAAGCAATAATGCATGGCACCCATTCCATGGGTCCCAGCTCTCCAGGTGGAAGGGAATATTACTACAGCTATAACGTGTATGGGAAACCTAGAGAATGGACACACTGTGAATACGAAAGGTTTCTAAAACTCAACGAAGAGCCCCTCTCCTGGTGCTCCGGTTTGACTTTCCAACTGCTTTCCTATCAATCTCCCAACTTGGAGAGACAGCCCCTTTAAGCTCCTGGTTCGCACAGGTTGCCAATTTGGCAGAGGATGAAAGGGAAGAGGGAGAACCAATGAGAGAGTAGCTGTTAGGCATTTGGATGGGCACATGTCACTCTAATTTCCCGGCAGGAAGAAGAATGAACCAAAGTCTCAGCCACCCACCGGGAACCAGTAGAGGTCCTGAACCAAAAGTTTGGACTTGCGTTCAGCTCACAAAAAACGAGTTGAAAAATGGAGCTCAGGGGCACAGCAATTCACAAACTGGCAGAGTAATCAAGGCCAACTATCGTCCAAAAATCTGTTGAGGGAAGGCAACGAAGTGGACTTGAAAGCGAGGCAGAGTAGCAGGAAACAGATTTCAAGAGGTACGTTGGAATCGCCTGTAAAGCACAGGAAGAGGGGCACAACTTCGACAATGATGCACTTGGCCAAAAAGGGCGTACGCATCTTCTCCTGAATATATTCAGCAGAAAACGCATACGCCCTTTTTGGCCAAGCAAGCAAGCGGGCAATGCAAATCTGCACTACAAAGAAGTATCACTTCCCACCGGTCAAAAGGGACATCCACAAAATGTGTAAAAACCAGAAAGGCAAGACAGGCCCTGGAGAGCAGGGAGCCTTGTTATGCTGATGGGCGGGATATAAGTTGCCAACTGCCTCAAGGGAGGAGTGCATTGTGTTCCCTAAAACAAGTAAACAACAGAGCTACAGAGCCAAGGGCACTTCCAGTCTAGGGAATATACCTTGGGAAAACTGAAAATCCATAAGACAGAGCCACCCCCAAATTGAGGGCTGCACTGCTTACAGGAACCTCAACCTGGGTACACCTGAAATATCCAAGGAAATATAAAAATGGTTCCAAACATTGTGGAACTTTCGTACGATGGAATATCCCTCAGTCACGAAGTCAATGTCATAACACCAGTAGCAGCAAAATGAGTGGATTCAGGTACGATGATTCTAAGTGAAAGAAGTCACACAGGAAAAGAAACTTATCATAAGATATCACTTAGGAAGATCCTGTAAACATGGCTACACATGAACTGAGTTAGGCAAGAGAACAGAGTCTCACATTTAGAAAACACTCTTATGCCTGCTTAAGGGGGAAGGAGAGGTGGGGTGATGCATCAAACCAGAGTTTGATATAAGCACAGGTACCGTTCCAAAAACCAACTATGGAATAGACAAGACCTACACCTTCCTCAGTGAAAGGGACTCAAAACCCCATATTTCCCGCAGAGGAATAGATCTGACTAGTAAGAATCTTAAAACCTATGTATTGATATGTCTCCGTAAGGGAATCAAGTGTGTCTAGACTGGCATAAACAGGGCAGCGAGAATCAGCTCAAACCCACTCTATAAAGGAATTTCAAAAACAGAACAAAGAAACAGGGAAATTCTTTACAATTCCTTCAGGGTCTCTGATGCAACCTGGAATGACCCTATCTACAATGACAGCTGGATGTGGCATAAGGCTGGACACTTGGGACTGAGAGGATTGGTGAGATTGGGTGAGCAAATGCAGACCCTTTAAAGCAATAATGCATGGCACCCATTCCATGGGTCCCAGCTCTCCAGGTGGAAGGGAATATTACTACAGCTATACCGTGTACGGGAAACCAAGAGAATGGACACACTGTGAATACGAAAGGTTTCTAAAACTCAACGAAGAGCCCCTCTCCTGGTGCTCCGGTTTGACTTTCCAACTGCTTTCCTATCAATCTCCCAACTTGGAGAGACAGCCCCTTTAAGCTCCTGGTTCGCACAGGTTGCCAATTTGGCAGAGGATGAAAGGGAAGAGGGAGAACCAATGAGAGAGTAGCTGTTAGGCATTTGGATGGGCACATGTCACTCTAATTTCCCTGCAGGAAGATGAATGAACCAAAGTCTCAGCCACCCACCGGGAACCAGTATAGGTCCTGAACCAAAAGTTTGGACTTGCGTTCAGCTCACAAAAAACGAGTTGAAAAATGGAGCTCAGGGGCACAGCAATTCACAAACTGGCAGAGTAATCAAGGCCAACTATCGTCCAAAAATCTGTTGAGGGAAGGCAACGAGGCGGACTTGAAAGCGAGGCAGAATAGCAGGAAACAGATTTCAAGAGGTACGTTGGAATCGCCTGTAAAGCACAGGAAGAGGGGCACAACTTCGACAATGATGCACTTGGCCAAAAAGGGCGTATGCGTTTTCTCCTGAATATATTCAGGAGAAAACGCATACGCCCTTTTTGGCCAAGCAAGCAAGCGGGCAATGCAAATCTGCACTACAAAGAAGTATCACTTCCCACCGGTCAAAAGGGACATCCACAAAATGTGTAAAAACCAGAAAGGCAAGACAGGCCCTGGAGAACAGGGAGCCTTGTTATGCTGATGGGCGGGATGTAAGTTGCCAACTGCCTCACTGGAGGAGTGCACTGTGTTCCCTAAAACAAGTAAACAACAGAGCTCCAGAGCCAAGGGCACGTCCAGTCTAGGGAATATACCTTGGGAAAACTGAAAATCCATAAGACAGAGCCACCCCCAAATTGAGGGCTGCACTGCTTACAGGAACCTCAACCTGGGTACACCTGAAATATCCAAGGAAATATAAAAGTGGTTCCAAACATTGTGGAACTTACGTAAGATGGAATATCCCTCAGCCACGAAATCAATGTCATAAGACCAGTAGCAGCAAAATGAGTGGATTCAGGTACGATGATTCTAAGTGAAAGAAGTCACACAGGAAAAGAAACTTATCATAAGATATCACTTAGGAAGATCCTGTAAACATGGCTACACATGAACTGAGTTAGGCAAGAGAACAGAGTCTCACATTTAGAAAACACTCTTATGCCTGCTTAAGGGGGAAGGAGAGGTGGGGTGATGCATCAAACCCGAATTTGATATAAGCACAGGTACCGTTCCAAAAACCAACTATGGAATAGACAAGACCTACACCTTCCTCAGTGAAAGGGACTCAAAACCCCATATTTCCCGCAGAGGAATAGATCTGACTAGTAAGAATCTTAAAACCTATGTATTGATATGTCTCCGTAAGGGAATCAAGTGTGTCTAGACTGGCATAAACAGGGCAGCGAGAATCAGCTCAAACCCACTCTATAAAGGAATTTCAAAAACAGAACAAAGAAACAGGGAAATTCTTTACAATTCCTTCAGGGTCTCTGATGCAACCTGGAATGACCCTATCTACAATGACAGCTGGATGTGGCATAAGGCTGGACACTTGGGACTGAGAGGATTGGTGAGATTGGGTGAGCAAATGCAGACCCTTTAAAGCAATAATGCATGGCACCCATTCCATGGGTCCCAGCTCTCCAGGTGGAAGGGAATATTACTACAGCTATACCGTGTACGGGAAACCTAGAGAATGGACACACTGTGAATACGAAAGGTTTCTAAAACTCAACGAAGAGCCCCTCTCCTGGTGCTCCGGTTTGACTTTCCAACTGCTTTCCTATCAATCTCCCAACTTGGAGAGACAGCCCCTTTAAGCTCCTGGTTCGCACAGGTTGCCAATTTGGCAGAGGATGAAAGGGAAGAGGGAGAACCAATGAGAGAGTAGCTGTTAGGCATTTGGATGGGCACATGTCACTCTAATTTCCCTGCAGGAAGAAGAATGAACCAAAGTCTCAGCCACCCACCGGGAACCAGTAGAGGTCCTGAACCAAAAGTTTGGACTTGCGTTCAGCTCACAAAAAACGAGTTGAAAAATGGAGCTCAGGGGCACAGCAATTCCCAACCTGGCAGAGTAATCAAGGCCAACTATCGTCCAAAAATCTGTTGAGGGAAGGCAACGAGGCGGACTTGAAAGCGAGGCAGAATAGCAGGAAACAGATTTCAAGAGGTACGTTGGAATCACCTGTAAAGCACAGGAAGAGGGGCACAACTTCGACAATGATGCACTTGGCCAAAAAGGGCGTATGCGTTTTCTCCTGAATATATTCAGGAGAAAACGCATACGCCCTTTTTGGCCAAGCAAGCAAGCGGGCAATGCAAATCTGCACTACAAAGAAGTATCACTTCCCACCGGTCAAAAGGGACATCCACAAAATGTGTAAAAACCAGAAAGGCAAGACAGGCCCTGGAGAACAGGGAGCCTTGTTATGCTGATGGGCGGGATGTAAGTTGCCAACTGCCTCACTGGAGGAGTGCACTGTGTTCCCTAAAACAAGTAAACAACAGAGCTCCAGAGCCAAGGGCACGTCCAGTCTAGGGAATATACCTTGGGAAAACTGAAAATCCATAAGACAGAGCCACCCCCAAATTGAGGGCTGCACTGCTTACAGGAACTTCAACCTGGGTACACCTGAAATATCCCAGGAAATATAAAAATGGTTCCAAACTTTGTGGAACTTACGTACGATGGAATATCCCTCAGCCACGAAATCAATGTCATAAGACCAGTAGCAGCAAAATGAGTGGATTCAGGTACGATGATTCTAAGTGAAAGAAGTCACACAGGAAAAGAAACTTATCATAAGATATCACTTAGGAAGATCCTGTAAACATGGCTACACATGAACTGAGTTAGGCAAGAGAACAGAGTCTCACATTTAGAAAACACTCTTATGCCTGCTTAAGGGGGAAGGAGAGGTGGGGTGATGCATCAAACCAGACTTTGATATAAGCACAGGTACCGTTCCAAAAACCAACTATGGAATAGACAAGACCTACACCTTCCTCAGTGAAAGGGACTCAAAACCCCATATTTCCCGCAGAGGAATAGATCTGGCTAGTAAGAATCTTAAAACCTATGTATTGATATGTCTCCGTAAGGGAATCAAGTGTGTCTAGACTGGCATAAACATGGCAGCGAGAATCAGCTCAAACCCACTCTAAAAAGGAATTTCAAAAACAGAACAAAGAAACAGGGAAATTCTTTACAATTCCTTCAGGGTCTCTGATGCAACCTGGAATGACCCTATCTACAATGACAGCTGGATGTGGCATAAGGCTGGACACTTGGGACTGAGAGGATTGGTGAGATTGGGTGAGCAAATGCAGACCCTTTAAAGCAATAATGCATGGCACCCATTCCATGGGTCCCAGCTCTCCAGGTGGAAGGGAATATTACTACAGCTATACCGTGTACGGGAAACCTAGAGAATGGACACACTGTGAATACGAAAGGTTTCTAAAACTCAACGAAGAGCCCCTCTCCTGGTGCTCCGGTTTGACTTTCCAACTGCTTTCCTATCAATCTCCCAACTTGGAGAGACAGCCCCTTTAAGCTCCTGGTTCGCACAGGTTGCCAATTTGGCAGAGGATGAAAGGGAAGAGGGAGAACCAATGAGAGAGTAGCTGTTAGGCATTTGGATGGGCACATGTCACTCTAATTTCCCTGCAGGAAGAAGAATGAACCAAAGTCTCAGCCACCCACCGGGAACCAGTATAGGTCCTGAACCAAATGTTTGGACTTGCGTTCAGCTCACAAAAAACGAGTTGAAAAATGGAGCTCAGGGGCACAGCAATTCACAAACTGGCAGAGTAATCAAGGCCAACTATCGTCCAAAAATCTGTTGAGGGAAGGCAACGAGGCGGACTTGAAAGCGAGGCAGAATAGCAGGAAACAGATTTCAAGAGGTACGTTGGAATCGCCTGTAAAGCACAGGAAGAGGGGCACAACTTCGACAATGATGCACTTGGCCAAAAAGGGCG
Organism: Mesoplodon mirus; assembly: GCF_964341445.2. Lineage (NCBI taxonomy): Eukaryota > Metazoa > Chordata > Mammalia > Artiodactyla > Ziphiidae > Mesoplodon > Mesoplodon mirus. The sequence goes on from NW_028295810.1 coordinate 4,505,774, forward strand.
TATGCGTTTTCTCCTGAATATATTCAGGAGAAAACGCATACGCCCTTTTTGGCCAAGCAAGCAAGCGGGCAATGCAAATCTGCACTACAAAGAAGTATCACTTCCCACCGGTCAAAAGGGACATCCACAAAATGTGTAAAAACCAGAAAGGCAAGACAGGCCCTGGAGAACAGGGAGCCTTGTTATGCTGATGGGCGGGATGTAAGTTGCCAACTGCCTCACTGGAGGAGTGCACTGTGTTCCCTAAAACAAGTAAACAACAGAGCTCCAGAGCCAAGGGCACGTCCAGTCTAGGGAATATACCTTGGGAAAACTGAAAATCCATAAGACAGAGCCACCCCCAAATTGAGGGCTGCACTGCTTACAGGAACCTCAACCTGGGTACACCTGAAATATCCAAGGAAATATAAAAGTGGTTCCAAACATTGTGGAACTTACGTAAGATGGAATATCCCTCAGCCACGAAATCAATGTCATAAGACCAGTAGCAGCAAAATGAGTGGATTCAGGTACGATGATTCTAAGTGAAAGAAGTCACACAGGAAAAGAAACTTATCATAAGATATCACTTAGGAAGATCCTGTAAACATGGCTACACATGAACTGAGTTAGGCAAGAGAACAGAGTCTCACATTTAGAAAACACTCTTATGCCTGCTTAAGGGGGAAGGAGAGGTGGGGTGATGCATCAAACCCGAATTTGATATAAGCACAGGTACCGTTCCAAAAACCAACTATGGAATAGACAAGACCTACACCTTCCTCAGTGAAAGGGACTCAAAACCCCATATTTCCCGCAGAGGAATAGATCTGACTAGTAAGAATCTTAAAACCTATGTATTGATATGTCTCCGTAAGGGAATCAAGTGTGTCTAGAGTGGCATAAACAGGGCAGCGAGAATCAGCTCAAACCCACTCTATAAAGGAATTTCAAAAACAGAACAAAGAAACAGGGAAATTCTTTACAATTCCTTCAGGGTCTCTGATGCAACCTGGAATGACCCTATCTACAATGACAGCTGGATGTGGCATAAGGCTGGACACTTGGGACTGAGAGGATTGGTGAGATTGGGTGAGCAAATGCAGACCCTTTAAAGCAATAATGCATGGCACCCATTCCATGGGTCCCAGCTCTCCAGGTGGAAGGGAATATTACTACAGCTATACCGTGTACGGGAAACCTAGAGAATGGACACACTGTGAATACGAAAGGTTTCTAAAACTCAACGAAGAGCCCCTCTCCTGGTGCTCCGGTTTGACTTTCCAACTGCTTTCCTATCAATCTCCCAACTTGGAGAGACAGCCCCTTTAAGCTCCTGGTTCGCACAGGTTGCCAATTTGGCAGAGGATGAAAGGGAAGAGGGAGAACCAATGAGAGAGTAGCTGTTAGGCATTTGGATGGGCACATGTCACTCTAATTTCCCTGCAGGAAGAAGAATGAACCAAAGTCTCAGCCACCCACCGGGAACCAGTATAGGTCCTGAACCAAATGTTTGGACTTGCGTTCAGCTCACAAAAAACGAGTTGAAAAATGGAGCTCAGGGGCACAGCAATTCACAAACTGGCAGAGTAATCAAGGCCAACTATCGTCCAAAAATCTGTTGAGGGAAGGCAACGAGGCGGACTTGAAAGCGAGGCAGAATAGCAGGAAACAGATTTCAAGAGGTACGTTGGAATCGCCTGTAAAGCACAGGAAGAGGGGCACAACTTCGACAATGATGCACTTGGCCAAAAAGGGCGTATGCGTTTTCTCCTGAATATATTCAGGAGAAAACGCATACGCCCTTTTTGGCCAAGCAAGCAAGCGGGCAATGCAAATCTGCACTACAAAGAAGTATCACTTCCCACCGGTCAAAAGGGACATCCACAAAATGTGTAAAAACCAGAAAGGCAAGACAGGCCCTGGAGAACAGGGAGCCTTGTTATGCTGATGGGCGGGATGTAAGTTGCCAACTGCCTCACTGGAGGAGTGCACTGTGTTCCCTAAAACAAGTAAACAACAGAGCTCCAGAGCCAAGGGCACGTCCAGTCTAGGGAATATACCTTGGGAAAACTGAAAATCCATAAGACAGAGCCACCCCCAAATTGAGGGCTGCACTGCTTACAGGAACCTCAACCTGGGTACACCTGAAATATCCAAGGAAATATAAAAGTGGTTCCAAACATTGTGGAACTTACGTAAGATGGAATATCCCTCAGCCACGAAATCAATGTCATAAGACCAGTAGCAGCAAAATGAGTGGATTCAGGTACGATGATTCTAAGTGAAAGAAGTCACACAGGAAAAGAAACTTATCATAAGATATCACTTAGGAAGATCCTGTAAACATGGCTACACATGAACTGAGTTAGGCAAGAGAACAGAGTCTCACATTTAGAAAACACTCTTATGCCTGCTTAAGGGGGAAGGAGAGGTGGGGTGATGCATCAAACCCGAATTTGATATAAGCACAGGTACCGTTCCAAAAACCAACTATGGAATAGACAAGACCTACACCTTCCTCAGTGAAAGGGACTCAAAACCCCATATTTCCCGCAGAGGAATAGATCTGACTAGTAAGAATCTTAAAACCTATGTATTGATATGTCTCCGTAAGGGAATCAAGTGTGTCTAGAGTGGCATAAACAGGGCAGCGAGAATCAGCTCAAACCCACTCTATAAAGGAATTTCAAAAACAGAACAAAGAAACAGGGAAATTCTTTACAATTCCTTCAGGGTCTCTGATGCAACCTGGAATGACCCTATCTACAATGACAGCTGGATGTGGCATAAGGCTGGACACTTGGGACTGAGAGGATTGGTGAGATTGGGTGAGCAAATGCAGACCCTTTAAAGCAATAATGCATGGCACCCATTCCATGGGTCCCAGCTCTCCAGGTGGAAGGGAATATTACTACAGCTATACCGTGTACGGGAAACCTAGAGAATGGACACACTGTGAATACGAAAGGTTTCTAAAACTCAACGAAGAGCCCCTCTCCTGGTGCTCCGGTTTGACTTTCCAACTGCTTTCCTATCAATCTCCCAACTTGGAGAGACAGCCCCTTTAAGCTCCTGGTTCGCACAGGTTGCCAATTTGGCAGAGGATGAAAGGGAAGAGGGAGAACCAATGAGAGAGTAGCTGTTAGGCATTTGGATGGGCACATGTCACTCTAATTTCCCTGCAGGAAGAAGAATGAACCAAAGTCTCAGCCACCCACCGGGAACCAGTAGAGGTCCTGAACCAAAAGTTTGGACTTGCGTTCAGCTCACAAAAAACGAGTTGAAAAATGGAGCTCAGGGGCACAGCAATTCCCAACCTGGCAGAGTAATCAAGGCCAACTATCGTCCAAAAATCTGTTGAGGGAAGGCAACGAGGCGGACTTGAAAGCGAGGCAGAATAGCAGGAAACAGATTTCAAGAGGTACGTTGGAATCACCTGTAAAGCACAGGAAGAGGGGCACAACTTCGACAATGATGCACTTGGCCAAAAAGGGCGTATGCGTTTTCTCCTGAATATATTCAGGAGAAAACGCATACGCCCTTTTTGGCCAAGCAAGCAAGCGGGCAATGCAAATCTGCACTACAAAGAAGTATCACTTCCCACCGGTCAAAAGGGACATCCACAAAATGTGTAAAAACCAGAAAGGCAAGACAGGCCCTGGAGAACAGGGAGCCTTGTTATGCTGATGGGCGGGATGTAAGTTGCCAACTGCCTCACTGGAGGAGTGCACTGTGTTCCCTAAAACAAGTAAACAACAGAGCTCCAGAGCCAAGGGCACGTCCAGTCTAGGGAATATACCTTGGGAAAACTGAAAATCCATAAGACAGAGCCACCCCCAAATTGAGGGCTGCACTGCTTACAGGAACCTCAACCTGGGTACACCTGAAATATCCCAGGAAATATAAAAATGGTTCCAAACATTGTGGAACTTACGTACGATGGAATATCCCTCAGCCACGAAATCAATGTCATAAGACCAGTAGCAGCAAAATGAGTGGATTCAGGTACGATGATTCTAAGTGAAAGAAGTCACACAGGAAAAGAAACTTATCATAAGATATCACTTAGGAAGATCCTGTAAACATGGCTACACATGAACTGAGTTAGGCAAGAGAACAGAGTCTCACATTTAGAAAACACTCTTATGCCTGCTTAAGGGGGAAGAGAGGTGGGGTGATGCATCAAACCAGACTTTGATATAAGCACAGGTACCGTTCCAAAAACCAACTATGGAATAGACAAGACCTACACCTTCCTCAGTGAAAGGGACTCAAAACCCCATATTTCCCGCAGAGGAATAGATCTGGCTAGTAAGAATCTTAAAACCTATGTATTGATATGTCTCCGTAAGGGAATCAAGTGTGTCTAGACTGGCATAAACATGGCAGCGAGAATCAGCTCAAACCCACTCTAAAAAGGAATTTCAAAAACAGAACAAAGAAACAGGGAAATTCTTTACAATTCCTTCAGGGTCTCTGATGCAACCTGGAATGACCCTATCTACAATGACAGCTGGATGTGGCATAAGGCTGGACACTTGGGACTGAGAGGATTGGTGAGATTGGGTGAGCAAATGCAGACCCTTTAAAGCAATAATGCATGGCACGCATTCCATGGGTCCCAGCTCTCCAGGTGGAAGGGAATATTACTACAGCTATAACGTGTACGGGAAACCTAGAGAATGGACACACTGTGAATACGAAAGGTTTCTAAAACTCAACGAAGAGCCCCTCTCCTGGTGCTCCGGTTTGACTTTCCAACTGCTTTCCTATCAATCTCCCAACTTGGGGAGACAGCCCCTTTAAGATCCTGGTTCGCACAGGTTGCCAATTTGGCAGAGGATGAAAGGGAAGAGGGAGAACCGATGAGAGAGTAGCTGTTAGGCATTTGGATGGGCACATGTCACTCTAATTTCCCGGCAGGAAGAAGAATGAACCAAAGTCTCAGCCACCCACCGGGAACCAGTAGAGGTCCTGAACCTAAAGTTTGGACTTGCGTTCAGCTCACAAAAAACGAGTTGAAAAATGGAGCTCAGGGGCACAGCAATTCACAAACTGGCAGAGTAATCAAGGCCAACTATCGTCCAAAAATCTGTTGAGGGAAGGCAACGAGGCGGACTTGAAAGCGAGGCAGAATAGCAGGAAACAGATTTCAAGAGGTACGTTGGAATCGCCTGTAAAGCACAGGAAGAGGGGCACAACTTCGACAATGATGCACTTGGCCAAAAAGGGTGTATGCGTTTTCTCCTGAATATATTCAGGAGAAAACGCATACGCCCTTTTTGGCCAAGCAAGCAAGCGGGCAATGCAAATCTGCACTACAAAGAAGTATCACTTCCCACCGGTCAAAAGGGACATCCACAAAATGTGTAAAAACCAGAAAGGCAAGACAGGCCCTGGAGAACAGGGAGCCTTGTTATGCTGATGGGCGGGATGTAAGTTGCCAACTGCCTCACTGGAGGAGTGCATTGTGTTCCCTAAAACAAGTAAACAACAGAGCTACAGAGCCAAGGGCACTTCCAGTCTAGGGAATATACCTTGGGAAAACTGAAAATCCATAAGACAGAGCCACCCCCAAATTGAGGGCTGCACTGATTACAGGAACCTCAACCTGGGTACACCTGAAATATCCCAGGAAATATAAAAATGGTTCCAAACATTGTGGAACTTACGTACGATGGAATATCCCTCAGCCACGAAATCAATGTCATAAGACCAGTAGCAGCAAAATGAGTGGATTCAGGTACGATGATTCTAAGTGAAAGAAGTCACACAGGAAAAGAAACTTATCATAAGATATCACTTAGGAAGATCCTGTAAACATGGCTACACATGAACTGAGTTAGGCAAGAGAACAGAGTCTCACATTTAGAAAACACTCTTATGCCTGCTTAAGGGGGAAGGAGAGGTGGGGTGATGCATCAAACCCGAATTTGATATAAGCACAGGTACCGTTCCAAAAACCAACTATGGAATAGACAAGACCTACACCTTCCTCAGTGAAAGGGACTCAAAACCCCATATTTCCCGCAGAGGAATAGATCTGGCTAGTAAGAATCTTAAAACCTATGTATTGATATGTCTCCGTAAGGGAATCAAGTGTTTCTAGACTGGCATAAACATGGCCACGAGAATCAGCTCAAACCCACTCTAAAAAGGAATTTCAAAAACAGAACAAAGAAACAGAGAAATTCTTTACAATTCCTTCAGGGTCTCTGATGCAACCTGGAATGACCCTATCTACAATGACAGCTGGATGTGGCATAAGGCTGGACACTTGGGACTGAGAGGATTGGTGAGATTGGGTGAGCAAATGCAGACCCTTTAAAGCAATAATGCATGGCACCCATTCCATGGGTCCCAGCTCTCCAGGTGGAAGGGAATATTACTACAGCTATAACGTGTACGGGAAACCTAGAGAGTGGACACACTGTGAATACGAAAGGTTTCTAAAACTCAACGAAGAGCCCCTCTCCTGGTGCTCCGGTTTGACTTTCCAACTGCTTTCCTATCAATCTCCCAACTTGGAGAGACAGCCCCTTTAAGCTCCTGGTTCGCACAGGTTGCCAATTTGGCAGAGGATGAAAGGGAAGAGGGAGAACCAATGAGAGAGTAGCTGTTAGGCATTTGGATGGGCACATGTCACTCTAATTTCCCTGCAGGAAGAAGAATGAACCAAAGTCTCAGCCACCCACCGGGAACCAGTAGAGGTCCTGAACCAAAAGTTTGGACTTGCGTTCAGCTCACAAAAAACGAGTTGAAAAATGGAGCTCAGGGGCACAGCAATTCACAAACTGGCAGAGTAATCAAGGCCAACTATCGTCCAAAAATCTGTTGAGGGAAGGCAACGAGGCGGACTTGAAAGCGAGGCAGAATAGCAGGAAACAGATTTCAAGAGGTACGTTGGAATCGCCTGTAAAGCACAGGAAGAGGGGCACAACTTCGACAATGATGCACTTGGCCAAAAAGGGCGTATGCGTTTTCTCCTGAATATATTCAGGAGAAAACGCATACGCCCTTTTTGGCCAAGCAAGCAAGCGGGCAATGCAAATCTGCACTACAAAGAAGTATCACTTCCCACCGGTCAAAAGGGACATCCACAAAATGTGTAAAAACCAGAAAGGCAAGACAGGCCCTGGAGAACAGGGAGCCTTGTTATGCTGATGGGCGGGATGTAAGTTGCCAACTGCCTCACTGGAGGAGTGCATTGTGTTCCCTAAAACAAGTAAACAACAGAGCTACAGAGCCAAGGGCACTTCCAGTCTAGGGAATATACCTTGGGAAAACTGAAAATCCATAAGACAGAGCCACCCCCAAATTGAGGGCTGCACTGCTTACAAGAACCTCAACCTGGGTACACCTGAAATATCCCAGGCAATATAAAAATGGTTCCAAACATTGTGGAACTTACGTACGATGGAATATCCCTCAGCCACGAAATCAATGTCATAAGACCAGTAGCAGCAAAATGAGTGGATTCAGGTACGATGATTCTAAGTGAAAGAAGTCACACAGGAAAAGAAACTTATTATAAGATATCACTTAGGAAGATCCTGTAAACATGGCTACACATGAACTGAGTTAGGCAAGAGAACAGAGTCTCACATTTAGAAAACACTCTTATGCCTGCTTAAGGGGGAAGGAGAGGTGGGGTGATGCATCAAACCCGAGTTTGATATAAGCACAGGTACCGTACCAAAAACCAACTATGGAATAGACAAGACCTACACCTTCCTCAGTGAAAGGGACTCAAAACCCCATATTTCCCGCAGAGGAATAGATCTGACTAGTAAGAATCTTAAAACCTATGTATTGATATGTCTCCGTAAGGGAATCAAGTGTGTCTTGACTGGCATAAACATGGCAGCGAGAATCAGCTCAAACCCACTCTAAAAAGGAATTTCAAAAACAGAACAAAGAAACAGGGAAATTCTTTACAATTCCTTCAGGGTCTCTGATGCAACCTGGAATGACCCTATCTACAATGACAGCTGGATGTGGCATAAGGCTGGACACTTGGGACTGAGAGGATTGGTGAGATTGGGTGAGCAAATGCAGACCCTTTAAAGCAATAATGCATGGCACCCATTCCATGGGTCCCAGCTCTCCAGGTGGAAGGGAATATTACTACAGCTATAACGTGTACGGGAAACCTAGAGAATGGACACACTGTGAATACGAAAGGTTTCTAAAACTCAAAGAAGAGCCCCTCTCCTGGTGCTCCGGTTTGACTTTCCAACTGCTTTCCTATAAATCTCCCAACTTGGAGAGACAGCCCCTTTAAGCTCCTGGTTCGCACAGGTTGCCAATTTGGCAGAGGATGAAAGGGAAGAGGGAGAACCAATGAGAGAGTAGCTGTTAGGCATTTGGATGGGCACATGTCACTCTAATTTCCCGGCAGGAAGAAGAATGAACCAAAGTCTCAGCCACCCACCGGGAACCAGTAGAGGTCCTGAACCAAAAGTTTGGACTTGCGTTCAGCTCACAAAAAACGAGTTGAAAAATGGAGCTCAGGGGCACAGCAATTCACAAACTGGCAGAGTAATCAAGGCCAACTATCGTCCAAAAATCTGTTGAGGGAAGGCAACGAGGCGGACTTGAAAGCGAGGCAGAATATCAGGAAACAGATTTCAAGAGGTACGTTGGAATCGCCTGTAAAGCACAGGAAGAGGGGCACAACTTCGACAATGATGCACTTGGCCAAAAAGGGCGTATGCGTTTTCTCCTGAATATATTCAGGAGAAAACGCATACGCCCTTTTTGGCCAAGCAAGCAAGCGGGCAATGCAAATCTGCACTACAAAGAAGTATCACTTCCCACCGGTCAAAAGGGACATCCACAAAATGTGTAAAAACCAGAAAGGCAAGACAGGCCCTGGAGAACAGGGAGCCTTGTTATGCTGATGGGCGGGATGTAAGTTGCCAACTGCCTCACTGGAGGAGTGCATTGTGTTCCCTAAAACAAGTAAACAACAGAGCTACAGAGCCAAGGGCACGTCCAGTCTAGGGAATATACCTTGGGAAAACTGAAAATCCATAAGACAGAGCCACCCCCAAATTGAGGGCTGCACTGCTTACAAGAACCTCAACCTGGGTACACCTGAAATATCCCAGGCAATATAAAAATGGTTCCAAACATTGTGGAACTTACGTACGATGGAATATCCCTCAGCCACGAAATCAATGTCATAAGACCAGTAGCAGCAAAATGAGTGGATTCAGGTACGATGATTCTAAGTGAAAGAAGTCACACAGGAAAAGAAACTTATCAGAAGATATCACTTAGGAAGATCCTGTAAACATGGCTACACATGAACTGAGTTAGGCAAGAGAACAGAGTCTCACATTTAGAAAACACTCTTATGCCTGCTTAAGGGGGAAGGAGAGGTGGGGTGATGCATCAAACCCGAATTTGATATAAGCACAGGTACCGTTCCAAAAACCAACTATGGAATAGACAAGACCTACACCTTCCTCAGTGAAAGGGACTCAAAACACCATATTTCCCGCAGAGGAATAGATCTGACTAGTAAGAATCTTAAAACCTATGTATTGATATGTCTCCGTAAGGGAATCAAGTGTGTCTAGACTGGCATAAACATGGCAGCGAGAATCAGCTCAAACCCACTCTAAAAAGGAATTTCAAAAACAGAACAAAGAAACAGGGAAATTCCTTACAATTCCTTCAGGGTCTCTGATGCAACCTGGAATGACCCTATCTACAATGACAGCTGGATGTGGCATAAGGCTGGACACTTGCGACTGAGAGGATTGGTGAGATTGGGTGAGCAAATGCAGACCCTTTAAAGCAATAATGCATGGCACCCATTCCATGGGTCCCAGCTCTCCAGGTGGAAGGGAATATTACTACAGCTATAACGTGGACGGGAAACCTAGAGAATGGACACACTGTGAATACGAAAGGTTTCTAAAACTCAACGAAGAGCCCCTCTCCTGGTGCTCCGGTTTGACTTCCCAACTGCTTTCCTATCAATCTCCCAACTTGGAGAGACAGCCCCTTTAAGCTCCTGGTTCGCACAGGTTGCCAATTTGGCAGAGGATGAAAGGGAAGAGGGAGAACCAATGAGAGAGTAGCTGCTAGGCATTTGGATGGGCACATGTCACTCTAATTTCCCGGCAGGAAGAAGAATTAACCAAAGTCTCAGCCACCCACCGGGAACCAGTATACATCCTGAACCAAAAGTTTGGACTTGTGTTCAGCTCACAAGAAACGAGTTGAAAAATGGAGCTCAGGGGCACAGCAATTCACAAACTGGCAGAGTAATCAAGGCCAACTATCGTCCAAAAATCTGTTGAGGGAAGGCAACGAGGCGGACTTGAAAGCGAGGCAGAATAGCAGGAAACAGATTTCAAGAGGTACGTTGGAATCGCCTGTAAAGCACAGGAAGAGGGGCACAACTTCGACAATGATGCACTTGGCCAAAAAGGGCGTATGCGTTTTCTCCTGAATATATTCAGGAGAAAACGCATACGCCCTTTTTGGCCAAGCAAGCAAGCGGGCAATGCAAATCTGCACTACAAAGAAGTATCACTTCCCACCGGTCAAAAGGGACATCCACAAAATGTGTAAAAACCAGAAAGGCAAGACAGGCCCTGGAGAACAGGGAGCCTTGTTATGCTGATGGGCGGGATGTAAGTTGCCAACTGCCTCACTGGAGGAGTGCATTGTGTTCCCTAAAACAAGTAAACAACAGAGCTCCAGAGCCAAGGGCACGTCCAGTCTAGGGAATATACCTTGGGAAAACTGAAAATCCATAAGACAGAGCCACCCCCAAATTGAGGGCTGCACTGCTTACAGGAACCTCAACCTGGGTACACCTGAAATATCCCAGGAAATATAAAAATGGTTCCAAACATTGTGGAACTTACGTACGATGGAATATCCCTCAGCCACGAAATCAATGTCATAAGACCAGTAGCAGCAAAATGAGTGGATTCAGGTACGATGATTCTAAGGGAAAGAAGTCACACAGGAAAAGAAACTTATCATAAGATATCACTTAGGAAGATCCTGTAAACATGGCTACACATGAACTGAGTTAGGAAAGAGAACAGAGTCTCACATTTAGAAAACACTCTTATGCCTGCTTAAGGGGGAAGGAGAGGTGGGGTGATGCATCAAACCCGAATTTGATATAAGCACAGGTACCGTTCCAAAAACCAACTATGGAATAGACAAGACCTACACCTTCCTCAGTGAAAGGGACTCAAAACCCCATATTTCCCGCAGAGGAATAGATCTGACTAGTAAAATCTTAAAACCTATGTATTGATATGTCTCCGTAAGGGAATCAAGTGTGTCTAGACTGGCATAAACATGGCAGCGAGAATCACCTCAAACCCACTCTAAAAAGGAATTTCAAAAACAGAACAAAGAAACAGGGAAATTCTTTACAATTCCTTCAGGGTCTCTGATGCAACCTGGAATGACCCTATCTACAATGACAGCTGGATGTGGCATAAGGCTGGACACTTGGGACTGAGAGGATTGGTGAGATTGGGTGAGCAAATGCAGACCCTTTAAAGCAATAATGCATGGCACCCATTCCATGGGTCCCAGCTCTCCAGGTGGAAGGGAATATTACTACAGCTATAACGTGGACGGGAAACCTAGAGAATGGACACACTGTGAATACGAAAGGTTTCTAAAACTCAACGAAGAGCCCCTCTCCTGGTGCTCCGGTTTGACTTCCCAACTGCTTTCCTATCAATCTCCCAACTTGGAGAGACAGCCCCTTTAAGCTCCTGGTTCGCACAGGTTGCCAATTTGGCAGAGGATGAAAGGGAAGAGGGAGAACCAATGAGAGAGTAGCTGCTAGGCATTTGGATGGGCACATGTCACTCTAATTTCCCGGCAGGAAGAAGAATTAACCAAAGTCTCAGCCACCCACCGGGAACCAGTAGAGGTCCTGAACCAAAAGTTTGGACTTGCGTTCAGCTCACAAAAAACGAGTTGAAAAATGGAGCTCAGGGGCACAGCAATTCACAAACTGGCAGAGTAATCAAGTCCAACTATCGTCCAAAAATCTGTTGAGGGAAGGCAACGAGGCGGACTTGAAAGTGAGGCAGAATAGCAGGAAACAGATTTCAAGAGGTACGTTGGAATCGCCTGTAAAGCACAGGAAGAGGGGCACAACTTCGACAATGATGCACTTGGCCAAAAAGGGCGTATGCGTTTTCTCCTGAATATATTCAGGAGAAAACGCATACGCCCTTTTTGGCCAAGCAAGCAAGCGGACAATGCAAATCTGCACTACAAAGAAGTATCACTTCCCACCGGTCAAAAGGGACATCCACAAAATGTGTAAAAACCAGAAAGGCAAGACAGGCCCTGGAGAGCAGGGAGCCTTGTTATGCTGATGGGCGGGATGTAAGTTGCCAACTGCCTCACTGGAGGAGTGCATTGTGTTCCCTAAAACAAGTAAACAACAGAGCTACAGAGCCAAGGGCACTTCCAGTCTAGGGAATATACCTTGGGAAAACTGAAAATCCATAAGACAGAGCCACCCCCAAATTGAGGGCTGCACTGCTTACAGGAACCTCAACCTGGGTACACCTGAAATATCCAAGGAAATATAAAAATGGTTCCAAACATTGTGGAACTTACGTACGATGGAATATCCCTCAGTCACGAAGTCAATGTCATAACACCAGTAGCAGCAAAATGAGTGGATTCAGGTACGATGATTCTAAGTGAAAGAAGTCACACAGGAAAAGAAACTTATCATAAGATATCACTTAGGAAGATCCTGTAAACATGGCTACACATGAACTGAGTTAGGCAAGAGAACAGAGTCTCACATTTAGAAAACACTCTTATGCCTGCTTAAGGGGGAAGGAGAGGTGGGGTGATGCATCAAACCAGAGTTTGATATAAGCACAGGTACCGTTCCAAAAACCAACTATGGAATAGACAAGACCTACACCTTCCTCAGTGAAAAGGACTCAAAACCCCATATTTCCCGCAGAGGAATAGATCTGACTAGTAAGAATCTTAAAACCTATTTATTGATATGTCTCCATAAGGGAAACAAGTGTGTCTAGACTGGCATAAACATGGCAGCGAGAATCAGCTCAAACCCACTCTAAAAAGGAATTTCAAAAACAGAACAAAGAAACAGGGAAATTCTTTACAGTTCCTTCAGGGTCTCTGATGCAACCTGGAATGACCCTATCTACAATGACAGCTGGATGTGGCATAAGGCTGGACACTTGGGACTGAGAGGATTGGTGAGATTGGGTGAGCAAATGCAGACCCTTTAAAGCAATAATGCATGGCACCCATTCCATGGGTCCCACCTCTCCAGGTGGAAGGGAATATTACTACAGCTATAACGTGTACGGGAAACCTAGAGAATGGACACACTGTGAATACGACAGGTTTCTAAAACTCAACGAAGAGCCCCTCTCCTGGTGCTCCGGTTTGACTTTCCAACTGCTTTCCTATCAATCTCCCAACTTGGAGAGACAGCCCCTTTAAGCTCCTGGTTCGCACAGGTTGCCAATTTGGCAGAGGATGAAAGGGAAGAGGGAGAACCAATGAGAGAGTAGCTGTTAGGCATTTGGATGGGCACATGTCACTCTAATTTCCCGGCAGGAAGAAGAATGAACCAAAGTCTCAGCCACCCACCGGGAACCAGTAGAGGTCCTGAACCAAAAGTTTGGACTTGCGTTCAGCTCACAAAAAACGAGTTGAAAAATGGAGCTCAGGGGCACAGCAATTCACAAACTGGCAGAGTAATCAAGGCCAACTATCGTCCCAAAATCTGTTGAGGGAAGGCAACGAGGCGGACTTGAAAGCGAGGCAGAATAGCAGGAAACAGATTTCAAGGGGTACGTTGGAATCGCCTGTAAAGCACAGGAAGAGGGGCACAACTTCGATAATGATGCACTTGGCCAAAAAGGGTGTATGCATTTTCTCCTGAATATATTCAGCAGAAAACGCATACGCCCTTTTTGGCCAAGCAAGCAAGCGGGCAATGCAAATCTGCACTACAAAGAAGTATCACTTCCCACCGGTCAAAAGGGACATCCACAAAATGTGTAAAAACCAGAAAGGCAAGACAGGCACTGGAGAGCTGGGAGCCTTGTTATGCTGATGGGCGGGATGTAAGTTGCCAACTGCCTCACTGGAGGAGTGCATTGTGTTCCCTAAAACAAGTAAACAACAGAGCTCCAGAGCCAAGGGCACGTCCAGTCTAGGGAATATACCTTGGGAAAACTGAAAATCCATAAGACAGAGCCACCCCCAAATTGAGGGCTGCACTGCTTACAGGAACCTCAACCTGGGTACACCTGAAATATCCCAGGAAATATAAAAGTGGTTCCAAACATTGTGGAACTTACGTACGATGGAATATCCCTCAGCCACGAAATCAATGTCATAAGACCAGTAGCAGCAAAATGAGTGGATTCAGGTACGATGATTCTAAGTGAAAGAAGTCACACAGGAAAAGAAACTTATCATAAGATATCACTTAGGAAGATCCTGTAAACATGGCTACACATGAACTGAGTTAGGCAAGAGAACAGAGTCTCACATTTAGAAAACACTCTTATGCCTGCTTAAGGGGGAAGGAGAGGTGGGGTGATGCATCAAACCCGAGTTTGATATAAGCACAGGTACCGTTCCAAAAACCAACTATGGAATAGACAAGACCTACACCTTCCTCAGTGAAAGGGACTCAAAACCCCATATTTCCCGCAGAGGAATCGATCTGACTAGTAAGAATCTTAAAACCTATGTATTGATATGTCTCCGTAAGGGAATCAAGTGTGTCTAGACTGGCATAAACAGGGCAGCGAGAATCAGCTCAAACCCACTCTAAAAAGGAATTTCAAAAACAGAACAAAGAAACAGGGAAATTCTTTACAATTCCTTCAGGGTCTCTGATGCAACCTGGAATGACCCTATCTACAATGACAGCTGGATGTGGCATAAGGCTGGACACTTGGGACTGAGAGGATTGGTGAGATTGGGTGAGCAAATGCAGACCCTTTAAAGCAATAATGCATGGCACCCATTCCATGGGTCCCAGCTCTCCAGGTGGAAGGGAATATTACTACAGCTATACCGTGTACGGGAAACCTAGAGAATGGACACACTGTGAATACGAAAGGTTTCTAAAACTCAACGAAGAGCCCCTCTCCTGGTGCTCCGGTTTGACTTTCCAACTGCTTTCCTATCAATCTCCCAACTTGGAGAGACAGCCCCTTTAAGCTCCTGGTTCGCACAGGTTGCCAATTTGGCAGAGGATGAAAGGGAAGAGGGAGAACCAATGAGAGAGTAGCTGTTAGGCATTTGGATGGGCACATGTCACTCTAATTTCCCTGCAGGAAGAAGAATGAACCAAAGTCTCAGCCACCCACCGGGAACCAGTAGAGGTCCTGAACCAAAAGTTTGGACTTGCGTTCAGCTCACAAAAAAAGAGTTGAAAAATGGAGCTCAGGGGCACAGCAATTCACAAACTGGCAGAGTAATCAAGGCCAACTATCGTCCAAAAATCTGTTGAGGGAAGGCAACGAGGCGGACTTGAAAGCGAGGCAGAATAGCAGGAAACAGATTTCAAGAGGTACGTTGGAATCGCCTGTAAAGCACAGGAAGAGGGGCACAACTTCGACAATGATGCACTTGGCCAAAAAGGGCGTATGCGTTTTCTCCTGAATATATTCAGGAGAAAACGCATACGCCCTTTTTGGCCAAGCAAGCAAGCGGGCAATGCAAATCTGCACTACAAAGAAGTATCACTTCCCACCGGTCAAAAGGGACATCCACAAAATGTGTAAAAACCAGAAAGGCAAGACAGGCCCTGGAGAACAGGGAGCCTTGTTATGCTGATGGGCGGGATGTAAGTTGCCAACTGCCTCACTGGAGGAGTGCACTGTGTTCCCTAAAACAAGTAACCAACAGAGCTCCAGAGCCAAGGGCACGTCCAGTCTAGGGAATATACCTTGGGAAAACTGAAAATCCATAAGACAGAGCCACCCCCAAATTGAGGGCTGCACTGCTTACAGGAACCTCAACCTGGATACACCTGAAATATCCCAGGAAATATAAAAATGGTTCCAAACATTGTGGAACTTATGTACGATGGAATATCCCTCAGCCACGAAATCAATGTCATAAGACCAGTAGCAGCAAAATGAGTGGATTCAGGTACGATGATTCTAAGTAAAAGAAGTCACACAGGAAAAGAAACTTATCATAAGATATCACTTAGGAAGATCCTGTAAACATGGCTACACATGAACTGAGTTAGGCAAGAGAACAGAGTCTCACATTTAGAA
This sequence comes from Mesoplodon mirus, assembly GCF_964341445.2. Lineage (NCBI taxonomy): Eukaryota > Metazoa > Chordata > Mammalia > Artiodactyla > Ziphiidae > Mesoplodon > Mesoplodon mirus. The sequence goes on from NW_028295810.1 coordinate 4,522,063, forward strand.
AACACTCTTATGCCTGCTTAAGGGGGAAGGAGATGTGGGGTGATGCATCAAACCCGAGTTTGATATAAGCACAGGTACCGTTCCAAAAACCAACTATGGAATAGACAAGACCTACACCTTCCTCAGTGAAAGGGACTCAAAACCCCATATTTCCCGCAGAGGAATAGATCTGACTAGTAAGAATCTTAAAACCTATGTATTGATATGTCTCCGTAAGGGAATCAAGTGTGTCTAGACTGGCATAAACAGGGCAGCGAGAATCAGCTCAAACCCACTCTAAAAAGGAATTTCAAAAACAGAACAAAGAAACAGGGAAATTCTTTACAATTCCTTCAGGGTCTCTGATGCAACCTGGAATGACCCTATCTACAATGACAGCTGGATGTGGCATAAGGCTGGACACTTGGGACTGAGAGGATTGGTGAGATTGGGTGAGCAAATGCAGACCCTTTAAAGCAATAATGCATGGCACCCATTCCATGGGTCCCAGCTCTCCAGGTGGAAGGGAATATTACTACAGCTATAACGTGTATGGGAAACCTAGAGAATGGACACACTGTGAATACGAAAGGTTTCTAAAACTCAACGAAGAGCCCCTCTCCTGGTGCTCCAGTTTGACTTTCCAACTGCTTTCCTATCAATCTCCCAACTTGGAGAGACAGCCCCTTTAAGCTCCTGGTTCGCACAGGTTGCCAATTTGGCAGAGGATGAAAGGGAAGAGGGAGAACCAATGAGAGAGTAGCTGTTAGGCATTTGGATGGGCACATGTCACTCTAATTTCCCTGCAGGAAGAAGAATGAACCAAAGTCTCAGCCACCCACCGGGAACCAGTAGAGGTCCTGAACCAAAAGTTTGGACTTGCGTTCAGCTCACAAAAAACGAGTTGAAAAATGGAGCTTAGGGGCACAGCAATTCACAAACTGGCAGAGTAATCAAGGCCAACTATCATCCAAAAATCTGTTGAGGGAAGGCAACGAGGCGGACTTGAAAGCGAGGCAGAATAGCAGGAAACAGATTTCAAGAGGTACGTTGGAATCGCCTGTAAAGCACAGGAAGAGGGGCACAACTTCGACAATGATGCACTTGGCCAAAAAGGGCGTATGCGTTTTCTCCTGAATATATTCAGGAGAAAACGCATACGCCCTTTTTGGCCAAGCAAGCAAGCGGGCAATGCAAATCTGCACTACAAAGAAGTATCACTTCCCACCGGTCAAAAGGGACATCCACAAAATGTGTAAAAACCAGAAAGGCAAGACAGGCCCTGGAGAACAGGGAGCCTTGTTATGCTGATGGGCGGGATGTAAGTTGCCAACTGCCTCACTGGAGGAGTGCACTGTGTTCCCTAAAACAAGTAAACAACAGAGCTCCAGAGCCAAGGGCACGTCCAGTCTAGGGAATATACCTTGGGAAAACTGAAAATCCATAAGACAGAGCCACCCCCAAATTGAGGGCTGCACTGCTTACAGGAACCTCAACCTGGGTACACCTGAAATATCCCAGGAAATATAAAAATGGTTCCAAACATTGTGGAACTTATGTACGATGGAATATCCCTCAGCCACGAAATCAATGTCATAAGACCAGTAGCAGCAAAATGAGTGGATTCAGGTACGATGATTCTAAGTAAAAGAAGTCACACAGGAAAAGAAACTTATCATAAGATATCACTTAGGAAGATCCTGTAAACATGGCTACACATGAACTGAGTTATGCAAGAGAACAGAGTCTCATATTTAGAAAACACTCTTATGCCTGCTTAAGGGGGAAGGAGATGTGGGGTGATGCATCAAACCCGAGTTTGATATAAGCACAGGTACCGTTCCAAAAACCAACTATGGAATAGACAAGACCTACACCTTCCTCAGTGAAAGGGACTCAAAACCCCATATTTCCCGCAGAGGAATAGATCTGACTAGTAAGAATCTTAAAACCTATGTATTGATATGTCTCCGTAAGGGAATCAAGTGTGTCTAGACTGGCATAAACAGGGCAGCGAGAATCAGCTCAAACCCACTCTAAAAAGGAATTTCAAAAACAGAACAAAGAAACAGGGAAATTCTTTACAATTCCTTCAGGGTCTCTGATGCAACCTGGAATGACCCTATCTACAATGACAGCTGGATGTGGCATAAGGCTGGACACTTGGGACTGAGAGGATTGGTGAGATTGGGTGAGCAAATGCAGACCCTTTAAAGCAGTAATGCATGGCACCCATTCCATGGGTCCCAGCTCTCCAGGTGGAAGGGAATATTACTACAGCTATAACGTGTATGGGAAACCTAGAGAATGGACACACTGTGAATACGAAAGGTTTCTAAAACTCAACGAAGAGCCCCTCTCCTGGTGCTCCAGTTTGACTTTCCAACTGCTTTCCTATCAATCTCCCAACTTGGAGAGACAGCCCCTTTAAGCTCCTGGTTCGCACAGGTTGCCAATTTGGCAGAGGATGAAAGGGAAGAGGGAGAACCAATGAGAGAGTAGCTGTTAGGCATTTGGATGGGCACATGTCACTCTAATTTCCCTGCAGGAAGAAGAATGAACCAAAGTCTCAGCCACCCACCGGGAACCAGTAGAGGTCCTGAACCAAAAGTTTGGACTTGCGTTCAGCTCACAAAAAACGAGTTGAAAAATGGAGCTTAGGGGCACAGCAATTCACAAACTGGCAGAGTAATCAAGGCCAACTATCATCCAAAAATCTGTTGAGGGAAGGCAACGAGGCGGACTTGAAAGCGAGGCAGAATAGCAGGAAACAGATTTCAAGAGGTACGTTGGAATCGCCTGTAAAGCACAGGAAGAGGGGCACAACTTCGACAATGATGCACTTGGCCAAAAAGGGCGTATGCGTTTTCTCCTGAATATATTCAGGAGAAAACGCATACGCCCTTTTTGGCCAAGCAAGCAAGCGGGCAATGCAAATCTGCACTACAAAGAAGTATCACTTCCCACCGGTCAAAAGGGACATCCACAAAATGTGTAAAAACCAGAAAGGCAAGACAGGCCCTGGAGAACAGGGAGCCTTGTTATGCTGATGGGCGGGATGTAAGTTGCCAACTGCCTCACTGGAGGAGTGCATTGTGTTCCCTAAAACAAGTAAACAACAGAGCTCCAGAGCCAAGGGCACGTCCAGTCTAGGGAATATACCTTGGGGAAACTGAAAATCCATAAGACAGAGCCACCCCCAAATTGAGGGCTGCACTGCTTACAGGAACCTCAACCTGGGTACACCTGAAATATCCCAGGAAATATAAAAATGGTTCCAAACATTGTGGAACTTATGTACGATGGAATATCCCTCAGCCACGAAATCAATGTCATAAGACCAGTAGCAGCAAAATGAGTGGATTCAGGTACGATGATTCTAAGTAAAAGAAGTCACACAGGAAAAGAAACTTATCATAAGATATCACTTAGGAAGATCCTGTAAACATGGCTACACATGAACTGAGTTAGGCAAGAGAACAGAGTCTCACATTTAGAAAACACTCTTATGCCTGCTTAAGGGGGAAGGAGATGTGGGGTGATGCATCAAACCCGAGTTTGATATAAGCACAGGTACCGTTCCAAAAACCAACTATGGAATAGACAAGACCTACACCTTCCTCAGTGAAAGGGACTCAAAACCCCATATTTCCCGCAGAGGAATCGATCTGACTAGTAAGAATCTTAAAACCTATGTATTGATATGTCTCCGTAAGGGAATCAAGTGTGTCTAGACTGGCATAAACAGGGCAGCGAGAATCAGCTCAAACCCACTCTAAAAAGGAATTTCAAAAACAGAACAAAGAAACAGGGAAATTCTTTACAATTCCTTCAGGGTCTCTGATGCAACCTGGAATGACCCTATCTACAATGACAGCTGGATGTGGCATAAGGCTGGACACTTGGGACTGAGAGGATTGGTGAGATTGGGTGAGCAAATGCAGACCCTTTAAAGCAATAATGCATGTCACCCATTCCATGGGTCCCAGCTCTCCAGGTGGAAGGGAATATTACTACAGCTATAACGTGTATGGGAAACCTAGAGAATGGACACACTGTGAATACGAAAGGTTTCTAAAACTCAACGAAGAGCCCCTCTCCTGGTGCTCCAGTTTGACTTTCCAACTGCTTTCCTATCAATCTCCCAACTTGGAGAGACAGCCCCTTTAAGCTCCTGGTTCGCACAGGTTGCCAATTTGGCAGAGGATGAAAGGGAAGAGGGAGAACCAATGAGAGAGTAGCTGTTAGGCATTTGGATGGGCACATGTCACTCTAATTTCCCTGCAGGAAGAAGAATGAAACAAAGTCTCAGCCACCCACCGGGAACCAGTAGAGGTCCTGAACCAAAAGTTTGGACTTGCGTTCAGCTCACAAAAAACGAGTTGATAAATGGAGCTCCGGGGCACAGCAATTCACAAACTGGCAGAGTAATCAAGGCCAACTATCGTCCAAAAATCTGTTGAGGGAAGGCAACGTGGCGGACTTGAAAGCGAGGCAGAATAGCAGGAAACAGATTTCAAGAGGTACGTTGGAATTGCCTGTAAAGCACAGGAAGAGGGGCACAACTTCGACAATGATGCACTTGGCCAAAAAGGGCGTATGCGTTTTCTCCTGAATATATTCAGGACAAAACGCATACGCCCTTTTTGGCCAAGCAAGCAAACGGGCAATGCAAATCTGCACTACAAAGAAGTATCACTTCCCACCGGTCAAAAGGGACATCCACAAAATGTGTAAAAACCAGAAAGGCAAGACAGGCCCTGGAGAACAGGGAGCCTTGTTATGCTGATGGGCGGGATGTAAGTTGCCAACTGCCTCACTGGAGGAGTGCATTGTGTTCCCTAAAACAAGTAAACAACAGAGCTCCAGAGCCAAGGGCACGTCCGGTCTAGGGAATATACCTTGGGAAAACTGAAAATCCATAAGACAGAGCCACCCCCAATTTGAGGGCTGCACTGCTTACAGGAACCTCAACCTGGGTACACCTGAAATATCCCAGGAAATATAAAAATGGTTCCAAACATTGTGGAACTTACGTACGATGGAATATCCCTCAGCCACGAAATCAATGTCATAAGACCAGTAGCAGCAAAATGAGTGGATTCAGGTACGATGATTCTAAGTGAAAGAAGTCACACAGGAAAAGAAACTTATCATAAGATATCACTTAGGAAGATCCTGTAAACATGGCTACACATGAACTGAGTTAGGCAAGAGAACAGAGTCTCACATTTAGAAAACACTCTTATGCCTGCTTAAGGGGGAAGGAGAGGTGGGGTGATGCATCAAACCAGACTTTGATATAAGCACAGGTACCGTTCCAAAAACCAACTATGGAATAGACAAGACCTACACCTTCCTCAGTGAAAGGGACTCAAAACCCCATATTTCCCGCAGAGGAATAGATCTGACTAGTAAGAATCTTAAAACCTATGTATTGATATGTCTCCGTAAGGGAATCAAGTGTGTCTAGACTGGCATAAACAGGGCAGTGAGAATCAGCTCAAACCCACTCTAAAAAGGAATTTCAAAAACAGAACAAAGAAACAGGGAAATTCTTTACAATTCCTTCAGGGTCTCTGATGCAACCTGGAATGACCCTATCTACAATGACAGCTGGATGTGGCATAAGGCTGGACACTTGGGACTGAGAGGATTGGTGAGATTGGGTGAGCAAATGCAGACCCTTTAAAGCAATAATGCATGGCACCCATTCCATGGGTCCCAGCTCTCCAGGTGGAAGGGAATATTACTACAGCTATAACGTGTACGGGAAACCTAGAGAATGGACACACTGTGAATACGAAAGGTTTCTAAAACTCAACGAAGAGCCCCTCTCCTGGTGCTCCGGTTTGACTTTCCAACTGCTTTCCTATCAATCTCCCAACTTGGAGAGACAGCCCCTTTAAGCTCCTGGTTCGCACAGGTTGCCAATTTGGCAGAGGATGAAAGGGAAGAGGGAGAACCAATGAGAGAGTAGCTGTTAGGCATTTGGATGGGCACATGTCACTCTAATTTCCCGGCAGGAAGAAGAATGAACCAAAGTCTCAGCCACCCACCGGGAACCAGTAGAGGTCCTGAACCAAAAGTTTGGACTTGCGTTCAGCTCAGAAAAAACGAGTTGAAAAATGGAGCTCAGGGGCACAGCAATTCACAAACTGGCAGAGTAATCAAGGCCAACTATCGTCCAAAAATCTGTTGAGGGAAGGCAACGAGGCGGACTTGAAAGCGAGGCAGAATAGCAGGAAACAGATTTCAAGAGGTACGTTGGAATCACCTGTAAAGCACAGGAAGAGGGGCACAACTTCGACAATGATGCACTTGGCCAAAAAGGGCGTATGCGTTTTCTCCTGAATATATTCAGGAGAAAACGCATACGCCCTTTTTGGCCAAGCAAGCAAGCGGGCAATGCAAATCTGCACTACAAAGAAGTATCACTTCCCACCGGTCAAAAGGGACATCCACAAAATGTGTAAAAACCAGAAAGGCAAGACAGGCCCTGGAGAACAGGGAGCCTTGTTATGCTGATGGGCGGGATGTAAGTTGCCAACTGCCTCACTGGAGGAGTGCATTGTGTTCCCTAAAACAAGTAAACAACAGAGCTCCAGAGCCAAGGGCACGTCCAGTCTAGGGAATATACCTTGGGGAAACTGAAAATCCATAAGACAGAGCCACCCCCAAATTGAGGGCTGCACTGCTTACAGGAACCTCAACCTGGGTACACCTGAAATATCCCAGGAAATATAAAAATGGTTCCAAACATTGTGGAACTTATGTACGATGGAATATCCCTCAGCCACGAAATCAATGTCATAAGACCAGTAGCAGCAAAATGAGTGGATTCAGGTACGATGATTCTAAGTAAAAGAAGTCACACAGGAAAAGAAACTTATCATAAGATATCACTTAGGAAGATCCTGTAAACATGGCTACACATGAACTGAGTTAGGCAAGAGAACAGAGTCTCACATTTAGAAAACACTCTTATGCCTGCTTAAGGGGGAAGGAGATGTGGGGTGATGCATCAAACCCGAGTTTGATATAAGCACAGGTACCGTTCCAAAAACCAACTATGGAATAGACAAGACCTACACCTTCCTCAGTGAAAGGGACTCAAAACCCCATATTTCCCGCAGAGGAATAGATCTGACTAGTAAGAATCTTAAAACCTATGTATTGATATGTCTCCGTAAGGGAATCAAGTGTGTCTAGACTGGCATAAACAGGGCAGCGAGAATCAGCTCAAACCCACTCTAAAAAGGAATTTCAAAAACAGAACAAAGAAACAGGGAAATTCTTTACAATTCCTTCAGGGTCTCTGATGCAACCTGGAATGACCCTATCTACAATGACAGCTGGATGTGGCATAAGGCTGGACACTTGGGACTGAGAGGATTGGTGAGATTGGGTGAGCAAATGCAGACCCTTTAAAGCAATAATGCATGTCACCCATTCCATGGGTCCCAGCTCTCCAGGTGGAAGGGAATATTACTACAGCTATAACGTGTATGGGAAACCTAGAGAATGGACACACTGTGAATACGAAAGGTTTCTAAAACTCAACGAAGAGCCCCTCTCCTGGTGCTCAAGTTTGACTTTCCAACTGCTTTCCTATCAATCTCCCAACTTGGAGAGACAGCCCCTTTAAGCTCCTGGTTCGCACAGGTTGCCAATTTGGCAGAGGATGAAAGGGAAGAGGGAGAACCAATGAGAGAGTAGCTGTTAGGCATTTGGATGGGCACATGTCACTCTAATTTCCCTGCAGGAAGAAGAATGAAACAAAGTCTCAGCCACCCACCGGGAACCAGTAGAGGTCCTGAACCAAAAGTTTGGACTTGCGTTCAGCTCACAAAAAACGAGTTGATAAATGGAGCTCCGGGGCACAGCAATTCACAAACTGGTAGAGTAATCAAGGCCAACTATCGTCCAAAAATCTGTTGAGGGAAGGCAACGAGGCGGACTTGAAAGCGAGGCAGAATAGCAGGAAACAGATTTCAAGAGGTACGTTGGAATCGCCTGTAAAGCACAGGAAGAGGGGCACAACTTCGACAATGATGCACTTGGCCAAAAAGGGCGTATGCGTTTTCTCCTGAATATATTCAGGAGAAAACGCATACGCCCTTTTTGGCCAAGCAAGCAAACGGGCAATGCAAATCTGCACTACAAAGAAGTATCACTTCCCACCGGTCAAAAGGGACATCCACAAAATGTGTAAAAACCAGAAAGGCAAGACAGGCCCTGGAGAACAGGGAGCCTTGTTATGCTGATGGGCGGGATGTAAGTTGCCAACTGCCTCACTGGAGGAGTGCATTGTGTTCCCTAAAACAAGTAAACAACAGAGCTCCAGAGCCAAGGGCACGTCCAGTCTAGGGAATATACCTTGGGGAAACTGAAAATCCATAAGACAGAGCCACCCCCAAATTGAGGGCTGCACTGCTTACAGGAACCTCAACCTGGGTACACCTGAAATATCCCAGGAAATATAAAAATGGTTCCAAACATTGTGGAACTTATGTACGATGGAATATCCCTCAGCCACGAAATCAATGTCATAAGACCAGTAGCAGCAAAATGAGTGGATTCAGGTACGATGATTCTAAGTAAAAGAAGTCACACAGGAAAAGAAACTTATCATAAGATATCACTTAGGAAGATCCTGTAAACATGGCTACACATGAACTGAGTTAGGCAAGAGAACAGAGTCTCACATTTAGAAAACACTCTTATGCCTGCTTAAGGGGGAAGGAGATGTGGGGTGATGCATCAAACCCGAGTTTGATATAAGCACAGGTACCGTTCCAAAAACCAACTATGGAATAGACAAGACCTACACCTTCCTCAGTGAAAGGGACTCAAAACCCCATATTTCCCGCAGAGGAATCGATCTGACTAGTAAGAATCTTAAAACCTATGTATTGATATGTCTCCGTAAGGGAATCAAGTGTGTCTAGACTGGCATAAACAGGGCAGCGAGAATCAGCTCAAACCCACTCTAAAAAGGAATTTCAAAAACAGAACAAAGAAACAGGGAAATTCTTTACAATTCCTTCAGGGTCTCTGATGCAACCTGGAATGACCCTATCTACAATGACAGCTGGATGTGGCATAAGGCTGGACACTTGGGACTGAGAGGATTGGTGAGATTGGGTGAGCAAATGCAGACCCTTTAAAGCAATAATGCATGTCACCCATTCCATGGGTCCCAGCTCTCCAGGTGGAAGGGAATATTACTACAGCTATAACGTGTATGGGAAACCTAGAGAATGGACACACTGTGAATACGAAAGGTTTCTAAAACTCAACGAAGAGCCCCTCTCCTGGTGCTCCAGTTTGACTTTCCAACTGCTTTCCTATCAATCTCCCAACTTGGAGAGACAGCCCCTTTAAGCTCCTGGTTCGCACAGGTTGCCAATTTGGCAGAGGATGAAAGGGAAGAGGGAGAACCAATGAGAGAGTAGCTGTTAGGCATTTGGATGGGCACATGTCACTCTAATTTCCCTGCAGGAAGAAGAATGAAACAAAGTCTCAGCCACCCACCGGGAACCAGTAGAGGTCCTGAACCAAAAGTTTGGACTTGCGTTCAGCTCACAAAAAACGAGTTGATAAATGGAGCTCCGGGGCACAGCAATTCACAAACTGGCAGAGTAATCAAGGCCAACTATCGTCCAAAAATCTGTTGAGGGAAGGCAACGAGGCGGACTTGAAAGCGAGGCAGAATAGCAGGAAACAGATTTCAAGAGGTACGTTGGAATCGCCTGTAAAGCACAGGAAGAGGGGCACAACTTCGACAATGATGCACTTGGCCAAAAAGGGCGTATGCGTTTTCTCCTGAATATATTCAGGGGAAAACGCATACGCCCTTTTTGGCCAAGCAAGCAAACGGGCAATGCAAATCTGCACTACAAAGAAGTATCACTTCCCACCGGTCAAAAGGGACATCCACAAAATGTGTAAAAACCAGAAAGGCAAGACAGGCCCTGGGGAACAGGGAGCCTTGTTATGCTGATGGGCGGGATGTAAGTTGCCAACTGCCTCACTGGAGGAGTGCATTGTGTTCCCTAAAACAAGTAAACAACAGAGCTCCAGAGCCAAGGGCACGTCCGGTCTAGGGAATATACCTTGGGAAAACTGAAAATCCATAAGACAGAGCCACCCCCAATTTGAGGGCTGCACTGCTTACAGGAACCTCAACCTGGGTACACCTGAAATATCCCAGGAAATATAAAAATGGTTCCAAACATTGTGGAACTTACGTACGATGGAATATCCCTCAGCCACGAAATCAATGTCATAAGACCAGTAGCAGCAAAATGAGTGGATTCAGGTACGATGATTCTAAGTGAAAGAAGTCACACAGGAAAAGAAACTTATCATAAGATATCACTTAGGAAGATCCTGTAAACATGGCTACACATGAACTGAGTTAGGCAAGAGAACAGAGTCTCACATTTAGAAAACACTCTTATGCCTGCTTAAGGGGGAAGGAGAGGTGGGGTGATGCATCAAACCAGACTTTGATATAAGCACAGGTACCGTTCCAAAAACCAACTATGGAATAGACAAGACCTACACCTTCCTCAGTGAAAGGGACTCAAAACCCCATATTTCCCGCAGAGGAATAGATCTGACTAGTAAGAATCTTAAAACCTATGTATTGATATGTCTCCGTAAGGGAATCAAGTGTGTCTAGACTGGCATAAACAGGGCAGTGAGAATCAGCTCAAACCCACTCTAAAAAGGAATTTCAAAAACAGAACAAAGAAACAGGGAAATTCTTTACAATTCCTTCAGGGTCTCTGATGCAACCTGGAATGACCCTATCTACAATGACAGCTGGATGTGGCATAAGGCTGGACACTTGGGACTGAGAGGATTGGTGAGATTGGGTGAGCAAATGCAGACCCTTTAAAGCAATAATGCATGGCACCCATTCCATGGGTCCCAGCTCTCCAGGTGGAAGGGAATATTACTACAGCTATACCGTGTACGGGAAACCTAGAGAATGGACACACTGTGAATACGAAAGGTTTCTAAAACTCAACGAAGAGCCCCTCTCCTGGTGCTCCGGTTTGACTTTCCAACTGCTTTCCTATCAATCTCCCAACTTGGAGAGACAGCCCCTTTAAGCTCCTGGTTCGCACAGGTTGCCAATTTGGCAGAGGATGAAAGGGAAGAGGGAGAACCAATGAGAGAGTAGCTGTTAGGCATTTGGATGGGCACATGTCACTCTAATTTCCCGGCAGGAAGAAGAATGAACCAAAGTCTCAGCCACCCACCGAGAACCAGTAGAGGTCCTGAACCAAAAGTTTGGACTTGCGTTCAGCTCACAAAATAACGAGTTGAAAAATGGAGCTCAGGGGCACAGCAATTCACAAACTGGCAGAGTAATCAAGGCCAACTATCGTCCAAACATCTGTTGAGGGAAGGCAACGAGGCGGACTTGAAAGCGAGGCAGAATAGCAGGAAACAGATTTCAAGAGGTACGTTGGAATCGCCTGTAAAGCACAGGAAGAGGGGCACAACTTCGACAATGATGCACTTGGCCAAAAAGGGCGTATGCGTTTTCTCCTGAATATATCCAGGAGAAAACGCATACGCCCTTTTTGGCCAAGCAAGCAAGCGGGCAATGCAAATCTGCACTACAAAGAAGTATCACTTCCCACCGGTCAAAAGGGACATCCACAAAATGTGTAAAAACCAGAAAGGCAAGACAGGCCCTGGAGAACAGGGAGCCTTGTTATGCTGATGGGCGGGATGTAAGTTGCCAACTGCCTCACTGGAGGAGTGCATTGTGTTCCCTAAAACAAGTAAACAACAGAGCTCCAGAGCCAAGGGCACGTCCAGTCTAGGGAATATACCTTGGGGAAACTGAAAATCCATAAGACAGAGCCACCCCCAAATTGAGGGCTGCACTGCTTACAGGAACCTCAACCTGGGTACACCTGAAATATCCCAGGAAATATAAAAATGGTTCCAAACATTGTGGAACTTATGTACGATGGAATATCCCTCAGCCACGAAATCAATGTCATAAGACCAGTAGCAGCAAAATGAGTGGATTCAGGTACGATGATTCTAAGTGAAAGAAGTCACACAGGAAAAGAAACTTATCATAAGATATCACTTAGGAAGATCCTGTAAACATGGCTACACATGAACTGAGTTAGGCAAGAGAACAGAGTCTCACATTTAGAAAACACTCTTATGCCTGCTTAAGGGGGAAGGAGAGGTGGGGTGATGCATCAAACCCGAGTTTGATATAAGCACAGGTACCGTTGCAAAAACCAACTATGGAATAGACAAGATCTACACCTTCCTCAGTGAAAGGGACTCAAAACCCCATATTTCCCGCAGAGGAATCGATCTGACTAGTAAGAATCTTAAAACCTATGTATTGATATGTCTCCGTAAGGGAATCAAGTGTGTCTAGACTGGCATAAACAGGGCAGCGAGAATCAGCTCAAACCCACTCTAAAAAGGAATTTCAAAAACAGAACAAAGAAACAGGGAAATTCTTTACAATTCCTTCAGGGTCTCTGATGCAACCTGGAAAGACCCTATCTACAATGACAGCTGGATGTGGCATAAGGCTGGACACTTGGGACTGAGAGGATTGGTGAGATTGGGTGAGCAAATGCAGACCCTTTAAAGCAATAATGCATGGCACCCATTCCATTGGTCCCAGCTCTCCAGGTGGAAGGGAATATTACTACAGCTATAACGTGTATGGGAAACCTAGAGAATGGACACACTGTGAATACGAAAGGTTTCTAAAACTCAACGAAGGGCCCCTCTCCTGGTGCTCCAGTTTGACTTTCCAACTGCTTTCCTATCAATCTCCCAACTTGGAGAGACAGCCCCTTTAAGCTCCTGGTTCGCACAGGTTGCCAATTTGGCAGAGGATGAAAGGGAAGAGGGAGAACCAATGAGAGAGTAGCTGTTAGGCATTTGGATGGGCACATGTCACTCTAATTTCCCGGCAGGAAGAAGAATGAACCAAAGTCTCAGCCACCCACCGGGAACCAGTAGAGGTCCTGAACCAAAAGTTTGGACTTGCGTTCAGCTCACAAAAAACGAGTTGAAAAATGGAGCTCAGGGGCACAGCAATTCACAAACTGGCAGAGTAATCAAGGCCAACTATCGTCCAAAAATCTGTTGAGGGAAGGCAACGAGGCGGACTTGAATGCGAGGCAGAATAGCAGGAAACAGATTTCAAGAGGTACGTTGGAATCGCCTGTAAAGCACAGGAAGAGGGGCACAACTTCGACAATGATGCACTTGGCGAAAAAGGGCGTATGCGTTTTCTCCTGAATATATTCAGGAGAAAACGCATACGCCCTTTTTGGCCAAGCAAGCAAGCGGGCAATGCAAATCTGCACTACAAAGTAGTATCACTTCCCACCGGTCAAAAGGGACATCCACAAAATGTGTAAAAACCAGACAGGCAAGACAGGCCCTGGAGAACAGGGAGCCTTGTTATGCTGATGGGCGGGATGTAAGTTGCCAACTGCCTCACTGGAGGAGTGCATTGTGTTCCCTAAAACAAGTAAACAACAGAGCTCCAGAGCCAAGGGCACGTCAAGTCTAGGGAATATACCTTGGGGAAACTGAAAATCCATAAGACAGAGCCACCCCCAAATTGAGGGCTGCACTGCTTACAGGAACCTCAACCTGGGTACACCTGAAATATCCCAGGAAATATAAAAATGGTTCCAAACATTGTGGAACTTATGTACGATGGAATATCCCTCAGCCACGAAATCAATGTCATAAGACCAGTAGCAGCAAAATGAGTGGATTCAGGTACGATGATTCTAAGTGAAAGAAGTCACACAGGAAAAGAAACTTATCATAAGATATCACTTAGGAAGATCCTGTAAACATGGCTACACATGAACTGAGTTAGGCAAGAGAACAGAGTCTCACATTTAGAAAACACTCTTATGCCTGCTTAAGGGGGAAGGAGCGGTGGGGTGATGCATCAAACCCGAGTTTGATATAAGCACAGGTACCGTTCCAAAAACCAACTATGGAATAGACAAGACCTACACCTTCCTCAGTGAAAGGGACTCAAAACCCCATATTTCCCGCAGAGGAATAGATCTGACTAGTAAGAATCTTAAAACCTATGTATTGATATGTCTCCGTAAGGGAATCAAGTGTGTCTAGAGTGGCATAAACAGGGCAGCGAGAATCAGCTCAAACCCACTCTAAAAAGGAATTTCAAAAACAGAACAAAGAAACAGGGAAATTCTTTACAATTCCTTCAGGGTCTCTGATGCAACCTGGAATGACCCTATCTACAATGACAGCTGGATGTGGCATAAGGCTGGACACTTGGGACTGAGAGGATTGGTGAGATTGGGTGAGCAAATGCAGACCCTTTAAAGCAATAATGCATGGCACCCATTCCATGGGTCCCAGCTCTCCAGGTGGAAGGGAATATTACTACAGCTATAACGTGTACGGGAAACCTAGAGAATGGACACACTGTGAATACGAAAGGTTTCTAAAACTCAACGAAGAGCCCCTCTCCTGGTGCTCCGGTTTGACTTTCCAACTGCTTTCCTATCAATCTCCCAACTTGGAGAGACAGCCCCTTTAAGCTCCTGGTTCGCACAGGTTGCCAATTTGGCAGAGGATGAAAGGGAAGAGGGAGAACCAATGAGAGAGTAGCTGTTAGGCATTTGGATGGGCACCTGTCACTCTAATTTCCCGGCAGGAAGAAGAATGAACCAAAGTCTCAGCCACCCACCGAGAACCAGTAGAGGTCCTGAACCAAAAGTTTGGACTTGCGTTCAGCTCACAAAATAACGAGTTGAAAAATGGAGCTTAGGGGCACAGCAATTCACAAACTGGCAGAGTAATCAAGGCCAACTATCGTCCAAACATCTGTTGAGGGAAGGAAACGAGGCGGATTTGAAGGCGAGGCAGAATAGCAGGAAACAGATTTCAAGAGGTACGTTGGAATCGCCTGTAAAGCACAGGAAGAGGGGCACAACTTCGACAATGATGCTCTTGGCCAAAAAGGGCGTATGCGTTTTCTCCTGAATATATTCAGGAGAAAACACATACGCCCTTTTTGGCCAAGCAAGCAAGCGGGCAATGCAAATCTGCACTACAAAGAAGTATCACTTCCCACCGGTCAAAAGGGACATCCACAAAATGTGTAAAAACCAGAAAGGCAAGACAGGCCCTGGAGAACAGGGAGCCTTGTTATGCTGATGGGCGGGATGTAAGTTGCCAACTGCCTCACTGGAGGAGTGCATTGTGTTCCCTAAAACAAGTAAACAACAGAGCTACAGAGCCAAGGGCACGTCCAGTCTAGGGAATATACCTTGGGAAAACTGAAAATCCATAAGACAGAGCCACCCCCAAATTGAGGGCTGCACTGCTTACAGGAACCTCAACCTGGGTACATCTGAAATATCCCAGGAAATATAAAAATGGTTCCAAACATTGTGGAACTTATGTACGATGGAATATCCCTCAGCCACGAAATCAATGTCATAAGACCAGTAGCAGCAAAATGAGTGGATTCAGGTACGATGATTCTAAGTGAAAGAAGTCACACAGGAAAAGAAACTTATCATAAGATATCACTTAGGAAGATCCTGTAAACATGGCTACACATGAACTGAGTTAGGCAAGAGAACAGAGTCTCACATTTAGAAAACACTCTTATGCCTTCTTAAGGGGGAAGGAGAGGTGGGGTGATGCATCAAACCCGAGTTTGATATAAGCACAGGTACCGTTCCAAAAACCAACTATGGAATAGACAAGACCTACACCTTCCTCAGTGAAAGGGACTGAAAACCCCATATTTCCCGCAGAGGAATAGATCTGACTAGTAAGAATCTTAAAACCTATGTATTGATATGTCTCCGTAAGGGAATCAAGTGTGTCTAGACTGGCATAAACATGGCAGCGAGAATCAGCTCAAACCCACTCTAAAAAGGAATTTCAAAAACAGAACAAAGAAACAGGGAAATTCTTTAAAATTCCTTCAGGGTCTCTGATGCAACCTGGAATGACCCTATCTACAAGGACAGCTGGATGTGGCATAAGGCTGGACACTTGGGACTGAGAGGATTGGTGAGATTGGGTGAGCAAATGCAGACCCTTTAAAGCAATAATGCACCGCACCCATTCCATGGGTCCCAGCTCTCCAGGTGGAAGGGAATGTTACTACAGCTATAACGTGTATGGGAAACCTAGAGAATGGACACACTGTGAATACGAAAGGTTTCTAAAACTCAACAAAGAGCCCCTCTCCTGGTGCTCCGGTTTGACTTTCCAACTGCTTTCCTATCAATCTCCCAACTTGGAGAGACAGCCCCTTTAAGCTCCTGGTTCGCACAGGTTGCCAATTTGGCAGAGGATGAAAGGGAAGAGGGAGAACCAATGAGAGAGTAGCTGTTAGTCATTTGGATGGGCACATGTCACTCTAATTTCCCTGCAGGAAGAAGAATGAACAAAAGTCTCAGCCACCCACTGGGAACCAGTAGAGGTCCTGAACCAAAAGTTTGGACTTGCGTTCAGCTCACAAAAAACGAGTTGATAAATGGAGCTCAGGGGCACAGCAATTCACAAACTGGCAGAGTAATCAAGGCCAACTATCGTCCAAAAATCTGTTGAGGGAAGGCAACGAGGCGGACTTGAAAGCGAGGCAGAATAGCAGGAAACAGATTTCAAGAGGTACGTTGGAATCGCCTGTAAAGCACAGGAAGAGGGGCACAACTTCGACAATGATGCACTTGGCCAAAAATGGCGTATGCGTTTTCTCCTGAATATATTCAGCAGAAAACGCATACGCCCTTTTTGGCCAAGCAAGCAAGCGGGCAATGCAAATCTGCACTACAAAGAAGTATCACTTCCCACCGGTCAAAAGGGACATCCACAAAATGTGTAAAAACCAGAAAGGCAAGACAGGCCCTGGAGAACAGGGAGCCTTGTTATGCTGATGGGCGGGATGTAAGTTGCCAACTGCCTCACTGGAGGAGTGCATTGTGTTCCCTAAAACAAGTAAACAACAGAGCTCCAGAGCCAAGGGCACGTCCGGTCTAGGGAATATACCTTGGGAAAACTGAAAATCCATAAGACAGAGCCACCCCCAAATTGAGGGCTGCACTGCTTACAGGAACCTCAACCTGGGTACACCTGAAATATCCCAGGAAATATAAAAATGGTTCCAAACATTGTGGAACTTACGTACGATGGAATATCCCTCAGCCACGAAATCAATGTCATAAGACCAGTAGCAGCAAAATGAGTGGATTCAGGTACGATGATTCTAAGTGAAAGAAGTCACACAGAAAAAGAAACTTATCATAAGATATCACTTAGGAAGATCCTGTAAACATGGCTACACATGAACTGAGTTAGGCAAGAGAACAGAGTCTCACATTTAGAAAACACTCTTATGCCTGCTTAAGGGGGAAGGAGAGGTGGGGTGATGCATCAAACCCGAGTTTGATATAAGCACAGGTACCGTTCCAAAAACCAACTATGGAATAGACAAGACCTACACCTTCCTCAGTGAAAGGGACTCAAAACCCCATATTTCATGCAGAGGAATAGATCTGACTAGTAAGAATCTTAAAACCTACGTATTGATAGGTCTCCGTAAGGGAATCAAGTGTGTCTAGACTGGCATAAACATGGCAGCGAGAATCAGCTCAAACCCACTCTAAAAAGGAATTTCAAAAACAAAACGAAGAAACAGGGAAATTCTTTACAATTCCTTCAGGGTCTCTGATGCAACCTGGAATGACCCTATCTACAATGACAGCTGGATGTGGCATAAGGCTGGACACTTGGGACTGAGAGGATTGGTGAGATTGGGTGAGCAAATGCAGACCCTTTAAAGCAATAATGCATGGCACCCATTCCATGGGTCCCAGCTCTCCAGGTGGAAGGGAATATTACTACAGCTATAACGTGTACGGGAAACCTAGAGAATGGACACACTGTGAATACGACAGGTTTCTAAAACACAACGAAGAGCCCCTCTCCTGGTGCTCCGGTTTGATTTTCCAACTGCTTTCCTATCAATCTCCCAACTTGGAGAGACAGCCCCTTTAAGCTCCTGGTTCGCACAGGTTGCCAATTTGGCAGAGGATGAAAGGGAAGAGGGAGAACCAATGAGAGAGTAGCTGTTAGGCATTTGGATGGGCACATGTCACTCTAATTTCCCGGCAGGAAGAAGAATTAACCAAAGTCTCAGCCACCCACCGAGAACCAGTAGAGGTCCTGAACCAAAAGTTTGGACTTGCGTTCAGCTCACAAAAAACGAGTTGAAAAATGGAGCTCAGGGGCACAGCAATTCACAAACTGGCAGAGTAATCAAGGCCAACTATCGTCCAAAAATCTGTTGAGGGAAGGCAACGAGGCGGACTTGAAAGCGAGGCAGAATAGCAGGAAACAGATTTCAAGAGGTACGTTGGAATCGCCTGTAAAGCACAGGAAGAGGGGCACAACTTCGACAATGATGCACTTGGCCAAAAAGGGCGTATGCATTTTCTCCTGAATATATTCAGCAGAAAACGCATACGCCCTTTTTGGCCAAGCAAGCAAGCGGGCAATGCAAATCTGCACTACAAAGAAGTATCACTTCCCACCGGTCAAAAGGGACATCCACAAAATGTGTAAAAACCAGAAAGGCAAGACAGGCCCTGGAGAACAGGGAGCCTTGTTATGCTGATGGGCGGGATGTAAGTTGCCAACTGCCTCACTGGAGGAGTGCATTGTGTTCCCTAAAACAAGTAAACAACAGAGCTACCGAGCCAAGGGCACGTCCAGTCTAGGGAATATACCATGGGAAAACTGAAAATCCATAAGACAGAGCCACCCCCAAATTGAGGGCTGCACTGCTTACAGGAACCTCAACCTGGGTACACCTGAAATATCCCAGGAAATATAAAAATGGTTCCAAACATTGTGGAACTTAGGTACGATGGAATATCCCTCAGCCACGAAATCAATGTCATAACACCAGTAGCAGCAAAATGAGTGGATTCAGGTACGATGATTCTAAGTGAAAGAAGTCACACAGGAAAAGAAACTTATCATAAGATATCACTTAGGAAGATCCTGTAAACATGGCTACACATGAACTGAGTTAGGCAAGAGAACAGAGTCTCACATTTAGAAAACACTCTTATGCCTGCTTAAGGAGGAAGGAGAGGTGGGGTGATGCATCAAACCCGAGTTTGATATAAGCACAGGTACCGTTCCAAAAACCAACTATGGAATAGACAAGACCTACACCTTCCTCAGTGAAAGGGACTCAAAACCCCATATTTCCCGCAGAGGAATAGATCTGACTAGTAAGAATCTTAAAACCTATGTATTGATATGTCTCCGTAAGGGAATCAAGTGTGTCTAGACTGGCATAAACAGGGCAGCGAGAATCAGCTCAAACCCACTCTAAAAGGGAATTTCAAAAACAGAACAAAGAAACAGGGAAATTCTTTACAATTCCTTCAGGGTCTCTGATGCAACCTGGAATGACCCTATCTACAATGACAGCTGGATGTGGCATAAGGCTGGACACTTGGGACTGAGAGGATTGGTGAGATTGGGTGAGCAAATGCAGACCCTTTAAAGCAATAATGCATGGCACCCATTCCATGGGTCCCAGCTCTCCAGGTGGAAGGGAATATTACTACAGCTATAACGTGTACGGGAAACCTAGAGAATGGACACACTGTGAATACGAAAGGTTTCTAAAACTCAACGAAGAGCCCCTCTCCTGGTGCTCCGGTTTGACTTTCCAACTGCTTTCCTAGCAATCTCCCAACTTGGAGAGACAGCCCCTTTAAGCTCCTTGTTCGCACACGTTGCCAATTTGGCAGAGGATGAAAGGGAAGAGGGAGAACCAATGAGAGAGTAGCTGTTAGGCATTTGGATGGGCACATGTCACTCTAATTTCCCGGCAGGAAGAAGAATTCACCAAAGTCTCAGCCACCCACCGGGAACCAGTATAGGTCCTGAACCAAATGTTTGGACTTGCGTTCAGCTCACAAAAAACGAGTTGAAAAATGGAGCTCAGGGGCACAGCAATTCACAAACTGGCAGAGTAATCAAGGCCAACTATCGTCCAAAAATCTGTTGAGGGAAGGCAACGAGGCGGACTTGAAAGCGAGGCAGAATAGCAGGAAACAGATTTCAAGAGGTACGTTGGAATCGCCTGTAAAGCACAGGAAGAGGGGCACAACTTCGACAATGATGCACTTGGCCAAAAATGGCGTATGCGTTTTCTCCTGAATATATTCAGCAGAAAACGCATACGCCCTTTTTGGCCAAGCAAGCAAGCGGGCAATGCAAATCTGCACTACAACGAAGTATCACTTCCCACCGGTCAAAGGGGACATCCACAAAATGTGTAAAAACCAGAAAGGCAAGACAGGCCCTGGAGAACAGGGAGCCTTGTTATGCTGATGGGCGGGATGTAAGTTGCCAACTGCCTCACTGGAGGAGTGCATTGTGTTCCCTAAAACAAGTAAACAACAGAGCTCCAGAGCCAAGGGCACGTCTGGTCTAGGGAATATACCTTGGGAAAACTGAAAATCCATAAGACAGAGCCACCCCCAAATTGAGGGCTGCACTGCTTACAGGAACCTCAACCTGGGTACACCTGAAATATCCCAGGAAATATAAAAATGGTTCCAAACATTGTGGAACTTACGTACGATGGAATATCCCTCAGCCACGAAATCAATGTCATAAGACCAGTAGCAGCAAAATGAGTGGATTCAGGTACGATGATTCTAAGTGAAAGAAGTCACACAGGAAAAGAAACTTATCATAAGATATCACTTAGGAAGATCCTGTAAACATGGCTACACATGAACTGAGTTAGGCAAGAGAACAGAGTCTCACATTTAGAAAACACTCTTATGCCTGCTTAAGGGGGAAGGAGAGGTGGGGTGATGCATCAAACCCGAGTTTGATATAAGCACAGGTACCATTCCAAAAACCAACTATGGAATAGACAAGACCTACACCTTCCTCAGTGAAAGGGACTCAAAACCCCATATTTCCCGCAGAGGAATAGATCTGACTAGTAAGAATCTTAAAACCTATGTATTGATATGTCTCCGTCAGGGAATCAAGTGTGTCTAGACTGGCATAAACAGGGCAGCGAGAATCAGCTCAAACCCACTCTAAAAAGGAATTTCAAAAACAGAACAAAGAAACAGGGAAATTCTTTACAATTCCTTCAGGGTCTCTGATGCAACCTGGAATGACCCTATCTACAATGACAGCTGGATGTGGCATAAGGCTGGACACTTGGGACTGAGAGGATTGGTGAGATTGGGTGAGCAAATGCAGACCCTTTAAAGCAATAATGCATGGCACCCATTCCATGGGTCCCAGCTCTCCAGGTGGAAGGGAATATTACTACAGCTATAACGTGTACGGGAAACCTAGAGAATGGACACACTGTGAATACGAAAGGTTTCTAAAACTCAACGAAGAGCCCCTCTCCTGGTACTCCGGTTTGACTTTCCAACTGCTTTCCTATCAATCTCCCAACTTGGAGAGACAGCCCCTTTAAGCTCCTGGTTCGCACAGGTTGCCAATTTGGCAGAGGATGAAAGGGAAGAGGGAGAACCAATGAGAGAGTAGCTGTTAGGCATTTGGATCGGCACATGTCACTCTAATTTCCCTGCAGGAAGAAGAATGAACCAAAGTCTCAGCCACCCACCGGGAACCAGTAGAGGTCCTGAACCAAAAGTTTGGACTTGCGTTCAGCTCACAAAAAACGAGTTGATAAATGGAGCTCAGGGGCACAGCAATTCACAAACTGGCAGAGTAATCAAGGCCAACTATCGTCCAAAAATCTGTTGAAGGAAGGCAACGAGGCGGACTTGAAAGCGAGGCAGAATAGCAGGAAACAGATTTCAAGAGGTACGTTGGAATCGCCTGTAAAGCACAGGAAGAGGGGCACAACTTCGACAATGATGCACTTGGCCAAAAAGGGCGTATGCGTTTTCTCCTGAATATATTCAGGAGAAAACGCATACGCCCTTTTTGGCCAAGCAAGCAAGCGGGCAATGCAAATCTGCACTACAAAGAAGTATCACTTCCCACCGGTCAAAAGGGACATCCACAAAATGTGTAAAAACCAGAAAGGCAAGACAGGCCCTGGAGAACAGGGAGCCTTGTTATGCTGATGGGCGGGATGTAAGTTGCCAACTGCCTCACTGGAGGAGTGCATTGTGTTCCCTAAAACAAGTAAACAACAGAGCTCCAGAGCCAAGGGCACTTCCAGTCTAGGGAATATACCTTGGGGAAACTGAAAATCCATAAGACAGAGCCACCCCCAAATTGAGGGCTGCACTGCTTACAGGAACCTCAACCTGGGTACACCTGAAATATCCCAGGAAATATAAAAATGGTTCCAAACATTGTGGAACTTACGTACGATGGAATATCCCTCAGCCACGAAATCAATGTCATAACACCAGTAGCAGCAAAATGAGTGGATTCAGGTACGATGATTCTAAGTGAAAGAAGTCACACAGGAAAAGAAACTTATCATAAGATATCACTTAGGAAGATCCTGTAAACATGGCTACACATGAACTGAGTTAGGCAAGAGAACAGAGTCTCACATTTAGAAAACACTCTTATGCCTGCTTAAGGGGGAAGGAGAGGTGGGGTGATGCATCAAACCCGAGTTTGATATAAGCACAGGTACCGTTCCAAAAACCAACTATGGAATAGACAAGACCTACACCTTCCTCAGTGAAAGGGAGTCAAAACCCCATATTTCCCGCAGAGGAATAGATCTGACTAGTAAGAATCTTAAAACCTACGTATTGATAGGTCTCCGTAAGGGAATCAAGTGTGTCTAGACTGGCATAAACATGGCAGCGAGAATCAGCTCAAACCCACTCTAAAAAGGAATTTCAAAAACAAAACGAAGAAACAGGGAAATTCTTTACAATTCCTTCAGGGTCTCTGATGCAACCTGGAATGACCCTATCTACAATGACAGCTGGATGTGGCATAAGGCTGGACACTTGGGACTGAGAGGATTGGTGAGATTGGGTGAGCAAATGCAGACCCTTTAAAGCAATAATGAATGGCACCCATTCCATGGGTCCCAGCTCTCCAGGTGGAAGGGAATATTACTACAGCTATAACGTGTACGGGAAACCTAGAGAATGGACACACTGTGAATACGACAGGTTTCTAAAACACAACGAAGAGCCCCTCTCCTGGTGCTCCGGTTTGATTTTCCAACTGCTTTCCTATCAATCTCCCAACTTGGAGAGACAGCCCCTTTAAGCTCCTGGTTCGCACAGGTTGCCAATTTGGCAGAGGATGAAAGGAAAGAGGGAGAACCAATGAGAGAGTAGCTGTTAGGCATTTGGATGGGCACATGTCACTCTAATTTCCCGGCAGGAAGAAGAATTAACCAAAGTCTCAGCCACCCACCGAGAACCAGTAGAGGTCCTGAACCAAAAGTTTGGACTTGCGTTCAGCTCACAAAAAACGAGTTGAAAAATGGAGCTCAGGGGCACAGCAATTCACAAACTGGCAGAGTAATCAAGGCCAACTATCGTCCAAAAATCTGTTGAGGGAAGGCAACGAGGCGGACTTGAAAGCGAGGCAGAATAGCAGGAAACAGATTTCAAGAGGTACGTTGGAATCGCCTGTAAAGCACAGGAAGAGGGGCACAACTTCGACAATGATGCACTTGGCCAAAAAGGGCGTATGCATTTTCTCCTGAATATATTCAGCAGAAAACGCATACGCCCTTTTTGGCCAAGCAAGCAAGCGGGCAATGCAAATCTGCACTACAAAGAAGTATCACTTCCCACCGGTCAAAAGGGACATCCACAAAATGTGTAAAAACCAGAAAGGCAAGACAGGCCCTGGAGAACAGGGAGCCTTGTTATGCTGATGGGCGGGATGTAAGTTGCCAACTGCCTCACTGGAGGAGTGCATTGTGTTCCCTAAAACAAGTAAACAACAGAGCTACCGAGCCAAGGGCACGTCCAGTCTAGGGAATATACCATGGGAAAACTGAAAATCCATAAGACAGAGCCACCCCCAAATTGAGGGCTGCACTGCTTACAGGAACCTCAACCTGGGTACACCTGAAATATCCCAGGAAATATAAAAATGGTTCCAAACATTGTGGAACTTAGGTACGATGGAATATCCCTCAGCCACGAAATCAATGTCATAAGACCAGTAGCAGCAAAATGAGTTGATTCAGGTACGATGATTCTAAGTGAAAGAAGTCACACAGGAAAAGAAACTTATCATAAGATATCACTTAGGAAGATCCTGTAAACATGGCTACACATGAACTGAGTTAGGCAAGAGAACAGAGTCTCACATTTAGAAAACACTCTTATGCCTGCTTAAGGGGGAAGGAGAGGTGGGGTGATGCATCAAACCCGAGTTTGATATAAGCACAGGTACCGTTCCAAAAACCAACTATGGAATAGACAAGACCTACACCTTCCTCAGTGAAAGGGACTCAAAACCCCATATTTCCCGCAGAGGAATAGATCTGACTAGTAAGAATCTTAAAACCTATGTATTGATATGTCTCCGTAAGGGAATCAAGTGTGTCTAGACTGGCATAAACAGGGCAGCGAGAATCAGCTCAAACCCACTCTAAGAGGGAATTTCAAAAACAGAACAAAGAAACAGGGAAATTCTTTACAATTCCTTCAGGGTCTCTGATGCAACCTGGAATGACCCTATCTACAATGACAGCTGGATGTGGCATAAGGCTGGACACTTGGGACTGAGAGGATTGGTGAGATTGGGTGAGCAAATGCAGACCCTTTAAAGCAATAATGCATGGCACCCATTCCATGGGTCCCAGCTCTCCAGGTGGAAGGGAATATTACTACAGCTATAACGTGTACGGGAAACCTAGAGAATGGACACACTGTGAATACGAAAGGTTTCTAAAACTCAACGAAGAGCCCCTCTCCTGGTGCTCCGGTTTGACTTTCCAACTGCTTTCCTAGCAATCTCCCAACTTGGAGAGACAGCCCCTTTAAGCTCCTTGTTCGCACACGTTGCCAATTTGGCAGAGGATGAAAGGGAAGAGGGAGAACCAATGAGAGAGTAGCTGTTAGGCATTTGGATGGGCACATGTCACTCTAATTTCCCGGCAGGAAGAAGAATTCACCAAAGTCTCAGCCACCCACCGGGAACCAGTATAGGTCCTGAACCAAATGTTTGGACTTGCGTTCAGCTCACAAAAAACGAGTTGAAAAATGGAGCTCAGGGGCACAGCAATTCACAAACTGGCAGAGTAATCAAGGCCAACTATCGTCCAAAAATCTGTTGAGGGAAGGCAACGAGGCGGACTTGAAAGCGAGGCAGAATAGCAGGAAACAGATTTCAAGAGGTACGTTGGAATCGCCTGTAAAGCACAGGAAGAGGGGCACAACTTCGACAATGATGCACTTGGCCAAAAAGGGCGTATGCGTTTTCTCCTGAATATATTCAGCAGAAAACGCATACGCCCTTTTTGGCCAAGCAAGCAAGCGGGCAATGCAAATCTGCACTACAACGAAGTATCACTTCCCACCGGTCAAAGGGGACATCCACAAAATGTGTAAAAACCAGAAAGGCAAGACAGGCCCTGGAGAACAGGGAGCCTTGTTATGCTGATGGGCGGGATGTAAGTTGCCAACTGCCTCACTGGAGGAGTGCATTGTGTCCCCTAAAACAAGTAAACAACAGAGCTCCAGAGCCAAGGGCACTTCCAGTCTAGGGAATATACCTTGGGAAAACTGAAAATCCATAAGACAGAGCCACCCCCAAATTCAGGGCTGCACTGCTTACAGGAACCTCAACCTGGGTACACCTGAAATATCCCAGGAAATATAAAAATGGTTCCAAACATTGTGGAACTTACGTACGATGGAATATCCCTCAGCCACGAAATCAATGTCATAAGACCAGTAGCAGCAAAATGAGTGGATTCAGGTACGATGATTCTAAGTGAAAGAAGTCACACAGGAAAAGAAACTTATCATAAGATATCACTTAGGAAGATCCTTTAACATGGCTACACATGAACTGAGTTAGGCAAGAGAACAGAGTCTCACATTTAGAAAACACTCTTATGCCTGCTTAAGGGGGAAGGAGAGGTGGGGTGATGCATCAAACCCGAGTTTGATATAAGCACAGGTACCGTTCCAAAAACCAACTATGGAATAGACAAGACCTACACCTTCCTCAGTGAAAGGGACTCAAAACCCCATATTTCCCGCAGAGGAATAGATCTGACTAGTAAGAATCTTAAAACCTATGTATTGATATGTCTCCGTAAGGGAATCAAGTGTGTCTAGACTGGCATAAACAGGGCAGCGAGAATCAGCTCAAACCCACTCTAAAAAGGAATTTCAAAAACAGAACAAAGAAACAGGGAAATTCTTTACAATTCCTTCAGGGTCTCTGATGCAACCTGGAATGACCCTATCTACAATGACAGCTGGATGTGGCATAAGGCTGGACACTTGGGACTGAGAGGATTGGTGAGATTGGGTGAGCAAATGCAGACCCTTTAAAGCAATAATGCATGGCACCCATTCCATGGGTCCCAGCTCTCCAGGTGGAAGGGAATATTACTACAGCTATAACGTGTACGGGAAACCTAGAGAATGGACACACTGTGAATACGAAAGGTTTCTAAAACTCAACGAAGAGCCCCTCTCCTGGTACTCCGGTTTGACTTTCCAACTGCTTTCCTATCAATCTCCCAACTTGGAGAGACAGCCCCTTTAAGCTCCTGGTTCGCACAGGTTGCCAATTTGGCAGAGGATGAAAGGGAAGAGGGAGAACCAATGAGAGAGTAGCTGTTAGGCATTTGGATGGGCACATGTCACTCTAATTTCCCTGCAGGAAGAAGAATGAACCAAAGTCTCAGCCACCCACCGGGAACCAGTAGAGGTCCTGAACCAAAAGTTTGGACTTGCGTTCAGCTCACAAAAAACGAGTTGATAAATGGAGCTCAGGGGCACAGCAATTCACAAACTGGCAGAGTAATCAAGGCCAACTATCGTCCAAAAATCTGTTGAAGGAAGGCAACGAGGCGGACTTGAAAGCGAGGCAGAATAGCAGGAAACAGATTTCAAGAGGTACGTTGGAATCGCCTGTAAAGCACAGGAAGAGGGGCACAACTTCGACAATGATGCACTTGGCCAAAAAGGGCGTATGCGTTTTCTCCTGAATATATTCAGGAGAAAACGCATACGCCCTTTTTGGCCAAGCAAGCAAGCGGGCAATGCAAATCTGCACTACAAAGAAGTATCACTTCCCACCGGTCAAAAGGGACATCCACAAAATGTGTAAAAACCAGAAAGGCAAGACAGGCCCTGGAGAACAGGGAGCCTTGTTATGCTGATGGGCGGGATGTAAGTTGCCAACTGCCTCACTGGAGGAGTGCATTGTGTTCCCTAAAACAAGTAAACAACAGAGCTCCAGAGCCAAGGGCACTTCCAGTCTAGGGAATATACCTTGGGGAAACTGAAAATCCATAAGACAGAGCCACCCCCAAATTGAGGGCTGCACTGCTTACAGGAACCTCAACCTGGGTACACCTGAAATATCCCAGGAAATATAAAAATGGTTCCAAACATTGTGGAACTTACGTACGATGGAATATCCCTCAGCCACGAAATCAATGTCATAAGACCAGTAGCAGCAAAATGAGTGGATTCAGGTACGATGATTCTAAGTGAAAGAAGTCACACAGGAAAAGAAACTTATCATAAGATATCACTTAGGAAGATCCTGTAAACATGGCTACACATGAACTGAGTTAGGCAAGAGAACAGAGTCTCACATTTAGAAAACACTCTTATGCCTGCTTAAGGGGGAAGGAGAGGTGGGGTGATGCATCAAACCCGAGTTTGATATAAGCACAGGTACCGTTCCAAAAACCAACTATGGAATAGACAAGACCTACACCTTCCTCAGTGAAAGGGACTCAAAACCCCATATTTCCCGCAGAGGAATAGATCTGACTAGTAAGAATCTTAAAACCTATGTATTGATATGTCTCCGTAAGGGAATCAAGTGTGTCTAGACTGGCATAAACAGGGCAGCGAGAATCAGCTCAAACCCACTCTAAAAAGGAATTTCAAAAACAGAACAAAGAAACAGGGAAATTCTTTACAATTCCTTCAGGGTCTCTGATGCAACCTGGAATGACCCTATCTACAATGACAGCTGGATGTGGCATAAGGCTGGACACTTGGGACTGAGAGGATTGGTGAGATTGGGTGAGCAAATGCAGACCCTTTAAAGCAATAATGCATGGCACCCATTCCATGGGTCCCAGCTCTCCAGGTGGAAGGGAATATTACTACAGCTATAACGTGTACGGGAAACCTAGAGAATGGACACACTGTGAACACGAAAGGTTTCTAAAACTCAACGAAGAGCCCCTCTCCTGGTGCTCCGGTTTGACTTTCCAACTGCTTTCCTATCAATCTCCCAACTTGGAGAGACAGCCCCTTTAAGCTCCTGGTTCGCACAGGTTGCCAATTTGGCAGAGGATGAAAGGGAAGAGGGAGAACCAATGAGAGAGTAGCTGTTAGGCATTTGGATGGGCACATGTCACTCTAATTTCCAGGCAGGAAGAAGAATGAACCAAAGTCTCAGCCACCCACCGAGAACCAGTAGAGGTCCTGAACCAAAAGTTTGGACTTACGTTCAGCTCACAAAATAACGAGTTGAAAAATGGAGCTCAGGGGCACAGCAATTCACAAACTGGCAGAGTAATCAAGGCCAACTATCGTCCAAACATCTGTTGAGGGAAGGCAACGAGGCGGACTTGAAAGCGAGGCAGAATAGCAGGAAACAGATTTCAAGAGGTACGTTGGAATCGCCTGTAAAGCACAGGAAGAGGGGCACAACTTCGACAATGATGCACTTGGCCAAAAAGGGCGTATGCGTTTTCTCCTGAATATATTCAGGAGAAAACGCATACGCCCTTTTTGGCCAAGCAAGCAAGCGGGCAATGCAAATCTGCACTACAAAGAAGTATCACTTCCCACCGGTCAAAAGGGACATCCACAAAATGTGTAAAAACCAGAAAGGCAAGACAGGCCCTGGAGAACAGGGAGCCTTGTTATGCTGATGGGCGGGATGTAAGTTGCCAACTGCCTCACTGGAGGAGTGCATTGTGTTCCCTAAAACAAGTAAACAACAGAGCTACAGAGCCAAGGGCATGTCCAGTCTAGGGAATATACCTTGGGAAAACTGAAAATCAATAAGACAGAGCCACCCCCAAATTGAGGGCTGCACTGCTTACAGGAACCTCAACCTGTGTACACCTGAAATATCCCAGGAAATATAAAAATGGTTCCAAACATTGTGGAACTTACGTACGATGGAATATCCCTCAGCCACGAAATCAATGTCATAAGACCAGTAGCAGCAAAATGAGTGGATTCAGGTACGATGATTCTAAGTGAAAGAAGTCACACAGGAAAAGAAACTTATCATAAGATATCACATAGGAAGATCCTGTAAACATGGCTACACATGAACTGAGTTAGGCAAGAGAACAGAGTCTCACATTTAGAAAACACTCTTATGCCTGCTTAAGGGGGAAGGAGAGGTGGGGTGATGCATCAAACCCGAGTTTGATATAAGCACAGGTGCCGTTCCAAAAACCAACTATGGAATAGACAAGACCTACACCTTCCTCAGTGAAAGGGACTCAAAACCCCATATTTCCCGCAGAGGAATAGATCTGACTAGTAGGAATCTTAAAACCTATGTATTGATATGTCTCCGTAAGGGAATCAAGTGTGTCTAGACTGGCATAAACATGGCCGTGAGAATCAGCTCAAACCCACTCTAAAAAGGAATTTCAAAAACAGAACAAAGAAACAGGGAAATTCTTTACAATTCCTTCAGGGTCTCTGATGCAACCTGGAATGACCCTATCTACAATGACAGCTGGATGTGGCATGAGGCTGGACACTTGGGACTGAGAGGATTGGTGAGATTGGGTGAGCAAATGCAGACCCTTTAAAGCAATAATGCATGGCACCCATTCCATGGGTCCCAGCTCTCCAGGTGGAAGGGAATATTACTACAGCTATAACGTGTATGGGAAACCTAGAGAATGGACACACTGTGAATACGAAAGGTTTCTAAAACTCAACGAAGAGCCCCTCTCCTGGTGCTCCGGTTTGACTTTCCAACTGCTTTCCTATCAATCTCCCAACTTGGAGAGACAGCCCCTTTAAGCTCCTGGTTCGCACAGGTTGCCAATTTGGCAGAGGATGAAAGGGAAGAGGGAGAACCAATGAGAGAGTAGCTGTTAGGCATTTGGATGGGCACATGTCACTCTAATTTCCCGGCAGGAAGAATAATGAACCAAAGTCTCAGCCACCCACCGAGAACCAGTAGAGGTCCTGAACCAAAAGTTTGGACTTGCGTTCAGCTCACAAAAAACGAGTTGAAAAATGGAGCTCAGGGGCACAGCAATTCACAAACTGGCAGAGTAATCAAGGCCAACTATCGTCCAAAAATCTGTTGAGGGAAGGCAACGAGGCGGACTTGAAAGCGAGGCAGAATAGCAGGAAACAGATTTCAAGAGGTACGTTGGAATCGCCTGTAAAGCACAGGAAGAGGGGCACAACTTCGACAATGATGCACTTGGCCAAAAAGGGCGTATGCATTTTCTCCTGAATATATTCAGCAGAAAACGCATACGCCCTTTTTGGCCAAGCAAGCAAGCGGGCAATGCAAATCTGCACTACAAAGAAGTATCACTTCCCACCGGTCCAAAGGGACATCCACAAAATGTGTAAAAACCAGAAAGGCAAGACAGGCCCTGGAGAACAGGGAGCCTTGTTATGCTGATGGGCGGGATGTAAGTTGCCAACTGCCTCACTGGAGGAGTGCATTGTGTTCCCTAAAACAAGTAAACAACAGAGCTCCAGAGCCAAGGGCACGTCCAGTCTAGGGAATATACCTTGGGGAAACTGAAAATCCATAAGACAGAGCCACCCCCAAATTGAGGGCTGCACTGCTTACAGGAACCTCAACCTGGGTACACCTGAAATATCCCAGGAAATATAAAAATGGTTCCAAACATTGTGGAACTTATGTACGATGGAATATCCCTCAGCCACGAAATCAATGTCATAAGACCAGTAGCAGCAAAATGAGTGGATTCAGGTACGATGATTCTAAGTAAAAGAAGTCACACAGGAAAAGAAACTTATCATAAGATATCACTTAGGAAGATCCTGTAAACATGGCTACACATGAACTGAGTTAGGCAAGAGAACAGAGTCTCACATTTAGAAAACACTCTTATGCCTGCTTAAGGGGGAAGGAGATGTGGGGTGATGCATCAAACCCGAGTTTGATATAAGCACAGGTACCGTTCCAAAAACCAACTATGGAATAGACAAGACCTACACCTTCCTCAGTGAAAGGGACTCAAAACCCCATATTTCCCGCAGAGGAATCGATCTGACTAGTAAGAATCTTAAAACCTATGTATTGATATGTCTCCGTAAGGGAATCAAGTGTGTCTAGACTGGCATAAACAGGGCAGCGAGAATCAGCTCAAACCCACTCTAAAAAGGAATTTCAAAAACAGAACAAAGAAACAGGGAAATTCTTTACAATTCCTTCAGGGTCTCTGATGCAACCTGGAATGACCCTATCTACAATGACAGCTGGATGTGGCATAAGGCTGGACACTTGGGACTGAGAGGATTGGTGAGATTGGGTGAGCAAATGCAGACCCTTTAAAGCAATAATGCATGGCACCCATTCCATGGGTCCCAGCTCTCCAGGTGGAAGGGAATATTACTACAGCTATAACGTGTACGGGAAACCTAGAGAATGGACACACTGTGAATACGAAAGGTTTCTAAAACTCAACGAAGAGCCCCTCTCCTGGTGCTCCAGTTTGACTTTCCAACTGCTTTCCTATCAATCTCCCAACTTGGAGAGACAGCCCCTTTAAGCTCCTGGTTCGCACAGGTTGCCAATTTGGCAGAGGATGAAAGGGAAGAGGGAGAACCAATGAGAGAGTAGCTGTTAGGCATTTGGATGGGCACATGTCACTCTAATTTCCCTGCAGGAAGAAGAATGAAACAAAGTCTCAGCCACCCACCGGGAACCAGTAGAGGTCCTGAACCAAAAGTTTGGACTTGCGTTCAGCTCAGAAAAAACGAGTTGAAAAATCGAGCTTAGGGGCACAGCAATTCACAAACTGGCAGAGTAATCAAGGCCAACTATCATCCAAAAATCTGTTGAGGGAAGGCAACGAGGCGGACTTGAAAGCGAGGCAGAATAGCAGGAAACAGATTTCAAGAGGTACGTTGGAATCGCCTGTAAAGCACAGGAAGAGGGGCACAACTTCGACAATGATGCACTTGGCCAAAAAGGGCGTATGCGTTTTCTCCTGAATATATTCAGGAGAAAACGCATACGCCCTTTTTGGCCAAGCAAGCAAGCGGGCAATGCAAATCTGCACTACAAAGAAGTATCACTTCCCACCGGTCCAAAGGGACATCCACAAAATGTGTAAAAACCAGAAAGGCAAGACAGGCCCTGGAGAACAGGGAGCCTTGTTATGCTGATGGGCGGGATGTAAGTTGCCAACTGCCTCACTGGAGGAGTGCATTGTGTTCCCTAAAACAAGTAAACAACAGAGCTCCAGAGCCAAGGGCACGTCCAGTCTAGGGAATATACCTTGGGGAAACTGAAAATCCATAAGACAGAGCCACCCCCAAATTGAGGGCTGCACTGCTTACAGGAACCTCAACCTGGGTACACCTGAAATATCCCAGGAAATATAAAAATGGTTCCAAACATTGTGGAACTTATGTACGATGGAATATCCCTCAGCCACGAAATCAATGTCATAAGACCAGTAGCAGCAAAATGAGTGGATTCAGGTACGATGATTCTAAGTAAAAGAAGTCACACAGGAAAAGAAACTTATCATAAGATATCACTTAGGAAGATCCTGTAAACATGGCTACACATGAACTGAATTAGGCAAGAGAACAGAGTCTCACATTTAGAAAACACTCTTATGCCTGCTTAAGGGGGAAGGAGATGTGGGGTGATGCATCAAACCCGAGTTTGATATAAGCACAGGTACCGTTCCAAAAACCAACTATGGAATAGACAAGACCTACACCTTCCTCAGTGAAAGGGACTCAAAACCCCATATTTCCCGCAGAGGAATCGATCTGACTAGTAAGAATCTTAAAACCTATGTATTGATATGTCTCCGTAAGGGAATCAAGTGTGTCTAGACTGGCATAAACAGGGCAGCGAGAATCAGCTCAAACCCACTCTAAAAAGGAATTTCAAAAACAGAACAAAGAAACAGGGAAATTCTTTACAATTCCTTCAGGGTCTCTGATGCAACCTGGAATGACCCTATCTACAATGACAGCTGGATGTGGCATAAGGCTGGACACTTGGGACTGAGAGGATTGGTGAGATTGGGTGAGCAAATGCAGACCCTTTAAAGCAATAATGCATGTCACCCATTCCATGGGTCCCAGCTCTCCAGGTGGAAGGGAATATTACTACAGCTATAACGTGTATGGGAAACCTAGAGAATGGACACACTGTGAATACGAAAGGTTTCTAAAACTCAACGAAGAGCCCCTCTCCTGGTGCTCCAGTTTGACTTTCCAACTGCTTTCCTATCAATCTCCCAACTTGGAGAGACAGCCCCTTTAAGCTCCTGGTTCGCACAGGTTGCCAATTTGGCAGAGGATGAAAGGGAAGAGGGAGAACCAATGAGAGAGTAGCTGTTAGGCATTTGGATGGGCACATGTCACTCTAATTTCCCTGCAGGAAGAAGAATGAAACAAAGTCTCAGCCACCCACCGGGAACCAGTAGAGGTCCTGAACCAAAAGTTTGGACTTGCGTTCAGCTCACAAAAAACGAGTTGATAAATGGAGCTCCGGGGCACAGCAATTCACAAACTGGCAGAGTAATCAAGGCCAACTATCGTCCAAAAATCTGTTGAGGGAAGGCAACGAGGCGGACTTGAAAGCGAGGCAGAATAGCAGGAAACAGATTTCAAGAGGTACGTTGGAATCGCCTGTAAAGCACAGGAAGAGGGGCACAACTTCGACAATGATGCACTTGGCCAAAAAGGGCGTATGCGTTTTCTCCTGAATATATTCAGGAGAAAACGCATACGCCCTTTTTGGCCAAGCAAGCAAACGGGCAATGCAAATCTGCACTACAAAGAAGTATCACTTCCCACCGGTCAAAAGGGACATCCACAAAATGTGTAAAAACCAGAAAGGCAAGACAGGCCCTGGAGAACAGGGAGCCTTGTTATGCTGATGGGCGGGATGTAAGTTGCCAACTGCCTCACTGGAGGAGTGCATTGTGTTCCCTAAAACAAGTAAACAACAGAGCTCCAGAGCCAAGGGCACGTCCAGTCTAGGGAATATACCTTGGGGAAACTGAAAATCCATAAGACAGAGCCACCCCCAAATTGAGGGCTGCACTGCTTACAGGAACCTCAACCTGGGTACACCTGAAATATCCCAGGAAATATAAAAATGGTTCCAAACATTGTGGAACTTATGTACGATGGAATATCCCTCAGCCACGAAATCAATGTCATAAGACCAGTAGCAGCAAAATGAGTGGATTCAGGTACGATGATTCTAAGTAAAAGAAGTCACACAGGAAAAGAAACTTATCATAAGATATCACTTAGGAAGATCCTGTAAACATGGCTACACATGAACTGAGTTAGGCAAGAGAACAGAGTCTCACATTTAGAAAACACTCTTATGCCTGCTTAAGGGGGAAGGAGATGTGGGGTGATGCATCAAACCCGAGTTTGATATAAGCACAGGTACCGTTCCAAAAACCAACTATGGAATAGACAAGACCTACACCTTCCTCAGTGAAAGGGACTCAAAACCCCATATTTCCCGCAGAGGAATAGATCTGACTAGTAAGAATCTTAAAACCTATGTATTGATATGTCTCCGTAAGGGAATCAAGTGTGTCTAGACTGGCATAAACAGGGCAGCGAGAATCAGCTCAAACCCACTCTAAAAAGGAATTTCAAAAACAGAACAAAGAAACAGGGAAATTCTTTACAATTCCTTCAGGGTCTCTGATGCAACCTGGAATGACCCTATCTACAATGACAGCTGGATGTGGCATAAGGCTGGACACTTGGGACTGAGAGGATTGGTGAGATTGGGTGAGCAAATGCAGACCCTTTAAAGCAATAATGCATGTCACCCATTCCATGGGTCCCAGCTCTCCAGGTGGAAGGGAATATTACTACAGCTATAACGTGTATGGGAAACCTAGAGAATGGACACACTGTGAATACGAAAGGTTTCTAAAACTCAACGAAGAGCCCCTCTCCTGGTGCTCCAGTTTGACTTTCCAACTGCTTTCCTATCAATCTCCCAACTTGGAGAGGCAGCCCCTTTAAGCTCCTGGTTCGCACAGGTTGCCAATTTGGCAGAGGATGAAAGGGAAGAGGGAGAACCAATGAGAGAGTAGCTGTTAGGCATTTGGATGGGCACATGTCACTCTAATTTCCCTGCAGGAAGAAGAATGAAACAAAGTCTCAGCCACCCACCGGGAACCAGTAGAGGTCCTGAACCAAAAGTTTGGACTTGCGTTCAGCTCACAAAAAACGAGTTGATAAATGGAGCTCCGGGGCACAGCAATTCACAAACTGGCAGAGTAATCAAGGCCAACTATCGTCCAAAAATCTGTTGAGGGAAGGCAACGAGGCGCACTTGAAAGCGAGGCAGAATAGCAGGAAACAGATTTCAAGAGGTACGTTGGAATCGCCTGTAAAGCACAGGAAGAGGGGC
The DNA here is from genome assembly GCF_964341445.2 of Mesoplodon mirus. Lineage (NCBI taxonomy): Eukaryota > Metazoa > Chordata > Mammalia > Artiodactyla > Ziphiidae > Mesoplodon > Mesoplodon mirus. The sequence goes on from NW_028295810.1 coordinate 4,557,907, forward strand.
ACAACTTCGACAATGATGAACTTGGCCAAAAAGGGCGTATGCGTTTTCTCCTGAATATATTCAGGAGAAAACGCATACGCCCTTTTTGGCCAAGCAAGCAAACGGGCAATGCAAATCTGCACTACAAAGAAGTATCACTTCCCACCGGTCAAAAGGGACATCCACAAAATGTGTAAAAACCAGAAAGGCAAGACAGGCCCTGGAGAACAGGGAGCCTTGTTATGCTGATGGGCGGGATGTAAGTTGCCAACTGCCTCACTGGAGGAGTGCATTGTGTTCCCTAAAACAAGTAAACAACAGAGCTCCAGAGCCAAGGGCACGTCCAGTCTAGGGAATATACCTTGGGGAAACTGAAAATCCATAAGACAGAGCCACCCCCAAATTGAGGGCTGCACTGCTTACAGGAACCTCAACCTGGGTACACCTGAAATATCCCAGGAAATATAAAAATGGTTCCAAACATTGTGGAACTTATGTACGATGGAATATCCCTCAGCCACGAAATCAATGTCATAAGACCAGTAGCAGCAAAATGAGTGGATTCAGGTACGATGATTCTAAGTAAAAGAAGTCACACAGGAAAAGAAACTTATCATAAGATATCACTTAGGAAGATCCTGTAAACATGGCTACACATGAACTGAGTTAGGCAAGAGAACAGAGTCTCACATTTAGAAAACACTCTTATGCCTGCTTAAGGGGGAAGGAGATGTGGGGTGATGCATCAAACCCGAGTTTGATATAAGCACAGGTACCGTTCCAAAAACCAACTATGGAATAGACAAGACCTACACCTTCCTCAGTGAAAGGGACTCAAAACCCCATATTTCCCGCAGAGGAATCGATCTGACTAGTAAGAATCTTAAAACCTATGTATTGATATGTCTCCGTAAGGGAATCAAGTGTGTCTAGACTGGCATAAACAGGGCAGCGAGAATCAGCTCAAACCCACTCTAAAAAGGAATTTCAAAAACAGAACAAAGAAACAGGGAAATTCTTTACAATTCCTTCAGGGTCTCTGATGCAACCTGGAATGACCCTATCTACAATGACAGCTGGATGTGGCATAAGGCTGGACACTTGGGACTGAGAGGATTGGTGAGATTGGGTGAGCAAATGCAGACCCTTTAAAGCAATAATGCATGTCACCCATTCCATGGGTCCCAGCTCTCCAGGTGGAAGGGAATATTACTACAGCTATAACGTGTATGGGAAACCTAGAGAATGGACACACTGTGAATACGAAAGGTTTCTAAAACTCAACGAAGAGCCCCTCTCCTGGTGCTCCAGTTTGACTTTCCAACTGCTTTCCTATCAATCTCCCAACTTGGAGAGACAGCCCCTTTAAGCTCCTGGTTCGCACAGGTTGCCAATTTGGCAGAGGATGAAAGGGAAGAGGGAGAACCAATGAGAGAGTAGCTGTTAGGCATTTGGATGGGCACATGTCACTCTAATTTCCCTGCAGGAAGAAGAATGAAACAAAGTCTCAGCCACCCACCGGGAACCAGTAGAGGTCCTGAACCAAAAGTTTGGACTTGCGTTCAGCTCACAAAAAACGAGTTGATAAATGGAGCTCCGGGGCACAGCAATTCACAAACTGGCAGAGTAATCAAGGCCAACTATCGTCCAAAAATCTGTTGAGGGAAGGCAACGAGGCGGACTTGAAAGCGAGGCAGAATAGCAGGAAACAGATTTCAAGAGGTACGTTGGAATCGCCTGTAAAGCACAGGAAGAGGGGCACAACTTCGACAATGATGCACTTGGCCAAAAAGGGCGTATGCGTTTTCTCCTGAATATATTCAGGGGAAAACGCATACGCCCTTTTTGGCCAAGCAAGCAAACGGGCAATGCAAATCTGCACTACAAAGAAGTATCACTTCCCACCGGTCAAAAGGGACATCCACAAAATGTGTAAAAACCAGAAAGGCAAGACAGGCCCTGGGGAACAGGGAGCCTTGTTATGCTGATGGGCGGGATGTAAGTTGCCAACTGCCTCACTGGAGGAGTGCATTGTGTTCCCTAAAACAAGTAAACAACAGAGCTCCAGAGCCAAGGGCACGTCCGGTCTAGGGAATATACCTTGGGAAAACTGAAAATCCATAAGACAGAGCCACCCCCAATTTGAGGGCTGCACTGCTTACAGGAACCTCAACCTGGGTACACCTGAAATATCCCAGGAAATATAAAAATGGTTCCAAACATTGTGGAACTTACGTACGATGGAATATCCCTCAGCCACGAAATCAATGTCATAAGACCAGTAGCAGCAAAATGAGTGGATTCAGGTACGATGATTCTAAGTGAAAGAAGTCACACAGGAAAAGAAACTTATCATAAGATATCACTTAGGAAGATCCTGTAAACATGGCTACACATGAACTGAGTTAGGCAAGAGAACAGAGTCTCACATTTAGAAAACACTCTTATGCCTGCTTAAGGGGGAAGGAGAGGTGGGGTGATGCATCAAACCCGAGTTTGATATAAGCACAAGTACCGTTCCAAAAACCAACTATGGAATAGACAAGACCTACACCTTCCTCAGTGAAAGGGACTCAAAACCCCATATTTCCCGCAGAGGAATAGATCTGACTAGTAAGAATCTTAAAACCTATGTATTGATATGTCTCCGTAAGGGAATCAAGTGTGTCTAGACTGGCATAAACATGGCAGCGAGAATCAGCTCAAACCCACTCTAAAAAGGAATTTCAAAAACAGAACAAAGAAACAGGGAAATTCTTTACAATTCCTTCAGGGTCTCTGATGCAACCTGGAATGACCCTATCTACAAGGACAGCTGGATGTGGCATAAGGCTGGACACTTGGGACTGAGAGGATTGGTGAGATTGGGTGAGCAAATGCAGACCCTTTAAAGCAATAATGCACGGCACCCATTCCATGGGTCCCAGCTCTCCAGGTGGAAGGGAATGTTACTACAGCTATAACGTGTATGGGAAACCTAGAGAATGGACACACTGTGAATACGAAAGGTTTCTAAAACTCAACAAAGAGCCCCTCTCCTGGTGCTCCGGTTTGACTTTCCAACTGCTTTCCTATCAATCTCCCAACTTGGAGAGACAGCCCCTTTAAGCTCCTGGTTCGCACAGGTTGCCAATTTGGCAGAGGATGAAAGGGAAGAGGGAGAACCAATGAGAGAGTAGCTGTTAGTCATTTGGATGGGCACATGTCACTCTAATTTCCCTGCAGGAAGAAGAATGAACAAAAGTCTCAGCCACCCACTGGGAACCAGTAGAGGTCCTGAACCAAAAGTTTGGACTTGCGTTCAGCTCACAAAAAACGAGTTGATAAATGGAGCTCAGGGGCACAGCAATTCACAAACTGGCAGAGTAATCAAGGCCAACTATCGTCCAAAAATCTGTTGAGGGAAGGCAACGAGGCGGACTTGAAAGCGAGGTAGAATAGCAGGAAACAGATTTCAAGAGGTACGTTGGAATCGCCTGTAAAGCACAGGAAGAGGGGCACAACTTCGACAATGATGCACTTGGCCAAAAATGGCGTATGCGTTTTCTCCTGAATATATTCAGCAGAAAACGCATACGCCCTTTTTGGCCAAGCAAGCAAGCGGGCAATGCAAATCTGCACTACAAAGAAGTATCACTTCCCACCGGTCAAAAGGGACATCCACAAAATGTGTAAAAACCAGAAAGGCAAGACAGGCCCTGGAGAACAGGGAGCCTTGTTATGCTGATGGGCGGGATGTAAGTTGCCAACTGCCTCACTGGAGGAGTGCATTGTGTTCCCTAAAACAAGTAAACAACAGAGCTCCAGAGCCAAGGGCACGTCCGGTCTAGGGAATATACCTTGGGAAAACTGAAAATCCATAAGACAGAGCCACCCCCAAATTGAGGGCTGCACTGCTTACAGGAACCTCAACCTGGGTACACCTGAAATATCCCAGGAAATATAAAAATGGTTCCAAACATTGTGGAACTTACGTACGATGGAATATCCCTCAGCCACGAAATCAATGTCATAAGACCAGTAGCAGCAAAATGAGTGGATTCAGGTACGATGATTCTAAGTGAAAGAAGTCACACAGAAAAAGAAACTTATCATAAGATATCACTTAGGAAGATCCTGTAAACATGGCTACACATGAACTGAGTTAGGCAAGAGAACAGAGTCTCACATTTAGAAAACACTCTTATGCCTGCTTAAGGGGGAAGGAGAGGTGGGGTGATGCATCAAACCCGAGTTTGATATAAGCACAGGTACCGTTCCAAAAACCAACTATGGAATAGACAAGACCTACACCTTCCTCAGTGAAAGGGACTCAAAACCCCATATTTCATGCAGAGGAATAGATCTGACTAGTAAGAATCTTAAAACCTACGTATTGATAGGTCTCCGTAAGGGAATCAAGTGTGTCTAGACTGGCATAAACATGGCAGCGAGAATCAGCTCAAACCCACTCTAAAAAGGAATTTCAAAAACAAAACGAAGAAACAGGGAAATTCTTTACAATTCCTTCAGGGTCTCTGATGCAACCTGGAATGACCCTATCTACAATGACAGCTGGATGTGGCATAAGGCTGGACACTTGGGACTGAGAGGATTGGTGAGATTGGGTGAGCAAATGCAGACCCTTTAAAGCAATAATGCATGGCACCCATTCCATGGGTCCCAGCTCTCCAGGTGGAAGGGAATATTACTACAGCTATAACGTGTACGGGAAACCTAGAGAATGGACACACTGTGAATACGACAGGTTTCTAAAACACAACGAAGAGCCCCTCTCCTGGTGCTCCGGTTTGATTTTCCAACTGCTTTCCTATCAATCTCCCAACTTGGAGAGACAGCCCCTTTAAGCTCCTGGTTCGCACAGGTTGCCAATTTGGCAGAGGATGAAAGGGAAGAGGGAGAACCAATGAGAGAGTAGCTGTTAGGCATTTGGATGGGCACATGTCACTCTAATTTCCCGGCAGGAAGAAGAATTAACCAAAGTCTCAGCCACCCACCGAGAACCAGTAGAGGTCCTGAACCAAAAGTTTGGACTTGCGTTCAGCTCACAAAAAACGAGTTGAAAAATGGAGCTCAGGGGCACATCAATTCACAAACTGGCAGAGTAATCAAGGCCAACTATCGTCCAAAAATCTGTTGAGGGAAGGCAACGAGGCGGACTTGAAAGCGAGGCAGAATAGCAGGAAACAGATTTCAAGAGGTACGTTGGAATCGCCTGTAAAGCACAGGAAGAGGGGCACAACTTCGACAATGATGCACTTGGCCAAAAAGGGCGTATGCATTTTCTCCTGAATATATTCAGCAGAAAACGCATACGCCCTTTTTGGCCAAGCAAGCAAGCGGGCAATGCAAATCTGCACTACAAAGAAGTATCACTTCCCACCGGTCAAAAGGGACATCCACAAAATGTGTAAAAACCAGAAAGGCAAGACAGGCCCTGGAGAACAGGGAGCCTTGTTATGCTGATGGGCGGGATGTAAGTTGCCAACTGCCTCACTGGAGGAGTGCATTGTGTTCCCTAAAACAAGTAAACAACAGAGCTACCGAGCCAAGGGCACGTCCAGTCTAGGGAATATACCATGGGAAAACGGAAAATCCATAAGACAGAGCCACCCCCAAATTGAGGGCTGCACTGCTTACAGGAACCTCAACCTGGGTACACCTGAAATATCCCAGGAAATATAAAAATGGTTCCAAACATTGTGGAACTTAGGTACGATGGAATATCCCTCAGCCACGAAATCAATGTCATAAGACCAGTAGCAGCAAAATGAGTGGATTCAGGTACGATGATTCTAAGTGAAAGAAGTCACACAGGAAAAGAAACTTATCATAAGATATCACTTAGGAAGATCCTGTAAACATGGCTACACATGAACTGAGTTAGGCAAGAGAACAGAGTCTCACATTTAGAAAACACTCTTATGCCTGCTTAAGGGGGAAGGAGAGGTGGGGTGATGCATCAAACCCGAGTTTGATATAAGCACAGGTACCGTTCCAAAAACCAACTATGGAATAGACAAGACCTACACCTTCCTCAGTGAAAGGGACTCAAAACCCCATATTTCCCGCAGAGGAATAGATCTGACTAGTAAGAATCTTAAAACCTATGTATTGATATGTCTCCGTAAGGGAATCAAGTGTGTCTAGACTGGCATAAACAGGGCAGCGAGAATCAGCTCAAACCCACTCTAAAAGGGAATTTCAAAAACAGAACAAAGAAACAGGGAAATTCTTTACAATTCCTTCAGGGTCTCTGATGCAACCTGGAATGACCCTGTCTACAATGACAGCTGGATGTGGCATAAGGCTGGACACTTGGGACTGAGAGGATTGGTGAGATTGGGTGAGCAAATGCAGACCCTTTAAAGCAATAATGCATGGCACCCATTCCATGGGTCCCAGCTCTCCAGGTGGAAGGGAATATTACTACAGCTATAACGTGTACGGGAAACCTAGAGAATGGACACACTGTGAATACGAAAGGTTTCTAAAACTCAACGAAGAGCCCCTCTCCTGGTGCTCCGGTTTGACTTTCCAACTGCTTTCCTAGCAATCTCCCAACTTGGAGAGACAGCCCCTTTAAGCTCCTTGTTCGCACACGTTGCCAATTTGGCAGAGGATGAAAGGGAAGAGGGAGAACCAATGAGAGAGTAGCTGTTAGGCATTTGGATGGGCACAGGTCACTCTAATTTCCCGGCAGGAAGAAGAATTCACCAAAGTCTCAGCCACCCACCGGGAACCAGTATAGGTCCTGAACCAAATGTTTGGACTTGCGTTCAGCTCACAAAATACGAGTTGAAAAATGGAGCTCAGGGGCACAGCAATTCACAAACTGGCAGAGTAATCAAGGCCAACTATCGTCCAAAAATCTGTTGAGGGAAGGCAACGAGGCGGACTTGAAAGCGAGGCAGAATAGCAGGAAACAGATTTCAAGAGGTACGTTGGAATCGCCTGTAAAGCACAGGAAGAGGGGCACAACTTCGACAATGATGCACTTGGCCAAAAAGGGCGTATGCGTTTTCTCCTGAATATATTCAGCAGAAAACGCATACGCCCTTTTTGGCCAAGCAAGCAAGCGGGCAATGCAAATCTGCACTACAACGAAGTATCACTTCCCACCGGTCAAAGGGGACATCCACAAAATGTGTAAAAACCAGAAAGGCAAGACAGGCCCTGGAGAACAGGGAGCCTTGTTATGCTGATGGGCGGGATGTAAGTTGCCAACTGCCTCACTGGAGGAGTGCATTGTGTTCCCTAAAACAAGTAAACAACAGAGCTCCAGAGCCAAGGGCACGTCCGGTCTAGGGAATATACCTTGGGAAAACTGAAAATCCATAAGACAGAGCCACCCCCAAATTGAGGGCTGCACTGCTTACAGGAACCTCAACCTGGGTACACCTGAAATATCCCAGGAAATATAAAAATGGTTCCAAACATTGTGGAACTTACGTACGATGGAATATCCCTCAGCCACGAAATCAATGTCATAAGACCAGTAGCAGCAAAATGAGTGGATTCAGGTACGATGATTCTAAGTGAAAGAAGTCACACAGGAAAAGAAACTTATCATAAGATATCACTTAGGAAGATCCTTTAACATGGCTACACATGAACTGAGTTAGGCAAGAGAACAGAGTCTCACATTTAGAAAACACTCTTATGCCTGCTTAAGGGGGAAGGAGAGGTGGGGTGATGCATCAAACCCGAGTTTGATATAAGCACAGGTACCGTTCCAAAAACCAACTATGGAATAGACAAGACCTACACCTTCCTCAGTGAAAGGGACTCAAAACCCCATATTTCCCGCAGAGGAATAGATCTGACTAGTAAGAATCTTAAAACCTATGTATTGATATGTCTCCGTCAGGGAATCAAGTGTGTCTAGACTGGCATAAACAGGGCAGCGAGAATCAGCTCAAACCCACTCTAAAAAGGAATTTCAAAAACAGAACAAAGAAACAGGGAAATTCTTTACAATTCCTTCAGGGTCTCTGATGCAACCTGGAATGACCCTATCTACAATGACAGCTGGATGTGGCATAAGGCTGGACACTTGGGACTGAGAGGATTGGTGAGATTGGGTGAGCAAATGCAGACCCTTTAAAGCAATAATGCATGGCACCCATTCCATGGGTCCCAGCTCTCCAGGTGGAAGGGAATATTACTACAGCTATAACGTGTACGGGAAACCTAGAGAATGGACACACTGTGAATACGAAAGGTTTCTAAAACTCAACGAAGAGCCCCTCTCCTGGTACTCCGGTTTGACTTTCCAACTGCTTTCCTATCAATCTCCCAACTTGGAGAGACAGCCCCTTTAAGCTCCTGGTTCGCACAGGTTGCCAATTTGGCAGAGGATGAAAGGGAAGAGGGAGAACCAATGAGAGAGTAGCTGTTAGGCATTTGGATGGGCACATGTCACTCTAATTTCCCTGCAGGAAGAAGAATGAACCAAAGTCTCAGTCACCCACCGGGAACCAGTAGAGGTCCTGAACCAAAAGTTTGGACTTGCGTTCAGCTCACAAAAAACGAGTTGATAAATGGAGCTCAGGGGCACAGCAATTCACAAACTGGCAGAGTAATCAAGGCCAACTATCGTCCAAAAATCTGTTGAAGGAAGGCAACGAGGCGGACTTGAAAGCGAGGCAGAATAGCAGGAAACAGATTTCAAGAGGTACGTTGGAATCGCCTGTAAAGCACAGGAAGAGGGGCACAACTTCGACAATGATGCACTTGGCCAAAAAGGGCGTATGCGTTTTCTCCTGAATATATTCAGGAGAAAACGCATACGCCCTTTTTGGCCAAGCAAGCAAGCGGGCAATGCAAATCTGCACTACAAAGAAGTATCACTTCCCACCGGTCAAAAGGGACATCCACAAAATGTGTAAAAACCAGAAAGGCAAGACAGGCCCTGGAGAACAGGGAGCCTTGTTATGCTGATGGGAGGGATGTAAGTTGCCAACTGCCTCACTGGAGGAGTGCATTGTGTTCCCTAAAACAAGTAAACAACAGAGCTCCAGAGCCAAGGGCACTTCCAGTCTAGGGAATATACCTTGGGGAAACTGAAAATCCATATGACAGAGCCACCCCCAAATTGAGGGCTGCACTGCTTACAGGAACCTCAACCTGGGTACACCTGAAATATCCCAGGAAATATAAAAATGGTTCCAAACATTGTGGAACTTACGTACGATGGAATATCCCTCAGCCACGAAATCAATGTCATAACACCAGTAGCAGCAAAATGAGTGGATTCAGGTACGATGATTCTAAGTGAAAGAAGTCACACAGGAAAAGAAACTTATCATAAGATATCACTTAGGAAGATCCTGTAAACATGGCTACACATGAACTGAGTTAGGCAAGAGAACAGAGTCTCACATTTAGAAAACACTCTTATGCCTGCTTAAGGGGGAAGGAGAGGTGGGGTGATGCATCAAACCCGAGTTTGATATAAGCACAGGTACCGTTCCAAAAACCAACTATGGAATAGACAAGACCTACACCTTCCTCAGTGAAAGGGACTCAAAACCCCATATTTCCCGCAGAGGAATAGATCTGACTAGTAAGAATCTTAAAACCTACGTATTGATAGGTCTCCGTAAGGGAATCAAGTGTGTCTAGACTGGCATAAACATGGCAGCGAGAATCAGCTCAAACCCACTCTAAAAAGGAATTTCAAAAACAAAACGAAGAAACAGGGAAATTCTTTACAATTCCTTCAGGGTCTCTGATGCAACCTGGAATGACCCTATCTACAATGACAGCTGGATGTGGCATAAGGCTGGACACTTGGGACTGAGAGGATTGGTGAGATTGGGTGAGCAAATGCAGACCCTTTAAAGCAATAATGCATGGCACCCATTCCATGGGTCCCAGCTCTCCAGGTGGAAGGGAATATTACTACAGCTATAACGTGTACGGGAAACCTAGAGAATGGACACACTGTGAATACGACAGGTTTCTAAAACACAACGAAGAGCCCCTCTCCTGGTGCTCCGGTTTGATTTTCCAACTGCTTTCCTATCAATCTCCCAACTTGGAGAGACAGCCCCTTTAAGCTCCTGGTTCGCACAGGTTGCCAATTTGGCAGAGGATTAAAGGGAAGAGGGAGAACCAATGAGAGAGTAGCTGTTAGGCATTTGGATGGGCACATGTCACTCTAATTTCCCGGCAGGAAGAAGAATTAACCAAAGTCTCAGCCACCCACCGAGAACCAGTAGAGGTCCTGAACCAAAAGTTTGGACTTGCGTTCAGCTCACAAAAAACGAGTTGAAAAATGGAGCTCAGGGGCACAGCAATTCACAAACTGGCAGAGTAATCAAGGCCAACTATCGTCCAAAAATCTGTTCAGGGAAGGCAACGAGGCGGACTTGAAAGCGAGGCAGAATAGCAGGAAACAGATTTCAAGAGGTACGTTGGAATCGCCTGTAAAGCACAGGAAGAGGGGCACAACTTCGACAATGATGCACTTGGCCAAAAAGGGCGTATGCATTTTCTCCTGAATATATTCAGCAGAAAACGCATACGCCCTTTTTGGCCAAGCAAGCAAGCGGGCAATGCAAATCTGCACTACAAAGAAGTATCACTTCCCACCGGTCAAAAGGGACATCCACAAAATGTGTAAAAACCAGAAAGGCAAGACAGGCCCTGGAGAACAGGGAGCCTTGTTATGCTGATGGGCGGGATGTAAGTTGCCAACTGCCTCACTGGAGGAGTGCATTGTGTTCCCTAAAACAAGTAAACAACAGAGCTACCGAGCCAAGGGCACGTCCAGTCTAGGGAATATACCATGGGAAAACGGAAAATCCATAAGACAGAGCCACCCCCAAATTGAGGGCTGCACTGCTTACAGGAACCTCAACCTGGGTACACCTGAAATATCCCAGGAAATATAAAAATGGTTCCAAACATTGTGGAACTTAGGTACGATGGAATATCCCTCAGCCACGAAATCAATGTCATAAGACCAGTAGCAGCAAAATGAGTGGATTCAGGTACGATGATTCTAAGTGAAAGAAGTCACACAGGAAAAGAAACTTATCATAAGATATCACTTAGGAAGATCCTGTAAACATGGCTACACATGAACTGAGTTAGGCAAGAGAACAGAGTCTCACATTTAGAAAACACTCTTTTGCCTGCTTAAGGGGGAAGGAGAGGTGGGGTGATGCATCAAACCAGACTTTGATATAAGCACAGGTACCGTTCCAAAAACCAACTATGGAATAGACAAGACCTACACCTTCCTCAGTGAAAGGGACTCAAAACCCCATATTTCCCGCAGAGGAATAGATCTGACTAGTAAGAATCTTAAAACCTATGTATTGATATGTCTCCGTAAGGGAATCAAGTGTGTCTAGACTGGCATAAACAGGGCAGCGAGAATCAGCTCAAACCCACTCTAAAAGGGAATTTCAAAAACAGAACAAAGAAACAGGGAAATTCTTTACAATTCCTTCAGGGTCTCTGATGCAACCTGGAATGACCCTGTCTACAATGACAGCTGGATGTGGCATAAGGCTGGACACTTGGGACTGAGAGGATTGGTGAGATTGGGTGAGCAAATGCAGACCCTTTAAAGCAATAATGCATGGCACCCATTCCATGGGTCCCAGCTCTCCAGGTGGAAGGGAATATTACTACAGCTATAACGTGTACGGGAAACCTAGAGAATGGACACACTGTGAATACGAAAGGTTTCTAAAACTCAACGAAGAGTCCCTCTCCTGGTGCTCCGGTTTGACTTTCCAACTGCTTTCCTAGCAATCTCCCAACTTGGAGAGACAGCCCCTTTAAGCTCCTTGTTCGCACACGTTGCCAATTTGGCAGAGGATGAAAGGGAAGAGGGAGAACCAATGAGAGAGTAGCTGTTAGGCATTTGGATGGGCACATGTCACTCTAATTTCCCGGCAGGAAGAAGAATTCACCAAAGTCTCAGCCACCCACCGGGAACGAGTATAGGTCCTGAACCAAATGTTTAGACTTGCGTTCAGCTCACAAAAAACGAGTTGAAAATTGGAGCTCAGGGGCACAGCAATTCACAAACTGGCAGAGTAATCAAGGCCAACTATCGTCCAAAAATCTGTTGAGGGAAGGCAACGAGGCGGACTTGAAAGCGAGGCAGAATAGCAGGAAACAGATTTCAAGAGGTACGTTGGAATCGCCTGTAAAGCACAGGAAGAGGGGCACAACTTCGACAATGATGCACTTGGCCAAAAAGGGCGTATGCGTTTTCTCCTGAATATATTCAGCAGAAAACGCATACGCCCTTTTTGGCCAAGCAAGCAAGCGGGCAATGCAAATCTGCACTACAACGAAGTATCACTTCCCACCGGTCAAAGGGGACATCCACAAAATGTGTAAAAACCAGAAAGGCAAGACAGGCCCTGGAGAACAGGGAGCCTTGTTATGCTGATGGGCGGGATGTAAGTTGCCAACTGCCTCACTGGAGGAGTGCATTGTGTTCCCTAAAACAAGTAAACAACAGAGCTCCAGAGCCAAGGGCACGTCCGGTCTAGGGAATATACCTTGGGAAAACTGAAAATCCATAAGACAGAGCCACCCCCAAATTGAGGGCTGCACTGCTTACAGGAACCTCAACCTGGGTACACCTGAAATATCCCAGGAAATATAAAAATGGTTCCAAACATTGTGGAACTTACGTACGATGGAATATCCCTCAGCCACGAAATCAATGTCATAAGACCAGTAGCAGCAAAATGAGTGGATTCAGGTACGATGATTCTAAGTGAAAGAAGTCACACAGGAAAAGAAACTTATCATAAGATATCACTTAGGAAGATCCTTTAACATGGCTACACATGAACTGAGTTAGGCAAGAGAACAGAGTCTCACATTTAGAAAACACTCTTATGCCTGCTTAAGGGGGAAGGAGAGGTGGGGTGATGCATCAAACCCGAGTTTGATATAAGCACAGGTACCGTTCCAAAAACCAACTATGGAATAGACAAGACCTACACCTTCCTCAGTGAAAGGGACTCAAAACCCCATATTTCCCGCAGAGGAATAGATCTGACTAGTAAGAATCTTAAAACCTATGTATTGATATGTCTCCGTCAGGGAATCAAGTGTGTCTAGACTGGCATAAACAGGGCAGCGAGAATCAGCTCAAACCCACTCTAAAAAGGAATTTCAAAAACAGAACAAAGAAACAGGGAAATTCTTTACAATTCCTTCAGGGTCTCTGATGCAACCTGGAATGACCCTATCTACAATGACAGCTGGATGTGGCATAAGGCTGGACACTTGGGACTGAGAGGATTGGTGAGATTGGGTGAGCAAATGCAGACCCTTTAAAGCAATAATGCATGGCACCCATTCCATGGGTCCCAGCTCTCCAGGTGGAAGGGAATATTACTACAGCTATAACGTGTACGGGAAACCTAGAGAATGGACACACTGTGAATACGAAAGGTTTCTAAAACTCAACGAAGAGCCCCTCTCCTGGTACTCCGGTTTGACTTTCCAACTGCTTTCCTATCAATCTCCCAACTTGGAGAGACAGCCCCTTTAAGCTCCTGGTTCGAACAGGTTGCCAATTTGGCAGAGGATGAAAGGGAAGAGGGAGAACCAATGAGAGAGTAGCTGTTAGGCATTTGGATGGGCACATGTCACTCTAATTTCCCTGCAGGAAGAAGAATGAACCAAAGTCTCAGCCACCCACCGGGAACCAGTAGAGGTCCTGAACCAAAAGTTTGGACTTGCGTTCAGCTCACAAAAAACGAGTTGATAAATGGAGCTCAGGGGCACAGCAATTCACAAACTGGCAGAGTAATCAAGGCCAACTATCGTCCAAAAATCTGTTGAAGGAAGGCAACGAGGCGGACTTGAAAGCGAGGCAGAATAGCAGGAAACAGATTTCAAGAGGTACGTTGGAATCGCCTGTAAAGCACAGGAAGAGGGGCACAACTTCGACAATGATGCACTTGGCCAAAAAGGGCGTATGCGTTTTCTCCTGAATATATTCAGGAGAAAACGCATACGCCCTTTTTGGCCAAGCAAGCAAGCGGGCAATGCAAATCTGCACTACAAAGAAGTATCACTTCCCACCGGTCAAAAGGGACATCCACAAAATGTGTAAAAACCAGAAAGGCAAGACAGGCCCTGGAGAACAGGGAGCCTTGTTATGCTGATGGGCGGGATGTAAGTTGCCAACTGCCTCACTGGAGGAGTGCATTGTGTTCCCTAAAACAAGTAAACAACAGAGCTCCAGAGCCAAGGGCACTTCCAGTCTAGGGAATATACCTTGGGGAAACTGAAAATCCATAAGACAGAGCCACCCCCAAATTGAGGGCTGCACTGCTTACAGGAACCTCAACCTGGGTACACCTGAAATATCCCAGGAAATATAAAAATGGTTCCAAACATTGTGGAACTTACGTACGATGGAATATCCCTCAGCCACGAAATCAATGTCATAACACCAGTAGCAGCAAAATGAGTGGATTCAGGTACGATGATTCTAAGTGAAAGAAGTCACACAGGAAAAGAAACTTATCATAAGATATCACTTAGGAAGATCCTGTAAACATGGCTACACATGAACTGAGTTACGCAAGAGAACAGAGTCTCACATTTAGAAAACACTCTTATGCCTGCTTAAGGGGGAAGGAGAGGTGGGGTGATGCATCAAACCCGAGTTTGATATAAGCACAGGTACCGTTCCAAAAACCAACTATGGAATAGACAAGACCTACACCTTCCTCAGTGAAAGGGACTCAAAACCCCATATTTCCCGCAGAGGAATAGATCTGACTAGTAAGAATCTTAAAACCTATGTATTGATATGTCTCCGTAAGGGAATCAAGTGTGTCTAGACTGGCATAAACAGGGCAGCGAGAATCAGCTCAAACCCACTCTAAAAAGGAATTTCAAAAACAGAACAAAGAAACAGGGAAATTCTTTACAATTCCTTCAGGGTCTCTGATGCAACCTGGAATGACCCTATCTACAATGACAGCTGGATGTGGCATAAGGCTGGACACTTGGGACTGAGAGGATTGGTGAGATTGGGTGAGCAAATGCAGACCCTTTAAAGCAATAATGCATGGCACCCATTCCATGGGTCCCACCTCTCCAGGTGGAAGGGAATATTACTACAGCTATAACGTGTACGGGAAACCTAGAGAATGGACACACTGTGAACACGAAAGGTTTCTAAAACTCAACGAAGAGCCCCTCTCCTGGTGCTCCGGTTTGACTTTCCAACTGCTTTCCTATCAATCTCCCAACTTGGAGAGACAGCCGCTTTAAGCTCCTGGTTCGCACAGGTTGCCAATTTGGCAGAGGATGAAAGGGAAGAGGGAGAACCAATGAGAGAGTAGCTGTTAGGCATTTGGATGGGCACATGTCACTCTAATTTCCAGGCAGGAAGAAGAATGAACCAAAGTCTCAGCCACCCACCGAGAACCAGTAGAGGTCCTGAACCAAAAGTTTGGACTTACGTTCAGCTCACAAAATAACGAGTTGAAAAATGGAGCTCAGGGGCACAGCAATTCACAAACTGGCAGAGTAATCAAGGCCAACTATCGTCCAAACATCTGTTGAGGGAAGGCAACGAGGCGGACTTGAAAGCGAGGCAGAATAGCAGGAAACAGATTTCAAGAGGTACGTTGGAATCGCCTGTAAAGCACAGGAAGAGGGGCACAACTTCGACAATGATGCACTTGGCCAAAAAGGGCGTATGCGTTTTCTCCTGAATATATTCAGGAGAAAACGCATACGCCCTTTTTGGCCAAGCAAGCAAGCGGGCAATGCAAATCTGCACTACAAAGAAGTATCACTTCCCACCGGTCAAAAGGGACATCCACAAAATGTGTAAAAACCAGAAAGGCAAGACAGGCCCTGGAGAACAGGGAGCCTTGTTATGCTGATGGGCGGGATGTAAGTTGCCAACTGCCTCACTGGAGGAGTGCATTGTGTTCCCTAAAACAAGTAAACAACAGAGCTACAGAGCCAAGGGCATGTCCAGTCTAGGGAATATACCTTGGGAAAACTGAAAATCAATAAGACAGAGCCACCCCCAAATTGAGGGCTGCACTGTTACAGGAACCTCAACCTGGGTACACCTGAAATATCCCAGGAAATATAAAAATGGTTCCAAACATTGTGGAACTTACGTACGATGGAATATCCCTCAGCCACGAAATCAATGTCATAAGACCAGTAGCAGCAAAATGAGTGGATTCAGGTACGATGATTCTAAGTGAAAGAAGTCACACAGGAAAAGAAACTTATCATAAGATATCACATAGGAAGATCCTGTAAACATGGCTACACATGAACTGAGTTAGGCAAGAGAACAGAGTCTCACATTTAGAAAACACTCTTATGCCTGCTTAAGGGGGAAGGAGAGGTGGGGTGATGCATCAAACCCGAGTTTGATATAAGCACAGGTGCCGTTCCAAAAACCAACTATGGAATAGACAAGACCTACACCTTCCTCAGTGAAAGGGACTCAAAACCCCATATTTCCCGCAGAGGAATAGATCTGACTAGTAGGAATCTTAAAACCTATGTATTGATATGTCTCCGTAAGGGAATCAAGTGTGTCTAGACTGGCATAAACATGGCCGTGAGAATCAGCTCAAACCCACTCTAAAAAGGAATTTCAAAAACAGAACAAAGAAACAGGGAAATTCTTTACAATTCCTTCAGGGTCTCTGATGCAACCTGGAATGACCCTATCTACAATGACAGCTGGATGTGGCATGAGGCTGGACACTTGGGACTGAGAGGATTGGTGAGATTGGGTGAGCAAATGCAGACCCTTTAAAGCAATAATGCATGGCACCCATTCCATGGGTCCCAGCTCTCCAGGTGGAAGGGAATATTACTACAGCTATAACGTGTATGGGAAACCTAGAGAATGGACACACTGTGAATACGAAAGGTTTCTAAAACTCAACGAAGAGCCCCTCTCCTGGTGCTCCGGTTTGACTTTCCAACTGCTTTCCTATCAATCTCCCAACTTGGAGAGACAGCCCCTTTAAGCTCCTGGTTCGCACAGGTTGCCAATTTGGCAGAGGATGAAAGGGAAGAGGGAGAACCAATGAGAGAGTAGCTGTTAGGCATTTGGATGGGCACATGTCACTCTAATTTCCCGGCAGGAAGAATAATGAACCAAAGTCTCAGCCACCCACCGAGAACCAGTAGAGGTCCTGAACCAAAAGTTTGGACTTGCGTTCAGCTCACAAAAAACGAGTTGAAAAATGGAGCTCAGGGGCACAGCAATTCACAAACTGGCAGAGTAATCAAGGCCAACTATCGTCCAAAAATCTGTTGAGGGAAGGCAACGAGGCGGACTTGAAAGCGAGGCAGAATAGCAGGAAACAGATTTCAAGAGGTACGTTGGAATCACCTGTAAAGCACAGGAAGAGGGGCACAACTTCGACAATGATGCACTTGGCCAAAAAGGGCGTATGCATTTTCTCCTGAATATATTCAGCAGAAAACGCATACGCCCTTTTTGGCCAAGCAAGCAAGCGGGCAATGCAAATCTGCACTACAAAGAAGTATCACTTCCCACCGGTCAAAAGGGACATCCACAAAATGTGTAAAAACCAGAAAGGCAAGACAGGCCCTGGAGAACAGGGAGCCTTGTTATGCTGATGGGCGGGATGTAAGTTGCCAACTGCCTCACTGGAGGAGTGCATTGTGTTCCCTAAAACAAGTAAACAACAGAGCTCCAGAGCCAAGGGCACGTCCAGTCTAGGGAATATACCATGGGAAAACTGAAAATCCATAAGACAGAGCCACCCCCAAATTGAGGGCTGCACTGCTTACAGGAACCTCAACCTGGGTACACCTGAAATATCCCAGGAAATATAAAAATGGTTCCAAACATTGTGGAACTTAGGTACGGTGGAATATCCCTCAGCCACGAAATCAATGTCATAAGACCAGTAGCAGCAAAATGAGTGGATTCAGGTACGATGATTCTAAGTGAAAGAAGTCACACAGGAAAAGAAACTTATCATAAGATATCACTTAGGAAGATCCTGTAAACATGGCTACACATGAACTGAGTTAGGCAAGAGAACAGAGTCTCACATTTAGAAAACACTCTTATGCCTGCTTAAGGGGGAAGGAGAGGTGGGGTGATGCATCAAACCCGAGTTTGATATAAGCACAGGTACCGTTCCAAAAACCAACTATGGAATAGACAAGACCTACACCTTCCTCAGTGAAAGGGACTCAAAACCCCATATTTCCCGCAGAGGAATAGATCTGACTAGTAAGAATCTTAAAACCTATGTATTGATATGTCTCCGTAAGGGAATCAAGTGTGTCTAGACTGGCATAAACATGGCCGCGAGAATCAGCTCAAACCCACTCTAAAAAGGAATTTCAAAAACAGAACAAAGAAACAGGGAAATTCTTTACAATTCCTTCAGGGTCTCTGATGCAACCTGGAATGACCCTATCTACAATGACAGCTGGATGTGGCATAAGGCTGGACACTTGGGACTGAGAGGATTGGTGAGATTGGGTGAGCAAACGCAGACCCTTTAAAGCAATAATGCATGGCACCCATTCCATGGGTCCCAGCTCTCCAGGTGGAAGGGAATATTACTACAGCTATAACGTGTACGGGAAACCTAGAGAATGGACACACTGTGAATACGAAAGGTTTCTAAAACTCAACGAAGAGCCCCTCTCCTGGTGCTCCGGTTTGACTTTCCAACTGCTTTCCTATCAATCTCCCAACTTGGAGAGACAGCCCCTTTAAGCTCCTGGTTCGCACAGGTTGCCAATTTGGCAGAGGATGAAAGGGAAGAGGGAGAACCAATGAGAGAGTAGCTGTTAGGCATTTGGATGGGCACATGTCACTCTAATTTCCCGGCAGGAAGAATAATGAACCAAAGTCTCAGCCACCCACCGGGAACCAGTAGAGGTCCTGAACCAAAAGTTTGGACTTGCGTTCAGCTCACAAAAAACGAGTTGATAAATGGAGCTCAGGGGCACAGCAATTCACAAACTGGCAGAGTAATCAAGGCCAACTATCGTCCAAAAATCTGTTGAGGGAAGGCAACGAGGCGGACTTGAAAGCGAGGCAGAATAGCAGGAAACAGATTTCAAGAGGTACGTTGGAATCGCCTGTAAAGCACAGGAAGAGGGGCACAACTTCGACAATGATGCACTTGGCCAAAAAGGGCGTATGCGTTTTCTCCTGAATATATTCAGGAGAAAACGCATACGCCCTTTTTGGCCAAGCAAGCAAGCGGGCAATGCAAATCTGCACTACAAAGAAGTATCACTTCCCACCGGTCAAAAGGGACATCCACAAAATGTGTAAAAACCAGAAAGGCAAGACAGGCCCTGGAGAACAGGGAGCCTTGTTATGCTGATGGGCGGGATGTAAGTTGCCAACTGCCTCACTGGAGGAGTGCATTGTGTTCCCTAAAACAAGTAAACAACAGAGCTCCAGAGCCAAGGGCACGTCCAGTCTAGGGAATATACCTTGGGAAAACTGAAAATCCATAAGACAGAGCCACCCCCAAATTCAGGGCTGCACTGCTTACAGGAACCTCAACCTGGGTACACCTGAAATATCCCAGGAAATATAAAAATGGTTCCAAACATTGTGGAACTTACGTACGATGGAATATCCCTCAGCCACGAAATCAATGTCATAAGACCAGTAGCAGCAAAATGAGTGGATTCAGGTACGATGATTCTAAGTGAAAGAAGTCACACAGGAAAAGAAACTTATCATAAGATATCACTTAGGAAGATCCTGTAAACATGGCTACACATGAACTGAGTTAGGCAAGAGAACAGAGTCTCACATTTAGAAAACACTCTTATGCCTGCTTAAGGGGGAAGGAGAGGTGGGGTGATGCATCAAACCCGAGTTTGATATAAGCACAGGTACCGTTCCAAAAACCAACTATGGAATAGACAAGACCTACACCTTCCTCAGTGAAAGGGACTCAAAACTCCATATTTCCCGCAGAGGAATAGATCTGACTAGTAAGAATCTTAAAACCTATGTATTGATATGTCTCCGTAAGGGAATCAAGTGTGTCTAGACTGGCATAAACAGGGCAGCGAGAATCAGCTCAAACCCACTCTAAAAAGGAATTTCAAAAACAGAACAAAGAAACAGGGAAATTCTTTACAATTCCTTCAGGGTCTCTGATGCAACCTGGAATGACCCTATCTACAATGACAGCTGGATGTGGCATGAGGCTGGACACTTGGGACTGAGAGGATTGGTGAGATTGGGTGAGCAAATGCAGACCCTTTAAAGCAATAATGCATGGCACCCATTCCATGGGTCCCAGCTCTCCAGGTGGAAGGGAATATTACTACAGCTATAACGTGTACGGGAAACCTAGAGAATGGACACACTGTGAATACGAAAGGTTTCTAAAACTCAACGAAGAGCCCCTCTCCTGGTGCTCCGGTTTGACTTTCCAACTGCTTTCCTATCAATCTCCCAACTTGGAGAGACAGCCCCTTTAAGCTCCTGGTTCGCACAGGTTGCCAATTTGGCAGAGGATGAAAGGGAAGAGGGAGAACCAATGAGAGAGTAGCTGTTAGGCATTTGGATGGGCACATGTCACTCTAATTTCCCGGCAGGAAGAAGAATGAACCAAAGTCTCAGCCACCCACCGGGAACCAGTAGAGGTCCTGAACCAAAAGTTTGGACTTGCGTTCAGCTCACAAAAAACAAGTTGATAAATGGAGCTCAGGGGCACAACAATTCACAAACTGGCAGAGTAATCAAGGCCAACTATCGTCCAAAAATCTGTTGAGGGAAGGCAACGAGGCGGACTTGAAAGCGAGGCAGAATAGCAGGAAACAGATTTCAAGAGGTACGTTGGAATCGCCTGTAAAGCACAGGAAGAGGGGCACAACTTCGACAATGATGCACTTGGCCAAAAAGGGCGTATGCGTTTTCTCCTGAATATATTCAGGAGAAAACGCATACGCCCTTTTTGGCCAAGCAAGCAAGCGGGCAATGCAAATCTGCACTACAAAGAAGTATCACTTCCCACCGGTCAAAAGGGACATCCACAAAATGTGTAAAAACCAGAAAGGCAAGACAGGCCCTGGAGAACAGGGAGCCTTGTTATGCTGATGGGCGGGATGTAAGTTGCCAACTGCCTCACTGGAGGAGTGCATTGTGTTCCCTAAAACAAGTAAACAACAGAGCTCCAGAGCCAAGGGCACGTCCAGTCTAGGGAATATACCTTGGGAAAACTGAAAATCCATAAGACAGAGCCACCCCCAATTTGAGGGCTGCACTGCTTACAGGAACCTCAACCTGGGTACACCTGAAATATCCCAGGAAATATAAAAATGGTTCCAAACATTGTGGAACTTACGTACGATGGAATATCCCTCAGCCACGAAATCAATGTCATAAGACCAGTAGCAGCAAAATGAGTGGATTCAGGTACGATGATTCTAAGTGAAAGAAGTCACACAGGAAAAGAAACTTATCATAAGATATCACTTAGGAAGATCCTGTAAACATGGCTACACATGAACTGAGTTAGGCAAGAGAACAGAGTCTCACAATTAGAAAACACTCTTATGCCTGCTTTAGGGGGAAGGAGAGGTGGGGTGATGCATCAAACCCGAGTTTGATATAAACACAGGTACCGTTCCAAAAACCAACTATGGAATAGACAAGACCTACACCTTCCTCAGTGAAAGGGACTCAAAACCCCATATTTCCCGCAGAGGAATAGATCTGACTAGTAAGAATCTTAAAACCTATGTATTGATATGTCTCCGCAAGGGAATCAAGTGTGTCTAGAGTGGCATAAACATGGCCGCGAGAATCAGCTCAAACCCACTCTAAAAAGGAATTTCAAAAACAGAACAAAGAAACAGGGAAATTCTTTACAATTCCTTCAGGGTCTCTGATGCAACCTGGAATGACCCTATCTACAATGACAGCTGGATGTGGCATAAGGCTGGACACTTGGGACTGAGAGGATTGGTGAGATTGGGTGAGCAAATGCAGACCCTTTAAAGCAATAATGCATGGCACCCATTCCATGGGTCCCAGCTCTCCAGGTTGAAGGGAATATTACTACAGCTATAACGTGTACGGGAAACCTAGAGAATGGACACACTGTGAACACGAAAGGTTTCTAAAACTCAACGAAGAGCCCATCTCCTGGTGCTCCGGTTTGACTTTCCAACTGCTTTCCTATCAATCTCCCAACTTGGAGAGACAGCCCCTTTAAGCTCCTGGTTCGCACAGGTTGCCAATTTGGCAGAGGATGAAAGGGAAGAGGGAGAACCAATGAGAGAGTAGCTGTTAGGCATTTGGATGGGCACATGTCACTCTAATTTCCAGGCAGGAAGAAGAATGAACCAAAGTCTCAGCCACCCACCGAGAACCAGTAGAGGTCCTGAACCAAAAGTTTGGACTTACGTTCAGCTCACAAAATAACGAGTTGAAAAATGGAGCTCAGGGGCACAGCAATTCACAAACTGGCAGAGTAATCAAGGCCAACTATCGTCCAAACATCTGTTGAGGGAAGGCAACGAGGCGGACGTGAAAGCGAGGCAGAATAGCAGGAAACAGATTTCAAGAGGTACGTTGGAATCGCCTGTAAAGCATAGGAAGAGGGGCACAACTTCGACAATGATGCACTTGGCCAAAAAGGGCGTATGCGTTTTCTCCTGAATATATTCAGGAGAAAACGCATACGCCCTTTTTGGCCAAGCAAGCAAGCGGGCAATGCAAATCTGCACTACAAAGAAGTATCACTTCCCACCGGTCAAAAGGGACATCCACAAAATGTGTAAAAACCAGAAAGGCAAGACAGGCCCTGGAGAACAGGGAGCCTTGTTATGCTGATGGGCGGGATGTAAGTTGCCAACTGCCTCACTGGAGGAGTGCATTGTGTTCCCTAAAACAAGTAAACAACAGAGCTACAGAGCCAAGGGCATGTCCAGTCTAGGGAATATACCTTGGGAAAACTGAAAATCAATAAGACAGAGCCACCCCCAAATTGAGGGCTGCACTGCTTACAGGAACCTCAACCTGGGTACACCTGAAATATCCCAGGAAATATAAAAATGGTTCCAAACATTGTGGAACTTACGTACGATGGAATATCCCTCAGCCACGAAATCAATGTCATAAGACCAGTAGCAGCAAAATGAGTGGATTCAGGTACGATGATTCTAAGTGAAAGAAGTCACACAGGAAAAGAAACTTATCATAAGATATCACATAGGAAGATCCTGTAAACATGGCTACACATGAACTGAGTTAGGCAAGAGAACAGAGTCTCACATTTAGAAAACACTCTTATGCCTGCTTAAGGGGGAAGGAGAGGTGGGGTGATGCATCAAACCCGAGTTTGATATAAGCACAGGTGCCGTTCCAAAAACCAACTATGGAATAGACAAGACCTACACCTTCCTCAGTGAAAGGGACTCAAAACCCCATATTTCCCGCAGAGGAATAGATCTGACTAGTAGGAATCTTAAAACCTATGTATTGATATGTCTCCGTAAGGGAATCAAGTGTGTCTAGACTGACATAAACATGGCCGTGAGAATCAGCTCAAACCCACTCTAAAAAGGAATTTCAAAAACAGAACAAAGAAACAGGGAAATTCTTTACAATTCCTTCAGGGTCTCTGATGCAACCTGGAATGACCCTATCTACAATGACAGCTGGATGTGGCATGAGGCTGGACACTTGGGACTGAGAGGATTGGTGAGATTGGGTGAGCAAATGCAGACCCTTTAAAGCAATAATGCATGGCACCCATTCCATGGGTCCCAGCTCTCCAGGTGGAAGGGAATATTACTACAGCTATAACGTGTATGGGAAACCTAGAGAATGGACACACTGTGAATACGAAAGGTTTCTAAAACTCAACGAAGAGCCCCTCTCCTGGTGCTCCGGTTTGACTTTCCAACTGCTTTCCTATCAATCTCCCAACTTGGAGAGACAGCCCCTTTAAGCTCCTGGTTCGCACAGGTTGCCAATTTGGCAGAGGATGAAAGGGAAGAGGGAGAACCAATGAGAGAGTAGCTGCTAGGCATATGGATGGGCACATGTCACTCTAATTTCCCGGCAGGAAGAATAATGAACCAAAGTCTCAGCCACCCACCGAGAACCAGTAGAGGTCCTGAACCAAAAGTTTGGACTTGCGTTCAGCTCACAAAAAACGAGTTGAAAAATGGAGCTCAGGGGCACAGCAATTCACAAACTGGCAGAGTAATCAAGGCCAACTATCGTCCAAAAATCTGTTGAGGGAAGGCAACGAGGCGGACTTGAAAGCGAGGCAGAATAGCAGGAAACAGATTTCAAGAGGTACGTTGTAATCGCCTGTAAAGCACAGGAAGAGGGGCACAACTTCGACAATGATGCACTTGGCCAAAAAGGGCGTATGCGTTTTCTCCTGAATATATTCAGCAGAAAACGCATACGCCCTTTTTGGCCAAGCAAGCAAGCGGGCAATGCAAATCTGCACTACAAAGAAGTATCACTTCCCACTGGTCAAAAGGGACATCCACAAAATGTGTAAAAACCAGAAAGGCAAGACAGGCCCTGGAGAACAGGGAGCCTTGTTATGCTGATGGGCGGGATGTAAGTTGCCAACTGCCTCACTGGAGGAGTGCATTGTGTTCCCTAAAACAAGTAAACAACAGAGCTCCAGAGCCAAGGGCACGTCCAGTCTAGGGAATATACCATGGGAAAACTGAAAATCCATAAGACAGAGCCACCCCCAAATTGAGGGCTGCACTGCTTACAGGAACCTCAACCTGGGTACACCTGAAATATCCCAGGAAATATAAAAATGGTTCCAAACATTGTGGAACTTAGGTACGGTGGAATATCCCTCAGCCACGAAATCAATGTCATAAGACCAGTAGCAGCAAAATGAGTGGATTCAGGTACGATGATTCTAAGTGAAAGAAGTCACACAGGAAAAGAAACTTATCATAAGATATCACTTAGGAAGATCCTGTAAACATGGCTACACATGAACTGAGTTAGGCAAGAGAACAGAGTCTCACATTTAGAAAACACTCTTATGCCTGCTTAAGGGGGAAGGAGAGGTGGGGTGATGCATCAAACCCGAGTTTGATATAAGCACAGGTACCGTTCCAAAAACCAACTATGGAATAGACAAGACCTACACCTTCCTCAGTGAAAGGGACTCAAAACCCCATATTTCCCGCAGAGGAATAGATCTGACTAGTAAGAATCTTAAAACCTATGTATTGATATGTCTCCGTAAGGGAATCAAGTGTGTCTAGACTGGCATAAACATGGCCGCGAGAATCAGCTCAAACCCACTCTAAAAAGGAATTTCAAAAACAGAACAAAGAAACAGGGAAATTCTTTACAATTCCGTCAGGGTCTCTGATGCAACCTGGAATGACCCTATCTACAATGACAGCTGGATGTGGCATAAGGCTGGACACTTGGGACTGAGAGGATTGGTGAGATTGGGTGAGCAAACGCAGACCCTTTAAAGCAATAATGCATGGCACCCATTCCATGGGTCCCAGCTCTCCAGGTGGAAGGGAATATTACTACAGCTATAACGTGTACGGGAAACCTAGAGAATGGACACACTGTGAATACGAAAGGTTTCTAAAACTCAACGAAGAGCCCCTCTCCTGGTGCTCCGGTTTGACTTTCCAACTGCTTTCCTATCAATCTCCCAACTTGGAGAGACAGCCCCTTTAAGCTCCTGGTTCGCACAGGTTGCCAATTTGGCAGAGGATGAAAGGGAAGAGGGAGAACCAATGAGAGAGTAGCTGTTAGGCATTTGGATGGGCACATGTCACTCTAATTTCCCGGCAGGAAGAAGAATGAACCAAAGTCTCAGCCACCCACCGGGAACCAGTAGAGGTCCTGAACCAAAAGTTTGGACTTGCGTTCAGCTCACAAAAAACGAGTTGATAAATGGAGCTCAGGGGCACAGCAATTCACAAACTGGCAGAGTAATCAAGGCCAACTATCGTCCAAACATCTGTTGAGGGAAGGCAACGAGGCGGACTTGAAAGCGAGGCAGAATAGCAGGAAACAGATTTCAAGAGGTACGTTGGAATCGCCTGTAAAGCACAGGAAGAGGGGCACAACTTCGACAATGATGCACTTGGCCAAAAAGGGCGTATGCGTTTCCTCCTGAATATATTCAGGAGAAAACGCATACGCCCTTTTTGGCCAAGCAAGCAAGCGGGCAATGCAAATCTGCACTACAAAGAAGTATCACTTCCCACCGGTCAAAAGGGACATCCACAAAATGTGTAAAAACCAGAAAGGCAAGACAGGCCCTGGAGAACAGGGAACCTTGTTATGCTGATGGGCGGGATGTAAGTTGCCAACTGCCTCACTGGAGGAGTGCATTGTGTTCCCTAAAACAAGTAAACAACAGAGCTCCAGAGCCAAGGGCACGCCCAGTCTAGGGAATATACCTTGGGAAAACTGAAAATCAATAAGACAGAGCCACCCCCAAATTGAGGGCTGCACTGCTTACAGGAACCTCAACCTGGGTACACCTGAAATATCCAAGGAAATATAAAAATGGTTCCAAACATTGTGGAACTTACGTACGATGGAATATCCCTCAGCCACGAAATCAATGTCATAAGACCAGTAGCAGCAAAATGAGTGGATTCAGGTACGATGATTCTAAGTGAAAGAAGTCACACAGGAAAAGAAACTTTTCATAAGATATCACATAGGAAGATCCTGTAAACATGGCTACACATGAACTGAGTTAGGCAAGAGAACAGAGTCTCACATTTAGAAAACACTCTTATGCCTGCTTAAGGGGGAAGGAGAGGTGGGGTGATGCATCAAACCCGAGTTTGATATAAGCACAGGTGCCGTTCCAAAAACCAACTATGGAATAGACAAGACCTACACCTTCCTCAGTGAAAGGGACTCAAAACCCCATATTTCCCGCAGAGGAATAGATCTGACTAGTAGGAATCTTAAAACCTATGTATTGATATGTCTCCGTAAGGGAATCAAGTGTGTCTAGACTGGCATAAACATGGCCGTGAGAATCAGCTCAAACCCACTCTAAAAAGGAATTTCAAAAACAGAACAAAGAAACAGGGAAATTCTTTAAAATTCCTTCAGGGTCTCTGATGCAACCTGGAATGACCCTATCTACAATGACAGCTGGATGTGGCATGAGGCTGGACACTTGGGACTGAGAGGATTGGTGAGATTGGGTGAGCAAATGCAGACCCTTTAAAGCAATAATGCATGGCACCCATTCCATGGGTCCCAGCTCTCCAGGTGGAAGGGAATATTACTACAGCTATAACGTGTATGGGAAACCTAGAGAATGGACACACTGTGAATACGAAAGGTTTCTAAAACTCAACGAAGAGCCCCTCTCCTGGTGCTCCGGTTTGACTTTCCAACTGCTTTCCTATCAATCTCCCAACTTGGAGAGACAGCCCCTTTAAGCTCCTGGTTCGCACAGGTTGCCAATTTGGCAGAGGATGAAAGGGAAGAGGGAGAACCAATGAGAGAGTAGCTGTTAGGCATTTGGATGGGCACATGTCACTCTAATTTCCCTGCAGGAAGAAGAATGAACAAAAGTCTCAGCCACCCACCGGGAACCAGTAGAGGTCCTGAACCAAATGTTTAGACTTGCGTTCAGCTCACAAAAAACGAGTTGATAAATGGAGCTCAGGGGCACAGCAATTCACAAACTGGCAGAGTAATCAAGGCCAACTATCGTCCAAAAATCTGTTGAGGGAAGGCAACGAGGCGGACTTGAAAGCGAGGCAGAATATCAGGAAACAGATTTCAAGAGGTATGTTGGAATCGCCTGTAAAGCACAGGAAGAGGGGCACAACTTCGACAATGATGCACTTGGCCAAAAAGGGCGTATGCGTTTTCTCCTGAATATATTCAGCAGAAAACGCATACGCCCTTTTTGGCCAAGCAAGCAAGCGGGCAATGCAAATCTGCACTACAAAGAAGTATCACTTCCCACCGGTCAAAAGGGACATCCACAAAATGTGTAAAAACCAGAAAGGCAAGACAGGCCCTGGAGAACAGGGAGCCTTGTTATGCTGATGGGCGGGATGTAAGTTGCCAACTGCCTCACTGGAGGAGTGCATTGTGTTCCCTAAAACAAGTAAACAACAGAGCTCCAGAGCCAAGGGCACGTCCGGTCTAGGGAATATACCTTGGGAAAACTGAAAATCCATAAGACAGAGCCACCCCCAAATTGAGGGCTGCACTGCTTACAGGAACCTCAACCTGGGTACACCTGAAATATCCAAGGAAATATAAAAATGGTTCCAAACATTGTGGAACTTACGTATGATGGAATATCCCTCAGCCACGAAATCAATGTCATAAGACCAGTAGCAGCAAAATGAGTGGATTCAGGTACGATGATTCTAAGTGAAAGAAGTCACACAGGAAAAGAAACTTATCATAAGATATCACTTAGGAAGATCCTGTAAACATGGCTACACATGAACTGAGTTAGGCAAGAGAACAGAGTCTCACATTTAGAAAACACTCTTATGCCTGCTTAAGGGGGAAGGAGAGGTGGGGTGATGCATCAAACCCGAGTTTGATATAAGCACAGGTACCGTTCCAAAAACCAACTATGGAATAGACAAGACCTACACCTTCCTCAGTGAAAGGGACTCAAAACCCCATATTTCCCGCAGAGGAATAGATCTGACTAGTAAGAATCTTAAAACCTATGTATTGATATGTCTCCGTAAGGGAATCAAGTGTGTCTAGACTGGCATAAACAGGGCAGCGAGAATCAGCTCAAACCCACTCTAAAAAGGAATTTCAAAAACAGAACAAAGAAACAGGGAAATTCTTTACAATTCCTTCAGGGTCTCTGATGCAACCTGGAATGACCCTATCTACAATGACAGCTGGATGTGGCATAAGGCTGGACACTTGGGACTGAGAGGATTGGTGAGATTGGGTGAGCAAATGCAGACCCTTTAAAGCAATAATGCATGGCACCCATTCCATGGGTCCCAGCTCTCCAGGTGGAAGGGAATATTACTACAGTTATAACATGTACGGGAAACCTAGAGAATGGACACACTGTGATAACGAAAGGTTTCTAAAACTCAACGAAGAGCCCCTCTCCTGGTGCTCCGGTTTGACTTTCCAACTGCTTTCCTATCAATCTCCCAACTTGGAGAGACAGCCCCTTTAAGCTCCTGGTTCGCACAGGTTGCCAATTTGGCAGAGGATGAAAGGGAAGAGGGAGAACCAATGAGAGAGTAGCTGTTAGGCATTTGGATGGGCACATGTCACTCTAATTTCCCGGCAGGAAGAAGAATGAACCAAAGTCTCAGCCACCCACCGAGAACCAGTAGAGGTCCTGAACCAAAAGTTTGGACTTGCGTTCAGCTCACAAAAAACGAGTTGAAAAATGGAGCTCAGGGGCACAGCAATTCACAAACTGGCAGAGTAATCAAGGCCAACTATCGTCCAAAAATCTGTTGAGGGAAGGCAACGAGGCGGACTTGAAAGCGAGGCAGAATAGCAGGAAACAGATTTCAAGAGGTACGTTGGAATCGCCTGTAAAGCACAGGAAGAGGGGCACAACTTCGACAATGATGCACTTGGCCAAAAAGGGCGTATGCGTTTTCTCCTGAATATATTCAGCAGAAAACGCATACGCCCTTTTTGGCCAAGCAAGCAAGCGGGCAATGCAAATCTGCACTACAAAGAAGTATCACTTCCCACCGGTCAAAAGGGACATCCACAAAATGTGTAAAAACCAGAAAGGCAAGACAGGCCCTGGAGAACAGGGAGCCTTGTTATGCTGATGGGCGGGATGTAAGTTGCCAACTGCCTCACTGGAGGAGTGCATTGTGTTCCCTAAAACAAGTAAACAACAGAGCTCCAGAGCCAAGGGCACGTCCAGTCTAGGGAATATACCATGGGAAACCTGAAAATCCATAAGACAGAGCCACCCCCAAATTGAGGGCTGCACTGCTTACAGGAACCTCAACCTGGGTACACCTGAAATATCCCAGGAAATATAAAAATGGTTCCAAACATTGTGGAACTTAGGTACGGTGGAATATCCCTCAGCCACGAAATCAATGTCATAAGACCAGTAGCAGCAAAATGAGTGGATTCAGGTACGATGATTCTAAGTGAAAGAAGTCACACAGGAAAAGAAACTTATCATAAGATATCACTTAGGAAGATCCTTTAACATGGCTACACATGAACTGAGTTAGGCAAGAGAACAGAGTCTCACATTTAGAAAACACTCTTATGCCTGCTTAAGGGGGAAGGAGAGGTGGGGTGATGCATCAAACCCGAGTTTGATATAAGCACAAGTACCGTTCCAAAAACCAACTATGGAATAGACAAGACCTACACCTTCCTCAGTGAAAGGGACTCAAAACCCCATATTTCCCGCAGAGGAATAGATCTGACTAGTAAGAATCTTAAAACCTATGTATTGATATGTCTCCGTAAGGGAATCAAGTGTGTCTAGACTGGCATAAACATGGCAGCGAGAATCAGCTCAAACCCACTCTAAAAAGGAATTTCAAAAACAGAACAAAGAAACAGGGAAATTCTTTACAATTCCTTCAGGGTCTCTGATGCAACCTGGAATGACCCTATCTACAATGACAGCTGGATGTGGCATAAGGCTGGACACTTGGGACTGAGAGGATTGGTGAGATTGGGTGAGCAAACGCAGACCCTTTAAAGCAATAATGCATGGCACCCATTCCATGAGTCCCAGCTCTCCAGGTGGAAGGGAATATTACTACAGCTATAACGTGTACGGGAAACCTAGAGAATGGACACACTGTGAATACGAAAGGTTTCTAAAACTCAACGAAGAGCCCCTCTCCTGGTGCTCCGGTTTGACTTTCCAACTGCTTTCCTATCAATCTCCCAACTTGGAGAGACAGCCCCTTTAAGCTCCTGGTTCGCACAGGTTGCCAATTTGGCAGAGGATGAAAGGGAAGAGGGAGAACCAATGAGAGAGTAGCTGTTAGGCATTTGGATGGGCACATGTCACTCTAATTTCCCGGCAGGAAGAATAATGAACCAAAGTCTCAGCCACCCACCGAGAACCAGTAGAGGTCCTGAACCAAAAGTTTGGACTTGCGTTCAGCTCACAAAAAACGAGTTGAAAAATGGAGCTCAGGGGCACAGCAATTCACAAACTGGCAGAGTAATCAAGGCCAACTATCGTCCAAAAATCTGTTGAGGGAAGGCAACGAGGCGGACTTGAAAGCGAGGCAGAATAGCAGGAAACAGATTTCAAGAGGTACGTTGGAATCGCCTGTAAAGCACAGGAAGAGGGGCACAACTTCGACAATGATGCACTTGGCCAAAAAAGGCGTATGCATTTTCTCCTGAATATATTCAGCAGAAAACGCATACGCCCTTTTTGGCCAAGCAAGCAAGCGGGCAATGCAAATCTGCACTACAAAGAAGTATCACTTCCCACTGGTCAAAAGGGACATCCACAAAATGTGTAAAAACCAGAAAGGCAAGACAGGCCCTGGAGAACAGGGAGCCTTGTTATGCTGATGGGCGGGATGTAAGTTGCCAACTGCCTCACTGGAGGAGTGCATTGTGTTCCCTAAAACAAGTAAACAACAGAGCTCCAGAGCCAAGGGCACGTCCAGTCTAGGGAATATACCATGGGAAAACTGAAAATCCATAAGACAGAGCCACCCCCAAATTGAGGGCTGCACTGCTTACAGGAACCTCAACCTGGGTACACCTGAAATATCCCAGGAAATATAAAAATGGTTCCAAACATTGTGGAACTTAGGTACGGTGGAATATCCCTCAGCCACGAAATCAATGTCATAAGACCAGTAGCAGCAAAATGAGTGGATTCAGGTACGATGATTCTAAGTGAAAGAAGTCACACAGGAAAAGAAACTTATCATAAGATATCACTTAGGAAGATCCTGTAAACATGGCTACACATGAACTGAGTTAGGCAAGAGAACAGAGTCTCACATTTAGAAAACACTCTTATGCCTGCTTAAGGGGGAAGGAGAGGTGGGGTGATGCATCAAACCCGAGTTTGATATAAGCACAGGTACCGTTCCAAAAACCAACTATGGAATAGACAAGACCTACACCTTCCTCAGTGAAAGGGACTCAAAACCCCATATTTCCCGCAGAGGAATAGATCTGACTAGTAGGAATCTTAAAACCTATGTATTGATATGTCTCCGTAAGGGAATCAAGTGTGTCTAGACTGGCATAAACATGGCAGCGAGAATCAGCTCAAACCCACTCTAAAAAGGAATTTCAAAAACAGAACAAAGAAACAGGGAAATTCTTTACAATTCCTTCAGGGTCTCTGATGCAACCTGGAATGACCCTATCTACAATGACAGCTGGATGTGGCATGAGGCTGGACACTTGGGACTGAGAGGATTGGTGAGATTGGGTGAGCAAATGCAGACCCTTTAAAGCAATAATGCATGGCACCCATTCCATGGGTCCCAGCTCTCCAGGTGGAAGGGAATATTACTACAGCTATAACGTGTATGGGAAACCTAGAGAATGGACACACTGTGAATACGAAAGGTTTCTAAAACTCAACGAAGAGCCCCTCTCCTGGTGCTCCGGTTTGACTTTCCAACTGCTTTCCTATCAATCTCCCAACTTGGAGAGACAGCCCCTTTAAGCTCCTGGTTCGCACAGGTTGCCAATTTGGCAGAGGATGAAAGGGAAGAGGGAGAACCAATGAGAGAGTAGCTGTTAGGCATTTGGATGGGCACATGTCACTCTAATTTCCCTGCAGGAAGAAGAATGAACAAAAGTCTCAGCCACCCACCGGGAACCAGTAGAGGTCCTGAACCAAAAGTTTGGACTTGCGTTCAGCTCACAAAAAACGAGTTGAAAAATGGAGCTCAGGGGCACAGCAATTCACAAACTGGCAGAGTAATCAAGGCCAACTATCGTCCAAAAATCTGTTGAGGGAAGGCAACGAGGCGGACTTGAAAGCGAGGCAGAATAGCAGGAAACAGATTTCAAGAGTTACGTTGGAATCGCCTGTAAAGCACAGGAAGAGGGGCACAACTTCGACAATGATGCACTTGGCCAAAAAGGGCGTATGTGTTTTCTCCTGAATATATTCAGGAGAAAACCCATACGCCCTTTTTGGCCAAGCAAGCAAGCGGGCAATGCAAATCTGCACTACAAAGAAGTATCACTTCCCACCGGTCAAAAGGGACATCCACAAAATGTGTAAATCCAGAAAGGCAAGACAGGCCCTGGAGAACAGGGAGCCTTGTTATGCTGATGGGCGGGATGTAAGTTGCCAACTGCCTCACTGGAGGAGTGCATTGTGTTCCCTAAAACAAGTAAACAACAGAGCTCCAGAGCCAAGGGCACTTCCAGTCTAGGGAATATACCTTGGGGAAAATGAAAATCCATAAGACAGAGCCACCCCCAAATTGAGGGCTGCACTGCTTACAGGAACCTCAACCTGGGTACACCTGAAATATCCCAGGAAATATAAAAATGGTTCCAAACATTGTGGAACTTACGTACGATGGAATATCCCTCAGCCACGAAATCAATGTCATAAGACCAGTAGCAGGAAAATGAGTGGATTCAGGTATGTTGATTCGAAGTGAAAGAAGTCACACAGGAAAAGAAACTTATCATAAGATATCACTTAGGAAGATCCTGTAAACATGGCTACACATGAACTGAGTTAGGCAAGAGAACAGAGTCTCACATTTAGAAAACACTCTTATGCCTGCTTAAGGGGGAATGAGTGGTGGGGTGATGCATCAAACCAGAGTTT
The DNA here is from genome assembly GCF_964341445.2 of Mesoplodon mirus. Lineage (NCBI taxonomy): Eukaryota > Metazoa > Chordata > Mammalia > Artiodactyla > Ziphiidae > Mesoplodon > Mesoplodon mirus. The sequence goes on from NW_028295810.1 coordinate 4,591,683, forward strand.
GATATAAGCACAGGTACCGTTCCAAAAACCAACTATGGAATAGACAAGACCTACACCTTCCTCAGTGAAAGGGACTCAAAACTCCATATTTCCCGCAGAGGAATAGATCTGACTAGTAAGAATCTTAAAACCTATGTATTGATATGTCTCCGTAAGGGAATCAGGTGTGTCTAGACTGGCATAAACAGGGCAGCGAGAATCAGCTCAAACCCACTCTAAAAAGGAATTTCAAAAACAGAACAAAGAAACAGGGAAATTCTTTACAATTCCTTCAGGGTCTCTGATGCAACCTGGAATGACCCTATCTACAATGACAGCTGGATGTGGCATAAGGCTGGACACTTGGGACTGAGAGGATTGGTGAGATTGGGTGAGCAAATGCATACCCTTTAACGCAATAATGCATGGCACCCATTCCATGGGTCCCAGCTCTCCAGGTGGAAGGGAATATTACTACAGCTATAACGTGTACGGGAAACCTAGAAAATGGACACACTCTGAGTACGAAAGGTTTCTAAAACTCAACGAAGAGCCCCTCTCCTGGTGCTCCGGTTTGACTTTCCAACTGCTTTCCTATCAATCTCCCAACTTGGAGAGACAGCCCCTTTAAGCTCCTGGTTCGCACAGGTTGCCAATTTGGCAGAGGATGAAAGGGAAGAGGGAGAACCAATGAGAGAGTAGCTGTTAGGCATTTGGATGGGCACATGTCAGTCTAATTTCCCGGCAGGAAGAAGAATGAACCAAAGTCTCAGCCACCCACCGGGAACCAGTAGAGGTCCTGAACCAAAAGTTTGGACTTGCGTTCAGCTCACAAAAAACGAGTTGATAAATGGAGCTCAGGGGCACAGCAATTCACAAACTGGCAGAGTAATCAAGGCCAACTATCGTCCAAACATCTGTTGAGGGAAGGCAACGAGGCGGACTTGAAAGCGAGGCAGAATAGCAGGAAACAGATTTCAAGAGGTACGTTGGAATCGCCTGTAAAGCACAGGAAGAGGGGCACAACTTCGACAATGATGCACTTGGCCAAAAAGGGCGTATGCGTTTTCTCCTGAATATATTCAGGAGAAAACGCATACGCCCTTTTTGGCCAAGCAAGCAAGCGGGCAATGCAAATCTGCACTACAAAGAAGTATCACTTCCCACCGGTCAAAAGGGACATCCACAAAATGTGTAAAAACCAGAAAGGCAAGACAGGCCCTGGAGAACAGGGAGCCTTGTTATGCTGATGGGCGGGATGTAAGTTGCCAACTGCCTCACTGGAGGAGTGCATTGTGTTCCCTAAAACAAGTAAACAACAGAGCTCCAGAGCCAAGGGCACGTCCAGTCTAGGGAATATACCTTGGGAAAACTGAAAATCCATAAGACAGAGCCACCCCCAATTTGAGGGCTGCACTGCTTACAGGAACCTCAACCTGGGTACACCTGAAATATCCTAGGAAATATAAAAATGGTTCCAAACAATGTGGAACTTACGTACGATGGAATATCCCTCAGCCACGAAATCAATGTCATAAGACCAGTAGCAGCAAAATGAGTGGATTCAGGTACGATGATTCTAAGTGAAAGAAGTCACACAGGAAAAGAAACTTATCATAAGATATCACATAGGAAGATCCTGTAAACATGGCTACACATGAACTGAGTTAGGCAAGAGAACAGAGTCTCACATTTAGAAAACATTCTTATGCCTGCTTAAGGGGGAAGGAGAGGTGGGGTGATGCATCAAACCCGAGTTTGATATAAGCACAGGTACTGTTCCAAAAACCAACTATGGAATAGACAAGACCTACACCTTCCTCAGTGAAAGGGACTCAAAACCCCATATTTCCCGCAGAGGAATAGATCTGACTAGTAGGAATCTTAAAACCTATGTATTGATATGTCTCCGTAAGGGAATCAAGTGTGTCTAGACTGGCATAAACATGGCCGTGAGAATCAGCTCAAACCCACTCTAAAAAGGAATTTCAAAAACAGAACAAAGAAACAGGGAAATTCTTTAAAATTCCTTCAGGGTCTCTGATGCAACCTGGAATGACCCTATCTACAATGACAGCTGGATGTGGCATGAGGCTGGACACTTGGGACTGAGAGGATTGGTGAGATTGGGTGAGCAAATGCAGACCCTTTAAAGCAATAATGCATGGCACCCATTCCATGGGTCCCAGCTCTCCAGGTGGAAGGGAATATTACTACAGCTATAACGTGTATGGGAAACCTAGAGAATGGACACACTGTGAATACGAAAGGTTTCTAAAACTCAACGAAGAGCCCCTCTCCTGGTGCTCCGGTTTGACTTTCCAACTGCTTTCCTATCAATCTCCCAACTTGGAGAGACAGCCCCTTTAAGCTCCTGGTTCGCACAGGTTGCCAATTTGGCAGAGGATGAAAGGGAAGAGGGAGAACCAATGAGAGAGTAGCTGTTAGGCATTTGGATGGGCACATGTCACTCTAATTTCCCTGCAGGAAGAAGAATGAACAAAAGTCTCAGCCACCCACCGGGAACCAGTAGAGGTCCTGAACCAAAAGTTTGGACTTGCGTTCAGCTCACAAAAAACGAGTTGATAAATGGAGCTCAGGGGCACAGCAATTCACAAACTGGCAGAGTAATCAAGGCCAACTATCGTCCAAAAATCTGTTGAGGGAAGGCAACGAGGCGGACTTGAAAGCGAGGCAGAATAGCAGGAAACAGATTTCAAGAGGTACGTTGGAATCGCCTGTAAAGCACAGGAAGAGGGGCACAACTTCGACAATGATGCACTTGGCCAAAAAGGGCGTATGCGTTTTCTCCTGAATATATTCAGGAGAAAACGCATACGCCCTTTTTGGCCAAGCAAGCAAGCGGGCAATGCAAATCTGCACTACAAAGAAGTATCACTTCCCACCGGTCAAAAGGGACATCCACAAAATGTGTAAAAACCAGAAAGGCAAGACAGGCCCTGGAGAACAGGGAGCCTTGTTATGCTGATGGGCGGGATGTAAGTTGCCAACTGCCTCACTGGAGGAGTGCATTGTGTTCCCTAAAACAAGTAAACAACAGAGCTCCAGAGCCAAGGGCACGTCCGGTCTAGGGAATATACCTTGGGAAAACTGAAAATCCATAAGACAGAGCCACCCCCAAATTGAGGGCTGCACTGCTTACAGGAACCTCAACCTGGGTACACCTGAAATATCCAAGGAAATATAAAAATGGTTCCAAACATTGTGGAACTTACGTATGATGGAATATCCCTCAGCCACGAAATCAATGTCATAAGACCAGTAGCAGCAAAATGAGTGGATTCAGGTACGATGATTCTAAGTGAAAGAAGTCACACAGGAAAAGAAACTTATCATAAGATATCACTTAGGAAGATCCTGTAAACATGGCTACACATGAACTGAGTTAGGCAAGAGAACAGAGTCTCACATTTAGAAAACACTCTTATGCCTGCTTAAGGGGGAAGGAGAGGTGGGGTGATGCATCAAACCCGAGTTTGATATAAGCACAGGTACCGTTCCAAAAACCAACTATGGAATAGACAAGACCTACACCTTCCTCAGTGAAAGGGACTCAAAACCCCATATTTCCCGCAGAGGAATAGATCTGACTAGTAAGAATCTTAAAACCTATGTATTGATATGTCTCCGTAAGGGAATCAAGTGTGTCTAGACTGGCATAAACAGGGCAGCGAGAATCAGCTCAAACCCACTCTAAAAAGGAATTTCAAAAACAAAACAAAGAAACAGGGAAATTCTTTACAATTCCTTCAGGGTCTCTGATGCAACCTGGAATGACCCTATCTACAATGACAGCTGGATGTGGCATAAGGCTGGACACTTGGGACTGAGAGGATTGGTGAGATTGGGTGAGCAAATGCAGACCCTTTAAAGCAATAATGCATGGCACCCATTCCATGGGTCCCAGCTCTCCAGGTGGAAGGGAATATTACTACAGTTATAACGTGTACGGGAAACCTAGAGAATGGACACACTGTGATAACGAAAGGTTTCTAAAACTCAACGAAGAGCCCCTCTCCTGGTGCTCCGGTTTGACTTTCCAACTGCTTTCCTATCAATCTCCCAACTTGGAGAGACAGCCCCTTTAAGCTCCTGGTTCGCACAGGTTGCCAATTTGGCAGAGGATGAAAGGGAAGAGGGAGAACCAATGAGAGAGTAGCTGTTAGGCATTTGGATGGGCACATGTCACTCTAATTTCCCGGCAGGAAGAATAATGAACCAAAGTCTCAGCCACCCACCGAGAACCAGTAGAGGTCCTGAACCAAAAGTTTGGACTTGCGTTCAGCTCACAAAAAACGAGTTGAAAAATGGAGCTCAGGGGCACAGCAATTCACAAACTGGCAGAGTAATCAAGGCCAACTATCGTCCAAAAATCTGTTGAGGGAAGGCAACGAGGCGGACTTGAAAGCGAGGCAGAATAGCAGGAAACAGATTTCAAGAGGTACGTTGGAATCGCCTGTAAAGCACAGGAAGAGGGGCACAACTTCGACAATGATGCACTTGGCCAAAAAGGGCGTATGCGTTTTCTCCTGAATATATTCAGCAGAAAACGCATACGCCCTTTTTGGCCAAGCAAGCAAGCGGGCAATGCAAATCTGCACTACAAAGAAGTATCACTTCCCACCGGTCAAAAGGGACATCCACAAAATGTGTAAAAACCAGAAAGGCAAGACAGGCCCTGGAGAACAGGGAGCCTTGTTATGCTGATGGGCGGGATGTAAGTTGCCAACTGCCTCACTGGAGGAGTGCATTGTGTTCCCTAAAACAAGTAAACAACAGAGCTCCAGAGCCAAGGGCACGTCCAGTCTAGGGAATATACCATGGGAAACCTGAAAATCCATAAGACAGAGCCACCCCCAAATTGAGGGCTGCACTGCTTACAGGAACCTCAACCTGGGTACACCTGAAATATCCCAGGAAATATAAAAATGGTTCCAAACATTGTGGAACTTAGGTACGGTGGAATATCCCTCAGCCACGAAATCAATGTCATAAGACCAGTAGCAGCAAAATGAGTGGATTCAGGTACGATGATTCTAAGTGAAAGAAGTCACACAGGAAAAGAAACTTATCATAAGATATCACTTAGGAAGATCCTTTAACATGGCTACACATGAACTGAGTTAGGCAAGAGAACAGAGTCTCACATTTAGAAAACACTCTTATGCCTGCTTAAGGGGGAAGGAGAGGTGGGGTGATGCATCAAACCCGAGTTTGATATAAGCACAAGTACCGTTCCAAAAACCAACTATGGAATAGACAAGACCTACACCTTCCTCAGTGAAAGGGACTCAAAACCCCATATTTCCCGCAGAGGAATAGATCTGACTAGTAAGAATCTTAAAACCTATGTATTGATATGTCTCCGTAAGGGAATCAAGTGTGTCTAGACTGGCATAAACATGGCAGCGAGAATCAGCTCAAACCCACTCTAAAAAGGAATTTCAAAAACAGAACAAAGAAACAGGGAAATTCTTTACAATTCCTTCAGGGTCTCTGATGCAACCTGGAATGACCCTATCTACAATGACAGCTGGATGTGGCATAAGGCTGGACACTTGGGACTGAGAGGATTGGTGAGATTGGGTGAGCAAACGCAGACCCTTTAAAGCAATAATGCATGGCACCCATTCCATGAGTCCCAGCTCTCCAGGTGGAAGGGAATATTACTACAGCTATAACGTGTACGGGAAACCTAGAGAATGGACACACTGTGAATACGAAAGGTTTCTAAAACTCAACGAAGAGCCCCTCTCCTGGTGCTCCGGTTTGACTTTCCAACTGCTTTCCTATCAATCTCCCAACTTGGAGAGACAGCCCCTTTAAGCTCCTGGTTCGCACAGGTTGCCAATTTGGCAGAGGATGAAAGGGAAGAGGGAGAACCAATGAGAGAGTAGCTGTTAGGCATTTGGATGGGCACATGTCACTCTAATTTCCCTGCAGGAAGAAGAATGAACAAAAGTCTCAGCCACCCACCGGGAACCAGTAGAGGTCCTGAACCAAAAGTTTGGACTTGCGTTCAGCTCACAAAAAACGAGTTGAAAAATGGAGCTCAGGGGCACAGCAATTCACAAACTGGCAGAGTAATCAAGGCCAACTATCGTCCAAAAATCTGTTGAGGGAAGGCAACGAGGCGGACTTGAAAGCGAGGCAGAATAGCAGGAAACAGATTTCAAGAGTTACGTTGGAATCGCCTGTAAAGCACAGGAAGAGGGGCACAACTTCGACAATGATGCACTTGGCCAAAAAGGGCGTATGTGTTTTCTCCTGAATATATTCAGGAGAAAACCCATACGCCCTTTTTGGCCAAGCAAGCAAGCGGGCAATGCAAATCTGCACTACAAAGAAGTATCACTTCCCACCGGTCAAAAGGGACATCCACAAAATATGTAAATCCAGAAAGGCAAGACAGGCCCTGGAGAACAGGGAGCCTTGTTATGCTGATGGGCGGGATGTAAGTTGCCAACTGCCTCACTGGAGGAGTGCATTGTGTTCCCTAAAACAAGTAAACAACAGAGCTCCAGAGCCAAGGGCACTTCCAGTCTAGGGAATATACCTTGGGGAAAATGAAAATCCATAAGACAGAGCCACCCCCAAATTGAGGGCTGCACTGCTTACAGGAACCTCAACCTGGGTACACCTGAAATATCCCAGGAAATATAAAAATGGTTCCAAACATTGTGGAACTTACGTACGATGGAATATCCCTCAGCCACGAAATCAATGTCATAAGACCAGTAGCAGGAAAATGAGTGGATTCAGGTATGTTGATTCGAAGTGAAAGAAGTCACACAGGAAAAGAAACTTATCATAAGATATCACTTAGGAAGATCCTGTAAACATGGCTACACATGAACTGAGTTAGGCAAGAGAACAGAGTCTCACATTTAGAAAACACTCTTATGCCTGCTTAAGGGGGAATGAGTGGTGGGGTGATGCATCAAACCAGAGTTTGATATAAGCACAGGTACCGTTCCAAAAACCAACTATGGAATAGACAAGACCTACACCTTCCTCAGTGAAAGGGACTCAAAACTCCATATTTCCCGCAGAGGAATAGATCTGACTAGTAAGAATCTTAAAACCTATGTATTGATATGTCTCCGTAAGGGAATCAGGTGTGTCTAGACTGGCATAAACAGGGCAGCGAGAATCAGCTCAAACCCACTCTAAAAAGGAATTTCAAAAACAGAACAAAGAAACAGGGAAATTCTTTACAATTCCTTCAGGGTCTCTGATGCAACCTGGAATGACCCTATCTACAATGACAGCTGGATGTGGCATAAGGCTGGACACTTGGGACTGAGAGGATTGGTGAGATTGGGTGAGCAAATGCAGACCCTTTAACGCAATAATGCATGGCACCCATTCCATGGGTCCCAGCTCTCCAGGTGGAAGGGAATATTACTACAGCTATAACGTGTACGGGAAACCTAGAAAATGGACACACTCTGAGTACGAAAGGTTTCTAAAACTCAACGAAGAGCCCCTCTCCTGGTGCTCCGGTTTGACTTTCCAACTGCTTTCCTATCAATCTCCCAACTTGGAGAGACAGCCCCTTTAAGCTCCTGGTTCGCACAGGTTGCCAATTTGGCAGAGGATGAAAGGGAAGAGGGAGAACCAATGAGAGAGTAGCTGTTAGGCATTTGGATGGGCACATGTCAGTCTAATTTCCCGGCAGGAAGAAGAATGAACCAAAGTCTCAGCCACCCACCGGGAACCAGTAGAGGTCCTGAACCAAAAGTTTGGACTTGCGTTCAGCTCACAAAAAACGAGTTGAAAAATGGAGCTCAGGGGCACAGCAATTCACAAACTGGCAGAGTAATCAAGGCCAACTATCGTCCAAAAATCTGTTGAGGGAAGGCAACGAGGCGGACTTGAAAGCGAGGCAGAATAGCAGGAAACAGATTTCAAGAGGTACGTTGGAATCGCCTGTAAAGCACAGGAAGAGGGGCACAACATCGACAATGATGCACTTGGCCAAAAAGGGCGTATGCGTTTTCTCCTGAATATATTCAGGAGAAAACGCATACGCCCTTTTTGGCCAAGCAAGCAAGCGGGCAATGCAAATCTGCACTACAAAGAAGTATCACTTCCCACCGGTCAAAAGGGACATCCACAAAATGTGTAAAAACCAGAAAGGCAAGACAGGCCCTGGAGAACAGGGAGCCTTGTTATGCTGATGGGCGGGATGTAAGTTGCCAACTGCCTCACTGGAGGAGTGCATTGTGTTCCCTAAAACAAGTAAACAACAGAGCTCCAGAGCCAAGGGCACGTCCAGTCTAGGGAATATACCTTGGGAAAACTGAAAATCCATAAGACAGAGCCACCCCCAATTTGAGGGCTGCACTGCTTACAGGAACCTCAACCTGGGTACACCTGAAATATCCTAGGAAATATAAAAATGGTTCCAAACATTGTGGAACTTACGTACGATGGAATATCCCTCAGCCACGAAATCAATGTCATAAGACCAGTAGCAGCAAAATGAGTGGATTCAGGTACGATGATTCTAAGTGAAAGAAGTCACACAGGAAAAGAAACTTATCATAAGATATCACATAGGAAGATCCTGTAAACATGGCTACACATGAACTGAGTTAGGCAAGAGAACAGAGTCTCACATTTAGAAAACATTCTTATGCCTGCTTAAGGGGGAAGGAGAGGTGGGGTGATGCATCAAACCCGAGTTTGATATAAGCACAGGTACTGTTCCAAAAACCAACTATGGAATAGACAAGACCTACACCTTCCTCAGTGAAAGGGACTCAAAACCCCATATTTCCCGCAGAGGAATAGATCTGACTAGTAGGAATCTTAAAACCTATGTATTGATATGTCTCCGTAAGGGAATCAAGTGTGTCTAGACTGGCATAAACATGGCCGTGAGAATCAGCTCAAACCCACTCTAAAAAGAAATTTCAAAAACAGAACAAAGAAACAGGGAAATTCTTTAAAATTCCTTCAGGGTCTCTGATGCAACCTGGAATGACCCTATCTACAATGACAGCTGGATGTGGCATGAGGCTGGACACTTGGGACTGAGAGGATTGGTGAGATTGGGTGAGCAAATGCAGACCCTTTAAAGCAATAATGCATGGCACCCATTCCATGGGTCCCAGCTCTCCAGGTGGAAGGGAATATTACTACAGCTATAACGTGTATGGGAAACCTAGAGAATGGACACACTGTGAATACGAAAGGTTTCTAAAACTCAACGAAGAGCCCCTCTCCTGGTGCTCCGGTTTGACTTTCCAACTGCTTTCCTATCAATCTCCCAACTTGGAGAGACAGCCCCTTTAAGCTCCTGGTTCGCACAGGTTGCCAATTTGGCAGAGGATGAAAGGGAAGAGGGAGAACCAATGAGAGAGTAGCTGTTAGGCATTTGGATGGGCACATGTCACTCTAATTTCCCTGCAGGAAGAAGAATGAACAAAAGTCTCAGCCACCCACCGGGAACCAGTAGAGGTCCTGAACCAAAAGTTTGGACTTGCGTTCAGCTCACAAAAAACGAGTTGATAAATGGAGCTCAGGGGCACAGCAATTCACAAACTGGCAGAGTAATCAAGGCCAACTATCGTCCAAAAATCTGTTGAGGGAAGGCAACGAGGCGGACTTGAAAGCGAGGCAGAATAGCAGGAAACAGATTTCAAGAGGTACGTTGGAATCGCCTGTAAAGCACAGGAAGAGGGGCACAACTTCGACAATGATGCACTTGGCCAAAAAGGGCGTATGCGTTTTCTCCTGAATATATTCAGGAGAAAACGCATACGCCCTTTTTGGCCAAGCAAGCAAGCGGGCAATGCAAATCTGCACTACAAAGAAGTATCACTTCCCACCGGTCAAAAGGGACATCCACAAAATGTGTAAAAACCAGAAAGGCAAGACAGGCCCTGGAGAACAGGGAGCCTTGTTATGCTGATGGGCGGGATGTAAGTTGCCAACTGCCTCACTGGAGGAGTGCATTGTGTTCCCTAAAACAAGTAAACAACAGAGCTCCAGAGCCAAGGGCACGTCCGGTCTAGGGAATATACCTTGGGAAAACTGAAAATCCATAAGACAGAGCCACCCCCAAATTGAGGGCTGCACTGCTTACAGGAACCTCAACCTGGGTACACCTGAAATATCCAAGGAAATATAAAAATGGTTCCAAACATTGTGGAACTTACGTATGATGGAATATCCCTCAGCCACGAAATCAATGTCATAAGACCAGTAGCAGCAAAATGAGTGGATTCAGGTACGATGATTCTAAGTGAAAGAAGTCACACAGGAAAAGAAACTTATCATAAGATATCACTTAGGAAGATCCTGTAAACATGGCTACACATGAACTGAGTTAGGCAAGAGAACAGAGTCTCACATTTAGAAAACACTCTTATGCCTGCTTAAGGGGGAAGGAGAGGTGGGGTGATGCATCAAACCCGAGTTTGATATAAGCACAGGTACCGTTCCAAAAACCAACTATGGAATAGACAAGACCTACACCTTCCTCAGTGAAAGGGACTCAAAACCCCATATTTCCCGCAGAGGAATAGATCTGACTAGTAAGAATCTTAAAACCTATGTATTGATATGTCTCCGTAAGGGAATCAAGTGTGTCTAGACTGGCATAAACAGGGCAGCGAGAATCAGCTCAAACCCACTCTAAAAAGGAATTTCAAAAACAAAACAAAGAAACAGGGAAATTCTTTACAATTCCTTCAGGGTCTCTGATGCAACCTGGAATGACCCTATCTACAATGACAGCTGGATGTGGCATAAGGCTGGACACTTGGGACTGAGAGGATTGGTGAGATTGGGTGAGCAAACGCAGACCCTTTAAAGCAATAATGCATGGCACCCATTCCATGAGTCCCAGCTCTCCAGGTGGAAGGGAATATTACTACAGCTATAACGTGTACGGGAAACCTAGAGAATGGACACACTGTGAATACGAAAGGTTTCTAAAACTCAACGAAGAGCCCCTCTCCTGGTGCTCCGGTTTGACTTTCCAACTGCTTTCCTATCAATCTCCCAACTTGGAGAGACAGCCCCTTTAAGCTCCTGGTTCGCACAGGTTGCCAATTTGGCAGAGGATGAAAGGGAAGAGGGAGAACCAATGAGAGAGTAGCTGTTAGGCATTTGGATGGGCACATGTCACTCTAATTTCCCTGCAGGAAGAAGAATGAACAAAAGTCTCAGCCACCCACCGGGAACCAGTAGAGGTCCTGAACCAAAAGTTTGGACTTGCGTTCAGCTCACAAAAAACGAGTTGAAAAATGGAGCTCAGGGGCACAGCAATTCACAAACTGGCAGAGTAATCAAGGCCAACTATCGTCCAAAAATCTGTTGAGGGAAGGCAACGAGGCGGACTTGAAAGCGAGGCAGAATAGCAGGAAACAGATTTCAAGAGTTACGTTGGAATCGCCTGTAAAGCACAGGAAGAGGGGCACAACTTCGACAATGATGCACTTGGCCAAAAAGGGCGTATGTGTTTTCTCCTGAATATATTCAGGAGAAAACCCATACGCCCTTTTTGGCCAAGCAAGCAAGCGGGCAATGCAAATCTGCACTACAAAGAAGTATCACTTCCCACCGGTCAAAAGGGACATCCACAAAATATGTAAATCCAGAAAGGCAAGACAGGCCCTGGAGAACAGGGAGCCTTGTTATGCTGATGGGCGGGATGTAAGTTGCCAACTGCCTCACTGGAGGAGTGCATTGTGTTCCCTAAAACAAGTAAACAACAGAGCTCCAGAGCCAAGGGCACTTCCAGTCTAGGGAATATACCTTGGGGAAAATGAAAATCCATAAGACAGAGCCACCCCCAAATTGAGGGCTGCACTGCTTACAGGAACCTCAACCTGGGTACACCTGAAATATCCCAGGAAATATAAAAATGGTTCCAAACATTGTGGAACTTACGTACGATGGAATATCCCTCAGCCACGAAATCAATGTCATAAGACCAGTAGCAGGAAAATGAGTGGATTCAGGTATGTTGATTCGAAGTGAAAGAAGTCACACAGGAAAAGAAACTTATCATAAGATATCACTTAGGAAGATCCTGTAAACATGGCTACACATGAACTGAGTTAGGCAAGAGAACAGAGTCTCACATTTAGAAAACACTCTTATGCCTGCTTAAGGGGGAATGAGTGGTGGGGTGATGCATCAAACCAGAGTTTGATATAAGCACAGGTACCGTTCCAAAAACCAACTATGGAATAGACAAGACCTACACCTTCCTCAGTGAAAGGGACTCAAAACTCCATATTTCCCGCAGAGGAATAGATCTGACTAGTAAGAATCTTAAAACCTATGTATTGATATGTCTCCGTAAGGGAATCAGGTGTGTCTAGACTGGCATAAACAGGGCAGCGAGAATCAGCTCAAACCCACTCTAAAAAGGAATTTCAAAAACAGAACAAAGAAACAGGGAAATTCTTTACAATTCCTTCAGGGTCTCTGATGCAACCTGGAATGACCCTATCTACAATGACAGCTGGATGTGGCATAAGGCTGGACACTTGGGACTGAGAGGATTGGTGAGATTGGGTGAGCAAATGCAGACCCTTTAACGCAATAATGCATGGCACCCATTCCATGGGTCCCAGCTCTCCAGGTGGAAGGGAATATTACTACAGCTATAACGTGTACGGGAAACCTAGAAAATGGACACACTCTGAGTACGAAAGGTTTCTAAAACTCAACGAAGAGCCCCTCTCCTGGTGCTCCGGTTTGACTTTCCAACTGCTTTCCTATCAATCTCCCAACTTGGAGAGACAGCCCCTTTAAGCTCCTGGTTCGCACAGGTTGCCAATTTGGCAGAGGATGAAAGGGAAGAGGGAGAACCAATGAGAGAGTAGCTGTTAGGCATTTGGATGGGCACATGTCAGTCTAATTTCCCGGCAGGAAGAAGAATGAACCAAAGTCTCAGCCACCCACCGGGAACCAGTAGAGGTCCTGAACCAAAAGTTTGGACTTGCGTTCAGCTCACAAAAAACGAGTTGAAAAATGGAGCTCAGGGGCACAGCAATTCACAAACTGGCAGAGTAATCAAGGCCAACTATCGTCCAAAAATCTGTTGAGGGAAGGCAACGAGGCGGACTTGAAAGCGAGGCAGAATAGCAGGAAACAGATTTCAAGAGGTACGTTGGAATCGCCTGTAAAGCACAGGAAGAGGGGCACAACATCGACAATGATGCACTTGGCCAAAAAGGGCGTATGCGTTTTCTCCTGAATATATTCAGGAGAAAACGCATACGCCCTTTTTGGCCAAGCAAGCAAGCGGGCAATGCAAATCTGCACTACAAAGAAGTATCACTTCCCACCGGTCAAAAGGGACATCCACAAAATGTGTAAAAACCAGAAAGGCAAGACAGGCCCTGGAGAACAGGGAGCCTTGTTATGCTGATGGGCGGGATGTAAGTTGCCAACTGCCTCACTGGAGGAGTGCATTGTGTTCCCTAAAACAAGTAAACAACAGAGCTCCAGAGCCAAGGGCACGTCCAGTCTAGGGAATATACCTTGGGAAAACTGAAAATCCATAAGACAGAGCCACCCCCAATTTGAGGGCTGCACTGCTTACAGGAACCTCAACCTGGGTACACCTGAAATATCCTAGGAAATATAAAAATGGTTCCAAACATTGTGGAACTTACGTACGATGGAATATCCCTCAGCCACGAAATCAATGTCATAAGACCAGTAGCAGCAAAATGAGTGGATTCAGGTACGATGATTCTAAGTGAAAGAAGTCACACAGGAAAAGAAACTTATCATAAGATATCACATAGGAAGATCCTGTAAACATGGCTACACATGAACTGAGTTAGGCAAGAGAACAGAGTCTCACATTTAGAAAACATTCTTATGCCTGCTTAAGGGGGAAGGAGAGGTGGGGTGATGCATCAAACCCGAGTTTGATATAAGCACAGGTACTGTTCCAAAAACCAACTATGGAATAGACAAGACCTACACCTTCCTCAGTGAAAGGGACTCAAAACCCCATATTTCCCGCAGAGGAATAGATCTGACTAGTAGGAATCTTAAAACCTATGTATTGATATGTCTCCGTAAGGGAATCAAGTGTGTCTAGACTGGCATAAACATGGCCGTGAGAATCAGCTCAAACCCACTCTAAAAAGAAATTTCAAAAACAGAACAAAGAAACAGGGAAATTCTTTAAAATTCCTTCAGGGTCTCTGATGCAACCTGGAATGACCCTATCTACAATGACAGCTGGATGTGGCATGAGGCTGGACACTTGGGACTGAGAGGATTGGTGAGATTGGGTGAGCAAATGCAGACCCTTTAAAGCAATAATGCATGGCACCCATTCCATGGGTCCCAGCTCTCCAGGTGGAAGGGAATATTACTACAGCTATAACGTGTATGGGAAACCTAGAGAATGGACACACTGTGAATACGAAAGGTTTCTAAAACTCAACGAAGAGCCCCTCTCCTGGTGCTCCGGTTTGACTTTCCAACTGCTTTCCTATCAATCTCCCAACTTGGAGAGACAGCCCCTTTAAGCTCCTGGTTCGCACAGGTTGCCAATTTGGCAGAGGATGAAAGGGAAGAGGGAGAACCAATGAGAGAGTAGCTGTTAGGCATTTGGATGGGCACATGTCACTCTAATTTCCCTGCAGGAAGAAGAATGAACAAAAGTCTCAGCCACCCACCGGGAACCAGTAGAGGTCCTGAACCAAAAGTTTGGACTTGCGTTCAGCTCACAAAAAACGAGTTGATAAATGGAGCTCAGGGGCACAGCAATTCACAAACTGGCAGAGTAATCAAGGCCAACTATCGTCCAAAAATCTGTTGAGGGAAGGCAACGAGGCGGACTTGAAAGCGAGGCAGAATAGCAGGAAACAGATTTCAAGAGGTACGTTGGAATCGCCTGTAAAGCACAGGAAGAGGGGCACAACTTCGACAATGATGCACTTGGCCAAAAAGGGCGTATGCGTTTTCTCCTGAATATATTCAGGAGAAAACGCATACGCCCTTTTTGGCCAAGCAAGCAAGCGGGCAATGCAAATCTGCACTACAAAGAAGTATCACTTCCCACCGGTCAAAAGGGACATCCACAAAATGTGTAAAAACCAGAAAGGCAAGACAGGCCCTGGAGAACAGGGAGCCTTGTTATGCTGATGGGCGGGATGTAAGTTGCCAACTGCCTCACTGGAGGAGTGCATTGTGTTCCCTAAAACAAGTAAACAACAGAGCTCCAGAGCCAAGGGCACGTCCGGTCTAGGGAATATACCTTGGGAAAACTGAAAATCCATAAGACAGAGCCACCCCCAAATTGAGGGCTGCACTGCTTACAGGAACCTCAACCTGGGTACACCTGAAATATCCAAGGAAATATAAAAATGGTTCCAAACATTGTGGAACTTACGTATGATGGAATATCCCTCAGCCACGAAATCAATGTCATAAGACCAGTAGCAGCAAAATGAGTGGATTCAGGTACGATGATTCTAAGTGAAAGAAGTCACACAGGAAAAGAAACTTATCATAAGATATCACTTAGGAAGATCCTGTAAACATGGCTACACATGAACTGAGTTAGGCAAGAGAACAGAGTCTCACATTTAGAAAACACTCTTATGCCTGCTTAAGGGGGAAGGAGAGGTGGGGTGATGCATCAAACCCGAGTTTGATATAAGCACAGGTACCGTTCCAAAAACCAACTATGGAATAGACAAGACCTACACCTTCCTCAGTGAAAGGGACTCAAAACCCCATATTTCCCGCAGAGGAATAGATCTGACTAGTAAGAATCTTAAAACCTATGTATTGATATGTCTCCGTAAGGGAATCAAGTGTGTCTAGACTGGCATAAACAGGGCAGCGAGAATCAGCTCAAACCCACTCTAAAAAGGAATTTCAAAAACAAAACAAAGAAACAGGGAAATTCTTTACAATTCCTTCAGGGTCTCTGATGCAACCTGGAATGACCCTATCTACAATGACAGCTGGATGTGGCATAAGGCTGGACACTTGGGACTGAGAGGATTGGTGAGATTGGGTGAGCAAATGCAGACCCTTTAAAGCAATAATGCATGGCACCCATTCCATGGGTCCCAGCTCTCCAGGTGGAAGGGAATATTACTACAGTTATAACGTGTACGGGAAACCTAGAGAATGGACACACTGTGATAACGAAAGGTTTCTAAAACTCAACGAAGAGCCCCTCTCCTGGTGCTCCGGTTTGACTTTCCAACTGCTTTCCTATCAATCTCCCAACTTGGAGAGACAGCCCCTTTAAGCTCCTGGTTCGCACAGGTTGCCAATTTGGCAGAGGATGAAAGGGAAGAGGGAGAACCAATGAGAGAGTAGCTGTTAGGCATTTGGATGGGCACATGTCACTCTAATTTCCCGGCAGGAAGAATAATGAACCAAAGTCTCAGCCACCCACCGAGAACCAGTAGAGGTCCTGAACCAAAAGTTTGGACTTGCGTTCAGCTCACAAAAAACGAGTTGAAAAATGGAGCTCAGGGGCACAGCAATTCACAAACTGGCAGAGTAATCAAGGCCAACTATCGTCCAAAAATCTGTTGAGGGAAGGCAACGAGGCGGACTTGAAAGCGAGGCAGAATAGCAGGAAACAGATTTCAAGAGGTACGTTGGAATCGCCTGTAAAGCACAGGAAGAGGGGCACAACTTCGACAATGATGCACTTGGCCAAAAAGGGCGTATGCGTTTTCTCCTGAATATATTCAGCAGAAAACGCATACGCCCTTTTTGGCCAAGCAAGCAAGCGGGCAATGCAAATCTGCACTACAAAGAAGTATCACTTCCCACCGGTCAAAAGGGACATCCACAAAATGTGTAAAAACCAGAAAGGCAAGACAGGCCCTGGAGAACAGGGAGCCTTGTTATGCTGATGGGCGGGATGTAAGTTGCCAACTGCCTCACTGGAGGAGTGCATTGTGTTCCCTAAAACAAGTAAACAACAGAGCTCCAGAGCCAAGGGCACGTCCAGTCTAGGGAATATACCATGGGAAACCTGAAAATCCATAAGACAGAGCCACCCCCAAATTGAGGGCTGCACTGCTTACAGGAACCTCAACCTGGGTACACCTGAAATATCCCAGGAAATATAAAAATGGTTCCAAACATTGTGGAACTTAGGTACGGTGGAATATCCCTCAGCCACGAAATCAATGTCATAAGACCAGTAGCAGCAAAATGAGTGGATTCAGGTACGATGATTCTAAGTGAAAGAAGTCACACAGGAAAAGAAACTTATCATAAGATATCACTTAGGAAGATCCTTTAACATGGCTACACATGAACTGAGTTAGGCAAGAGAACAGAGTCTCACATTTAGAAAACACTCTTATGCCTGCTTAAGGGGGAAGGAGAGGTGGGGTGATGCATCAAACCCGAGTTTGATATAAGCACAAGTACCGTTCCAAAAACCAACTATGGAATAGACAAGACCTACACCTTCCTCAGTGAAAGGGACTCAAAACCCCATATTTCCCGCAGAGGAATAGATCTGACTAGTAAGAATCTTAAAACCTATGTATTGATATGTCTCCGTAAGGGAATCAAGTGTGTCTAGACTGGCATAAACATGGCAGCGAGAATCAGCTCAAACCCACTCTAAAAAGGAATTTCAAAAACAGAACAAAGAAACAGGGAAATTCTTTACAATTCCTTCAGGGTCTCTGATGCAACCTGGAATGACCCTATCTACAATGACAGCTGGATGTGGCATAAGGCTGGACACTTGGGACTGAGAGGATTGGTGAGATTGGGTGAGCAAACGCAGACCCTTTAAAGCAATAATGCATGGCACCCATTCCATGAGTCCCAGCTCTCCAGGTGGAAGGGAATATTACTACAGCTATAACGTGTACGGGAAACCTAGAGAATGGACACACTGTGAATACGAAAGGTTTCTAAAACTCAACGAAGAGCCCCTCTCCTGGTGCTCCGGTTTGACTTTCCAACTGCTTTCCTATCAATCTCCCAACTTGGAGAGACAGCCCCTTTAAGCTCCTGGTTCGCACAGGTTGCCAATTTGGCAGAGGATGAAAGGGAAGAGGGAGAACCAATGAGAGAGTAGCTGTTAGGCATTTGGATGGGCACATGTCACTCTAATTTCCCGGCAGGAAGAATAATGAACCAAAGTCTCAGCCACCCACCGAGAACCAGTAGAGGTCCTGAACCAAAAGTTTGGACTTGCGTTCAGCTCACAAAAAACGAGTTGAAAAATGGAGCTCAGGGGCACAGCAATTCACAAACTGGCAGAGTAATCAAGGCCAACTATCGTCCAAAAATCTGTTGAGGGAAGGCAACGAGGCGGACTTGAAAGCGAGGCAGAATAGCAGGAAACAGATTTCAAGAGGTACGTTGGAATCGCCTGTAAAGCACAGGAAGAGGGGCACAACTTCGACAATGATGCACTTGGCCAAAAAAGGCGTATGCATTTTCTCCTGAATATATTCAGCAGAAAACGCATACGCCCTTTTTGGCCAAGCAAGCAAGCGGGCAATGCAAATCTGCACTACAAAGAAGTATCACTTCCCACTGGTCAAAAGGGACATCCACAAAATGTGTAAAAACCAGAAAGGCAAGACAGGCCCTGGAGAACAGGGAGCCTTGTTATGCTGATGGGCGGGATGTAAGTTGCCAACTGCCTCACTGGAGGAGTGCATTGTGTTCCCTAAAACAAGTAAACAACAGAGCTCCAGAGCCAAGGGCACGTCCAGTCTAGGGAATATACCATGGGAAAACTGAAAATCCATAAGACAGAGCCACCCCCAAATTGAGGGCTGCACTGCTTACAGGAACCTCAACCTGGGTACACCTGAAATATCCCAGGAAATATAAAAATGGTTCCAAACATTGTGGAACTTAGGTACGGTGGAATATCCCTCAGCCACGAAATCAATGTCATAAGACCAGTAGCAGCAAAATGAGTGGATTCAGGTACGATGATTCTAAGTGAAAGAAGTCACACAGGAAAAGAAACTTATCATAAGATATCACTTAGGAAGATCCTGTAAACATGGCTACACATGAACTGAGTTAGGCAAGAGAACAGAGTCTCACATTTAGAAAACACTCTTATGCCTGCTTAAGGGGGAAGGAGAGGTGGGGTGATGCATCAAACCCGAGTTTGATATAAGCACAGGTACCGTTCCAAAAACCAACTATGGAATAGACAAGACCTACACCTTCCTCAGTGAAAGGGACTCAAAACCCCATATTTCCCGCAGAGGAATAGATCTGACTAGTAAGTATCTTAAAACCTATGTATTGATATGTCTCCGTAAGGGAATCAAGTGTGTCTAGACTGGCATAAACATGGCCGCGAGAATCAGCTCAAACCCACTCTAAAAAGGAATTTCAAAAACAGAACAAAGAAACAGGGAAATTCTTTACAATTCCTTCAGGGTCTCTGATGCAACCTGGAATGACCCTATCTACAATGACAGCTGGATGTGGCATAAGGCTGGACACTTGGGACTGAGAGGATTGGTGAGATTGGGTGAGCAAATGCAGACCCTTTAAAGCAATAATGCATGGCACCCATTCCATGGGTCCCAGCTCTCCAGGTGGAAGGGAATATTACTACAGCTATAACGTGTATGGGAAACCTAGAGAATGGACACACTGTGAATACGAAAGGTTTCTAAAACTCAACGAAGAGCCCCTCTCCTGGTGCTCCGGTTTGACTTTCCAACTGCTTTCCTATCAATCTCCCAACTTGGAGAGACAGCCCCTTTAAGCTCCTGGTTCGCACAGGTTGCCAATTTGGCAGAGGATGAAAGGGAAGAGGGAGAACCAATGAGAGAGTAGCTGTTAGGCATTTGGATGGGCACATGTCACTCTAATTTCCCGGCAGGAAGAAGAATGAACCAAAGTCTCAGCTACCCACCGGGAACCAGTATAGGTCCTGAACCAAAAGTTTGGACTTGCGTTCAGCTCACAAAAAACGAGTTGAAAAATGGAGCTCAGGGGCACAGCAATTCACAAACTGGCAGAGTAATCAAGGCCAACTATCGTCCAAAAATCTGTTGAGGGAAGGCAACGAGGCGGACTTGAAAGCGAGGCAGAATAGCAGGAAACAGATTTCAAGGGGTACGTTGGAATCGCCTGTAAAGCACAGGAAGAGGGGCACAACTTCGACAATGATGCACTTGGCCAAAAAGGGCGTATGCGTTTTCTCCTGAATATATTCAGGAGAAAACGCATACGCCCTTTTTGGCCAAGCAAGCAAGCGGGCAATGCAAATATGCACTACAAAGAAGTATCACTTCCCACCGGTCAAAAGGGACATCCACAAAATGTGTAAAAACCAGAAAGGCAAGACAGGCCCTGGAGAACAGGGAGCCTTGTTATGCTGATGGGCGGGATGTAAGTTGCCAACTGCCTCACTGGAGGAGTGCATTGTGTTCCCTAAAACAAGTAAACAACAGAGCTCCAGAGCCAAGGGCACGTCCAGTCTAGGGAATATACCTTGGGAAAACTGAAAATCCCTAAGACAGAGCCACCCCCAATTTGAGTGCTGCACTGCTTACAGGAACCTCAACCTGGGTACACCTGAAATATCCCAGGAAATATAAAAATGGTTCCAAACATTGTGGAACTTACGTACGATGGAATATCCCTCAGCCACGAAATCAATGTCATAAGACCAGTAGCAGCAAAATGAGTGGATTCAGGTACGATGATTCTAAGTGAAAGAAGTCACACAGGAAAAGAAACTTATCATAAGATATCACTTAGGAAGATCCTGTAAACATGGCTACACATGAACTGAGTTAGGCAAGAGAACAGAGTCTCACAATTAGAAAACACTCTTATGCCTGCTTTAGGGGGAAGGAGAGGTGGGGTGATGCATCAAACCCGAGTTTGATATAAACACAGGTACCGTTCCAAAAACCAACTATGGAATAGACAAGACCTACACCTTCCTCAGTGAAAGGGACTCAAAACCCCATATTTCCCGCAGAGGAATAGATCTGACTAGTAAGAATCTTAAAACCTATGTATTGATATGTCTCCGTAAGGGAATCAAGTGTGTCTAGAGTGGCATAAACATGGCCGCGAGAATCAGCTCAAACCCACTCTAAAAAGGAATTTCAAAAACAAAACAAAGAAACAGGGAAATTCTTTACAATTCCTTCAGGGTCTCTGATGCAACCTGGAATGACCCTATCTACGATGACAGCTGGATGTGGCATAAGGCTGGACACTTGGGACTGAGAGGATTGGTGAGATTGGGTGAGCAAATGCAGACCCTTTAAAGCAATAATGCATGGCACCCATTCCATGGGTCCCAGCTCTCCAGGTGGAAGGGAATATTACTACAGCTATAACGTGTACGGGAAACCTAGAGAATGGACACACTGTGAATACGAAAGGTTTCTAAAACTCAACGAAGAGCCCCTCTCCTGGTGCTCCGGTTTGACTTTCCAACTGATTTCCTATCAATCTCCCAACTTGGAGAGACAGCCCCTTTAAGCTCCTGGTTCGCACAGGTTGCCAATTTGGCAGAGGATGAAAGGGAAGACGGAGAACCAATGAGAGAGTAGCTGTTAGGCATTTGGATGGGCACATGTCACTCTACTTTCCCGACAGGAAGAAGAATGAACCAAAGTCTCAGCCACCCACCGGGAACCAGTATAGCTCCTGAACCAAAAGTTTGGACTTGCGTTCAGCTCACAAATACGAGTTGAAAAATGGAGCTCAGGGGCACAGCAATTCACAAACTGGCAGAGTAATCAAGGCCAACTATCGTCCAAAAATCTGTTGAGGGAAGGCAACGAGGCGGACTTGAAAGCGAGGCAGAATAGCAGGAAACAGATTTCAAGAGGTACGTTGGAATCGCCTGTAAAGCACAGGAAGAGGGGCACAACTTCGACAATGATGCACTTGGCCAAAAAGGGCGTATGCGTTTTCTCCTGAATATATTCAGGAGAAAACGCATACGCCCTTTTTGGCCAAGCAAGCAAGCGGGCGATGCAAATCTGCACTACAAAGAAGTATCACTTCCCACCGGTCAAAAGGGACATCCACAAAATGTGTAAAAACCAGAAAGGCAAGACAGGCCCTGGAGAACAGGGAGCCTTGTTATGCTGATGGGCGGGATGTAAGTTGCCAACTGCCTCACTGGAGGAGTGCATTGTGTTCCCTAAAACAAGTAAACAACAGAGCTACCGAGCCAAGGGCACGTCCAGTCTAGGGAATATACCTTGGGAAAACTGAAAATCCATAAGACAGAGCCACCCCCAAATTGAGGGCTGCACTGCTTACAGGAACCTCAACCTGGGTACACCTGAAATATCCCAGGAAATATAAAAATGGTTCCAAACATTGTGGAACTTACGTACGATGGAATATCCCTCAGCCACGAAATCAATGTCATAAGACCAGTAGCAGCAAAATGAGTGGATTCAGGTACGATGATTCTAAGTGAAAGAAGTCACACAGGAAAAGAAACTTATCATAAGATATCACTTAGGAAGATCCTGTAAACATGGCTACACATGAACTGAGTTAGGCAAGAGAACAGAGTCTCACATTTAGAAAACACTCTTATGCCTGCTTAAGGGGGAAGGAGAGGTGGGGTGATGCATCAAACCCGAGTTTGATATAAGCACATGTACCGTTCCAAAAACCAACTATGGAATAGACAAGACCTACACCTTCCTCAGTGAAAGGGACTCAAAACTCCATATTTCCCGCTGAGGAATAGATCTGACTAGTAAGAATCTTAAAACCTATGTATTGATATGTCTCCGTAAGGGAATCAAGTGTGTCTAGACTGGCATAAACAGGGCAGCGAGAATCAGCTCAAACCCACTCTAAAAAGGAATTTCAAAAACAAAACAAAGAAACAGGGAAATTCTTTACAATTCCTTCAGGGTCTCTGATGCAACCTGGAATGACCCTATCTACAATGACAGCTGGATGTGGCATAAGGCTGGACACTTGGGACTGAGAGGATTGGTGAGATTGGGTGAGCAAATGCAGACCCTTTAAAGCAATAATGCATGGCACCCATTCCATGGGTCCCAGCTCTCCAGGTGGAAGGGAATATTACTACAGCTATAACGTGTACGGGAAACCTAGAGAATGGACACACTGTGAATACGACAGGTTTCTAAAACTCAACGAAGAGCCCCTCTCCTGGTGCTCCGGTTTGATTTTCCAACTGCTTTCCTATCAATCTCCCAACTTGGAGAGACAGCCCCTTTAAGCTCCTGGTTCGCACAGGTTGCCAATTTGGCAGAGGATGAAAGGGAAGAGGGAGAACCAATGAGAGAGTAGCTGTTAGGCATTTGGATGGGCACATGTCACTCTAATTTCCCGGCAGGAAGAAGAATGAACCAAAGTCTCAGCCAACCACCGAGAACCAGTAGAGGTCCTGAACCAAAAGTTTGGACTTGCTTTCAGCTCACAAAAAACGAGTTGAAAAATGGAGCTCAGGGGCACAGCAATTCACAAACTGGCAGAGTAATCAAGGCCAACTATCGTCCAAAAATCTGTTGAGGGAAGGCAACGAGGCGGACTTGAAAGCGAGGCAGAATAGCAGGAAACAGATTTCAAGAGGTACGTTGGAATCGCCTGTAAAGCACAGGAAGAGGGGCACAACTTCGACAATGATGCACTTGGCCAAAAAGGGCGTATGCATTTTCTCCTGAATATATTCAGCAGAAAACGCATACGCCCTTTTTGGCCAAGCAAGCAAGCGGGCAATGCAAATCTGCACTACAAAGAAGTATCACTTCCCACCGGTCAAAAGGGACATCCACAAAATGTGTAAAAACCAGAAAGGCAAGACAGGCCCTGGAGAACAGGGAGCCTTGTTATGCTGATGGGCGGGATGTAAGTTGCCAACTGCCTCACTGGAGGAGTGCATTGTGTTCCCTAAAACAAGTAAACAACAGAGCTCCAGAGCCAAGGGCACGTCCAGTCTAGGGAATATACCATGGGAAAACTGAAAATCCATAAGACAGAGCCAACCCCAAATTGAGGGCTGCACTGCTTACAGGAACCTCAACCTGGGTACACCTGAAATATCCCAGGAAATATAAAAATGGTTCCAAACATTGTGGAATTTAGGTACGGTGGAATATCCCTCAGCCACGAAATCAATGTCATAAGACCAGTAGCAGCAAAATGAGTGGATTCAGGTACGATGATTCTAAGTGAAAGAAGTCACACAGGAAAAGAAACTTATCATAAGATATCACTTAGGAAGATCCTGTAAACATGGCTACACATGAACTGAGTTAGGCAAGAGAACAGAGTCTCACATTTAGAAAACACTCTTATGCCTGCTTAAGGGGGAAGTAGAGGTGGGGTGATGCATCAAACCCGAGTTTGATATAAGCACAGGTACCGTTCCAAAAACCAACTATGGAATATACAAGACCTACACCTTCCTCAGTGAAAGGGACTCAAAACCCCATATTTCCCGCAGAGGAATTGATCTGACTAGTAAGAATCTTAAAACCTATGTATTGATATGTCTCCATAAGGGAATCAAGTGTGTCTAGACTGGCATAAACATGGCAGCGAGAATCAGCTCAAACCCACTCTAAAAAGGAATTTCAAAAACAGAACAAAGAAACAGGGAAATTCTTTACAATTCCTTCAGGGTCTCTGATGCAACCTGGAATGACCCTATCTACAATGACAGCTGGATGTGGCATAAGGCTGGACACTTGGGACTGAGAGGATTGGTGAGATTGGGTGAGCAAATGCAGACCCTTTAAAGCAATAATGCATGGCACCCATTCCATGGGTCCCAGCTCTCCAGGTGGAAGGGAATATTACTACAGCTATAACGTGTACGGGAAACCTAGAGAATGGACACACTGTGAATACGAAAGGTTTCTAAAACTCAACGAAGAGCCCCTCTCCTGGTGCTCCGGTTTGACTTTCCAACTGCTTTCCTATCAATCTCCCAACTTGGAGAGACAGCCCCTTTAAGCTCCTGGTTCGCACAGGTTGCCAATTTGGCAGAGGATGAAAGGGAAGAGGGAGAACCAATGAGAGAGTAGCTGTTAGGCATTTGGATGGGCACATGTCACTCTAATTTCCCGGCAGGAAGAAGAATAAACCAAAGTCTCAGCCACCCACCGGGAACCAGTAGAGGTCCTGAACCAAAAGTTTGGACTTGCGTTCAGCTCACAAAAAACGAGTTGAAAAATGGAGCTCAGGGGCACAGCAATTCACAAACTGGCAGAGTAATCAAGGCCAACTATCGTCCAAAAATCTGTTGAGGGAAGGCAACGAGGCGGACTTGAAAGCGAGGCAGAATAGCAGGAAACAGATTTCAAGAGGTACGTTGGAATCGCCTGTAAAGCACAGGAAGAGGGGCACAACTTCGACAATGATGCACTTGGCCAAAAAGGGCGTATGCGTTTTCTCCTGAATATATTCAGGAGAAAACGCATACGCCCTTTTTGGCCAAGCAAGCAAGCGGGCAATGCAAATCTGCACTACAAAGAAGTATCACTTCCCACCGGTCAAAAGGGACATCCACAAAATGTGTAAAAACCAGAAAGGCAAGACAGGCCCTGGAGAACAGGGAGCCTTGTTATGCTGATGGGCGGGATGTAAGTTGCCAACTGCCTCACTGGAGGAGTGCATTGTGTTCCCTAAAACAAGTAAACAACAGAGCTACAGAGCCAAGGGCACGTCCAGTCTAGGGAATATACCTTGGGAAAACTGAAAATCCATAAGACAGAGCCACCCCCAATTTGAGGGCTGCACTGCTTACAGGAACCTCAACCTGGGTACACCTGAAATATCCCAGGAAATATAAAAATGGTTCCAAACATTGTGGAACTTACGTACGATGGAATATCCCTCAGCCACGAAATCAATGTCATAAGACCAGTAGCAGCAAAATGAGTGGATTCAGGTACGATGATTCTAAGTGAAAGAAGTCACACAGGAAAAGAAACTTATCATAAGATATCACTTAGGAAGATCCTGTAAACATGGCTACACATGAACTGAGTTAGGCAAGAGAACAGAGTCTCACAATTAGAAAACACTCTTATGCCTGCTTTAGGGGGAAGGAGAGGTGGGGTGATGCATCAAACCCGAGTTTGATATAAACACAGGTACCGTTCCAAAAACCAACTATGGAATAGACAAGACCTACACCTTCCTCAGTGAAAGGGACTCAAAACCCCATATTTCCCGCAGAGGAATAGATCTGACTAGTAAGAATCTTAAAACCTATGTATTGATATGTCTCCGTAAGGGAATCAAGTGTGTCTAGAGTGGCATAAACATGGCCGCGAGAATCAGCTCAAACCCACTCTAAAAAGGAATTTCAAAAACAAAACAAAGAAACAGGGAAATTCTTTACAATTCCTTCAGGGTCTCTGATGCAACCTGGAATGACCCTATCTACGATGACAGCTGGATGTGGCATAAGGCTGGACACTTGGGACTGAGAGGATTGGTGAGATTGGGTGAGCAAATGCAGACCCTTTAAAGCAATAATGCATGGCACCCATTCCATGGGTCCCAGCTCTCCAGGTGGAAGGGAATATTACTACAGCTATAACGTGTACGGGAAACCTAGAGAATGGACACACTGTGAATACGAAAGGTTTCTAAAACTCAACGAAGAGCCCCTCTCCTGGTGCTCCGGTTTGACTTTCCAACTGATTTCCTATCAATCTCCCAACTTGGAGAGACAGCCCCTTTAAGCTCCTGGTTCGCACAGGTTGCCAATTTGGCAGAGGATGAAAGGGAAGACGGAGAACCAATGAGAGAGTAGCTGTTAGGCATTTGGATGGGCACATGTCACTCTACTTTCCCGACAGGAAGAAGAATGAACCAAAGTCTCAGCCACCCACCGGGAACCAGTATAGCTCCTGAACCAAAAGTTTGGACTTGCGTTCAGCTCACAAATACGAGTTGAAAAATGGAGCTCAGGGGCACAGCAATTCACAAACTGGCAGAGTAATCAAGGCCAACTATCGTCCAAAAATCTGTTGAGGGAAGGCAACGAGGCGGACTTGAAAGCGAGGCAGAATAGCAGGAAACAGATTTCAAGAGGTACGTTGGAATCGCCTGTAAAGCACAGGAAGAGGGGCACAACTTCGACAATGATGCACTTGGCCAAAAAGGGCGTATGCGTTTTCTCCTGAATATATTCAGGAGAAAACGCATACGCCCTTTTTGGCCAAGCAAGCAAGCGGGCGATGCAAATCTGCACTACAAAGAAGTATCACTTCCCACCGGTCAAAAGGGACATCCACAAAATGTGTAAAAACCAGAAAGGCAAGACAGGCCCTGGAGAACAGGGAGCCTTGTTATGCTGATGGGCGGGATGTAAGTTGCCAACTGCATCACTGGAGGAGTGCATTGTGTTCCCTAAAACAAGTAAACAACAGAGCTACCGAGCCAAGGGCACGTCCAGTCTAGGGAATATACCTTGGGAAAACTGAAAATCCATAAGACAGAGCCACCCCCAAATTGAGGGCTGCACTGCTTACAGGAACCTCAACCTGGGTACACCTGAAATATCCCAGGAAATATAAAAATGGTTCCAAACATTGTGGAACTTACGTACGATGGAATATCCCTCAGCCACGAAATCAATGTCATAAGACCAGTAGCAGCAAAATGAGTGGATTCAGGTACGATGATTCTAAGTGAAAGAAGTCACACAGGAAAAGAAACTTATCATAAGATATCACTTAGGAAGATCCTGTAAACATGGCTACACATGAACTGAGTTAGGCAAGAGAACAGAGTCTCACATTTAGAAAACACTCTTATGCCTGCTTAAGGGGGAAGGAGAGGTGGGGTGATGCATCAAACCCGAGTTTGATATAAGCACAGGTACCGTTCCAAAAACCAACTATGGAATAGACAAGACCTACACCTTCCTCAGTGAAAGGGACTCAAAACTCCATATTTCCCGCTGAGGAATAGATCTGACTAGTAAGAATCTTAAAACCTATGTATTGATATGTCTCCGTAAGGGAATCAAGTGTGTCTAGACTGGCATAAACAGGGCAGCGAGAATCAGCTCAAACCCACTCTAAAAAGGAATTTCAGAAACAAAACAAAGAAACAGGGAAATTCTTTACAATTCCTTCAGGGTCTCTGATGCAACCTGGAATGACCCTATCTACAATGACAGCTGGATGTGGCATAAGGCTGGACACTTGGGACTGAGAGGATTGGTGAGATTGGGTGAGCAAATGCAGACCCTTTAAAGCAATAATGCATGGCACCCATTCCATGGGTCCCAGCTCTCCAGGTGGAATGGAATATTACTACAGCTATAACGTGTACGGGAAACCTAGAGAATGGACACACTGTGAATACGACAGGTTTCTAAAACTCAACGAAGAGCCCCTCTCCTGGTGCTCCGGTTTGATTTTCCAACTGCTTTCCTATCAATCTCCCAACTTGGAGAGACAGCCCCTTTAAGCTCCTGGTTCGCACAGGTTGCCAATTTGGCAGAGGATGAAAGGGAAGAGGGAGAACCAATGAGAGAGTAGCTGTTAGGCATTTGGATGGGCACATGTCACTCTAATTTCCCGGCAGGAAGAAGAATTCACCAAAGTCTCAGCCAACCACCGAGAACCAGTAGAGGTCCTGAACCAAAAGTTTGGACTTGCTTTCAGCTCACAAAAAACGAGTTGAAAAATGGAGCTCAGGGGCACAGCAATTCACAAACTGGCAGAGTAATCAAGGCCAACTATCGTCCAAAAATCTGTTGAGGGAAGGCAACGAGGCGGACTTGAAAGCGAGGCAGAATAGCAGGAAACAGATTTCAAGAGGTACGTTGGAATCGCCTGTAAAGCACAGGAAGAGGGGCACAACTTCGACAATGATGCACTTGGCCAAAAAGGGCGTATGCATTTTCTCCTGAATATATTCAGCAGAAAACGCATACGCCCTTTTTGGCCAAGCAAGCAAGCGGGCAATGCAAATCTGCACTACAAAGAAGTATCACTTCCCACCGGTCAAAAGGGACATCCACAAAATGTGTAAAAACCAGAAAGGCAAGACAGGCCCTGGAGAACAGGGAGCCTTGTTATGCTGATGGGCGGGATGTAAGTTGCCAACTGCCTCACTGGAGGAGTGCATTGTGTTCCCTAAAACAAGTAAACAACAGAGCTCCAGAGCCAAGGGCACGTCCAGTCTAGGGAATATACCATGGGAAAACTGAAAATCCATAAGACAGAGCCACCCCCAAATTGAGGGCTGCACTGCTTACAGGAACCTCAACCTGGGTACACCTGAAATATCCCAGGAAATATAAAAATGGTTCCAAACATTGTGGAATTTAGGTACGGTGGAATATCCCTCAGCCACGAAATCAATGTCATAAGACCAGTAGCAGCAAAATGAGTGGATTCAGGTACGATGATTCTAAGTGAAAGAAGTCACACAGGAAAAGAAACTTATCATAAGATATCACTTAGGAAGATCCTGTAAACATGGCTACACATGAACTGAGTTAGGCAAGAGAACAGAGTCTCACATTTAGAAAACACTCTTATGCCTGCTTAAGGGGGAAGTAGAGGTGGGGTGATGCATCAAACCCGAGTTTGATATAAGCACAGGTACCGTTCCAAAAACCAACTATGCAATATACAAGACCTACACCTTCCTCAGTGAAAGGGACTCAAAACCCCATATTTCCCGCAGAGGAATTGATCTGACTAGTAAGAATCTTAAAACCTATGTATTGATATGTCTCCGTAAGGGAATCAAGTGTGTCTAGACTGGCATAAACATGGCAGCGAGAATCAGCTCAAACCCACTCTAAAAAGGAATTTCAAAAACAGAACAAAGAAACAGGGAAATTCTTTACAATTCCTTCAGGGTCTCTGATGCAACCTGGAATGACCCTATCTACAATGACAGCTGGATGTGGCATAAGGCTGGACACTTGGGACTGAGAGGATTGGTGAGATTGGGTGAGCAAATGCAGACCCTTTAAAGCAATAATGCATGGCACCCATTCCATGGGTCCCAGCTCTCCAGGTGGAAGGGAATATTACTACAGCTATAACGTGTACGGGAAACCTAGAGAATGGACACACTGTGAATACGAAAGGTTTCTAAAACTCAAGGAAGAGCCCCTCTCCTGGTGCTCCGGTTTGACTTTCCAACTGCTTTCCTATCAATCTCCCAACTTGGAGAGACAGCCCCTTTAAGCTCCTGGTTCGCACAGGTTGCCAATTTGGCAGAGGATGAAAGGGAAGAGGGAGAACCAATGAGAGAGTAGCTGTTAGGCATTTGGATGGGCACATGTCACTCTAATTTCCCGGCAGGAAGAAGAATAAACCAAAGTCTCAGCCACCCACCGGGAACCAGTAGAGGTCCTGAACCAAAAGTTTGGACTTGCGTTCAGCTCACAAAAAACGAGTTGAAAAATGGAGCTCAGGGGCACAGCAATTCACAAACTGGCAGAGTAATCAAGGCCAACTATCGTCCAAAAATCTGTTGAGGGAAGGCAACGAGGCGGACTTGAAAGCGAGGCAGAATAGCAGGAAACAGATTTCAAGAGGTACGTTGGAATCGCCTGTAAAGCACAGGAAGAGGGGCACAACTTCGACAATGATGCACTTGGCCAAAAAGGGCGTATGCGTTTTCTCCTGAATATATTCAGCAGAAAACGCATACGCCCTTTTTGGCCAAGCAAGCAAGCGGGCAATGCAAATCTGCACTACAAAGAAGTATCACTTCCCACCGGTCAAAAGGGACATCCACAAAATGTGTAAAAACCAGAAAGGCAAGACAGGCCCTGGAGAACAGGGAGCCTTGTTATGCTGATGGGCGGGATGTAAGTTGCCAACTGCCTCACTGGAGGAGTGCATTGTGTTCCCTAAAACAAGTAAACAACAGAGCTCCAGAGCCAAGGGCACGTCCAGTCTAGGGAATATACCTTGGGAAAACTGAAAATCCATAAGACAGAGCCACCCCCAATTTGAGGGCTGCACTGCTTACAGGAACCTCAACCTGGGTACACCTGAAATATCCCAGGAAATATAAAAATGGTTCCAAACATTGTGGAACTTACGTACGATGGAATATCCCTCAGCCACGAAATCAATGTCATAAGACCAGTAGCAGCAAAATGAGTGGATTCAGGTACGATGATTCTAAGTGAAAGAAGTCACACAGGAAAAGAAACTTATCATAAGATATCACTTAGGAAGATCCTGTAAACATGGCTACACATGAACTGAGTTAGGCAAGAGAACAGAGTCTCACATTTAGAAAACACTCTTATGCCTGCTTAAGGGGGAAGGAGAGGTGGGGTGATGCATCAAACCCGAGTTTGATATAAGCACAGGTACCGTTCCAAAAACCAACTATGGAATAGACAAGACCTACACCTTCCTCAGTGAAAGGGACTCAAAACTCCATATTTCCCGCAGAGGAATAGATCTGACTAGTAAGAATCTTAAAACCTATGTATTGATATGTCTCCGTAAGGGAATCAAGTGTGTCTAGACTGGCATAAACAGGGCAGCGAGAATCAGCTCAAACCCACTCTAAAAAGGAATTTCAAAAACAGAACAAAGAAACAGGGAAATTCTTTACAATTCCTTCAGGGTCTCTGATGCAACCTGGAATGACCCTATCTACAATGACAGCTGGATGTGGCATAAGGCTGGACACTTGGGACTGAGAGGATTGGTGAGATTGGGTGAGCAAATGCAGACCCTTTAAAGCAATAATGCATGGCACCCATTCCATGGGTCCCAGCTCTCCAGGTGGAAGGGAATATTACTACAGCTATAACGTGTACGGGAAACCTAGAGAATGGACACACTGTGAATACGAAAGGTTTCTAAAACTCAACGAAGAGCCCCTCTCCTGGTGCTCCAGTTTGACTTTCCAACTGCTTTCCTATCAATCTCCCAACTTGGAGAGAGAGCCCCTTTAAGCTCCTGGTTCGCACAGGTTGCCAATTTGGCAGAGGATGAAAGGGAAGAGGGAGAACCAATGAGAGAGTAGCTGTTAGGCATTTGGATGGGCACATGTCACTCTAATTTCCCGGCAGGAAGAAGAATAAACCAAAGTCTCAGCCACCCACCGGGAACCAGTAGAGGTCCTGAACCAAAAGTTTGGACTTGCGTTCAGCTCACAAAAAACGAGTTGATAAATGGAGCTCAGGGGCACAGCAATTCACAAACTGGCAGAGTAATCAAGGCCAACTATCGTCCAAAAATCTGTTGAGGGAAGGCAACGAGGCGGACTTGAAAGCGAGGCAGAATAGCAGGAAACAGATTTCAAGAGGTACGTTGGAATCGCCTGTAAAGCACAGGAAGAGGGGCACAACTTCGACAATGATGCACTTGGCCAAAAAGGGCGTATGCGTTTTCTCCTGAATATATTCAGGAGAAAACGCATACGCCCTTTTTGGCCAAGCAAGCAAGCGGGCAATGCAAATCTGCACTACAAAGAAGTATCACTTCCCACCGGTCAAAAGGGACATCCACAAAATGTGTAAAAACCAGAAAGGCAAGACAGGCCCTGGAGAACAGGGAGCCTTGTTATGCTGATGGGCGGGATGTAAGTTGCCAACTGCCTCACTGGAGGAGTGCATTGTGTTCCCTAAAACAAGTAAACAACAGAGCTCCAGAGCCAAGGGCACGTCCAGTCTAGGGAATATACCTTGGGAAAACTGAAAATCCATAAGACAGAGCCACCCCCAAATTGAGGGCTGCACTGCTTACAGGAACCTCAACCTGGGTACACCTGAAATATCCCAGGAAATATAAAAATGGTTCCAAACATTGTGGAACTTACGTACGATGGAATATCCCTCAGCCACGAAATCAATGTCATAAGACCAGTAGCAGCAAAATGAGTGGATTCAGGTACGATGATTCTATGTGAAAGAAGTCACACAGGAAAAGAAACTTATCATAAGATATCACTTAGGAAGATCCTGTAAACATGGCTACACATGAACTGAGTTAGGCAAGAGAACAGAGTCTCACATTTAGAAAACACTCTTATGCCTGCTTAAGGGGGAAGGAGAGGTGGGGTGATGCATCAAACCAGACTTTGATATAAGCACAGGTACCGTTCCAAAAACCAACTATGGAATAGACAAGACCTACACCTTCCTCAGTGAAAGGGACTCAAAACCCCATATTTCCCGCAGAGGAATAGATCTGACTAGTAAGAATCTTAAAACCTATGTATTGATATGTCTCCGTAAGGGAATCAAGTGTGTCTAGACTGGCATAAAGAGGGCAGCGAGAATCAGCTCAAACCCACTCTAAAAAGGAATTTCAAAAACAGAACAAAGAAACAGGGAAATTCTTTACAATTCCTTCAGGGTCTCTGATGCAACCTGGAATGACCCTATCTACAATGACAGCTGGATGTGGCATAAGGCTGGACACTTGGGACTGAGAGGATTGGTGAGATTGGGTGAGCAAATGCAGACCCTTTAAAGCAATAATGCATGGCACCCATTCCATGGGTCCCAGCTCTCCAGGTGGAAGGGAATATTACTACAGCTATAACGTGTATGGGAAACCTAGAGAATGGACACACTGTGAATACGAAAGGTTTCTAAAACTCAACGAAGAGCCCCTCTCCTGTTGCTCCGGTTTGACTTTCCAACTGCTTTCCTATCAATCTCCCAACTTGGAGAGACAGCCCCTTTAAGCTCCTGGTTCGCACAGGTTGCCAATTTGGCAGAGGATGAAAGGGAAGAGGGAGAACCAATGAGAGAGTAGCTGTTAGGCATTTGGATGGGCACATGTCACTCTAATTTCCCGGCAGGAAGAAGAATGAACCAAAGTCTCAGCCACCCACCGGGAACCAGTAGAGGTCCTGAACCAAAAGTTTGGACTTGCGTTCAGCTCACAAAAAACGAGTTGAAAAATGGAGCTCAGGGGCACAGCAATTCACAAACTGGCAGAGTAATCAAGGCCAACTATCGTCCAAAAATCTGTTGAGGGAAGGCAACGAGGCGGACTTGAAAGCGAGGCAGAATAGCAGGAAACAGATTTCAAGAGTTACGTTGGAATCGCCTGTAAAGCACAGGAAGAGGGGCACAACTTCGACAATGATGCACTTGGCCAAAAAGGGCGTATGTGTTTTCTCCTGAATATATTCAGGAGAAAACCCATACGCCCTTTTTGGCCAAGCAAGCAAGCGGGCAATGCAAATCTGCACTACAAAGAAGTATCACTTCCCACCGGTCAAAAGGGACATCCACAAAATGTGTAAATCCAGAAAGGCAAGACAGGCCCTGGAGAACAGGGAGCCTTGTTATGCTGATGGGCGGGATGTAAGTTGCCAACTGCCTCACTGGAGGAGTGCATTGTGTTCCCTAAAACAAGTAAACAACAGAGCTCCAGAGCCAAGGGCACTTCCAGTCTAGGGAATATACCTTGGGGAAAATGAAAATCCATAAGACAGAGCCACCCCCAAATTGAGGGCTGCACTGCTTACAGGAACCTCAACCTGGGTACACCTGAAATATCCCAGGAAATATAAAAATGGTTCCAAACATTGTGGAACTTACGTACGATGGAATATCCCTCAGCCACGAAATCAATGTCATAAGACCAGTAGCAGCAAAATGAGTGGATTCAGGTATGTTGATTCGAAGTGAAAGAAGTCACACAGGAAAAGAATCTTATCATAAGATATCACTTAGGAAGATCCTGTAAACATGGCTACACATGAACTGAGTTAGGCAAGAGAACAGAGTCTCACATTTAGAAAACACTCTTATGCCTGCTTAAGGGGGAAGGAGAGGTGGGGTGATGCATCAAACCCGAGTTTGATATAAGCACAGGTACCGTTCCAAAAACCAACTATGGAATAGACAAGACCTACACCTTCCTCAGTGAAAGGGACTCAAAACCCCATATTTCCCGCAGAGGAATAGATTTGACTAGTAAGAATCTTAAAACCTATGTATTGATATGTCTCCGTAAGGGAATCAAGTGTGTCTAGACTGGCATAAACAGGGCAGCGAGAATCAGCTCAAACCCACTCTAAAAAGGAATTTCAAAAACAAAACAAAGAAACAGGGAAATTCTTTACAATTCCTTCAGGGTCTCTGATGCAACCTGGAATGACCCTATCTACAATGACAGCTGGATGTGGCATAAGGCTGGACACTGGGGACTGAGAGGATTGGTGAGATTGGGTGAGCAAATGCAGACCCTTTAAAGCAATAATGCATGGCACCCATTCCATGGGTCCCAGCTCTCCAGGTGGAAGGGAATATGTCTACAGCTATAACGTGTACGGGAAACCTAGAGAATGGACACACTGTGAATACGAAAGGTTTCTAAAACTCAACGAAGAGCCCCTCTCCTGGTGCTCCGGTTTGACTTTCCAACTGCTTTCCTATCAATCTCCCAACTTGGAGAGACAGCCCCTTTAAGCTCCTGGTTCGCACAGGTTGCCAATTTGGCAGAGGATGAAAGGGAAGAGGGAGAACCAATGAGAGAGTAGCTGTTAGGCATTTGGATGGGCACATGTCACTCTAATTTCCTGGCAGGAAGAAGAATGAACCAAAGTCTCAGCCACCCACCGGGAACCAGTAGAGGTCCTGAACCAAAAGTTTGGACTTGCGTTCAGCTCACAGAAAACGAGTTGAAAAATGGAGCTCAGGGGCACAGCAATTCACAAACTGGCAGAGTAATCAAGGCCAACTATCGTCCAAAAATCTGTTGAGGGAAGGCAACGAGGCGGACTTGAAAGCGAGGCAGAATAGCAGGAAACAGATTTCAAGAGGTACGTTGGAATCGCCTGTAAAGCACAGGAAGAGGGGCACAACTTCGACAATGATGCACTTGGCCAAAAAGGGCGTATGCGTTTTCTCCTGAATATATTCAGGAGAAAACGCATACGCCCTTTTTGGCCAAGCAAGCAAGCGGGCAATGCAAATCTGCACTACAAAGAAGTATCACTTCCCACCGGTCAAAAGGGACATCCACAAAATGTGTAAAAACCAGAAAGGCAAGACAGGCCCTGGAGAACAGGGAGCCTTGTTATGCTGATGGGCGGGATGTAAGTTGCCAACTGCCTCACTGGAGGAGTGCATTGTGTTCCCTAAAACAAGTAAACAACAGAGCTCCAGAGCCAAGGGCACGTCCAGTCTAGGGAATATACCT
This sequence comes from Mesoplodon mirus, assembly GCF_964341445.2. NCBI lineage: Eukaryota > Metazoa > Chordata > Mammalia > Artiodactyla > Ziphiidae > Mesoplodon > Mesoplodon mirus. The sequence goes on from NW_028295810.1 coordinate 4,627,799, forward strand.
TGGGAAAACTGAAAATCCATAAGACAGAGCCACCCCCAAATTGAGGGCTGCACTGCTTACAGGAACCTCAACCTGGGTACACCTGAAATATCCCAGGAAATATAAAAATGGTTCCAAACATTGTGGAACTTACGTACGATGTAATATCCCTCAGCCACGAAATCAATGTCATAAGACCAGTAGCAGCAAAATGAGTGGATTCAGGTACGATGATTCTAAGTGAAAGAAGTCACACAGGAAAAGAAACTTATCATAAGATATCACTTAGGAAGATCCTGTAAACATGGCTACACATGAACTGAGTTAGGCAAGAGAACAGAGTCTCACATTTAGAAAACACTCTTATGCCTGCTTAAGGGGGAAGTAGAGGTGGGGTGATGCATCAAACCCGAGTTTGATATAAGCACAGGTACCGTTCCAAAAACCAACTATGCAATATACAAGACCTACACCTTCCTCAGTGAAAGGGACTCAAAACCCCATATTTCCCGCAGAGGAATTGATCTGACTAGTAAGAATCTTAAAACCTATGTATTGATATGTCTCCGTAAGGGAATCAAGTGTGTCTAGACTGGCATAAACATGGCAGCGAGAATCAGCTCAAACCCACTCTAAAAAGGAATTTCAAAAACAGAACAAAGAAACAGGGAAATTCTTTACAATTCCTTCAGGGTCTCTGATGCAACCTGGAATGACCCTATCTACAATGACAGCTGGATGTGGCATAAGGCTGGACACTTGGGACTGAGAGGATTGGTGAGATTGGGTGAGCAAATGCAGACCCTTTAAAGCAATAATGCATGGCACCCATTCCATGGGTCCCAGCTCTCCAGGTGGAAGGGAATATTACTACAGCTATAACGTGTACGGGAAACCTAGAGAATGGACACACTGTGAATACGAAAGGTTTCTAAAACTCAAGGAAGAGCCCCTCTCCTGGTGCTCCGGTTTGACTTTCCAACTGCTTTCCTATCAATCTCCCAACTTGGAGAGACAGCCCCTTTAAGCTCCTGGTTCGCACAGGTTGCCAATTTGGCAGAGGATGAAAGGGAAGAGGGAGAACCAATGAGAGAGTAGCTGTTAGGCATTTGGATGGGCACATGTCACTCTAATTTCCCGGCAGGAAGAAGAATAAACCAAAGTCTCAGCCACCCACCGGGAACCAGTAGAGGTCCTGAACCAAAAGTTTGGACTTGCGTTCAGCTCACAAAAAACGAGTTGAAAAATGGAGCTCAGGGGCACAGCAATTCACAAACTGGCAGAGTAATCAAGGCCAACTATCGTCCAAAAATCTGTTGAGGGAAGGCAACGAGGCGGACTTGAAAGCGAGGCAGAATAGCAGGAAACAGATTTCAAGAGGTACGTTGGAATCGCCTGTAAAGCACAGGAAGAGGGGCACAACTTCGACAATGATGCACTTGGCCAAAAAGGGCGTATGCGTTTTCTCCTGAATATATTCAGCAGAAAACGCATACGCCCTTTTTGGCCAAGCAAGCAAGCGGGCAATGCAAATCTGCACTACAAAGAAGTATCACTTCCCACCGGTCAAAAGGGACATCCACAAAATGTGTAAAAACCAGAAAGGCAAGACAGGCCCTGGAGAACAGGGAGCCTTGTTATGCTGATGGGCGGGATGTAAGTTGCCAACTGCCTCACTGGAGGAGTGCATTGTGTTCCCTAAAACAAGTAAACAACAGAGCTCCAGAGCCAAGGGCACGTCCAGTCTAGGGAATATACCTTGGGAAAACTGAAAATCCATAAGACAGAGCCACCCCCAATTTGAGGGCTGCACTGCTTACAGGAACCTCAACCTGGGTACACCTGAAATATCCCAGGAAATATAAAAATGGTTCCAAACATTGTGGAACTTACGTACGATGGAATATCCCTCAGCCACGAAATCAATGTCATAAGACCAGTAGCAGCAAAATGAGTGGATTCAGGTACGATGATTCTAAGTGAAAGAAGTCACACAGGAAAAGAAACTTATCATAAGATATCACTTAGGAAGATCCTGTAAACATGGCTACACATGAACTGAGTTAGGCAAGAGAACAGAGTCTCACATTTAGAAAACACTCTTATGCCTGCTTAAGGGGGAAGGAGAGGTGGGGTGATGCATCAAACCCGAGTTTGATATAAGCACAGGTACCGTTCCAAAAACCAACTATGGAATAGACAAGACCTACACCTTCCTCAGTGAAAGGGACTCAAAACTCCATATTTCCCGCAGAGGAATAGATCTGACTAGTAAGAATCTTAAAACCTATGTATTGATATGTCTCCGTAAGGGAATCAAGTGTGTCTAGACTGGCATAAACAGGGCAGCGAGAATCAGCTCAAACCCACTCTAAAAAGGAATTTCAAAAACAGAACAAAGAAACAGGGAAATTCTTTACAATTCCTTCAGGGTCTCTGATGCAACCTGGAATGACCCTATCTACAATGACAGCTGGATGTGGCATAAGGCTGGACACTTGGGACTGAGAGGATTGGTGAGATTGGGTGAGCAAATGCAGACCCTTTAAAGCAATAATGCATGGCACCCATTCCATGGGTCCCAGCTCTCCAGGTGGAAGGGAATATTACTACAGCTATAACGTGTACGGGAAACCTAGAGAATGGACACACTGTGAATACGAAAGGTTTCTAAAACTCAACGAAGAGCCCCTCTCCTGGTGCTCCAGTTTGACTTTCCAACTGCTTTCCTATCAATCTCCCAACTTGGAGAGACAGCCCCTTTAAGCTCCTGGTTCGCACAGGTTGCCAATTTGGCAGAGGATGAAAGGGAAGAGGGAGAACCAATGAGAGAGTAGCTGTTAGGCATTTGGATGGGCACATGTCACTCTAATTTCCCGGCAGGAAGAAGAATAAACCAAAGTCTCAGCCACCCACCGGGAACCAGTAGAGGTCCTGAACCAAAAGTTTGGACTTGCGTTCAGCTCACAAAAAACGAGTTGATAAATGGAGCTCAGGGGCACAGCAATTCACAAACTGGCAGAGTAATCAAGGCCAACTATCGTCCAAAAATCTGTTGAGGGAAGGCAACGAGGCGGACTTGAAAGCGAGGCAGAATAGCAGGAAACAGATTTCAAGAGGTACGTTGGAATCGCCTGTAAAGCACAGGAAGAGGGGCACAACTTCGACAATGATGCACTTGGCCAAAAAGGGCGTATGCGTTTTCTCCTGAATATATTCAGGAGAAAACGCATACGCCCTTTTTGGCCAAGCAAGCAAGCGGGCAATGCAAATCTGCACTACAAAGAAGTATCACTTCCCACCGGTCAAAAGGGACATCCACAAAATGTGTAAAAACCAGAAAGGCAAGACAGGCCCTGGAGAACAGGGAGCCTTGTTATGCTGATGGGCGGGATGTAAGTTGCCAACTGCCTCACTGGAGGAGTGCATTGTGTTCCCTAAAACAAGTAAACAACAGAGCTCCAGAGCCAAGGGCACGTCCAGTCTAGGGAATATACCTTGGGAAAACTGAAAATCCATAAGACAGAGCCACCCCCAAATTGAGGGCTGCACTGCTTACAGGAACCTCAACCTGGGTACACCTGAAATATCCCAGGAAATATAAAAATGGTTCCAAACATTGTGGAACTTACGTACGATGGAATATCCCTCAGCCACGAAATCAATGTCATAAGACCAGTAGCAGCAAAATGAGTGGATTCAGGTACGATGATTCTATGTGAAAGAAGTCACACAGGAAAAGAAACTTATCATAAGATATCACTTAGGAAGATCCTGTAAACATGGCTACACATGAACTGAGTTAGGCAAGAGAACAGAGTCTCACATTTAGAAAACACTCTTATGCCTGCTTAAGGGGGAAGGAGAGGTGGGGTGATGCATCAAACCAGACTTTGATATAAGCACAGGTACCGTTCCAAAAACCAACTATGGAATAGACAAGACCTACACCTTCCTCAGTGAAAGGGACTCAAAACCCCATATTTCCCGCAGAGGAATAGATCTGACTAGTAAGAATCTTAAAACCTATGTATTGATATGTCTCCGTAAGGGAATCAAGTGTGTCTAGACTGGCATAAAGAGGGCAGCGAGAATCAGCTCAAACCCACTCTAAAAAGGAATTTCAAAAACAGAACAAAGAAACAGGGAAATTCTTTACAATTCCTTCAGGGTCTCTGATGCAACCTGGAATGACCCTATCTACAATGACAGCTGGATGTGGCATAAGGCTGGACACTTGGGACTGAGAGGATTGGTGAGATTGGGTGAGCAAATGCAGACCCTTTAAAGCAATAATGCATGGCACCCATTCCATGGGTCCCAGCTCTCCAGGTGGAAGGGAATATTACTACAGCTATAACGTGTATGGGAAACCTAGAGAATGGACACACTGTGAATACGAAAGGTTTCTAAAACTCAACGAAGAGCCCCTCTCCTGTTGCTCCGGTTTGACTTTCCAACTGCTTTCCTATCAATCTCCCAACTTGGAGAGACAGCCCCTTTAAGCTCCTGGTTCGCACAGGTTGCCAATTTGGCAGAGGATGAAAGGGAAGAGGGAGAACCAATGAGAGAGTAGCTGTTAGGCATTTGGATGGGCACATGTCACTCTAATTTCCCGGCAGGAAGAAGAATGAACCAAAGTCTCAGCCACCCACCGGGAACCAGTAGAGGTCCTGAACCAAAAGTTTGGACTTGCGTTCAGCTCACAAAAAACGAGTTGAAAAATGGAGCTCAGGGGCACAGCAATTCACAAACTGGCAGAGTAATCAAGGCCAACTATCGTCCAAAAATCTGTTGAGGGAAGGCAACGAGGCGGACTTGAAAGCGAGGCAGAATAGCAGGAAACAGATTTCAAGAGTTACGTTGGAATCGCCTGTAAAGCACAGGAAGAGGGGCACAACTTCGACAATGATGCACTTGGCCAAAAAGGGCGTATGTGTTTTCTCCTGAATATATTCAGGAGAAAACCCATACGCCCTTTTTGGCCAAGCAAGCAAGCGGGCAATGCAAATCTGCACTACAAAGAAGTATCACTTCCCACCGGTCAAAAGGGACATCCACAAAATGTGTAAATCCAGAAAGGCAAGACAGGCCCTGGAGAACAGGGAGCCTTGTTATGCTGATGGGCGGGATGTAAGTTGCCAACTGCCTCACTGGAGGAGTGCATTGTGTTCCCTAAAACAAGTAAACAACAGAGCTCCAGAGCCAAGGGCACTTCCAGTCTAGGGAATATACCTTGGGGAAAATGAAAATCCATAAGACAGAGCCACCCCCAAATTGAGGGCTGCACTGCTTACAGGAACCTCAACCTGGGTACACCTGAAATATCCCAGGAAATATAAAAATGGTTCCAAACATTGTGGAACTTACGTACGATGGAATATCCCTCAGCCACGAAATCAATGTCATAAGACCAGTAGCAGCAAAATGAGTGGATTCAGGTATGTTGATTCGAAGTGAAAGAAGTCACACAGGAAAAGAAACTTATCATAAGATATCACTTAGGAAGATCCTGTAAACATGGCTACACATGAACTGAGTTAGGCAAGAGAACAGAGTCTCACATTTAGAAAACACTCTTATGCCTGCTTAAGGGGGAAGGAGAGGTGGGGTGATGCATCAAACCCGAGTTTGATATAAGCACAGGTACCGTTCCAAAAACCAACTATGGAATAGACAAGACCTACACCTTCCTCAGTGAAAGGGACTCAAAACCCCATATTTCCCGCAGAGGAATAGATTTGACTAGTAAGAATCTTAAAACCTATGTATTGATATGTCTCCGTAAGGGAATCAAGTGTGTCTAGACTGGCATAAACAGGGCAGCGAGAATCAGCTCAAACCCACTCTAAAAAGGAATTTCAAAAACAAAACAAAGAAACAGGGAAATTCTTTACAATTCCTTCAGGGTCTCTGATGCAACCTGGAATGACCCTATCTACAATGACAGCTGGATGTGGCATAAGGCTGGACACTGGGGACTGAGAGGATTGGTGAGATTGGGTGAGCAAATGCAGACCCTTTAAAGCAATAATGCATGGCACCCATTCCATGGGTCCCAGCTCTCCAGGTGGAAGGGAATATGTCTACAGCTATAACGTGTACGGGAAACCTAGAGAATGGACACACTGTGAATACGAAAGGTTTCTAAAACTCAACGAAGAGCCCCTCTCCTGGTGCTCCGGTTTGACTTTCCAACTGCTTTCCTATCAATCTCCCAACTTGGAGAGACAGCCCCTTTAAGCTCCTGGTTCGCACAGGTTGCCAATTTGGCAGAGGATGAAAGGGAAGAGGGAGAACCAATGAGAGAGTAGCTGTTAGGCATTTGGATGGGCACATGTCACTCTAATTTCCTGGCAGGAAGAAGAATGAACCAAAGTCTCAGCCACCCACCGGGAACCAGTAGAGGTCCTGAACCAAAAGTTTGGACTTGCGTTCAGCTCACAGAAAACGAGTTGAAAAATGGAGCTCAGGGGCACAGCAATTCACAAACTGGCAGAGTAATCAAGGCCAACTATCGTCCAAAAATCTGTTGAGGGAAGGCAACGAGGCGGACTTGAAAGCGAGGCAGAATAGCAGGAAACAGATTTCAAGAGGTACGTTGGAATCGCCTGTAAAGCACAGGAAGAGGGGCACAACTTCGACAATGATGCACTTGGCCAAAAAGGGCGTATGCGTTTTCTCCTGAATATATTCAGGAGAAAACGCATACGCCCTTTTTGGCCAAGCAAGCAAGCGGGCAATGCAAATCTGCACTACAAAGAAGTATCACTTCCCACCGGTCAAAAGGGACATCCACAAAATGTGTAAAAACCAGAAAGGCAAGACAGGCCCTGGAGAACAGGGAGCCTTGTTATGCTGATGGGCGGGATGTAAGTTGCCAACTGCCTCACTGGAGGAGTGCATTGTGTTCCCTAAAACAAGTAAACAACAGAGCTCCAGAGCCAAGGGCACGTCCAGTCTAGGGAATATACCTTGGGAAAACTGAAAATCCATAAGACAGAGCCACCCCCAAATTGAGGGCTGCACTGCTTACAGGAACCTCAACCTGGGTACACCTGAAATATCCCAGGAAATATAAAAATGGTTCCAAACATTGTGGAACTTACGTACGATGTAATATCCCTCAGCCACGAAATCAATGTCATAAGACCAGTAGCAGCAAAATGAGTGGATTCAGGTACGATGATTCTAAGTGAAAGAAGTCACACAGGAAAAGAAACTTATCATAAGATATCACTTAGGAAGATCCTGTAAACATGGCTACACATGAACTGAGTTAGGCAAGAGAACAGAGTCTCACATTTAGAAAACACTCTTATGCCTGCTTAAGGGGGAAGGAGATGTGGGGTGATGCATCAAACCCGAGTTTGATATAAGCACAGGTACCGTTCCAAAAACCAACTATGGAATAGACAAGACCTACACCTTCCTCAGTGAAAGGGACTCAAAACCCCATATTTCCCGCAGAGGAATAGATCTGACTAGTAAGAATCTTAAAACCTATGTATTGATATGTCTCCGTAAGGGAATCAAGTGTGTCTAGACTGGCATAAACAGGGCAGCGAGAATAAGCTCAAACCCACTCTAAAAAGGAATTTCAAAAACAAAACAAAGAAACAGGGAAATTCTTTACAATTCCTTCAGGGTCTCTGATGCAACCTGGAATGACCCTATCTACAATGACAGCTGGATGTGGCATAAGGCTGGACACTTGGGACTGAGAGGATTGGTGAGATTGGGTGAGCAAATGCAGACCCTTTAAAGCAATAATGCATGGCACCCATTCCATGGGTCCCAGCTCTCCAGGTGGAAGGGAATATTACTACAGCTATAACGTGTACGGGAAACCTAGAAAATGGACACACTGTGAATACGAAAGGTTTCTAAAACTCAACGAAGAGCCCCTCTCCTGGTGCTCCGGTTTGACTTTCCAACTGTTTTCCTATCAATCTCCCAACTTGGAGAGAGAGCCCCTTTAAGCTCCTGGTTCGCACAGGTTGCCAATTTGGCAGAGGATGAAAGGGAAGAGGGAGAACCAATGAGAGAGTAGCTGTTAGGCATTTGGATGGGCACATGTCACTCTAATTTCCCGGCAGGAAGAAGAATGAACCAAAGTCTCAGCCACCCACCGGGAACCAGTAGAGGTCCTGAACAAAAAGTTTGGACTTGCGTTCAGCTCACAAAAAACGAGTTGAAAAATGGAGCTCAGGGGCACAGCAATTCACAAACTGGCAGAGTAATCAAGGCCAACTATCGTCCAAAAATCTGTTGAGGGAAGGCAACGAGGCGGACTTGAAAGCGAGGCAGAATAGCAGGAAACAGATTTCAAGAGGTACGTTGAAATCGCCTGTAAAGCACAGGAAGAGGGGCACAACTTCGACAATGATGCACTTGGCCAAAAAGGGCGTATGCGTTTTCTCCTGAATATATTCAGGAGAAAACGCATACGCCCTTTTTGGCCAAGCAAGCAAGCGGGCAATGCAAATCTGCACTACAAAGAAGTATCACTTCCCACCGGTCAAAAGGGACATCCACAAAATGTGTAAAAACCAGAAAGGCAAGACAGGCCCTGGAGAACAGGGAGCCTTGTTATGCTGATGGGCGGGATGTAAGTTGCCAACTGCCTCACTGGAGGAGTGCATTGTGTTCCCTAAAACAAGTAAACAACAGAGCTCCAGAGCCAAGGGCACTTCCAGTCTAGGGAATATACCTTGGGGAAAATGAAAATCCATAAGACAGAGCCACCCCCAAATTGAGGGCTGCACTGCTTACAGGAACCTCAACCTGGGTACACCTGAAATATCCCAGGAAATATAAAAATGGTTCCAAACATTGTGGAACTTACGTACGATGGAATATCCCTCAGCCACGAAATCAATGTCATAAGACCAGTAGCAGCAAAATGAGTGGATTCAGGTATGTTGATTCGAAGTGAAAGAAGTCACACAGGAAAAGAAACTTATCATAAGATATCACTTAGGAAGATCCTGTAAACATGGCTACACATGAACTGAGTTAGGCAAGAGAACAGAGTCTCACATTTAGAAAACACTCTTATGCCTGCTTAAGGGGGAAGGAGAGGTGGGGTGATGCATCAAACCCGAGTTTGATATAAGCACAGGTACCGTTCCAAAAACCAACTATGGAATAGACAAGACCTACACCTTCCTCAGTGAAAGGGACTCAAAACCCCATATTTCCCGCAGAGGAATAGATTTGACTAGTAAGAATCTTAAAACCTATGTATTGATATGTCTCCGTAAGGGAATCAAGTGTGTCTAGACTGGCATAAACAGGGCAGCGAGAATCAGCTCAAACCCACTCTAAAAAGGAATTTCAAAAACAAAACAAAGAAACAGGGAAATTCTTTACAATTCCTTCAGGGTCTCTGATGCAACCTGGAATGACCCTATCTACAATGACAGCTGGATGTGGCATAAGGCTGGACACTGGGGACTGAGAGGATTGGTGAGATTGGGTGAGCAAATGCAGACCCTTTAAAGCAATAATGCATGGCACCCATTCCATGGGTCCCAGCTCTCCAGGTGGAAGGGAATATGTCTACAGCTATAACGTGTACGGGAAACCTAGAGAATGGACACACTGTGAATACGAAAGGTTTCTAAAACTCAACGAAGAGCCCCTCTCCTGGTGCTCCGGTTTGACTTTCCAACTGCTTTCCTATCAATCTCCCAACTTGGAGAGACAGCCCCTTTAAGCTCCTGGTTCGCACAGGTTGCCAATTTGGCAGAGGATGAAAGGGAAGAGGGAGAACCAATGAGAGAGTAGCTGTTAGGCATTTGGATGGGCACATGTCACTCTAATTTCCTGGCAGGAAGAAGAATGAACCAAAGTCTCAGCCACCCACCGGGAACCAGTAGAGGTCCTGAACCAAAAGTTTGGACTTGCGTTCAGCTCACAGAAAACGAGTTGAAAAATGGAGCTCAGGGGCACAGCAATTCACAAACTGGCAGAGTAATCAAGGCCAACTATCGTCCAAAAATCTGTTGAGGGAAGGCAACGAGGCGGACTTGAAAGCGAGGCAGAATAGCAGGAAACAGATTTCAAGAGGTACGTTGGAATCGCCTGTAAAGCACAGGAAGAGGGGCACAACTTCGACAATGATGCACTTGGCCAAAAAGGGCGTATGCGTTTTCTCCTGAATATATTCAGGAGAAAACGCATACGCCCTTTTTGGCCAAGCAAGCAAGCGGGCAATGCAAATCTGCACTACAAAGAAGTATCACTTCCCACCGGTCAAAAGGGACATCCACAAAATGTGTAAAAACCAGAAAGGCAAGACAGGCCCTGGAGAACAGGGAGCCTTGTTATGCTGATGGGCGGGATGTAAGTTGCCAACTGCCTCACTGGAGGAGTGCATTGTGTTCCCTAAAACAAGTAAACAACAGAGCTCCAGAGCCAAGGGCACGTCCAGTCTAGGGAATATACCTTGGGAAAACTGAAAATCCATAAGACAGAGCCACCCCCAAATTGAGGGCTGCACTGCTTACAGGAACCTCAACCTGGGTACACCTGAAATATCCCAGGAAATATAAAAATGGTTCCAAACATTGTGGAACTTACGTACGATGTAATATCCCTCAGCCACGAAATCAATGTCATAAGACCAGTAGCAGCAAAATGAGTGGATTCAGGTACGATGATTCTAAGTGAAAGAAGTCACACAGGAAAAGAAACTTATCATAAGATATCACTTAGGAAGATCCTGTAAACATGGCTACACATGAACTGAGTTAGGCAAGAGAACAGAGTCTCACATTTAGAAAACACTCTTATGCCTGCTTAAGGGGGAAGGAGATGTGGGGTGATGCATCAAACCCGAGTTTGATATAAGCACAGGTACCGTTCCAAAAACCAACTATGGAATAGACAAGACCTACACCTTCCTCAGTGAAAGGGACTCAAAACCCCATATTTCCCGCAGAGGAATAGATCTGACTAGTAAGAATCTTAAAACCTATGTATTGATATGTCTCCGTAAGGGAATCAAGTGTGTCTAGACTGGCATAAACAGGGCAGCGAGAATAAGCTCAAACCCACTCTAAAAAGGAATTTCAAAAACAAAACAAAGAAACAGGGAAATTCTTTACAATTCCTTCAGGGTCTCTGATGCAACCTGGAATGACCCTATCTACAATGACAGCTGGATGTGGCATAAGGCTGGACACTTGGGACTGAGAGGATTGGTGAGATTGGGTGAGCAAATGCAGACCCTTTAAAGCAATAATGCATGGCACCCATTCCATGGGTCCCAGCTCTCCAGGTGGAAGGGAATATTACTACAGCTATAACGTGTACGGGAAACCTAGAAAATGGACACACTGTGAATACGAAAGGTTTCTAAAACTCAACGAAGAGCCCCTCTCCTGGTGCTCCGGTTTGACTTTCCAACTGTTTTCCTATCAATCTCCCAACTTGGAGAGAGAGCCCCTTTAAGCTCCTGGTTCGCACAGGTTGCCAATTTGGCAGAGGATGAAAGGGAAGAGGGAGAACCAATGAGAGAGTAGCTGTTAGGCATTTGGATGGGCACATGTCACTCTAATTTCCCGGCAGGAAGAAGAATGAACCAAAGTCTCAGCCACCCACCGGGAACCAGTAGAGGTCCTGAACAAAAAGTTTGGACTTGCGTTCAGCTCACAAAAAACGAGTTGAAAAATGGAGCTCAGGGGCACAGCAATTCACAAACTGGCAGAGTAATCAAGGCCAACTATCGTCCAAAAATCTGTTGAGGGAAGGCAACGAGGCGGACTTGAAAGCGAGGCAGAATAGCAGGAAACAGATTTCAAGAGGTACGTTGAAATCGCCTGTAAAGCACAGGAAGAGGGGCACAACTTCGACAATGATGCACTTGGCCAAAAAGGGCGTATGCGTTTTCTCCTGAATATATTCAGGAGAAAACGCATACGCCCTTTTTGGCCAAGCAAGCAAGCGGGCAATGCAAATCTGCACTACAAAGAAGTATCACTTCCCACCGGTCAAAAGGGACATCCACAAAATGTGTAAAAACCAGAAAGGCAAGACAGGCCCTGGAGAACAGGGAGCCTTGTTATGCTGATGGGCGGGATGTAAGTTGCCAACTGCCTCACTGGAGGAGTGCATTGTGTTCCCTAAAACAAGTAAACAACAGAGCTCCAGAGCCAAGGGCACGTCCAGTCTAGGGAATATACCTTGGGAAAACTGAAAATCCATAAGACAGAGCCACCCCCAAATTGAGGGCTGCACTGCTTACAGGAACCTCAACCTGGGTACACCTGAAATATCCAAGGAAATATAAAAATGGTTCCAAACATTGTGGAACTTACGTACGATGGAATATCCCTCAGCCACGAAATCAATGTCATAAGACCAGTAGCAGCAAAATGAGTGGATTCAGGTACGATGATTCTAAGTGAAAGAAGTCACACAGGAAAAGAAACTTATCATAAGATATCACTTAGGAAGATCCTGTAAACATGGCTACACATGAACTGAGTTAGGCAAGAGAACAGAGTCTCACATTTAGAAAACACTCTTATGCCTGCTTAAGGGGGAAGGAGAGGTGGGGTGATGCATCAAACCCGAGTTTGATATAAGCACAGGTACCGTTCCAAAAACCAACTATGGAATAGACAAGACCTACACCTTCCTCAGTGAAAGGGACTCAAAACCCCATATTTCCCGCAGAGGAATAGATTTGACTAGTAAGAATCTTAAAACCTATGTATTGATATGTCTCCGTAAGGGAATCAAGTGTGTCTAGACTGGCATAAACAGGGCAGCGAGAATCAGCTCAAACCCACTCTAAAAAGGAATTTCAAAAACAAAACAAAGAAACAGGGAAATTCTTTACAATTCCTTCAGGGTCTCTGATGCAACCTGGAATGACCCTATCTACAATGACAGCTGGATGTGGCATAAGGCTGGACACTTGGGACTGAGAGGATTGGTGAGATTGGGTGAGCAAATGCAGACCCTTTAAAGCAATAATGCATGGCACCCATTCCATGGGTCCCAGCTCTCCAGGTGGAAGGGAATATGTCTACAGCTATAACGTGTACGGGAAACCTAGAGAATGGACACACTGTGAATACGAAAGGTTTCTAAAACTCAACGAAGAGCCCCTCTCCTGGTGCTCCGGTTTGACTTTCCAACTGCTTTCCTATCAATCTCCCAACTTGGAGAGACAGCCCCTTTAAGCTCCTGGTTCGCACAGGTTGCCAAATTTGGCAGAGGATGAAAGGGAAGAGGGAGAACCAATGAGAGAGTAGCTGTTAGGCATTTGGATGGGCACATGTCACTCTAATTTCCCGGCAGGAAGAAGAATGAACCAAAGTCTCAGCCACCCACCGAGAACCAGTAGAGGTCCTGAACCAAAAGTTTGGACTTGCATTCAGCTCACAAAAAACGAGTTGAAAAATGGAGCTCAGGGGCACAGCAATTCACAAACTGGCAGAGTAATCAAGGCCAACTATCGTCCAAAAATCTGTTGAGGGAAGGCAACGAGGCGGACTTGAAAGCGAGGCAGAATAGCAGGAAACAGATTTCAAGAGGTACGTTGGAATCGCCTGTAAAGCACAGGAAGAGGGACACAACTTCTACAATGATGCACTTGGCCAAAAAGGGTGTATGCGTTTTCTCCTGAATATATTCAGGAGAAAACTCATACGCCCTTTTTGTCCAAGCAAGCAAGCGGGCAATGCAAATCTGCACTACAAAGAAGTATCACTTCCCACCGGTCAAAAGGGACATCCACAAAATGTGTAAATCCAGAAAGGCAAGACAGGCCCTGGAGAACAGGGAGCCTTGTTATGCTGATGGGCGGGATGTAAGTTGCCAACTGCCTCACTGGAGGAGTGCATTGTGTTCCCTAAAACAAGTAAACAACAGAGCTCCAGAGCCAAGGGCACTTCCAGTCTAGGGAATATACCTTGGGGAAACTGAAAATCCATAAGACAGAGCCACCCCCAAATTGAGGGCTGCACTGCTTACAGGAACCTCAACCTGGGTACACCTGAAATATCCCAGGAAATATAAAAATGGTTCCAAACTCTGTGGAACTTACGTACGATGGAATATCCCTCAGCCACGAAATCAATGTCATAAGACCAGTAGCAGCAAAATGAGTGGATTCAGGTATGATGATTCTAAGTGAAAGAAGTCACACAGGAAAAGAAACTTATCATAAGATATCACTTAGGAAGATCCTTTAACATGGCTACACATGAACTGAGTTAGGCAAGAGAACAGAGTCTCACATTTAGAAAACACACTTATGCCTGCTTAAGGGTGAAGGAGTGGTGGGGTGATGCATCAAACCAGAGTTTGATATAAGCACAGGTACCGTTCCAAAAACCAACTATGGAATAGACAAGACCTACACCTTCCTCAGTGAAAGGGACTCAAAACCCCATATTTCCCGCAGAGGAATAGATCTGACTAGTAAGAATCTTAAAACCTATGTATTGATATGTCTCCGTAAGGGAATCAAGTGTGTCTAGACTGGCATAAACAGGGCAGCGAGAATCAGCTCAAACCCACTCTAAAAAGGAATTTCAAAAACAGAACAAAGAAACAGGGAAATTCTTTACAATTCCTTCAGGGTCTCTGATGCAACCTGGAATGACCCTATCTACAATGACAGCTGGATGTGGCATAAGGCTGGACACTTGGGACTGAGAGGATTGGTGAGATTGGGTGAGCAAATGCAGACCCTTTAAAGCAATAATGCATGGCACCCATTCCATGGGTCCCAGCTCTCCAGGTGGAAGGGAATATTACTACAGCTATAACGTGTACGGGAAACCTAGAAAATGGACACACTGTGAATACGAAAGGTTTCTAAAACTCAACGAAGAGCCCCTCTCCTGGTGCTCCGGTTTGACTTTCCAACTGTTTTCCTATCAATCTCCCAACTTGGAGAGAGAGCCCCTTTAAGCTCCTGGTTCGCACAGGTTGCCAATTTGGCAGAGGATGAAAGGGAAGAGGGAGAACCAATGAGAGAGTAGCTGTTAGGCATTTGGATGGGCACATGACACTCTAATTTCCCTGCAGGAAGAAGAATGAACCAAAGTCTCAGCCACCCACCGGGAACCAGTAGAGGTCCTGAACCAAAAGTTTGGACTTGCGTTCAGCTCACAAAAAACGAGTTGAAAAATGGAGCTCAGGGGCACAGCAATTCACAAACTGGCAGAGTAATCAAGGCCAACTATCGTCCAAAAATCTGTTGAGGGAAGGCAACGAGGCGGACTTGAAAGCGAGGCAGAATAGCAGGAAACAGATTTCAAGAGGTACGTTGAAATCGCCTGTAAAGCACAGGAAGAGGGGCACAACTTCGACAATGATGCACTTGGCCAAAAAGGGCGTATGCGTTTTCTCCTGAATATATTCAGGAGAAAACGCATACGCCCTTTTTGGCCAAGCAAGCAAGCGGGCAATGCAAATCTGCACTACAAAGAAGTATCACTTCCCACCGGTCAAAAGGGACATCCACAAAATGTGTAAAAACCAGAAAGGCAAGACAGGCCCTGGAGAACAGGGAGCCTTGTTATGCTGATGGGCGGGATGTAAGTTGCCAACTGCCTCACTGGAGGAGTGCATTGTGTTCCCTAAAACAAGTAAACAACAGAGCTCCAGAGCCAAGGGCACGTCCAGTCTAGGGAATATACCTTGGGAAAACTGAAAATCCATAAGACAGAGCCACCCCCAAATTGAGGGCTGCACTGCTTACAGGAACCTCAACCTGGGTACACCTGAAATATCCAAGGAAATATAAAAATGGTTCCAAACATTGTGGAACTTACGTACGATGGAATATCCCTCAGCCACGAAATCAATGTCATAAGACCAGTAGCAGCAAAATGAGTGGATTCAGGTACGATGATTCTAAGTGAAAGAAGTCACACAGGAAAAGAAACTTATCATAAGATATCACTTAGGAAGATCCTGTAAACATGGCTACACATGAACTGAGTTAGGCAAGAGAACAGAGTCTCACATTTAGAAAACACTCTTATGCCTGCTTAAGGGGGAAGGAGAGGTGGGGTGATGCATCAAACCCGAGTTTGATATAAGCACAGGTACCGTTCCAAAAACCAACTATGGAATAGACAAGACCTACACCTTCCTCAGTGAAAGGGACTCAAAACCCCATATTTCCCGCAGAGGAATAGATTTGACTAGTAAGAATCTTAAAACCTATGTATTGATATGTCTCCGTAAGGGAATCAAGTGTGTCTAGACTGGCATAAACAGGGCAGCGAGAATCAGCTCAAACCCACTCTAAAAAGGAATTTCAAAAACAAAACAAAGAAACAGGGAAATTCTTTACAATTCCTTCAGGGTCTCTGATGCAACCTGGAATGACCCTATCTACAATGACAGCTGGATGTGGCATAAGGCTGGACACTTGGGACTGAGAGGATTGGTGAGATTGGGTGAGCAAATGCAGACCCTTTAAAGCAATAATGCATGGCACCCATTCCATGGGTCCCAGCTCTCCAGGTGGAAGGGAATATGTCTACAGCTATAACGTGTACGGGAAACCTAGAGAATGGACACACTGTGAATACGAAAGGTTTCTAAAACTCAACGAAGAGCCCCTCTCCTGGTGCTCCGGTTTGACTTTCCAACTGCTTTCCTATCAATCTCCCAACTTGGAGAGACAGCCCCTTTAAGCTCCTGGTTCGCACAGGTTGCCAATTTGGCAGAGGATGAAAGGGAAGAGGGAGAACCAATGAGAGAGTAGCTGTTAGGCATTTGGATGGGCACATGTCACTCTAATTTCCCGGCAGGAAGAAGAATGAACCAAAGTCTCAGCCACCCACCGAGAACCAGTAGAGGTCCTGAACCAAAAGTTTGGACTTGCATTCAGCTCACAAAAAACGAGTTGAAAAATGGAGCTCAGGGGCACAGCAATTCACAAACTGGCAGAGTAATCAAGGCCAACTATCGTCCAAAAATCTGTTGAGGGAAGGCAACGAGGCGGACTTGAAAGCGAGGCAGAATAGCAGGAAACAGATTTCAAGAGGTACGTTGGAATCGCCTGTAAAGCACAGGAAGAGGGACACAACTTCTACAATGATGCACTTGGCCAAAAAGGGTGTATGCGTTTTCTCCTGAATATATTCAGGAGAAAACTCATACGCCCTTTTTGTCCAAGCAAGCAAGCGGGCAATGCAAATCTGCACTACAAAGAAGTATCACTTCCCACCGGTCAAAAGGGACATCCACAAAATGTGTAAATCCAGAAAGGCAAGACAGGCCCTGGAGAACAGGGAGCCTTGTTATGCTGATGGGCGGGATGTAAGTTGCCAACTGCCTCACTGGAGGAGTGCATTGTGTTCCCTAAAACAAGTAAACAACAGAGCTCCAGAGCCAAGGGCACTTCCAGTCTAGGGAATATACCTTGGGGAAACTGAAAATCCATAAGACAGAGCCACCCCCAAATTGAGGGCTGCACTGCTTACAGGAACCTCAACCTGGGTACACCTGAAATATCCCAGGAAATATAAAAATGGTTCCAAACTCTGTGGAACTTACGTACGATGGAATATCCCTCAGCCACGAAATCAATGTCATAAGACCAGTAGCAGCAAAATGAGTGGATTCAGGTATGATGATTCTAAGTGAAAGAAGTCACACAGGAAAAGAAACTTATCATAAGATATCACTTAGGAAGATCCTTTAACATGGCTACACATGAACTGAGTTAGGCAAGAGAACAGAGTCTCACATTTAGAAAACACACTTATGCCTGCTTAAGGGTGAAGGAGTGGTGGGGTGATGCATCAAACCAGAGTTTGATATAAGCACAGGTACCGTTCCAAAAACCAACTATGGAATAGACAAGACCTACACCTTCCTCAGTGAAAGGGACTCAAAACCCCATATTTCCCGCAGAGGAATAGATCTGACTAGTAAGAATCTTAAAACCTATGTATTGATATGTCTCCGTAAGGGAATCAAGTGTGTCTAGACTGGCATAAACAGGGCAGCGAGAATCAGCTCAAACCCACTCTAAAAAGGAATTTCAAAAACAGAACAAAGAAACAGGGAAATTCTTTACAATTCCTTCAGGGTCTCTGATGCAACCTGGAATGACCCTATCTACAATGACAGCTGGATGTGGCATAAGGCTGGACACTTGGGACTGAGAGGATTGGTGAGATTGGGTGAGCAAATGCAGACCCTTTAAAGCAATAATGCATGGCACCCATTCCATGGGTCCCAGCTCTCCAGGTGGAAGGGAATATTACTACAGCTATAACGTGTACGGGAAACCTAGAAAATGGACACACTGTGAATACGAAAGGTTTCTAAAACTCAACGAAGAGCCCCTCTCCTGGTGCTCCGGTTTGACTTTCCAACTGTTTTCCTATCAATCTCCCAACTTGGAGAGAGAGCCCCTTTAAGCTCCTGGTTCGCACAGGTTGCCAATTTGGCAGAGGATGAAAGGGAAGAGGGAGAACCAATGAGAGAGTAGCTGTTAGGCATTTGGATGGGCACATGACACTCTAATTTCCCTGCAGGAAGAAGAATGAACCAAAGTCTCAGCCACCCACCGGGAACCAGTAGAGGTCCTGAACCAAAAGTTTGGACTTGCGTTCAGCTCACAAAAAACGAGTTGAAAAATGGAGCTCAGGGGCACAGCAATTCACAAACTGGCAGAGTAATCAAGGCCAACTATCGTCCAAAAATCTGTTGAGGGAAGGCAACGAGGCGGACTTGAAAGCGAGGCAGAATAGCAGGAAACAGATTTCAAGAGGTACGTTGAAATCGCCTGTAAAGCACAGGAAGAGGGGCACAACTTCGACAATGATGCACTTGGCCAAAAAGGGCGTATGCGTTTTCTCCTGAATATATTCAGGAGAAAACGCATACGCCCTTTTTGGCCAAGCAAGCAAGCGGGCAATGCAAATCTGCACTACAAAGAAGTATCACTTCCCACCGGTCAAAAGGGACATCCACAAAATGTGTAAAAACCAGAAAGGCAAGACAGGCCCTGGAGAACAGGGAGCCTTGTTATGCTGATGGGCGGGATGTAAGTTGCCAACTGCCTCACTGGAGGAGTGCATTGTGTTCCCTAAAACAAGTAAACAACAGAGCTCCAGAGCCAAGGGCACGTCCAGTCTAGGGAATATACCTTGGGAAAACTGAAAATCCATAAGACAGAGCCACCCCCAAATTGAGGGCTGCACTGCTTACAGGAACCTCAACCTGGGTACACCTGAAATATCCAAGGAAATATAAAAATGGTTCCAAACATTGTGGAACTTACGTACGATGGAATATCCCTCAGCCACGAAATCAATGTCATAAGACCAGTAGCAGCAAAATGAGTGGATTCAGGTACGATGATTCTAAGTGAAAGAAGTCACACAGGAAAAGAAACTTATCATAAGATATTACTTAGGAAGATCCTGTAAACATGGCTACACATGAACTGAGTTAGGCAAGAGAACAGAGTCTCACATTTAGAAAAAACTCTTATGCCTGCTTAAGGGGGAAGGAGAGGTGGGGTGATGCATCAAACCCGAGTTTGATATAAGCACAGGTACCTTTCCAAAAACCAACTATGGAATAGACAAGACCTACACCTTCCTCAGTGAAAGGGACTCAAAACCCCATATTTCCCGCAGAGGAATAGATCTGACTAGTAAGAATCTTAAAACCTATGTATTGATATGTCTCCGTAAGGGAATCAAGTGTGTCTAGACTGGCATAAACAGGGCAGCGAGAATCAGCTCAAACCCACTCTAAAAAGGAATTTCAAAAACAAAACAAAGAAACAGGGAAATTCTTTACAATTCCTTCAGGGTCTCTGATGCAACCTGGAATGACCCTATCTACAATGACAGCTGGATGTGGCATAAGGCTGGACACTTGGGACTGAGAGGATTGGTGAGATTGGGTGAGCAAATGCAGACCCTTTAAAGCAATAATGCATGGCACCCATTCCATGGGTCCCAGCTCTCCAGGTGGAAGGGAATATTACTACAGCTATAACGTGTACGGGAAACCTAGAAAATGGACACACTGTGAATACGAAAGGTTTCTAAAACTCAACGAAGAGCCCCTCTCCTGGTGCTCCGGTTTGACTTTCCAACTGTTTTCCTATCAATCTCCCAACTTGGAGAGAGAGCCCCTTTAAGCTCCTGGTTCGCACAGGTTGCCAATTTGGCAGAGGATGAAAGGGAAGAGGGAGAACCAATGAGAGAGTAGCTGTTAGGCATTTGGATGGGCACATGTCACTCTAATTTCCCTGCAGGAAGAAGAATGAACCAAAGTCTCAGCCACCCACCGGGAACCAGTAGAGGTCCTGAACCAAAAGTTTGGACTTGCGTTCAGCTCACAAAAAACGAGTTGAAAAATGGAGCTCAGGGGCACAGCAATTCACAAACTGGCAGAGTAATCAAGGCCAACTATCGTCCAAAAATCTGTTGAGGGAAGGCAACGAGGCGGACTTGAAAGCGAGGCAGAATAGCAGGAAACAGATTTCAAGAGGTACGTTGAAATCGCCTGTAAAGCACAGGAAGAGGGGCACAACTTCGACAATGATGCACTTGGCCAAAAAGGGCGTATGCGTTTTCTCCTGAATATATTCAGGAGAAAACGCATACGCCCTTTTTGGCCAAGCAAGCAAGCGGGCAATGCAAATCTGCACTACAAAGAAGTATCACTTCCCACCGGTCAAAAGGGACATCCACAAAATGTGTAAAAACCAGAAAGGCAAGACAGGCCCTGGAGAACAGGGAGCCTTGTTATGCTGATGGGCGGGATGTAAGTTGCCAACTGCCTCACTGGAGGAGTGCATTGTGTTCCCTAAAACAAGTAAACAACAGAGCTCCAGAGCCAAGGGCACGTCCAGTCTAGGGAATATACCTTGGGAAAACTGAAAATCCATAAGACAGAGCCACCCCCAAATTGAGGGCTGCACTGCTTACAGGAACCTCAACCTGGGTACACCTGAAATATCCAAGGAAATATAAAAATGGTTCCAAACATTGTGGAACTTACGTACGATGGAATATCCCTCAGCCACGAAATCAACGTCATAAGACCAGTAGCAGCAAAATGAGTGGATTCAGGTACGATGATTCTAAGTGAAAGAAGTCACACAGGAAAAGAAACTTATCATAAGATATCACTTAGGAAGATCCTGTAAACATGGCTACACATGAACTGAGTTAGGCAGGAGAACAGAGTCTCACATTTAGAAAACACTCTTATGCCTGCTTAAGGGGGAAGGAGAGGTGGGGTGATGCATCAAACCCGAGTTTGATATAAGCACAGGTACCGTTCCAAAAACCAACTATGGAATAGACAAGACCTACACCTTCCTCAGTGAAAGGGACTCAAAACCCCATATTTCCCGCAGAGGAATAGATCTGACTAGTAAGAATCTTAAAACCTATGTATTGATATGTCTCCGTAAGGGAATCAAGTGTGTCTAGACTGGCATAAACAGGGCAGCGAGAATCAGCTCAAACCCACTCTAAAAAGGAATTTCAAAAACAGAACAAAGAAACAGGGAAATTCTTTACAATTCCTTCATGGTCTCTGATGCAACCTGGAATGACCCTATCTACAATGACAGCTGGATGTGGCATAAGGCTGGACACTTGGGACTGAGAGGATTGGTGAGATTGGGTGAGCAAATGCAGACCCTTTAAAGCAATAATGCATGGCACCCATTCCATGGGTCCCAGCTCTCCAGGTGGAGGGGAATATTACTACAGCTATAACGTGTACGGGAAACCTAGAGAATGGACACACTGTGAATACGAAAGGTTTCTAAAACTCAACGAAGAGCCCCTCTCCTGGTGCTCCGGTTTGACTTTCCAAATGCTTTCCTATCAATCTCCCAAATTGGAGAGACAGCCCCTTTAAGCTCCTGGTTCGCACAGGTTGCCAATTTGGCAGAGGATGAAAGGGAAGAGGGAGAACCAATGAGAGAGTAGCTGTTAGGCATTTGGATGGGCACATGTCACTCTAATTTCCTGCAGGAAGAAGAATTAACCAAAGTCTCAGCCACCCACCGGGAACCAGTAGAGGTCCTGAACAAAATGTTTGGACTTGCGTTCAGCTCACAAAAAACGAGTTGAAAAATGGAGCTCAGAGGCACAGCAATTCACAAACTGGCAGAGTAATCAAGGCCAACTATCGTCCAAAAATCTGTTGAGGGAAGGCAACGAGGCGGACTTGAAAGCGAGGCAGAATAGCAGGAAACAGATTTCAAGAGGTACGTTGGAATCGCCTGTAAAGCACAGGAAGAGGGACACAACTTCGACAATGATGCACTTGGCCAAAAAGGGTGTATGCGTTTTCTCCTGAATATATTCAGGAGAAAACTCATACGCCCTTTTTGTCCAAGCAAGCAAGCGGGCAATGCAAATCTGCACTACAAAGAAGTATCACTTCCCACCGGTCAAAAGGGACATCCACAAAATGTGTAAAAACCAGAAAGGCAAGACAGGCCCTGGAGAACAGGGAGCCTTGTTATGCTGATGGGCGGGATGTAAGTTGCCAACTGCCTCACTGGAGGAGTGCATTGTGTTCCCTAAAACAAGTAAACAACAGAGCTACCGAGCCAAGGGCACGTCCAGTCTAGGGAATATACCATGGGAAAACTGAAAATCCATAAGACAGAGCCACCCCCAAATTGAGGGCTGCACTGCTTACAGGAACCTCAACCTGGGTACACCTGAAATATCCCAGGAAATATAAAAATGGTTCCAAACATTGTGGAACTTACGTACGATGGAATATCCCTCAGCCACGAAATCAATGTCATAAGACCAGTAGCAGCAAAATGAGTGGATTCAGGTACGATGATTCTAAGTGAAAGAAGTCACACAGGAAAAGAAACTTATCATAAGATATCACTTAGGAAGATCCTGTAAACATGGCTACACATGAACTGAGTTAGGCAAGAGAACAGATTCTCACATTTAGAAAACACTCTTATGCCTGCTTAAGGGGGAAGGAGAGGTGGGGTGATGCATCAAACCCGAGTTTGATATAAGCAGAGGTACCGTTCCAAAAACCAACTATGGAATAGACAAGACCTACACCTTCCTCAGTGAAAGGGACTCAAAACCCCATATTTCCCGCAGAGGAATAGATCTGACTAGTAAGAATCTTAAAACCTATGTATTGATATGTCTCCGTAAGGGAATCAAGTGTGTCTAGACTGGCATAAACAGGGCAGCGAGAATCAGCTCAAACCCACTCTAAAAAGGAATTTCAAAAACAGAACAAAGAAACAGGGAAATTCTTTACAATTCCTTCAGGGTCTCTGATGCAACCTGGAATGACCCTATCTACAATGACAGCTGGATGTGGCATAAGGCTGGACACTTGGGACTGAGAGGATTGGTGAGATTGGGTGAGCAAATGCAGACCCTTTAAAGCAATAATGCATGGCACCCATTCCATGGGTCCCGGCTCTCCAGGTGGAAGGGAATATTACTACAGCTATAACGTGTACGGGAAACCTAGAAAATGGACACACTGTGAATACGAAAGGTTTCTAAAACTCAACGAAGAGCCCCTCTCCTGGTGCTCCGGTTTGACTTTCCAACTGTTTTCCTATCAATCTCCCAACTTGGAGAGAGAGCCCCTTTAAGCTCCTGGTTCGCACAGGTTGCCAATTTGGCAGAGGATGAAAGGGAAGAGGGAGAACCAATGAGAGAGTAGCTGTTAGGCATTTGGATGGGCACATGACACTCTAATTTCCCGGCAGGAAGAAGAATGAACCAAAGTCTCAGCCACCCACCGGGAACCAGTAGAGGTCCTGAACCAAAAGTTTGGACTTGCGTTCAGCTCACAAAAAACGAGTTGAAAAATGGAGCTCAGGGGCACAGCAATTCACAAACTGGCAGAGTAATCAAGGCCAACTATCGTCCAAAAATCTGTTGAGGGAAGGCAACGAGGCGGACTTGAAAGCGAGGCAGAATAGCAGGAAACAGATTTCAAGAGGTACGTTGAAATCGCCTGTAAAGCACAGGAAGAGGGGCACAACTTCGACAATGATGCACTTGGCCAAAAAGGGCGTATGCGTTTTCTCCTGAATATATTCAGGAGAAAACGCATACGCCCTTTTTGGCCAAGCAAGCAAGCGGGCAATGCAAATCTGCACTACAAAGAAGTATCACTTCCCACCGGTCAAAAGGGACATCCACAAAATGTGTAAAAACCAGAAAGGCAAGACAGGCCCTGGAGAACAGGGAGCCTTGTTATGCTGATGGGCGGGATGTAAGTTGCCAACTGCCTCACTGGAGGAGTGCATTGTGTTCCCTAAAATAAGTAAACAACAGAGCTCCAGAGCCAAGGGCACGTCCAGTCTAGGGAATATACCTTGGGAAAACTGAAAATCCATAAGACAGAGCCACCCCCAAATTGAGGGCTGCACTGCTTACAGGAACCTCAACCTGGGTACACCTGAAATATCCAAGGAAATATAAAAATGGTTCCAAACATTGTGGAACTTACGTACGATGGAATATCCCTCAGCCACGAAATCAATGTCATAAGACCAGTAGCAGCAAAATGAGTGGATTCAGGTACGATGATTCTAAGTGAAAGAAGTCACACAGGAAAAGAAACTTATCATAAGATATCACTTAGGAAGATCCTGTAAACATGGCTACACATGAACTGAGTTAGGCAAGAGAACAGAGTCTCACATTTAGAAAACACTCTTATGCCTGCTTAAGGGGGAAGGAGAGGTGGGGTGATGCATCAAACCTGAGTTTGATATAAGCACAGGTACCTTTCCAAAAACCAACTATGGAATAGACAAGACCTACACCTTCCTCAGTGAAAGGGACTCAAAACCCCATATTTCCCGCAGAGGAATAGATCTGACTAGTAAGAATCTTAAAACCTATGTATTGATATGTCTCCGTAAGGGAATCAAGTGTGTCTAGACTGGCATAAACAGGGCAGCGAGAATCAGCTCAAACCCACTCTAAAAAGGAATTTCAAAAACAAAACAAAGAAACAGGGAAATTCTTTACAATTCCTTCAGGGTCTCTGATGCAACCTGGAATGACCCTATCTACAATGACAGCTGGATGTGGCATAAGGCTGGACACTTGGGACTGAGAGGATTGGTGAGATTGGGTGAGCAAATGCAGACCCTTTAAAGCAATAATGCATGGCACCCATTCCATGGGTCCCAGCTCTCCAGGTGGAAGGGAATATTACTACAGCTATAACGTGTACGGGAAACCTAGAAAATGGACACACTGTGAATACGAAAGGTTTCTAAAACTCAACGAAGAGCCCCTCTCCTGGTGCTCCGGTTTGACTTTCCAACTGTTTTCCTATCAATCTCCCAACTTGGAGAGAGAGCCCCTTTAAGCTCCTGGTTCGCACAGGTTGCCAATTTGGCAGAGGATGAAAGGGAAGAGGGAGAACCAATGAGAGAGTAGCTGTTAGGCATTTGGATGGGCACATGTCACTCTAATTTCCCTGCAGGAAGAAGAATGAACCAAAGTCTCAGCCACCCACCGGGAACCAGTAGAGGTCCTGAACCAAAAGTTTGGACTTGCGTTCAGCTCACAAAAAACGAGTTG
This sequence comes from Mesoplodon mirus, assembly GCF_964341445.2. Taxonomy (NCBI): domain Eukaryota; kingdom Metazoa; phylum Chordata; class Mammalia; order Artiodactyla; family Ziphiidae; genus Mesoplodon; species Mesoplodon mirus. Next base: position 4,653,361 of record NW_028295810.1, read on the forward strand.
AAAAATGGAGCTCAGGGGCACAGCAATTCACAAACTGGCAGAGTAATCAAGGCCAACTATCGTCCAAAAATCTGTTGAGGGAAGGCAACGAGGCGGACTTGAAAGCGAGGCAGAATAGCAGGAAACAGATTTCAAGAGGTACGTTGGAATCGCCTGTAAAGCACAGGAAGAGGGGCACAACTTCGACAATGATGCACTTGGCCAAAAAGGGCGTATGCGTTTTCTCCTGAATATATTCAGGAGAAAACGCATACGCCCTTTTTGGCCAAGCAAGCAAGCGGGCAATGCAAATCTGCACTACAAAGAAGTATCACTTCCCACCGGTCAAAAGGGACATCCACAAAATGTGTAAAAACCAGAAAGGCAAGACAGGCCCTGGAGAACAGGGAGCCTTGTTATGCTGATGGGCGGGATGTAAGTTGCCAACTGCCTCACTGGAGGAGTGCATTGTGTTCCCTAAAACAAGTAAACAACAGAGCTACCGAGCCAAGGGCACGTCCAGTCTAGGGAATATACCATGGGAAAACTGAAAATCCATAAGACAGAGCCACCCCCAAATTGAGGGCTACACTGCTTACAGGAACCTCAACCTGGGTACACCTGAAATATCCCAGGAAATATAAAAATGGTTCCAAACATTGTGGAACTTACGTACGATGGAATATCCCTCAGCCACGAAATCAATGTCATAAGACCAGTAGCAGCAAAATGAGTGGATTCAGGTACGATGATTCTAAGTGAAAGAAGTCACACAGGAAAAGAAACTTATCATAAGATATCACTTAGGAAGATCCTGTAAACATGGCTACACATGAACTGAGTTAGGCAAGGGAACAGATTCTCACATTTAGAAAACACTCTTATGCCTGCTTAAGGGGGAAGGAGAGGTGGGGTGATGCATCAAACCCGAGTTTGATATAAGCAGAGGTACCGTTCCAAAAACCAACTATGGAATAGACAAGACCTACACCTTCCTCAGTGAAAGGGACTCAAAACCCCATATTTCCCGCAGAGGAATAGATCTGACTAGTAAGAATCTTAAAACCTATGTATTGATATGTCTCCGTAAGGGAATCAAGTGTGTCTAGACTGGCATAAACAGGGCAGCGAGAATCAGCTCAAACCCACTCTAAAAAGGAATTTAAAAAACAAAACAAAGAAACAGGGAAATTCTTTAAAATTCCTTCAGGGTCTCTGATGCAACCTGGAATGACCCTATCTACAATGACAGCTGGATGTGGCATAAGGCTGGACACTTGGGACTGAGAGGATTGGTGAGATTGGGTGAGCAAATGCAGACCCTTTAAAACAATAATGCATGGCACCCATTCCATGGGTCCCAGCTCTCCAGGTGGAAGGGAATATTACTACAGCTATAACGTGTACGGGAAACCTAGAGAATGGACACACTGTGAATACGAAAGGTTTCTAAAACTCAACGAAGAGCCCCTCTCCTGGTGCTCCGGTTTGATTTTCCAACTGCTTTCCTATCAATCTCCCAACTTGGAGAGACAGCCCCTTTAAGCTCCTGGTTCGCACAGGTTGCCAATTTGGCAGAGGATGAAAGGGAAGAGGGAGAACCAATGAGAGAGTAGCTGTTAGGCATTTGTATGGGCACATGTCACTCTAATTTCCCGGCAGGAAAAAGAATGAACCAAAGTCTCAGCCACCCACCGAGAACCAGTAGAGGTCCTGAACCAAAAGTTTGGACTTGCGTTCAGCTCACAAAAAACGAGTTGAAAAATGGAGCTCAGGGGCACAGCAATTCACAAACTGGCAGAGTAATCAAGGCCAACTATCGTCCAAAAATCTGTTGAGGGAAGGCAACGAGGCGGACTTGAAAGCGAGGCAGAATAGCAGGAAACAGATTTCAAGAGGTACGTTGGAATCGCCTGTAAAGCACAGGAAGAGGGACACAACTTCGACAATGATGCACTTGGCCAAAAAGGGTGTATGCGTTTTCTCCTGAATATATTCAGGAGAAAACTCATACGCCCTTTTTGGCCAAGCAAGCAAGCGGGCGATGCAAATCTGCACTACAAAGAAGTATCACTTCCCACCGGTCAAAAGGTACATCCACAAAATGTGTAAAAACCAGAAAGGCAAGACAGGCCCTGGAGAACAGGGAGCCTTGTTATGCTGATGGGCGGGATGTAAGTTGCCAACTGCCTCACTGGAGGAGTGCATTGTGTTCCCTAAAATAAATAAACAACAGAGCTCCAGAGCCAAGGGCACTTCCAGTCTAGGGAATATACCTTGGGGAAACTGAAAATCCATAAGACAGAGCCACCCCCAAATTGAGGGCTGCACTGCTTACAGGAACCTCAACCTGGGTACACCTGAAATATCCCAGGAAATATAAAAATGGTTCCAAACTTTGTGGAACTTACGTACGATGGAATATCCCTCAGCCACGAAATCAATGTCATAAGACCAGTAGCAGCAAAATGAGTGGATTCAGGTATGATGATTCTAAGTGAAAGAAGTCACACAGGAAAACAAACTTATCATAAGATATCACTTAGGAAGATCCTGTAAACATGGCTACACATGAACTGAGTTAGGCAAGAGAACAGAGTCTCACATTTAGAAAACACTCTTATGCCTGCTTAAGGGGGAAGGAGTGGTGGGGTGATGCATCAAACCAGAGTTTGATATAAGCACAGGTACCGTTCCAAAAAACAACTATGGAATAGACAAGACCTACACCTTCCTCAGTGAAAGGGACTCAAAACTCCATATTTCCCGCAGAGGAATAGATCTGACTAGTAAGAATCTTAAAACCTATGTATTGATATGTCTCCGTAAGGGAATCAAGTGTGTCTAGACTGGCATAAACATGGCAGCGAGAATCAGCTCAAACCCACTCTATAAAGGAATTTCAAAAACAGAACAAAGAAACAGGGAAATTCTTTACAATTCCTTCAGGGTCTCTGATGCAACCTGGAATGACCCTATCTACAATGACAGCTGGATGTGGCATAAGGCTGGACACTTGGGACTGAGAGGATTGGTGAGATTGGGTGAGCAAATGCAGACCCTTTAAAGCAATAATGCATGGCACCCATTCCATGGGTCCCAGCTCTCCAGGTGGAAGGGAATATTACTACAGCTATAACGTGTACGGGAAACCTAGAAAATGGACACACTGTGAATACGAAAGGTTTCTAAAACTCAACGAAGAGCCCCTCTCCTGGTGCTCTGGTTTGACTTTCCAACTGTTTTCCTATCAATCTCCCAACTTGGAGAGAGAGCCCCTTTAAGCTCCTGGTTCGCACAGGTTGCCAATTTGGCAGAGGATGAAAGGGAAGAGGGAGAACCAATGAGAGAGTAGCTGTTAGGCATTTGGATGGGCACATGTCACTCTAATTTCCCGGCAGGAAGAAGAATGAACCAAAGTCTCAGCCACCCACCGGGAACCAGTAGAGGTCCTGAACCAAAAGTTTGGACTTGCGTTCAGCTCACAAAAAACGAGTTGAAAAATGGAGCTCAGTGGCACAGCAATTCACAAACTGGCAGAGTAATTAAGGCCAACTATCGTCCAAAAATCTGTTGAGGGAAGGCAACGAGGCGGACTTGAAAGCGAGGCAGAATAGCAGGAAACAGATTTCAAGAGGTACGTTGAAATCGCCTGTAAAGCACAGGAAGAGGGGCACAACTTCGACAATGATGCACTTGGCCAAAAAGGGCGTATGCGTTTTCTCCTGAATATATTCAGGAGAAAACGCATACGCCCTTTTTGGCCAAGCAAGGAAGCGGGCAATGCAAATCTGCACTACAAAGAAGTATCACTTCCCACCGGTCAAAAGGGACATCCACAAAATGTGTAAAAACCAGAAAGGCAAGACAGGCCCTGGAGAACAGGGAGCCTTGTTATGCTGATGGGCGGGATGTAAGTTGCCAACTGCCTCACTGGAGGAGTGCATTGTGTTCCCTAAAACAAGTAAACAACAGAGCTCCAGAGCCAAGGGCACGTCCAGTCTAGGGAATATACCTTGGGAAAACTGAGCATCCATAAGACAGAGCCACCCCCAAATTGAGGGCTGCACTGCTTACAGGAACCTCAACCTGGGTACACCTGAAATATCCCAGGAAATATAAAAATGGTTCCAAACATTGTGGAACTTACGTACGATGGAATATCCCTCAGCCACGAAATCAATGTCATAAGACCAGTAGCAGCAAAATGAGTGGATTCAGGTACGATGATTCTAAGTGAAAGAAGTCACACAGGAAAAGAAACATCATAAGATATCACTTAGGAAGATCCTGTAAACATGGCTACACATGAACTGAGTTAGGCAAGAGAACAGAGTCTCACATTTAGAAAACACTCTTATGCCTGCTTAAGGGGGAAGGAGAGGTGGGGTGATGCATCAAACCCGAGTTTGATATAAGCACAGGTACCGTTCCAAAAACCAACTATGGAATAGACAAGACCTACACCTTCCTCAGTGAAAGGGACTCAAAACCCCATATTTCCCGCAGAGGAATAGATCTGACTAGTAAGAATCTTAAAACCTATGTATTGATATGTCTCCGTAAGGGAATCAAGTGTGTCTAGACTGGCATAAACATGGCCGCGAGAATCAGCTCAAACCCACTCTAAAAAGGAATTTCAAAAACAGAACAAAGAAACAGGGAAATTCTTTACAATTCCTTCAGGGTCTCTGATGCAACCTGGAATGACCCTATCTACAATGACAGCTGGATGTGGCATAAGGCTGGACACTTGGGACTGAGAGGATTGGTGAGATTGGGTGAGCAAATGCAGACCCTTTAAAGCAATAATGCATGGCACCCATTCCATGGGTCCCACCTCTCCAGGTGGAAGGGAATATTACTACAGCTATAACGTGTACGGGAAACCTAGAGAATGGACACACTGTGAATACGAAAGGTTTCTAAAACTCAACGAAGAGCCCCTCTCCTGGTGCTCCGGTTTGACTTTCCAACTGCTTTCCTATCAATCTCCCAACTTGGAGAGACAGCCCCTTTAAGCTCCTGGTTCGCACAGGTTGCCAAATTGGCAGAGGATGAAAGGGAAGAGGGAGAACCAATGAGAGAGTAGCTGTTAGGCATTTGGATGGGCACATGTCACTTTAATTTCCCGGCAGGAAGAAGAATGAACCAAAGTCACAGCCACCCACCGGGAACCAGTAGAGGTCCTGAACCAAAAGTTTGGACTTGCGTTCAGCTCACAAAAAACGAGTTGAAAAATGGAGCTCAGGGGCACAGCAATTCACAAACTGGCAGAGTAATCAAGGCCAACTATCGTCCAAAAATCTGTTGAGGGAAGGAAACGAGGCGGACTTGAAAGCGAGGCAGAATAGCAGGAAACAGATTTCAAGAGGTACGTTGGAATCGCCTGTAAAGCACAGGAAGAGGGGCACAACTTCGACAATGATGCACTTGGCCAAAAAGGGCGTATGCGTTTTCTCCTGAATATATTCAGGAGAAAACGCATATGCCCTTTTTGGCCAAGCAAGAAAGCGGGCAATGCAAATCTGCACTACAAAGAAGTATCACTTCCCACCGGTCAAAAGGGACATCCACAAAATGTGTAAAAACCAGAAAGGCAAGACAGGCCCTGGAGAACAGGGAGCCTTGTTATGCTGATGGGCGGGATGTAAGTTGCCAACTGCCTCACTGGAGGAGTGCATTGTGTTCCCTAAAACAAGTAAACAACAGAGCTCCAGAGCCAAGGGCACGTCCAGTCTAGGGAATATACCTTGGGAAAACTGAAAATCCATAAGACAGAGCCACCCCCAAATTGAGGGCTGCACTGCTTACAGGAACCTCAACCTGGGTACACCTGAAATATCCCAGGAAATATAAAAATGGTTCCAAACATTGTGGAACTTACGTACGATGGAATATCCCTCAGCCACGAAATCAATGTCATAAGACCAGTAGCAGCAAAATGAGTGGATTCAGGTATGATGATTCTAAGTGAAAGAAGTCACACAGGAAAAGAAACTTATCATAAGATATCACTTAGGAAGATCCTGTAAACATGGCTACACATGAACTGAGTTAGGCAAGAGAACAGAGTCTCACATTTAGAAAACACTCTTATGCCTGCTTAAGGGGGAAGGAGAGGTGGGGTGATGCATCAAACCCGAGTTTGATATAAGCACAGGTACCGTTCCAAAAACCAACTATGGAATAGACAAGACCTACACCTTCCTCAGTGAAAGGGACTCAAAACCCCATATTTCCCGCAGAGGAATAGATCTGACTAGTAAGAATCTTAAAACCTATGTATTGATATGTCTCCGTAAGGGAATCAAGTGTGTCTAGACTGGCATAAACAGGGCAGCGAGAATCAGCTCAAACCCACTCTAAAAAGGAATTTCAAAAACAGAACAAAGAAACAGGGAAATTCTTTACAATTCCTTCAGGGTCTCTGATGCAACCTGGAATGACCCTATCTACAATGACAGCTGGATGTGGCATAAGGCTGGACACTTGGGACTGAGAGGATTGGTGAGATTGGGTGAGCAAATGCAGACCCTTTAAAGCAAAATGCATGGCACCCATTCCATGGGTCCCAGCTCTCCAGGTTGAAGGGAATATTACTACAGCTATAACGTGTACGGGAAACCTAGAGAATGGACACATAATGAATACGAAAGGTTTCTAAAACTCAACGAAGAGCCCCTCTCCTGGTGCTCCGGTTTGACTTTCCAACTGCTTTCCTATCAATCTCCCAACTTGGAGAGACAGCCCCTTTAAGCTCCTGGTTCGCACAGGTTGCCAATTTGGCAGAGGATGAAAGGGAAGAGGGAGAACCAATGAGAGAGCAGCTGTTAGGCATTTGGATGGGCACATGTCACTCTAATTTCCCGGCAGGAAGAAGAATTCACCAAAGTCTCAGCCACCCACCGGGAACCAGTAGAGGTCCTGGACCAAAAGTTTGGACTTGCGTTCAGCTCACAAAAAACGAGTTGAAAAATGGAGCTCAGGGGCACAGCAATTCACAAATTGGCAGAGTAATCAAGGCCAACTATCGTCCAAAAATCTGTTGAGGGAAAGCAACGAGGCGGACTTGAAAGCGAGGCAGAATAGCAGGAAACAGATTTCAAGAGGTACGTTGGAATCGCCTGTAAAGCACAGGAAGAGGGGCACAACTTCGACAATGATGCACTTGGCCAAAAAGGGCGTATGCGTTTTCTCCTGAATATATTCAGGAGAAAACGCATACGCCCTTTTTGGCCAAGCAAGCAAGCGGGCAATGCAAATCTGCACTACAAAGAAGTATCACTTCCCACCGGTCAAAAGGGACATCCACAAAATGTGTAAAAACCAGAAAGGCAAGACAGGCCCTGGAGAACAGGGAGCCTTGTTATGCTGATGGGCGGGATGTAAGTTGCCAACTGCCTCACTGGAGGAGTGCATTGTGTTCCCTAAAACAAGTAAACAACAGAGCTCCAGAGCCAAGGGCACGTCCAGTCTAGGGAATATACCTTGGGAAAACTGAAAATCCATAAGACAGAGCCACCCCCAAATTGAGGGCTGCACTGCTTACAGGAACCTCAACCTGGGTACACCTGAAATATCCCAGGAAATATAAAAATGGTTCCAAACATTGTGGAACTTACGTACGATGGAATATCCCTCAGCCACGAAATCAATGTCATAAGACCAGTAGCAGCAAAATGAGTGGATTCAGGTACGATGATTCTAAGTGAAAGAAGTCACACAGGAAAAGAAACTTATCATAAGATATCACTTAGGAAGATCCTGTAAACATGGCTACACATGAACTGAGTTAGGCAAGATAACAGAGTCTCACATTTAGAAAACACTCTTATGCCTGCTTAAGGGGGAAGGAGAGGTGGGGTGATGCATCAAACCCGAGTTTGATATAAGCACAGGTACCGTTCCAGAAACCAACTATGGAATAGACAAGACCTACACCTTCCTCAGTGAAAGGGACTCAAAACTCCATATTTCCCACAGAGGAATAGATCTGACTAGTAAGAATCTTAAAACCTATGTATTGATATGTCTCCGTAAGGGAATCAAGTGTGCCTAGACTGGCATAAACATGGCAGCGAGAATCAGCTCAAACCCACTCTAAAAAGGAATTTCAAAAACAGAACAAAGAAACAGGGAAATTCTTTCCAATTCCTTCAGGGTCTCTGATGCAACCTGGAATGACCCTATCTACAATGACAGCTGGATGTGGCATAAGGCTGGACACTTGGGACTGAGAGGATTGGTGAGATTGGGTGAGCAAATGCAGACCCTTTAAAGCAATAATGCATGGCACCCATTCCATGGGTCCCAGCTCTCCAGGTGGAAGGGAATATTACTACAGCTATAACGTGTACGGGAAACCTAGAAAATGGACACACAGTGAATACGAAAGGTTTCTAAAACTCAACGAAGAGCCCCTCTCCTGGTGCTCCGGTTTGACTTTCCAACTGTTTTCCTATCAATCTCCCAACTTGGAGAGAGAGCCCCTTTAAGCTCCTGGTTCGCACAGGTTGCCAATTTGGCAGAGGATGAAAGGGAAGAGGGAGAACCAATGAGAGAGTCGCTGTTAGGCATTTGGATGGGCACATGTCACTCTAATTTCCCGGCAGGAAGAAGAATTCACCAAAGTCTCAGCCACCCACCGGGAACCAGTAGAGGTCCTGAACCAAAAGTTTGGACTTGCGTTCAGCTCACAAAAAACGAGTTGAAAAATGGAGCTCAGGGGCACAGCAATTCACAAACTGGCAGAGTAATCAAGGCCAACTATCGTCCAAAAATCTGTTGAGGGAAGGCAACGAGGCGGACTTGAAAGCGAGGCAGAATAGCAGGAAACAGATTTCAAGAGGTACGTTGAAATCGCCTGTAAAGCACAGGAAGAGGGGCACAACTTCGACAATGATGCACTTGGCCAAAAAGGGCGTATGCGTTTTCTCCTGAATATATTCAGGAGAAAACGCATACGCCCTTTTTGGCCAAGCAAGCAAGCGGGCAATGCAAATCTGCACTACAAAGAAGTATCACTTCCCACCGGTCAAAAGGGACATCCACAAAATGTGTAAAAACCAGAAAGGCAAGACAGGCCCTGGAGAACAGGGAGCCTTGTTATGCTGATGGGCGGGATGTAAGTTGCCAACTGCCTCACTGGAGGAGTGCATTGTGTTCCCTAAAACAAGTAAACAACAGAGCTCCAGAGCCAAGGGCACGTCCAGTCTAGGGAATATACCTTGGGAAAACTGAAAATCCATAAGACAGAGCCACCCCCAAATTGAGGGATGCACTGCTTACAGGAACCTCAACCTGGGTACACCTGAAATATCCCAGGAAATATAAAAATGGTTCCAAACATTGTGGAACTTACGTACGATGGAATATCCCTCAGCCACGAAATCAATGTCATAAGACCAGTAGCAGCAAAATGAGTGGATTCAGGTACGATGATTCTAAGTGAAAGAAGTCACACAGGAAAAGAAACTTATCATAAGATATCACTTAGGAAGATCCTGTAAACATGGCTACACATGAACTGAGTTAGGAAAGAGAACAGAGTCTCACATTTAGAAAACACTCTTATGCCTGCTTAAGGGGGAAGGAGAGGTGGGGTGATGCATCAAACCCGAGTTTGATATAAGCACAGGTACCGTTCCAAAAACCAACTATGGAATAGACAAGACCTACACCTTCCTCAGTGAAAGGGACTCAAAACCCCATATTTCCCGCAGAGGAATAGATCTGACTAGTAAGAATCTTAAAACCTATGTATTGATATGTCTCCGTAAGGGAATCAAGTGTGTCTAGACTGGCATAAACATGGCAGCGAGAATCAGCTCAAACCCACTCTAAAAAGGAATTTCAAAAACAGAACAAAGAAACAGGGAAATTCTTTCCAATTCCTTCAGGGTCTCTGATGCAACCTGGAATGACCCTATCTACAATGACAGCTGGATGTGGCATAAGGCTGGACACTTGGGACTGAGAGGATTGGTGAGATTGGGTGAGCAAATGCAGACCCTTTAAAGCAATAATGCATGGCACCCATTCCATGGGTCCCAGCTCTCCAGGTGGAAGGGAATATTACTACAGCTATAACGTGTACGGGAAACCTAGAAAATGGACACACAGTGAATTCGAAAGGTTTCTAAAACTCAACGAAGAGCCCCTCTCCTGGTGCTCCGGTTTGACTTTCCAACTGTTTTCCTATCAATCTCCCAACTTGGAGAGAGAGCCCCTTTAAGCTCCTGGTTCGCACAGGTTGCCAATTTGGCAGAGGATGAAAGGGAAGAGGGAGAACCAATGAGAGAGTCGCTGTTAGGCATTTGGATGGGCACATGTCACTCTAATTTCCCGGCAGGAAGAAGAATTCACCAAAGTCTCAGCCACCCACCGGGAACCAGTAGAGGTCCGGAACCAAATGTTTGGACTTGCGTTCAGCTCACAAAAAACGAGTTGAAAAATGGAGCTCAGGGGCACAGCAATTCACAAACTGGCAGAGTAATCAAGGCCAACTATCGTCCAAAAATCTGTTGAGGGAAGGCAACGAGGCGGACTTGAAAGCGAGGCAGAATAGCAGGAAACAGATTTCAAGAGGTACGTTGGAATCGCCTGTAAAGCACAGGAAGAGGGGCACAACTTCGACAATGATGCACTTGGCCAAAAAGGGCGTATGCGTTTTCTCCTGAATATATTCAGGAGAAAACGCATACGCCCTTTTTGGCCAAGCAAGCAAGCGGGCAATGCAAATCTGCACTACAAAGAAGTATCACTTCCCACCGGTCAAAAGGGACATCCACAAAATGTGTAAAAACGAGAAAGGCAAGACAGGCCCAGGAGAACAGGGAGCCTTGTTATGCTGATGGGCGGGATGTAAGTTGCCAACTGCCTCACTGGAGGAGTGCATTGTGTTCCCTAAAACAAGTAAACAACAGAGCTCCAGAGCCAAGGGCACGTCCAGTCTAGGGAATATACCTTGGGAAAACTGAAAATCCATAAGACAGAGCCACCCCCAAATTGAGGGCTGCACTGCTTACAGGAACCTCAACCTGGGTACACCTGAAATATCCCAGGAAATATAAAAATGGTTCCAAACATTGTGGAACTTACGTACGATGGAATATCCCTCAGCCACGAAATCAATGTCATAAGACCAGTAGCAGCAAAATGAGTGGATTCAGGTACGATGATTCTAAGTGAAAGAAGTCACACAGGAAAAGAAACTTATCATAAGATATCACTTAGGAAGATCCTGTAAACATGGCTACACATGAACTGAGTTAGGCAAGAGAACAGAGTCTCACATTTAGAAAACACTCTTATGCCTGCTTAAGGGGGAAGGAGAGGTGGGGTGATGCATCAAACCCGAGTTTGATATAAGCACAGGTACCGTTCCAAAAACCAACTATGGAATAGACAAGACCTACACCTTCCTCAGTGAAAGGGACTCAAAACCCCATATTTCCCGCAGAGGAATAGATCTGACTAGTAAGAATCTTAAAACCTATGTATTGATATGTCTCCGTAAGGGAATCAAGTGTGTCTAGACTGGCATAATCATGGCCGCGAGAATCAGCTCAAACCCACTCTAAAAAGGAATTTCAAAAACAGAACAAAGAAACAGGGAAATTCTTTACAATTCCTTCAGGGTCTCTGATGCAACCAGGAATGACCCTATCTACAATGACAGCTGGATGTGGCATAAGGCTGGACACTTGGGACTGAGAGGATTGGTGAGATTGGGTGAGCAAATGCAGACCCTTTAAAGCAATAATGCATGGCACCCATTCCATGGGTCCCAGCTCTCCAGGTGGAAGGGCATATTACTACAGCTATAACGTGTACGGGAAACCTAGAGAATGGACACACTGTGAATACGAAAGGTTTCTAAAACTCAACGAAGAGCCCCTCTCCTGGTGCTCCGGTTTGATTTCCAACAGCTTTCCTATCAATCTCCCAACTTGGAGAGACAGCCCCTTTAAGCTCCTGGTTCGCACAGGTTGCCAATTTGGCAGAGGATGAAAGGGAAGAGGGAGAACCAATGAGAGAGTAGCTGTTAGGCATTTGGATGGGCACATGTCACTCTAATTTCCCGGCAGGAAGAAGAATTCACCAAAGTCTCAGCCACCCACCGGGAACCAGTAGAGGTCCGGAACCAAAAGTTTGGACTTGCGTTCAGCTCACAAAAAACGAGTTGAAAAATGGAGCTCAGGGGCACAGCAATTCACAAACTGGCAGAGTAATCAAGGCCAACTATCGTCCAAAAATCTGTTGAGGGAAGGCAACGAGGCGGACTTGAAAGCGAGGCAGAATAGCAGGAAACAGATTTCAAGAGGTACGTTGAAATCGCCTGTAAAGCACAGGAAGAGGGGCACAACTTCGACAATGATGCACTTGGCCAAAAAGGGCGTATGCGTTTTCTCCTGAATATATTCAGGAGAAAACGCATACGCCCTTTTTGGCCAAGCAAGCAAGCGGGCAATGCAAATCTGCACTACAAAGAAGTATCACTTCCCACCGGTCAAAAGGGACATCCACAAAATGTGTAAAAACCAGAAAGGCAAGACAGGCCCAGGAGAACAGGGAGCCTTGTTATGCTGATGGGCGGGATGTAAGTTGCCAACTGCCTCACTGGAGGAGTGCATTGTGTTCCCTAAAACAAGTAAACAACAGAGCTCCAGAGCCAAGGGCACGTCCAGTCTAGGGAATATACCTTGGGAAAACTGAAAATCCATAAGACAGAGCCACCCCCAAATTGAGGGCTGCACTGCTTACAGGAACCTCAACCTGGGTACACCTGAAATATCCCGGGAAATATAAAAATGGTTCCAAACATTGTGGAACTTACGTACGATGGAATATCCCTCAGCCACGAAATCAATGTCATAAGACCAGTAGTAGCAAAATGAGTGGATTCAGGTACGATGATTCTAAGTGAAAGAAGTCACACAGGAAAAGAAACTTATCATAAGATATCACTTAGGAAGATCCTGTAAACATGGCTACACATGAACTGAGTTAGGCAAGAGAACAGAGTCTCACATTTAGAAAACACTCTTATGCCTGCTTAAGGGGGAAGGAGAGGTGGGGTGATGCATCAAACCCGAGTTTGATATAAGCACAGGTACCGTTCCAAAAACCAACTATGGAATAGACAAGACCTACACCTTCCTCAGTGAAAGGGACTCAAAACCCCATATTTCCCGCAGAGGAATAGATCTGACTAGTAAGAATCTTAAAACCTATGTATTGATATGTCTCCGTAAGGGAATCAAGTGTGTCTACACTGGCATAATCATGGCCGCGAGAATCAGCTCAAACCCACTCTAAAAAGGAATTTCAAAAACAGAACAAAGAAACAGGGAAATTCTTTACAATTCCTTCAGGGTCTCTGATGCAACCAGGAATGACCCTATCTACAATGACAGCTGGATGTGGCATAAGGCTGGACACTTGGGACTGAGAGGATTGGTGAGATTGGGTGAGCAAATGCAGACCCTTTAAAGCAATAATGCATGGCACCCATTCCATGGGTCCCAGCTCTCCAGGTGGAAGGGCATATTACTACAGCTATAACGTGTACGGGAAACCTAGAGAATGGACACACTGTGAATACGAAAGGTTTCTAAAACTCAACGAAGAGCCCCTCTCCTGGTGCTCCGGTTTGATTTCCAACAGCTTTCCTATCAATCTCCCAACTTGGAGAGACAGCCCCTTTAAGCTCCTGGTTCGCACAGGTTGCCAATTTGGCAGAGGATGAAAGGGAAGAGGGAGAACCAATGAGAGAGTAGCTGTTAGGCATTTGGATGGGCACATGTCACTCTAATTTCCCGGCAGGAAGAAGAATGAACCAAAGTCTCAGCCACCCACCGGGAACCAGTAGAGGTCCTGAACCAAAAGTTTGGACTTGCGTTCAGCTCACAAAAAACGAGTTGAAAAATGGAGCTCAGGGGCACAGCAATTCACAAACTGGCAGAGTAATCAAGGCCAACTATCGTCCAAAAATCTGTTGAGGGAAGGCAACGAGGCGGACTTGAAAGCGAGGCAGAATAGCAGGAAACAGATTTCAAGAGGTACGTTGGAATCGCCTGTAAAGCACAGGAAGAGGGGCACAACTTCGACAATGATGCACTTGGCCAAAAAGGGCGTATGCGTTTTCTCCTGAATATATTCAGGAGAAAACGCATACGCCCTTTTTGGCCAAGCAAGCAAGCGGGCAATGCAAATCTGCACTACAAAGAAGTATCACTTCCCACCGGTCAAAAGGGACATCCACAAAATGTGTAAAAACCAGAAAGGCAAGACAGGCCCTGGAGAACAGGGAGCCTTGTTATGCTGATGGGCGGGATGTAAGTTGCCAACTGCCTCACTGGAGGAGTGCATTGTGTTCCCTAAAACAAGTAAACAACAGAGCTCCAGAGCCAAGGGCACGTCCAGTCTAGGGAATATACCTTGGGAAAACTGAAAATCCATAAGACAGAGCCACCCCCAAATTGAGGGCTGCACTGCTTACAGGAACCTCAACCTGGGTACACCTGAAATATCCCAGGAAATATAAAAATGGTTCCAAACATTGTGGAACTTACGTACGATGGAATATCCCTCAGCCACGAAATCAATGTCATAAGACCAGTAGCAGCAAAATGAGTGGATTCAGGTACGATGATTCTAAGTGAAAGAAGTCACACAGGAAAAGAAACTTATCATAAGATATCACTTAGGAAGATCCTGTAAACATGGCTACACATGAACTGAGTTAGGCAAGAGAACAGAGTCTCACATTTAGAAAACACTCTTATGCCTGCTTAAGGGGGAAGGAGAGGTGGGGTGATGCATCAAACCCGAGTTTGATATAAGCACAGGTTCCGTTCAAAAAACCAACTATGGAATAGACAAGACCTACACCTTCCTTAGTGAAAGGGACTCAAAACCCCATATTTCCCGCAGAGGAATAGATCTGACTAGTAAGAATCTTAAAACCTATGTATTGATATGTCTCCGTAAGGGAATCAAGTGTGTCTAGACTGGCATAATCATGGCCGCGAGAATCAGCTCAAACCCACTCTAAAAAGGAATTTAAAAAACAGAACAAAGAAACAGGGAAATTCTTTACAATTCCTTCAGGGTCTCTGATGCAACCTGGAATGACCCTATCTACAATGACAGCTGGATGTGGCATAAGGCTGGACACTTGGTACTGAGAGGATTGGTGAGATTGGGTGAGCAAATGCAGACACTTTAAAGCAATAATGCATGGCACCCATTCCATGGGTCCCAGCTCTCCAGGTGGAAGGGAATATTACTACAGATATAACGTGTACGGGAATCCTAGAGAATGGACACACTGTGAATACGAAAGGTTTCTAAAACTCAACGAAGAGCCCCTCTCCTGGTGCTCCGGTTTGACTTTCCAACTGCTTTCCTATCATTCTCCCAACTTGGAGAGACAACCCCTTTAAGCTCCTGGTTCGCACACGTTGCCAAATTGGCAGAGGATGAAAGGGAAGAGGGAGAAACAATGAGAGAGTAGCTGTTAGGCATTTGGATGGGCACATGTCACTCTAATTTCCCGGCAGGAAGAAGAATGAACCAAAGTCTCAGCCACCCACCGGGAACCAGTAGAGGTCCTGAACCAAAAGTTTGGACTTGCGTTCAGCTCACAAAAAACGAGTTGAAAAATGGAGCTCAGGGGCACAGCAATTCACAAACTGGCAGAGTAATCAAGGCCAACTATCGTCCAAAAATCTGTTGAGGGAAGGCAACGAGGCGGACTTGAAAGCGAGGCAGAATAGCAGGAAACAGATTTCAAGAGGTACGTTGGAATCGCCTGTAAAGCACAGGAAGAGGGGCACAACTTCGACAATGATGCACTTGGCCAAAAAGGGCGTATGCGTTTTCTCCTGAATATATTCAGGAGAAAACGCATACGCCCTTTTTGGCCAAGCAAGCAAGCGGGCAATGCAAATCTGCACTACAAAGAAGTATCACTTCCCACCGGTCAAAAGGGACATCCACAAAATGTGTAAAAACCAGAAAGGCAAGACAGGCCCTGGAGAACAGGGAGCCTTGTTATGCTGATGGGCGGGATGTAAGTTACCAACTGCCTCACTGGAGGAGTGCATTGTGTTCCCTAAAACAAGTAAACAACAGAGCTCCAGAGCCAAGGGCACGTCCAGTCTAGGGAATATACCTCGGGAAAACTGAAAATCCATAAGACAGAGCCACCCCCAAATTGAGGGCTGCACTGCTTACAGGAACCTCAACCTGGGTACACCTGAAATATCCCAGGAAATATAAAAATGGTTCCAAACATTGTGGAACTTACGTACGATGGAATATCCCTCAGCCACGAAATCAATGTCATAAGAGCAGTAGCAGCAAAATGAGTGGATTCAGGTACGATGATTCTAAGGGAAAGAAGTCACACAGGAAAAGAAACTTATCATAAGATATCACTTAGGAAGATCCTGTAAACATGGCTACACATGAACTGAGTTAGGCAAGAGAACAGAGTCTCACATTTAGAAAACACTCTTATGCCTGCTTAAGGGGGAAGGAGAGGTGGGGTGATGCATCAAACCCGAGTTTGATATAAGCACAGGTTCCGTTCAAAAAACCAACTATGGAATAGACAAGACCTACACCTTCCTTAGTAAAAGGG
This sequence comes from Mesoplodon mirus, assembly GCF_964341445.2. Taxonomy (NCBI): domain Eukaryota; kingdom Metazoa; phylum Chordata; class Mammalia; order Artiodactyla; family Ziphiidae; genus Mesoplodon; species Mesoplodon mirus. The sequence goes on from NW_028295810.1 coordinate 4,669,994, forward strand.
ACTCAAAACCCCATATTTCCCGCAGAGGAATAGATCTGACTAGTAAGAATCTTAAAACCTATGTATTGATATGTCTCCGTAAGGGAATCAAGTGTGTCTAGACTGGCATAATCATGGCCGCGAGAATCAGCTCAAACCCACTCTAAAAAGGAATTTAAAAAACAGAACAAAGAAACAGGGAAATTCTTTACAATTCCTTCAGGGTCTCTGATGCAACCTGGAATGACCCTATCTACAATGACAGCTGGATGTGGCATAAGGCTGGACACTTGATACTGAGAGGATTGGTGAGATTGGGTGAGCAAATGCAGACACTTTAAAGCAATAATGCATGGCACCCATTCCATGGGTCCCAGCTCTCCAGGTGGAAGGGAATATTACTACAGATATAACGTGTACGGGAATCCTAGAGAATGGACACACTGTGAATACGAAAGGTTTCTAAAACTCAACGAAGAGCCCCTCTCCTGGTGCTCCGGTTTGACTTTCCAACTGCTTTCCTATCATTCTCCCAACTTGGAGAGACAACCCCTTTAAGCTCCTGGTTCGCACACGTTGCCAAATTGGCAGAGGATGAAAGGGAAGAGGGAGAAACAATGAGAGAGTAGCTGTTAGGCATTTGGATGGGCACATGTCACTCTAATTTCCCGGCAGGAAGAAGAATGAACCAAAGTCTCAGCCACCCACCGGGAACCAGTAGAGGTCCTGAACCAAAAGTTTGGACTTGCGTTCAGCTCACAAAAAACGAGTTGAAAAATGGAGCTCAGGGGCACAGCAATTCACAAACTGGCAGAGTAATCAAGGCCAACTATCGTCCAAAAATCTGTTGAGGGAAGGCAACGAGGCGGACTTGAAAGCGAGGCAGAATAGCAGGAAACAGATTTCAAGAGGTACGTTGGAATCGCCTGTAAAGCACAGGAAGAGGGGCACAATTTCGACAATGATGCACTTGGCCAAAAAGGGCGTATGCGTTTTCTCCTGAATATATTCAGGAGAAAACGCATACGCCCTTTTTGGCCAAGCAAGCAAGCGGGCAATGCAAATCTGCACTACAAAGAAGTATCACTTCCCACCGGTCAAAAGGGACATCCACAAAATGTGTAAAAACCAGAAAGGCAAGACAGGCCCTGGAGAACAGGGAGCCTTGTTATGCTGATGGGCGGGATGTAAGTTGCCAACTGCCTCACTGGAGGAGTGCATTGTGTTCCCTAAAACAAGTAAACAACAGAGCTCCAGAGCCAAGGGCACGTCCAGTCTAGGGAATATACCTTGGGAAAACTGAAAATCCATAAGACAGAGCCACCCCCAAATTGAGGGCTGCACTGCTTACAGGAACCTCAACCTGGGTACACCTGAAATATCCCAGGAAATATAAAAATGGTTCCAAACATTGTGGAACTTACGTACGATGGAATATCCCTCAGCCACGAAATCAATGTCATAAGACCAGTAGCAGCAAAATGAGTGGATTCAGGTACGATGATTCTAAGGGAAAGAAGTCACACAGGAAAAGAAACTTATCATAAGATATCACTTAGGAAGATCCTGTAAACATGGCTACACATGAACTGAGTTAGGCAAGAGAACAGAGTCTCACATTTAGAAAACACTCTTATGCCTGCTTAAAGGGGAAGGAGAGGTGGGGTGATGCATCAAACCCGAGTTTGATATAAGCACAGGTACCGTTCCAAAAACCAACTATGGAATAGACAAGACCTACACCTTCCTCAGTGAAAGGGACTCAAAACCCCATATTTCCCGCAGAGGAATAGATCTGACTAGTAAGAATCTTAAAACCTATGTATTGATATGTCTCCGTAAGGGAATCAAGTGTGTCTAGACTGGCATAATCATGGCCGCGAGAATCAGCTCAAACCCACTCTAAAAAGGAATTTCAAAAACAGAACAAAGAAACAGGGAAATTCTTTACAATTCCTTCAGGGTCTCTGATGCAACCTGGAATGACCCTATCTACAATGACAGCTGGATGTGGCATAAGGCTGGACACTTGGGACTGAGAGGATTGGTGAGATTGGGTGAGCAAATGCAGACCCTTTAAAGCAATAATGCATGGCACCCATTCCATGGGTCCCAGCTCTCCAGGTGGAAGGGAATATTACTACAGCTATAACGTGTACGGGAAACCTAGAAAATGGACACACTGTGAATACGAAAGGTTTCTAAAACTCAACGAAGAGCCCCTCTCCTGGTGCTCCGGTTTGACTTTCCAACTGTTTTCCTATCAATCTCCCAACTTGGAGAGAGAGCCCCTTTAAGCTCCTGGTTCGCACAGGTTGCCAATTTGGCAGAGGATGAAAGGGAAGAGGGAGAACCAATGAGAGAGTAGCTGTTAGGCATTTGGATGGGCACATGACACTCTAATTTCCCTGCAGGAAGAAGAATGAACCAAAGTCTCAGCCACCCACCGGGAACCAGTAGAGGTCCTGAACCAAAAGTTTGGACTTGCGTTCAGCTCACAAAAAACGAGTTGAAAAATGGAGCTCAGGGGCACAGCAATTCACAAACTGGCAGAGTAATCAAGGCCAACTATCGTCCAAAAATCTGTTGAGGGAAGGCAACGAGGCGGACTTGAAAGCGAGGCAGAATAGCAGGAAACAGATTTCAAGAGGTACGTTGAAATCGCCTGTAAAGCACAGGAAGAGGGGCACAACTTCGACAATGATGCACTTGGCCAAAAAGGGCGTATGCGTTTTCTCCTGAATATATTCAGGAGAAAACGCATACGCCCTTTTTGGCCAAGCAAGCAAGCGGGCAATGCAAATCTGCACTACAAAGAAGTATCACTTCCCACCGGTCAAAAGGGACATCCACAAAATGTGTAAAAACCAGAAAGGCAAGACAGGCCCTGGAGAACAGGGAGCCTTGTTATGCTGATGGGCGGGATGTAAGTTGCCAACTGCCTCACTGGAGGAGTGCATTGTGTTCCCTAAAACAAGTAAACAACAGAGCTCCAGAGCCAAGGGCACGTCCAGTCTAGGGAATATACCTTGGGAAAACTGAAAATCCATAAGACAGAGCCACCCCCAAATTGAGGGCTGCACTGCTTACAGGAACCTCAACCTGGGTACACCTGAAATATCCCAGGAAATATAAAAATGGTTCCAAACATTGTGGAACTTAAGTACGATGGAATATCCCTCAGCCACGAAATCAATGTCATAAGACCAGTAGCAGCAAAATGAGTGGATTCAGGTACGATGATTCTAAGGGAAAGAAGTCACACAGGAAAAGAAACTTATCATAAGATATCACTTAGGAAGATCCTGTAAACATGGCTACACATGAACTGAGTTAGGCAAGAGAACAGAGTCTCACATTTAGAAAACACTCTTATGCCTGCTTAAGGGGGAAGGAGAGGTGGGGTGATGCATCAAACCCGAGTTTGATATAAGCACAGGTACCGTTCCAAAAACCAACTATGGAATAGACAAGACCTACACCTTCCTCAGTGAAAGGGACTCAAAACCCCATATTTCCCGCAGAGGAATAGATCTGACTAGTAAGAATCTTAAAACCTATGTATTGATATGTCTCCGTAAGGGAATCAAGTGTGTCTAGACTGGCATAATCATGGCAGCGAGAATCAGCTCAAACCCACTCTAAAAAGGAATTTCAAAAACAGAACAAAGAAACAGGGAAATTCTTTACAAATCCTTCAGGGTCTCTGATGCAACCTGGAATGACCCTATCTACAATGACAGCTGGATGTGGCATAAGGCTGGACACTTGGGACTGAGAGGATTGGTGAGATTGGGTGAGCAAATGCAGACCCTTTAAAGCAATAACGCATGGCACCCATTCCATGGGTCCCAGCTCTCCAGGTTGAAGGGATTATTACTACAGCTATAACGTGTACGGGAAACCTAGAGAATGGACACACTATGAATATGAAAGGTTTCTAAAACTCAACGAAGAGCCCCTCTCCTGGTGCTCCGGTTTGACTTTCCAACTGCTTTCCTATCAATCTCCCAACTTGGAGAGACAGACCCTTTAAGCTCCTGGTTCGCACAGGTTGCCAATTTGGCAGAGGATGAAAGGGAAGAGGGAGAACCAATGAGAGTGTAGCTGTTAGGCATTTGGATGGGCACATGTCACTCTAATTTCCCGGCAGGAAGAAGAATGAACCAAAGTCTCAGCCACCCACCGGGAACCAGTAGAGGTCCTGAACCAAAAGTTTGGACTTGCGTTCAGCTCACAAAAAACGAGTTGAAAAATGGAGCTCAGGGGCACAGCAATTCACAAACTGGCAGAGTAATCAAGGCCAACTATCGTCCAAAAATCTGTTGAGGGAAGGCAACGAGGCGGACTTGAAAGCGAGGCAGAATAGCAGGAAACAGATTTCAAGAGGTACGTTGGAATCGCCTGTAAAGCACAGGAAGAGGGGCACAACTTCGACAATGATGCACTTGGCCAAAAAGGGCGTATGCGTTTTCTCCTGAATATATTCAGGAGAAAACGCATACGCCCTTTTTGGCCAAGCAAGCAAGCGGGCAATGCAAATCTGCACTACAAAGAAGTATCACTTCCCACCGGTCAAAAGGGACATCCACAAAATGTGTAAAAACCAGAAAGGCAAGACAGGCCCTGGAGAACAGGGAGCCTTGTTATGCTGATGGGCGGGATGTAAGTTGCCAACTGCCTCACTGGAGGAGTGCATTGTGTTCCCTAAAACAAGTAAACAACAGAGCTCCAGAGCCAAGGGCACGTCCAGTCTAGGGAATATACCTTGGGAAAACTGAAAATCCATAAGACAGAGCCACCCCCAAATTGAGGGCTGCACTGCTTACAGGAACCTCAACCTGGGTACACCTGAAATATCCCAGGAAATATAAAAATGGTTCCAAACATTGTGGAACTTACGTACGATGGAATATCCCTCAGCCACGAAATCAATGTCATAAGACCAGTAGCAGCAAAATGAGTGGATTCAGGTACGATGATTCTAAGGGAAAGAAGTCACACAGGAAAAGAAACTTATCATAAGATATCACTTAGGAAGATCCTGTAAACATGGCTACACATGAACTGAGTTAGGCAAGAGAACAGAGTCTCACATTTAGAAAACACTCTTATGCCTGCTTAAGGGGGAAGGAGAGGTGGGGTGATGCATCAAACCCGAGTTTGATATAAGCACAGGTACCGTTCCAAAAACCAACTATGGAATAGACAAGACCTACACCTTCCTCAGTGAAAGGGACTCAAAACCCCATATTTCCCGCAGAGGAATAGATCTGACTAGTAAGAATCTTAAAACCTATGTATTGATATGTCTCCGTAAGGGAATCAAGTGTGTCTAGACTGGCATAAACATGGCCGCGAGAATCAGCTCAAACCCACTCTAAAAAGGAATTTCAAAAACAGAACAAAGAAACAGGGAAATTCTTTACAATTCCTTCAGGGTCTCTGATGCAACCTGGAATGACCCTATCTACGATGACAGCTGGATGTGGCATGAGGCTGGACACTTGGGACTGAGAGGATTGGTGAGATTGGGTGAGCAAATGCAGACCCTTTAAAGCAATAATGCATGGCAACCATTCCATGGGTCCCACCTCTCCAGGTTGAAGGGAATATTACTACAGCTATAACATGTACGGGAACCCTAGAGAATGGACACACTGTGAATACGAAAGGTTTCTAAAACTCAACGAAGAGTCCCTCTCCTGGTGCTCCGGTTTGACTTTCCAACAGCTTTACTATCAATCTCCCAACTTGGAGAGACAGCCCCTTTAAGCTCCTGGTTCACACAGGTTGCCCATTTGGCAGAGGAGGAAAGGGAAGAGGGAGAACCAATGAGAGAGTAGCTGTTAGGCATTTGGATGGGCACATGTCACTCTAATTTCCCGGCAGGAAGAAGAATTCACCAAAGTCTCAGCCACCCACCGGGAACCAGTATAGGTCCTGAACCAAATGTTTGGACTTGCGTTCAGCTCACAAAAAACGAGTTGAAAAATGGAGCTCAGGGGCACAGCAATTCACAAACTGGCAGAGTAATCAAGGCCAACTATTGTCCAAAAATCTGTTGAGGGAAGGCAACGAGGCGGACTTGAATGCGAGGCAGAATAGCAGGAAACAGATTTCAAGAGGTACGTTAGAATCGCCTGTAAAGCACAGGAAGAGGGGCACAACTTCGACAATGATGCACTTGGCCAAAAAGGGCGTATGCGTTTTCTCCTGAATATATTCAGGAGAAAACGCATACGCCCTTTTTGGCCAAGCAAGCAAGCGGGCAATGCAAATCTGCACTACAAAGAAGTATCACTTCCCACCGGTCAAAAGGGACATCCACAAAATGTGTAAAAACCAGAAAGGCAAGACAGGCCCTGGAGAACAGGGAGCCTTGTTATGCTGATGGGCGGGATGTAAGTTGCCAACTGCCTCACTGGAGGAGTGCATTGTGTTCCCTAAAACAAGTAAACAACAGAGCTACAGAGCCAAGGGCACTTCCAGTCTAGGGAATATACCTTGGGAAAACTGAAAATCCATAAGACAGAGCCACCCCCAAATTGAGGGCTGCACTGCTTACAAGAACCTCAACCTGGGTACACCTGAAATATCCCAGGAAATATAAAAATGGTTCCAAACATTGTGGAACTTACGTACGATGGAATATCCCTCAGCCACGAAATCAATGTCATAAGACCAGTAGCAGCAAAATGAGTGGATTCAGGTACGATGATTCTAAGGGAAAGAAGTCACACAGGAAAAGAAACTTATCATAAGATATCACTTAGGAAGATCCTGTAAACATGGCAACACATGAACTGAGTTAGGAAAGAGAACAGAGTCTCACATTTAGAAAACACTCTTATGCCTGCTTAAGGGGGAAGGAGAGGTGGGGTGATGCATCAAACCAGAGTTTGATATAAGCACAGGTACTGTTCCAAAAACCAACTATGGAATAGACAAGACCTACACCTTCCTCAGTGAAAGGGACTCAAAACCCCATATTTCCCGCAGAGGAATAGATCTGACTAGTAAGAATCTTAAAACCTATGTATTGATATGTCTCCATAAGGGAATCAAGTGTGTCTAGACTGGCATAAACATGGCCGCGAGAATCAGCTCAAACCCACTCTAAAAAGGAATTTCAAAAACAGAACAAAGAAACAGGGAAATTCTTTACAATTCCTTCAGGGTCTCTGATGCAACCTGGAATGACCCTATCTACGATGACAGCTGGATGTGGCATGAGGCTGGACACTTGGGACTGAGAGGATTGGTGAGATTGGGTGAGCAAATGCAGACCCTTTAAAGCAATAATGCATGGCAACCATTCCATGGGTCCCACCTCTCCAGGTTGAAGGGAATATTACTACAGCTATAACATGTACGGGAAACCTAGAGAATGGACACACTGTGAATACGAAAGGTTTCTAAAACTCAACGAAGAGTCCCTCTCCTGGTGCTCCGGTTTGACTTTCCAACAGCTTTACTATCAATCTCCCAACTTGGAGAGACAGCCCCTTTAAGCTCCTGGTTCACACAGGTTGCCCATTTGGCAGAGGAGGAAAGGGAAGAGGGAGAACCAATGAGAGAGTAGCTGTTAGGCATTTGGATGGGCACATGTCACTCTAATTTCCCGGCAGGAAGAAGAATTCACCAAAGTCTCAGCCACCCACCGGGAACCAGTATAGGTCCTGAACCAAATGTTTGGACTTGCGTTCAGCTCACAAAAAACGAGTTGAAAAATGGAGCTCAGGGGCACAGCAAATCACAAACTGGCAGAGTAATCAAGGCCAACTATCGTCCAAAAATCTGTTGAGGGAAGGCAACGAGGCGGACTTGAATGCGAGGCAGAATAGCAGGAAACAGATTTCAAGAGGTACGTTAGAATCGCCTGTAAAGCACAGGAAGAGGGGCACAACTTCGACAGTGATGCACTTGGCCAAAAAGGGCGTATGCGTTTTCTCCTGAATATATTCAGGAGAAAACGCATACGCCCTTTTTGGCCAAGCAAGCAAGCGGGCAATGCATATATGCACTACAAAGAAGTATCACTTCCCACCGGTCAAAAGGGACATCCACAAAATGTGTAAAAACCAGAAAGGCAAGACAGGCCCTGGAGAACAGGGAGCCTTGTTATGCTGATGGGCGGGATGTAAGTTGCCAACTGCCTCACTGGAGGAGTGCATTGTGTTCCCTAAAGCAAGTAAACAACAGAGCTCCAGAGCCAAGGGCACGTCCAGTCTAGGGAATATACCTTGGGAAAACTGAAAATCCATAAGACAGAGCCACCCCCAAATTGAGGGCTGCACTGCTTACAGGAACCTCAACCTGGGTACACCTGAAATATCCCAGGAAATATAAAAATGGTTCCAAACATTGTGGAACTTATGTACGATGGAATATCCCTCAGCCACGAAATCAATGTCATAAGACCAGTAGCAGCAAAATGAGTGGATTCAGGTACGATGATTCTAAGGGAAAGAAGTCACACAGGAAAAGAAACTTATCATAAGATATCACTTAGGAAGATCCTGTAAACATGGCTACACATGAACTGAGTTAGGAAAGAGAACAGAGTCTCACATTTAGAAAACACTCTTATGCCTGCTTAAGGGGGAAGGAGAGGTGGGGTGATGCATCAAACCAGAGTTTGATATAAGCACAGGTACCGTTCCAAAAACCAACTATGGAATAGACAAGACCTACACCTTCCTCAGTGAAAGGGACTCAAAACCCCATATTTCCCGCAGAAGAATAGATCTGACTAGTAAGAATCTTAAAACCTATGTATTGATATGTCTCCGTAAGGGAATCAAGTGTGTCTAGACTGGCATAAACATGGCAGCGAGAATCAGCTCAAACCCACTCTAAAAAGGAATTTCAAAAACAGAACAAAGAAACAGGGAAATTCTTTACAATTCCTTCAGGGTCTCTGATGCAACCTGGAATGACCCTATCTACGATGACAGCTGGATGTGGCATGAGGCTGGACACTTGGGACTGAGAGGATTGGTGAGATTGGGTGAGCAAATGCAGACCCTTTAAAGCAATAATGCATGGCACCCATTCCATGGGTCCCACCTCTCCAGGTTGAAGGGAATATTACTACAGCTATAACATGTACGGGAACCCTAGAGAATGGACACACTGTGAATACGAAAGGTTTCTAAAACTCAACGAAGAGTCCCTCTCCTGGTGCTCCGGTTTGACTTTCCAACAGCTTTACTATCAATCTCCCAACTTGGAGAGACAGCCCCTTTAAGCTCCTGGTTCACACAGGTTGCCCATTTGGCAGAGGAGGAAAGGGAAGAGGGAGAACCAATGAGAGAGTAGCTGTTAGGCATTTGGATGGGCACATGTCACTCTAATTTCCCGGCAGGAAGAAGAATTCACCAAAGTCTCAGCCACCCACCGGGAACCAGTAGAGGTCCTGAACCAAAAGTTTGGACTTGCGTTCAGCTCACAAAAAACGAGTTGAAAAATGGAGCTCAGGGGCACAGCAATTCACAAACTGGCAGAGTAATCAAGGCCAACTATCGTCCAAAAATCTGTTGAGGGAAGGCAACGAGGCGGACTTGAATGCGAGGCAGAATAGCAGGAAACAGATTTCAAGAGGTACGTTAGAATCGCCTGTAAAGCACAGGAAGAGGGGCACAACTTCGACAATGATGCACTTGGCCAAAAAGGGCGTATGCGTTTTCTCCTGAATATATTCAGGAGAAAACGCATACGCCCTTTTTGGCCAAGCAAGCAAGCGGGCAATGCAAATCTGCACTACAAAGAAGTTTCACTTCCCACCGGTCAAAAGGGACATCCACAAAATGTGTAAAAACCAGAAAGGCAAGACAGGCCCTGGAGAACAGGGAACATTGTTATGCTAATGGGCGGGATGTAAGTTGCCAACTGCCTCACTGGAGGAGTGCATTGTGTTCCCTAAAACAAGTAAACAACAGAGCTCCAGAGCCAAGGGCACGTCCAGTCTAGGGAATATACCTTGGGAAAACTGAAAATCCATAAGACAGAGCCACCCCCAAATTGAGGGCTGCACTGCTTACAGGAACCTCAACCTGGGTACACCTGAAATATCCCAGGAAATATAAAAATGGTTCCAAACATTGTGGAACTTACGTACGATGGAATATCCCTCAGCCACGAAATCAATGTCATAAGACCAGTAGCAGCAAAATGAGTGGATTCAGGTACGATGATTCTAAGGGAAAGAAGTCACACAGGAAAAGAAACTTATCATAAGATATCACTTAGGAAGATCCTGTAAACATGGCTACACATGAACTGAGTTAGGCAAGAGAACAGAGTCTCACATTTAGAAAACACTCTTATGCCTGCTTAAGGGGGAAGGAGAGGTGGGGTGATGCATCAAACCCGAGTTTGATATAAGCACAGGTACCGTTCCAAAAACCAACTATGGAATAGACAAGACCTACACCTTCCTCAGTGAAAGGGACTCAAAACCCCATATTTCCCGCAGAGGAATAGATCTGACTAGTAAGAATCTTAAAACCTATGTATTGATATGTCTCCGTAAGGGAATCAAGTGTGTCTAGACTGGCATAAACATGGCAGCGAGAATCAGCTCAAACCCACTCTAAAAAGGAATTTCAAAAACAGAACAAAGAAACAGGGAAATTCTTTACAATTCCTTCAGGGTCTCTGATGCAACCTGGAATGACCCTATCTACGATGACAGCTGGATGTGGCATGAGGCTGGACACTTGGGACTGAGAGGATTGGTGAGATTGGGTGAGCAAATGCAGACCCTTTAAAGCAATAATGCATGGCAACCATTCCATGGGTCCCACCTCTCCAGGTTGAAGGGAATATTACTACAGCTATAACATGTACGGGAACCCTAGAGAATGGACACACTGTGAATACGAAAGGTTTCTAAAACTCAACGAAGAGTCCCTCTCCTGGTGCTCCGGTTTGACTTTCCAACAGCTTTACTATCAATCTCCCAACTTGGAGAGACAGCCCCTTTAAGCTCCTGGTTCACACAGGTTGCCCATTTGGCAGAGGAGGAAAGGGAAGAGGGAGAACCAATGAGAGAGTAGCTGTTAGGCATTTGGATGGGCACATGTCACTCTAATTTCCCGGCAGGAAGAAGAATTCACCAAAGTCTCAGCCACCCACCGGGAACCAGTATAGGTCCTGAACCAAATGTTTGGACTTGCGTTCAGCTCACAAAAAACGAGTTGAAAAATGGAGCTCAGGGGCACAGCAATTCACAAACTGGCAGAGTAATCAAGGCCAACTATCGTCCAAAAATCTGTTGAGGGAAGGCAACGAGGCGGACTTGAATGCGAGGCAGAATAGCAGGAAACAGATTTCAAGAGGTACGTTAGAATCGCCTGTAAAGCACAGGAAGAGGGGCACAACTTCGACAATGATGCACTTGGCCAAAAAGGGCGTATGCGTTTTCTCCTGAATATATTCAGGAGAAAACGCATACGCCCTTTTTGGCCAAGCAAGCAAGCGGGCAATGCAAATCTGCACTACAAAGAAGTATCACTTCCCACCGGTCAAAAGGGACATCCACAAAATGTGTAAAAACCAGAAAGGCAAGACAGGCCCTGGAGAACAGGGAGCCTTGTTATGCTGATGGGCGGGATGTAAGTTGCCAACTGCCTCACTGGAGGAGTGCATTGTGTTCCCTAAAACAAGTAAACAACAGAGCTACAGAGCCAAGGGCACTTCCAGTCTAGGGAATATACCTTGGGAAAACTGAAAATCCATAAGACAGAGCCACCCCCAAATTGAGGGCTGCACTGCTTACAAGAACCTCAACCTGGGTACACCTGAAATATCCCAGGAAATATAAAAATGGTTCCAAACATTGTGGAACTTACGTACGATGGAATATCCCTCAGCCACGAAATCAATGTCATAAGACCAGTAGCAGCAAAATGAGTGGATTCAGGTACGATGATTCTAAGTGAAAGAAGTCACACAGGAAAAGAAACTTATCATAAGATATCACTTAGGAAGATCCTGTAAACATGGCAACACATGAACTGAGTTAGGAAAGAGAACAGAGTCTCACATTTAGAAAACACTCTTATGCCTGCTTAAGGGGGAAGGAGAGGTGGGGTGATGCATCAAACCAGAGTTTGATATAAGCACAGGTACTGTTCCAAACACCAACTATGGAATAGACAAGACCTACACCTTCCTCAGTGAAAGGGACTCAAAACCCCATATTTCCCGCAGAGGAATAGATCTGACTAGTAAGAATCTTAAAACCTATGTATTGATATGTCTCCGTAAGGGAATCAAGTGTGTCTAGACTGGCATAAACATGGCAGCGAGAATCAGCTCAAACCCACTCTAAAAAGGAATTTCAAAAACAGAACAAAGAAACAGGGAAATTCTTTACAATTCCTTCAGGGTCTCTGATGCAACCTGGAATGACCCTATCTACGATGACAGCTGGATGTGGCATGAGGCTGGACACTTGGGACTGAGAGGATTGGTGAGATTGGGTGAGCAAATGCAGACCCTTTAAAGCAATAATGCATGGCAACCATTCCATGGGTCCCACCTCTCCAGGTTGAAGGGAATATTACTACAGCTATAACATGTACGGGAACCCTAGAGAATGGACACACTGTGAATACGAAAGGTTTCTAAAACTCAACGAAGAGTCCCTCTCCTGGTGCTCCGGTTTGACTTTCCAACAGCTTTACTATCAATCTCCCAACTTGGAGAGACAGCCCCTTTAAGCTCCTGGTTCACACAGGTTGCCCATTTGGCAGAGGAGGAAAGGGAAGAGGGAGAACCAATGAGAGAGTAGCTGTTAGGCATTTGGATGGGCACATGTCACTCTAATTTCCCGGCAGGAAGAAGAATTCACCAAAGTCTCAGCCACCCACCGGGAACCAGTATAGGTCCTGAACCAAATGTTTGGACTTGCGTTCAGCTCACAAAAAACGAGTTGAAAAATGGAGCTCAGGGGCACAGCAATTCACAAACTGGCAGAGTAATCAAGGCCAACTATCGTCCAAAAATCTGTTGAGGGAAGGCAACGAGGCGGACTTGAATGCGAGGCAGAATAGCAGGAAACAGATTTCAAGAGGTACGTTAGAATCGCCTGTAAAGCACAGGAAGAGGGGCACAACTTCGACAATGATGCACTTGGCCAAAAAGGGCGTATGCGTTTTCTCCTGAATATATTCAGGAGAAAACGCATACGCCCTTTTTGGCCAAGCAAGCAAGCGGGCAATGCAAATCTGCACTACAAAGAAGTATCACTTCCCACCGGTCAAAAGGGACATCCACAAAATGTGTAAAAACCAGAAAGGCAAGACAGGCCCTGGAGAACAGGGAGCCTTGTTATGCTGATGGGCGGGATGTAAGTTGCCAACTGCCTCACTGGAGGAGTGCATTGTGTTCCCTAAAACAAGTAAACAACAGAGCTACAGAGCCAAGGGCACTTCCAGTCTAGGGAATATACCTTGGGAAAACTGAAAATCCATAAGACAGAGCCACCCCCAAATTGAGGGCTGCACTGCTTACAAGAACCTCAACCTGGGTACACCTGAAATATCCCAGGAAATATAAAAATGGTTCCAAACATTGTGGAACTTACGTACGATGGAATATCCCTCAGCCACGAAATCAATGTCATAAGACCAGTAGCAGCAAAATGAGTGGATTCAGGTACGATGATTCTAAGGGAAAGAAGTCACACAGGAAAAGAAACTTATCATAAGATATCACTTAGGAAGATCCTGTAAACATGGCAACACATGAACTGAGTTAGGCAAGAGAACAGAGTCTCACATTTAGAAAACACTCTTATGCCTGCTTAAGGGGGAAGGAGAGGTGGGGTGATGCATCAAACCAGAGTTTGATATAAGCACAGGTACCGTTCCAAACACCAACTATGGAATAGACAAGACCTACACCTTCCTCAGTGAAAGGGACTCAAAACCCCATATTTCCCGCAGAGGAATAGATCTGACTAGTAAGAATCTTAAAACCTATGTATTGATATGTCTCCGTAAGGGAATCAAGTGTGTCTAGACTGGCATAAACATGGCAGCGAGAATCAGCTCAAACCCACTCTAAAAAGGAATTTCAAAAACAGAACAAAGAAACAGGGAAATTCTTTACAATTCCTTCAGGGTCTCTGATGCAACCTGGAATGACCCTATCTACGATGACAGCTGGATGTGGCATGAGGCTGGACACTTGGGACTGAGAGGATTGGTGAGATTGGGTGAGCAAATGCAGACCCTTTAAAGCAATAATGCATGGCAACCATTCCATGGGTCCCACCTCTCCAGGTTGAAGGGAATATTACTACAGCTATAACATGTACGGGAACCCTAGAGAATGGACACACTGTGAATACGAAAGGTTTCTAAAACTCAACGAAGAGTCCCTCTCCTGGTGCTCCGGTTTGACTTTCCAACAGCTTTACTATCAATCTCCCAACTTGGAGAGACAGCCCCTTTAAGCTCCTGGTTCACACAGGTTGCCCATTTGGCAGAGGAGGAAAGGGAAGAGGGAGAACCAATGAGAGAGTAGCTGTTAGGCATTTGGATGGGCACATGTCACTCTAATTTCCCGGCAGGAAGAAGAATTCACCAAAGTCTCAGCCACCCACCGGGAACCAGTAGAGGTCCTGAACCAAAAGTTTGGACTTGCGTTCAGCTCACAAAAAACGAGTTGAAAAATGGAGCTCAGGGGCACAGCAAATCACAAACTGGCAGAGTAATCAAGGCCAACTATCGTCCAAAAATCTGTTGAGGGAAGGCAACGAGGCGGACTTGAATGCGAGGCAGAATAGCAGGAAACAGATTTCAAGAGGTACGTTAGAATCGCCTGTAAAGCACAGGAAGAGGGGCACAACTTCGACAGTGATGCACTTGGCCAAAAAGGGCGTATGCGTTTTCTCCTGAATATATTCAGGAGAAAACGCATACGCCCTTTTTGGCCAAGCAAGCAAGCGGGCAATGCAAATCTGCACTACAAAGAAGTATCACTTCCCACCGGTCAAAAGGGACATCCACAAAATGTGTAAAAACCAGAAAGGCAAGACAGGCCCTGGAGAACAGGGAGCCTTGTTATGCTGATGGGCGGGATGTAAGTTGCCAACTGCCTCACTGGAGGAGTGCATTGTGTTCCCTAAAACAAGTAAACAACAGAGCTACAGAGCCAAGGGGACTTCCAGTCTAGGGAATATACCTTGGGAAAACTGAAAATCCATAAGACAGAGCCACCCCCAAATTGAGGGCTGCACTGCTTACAAGAACCTCAACCTGGGTACACCTGAAATATCCCAGGAAATATAAAAATGGTTCCAAACATTGTGGAACTTACGTACGATGGAATATCCCTCAGCCACGAAATCAATGTCATAAGACCAGTAGCAGCAAAATGAGTGGATTCAGGTACGATGATTCTAAGGGAAAGAAGTCACACAGGAAAAGAAACTTATCATAAGATATCACTTAGGAAGATCCTGTAAACATGGCTACACATGAACTGAGTTAGGCAAGAGAACAGAGTCTCACATTTAGAAAACACTCTTATGCCTGCTTAAGGGGGAAGGAGAGGTGGGGTGATGCATCAAACCAGAGTTTGATATAAGCACAGGTACCGTTCCAAAAACCAACTATGGAATAGACAAGACCTACACCTTCCTCAGTGAAAGGGACTCAAAACCCCATATTTCCCGCAGAGGAATAGATCTGACTAGTAAGAATCTTAAAACCTATGTATTGATATGTCTCCGTAAGGGAATCAAGTGTGTCTAGACTGGCATAAACATGGCAGCGAGAATCAGCTCAAACCCACTCTAAAAAGGAATTTCAAAAACAGAACAAAGAAACAGGGAAATTCTTTACAATTCCTTCAGGGTCTCTGATGCAACCTGGAATGACCCTATCTACGATGACAGCTGGATGTGGCATGAGGCTGGACACTTGGGACTGAGAGGATTGGTGAGATTGGGTGAGCAAATGCAGACCCTTTAAAGCAATAATGCATGGCAACCATTCCATGGGTCCCACCTCTCCAGGTTGAAGGGAATATTACTACAGCTATAACATGTACGGGAACCCTAGAGAATGGACACACTGTGAATACGAATGGTTTCTAAAACTCAACGAAGAGTCCCTCTCCTGGTGCTCCGGTTTGACTTTCCAACAGCTTTACTATCAATCTCCCAACTTGGAGAGACAGCCCCTTTAAGCTCCTGGTTCACACAGGTTGCCCATTTGGCAGAGGAGGAAAGGGAAGAGGGAGAACCAATGAGAGAGTAGCTGTTAGGCATTTGGATGGGCACATGTCACTCTAATTTCCCGGCAGGAAGAAGAATTCACCAAAGTCTCAGCCACCCACCGGGAACCAGTATAGGTCCTGAACCAAATGTTTGGACTTGCGTTCAGCTCACAAAAAACGAGTTGAAAAATGGAGCTCAGGGGCACAGCAATTCACAAACTGGCAGAGTAATCAAGGCCAACTATCGTCCAAAAATCTGTTGAGGGAAGGCAACGAGGCGGACTTGAATGCGAGGCAGAATAGCAGGAAACAGATTTCAAGAGGTACGTTAGAATCGCCTGTAAAGCACAGGAAGAGGGGCACAACTTCGACAGTGATGCACTTGGCCAAAAAGGGCGTATGCGTTTTCTCCTGAATATATTCAGGAGAAAACGCATACGCCCTTTTTGGCCAAGCAAGCAAGCGGGCAATGCAAATCTGCACTACAAAGAAGTATCACTTCCCACCGGTCAAAAGGGACATCCACAAAATGTGTAAAAACCAGAAAGGCGAGACAGGCCCTGGAGAACAGGGAGCCTTGTTATGCTGATGGGCGGGATGTAAGTTGCCAACTGCCTCACTGGAGGAGTGCATTGTGTTCCCTAAAACAAGTAAACAACAGAGCTACAGAGCCAAGGGCACTTCCAGTCTAGGGAATATACCTTGGGAAAACTGAAAATCCATAAGACAGAGCCACCCCCAAATTGAGGGCTGCACTGCTTATAAGAACCTCAACCTGGGTACACCTGAAATATCCCAGGAAATATAAAAATGGTTCCAAACATTGTGGAACTTACGTACGATGGAATATCCCTCAGCCACGAAATCAATGTCATAAGACCAGTAGCAGCAAAATGAGTGGATTCAGGTACGATGATTCTAAGGGAAAGAAGTCACACAGGAAAAGAAACTTATCATAAGATATCACTTAGGAAGATCCTGTAAACATGGCAACACATGAACTGAGTTAGGCAAGAGAACAGAGTCTCACATTTAGAAAACACTCTTATGCCTGCTTAAGGGGGAAGGAGAGGTGGGGTGATGCATCAAACCAGAGTTTGATATAAGCACAGGTACCGTTCCAAAAACCAACTATGGAATAGACAAGACCTACACCTTCCTCAGTGAAAGGGACTCAAAACCCCATATTTCCCGCAGAGGAATAGATCTGACTAGTAAGAATCTTAAAACCTATGTATTGATATGTCTCCGTAAGGGAATCAAGTGTGTCTAGACTGGCATAAACATGGCAGCGAGAATCAGCTCAAACCCACTCTAAAAAGGAATTTCAAAAACAGAACAAAGAAACAGGGAAATTCTTTACAATTCCTTCAGGGTCTCTGATGCAACCTGGAATGACCCTATCTACGATGACAGCTGGATGTGGCATGAGGCTGGACACTTGGGACTGAGAGGATTGGTGAGATTGGGTGAGCAAATGCAGACCCTTTAAAGCAATAATGCATGGCAACCATTCCATGGGTCCCACCTCTCCAGGTTGAAGGGAATATTACTACAGCTATAACATGTACGGGAACCCTAGAGAATGGACACACTGTGAATACGAAAGGTTTCTAAAACTCAACGAAGAGTCCCTCTCCTGGTGCTCCGGTTTGACTTTCCAACAGCTTTACTATCAATCTCCCAACTTGGAGAGACAGCCCCTTTAAGCTCCTGGTTCACACAGGTTGCCCATTTGGCAGAGGAGGAAAGGGAAGAGGGAGAACCAATGAGAGAGTAGCTGTTAGGCATTTGGATGGGCACATGTCACTCTAATTTCCCGGCAGGAAGAAGAATTCACCAAAGTCTCAGCCACCCACCGGGAACCAGTAGAGGTCCTGAACCAAAAGTTTGGACTTGCGTTCAGCTCACAAAAAACGAGTTGAAAAATGGAGCTCAGGGGCACAGCAATTCACAAACTGGCAGAGTAATCAAGGCCAACTATCGTCCAAAAATCTGTTGAGGGAAGGCAACGAGGCGGACTTGAATGCGAGGCAGAATAGCAGGAAACAGATTTCAAGAGGTACGTTAGAATCGCCTGTAAAGCACAGGAAGAGGGGCACAACTTCGACAATGATGCACTTGGCCAAAAAGGGCGTATGCGTTTTCTCCTGAATATATTCAGGAGAAAACGCATACGCCCTTTTTGGCCAAGCAAGCAAGCGGGCAATGCAAATCTGCACTACAAAGAAGTATCACTTCCCACCGGTCAAAAGGGACATCCACAAAATGTGTAAAAACCAGAAAGGCAAGACAGGCCCTGGAGAACAGGGAGCCTTGTTATGCTGATGGGCGGGATGTAAGTTGCCAACTGCCTCACTGGAGGAGTGCATTGTGTTCCCTAAAACAAGTAAACAACAGAGCTACAGAGCCAAGGGCACTTCCAGTCTAGGGAATATACCTTGGGAAAACTGAAAATCCATAAGACAGAGCCACCCCCAAATTGAGGGCTGCACTGCTTACAAGAACCTCAACCTGGGTACACCTGAAATATCCCAGGAAATATAAAAATGGTTCCAAACATTGTGGAACTTACGTACGATGGAATATCCCTCAGCCACGAAATCAATGTCATAAGACCAGTAGCAGCAAAATGAGTGGATTCAGGTACGATGATTCTAAGGGAAAGAAGTCACACAGGAAAAGAAACTTATCATAAGATATCACTTAGGAAGATCCTGTAAACATGGCTACACATGAACTGAGTTAGGCAAGAGAACAGAGTCTCACATTTAGAAAACACTCTTATGCCTGCTTAAGGGGGAAGGAGAGGTGGGGTGATGCATCAAACCAGAGTTTGATATAAGCACAGGTACCGTTCCAAACACCAACTATGGAATAGACAAGACCTACACCTTCCTCAGTGAAAGGGACTCAAAACCCCATATTTCCCGCAGAGGAATAGATCTGACTAGTAAGAATCTTAAAACCTATGTATTGATATGTCTCCGTAAGGGAATCAAGTGTGTCTAGACTGGCATAAACAGGGCAGCGAGAATCAGCTCAAACCCACTCTAAAAAGGAATTTCAAAAACAGAACAAAGAAACAGGGAAATTCTTTACAATTCCTTCAGGGTCTCTGATGCAACCTGGAATGACCCTATCTACGATGACAGCTGGATGTGGCATGAGGCTGGACACTTGGGACTGAGAGGATTGGTGAGATTGGGTGAGCAAATGCAGACCCTTTAAAGCAATAATGCATGGCAACCATTCCATGGGTCCCACCTCTCCAGGTTGAAGGGAATATTACTACAGCTATAACATGTACGGGAACCCTAGAGAATGGACACACTGTGAATACGAAAGGTTTCTAAAACTCAACGAAGAGTCCCTCTCCTGGTGCTCCGGTTTGACTTTCCAACAGCTTTACTATCAATCTCCCAACTTGGAGAGACAGCCCCTTTAAGCTCCTGGTTCACACAGGTTGCCCATTTGGCAGAGGATGAAAGGGAAGAGGGAGAACCAATGAGAGAGTAGCTGTTAGGCATTTGGATGGGCACATGTCACTCTAATTTCCCGGCAGGAAGAAGAATTCACCAAAGTCTCAGCCACCCACCGGGAACCAGTAGAGGTCCTGAACCAAAAGTTTGGACTTGCGTTCAGCTCACAAAAAACGAGTTGAAAAATGGAGCTCAGGGGCACAGCAAATCACAAACTGGCAGAGTAATCAAGGCCAACTATCGTCCAAAAATCTGTTGAGGGAAGGCAACGAGGCGGACTTGAATGCGAGGCAGAATAGCAGGAAACAGATTTCAAGAGGTACGTTAGAATCGCCTGTAAAGCACAGGAAGAGGGGCACAACTTCGACAGTGATGCACTTGGCCAAAAAGGGCGTATGCGTTTTCTCCTGAATATATTCAGGAGAAAACGCATACGCCCTTTTTGGCCAAGCAAGCAAGCGGGCAATGCAAATCTGCACTACAAAGAAGTATCACTTCCCACCGGTCAAAAGGGACATCCACAAAATGTGTAAAAACCAGAAAGGCAAGACAGGCCCTGGAGAACAGGGAGCCTTGTTATGCTGATGGGCGGGATGTAAGTTGCCAACTGCCTCACTGGAGGAGTGCATTGTGTTCCCTAAAACAAGTAAACAACAGAGCTACAGAGCCAAGGGGACTTCCAGTCTAGGGAATATACCTTGGGAAAACTGAAAATCCATAAGACAGAGCCACCCCCAAATTGAGGGCTGCACTGCTTACAAGAACCTCAACCTGGGTACACCTGAAATATCCCAGGAAATATAAAAATGGTTCCAAACATTGTGGAACTTACGTACGATGGAATATCCCTCAGCCACGAAATCAATGTCATAAGACCAGTAGCAGCAAAATGAGTGGATTCAGGTACGATGATTCTAAGGGAAAGAAGTCACACAGGAAAAGAAACTTATCATAAGATATCACTTAGGAAGATCCTGTAAACATGGCTACACATGAACTGAGTTAGGCAAGAGAACAGAGTCTCACATTTAGAAAACACTCTTATGCCTGCTTAAGGGGGAAGGAGAGGTGGGGTGATGCATCAAACCAGAGTTTGATATAAGCACAGGTACCGTTCCAAAAACCAACTATGGAATAGACAAGACCTACACCTTCCTCAGTGAAAGGGACTCAAAACCCCATATTTCCCGCAGAGGAATAGATCTGACTAGTAAGAATCTTAAAACCTATGTATTGATATGTCTCCGTAAGGGAATCAAGTGTGTCTAGACTGGCATAAACATGGCAGCGAGAATCAGCTCAAACCCACTCTAAAAAGGAATTTCAAAAACAGAACAAAGAAACAGGGAAATTCTTTACAATTCCTTCAGGGTCTCTGATGCAACCTGGAATGACCCTATCTACGATGACAGCTGGATGTGGCATGAGGCTGGACACTTGGGACTGAGAGGATTGGTGAGATTGGGTGAGCAAATGCAGACCCTTTAAAGCAATAATGCATGGCAACCATTCCATGGGTCCCACCTCTCCAGGTTGAAGGGAATATTACTACAGCTATAACATGTACGGGAACCCTAGAGAATGGACACACTGTGAATACGAAAGGTTTCTAAAACTCAACGAAGAGTCCCTCTCCTGGTGCTCCGGTTTGACTTTCCAACAGCTTTACTATCAATCTCCCAACTTGGAGAGACAGCCCCTTTAAGCTCCTGGTTCACACAGGTTGCCCATTTGGCAGAGGAGGAAAGGGAAGAGGGAGAACCAATGAGAGAGTAGCTGTTAGGCATTTGGATGGGCACATGTCACTCTAATTTCCCGGCAGGAAGAAGAATTCACCAAAGTCTCAGCCACCCACCGGGAACCAGTAGAGGTCCTGAACCAAAAGTTTGGACTTGCGTTCAGCTCACAAAAAACGAGTTGAAAAATGGAGCTCAGGGGCACAGCAATTCACAAACTGGCAGAGTAATCAAGGCCAACTATCGTCCAAAAATCTGTTGAGGGAAGGCAACGAGGCGGACTTGAATGCGAGGCAGAATAGCAGGAAACAGATTTCAAGAGGTACGTTAGAATCGCCTGTAAAGCACAGGAAGAGGGGCACAACTTCGACAATGATGCACTTGGCCAAAAAGGGCATATGCGTTTTCTCCTGAATATATTCAGGAGAAAACGCATACGCCCTTTTTGGCCAAGCAAGCAAGCGGGCAATGCAAATCTGCACTACAAAGAAGTATCACTTCCCACCGGTCAAAAGGGACATCCACAAAATGTGTAAAAACCAGAAAGGCAAGACAGGCCCTGGAGAACAGGGAGCCTTGTTATGCTGATGGGCGGGATGTAAGTTGCCAACTGCCTCACTGGAGGAGTGCATTGTGTTCCCTAAAACAAGTAAACAACAGAGCTCCAGAGCCAAGGGCACGTCCAGTCTAGGGAATATACCTTGGGAAAACTGAAAATCCATAAGACAGAGCCACCCCCAAATTGAGGGCTGCACTGCTTACAGGAACCTCAACCTGGGTACACCTGAAATATCCCAGGAAATATAAAAATGGTTCCAAACATTGTGGAACTTACGTACGATGGAATATCCCTCAGCCACGAAATCAATGTCATAAGACCAGTAGCAGCAAAATGAGTGGATTCAGGTACGATGATTCTAAGGGAAAGAAGTCACACAGGAAAAGAAACTTATCATAAGATATCACTTAGGAAGATCCTGTAAACATGGCTACACATGAACTGAGTTAGGAAAGAGAACAGAGTCTCACATTTAGAAAACACTCTTATGCCTGCTTAAGGGGGAAGGAGAGGTGGGGTGATGCATCAAACCAGAGTTTGATATAAGCACAGGTACCGTTCCAAAAACCAACTATGGAATAGACAAGACCTACACCTTCCTCAGTGAAAGGGACTCAAAACCCCATATTTCCCGCAGAGGAATAGATCTGACTAGTAAGAATCTTAAAACCTATGTATTGATATGTCTCCGTAAGGGAATCAAGTGTGTCTAGACTGGCATAAACATGGCAGCGAGAATCAGCTCAAACCCACTCTAAAAAGGAATTTCAAAAACAGAACGAAGAAACAGGGAAATTCTTTACAATTCCTTCAGGGTCTCTGATGCAACCTGGAATGACCCTATCTACGATGACAGCTGGATGTGGCATGAGGCTGGACACTTGGGACTGAGAGGATTGGTGAGATTGGGTGAGCAAATGCAGACCCTTTAAAGCAATAATGCATGGCAACCATTCCATTGGTCCCACCTCTCCAGGTTGAAGGGAATATTACTACAGCTATAACATGTACGGGAAACCTAGAGAATGGACACACTGTGAATACGAAAGGTTTCTAAAACTCAACGAAGAGTCCCTCTCCTGGTGCTCCGGTTTGACTTTCCAACAGCTTTACTATCAATCTCCCAACTTGGAGAGACAGCCCCTTTAAGCTCCTGGTTCACACATGTTGCCCATTTGGCAGAGGAGGAAAGGGAAGAGGGAGAACCAATGAGAGAGTAGCTGTTAGGCATTTGGATGGGCACATGTCACTCTAATTTCCCGGCAGGAAGAAGAATTCACCAAAGTCTCAGCCACCCACCGGGAACCAGTATAGGTCCTGAACCAAATGTTTGGACTTGCGTTCAGCTCACAAAAAACGAGTTGAAAAATGGAGCTCAGGGGCACAGCAAATCACAAACTGGCAGAGTAATCAAGGCCAACTATCGTCCAAAAATCTGTTGAGGGAAGGCAACGAGGCGGACTTGAATGCGAGGCAGAATAGCAGGAAACAGATTTCAAGAGGTACGTTAGAATCGCCTGTAAAGCACAGGAAGAGGGGCACAACTTCGACAGTGATGCACTTGGCCAAAAAGGGCGTATGCGTTTTCTCCTGAATATATTCAGGAGAAAACGCATACGCCCTTTTTGGCCAAGCAAGCAAGCGGGCAATGCAAATCTGCACTACAAAGAAGTATCACTTCCCACCGGTCAAAAGGGACATCCACAAAATGTGTAAAAACCAGAAAGGCAAGACAGGCCCTGGAGAACAGGGAGCCTTGTTATGCTGATGGGCGGGATGTAAGTTGCCAACTGCCTCACTGGAGGAGTGCATTGTGTTCCCTAAAACAAGTAAACAACAGAGCTACAGAGCCAAGGGCACTTCCAGTCTAGGGAATATACCTTGGGAAAACTGAAAATCCATAAGACAGAGCCACCCCCAAATTGAGGGCTGCACTGCTTACAAGAACCTCAACCTGGGTACACCTGAAATATCCCAGGAAATATAAAAATGGTTCCAAACATTGTGGAACTTACGTACGATGGAATATCCCTCAGCCACGAAATCAATGTCATAAGACCAGTAGCAGCAAAATGAGTGGATTCAGGTACGATGATTCTAAGGGAAAGAAGTCACACAGGAAAAGAAACTTATCATAAGATATCACTTAGGAAGATCCTGTAAACATGGCAACACATGAACTGAGTTAGGCAAGAGAACAGAGTCTCACATTTAGAAAACACTCTTATGCCTGCTTAAGGGGGAAGGAGAGGTGGGGTGATGCATCAAACCAGAGTTTGATATAAGCACAGGTACCGTTCCAAAAACCAACTATGGAATAGACAAGACCTACACCTTCCTCAGTGAAAGGGACTCAAAACCCCATATTTCCCGCAGAGGAATAGATCTGACTAGTAAGAATCTTAAAACCTATGTATTGATATGTCTCCGTAAGGGAATCAAGTGTGTCTAGACTGGCATAAACATGGCAGCGAGAATCAGCTCAAACCCACTCTAAAAAGGAATTTCAAAAACAGAACAAAGAAACAGGGAAATTCTTTACAATTCCTTCAGGGTCTCTGATGCAACCTGGAATGACCCTATCTACGATGACAGCTGGATGTGGCATGAGGCTGGACACTTGGGACTGAGAGGATTGGTGAGATTGGGTGAGCAAATGCAGACCCTTTAAAGCAATAATGCATGGCAACCATTCCATGGGTCCCACCTCTCCAGGTTGAAGGGAATATTACTACAGCTATAACATGTACGGGAACCCTAGAGAATGGACACACTGTGAATACGAATGGTTTCTAAAACTCAACGAAGAGTCCCTCTCCTGGTGCTCCGGTTTGACTTTCCAACAGCTTTACTATCAATCTCCCAACTTGGAGAGACAGCCCCTTTAAGCTCCTGGTTCACACAGGTTGCCCATTTGGCAGAGGAGGAAAGGGAAGAGGGAGAACCAATGAGAGAGTAGCTGTTAGGCATTTGGATGGGCACATGTCACTCTAATTTCCCGGCAGGAAGAAGAATTCACCAAAGTCTCAGCCACCCACCGGGAACCAGTATAGGTCCTGAACCAAATGTTTGGACTTGCGTTCAGCTCACAAAAAACGAGTTGAAAAATGGAGCTCAGGGGCACAGCAAATCACAAACTGGCAGAGTAATCAAGGCCAACTATCGTCCAAAAATCTGTTGAGGGAAGGCAACGAGGCGGACTTGAATGCGAGGCAGAATAGCAGGAAACAGATTTCAAGAGGTACGTTAGAATCGCCTGTAAAGCACAGGAAGAGGGGCACAACTTCGACAGTGATGCACTTGGCCAAAAAGGGCGTATGCGTTTTCTCCTGAATATATTCAGGAGAAAACGCATACGCCCTTTTTGGCCAAGCAAGCAAGCGGGCAATGCAAATCTGCACTACAAAGAAGTATCACTTCCCACCGGTCAAAAGGGACATCCACAAAATGTGTAAAAACCAGAAAGGCAAGACATGCCCTGGAGAACAGGGAGCCTTGTTATGCTGATGGGCGGGATGTAAGTTGCCAACTGCCTCACTGGAGGAGTGCATTGTGTTCCCTAAAACAAGTAAACAACAGAGCTACAGAGCCAAGGGCACTTCCAGTCTAGGGAATATACCTTGGGAAAACTGAAAATCCATAAGACAGAGCCACCCCCAAATTGAGGGCTGCACTGCTTACAAGAACCTCAACCTGGGTACACCTGAAATATCCCAGGAAATATAAAAATGGTTCCAAACATTGTGGAACTTACGTACGATGGAATATCCCTCAGCCACGAAATCAATGTCATAAGACCAGTAGCAGCAAAATGAGTGGATTCAGGTACGATGATTCTAAGGGAAAGAAGTCACACAGGAAAAGAAACTTATCATAAGATATCACTTAGGAAGATCCTGTAAACATGGCTACACATGAACTGAGTTAGGCAAGAGAACAGAGTCTCACATTTAGAAAACACTCTTATGCCTGCTTAAGGGGGAAGGAGAGGTGGGGTGATGCATCAAACCAGAGTTTGATATAAGCACAGGTACCGTTCCAAAAACCAACTATGGAATAGACAAGACCTACACCTTCCTCAGTGAAAGGGACTCAAAACCCCATATTTCCCGCAGAGGAATAGATCTGACTAGTAAGAATCTTAAAACCTATGTATTGATATGTCTCCGTAAGGGAATCAAGTGTGTCTAGACTGGCATAAACAGGGCAGCGAGAATCAGCTCAAACCCACTCTAAAAAGGAATTTCAAAAACAGAACAAAGAAACAGGGAAATTCTTTACAATTCCTTCAGGGTCTCTGATGCAACCTGGAATGACCCTATCTACGATGACAGCTGGATGTGGCATGAGGCTGGACACTTGGGACTGAGAGGATTGGTGAGATTGGGTGAGCAAATGCAGACCCTTTAAAGCAATAATGCATGGCAACCATTCCATGGGTCCCACCTCTCCAGGTTGAAGGGAATATTACTACAGCTATAACATGTACGGGAACCCTAGAGAATGGACACACTGTGAATACGAATGGTTTCTAAAACTCAACGAAGAGTCCCTCTCCTGGTGCTCCGGTTTGACTTTCCAACAGCTTTACTATCAATCTCCCAACTTGGAGAGACAGCCCCTTTAAGCTCCTGGTTCACACAGGTTGCCCATTTGGCAGAGGAGGAAAGGGAAGAGGGAGAACCAATGAGAGAGTAGCTGTTAGGCATTTGGATGGGCACATGTCACTCTAATTTCCCGGCAGGAAGAAGAATTCACCAAAGTCTCAGCCACCCACCGGGAACCAGTATAGGTCCTGAACCAAATGTTTGGACTTGCGTTCAGCTCACAAAAAACGAGTTGAAAAATGGAGCTCAGGGGCACAGCAATTCACAAACTGGCAGAGTAATCAAGGCCAACTATCGTCCAAAAATCTGTTGAGGGAAGGCAACGAGGCGGACTTGAATGCGAGGCAGAATAGCAGGAAACAGATTTCAAGAGGTACGTTAGAATCGCCTGTAAAGCACAGGAAGAGGGGCACAACTTCGACAGTGATGCACTTGGCCAAAAAGGGCGTATGCGTTTTCTCCTGAATATATTCAGGAGAAAACGCATACGCCCTTTTTGGCCAAGCAAGCAAGCGGGCAATGCAAATCTGCACTACAAAGAAGTATCACTTCCCACCGGTCAAAAGGGACATCCACAAAATGTGTAAAAACCAGAAAGGCGAGACAGGCCCTGGAGAACAGGGAGCCTTGTTATGCTGATGGGCGGGATGTAAGTTGCCAACTGCCTCACTGGAGGAGTGCATTGTGTTCCCTAAAACAAGTAAACAACAGAGCTACAGAGCCAAGGGCACTTCCAGTCTAGGGAATATACCTTGGGAAAACTGAAAATCCATAAGACAGAGCCACCCCCAAATTGAGGGCTGCACTGCTTATAAGAACCTCAACCTGGGTACACCTGAAATATCCCAGGAAATATAAAAATGGTTCCAAACATTGTGGAACTTACGTACGATGGAATATCCCTCAGCCACGAAATCAATGTCATAAGACCAGTAGCAGCAAAATGAGTGGATTCAGGTACGATGATTCTAAGGGAAAGAAGTCACACAGGAAAAGAAACTTATCATAAGATATCACTTAGGAAGATCCTGTAAACATGGCAACACATGAACTGAGTTAGGCAAGAGAACAGAGTCTCACATTTAGAAAACACTCTTATGCCTGCTTAAGGGGGAAGGAGAGGTGGGGTGATGCATCAAACCAGAGTTTGATATAAGCACAGGTACTGTTCCAAAAACCAACTATGGAATAGACAAGACCTACACCTTCCTCAGTGAAAGGGACTCAAAACCCCATATTTCCCGCAGAGGAATAGATCTGACTAGTAAGAATCTTAAAACCTATGTATTGATATGTCTCCGTAAGGGAATCAAGTGTGTCTAGACTGGCATAAACATGGCAGCGAGAATCAGCTCAAACCCACTCTAAAAAGGAATTTCAAAAACAGAACAAAGAAACAGGGAAATTCTTTACAATTCCTTCAGGGTCTCTGATGCAACCTGGAATGACCCTATCTACGATGACAGCTGGATGTGGCATGAGGCTGGACACTTGGGACTGAGAGGATTGGTGAGATTGGGTGAGCAAATGCAGACCCTTTAAAGCAATAATGCATGGCAACCTTTCCATGGGTCCCACCTCTCCAGGTTGAAGGGAATATTACTACAGCTATAACATGTACGGGAACCCTAGAGAATGGACACACTGTGAATACGAAAGGTTTCTAAAACTCAACGAAGATTCCCTCTCCTGGTGCTCCGGTTTGACTTTCCAACAGCTTTACTATCAATCTCCCAACTTGGAGAGACAGCCCCTTTAAGCTCCTGGTTCACACAGGTTGCCCATTTGGCAGAGGAGGAAAGGGAAGAGGGAGAACCAATGAGAGAGTAGCTGTTAGGCATTTGGATGGGCACATGTCACTCTAATTTCCCGGCAGGAAGAAGAATTCACCAAAGTCTCAGCCACCCACCGGGAACCAGTAGAGGTCCTGAACCAAAAGTTTGGACTTGCGTTCAGCTCACAAAAAACGAGTTGAAAAATGGAGCTCAGGGGCACAGCAATTCACAAACTGGCAGAGTAATCAAGGCCAACTATCGTCCAAAAATCTGTTGAGGGAAGGCAACGAGGCGGACTTGAATGCGAGGCAGAATAGCAGGAAACAGATTTCAAGAGGTACGTTAGAATCGCCTGTAAAGCACAGGAAGAGGGGCACAACTTCGACAATGATGCACTTGGCCAAAAAGGGCGTATGCGTTTTCTCCTGAATATATTCAGGAGAAAACGCATACGCCCTTTTTGGCCAAGCAAGCAAGCGGGCAATGCAAATCTGCACTACAAAGAAGTATCACTTCCCACCGGTCAAAAGGGACATCCACAAAATGTGTAAAAACCAGAAAGGCAAGACAGGCCCTGGAGAACAGGGAGCCTTGTTATGCTGATGGGCGGGATGTAAGTTGCCAACTGCCTCACTGGAGGAGTGCATTGTGTTCCCTAAAACAAGTAAACAACAGAGCTCCAGAGCCAAGGGCACGTCCAGTCTAGGGAATATACCTTGGGAAAACTGAAAATCCATAAGACAGAGCCACCCCCAAATTGAGGGCTGCACTGCTTACAGGAACCTCAACCTGGGTACACCTGAAATATCCCAGGAAATATAAAAATGGTTCCAAACATTGTGGAACTTACGTACGATGGAATATCCCTCAGCCACGAAATCAATGTCATAAGACCAGTAGCAGCAAAATGAGTGGATTCAGGTACGATGATTCTAAGGGAAAGAAGTCACACAGGAAAAGAAACTTATCATAAGATATCACTTAGGAAGATCCTGTAAACATGGCTACACATGAACTGAGTTAGGAAAGAGAACAGAGTCTCACATTTAGAAAACACTCTTATGCCTGCTTAAGGGGGAAGGAGAGGTGGGGTGATGCATCAAACCAGAGTTTGATATAAGCACAGGTACCGTTCCAAAAACCAACTATGGAATAGACAAGACCTACACCTTCCTCAGTGAAAGGGACTCAAAACCCCATATTTCCCGCAGAGGAATAGATCTGACTAGTAAGAATCTTAAAACCTATGTATTGATATGTCTCCGTAAGGGAATCAAGTGTGTCTAGACTGGCATAAACATGGCAGCGAGAATCAGCTCAAACCCACTCTAAAAAGGAATTTCAAAAACAGAACGAAGAAACAGGGAAATTCTTTACAATTCCTTCAGGGTCTCTGATGCAACCTGGAATGACCCTATCTACGATGACAGCTGGATGTGGCATGAGGCTGGACACTTGGGACTGAGAGGATTGGTGAGATTGGGTGAGCAAATGCAGACCCTTTAAAGCAATAATGCATGGCAACCATTCCATGGGTCCCACCTCTCCAGGTTGAAGGGAATATTACTACAGCTATAACATGTACGGGAAACCTAGAGAATGGACACACTGTGAATATGAAAGGTTTCTAAAACTCAACGAAGAGTCCCTCTCCTGGTGCTCCGGTTTGACTTTCCAACAGCTTTACTATCAATCTCCCAACTTGGAGAGACAGCCCCTTTAAGCTCCTGGTTCACACAGGTTGCCCATTTGGCAGAGGAGGAAAGGGAAGAGGGAGAACCAATGAGAGAGTAGCTGTTAGGCATTTGGATGGGCACATGTCACTCTAATTTCCCGGCAGGAAGAAGAATTCACCAAAGTCTCAGCCACCCACCGGGAACCAGTATAGGTCCTGAACCAAATGTTTGGACTTGCGTTCAGCTCACAAAAAACGAGTTGAAAAATGGAGCTCAGGGGCACAGCAATTCACAAACTGGCAGAGTAATCAAGGCCAACTATCGTCCAAAAATCTGTTGAGGGAAGGCAACGAGGCGGACTTGAATGCGAGGCAGAATAGCAGGAAACAGATTTCAAGAGGTACGTTAGAATCGCCTGTAAAGCACAGGAAGAGGGGCACAACTTCGACAATGATGCACTTGGCCAAAAAGGGCGTATGCGTTTTCTCCTGAATATATTCAGGAGAAAACGCATACGCCCTTTTTGGCCAAGCAAGCAAGCGGGCAATGCAAATCTGCACTACAAAGAAGTATCACTTCCCACCGGTCAAAAGGGACATCCACAAAATGTGTAAAAACCAGAAAGGCAAGACAGGCCCTGGAG
This sequence comes from Mesoplodon mirus, assembly GCF_964341445.2. Classification (NCBI taxonomy): domain Eukaryota; kingdom Metazoa; phylum Chordata; class Mammalia; order Artiodactyla; family Ziphiidae; genus Mesoplodon; species Mesoplodon mirus. Next base: position 4,700,690 of record NW_028295810.1, read on the forward strand.
AACAGGGAGCCTTGTTATGCTGATGGGCGGGATGTAAGTTGCCAACTGCCTCACTGGAGGAGTGCATTGTGTTCCCTAAAACAAGTAAACAACAGAGCTACAGAGCCAAGGGCACTTCCAGTCTAGGGAATATACCTTGGGAAAACTGAAAATCCATAAGACAGAGCCACCCCCAAATTGAGGGCTGCACTGCTTACAAGAACCTCAACCTGGGTACACCTGAAATATCCCAGGAAATATAAAAATGGTTCCAAACATTGTGGAACTTACGTACGATGGAATATCCCTCAGCCACGAAATCAATGTCATAAGACCAGTAGCAGCAAAATGAGTGGATTCAGGTACGATGATTCTAAGGGAAAGAAGTCACACAGGAAAAGAAACTTATCATAAGATATCACTTAGGAAGATCCTGTAAACATGGCAACACATGAACTGAGTTAGGAAAGAGAACAGAGTCTCACATTTAGAAAACACTCTTATGCCTGCTTAAGGGGGAAGGAGAGGTGGGGTGATGCATCAAACCAGAGTTTGATATAAGCACAGGTACTGTTCCAAACACCAACTATGGAATAGACAAGACCTACACCTTCCTCAGTGAAACGGACTCAAAACCCCATATTTCCCGCAGAGGAATAGATCTGACTAGTAAGAATCTTAAAACCTATGTATTGATATGTCTCCGTAAGGGAATCAAGTGTGTCTAGACTGGCATAAACATGGCAGCGAGAATCAGCTCAAACCCACTCTAAAAAGGAATTTCAAAAACAGAACAAAGAAACAGGGAAATTCTTTACAATTCCTTCAGGGTCTCTGATGCAACCTGGAATGACCCTATCTACGATGACAGCTGGATGTGGCATGAGGCTGGACACTTGGGACTGAGAGGATTGGTGAGATTGGGTGAGCAAATGCAGACCCTTTAAAGCAATAATGCATGGCAACCATTCCATGGGTCCCACCTCTCCAGGTTGAAGGGAATATTACTACAGCTATAACATGTACGGGAAACCTAGAGAATGGACACACTGTGAATACGAAAGGTTTCTAAAACTCAACGAAGAGTCCCTCTCCTGGTGCTCCGGTTTGACTTTCCAACAGCTTTACTATCAATCTCCCAACTTGGAGAGACAGCCCCTTTAAGCTCCTGGTTCACACAGGTTGCCCATTTGGCAGAGGAGGAAAGGGAAGAGGGAGAACCAATGAGAGAGTAGCTGTTAGGCATTTGGATGGGCACATGTCACTCTAATTTCCCGGCAGGAAGAAGAATTCACCAAAGTCTCAGCCACCCACCGGGAACCAGTATAGGTCCTGAACCAAATGTTTGGACTTGCGTTCAGCTCACAAAAAACGAGTTGAAAAATGGAGCTCAGGGGCACAGCAAATCACAAACTGGCAGAGTAATCAAGGCCAACTATCGTCCAAAAATCTGTTGAGGGAAGGCAACGAGGCGGACTTGAATGCGAGGCAGAATAGCAGGAAACAGATTTCAAGAGGTACGTTAGAATCGCCTGTAAAGCACAGGAAGAGGGGCACAACTTCGACAGTGATGCACTTGGCCAAAAAGGGCGTATGCGTTTTCTCCTGAATATATTCAGGAGAAAACGCATACGCCCTTTTTGGCCAAGCAAGCAAGCGGGCAATGCAAATCTGCACTACAAAGAAGTATCACTTCCCACCGGTCAAAAGGGACATCCACAAAATGTGTAAAAACCAGAAAGGCAAGACAGGCCCTGGAGAACAGGGAGCCTTGTTATGCTGATGGGCGGGATGTAAGTTGCCAACTGCCTCACTGGAGGAGTGCATTGTGTTCCCTAAAACAAGTAAACAACAGAGCTACAGAGCCAAGGGCACTTCCAGTCTAGGGAATATACCTTGGGAAAACTGAAAATCCATAAGACAGAGCCACCCCCAAATTGAGGGCTGCACTGCTTACAAGAACCTCAACCTGGGTACACCTGAAATATCCCAGGAAATATAAAAATGGTTCCAAACATTGTGGAACTTACGTACGATGGAATATCCCTCAGCCACGAAATCAATGTCATAAGACCAGTAGCAGCAAAATGAGTGGATTCAGGTACGATGATTCTAAGGGAAAGAAGTCACACAGGAAAAGAAACTTATCATAAGATATCACTTAGGAAGATCCTGTAAACATGGCAACACATGAACTGAGTTAGGCAAGAGAACAGAGTCTCACATTTAGAAAACACTCTTATGCCTGCTTAAGGGGGAAGGAGAGGTGGGGTGATGCATCAAACCAGAGTTTGATATAAGCACAGGTACTGTTCCAAAAACCAACTATGGAATAGACAAGACCTACACCTTCCTCAGTGAAAGGGACTCAAAACCCCATATTTCCCGCAGAGGAATAGATCTGACTAGTAAGAATCTTAAAACCTATGTATTGATATGTCTCCGTAAGGGAATCAAGTGTGTCTAGACTGGCATAAACATGGCAGCGAGAATCAGCTCAAACCCACTCTAAAAAGGAATTTCAAAAACAGAACAAAGAAACAGGGAAATTCTTTACAATTCCTTCAGGGTCTCTGATGCAACCTGGAATGACCCTATCTACGATGACAGCTGGATGTGGCATGAGGCTGGACACTTGGGACTGAGAGGATTGGTGAGATTGGGTGAGCAAATGCAGACCCTTTAAAGCAATAATGCATGGCAACCATTCCATGGGTCCCACCTCTCCAGGTTGAAGGGAATATTACTACAGCTATAACATGTACGGGAACCCTAGAGAATGGACACACTGTGAATACGAAAGGTTTCTAAAACTCAACGAAGAGTCCCTCTCCTGGTGCTCCGGTTTGACTTTCCAACAGCTTTACTATCAATCTCCCAACTTGGAGAGACAGCCCCTTTAAGCTCCTGGTTCACACAGGTTGCCCATTTGGCAGAGGAGGAAAGGGAAGAGGGAGAACCAATGAGAGAATAGCTGTTAGGCATTTGGATGGGCACATGTCACTCTAATTTCCCGGCAGGAAGAAGAATTCACCAAAGTCTCAGCCACCCACCGGGAACCAGTAGAGGTCCTGAACCAAAAGTTTGGACTTGCGTTCAGCTCACAAAAAACGAGTTGAAAAATGGAGCTCAGGGGCACAGCAATTCACAAACTGGCAGAGTAATCAAGGCCAACTATCGTCCAAAAATCTGTTGAGGGAAGGCAACGAGGCGGACTTGAATGCGAGGCAGAATAGCAGGAAACAGATTTCAAGAGGTACGTTAGAATCGCCTGTAAAGCACAGGAAGAGGGGCACAACTTCGACAATGATGCACTTGGCCAAAAAGGGCGTATGCGTTTTCTCCTGAATATATTCAGGAGAAAACGCATACGCCCTTTTTGGCCAAGCAAGCAAGCGGGCAATGCAAATCTGCACTACAAAGAAGTATCACTTCCCACCGGTCAAAAGGGACATCCACAAAATGTGTAAAAACCAGAAAGGCAAGACAGGCCCTGGAGAACAGGGAGCCTTGTTATGCTGATGGGCGGGATGTAAGTTGCCAACTGCCTCACTGGAGGAGTGCATTGTGTTCCCTAAAACAAGTAAACAACAGAGCTCCAGAGCCAAGGGCACGTCCAGTCTAGGGAATATACCTTGGGAAAACTGAAAATCCATAAGACAGAGCCACCCCCAAATTGAGGGCTGCACTGCTTACAGGAACCTCAACCTGGGTACACCTGAAATATCCCAGGAAATATAAAAATGGTTCCAAACATTGTGGAACTTACGTACGATGGAATATCCCTCAGCCACGAAATCAATGTCATAAGACCAGTAGCAGCAAAATGAGTGGATTCAGGTACGATGATTCTAAGGGAAAGAAGTCACACAGGAAAAGAAACTTATCATAAGATATCACTTAGGAAGATCCTGTAAACATGGCTACACATGAACTGAGTTAGGAAAGAGAACAGAGTCTCACATTTAGAAAACACTCTTATGCCTGCTTAAGGGGGAAGGAGAGGTGGGGTGATGCATCAAACCAGAGTTTGATATAAGCACAGGTACCGTTCCAAACACCAACTATGGAATAGACAAGACCTACACCTTCCTCAGTGAAAGGGACTCAAAACCCCATATTTCCCGCAGAGGAATAGATCTGACTAGTAAGAATCTTAAAACCTATGTATTGATATGTCTCCGTAAGGGAATCAAGTGTGTCTAGACTGGCATAAACATGGCAGCGAGAATCAGCTCAAACCCACTCTAAAAAGGAATTTCAAAAACAGAACGAAGAAACAGGGAAATTCTTTACAATTCCTTCAGGGTCTCTGATGCAACCTGGAATGACCCTATCTACGATGACAGCTGGATGTGGCATGAGGCTGGACACTTGGGACTGAGAGGATTGGTGAGATTGGGTGAGCAAATGCAGACCCTTTAAAGCAATAATGCATGGCAACCATTCCATGGGTCCCACCTCTCCAGGTTGAAGGGAATATTACTACAGCTATAACATGTACGGGAAACCTAGAGAATGGACACACTGTGAATACGAAAGGTTTCTAAAACTCAACGAAGAGTCCCTCTCCTGGTGCTCCGGTTTGACTTTCCAACAGCTTTACTATCAATCTCCCAACTTGGAGAGACAGCCCCTTTAAGCTCCTGGTTCACACAGGTTGCCCATTTGGCAGAGGAGGAAAGGGAAGAGGGAGAACCAATGAGAGAGTAGCTGTTAGGCATTTGGATGGGCACATGTCACTCTAATTTCCCGGCAGGAAGAAGAATTCACCAAAGTCTCAGCCACCCACCGGGAACCAGTATAGGTCCTGAACCAAATGTTTGGACTTGCGTTCAGCTCACAAAAAACGAGTTGAAAAATGGAGCTCAGGGGCACAGCAATTCACAAACTGGCAGAGTAATCAAGGCCAACTATCGTCCAAAAATCTGTTGAGGGAAGGCAACGAGGCGGACTTGAATGCGAGGCAGAATAGCAGGAAACAGATTTCAAGAGGTACGTTAGAATCGCCTGTAAAGCACAGGAAGAGGGGCACAACTTCGACAATGATGCACTTGGCCAAAAAGGGCGTATGCGTTTTCTCCTGAATATATTCAGGAGAAAACGCATACGCCCTTTTTGGCCAAGCAAGCAAGCGGGCAATGCAAATCTGCACTACAAAGAAGTATCACTTCCCACCGGTCAAAAGGGACATCCACAAAATGTGTAAAAACCAGAAAGGCAAGACAGGCCCTGGAGAACAGGGAGCCTTGTTATGCTGATGGGCGGGATGTAAGTTGCCAACTGCCTCACTGGAGGAGTGCATTGTGTTCCCTAAAACAAGTAAACAACAGAGCTACAGAGCCAAGGGCACTTCCAGTCTAGGGAATATACCTTGGGAAAACTGAAAATCCATAAGACAGAGCCACCCCCAAATTGAGGGCTGCACTGCTTACAAGAACCTCAACCTGGGTACACCTGAAATATCCCAGGAAATATAAAAATGGTTCCAAACATTGTGGAACTTACGTACGATGGAATATCCCTCAGCCACGAAATCAATGTCATAAGACCAGTAGCAGCAAAATGAGTGGATTCAGGTACGATGATTCTAAGGGAAAGAAGTCACACAGGAAAAGAAACTTATCATAAGATATCACTTAGGAAGATCCTGTAAACATGGCAACACATGAACTGAGTTAGGAAAGAGAACAGAGTCTCACATTTAGAAAACACTCTTATGCCTGCTTAAGGGGGAAGGAGAGGTGGGGTGATGCATCAAACCAGAGTTTGATATAAGCACAGGTACTGTTCCAAACACCAACTATGGAATAGACAAGACCTACACCTTCCTCAGTGAAACGGACTCAAAACCCCATATTTCCCGCAGAGGAATAGATCTGACTAGTAAGAATCTTAAAACCTATGTATTGATATGTCTCCGTAAGGGAATCAAGTGTGTCTAGACTGGCATAAACATGGCAGCGAGAATCAGCTCAAACCCACTCTAAAAAGGAATTTCAAAAACAGAACAAAGAAACAGGGAAATTCTTTACAATTCCTTCAGGGTCTCTGATGCAACCTGGAATGACCCTATCTACGATGACAGCTGGATGTGGCATGAGGCTGGACACTTGGGACTGAGAGGATTGGTGAGATTGGGTGAGCAAATGCAGACCCTTTAAAGCAATAATGCATGGCAACCATTCCATGGGTCCCACCTCTCCAGGTTGAAGGGAATATTACTACAGCTATAACATGTACGGGAAACCTAGAGAATGGACACACTGTGAATACGAAAGGTTTCTAAAACTCAACGAAGAGTCCCTCTCCTGGTGCTCCGGTTTGACTTTCCAACAGCTTTACTATCAATCTCCCAACTTGGAGAGACAGCCCCTTTAAGCTCCTGGTTCACACAGGTTGCCCATTTGGCAGAGGAGGAAAGGGAAGAGGGAGAACCAATGAGAGAGTAGCTGTTAGGCATTTGGATGGGCACATGTCACTCTAATTTCCCGGCAGGAAGAAGAATTCACCAAAGTCTCAGCCACCCACCGGGAACCAGTATAGGTCCTGAACCAAATGTTTGGACTTGCGTTCAGCTCACAAAAAACGAGTTGAAAAATGGAGCTCAGGGGCACAGCAAATCACAAACTGGCAGAGTAATCAAGGCCAACTATCGTCCAAAAATCTGTTGAGGGAAGGCAACGAGGCGGACTTGAATGCGAGGCAGAATAGCAGGAAACAGATTTCAAGAGGTACGTTAGAATCGCCTGTAAAGCACAGGAAGAGGGGCACAACTTCGACAGTGATGCACTTGGCCAAAAAGGGTGTATGCGTTTTCTCCTGAATATATTCAGGAGAAAACGCATACGCCCTTTTTGGCCAAGCAAGCAAGCGGGCAATGCAAATCTGCACTACAAAGAAGTATCACTTCCCACCGGTCAAAAGGGACATCCACAAAATGTGTAAAAACCAGAAAGGCAAGACAGGCCCTGGAGAACAGGGAGCCTTGTTATGCTGATGGGCGGGATGTAAGTTGCCAACTGCCTCACTGGAGGAGTGCATTGTGTTCCCTAAAACAAGTAAACAACAGAGCTACAGAGCCAAGGGCACTTCCAGTCTAGGGAATATACCTTGGGAAAACTGAAAATCCATAAGACAGAGCCACCCCCAAATTGAGGGCTGCACTGCTTACAAGAACCTCAACCTGGGTACACCTGAAATATCCCAGGAAATATAAAAATGGTTCCAAACATTGTGGAACTTACGTACGATGGAATATCCCTCAGCCACGAAATCAATGTCATAAGACCAGTAGCAGCAAAATGAGTGGATTCAGGTACGATGATTCTAAGGGAAAGAAGTCACACAGGAAAAGAAACTTATCATAAGATATCACTTAGGAAGATCCTGTAAACATGGCTACACATGAACTGAGTTAGGCAAGAGAACAGAGTCTCACATTTAGAAAACACTCTTATGCCTGCTTAAGGGGGAAGGAGAGGTGGGGTGATGCATCAAACCAGAGTTTGATATAAGCACAGGTACCGTTCCAAAAACCAACTATGGAATAGACAAGACCTACACCTTCCTCAGTGAAAGGGACTCAAAACCCCATATTTCCCGCAGAGGAATAGATCTGACTAGTAAGAATCTTAAAACCTATGTATTGATATGTCTCCGTAAGGGAATCAAGTGTGTCTAGACTGGCATAAACAGGGCAGCGAGAATCAGCTCAAACCCACTCTAAAAAGGAATTTCAAAAACAGAACAAAGAAACAGGGAAATTCTTTACAATTCCTTCAGGGTCTCTGATGCAACCTGGAATGACCCTATCTACGATGACAGCTGGATGTGGCATGAGGCTGGACACTTGGGACTGAGAGGATTGGTGAGATTGGGTGAGCAAATGCAGACCCTTTAAAGCAATAATGCATGGCAACCATTCCATGGGTCCCACCTCTCCAGGTTGAAGGGAATATTACTACAGCTATAACATGTACGGGAACCCTAGAGAATGGACACACTGTGAATACGAATGGTTTCTAAAACTCAACGAAGAGTCCCTCTCCTGGTGCTCCGGTTTGACTTTCCAACAGCTTTACTATCAATCTCCCAACTTGGAGAGACAGCCCCTTTAAGCTCCTGGTTCACACAGGTTGCCCATTTGGCAGAGGAGGAAAGGGAAGAGGGAGAACCAATGAGAGAGTAGCTGTTAGGCATTTGGATGGGCACATGTCACTCTAATTTCCCGGCAGGAAGAAGAATTCACCAAAGTCTCAGCCACCCACCGGGAACCAGTATAGGTCCTGAACCAAATGTTTGGACTTGCGTTCAGCTCACAAAAAACGAGTTGAAAAATGGAGCTCAGGGGCACAGCAAATCACAAACTGGCAGAGTAATCAAGGCCAACTATCGTCCAAAAATCTGTTGAGGGAAGGCAACGAGGCGGACTTGAATGCGAGGCAGAATAGCAGGAAACAGATTTCAAGAGGTACGTTAGAATCGCCTGTAAAGCACAGGAAGAGGGGCACAACTTCGACAGTGATGCACTTGGCCAAAAAGGGCGTATGCGTTTTCTCCTGAATATATTCAGGAGAAAACGCATACGCCCTTTTTGGCCAAGCAAGCAAGCGGGCAATGCAAATCTGCACTACAAAGAAGTATCACTTCCCACCGGTCAAAAGGGACATCCACAAAATGTGTAAAAACCAGAAAGGCAAGACAGGCCCTGGAGAACAGGGAGCCTTGTTATGCTGATGGGCGGGATGTAAGTTGCCAACTGCCTCACTGGAGGAGTGCATTGTGTTCCCTAAAACAAGTAAACAACAGAGCTACAGAGCCAAGGGCACTTCCAGTCTAGGGAATATACCTTGGGAAAACTGAAAATCCATAAGACAGAGCCACCCCCAAATTGAGGGCTGCACTGCTTACAAGAACCTCAACCTGGGTACACCTGAAATATCCCAGGAAATATAAAAATGGTTCCAAACATTGTGGAACTTACGTACGATGGAATATCCCTCAGCCACGAAATCAATGTCATAAGACCAGTAGCAGCAAAATGAGTGGATTCAGGTACGATGATTCTAAGGGAAAGAAGTCACACAGGAAAAGAAACTTATCATAAGATATCACTTAGGAAGATCCTGTAAACATGGCTACACATGAACTGAGTTAGGCAAGAGAACAGAGTCTCACATTTAGAAAACACTCTTATGCCTGCTTAAGGGGGAAGGAGAGGTGGGGTGATGCATCAAACCAGAGTTTGATATAAGCACAGGTACCGTTCCAAAAACCAACTATGGAATAGACAAGACCTACACCTTCCTCAGTGAAAGGGACTCAAAACCCCATATTTCCCGCAGAGGAATAGATCTGACTAGTAAGAATCTTAAAACCTATGTATTGATATGTCTCCGTAAGGGAATCAAGTGTGTCTAGACTGGCATAAACAGGGCAGCGAGAATCAGCTCAAACCCACTCTAAAAAGGAATTTCAAAAACAGAACAAAGAAACAGGGAAATTCTTTACAATTCCTTCAGGGTCTCTGATGCAACCTGGAATGACCCTATCTACGATGACAGCTGGATGTGGCATGAGGCTGGACACTTGGGACTGAGAGGATTGGTGAGATTGGGTGAGCAAATGCAGACCCTTTAAAGCAATAATGCATGGCAACCATTCCATGGGTCCCACCTCTCCAGGTTGAAGGGAATATTACTACAGCTATAACATGTACGGGAACCCTAGAGAATGGACACACTGTGAATACGAAAGGTTTCTAAAACTCAACGAAGAGTCCCTCTCCTGGTGCTCCGGTTTGACTTTCCAACAGCTTTACTATCAATCTCCCAACTTGGAGAGACAGCCCCTTTAAGCTCCTGGTTCACACAGGTTGCCCATTTGGCAGAGGAGGAAAGGGAAGAGGGAGAACCAATGAGAGAGTAGCTGTTAGGCATTTGGATGGGCACATGTCACTCTAATTTCCCGGCAGGAAGAAGAATTCACCAAAGTCTCAGCCACCCACCGGGAACCAGTAGAGGTCCTGAACCAAAAGTTTGGACTTGCGTTCAGCTCACAAAAAACGAGTTGAAAAATGGAGCTCAGGGGCACAGCAATTCACAAACTGGCAGAGTAATCAAGGCCAACTATCGTCCAAAAATCTGTTGAGGGAAGGCAACGAGGCGGACTTGAATGCGAGGCAGAATAGCAGGAAACAGATTTCAAGAGGTACGTTAGAATCGCCTGTAAAGCACAGGAAGAGGGGCACAACTTCGACAGTGATGCACTTGGCCAAAAAGGGCGTATGCGTTTTCTCCTGAATATATTCAGGAGAAAACGCATACGCCCTTTTTGGCCAAGCAAGCAAGCGGGCAATGCAAATCTGCACTACAAAGAAGTATCACTTCCCACCGGTCAAAAGGGACATCCACAAAATGTGTAAAAACCAGAAAGGCAAGACAGGCCCTGGAGAACAGGGAGCCTTGTTATGCTGATGGGCGGGATGTAAGTTGCCAACTGCCTCACTGGAGGAGTGCATTGTGTTCCCTAAAACAAGTAAACAACAGAGCTCCAGAGCCAAGGGCACGTCCAGTCTAGGGAATATACCTTGGGAAAACTGAAAATCCATAAGACAGAGCCACCCCCAAATTGAGGGCTGCACTGCTTACAGGAACCTCAACCTGGGTACACCTGAAATATCCCAGGAAATATAAAAATGGTTCCAAACATTGTGGAACTTACGTACGATGGAATATCCCTCAGCCACGAAATCAATGTCATAAGACCAGTAGCAGCAAAATGAGTGGATTCAGGTACGATGATTCTAAGGGAAAGAAGTCACACAGGAAAAGAAACTTATCATAAGATATCACTTAGGAAGATCCTGTAAACATGGCTACACATGAACTGAGTTAGGAAAGAGAACAGAGTCTCACATTTAGAAAACACTCTTATGCCTGCTTAAGGGGGAAGGAGAGGTGGGGTGATGCATCAAACCAGAGTTTGATATAAGCACAGGTACCGTTCCAAAAACCAACTATGGAATAGACAAGACCTACACCTTCCTCAGTGAAAGGGACTCAAAACCCCATATTTCCCGCAGAGGAATAGATCTGACTAGTAAGAATCTTAAAACCTATGTATTGATATGTCTCCGTAAGGGAATCAAGTGTGTCTAGACTGGCATAAACATGGCAGCGAGAATCAGCTCAAACCCACTCTAAAAAGGAATTTCAAAAACAGAACGAAGAAACAGGGAAATTCTTTACAATTCCTTCAGGGTCTCTGATGCAACCTGGAATGACCCTATCTACGATGACAGCTGGATGTGGCATGAGGCTGGACACTTGGGACTGAGAGGATTGGTGAGATTGGGTGAGCAAATGCAGACCCTTTAAAGCAATAATGCATGGCAACCATTCCATGGGTCCCACCTCTCCAGGTTGAAGGGAATATTACTACAGCTATAACATGTACGGGAAACCTAGAGAATGGACACACTGTGAATACGAAAGGTTTCTAAAACTCAACGAAGAGTCCCTCTCCTGGTGCTCCGGTTTGACTTTCCAACAGCTTTACTATCAATCTCCCAACTTGGAGAGACAGCCCCTTTAAGCTCCTGGTTCACACAGGTTGCCCATTTGGCAGAGGAGGAAAGGGAAGAGGGAGAACCAATGAGAGAGTAGCTGTTAGGCATTTGGATGGGCACATGTCACTCTAATTTCCCGGCAGGAAGAAGAATTCACCAAAGTCTCAGCCACCCACCGGGAACCAGTATAGGTCCTGAACCAAATGTTTGGACTTGCGTTCAGCTCACAAAAAACGAGTTGAAAAATGGAGCTCAGGGGCACAGCAATTCACAAACTGGCAGAGTAATCAAGGCCAACTATCGTCCAAAAATCTGTTGAGGGAAGGCAACGAGGCGGACTTGAATGCGAGGCAGAATAGCAGGAAACAGATTTCAAGAGGTACGTTAGAATCGCCTGTAAAGCACAGGAAGAGGGGCACAACTTCGACAATGATGCACTTGGCCAAAAAGGGCGTATGCGTTTTCTCCTGAATATATTCAGGAGAAAACGCATACGCCCTTTTTGGCCAAGCAAGCAAGCGGGCAATGCAAATCTGCACTACAAAGAAGTATCACTTCCCACCGGTCAAAAGGGACATCCACAAAATGTGTAAAAACCAGAAAGGCAAGACAGGCCCTGGAGAACAGGGAGCCTTGTTATGCTGATGGGCGGGATGTAAGTTGCCAACTGCCTCACTGGAGGAGTGCATTGTGTTCCCTAAAACAAGTAAACAACAGAGCTACAGAGCCAAGGGCACTTCCAGTCTAGGGAATATACCTTGGGAAAACTGAAAATCCATAAGACAGAGCCACCCCCAAATTGAGGGCTGCACTGCTTACAAGAACCTCAACCTGGGTACACCTGAAATATCCCAGGAAATATAAAAATGGTTCCAAACATTGTGGAACTTACGTACGATGGAATATCCCTCAGCCACGAAATCAATGTCATAAGACCAGTAGCAGCAAAATGAGTGGATTCAGGTACGATGATTCTAAGGGAAAGAAGTCACACAGGAAAAGAAACTTATCATAAGATATCACTTAGGAAGATCCTGTAAACATGGCAACACATGAACTGAGTTAGGAAAGAGAACAGAGTCTCACATTTAGAAAACACTCTTATGCCTGCTTAAGGGGGAAGGAGAGGTGGGGTGATGCATCAAACCAGAGTTTGATATAAGCACAGGTACTGTTCCAAACACCAACTATGGAATAGACAAGACCTACACCTTCCTCAGTGAAACGGACTCAAAACCCCATATTTCCCGCAGAGGAATAGATCTGACTAGTAAGAATCTTAAAACCTATGTATTGATATGTCTCCGTAAGGGAATCAAGTGTGTCTAGACTGGCATAAACATGGCAGCGAGAATCAGCTCAAACCCACTCTAAAAAGGAATTTCAAAAACAGAACAAAGAAACAGGGAAATTCTTTACAATTCCTTCAGGGTCTCTGATGCAACCTGGAATGACCCTATCTACGATGACAGCTGGATGTGGCATGAGGCTGGACACTTGGGACTGAGAGGATTGGTGAGATTGGGTGAGCAAATGCAGACCCTTTAAAGCAATAATGCATGGCAACCATTCCATGGGTCCCACCTCTCCAGGTTGAAGGGAATATTACTACAGCTATAACATGTACGGGAAACCTAGAGAATGGACACACTGTGAATACGAAAGGTTTCTAAAACTCAACGAAGAGTCCCTCTCCTGGTGCTCCGGTTTGACTTTCCAACAGCTTTACTATCAATCTCCCAACTTGGAGAGACAGCCCCTTTAAGCTCCTGGTTCACACAGGTTGCCCATTTGGCAGAGGAGGAAAGGGAAGAGGGAGAACCAATGAGAGAGTAGCTGTTAGGCATTTGGATGGGCACATGTCACTCTAATTTCCCGGCAGGAAGAAGAATTCACCAAAGTCTCAGCCACCCACCGGGAACCAGTATAGGTCCTGAACCAAATGTTTGGACTTGCGTTCAGCTCACAAAAAACGAGTTGAAAAATGGAGCTCAGGGGCACAGCAAATCACAAACTGGCAGAGTAATCAAGGCCAACTATCGTCCAAAAATCTGTTGAGGGAAGGCAACGAGGCGGACTTGAATGCGAGGCAGAATAGCAGGAAACAGATTTCAAGAGGTACGTTAGAATCGCCTGTAAAGCACAGGAAGAGGGGCACAACTTCGACAGTGATGCACTTGGCCAAAAAGGGCGTATGCGTTTTCTCCTGAATATATTCAGGAGAAAACGCATACGCCCTTTTTGGCCAAGCAAGCAAGCGGGCAATGCAAATCTGCACTACAAAGAAGTATCACTTCCCACCGGTCAAAAGGGACATCCACAAAATGTGTAAAAACCAGAAAGGCAAGACAGGCCCTGGAGAACAGGGAGCCTTGTTATGCTGATGGGCGGGATGTAAGTTGCCAACTGCCTCACTGGAGGAGTGCATTGTGTTCCCTAAAACAAGTAAACAACAGAGCTACAGAGCCAAGGGCACTTCCAGTCTAGGGAATATACCTTGGGAAAACTGAAAATCCATAAGACAGAGCCACCCCCAAATTGAGGGCTGCACTGCTTACAAGAACCTCAACCTGGGTACACCTGAAATATCCCAGGAAATATAAAAATGGTTCCAAACATTGTGGAACTTACGTACGATGGAATATCCCTCAGCCACGAAATCAATGTCATAAGACCAGTAGCAGCAAAATGAGTGGATTCAGGTACGATGATTCTAAGGGAAAGAAGTCACACAGGAAAAGAAACTTATCATAAGATATCACTTAGGAAGATCCTGTAAACATGGCTACACATGAACTGAGTTAGGCAAGAGAACAGAGTCTCACATTTAGAAAACACTCTTATGCCTGCTTAAGGGGGAAGGAGAGGTGGGGTGATGCATCAAGCCAGAGTTTGATATAAGCACAGGTACCGTTCCAAAAACCAACTATGGAATAGACAAGACCTACACCTTCCTCAGTGAAAGGGACTCAAAACCCCATATTTCCCGCAGAGGAATAGATCTGACTAGTAAGAATCTTAAAACCTATGTATTGATATGTCTCCGTAAGGGAATCAAGTGTGTCTAGACTGGCATAAACAGGGCAGCGAGAATCAGCTCAAACCCACTCTAAAAAGGAATTTCAAAAACAGAACAAAGAAACAGGGAAATTCTTTACAATTCCTTCAGGGTCTCTGATGCAACCTGGAATGACCCTATCTACGATGACAGCTGGATGTGGCATGAGGCTGGACACTTGGGACTGAGAGGATTGGTGAGATTGGGTGAGCAAATGCAGACCCTTTAAAGCAATAATGCATGGCAACCATTCCATGGGTCCCACCTCTCCAGGTTGAAGGGAATATTACTACAGCTATAACATGTACGGGAACCCTAGAGAATGGACACACTGTGAATACGAATGGTTTCTAAAACTCAACGAAGAGTCCCTCTCCTGGTGCTCCGGTTTGACTTTCCAACAGCTTTACTATCAATCTCCCAACTTGGAGAGACAGCCCCTTTAAGCTCCTGGTTCACACAGGTTGCCCATTTGGCAGAGGAGGAAAGGGAAGAGGGAGAACCAATGAGAGAGTAGCTGTTAGGCATTTGGATGGGCACATGTCACTCTAATTTCCCGGCAGGAAGAAGAATTCACCAAAGTCTCAGCCACCCACCGGGAACCAGTATAGGTCCTGAACCAAATGTTTGGACTTGCGTTCAGCTCACAAAAAACGAGTTGAAAAATGGAGCTCAGGGGCACAGCAAATCACAAACTGGCAGAGTAATCAAGGCCAACTATCGTCCAAAAATCTGTTGAGGGAAGGCAACGAGGCGGACTTGAATGCGAGGCAGAATAGCAGGAAACAGATTTCAAGAGGTACGTTAGAATCGCCTGTAAAGCACAGGAAGAGGGGCACAACTTCGACAGTGATGCACTTGGCCAAAAAGGGCGTATGCGTTTTCTCCTGAATATATTCAGGAGAAAACGCATACGCCCTTTTTGGCCAAGCAAGCAAGCGGGCAATGCAAATCTGCACTACAAAGAAGTATCACTTCCCACCGGTCAAAAGGGACATCCACAAAATGTGTAAAAACCAGAAAGGCAAGACAGGCCCTGGAGAACAGGGAGCCTTGTTATG
Organism: Mesoplodon mirus; assembly: GCF_964341445.2. Taxonomy (NCBI): domain Eukaryota; kingdom Metazoa; phylum Chordata; class Mammalia; order Artiodactyla; family Ziphiidae; genus Mesoplodon; species Mesoplodon mirus. The sequence continues at coordinate 4,716,360 of NW_028295810.1, forward strand.
CTGATGGGCGGGATGTAAGTTGCCAACTGCCTCACTGGAGGAGTGCATTGTGTTCCCTAAAACAAGTAAACAACAGAGCTACAGAGCCAAGGGCACTTCCAGTCTAGGGAATATACCTTGGGAAAACTGAAAATCCATAAGACAGAGCCACCCCCAAATTGAGGGCTGCACTGCTTACAAGAACCTCAACCTGGGTACACCTGAAATATCCCAGGAAATATAAAAATGGTTCCAAACATTGTGGAACTTACGTACGATGGAATATCCCTCAGCCACGAAATCAATGTCATAAGACCAGTAGCAGCAAAATGAGTGGATTCAGGTACGATGATTCTAAGGGAAAGAAGTCACACAGGAAAAGAAACTTATCATAAGATATCACTTAGGAAGATCCTGTAAACATGGCTACACATGAACTGAGTTAGGCAAGAGAACAGAGTCTCACATTTAGAAAACACTCTTATGCCTGCTTAAGGGGGAAGGAGAGGTGGGGTGATGCATCAAACCAGAGTTTGATATAAGCACAGGTACCGTTCCAAAAACCAACTATGGAATAGACAAGACCTACACCTTCCTCAGTGAAAGGGACTCAAAACCCCATATTTCCCGCAGAGGAATAGATCTGACTAGTAAGAATCTTAAAACCTATGTATTGATATGTCTCCGTAAGGGAATCAAGTGTGTCTAGACTGGCATAAACAGGGCAGCGAGAATCAGCTCAAACCCACTCTAAAAAGGAATTTCAAAAACAGAACAAAGAAACAGGGAAATTCTTTACAATTCCTTCAGGGTCTCTGATGCAACCTGGAATGACCCTATCTACGATGACAGCTGGATGTGGCATGAGGCTGGACACTTGGGACTGAGAGGATTGGTGAGATTGGGTGAGCAAATGCAGACCCTTTAAAGCAATAATGCATGGCAACCATTCCATGGGTCCCACCTCTCCAGGTTGAAGGGAATATTACTACAGCTATAACATGTACGGGAAACCTAGAGAATGGACACACTGTGAATACGAAAGGTTTCTAAAACTCAACGAAGAGTCCCTCTCCTGGTGCTCCGGTTTGACTTTCCAACAGCTTTACTATCAATCTCCCAACTTGGAGAGACAGCCCCTTTAAGCTCCTGGTTCACACAGGTTGCCCATTTGGCAGAGGAGGAAAGGGAAGAGGGAGAACCAATGAGAGAGTAGCTGTTAGGCATTTGGATGGGCACATGTCACTCTAATTTCCCGGCAGGAAGAAGAATTCACCAAAGTCTCAGCCACCCACCGGGAACCAGTAGAGGTCCTGAACCAAAAGTTTGGACTTGCGTTCAGCTCACAAAAAACGAGTTGAAAAATGGAACTCAGGGGCACAGCAATTCACAAACTGGCAGAGTAATCAAGGCCAACTATCGTCCAAAAATCTGTTGAGGGAAGGCAACGAGGCGGACTTGAATGCGAGGCAGAATAGCAGGAAACAGATTTCAAGAGGTACGTTAGAATCGCCTGTAAAGCACAGGAAGAGGGGCACAACTTCGACAGTGATGCACTTGGCCAAAAAGGGCGTATGCGTTTTCTCCTGAATATATTCAGGAGAAAACGCATACGCCCTTTTTGGCCAAGCAAGCAAGCGGGCAATGCAAATCTGCACTACAAAGAAGTATCACTTCCCACCGGTCAAAAGGGACATCCACAAAATGTGTAAAAACCAGAAAGGCAAGACAGGCCCTGGAGAACAGGGAGCCTTGTTATGCTGATGGGCGGGATGTAAGTTGCCAACTGCCTCACTGGAGGAGTGCATTGTGTTCCCTAAAACAAGTAAACAACAGAGCTCCAGAGCCAAGGGCACGTCCAGTCTAGGGAATATACCTTGGGAAAACTGAAAATCCATAAGACAGAGCCACCCCCAAATTGAGGGCTGCACTGCTTACAGGAACCTCAACCTGGGTACACCTGAAATATCCCAGGAAATATAAAAATGGTTCCAAACATTGTGGAACTTACGTACGATGGAATATCCCTCAGCCACGAAATCAATGTCATAAGACCAGTAGCAGCAAAATGAGTGGATTCAGGTACGATGATTCTAAGGGAAAGAAGTCACACAGGAAAAGAAACTTATCATAAGATATCACTTAGGAAGATCCTGTAAACATGGCTACACATGAACTGAGTTAGGAAAGAGAACAGAGTCTCACATTTAGAAAACACTCTTATGCCTGCTTAAGGGGGAAGGAGAGGTGGGGTGATGCATCAAACCAGAGTTTGATATAAGCACAGGTACCGTTCCAAAAACCAACTATGGAATAGACAAGACCTACACCTTCCTCAGTGAAAGGGACTCAAAACCCCATATTTCCCGCAGAGGAATAGATCTGACTAGTAAGAATCTTAAAACCTATGTATTGATATGTCTCCGTAAGGGAATCAAGTGTGTCTAGACTGGCATAAACATGGCAGCGAGAATCAGCTCAAACCCACTCTAAAAAGGAATTTCAAAAACAGAACGAAGAAACAGGGAAATTCTTTACAATTCCTTCAGGGTCTCTGATGCAACCTGGAATGACCCTATCTACGATGACAGCTGGATGTGGCATGAGGCTGGACACTTGGGACTGAGAGGATTGGTGAGATTGGGTGAGCAAATGCAGACCCTTTAAAGCAATAATGCATGGCAACCATTCCATGGGTCCCACCTCTCCAGGTTGAAGGGAATATTACTACAGCTATAACATGTACGGGAACCCTAGAGAATGGACACACTGTGAATACGAAAGGTTTCTAAAACTCAACGAAGAGTCCCTCTCCTGGTGCTCCGGTTTGACTTTCCAACAGCTTTACTATCAATCTCCCAACTTGGAGAGACAGCCCCTTTAAGCTCCTGGTTCACACAGGTTGCCCATTTGGCAGAGGAGGAAAGGGAAGAGGGAGAACCAATGAGAGAGTAGCTGTTAGGCATTTGGATGGGCACATGTCACTCTAATTTCCCGGCAGGAAGAAGAATTCACCAAAGTCTCAGCCACCCACCGGGAACCAGTAGAGGTCCTGAACCAAAAGTTTGGACTTGCGTTCAGCTCACAAAAAACGAGTTGAAAAATGGAGCTCAGGGGCACAGCAATTCACAAACTGGCAGAGTAATCAAGGCCAACTATCGTCCAAAAATCTGTTGAGGGAAGGCAACGAGGCGGACTTGAATGCGAGGCAGAATAGCAGGAAACAGATTTCAAGAGGTACGTTAGAATCGCCTGTAAAGCACAGGAAGAGGGGCACAACTTCGACAGTGATGCACTTGGCCAAAAAGGGCGTATGCGTTTTCTCCTGAATATATTCAGGAGAAAACGCATACGCCCTTTTTGGCCAAGCAAGCAAGCGGGCAATGCAAATCTGCACTACAAAGAAGTATCACTTCCCACCGGTCAAAAGGGACATCCACAAAATGTGTAAAAACCAGAAAGGCAAGACAGGCCCTGGAGAACAGGGAGCCTTGTTATGCTGATGGGCGGGATGTAAGTTGCCAACTGCCTCACTGGAGGAGTGCATTGTGTTCCCTAAAACAAGTAAACAACAGAGCTCCAGAGCCAAGGGCACGTCCAGTCTAGGGAATATACCTTGGGAAAACTGAAAATCCATAAGACAGAGCCACCCCCAAATTGAGGGCTGCACTGCTTACAGGAACCTCAACCTGGGTACACCTGAAATATCCCAGGAAATATAAAAAGGGTTCCAAACATTGTGGAACTTACGTACGATGGAATATCCCTCAGCCACGAAATCAATGTCATAAGACCAGTAGCAGCAAAATGAGTGGATTCAGGTACGATGATTCTAAGGGAAAGAAGTCACACAGGAAAAGAAACTTATCATAAGATATCACTTAGGAAGATCCTGTAAACATGGCTACACATGAACTGAGTTAGGAAAGAGAACAGAGTCTCACATTTAGAAAACACTCTTATGCCTGCTTAAGGGGGAAGGAGAGGTGGGGTGATGCATCAAACCAGAGTTTGATATAAGCACAGGTACCGTTCCAAAAACCAACTATGGAATAGACAAGACCTACACCTTCCTCAGTGAAAGGGACTCAAAACCCCATATTTCCCGCAGAGGAATAGATCTGACTAGTAAGAATCTTAAAACCTATGTATTGATATGTCTCCGTAAGGGAATCAAGTGTGTCTAGACTGGCATAAACATGGCAGCGAGAATCAGCTCAAACCCACTCTAAAAAGGAATTTCAAAAACAGAACGAAGAAACAGGGAAATTCTTTACAATTCCTTCAGGGTCTCTGATGCAACCTGGAATGACCCTATCTACGATGACAGCTGGATGTGGCATGAGGCTGGACACTTGGGACTGAGAGGATTGGTGAGATTGGGTGAGCAAATGCAGACCCTTTAAAGCAATAATGCATGGCAACCATTCCATGGGTCCCACCTCTCCAGGTTGAAGGGAATATTACTACAGCTATAACATGTACGGGAAACCTAGAGAATGGACACACTGTGAATACGAAAGGTTTCTAAAACTCAACGAAGAGTCCCTCTCCTGGTGCTCCGGTTTGACTTTCCAACAGCTTTACTATCAATCTCCCAACTTGGAGAGACAGCCCCTTTAAGCTCCTGGTTCACACAGGTTGCCCATTTGGCAGAGGAGGAAAGGGAAGAGGGAGAACCAATGAGAGAGTAGCTGTTAGGCATTTGGATGGGCACATGTCACTCTAATTTCCCGGCAGGAAGAAGAATTCACCAAAGTCTCAGCCACCCACCGGGAACCAGTATAGGTCCTGAACCAAATGTTTGGACTTGCGTTCAGCTCACAAAAAACGAGTTGAAAAATGGAGCTCAGGGGCACAGCAATTCACAAACTGGCAGAGTAATCAAGGCCAACTATCGTCCAAAAATCTGTTGAGGGAAGGCAACGAGGCGGACTTGAATGCGAGGCAGAATAGCAGGAAACAGATTTCAAGAGGTACGTTAGAATCGCCTGTAAAGCACAGGAAGAGGGGCACAACTTCGACAATGATGCACTTGGCCAAAAAGGGCGTATGCGTTTTCTCCTGAATATATTCAGGAGAAAACGCATACGCCCTTTTTGGCCAAGCAAGCAAGCGGGCAATGCAAATCTGCACTACAAAGAAGTATCACTTCCCACCGGTCAAAAGGGACATCCACAAAATGTGTAAAAACCAGAAAGGCAAGACAGGCCCTGGAGAACAGGGAGCCTTGTTATGCTGATGGGCGGGATGTAAGTTGCCAACTGCCTCACTGGAGGAGTGCATTGTGTTCCCTAAAACAAGTAAACAACAGAGCTACAGAGCCAAGGGCACTTCCAGTCTAGGGAATATACCTTGGGAAAACTGAAAATCCATAAGACAGAGCCACCCCCAAATTGAGGGCTGCACTGCTTACAAGAACCTCAACCTGGGTACACCTGAAATATCCCAGGAAATATAAAAATGGTTCCAAACATTGTGGAACTTACGTACGATGGAATATCCCTCAGCCACGAAATCAATGTCATAAGACCAGTAGCAGCAAAATGAGTGGATTCAGGTACGATGATTCTAAGGGAAAGAAGTCACACAGGAAAAGAAACTTATCATAAGATATCACTTAGGAAGATCCTGTAAACATGGCAACACATGAACTGAGTTAGGAAAGAGAACAGAGTCTCACATTTAGAAAACACTCTTATGCCTGCTTAAGGGGGAAGGAGAGGTGGGGTGATGCATCAAACCAGAGTTTGATATAAGCACAGGTACTGTTCCAAACACCAACTATGGAATAGACAAGACCTACACCTTCCTCAGTGAAAGGGACTCAAAACCCCATATTTCCCGCAGAGGAATAGATCTGACTAGTAAGAATCTTAAAACCTATGTATTGATATGTCTCCGTAAGGGAATCAAGTGTGTCTAGACTGGCATAAACATGGCAGCGAGAATCAGCTCAAACCCACTCTAAAAAGGAATTTCAAAAACAGAACAAAGAAACAGGGAAATTCTTTACAATTCCTTCAGGGTCTCTGATGCAACCTGGAATGACCCTATCTACGATGACAGCTGGATGTGGCATGAGGCTGGACACTTGGGACTGAGAGGATTGGTGAGATTGGGTGAGCAAATGCAGACCCTTTAAAGCAATAATGCATGGCAACCATTCCATGGGTCCCACCTCTCCAGGTTGAAGGGAATATTACTACAGCTATAACATGTACGGGAAACCTAGAGAATGGACACACTGTGAATACGAAAGGTTTCTAAAACTCAACGAAGAGTCCCTCTCCTGGTGCTCCGGTTTGACTTTCCAACAGCTTTACTATCAATCTCCCAACTTGGAGAGACAGCCCCTTTAAGCTCCTGGTTCACACAGGTTGCCCATTTGGCAGAGGAGGAAAGGGAAGAGGGAGAACCAATGAGAGAGTAGCTGTTAGGCATTTGGATGGGCACATGTCACTCTAATTTCCCGGCAGGAAGAAGAATGAACCAAAGTCTCAGCCACCCACCGGGAACCAGTATAGGTCCTGAACCAAATGTTTGGACTTGCGTTCAGCTCACAAAAAACGAGTTGAAAAATGGAGCTCAGGGGCACAGCAAATCACAAACTGGCAGAGTAATCAAGGCCAACTATCGTCCAAAAATCTGTTGAGGGAAGGCAACGAGGCGGACTTGAATGCGAGGCAGAATAGCAGGAAACAGATTTCAAGAGGTACGTTAGAATCGCCTGTAAAGCACAGGAAGTGGGGCACAACTTCGACAGTGATGCACTTGGCCAAAAAGGGCGTATGCGTTTTCTCCTGAATATATTCAGGAGAAAACGCATACGCCCTTTTTGGCCAAGCAAGCAAGCGGGCAATGCAAATCTGCACTACAAAGAAGTATCACTTCCCACCGGTCAAAAGGGACATCCACAAAATGTGTAAAAACCAGAAAGGCAAGACAGGCCCTGGAGAACAGGGAGCCTTGTTATGCTGATGGGCGGGATGTAAGTTGCCAACTGCCTCACTGGAGGAGTGCATTGTGTTCCCTAAAACAAGTAAACAACAGAGCTACAGAGCCAAGGGCACTTCCAGTCTAGGGAATATACCTTGGGAAAACTGAAAATCCATAAGACAGAGCCACCCCCAAATTGAGGGCTGCACTGCTTACAAGAACCTCAACCTGGGTACACCTGAAATATCCCAGGAAATATAAAAATGGTTCCAAACATTGTGGAACTTACGTACGATGGAATATCCCTCAGCCACGAAATCAATGTCATAAGACCAGTAGCAGCAAAATGAGTGGATTCAGGTACGATGATTCTAAGGGAAAGAAGTCACACAGGAAAAGAAACTTATCATAAGATATCACTTAGGAAGATCCTGTAAACATGGCAACACATGAACTGAGTTAGGCAAGAGAACAGAGTCTCACATTTAGAAAACACTCTTATGCCTGCTTAAGGGGGAAGGAGAGGTGGGGTGATGCATCAAACCAGAGTTTGATATAAGCACAGGTACTGTTCCAAAAACCAACTATGGAATAGACAAGACCTACACCTTCCTCAGTGAAAGGGACTCAAAACCCCATATTTCCCGCAGAGGAATAGATCTGACTAGTAAGAATCTTAAAACCTATGTATTGATATGTCTCCGTAAGGGAATCAAGTGTGTCTAGACTGGCATAAACATGGCAGCGAGAATCAGCTCAAACCCACTCTAAAAAGGAATTTCAAAAACAGAACAAAGAAACAGGGAAATTCTTTACAATTCCTTCAGGGTCTCTGATGCAACCTGGAATGACCCTATCTACGATGACAGCTGGATGTGGCATGAGGCTGGACACTTGGGACTGAGAGGATTGGTGAGATTGGGTGAGCAAATGCAGACCCTTTAAAGCAATAATGCATGGCAACCATTCCATGGGTCCCACCTCTCCAGGTTGAAGGGAATATTACTACAGCTATAACATGTACGGGAAACCTAGAGAATGGACACACTGTGAATACGAAAGGTTTCTAAAACTCAACGAAGAGTCCCTCTCCTGGTGCTCCGGTTTGACTTTCCAACAGCTTTACTATCAATCTCCCAACTTGGAGAGACAGCCCCTTTAAGCTCCTGGTTCACACAGGTTGCCCATTTGGCAGAGGAGGAAAGGGAAGAGGGAGAACCAATGAGAGAGTAGCTGTTAGGCATTTGGATGGGCACATGTCACTCTAATTTCCCGGCAGGAAGAAGAATTCACCAAAGTCTCAGCCACCCACCGGGAACCAGTATAGGTCCTGAACCAAATGTTTGGACTTGCGTTCAGCTCACAAAAAACGAGTTGAAAAATGGAGCTCAGGGGCACAGCAATTCACAAACTGGCAGAGTAATCAAGGCCAACTATCGTCCAAAAATCTGTTGAGGGAAGGCAACGAGGCGGACTTGAATGCGAGGCAGAATAGCAGGAAACAGATTTCAAGAGGTACGTTAGAATCGCCTGTAAAGCACAGGAAGAGGGGCACAACTTCGACAGTGATGCACTTGGCCAAAAAGGGCGTATGCGTTTTCTCCTGAATATATTCAGGAGAAAACGCATACGCCCTTTTTGGCCAAGCAAGCAAGCGGGCAATGCAAATCTGCACTACAAAGAAGTATCACTTCCCACCGGTCAAAAGGGACATCCACAAAATGTGTAAAAACCAGAAAGGCAAGACAGGCCCTGGAGAACAGGGAGCCTTGTTATGCTGATGGGCGGGATGTAAGTTGCCAACTGCCTCACTGGAGGAGTGCATTGTGTTCCCTAAAACAAGTAAACAACAGAGCTACAGAGCCAAGGGCACTTCCAGTCTAGGGAATATACCTTGGGAAAACTGAAAATCCATAAGACAGAGCCACCCCCAAATTGAGGGCTGCACTGCTTACAAGAACCTCAACCTGGGTACACCTGAAATATCCCAGGAAATATAAAAATGGTTCCAAACATTGTGGAACTTACGTACGATGGAATATCCCTCAGCCACGAAATCAATGTCATAAGACCAGTAGCAGCAAAATGAGTGGATTCAGGTACGATGATTCTAAGGGAAAGAAGTCACACAGGAAAAGAAACTTATCATAAGATATCACTTAGGAAGATCCTGTAAACATGGCTACACATGAACTGAGTTAGGCAAGAGAACAGAGTCTCACATTTAGAAAACACTCTTATGCCTGCTTAAGGGGGAAGGAGAGGTGGGGTGATGCATCAAACCAGAGGTTGATATAAGCACAGGTACCGTTCCAAAAACCAACTATGGAATAGACAAGACCTACACCTTCCTCAGTGAAAGGGACTCAAAACCCCATATTTCCCGCAGAGGAATAGATCTGACTAGTAAGAATCTTAAAACCTATGTATTGATATGTCTCCGTAAGGGAATCAAGTGTGTCTAGACTGGCATAAACATGGCAGCGAGAATCAGCTCAAACCCACTCTAAAAAGGAATTTCAAAAACAGAACAAAGAAACAAGGAAATTCTTTACAATTCCTTCAGGGTCTCTGATGCAACCTGGAATGACCCTATCTACGATGACAGCTGGATGTGGCATGAGGCTGGACACTTGGGACTGAGAGGATTGGTGAGATTGGGTGAGCAAATGCAGACCCTTTAAAGCAATAATGCATGGCAACCATTCCATGGGTCCCACCTCTCCAGGTTGAAGGGAATATTACTACAGCTATAACATGTACGGGAAACCTAGAGAATGGACACACTGTGAATACGAAAGGTTTCTAAAACTCAACGAAGAGTCCCTCTCCTGGTGCTCCGGTTTGACTTTCCAACAGCTTTACTATCAATCTCCCAACTTGGAGAGACAGCCCCTTTAAGCTCCTGGTTCACACAGGTTGCCCATTTGGCAGAGGAGGAAAGGGAAGAGGGAGAACCAATGAGAGAGTAGCTGTTAGGCATTTGGATGGGCACATGTCACTCTAATTTCCCGGCAGGAAGAAGAATTCACCAAAGTCTCAGCCACCCACCGGGAACCAGTATAGGTCCTGAACCAAATGTTTGGACTTGCGTTCAGCTCACAAAAAACGAGTTGAAAAATGGAGCTCAGGGGCACAGCAATTCACAAACTGGCGGAGTAATCAAGGCCAACTATCGTCCAAAAATCTGTTGAGGGAAGGCAACGAGGCGGAATTGAATGCGAGGCAGAATAGCAGGAAACAGATTTCAAGAGGTACGTTAGAATCGCCTGTAAAGCACAGGAAGAGGGGCACAACTTCGACAGTGATGCACTTGGCCAAAAAGGGCGTATGCGTTTTCTCCTGAATATATTCAGGAGAAAACGCATACGCCCTTTTTGGCCAAGCAAGCAAGCGGGCAATGCAAATCTGCACTACAAAGAAGTATCACTTCCCACCGGTCAAAAGGGACATCCACAAAATGTGTAAAAACCAGAAAGGCAAGACAGGCCCTGGAGAACAGGGAGCCTTGTTATGCTGATGGGCGGGATGTAAGTTGCCAACTGCCTCACTGGAGGAGTGCATTGTGTTCCCTAAAACAAGTAAACAACAGAGCTACAGAGCCAAGGGCACTTCCAGTCTAGGGAATATACCTTGGGAAAACTGAAAATCCATAAGACAGAGCCACCCCCAAATTGAGGGCTGCACTGCTTACAAGAACCTCAACCTGGGTACACCTGAAATATCCCAGGAAATATAAAAATGGTTCCAAACATTGTGGAACTTACGTACGATGGAATATCCCTCAGCCATGAAATCAATGTCATAAGACCAGTAGCAGCAAAATGAGTGGATTCAGGTACGATGATTCTAAGGGAAAGAAGTCACACAGGAAAAGAAACTTATCATAAGATATCACTTAGGAAGATCCTGTAAACATGGCTACACATGAACTGAGTTAGGCAAGAGAACAGAGTCTCACATTTAGAAAACACTCTTATGCCTGCTTAAGGGGGAAGGAGAGGTGGGGTGATGCATCAAACCAGAGTTTGATATAAGCACAGGTACTGTTCCAAAAACCAACTATGGAATAGACAAGACCTACACCTTCCTCAGTGAAAGGGACTCAAAACCCCATATTTCCCGCAGAGGAATAGATCTGACTAGTAAGAATCTTAAAACCTATGTATTGATATGTCTCCGTAAGGGAATCAAGTGTGTCTAGACTGGCATAAACATGGCAGCGAGAATCAGCTCAAACCCACTCTAAAAAGGAATTTCAAAAACAGAACAAAGAAACAGGGAAATTCTTTACAATTCCTTCAGGGTCTCTGATGCAACCTGGAATGACCCTATCTACGATGACAGCTGGATGTGGCATGAGGCTGGACACTTGGGACTGAGAGGATTGGTGAGATTGGGTGAGCAAATGCAGACCCTTTAAAGCAATAATGCATGGCAACCATTCCATGGGTCCCACCTCTCCAGGTTGAAGGGAATATTACTACAGCTATAACATGTACGGGAAACCTAGAGAATGGACACACTGTGAATACGAAAGGTTTCTAAAACTCAACGAAGAGCCCCTCTCCTGGTGCTCCGGTTTGACTTTCCAACAGCTTTACTATCAATCTCCCAACTTGGAGAGACAGCCCCTTTAAGCTCCTGGTTCACACAGGTTGCCCATTTGGCAGAGGAGGAAAGGGAAGAGGGAGAACCAATGAGAGAGTAGCTGTTAGGCATTTGGATGGGCACATGTCACTCTAATTTCCCGGCAGGAAGAAGAATTCACCAAAGTCTCAGCCACCCACCGGGAACCAGTATAGGTCCTGAACCAAATGTTTGGACTTGCGTTCAGCTCACAAAAAACGAGTTGAAAAATGGAGCTCAGGGGCACAGCAATTCACAAACTGGCAGAGTAATCAAGGCCAACTATCGTCCAAAAATCTGTTGAGGGAAGGCAACGAGGCGGACTTGAATGCGAGGCAGAATAGCAGGAAACAGATTTCAAGAGGTACGTTAGAATCGCCTGTAAAGCACAGGAAGAGGGGCACAACTTCGACAGTGATGCACTTGGCCAAAAAGGGCGTATGCGTTTTCTCCTGAATATATTCAGGAGAAAACGCATACGCCCTTTTTGGCCAAGCAAGCAAGCGGGCAATGCAAATCTGCACTACAAAGAAGTATCACTTCCCACCGGTCAAAAGGGACATCCACAAAATGTGTAAAAACCAGAAAGGCGAGACAGGCCCTGGAGAACAGGGAGCCTTGTTATGCTGATGGGCGGGATGTAAGTTGCCAACTGCCTCACTGGAGGAGTGCATTGTGTTCCCTAAAACAAGTAAACAACAGAGCTACAGAGCCAAGGGCACTTCCAGTCTAGGGAATATACCTTGGGAAAACTGAAAATCCATAAGACAGAGCCACCCCCAAATTGAGGGCTGCACTGCTTATAAGAACCTCAACCTGGGTACACCTGAAATATCCCAGGAAATATAAAAATGGTTCCAAACATTGTGGAACTTACGTACGATGGAATATCCCTCAGCCACGAAATCAATGTCATAAGACCAGTAGCAGCAAAATGAGTGGATTCAGGTACGATGATTCTAAGGGAAAGAAGTCACACAGGAAAAGAAACTTATCATAAGATATCACTTAGGAAGATCCTGTAAACATGGCAACACATGAACTGAGTTAGGAAAGAGAACAGAGTCTCACATTTAGAAAACACTCTTATGCCTGCTTAAGGGGGAAGGAGAGGTGGGGTGATGCATCAAACCAGAGTTTGATATAAGCACAGGTACTGTTCCAAAAACCAACTATGGAATAGACAAGACCTAAACCTTCCTCAGTGAAAGGGACTCAAAACCCCATATTTCCCGCAGAGGAATAGATCTGACTAGTAAGAATCTTAAAACCTATGTATTGATATGTCTCCGTAAGGGAATCAAGTGTGTCTAGACTGGCATAAACATGGCAGCGAGAATCAGCTCAAACCCACTCTAAAAAGGAATTTCAAAAACAGAACAAAGAAACAGGGAAATTCTTTACAATTCCTTCAGGGTCTCTGATGCAACCTGGAATGACCCTATCTACGATGACAGCTGGATGTGGCATGAGGCTGGACACTTGGGACTGAGAGGATTGGTGAGATTGGGTGAGCAAATGCAGACCCTTTAAAGCAATAATGCATGGCAACCATTCCATGGGTCCCACCTCTCCAGGTTGAAGGGAATATTACTACAGCTATAACATGTACGGGAAACCTAGAGAATGGACACACTGTGAATACGAAAGGTTTCTAAAACTCAACGAAGAGTCCCTCTCCTGGTGCTCCGGTTTGACTTTCCAACAGCTTTACTATCAATCTCCCAACTTGGAGAGACAGCCCCTTTAAGCTCCTGGTTCACACAGGTTGCCCATTTGGCAGAGGAGGAAAGGGAAGAGGGAGAACCAATGAGAGAGTAGCTGTTAGGCATTTGGATGGGCACATGTCACTCTAATTTCCCGGCAGGAAGAAGAATTCACCAAAGTCTCAGCCACCCACCGGGAACCAGTATAGGTCCTGAACCAAATGTTTGGACTTGCGTTCAGCTCACAAAAAACGAGTTGAAAAATGGAGCTCAGGGGCACAGCAATTCACAAACTGGCAGAGTAATCAAGGCCAACTATCGTCCAAAAATCTGTTGAGGGAAGGCAACGAGGCGGACTTGAATGCGAGGCAGAATAGCAGGAAACAGATTTCAAGAGGTACGTTAGAATCGCCTGTAAAGCACAGGAAGAGGGGCACAACTTCGACAGTGATGCACTTGGCCAAAAAGGGCGTATGCGTTTTCTCCTGAATATATTCAGGAGAAAACGCATACGCCCTTTTTGGCCAAGCAAGCAAGCGGGCAATGCAAATCTGCACTACAAAGAAGTATCACTTCCCACCGGTCAAAAGGGACATCCACAAAATGTGTAAAAACCAGAAAGGCAAGACAGGCCCTGGAGAACAGGGAGCCTTGTTATGCTGATGGGCGGGATGTAAGTTGCCAACTGCCTCACTGGAGGAGTGCATTGTGTTCCCTAAAACAAGTAAACAACAGAGCTACAGAGCCAAGGGCACTTCCAGTCTAGGGAATATACCTTGGGAAAACTGAAAATCCATAAGACAGAGCCACCCCCAAATTGAGGGCTGCACTGCTTACAAGAACCTCAACCTGGGTACACCTGAAATATCCCAGGAAATATAAAAATGGTTCCAAACATTGTGGAACTTACGTACGATGGAATATCCCTCAGCCACGAAATCAATGTCATAAGACCAGTAGCAGCAAAATGAGTGGATTCAGGTACGATGATTCTAAGGGAAAGAAGTCACACAGGAAAAGAAACTTATCATAAGATATCACTTAGGAAGATCCTGTAAACATGGCTACACATGAACTGAGTTAGGCAAGAGAACAGAGTCTCACATTTAGAAAACACTCTTATGCCTGCTTAAGGGGGAAGGAGAGGTGGGGTGATGCATCAAACCAGAGGTTGATATAAGCACAGGTACCGTTCCAAAAACCAACTATGGAATAGACAAGACCTACACCTTCCTCAGTGAAAGGGACTCAAAACCCCATATTTCCCGCAGAGGAATAGATCTGACTAGTAAGAATCTTAAAACCTATGTATTGATATGTCTCCGTAAGGGAATCAAGTGTGTCTAGACTGGCATAAACATGGCAGCGAGAATCAGCTCAAACCCACTCTAAAAAGGAATTTCAAAAACAGAACAAAGAAACAAGGAAATTCTTTACAATTCCTTCAGGGTCTCTGATGCAACCTGGAATGACCCTATCTACGATGACAGCTGGATGTGGCATGAGGCTGGACACTTGGGACTGAGAGGATTGGTGAGATTGGGTGAGCAAATGCAGACCCTTTAAAGCAATAATGCATGGCAACCATTCCATGGGTCCCACCTCTCCAGGTTGAAGGGAATATTACTACAGCTATAACATGTACGGGAAACCTAGAGAATGGACACACTGTGAATACGAAAGGTTTCTAAAACTCAACGAAGAGTCCCTCTCCTGGTGCTCCGGTTTGACTTTCCAACAGCTTTACTATCAATCTCCCAACTTGGAGAGACAGCCCCTTTAAGCTCCTGGTTCACACAGGTTGCCCATTTGGCAGAGGAGGAAAGGGAAGAGGGAGAACCAATGAGAGAGTAGCTGTTAGGCATTTGGATGGGCACATGTCACTCTAATTTCCCGGCAGGAAGAAGAATTCACCAAAGTCTCAGCCACCCACCGGGAACCAGTATAGGTCCTGAACCAAATGTTTGGACTTGCGTTCAGCTCACAAAAAACGAGTTGAAAAATGGAGCTCAGGGGCACAGCAATTCACAAACTGGCGGAGTAATCAAGGCCAACTATCGTCCAAAAATCTGTTGAGGGAAGGCAACGAGGCGGAATTGAATGCGAGGCAGAATAGCAGGAAACAGATTTCAAGAGGTACGTTAGAATCGCCTGTAAAGCACAGGAAGAGGGGCACAACTTCGACAGTGATGCACTTGGCCAAAAAGGGCGTATGCGTTTTCTCCTGAATATATTCAGGAGAAAACGCATACGCCCTTTTTGGCCAAGCAAGCAAGCGGGCAATGCAAATCTGCACTACAAAGAAGTATCACTTCCCACCGGTCAAAAGGGACATCCACAAAATGTGTAAAAACCAGAAAGGCAAGACAGGCCCTGGAGAACAGGGAGCCTTGTTATGCTGATGGGCGGGATGTAAGTTGCCAACTGCCTCACTGGAGGAGTGCATTGTGTTCCCTAAAACAAGTAAACAACAGAGCTACAGAGCCAAGGGCACTTCCAGTCTAGGGAATATACCTTGGGAAAACTGAAAATCCATAAGACAGAGCCACCCCCAAATGGAGGGCTGCACTGCTTACAAGAACCTCAACCTGGGTACACCTGAAATATCCCAGGAAATATAAAAATGGTTCCAAACATTGTGGAACTTACGTACGATGGAATATCCCTCAGCCATGAAATCAATGTCATAAGACCAGTAGCAGCAAAATGAGTGGATTCAGGTACGATGATTCTAAGGGAAAGAAGTCACACAGGAAAAGAAACTTATCATAAGATATCACTTAGGAAGATCCTGTAAACATGGCTACACATGAACTGAGTTAGGCAAGAGAACAGAGTCTCACATTTAGAAAACACTCTTATGCCTGCTTAAGGGGGAAGGAGAGGTGGGGTGATGCATCAAACCAGAGTTTGATATAAGCACAGGTACTGTTCCAAAAACCAACTATGGAATAGACAAGACCTACACCTTCCTCAGTGAAAGGGACTCAAAACCCCATATTTCCCGCAGAGGAATAGATCTGACTAGTAAGAATCTTAAAACCTATGTATTGATATGTCTCCGTAAGGGAATCAAGTGTGTCTAGACTGGCATAAACATGGCAGCGAGAATCAGCTCAAACCCACTCTAAAAAGGAATTTCAAAAACAGAACAAAGAAACAGGGAAATTCTTTACAATTCCTTCAGGGTCTCTGATGCAACCTGGAATGACCCTATCTACGATGACAGCTGGATGTGGCATGAGGCTGGACACTTGGGACTGAGAGGATTGGTGAGATTGGGTGAGCAAATGCAGACCCTTTAAAGCAATAATGCATGGCAACCATTCCATGGGTCCCACCTCTCCAGGTTGAAGGGAATATTACTACAGCTATAACATGTACGGGAAACCTAGAGAATGGACACACTGTGAATACGAAAGGTTTCTAAAACTCAACGAAGAGCCCCTCTCCTGGTGCTCCGGTTTGACTTTCCAACAGCTTTACTATCAATCTCCCAACTTGGAGAGACAGCCCCTTTAAGCTCCTGGTTCACACAGGTTGCCCATTTGGCAGAGGAGGAAAGGGAAGAGGGAGAACCAATGAGAGAGTAGCTGTTAGGCATTTGGATGGGCACATGTCACTCTAATTTCCCGGCAGGAAGAAGAATTCACCAAAGTCTCAGCCACCCACCGGGAACCAGTATAGGTCCTGAACCAAATGTTTGGACTTGCGTTCAGCTCACAAAAAACGAGTTGAAAAATGGAGCTCAGGGGCACAGCAATTCACAAACTGGCAGAGTAATCAAGGCCAACTATCGTCCAAAAATCTGTTGAGGGAAGGCAACGAGGCGGACTTGAATGCGAGGCAGAATAGCAGGAAACAGATTTCAAGAGGTACGTTAGAATCGCCTGTAAAGCACAGGAAGAGGGGCACAACTTCGACAGTGATGCACTTGGCCAAAAAGGGCGTATGCGTTTTCTCCTGAATATATTCAGGAGAAAACGCATACGCCCTTTTTGGCCAAGCAAGCAAGCGGGCAATGCAAATCTGCACTACAAAGAAGTATCACTTCCCACCGGTCAAAAGGGACATCCACAAAATGTGTAAAAACCAGAAAGGCGAGACAGGCCCTGGAGAACAGGGAGCCTTGTTATGCTGATGGGCGGGATGTAAGTTGCCAACTGCCTCACTGGAGGAGTGCATTGTGTTCCCTAAAACAAGTAAACAACAGAGCTACAGAGCCAAGGGCACTTCCAGTCTAGGGAATATACCTTGGGAAAACTGAAAATCCATAAGACAGAGCCACCCCCAAATTGAGGGCTGCACTGCTTATAAGAACCTCAACCTGGGTACACCTGAAATATCCCAGGAAATATAAAAATGGTTCCAAACATTGTGGAACTTACGTACGATGGAATATCCCTCAGCCACGAAATCAATGTCATAAGACCAGTAGCAGCAAAATGAGTGGATTCAGGTACGATGATTCTAAGGGAAAGAAGTCACACAGGAAAAGAAACTTATCATAAGATATCACTTAGGAAGATCCTGTAAACATGGCAACACATGAACTGAGTTAGGCAAGAGAACAGAGTCTCACATTTAGAAAACACTCTTATGCCTGCTTAAGGGGGAAGGAGAGGTGGGGTGATGCATCAAACCAGAGTTTGATATAAGCACAGGTACTGTTCCAAAAACCAACTATGGAATAGACAAGACCTAAACCTTCCTCAGTGAAAGGGACTCAAAACCCCATATTTCCCGCAGAGGAATAGATCTGACTAGTAAGAATCTTAAAACCTATGTATTGATATGTCTCCGTAAGGGAATCAAGTGTGTCTAGACTGGCATAAACATGGCAGCGAGAATCAGCTCAAACCCACTCTAAAAAGGAATTTCAAAAACAGAACAAAGAAACAGGGAAATTCTTTACAATTCCTTCAGGGTCTCTGATGCAACCTGGAATGACCCTATCTACGATGACAGCTGGATGTGGCATGAGGCTGGACACTTGGGACTGAGAGGATTGGTGAGATTGGGTGAGCAAATGCAGACCCTTTAAAGCAATAATGCATGGCAACCATTCCATGGGTCCCACCTCTCCAGGTTGAAGGGAATATTACTACAGCTATAACATGTACGGGAAACCTAGAGAATGGACACACTGTGAATACGAAAGGTTTCTAAAACTCAACGAAGAGTCCCTCTCCTGGTGCTCCGGTTTGACTTTCCAACAGCTTTACTATCAATCTCCCAACTTGGAGAGACAGCCCCTTTAAGCTCCTGGTTCACACAGGTTGCCCATTTGGCAGAGGAGGAAAGGGAAGAGGGAGAACCAATGAGAGAGTAGCTGTTAGGCATTTGGATGGGCACATGTCACTCTAATTTCCCGGCAGGAAGACGAATTCACCAAAGTCTCAGCCACCCACCGGGAACCAGTATAGGTCCTGAACCAAATGTTTGGACTTGCGTTCAGCTCACAAAAAACGAGTTGAAAAATGGAGCTCAGGGGCACAGCAATTCACAAACTGGCAGAGTAATCAAGGCCAACTATCGTCCAAAAATCTGTTGAGGGAAGGCAACGAGGCGGACTTGAATGCGAGGCAGAATAGCAGGAAACAGATTTCAAGAGGTACGTTAGAATCGCCTGTAAAGCACAGGAAGAGGGGCACAACTTCGACAGTGATGCACTTGGCCAAAAAGGGCGTATGCGTTTTCTCCTGAATATATTCAGGAGAAAACGCATACGCCCTTTTTGGCCAAGCAAGCAAGCGGGCAATGCAAATCTGCACTACAAAGAAGTATCACTTCCCACCGGTCAAAAGGGACATCCACAAAATGTGTAAAAACCAGAAAGGCAAGACAGGCCCTGGAGAACAGGGAGCCTTGTTATGCTGATGGGCGGGATGTAAGTTGCCAACTGCCTCACTGGAGGAGTGCATTGTGTTCCCTAAAACAAGTAAACAACAGAGCTACAGAGCCAAGGGCACTTCCAGTCTAGGGAATATACCTTGGGAAAACTGAAAATCCATAAGACAGAGCCACCCCCAAATTGAGGGCTGCACTGCTTACAAGAACCTCAACCTGGGTACACCTGAAATATCCCAGGAAATATAAAAATGGTTCAAAACATTGTGGAACTTACGTACGATGGAATATCCCTCAGCCACGAAATCAATGTCATAAGACCAGTAGCAGCAAAATGAGTGGATTCAGGTACGATGATTCTAAGGGAAAGAAGTCACACAGGAAAAGAAACTTATCATAAGATATCACTTAGGAAGATCCTGTAAACATGGCTACACATGAACTGAGTTAGGCAAGAGAACAGAGTCTCACATTTAGAAAACACTCTTATGCCTGCTTAAGGGGGAAGGAGAGGTGGGGTGATGCATCAAACCAGAGGTTGATATAAGCACAGGTACCGTTCCAAAAACCAACTATGGTATAGACAAGACCTACACCTTCCTCAGTGAAAGGGACTCAAAACCCCATATTTCCCGCAGAGGAATAGATCTGACTAGTAAGAATCTTAAAACCTATGTATTGATATGTCTCCGTAAGGGAATCAAGTGTGTCTAGACTGGCATAAACATGGCAGCGAGAATCAGCTCAAACCCACTCTAAAAAGGAATTTCAAAAACAGAACAAAGAAACAGGGAAATTCTTTACAATTCCTTCAGGGTCTCTGATGCAACCTGGAATGACCCTATCTACGATGACAGCTGGATGTGGCATGAGGCTGGACACTTGGGACTGAGAGGATTGGTGAGATTGGGTGAGCAAATGCAGACCCTTTAAAGCAATAATGCATGGCAACCATTCCATGGGTCCCACCTCTCCAGGTTGAAGGGAATATTACTACAGCTATAACATGTACGGGAAACCTAGAGAATGGACACACTGTGAATACGAAAGGTTTCTAAAACTCAACGAAGAGTCCCTCTCCTGGTGCTCCGGTTTGACTTTCCAACAGCTTTACTATCAATCTCCCAACTTGGAGAGACAGCCCCTTTAAGCTCCTGGTTCACACAGGTTGCCCATTTGGCAGAGGAGGAAAGGGAAGAGGGAGAACCAATGAGAGAGTAGCTGTTAGGCATTTGGATGGGCACATGTCACTCTAATTTCCCGGCAGGAAGAAGAATTCACCAAAGTCTCAGCCACCCACCGGGAACCAGTATAGGTCCTGAACCAAATGTTTGGACTTGCGTTCAGCTCACAAAAAACGAGTTGAAAAATGGAGCTCAGGGGCACAGCAATTCACAAACTGGCAGAGTAATCAAGGCCAACTATCGTCCAAAAATCTGTTGAGGGAAGGCAACGAGGCGGACTTGAATGCGAGGCAGAATAGCAGGAAACAGATTTCAAGAGGTACGTTAGAATCGCCTGTAAAGCACAGGAAGAGGGGCACAACTTCGACAGTGATGCACTTGGCCCAAAAGGGCGTATGCGTTTTCTCCTGAATATATTCAGGAGAAAACGCATACGCCCTTTTTGGCCAAGCAAGCAAGCGGGCAATGCAAATCTGCACTACAAAGAAGTATCACTTCCCACCGGTCAAAAGGGACATCCACAAAATGTGTAAAAACCAGAAAGGCAAGACAGGCCCTGGAGAACAGGGAGCCTTGTTATGCTGATGGGCGGGATGTAAGTTGCCAACTGCCTCACTGGAGGAGTGCATTGTGTTCCCTAAAACAAGTAAACAACAGAGCTACAGAGCCAAGGGCACTTCCAGTCTAGGGAATATACCTTGGGAAAACTGAAAATCCATAAGACAGAGCCACCCCCAAATTGAGGGCTGCACTGCTTACAAGAACCTCAACCTGGGTACACCTGAAATATCCCAGGAAATATAAAAATGGTTCCAAACATTGTGGAACTTACGTACGATGGAATATCCCTCAGCCACGAAATCAATGTCATAAGACCAGTAGCAGCAAAATGAGTGGATTCAGGTACGATGATTCTAAGGGAAAGAAGTCACACAGGAAAAGAAACTTATCATAAGATATCACTTAGGAAGATCCTGTAAACATGGCTACACATGAACTGAGTTAGGCAAGAGAACAGAGTCTCACATTTAGAAAACACTCTTATGCCTGCTTAAGGGGGAAGGAGAGGTGGGGTGATGCATCAAACCAGAGGTTGATATAAGCACAGGTACCGTTCCAAAAACCAACTATGGAATAGACAAGACCTACACCTTCCTCAGTGAAAGGGACTCAAAACCCCATATTTCCCGCAGAGGAATAGATCTGACTAGTAAGAATCTTAAAACCTATGTATTGATATGTCTCCGTAAGGGAATCAAGTGTGTCTAGACTGGCATAAACATGGCAGCGAGAATCAGCTCAAACCCACTCTAAAAAGGAATTTCAAAAACAGAACAAAGAAACAAGGAAATTCTTTACAATTCCTTCAGGGTCTCTGATGCAACCTGGAATGACCCTATCTACGATGACAGCTGGATGTGGCATGAGGCTGGACACTTGGGACTGAGAGGATTGGTGAGATTGGGTGAGCAAATGCAGACCCTTTAAAGCAATAATGCATGGCAACCATTCCATGGGTCCCACCTCTCCAGGTTGAAGGGAATATTACTACAGCTATAACATGTACGGGAAACCTAGAGAATGGACACACTGTGAATACGAAAGGTTTCTAAAACTCAACGAAGAGTCCCTCTCCTGGTGCTCCGGTTTGACTTTCCAACAGCTTTACTATCAATCTCCCAACTTGGAGAGACAGCCCCTTTAAGCTCCTGGTTCACACAGGTTGCCCATTTGGCAGAGGAGGAAAGGGAAGAGGGAGAACCAATGAGAGAGTAGCTGTTAGGCATTTGGATGGGCACATGTCACTCTAATTTCCCGGCAGGAAGAAGAATTCACCAAAGTCTCAGCCACCCACCGGGAACCAGTATAGGTCCTGAACCAAATGTTTGGACTTGCGTTCAGCTCACAAAAAACGAGTTGAAAAATGGAGCTCAGGGGCACAGCAATTCACAAACTGGCGGAGTAATCAAGGCCAACTATCGTCCAAAAATCTGTTGAGGGAAGGCAACGAGGCGGAATTGAATGCGAGGCAGAATAGCAGGAAACAGATTTCAAGAGGTACGTTAGAATCGCCTGTAAAGCACAGGAAGAGGGGCACAACTTCGACAGTGATGCACTTGGCCAAAAAGGGCGTATGCGTTTTCTCCTGAATATATTCAGGAGAAAACGCATACGCCCTTTTTGGCCAAGCAAGCAAGCGGGCAATGCAAATCTGCACTACAAAGAAGTATCACTTCCCACCGGTCAAAAGGGACATCCACAAAATGTGTAAAAACCAGAAAGGCAAGACAGGCCCTGGAGAACAGGGAGCCTTGTTATGCTGATGGGCGTGATGTAAGTTGCCAACTGCCTCACTGGAGGAGTGCATTGTGTTCCCTAAAACAAGTAAACAACAGAGCTACAGAGCCAAGGGCACTTCCAGTCTAGGGAATATACCTTGGGAAAACTGAAAATCCATAAGACAGAGCCAACCCCAAATTGAGGGCTGCACTGCTTACAAGAACCTCAACCTGGGTACACCTGAAATATCCCAGGAAATATAAAAATGGTTCCAAACATTGTGGAACTTACGTACGATGGAATATCCCTCAGCCATGAAATCAATGTCATAAGACCAGTAGCAGCAAAATGAGTGGATTCAGGTACGATGATTCTAAGGGAAAGAAGTCACACAGGAAAAGAAACTTATCATAAGATATCACTTAGGAAGATCCTGTAAACATGGCTACACATGAACTGAGTTAGGCAAGAGAACAGAGTCTCACATTTAGAAAACACTCTTATGCCTGCTTAAGGGGGAAGGAGAGGTGGGGTGATGCATCAAACCAGAGTTTGATATAAGCACAGGTACTGTTCCAAAAACCAACTATGGAATAGACAAGACCTACACCTTCCTCAGTGAAAGGGACTCAAAACCCCATATTTCCCGCAGAGGAATAGATCTGACTAGTAAGAATCTTAAAACCTATGTATTGATATGTCTGCGTAAGGGAATCAAGTGTGTCTAGACTGGCATAAACATGGCAGCGAGAATCAGCTCAAACCCACTCTAAAAAGGAATTTCAAAAACAGAACAAAGAAACAGGGAAATTCTTTACAATTCCTTCAGGGTCTCTGATGCAACCTGGAATGACCCTATCTACGATGACAGCTGGATGTGGCATGAGGCTGGACACTTGGGACTGAGAGGATTGGTGAGATTGGGTGAGCAAATGCAGACCCTTTAAAGCAATAATGCATGGCAACCATTCCATGGGTCCCACCTCTCCAGGTTGAAGGGAATATTACTACAGCTATAACATGTACGGGAAACCTAGAGAATGGACACACTGTGAATACGAAAGGTTTCTAAAACTCAACGAAGAGTCCCTCTCCTGGTGCTCCGGTTTGACTTTCCAACAGCTTTACTATCAATCTCCCAACTTGGAGAGACAGCCCCTTTAAGCTCCTGGTTCACACAGGTTGCCCATTTGGCAGAGGAGGAAAGGGAAGAGGGAGAACCAATGAGAGAGTAGCTGTTAGGCATTTGGATGGGCACATGTCACTCTAATTTCCCGGCAGGAAGAAGAATTCACCAAAGTCTCAGCCACCCACCGGGAACCAGTATAGGTCCTGAACCAAATGTTTGGACTTGCGTTCAGCTCACAAAAAACGAGTTGAAAAATGGAGCTCAGGGGCACAGCAATTCACAAACTGGCGGAGTAATCAAGGCCAACTATCGTCCAAAAATCTGTTGAGGGAAGGCAACGAGGCGGAATTGAATGCGAGGCAGAATAGCAGGAAACAGATTTCAAGAGGTACGTTAGAATCGCCTGTAAAGCACAGGAAGAGGGGCACAACTTCGACAGTGATGCACTTGGCCAAAAAGGGCGTATGCGTTTTCTCCTGAATATATTCAGGAGAAAACGCATACGCCCTTTTTGGCCAAGCAAGCAAGCGGGCAATGCAAATCTGCACTACAAAGAAGTATCACTTCCCACCGGTCAAAAGGGACATCCACAAAATGTGTAAAAACCAGAAAGGCAAGACAGGCCCTGGAGAACAGGGAGCCTTGTTATGCTGATGGGCGGGATGTAAGTTGCCAACTGCCTCACTGGAGGAGTGCATTGTGTTCCCTAAAAGAAGTAAACAACAGAGCTACAGAGCCAAGGGCACTTCCAGTCTAGGGAATATACCTTGGGAAAACTGAAAATCCATAAGACAGAGCCACCCCCAAATTGAGGGCTGCACTGCTTACAAGAACCTCAACCTGGGTACACCTGAAATATCCCAGGAAATATAAAAATGGTTCAAAACATTGTGGAACTTACGTACGATGGAATATCCCTCAGCCATGAAATCAATGTCATAAGACCAGTAGCAGCAAAATGAGTGGATTCAGGTACGATGATTCTAAGGGAAAGAAGTCACACAGGAAAAGAAACTTATCATAAGATATCACTTAGGAAGATCCTGTAAACATGGCAACACATGAACTGAGTTAGGCAAGAGAACAGAGTCTCACATTTAGAAAACACTCTTATGCCTGCTTAAGGGGGAAGGAGAGGTGGGGTGATGCATCAAACCAGAGTTTGATATAAGCACAGGTACTGTTCCAAAAACCAACTATGGAATAGACAAGACCTACACCTTCCTCAGTGAAAGGGACTCAAAACCCCATATTTCCCGCAGAGGAATAGATCTGACTAGTAAGAATCTTAAAACCTATGTATTGATATGTCTCCGTAAGGGAATCAAGTGTGTCTAGACTGGCATAAACATGGCAGCGAGAATCAGCTCAAACCCACTCTAAAAAGGAATTTCAAAAACAGAACAAAGAAACAGGGAAATTCTTTACAATTCCTTCAGGGTCTCTGATGCAACCTGGAATGACCCTATCTATGATGACAGCTGGATGTGGCATGAGGCTGGACACTTGGGACTGAGAGGATTGGTGAGATTGGGTGAGCAAATGCAGACCCTTTAAAGCAATAATGCATGGCAACCATTCCATGGGTCCCACCTCTCCAGGTTGAAGGGAATATTACTACAGCTATAACATGTACGGGAAACCTAGAGAATGGACACACTGTGAATACGAAAGGTTTCTAAAACTCAACGAAGAGTCCCTCTCCTGGTGCTCCGGTTTGACTTTCCAACAGCTTTACTATCAATCTCCCAACTTGGAGAGACAGCCCCTTTAAGCTCCTGGTTCACACAGGTTGCCCATTTGGCAGAGGAGGAAAGGGAAGAGGGAGAACCAATGAGAGAGTAGCTGTTAGGCATTTGGATGGGCACATGTCACTGTAATTTCCCGGCAGGAAGAAGAATTCACCAAAGTCTCAGCCACCCACCGGGAACCAGTATAGGTCCTGAACCAAATGTTTGGACTTGCGTTCAGCTCACAAAAAACGAGTTGAAAAATGGAGCTCAGGGGCACAGCAATTCACAAACTGGCAGAGTAATCAAGGCCAACTATCGTCCAAAAATCTGTTGAGGGAAGGCAACGAGGCGGACTTGAATGCGAGGCAGAATAGCAGGAAACAGATTTCAAGAGGTACGTTAGAATCGCCTGTAAAGCACAGGAAGAGGGGCACAACTTCGACAATGATGCACTTGGCCAAAAAGGGCGTATGCGTTTTCTCCTGAATATATTCAGGAGAAAACGCATACGCCCTTTTTGGCCAAGCAAGCAAGCGGGCAATGCAAATCTGCACTACAAAGAAGTATCACTTCCCACCGGTCAAAAGGGACATCCACAAAATGTGTAAAAACCAGAAAGGCAAGACAGGCCCTGGAGAACAGGGAGCCTTGTTTTGCTGATGGGCGGGATGTAAGTTGCCAACTGCCTCACTGGAGGAGTGCATTGTGTTCCCTAAAACAAGTAAACAACAGAGCTACAGAGCCAAGGGCACTTCCAGTCTAGGGAATATACCTTGGGAAAACTGAAAATCCACAAGACAGAGCCACCCCCAAATTGAGGGCTGCACTGCTTACAAGAACCTCAACCTGGGTACACCTGAAATATCCCAGGAAATATAAAAATGGTTCCAAACATTGTGGAACTTACGTACGATGGAATATCCCTCAGCCACGAAATCAATGTCATAAGACCAGTAGCAGCAAAATGAGTGGATTCAGGTACGATGATTCTAAGGGAAAGAAGTCACACAGGAAAAGAAACTTATCATAAGATATCACTTAGGAAGATCCTGTAAACATGGCTACACATGAACTGAGTTAGGCAAGAGAACAGAGTCTCACATTTAGAAAACACTCTTATGCCTGCTTAAGGGGGAAGGAGAGGTGGGGTGATGCATCAAACCAGAGTTTGATATAAGCACAGGTACTGTTCCAAAAACCAACTATGGAATAGACAAGACCTACACCTTCCTCAATGAAAGGGACTCAAAACCCCATATTTCCCGCAGAGGAATAGATCTGACTAGTAAGAATCTTAAAACCTATGTATTGATATGTCTCCGTAAGGGAATCAAGTGTGTCTAGACTGGCATAAACATGGCAGCGAGAATCAGCTCAAACCCACTCTAAAAAGGAATTTCAAAAACAGAACAAAGAAACAGGGAAATTCTTTACAATTCCTTCAGGGTCTCTGATGCAACCTGGAATGACCCTATCTACGATGACAGCTGGATGTGGCATGAGGCTGGACACTTGGGACTGAGAGGATTGGTGAGATTGGGTGAGCAAATGCAGACCCTTTAAAGCAATAATGCATGGCAACCATTCCATGGGTCCCACCTCTCCAGGTTGAAGGGAATATTACTACAGCTATAACATGTACGGGAAACCTAGAGAATGGACACACTGTGAATACGAAAGGTTTCTAAAACTCAACGAAGAGCCCCTCTCCTGGTGCTCCGGTTTGACTTTCCAACAGCTTTACTATCAATCTCCCAACTTGGAGAGACAGCCCCTTTAAGCTCCGGGTTCACACAGGTTGCCCATTTGGCAGAGGAGGAAAGGGAAGAGGGAGAACCAATGAGAGAGTAGCTGTTAGGCATTTGGATGGGCACATGTCACTCTAATTTCCCGGCAGGAAGAAGAATTCACCAAAGTCTCAGCCACCCACCGGGAACCAGTATAGGTCCTGAACCAAATGTTTGGACTTGCGTTCAGCTCACAAAAAACGAGTTGAAAAATGGAGCTCAGGGGCACAGCAATTCACAAACTGGCAGAGTAATCAAGGCCAACTATCGTCCAAAAATCTGTTGAGGGAAGGCAACGAGGCGGACTTGAATGCGAGGCAGAATAGCAGGAAACAGATTTCAAGAGGTACGTTAGAATCGCCTGTAAAGCACAGGAAGAGGGGCACAACTTCGACAATGATGCACTTGGCCAAAAAGGGCGTATGCGTTTTCTCCTGAATATATTCAGGAGAAAACGCATACGCCCTTTTTGGCCAAGCAAGCAAGCGGGCAATGCAAATCTGCACTACAAAGAAGTATCACTTCCCACCGGTCAAAAGGGACATCCACAAAATGTGTAAAAACCAGAAAGGCAAGACAGGCCCTGGAGAACAGGGAGCCTTGTTTTGCTGATGGGCGGGATGTAAGTTGCCAACTGCCTCACTGGAGGAGTGCATTGTGTTCCCTAAAACAAGTAAACAACAGAGCTACAGAGCCAAGGGCACTTCCAGTCTAGGGAATATACCTTGGGAAAACTGAAAATCCACAAGACAGAGCCACCCCCAAATTGAGGGCTGCACTGCTTACAAGAACCTCAACCTGGGTACACCTGAAATATCCCAGGAAATATAAAAATGGTTCCAAACATTGTGGAACTTACGTACGATGGAATATCCCTCAGCCACGAAATCAATGTCATAAGACCAGTAGCAGCAAAATGAGTGGATTCATGTACGATGATTCTAAGGGAAAGAAGTCACACAGGAAAAGAAACTTATCATAAGATATCACTTAGGAAGATCCTGTAAACATGGCTACACATGAACTGAGTTAGGCAAGAGAACAGAGTCTCACATTTAGAAAACACTCTTATGCCTGCTTAAGGGGGAAGGAGAGGTGGGGTGATGCATCAAACCAGAGTTTGATATAAGCACAGGTACTGTTCCAAAAACCAACTATGGACTAGACAAGACCTACACCTTCCTCAGTGAAAGGGACTCAAAACCCCATATTTCCCGCAGAGGAATAGATCTGACTAGTAAGAATCTTAAAACCTATGTATTGATATGTCTCCGTAAGGGAATCAAGTGTGTCTAGACTGGCATAAACATGGCAGCGAGAATCAGCTCAAACCCACTCTAAAAAGGAATTTCAAAAACAGAACAAAGAAACAGGGAAATTCTTTACAATTCCTTCAGGGTCTCTGATGCAACCTGGAATGACCCTATCTACGATGACAGCTGGATGTGGCATGAGGCTGGACACTTGGGACTGAGAGGATTGGTGAGATTGGGTGAGCAAATGCAGACCCTTTAAAGCAATAATGCATGGCAACCATTCCATGGGTCCCACCTCTCCAGGTTGAAGGGAATATTACTACAGCTATAACATGTACGGGAAACCTAGAGAATGGACACACTGTGAATACGAAAGGTTTCTAAAACTCAACGAAGAGTCCCTCTCCTGGTTCTCCGGTTTGACTTTCCAACAGCTTTACTATCAATCTCCCAACTTGGAGAGACAGCCCCTTTAAGCTCCTGGTTCACACAGGTTGCCCATTTGGCAGAGGAGGAAAGGGAAGAGGGAGAACCAATGAGAGAGTAGCTGTTAGGCATTTGGATGGGCACATGTCACTCTAATTTCCCGGCAGGAAGAAGAATTCACCAAAGTCTCAGCCACCCACCGGGAACCAGTATAGGTCCTGAACCAAATGTTTGGACTTGCGTTCAGCTCACAAAAAAACGAGTTGAAAAATGGAGCTCAGGGGCACAGCAATTCACAAACTGGCAGAGTAATCAAGGCCAACTATCGTCCAAAAATCTGTTGAGGGAAGGCAACGAGGCGGACTTGAATGCGAGGCAGAATAGCAGGAAACAGATTTCAAGAGGTACGTTAGAATCGCCTGTAAAGCACAGGAAGAGGGGCACAACTTCGACAATGATGCACTTGGCCAAAAAGGGCGTATGCGTTTTCTCCTGAATATATTCAGGAGAAAACGCATACGCCCTTTTTGGCCAAGCAAGCAAGCGGGCAATGCAAATCTGCACTACAAAGAAGTATCACTTCCCACCGGTCAAAAGGGACATCCACAAAATGTGTAAAAACCAGAAAGGCAAGACAGGCCCTGGAGAACAGGGAGCCTTGTTTTGCTGATGGGCGGGATGTAAGTTGCCAACTGCCTCACTGGAGGAGTGCATTGTGTTCCCTAAAACAAGTAAACAACAGAGCTACAGAGCCAAGGGCACTTCCAGTCTAGGGAATATACCTTGGGAAAACTGAAAATCCACAAGACAGAGCCACCCCCAAATTGAGGGCTGCACTGCTTACAAGAACCTCAACCTGGGTACACCTGAAATATCCCAGGAAATATAAAAATGGTTCCAAACATTGTGGAACTTACGTACGATGGAATATCCCTCAGCCACGAAATCAATGTCATAAGACCAGTAGCAGCAAAATGAGTGGATTCAGGTACGATGATTCTAAGGGAAAGAAGTCACACAGGAAAAGAAACTTATCATAAGATATCACTTAGGAAGATCCTGTAAACATGGCTACACATGAACTGAGTTAGGCAAGAGAACAGAGTCTCACATTTAGAAAACACTCTTATGCCTGCTTAAGGGGGAAGGAGAGGTGGGGTGATGCATCAAACCAGAGTTTGATATAAGCACAGGTACTGTTCCAAAAACCAACTATGGAATAGACAAGACCTACACCTTCCTCAGTGAAAGTGACTCAAAACCCCATATTTCCCGCAGAGGAATAGATCTGACTAGTAAAAATCTTAAAACCTATGTATTGATATGTCTCCGTAAGGGAATCAAGTGTGTCTAGACTGGCATAAACATGGCAGCGAGAATCAGCTCAAACCCACTCTAAAAAGGAATTTCAAAAACAGAACAAAGAAACAGGGAAATTCTTTACAATTCCTTCAGGGTCTCTGATGCAACCTGGAATGACCCTATCTACGATGACAGCTGGATGTGGCATGAGGCTGGACACTTGGGACTGAGAGGATTGGTGAGATTGGGTGAGCAAATGCAGACCCTTTAAAGCAATAATGCATGGCAACCATTCCATGGGTCCCACCTCTCCAGGTTGAAGGGAATATTACTACAGCTATAACATGTACGGGAAACCTAGAGAATGGACACACTGTGAATACGAAAGGTTTCTAAAACTCAACGAAGAGCCCCTCTCCTGGTGCTCCGGTTTGACTTTCCAACAGCTTTACTATCAATCTCCCAACTTGGAGAGACAGCCCCTTTAAGCTCCGGGTTCACACAGGTTGCCCATTTGGCAGAGGAGGAAAGGGAAGAGGGAGAACCAATGAGAGAGTAGCTGTTAGGCATTTGGATGGGCACATGTCACTCTAATTTCCCGGCAGGAAGAAGAATTCACCAAAGTCTCAGCCACCCACCGGGAACCAGTATAGGTCCTGAACCAAATGTTTGGACTTGCGTTCAGCTCACAAAAAACGAGTTGAAAAATGGAGCTCAGGGGCACAGCAATTCACAAACTGGCAGAGTAATCAAGGCCAACTATCGTCCAAAAATCTGTTGAGGGAAGGCAACGAGGCGGACTTGAATGCGAGGCAGAATAGCAGGAAACAGATTTCAAGAGGTACGTTAGAATCGCCTGTAAAGCACAGGAAGAGGGGCACAACTTCGACAATGATGCACGTGGCCAAAAAGGGCGTATGCGTTTTCTCCTGAATATATTCAGGAGAAAACGCATACGCCCTTTTTGGCCAAGCAAGCAAGCGGGCAATGCAAATCTGCACTACAAAGAAGTATCACTTCCCACCGGTCAAAAGGGACATCCACAAAATGTGTAAAAACCAGAAAGGCAAGACAGGCCCTGGAGAACAGGGAGCCTTGTTTTGCTGATGGGCGGGATGTAAGTTGCCAACTGCCTCACTGGAGGAGTGCATTGTGTTCCCTAAAACAAGTAAACAACAGAGCTACAGAGCCAAGGGCACTTCCAGTCTAGGGAATATACAATGGGAAAACTGAAAATCCACAAGACAGAGCCACCCCCAAATTGAGGGCTGCACTGCTTACAAGAACCTCAACCTGGGTACACCTGAAATATCCCAGGAAATATAAAAATGGTTCCAAACATTGTGGAACTTACGTACGATGGAATATCCCTCAGCCACGAAATCAATGTCATAAGACCAGTAGCAGCAAAATGAGTGGATTCATGTACGATGATTCTAAGGGAAAGAAGTCACACAGGAAAAGAAACTTATCATAAGATATCACTTAGGAAGATCCTGTAAACATGGCTACACATGAACTGAGTTAGGCAAGAGAACAGAGTCTCACATTTAGAAAACACTCTTATGCCTGCTTAAGGGGGAAGGAGAGGTGGGGTGATGCATCAAACCAGAGTTTGATATAAGCACAGGTACTGTTCCAAAAACCAACTATGGACTAGACAAGACCTACACCTTCCTCAGTGAAAGGGACTCAAAACCCCATATTTCCCGCAGAGGAATCGATCTGACTAGTAAGAATCTTAAAACCTATGTATTGATATGTCTCCGTAAGGGAATCAAGTGTGTCTAGACTGGCATAAACATGGCAGCGAGAATCAGCTCAAACCCACTCTAAAAAGGAATTTCAAAAACAGAACAAAGAAACAGGGAAATTCTTTACAATTCCTTCAGGGTCTCTGATGCAACCTGGAATGACCCTATCTACAATGACAGCTGGATGTGGCATGAGGCTGGACACTTGGGACTGAGAGGATTGGTGAGATTGGGTGAGCAAATGCAGACCCTTTAAAGCAATAATGCATGGCAACCATTCCATGGGTCCCACCTCTCCAGGTTGAAGGGAATATTACTACAGCTATAACATGTACGGGAAACCTAGAGAATGGACACACTGTGAATAAGAAAGGTTTCTAAAACTCAACGAAGAGTCCCTCTCCTGGTGCTCTGGTTTGACTTTCCAACAGCTTTACTATCAATCTCCCAACTTGGAGAGACAGCCCCTTTAAGCTCCTGGTTCACACAGGTTGCCCATTTGGCAGACGAGGAAAGGGAAGAGGGAGAACCAATGAGAGAGTAGCTGTTAGGCATTTGGATGGGCACATGTCACTCTAATTTCCCGGCAGGAAGAAGAATTCACCAAAGTCTCAGCCACCCACCGGGAACCAGTATAGGTCCTGAACCAAATGTTTGGACTTGCGTTCAGCTCACAAAAAACGAGTTGAAAAATGGAGCTCAGGGGCACAGCAATTCACAAACTGGCAGAGTAATCAAGGCCAACTATCGTCCAAAAATCTGTTGAGGGAAGGCAACGAGGCGGACTTGAATGCGAGGCAGAATAGCAGGAAACAGATTTCAAGAGGTACGTTAGAATCGCCTGTAAAGCACAGGAAGAGGGGCACAACTTCGACAGTGATGCACTTGGCCAAAAAGGGCGTATGCGTTTTCTCCTGAATATATTCAGGAGAAAACGCATACGCCCTTTTTGGCCAAGCAAGCAAGCGGGCAATGCAAATCTGCACTACAAAGAAGTATCACTTCCCACCGGTCAAAAGGGACATCCACAAAATGTGTAAAAACCAGAAAGGCAAGACAGGCCCTGGAGAACAGGGAGCCTTGTTATGCTGATGGGCGGGATGTAAGTTGCCAACTGCCTCACTGGAGGAGTGCATTGTGTTCCCTAAAACAAGTAAACAACAGAGCTACAGAGCCAAGGGCACTTCCAGTCTAGGGAATATACCTTGGGAAAACTGAAAATCCATAAGACAGAGCCACCCCCAAATTGAGGGCTGCACTGCTTACAAGAACCTCAACTTGGGTACACCTGAAATATCCCAGGAAATATAAAAATGGTTCAAAACATTGTGGAACTTACGTACGATGGAATATCCCTCAGCCATGAAATCAATGTCATAAGACCAGTAGCAGCAAAATGAGTGGATTCAGGTACGATGATTCTAAGGGAAAGAAGTCACACAGGAAAAGAAACTTATCATAAGATATCACTTAGGAAGATCCTGTAAACATGGCAACACATGAACTGAGTTAGGAAAGAGAACAGAGTCTCACATTTAGAAAACACTCTTATGCCTGCTTAAGGGGGAAGGAGAGGTGGGGTGATGCATCAAACCAGAGTTTGATATAAGCACAGGTACTGTTCCAAAAACCAACTATGGAATAGACAAGACCTACACCTTCCTCAGTGAAAGGGACTCAAAACCCCATATTTCCCGCAGAGGAATAGATCTGACTAGTAAGAATCTTAAAACCTATGTATTGATATGTCTCCGTAAGGGAATCAAGTGTGTCTAGACTGGCATAAACATGGCAGCGAGAATCAGCTCAAACCCACTCTAAAAAGGAATTTCAAAAACAGAACAAAGAAACAGGGAAATTCTTTACAATTCCTTCAGGGTCTCTGATGCAACCTGGAATGACCCTATCTACGATGACAGCTGGATGTGGCATGAGGCTGGACACTTGGGACTGAGAGGATTGGTGAGATTGGGTGAGCAAATGCAGACCCTTTAAAGCAATAATGCATGGCAACCATTCCATGGGTCCCACCTCTCCAGATTGAAGGGAATATTACTACAGCTATAACATGTACGGGAAACCTAGAGAATGGACACACTGTGAATACGAAAGGTTTCTAAAACTCAACGAAGAGTCCCTCACCTGGTGCTCCGGTTTGACTTTCCAACAGCTTTACTATCAATCTCCCAACTTGGAGAGACAGCCCCTTTAAGCTCCTGGTTCACACAGGTTGCCCATTTGGCAGAGGAGGAAAGGGAAGAGGGAGAACCAATGAGAGAGTAGCTGTTAGGCATTTGGATGGGCACATGTCACTCTAATTTCCCGGCAGGAAGAAGAATTCACCAAAGTCTCAGCCACCCACCGGGAACCAGTATAGGTCCTGAACCAAATGTTTGGACTTGCGTTCAGCTCACAAAAAACGAGTTGAAAAATGGAGCTCAGGGGCACAGCAATTCACAAACTGGCAGAGTAATCAAGGCCAACTATCGTCCAAAAATCTGTTGAGGGAAGGCAACGAGGCGGACTTGAATGCGAGGCAGAATAGCAGGAAACAGATTTCAAGAGGTACGTTAGAATCGCCTGTAAAGCACAGGAAGAGGGGCACAACTTCGACAATGATGCACTTGGCGAAAAAGGGCGTATGCGTTTTCTCCTGAATATATTCAGGAGAAAACGCATACGCCCTTTTTTGGCCAAGCAAGCAAGCGGGCAATGCAAATCTGCACTACAAAGAAGTATCACTTCCCACCGGTCAAAAGGGACATCCACAAAATGTGTAAAAACCAGAAAGGCAAGACAGGCCCTGGAGAACAGGGAGCCTT
The DNA here is from genome assembly GCF_964341445.2 of Mesoplodon mirus. NCBI lineage: Eukaryota > Metazoa > Chordata > Mammalia > Artiodactyla > Ziphiidae > Mesoplodon > Mesoplodon mirus. The sequence continues at coordinate 4,751,136 of NW_028295810.1, forward strand.
GTTATGCTGATGGGCGGGATGTAAGTTGCCAACTGCCTCACTGGAGGAGTGCATTGTGTTCCCTAAAACAAGTAAACAACAGAGCTACAGAGCCAAGGGCACTTCCAGTCTAGGGAATATACCTTGGGAAAACTGAAAATCCATAAGACAGAGCCACCCCCAAATTGAGGGCTGCACTGCTTACAAGAACCTCAACCTGGGTACACCTGAAATATCCCAGGAAATATAAAAATGGTTCCAAACATTGTGGAACTTACGTACGATGGAATATCCCTCAGCCACGAAATCAATGTCATAAGACCAGTAGCAGCAAAATGAGTGGATTCAGGTACGATGATTCTAAGGGAAAGAAGTCACACAGGAAAAGAAACTTATCATAAGATATCACTTAGGAAGATCCTGTAAACATGGCTACACATGAACTGAGTTAGGCAAGAGAACAGAGTCTCACATTTAGAAAACACTCTTATGCCTGCTTAAGGGGGAAGGAGAGGTGGGGTGATGCATCAAACCAGAGTTTGATATAAGCACAGGTACTGTTCCAAAAACCAACTATGGAATAGACAAGACCTACACCTTCCTCAGTGAAAGGGACTCAAAACCCCATATTTCCCGCAGAGGAATAGATCTGACTAGTAAGAATCTTAAAACCTATGTATTGATATGTCTCCGTAAGGGAATCAAGTGTGTCTAGACTGGCATAAACATGGCAGCGAGAATCAGCTCAAACCCACTCTAAAAAGGAATTTCAAAAACAGAACAAAGAAACAGGGAAATTCTTTACAATTCCTTCAGGGTCTCTGATGCAACCTGGAATGACCCTATCTACGATGACAGCTGGATGTGGCATGAGGCTGGACACTTGGGACTGAGAGGATTGGTGAGATTGGGTGAGCAAATGCAGACCCTTTAAAGCAATAATGCATGGCAACCATTCCATGGGTCCCACCTCTCCAGGTTGAAGGGAATATTACTACAGCTATAACATGTACGGGAAACCTAGAGAATGGACACACTGTGAATACGAAAGGTTTCTAAAACTCAACGAAGAGTCCCTCTCCTGGTGCTCCGGTTTGACTTTCCAACAGCTTTACTATCAATCTCCCAACTTGGAGAGACAGCCCCTTTAAGCTCCTGGTTCACACAGGTTGCCCATTTGGCAGAGGAGGAAAGGGAAGAGGGAGAACCAATGAGAGAGTAGCTGTTAGGCATTTGGATGGGCACATGTCACTCTAATTTCCCGGCAGGAAGAAGAATTCACCAAAGTCTCAGCCACCCACCGGGAACCAGTATAGGTCCTGAACCAAATGTTTGGACTTGCGTTCAGCTCACAAAAAACGAGTTGAAAAATGGAGCTCAGGGGCACAGCAATTCACAAACTGGCGGAGTAATCAAGGCCAACTATCGTCCAAAAATCTGTTGAGGGAAGGCAACGAGGCGGAATTGAATGCGAGGCAGAATAGCAGGAAACAGATTTCAAGAGGTACGTTAGAATCGCCTGTAAAGCACAGGAAGAGGGGCACAACTTCGACAGTGATGCACTTGGCCAAAAAGGGCGTATGCGTTTTCTCCTGAATATATTCAGGAGAAAACGCATACGCCCTTTTTGGCCAAGCAAGCAAGCGGGCAATGCAAATCTGCACTACAAAGAAGTATCACTTCCCACCGGTCAAAAGGGACATCCACAAAATGTGTAAAAACCAGAAAGGCAAGACAGGCCCTGGAGAACAGGGAGCCTTGTTATGCTGATGGGCGGGATGTAAGTTGCCAACTGCCTCACTGGAGGAGTGCATTGTGTTCCCTAAAACAAGTAAACAACAGAGCTACAGAGCCAAGGGCACTTCCAGTCTAGGGAATATACCTTGGGAAAACTGAAAATCCATAAGACAGAGCCACCCCCAAATTGAGGGCTGCACTGCTTACAAGAACCTCAACCTGGGTACACCTGAAATATCCCAGGAAATATAAAAATGGTTCAAAACATTGTGGAACTTACGTACGATGGAATATCCCTCAGCCATGAAATCAATGTCATAAGACCAGTAGCAGCAAAATGAGTGGATTCAGGTACGATGATTCTAAGGGAAAGAAGTCACACAGGAAAAGAAACTTATCATAAGATATCACTTAGGAAGATCCTGTAAACATGGCAACACATGAACTGAGTTAGGCAAGAGAACAGAGTCTCACATTTAGAAAACACTCTTATGCCTGCTTAAGGGGGAAGGAGAGGTGGGGTGATGCATCAAACCAGAGTTTGATATAAGCACAGGTACTGTTCCAAAAACCAACTATGGAATAGACAAGACCTACACCTTCCTCAGTGAAAGGGACTCAAAACCCCATATTTCCCGCAGAGGAATAGATCTGACTAGTAAGAATCTTAAAACCTATGTATTGATATGTCTCCGTAAGGGAATCAAGTGTGTCTAGACTGGCATAAACATGGCAGCGAGAATCAGCTCAAACCCACTCTAAAAAGGAATTTTAAAAACAGAACAAAGAAACAGGGAAATTCTTTACAATTCCTTCAGGGTCTCTGATGCAACCTGGAATGACCCTATCTATGATGACAGCTGGATGTGGCATGAGGCTGGACACTTGGGACTGAGAGGATTGGTGAGATTGGGTGAGCAAATGCAGACCCTTTAAAGCAATAATGCATGGCAACCATTCCATGGGTCCCACCTCTCCAGGTTGAAGGGAATATTACTACAGCTATAACATGTACGGGAAACCTAGAGAATGGACACACTGTGAATACGAAAGGTTTCTAAAACTCAACGAAGAGTCCCTCTCCTGGTGCTCCGGTTTGACTTTCCAACAGCTTTACTATCAATCTCCCAACTTGGAGAGACAGCCCCTTTAAGCTCCTGGTTCACACAGGTTGCCCATTTGGCAGAGGAGGAAAGGGAAGAGGGAGAACCAATGAGAGAGTAGCTGTTAGGCATTTGGATGGGCACATGTCACTCTAATTTCCCGGCAGGAAGAAGAATTCACCAAAGTCTCAGCCACCCACCGGGAACCAGTATAGGTCCTGAACCAAATGTTTGGACTTGCGTTCAGCTCACAAAAAACGAGTTGAAAAATGGAGCTCAGGGGCACAGCAATTCACAAACTGGCAGAGTAATCAAGGCCAACTATCGTCCAAAAATCTGTTGAGGGAAGGCAACGAGGCGGACTTGAATGCGAGGCAGAATAGCAGGAAACAGATTTCAAGAGGTACGTTAGAATCGCCTGTAAAGCACAGGAAGAGGGGCACAACTTCGACAATGATGCACTTGGCCAAAAAGGGCGTATGCGTTTTCTCCTGAATATATTCAGGAGAAAACGCATACGCCCTTTTTGGCCAAGCAAGCAAGCGGGCAATGCAAATCTGCACTACAAAGAAGTATCACTTCCCACCGGTCAAAAGGGACATCCACAAAATGTGTAAAAACCAGAAAGGCAAGACAGGCCCTGGAGAACAGGGAGCCTTGTTTTGCTGATGGGCGGGATGTAAGTTGCCAACTGCCTCACTGGAGGAGTGCATTGTGTTCCCTAAAACAAGTAAACAACAGAGCTACAGAGCCAAGGGCACTTCCAGTCTAGGGAATATACCTTGGGAAAACTGAAAATCCACAAGACAGAGCCACCCCCAAATTGAGGGCTGCACTGCTTACAAGAACCTCAACCTGGGTACACCTGAAATATCCCAGGAAATATAAAAATGGTTCCAAACATTGTGGAACTTACGTACGATGGAATATCCCTCAGCCACGAAATCAATGTCATAAGACCAGTAGCAGCAAAATGAGTGGATTCAGGTACGATGATTCTAAGGGAAAGAAGTCACACAGGAAAAGAAACTTATCATAAGATATCACTTAGGAAGATCCTGTAAACATGGCTACACATGAACTGAGTTAGGCAAGAGAACAGAGTCTCACATTTAGAAAACACTCTTATGCCTGCTTAAGGGGGAAGGAGAGGTGGGGTGATGCATCAAACCAGAGTTTGATATAAGCACAGGTACTGTTCCAAAAACCAACTATGGAATAGACAAGACCTACACCTTCCTCAGTGAAAGGGACTCAAAACCCCATATTTCCCGCAGAGGAATAGATCTGACTAGTAAAAATCTTAAAACCTATGTATTGATATGTCTCCGTAAGGGAATCAAGTGTGTCTAGACTGGCATAAACATGGCAGCGAGAATCAGCTCAAACCCACTCTAAAAAGGAATTTCAAAAACAGAACAAAGAAACAGGGAAATTCTTTACAATTCCTTCAGGGTCTCTGATGCAACCTGGAATGACCCTATCTACGATGACAGCTGGATGTGGCATGAGGCTGGACACTTGGGACTGAGAGGATTGGTGAGATTGGGTGAGCAAATGCAGACCCTTTAAAGCAATAATGCATGGCAACCATTCCATGGGTCCCACCTCTCCAGGTTGAAGGGAATATTACTACAGCTATAACATGTACGGGAAACCTAGAGAATGGACACACTTTGAATACGAAAGGTTTCTAAAACTCAACGAAGAGCCCCTCTCCTGGTGCTCCGGTTTGACTTTCCAACAGCTTTACTATCAATCTCCCAACTTGGAGAGACAGCCCCTTTAAGCTCCTGGTTCACACAGGTTGCCCATTTGGCAGAGGAGGAAAGGGAAGAGGGAGAACCAATGAGAGAGTAGCTGTTAGGCATTTGGATGGGCACATGTCACTCTAATTTCCCGGCAGGAAGAAGAATTCACCAAAGTCTCAGCCACCCACCGGGAACCAGTATAGGTCCTGAACCAAATGTTTGGACTTGCGTTCAGCTCACAAAAAACGAGTTGAAAAATGGAGCTCAGGGGCACAGCAATTCACAAACTGGCAGAGTAATCAAGGCCAACTATCGTCCAAAAATCTGTTGAGGGAAGGCAACGAGGCGGACTTGAATGCGAGGCAGAATAGCAGGAAACAGATTTCAAGAGGTACGTTAGAATCGCCTGTAAAGCACAGGAAGAGGGGCACAACTTCGACAATGATGCACTTGGCCAAAAAGGGCGTATGCGTTTTCTCCTGAATATATTCAGGAGAAAACGCATACGCCCTTTTTGGCCAAGCAAGCAAGCGGGCAATGCAAATCTGCACTACAAAGAAGTATCACTTCCCACCGGTCAAAAGGGACATCCACAAAATGTGTAAAAACCAGAAAGGCAAGACAGGCCCTGGAGAACAGGGAGCCTTGTTTTGCTGATGGGCGGGATGTAAGTTGCCAACTGCCTCACTGGAGGAGTGCATTGTGTTCCCTAAAACAAGTAAACAACAGAGCTACAGAGCCAAGGGCACTTCCAGTCTAGGGAATATACCTTGGGAAAACTGAAAATCCACAAGACAGAGCCACCCCCAAATTGAGGGCTGCACTGCTTACAAGAACCTCAACCTGGGTACACCTGAAATATCCCAGGAAATATAAAAATGGTTCCAAACATTGTGGAACTTACGTACGATGGAATATCCCTCAGCCACGAAATCAATGTCATAAGACCAGTAGCAGCAAAATGAGTGGATTCAGGTACGATGATTCTAAGGGAAAGAAGTCACACAGGAAAAGAAACTTATCATAAGATATCACTTAGGAAGATCCTGTAAACATGGCTACACATGAACTGAGTTAGGCAAGAGAACAGAGTCTCACATTTAGAAAACACTCTTATGCCTGCTTAAGGGGGAAGGAGAGGTGGGGTGATGCATCAAACCAGAGTTTGATATAAGCACAGGTACTGTTCCAAAAACCAACTATGGAATAGACAAGACCTACACCTTCCTCAGTGAAAGGGACTCAAAACCCCATATTTCCCGCAGAGGAATAGATCTGACTAGTAAGAATCTTAAAACCTATGTATTGATATGTCTCCGTAAGGGAATCAAGTGTGTCTAGACTGGCATAAACATGGCAGCGAGAATCAGCTCAAACCCACTCTAAAAAGGAATTTCAAAAACAGAACAAAGAAACAGGGAAATTCTTTACAATTCCTTCAGGGTCTCTGATGCAACCTGGAATGACCCTATCTACGATGACAGCTGGATGTGGCATGAGGCTGGACACTTGGGACTGAGAGGATTGGTGAGATTGGGTGAGCAAATGCAGACCCTTTAAAGCAATAATGCATGGCAACCATTCCATGGGTCCCACCTCTCCAGGTTGAAGGGAATATTACTACAGCTATAACATGTACGGGAAACCTAGAGAATGGACACACTGTGAATACGAAAGGTTTCTAAAACTCAACGAAGAGCCCCTCTCCTGGTGCTCCGGTTTGACTTTCCAACAGCTTTACTATCAATCTCCCAACTTGGAGAGACAGCCCCTTTAAGCTCCTGGTTCACACAGGTTGCCCATTTGGCAGAGGAGGAAAGGGAAGAGGGAGAACCAATGAGAGAGTAGCTGTTAGGCATTTGGATGGGCACATGTCACTCTAATTTCCCGGCAGGAAGAAGAATTCACCAAAGTCTCAGCCACCCACCGGGAACCAGTATAGGTCCTGAACCAAATGTTTGGACTTGCGTTCAGCTCACAAAAAACGAGTTGAAAAATGGAGCTCAGGGGCACAGCAATTCACAAACTGGCAGAGTAATCAAGGCCAACTATCGTCCAAAAATCTGTTGAGGGAAGGCAACGAGGCGGACTTGAATGCGAGGCAGAATAGCAGGAAACAGATTTCAAGAGGTACGTTAGAATCGCCTGTAAAGCACAGGAAGAGGGGCACAACTTCGACAATGATGCACTTGGCCAAAAAGGGCGTATGCGTTTTCTCCTGAATATATTCAGGAGAAAACGCATACACCCTTTTTGGCCAAGCAAGCAAGCGGGCAATGCAAATCTGCACTACAAAGAAGTATCACTTCCCACCGGTCAAAAGGGACATCCACAAAATGTGTAAAAACCAGAAAGGCAAGACAGGCCCTGGAGAACAGGGAGCCTTGTTATGCTGATGGGCGGGATGTAAGTTGCCAACTGCCTCACTGGAGGAGTGCATTGTGTTCCCTAAAACAAGTAAACAACAGAGCTACAGAGCCAAGGGCACTTCCAGTCTAGGGAATATACCTTGGGAAAACTGAAAATCCACAAGACAGAGCCACCCCCAAATTGAGGGCTGCACTGCTTACAAGAACCTCAACCTGGGTACACCTGAAATATCCCAGGAAATATAAAAATGGTTCCAAACATTGTGGAACTTACGTACGATGGAATATCCCTCAGCCACGAAATCAATGTCATAAGACCAGTAGCAGCAAAATGAGTGGATTCAGGTACGATGATTCTAAGGGAAAGAAGTCACACAGGAAAAGAAACTTATCATAAGATATCACTTAGGAAGATCCTGTAAACATGGCTACACATGAACTGAGTTAGGCAAGAGAACAGAGTCTCACATTTAGAAAACACTCTTATGCCTGCTTAAGGGGGAAGGAGAGGTGGGGTGATGCATCAAACCAGAGTTTGATATAAGCACAGGTACTGTTCCAAAAACCAACTATGGAATAGACAAGACCTACACCTTCCTCAGTGAAAGGGACCCAAAACCCCATATTTCCCGCAGAGGAATAGATCTGACTAGTAAGAATCTTAAAACCTATGTATTGATATGTCTCCGTAAGGGAATCAAGTGTGTCTAGACTGGCATAAACATGGCAGCGAGAATCAGCTCAAACCCACTCTAAAAAGGAATTTCAAAAACAGAACAAAGAAACAGGGAAATTCTTTACAATTCCTTCAGGGTCTCTGATGCAACCTGGAATGACCCTATCTACGATGACAGCTGGATGTGGCATGAGGCTGGACACTTGGGACTGAGAGGATTGGTGAGATTGGGTGAGCAAATGCAGACCCTTTAAAGCAATAATGCATGGCAACCATTCCATGGGTCCCACCTCTCCAGGTTGAAGGGAATATTACTACAGCTATAACATGTACGGGAAACCTAGAGAATGGACACACTGTGAATACGAAAGGTTTCTAAAACTCAACGAAGAGTCCCTCTCCTGGTGCTCCGGTTTGACTTTCCAACAGCTTTACTATCAATCTCCCAACTTGGAGAGACAGCCCCTTTAAGCTCCTGGTTCACACAGGTTGCCCATTTGGCAGAGGAGGAAAGGGAAGAGGGAGAACCAATGAGAGAGTAGCTGTTAGGCATTTGGATGGGCACATGTCACTCTAATTTCCCGGCAGGAAGAAGAATTCACCAAAGTCTCAGCCACCCACCGGGAACCAGTATAGGTCCTGAACCAAATGTTTGGACTTCCGTTCAGCTCACAAAAAACGAGTTGAAAAATGGAGCTCAGGGGCACAGCAATTCACAAACTGGCAGAGTAATCAAGGCCAACTATCGTCCAAAAATCTGTTGAGGGAAGGCAACGAGGCGGACTTGAATGCGAGGCAGAATAGCAGGAAACAGATTTCATGAGGTACGTTAGAATCGCCTGTAAAGCACAGGAAGAGGGGCACAACTTCGACAATGATGCACTTGGCCAAAAAGGGCGTATGCGTTTTCTCCTGAATATATTCAGGAGAAAACGCATACGCCCTTTTTGGCCAAGCAAGCAAGCGGGCAATGCAAATCTGCACTACAAAGAAGTATCACTTCCCACCGGTCAAAAGGGACATCCACAAAATGTGTAAAAACCAGCAAGGCAAGACAGGCCCTGGAGAACAGGGAGCCTTGTTTTGCTGATGGGCGGGATGTAAGTTGCCAACTGCCTCACTGGAGGAGTGCATTGTGTTCCCTAAAACAAGTAAACAACAGAGCTACAGAGCCAAGGGCACTTCCAGTCTAGGGAATATACCTTGGGAAAACTGAAAATCCACAAGACAGAGCCACCCCCAAATTGAGGGCTGCACTGCTTACAAGAACCTCAACCTGGGTACACCTGAAATATCCCAGGAAATATAAAAATGGTTCCAAACATTGTGGAACTTACGTACGATGGAATATCCCTCAGCCACGAAATCAATGTCATAAGACCAGTAGCAGCAAAATGAGTGGATTCAGGTACGATGATTCTAAGGGAAAGAAGTCACACAGGAAAAGAAACTTATCATAAGATATCACTTAGGAAGATCCTGTAAACATGGCTACACATGAACTGAGTTAGGCAAGAGAACAGAGTCTCACATTTAGAAAACACTCTTATGCCTGCTTAAGGGGGAAGGAGAGGTGGGGTGATGCATCAAACCAGAGTTTGATATAAGCACAGGTACTGTTCCAAAAACCAACTATGGAATAGACAAGACCTACACCTTCCTCAGTGAAAGGGACTCAAAACCCCATATTTCCCGCAGAGGAATAGATCTGACTAGTAAGAATCTTAAAACCTATGTATTGATATGTCTCCGTAAGGGAATCAAGTGTGTCTAGACTGGCATAAACATGGCAGCGAGAATCAGCTCAAACCCACTCTAAAAAGGAATTTCAAAAACAGAACAAAGAAACAGGGAAATTCTTTACAATTCCTTCAGGGTCTCTGATGCAACCTGGAATGACCCTATCTACGATGACAGCTGGATGTGGCATGAGGCTGGACACTTGGGACTGAGAGGATTGGTGAGATTGGGTGAGCAAATGCAGACCCTTTAAAGCAATAATGCATGGCAACCATTCCATGGGTCCCACCTCTCCAGGTTGAAGGGAATATTACTACAGCTATAACATGTACGGGAAACCTAGAGAATGGACACACTGTGAATACGAAAGGTTTCTAAAACTCAACGAAGAGTCCCTCTCCTGGTGCTCCGGTTTGACTTTCCAACAGCTTTACTATCAATCTCCCAACTTGGAGAGACAGCCCCTTTAAGCTCCTGGTTCACACAGGTTGCCCATTTGGCAGAGGAGGAAAGGGAAGAGGGAGAACCAATGAGAGAGTAGCTGTTAGGCATTTGGATGGGCACATGTCACTCTAATTTCCCGGCAGGAAGAAGAATTCACCAAAGTCTCAGCCACCCACCGGGAACCAGTATAGGTCCTGAACCAAATGTTTGGACTTGCGTTCAGCTCACAAAAAACGAGTTGAAAAATGGAGCTCAGGGGCACAGCAATTCACAAACTGGCAGAGTAATCAAGGCCAACTATCGTCCAAAAATCTGTTGAGGGAAGGCAACGAGGCGGACTTGAATGCGAGGCAGAATAGCAGGAAACAGATTTCAAGAGGTACGTTAGAATCGCCTGTAAAGCACAGGAAGAGGGGCACAACTTCGACAATGATGCACTTGGCCAAAAAGGGCGTATGCGTTTTCTCCTGAATATATTCAGGAGAAAACGCATACACCCTTTTTGGCCAAGCAAGCAAGCGGGCAATGCAAATCTGCACTACAAAGAAGTATCACTTCCCACCGGTCAAAAGGGACATCCACAAAATGTGTAAAAACCAGAAAGGCAAGACAGGCCCTGGAGAACAGGGAGCCTTGTTATGCTGATGGGCGGGATGTAAGTTGCCAACTGCCTCACTGGAGGAGTGCATTGTGTTCCCTAAAACAAGTAAACAACAGAGCTACAGAGCCAAGGGCACTTCCAGTCTAGGGAATATACCTTGGGAAAACTGAAAATCCACAAGACAGAGCCACCCCCAAATTGAGGGCTGCACTGCTTACAAGAACCTCAACCTGGGTACACCTGAAATATCCCAGGAAATATAAAAATGGTTCCAAACATTGTGGAACTTACGTACGATGGAATATCCCTCAGCCACGAAATCAATGTCATAAGACCAGTAGCAGCAAAATGAGTGGATTCAGGTACGATGATTCTAAGGGAAAGAAGTCACACAGGAAAAGAAACTTATCATAAGATATCACTTAGGAAGATCCTGTAAACATGGCTACACATGAACTGAGTTAGGCAAGAGAACAGAGTCTCACATTTAGAAAACACTCTTATGCCTGCTTAAGGGGGAAGGAGAGGTGGGGTGATGCATCAAACCAGAGTTTGATATAAGCACAGGTACTGTTCCAAAAACCAACTATGGAATAGACAAGACCTACACCTTCCTCAGTGAAAGGGACCCAAAACCCCATATTTCCCGCAGAGGAATAGATCTGACTAGTAAGAATCTTAAAACCTATGTATTGATATGTCTCCGTAAGGGAATCAAGTGTGTCTAGACTGGCATAAACATGGCAGCGAGAATCAGCTCAAACCCACTCTAAAAAGGAATTTCAAAAACAGAACAAAGAAACAGGGAAATTCTTTACAATTCCTTCAGGGTCTCTGATGCAACCTGGAATGACCCTATCTACGATGACAGCTGGATGTGGCATGAGGCTGGACACTTGGGACTGAGAGGATTGGTGAGATTGGGTGAGCAAATGCAGACCCTTTAAAGCAATAATGCATGGCAACCATTCCATGGGTCCCACCTCTCCAGGTTGAAGGGAATATTACTACAGCTATAACATGTACGGGAAACCTAGAGAATGGACACACTGTGAATACGAAAGGTTTCTAAAACTCAACGAAGAGTCCCTCTCCTGGTGCTCCGGTTTGACTTTCCAACAGCTTTACTATCAATCTCCCAACTTGGAGAGACAGCCCCTTTAAGCTCCTGGTTCACACAGGTTGCCCATTTGGCAGAGGAGGAAAGGGAAGAGGGAGAACCAATGAGAGAGTAGCTGTTAGGCATTTGGATGGGCACATGTCACTCTAATTTCCCGGCAGGAAGAAGAATTCACCAAAGTCTCAGCCACCCACCGGGAACCAGTATAGGTCCTGAACCAAATGTTTGGACTTCCGTTCAGCTCACAAAAAACGAGTTGAAAAATGGAGCTCAGGGGCACAGCAATTCACAAACTGGCAGAGTAATCAAGGCCAACTATCGTCCAAAAATCTGTTGAGGGAAGGCAACGAGGCGGACTTGAATGCGAGGCAGAATAGCAGGAAACAGATTTCATGAGGTACGTTAGAATCGCCTGTAAAGCACAGGAAGAGGGGCACAACTTCGACAATGATGCACTTGGCCAAAAAGGGCGTATGCGTTTTCTCCTGAATATATTCAGGAGAAAACGCATACGCCCTTTTTGGCCAAGCAAGCAAGCGGGCAATGCAAATCTGCACTACAAAGAAGTATCACTTCCCACCGGTCAAAAGGGACATCCACAAAATGTGTAAAAACCAGCAAGGCAAGACAGGCCCTGGAGAACAGGGAGCCTTGTTTTGCTGATGGGCGGGATGTAAGTTGCCAACTGCCTCACTGGAGGAGTGCATTGTGTTCCCTAAAACAAGTAAACAACAGAGCTACAGAGCCAAGGGCACTTCCAGTCTAGGGAATATACCTTGGGAAAACTGAAAATCCACAAGACAGAGCCACCCCCAAATTGAGGGCTGCACTGCTTACAAGAACCTCAACCTGGGTACACCTGAAATATCCCAGGAAATATAAAAATGGTTCCAAACATTGTGGAACTTTCGTACGATGGAATATCCCTCAGCCACGAAATCAATGTCATAAGACCAGTAGCAGCAAAATGAGTGGATTCAGGTACGATGATTCTAAGGGAAAGAAGTCACACAGGAAAAGAAACTTATCATAAGATATCACTTAGGAAGATCCTGTAAACATGGCTACACATGAACTGAGTTAGGCAAGAGAACAGAGTCTCACATTTAGAAAACACTCTTATGCCTGCTTAAGGGGGAAGGAGAGGTGGGGTGATGCATCAAACCAGAGTTTGATATAAGCACAGGTACTGTTCCAAAAACCAACTATGGAATAGACAAGACCTACACCTTCCTCAGTGAAAGGGACTCAAAACCCCATATTTCCCGCAGAGGAATAGATCTGACTAGTAAGAATCTTAAAACCTATGTATTGATATGTCTCCGTAAGGGAATCAAGTGTGTCTAGACTGGCATAAACATGGCAGCGAGAATCAGCTCAAACCCACTCTAAAAAGGAATTTCAAAAACAGAACAAAGAAACAGGGAAATTCTTTACAATTCCTTCAGGGTCTCTGATGCAACCTGGAATGACCCTATCTACGATGACAGCTGGATGTGGCATGAGGCTGGACACTTGGGACTGAGAGGATTGGTGAGATTGGGTGAGCAAATGCAGACCCTTTAAAGCAATAATGCATGGCAACCATTCCATGGGTCCCACCTCTCCAGGTTGAAGGGAATATTACTACAGCTATAACATGTACGGGAAACCTAGAGAATGGACACACTGTGAATACGAAAGGTTTCTAAAACTCAACGAAGAGCCCCTCTCCTGGTGCTCCGGTTTGACTTTCCAACAGCTTTACTATCAATCTCCCAACTTGGAGAGACAGCCCCTTTAAGCTCCTGGTTCACACAGGTTGCCCATTTGGCAGAGGAGGAAAGGGAAGAGGGAGAACCAATGAGAGAGTAGCTGTTAGGCATTTGGATGGGCACATGTCACTCTAATTTCCCGGCAGGAAGAAGAATTCACCAAAGTCTCAGCCACCCACCGGGAACCAGTATAGGTCCTGAACCAAATGTTTGGACTTGTGTTCAGCTCACAAAAAACGAGTTGAAAAATGGAGCTCAGGGACACAGCAATTCACAAACTGGCAGAGTAATCAAGGCCAACTATCGTCCAAAAATCTGTTCAGGGAAGGCAACGAGGCGGACTTGAAAGCGAGGCAGAATAGCAGGAAACAGATTTCAAGAGGTACGTTAGAATCGCCTGTAAAGCACAGGAAGAGGGGCACAACTTCGACAATGATGCACTTGGCCAAAAAGGGCGTATGCGTTTTCTCCTGAATATATTCAGGAGAAAACGCATACGCCCTTTTTGGCCAAGCAAGCAAGCGGGCAATGCAAATCTGCACTACAAAGAAGTATCACTTCCCAACGGTCAAAAGGGACATCCACAAAATGTGTAAAAACCAGAAAGGCAAGACAGGCCCTGGAGACCAGGGAGCCTTGTTTTGCTGATGGGCGGGATGTAAGTTGCCAACTGCCTCACTGGAGGAGTGCATTGTGTTCCCTAAAACAAGTAAACAACAGAGCTACAGAGCCAAGGGCACTTCCAGTCTAGGGAATATACCTTGGGAAAACTGAAAATCCATAAGACAGAGCCACCCCCAAATTGAGGGCTGCACTGCTTACAAGAACCTCAACCTGGGTACACCTGAAATATCCCAGGAAATATAAAAATGGTTCCAAACATTGTGGAACTTACGTACGATGGAATAACCCTCAGCCACGAAATCAATGTCATAAGACCAGTAGCAGCAAAATGAGTGGATTCAGGTACGATGATTCTAAGGGAAAGAAGTCACACAGGAAAAGAAACTTATCATAAGATATCACTTAGGAAGATCCTGTAAACATGGCTACACATGAACTGAGTTAGGCAAGAGAACAGTGTCTCACATTTAGAAAACACTCTTATGCCTGCTTAAGGGGGAAGGAGAGGTGGGGTGATGCATCAAACCAGAGTTTGATATAAGCACAGGTACTGTTCCAAAACCCAACTATGGAATAGACAAGACCTACACCTTCCTCAGTGAAAGGGACTCAAAACCCCATATTTCCCGCAGAGGAATAGATCTGACTAGTAAGAATCTTAAAACCTATGTATTGATATGTCTCCGTAAGGGAATCAAGTGTGTCTAGACTGGCATAAACATGGCAGCGAGAATCAGCTCAAACCCACTCTAAAAAGGAATTTCAAAAACAGAACAAAGAAACAGGGAAATTCTTTACAATTCCTTCAGGGTCTCTGATGCAACCTGGAATGACCCTATCTACGATGACAGCTGGATGTGGCATGAGGCTGGACACTTGGGACTGAGAGGATTGGTGAGATTGGGTGAGCAAATGCAGACCCTTTAAAGCAATAATGCATGGCAACCATTCCATGGGTCCCACCTCTCCAGGTTGAAGGGAATATTACTACAGCTATAACATGTACGGGAAACCTAGAGAATGGACACACTGTGAATACGAAAGGTTTCTAAAACTCAACGAAGAGTCCCTCTCCTGGTGCTCCGGTTTGACTTTCCAACAGCTTTACTATCAATCTCCCAACTTGGAGCGACAGCCCCTTTAAGCTCCTGGTTCACACAGGTTGCCCATTTGGCAGAGGAGGAAAGGGAAGAGGGAGAACCAATGAGAGAGTAGCTGTTAGGCATTTGGATGGGCACATGTCACTCTAATTTCCCGGCAGGAAGAAGAATTCACCAAAGTCTCAGCCACCCACCGGGAACCAGTATAGGTCCTGAACCAAATGTTTGGACTTGCGTTCAGCTCACAAAAAACGAGTTGAAAAATGGAGCTCAGGGGCACAGCAATTCACAAACTGGCAGAGTAATCAAGGCCAACTATCGTCCAAAAATCTGTTGAGGGAAGGCAACGAGGCGGACTTGAATGCGAGGCAGAATAGCAGGAAACAGATTTCAAGAGGTACGTTAGAATCGCCTGTAAAGCACAGGAAGAGGGGCACAACTTCGACAATGATGCACTTGGCCAAAAAGGGCGTATGCGTTTTCTCCTGAATATATTCAGGAGAAAACGCATACGCCCTTTTTGGCCAAGCAAGCAAGCGGGCAATGCAAATCTGCACTACAAAGAAGTATCACTTCCCACCGGTCAAAAGGGACATCCACAAAATGTGTAAAAACCAGAAAGGCAAGACAGGCCCTGGAGAACAGGGAGCCTTGTTTTGCTGATGGGCGGGATGTAAGTTGCCAACTGCCTCACTGGAGGAGTGCATTGTGTTCCCTAAAACAAGTAAACAACAGAGCTACAGAGCCAAGGGCACTTCCAGTCTAGGGAATATACCTTGGGAAAACTGAAAATCCACAAGACAGAGCCACCCCCAAATTGAGGGCTGCACTGCTTACAAGAACCTCAACCTGGGTACACCTGAAATATCCCAGGAAATATAAAAATGGTTCCAAACATTGTGGAACTTACGTACGATGGAATATCCCTCAGCCACGAAATCAATGTCATAAGACCAGTAGCAGCAAAATGAGTGGATTCAGGTACGATGATTCTAAGGGAAAGAAGTCACACAGGAAAAGAAACTTATCATAAGATATCACTTAGGAAGATCCTGTAAACATGGCTACACATGAACTGAGTTAGGCAAGAGAACAGAGTCTCACATTTAGAAAACACTCTTATGCCTGCTTAAGGGGGAAGGAGAGGTGGGGTGATGCATCAAACCAGAGTTTGATATAAGCACAGGTACTGTTCCAAAAACCAACTATGGAATAGACAAGACCTACACCTTCCTCAGTGAAAGGGACTCAAAACCCCATATTTCCCGCAGAGGAATAGATCTGACTAGTAAAAATCTTAAAACCTATGTATTGATATGTCTCCGTAAGGGAATCAAGTGTGTCTAGACTGGCATAAACATGGCAGCGAGAATCAGCTCAAACCCACTCTAAAAAGGAATTTCAAAAACAGAACAAAGAAACAGGGAAATTCTTTACAATTCCTTCAGGGTCTCTGATGCAACCTGGAATGACCCTATCTACGATGACAGCTGGATGTGGCATGAGGCTGGACACTTGGGACTGAGAGGATTGGTGAGATTGGGTGAGCAAATGCAGACCCTTTAAAGCAATAATGCATGGCAACCATTCCATGGGTCCCACCTCTCCAGGTTGAAGGGAATATTACTACAGCTATAACATGTACGGGAAACCTAGAGAATGGACACACTGTGAATACGAAAGGTTTCTAAAACTCAACGAAGAGCCCCTCTCCTGGTGCTCCGGTTTGACTTTCCAACAGCTTTACTATCAATCTCCCAACTTGGAGAGACAGCCCCTTTAAGCTCCTGGTTCACACAGGTTGCCCATTTGGCAGAGGAGGAAAGGGAAGAGGGAGAACCAATGAGAGAGTAGCTGTTAGGCATTTGGATGGGCACATGTCACTCTAATTTCCCGGCAGGAAGAAGAATTCACCAAAGTCTCAGCCACCCACCGGGAACCAGTATAGGTCCTGAACCAAATGTTTGGACTTGCGTTCAGCTCACAAAAAACGAGTTGAAAAATGGAGCTCAGGGGCACAGCAATTCACAAACTGGCAGAGTAATCAAGGCCAACTATCGTCCAAAAATCTGTTGAGGGAAGGCAACGAGGCGGACTTGAATGCGAGGCAGAATAGCAAGAAACAGATTTCAAGAGGTACGTTAGAATCGCCTGTAAAGCACAGGAAGAGGGGCACAACTTCGACAATGATGCACTTGGCCAAAAAGGGCGTATGCGTTTTCTCCTGAATATATTCAGGAGAAAACGCATACGCCCTTTTTGGCCAAGCAAGCAAGCGGGCAATGCAAATCTGCACTACAAAGAAGTATCACTTCCCACCGGTCAAAAGGGACATCCACAAAATGTGTAAAAACCAGAAAGGCAAGACAGGCCCTGGAGAACAGGGAGCCTTGTTTTGCTGATGGGCGGGATGTAAGTTGCCAACTGCCTCACTGGAGGAGTGCATTGTGTTCCCTAAAACAAGTAAACAACAGAGCTACAGAGCCAAGGGCACTTCCAGTCTAGGGAATATACCTTGGGAAAACTGAAAATCCACAAGACAGAGCCACCCCCAAATTGAGGGCTGCACTGCTTACAAGAACCTCAACCTGGGTACACCTGAAATATCCCAGGAAATATAAAAATGGTTCCAAACATTGTGGAACTTACGTACGATGGAATATCCCTCAGCCACGAAATCAATGTCATAAGACCAGTAGCAGCAAAATGAGTGGATTCAGGTACGATGATTCTAAGGGAAAGAAGTCACACAGGAAAAGAAACTTATCATAAGATATCACTTAGGAAGATCCTGTAAACATGGCTACACATGAACTGAGTTAGGAAAGAGAACAGAGTCTCACATTTAGAAAACACTCTTATGCCTGCTTAAGGGGGAAGGAGAGGTGGGGTGATGCATCAAACCAGAGTTTGATATAAGCACAGGTACTGTTCCAAAAACCAACTATGGAATAGACAAGACCTACACCTTCCTCAGTGAAAGGGACTCAAAACCCCATATTTCCCGCAGAGGAATAGATCTGACTAGTAAGAATCTTAAAACCTATGTATTGATATGTCTCCGTAAGGGAATCAAGTGTGTCTAGACTGGCATAAACATGGCAGCGAGAATCAGCTCAAACCCACTCTAAAAAGGAATTTCAAAAACAGAACAAAGAAACAGGGAAATTCTTTACAATTCCTTCAGGGTCTCTGATGCAACCTGGAATGACCCTATCTACGATGACAGCTGGATGTGGCATGAGGCTGGACACTTGGGACTGAGAAGATTGGTGAGATTGGGTGAGCAAATGCAGACCCTTTAAAGCAATAATGCATGGCAACCATTCCATGGGTCCCACCTCTCCAGGTTGAAGGGAATATTACTACAGCTATAACATGTACGGGAAACCTAGAGAATGGACACACTGTGAATACGAAAGGTTTCTAAAACTCAACGAAGAGTCCCTCTCCTGGTGCTCCGGTTTGACTTTCCAACAGCTTTACTATCAATCTCCCAACTTGGAGAGACAGCCCCTTTAAGCTCCTGGTTCACACAGGTTGCCCATTTGGCAGAGGAGGAAAGGGAAGAGGGAGAACCAATGAGAGAGTAGCTGTTAGGCATTTGGATGGGCACATGTCACTCTAATTTCCCGGCAGGAAGAAGAATTCACCAAAGTCTCAGCCACCCACCGGGAACCAGTATAGGTCCTGAACCAAATGTTTGGACTTGCGTTCAGCTCACAAAAAACGAGTTGAAAAATGGAGCTCAGGGGCACAGCAATTCACAAACTGGCAGAGTAATCAAGGCCAACTATCGTCCAAAAATCTGTTGAGGGAAGGCAACGAGGCGGACTTGAATGCGAGGCAGAATAGCAGGAAACAGATTTCAAGAGGTACGTTAGAATCGCCTGTAAAGCACAGGAAGAGGGGCACAACTTCGACAATGATGCACTTGGCCAAAAAGGGCGTATGCGTTTTCTCCTGAATATATTCAGGAGAAAACGCATACGCCCTTTTTGGCCAAGCAAGCAAGCGGGCAATGCAAATCTGCACTACAAAGAAGTATCACTTCCCACCGGTCAAAAGGGACATCCACAAAATGTGTAAAAACCAGAAAGGCAAGACAGGCCCTGGAGAACAGGGAGCCTTGTTATGCTGATGGGCGGGATGTAAGTTGCCAACTGCCTCACTGGAGGAGTGCATTGTGTTCCCTAAAACAAGTAAACAACAGAGCTACAGAGCCAAGGGCACTTCCAGTCTAGGGAATATACCTTGGGAAAACTGAAAATCCACAAGACAGAGCCACCCCCAAATTGAGGGCTGCACTGCTTACAAGAACCTCAACCTGGGTACACCTGAAATATCCCAGGAAATATAAAAATGGTTCCAAACATTGTGGAACTTACGTACGATGGAATATCCCTCAGCCACGAAATCAATGTCATAAGACCAGTAGCAGCAAAATGAGTGGATTCAGGTACGATGATTCTAAGGGAAAGAAGTCACACAGGAAAAGAAACTTATCATAAGATATCACTTAGGAAGATCCTGTAAACATGGCTACACATGAACTGAGTTAGGCAAGAGAACAGAGTCTCACATTTAGAAAACACTCTTATGCCTGCTTAAGGGGGAAGGAGAGGTGGGGTGATGCATCAAACCAGAGTTTGATATAAGCACAGGTACTGTTCCAAAAACCAACTATGGAATAGACAAGACCTACACCTTCCTCAGTGAAAGGGACTCAAAACCCCATATTTCCCGCAGAGGAATAGATCTGACTAGTAAGAATCTTAAAACCTATATATTGATATGTCTCCGTAAGGGAATCAAGTGTGTCTAGACTGGCATAAACATGGCAGCGAGAATCAGCTCAAACCCACTCTAAAAAGGAATTTCAAAAACAGAACAAAGAAACAGGGAAATTCTTTACAATTCCTTCAGGGTCTCTGATGCAACCTGGAATGACCCTATCTACGATGACAGCTGGATGTGGCATGAGGCTGGACACTTGGGACTGAGAGGATTGGTGAGATTGGGTGAGCAAATGCAGACCCTTTAAAGCAATAATGCATGGCAACCATTCCATGGGTCCCACCTCTCCAGGTTGAAGGGAATATTACTACAGCTATAACATGTACGGGAAACCTAGAGAATGGACACACTGTGAATACGAAAGGTTTCTAAAACTCAACGAAGAGTCCCTCTCCTGGTGCTCCGGTTTGACTTTCCAACAGCTTTACTATCAATCTCCCAACTTGGAGAGACAGCCCCTTTAAGCTCCTGGTTCACACAGGTTGCCCATTTGGCAGAGGAGGAAAGGGAAGAGGGAGAACCAATGAGAGAGTAGCTGTTAGGCATTTGGATGGGCACATGTCACTCTAATTTCCCGGCAGGAAGAAGAATTCACCAAAGTCTCAGCCACCCACCGGGAACCAGTGTAGGTCCTGAACCAAATGTTTGGACTTGCGTTCAGCTCACAAAAAACGAGTTGAAAAATGGAGCTCAGGGGCACAGCAATTCACAAACTGGCAGAGTAATCAAGGCCAACTATCGTCCAAAAATCTGTTGAGGGAAGGCAACGAGGCGGACTTGAATGCGAGGCAGAATAGCAGGAAACAGATTTCAAGAGGTACGTTAGAATCGCCTGTAAAGCACAGGAAGAGGAGCACAACTTCGACAATGATGCACTTGGCCAAAAAGGGCGTATGCGTTTTCTCCTTAATATATTCAGGAGAAAACGCATACGCCCTTTTTGGCCAAGCAAGCAAGCGGGCAATGCAAATCTGCACTACAAAGAAGTATCACTTCCCAACGGTCAAAAGGGACATCCACAAAATGTGTAAAAACCAGAAAGGCAAGACAGGCCCTGGAGAACAGGGAGCCTTGTTATGCTGATGGGCGGGATGTAAGCTGCCAACTGCCTCCCTGGAGGAGTGCATTGTGTTCCCTAAAACAAGTAAACAACAGAGCTACAGAGCCAAGGGCACTTCCAGTCTATGGAATATACCTTGGGAAAACTGAAGATCCATAAGACACAGCCACCCCCAAATTGAGGGCTGCACTGCTTACAAGAACCTCAACCTGGGTACACCTGAAATATCCCAGGAAATATAAAAAGGGTTCAAAACATTGTGGAACTTACGTACGATGGAATATCCCTCAGCCACGAAATCAATGTCATAAGACCAGTAGCAGCAAAATGAGTGGATTCAGGTACGATGATTCTAAGGGAAAGAAGTCACACAGGAAAAGAAACTTATCATAAGATATCACTTAGGAAGATCCTGTAAACATGGCTACACATGAACTGAGTTAGGCAAGAGAACAGAGTCTCACATTTAGAAAACACTCTTATGCCTGCTTAAGGGGGAAGGAGAGGTGGGGTGATGCATCAAACCAGAGTTTGATATAAGCACAGGTACTGTTCCAAAACCCAACTATGGAATAGACAAGACCTACACCTTCCTCAGTGAAAGGGACTCAAAACCCCATATTTCCCGCAGAGGAATAGATCTGACTAGTAAGAATCTTAAAACCTATGTATTGATATGTCTCCGTAAGGGAATCAAGTGTGTCTAGACTGGCATAAACATGGCAGCGAGAATCAGCTCAAACCCACTCTAAAAAGGAATTTCAAAAACAGAACAAAGAAACAGGGAAATTCTTTACAATTCCTTCAGGGTCTCTGATGCAACCTGGAATGACCCTATCTACGATGACAGCTGGATGTGGCATGAGGCTGGACACTGGGGACTGAGAGGATTGGTGAGATTGGGTGAGCAAATGCAGACCCTTTAAAGCAATAATGCATGGCAACCATTCCATGGGTCCCACCTCTCCAGGTTGAAGGGAATATTACTACAGCTATAACATGTACGGGAAACCTAGAGAATGGACACACTGTGAATACGAAAGGTTTCTAAAACTCAACGAAGAGTTCCTCTCCTGGTGCTCCGGTTTGACTTTCCAACAGCTTTACTATCAATCTCCCAAATTGGAGAGACAGCCCCTTTAAGCTCCTGGTTCACACAGGTTGCCCATTTGGCAGAGGAGGAAAGGGAAGAGGGAGAACCAATGAGAGAGTAGCTGTTAGGCATTTGGATGGGCACATGTCACTCTAATTTCCCGGCAGGAAGAAGAATTCACCAAAGTCTCAGCCACCCACCGGGAACCAGTGTAGGTCCTGAACCAAATGTTTGGACTTGCGTTCAGCTCACAAAAAACGAGTTGAAAAATGGAGCTCAGGGGCACAGCA
Organism: Mesoplodon mirus; assembly: GCF_964341445.2. Lineage (NCBI taxonomy): Eukaryota > Metazoa > Chordata > Mammalia > Artiodactyla > Ziphiidae > Mesoplodon > Mesoplodon mirus. The sequence continues at coordinate 4,773,374 of NW_028295810.1, forward strand.
ATTCACAAACTGGCAGAGTAATCAAGGCCAACTATCGTCCAAAAATCTGTTGAGGGAAGGCAACGAGGCGGACTTGAATGCGAGGCAGAATAGCAGGAAACAGATTTCAAGAGGTACGTTAGAATCGCCTGTAAAGCACAGGAAGAGGGGCACAACTTAGACAATGATGCACTTGGCCAAAAAGGGCGTATGCGTTTTCTCCTGAATATATTCAGGAGAAAACGCATACGCCCTTTTTGGCCAAGCAAGCAAGCGGGCAATGCAAATCTGCACTACAAAGAAGTATCACTTCCCACCGGTCAAAAGGGACATCCACAAAATGTGTAAAAACCAGAAAGGCAAGACAGGCCCTGGAGAACAGGGAGCCTTGTTATGCTGATGGGCGGGATGTAAGTTGCCAACTGCCTCACTGGAGGAGTGCATTGTGTTCCCTAAAACAAGTAAACAACAGAGCTACAGAGCCAAGGGCACTTCCAGTCTAGGGAATATACCTTGGGAAAACTGAAAATCCACAAGACAGAGCCACCCCCAAATTGAGGGCTGCACTGCTTACAAGAACCTCAACCTGGGTACACCTGAAATATCCCAGGAAATATAAAAATGGTTCCAAACATTGTGGAACTTACGTACGATGGAATATCCCTCAGCCACGAAATCAATGTCATAAGACCAGTAGCAGCAAAATGAGTGGATTCAGGTACGATGATTCTAAGGGAAAGAAGTCACACAGGAAAAGAAACTTATCATAAGATATCACTTAGGAAGATCCTGTAAACATGGCAACACATGAACTGAGTTAGGAAAGAGAACAGAGTCTCACATTTAGAAAACACTCTTATGCCTGCTTAAGGGGGAAGGAGAGGTGGGGTGATGCATCAAGCCAGAGTTTGATATAAGCACAGGTACTGTTCCAAAAACCAACTATGGAATAGACAAGACCTACACCTTCCTCAGTGAAAGGGACTCAAAACCCCATATTTCCCGCAGAGGAATAGATCTGACTAGTAAGAATCTTAAAACCTATGTATTGATATGTCTCCGTAAGGGAATCAAGTGTGTCTAGACTGGCATAAACATGGCAGCGAGAATCAGCTCAAACCCACTCTAAAAAGGAATTTCAAAAACAGAACAAAGAAACAGGGAAATTCTTTACAATTCCTTCAGGGTCTCTGATGCAACCTGGAATGACCCTATCTACGATGACAGCTGGATGTGGCATGAGGCTGGACACTTGGGACTGAGAGGATTGGTGAGATTGGGTGAGCAAATGCAGACCCTTTAAAGCAATAATGCATGGCAACCATTCCATGGGTCCCACCTCTCCAGGTTGAAGGGAATATTACTACAGCTATAACATGTACGGGAAACCTAGAGAATGGACACACTGTGAATACGAAAGGTTTCTAAAACTCAACGAAGAGTCCCTCTCCTGGTGCTCCGGTTTGACTTTCCAACAGCTTTACTATCAATCTCCCAACTTGGAGAGACAGCCCCTTTAAGCTCCTGGTTCACACAGGTTGCCCATTTGGCAGAGGAGGAAAGGGAAGAGGGAGAACCAATGAGAGAGTAGCTGTTAGGCATTTGGATGGGCACATGTCACTCTAATTTCCCGGCAGGAAGAAGAATTCACCAAAGTCTCAGCCACCCACCGGGAACCAGTATAGGTCCTGAACCAAATGTTTGGACTTGCGTTCAGCTCACAAAAAACGAGTTGAAAAATGGAGCTCAGGGGCACAGCAATTCACAAACTGGCAGAGTAATCAAGGCCAACTATCGTCCAAAAATCTGTTGAGGGAAGGCAACGAGGCGGACTTGAATGCGAGGCAGAATAGCAGGAAACAGATTTCAAGAGGTACGTTAGAATCGCCTGTAAAGCACAGGAAGAGGGGCACAACTTCGACAATGATGCACTTGGCCAAAAAGGGCGTATGCGTTTTCTCCTGAATATATTCAGGAGAAAACGCATACACCCTTTTTGGCCAAGCAAGCAAGCGGGCAATGCAAATCTGCACTACAAAGAAGTATCACTTCCCAACGGTCAAAAGGGACATCCACAAAATGTGTAAAAACCAGAAAGGCAAGACAGGCCCTGGAGAACAGGGAGCCTTGTTATGCTGATGGGCGGGATGTAAGTTGCCAACTGCCTCACTGGAGGAGTGCATTGTGTTCCCTAAAACAAGTAAACAACAGAGCTACAGAGCCAAGGGCACTTCCAGTCTAGGGAATATACCTTGGGAAAACTGAAGATCCATAAGACAGAGCCACCCCCAAATTGAGGGCTGCACTGCTTACAAGAACCTCAACCTGGGTACACCTGAAATATCCCAGGAAATATAAAAATGGTTCCAAACATTGTGGAACTTACGTACGATGGAATATCCCTCAGCCATGAAATCAATGTCATAAGACCAGTAGCAGCAAAATGAGTGGATTCAGGTACGATGATTCTAAGGGAAAGAAGTCACACAGGAAAAGAAACTTATCATAAGATATCACTTAGGAAGATCCTGTAAACATGGCAACACATGAACTGAGTTAGGAAAGGGAACAGAGTCTCACATTTAGAAAACACTCTTATGCCTGCTTAAGGGGGAAGGAGAGGTGGGGTGATGCATCAAACCAGAGTTTGATATAAGCACAGGTACTGTTCCAAAAACCAACTATGGAATAGACAAGACCTACACCTTCCTCAGTGAAAGGGACTCAAAACCCCATATTTCCCGCAGAGGAATAGATCTGACTAGTAAGAATCTTAAAACCTATATATTGATATGTCTCCGTAAGGGAATCAAGTGTGTCTAGACTGGCATAAACATGGCAGCGAGAATCAGCTCAAACCCACTCTAAAAAGGAATTTCAAAAACAGAACAAAGAAACAGGGAAATTCTTTACAATTCCTTCAGGGTCTCTGATGCAACCTGGAATGACCCTATCTACGATGACAGCTGGATGTGGCATGAGGCTGGACACTGGGGACTGAGAGGATTGGTGAGATTGGGTGAGCAAATGCAGACCCTTTAAAGCAATAATGCATGGCAACCATTCCATGGGTCCCACCTCTCCAGGTTGAAGGGAATATTACTACAGCTATAACATGTACGGGAAACCTAGAGAATGGACACACTGTGAATACGAAAGGATTCTAAAACTCAACGAAGAGTTCCTCTCCTGGTGCTCCGGTTTGACTTTCCAACAGCTTTACTATCAATCTCCCAAATTGGAGAGACAGCCCCTTTAATCTCCTGGTTCACACAGGTTGCCCATTTGGCAGAGGAGGAAAGGGAAGAGGGAGAACCAATGAGAGAGTAGCTGTTAGGCATTTGGATGGGCACATGTCACTCTAATTTCCCGGCAGGAAGAAGAATTCACCAAAGTCTCAGCCACCCACCGGGAACCAGTGTAGGTCCTGAACCAAATGTTTGGACTTGCGTTCAGCTCACAAAAAACGAGTTGAAAAATGGAGCTCAGGGGCACAGCAATTCACAAACTGGCAGAGTAATCAAGGCCAACTATCGTCCAAAAATCTGTTGAGGGAAGGCAACGAGGCGGACTTGAATGCGAGGCAGAATAGCAGGAAACAGATTTCAAGAGGTACGTTAGAATCGCCTGTAAAGCACAGGAAGAGGGGCACAACTTAGACAATGATGCACTTGGCCAAAAAGGGCGTATGCGTTTTCTCCTGAATATATTCAGGAGAAAACGCATACGCCCTTTTTGGCCAAGCAAGCAAGCGGGCAATGCAAATCTGCACTACAAAGAAGTATCACTTCCCACCGGTCAAAAGGGACATCCACAAAATGTGTAAAAACCAGAAAGGCAAGACAGGCCCTGGAGAACAGGGAGCCTTGTTATGCTGATGGGCGGGATGTAAGCTGCCAACTGCCTCCCTGGAGGAGTGCATTGTATTCCATAAAACAAGTAAACAACAGAGCTACAGAGCCAAGGGCACTTCCAGTCTAGGGAATATACCTTGGGAAATCTGAAGATCCATAAGACAGAGCCACCCCCAAATTGAGGGCTGCACTGCTTACAAGAACCTCAACCTGGGTACACCTGAAATATCCCAGGAAATATAAAAATGGTTCAAAACATTGTGGAACTTACGTACGATGGAATATCCCTCAGCCATGAAATCAATGTCATAAGACCAGTAGCAGCAAAATGAGTGGATTCAGGTACGATGATTCTAAGTGAAAGAAGTCACACAGAAAAAGAAACTTATCATAAGATATCACTTAGGAAGATCCTGTAAACATGGCAACACATGAACTGAGTTAGGAAAGAGAACAGAGTCTCACATTTAGAAAACACTCTTATGCCTGCTTAAGGGGGAAGGAGAGGTGGGGTGATGCATCAAACCAGAGTTTGATATAAGCACAGGTACTGTTCCAAAAACCAACTATGGAATAGACAAGACCTACACCTTCCTCAGTGAAAGGGACTCAAAACCCCATATTTCCCGCAGAGGAATAGATCTGACTAGTAAGAATCTTAAAACCTATGTATTGATATGTCTCCGTAAGGGAATCAAGTGTGTCTAGACTGGCATAAACATGGCAGCGAGAATCAGCTCAAACCCACTCTAAAAAGGAATTTCAAAAACAGAACAAAGAAACAGGGAAATTCTTTACAATTCCTTCAGGGTCTCTGATGCAACCTGGAATGACCCTATCTACGATGACAGCTGGATGTGGCATGAGGCTGGACACTTGGGACTGAGAGGATTGGTGACATTGGGTGAGCAAATGCAGACCCTTTAAAGCAATAATGCATGGCAACCATTCCATGGGTCCCACCTCTCCAGGTTGAAGGGAATATTACTACAGGTATAACATGTACGGGAAACCTAGAGAATGGACACACTGTGAATACGAAAGGTTTCTAAAACTCAACGAAGAGTCCCTCTCCTGGTGCTCCGGTTTGACTTTCCAACAGCTTTACTATCAATCTCCCAACTTGGAGAGACAGCCCCTTTAAGCTCCTGGTTCACACAGGTTGCCCATTTGGCAGAGGAGGAAAGGGAAGAGGGAGAACCAATGAGAGAGTAGCTGTTAGGCATTTGGATGGGCACATGTCACTCTAATTTCCCGGCAGGAAGAAGAATTCACCAAAGTCTCAGCCACCCACCGGGAACCAGTATAGGTCCTGAACCAAATGTTTGGACTTGCGTTCAGCTCACAAAAAACGAGTTGAAAAATGGAGCTCAGGGGCACAGCAATTCACAAACTGGCAGAGTAATCAAGGCCAACTATCGTCCAAAAATCTGTTGAGGGAAGGCAACGAGGCGGACTTGAATGCGAGGCAGAATAGCAGGAAACAGATTTCAAGAGGTACGTTAGAATCGCCTGTAAAGCACAGGAAGAGGGGCACAACTTCGACAATGATGCACTTGGCCAAAAAGGGCGTATGCGTTTTCTCCTGAATATATTCAGGAGAAAACGCATACGCCCTTTTTGGCCAAGCAAGCAAGCGGGCAATGCAAATCTGCACTACAAAGAAGTATCACTTCCCACCGGTCAAAAGGGACATCCACAAAATGTGTAAAAACCAGAAAGGCAAGACAGGCCCTGGAGAACAGGGAGCCTTGTTATGCTGATGGGCGGGATGTAAGCTGCCAACTGCCTCCCTGGAGGAGTGCATTGTGTTCCCTAAAACAAGTAAACAACAGAGCTACAGAGCCAAGGGCACTTCCAGTCTAGGGAATATACCTTGGGAAAACTGAAGATTCATAAGACACAGCCACCCCCAAATTGAGGGCTGCACTGCTTACAAGAACCTCAACCTGGGTACACCTGAAATATCCCAGGAAATATAAAAAGGGTTCAAAACATTGTGGAACTTACGTACGATGGAATATCCCTCAGCCACGAAATCAATGTCATAAGACCAGTAGCAGCAAAATGAGTGGATTCAGGTACGATGATTCTAAGTGAAAGAAGTCACACAGAAAAAGAAACTTATCATAAGATATCACTTAGGAAGATCCTGTAAACATGGCAACACATGAACTGAGTTAGGAAAGAGAACAGAGTCTCACATTTAGAAAACACTCTTATGCCTGCTTAAGGGGGAAGGAGAGGTGGGGTGATGCATCAAACCAGAGTTTGATATAAGCACAGGTACTGTTCCAAAAACCAACTATGGAATAGACAAGACCTACACCTTCCTCAGTGAAAGGGACTCAAAACCCCATATTTCCCGCAGAGGAATAGATCTGACTAGTAAGAATCTTAAAACCTATGTATTGATATGTCTCCGTAAGGGAATCAAGTGTGTCTAGACTGGCATAAACATGGCAGCGAGAATCAGCTCAAACCCACTCTAAAAAGGAATTTCAAAAACAGAACAAAGAAACAGGGAAATTCTTTACAATTCCTTCAGGGTCTCTGATGCAACCTGGAATGACCCTATCTACGATGACAGCTGGATGTGGCATGAGGCTGGACACTTGGGACTGAGAGGATTGGTGAGATTGGGTGAGCAAATGCAGACCCTTTAAAGCAATAATGCATGGCAACCATTCCATGGGTCCCACCTCTCCAGGTTGAAGGGAATATTACTACAGCTATAACATGTACGGGAAACCTAGAGAATGGACACACTGTGAATACGAAAGGTTTGTAAAACTCAACGAAGAGTTCCTCTCCTGGTGCTCCGGTTTGACTTTCCAACAGCTTTACTATCAATCTCCCAACTTGAAGAGACAGCCCCTTTAAGCTCCTGGTTCACACAGGTTGCCCATTTGGCAGAGGAGGAAAGGGAAGAGGGAGAACCAATGAGAGAGTAGCTGTTAGGCATTTGGATGGGCACATGTCACTCTAATTTCCCGGCAGGAAGAAGAATTCACCAAAGTCTCAGCCACCCACCGGGAACCAGTATAGGTCCTGAACCAAATGTTTGGACTTGCGTTCAGCTCACAAAAAACGAGTTGTAAAATGGAGCTCAGGGGCACAGCAATTCACAAACTGGCAGAGTAATCAAGGCCAACTATCGTCCAAAAATCTGTTGAGGGAAGGCAACGAGGCGGACTTGAATGCGAGGCAGAATAGCAGGAAACAGATTTCAAGAGGTACGTTAGAATCGCCTGTAAAGCACAGGAAGAGGGGCACAACTTCGACAATGATGCACTTGGCCAAAAAGGGCGTATGCGTTTTCTCCTGAATATATTCAGGAGAAAACGCATACGCCCTTTTTGGCCAAGCAAGCAAGCGGGCAATGCAAATCTGCACTACAAAGAAGTATCACTTCCCACCGGTCAAAAGGGACATCCACAAAATGTGTAAAAACCAGAAAGGCAAGACAGGCCCTGGAGAACAGGGAGCCTTGTTATGCTGATGGGCGGGATGTAAGCTGCCAACTGCCTCCCTGGAGGAGTGCATTGTGTTCCCTAAAACAAGTAAACAACAGAGCTACAGAGCCAAGGGCACTTCCAGTCTAGGGAATATACCTTGGGAAAACTGAAGATTCATAAGACACAGCCACCCCCAAATTGAGGGCTGCACTGCTTACAAGAACCTCAACCTGGGTACACCTGAAATATCCCAGGAAATATAAAAAGGGTTCAAAACATTGTGGAACTTACGTACGATGGAATATCCCTCAGCCACGAAATCAATGTCATAAGACCAGTAGCAGCAAAATGAGTGGATTCAGGTACGATGATTCTAAGTGAAAGAAGTCACACAGAAAAAGAAACTTATCATAAGATATCACTTAGGAAGATCCTGTAAACATGGCAACACATGAACTGAGTTAGGAAAGAGAACAGAGTCTCACATTTAGAAAACACTCTTATGCCTGCTTAAGGGGGAAGGAGAGGTGGGGTGATGCATCAAACCAGAGTTTGATATAAGCACAGGTACTGTTCCAAAAACCAACTATGGAATAGACAAGACCTACACCTTCCTCAGTGAAAGGGACTCAAAACCCCATATTTCCCGCAGAGGAATAGATCTGACTAGTAAGAATCTTAAAACCTATGTATTGATATGTCTCCGTAAGGGAATCAAGTGTGTCTAGACTGGCATAAACATGGCAGCGAGAATCAGCTCAAACCCACTCTAAAAAGGAATTTCAAAAACAGAACAAAGAAACAGGGAAATTCTTTACAATTCCTTCAGGGTCTCTGATGCAACCTGGAATGACCCTATCTACGATGACAGCTGGATGTGGCATGAGGCTGGACACTTGGGACTGAGAGGATTGGTGAGATTGGGTGAGCAAATGCAGACCCTTTAAAGCAATAATGCATGGCAACCATTCCATGGGTCCCACCTCTCCAGGTTGAAGGGAATATTACTACAGCTATAACATGTACGGGAAACCTAGAGAATGGACACACTGTGAATACGAAAGGTTTGTAAAACTCAACGAAGAGTTCCTCTCCTGGTGCTCCGGTTTGACTTTCCAACAGCTTTACTATCAATCTCCCAACTTGAAGAGACAGCCCCTTTAAGCTCCTGGTTCACACAGGTTGCCCATTTGGCAGAGGAGGAAAGGGAAGAGGGAGAACCAATGAGAGAGTAGCTGTTAGGCATTTGGATGGGCACATGTCACTCTAATTTCCCGGCAGGAAGAAGAATTCACCAAAGTCTCAGCCACCCACCGGGAACCAGTATAGGTCCTGAACCAAATGTTTGGACTTGCGTTCAGCTCACAAAAAACGAGTTGTAAAATGGAGCTCAGGGGCACAGCAATTCACAAACTGGCAGAGTAATCAAGGCCAACTATCGTCCAAAAATCTGTTGAGGGAAGGCAACGAGGCGGACTTGAATGCGAGGCAGAATAGCAGGAAACAGATTTCAAGAGGTACGTTAGAATCGCCTGTAAAGCACAGGAAGAGGGGCACAACTTCGACAATGATGCACTTGGCCAAAAAGGGCGTATGCGTTTTCTCCTGAATATATTCAGGAGAAAACGCATACGCCCTTTTTGGCCAAGCAAGCAAGCGGGCAATGCAAATCTGCACTACAAAGAAGTATCACTTCCCACCGGTCAAAAGGGACATCCACAAAATGTGTAAAAACCAGAAAGGCAAGACAGGCCCTGGAGAACAGGGAGCCTTGTTATGCTGATGGGCGGGATGTAAGTTGCCAACTGCCTCACTGGAGGAGTGCATTGTGTTCCCTAAAACAAGTAAACAACAGAGCTACAGAGCCAAGGGCACTTCCAGTCTAGGGAATATACCTTGGGAAAACTGAAAATCCACAAGACAGAGCCACCCCCAAATTGAGGGCTGCACTGCTTACAAGAACCTCAACCTGGGTACACCTGAAATATCCCAGGAAATATAAAAATGGTTCCAAACATTGTGGAACTTACGTACGATGGAATATCCCTCAGCCACGAAATCAATGTCATAAGACCAGTAGCAGCAAAATGAGTGGATTCAGGTACGATGATTCTAAGGGAAAGAAGTCACACAGGAAAAGAAACTTATCATAAGATATCACTTAGGAAGATCCTGTAAACATGGCAACACATGAACTGAGTTAGGAAAGAGAACAGAGTCTCACATTTAGAAAACACTCTTATGCCTGCTTAAGGGGGAAGGAGAGGTGGGGTGATGCATCAAGCCAGAGTTTGATATAAGCACAGGTACTGTTCCAAAAACCAACTATGGAATAGACAAGACCTACACCTTCCTCAGTGAAAGGGACTCAAAACCCCATATTTCCCGCAGAGGAATAGATCTGACTAGTAAGAATCTTAAAACCTATGTATTGATATGTCTCCGTAAGGGAATCAAGTGTGTCTAGACTGGCATAAACATGGCAGCGAGAATCAGCTCAAACCCACTCTAAAAAGGAATTTCAAAAACAGAACAAAGAAACAGGGAAATTCTTTACAATTCCTTCAGGGTCTCTGATGCAACCTGGAATGACCCTATCTACGATGACAGCTGGATGTGGCATGAGGCTGGACACTTGGGACTGAGAGGATTGGTGAGATTGGGTGAGCAAATGCAGACCCTTTAAAGCAATAATGCATGGCAACCATTCCATGGGTCCCACCTCTCCAGGTTGAAGGGAATATTACTACAGCTATAACATGTACGGGAAACCTAGAGAATGGACACACTGTGAATACGAAAGGTTTCTAAAACTCAACGAAGAGTCCCTCTCCTGGTGCTCCGGTTTGACTTTCCAACAGCTTTACTATCAATCTCCCAACTTGGAGAGACAGCCCCTTTAAGCTCCTGGTTCACACAGGTTGCCCATTTGGCAGAGGAGGAAAGGGAAGAGGGAGAACCAATGAGAGAGTAGCTGTTAGGCATTTGGATGGGCACATGTCACTCTAATTTCCCGGCAGGAAGAAGAATTCACCAAAGTCTCAGCCACCCACCGGGAACCAGTATAGGTCCTGAACCAAATGTTTGGACTTGCGTTCAGCTCACAAAAAAACGAGTTGAAACATGGAGCTCAGGGGCACAGCAATTCACAAACTGGCAGAGTAATCAAGGCCAACTATCGTCCAAAAATCTGTTGAGGGAAGGCAACGAGGCGGACTTGAATGCGAGGCAGAATAGCAGGAAACAGATTTCAAGAGGTACGTTAGAATCGCCTGTAAAGCACAGGAAGAGGGGCACAACTTCGACAATGATGCACTTGGCCAAAAAGGGCGTATGCGTTTTCTCCTGAATATATTCAGGAGAAAACGCATACGCCCTTTTTGGCCAAGCAAGCAAGCGGGCAATGCAAATCTGCACTACAAAGAAGTATCACTTCCCAACGGTCAAAAGGGACATCCACAAAATGTGTAAAAACCAGAAAGGCAAGACAGGCCCTGGAGAACAGGGAGCCTTTTTATGCTGATGGGCGGGATGTAAGCTGCCAACTGCCTCCCTGGAGGAGTGCATTGTGTTCCCTAAAACAAGTAAACAACAGAGCTACAGAGCCAAGGGCACTTCCAGTCTAGGGAATATACCTTGGGAAAACTGAAGATCCATAAGACACAGCCACCCCCAAATTGAGGGCTGCACTGCTTACAAGAACCTCAACCTGGGTACACCTGAAATATCCCAGGAAATATAAAAAGGGTTCAAAACATTGTGGAACTTACGTACGATGGAATATCCCTCAGCCATGAAATCAATGTCATAAGACCAGTAGCAGCAAAATGAGTGGATTCAGGTACGATGATTCTAAGTGAAAGAAGTCACACAGAAAAAGAAACTTATCATAAGATATCACTTAGGAAGATCCTGTAAACATGGCAACACATGAACTGAGTTAGGAAAGAGAACAGAGTCTCACATTTAGAAAACACTCTTATGCCTGCTTAAGGGGGAAGGAGAGGTGGGGTGATGCATCAAACCAGAGTTTGATATAAGCACAGGTACTGTTCCAAAAACCAACTATGGAATAGACAAGACCTACACCTTCCTCAGTGAAAGGGACTCAAAACCCCATATTTCCCGCAGAGGAATAGATCTGACTAGTAAGAATCTTAAAACCTATGTATTGATATGTCTCCGTAAGGGAATCAAGTGTGTCTAGACTGGCATAAACATGGCAGCGAGAATCAGCTCAAACCCACTCTAAAAAGGAATTTCAAAAACAGAACAAAGAAACAGGGAAATTCTTTACAATTCCTTCAGGGTCTCTGATGCAACCTGGAATGACCCTATCTACGATGACAGCTGGATGTGGCATGAGGCTGGACACTTGGGACTGAGAGGATTGGTGAGATTGGGTGAGCAAATGCAGACCCTTTAAAGCAATAATGCATGGCAACCATTCCATGGGTCCCACCTCTCCAGGTTGAAGGGAATATTACTACAGCTATAACATGTACGGGAAACCTAGAGAATGGACACACTGTGAATACGAAAGGTTTCTAAAACTCAACGAAGAGTCCCTCTCCTGGTGCTCCGGTTTGACTTTCCAACAGCTTTACTATCAATCTCCCAACTTGGAGAGACAGCCCCTTTAAGCTCCTGGTTCACACAGGTTGCCCATTTGGCAGAGGAGGAAAGGGAAGAGGGAGAACCAATGAGAGAGTAGCTGTTAGGCATTTGGATGGGCACATGTCACTCTAATTTCCCAGCAGGGAGAAGAATTCACCAAAGTCTCAGCCACCCACCGGGAACCAGTATAGGTCCTGAACCAAATGTTTGGAATTGCGTTCAGCTCACAAAAAAACGAGTTGAAACATGGAGCTCAGGGGCACAGCAATTCACAAACTGGCAGAGTAATCAAGGCCAACTATCGTCCAAAAATCTGTTGAGGGAAGGCAACGAGGCGGACTTGAATGCGAGGCAGAATAGCAGGAAACAGATTTCAAGAGGTACGTTAGAATCGCCTGTAAAGCACAGGAAGAGGGGCACAACTTCGACAATGATGCACTTGGCCAAAAAGGGCGTATGCGTTTTCTCCTGAATATATTCAGGAGAAAACGCATACGCCCTTTTTGGCCAAGCAAGCAAGCGGGCAATGCAAATCTGCACTACAAAGAAGTATCACTTCCCAACGGTCAAAAGGGACATCCACAAAATGTGTAAAAACCAGAAAGGCAAGACAGGCCCTGGAGAACAGGGAGCCTTGTTATGCTGATGGGCGGGATGTAAGCTGCCAACTGCCTCCCTGGAGGAGTGCATTGTGTTCCCTAAAACAAGTAAACAACAGAGCTACAGAGCCAAGGGCACTTCCAGTCTAGGGAATATACCTTGGGAAAACTGAAGATCCATAAGACACAGCCACCCCCAAATTGAGGGCTGCACTGCTTACAAGAACCTCAACCTGGGTACACCTGAAATATCCCAGGAAATATAAAAAGGGTTCAAAACATTGTGGAACTTACGTACGATGGAATATCCCTCAGCCACGAAATCAATGTCATAAGACCAGTAGCAGCAAAATGAGTGGATTCAGGTACGATGATTCTAAGTGAAAGAAGTCACACAGAAAAAGAAACTTATCATAAGATATCACTTAGGAAGATCCTGTAAACATGGCAACACATGAACTGAGTTAGGAAAGAGAACAGAGTCTCACATTTAGAAAACACTCTTATGCCTGCTTAAGGGGGAAGGAGAGGTGGGGTGATGCATCAAACCAGAGTTTGATATAAGCACAGGTACTGTTCCAAAAACCAACTATGGAATAGACAAGACCTACACCTTCCTCAGTGAAAGGGACTCAAAACCCCATATTTCCCGCAGAGGAATAGATCTGACTAGTAAGAATCTTAAAACCTATGTATTGATATGTCTCCGTAAGGGAATCAAGTGTGTCTAGACTGGCATAAACATGGCAGCGAGAATCAGCTCAAACCCACTCTAAAAAGGAATTTCAAAAACAGAACAAAGAAACAGGGAAATTCTTTACAATTCCTTCAGGGTCTCTGATGCAACCTGGAATGACCCTATCTACGATGACAGCTGGATGTGGCATGAGGCTGGACACTTGGGACTGAGAGGATTGGTGAGATTGGGTGAGCAAATGCAGACCCTTTAAAGCAATAATGCATGGCAACCATTCCATGGGTCCCACCTCTCCAGGTTGAAGGGAATATTACTACAGCTATAACATGTACGGGAAACCTAGAGAATGGACACACTGTGAATACGAAAGGTTTCTAAAACTCAACGAAGAGTCCCTCTCCTGGTGCTCCGGTTTGACTTTCCAACAGCTTTACTATCAATCTCCCAACTTGGAGAGACAGCCCCTTTAAGCTCCTGGTTCACACAGGTTGCCCATTTGGCAGAGGAGGAAAGGGAAGAGGGAGAACCAATGAGAGAGTAGCTGTTAGGCATTTGGATGGGCACATGTCACTCTAATTTCCCGGCAGGAAGAAGAATTCACCAAAGTCTCAGCCACCCACCGGGAACCAGTATAGGTCCTGAACCAAATGTTTGGAATTGCGTTCAGCTCACAAAAAAACGAGTTGAAACATGGAGCTCAGGGGCACAGCAATTCACAAACTGGCAGAGTAATCAAGGCCAACTATCGTCCAAAAATCTGTTGAGGGAAGGCAACGAGGCGGACTTGAATGCGAGGCAGAATAGCAGGAAACAGATTTCAAGAGGTACGTTAGAATCGCCTGTAAAGCACAGGAAGAGGGGCACAACTTCGACAATGATGCACTTGGCCAAAAAGGGCGTATGCGTTTTCTCCTGAATATATTCAGGAGAAAACGCATACGCCCTTTTTGGCCAAGCAAGCAAGCGGGCAATGCAAATCTGCACTACAAAGAAGTATCACTTCCCAACGGTCAAAAGGGACATCCACAAAATGTGTAAAAACCAGAAAGGCAAGACAGGCCCTGGAGAACAGGGAGCCTTGTTATGCTGATGGGCGGGATGTAAGCTGCCAACTGCCTCCCTGGAGGAGTGCATTGTGTTCCCTAAAACAAGTAAACAACAGAGCTACAGAGCCAAAGGCACTTCCAGTCTAGGGAATATACCTTGGGAAAACTGAAGATCCATAAGACAGAGCCACCCCCAAATTGAGGGCTGCACTGCTTACAAGAACCTCAACCTGGGTACACCTGAAATATCCCAGGAAATATAAAAATGGTTCAAAACATTGTGGAACTTACGTACGATGGAATATCCCTCAGCCATGAAATCAATGTCATAAGACCAGTAGCAGCAAAATGAGTGGATTCAGGTACGATGATTCTAAGTGAAAGAAGTCACACAGAAAAAGAAACTTATCATAAGATATCACTTAGGAAGATCCTGTAAACATGGCAACACATGAACTGAGTTAGGAAAGAGAACAGAGTCTCACATTTAGAAAACACTCTTATGCCTGCTTAAGGGGGAAGGAGAGGTGGGGTGATGCATCAAACCAGAGTTTGATATAAGCACAGGTACTGTTCCAAAAACCAACTATGGAATAGACAAGACCTACACCTTCCTCAGTGAAAGGGACTCAAAACCCCATATTCCCCGCAGAGGAATAGATCTGACTAGTAAGAATCTTAAAACCTATGTATTGATATGTCTCCGTAAGGGAATCAAGTGTGTCTAGACTGGCATAAACATGGCAGCGAGAATCAGCTCAAACCCACTCTAAAAAGGAATTTCAAAAACAGAACAAAGAAACAGGGAAATTCTTTACAATTCCTTCAGGGTCTCTGATGCAACCTGGAATGACCCTATCTACGATGACAGCTGGATGTGGCATGAGGCTGGACACTTGGGACTGAGAGGATTGGTGAGATTGGGTGAGCAAATGCAGACCCTTTAAAGCAATAATGCATGGCAACCATTCCATGGGTCCCACCTCTCCAGGTTGAAGGGAATATTACTACAGCTATAACATGTACGGGAAACCTAGAGAATGGACACACTGTGAATACGAAAGGTTTCTAAAACTCAACGAAGAGTCCCTCTCCTGGTGCTCCGGTTTGACATTCCAACAGCTTTACTATCAATCTCCCAACTTGGAGAGACAGCCCCTTTAAGCTCCTGGTTCACACAGGTTGCCCATTTGGCAGAGGAGGAAAGGGAAGAGGGAGAACCAATGAGAGAGTAGCTATTAGGCATTTGGATGGGCACATGTCACTCTAATTTCCCGGCAGGAAGAAGAATTCACCAGAGTCTCAGCCACCCACCGGGAACCAGTATAGGTCCTGAACCAAGTGTTTGGACTTGCGTTCAGCTCACAAAAAAACGAGTTGAAAAATGGAGCTCAGGGGCACAGCAATTCACAAACTGGCAGAGTAATCAAGGCCAACTATCGTCCAAAAATCTGTTGAGGGAAGGCAACGAGGCGGACTTGAATGCGAGGCAGAATAGCAGGAAACAGATTTCAAGAGGTACGTTAGAATCGCCTGTAAAGCACAGGAAGAGGGGCACAACTTCGACAATGATGCACTTGGCCAAAAAGGGCGTATGCGATTTCTCCTGAATATATTCAGGAGAAAACGCATACGCCCTTTTTGGCCAAGCAAGCAAGCGGGCAATGCAAATCTGCACTACAAAGAAGTATCACTTCCCAACGGTCAAAAGGGACATCCACAAAATGTGTAAAAACCAGAAAGGCAAGACAGGCCCTGGAGAACAGGGAGCCTTGTTATGCTGATGGGCGGGATGTAAGCTGCCAACTGCCTCACTGGAGGAGTGCATTGTGTTCCCTAAAACAAGTAAACAACAGAGCTACAGAGCCAAGGGCACTTCCAGTCTAGGGAATATACCTTGGGAAAACTGAAGATCCATAAGACACAGCCACCCCCAAATTGAGGGCTGCACTGCTTACAAGAACCTCAACCTGGGTACACCTGAAATATCCCAGGAAATATAAAAATGGTTCAAATCATTGTGGAACTTACGTACGATGGAATATCCCTCAGCCATGAAATCAATGTCATAAGACCAGTAGCAGCAAAATGAGTGGATTCAGGTACGATGACTCTAAGTGAAAGAAGTCACACAGAAAAAGAAACTTATCATAAGATATCACTTAGGAAGATCCTGTAAACATGGCAACACATGAACTGAGTTAGGAAAGAGAACAGAGTCTCACATTTAGAAAACACTCTTATGCCTGCTTAAGGGGGAAGGAGAGGTGGGGTGATGCATCAAACCAGAGTTTGATATAAGCACAGGTACTGTTCCAAAAACCAACTATGGAATAGACAAGACCTACACCTTCCTCAGTGAAAGGGACTCAAAACCCCATATTCCCCGCAGAGGAATAGATCTGACTAGTGAGAATCTTAAAACCTATGTATTGATATGTCTCCGTAAGGGAATCAAGTGTGTCTAGACTGGCATAAACATGGCAGCGAGAATCAGCTCAAACCCACTCTAAAAAGGAATTTCAAAAACAGAACAAAGAAACAGGGAAATTCTTTACAATTCCTTCAGGGTCTCTGATGCAACCTGGAATGACACTATCTACGATGACAGCTGGATGTGGCATGAGGCTGGACACTTGGGACTGAGAGGATTGGTGAGATTGGGTGAGCAAATGCAGACCCTTTAAAGCAATAATGCATGGCAACCATTCCATGGGTCCCACCTCTCCAGGTTGAAGGGAATATTACTACAGCTATAACATGTACGGGAAACCTAGAGAATGGACACACTGTGAATACGAAAGGTTTCTAAAACTCAACGAAGAGTCCCTCTCCTGGTGCTCCGGTTTGACTTTCCAACAGCTTTACTATCAATCTCCCAACTTGGAGAGACAGCCCCTTTAAGCTCCTGGTTCACACAGGTTGCCCATTTGGCAGAGGAGGAAAGGGAAGAGGGAGAACCAATGAGAGAGTAGCTGTTAGGCATTTGGATGGGCACATGTCACTCTAATTTCCCGGCAGGAAGAAGTATTCACCAGAGTCTCAGCCACCCACCGGGAACCAGTATAGTTCCTGAACCAAATGTTTGGACTTGCGTTCAGCTCACAAAAAAACGAGTTGAAAAATGGAGCTCAGGGGCACAGCAATTCACAAACTGGCAGAGTAATCAAGGCCAACTATCGTCCAAAAATCTGTTGAGGGAAGGCAACGAGGCGGACTTGAATGCGAGGCAGAATAGCAGGAAACAGATTTCAAGAGGTACGTTAGAATCGCCTGTAAAGCACAGGAAGAGGGGCACAACTTCGACAATGATGCACTTGGCCAAAAAGGGCGTATGCGTTTTCTCCTGAATATATTCAGGAGAAAACGCATACGCCCTTTTTGGCCAAGCAAGCAAGCGGGCAATGCAAATCTGCACTACAAAGAAGTATCACTTCCCAACGGTCAAAAGGGACATCCACAAAATGTGTAAAAACCAGAAAGGCAAGACAGGCCCTGGAGAACAGGGAGCCTTGTTATTCTGATGGGCGGGATGTAAGCTGCCAACTGCCTCCCTGGAGGAGTGCATTGTGTTCCCTAAAACAAGTAAACAACAGAGCTACAGAGCCAAGGGCACTTCCAGTCTAGGGAATATACCTTGGGAAAACTGAAGATCCATAAGACACAGCCACCCCCAAATTGAGGGCTGCACTGCTTACAAGAACCTCAACCTGGGTACACCTGAAATATCCCAGGAAATATAAAAATGGTTCAAATCATTGTGGAACTTACGTACGATGGAATATCCCTCAGCCATGAAATCAATGTCATAAGACCAGTAGCAGCAAAATGAGTGGATTCAGGTACGATGATTCTAAGTGAAAGAAGTCACACAGAAAAAGAAACTTATCATAAGATATCACTTAGGAAGATCCTGTAAACATGGCAACACATGAACTGAGTTAGGAAAGAGAACAGAGTCTCACATTTAGAAAACACTCTTATGCCTGCTTAAGGGGGAAGGAGAGGTGGGGTGATGCATCAAACCAGACTTTGATATAAGCACAGGTACTGTTCCAAAAACCAACTATGGAATAGACAAGACCTACACCTTCCTCAGTGAAAGGGACTCAAAACCCCATATTTCCCGCAGAGGAATAGATCTGACTAGTAAGAATCTTAAAACCTATGTATTGATATGTCTCCGTAAGGGAATCAAGTGTGTCTAGACTGGCATAAACATGGCAGCGAGAATCAGCTCAAACCCACTCTAAAAAGGAATTTCAAAAACAGAACAAAGAAACAGGGAAATTCTTTACAATTCCTTCAGGGTCTCTGATGCAACCTGGAATGACCCTATCTATGATGACAGCTGGATGTGGCATGAGGCTGGACACTTGGGACTGAGAGGATTGGTGAGATTGGGTGAGCAAATGCAGACCCTTTAAAGCAATAATGCATGGCCACCATTCCATGGGTCCCACCTCTCCAGGTTGAAGGGAATATTACTACAGCTATAACATGTACGGGAAACCTAGAGAATGGACACACTGTGAATACGAAAGGTTTCTAAAACTCAACGAAGAGTCCCTCTCCTGGTGCTCCGGTTTGACTTTCCAACAGCTTTACTATCAATCTCCCAACTTGGAGAGACAGCCCCTTTAAGCTCCTGGTTCACACAGGTTGCCCATTTGGCAGAGGAGGAAAGGGAAGAGGGAGAACCAATGAGAGAGTAGCTGTTAGGCATTTGGATGGGCACATGTCACTCTAATTTCCCGGCAGGAAGAAGAATTCACCAAAGTCTCAGCCACCCACCGGGAACCAGTATAGGTCCTGAACCAAATGTTTGGACTTGCGTTCAGCTCACAAAAAACGAGTTGAAAAATGGAGCTCAGGGGCACAGCAATTCACAAACTGGCAGAGTAATCAAGGCCAACTATCGTCCAAAAATCTGTTGAGGGAAGGCAACGAGGCGGACTTGAATGCGAGGCAGAATAGCAGGAAACAGATTTCAAGAGGTACGTTAGAATCGCCTGTAAAGCACAGGAAGAGGGGCACAACTTCGACAATGATGCACTTGGCCAAAAAGGGCGTATGCGTTTTCTCCTGAATATATTCAGGAGAAAACGCATACGCCCTTTTTGGCCAAGCAAGCAAGCGGGCAATGCAAATCTGCACTACAAAGAAGTATCACTTCCCACCGGTCAAAAGGGACATCCACAAAATGTGTAAAAACCAGAAAGGCAAGACAGGCCCTGGAGAACAGGGAGCCTTGTTATGCTGATGGGCGGGATGTAAGTTGCCAACTGCCTCACTGGAGGAGTGCATTGTGTTCCCTAAAACAAGTAAACAACAGAGCTACAGAGCCAAGGGCACTTCCAGTCTAGGGAATATACCTTGGGAAAACTGAAGATCCATAAGACAGAGCCACCCCCAAATTGAGGGCTGCACTGCTTACAAGAACCTCAACCTGGGTACACCTGAAATATCCCAGGAAATATAAAAATGGTTCAAAACATTGTGGAACTTACGTACGATGGAATATCCCTCAGCCATGAAATCAATGTCATAAGACCAGTAGCAGCAAAATGAGTGGATTCAGGTACGATGATTCTAAGGGAAAGAAGTCACACAGAAAAAGAAACTTATCATAAGATATCACTTAGGAAGATCCTGTAAACATGGCAACACATGAACTGAGTTAGGAAAGAGAACAGAGTCTCACATTTAGAAAACACTCTTATGCCTGCTTAAGGGGGAAGGAGAGGTGGGGTGATGCATCAAACCAGAGTTTGATATAAGCACAGGTACTGTTCCAAAAACCAACTATGGAATAGACAAGACCTACACCTTCCTCAGTGAAAGGGACTCAAAACCCCATATTTCCCGCAGAGGAATAGATCTGACTAGTAAGAATCTTAAAACCTATGTATTGATATGTCTCCGTAAGGGAATCAAGTGTGTCTAGACTGGCATAAACATGGCAGCGAGAATCAGCTCAAACCCACTCTAAAAAGGAATTTCAAAAACAGAACAAAGAAACAGGGAAATTCTTTACAATTCCTTCAGGGTCTCTGATGCAACCTGGAATGACCCTATCTACGATGACAGCTGGATGTGGCATGAGGCTGGACACTTGGGACTGAGAGGATTGGTGAGATTGGGTGAGCAAATGCAGACCCTTTAAAGCAATAATGCATGGCAACCATTCCATGGGTCCCACCTCTCCAGGTTGAAGGGAATATTACTACAGCTATAACATGTACGGGAAACCTAGAGAATGGACACACTGTGAATACGAAAGGTTTCTAAAACTCAACGAAGAGTCCCTCTCCTGGTGCTCCGGTTTGACTTTCCAACAGCTTTACTATCAATCTCCCAACTTGGAGAGACAGCCCCTTTAAGCTCCTGGTTCACACAGGTTGCCCATTTGGCAGAGGAGGAAAGGGAAGAGGGAGAACCAATGAGAGAGTAGCTGTTAGGCATTTGGATG
Organism: Mesoplodon mirus; assembly: GCF_964341445.2. Classification (NCBI taxonomy): domain Eukaryota; kingdom Metazoa; phylum Chordata; class Mammalia; order Artiodactyla; family Ziphiidae; genus Mesoplodon; species Mesoplodon mirus. Next base: position 4,794,096 of record NW_028295810.1, read on the forward strand.
GGCACATGTCACTCTAATTTCCCGGCAGGAAGAAGAATTCACCAAAGTCTCAGCCACCCACCGGGAACCAGTATAGGTCCTGAACCAAATGTTTGGACTTGCGTTCAGCTCACAAAAAACGAGTTGAAAAATGGAGCTCAGGGGCACAGCAATTCACAAACTGGCAGAGTAATCAAGGCCAACTATCGTCCAAAAATCTGTTGAGGGAAGGCAACGAGGCGGACTTGAATGCGAGGCAGAATAGCAGGAAACAGATTTCAAGAGGTACGTTAGAATCGCCTGTAAAGCACAGGAAGAGGGGCACAACTTCGACAATGATGCACTTGGCCAAAAAGGGCGTATGCGTTTTCTCCTGAATATATTCAGGAGAAAATGCATACGCCCTTTTTGGCCAAGCAAGCAAGCGGGCAATGCAAATCTGCACTACAAAGAAGTATCACTTCCCAACGGTCAAAAGGGACATCCACAAAATGTGTAAAAACCAGAAAGGCAAGACAGGCCCTGGAGAACAGGGAGCCTTGTTATGCTGATGGGCGGGATGTAAGTTGCCAACTGCCTCACTGGAGGAGTGCATTGTGTTCCCTAAAACAAGTAAACAACAGAGCTACAGAGCCAAGGGCACTTCCAGTCTAGGGAATATACCTAGGGAAAACTGAAAATCCATAAGACAGAGCCACCCCCAAATTGAGGGCTGCACTGCTTACAAGAACCTCAACCTGGGTACACCTGAAATATCCCAGGAAATATAAAAATGGTTCCAAACATTGTGGAAATTACGTACGATGGAATATCCCTCAGCCACGAAATCAATGTCATAAGACCAGTAGCAGCAAAATGAGTGGATTCAGGTACGATGATTCTAAGGGAAAGAAGTCACACAGGAAAAGAAACTTATCATAAGATATCACTTAGGAAGATCCTGTAAACATGGCAACACATGAACTGAGTTAGGAAAGAGAACAGAGTCTCACATTTAGAAAACACTCTTATGCCTGCTTAAGGGGGAAGGAGAGGTGGGGTGATGCATCAAACCAGAGTTTGATATAAGCACAGGTACTGTTCCAAAAACCAACTATGGAATAGACAAGACCTACACCTTCCTCAGTGAAAGGGACTCAAAACCCCATATTTCCCGCAGAGGAATAGATCTGACTAGTAAGAATCTTAAAACCTATGTATTGATATGTCTCCGTAAGGGAATCAAGTGTGTCTAGACTGGCATAAACATGGCAGCGAGAATCAGCTCAAACCCACTCTAAAAAGGAATTTCAAAAACAGAACAAAGAAACAGGGAAATTCTTTACAATTCCTTCAGGGTCTCTGATGCAACCTGGAATGACCCTATCTACAATGACAGCTGGATGTGGCATGAGGCTGGACACTTGGGACTGAGAGGATTGGTGAGATTGGGTGAGCAAATGCAGACCCTTTAAAGCAATAATGCATGGCAACCATTCCATGGGTCCCACCTCTCCAGGTTGAAGGGAATATTACTACAGCTATAACATGTACGGGAAACCTAGAGAATGGACACACTGTGAATACGAAAGGTTTCTAAAACTCAACGAAGAGTCCCTCTCCTGGTGCTCCGGTTTGACTTTCCAACAGCTTTACTATCAATCTCCCAACTTGGAGAGACAGCCCCTTTAAGCTCCTGGTTCACACAGGTTGCCCATTTGGCAGAGGAGGAAAGGGAAGAGGGAGAACCAATGAGAGAGTAGCTGTTAGGCATTTGGATGGGCACATGTCACTCTAATTTCCCGGCAGGAAGAAGAATTCACCAAAGTCTCAGCCACCCACCGGGAACCAGTATAGGTCCTGAACCAAAGGTTTGGACTTGTGTTCAGCTCACAAAAAACGAGTTGAAAAATGGAGCTCAGGGGCACAGCAATTCACAAACTGGCAGAGTAATCAAGGCCAACTATCGTCCAAAAATCTGTTGAGGGAAGGCAACGAGGCGGACTTGAATGCGAGGCAGAATAGCAGGAAACAGATTTCAAGAGGTACGTTAGAATCGCCTGTAAAGCACAGGAAGAGGGGCACCACTTCGACAATGATGCACTTGGCCAAAAAGGGCGTATGCGTTTTCTCCTGAATATATTCAGGAGAAAACGCATACGCCCTTTTTGGCCAAGCAAGCAAGCGGGCAATGCAAATCTGCACTACAAAGAAGTATCACTTCCCAACGGTCAAAAGGGACATCCACAAAATGTGTAAAAACCAGAAAGGCAAGACAGGCCCTGGAGAACAGGGAGCCTTGTTATGCTGATGGGCGGGATGTAAGTTGCCAACTGCCTCACTGGAAGAGTGCATTGTGTTCCCTAAAACAAGTAAACAACAGAGCTCCAGAGCCAAGGGCACTTCCAGTCTAGGGAATATACCTTGGGAAAACTGAAAATCCATAAGACAGAGCCACCCCCAAATTGAGGGCTGCACTGCTTACAAGAACCTCAACCTGGGTACACCTGAAATATCCCAGGAAATATAAAAATGGTTCAAAACATTGTGGAACTTACATACGATGGAATATCCCTCAGGCATGAAATCAATGTCATAAGACCAGTAGCAGCAAAATGAGTGGATTCAGGTACGATGATTCTAAGTGAAAGAAGTCACACAGAAAAAGAAACTTATCATAAGATATCACTTAGGAAGATCCTGTAAACATGGCAACACATGAACTGAGTTAGGAAAGAGAACAGAGTCTCACATTTAGAAAACACTCTTATGCCTGCTTAAGGGGGAAGGAGAGGTGGGGTGATGCATCAAACCAGAGTTTGATATAAGCACAGGTACTGTTCCAAAAACCAACTATGGAATAGACAAGACCTACACCTTCCTCAGTGAAAGGGAATCAAAACCCCATATTTCCCGCAGAGGAATAGATCTGACTAGTAAGAATCTTAAAACCTATGTATTGATATGTCTCCGTAAGGGAATCAAGTGTGTCTAGACTGGCATAAACATGGCAGCGAGAATCAGCTCAAACCCACTCTAAAAAGGAATTTCAAAAACAGAACAAAGAAACAGGGAAATTCTTTACAATTCCTTCAGGGTCTCTGATGCAACCTGGAATGACCCTATCTACGATGATAGCTAGATGTGGCATGAGGCTGGACACTTGGGACTGAGAGGATTGGTGAGATTGGGTGAGCAAATGCAGACCCTTTAAAGCAATAATGCATGGCCACCATTCCATGGGTCCCACCTCTCCAGGTTGAAGGGAATATTACTACAGCTATAACATGTACGGGAAACCTAGAGAATGGACACACTGTGAATACGAAAGGTTTCTAAAACTCAACGAAGAGTCCCTCTCCTGGTGCTCCGGTTTGACTTTCCAACAGCTTTACTATCAATCTCCCAACTTGGAGAGACAGCCCCTTTAAGCTCCTGGTTCACACAGGTTGCCCATTTGGCAGAGGAGGAAAGGGAAGAGGGAGAACCAATGAGAGAGTAGCTGTTAGGCATTTGGATGGGCACATGTCACTCTAATTTCCCGGCAGGAAGAAGAATTAACCAAAGTCTCAGCCACCCACCGGGAACCAGTATAGGTCCTGAACCAAATGTTTGGACTTGCGTTCAGCTCACAAAAAACGAGTTGAAAAATGGAGCTCAGGGGCACAGCAATTCACAAACTGGCAGAGTAATCAAGGCCAACTATCGTCCAAAAATCTGTTGAGGGAAGTCAACGAGGCGGACTTGAATGCGAGGCAGAATAGCAGGAAACAGATTTCAAGAGGTACGTTAGAATCGCCTGTAAAGCACAGGAAGAGGGGCACAACTTCGACAATGATGCACTTGGCCAAAAAGGGCGTATGCGTTTTCTCCTGAATATATTCAGGAGAAAACGCATAAGCCCTTTTTGGCCAAGCAAGCAAGCGGGCAATGCAAATCTGCACTACAAAGAAGTATCACTTCCAAACGGTCAAAAGGGACATCCACAAAATGTGTAAAAACCAGAAAGGCAAGACAGGCCCTGGAGAACAGGGAGCCTTGTTATGCTGATGGGCGGGATGTAAGTTGCCAACTGCCTCACTGGAGGAGTGCATTGTGTTCCCTAAAACAAGTAAACAACAGAGCTACAGAGCCAAGGGCACTTCCAGTCTAGGGAATATACCTTGGGAAAACTGAAAATCCATAAGACAGAGCCACCACCAAATTGAGGGCTGCACTGCTTACAAGAACCTCAACCTGGGTACACCTGAAATATCCCAGGAAATATAAAAATGGTTCAAAACATTGTGGAACTTACGTACGATGGAATATCCCTCAGCCATGAAATCAATGTCATAAGACCAGTAGCAGCAAAATGAGTGGATTCAGGTACGATGATTCTAAGTGAAAGAAGTCACACAGAAAAAGAAACTTATCATAAGATATCACTTAGGAAGATCCTGTAAACATGGCAACACATGAACTGAGTTAGGAAAGAGAACAGAGTCTCACATTTAGAAAACACTCTTATGCCTGCTTAAGGGGGAAGGAGAGGTGGGGTGATGCATCAAACCAGAGTTTGATATAAGCACAGGTACTGTTCCAAAAACCAACTATGGAATAGACAAGACCTACACCTTCCTCAGTGAAAGGGACTCAAAACCCCATATTTCCCGCAGAGGAATAGATCTGACTAGTAAGAATCTTAAAACCTATGTATTGATATGTCTCCGTAAGGGAATCAAGTGTGTCTAGACTGGCATAAACATGGCAGCGAGAATCAGCTCAAACCCACTCTAAAAAGGAATTTCAAAAACAGAACAAAGAAACAGGGAAATTCTTTACAATTCCTTCAGGGTCTCTGATGCAACCTGGAATGACCCTATCTACGATGACAGCTGGATGTGGCATGAGGCTGGACACTTGGGACTGAGAGGATTGGTGAGATTGGGTGAGCAAATGCAGACCCTTTAAAGCAATAATGCATGGCAACCATTCCATGGGTCCCACCTCTCCAGGTTGAAGGGAATATTACTACAGCTATAACATGTACGGGAAACCTAGAGAATGGACACACTGTGAATACGAAAGGTTTCTAAAACTCAACGAAGAGTCCCTCTCCTGGTGCTCCGGTTTGACTTTCCAACAGCTTTACTATCAATCTCCCAACTTGGAGAGACAGCCCCTTTAAGCTCCTGGTTCACACAGGTTGCCCATTTGGCAGAGGAGGAAAGGGAAGAGGGAGAACCAATGAGAGAGTAGCTGTTAGGCATTTGGATGTGCACAAGTCACTCTAATTTCCCGGCAGGAAGAAGAATTCACCAAAGTCTCAGCCACCCACCGGGAAACAGTATAGGTCCTGAACCAAAAGTTTGGACTTGCGTTCAGCTCACAAAAAACGAGTTGAAAAATGGAGCTCAGGGGCACAGCAATTCACAAACTGGCAGAGTAATCAAGGCCAACTATCGTCCAAAAATCTGTTGAGGGAAGGCAACGAGGCGGACTTGAATGCGAGGCAGAATAGCAGGAAACAGATTTCAAGAGGTACGTTAGAATCGCCTGTAAAGCACAGGAAGAGGGGCACAACTTCGACAATGATGCACTTGGCCAAAAAGGGCGTATGCGTTTTCTCCTGAATATATTCAGGAGAAAACGCATACGCCCTTTTTGGCCAAGCAAGCAAGCGGGCAATGCAAATCTGCACTACAAAGAAGTATCACTTCCCAACGGTCAAAAGGGACATCCACAAAATGTGTAAAAACCAGAAAGGCAAGACAGGCCCTGGAGAACAGGGAGCCTTGTTATGCTGATGGGCGGGATGTAAGTTGCCAACTGCCTCACTGGAGGAGTGCATTGTGTTCCCTAAAACAAGTAAACAACAGAGCTACAGAGCCAAGGGCACTTCCAGTCTAGGGAATATACCTTGGGAAAACTGAAAATCCATAAGACAGAGCCACCCCCAAATTGAGGGCTGCACTGCTTACAAGAACCTCAACCTGGGTACACCTGAAATATCCCAGGAAATATAAAAATGGTTCCAAACATTGTGGAACTTACGTACGATGGAATATCCTTCAGCCATGAAATCAATGTCATAAGACCAGTAGCAGCAAAATGAGTGGATTCAGGTACGATGATTCTAAGTGAAAGAAGTCACACAGAAAAAGAAACTTATCATAAGATATCACTTAGGAAGATCCTGTAAACATGGCAACACATGAACTGAGTTAGGAAAGAGAACAGAGTCTCACATTTAGAAAACACTCTTATGCCTGCTTAAGGGGGAAGGAGAGGTGGGGTGATGCATCAAACCAGAGTTTGATATAAGCACAGGTACTGTTCCAAAAACCAACTATGGAATAGACAAGGCCTAAACCTTCCTCAGTGAAAGGGACTCAAAACCCCATATTTCCCGCAGAGGAATAGATCTGACTAGTAAGAATCTTAAAACCTATGTATTGATATGTCTCCGTAAGGGAATCAAGTGTGTCTAGACTGGCATAAACATGGCAGCGAGAATCAGCTCAAACCCACTCTAAAAAGGAATTTCAAAAACAGAACAAAGAAACAGGGAAATTCTTTACAATTCCTTCAGGGTCTCTGATGCAACCTGGAATGACCCTATCTACGATGACAGCTGGATGTGGCATGAGGCTGGACACTTGGGACTGAGAGGATTGGTGAGATTGGGTGAGCAAATGCAGACCCTTTAAAGCAATAATGCATGGCAACCATTCCATGGGTCCCACCTCTCCAGGTTGAAGGGAATATTACTACAGCTATAACATGTACGGGAAACCTAGAGAATGGACACACTGTGAATACGAAAGGTTTCTAAAACTCAACGAAGAGTCCCTCTCCTGGTGCTCCGGTTTGACTTTCCAACAGCTTTACTATCAATCTCCCAACTTGGAGAGACAGCCCCTTTAAGCTCCTGGTTCACACAGGTTGCCCATTTGGCAGAGGAGGAAAGGGAAGAGGGAGAACCAATGAGAGAGTAGCTGTTAGGCATTTGAATGGGCACATGTCACTCTAATTTCCCGGCAGGAAGAAGAATTCACCAAAGTCTCAGCCACCCACCGGGAACCAGTATAGGTCCTGAACCAAAGGTTTGGACTTGCGTTCAGCTCACAAAAAACGAGTTTAAAAATGGAGCTCAGGGGCACAGCAATTCACAAACTGGCAGAGTAATCAAGGCCAACTATCGTCCAAAAATCTGTTGAGGGAAGGCAACGAGGCGGACTTGAATGCGAGGCAGAATAGCAGGAAACAGATTTCAAGAGGTACGTTAGAATCGCCTGTAAAGCACAGGAAGAGGGGCACAACTTCGACAATGATGCACTTGGCCAAAAAGGGCGTATGCGTTTTCTCCTGAATATATTCAGGAGAAAACGCATACGCCCTTTTTGGCCAAGCAAGCAAGCGGGCAATGCAAATCTGCACTACAAAGAAGTATCACTTCCCACCGGTCAAAAGGGACATCCACAAAATGTGTAAAAACCAGAAAGGCAAGACAGGCCCTGGAGAACAGGGAGCCTTGTTATGCTGATGGGCGGGATGTAAGTTGCCAACTGCCTCACTGGAGGAGTGCATTGTGTTCCCTAAAACAAGTAAACAACAGAGCTACAGAGCCAAGGGCACTTCCAGTCTAGGGAATATACCTTGGGAAAACTGAAAATCCATAAGCCAGAGCCACCCCCAAATTGAGGGCTGCACTGCTTACAAGAACCTCAACCTGGGTACACCTGAAATATCCCAGGAAATATAAAAATGGTTCAAAACATTGTGGAACTTACGTACGATGGAATATCCCTCAGCCATGAAATCAATGTCATAAGACCAGTAGCAGCAAAATGAGTGGATTCAGGTACGATGATTCTAAGTGAAAGAAGTCACACAGAAAAAGAAACTTATCATAAGATATCACTTAGGAAGATCCTGTAAACATGGCAACACATGAACTGAGTTAGGCAAGAGAACAGAGTCTCACATTTAGAAAACACTCTTATGCCTGCTTAAGGGGGAAGGAGAGGTGGGGTGATGCATCAAACCAGAGTTTGATATAAGCACAGGTACTGTTCCAAAAACCAACTATGGAATAGACAAGACCTACACCTTCCTCAGTGAAAGGGACTCAAAACCCCATATTTCCCGCAGAGGAATAGATCTGACTAGTAAGAATCTTAAAACCTATGTATTGATATGTCTCCGTAAGGGAATCAAGTGTGTCTAGACTGGCATAAACATGGCAGCGAGAATCAGCTCAAACCCACTCTAAAAAGGAATTTCAAAAACAGAACAAAGAAACAGGGAAATTCTTTACAATTCCTTCAGGGTCTCTGATGCAACCTGGAATGACCCTATCTACGATGACAGCTGGATGTGGCATGAGGCTGGACACTTGGGACTGAGAGGATTGGTGAGATTGGGTGAGCAAATGCAGACCCTTTAAAGCAATAATGCATGGCAACCATTCCATGGGTCCCACCTCTCCAGGTTGAAGGGAATATTACTACAGCTATAACATGTACGGGAAACCTAGAGAATGGACACACTGTGAATACGAAAGGTTTCTAAAACTCAACGAAGAGTCCCTCTCCTGGTGCTCCGGTTTGACTTTCCAACAGCTTTACTATCAATCTCCCAACTTGGAGAGACAGCCCCTTTAAGCTCCTGGTTCACACAGGTTGCCCATTTGGCAGAGGAGGAAAGGGAAGAGGGAGAACCAATGAGAGAGTAGCTGTTAGGCATTTGGATGGGCACATGTCACTCTAATTTCCCGGCAGGAAGAAGAATTCACCAAAGTCTCAGCCACCCACCGGGAACCAGTATAGGTCCTGAACCAAAGGTTTGGACTTGCGTTCAGCTCACAAAAAACGAGTTGAAAAATGGAGCTCAGGGGCACAGCAATTCACAAACCGGCAGAGTAATCAAGGCCAACTATCGTCCAAAAATCTGTTGAGGGAAGGCAACGAGGCGGACTTGAATGCGAGGCAGAATAGCAGGAAACAGATTTCAAGAGGTACGTTAGAATCGCCTGTAAAGCACAGGAAGAGGGGCACAACTTCGACAATGATGCACTTGGCCAAAAAGGGCGTATGCGTTTTCTCCTGAATATATTCAGGAGAAAACGCATACGCCCTTTTTGGCCAAGCAAGCAAGCGGGCAATGCAAATCTGCACTACAAAGAAGTATCACTTCCCAACGGTCAAAAGGGACATCCACAAAATGTGTAAAAACCAGAAAGGCAAGACAGGCCCTGGAGAACAGGGAGCCTTGTTATGCTGATGGGCGGGATGTAAGCTGCCAACTGCCTCCCTGGAGGAGTGCATTGTGTTCCCTAAAACAAGTAAACAACAGAGCTACAGAGCCAAGGGCACTTCCAGTCTAGGGAATATACCTTGGGAAAACTGAAGATCCATAAGACAGAGCCACCCCCAAATTGAGGGCTGCACTGCTTACAAGAACCTCAACCTGGGTACACCTGAAATATCCCAGGAAATATAAAAATGGTTCAAAACATTGTGGAACTTACGTACGATGGAATATCCCTCAGCCATGAAATCAATGTCATAAGACCAGTAGCAGCAAAATGAGTGTATTCAGGTACGATGATTTTAAGTGAAAGAAGTCACACAGAAAAAGAAACTTATCATAAGATATCACTTAGGAAGATCCTGTAAACATGGCAACACATGAACTGAGTTAGGAAAGAGAACAGAGTCTCACATTTAGAAAACACTCTTATGCCTGCTTAAGGGGGAAGGAGAGGTGGGGTGATGCATCAAACCAGAGTTTGATATAAGCACAGGTACTGTTCCAAAAACCAACTATGGAATAGACAAGACCTACACCTTCCTCAGTGAAAGGGACTCAAAACCCCATATTTCCCGCAGAGGAATAGATCTGACTAGTAAGAATCTTAAAACCTATGTATTGATATGTCTCCGTAAGGGAATCAAGTGTGTCTAGACTGGCATAAACATGGCAGCGAGAATCAGCTCAAACCCACTCTAAAAAGGAATTTCAAAAACAGAACAAAGAAACAGGGAAATTCTTTACAATTCCTTCAGGGTCTCTGATGCAACCTGGAATGACCCTATCTACGATGACAGCTGGATGTGGCATGAGGCTGGACACTTGGGACTGAGAGGATTGGTGAGATTGGGTGAGCAAATGCAGACCCTTTAAAGCAATAATGCATGGCCACCATTCCATGGGTCCCACCTCTCCAGGTTGAAGGGAATATTACTACAGCTATAACATGTACGGGAAACCTAGAGAATGGACACACTGTGAATACGAAAGGTTTCTAAAACTCAACGAAGAGTCCCTCTCCTGGTGCTCCGGTTTGACTTTCCAACAGCTTTACTATCAATCTCCCAACTTGGAGAGACAGCCCCTTTAAGCTCCTGGTTCACACAGGTTGCCCATTTGGCAGAGGAGGAAAGGGAAGAGGGAAAACCAATGAGAGAGTAGCTGTTAGGCATTTGGATGGGCACATGTCACTCTAATTTCCCGGCAGGAAGAAGAATTCACCAAAGTCTCAGCCACCCACCGGGAACCAGTATAGGTCCTGAACCAAATGTTTGGACTTGCGTTCAGCTCACAAAAAAACGAGTTGAAAAATGGAGCTCAGGGGCACAGCAATTCACAAACTGGCAGAGTAATCAAGGCCAACTATCGTCCAAAAATCTGTTGAGGGAAGGCAACGAGGCGGACTTGAATGCGAGGCAGAATAGCAGGAAACAGATTTCAAGAGGTACGTTAGAATCGCCTGTAAAGCACAGGAAGAGGGGCACAACTTCGACAATGATGCACTTGGCCAAAAAGGGCGTATGCGTTTTCTCCTGAATATATTCAGGAGAAAACGCATACGCCCTTTTTGGCCAAGCAAGCAAGCGGGCAATGCAAATCTGCACTACAAAGAAGTATCACTTCCCACCAGTCAAAAGGGACATCCACAAAATGTGTAAAAACCAGAAAGGCAAGACAGGCCCTGGAGAACAGGGAGCCTTGTTATGCTGATGGGCGGGATGTAAGTTGCCAACTGCCTCACTGGAGGAGTGCATTGTGTTCCCTAAAACAAGTAAACAACAGAGCTACAGAGCCAAGGGCACTTCCAGTCTAGGGAATATACCTTGGGAAAATTGAAAATCCATAAGACAGAGCCACCCCCAAATTGAGGGCTGCACTGCTTACAAGAACCTCAACCTGGGTACACCTGAAATATCCCAGGAAATATAAAAATGGTTCAAAACATTGTGGAACTTACGTACGATGGAATATCCCTCAGCCATGAAATCAATGTCATAAGACCAGTAGCAGCAAAATGAGTGGATTCAGGTACGATGATTCTAAGTGAAAGAAGTCACACAGAAAAAGAAACTTATCATAAGATATCACTTAGGAAGATCCTGTAAACATGGCAACACATGAACTGAGTTAGGAAAGAGAACAGAGTCTCACATTTAGAAAACACTCTTATGCCTGCTTAAGGGGGAAGGAGAGGTGGGGTGATGCATCAAACCAGAGTTTGATATAAGCACAGGTACTGTTCCAAAAACCAACTATGGAATAGACAAGACCTACACCTTCCTCAGTGAAAGGGACTCAAAACCCCATATTTCCCGCAGAGGAATAGATCTGACTAGTAAGAATCTTAAAACCTATGTATTGATATGTCTCCGTAAGGGAATCAAGTGTGTCTAGACTGGCATAAACATGGCAGCGAGAATCAGCTCAAACCCACTCTAAAAAGGAATTTCAAAAACAGAACAAAGAAACAGGGAAATTCTTTACAATTCCTTCAGGGTCTCTGATGCAACCTGGAATGACCCTATCTACGATGACAGCTGGATGTGGCATGAGGCTGGACACTTGGGACTGAGAGGATTGGTGAGATTGGGTGAGCAAATGCAGACCCTTTAAAGCAATAATGCATGGCAACCATTCCATGGGTCCCACCTCTCCAGGTTGAAGGGAATATTACTACAGCTATAACATGTACGGGAAACCTAGAGAATGGACACACTGTGAATACGAAAGGTTTCTAAAACTCAACGAAGAGTCCCTCTCCTGGTGCTCCGGTTTGACTTTCCAACAGCTTTACTATCAATCTCCCAACTTGGAGAGACAGCCCCTTTAAGCTCCTGGTTCACACAGGTTGCCCATTTGGCAGAGGAGGAAAGGGAAGAGGGAGAACCAATGAGAGAGTAGCTGTTAGGCATTTGGATGGGCACATGTCACTCTAATTTCCCGGCAGGAAGAAGAATTCACCAAAGTCTCAGCCACCCACCGGGAACCAGTATAGGTCCTGCACCAAATGTTTGGACTTGCGTTCAGCTCACAAAAAACGAGTTGAAATATGGAGCTCAGGGGCACAGCAATTCACAAACTGGCAGAGAAATCAAGGCCAACTATCGTCCAAAAATCTGTTGAGGGAAGGCAACGAGGCGGACTTGAATGCTAGGCAGAATAGCAGGAAACAGATTTCAAGAGGTACGTTAGAATCGCCTGTAAAGCACAGGAAGAGGGGCACAACTTCGACAATGATGCGCTTGGCCAAAAAGGGCGTATGCGTTTTCTCCTGAATATATTCAGGAGAAAACGCATACGCCCTTTTTGGCCAAGCAAGCAAGCGGGCAATGCAAATCTGCACTACAAAGAAGTATCACTTCCCAACGGTCAAAAGGGACATCCACAAAATGTGTAAAAACCAGAAAGGCAAGACAGGCCCTGGAGAACAGGGAGCCTTGTTATGCTGATGGGCGGGATGTAAGTTGCCAACTGCCTCACTGGAGGAGTGCATTGTGTTCCCTAAAACAAGTAAACAACAGAGCTACAGAGCCAAGGGCACTTCCAGTCTAGGGAATATACCTTGGGAAAACTGAAAATCCATAAGACAGAGCCACCCCCAAATTGAGGGCTGCACTGCTTACAAGAACCTCAACCTGGGTACACCTGAAATATCCCAGGAAATATAAAAATGGTTCAAATCATTGTGGAACTTACGTACGATGGAATATCCCTCAGCCATGAAATCAATGTCATAAGACCAGTAGCAGCAAAATGAGTGGATTCAGGTACGATGATTCTAAGTGAAAGAAGTCACACAGAAAAAGAAACTTATCATAAGATATCACTTAGGAAGATCCTGTAAACATGGCAACACATGAACTGAGTTAGGAAAGAGAACAGAGTCTCACATTTAGAAAACACTCTTATGCCTGCTTAAGGGGGAAGGAGAGGTGGGGTGATGCATCAAACCAGAGTTTGATATAAGCACAGGTACTGTTCCAAAAACCAACTATGGAATAGACAAGACCTACACCTTCCTCAGTGAAAGGGACTCAAAACCCCATATTTCCCGCAGAGGAATAGATCTGACTAGTAAGAATCTTAAAACCTATGTATTGATATGTCTCCGTAAGGGAATCAAGTGTGTCTAGACTGGCATAAACATGGCAGCGAGAATCAGCTCAAACCCACTCTAAAAAGGAATTTCAAAAACAGAACAAAGAAAGAGGGAAATTCTTTACAATTCCTTCAGGGTCTCTGATGCAACCTGGAATGACCCTATCTACGATGACAGCTGGATGTGGCATGAGGCTGGACACTTGGGACTGAGAGGATTGGTGAGATTGGGTGAGCAAATGCAGACCCTTTAAAGCAATAATGCATGGCCACCATTCCATGGGTCCCACCTCTCCAGGTTGAAGGGAATATTACTACAGCTATAACATGTACGGGAAACCTAGAGAATGGACACACTGTGAATACGAAAGGTTTCTAAAACTCAACGAAGAGTCCCTCTCCTGGTGCTCCGGTTTGACTTTCCAACAGCTTTACTATCAATCTCCCAACTTGGAGAGACAGCCCCTTTAAGCTCCTGGTTCACACAGGTTGCCCATTTGGCAGAGGAGGAAAGGGAAGAGGGAGAACCAATGAGAGAGTAGCTGTTAGGCATTTGGATGGGCACATGTCACTCTAATTTCCCGGCAGGAAGAAGAATTAACCAAAGTCTCAGCCACCCACCGGGAACCAGTATAGGTCCTGAACCAAATGTTTGGACTTGCGTTCAGCTCACAAAAAACGAGTTGAAATATGGAGCTCAGGGGCACAGCAATTCACAAACTGGCAGAGAAATCAAGGCCAACTATCGTCCAAAAATCTGTTGAGGGAAGGCAACGAGGCGGACTTGAATGCGAGGCAGAATAGCAGGAAACAGATTTCAAGAGGTACGTTAGAATCGCCTGTAAAGCACAGGAAGAGGGGCACAACTTCGACAATGATGCGCTTGGCCAAAAAGGGCGTATGCGTTTTCTCCTGAATATATTCAGGAGAAAACGCATACGCCCTTTTTGGCCAAGCAAGCAAGCGGGCAATGCAAATCTGCACTACAAAGAAGTATCACTTCCCAACGGTCAAAAGGGACATCCACAAAATGTGTAAAAACCAGAAAGGCAAGACAGGCCCTGGAGAACAGGGAGCCTTGTTATGCTGATGGGCGGGATGTAAGTTGCCAACTGCCTCACTGGAGGAGTGCATTGTGTTCCCTAAAACAAGTAAACAACAGAGCTACAGAGCCAAGGGCACTTCCAGTCTAGGGAATATACCTTGGGAAAACTGAAAATCCATAAGACAGAGCCACCCCCAAATTGAGGGCTGCACTGCTTACAAGAACCTCAACCTGGGTACACCTGAAATATCCCAGGAAATATAAAAATGGTTCAAATCATTGTGGAACTTACGTACGATGGAATATCCCTCAGCCATGAAATCAATGTCATAAGACCAGTAGCAGCAAAATGAGTGGATTCAGGTACGATGATTCTAAGTGAAAGAAGTCACACAGAAAAAGAAACTTATCATAAGATATCACTTAGGAAGATCCTGTAAACATGGCAACACATGAACTGAGTTAGGCAAGAGAACAGAGTCTCACATTTAGAAAACACTCTTATGCCTGCTTAAGGGGGAAGGAGAGGTGGGGTGATGCATCAAACCAGAGTTTGATATAAGCACAGGTACTGTTCCAAAAACCAACTATGGAATAGACAAGACCTACACCTTCCTCAGTGAAAGGGAATCAAAACCCCATATTTCCCGCAGAGGAATAGATCTGACTAGTAAGAATCTTAAAACCTATGTATTGATATGTCTCCGTAAGGGAATCAAGTGTGTCTAGACTGGCATAAACAGGGCAGCGAGAATCAGCTCAAACCCACTCTAAAAAGGAATTTCAAAAACAGAACAAAGAAACAGGGAAATTCTTTACAATTCCTTCAGGGTCTCTGATGCAACCTGGAATGACCCTATCTACGATGACAGCTGGATGTGGCATGAGGCTGGACACTTGGGACTGAGAGGATTGGTGAGATTGGGTGAGCAAATGCAGACCCTTTAAAGCAATAATGCATGGCAACCATTCCATGGGTCCCACCTCTCCAGGTTGAAGGGAATATTACTACAGCTATAACATGTACGGGAAACCTAGAGAATGGACACACTGTGAATACGAAAGGTTTCTAAAACTCAACGAAGAGTCCCTCTCCTGGTGCTCCGGTTTGACTTTCCAACAGCTTTACTATCAATCTCCCAACTTGGAGAGACAGCCCCTTTAAGCTCCTGGTTCACACAGGTTGCCCATTTGGCAGAGGAGGAAAGGGAAGAGGGAGAACCAATGAGAGAGTAGCTGTTAGGCATTTGGATGGGCACATGTCACTCTAATTTCCCGGCAGGAAGAAGAATTCACCAAAGTCTCAGCCACCCACCGGGAACCAGTATAGGTCCTGAACCAAATGTTTGGACTTGCGTTCAGCTCACAAAAAACGAGTTGAAAAATGGAGCTCAGGGGCACAGCAATTCACAAACTGGCAGAGAAATCAAGGCCAACTATCGTCCAAAAATCTGTTGAGGGAAGGCAACGAGGCGGACTTGAATGCGAGGCAGAATAGCAGGAAACAGATTTCAAGAGGTACGTTAGAATCGCCTGTAAAGCACAGGAAGAGGGGCACAACTTCGACAATGATGCGCTTGGCCAAAAAGGGCGTATGCGTTTTCTCCTGAATATATTCAGGAGAAAACGCATACGCCCTTTTTGGCCAAGCAAGCAAGCGGGCAATGCAAATATGCACTACAAAGAAGTATCACTTCCCTACGGTCAAAAGGGACATCCACAAAATGTGTAAAAACCAGAAAGGCAAGACAGGCCCTGGAGAACAGGGAGCCTTGTTATGCTGATGGGCGGGATGTAAGTTGCCAACTGCCTCACTGGAGGAGTGCATTGTGTTCCCTAAAACAAGTAAACAACAGAGCTACAGAGCCAAGGGCACTTCCAGTCTAGGGAATATACCTTGGGAAAACTGAAAATCCATAAGACAGAGCCACCCCCAAATTGAGGGCTGCACTGCTTACAAGAACCTCAACCTGGGTACACCTGAAATATCCCAGGAAATATAAAAATGGTTCAAATCATTGTGGAACTTACGTACGATGGAATATCCCTCAGCCATGAAATCAATGTCATAAGACCAGTAGCAGCAAAATGAGTGGATTCAGGTACGATGATTCTAAGTGAAAGAAGTCACACAGAAAAAGAAACTTATCATAAGATATCACTTAGGAAGATCCTGTAAACATGGCAACACATGAACTGAGTTAGGAAAGAGAACAGAGTCTCACATTTAGAAAACACTCTTATGCCTGCTTAAGGGGGAAGGAGAGGTGGGGTGATGCATCAAACCAGAGTTTGATATAAGCACAGGTACTGTTCCAAAAACCAACTATGGAATAGACAAGACCTACACCTTCCTCAGTGAAAGGGAATCAAAACCCCATATTTCCCGCAGAGGAATAGATCTGACTAGTAAGAATCTTAAAACCTATGTATTGATATGTCTCCGTAAGGGAATCAAGTGTGTCTAGACTGGCATAAACAGGGCAGCGAGAATCAGCTCAAACCCACTCTAAAAAGGAATTTCAAAAACAGAACAAAGAAACAGGGAAATTCTTTACAATTCCTTCAGGGTCTCTGATGCAACCTGGAATGACCCTATCTACGATGACAGCTGGATGTGGCATGAGGCTGGACACTTGGGACTGAGAGGATTGGTGAGATTGGGTGAGCAAATGCAGACCCTTTAAAGCAATAATGCATGGCAACCATTCCATGGGTCCCACCTCTCCAGGTTGAAGGGAATATTACTACAGCTATAACATGTACGGGAAACCTAGAGAATGGACACACCGTGAATACGAAAGGTTTCTAAAACTCAACGAAGAGTCCCTCTCCTGGTGCTCCGGTTTGACTTTCCAACAGCTTTACTATCAATCTCCCAACTTGGAGAGACAGCCCCTTTAAGCTCCTGGTTCACACAGGTTGCCCATTTGGCAGAGGAGGAAAGGGAAGAGGGAGAACCAATGAGAGAGTAGCTGTTAGGCATTTGGATGGGCACATGTCACTCTAATTTCCCGGCAGGAAGAAGAATTCACCAAAGTCTCAGCCACCCACCGGGAACCAGTATAGGTCCTGAACCAAATGTTTGGACTTGCGTTCAGCTCACAAAAAACGAGTTGAAAAATGGAGCTCAGGGGCACAGCAATTCACAAACTGGCAGAGAAATCAAGGCCAACTATCGTCCAAAAATCTGTTGAGGGAAGGCAACGAGGCGGACTTGAATGCGAGGCAGAATAGCAGGAAACAGATTTCAAGAGGTACGTTAGAATCGCCTGTAAAGCACAGGAAGAGGGGCACAACTTCGACAATGATGCGCTTGGCCAAAAAGGGCGTATGCGTTTTCTCCTGAATATATTCAGGAGAAAACGCATACGCCCTTTTTGGCCAAGCAAGCAAGCGGGCAATGCAAATATGCACTACAAAGAAGTATCACTTCCCAACGGTCAAAAGGGACATCCACAAAATGTGTAAAAACCAGAAAGGCAAGACAGGCCCTGGAGAACAGGGAGCCTTGTTATGCTGATGGGCGGGATGTAAGTTGCCAACTGCCTCACTGGAGGAGTGCATTGTGTTCCCTAAAACAAGTAAACAACAGAGCTACAGAGCCAAGGGCACTTCCAGTCTAGGGAATATACCTTGGGAAAACTGAAAATCCATAAGACAGAGCCACCCCCAAATTGAGGGCTGCACTGCTTACAAGAACCTCAACCTGGGTACACCTGAAATATCCCAGGAAATATAAAAATGGTTCAAATCATTGTGGAACTTACGTACGATGGAATATCCCTCAGCCATGAAATCAATGTCATAAGACCAGTAGCAGCAAAATGAGTGGATTCAGGTACGATGATTCTAAGTGAAAGAAGTCACACAGAAAAAGAAACTTATCATAAGATATCACTTAGGAAGATCCTGTAAACATGGCAACACATGAACTGAGTTAGGAAAGAGAACAGAGTCTCACATTTAGAAAACACTCTTATGCCTGCTTAAGGGGGAAGGAGAGGTGGGGTGATGCATCAAACCAGAGTTTGATATAAGCACAGGTACTGTTCCAAAAACCAACTATGGAATATACAAGACCTACACCTTCCTCAGTGAAAGGGACTCAAAACCCCATATTTCCCGCAGAGGAATAGATCTGACTAGTAAGAATCTTAAAACCTATGTATTGATATGTCTCCGTAAGGGAATCAAGTGTGTCTAGACTGGCATAAACATGGCAGCGAGAATCAGCTCAAACCCACTCTAAAAAGGAATTTCAAAAACAGAACAAAGAAACAGGGAAATTCTTTACAATTCCTTCAGGGTCTCTGATGCAACCTGGAATGACCCTATCTACGATGACAGCTGGATGTGGCATGAGGCTGGACACTTGGGACTGAGAGGATTGGTGAGATTGGGTGAGCAAATGCAGACCCTTTAAAGCAATAATGCATGGCAACCATTCCATGGGTCCCACCTCTCCAGGTTGAAGGGAATATTACTACAGCTATAACATGTACGGGGAACCTAGAGAATGGACACACTGTGAATACGAAAGGTTTCTAAAACTCAACGAAGAGTCCCTCTCCTGGTGCTCCGGTTTGACTTTCCAACAGCTTTACTATCAATCTCCCAACTTGGAGAGACAGCCCCTTTAAGCTCCTGGTTCACACAGGTTGCCCATTTGGCAGAGGAGGAAAGGGAAGAGGGAGAACCAATGAGAGAGTAGCTGTTAGGCATTTGGATGGGCACATGTCACTCTAATTTCCCGGCAGGAAGAAGAATTCACCAAAGTCTCAGCCACCCACCGGGAACCAGTATAGGTCCTGAACCAAATGTTTGGACTTGCGTTCAGCTCACAAAAAACGAGTTGAAAAATGGAGCTCAGGGGCACAGCAATTCACAAACTGGCAGAGTAATCAAGGCCAATTATCGTCCAAAAATCTGTTGAGGGAAGGCAACGAGGCGGACTTGAATGCGAGGCAGAATAGCAGGAAACAGATTTCAAGAGGTACGTTAGAATCGCCTGTAAAGCACAGGAAGAGGGGCACAACTTCGACAATGATGCACTTGGCCAAAAAGGGCGTATGCGTTTTCTCCTGAATATATTCAGGAGAAAACGCATACGCCCTTTTTGGCCAAGCAAGCAAGCGGGCAATGCAAATCTGCACTACAAAGAAGTATCACTTCCCACCGGTCAAAAGGGACATCCACAAAATGTGTAAAAACCAGAAAGACAAGACAGGCCCTGGAGAACAGGGAGCCTTGTTTTGCTGATGGGCGGGATGTAAGTTGCCAACTGCCTCACTGGAGGAGTGCATTGTGTTCCCTAAAACAAGTAAACAACAGAGCTACAGAGCCAAGGGCACTTCCAGTCTAGGGAATATACCTTGGGAAAACTGAAAATCCATAAGACAGAGCCACCCCCAAATTGAGGGCTGCACTGCTTACAAGAACCTCAACCTGGGTACACCTGAAATATCCCAGGAAATGTAAAAATGGTTCAAAACATTGTGGAACTTACGTACGATGGAATATCCCTCAGCCATGAAATCAATGTCATAAGACCAGTAGCAGCAAAATGAGTGGATTCAGGTACGATGATTCTAAGTGAAAGAAGTCACACAGAAAAAGAAACTTATCATAAGATATCACTTAGGAAGATCCTGTAAACATGGCAACACATGAACTGAGTTAGGAAAGAGAACAGAGTCTCACATTTAGAAAACACTCTTATGCCTGCTTAAGGGGGAAGGAGAGGTGGGGTGATGCATCAAACCAGAGTTTGATATAAGCACAGGTACTGTTCCAAAAACCAACTATGGAATAGACAAGACCTACACCTTCCTCAGTGAAAGGGACTCAAAACCCCATATTTCCCGCAGAGGAATAGATCTGACTAGTAAGAATCTTAAAACCTATGTATTGATATGTCTCCGTAAGGGAATCAAGTGTGTCTAGACTGGCATAAACATGGCAGCGAGAATCAGCTCAAACCCACTCTAAAAAGGAATTTCAAAAACAGAACAAAGAAACAGGGAAATTCTTTACAATTCCTTCAGGGTCTCTGATGCAACCTGGAATGACCCTATCTACGATGACAGCTGGATATGGCATGAGGCTGGACACTTGGGACTGAGAGGATTGGTGAGATTGGGTGAGCAAATGCAGACCCTTTAAAGCAATAATGCATGGCAACCATTCCATGGGTCCCACCTCTCCAGGTTGAAGGGAATATTACTACAGCTATAACATGTACGGGAAACCTAGAGAATGGACACACTGTGAATACGAAAGGTTTCTAAAACTCAACGAAGAGTCCCTCTCCTGGTGCTCCGGTTTGACTTTCCAACAGCTTTACTATCAATCTCCCAACTTGGAGAGACAGACCCTTTAAGCTCCTGGTTCACACAGGTTGCCCATTTGGCAGAGGAGGAAAGGGAAGAGGGAGAACCAATGAGAGAGTAGCTGTTAGGCATTTGGATGGGCACATGTCACTGTAATTTCCCGGCAGGAAGAAGAATTCACCAAAGTCTCAGCCACCCACCGGGAACCAGTATAGGTCCTGAACCAAATGTTTGGACTTGCGTTCAGCTCACAAAAAACGAGTTGAAAAATGGAGCTCAGGGGCACAGCAATTCACAAACTGGCAGAGTAATCAAGGCCAACTATCGTCCAAAAATCTGTTGAGGGAAGGCAACGAGGTGGACTTGAATGCGAGGCAGAATAGCAGGAAACAGATTTCAAGAGGTACGTTGGAATCGCCTGTAAAGCACAGGAAGAGGGGCACAACTTCGACAATGATGCACTTGGCCAAAAAGGGCGTATGCGTTTTCTCCTGAATATATTCAGGAGAAAACGCATACGCCCTTTTTGGCCAAGCAAGCAAGCGGGCAATGCAAATCTGCACTACAAAGAAGTATCACTTCCCAACGGTCAAAAGGAACATCCACAAAATGTGTAAAAACCAGAAAGGCAAGACAGGCCCTGGAGAACAGGGAGCCTTGTTATGCTGATGGGCGGGATATAAGTTGCCAACTGCCTCACTGGAGGAGTGCATTGTGTTCCCTAAAACAAGTAAACAACAGAGCTACAGAGCCAAGGGCACTTCCAGTCTAGGGAATATACCTTGGGAAAACTGAAAATCCATAAGACAGAGCCACCCCCAAATTGAGGGCTGCACTGCTTACAAGAACCTCAACCTGGGTACACCTGAAATATCCCAGGAAATGTAAAAATGGTTCAAAACATTGTGGAACTTACGTACGATGGAATATCCCTCAGCCATGAAATCAATGTCATAAGACCAGTAGCAGCAAAATGAGTGGATTCAGGTACGATGATTCTAAGTGAAAGAAGTCACACAGAAAAACAAACTTATCATAAGATATCACTTAGGAAGATCCTGTAAACATGGCAACACATGAACTGAGTTAGGAAAGAGAACAGAGTCTCACATTTAGAAAACACTCTTATGCCTGCTTAAGGGGGAAGGAGAGGTGGGGTGATGCATCAAACCAGAGTTTGATATAAGCACAGGTACTGTTCCAAAAACCAACTATGGAATATACAAGACCTACACCTTCCTCAGTGAAAGGGACTCAAAACCCCATATTTCCCGCAGAGGAATAGATCTGACTAGTAAGAATCTTAAAACCTATGTATTGATATGTCTCCGTAAGGGAATCAAGTGTGTCTAGACTGGCATAAACATGGCAGCGAGAATCAGCTCAAACCCACTCTAAAAAGGAATTTCAAAAACAGAACAAAGAAACAGGGAAATTCTTTACAATTCCTTCAGGGTCTCTGATGCAACCTGGAATGACCCTATCTACGATGACAGCTGGATGTGGCATGAGGCTGGACACTTGGGACTGAGAGGATTGGTGAGATTGGGTGAGCAAATGCAGACCCTTTAAAGCAATAATGCATGGCAACCATTCCATGGGTCCCACCTCTCCAGGTTGAAGGGAATATTACTACAGCTATAACATGTACGGGAAACCTAGAGAATGGACACACTGTGAATACGAAAGGTTTCTAAAACTCAACGAAGAGTCCCTCTCCTGGTGCTCCGGTTTGACTTTCCAACAGCTTTACTATCAATCTCCCAACTTGGAGAGACAGCCCCTTTAAGCTCCTGGTTCACACAGGTTGCCCATTTGGCAGAGGAGGAAAGGGAAGAGGGAGAACCAATGAGAGAGTAGCTGTTAGGCATTTGGATGGGCACATGTCACTCTAATTTCCCGGCAGGAAGAAGAATTCACCAAAGTCTCAGCCACCCACCGGGAACCAGTATAGGTCCTGAACCAAATGTTTGGACTTGCGTTCAGCTCACAAAAAACGAGTTGAAAAATGGAGCTCAGGGGCACAGCAATTCACAAACTGGCAGAGAAATCAAGGCCAACTATCGTCCAAAAATCTGTTGAGGGAAGGCAACGAGGCGGACTTGAATGCGAGGCAGAATAGCAGGAAACAGATTTCAAGAGGTACGTTAGAATCGCCTGTAAAGCACAGGAAGAGGGGCACAACTTCGACAATGATGCGCTTGGCCAAAAAGGGCGTATGCGTTTTCTCCTGAATATATTCAGGAGAAAACGCATACGCCCTTTTTGGCCAAGCAAGCAAGCGGGCAATGCAAATATGCACTACAAAGAAGTATCACTTCCCTACGGTCAAAAGGGACATCCACAAAATGTGTAAAAACCAGAAAGGCAAGACAGGCCCTGGAGAACAGGGAGCCTTGTTATGCTGATGGGCGGGATGTAAGTTGCCAACTGCCTCACTGGAGGAGTGCATTGTGTTCCCTAAAACAAGTAAACAACAGAGCTACAGAGCCAAGGGCACTTCCAGTCTAGGGAATATACCTTGGGAAAACTGAAAATCCATAAGACAGAGCCACCCCCAAATTGAGGGCTGCACTGCTTACAAGAACCTCAACCTGGGTACACCTGAAATATCCCAGGAAATATAAAAATGGTTCAAATCATTGTGGAACTTACGTACGATGGAATATCCCTCAGCCATGAAATCAATGTCATAAGACCAGTAGCAGCAAAATGAGTGGATTCAGGTACGATGATTCTAAGTGAAAGAAGTCACACAGAAAAAGAAACTTATCATAAGATATCACTTAGGAAGATCCTGTAAACATGGCAACACATGAACTGAGTTAGGAAAGAGAACAGAGTCTCACATTTAGAAAACACTCTTATGCCTGCTTAAGGGGGAAGGAGAGGTGGGGTGATGCATCAAACCAGAGTTTGATATAAGCACAGGTACTGTTCCAAAAACCAACTATGGAATAGACAAGACCTACACCTTCCTCAGTGAAAGGGAATCAAAACCCCATATTTCCCGCAGAGGAATAGATCTGACTAGTAAGAATCTTAAAACCTATGTATTGATATGTCTCCGTAAGGGAATCAAGTGTGTCTAGACTGGCATAAACAGGGCAGCGAGAATCAGCTCAAACCCACTCTAAAAAGGAATTTCAAAAACAGAACAAAGAAACAGGGAAATTCTTTACAATTCCTTCAGGGTCTCTGATGCAACCTGGAATGACCCTATCTACGATGACAGCTGGATGTGGCATGAGGCTGGACACTTGGGACTGAGAGGATTGGTGAGATTGGGTGAGCAAATGCAGACCCTTTAAAGCAATAATGCATGGCAACCATTCCATGGGTCCCACCTCTCCAGGTTGAAGGGAATATTACTACAGCTATAACATGTACGGGAAACCTAGAGAATGGACACACCGTGAATACGAAAGGTTTCTAAAACTCAACGAAGAGTCCCTCTCCTGGTGCTCCGGTTTGACTTTCCAACAGCTTTACTATCAATCTCCCAACTTGGAGAGACAGCCCCTTTAAGCTCCTGGTTCACACAGGTTGCCCATTTGGCAGAGGAGGAAAGGGAAGAGGGAGAACCAATGAGAGAGTAGCTGTTAGGCATTTGGATGGGCACATGTCACTCTAATTTCCCGGCAGGAAGAAGAATTCACCAAAGTCTCAGCCACCCACCGGGAACCAGTATAGGTCCTGAACCAAATGTTTGGACTTGCGTTCAGCTCACAAAAAACGAGTTGAAAAATGGAGCTCAGGGGCACAGCAATTCACAAACTGGCAGAGAAATCAAGGCCAACTATCGTCCAAAAATCTGTTGAGGGAAGGCAACGAGGCGGACTTGAATGCGAGGCAGAATAGCAGGAAACAGATTTCAAGAGGTACGTTAGAATCGCCTGTAAAGCACAGGAAGAGGGGCACAACTTCGACAATGATGCGCTTGGCCAAAAAGGGCGTATGCGTTTTCTCCTGAATATATTCAGGAGAAAACGCATACGCCCTTTTTGGCCAAGCAAGCAAGCGGGCAATGCAAATATGCACTACAAAGAAGTATCACTTCCCAACGGTCAAAAGGGACATCCACAAAATGTGTAAAAACCAGAAAGGCAAGACAGGCCCTGGAGAACAGGGAGCCTTGTTATGCTGATGGGCGGGATGTAAGTTGCCAACTGCCTCACTGGAGGAGTGCATTGTGTTCCCTAAAACAAGTAAACAACAGAGCTACAGAGCCAAGGGCACTTCCAGTCTAGGGAATATACCTTGGGAAAACTGAAAATCCATAAGACAGAGCCACCCCCAAATTGAGGGCTGCACTGCTTACAAGAACCTCAACCTGGGTACACCTGAAATATCCCAGGAAATATAAAAATGGTTCAAATCATTGTGGAACTTACGTACGATGGAATATCCCTCAGCCATGAAATCAATGTCATAAGACCAGTAGCAGCAAAATGAGTGGATTCAGGTACGATGATTCTAAGTGAAAGAAGTCACACAGAAAAAGAAACTTATCATAAGATATCACTTAGGAAGATCCTGTAAACATGGCAACACATGAACTGAGTTAGGAAAGAGAACAGAGTCTCACATTTAGAAAACACTCTTATGCCTGCTTAAGGGGGAAGGAGAGGTGGGGTGATGCATCAAACCAGAGTTTGATATAAGCACAGGTACTGTTCCAAAAACCAACTATGGAATATACAAGACCTACACCTTCCTCAGTGAAAGGGACTCAAAACCCCATATTTCCCGCAGAGGAATAGATCTGACTAGTAAGAATCTTAAAACCTATGTATTGATATGTCTCCGTAAGGGAATCAAGTGTGTCTAGACTGGCATAAACATGGCAGCGAGAATCAGCTCAAACCCACTCTAAAAAGGAATTTCAAAAACAGAACAAAGAAACAGGGAAATTCTTTACAATTCCTTCAGGGTCTCTGATGCAACCTGGAATGACCCTATCTACGATGACAGCTGGATGTGGCATGAGGCTGGACACTTGGGACTGAGAGGATTGGTGAGATTGGGTGAGCAAATGCAGACCCTTTAAAGCAATAATGCATGGCAACCATTCCATGGGTCCCACCTCTCCAGGTTGAAGGGAATATTACTACAGCTATAACATGTACGGGGAACCTAGAGAATGGACACACTGTGAATACGAAAGGTTTCTAAAACTCAACGAAGAGTCCCTCTCCTGGTGCTCCGGTTTGACTTTCCAACAGCTTTACTATCAATCTCCCAACTTGGAGAGACAGCCCCTTTAAGCTCCTGGTTCACACAGGTTGCCCATTTGGCAGAGGAGGAAAGGGAAGAGGGAGAACCAATGAGAGAGTAGCTGTTAGGCATTTGGATGGGCACATGTCACTCTAATTTCCCGGCAGGAAGAAGAATTCACCAAAGTCTCAGCCACCCACCGGGAACCAGTATAGGTCCTGAACCAAATGTTTGGACTTGCGTTCAGCTCACAAAAAACGAGTTGAAAAATGGAGCTCAGGGGCACAGCAATTCACAAACTGGCAGAGTAATCAAGGCCAATTATCGTCCAAAAATCTGTTGAGGGAAGGCAACGAGGCGGACTTGAATGCGAGGCAGAATAGCAGGAAACAGATTTCAAGAGGTACGTTAGAATCGCCTGTAAAGCACAGGAAGAGGGGCACAACTTCGACAATGATGCACTTGGCCAAAAAGGGCGTATGCGTTTTCTCCTGAATATATTCAGGAGAAAACGCATACGCCCTTTTTGGCCAAGCAAGCAAGCGGGCAATGCAAATCTGCACTACAAAGAAGTATCACTTCCCACCGGTCAAAAGGGACATCCACAAAATGTGTAAAAACCAGAAAGACAAGACAGGCCCTGGAGAACAGGGAGCCTTGTTTTGCTGATGGGCGGGATGTAAGTTGCCAACTGCCTCACTGGAGGAGTGCATTGTGTTCCCTAAAACAAGTAAACAACAGAGCTACAGAGCCAAGGGCACTTCCAGTCTAGGGAATATACCTTGGGAAAACTGAAAATCCATAAGACAGAGCCACCCCCAAATTGAGGGCTGCACTGCTTACAAGAACCTCAACCTGGGTACACCTGAAATATCCCAGGAAATGTAAAAATGGTTCAAAACATTGTGGAACTTACGTACGATGGAATATCCCTCAGCCATGAAATCAATGTCATAAGACCAGTAGCAGCAAAATGAGTGGATTCAGGTACGATGATTCTAAGTGAAAGAAGTCACACAGAAAAAGAAACTTATCATAAGATATCACTTAGGAAGATCCTGTAAACATGGCAACACATGAACTGAGTTAGGAAAGAGAACAGAGTCTCACATTTAGAAAACACTCTTATGCCTGCTTAAGGGGGAAGGAGAGGTGGGGTGATGCATCAAACCAGAGTTTGATATAAGCACAGGTACTGTTCCAAAAACCAACTATGGAATAGACAAGACCTACACCTTCCTCAGTGAAAGGGACTCAAAACCCCATATTTCCCGCAGAGGAATAGATCTGACTAGTAAGAATCTTAAAACCTATGTATTGATATGTCTCCGTAAGGGAATCAAGTGTGTCTAGACTGGCATAAACATGGCAGCGAGAATCAGCTCAAACCCACTCTAAAAAGGAATTTCAAAAACAGAACAAAGAAACAGGGAAATTCTTTACAATTCCTTCAGGGTCTCTGATGCAACCTGGAATGACCCTATCTACGATGACAGCTGGATATGGCATGAGGCTGGACACTTGGGACTGAGAGGATTGGTGAGATTGGGTGAGCAAATGCAGACCCTTTAAAGCAATAATGCATGGCAACCATTCCATGGGTCCCACCTCTCCAGGTTGAAGGGAATATTACTACAGCTATAACATGTACGGGAAACCTAGAGAATGGACACACTGTGAATACGAAAGGTTTCTAAAACTCAACGAAGAGTCCCTCTCCTGGTGCTCCGGTTTGACTTTCCAACAGCTTTACTATCAATCTCCCAACTTGGAGAGACAGACCCTTTAAGCTCCTGGTTCACACAGGTTGCCCATTTGGCAGAGGAGGAAAGGGAAGAGGGAGAACCAATGAGAGAGTAGCTGTTAGGCATTTGGATGGGCACATGTCACTGTAATTTCCCGGCAGGAAGAAGAATTCACCAAAGTCTCAGCCACCCACCGGGAACCAGTATAGGTCCTGAACCAAATGTTTGGACTTGCGTTCAGCTCACAAAAAACGAGTTGAAAAATGGAGCTCAGGGGCACAGCAATTCACAAACTGGCAGAGTAATCAAGGCCAACTATCGTCCAAAAATCTGTTGAGGGAAGGCAACGAGGTGGACTTGAATGCGAGGCAGAATAGCAGGAAACAGATTTCAAGAGGTACGTTGGAATCGCCTGTAAAGCACAGGAAGAGGGGCACAACTTCGACAATGATGCACTTGGCCAAAAAGGGCGTATGCGTTTTCTCCTGAATATATTCAGGAGAAAACGCATACGCCCTTTTTGGCCAAGCAAGCAAGCGGGCAATGCAAATCTGCACTACAAAGAAGTATCACTTCCCAACGGTCAAAAGGAACATCCACAAAATGTGTAAAAACCAGAAAGGCAAGACAGGCCCTGGAGAACAGGGAGCCTTGTTATGCTGATGGGCGGGATATAAGTTGCCAACTGCCTCACTGGAGGAGTGCATTGTGTTCCCTAAAACAAGTAAACAACAGAGCTACAGAGCCAAGGGCACTTCCAGTCTAGGGAATATACCTTGGGAAAACTGAAAATCCATAAGACAGAGCCACCCCCAAATTGAGGGCTGCACTGCTTACAAGAACCTCAACCTGGGTACACCTGAAATATCCCAGGAAATGTAAAAATGGTTCAAAACATTGTGGAACTTACGTACGATGGAATATCCCTCAGCCATGAAATCAATGTCATAAGACCAGTAGCAGCAAAATGAGTGGATTCAGGTACGATGATTCTAAGTGAAAGAAGTCACACAGAAAAACAAACTTATCATAAGATATCACTTAGGAAGATCCTGTAAACATGGCAACACATGAACTGAGTTAGGAAAGAGAACAGAGTCTCACATTTAGAAAACACTCTTATGCCTGCTTAAGGGGGAAGGAGAGGTGGGGTGATGCATCAAACCAGAGTTTGATATAAGCACAGGTACTGTTCCAAAAACCAACTATGGAATAGACAAGACCTACACCTTCCTCAGTGAAAGGGACTCAAAACCCCATATTTCCCGCAGAGGAATAGATCTGACTAGTAAGAATCTTAAAACCTATGTATTGATATGTCTCCGTAAGGGAATCAAGTGTGTCTAGACTGGCATAAACATGGCAGCGAGAATCAGCTCAAACCCACTCTAAAAAGGAATTTCAAAAACAGAACAAAGAAACAGGGAAATTCTTTACAATTCCCTCAGGGTCTCTGATGCAACCTGGAATGACCCTATCTACGATGACAGCTGGATGCGGCATGAGGCTGGACACTTGGGACTGAGAGGATTGGTGAGATTGGGTGAGCAAATGCAGACCCTTTAAAGCAATAATGCATGGCAACCATTCCATGGGTCCCACCTCTCCAGGTTGAAGGGAATATTACTACAGCTATAACATGTACGGGAAACCTAGAGAATGGACACACCGTGAATACGAAAGGTTTCTAAAACTCAACGAAGAGTCCCTCTCCTGGTGCTCCGGTTTGACTTTCCAACAGCTTTACTATCAATCTCCCAACTTGGAGAGACAGCCCCTTTAAGCTCCTGGTTCACACAGGTTGCCCATTTGGCAGAGGAGGAAAGGGAAGAGGGAGAACCAATGAGAGAGTAGCTGTTAGGCATTTGGATGGGCACATGTCACTCTAATTTCCCGGCAGGAAGAAGAATTCACCAAAGTCTCAGCCACCCACCGGGAACCAGTATAGGTCCTGAACCAAATGTTTGGACTTGCGTTCAGCTCACAAAAAACGAGTTGAAAAATGGAGCTCAGGGGCACAGCAATTCACAAACTGGCAGAGTAATCAAGGCCAACTATCGTCCAAAAATCTGTTGAGGGAAGGCAACGAGGCGGACTTGAATGCGAGGCAGAATAGCAGGAAACAGATTTCAAGAGGTACGTTAGAATCGCCTGTAAAGCACAGGAAGAGGGGCACAACTTCGACAATGATGCGCTTGGCCAAAAAGGGCGTATGCGTTTTCTCCTGAATATATTCAGGAGAAAACGCATACGCCCTTTTTGGCCAAGCAAGCAAGCGGGCAATGCAAATATGCACTACAAAGAAGTATCACTTCCCAACGGTCAAAAGGGACATCCACAAAATGTGTAAAAACCAGAAAGGCAAGACAGGCCCTGGAGAACAGGGAGCCTTGTTATGCTGATGGGCGGGATGTAAGTTGCCAACTGCCTCACTGGAGGAGTGCATTGTGTTCCCTAAAACAAGTAAACAACAGAGCTACAGAGCCAAGGGCACTTCCAGTCTAGGGAATATACCTTGGGAAAACTGAAAATCCATAAGACAGAGCCACCCCCAAATTGAGGGCTGCACTGCTTACAAGAACCTCAACCTGGGTACACCTGAAATATCCCAGGAAATATAAAAATGGTTCAAATCATTGTGGAACTTACGTACGATGGAATATCCCTCAGCCATGAAATCAATGTCATAAGACCAGTAGCAGCAAAATGAGTGGATTCAGGTACGATGATTCTAAGTGAAAGAAGTCACACAGAAAAAGAAACTTATCATAAGATATCACTTAGGAAGATCCTGTAAACATGGCAACACATGAACTGAGTTAGGAAAGAGAACAGAGTCTCACATTTAGAAAACACTCTTATGCCTGCTTAAGGGGGAAGGAGAGGTGGGGTGATGCATCAAACCAGAGTTTGATATAAGCACAGGTACTGTTCCAAAAACCAACTATGGAATATACAAGACCTACACCTTCCTCAGTGAAAGGGACTCAAAACCCCATATTTCCCGCAGAGGAATAGATCTGACTAGTAAGAATCTTAAAACCTATGTATTGATATGTCTCCGTAAGGGAATCAAGTGTGTCTAGACTGGCATAAACATGGCAGCGAGAATCAGCTCAAACCCACTCTAAAAAGTAATTTCAAAAACAGAACAAAGAAAGAGGGAAATTCTTTACAATTCCTTCAGGGTCTCTGATGCAACCTGGAATGACCCTATCTACGATGACAGCTGGATGTGGCATGAGGCTGGACACTTGGGACTGAGAGGATTGGTGAGATTGGGTGAGCAAATGCAGACCCTTTAAAGCAATAATGCATGGCAACCATTCCATGGGTCCCACCTCTCCAGGTTGAAGGGAATATTACTACAGCTATAACATGTACGGGGAACCTAGAGAATGGACACACTGTGAATACGAAAGGTTTCTAAAACTCAACGAAGAGTCCCTCTCCTGGTGCTCCGGTTTGACTTTCCAACAGCTTTACTATCAATCTCCCAACTTGGAGAGACAGCCCCTTTAAGCTCCTGGTTCACACAGGTTGCCCATTTGGCAGAGGAGGAAAGGGAAGAGGGAGAACCAATGAGAGAGTAGCTGTTAGGCATTTGGATGGGCACATGTCACTCTAATTTCCCGGCAGGAAGAAGAATTCACCAAAGTCTCAGCCACCCACCGGGAACCAGTATAGGTCCTGAACCAAATGTTTGGACTTGCGTTCAGCTCACAAAAAACGAGTTGAAAAATGGAGCTCAGGGGCACAGCAATTCACAAACTGGCAGAGTAATCAAGGCCAATTATCGTCCAAAAATCTGTTGAGGGAAGGCAACGAGGCGGACTTGAATGCGAGGCAGAATAGCAGGAAACAGATTTCAAGAGGTACGTTAGAATCGCCTGTAAAGCACAGGAAGAGGGGCACAACTTCGACAATGATGCACTTGGCCAAAAAGGGCGTATGCGTTTTCTCCTGAATATATTCAGGAGAAAACGCATACGCCCTTTTTGGCCAAGCAAGCAAGCGGGCAATGCAAATCTGCACTACAAAGAAGTATCACTTCCCACCGGTCAAAAGGGACATCCACAAAATGTGTAAAAACCAGAAAGACAAGGCAGGCCCTGGAGAACAGGGAGCCTTGTTTTGCTGATGGGCGGGATGTAAGTTGCCAACTGCCTCACTGGAGGAGTGCATTGTGTTCCCTAAAACAAGTAAACAACAGAGCTACAGAGCCAAGGGCACTTCCAGTCTAGGGAATATACCTTGGGAAAACTGAAAATCCATAAGACAGAGCCACCCCCAAATTGAGGGCTGCACTGCTTACAAGAACCTCAACCTGGGTACACCTGAAATATCCCAGGAAATGTAAAAATGGTTCAAAACATTGTGGAACTTACGTACGATGGAATATCCCTCAGCCATGAAATCAATGTCATAAGACCAGTAGCAGCAAAATGAGTGGATTCAGGTACGATGATTCTAAGTGAAAGAAGTCACACAGAAAAAGAAACTTATCATAAGATATCACTTAGGAAGATCCTGTAAACATGGCAACACATGAACTGAGTTAGGAAAGAGAACAGAGTCTCACATTTAGAAAACACTCTTATGCCTGCTTAAGGGGGAAGGAGAGGTGGGGTGATGCATCAAACCAGAGTTTGATATAAGCACAGGTACTGTTCCAAAAACCAACTATGGAATAGACAAGACCTACACCTTCCTCAGTGAAAGGGACTCAAAACCCCATATTTCCCGCAGAGGAATAGATCTGACTAGTAAGAATCTTAAAACCTATGTATTGATATGTCTCCGTAAGGGAATCAAGTGTGTCTAGACTGGCATAAACATGGCAGCGAGAATCAGCTCAAACCCACTCTAAAAAGGAATTTCAAAAACAGAACAAAGAAACAGGGAAATTCTTTACAATTCCTTCAGGGTCTCTGATGCAACCTGGAATGACCCTATCTACGATGACAGCTGGATATGGCATGAGGCTGGACACTTGGGACTGAGAGGATTGGTGAGATTGGGTGAGCAAATGCAGACCCTTTAAAGCAATAATGCATGGCAACCATTCCATGGGTCCCACCTCTCCAGGTTGAAGGGAATATTACTACAGCTATAACATGTACGGGAAACCTAGAGAATGGACACACTGTGAATACGAAAGGTTTCTAAAACTCAACGAAGAGTCCCTCTCCTGGTGCTCCGGTTTGACTTTCCAACAGCTTTACTATCAATCTCCCAACTTGGAGAGACAGACCCTTTAAGCTCCTGGTTCACACAGGTTGCCCATTTGGCAGAGGAGGAAAGGGAAGAGGGAGAACCAATGAGAGAGTAGCTGTTAGGCATTTGGATGGGCACATGTCACTGTAATTTCCCGGCAGGAAGAAGAATTCACCAAAGTCTCAGCCACCCACCGGGAACCAGTATAGGTCCTGAACCAAATGTTTGGACTTGCGTTCAGCTCACAAAAAACGAGTTGAAAAATGGAGCTCAGGGGCACAGCAATTCACAAACTGGCAGAGTAATCAAGGCCAACTATCGTCCAAAAATCTGTTGAGGGAAGGCAACGAGGCGGACTTGAATGCGAGGCAGAATAGCAGGAAACAGATTTCAAGAGGTACGTTGGAATCGCCTGTAAAGCACAGGAAGAGGGGCACAACTTCGACAATGATGCACTTGGCCAAAAAGGGCGTATGCGTTTTCTCCTGAATATATTCAGGAGAAAACGCATACGCCCTTTTTGGCCAAGCAAGCAAGCGGGCAATGCAAATCTGCACTACAAAGAAGTATCACTTCCCAACGGTCAAAAGGGACATCCACAAAATGTGTAAAAACCAGAAAGGCAAGACAGGCCCTGGAGAACAGGGAGCCTTGTTATGCTGATGGGCGGGATATAAGTTGCCAACTGCCTCACTGGAGGAGTGCATTGTGTTCCCTAAAACAAGTAAACAACAGAGCTACAGAGCCAAGGGCACTTCCAGTCTAGGGAATATACCTTGGGAAAACTGAAAATCCATAAGACAGAGCCACCCCCAAATTGAGGGCTGCACTGCTTACAAGAACCTCAACCTGGGTACACCTGAAATATCCCAGGAAATGTAAAAATGGTTCAAAACATTGTGGAACTTACGTACGATGGAATATCCCTCAGCCATGAAATCAATGTCATAAGACCAGTAGCAGCAAAATGAGTGGATTCAGGTACGATGATTCTAAGTGAAAGAAGTCACACAGAAAAACAAACTTATCATAAGATATCACTTAGGAAGATCCTGTAAACATGGCAACACATGAACTGAGTTAGGAAAGAGAACAGAGTCTCACATTTAGAAAACACTCTTATGCCTGCTTAAGGGGGAAGGAGAGGTGGGGTGATGCATCAAACCAGAGTTTGATATAAGCACAGGTACTGTTCCAAAAACCAACTATGGAATAGACAAGACCTACACCTTCCTCAGTGAAAGGGACTCAAAACCCCATATTTCCCGCAGAGGAATAGATCTGACTAGTAAGAATCTTAAAACCTATGTATTGATATGTCTCCGTAAGGGAATCAAGTGTGTCTAGACTGGCATAAACATGGCAGCGAGAATCAGCTCAAACCCACTCTAAAAAGGAATTTCAAAAACAGAACAAAGAAACAGGGAAATTCTTTACAATTCCCTCAGGGTCTCTGATGCAACCTGGAATGACCCTATCTACGATGACAGCTGGATGCGGCATGAGGCTGGACACTTGGGACTGAGAGGATTGGTGAGATTGGGTGAGCAAATGCAGACCCTTTAAAGCAATAATGCATGGCAACCATTCCATGGGTCCCACCTCTCCAGGTTGAAGGGAATATTACTACAGCTATAACATGTACGGGAAACCTAGAGAATGGACACACCGTGAATACGAAAGGTTTCTAAAACTCAACGAAGAGTCCCTCTCCTGGTGCTCCGGTTTGACTTTCCAACAGCTTTACTATCAATCTCCCAACTTGGAGAGACAGCCCCTTTAAGCTCCTGGTTCACACAGGTTGCCCATTTGGCAGAGGAGGAAAGGGAAGAGGGAGAACCAATGAGAGAGTAGCTGTTAGGCATTTGGATGGGCACATGTCACTCTAATTTCCCGGCAGGAAGAAGAATTCACCAAAGTCTCAGCCACCCACCGGGAACCAGTATAGGTCCTGAACCAAATGTTTGGACTTGCGTTCAGCTCACAAAAAACGAGTTGAAAAATGGAGCTCAGGGGCACAGCAATTCACAAACTGGCAGAGTAATCAAGGCCAACTATCGTCCAAAAATCTGTTGAGGGAAGGCAACGAGGCGGACTTGAATGCGAGGCAGAATAGCAGGAAACAGATTTCAAGAGGTACGTTAGAATCGCCTGTAAAGCACAGGAAGAGGGGCACAACTTCGACAATGATGCACTTGGCCAAAAAGGGCGTATGCGTTTTCTCCTGAATATATTCAGGAGAAAACGCATACGCCCTTTTTGGCCAAGCAAGCAAGCGGGCAATGCAAATCTGCACTACAAAGAAGTATCACTTCCCACCGGTCAAAAGGGACATCCACAAAATGTGTAAAAACCAGAAAGGCAAGACAGGCCCTGGAGAACAGGGAGCCTTGTTATGCTGATGGGCGGGATGTAAGTTGCCAACTGCCTCACTGGAGGAGTGCATTGTGTTCCCTAAAACAAGTAAACAACAGAGCTACAGAGCCAAGGGCACTTCCAGTCTAGGGAATATACCTTGGGAAAACTGAAAATCCATAAGACAGAGCCACCCCCAAATTGAGGGCTGCACTGCTTACAAGAACCTCAACCTGGGTACACCTGAAATATCCCAGGAAATGTAAAAATGGTTCAAAACATTGTGGAACTTACGTACGATGGAATATCCCTCAGCCATGAAATCAATGTCATAAGACCAGTAGCAGCAAAATGAGTGGATTCAGGTACGATGATTCTAAGTGAAAGAAGTCACACAGAAAAAGAAACTTATCATAAGATATCACTTAGGAAGATCCTGTAAACATGGCAACACATGAACTGAGTTAGGAAAGAGAACAGAGTCTCACATTTAGAAAACACTCTTATGCCTGCTTAAGGGGGAAGGAGAGGTGGGGTGATGCATCAAACCAGAGTTTGATATAAGCACAGGTACTGTTCCAAAAACCAACTATGGAATAGACAAGACCTACACCTTCCTCAGTGAAAGGGACTCAAAACCCCATATTTCCCGCAGAGGAATAGATCTGACTAGTAAGAATCTTAAAACCTATGTATTGATATGTCTCCGTAAGGGAATCAAGTGTGTCTAGACTGGCATAAACATGGCAGCGAGAATCAGCTCAAACCCACTCTAAAAATGAATTTCAAAAACAGAACAAAGAAACAGGGAAATTCTTTACAATTCCTTCAGGGTCTCTGATGCAACCTGGAATGACCCTATCTACGATGACAGCTGGATGCGGCATGAGGCTGGACACTTGGGACTGAGAGGATTGGTGAGATTGGGTGAGCAAATGCAGACCCTTTAAAGCAATAATGTATGGCAACCATTCCATGGGTCCCACCTCTCCAGGTTGAAGGGAATATTACTACAGCTATAACATGTACGGGAAACCTAGAGAATGGACACACTGTGAATACGAAAGGTTTCTAAAACTCAACGAAGAGTCCCTCTCCTGGTGCTCCGGTTTGACTTTCCAACAGCTTTACTATCAACCTCCCAACTTGGAGAGACAGCCCCTTTAAGCTCCTGGTTCACACAGGTTGCCCATTTGGCAGAGGAGGAAAGGGAAGAGGGAGAACCAATGAGAGAGTAGCTGTTAGGCATTTGGATGGGCACATGTCACTCTAATTTCCCGGCAGGAAGAAGAATTCACCAAAGTCTCAGCCACCCACCGGGAACCAGTATAGGTCCTGAACCAAATGTTTGGACTTGCGTTCAGCTCACAAAAAACGAGTTGAAAAATGGAGCTCAGGGGCACAGCAATTCACAAACTGGCAGAGTAATCAAGGCCAACTATCGTCCAAAAATCTGTTGAGGGAAGGCAACGAGGCGGACTTGAATGCGAGGCAGAATAGCAGGAAACAGATTTCAAGAGGTACGTTAGAATCGCCTGTAAAGCACAGGAAGAGGGGCACAACTTCGACAATGATGCACTTGGCCAAAAAGGGCGTATGCGTTTTCTCCTGAATATATTCAGGAGAAAACGCATACGCCCTTTTTGGCCAAGCAAGCAAGCGGGCAATGCAAATCTGCACTACAAAGAAGTATCACTTCCCACCGGTCAAAAGGGACATCCACAAAATGTGTAAAAAGCAGAACGGCAAGACAGGCCCTGGAGAACAGGGAGCCTTGTTATGCTGATGGGCGGGATGTAAGTTGCCAACTGCCTCACTGGAGGAGTGCATTGTGTTCCCTAAAACAAGTAAACAACAGAGCTACAGAGCCAAGGGCACTTCCAGTCTAGGGAATATACCTTGGGAAAACTGAAAATCCATAAGCCAGAGCCACCCCCAAATTGAGGGCTGCACTGCTTACAAGAACCTCAACCTGGGTACACCTGAAATATCCCAGGAAATGTAAAAATGGTTCAAAACATTGTGGAACTTACGTACGATGGAATATCCCTCAGCCATGAAATCAATGTCATAAGACCAGTAGCAGCAAAATGAGTGGATTCAGGTACGATGATTCTAAGTGAAAGAAGTCACACAGAAAAAGAAACTTATCATAAGATATCACTTAGGAAGATCCTGTAAACATGGCAACACATGAACTGAGTTAGGAAAGAGAACAGAGTCTCACATTTAGAAAACACTCTTATGCCTGCTTAAGGGGGAAGGAGAGGTGGGGTGATGCATCAAACCAGAGTTTGATATAAGCACAGGTACTGTTCCAAAAACCAACTATGGAATAGACAAGACCTACACCTTCCTCAGTGAAAGGGACTCAAAACCCCATATTTCCCGCAGAGGAATAGATCTGACTAGTAAGAATCTTAAAACCTATGTATTGATATGTCTCCGTAAGGGAATCAAGTGTGTCTAGACTGGCATAAACATGGCAGCGAGAATCAGCTCAAACCCACTCTAAAAAGGAATTTCAAAAACAGAACAAAGAAACAGGGAAATTCTTTACAATTCCTTCAGGGTCTCTGATGCAACCTGGAATGACCCTATCTACGATGACAGCTGGATGCGGCATGAGGCTGGACACTTGGGACTGAGAGGATTGGTGAGATTGGGTGAGCAAATGCAGACCCTTTAAAGCAATAATGCATGGCAACCATTCCATGGGTCCCACCTCTCCAGGTTGAAGGGAATATTACTACAGCTATAACATGTACGGGAAACCTAGAGAATGGACACACTGTGAATACGAAAGGTTTCTAAAACTCAACGAAGAGTCCCTCTCCTGGTGCTCCGGTTTGACTTTCCAACAGCTTTACTATCAACCTCCCAACTTGGAGAGACAGCCCCTTTAAGCTCCTGGTTCACACAGGTTGCCCATTTGGCAGAGGAGGAAAGGGAAGAGGGAGAACCAATGAGAGAGTAGCTGTTAGGCATTTGGATGGGCACATGTCACTCTAATTTCCCGGCAGGAAGAAGAATTCACCAAAGTCTCAGCCACCCACCGGGAACCAGTATAGGTCCTGAACCAAATGTTTGGACTTGCGTTCAGCTCACAAAAAACGAGTTGAAAAATGGAGCTCAGGGGCACAGCAATTCACAAACTGGCAGAGTAATCAAGGCCAACTATCGTCCAAAAATCTGTTGAGGGAAGGCAACGAGGCGGACTTGAATGTGAGGCAGAATAGCAGGAAACAGATTTCAAGAGGTACGTTAGAATCGCCTGTAAAGCACAGGAAGAGGGGCACAACTTCGACAATGATGCACTTGGCCAAAAAGGGCGTATGCGTTTTCTCCTGAATATATTCAGGAGAAAACGCATACGCCCTTTTTGGCCAAGCAAGCAAGCGGGCAATGCAAATCTGCACTACAAAGAAGTATCACTTCCCACCGGTCAAAAGGGACATCCACAAAATGTGTAAAAAGCAGAAAGGCAAGACAGGCCCTGGAGAACAGGGAGCCTTGTTATGCTGATGGGCGGGATGTAAGTTGCCAACTGCCTCACTGGAGGAGTGCATTGTGTTCCCTAAAACAAGTAAACAACAGAGCTACAGAGCCAAGGGCACTTCCAGTCTAGGGAATATACCTTGGGAAAACTGAAAATCCATAAGCCAGAGCCACCCCCAAATTGAGGGCTGCACTGCTTACAAGAACCTCAACCTGGGTACACCTGAAATATCCCAGGAAATGTAAAAATGGTTCAAAACATTGTGGAACTTACGTACGATGGAATATCCCTCAGCCATGAAATCAATGTCATAAGACCAGTAGCAGCAAAATGAGTGGATTCAGGTACGATGATTCTAAGTGAAAGAAGTCACACAGAAAAAGAAACTTATCATAAGATATCACTTAGGAAGATCCTGTAAACATGGCAACACATGAACTGAGTTAGGAAAGAGAACAGAGTCTCACATTTAGAAAACACTCTTATGCCTGCTTAAGGGGGAAGGAGAGGTGGGGTGATGCATCAAACCAGAGTTTGATATAAGCACAGGTACTGTTCCAAAAACCAACTATGGAATAGACAAGACCTACACCTTCCTCAGTGAAAGGGACTCAAAACCCCATATTTCCCGCAGAGGAATAGATCTGACTAGTAAGAATCTTAAAACCTATGTATTGATATGTCTCCGTAAGGGAATCAAGTGTGTCTAGACTGGCATAAACATGGCAGCGAGAATCAGCTCAAACCCACTCTAAAAAGGAATTTCAAAAACAGAACAAAGAAACAGGGAAATTCTTTACAATTCCTTCAGGGTCTCTGATGCAACCTGGAATGACCCTATCTACGATGACAGCTGGATGCGGCATGAGGCTGGACACTTGGGACTGAGAGGATTGGTGAGATTGGGTGAGCAAATGCAGACCCTTTAAAGCAATAATGCATGGCAACCATTCCATGGGTCCCACCTCTCCAGGTTGAAGGGAATATTACTACAGCTATAACATGTACGGGAAACCTAGAGAATGGACACACTGTGAATACGAAAGGTTTCTAAAACTCAACGAAGAGTCCCTCTCCTGGTGCTCCGGTTTGACTTTCCAACAGCTTTACTATCAACCTCCCAACTTGGAGAGACAGCCCCTTTAAGCTCCTGGTTCACACAGGTTGCCCATTTGGCAGAGGAGGAAAGGGAAGAGGGAGAACCAATGAGAGAGTAGCTGTTAGGCATTTGGATGGGCACATGTCACTCTAATTTCCCGGCAGGAAGAAGAATTCACCAAAGTCTCAGCCACCCACCGGGAACCAGTATAGGTCCTGAACCAAATGTTTGGACTTGCGTTCAGCTCACAAAAAACGAGTTGAAAAATGGAGCTCAGGGGCACAGCAATTCACAAACTGGCAGAGTAATCAAGGCCAACTATCGTCCAAAAATCTGTTGAGGGAAGGCAACGAGGCGGACTTGAATGCGAGGCAGAATAGCAGGAAACAGATTTCAAGAGGTACGTTAGAATCGCCTGTAAAGCACAGGAAGAGGGGCACAACTTCGACAATGATGCACTTGGCCAAAAAGGGCGTATGCGTTTTCTCCTGAATATATTCAGGAGAAAACGCATACGCCCTTTTTGGCCAAGCAAGCAAGCGGGCAATGCAAATCTGCACTACAAAGAAGTATCACTTCCCACCGGTCAAAAGGGACATCCACAAAATGTGTAAAAACCAGAAAGGCAAGACAGGCCCTGGAGAACAGGGAGCCTTGTTATGCTGATGGGCGGGATGTAAGTTGCCAACTGCCTCACTGGAGGAGTGCATTGTGTTCCCTAAAACAAGTAAACAACAGAGCTACAGAGCCAAGGGCACTTCCAGTCTAGGGAATATACCTTGGGAAAACTGAAAATCCATAAGCCAGAGCCACCCCCAAATTGAGGGCTGCACTGCTTACAAGAACCTCAACCTGGGTACACCTGAAATATCCCAGGAAATGTAAAAATGGTTCAAAACATTGTGGAACTTACGTACGATGGAATATCCCTCAGCCATGAAATCAATGTCATAAGACCAGTAGCAGCAAAATGAGTGGATTCAGGTACGATGATTCTAAGTGAAAGAAGTCACACAGAAAAAGAAACTTATCATAAGATATCACTTAGGAAGATCCTGTAAACATGGCAACACATGAACTGAGTTAGGAAAGAGAACAGAGTCTCACATTTAGAAAACACTCTTATGCCTGCTTAAGGGGGAAGGAGAGGTGGGGTGATGCATCAAACCAGAGTTTGATATAAGCACAGGTACTGTTCCAAAAACCAACTATGGAATAGACAAGACCTACACCTTCCTCAGTGAAAGGGACTCAAAACCCCATATTTCCCGCAGAGGAATAGATCTGACTAGTAAGAATCTTAAAACCTATGTATTGATATGTCTCCGTAAGGGAATCAAGTGTGTCTAGACTGGCATAAACATGGCAGCGAGAATCAGCTCAAACCCACTCTAAAAAGGAATTTCAAAAACAGAACAAAGAAACAGGGAAATTCTTTACAATTCCTTCAGGGTCTCTGATGCAACCTGGAATGACCCTATCTACGATGACAGCTGGATGCGGCATGAGGCTGGACACTTGGGACTGAGAGGATTGGTGAGATTGGGTGAGCAAATGCAGACCCTTTAAAGCAATAATGCATGGCAACCATTCCATGGGTCCCACCTCTCCAGGTTGAAGGGAATATTACTACAGCTATAACATGTACGGGAAACCTAGAGAATGGACACACTGTGAATACGAAAGGTTTCTAAAACTCAACGAAGAGTCCCTCTCCTGGTGCTCCGGTTTGACTTTCCAACAGCTTTACTATCAACCTCCCAACTTGGAGAGACAGCCCCTTTAAGCTCCTGGTTCACACAGGTTGCCCATTTGGCAGAGGAGGAAAGGGAAGAGGGAGAACCAATGAGAGAGTAGCTGTTAGGCATTTGGATGGGCACATGTCACTCTAATTTCCCGGCAGGAAGAAGAATTCACCAAAGTCTCAGCCACCCACCGGGAACCAGTATAGGTCCTGAACCAAATGTTTGGACTTGCGTTCAGCTCACAAAAAACGAGTTGAAAAATGGAGCTCAGGGGCACAGCAATTCACAAACTGGCAGAGTAATCAAGGCCAACTATCGTCCAAAAATCTGTTGAGGGAAGGCAACGAGGCGGACTTGAATGCGAGGCAGAATAGCAGGAAACAGATTTCAAGAGGTACGTTAGAATCGCCTGTAAAGCACAGGAAGAGGGGCACAACTTCGACAATGATGCACTTGGCCAAAAAGGGCGTATGCGTTTTCTCCTGAATATATTCAGGAGAAAACGCATACGCCCTTTTTGGCCAAGCAAGCAAGCGGGCAATGCAAATCTGCACTACAAAGAAGTATCACTTCCCACCGGTCAAAAGGGACATCCACAAAATGTGTAAAAAGCAGAAAGGCAAGACAGGCCCTGGAGAACAGGGAGCCTTGTTATGCTGATGGGCGGGATGTAAGTTGCCAACTGCCTCACTGGAGGAGTGCATTGTGTTCCCTAAAACAAGTAAACAACAGAGCTACAGAGCCAAGGGCACTTCCAGTCTAGGGAATATACCTTGGGAAAACTGAAAATCCATAAGCCAGAGCCACCCCCAAATTGAGGGCTGCACTGCTTACAAGAACCTCAACCTGGGTACACCTGAAATATCCCAGGAAATGTAAAAATGGTTCAAAACATTGTGGAACTTACGTACGATGGAATATCCCTCAGCCATGAAATCAATGTCATAAGACCAGTAG
Organism: Mesoplodon mirus; assembly: GCF_964341445.2. NCBI lineage: Eukaryota > Metazoa > Chordata > Mammalia > Artiodactyla > Ziphiidae > Mesoplodon > Mesoplodon mirus. The sequence goes on from NW_028295810.1 coordinate 4,836,660, forward strand.
CAGCAAAATGAGTGGATTCAGGTACGATGATTCTAAGTGAAAGAAGTCACACAGAAAAAGAAACTTATCATAAGATATCACTTAGGAAGATCCTGTAAACATGGCAACACATGAACTGAGTTAGGAAAGAGAACAGAGTCTCACATTTAGAAAACACTCTTATGCCTGCTTAAGGGGGAAGGAGAGGTGGGGTGATGCATCAAACCAGAGTTTGATATAAGCACAGGTACTGTTCCAAAAACCAACTATGGAATAGACAAGACCTACACCTTCCTCAGTGAAAGGGACTCAAAACCCCATATTTCCCGCAGAGGAATAGATCTGACTAGTAAGAATCTTAAAACCTATGTATTGATATGTCTCCGTAAGGGAATCAAGTGTGTCTAGACTGGCATAAACATGGCAGCGAGAATCAGCTCAAACCCACTCTAAAAAGGAATTTCAAAAACAGAACAAAGAAACAGGGAAATTCTTTACAATTCCTTCAGGGTCTCTGATGCAACCTGGAATGACCCTATCTACGATGACAGCTGGATGCGGCATGAGGCTGGACACTTGGGACTGAGAGGATTGGTGAGATTGGGTGAGCAAATGCAGACCCTTTAAAGCAATAATGCATGGCAACCATTCCATGGGTCCCACCTCTCCAGGTTGAAGGGAATATTACTACAGCTATAACATGTACGGGAAACCTAGAGAATGGACACACTGTGAATACGAAAGGTTTCTAAAACTCAACGAAGAGTCCCTCTCCTGGTGCTCCGGTTTGACTTTCCAACAGCTTTACTATCAACCTCCCAACTTGGAGAGACAGCCCCTTTAAGCTCCTGGTTCACACAGGTTGCCCATTTGGCAGAGGAGGAAAGGGAAGAGGGAGAACCAATGAGAGAGTAGCTGTTAGGCATTTGGATGGGCACATGTCACTCTAATTTCCCGGCAGGAAGAAGAATTCACCAAAGTCTCAGCCACCCACCGGGAACCAGTATAGGTCCTGAACCAAATGTTTGGACTTGCGTTCAGCTCACAAAAAACGAGTTGAAAAATGGAGCTCAGGGGCACAGCAATTCACAAACTGGCAGAGTAATCAAGGCCAACTATCGTCCAAAAATCTGTTGAGGGAAGGCAACGAGGCGGACTTGAATGCGAGGCAGAATAGCAGGAAACAGATTTCAAGAGGTACGTTAGAATCGCCTGTAAAGCACAGGAAGAGGGGCACAACTTCGACAATGATGCACTTGGCCAAAAAGGGCGTATGCGTTTTCTCCTGAATATATTCAGGAGAAAACGCATACGCCCTTTTTGGCCAAGCAAGCAAGCGGGCAATGCAAATCTGCACTACAAAGAAGTATCACTTCCCACCGGTCAAAAGGGACATCCACAAAATGTGTAAAAACCAGAAAGGCAAGACAGGCCCTGGAGAACAGGGAGCCTTGTTATGCTGATGGGCGGGATGTAAGTTGCCAACTGCCTCACTGGAGGAGTGCATTGTGTTCCCTAAAACAAGTAAACAACAGAGCTACAGAGCCAAGGGCACTTCCAGTCTAGGGAATATACCTTGGGAAAACTGAAAATCCATAAGCCAGAGCCACCCCCAAATTGAGGGCTGCACTGCTTACAAGAACCTCAACCTGGGTACACCTGAAATATCCCAGGAAATGTAAAAATGGTTCAAAACATTGTGGAACTTACGTACGATGGAATATCCCTCAGCCATGAAATCAATGTCATAAGACCAGTAGCAGCAAAATGAGTGGATTCAGGTACGATGATTCTAAGTGAAAGAAGTCACACAGAAAAAGAAACTTATCATAAGATATCACTTAGGAAGATCCTGTAAACATGGCAACACATGAACTGAGTTAGGAAAGAGAACAGAGTCTCACATTTAGAAAACACTCTTATGCCTGCTTAAGGGGGAAGGAGAGGTGGGGTGATGCATCAAACCAGAGTTTGATATAAGCACAGGTACTGTTCCAAAAACCAACTATGGAATAGACAAGACCTACACCTTCCTCAGTGAAAGGGACTCAAAACCCCATATTTCCCGCAGAGGAATAGATCTGACTAGTAAGAATCTTAAAACCTATGTATTGATATGTCTCCGTAAGGGAATCAAGTGTGTCTAGACTGGCATAAACATGGCAGCGAGAATCAGCTCAAACCCACTCTAAAAAGGAATTTCAAAAACAGAACAAAGAAACAGGGAAATTCTTTACAATTCCTTCAGGGTCTCTGATGCAACCTGGAATGACCCTATCTACGATGACAGCTGGATGCGGCATGAGGCTGGACACTTGGGACTGAGAGGATTGGTGAGATTGGGTGAGCAAATGCAGACCCTTTAAAGCAATAATGCATGGCAACCATTCCATGGGTCCCACCTCTCCAGGTTGAAGGGAATATTACTACAGCTATAACATGTACGGGAAACCTAGAGAATGGACACACTGTGAATACGAAAGGTTTCTAAAACTCAACGAAGAGTCCCTCTCCTGGTGCTCCGGTTTGACTTTCCAACAGCTTTACTATCAACCTCCCAACTTGGAGAGACAGCCCCTTTAAGCTCCTGGTTCACACAGGTTGCCCATTTGGCAGAGGAGGAAAGGGAAGAGGGAGAACCAATGAGAGAGTAGCTGTTAGGCATTTGGATGGGCACATGTCACTCTAATTTCCCGGCAGGAAGAAGAATTCACCAAAGTCTCAGCCACCCACCGGGAACCAGTATAGGTCCTGAACCAAATGTTTGGACTTGCGTTCAGCTCACAAAAAACGAGTTGAAAAATGGAGCTCAGGGGCACAGCAATTCACAAACTGGCAGAGTAATCAAGGCCAACTATCGTCCAAAAATCTGTTGAGGGAAGGCAACGAGGCGGACTTGAATGCGAGGCAGAATAGCAGGAAACAGATTTCAAGAGGTACGTTAGAATCGCCTGTAAAGCACAGGAAGAGGGGCACAACTTCGACAATGATGCACTTGGCCAAAAAGGGCGTATGCGTTTTCTCCTGAATATATTCAGGAGAAAACGCATACGCCCTTTTTGGCCAAGCAAGCAAGCGGGCAATGCAAATCTGCACTACAAAGAAGTATCACTTCCCACCGGTCAAAAGGGACATCCACAAAATGTGTAAAAAGCAGAAAGGCAAGACAGGCCCTGGAGAACAGGGAGCCTTGTTATGCTGATGGGCGGGATGTAAGTTGCCAACTGCCTCACTGGAGGAGTGCATTGTGTTCCCTAAAACAAGTAAACAACAGAGCTACAGAGCCAAGGGCACTTCCAGTCTAGGGAATATACCTTGGGAAAACTGAAAATCCATAAGCCAGAGCCACCCCCAAATTGAGGGCTGCACTGCTTACAAGAACCTCAACCTGGGTACACCTGAAATATCCCAGGAAATGTAAAAATGGTTCAAAACATTGTGGAACTTACGTACGATGGAATATCCCTCAGCCATGAAATCAATGTCATAAGACCAGTAGCAGCAAAATGAGTGGATTCAGGTACGATGATTCTAAGTGAAAGAAGTCACACAGAAAAAGAAACTTATCATAAGATATCACTTAGGAAGATCCTGTAAACATGGCAACACATGAACTGAGTTAGGAAAGAGAACAGAGTCTCACATTTAGAAAACACTCTTATGCCTGCTTAAGGGGGAAGGAGAGGTGGGGTGATGCATCAAACCAGAGTTTGATATAAGCACAGGTACTGTTCCAAAAACCAACTATGGAATAGACAAGACCTACACCTTCCTCAGTGAAAGGGACTCAAAACCCCATATTTCCCGCAGAGGAATAGATCTGACTAGTAAGAATCTTAAAACCTATGTATTGATATGTCTCCGTAAGGGAATCAAGTGTGTCTAGACTGGCATAAACATGGCAGCGAGAATCAGCTCAAACCCACTCTAAAAAGGAATTTCAAAAACAGAACAAAGAAACAGGGAAATTCTTTACAATTCCTTCAGGGTCTCTGATGCAACCTGGAATGACCCTATCTACGATGACAGCTGGATGCGGCATGAGGCTGGACACTTGGGACTGAGAGGATTGGTGAGATTGGGTGAGCAAATGCAGACCCTTTAAAGCAATAATGCATGGCAACCATTCCATGGGTCCCACCTCTCCAGGTTGAAGGGAATATTACTACAGCTATAACATGTACGGGAAACCTAGAGAATGGACACACTGTGAATACGAAAGGTTTCTAAAACTCAACGAAGAGTCCCTCTCCTGGTGCTCCGGTTTGACTTTCCAACAGCTTTACTATCAACCTCCCAACTTGGAGAGACAGCCCCTTTAAGCTCCTGGTTCACACAGGTTGCCCATTTGGCAGAGGAGGAAAGGGAAGAGGGAGAACCAATGAGAGAGTAGCTGTTAGGCATTTGGATGGGCACATGTCACTCTAATTTCCCGGCAGGAAGAAGAATTCACCAAAGTCTCAGCCACCCACCGGGAACCAGTATAGGTCCTGAACCAAATGTTTGGACTTGCGTTCAGCTCACAAAAAACGAGTTGAAAAATGGAGCTCAGGGGCACAGCAATTCACAAACTGGCAGAGTAATCAAGGCCAACTATCGTCCAAAAATCTGTTGAGGGAAGGCAACGAGGCGGACTTGAATGCGAGGCAGAATAGCAGGAAACAGATTTCAAGAGGTACGTTAGAATCGCCTGTAAAGCACAGGAAGAGGGGCACAACTTCGACAATGATGCACTTGGCCAAAAAGGGCGTATGCGTTTTCTCCTGAATATATTCAGGAGAAAACGCATACGCCCTTTTTGGCCAAGCAAGCAAGCGGGCAATGCAAATCTGCACTACAAAGAAGTATCACTTCCCACCGGTCAAAAGGGACATCCACAAAATGTGTAAAAACCAGAAAGGCAAGACAGGCCCTGGAGAACAGGGAGCCTTGTTATGCTGATGGGCGGGATGTAAGTTGCCAACTGCCTCACTGGAGGAGTGCATTGTGTTCCCTAAAACAAGTAAACAACAGAGCTACAGAGCCAAGGGCACTTCCAGTCTAGGGAATATACCTTGGGAAAACTGAAAATCCATAAGCCAGAGCCACCCCCAAATTGAGGGCTGCACTGCTTACAAGAACCTCAACCTGGGTACACCTGAAATATCCCAGGAAATATAAAAATGGTTCAAAACATTGTGGAACTTACGTACGATGGAATATCCCTCAGCCATGAAATCAATGTCATAAGACCAGTAGCAGCAAAATGAGTGGATTCAGGTACGATGATTCTAAGTGAAAGAAGTCACACAGAAAAAGAAACTTATCATAAGATATCACTTAGGAAGATCCTGTAAACATGGCAACACATGAACTGAGTTAGGAAAGAGAACAGAGTCTCACATTTAGAAAACACTCTTATGCCTGCTTAAGGGGGAAGGAGAGGTGGGGTGATGCATCAAACCAGAGTTTGATATAAGCACAGGTACTGTTCCAAAAACCAACTATGGAATAGACAAGACCTACACCTTCCTCAGTGAAAGGGACTCAAAACCCCATATTTCCCGCAGAGGAATAGATCTGACTAGTAAGAATCTTAAAACCTATGTATTGATATGTCTCCGTAAGGGAATCAAGTGTGTCTAGACTGGCATAAACATGGCAGCGAGAATCAGCTCAAACCCACTCTAAAAAGGAATTTCAAAAACAGAACAAAGAAACAGGGAAATTCTTTACAATTCCTTCAGGGTCTCTGATGCAACCTGGAATGACCCTATCTACGATGACAGCTGGATGCGGCATGAGGCTGGACACTTGGGACTGAGAGGATTGGTGAGATTGGGTGAGCAAATGCAGACCCTTTAAAGCAATAATGCATGGCAACCATTCCATGGGTCCCACCTCTCCAGGTTGAAGGGAATATTACTACAGCTATAACATGTACGGGAAACCTAGAGAATGGACACACTGTGAATACGAAAGGTTTCTAAAACTCAACGAAGAGTCCCTCTCCTGGTGCTCCGGTTTGACTTTCCAACAGCTTTACTATCAACCTCCCAACTTGGAGAGACAGCCCCTTTAAGCTCCTGGTTCACACAGGTTGCCCATTTGGCAGAGGAGGAAAGGGAAGAGGGAGAACCAATGAGAGAGTAGCTGTTAGGCATTTGGATGGGCACATGTCACTCTAATTTCCCGGCAGGAAGAAGAATTCACCAAAGTCTCAGCCACCCACCGGGAACCAGTATAGGTCCTGAACCAAATGTTTGGACTTGCGTTCAGCTCACAAAAAACGAGTTGAAAAATGGAGCTCAGGGGCACAGCAATTCACAAACTGGCAGAGTAATCAAGGCCAACTATCGTCCAAAAATCTGTTGAGGGAAGGCAACGAGGCGGACTTGAATGCGAGGCAGAATAGCAGGAAACAGATTTCAAGAGGTACGTTAGAATCGCCTGTAAAGCACAGGAAGAGGGGCACAACTTCGACAATGATGCACTTGGCCAAAAAGGGCGTATGCGTTTTCTCCTGAATATATTCAGGAGAAAACGCATACGCCCTTTTTGGCCAAGCAAGCAAGCGGGCAATGCAAATCTGCACTACAAAGAAGTATCACTTCCCACCGGTCAAAAGGGACATCCACAAAATGTGTAAAAACCAGAAAGGCAAGACAGGCCCTGGAGAACAGGGAGCCTTGTTATGCTGATGGGCGGGATGTAAGTTGCCAACTGCCTCACTGGAGGAGTGCATTGTGTTCCCTAAAACAAGTAAACAACAGAGCTACAGAGCCAAGGGCACTTCCAGTCTAGGGAATATACCTTGGGAAAACTGAAAATCCATAAGCCAGAGCCACCCCCAAATTGAGGGCTGCACTGCTTACAAGAACCTCAACCTGGGTACACCTGAAATATCCCAGGAAATGTAAAAATGGTTCAAAACATTGTGGAACTTACGTACGATGGAATATCCCTCAGCCATGAAATCAATGTCATAAGACCAGTAGCAGCAAAATGAGTGGATTCAGGTACGATGATTCTAAGTGAAAGAAGTCACACAGAAAAAGAAACTTATCATAAGATATCACTTAGGAAGATCCTGTAAACATGGCAACACATGAACTGAGTTAGGAAAGAGAACAGAGTCTCACATTTAGAAAACACTCTTATGCCTGCTTAAGGGGGAAGGAGAGGTGGGGTGATGCATCAAACCAGAGTTTGATATAAGCACAGGTACTGTTCCAAAAACCAACTATGGAATAGACAAGACCTACACCTTCCTCAGTGAAAGGGACTCAAAACCCCATATTTCCCGCAGAGGAATAGATCTGACTAGTAAGAATCTTAAAACCTATGTATTGATATGTCTCCGTAAGGGAATCAAGTGTGTCTAGACTGGCATAAACATGGCAGCGAGAATCAGCTCAAACCCACTCTAAAAAGGAATTTCAAAAACAGAACAAAGAAACAGGGAAATTCTTTACAATTCCTTCAGGGTCTCTGATGCAACCTGGAATGACCCTATCTACGATGACAGCTGGATGCGGCATGAGGCTGGACACTTGGGACTGAGAGGATTGGTGAGATTGGGTGAGCAAATGCAGACCCTTTAAAGCAATAATGCATGGCAACCATTCCATGGGTCCCACCTCTCCAGGTTGAAGGGAATATTACTACAGCTATAACATGTACGGGAAACCTAGAGAATGGACACACTGTGAATACGAAAGGTTTCTAAAACTCAACGAAGAGTCCCTCTCCTGGTGCTCCGGTTTGACTTTCCAACAGCTTTACTATCAACCTCCCAACTTGGAGAGACAGCCCCTTTAAGCTCCTGGTTCACACAGGTTGCCCATTTGGCAGAGGAGGAAAGGGAAGAGGGAGAACCAATGAGAGAGTAGCTGTTAGGCATTTGGATGGGCACATGTCACTCTAATTTCCCGGCAGGAAGAAGAATTCACCAAAGTCTCAGCCACCCACCGGGAACCAGTATAGGTCCTGAACCAAATGTTTGGACTTGCGTTCAGCTCACAAAAAACGAGTTGAAAAATGGAGCTCAGGGGCACAGCAATTCACAAACTGGCAGAGTAATCAAGGCCAACTATCGTCCAAAAATCTGTTGAGGGAAGGCAACGAGGCGGACTTGAATGCGAGGCAGAATAGCAGGAAACAGATTTCAAGAGGTACGTTAGAATCGCCTGTAAAGCACAGGAAGAGGGGCACAACTTCGACAATGATGCACTTGGCCAAAAAGGGCGTATGCGTTTTCTCCTGAATATATTCAGGAGAAAACGCATACGCCCTTTTTGGCCAAGCAAGCAAGCGGGCAATGCAAATCTGCACTACAAAGAAGTATCACTTCCCACCGGTCAAAAGGGACATCCACAAAATGTGTAAAAACCAGAAAGGCAAGACAGGCCCTGGAGAACAGGGAGCCTTGTTATGCTGATGGGCGGGATGTAAGTTGCCAACTGCCTCACTGGAGGAGTGCATTGTGTTCCCTAAAACAAGTAAACAACAGAGCTACAGAGCCAAGGGCACTTCCAGTCTAGGGAATATACCTTGGGAAAACTGAAAATCCATAAGCCAGAGCCACCCCCAAATTGAGGGCTGCACTGCTTACAAGAACCTCAACCTGGGTACACCTGAAATATCCCAGGAAATATAAAAATGGTTCAAAACATTGTGGAACTTACGTACGATGGAATATCCCTCAGCCATGAAATCAATGTCATAAGACCAGTAGCAGCAAAATGAGTGGATTCAGGTACGATGATTCTAAGTGAAAGAAGTCACACAGAAAAAGAAACTTATCATAAGATATCACTTAGGAAGATCCTGTAAACATGGCAACACATGAACTGAGTTAGGAAAGAGAACAGAGTCTCACATTTAGAAAACACTCTTATGCCTGCTTAAGGGGGAAGGAGAGGTGGGGTGATGCATCAAACCAGAGTTTGATATAAGCACAGGTACTGTTCCAAAAACCAACTATGGAATAGACAAGACCTACACCTTCCTCAGTGAAAGGGACTCAAAACCCCATATTTCCCGCAGAGGAATAGATCTGACTAGTAAGAATCTTAAAACCTATGTATTGATATGTCTCCGTAAGGGAATCAAGTGTGTCTAGACTGGCATAAACATGGCAGCGAGAATCAGCTCAAACCCACTCTAAAAAGGAATTTCAAAAACAGAACAAAGAAACAGGGAAATTCTTTACAATTCCTTCAGGGTCTCTGATGCAACCTGGAATGACCCTATCTACGATGACAGCTGGATGCGGCATGAGGCTGGACACTTGGGACTGAGAGGATTGGTGAGATTGGGTGAGCAAATGCAGACCCTTTAAAGCAATAATGCATGGCAACCATTCCATGGGTCCCACCTCTCCAGGTTGAAGGGAATATTACTACAGCTATAACATGTACGGGAAACCTAGAGAATGGACACACTGTGAATACGAAAGGTTTCTAAAACTCAACGAAGAGTCCCTCTCCTGGTGCTCCGGTTTGACTTTCCAACAGCTTTACTATCAACCTCCCAACTTGGAGAGACAGCCCCTTTAAGCTCCTGGTTCACACAGGTTGCCCATTTGGCAGAGGAGGAAAGGGAAGAGGGAGAACCAATGAGAGAGTAGCTGTTAGGCATTTGGATGGGCACATGTCACTCTAATTTCCCGGCAGGAAGAAGAATTCACCAAAGTCTCAGCCACCCACCGGGAACCAGTATAGGTCCTGAACCAAATGTTTGGACTTGCGTTCAGCTCACAAAAAACGAGTTGAAAAATGGAGCTCAGGGGCACAGCAATTCACAAACTGGCAGAGTAATCAAGGCCAACTATCGTCCAAAAATCTGTTGAGGGAAGGCAACGAGGCGGACTTGAATGCGAGGCAGAATAGCAGGAAACAGATTTCAAGAGGTACGTTAGAATCGCCTGTAAAGCACAGGAAGAGGGGCACAACTTCGACAATGATGCACTTGGCCAAAAAGGGCGTATGCGTTTTCTCCTGAATATATTCAGGAGAAAACGCATACGCCCTTTTTGGCCAAGCAAGCAAGCGGGCAATGCAAATCTGCACTACAAAGAAGTATCACTTCCCACCGGTCAAAAGGGACATCCACAAAATGTGTAAAAACCAGAAAGGCAAGACAGGCCCTGGAGAACAGGGAGCCTTGTTATGCTGATGGGCGGGATGTAAGTTGCCAACTGCCTCACTGGAGGAGTGCATTGTGTTCCCTAAAACAAGTAAACAACAGAGCTACAGAGCCAAGGGCACTTCCAGTCTAGGGAATATACCTTGGGAAAACTGAAAATCCATAAGCCAGAGCCACCCCCAAATTGAGGGCTGCACTGCTTACAAGAACCTCAACCTGGGTACACCTGAAATATCCCAGGAAATGTAAAAATGGTTCAAAACATTGTGGAAATTACGTACGATGGAATATCCCTCAGCCATGAAATCAATGTCATAAGACCAGTAGCAGCAAAATGAGTGGATTCAGGTACGATGATTCTAAGTGAAAGAAGTCACACAGAAAAAGAAACTTATCATAAGATATCACTTAGGAAGATCCTGTAAACATGGCAACACATGAACTGAGTTAGGAAAGAGAACAGAGTCTCACATTTAGAAAACACTCTTATGCCTGCTTAAGGGGGAAGGAGAGGTGGGGTGATGCATCAAACCAGAGTTTGATATAAGCACAGGTACTGTTCCAAAAACCAACTATGGAATAGACAAGACCTACACCTTCCTCAGTGAAAGGGACTCAAAACCCCATATTTCCCGCAGAGGAATAGATCTGACTAGTAAGAATCTTAAAACCTATGTATTGATATGTCTCCGTAAGGGAATCAAGTGTGTCTAGACTGGCATAAACATGGCAGCGAGAATCAGCTCAAACCCACTCTAAAAAGGAATTTCAAAAACAGAACAAAGAAACAGGGAAATTCTTTACAATTCCTTCAGGGTCTCTGATGCAACCTGGAATGACCCTATCTACGATGACAGCTGGATGCGGCATGAGGCTGGACACTTGGGACTGAGAGGATTGGTGAGATTGGGTGAGCAAATGCAGACCCTTTAAAGCAATAATGCATGGCAACCATTCCATGGGTCCCACCTCTCCAGGTTGAAGGGAATATTACTACAGCTATAACATGTACGGGAAACCTAGAGAATGGACACACTGTGAATACGAAAGGTTTCTAAAACTCAACGAAGAGTCCCTCTCCTGGTGCTCCGGTTTGACTTTCCAACAGCTTTACTATCAACCTCCCAACTTGGAGAGACAGCCCCTTTAAGCTCCTGGTTCACACAGGTTGCCCATTTGGCAGAGGAGGAAAGGGAAGAGGGAGAACCAATGAGAGAGTAGCTGTTAGGCATTTGGATGGGCACATGTCACTCTAATTTCCCGGCAGGAAGAAGAATTCACCAAAGTCTCAGCCACCCACCGGGAACCAGTATAGGTCCTGAACCAAATGTTTGGACTTGCGTTCAGCTCACAAAAAACGAGTTGAAAAATGGAGCTCAGGGGCACAGCAATTCACAAACTGGCAGAGTAATCAAGGCCAACTATCGTCCAAAAATCTGTTGAGGGAAGGCAACGAGGCGGACTTGAATGCGAGGCAGAATAGCAGGAAACAGATTTCAAGAGGTACGTTAGAATCGCCTGTAAAGCACAGGAAGAGGGGCACAACTTCGACAATGATGCACTTGGCCAAAAAGGGCGTATGCGTTTTCTCCTGAATATATTCAGGAGAAAACACATACGCCCTTTTTGGCCAAGCAAGCAAGCGGGCAATGCAAATCTGCACTACAAAGAAGTATCACTTCCCACCGGTCAAAAGGGACATCCACAAAATGTGTAAAAACCAGAAAGGCAAGACAGGCCCTGGAGAACAGGGAGCCTTGTTATGCTGATGGGCGGGATGTAAGTTGCCAACTGCCTCACTGGAGGAGTGCATTGTGTTCCCTAAAACAAGTAAACAACAGAGCTACAGAGCCAAGGGCACTTCCAGTCTAGGGAATATACCTTGGGAAAACTGAAAATCCATAAGCCAGAGCCACCCCCAAATTGAGGGCTGCACTGCTTACAAGAACCTCAACCTGGGTACACCTGAAATATCCCAGGAAATGTAAAAATGGTTCAAAACATTGTGGAACTTACGTACGATGGAATATCCCTCAGCCATGAAATCAATGTCATAAGACCAGTAGCAGCAAAATGAGTGGATTCAGGTACGATGATTCTAAGTGAAAGAAGTCACACAGAAAAAGAAACTTATCATAAGATATCACTTAGGAAGATCCTGTAAACATGGCAACACATGAACTGAGTTAGGAAAGAGAACAGAGTCTCACATTTAGAAAACACTCTTATGCCTGCTTAAGGGGGAAGGAGAGGTGGGGTGATGCATCAAACCAGAGTTTGATATAAGCACAGGTACTGTTCCAAAAACCAACTATGGAATAGACAAGACCTACACCTTCCTCAGTGAAAGGGACTCAAAACCCCATATTTCCCGCAGAGGAATAGATCTGACTAGTAAGAATCTTAAAACCTATGTATTGATATGTCTCCGTAAGGGAATCAAGTGTGTCTAGACTGGCATAAACATGGCAGCGAGAATCAGCTCAAACCCACTCTAAAAAGGAATTTCAAAAACAGAACAAAGAAACAGGGAAATTCTTTACAATTCCTTCAGGGTCTCTGATGCAACCTGGAATGACCCTATCTACGATGACAGCTGGATGCGGCATGAGGCTGGACACTTGGGACTGAGAGGATTGGTGAGATTGGGTGAGCAAATGCAGACCCTTTAAAGCAATAATGCATGGCAACCATTCCATGGGTCCCACCTCTCCAGGTTGAAGGGAATATTACTACAGCTATAACATGTACGGGAAACCTAGAGAATGGACACACTGTGAATACGAAAGGTTTCTAAAACTCAACGAAGAGTCCCTCTCCTGGTGCTCCGGTTTGACTTTCCAACAGCTTTACTATCAACCTCCCAACTTGGAGAGACAGCCCCTTTAAGCTCCTGGTTCACACAGGTTGCCCATTTGGCAGAGGAGGAAAGGGAAGAGGGAGAACCAATGAGAGAGTAGCTGTTAGGCATTTGGATGGGCACATGTCACTCTAATTTCCCGGCAGGAAGAAGAATTCACCAAAGTCTCAGCCACCCACCGGGAACCAGTATAGGTCCTGAACCAAATGTTTGGACTTGCGTTCAGCTCACAAAAAACGAGTTGAAAAATGGAGCTCAGGGGCACAGCAATTCACAAACTGGCAGAGTAATCAAGGCCAACTATCGTCCAAAAATCTGTTGAGGGAAGGCAACGAGGCGGACTTGAATGCGAGGCAGAATAGCAGGAAACAGATTTCAAGAGGTACGTTAGAATCGCCTGTAAAGCACAGGAAGAGGGGCACAACTTCGACAATGATGCACTTGGCCAAAAAGGGCGTATGCGTTTTCTCCTGAATATATTCAGGAGAAAACGCATACGCCCTTTTTGGCCAAGCAAGCAAGCGGGCAATGCAAATCTGCACTACAAAGAAGTATCACTTCCCACCGGTCAAAAGGGACATCCACAAAATGTGTAAAAAGCAGAAAGGCAAGACAGGCCCTGGAGAACAGGGAGCCTTGTTATGCTGATGGGCGGGATGTAAGTTGCCAACTGCCTCACTGGAGGAGTGCATTGTGTTCCCTAAAACAAGTAAACAACAGAGCTACAGAGCCAAGGGCACTTCCAGTCTAGGGAATATACCTTGGGAAAACTGAAAATCCATAAGCCAGAGCCACCCCCAAATTGAGGGCTGCACTGCTTACAAGAACCTCAACCTGGGTACACCTGAAATATCCCAGGAAATGTAAAAATGGTTCAAAACATTGTGGAACTTACGTACGATGGAATATCCCTCAGCCATGAAATCAATGTCATAAGACCAGTAGCAGCAAAATGAGTGGATTCAGGTACGATGATTCTAAGTGAAAGAAGTCACACAGAAAAAGAAACTTATCATAAGATATCACTTAGGAAGATCCTGTAAACATGGCAACACATGAACTGAGTTAGGAAAGAGAACAGAGTCTCACATTTAGAAAACACTCTTATGCCTGCTTAAGGGGGAAGGAGAGGTGGGGTGATGCATCAAACCAGAGTTTGATATAAGCACAGGTACTGTTCCAAAAACCAACTATGGAATAGACAAGACCTACACCTTCCTCAGTGAAAGGGACTCAAAACCCCATATTTCCCGCAGAGGAATAGATCTGACTAGTAAGAATCTTAAAACCTATGTATTGATATGTCTCCGTAAGGGAATCAAGTGTGTCTAGACTGGCATAAACATGGCAGCGAGAATCAGCTCAAACCCACTCTAAAAAGGAATTTCAAAAACAGAACAAAGAAACAGGGAAATTCTTTACAATTCCTTCAGGGTCTCTGATGCAACCTGGAATGACCCTATCTACGATGACAGCTGGATGCGGCATGAGGCTGGACACTTGGGACTGAGAGGATTGGTGAGATTGGGTGAGCAAATGCAGACCCTTTAAAGCAATAATGCATGGCAACCATTCCATGGGTCCCACCTCTCCAGGTTGAAGGGAATATTACTACAGCTATAACATGTACGGGAAACCTAGAGAATGGACACACTGTGAATACGAAAGGTTTCTAAAACTCAACGAAGAGTCCCTCTCCTGGTGCTCCGGTTTGACTTTCCAACAGCTTTACTATCAACCTCCCAACTTGGAGAGACAGCCCCTTTAAGCTCCTGGTTCACACAGGTTGCCCATTTGGCAGAGGAGGAAAGGGAAGAGGGAGAACCAATGAGAGAGTAGCTGTTAGGCATTTGGATGGGCACATGTCACTCTAATTTCCCGGCAGGAAGAAGAATTCACCAAAGTCTCATCCACCCACCGGGAACCAGTATAGGTCCTGAACCAAATGTTTGGACTTGCGTTCAGCTCACAAAAAACGAGTTGAAAAATGGAGCTCAGGGGCACAGCAATTCACAAACTGGCAGAGTAATCAAGGCCAACTATCGTCCAAAAATCTGTTGAGGGAAGGCAACGAGGCGGACTTGAATGCGAGGCAGAATAGCAGGAAACAGATTTCAAGAGGTACGTTAGAATCGCCTGTAAAGCACAGGAAGAGGGGCACAACTTCGACAATGATGCACTTGGCCAAAAAGGGCGTATGCGTTTTCTCCTGAATATATTCAGGAGAAAACGCATACGCCCTTTTTGGCCAAGCAAGCAAGCGGGCAATGCAAATCTGCACTACAAAGAAGTATCACTTCCCACCGGTCAAAAGGGACATCCACAAAATGTGTAAAAACCAGAAAGGCAAGACAGGCCCTGGAGAACAGGGAGCCTTGTTATGCTGATGGGCGGGATGTAAGTTGCCAACTGCCTCACTGGAGGAGTGCATTGTGTTCCCTAAAACAAGTAAACAACAGAGCTACAGAGCCAAGGGCACTTCCAGTCTAGGGAATATACCTTGGGAAAACTGAAAATCCATAAGCCAGAGCCACCCCCAAATTGAGGGCTGCACTGCTTACAAGAACCTCAACCTGGGTACACCTGAAATATCCCAGGAAATGTAAAAATGGTTCAAAACATTGTGGAACTTACGTACGATGGAATATCCCTCAGCCATGAAATCAATGTCATAAGACCAGTAGCAGCAAAATGAGTGGATTCAGGTACGATGATTCTAAGTGAAAGAAGTCACACAGAAAAAGAAACTTATCATAAGATATCACTTAGGAAGATCCTGTAAACATGGCAACACATGAACTGAGTTAGGAAAGAGAACAGAGTCTCACATTTAGAAAACACTCTTATGCCTGCTTAAGGGGGAAGGAGAGGTGGGGTGATGCATCAAACCAGAGTTTGATATAAGCACAGGTACTGTTCCAAAAACCAACTATGGAATAGACAAGACCTACACCTTCCTCAGTGAAAGGGACTCAAAACCCCATATTTCCCGCAGAGGAATAGATCTGACTAGTAAGAATCTTAAAACCTATGTATTGATATGTCTCCGTAAGGGAATCAAGTGTGTCTAGACTGGCATAAACATGGCAGCGAGAATCAGCTCAAACCCACTCTAAAAAGGAATTTCAAAAACAGAACAAAGAAACAGGGAAATTCTTTACAATTCCTTCAGGGTCTCTGATGCAACCTGGAATGACCCTATCTACGATGACAGCTGGATGCGGCATGAGGCTGGACACTTGGGACTGAGAGGATTGGTGAGATTGGGTGAGCAAATGCAGACCCTTTAAAGCAATAATGCATGGCAACCATTCCATGGGTCCCACCTCTCCAGGTTGAAGGGAATATTACTACAGCTATAACATGTACGGGAAACCTAGAGAATGGACACACTGTGAATACGAAAGGTTTCTAAAACTCAACGAAGAGTCCCTCTCCTGGTGCTCCGGTTTGACTTTCCAACAGCTTTACTATCAACCTCCCAACTTGGAGAGACAGCCCCTTTAAGCTCCTGGTTCACACAGGTTGCCCATTTGGCAGAGGAGGAAAGGGAAGAGGGAGAACCAATGAGAGAGTAGCTGTTAGGCATTTGGATGGGCACATGTCACTCTAATTTCCCGGCAGGAAGAAGAATTCACCAAAGTCTCAGCCACCCACCGGGAACCAGTATAGGTCCTGAACCAAATGTTTGGACTTGCGTTCAGCTCACAAAAAACGAGTTGAAAAATGGAGCTCAGGGGCACAGCAATTCACAAACTGGCAGAGTAATCAAGGCCAACTATCGTCCAAAAATCTGTTGAGGGAAGGCAACGAGGCGGACTTGAATGCGAGGCAGAATAGCAGGAAACAGATTTCAAGAGGTACGTTAGAATCGCCTGTAAAGCACAGGAAGAGGGGCACAACTTCGACAATGATGCACTTGGCCAAAAAGGGCGTATGCGTTTTCTCCTGAATATATTCAGGAGAAAACGCATACGCCCTTTTTGGCCAAGCAAGCAAGCGGGCAATGCAAATCTGCACTACAAAGAAGTATCACTTCCCACCGGTCAAAAGGGACATCCACAAAATGTGTAAAAACCAGAAAGGCAAGACAGGCCCTGGAGAACAGGGAGCCTTGTTATGCTGATGGGCGGGATGTAAGTTGCCAACTGCCTCACTGGAGGAGTGCATTGTGTTCCCTAAAACAAGTAAACAACAGAGCTACAGAGCCAAGGGCACTTCCAGTCTAGGGAATATACCTTGGGAAAACTGAAAATCCATAAGCCAGAGCCACCCCCAAATTGAGGGCTGCACTGCTTACAAGAACCTCAACCTGGGTACACCTGAAATATCCCAGGAAATGTAAAAATGGTTCAAAACATTGTGGAACTTACGTACGATGGAATATCCCTCAGCCATGAAATCAATGTCATAAGACCAGTAGCAGCAAAATGAGTGGATTCAGGTACGATGATTCTAAGTGAAAGAAGTCACACAGAAAAAGAAACTTATCATAAGATATCACTTAGGAAGATCCTGTAAACATGGCAACACATGAACTGAGTTAGGAAAGAGAACAGAGTCTCACATTTAGAAAACACTCTTATGCCTGCTTAAGGGGGAAGGAGAGGTGGGGTGATGCATCAAACCAGAGTTTGATATAAGCACAGGTACTGTTCCAAAAACCAACTATGGAATAGACAAGACCTACACCTTCCTCAGTGAAAGGGACTCAAAACCCCATATTTCCCGCAGAGGAATAGATCTGACTAGTAAGAATCTTAAAACCTATGTATTGATATGTCTCCGTAAGGGAATCAAGTGTGTCTAGACTGGCATAAACATGGCAGCGAGAATCAGCTCAAACCCACTCTAAAAAGGAATTTCAAAAACAGAACAAAGAAACAGGGAAATTCTTTACAATTCCTTCAGGGTCTCTGATGCAACCTGGAATGACCCTATCTACGATGACAGCTGGATGCGGCATGAGGCTGGACACTTGGGACTGAGAGGATTGGTGAGATTGGGTGAGCAAATGCAGACCCTTTAAAGCAATAATGCATGGCAACCATTCCATGGGTCCCACCTCTCCAGGTTGAAGGGAATATTACTACAGCTATAACATGTACGGGAAACCTAGAGAATGGACACACTGTGAATACGAAAGGTTTCTAAAACTCAACGAAGAGTCCCTCTCCTGGTGCTCCGGTTTGACTTTCCAACAGCTTTACTATCAACCTCCCAACTTGGAGAGACAGCCCCTTTAAGCTCCTGGTTCACACAGGTTGCCCATTTGGCAGAGGAGGAAAGGGAAGAGGGAGAACCAATGAGAGAGTAGCTGTTAGGCATTTGGATGGGCACATGTCACTCTAATTTCCCGGCAGGAAGAAGAATTCACCAAAGTCTCAGCCACCCACCGGGAACCAGTATAGGTCCTGAACCAAATGTTTGGACTTGCGTTCAGCTCACAAAAAACGAGTTGAAAAATGGAGCTCAGGGGCACAGCAATTCACAAACTGGCAGAGTAATCAAGGCCAACTATCGTCCAAAAATCTGTTGAGGGAAGGCAACGAGGCGGACTTGAATGCGAGGCAGAATAGCAGGAAACAGATTTCAAGAGGTACGTTAGAATCGCCTGTAAAGCACAGGAAGAGGGGCACAACTTCGACAATGATGCACTTGGCCAAAAAGGGCGTATGCGTTTTCTCCTGAATATATTCAGGAGAAAACGCATACGCCCTTTTTGGCCAAGCAAGCAAGCGGGCAATGCAAATCTGCACTACAAAGAAGTATCACTTCCCACCGGTCAAAAGGGACATCCACAAAATGTGTAAAAACCAGAAAGGCAAGACAGGCCCTGGAGAACAGGGAGCCTTGTTATGCTGATGGGCGGGATGTAAGTTGCCAACTGCCTCACTGGAGGAGTGCATTGTGTTCCCTAAAACAAGTAAACAACAGAGCTACAGAGCCAAGGGCACTTCCAGTCTAGGGAATATACCTTGGGAAAACTGAAAATCCATAAGCCAGAGCCACCCCCAAATTGAGGGCTGCACTGCTTACAAGAACCTCAACCTGGGTACACCTGAAATATCCCAGGAAATGTAAAAATGGTTCAAAACATTGTGGAACTTACGTACGATGGAATATCCCTCAGCCATGAAATCAATGTCATAAGACCAGTAGCAGCAAAATGAGTGGATTCAGGTACGATGATTCTAAGTGAAAGAAGTCACACAGAAAAAGAAACTTATCATAAGATATCACTTAGGAAGATCCTGTAAACATGGCAACACATGAACTGAGTTAGGAAAGAGAACAGAGTCTCACATTTAGAAAACACTCTTATGCCTGCTTAAGGGGGAAGGAGAGGTGGGGTGATGCATCAAACCAGAGTTTGATATAAGCACAGGTACTGTTCCAAAAACCAACTATGGAATAGACAAGACCTACACCTTCCTCAGTGAAAGGGACTCAAAACCCCATATTTCCCGCAGAGGAATAGATCTGACTAGTAAGAATCTTAAAACCTATGTATTGATATGTCTCCGTAAGGGAATCAAGTGTGTCTAGACTGGCATAAACATGGCAGCGAGAATCAGCTCAAACCCACTCTAAAAAGGAATTTCAAAAACAGAACAAAGAAACAGGGAAATTCTTTACAATTCCTTCAGGGTCTCTGATGCAACCTGGAATGACCCTATCTACGATGACAGCTGGATGCGGCATGAGGCTGGACACTTGGGACTGAGAGGATTGGTGAGATTGGGTGAGCAAATGCAGACCCTTTAAAGCAATAATGCATGGCAACCATTCCATGGGTCCCACCTCTCCAGGTTGAAGGGAATATTACTACAGCTATAACATGTACGGGAAACCTAGAGAATGGACACACTGTGAATACGAAAGGTTTCTAAAACTCAACGAAGAGTCCCTCTCCTGGTGCTCCGGTTTGACTTTCCAACAGCTTTACTATCAACCTCCCAACTTGGAGAGACAGCCCCTTTAAGCTCCTGGTTCACACAGGTTGCCCATTTGGCAGAGGAGGAAAGGGAAGAGGGAGAACCAATGAGAGAGTAGCTGTTAGGCATTTGGATGGGCACATGTCACTCTAATTTCCCGGCAGGAAGAAGAATTCACCAAAGTCTCAGCCACCCACCGGGAACCAGTATAGGTCCTGAACCAAATGTTTGGACTTGCGTTCAGCTCACAAAAAACGAGTTGAAAAATGGAGCTCAGGGGCACAGCAATTCACAAACTGGCAGAGTAATCAAGGCCAACTATCGTCCAAAAATCTGTTGAGGGAAGGCAACGAGGCGGACTTGAATGCGAGGCAGAATAGCAGGAAACAGATTTCAAGAGGTACGTTAGAATCGCCTGTAAAGCACAGGAAGAGGGGCACAACTTCGACAATGATGCACTTGGCCAAAAAGGGCGTATGCGTTTTCTCCTGAATATATTCAGGAGAAAACGCATACGCCCTTTTTGGCCAAGCAAGCAAGCGGGCAATGCAAATCTGCACTACAAAGAAGTATCACTTCCCACCGGTCAAAAGGGACATCCACAAAATGTGTAAAAACCAGAAAGGCAAGACAGGCCCTGGAGAACAGGGAGCCTTGTTATGCTGATGGGCGGGATGTAAGTTGCCAACTGCCTCACTGGAGGAGTGCATTGTGTTCCCTAAAACAAGTAAACAACAGAGCTACAGAGCCAAGGGCACTTCCAGTCTAGGGAATATACCTTGGGAAAACTGAAAATCCATAAGCCAGAGCCACCCCCAAATTGAGGGCTGCACTGCTTACAAGAACCTCAACCTGGGTACACCTGAAATATCCCAGGAAATATAAAAATGGTTCAAAACATTGTGGAACTTACGTACGATGGAATATCCCTCAGCCATGAAATCAATGTCATAAGACCAGTAGCAGCAAAATGAGTGGATTCAGGTACGATGATTCTAAGTGAAAGAAGTCACACAGAAAAAGAAACTTATCATAAGATATCACTTAGGAAGATCCTGTAAACATGGCAACACATGAACTGAGTTAGGAAAGAGAACAGAGTCTCACATTTAGAAAACACTCTTATGCCTGCTTAAGGGGGAAGGAGAGGTGGGGTGATGCATCAAACCAGAGTTTGATATAAGCACAGGTACTGTTCCAAAAACCAACTATGGAATAGACAAGACCTACACCTTCCTCAGTGAAAGGGACTCAAAACCCCATATTTCCCGCAGAGGAATAGATCTGACTAGTAAGAATCTTAAAACCTATGTATTGATATGTCTCCGTAAGGGAATCAAGTGTGTCTAGACTGGCATAAACATGGCAGCGAGAATCAGCTCAAACCCACTCTAAAAAGGAATTTCAAAAACAGAACAAAGAAACAGGGAAATTCTTTACAATTCCTTCAGGGTCTCTGATGCAACCTGGAATGACCCTATCTACGATGACAGCTGGATGCGGCATGAGGCTGGACACTTGGGACTGAGAGGATTGGTGAGATTGGGTGAGCAAATGCAGACCCTTTAAAGCAATAATGCATGGCAACCATTCCATGGGTCCCACCTCTCCAGGTTGAAGGGAATATTACTACAGCTATAACATGTACGGGAAACCTAGAGAATGGACACACTGTGAATACGAAAGGTTTCTAAAACTCAACGAAGAGTCCCTCTCCTGGTGCTCCGGTTTGACTTTCCAACAGCTTTACTATCAACCTCCCAACTTGGAGAGACAGCCCCTTTAAGCTCCTGGTTCACACAGGTTGCCCATTTGGCAGAGGAGGAAAGGGAAGAGGGAGAACCAATGAGAGAGTAGCTGTTAGGCATTTGGATGGGCACATGTCACTCTAATTTCCCGGCAGGAAGAAGAATTCACCAAAGTCTCAGCCACCCACCGGGAACCAGTATAGGTCCTGAACCAAATGTTTGGACTTGCGTTCAGCTCACAAAAAACGAGTTGAAAAATGGAGCTCAGGGGCACAGCAATTCACAAACTGGCAGAGTAATCAAGGCCAACTATCGTCCAAAAATCTGTTGAGGGAAGGCAACGAGGCGGACTTGAATGCGAGGCAGAATAGCAGGAAACAGATTTCAAGAGGTACGTTAGAATCGCCTGTAAAGCACAGGAAGAGGGGCACAACTTCGACAATGATGCACTTGGCCAAAAAGGGCGTATGCGTTTTCTCCTGAATATATTCAGGAGAAAACGCATACGCCCTTTTTGGCCAAGCAAGCAAGCGGGCAATGCAAATCTGCACTACAAAGAAGTATCACTTCCCACCGGTCAAAAGGGACATCCACAAAATGTGTAAAAACCAGAAAGGCAAGACAGGCCCTGGAGAACAGGGAGCCTTGTTATGCTGATGGGCGGGATGTAAGTTGCCAACTGCCTCACTGGAGGAGTGCATTGTGTTCCCTAAAACAAGTAAACAACAGAGCTACAGAGCCAAGGGCACTTCCAGTCTAGGGAATATACCTTGGGAAAACTGAAAATCCATAAGCCAGAGCCACCCCCAAATTGAGGGCTGCACTGCTTACAAGAACCTCAACCTGGGTACACCTGAAATATCCCAGGAAATGTAAAAATGGTTCAAAACATTGTGGAACTTACGTACGATGGAATATCCCTCAGCCATGAAATCAATGTCATAAGACCAGTAGCAGCAAAATGAGTGGATTCAGGTACGATGATTCTAAGTGAAAGAAGTCACACAGAAAAAGAAACTTATCATAAGATATCACTTAGGAAGATCCTGTAAACATGGCAACACATGAACTGAGTTAGGAAAGAGAACAGAGTCTCACATTTAGAAAACACTCTTATGCCTGCTTAAGGGGGAAGGAGAGGTGGGGTGATGCATCAAACCAGAGTTTGATATAAGCACAGGTACTGTTCCAAAAACCAACTATGGAATAGACAAGACCTACACCTTCCTCAGTGAAAGGGACTCAAAACCCCATATTTCCCGCAGAGGAATAGATCTGACTAGTAAGAATCTTAAAACCTATGTATTGATATGTCTCCGTAAGGGAATCAAGTGTGTCTAGACTGGCATAAACATGGCAGCGAGAATCAGCTCAAACCCACTCTAAAAAGGAATTTCAAAAACAGAACAAAGAAACAGGGAAATTCTTTACAATTCCTTCAGGGTCTCTGATGCAACCTGGAATGACCCTATCTACGATGACAGCTGGATGCGGCATGAGGCTGGACACTTGGGACTGAGAGGATTGGTGAGATTGGGTGAGCAAATGCAGACCCTTTAAAGCAATAATGCATGGCAACCATTCCATGGGTCCCACCTCTCCAGGTTGAAGGGAATATTACTACAGCTATAACATGTACGGGAAACCTAGAGAATGGACACACTGTGAATACGAAAGGTTTCTAAAACTCAACGAAGAGTCCCTCTCCTGGTGCTCCGGTTTGACTTTCCAACAGCTTTACTATCAACCTCCCAACTTGGAGAGACAGCCCCTTTAAGCTCCTGGTTCACACAGGTTGCCCATTTGGCAGAGGAGGAAAGGGAAGAGGGAGAACCAATGAGAGAGTAGCTGTTAGGCATTTGGATGGGCACATGTCACTCTAATTTCCCGGCAGGAAGAAGAATTCACCAAAGTCTCAGCCACCCACCGGGAACCAGTATAGGTCCTGAACCAAATGTTTGGACTTGCGTTCAGCTCACAAAAAACGAGTTGAAAAATGGAGCTCAGGGGCACAGCAATTCACAAACTG
The DNA here is from genome assembly GCF_964341445.2 of Mesoplodon mirus. Lineage (NCBI taxonomy): Eukaryota > Metazoa > Chordata > Mammalia > Artiodactyla > Ziphiidae > Mesoplodon > Mesoplodon mirus. The sequence continues at coordinate 4,860,342 of NW_028295810.1, forward strand.
GCAGAGTAATCAAGGCCAACTATCGTCCAAAAATCTGTTGAGGGAAGGCAACGAGGCGGACTTGAATGCGAGGCAGAATAGCAGGAAACAGATTTCAAGAGGTACGTTAGAATCGCCTGTAAAGCACAGGAAGAGGGGCACAACTTCGACAATGATGCACTTGGCCAAAAAGGGCGTATGCGTTTTCTCCTGAATATATTCAGGAGAAAACGCATACGCCCTTTTTGGCCAAGCAAGCAAGCGGGCAATGCAAATCTGCACTACAAAGAAGTATCACTTCCCACCGGTCAAAAGGGACATCCACAAAATGTGTAAAAAGCAGAAAGGCAAGACAGGCCCTGGAGAACAGGGAGCCTTGTTATGCTGATGGGCGGGATGTAAGTTGCCAACTGCCTCACTGGAGGAGTGCATTGTGTTCCCTAAAACAAGTAAACAACAGAGCTACAGAGCCAAGGGCACTTCCAGTCTAGGGAATATACCTTGGGAAAACTGAAAATCCATAAGCCAGAGCCACCCCCAAATTGAGGGCTGCACTGCTTACAAGAACCTCAACCTGGGTACACCTGAAATATCCCAGGAAATGTAAAAATGGTTCAAAACATTGTGGAACTTACGTACGATGGAATATCCCTCAGCCATGAAATCAATGTCATAAGACCAGTAGCAGCAAAATGAGTGGATTCAGGTACGATGCTTCTAAGTGAAAGAAGTCACACAGAAAAAGAAACTTATCATAAGATATCACTTAGGAAGATCCTGTAAACATGGCAACACATGAACTGAGTTAGGAAAGAGAACAGAGTCTCACATTTAGAAAACACTCTTATGCCTGCTTAAGGGGGAAGGAGAGGTGGGGTGATGCATCAAACCAGAGTTTGATATAAGCACAGGTACTGTTCCAAAAACCAACTATGGAATAGACAAGACCTACACCTTCCTCAGTGAAAGGGACTCAAAACCCCATATTTCCCGCAGAGGAATAGATCTGACTAGTAAGAATCTTAAAACCTATGTATTGATATGTCTCCGTAAGGGAATCAAGTGTGTCTAGACTGGCATAAACATGGCAGCGAGAATCAGCTCAAACCCACTCTAAAAAGGAATTTCAAAAACAGAACAAAGAAACAGGGAAATTCTTTACAATTCCTTCAGGGTCTCTGATGCAACCTGGAATGACCCTATCTACGATGACAGCTGGATGCGGCATGAGGCTGGACACTTGGGACTGAGAGGATTGGTGAGATTGGGTGAGCAAATGCAGACCCTTTAAAGCAATAATGCATGGCAACCATTCCATGGGTCCCACCTCTCCAGGTTGAAGGGAATATTACTACAGCTATAACATGTACGGGAAACCTAGAGAATGGACACACTGTGAATACGAAAGGTTTCTAAAACTCAACGAAGAGTCCCTCTCCTGGTGCTCCGGTTTGACTTTCCAACAGCTTTACTATCAACCTCCCAACTTGGAGAGACAGCCCCTTTAAGCTCCTGGTTCACACAGGTTGCCCATTTGGCAGAGGAGGAAAGGGAAGAGGGAGAACCAATGAGAGAGTAGCTGTTAGGCATTTGGATGGGCACATGTCACTCTAATTTCCCGGCAGGAAGAAGAATTCACCAAAGTCTCAGCCACCCACCGGGAACCAGTATAGGTCCTGAACCAAATGTTTGGACTTGCGTTCAGCTCACAAAAAACGAGTTGAAAAATGGAGCTCAGGGGCACAGCAATTCACAAACTGGCAGAGTAATCAAGGCCAACTATCGTCCAAAAATCTGTTGAGGGAAGGCAACGAGGCGGACTTGAATGCGAGGCAGAATAGCAGGAAACAGATTTCAAGAGGTACGTTAGAATCGCCTGTAAAGCACAGGAAGAGGGGCACAACTTCGACAATGATGCACTTGGCCAAAAAGGGCGTATGCGTTTTCTCCTGAATATATTCAGGAGAAAACGCATACGCCCTTTTTGGCCAAGCAAGCAAGCGGGCAATGCAAATCTGCACTACAAAGAAGTATCACTTCCCACCGGTCAAAAGGGACATCCACAAAATGTGTAAAAACCAGAAAGGCAAGACAGGCCCTGGAGAACAGGGAGCCTTGTTATGCTGATGGGCGGGATGTAAGTTGCCAACTGCCTCACTGGAGGAGTGCATTGTGTTCCCTAAAACAAGTAAACAACAGAGCTACAGAGCCAAGGGCACTTCCAGTCTAGGGAATATACCTTGGGAAAACTGAAAATCCATAAGCCAGAGCCACCCCCAAATTGAGGGCTGCACTGCTTACAAGAACCTCAACCTGGGTACACCTGAAATATCCCAGGAAATGTAAAAATGGTTCAAAACATTGTGGAACTTACGTACGATGGAATATCCCTCAGCCATGAAATCAATGTCATAAGACCAGTAGCAGCAAAATGAGTGGATTCAGGTACGATGATTCTAAGTGAAAGAAGTCACACAGAAAAAGAAACTTATCATAAGATATCACTTAGGAAGATCCTGTAAACATGGCAACACATGAACTGAGTTAGGAAAGAGAACAGAGTCTCACATTTAGAAAACACTCTTATGCCTGCTTAAGGGGGAAGGAGAGGTGGGGTGATGCATCAAACCAGAGTTTGATATAAGCACAGGTACTGTTCCAAAAACCAACTATGGAATAGACAAGACCTACACCTTCCTCAGTGAAAGGGACTCAAAACCCCATATTTCCCGCAGAGGAATAGATCTGACTAGTAAGAATCTTAAAACCTATGTATTGATATGTCTCCGTAAGGGAATCAAGTGTGTCTAGACTGGCATAAACATGGCAGCGAGAATCAGCTCAAACCCACTCTAAAAAGGAATTTCAAAAACAGAACAAAGAAACAGGGAAATTCTTTACAATTCCTTCAGGGTCTCTGATGCAACCTGGAATGACCCTATCTACGATGACAGCTGGATGCGGCATGAGGCTGGACACTTGGGACTGAGAGGATTGGTGAGATTGGGTGAGCAAATGCAGACCCTTTAAAGCAATAATGCATGGCAACCATTCCATGGGTCCCACCTCTCCAGGTTGAAGGGAATATTACTACAGCTATAACATGTACGGGAAACCTAGAGAATGGACACACTGTGAATACGAAAGGTTTCTAAAACTCAACGAAGAGTCCCTCTCCTGGTGCTCCGGTTTGACTTTCCAACAGCTTTACTATCAACCTCCCAACTTGGAGAGACAGCCCCTTTAAGCTCCTGGTTCACACAGGTTGCCCATTTGGCAGAGGAGGAAAGGGAAGAGGGAGAACCAATGAGAGAGTAGCTGTTAGGCATTTGGATGGGCACATGTCACTCTAATTTCCCGGCAGGAAGAAGAATTCACCAAAGTCTCAGCCACCCACCGGGAACCAGTATAGGTCCTGAACCAAATGTTTGGACTTGCGTTCAGCTCACAAAAAACGAGTTGAAAAATGGAGCTCAGGGGCACAGCAATTCACAAACTGGCAGAGTAATCAAGGCCAACTATCGTCCAAAAATCTGTTGAGGGAAGGCAACGAGGCGGACTTGAATGCGAGGCAGAATAGCAGGAAACAGATTTCAAGAGGTACGTTAGAATCGCCTGTAAAGCACAGGAAGAGGGGCACAACTTCGACAATGATGCACTTGGCCAAAAAGGGCGTATGCGTTTTCTCCTGAATATATTCAGGAGAAAACGCATACGCCCTTTTTGGCCAAGCAAGCAAGCGGGCAATGCAAATCTGCACTACAAAGAAGTATCACTTCCCACCGGTCAAAAGGGACATCCACAAAATGTGTAAAAACCAGAAAGGCAAGACAGGCCCTGGAGAACAGGGAGCCTTGTTATGCTGATGGGCGGGATGTAAGTTGCCAACTGCCTCACTGGAGGAGTGCATTGTGTTCCCTAAAACAAGTAAACAACAGAGCTACAGAGCCAAGGGCACTTCCAGTCTAGGGAATATACCTTGGGAAAACTGAAAATCCATAAGCCAGAGCCACCCCCAAATTGAGGGCTGCACTGCTTACAAGAACCTCAACCTGGGTACACCTGAAATATCCCAGGAAATATAAAAATGGTTCAAAACATTGTGGAACTTACGTACGATGGAATATCCCTCAGCCATGAAATCAATGTCATAAGACCAGTAGCAGCAAAATGAGTGGATTCAGGTACGATGATTCTAAGTGAAAGAAGTCACACAGAAAAAGAAACTTATCATAAGATATCACTTAGGAAGATCCTGTAAACATGGCAACACATGAACTGAGTTAGGAAAGAGAACAGAGTCTCACATTTAGAAAACACTCTTATGCCTGCTTAAGGGGGAAGGAGAGGTGGGGTGATGCATCAAACCAGAGTTTGATATAAGCACAGGTACTGTTCCAAAAACCAACTATGGAATAGACAAGACCTACACCTTCCTCAGTGAAAGGGACTCAAAACCCCATATTTCCCGCAGAGGAATAGATCTGACTAGTAAGAATCTTAAAACCTATGTATTGATATGTCTCCGTAAGGGAATCAAGTGTGTCTAGACTGGCATAAACATGGCAGCGAGAATCAGCTCAAACCCACTCTAAAAAGGAATTTCAAAAACAGAACAAAGAAACAGGGAAATTCTTTACAATTCCTTCAGGGTCTCTGATGCAACCTGGAATGACCCTATCTACGATGACAGCTGGATGCGGCATGAGGCTGGACACTTGGGACTGAGAGGATTGGTGAGATTGGGTGAGCAAATGCAGACCCTTTAAAGCAATAATGCATGGCAACCATTCCATGGGTCCCACCTCTCCAGGTTGAAGGGAATATTACTACAGCTATAACATGTACGGGAAACCTAGAGAATGGACACACTGTGAATACGAAAGGTTTCTAAAACTCAACGAAGAGTCCCTCTCCTGGTGCTCCGGTTTGACTTTCCAACAGCTTTACTATCAACCTCCCAACTTGGAGAGACAGCCCCTTTAAGCTCCTGGTTCACACAGGTTGCCCATTTGGCAGAGGAGGAAAGGGAAGAGGGAGAACCAATGAGAGAGTAGCTGTTAGGCATTTGGATGGGCACATGTCACTCTAATTTCCCGGCAGGAAGAAGAATTCACCAAAGTCTCAGCCACCCACCGGGAACCAGTATAGGTCCTGAACCAAATGTTTGGACTTGCGTTCAGCTCACAAAAAACGAGTTGAAAAATGGAGCTCAGGGGCACAGCAATTCACAAACTGGCAGAGTAATCAAGGCCAACTATCGTCCAAAAATCTGTTGAGGGAAGGCAACGAGGCGGACTTGAATGCGAGGCAGAATAGCAGGAAACAGATTTCAAGAGGTACGTTAGAATCGCCTGTAAAGCACAGGAAGAGGGGCACAACTTCGACAATGATGCACTTGGCCAAAAAGGGCGTATGCGTTTTCTCCTGAATATATTCAGGAGAAAACGCATACGCCCTTTTTGGCCAAGCAAGCAAGCGGGCAATGCAAATCTGCACTACAAAGAAGTATCACTTCCCACCGGTCAAAAGGGACATCCACAAAATGTGTAAAAACCAGAAAGGCAAGACAGGCCCTGGAGAACAGGGAGCCTTGTTATGCTGATGGGCGGGATGTAAGTTGCCAACTGCCTCACTGGAGGAGTGCATTGTGTTCCCTAAAACAAGTAAACAACAGAGCTACAGAGCCAAGGGCACTTCCAGTCTAGGGAATATACCTTGGGAAAACTGAAAATCCATAAGCCAGAGCCACCCCCAAATTGAGGGCTGCACTGCTTACAAGAACCTCAACCTGGGTACACCTGAAATATCCCAGGAAATGTAAAAATGGTTCAAAACATTGTGGAACTTACGTACGATGGAATATCCCTCAGCCATGAAATCAATGTCATAAGACCAGTAGCAGCAAAATGAGTGGATTCAGGTACGATGATTCTAAGTGAAAGAAGTCACACAGAAAAAGAAACTTATCATAAGATATCACTTAGGAAGATCCTGTAAACATGGCAACACATGAACTGAGTTAGGAAAGAGAACAGAGTCTCACATTTAGAAAACACTCTTATGCCTGCTTAAGGGGGAAGGAGAGGTGGGGTGATGCATCAAACCAGAGTTTGATATAAGCACAGGTACTGTTCCAAAAACCAACTATGGAATAGACAAGACCTACACCTTCCTCAGTGAAAGGGACTCAAAACCCCATATTTCCCGCAGAGGAATAGATCTGACTAGTAAGAATCTTAAAACCTATGTATTGATATGTCTCCGTAAGGGAATCAAGTGTGTCTAGACTGGCATAAACATGGCAGCGAGAATCAGCTCAAACCCACTCTAAAAAGGAATTTCAAAAACAGAACAAAGAAACAGGGAAATTCTTTACAATTCCTTCAGGGTCTCTGATGCAACCTGGAATGACCCTATCTACGATGACAGCTGGATGCGGCATGAGGCTGGACACTTGGGACTGAGAGGATTGGTGAGATTGGGTGAGCAAATGCAGACCCTTTAAAGCAATAATGCATGGCAACCATTCCATGGGTCCCACCTCTCCAGGTTGAAGGGAATATTACTACAGCTATAACATGTACGGGAAACCTAGAGAATGGACACACTGTGAATACGAAAGGTTTCTAAAACTCAACGAAGAGTCCCTCTCCTGGTGCTCCGGTTTGACTTTCCAACAGCTTTACTATCAACCTCCCAACTTGGAGAGACAGCCCCTTTAAGCTCCTGGTTCACACAGGTTGCCCATTTGGCAGAGGAGGAAAGGGAAGAGGGAGAACCAATGAGAGAGTAGCTGTTAGGCATTTGGATGGGCACATGTCACTCTAATTTCCCGGCAGGAAGAAGAATTCACCAAAGTCTCAGCCACCCACCGGGAACCAGTATAGGTCCTGAACCAAATGTTTGGACTTGCGTTCAGCTCACAAAAAACGAGTTGAAAAATGGAGCTCAGGGGCACAGCAATTCACAAACTGGCAGAGTAATCAAGGCCAACTATCGTCCAAAAATCTGTTGAGGGAAGGCAACGAGGCGGACTTGAATGCGAGGCAGAATAGCAGGAAACAGATTTCAAGAGGTACGTTAGAATCGCCTGTAAAGCACAGGAAGAGGGGCACAACTTCGACAATGATGCACTTGGCCAAAAAGGGCGTATGCGTTTTCTCCTGAATATATTCAGGAGAAAACGCATACGCCCTTTTTGGCCAAGCAAGCAAGCGGGCAATGCAAATCTGCACTACAAAGAAGTATCACTTCCCACCGGTCAAAAGGGACATCCACAAAATGTGTAAAAAGCAGAAAGGCAAGACAGGCCCTGGAGAACAGGGAGCCTTGTTATGCTGATGGGCGGGATGTAAGTTGCCAACTGCCTCACTGGAGGAGTGCATTGTGTTCCCTAAAACAAGTAAACAACAGAGCTACAGAGCCAAGGGCACTTCCAGTCTAGGGAATATACCTTGGGAAAACTGAAAATCCATAAGCCAGAGCCACCCCCAAATTGAGGGCTGCACTGCTTACAAGAACCTCAACCTGGGTACACCTGAAATATCCCAGGAAATATAAAAATGGTTCAAAACATTGTGGAACTTACGTACGATGGAATATCCCTCAGCCATGAAATCAATGTCATAAGACCAGTAGCAGCAAAATGAGTGGATTCAGGTACGATGATTCTAAGTGAAAGAAGTCACACAGAAAAAGAAACTTATCATAAGATATCACTTAGGAAGATCCTGTAAACATGGCAACACATGAACTGAGTTAGGAAAGAGAACAGAGTCTCACATTTAGAAAACACTCTTATGCCTGCTTAAGGGGGAAGGAGAGGTGGGGTGATGCATCAAACCAGAGTTTGATATAAGCACAGGTACTGTTCCAAAAACCAACTATGGAATAGACAAGACCTACACCTTCCTCAGTGAAAGGGACTCAAAACCCCATATTTCCCGCAGAGGAATAGATCTGACTAGTAAGAATCTTAAAACCTATGTATTGATATGTCTCCGTAAGGGAATCAAGTGTGTCTAGACTGGCATAAACATGGCAGCGAGAATCAGCTCAAACCCACTCTAAAAAGGAATTTCAAAAACAGAACAAAGAAACAGGGAAATTCTTTACAATTCCTTCAGGGTCTCTGATGCAACCTGGAATGACCCTATCTACGATGACAGCTGGATGCGGCATGAGGCTGGACACTTGGGACTGAGAGGATTGGTGAGATTGGGTGAGCAAATACAGACCCTTTAAAGCAATAATGCATGGCAGCCATTCCATGGGTCCCACCTCTCCAGGTTGAAGGGAATATTACTACAGCTATAACATGTACGGGAAACCTAGAGAATGGACACACTGTGAATACGAAAGGTTTCTAAAACTCAACGAAGAGTCCCTCTCCTGGTGCTCCGGTTTGACTTTCCAACAGCTTTACTATCAACCTCCCAACTTGGAGAGACAGCCCCTTTAAGCTCCTGGTTCACACAGGTTGCCCATTTGGCAGAGGAGGAAAGGGAAGAGGGAGAACCAATGAGAGAGTAGCTGTTAGGCATTTGGATGGGCACATGTCACTCTAATTTCCCGGCAGGAAGAAGAATTCACCAAAGTCTCAGCCACCCACCGGGAACCAGTATAGGTCCTGAACCAAATGTTTGGACTTGCGTTCAGCTCACAAAAAACGAGTTGAAAAATGGAGCTCAGGGGCACAGCAATTCACAAACTGGCAGAGTAATCAAGGCCAACTATCGTCCAAAAATCTGTTGAGGGAAGGCAACGAGGCGGACTTGAATGCGAGGCAGAATAGCAGGAAACAGATTTCAAGAGGTACGTTAGAATCGCCTGTAAAGCACAGGAAGAGGGGCACAACTTCGACAATGATGCACTTGGCCAAAAAGGGCGTATGCGTTTTCTCCTGAATATATTCAGGAGAAAACGCATACGCCCTTTTTGGCCAAGCAAGCAAGCGGGCAATGCAAATCTGCACTACAAAGAAGTATCACTTCCCACCGGTCAAAAGGGACATCCACAAAATGTGTAAAAACCAGAAAGGCAAGACAGGCCCTGGAGAACAGGGAGCCTTGTTATGCTGATGGGCGGAATGTAAGTTGCCAACTGCCTCACTGGAGGAGTGCATTGTGTTCCCTAAAACAAGTAAACAACAGAGCTACAGAGCCAAGGGCACTTCCAGTCTAGGGAATATACCTTGGGAAAACTGAAAATCCATAAGCCAGAGCCACCCCCAAATTGAGGGCTGCACTGCTTACAAGAACCTCAACCTGGGTACAGCTGAAATATCCCAGGAAATGTAAAAATGGTTCAAAACTTTGTGGAACTTACGTACGATGGAATATCCCTCAGCCATGAAATCAATGTCATAAGACCAGTAGCAGCAAAATGAGTGGATTCACGTACGATGATTCTAAGTGAAAGAAGTCACACAGAAAAAGAAACTTATCATAAGATATCACTTAGGAAGATCCTGTAAACATGGCAACACATGAACTGAGTTAGGAAAGAGAACAGAGTCTCACATTTAGAAAACACTCTTATGCCTGCTTAAGGGGGAAGGAGAGGTGGGGTGATGCATCAAACCAGAGTTTGATATAAGCACAGGTACTGTTCCAAAAACCAACTATGGAATAGACAAGACCTACACCTTCCTCAGTGAAAGGGACTCAAAACCCCATATTTCCCGCAGAGGAATAGATCTGACTAGTAAGAATCTTAAAACCTATGTATTGATATGTCTCCGTAAGGGAATCAAGTGTGTCTAGACTGGCATAAACATGGCAGCGAGAATCAGCTCAAACCCACTCTAAAAAGGAATTTCAAAAACAGAACAAAGAAACAGGGAAATTCTTTACAATTCCTTCAGGGTCTCTGATGCAACCTGGAATGACCCTATCTACGATGACAGCTGGATGCGGCATGAGGCTGGACACTTGGGACTGAGAGGATTGGTGAGATTGGGTGAGCAAATACAGACCCTTTAAAGCAATAATGCATGGCAGCCATTCCATGGGTCCCACCTCTCCAGGTTGAAGGGAATATTACTACAGCTATAACATGTACGGGAAACCTAGAGAATGGACACACTGTGAATACGAAAGGTTTCTAAAACTCAACGAAGAGTCCCTCTCCTGGTGCTCCGGTTTGACTTTCCAACAGCTTTACTATCAACCTCCCAACTTGGAGAGACAGCCCCTTTAAGCTCCTGGTTCACACAGGTTGCCCATTTGGCAGAGGAGGAAAGGGAAGAGGGAGAACCAATGAGAGAGTAGCTGTTAGGCATTTGGATGGGCACATGTCACTCTAATTTCCCGGCAGGAAGAAGAATTCACCAAAGTCTCAGCCACCCACCGGGAACCAGTATAGGTCCTGAACCAAATGTTTGGACTTGCGTTCAGCTCACAAAAAACGAGTTGAAAAATGGAGCTCAGGGGCACAGCAATTCACAAACTGGCAGAGTAATCAAGGCCAACTATCGTCCAAAAATCTGTTGAGGGAAGGCAACGAGGCGGACTTGAATGCGAGGCAGAATAGCAGGAAACAGATTTCAAGAGGTACGTTAGAATCGCCTGTAAAGCACAGGAAGAGGGGCACAACTTCGACAATGATGCACTTGGCCAAAAAGGGCGTATGCGTTTTCTCCTGAATATATTCAGGAGAAAACGCATACGCCCTTTTTGGCCAAGCAAGCAAGCGGGCAATGCAAATCTGCACTACAAAGAAGTATCACTTCCCACCGGTCAAAAGGGACATCCACAAAATGTGTAAAAACCAGAAAGGCAAGACAGGCCCTGGAGAACAGGGAGCCTTGTTATGCTGATGGGCGGGATGTAAGTTGCCAACTGCCTCACTGGAGGAGTGCATTGTGTTCCCTAAAACAAGTAAACAACAGAGCTACAGAGCCAAGGGCACTTCCAGTCTAGGGAATATACCTTGGGAAAACTGAAAATCCATAAGCCAGAGCCACCCCCAAATTGAGGGCTGCACTGCTTACAAGAACCTCAACCTGGGTACACCTGAAATATCCCAGGAAATATAAAAATGGTTCAAAACATTGTGGAACTTACGTACGATGGAATATCCCTCAGCCATGAAATCAATGTCATAAGACCAGTAGCAGCAAAATGAGTGGATTCAGGTACGATGATTCTAAGTGAAAGAAGTCACACAGAAAAAGAAACTTATCATAAGATATCACTTAGGAAGATCCTGTAAACATGGCAACACATGAACTGAGTTAGGAAAGAGAACAGAGTCTCACATTTAGAAAACACTCTTATGCCTGCTTAAGGGGGAAGGAGAGGTGGGGTGATGCATCAAACCAGAGTTTGATATAAGCACAGGTACTGTTCCAAAAACCAACTATGGAATAGACAAGACCTACACCTTCCTCAGTGAAAGGGACTCAAAACCCCATATTTCCCGCAGAGGAATAGATCTGACTAGTAAGAATCTTAAAACCTATGTATTGATATGTCTCCGTAAGGGAATCAAGTGTGTCTAGACTGGCATAAACATGGCAGCGAGAATCAGCTCAAACCCACTCTAAAAAGGAATTTCAAAAACAGAACAAAGAAACAGGGAAATTCTTTACAATTCCTTCAGGGTCTCTGATGCAACCTGGAATGACCCTATCTACGATGACAGCTGGATGCGGCATGAGGCTGGACACTTGGGACTGAGAGGATTGGTGAGATTGGGTGAGCAAATGCAGACCCTTTAAAGCAATAATGCATGGCAACCATTCCATGGGTCCCACCTCTCCAGGTTGAAGGGAATATTACTACAGCTATAACATGTACGGGAAACCTAGAGAATGGACACACTGTGAATACGAAAGGTTTCTAAAACTCAACGAAGAGTCCCTCTCCTGGTGCTCCGGTTTGACTTTCCAACAGCTTTACTATCAACCTCCCAACTTGGAGAGACAGCCCCTTTAAGCTCCTGGTTCACACAGGTTGCCCATTTGGCAGAGGAGGAAAGGGAAGAGGGAGAACCAATGAGAGAGTAGCTGTTAGGCATTTGGATGGGCACATGTCACTCTAATTTCCCGGCAGGAAGAAGAATTCACCAAAGTCTCAGCCACCCACCGGGAACCAGTATAGGTCCTGAACCAAATGTTTGGACTTGCGTTCAGCTCACAAAAAACGAGTTGAAAAATGGAGCTCAGGGGCACAGCAATTCACAAACTGGCAGAGTAATCAAGGCCAACTATCGTCCAAAAATCTGTTGAGGGAAGGCAACGAGGCGGACTTGAATGCGAGGCAGAATAGCAGGAAACAGATTTCAAGAGGTACGTTAGAATCGCCTGTAAAGCACAGGAAGAGGGGCACAACTTCGACAATGATGCACTTGGCCAAAAAGGGCGTATGCGTTTTCTCCTGAATATATTCAGGAGAAAACGCATACGCCCTTTTTGGCCAAGCAAGCAAGCGGGCAATGCAAATCTGCACTACAAAGAAGTATCACTTCCCACCGGTCAAAAGGGACATCCACAAAATGTGTAAAAACCAGAAAGGCAAGACAGGCCCTGGAGAACAGGGAGCCTTGTTATGCTGATGGGCGGAATGTAAGTTGCCAACTGCCTCACTGGAGGAGTGCATTGTGTTCCCTAAAACAAGTAAACAACAGAGCTACAGAGCCAAGGGCACTTCCAGTCTAGGGAATATACCTTGGGAAAACTGAAAATCCATAAGCCAGAGCCACCCCCAAATTGAGGGCTGCACTGCTTACAAGAACCTCAACCTGGGTACAGCTGAAATATCCCAGGAAATGTAAAAATGGTTCAAAACATTGTGGAACTTACGTACGATGGAATATCCCTCAGCCATGAAATCAATGTCATAAGACCAGTAGCAGCAAAATGAGTGGATTCACGTACGATGATTCTAAGTGAAAGAAGTCACACAGAAAAAGAAACTTATCATAAGATATCACTTAGGAAGATCCTGTAAACATGGCAACACATGAACTGAGTTAGGAAAGAGAACAGAGTCTCACATTTAGAAAACACTCTTATGCCTGCTTAAGGGGGAAGGAGAGGTGGGGTGATGCATCAAACCAGAGTTTGATATAAGCACAGGTACTGTTCCAAAAACCAACTATGGAATAGACAAGACCTACACCTTCCTCAGTGAAAGGGACTCAAAACCCCATATTTCCCGCAGAGGAATAGATCTGACTAGTAAGAATCTTAAAACCTATGTATTGATATGTCTCCGTAAGGGAATCAAGTGTGTCTAGACTGGCATAAACATGGCAGCGAGAATCAGCTCAAACCCACTCTAAAAAGGAATTTCAAAAACAGAACAAAGAAACAGGGAAATTCTTTACAATTCCTTCAGGGTCTCTGATGCAACCTGGAATGACCCTATCTACGATGACAGCTGGATGTGGCATGAGGCTGGACACTTGGGACTGAGAGGATTGGTGAGATTGGGTGAGCAAATACAGACCCTTTAAAGCAATAATGCATGGCAGCCATTCCATGGGTCCCACCTCTCCAGGTTGAAGGGAATATTACTACAGCTATAACATGTACGGGAAACCTAGAGAATGGACACACTGTGAATACGAAAGGTTTCTAAAACTCAACGAAGAGTCCCTCTCCTGGTGCTCCGGTTTGACTTTCCAACAGCTTTACTATCAACCTCCCAACTTGGAGAGACAGTCCCTTTAAGCTCCTGGTTCACACAGGTTGCCCATTTGGCAGAGGAGGAAAGGGAAGAGGGAGAACCAATGAGAGAGTAGCTGTTAGGCATTTGGATGGGCACATGTCACTCTAATTTCCCGGCAGGAAGAAGAATTCACCAAAGTCTCAGCCACCCACCGGGAACCAGTATAGGTCCTGAACCAAATGTTTGGACTTGCGTTCAGCTCACAAAAAACGAGTTGAAAAATGGAGCTCAGGGGCACAGCAATTCACAAACTGGCAGAGTAATCAAGGCCAACTATCGTCCAAAAATCTGTTGAGGGAAGGCAACGAGGCGGACTTGAATGCGAGGCAGAATAGCAGGAAACAGATTTCAAGAGGTACGTTAGAATCGCCTGTAAAGCACAGGAAGAGGGGCACAACTTCGACAATGATGCACTTGGCCAAAAAGGGCGTATGCGTTTTCTCCTGAATATATTCAGGAGAAAACGCATACGCCCTTTTTGGCCAAGCAAGCAAGCGGGCAATGCAAATCTGCACTACAAAGAAGTATCACTTCCCACCGGTCAAAAGGGACATCCACAAAATGTGTAAAAACCAGAAAGGCAAGACAGGCCCTGGAGAACAGGGAGCCTTGTTATGCTGATGGGCGGGATGTAAGTTGCCAACTGCCTCACTGGAGGAGTGCATTGTGTTCCCTAAAACAAGTAAACAACAGAGCTACAGAGCCAAGGGCACTTCCAGTCTAGGGAATATACCTTGGGAAAACTGAAAATCCATAAGCCAGAGCCACCCCCAAATTGAGGGCTGCACTGCTTACAAGAACCTCAACCTGGGTACACCTGAAATATCCCAGGAAATATAAAAATGGTTCAAAACATTGTGGAACTTACGTACGATGGAATATCCCTCAGCCATGAAATCAATGTCATAAGACCAGTAGCAGCAAAATGAGTGGATTCAGGTACGATGATTCTAAGTGAAAGAAGTCACACAGAAAAAGAAACTTATCATAAGATATCACTTAGGAAGATCCTGTAAACATGGCAACACATGAACTGAGTTAGGAAAGAGAACAGAGTCTCACATTTAGAAAACACTCTTATGCCTGCTTAAGGGGGAAGGAGAGGTGGGGTGATGCATCAAACCAGAGTTTGATATAAGCACAGGTACTGTTCCAAAAACCAACTATGGAATAGACAAGACCTACACCTTCCTCAGTGAAAGGGACTCAAAACCCCATATTTCCCGCAGAGGAATAGATCTGACTAGTAAGAATCTTAAAACCTATGTATTGATATGTCTCCGTAAGGGAATCAAGTGTGTCTAGACTGGCATAAACATGGCAGCGAGAATCAGCTCAAACCCACTCTAAAAAGGAATTTCAAAAACAGAACAAAGAAACAGGGAAATTCTTTACAATTCCTTCAGGGTCTCTGATGCAACCTGGAATGACCCTATCTACGATGACAGCTGGATGCGGCATGAGGCTGGACACTTGGGACTGAGAGGATTGGTGAGATTGGGTGAGCAAATGCAGACCCTTTAAAGCAATAATGCATGGCAACCATTCCATGGGTCCCACCTCTCCAGGTTGAAGGGAATATTACTACAGCTATAACATGTACGGGAAACCTAGAGAATGGACACACTGTGAATACGAAAGGTTTCTAAAACTCAACGAAGAGTCCCTCTCCTGGTGCTCCGGTTTGACTTTCCAACAGCTTTACTATCAACCTCCCAACTTGGAGAGACAGCCCCTTTAAGCTCCTGGTTCACACAGGTTGCCCATTTGGCAGAGGAGGAAAGGGAAGAGGGAGAACCAATGAGAGAGTAGCTGTTAGGCATTTGGATGGGCACATGTCACTCTAATTTCCCGGCAGGAAGAAGAATTCACCAAAGTCTCAGCCACCCACCGGGAACCAGTATAGGTCCTGAACCAAATGTTTGGACTTGCGTTCAGCTCACAAAAAACGAGTTGAAAAATGGAGCTCAGGGGCACAGCAATTCACAAACTGGCAGAGTAATCAAGGCCAACTATCGTCCAAAAATCTGTTGAGGGAAGGCAACGAGGCGGACTTGAATGCGAGGCAGAATAGCAGGAAACAGATTTCAAGAGGTACGTTAGAATCGCCTGTAAAGCACAGGAAGAGGGGCACAACTTCGACAATGATGCACTTGGCCAAAAAGGGCGTATGCGTTTTCTCCTGAATATATTCAGGAGAAAACGCATACGCCCTTTTTGGCCAAGCAAGCAAGCGGGCAATGCAAATCTGCACTACAAAGAAGTATCACTTCCCACCGGTCAAAAGGGACATCCACAAAATGTGTAAAAACCAGAAAGGCAAGACAGGCCCTGGAGAACAGGGAGCCTTGTTATGCTGATGGGCGGGATGTAAGTTGCCAACTGCCTCACTGGAGGAGTGCATTGTGTTCCCTAAAACAAGTAAACAACAGAGCTACAGAGCCAAGGGCACTTCCAGTCTAGGGAATATACCTTGGGAAAACTGAAAATCCATAAGACAGAGCCACCCCCAAATTGAGGGCTGCACTGCTTACAAGAACCTCAACCTGGGTACACCTGAAATATCCCAGGAAATATAAAAATGGTTCAAAACATTGTGGAACTTACGTACGATGGAATATCCCTCAGCCATGAAATCAATGTCATAAGACCAGTAGCAGCAAAATGAGTGGATTCAGGTACGATGATTCTAAGTGAAAGAAGTCACACAGAAAAAGAAACTTATCATAAGATATCACTTAGGAAGATCCTGTAAACATGGCAACACATGAACTGAGTTAGGAAAGAGAACAGAGTCTCACATTTAGAAAACACTCTTATGCCTGCTTAAGGGGGAAGGAGAGGTGGGGTGATGCATCAAACCAGAGTTTGATATAAGCACAGGTACTGTTCCAAAAACCAACTATGGAATAGACAAGACCTACACCTTCCTCAGTGAAAGGGACTCAAAACCCCATATTTCCCGCAGAGGAATAGATCTGACTAGTAAGAATCTTAAAACCTATGTATTGATATGTCTCCGTAAGGGAATCAAGTGTGTCTAGACTGGCATAAACATGGCAGCGAGAATCAGCTCAAACCCACTCTAAAAAGGAATTTCAAAAACAGAACAAAGAAACAGGGAAATTCTTTACAATTCCTTCAGGGTCTCTGATGCAACCTGGAATGACCCTATCTACGATGACAGCTGGATGCGGCATGAGGCTGGACACTTGGGACTGAGAGGATTGGTGAGATTGGGTGAGCAAATGCAGACCCTTTAAAGCAATAATGCATGGCAACCATTCCATGGGTCCCACCTCTCCAGGTTGAAGGGAATATTACTACAGCTATAACATGTACGGGAAACCTAGAGAATGGACACACTGTGAATACGAAAGGTTTCTAAAACTCAACGAAGAGTCCCTCTCCTGGTGCTCCGGTTTGACTTTCCAACAGCTTTACTATCAATCTCCCAACTTGGAGAGACAGCCCCTTTAAGCTCCTGGTTCACACAGGTTGCCCATTTGGCAGAGGAGGAAAGGGAAGAGGGAGAACCAATGAGAGAGTAGCTGTTAGGCATTTGGATGGGCACATGTCACTCTAATTTCCCGGCAGGAAGAAGAATTCACCAAAGTCTCAGCCACCCACCGGGAACCAGTATAGGTCCTGAACCAAATGTTTGGACTTGCGTTCAGCTCACAAAAAACGAGTTGAAAAATGGAGCTCAGGGGCACAGCAATTCACAAACTGGCAGAGTAATCAAGGCCAACTATCGTCCAAAAATCTGTTGAGGGAAGGCAACGAGGCGGACTTGAATGCGAGGCAGAATAGCAGGAAACAGATTTCAAGAGGTACGTTAGAATCGCCTGTAAAGCACAGGAAGAGGGGCACAACTTCGACAATGATGCACTTGGCCAAAAAGGGCGTATGCGTTTTCTCCTGAATATATTCAGGAGAAAACGCATACGGCCTTTTTGGCCAAGCAAGCAAGCGGGCAATGCAAATCTGCACTACAAAGAAGTATCACTTCCCACCGGTCAAAAGGGACATCCACAAAATGTGTAAAAACCAGAAAGGCAAGACAGGCCCTGGAGAACAGGGAGCCTTGTTATGCTGATGGGCGGGATGTAAGTTGCCAACTGCCTCACTGGAGGAGTGCATTGTGTTCCCTAAAACAAGTAAACAACAGAGCTACAGAGCCAAGGGCACTTCCAGTCTAGGGAATATACCTTGAGAAAACTGAAAATCCATAAGACAGAGCGACCCCCAAATTGAGGGCTGCACTGCTTACAAGAACCTCAACCTGGGTACACCTGAAATATCCCAGGAAATATAAAAATTGTTCAAAACATTGTGGAACTTACGTACGATGGAATATCCCTCAGCCATGAAATCAATGTCATAAGACCAGTAGCAGCAAAATGAGTGGATTCAGGTACGATGATTCTAAGTGAAAGAAGTCACACAGAAAAAGAAACTTATCATAAGATATCACTTAGGAAGATCCTGTAAACATGGCAACACATGAACTGAGTTAGGAAAGAGAACAGAGTCTCACATTTAGAAAACACTCTTATGCCTGCTTAAGGGGGAAGGAGAGGTGGGGTGATGCATCAAACCAGAGTTTGATATAAGCACAGGTACTGTTCCAAAAACCAACTATGGAATAGACAAGACCTACACCTTCCTCAGTGAAAGGGACTCAAAACCCCATATTTCCCGCAGAGGAATAGATCTGACTAGTAAGAATCTTAAAACCTATGTATTGATATGTCTCCGTAAGGGAATCAAGTGTGTCTAGACTGGCATAAACATGGCAGCGAGAATCAGCTCAAACCCACTCTAAAAAGGAATTTCAAAAACAGAACAAAGAAACAGGGAAATTCTTTACAATTCCTTCAGGGTCTCTGATGCAACCTGGAATGACCCTATCTACGATGACAGCTGGATGCGGCATGAGGCTGGACACTTGGGACTGAGAGGATTGGTGAGATTGGGTGAGCAAATGCAGACCCTTTAAAGCAATAATGCATGGCAACCATTCCATGGGTCCCACCTCTCCAGGTTGAAGGGAATATTACTACAGCTATAACATGTACGGGAAACCTAGAGAATGGACACACTGTGAATACGAAAGGTTTCTAAAACTCAACGAAGAGTCCCTCTCCTGGTGCTCCGGTTTGACTTTCCAACAGCTTTACTATCAACCTCCCAACTTGGAGAGACAGCCCCTTTAAGCTCCTGGTTCACACAGGTTGCCCATTTGGCAGAGGAGGAAAGGGAAGAGGGAGAACCAATGAGAGAGTAGCTGTTAGGCATTTGGATGGGCACATGTCACTCTAATTTCCCGGCAGGAAGAAGAATTCACCAAAGTCTCAGCCACCCACCGGGAACCAGTATAGGTCCTGAACCAAATGTTTGGACTTGCGTTCAGCTCACAAAAAACGAGTTGAAAAATGGAGCTCAGGGGCACAGCAATTCACAAACTGGCAGAGTAATCAAGTCCAACTATCGTCCAAAAATTTGTTGAGGGAAGGCAACGAGGCGGACTTGAATGCGAGGCAGAATAGCAGGAAACAGATTTCAAGAGGTACGTTAGAATCGCCTGTAAAGCACAGGAAGAGGGGCACAACTTCGACAATGATGCACTTGGCCAAAAAGGGCGTATGCGTTTTCTCCTGAATATATTCAGGAGAAAACGCATACGCCCTTTTTGGCCAAGCAAGCAAGCGGGCAATGCAAATCTGCACTACAAAGAAGTATCACTTCCCACCGGTCAAAAGGGACATCCACAAAATGTGTAAAAACCAGAAAGGCAAGACAGGCCCTGGAGAACAGGGAGCCTTGTTATGCTGATGGGCGGGATGTAAGTTGCCAACTGCCTCACTGGAGGAGTGCATTGTGTTCCCTAAAACAAGTAAACAACAGAGCTACAGAGCCAAGGGCACTTCCAGTCTAGGGAATATACCTTGGGAAAACTGAAAATCCATAAGCCAGAGCCACCCCCAAATTGAGGGCTGCACTGCTTACAAGAACCTCAACCTGGGTACACCTGAAATATCCCAGGAAATGTAAAAATGGTTCAAAACATTGTGGAACTTACGTACGATGGAATATCCCTCAGCCATGAAATCAATGTCATAAGACCAGTAGCAGCAAAATGAGTGGATTCACGTACGATGATTCTAAGTGAAAGAAGTCACACAGAAAAAGAAACTTATCATAAGATATCACTTAGGAAGATCCTGTAAACATGGCAACACATGAACTGAGTTAGGAAAGAGAACAGAGTCTCACATTTAGAAAACACTCTTATGCCTGCTTAAGGGGGAAGGAGAGGTGGGGTGATGCATCAAACCAGAGTTTGATATAAGCACAGGTACTGTTCCAAAAACCAACTATGGAATAGACAAGACCTACACCTTCCTCAGTGAAAGGGACTCAAAACCCCATATTTCCCGCAGAGGAATAGATCTGACTAGTAAGAATCTTAAAACCTATGTATTGATATGTCTCCGTAAGGGAATCAAGTGTGTCTAGACTGGCATAAACATGGCAGCGAGAATCAGCTCAAACCCACTCTAAAAAGGAATTTCAAAAACAGAACAAAGAAACAGGGAAATTCTTTACAATTCCTTCAGGGTCTCTGATGCAACCTGGAATGACCCTATCTACGATGACAGCTGGATGTGGCATGAGGCTGGACACTTGGGACTGAGAGGATTGGTGAGATTGGGTGAGCAAATACAGACCCTTTAAAGCAATAATGCATGGCAGCCATTCCATGGGTCCCACCTCTCCAGGTTGAAGGGAATATTACTACAGCTATAACATGTACGGGAAACCTAGAGAATGGACACACTGTGAATACGAAAGGTTTCTAAAACTCAACGAAGAGTCCCTCTCCTGGTGCTCCGGTTTGACTTTCCAACAGCTTTACTATCAACCTCCCAACTTGGAGAGACAGCCCCTTTAAGCTCCTGGTTCACACAGGTTGCCCATTTGGCAGAGGAGGAAAGGGAAGAGGGAGAACCAATGAGAGAGTAGCTGTTAGGCATTTGGATGGGCACATGTCACTGTAATTTCCCGGCAGGAAGAAGAATTTACCAAAGTCTCAGCCACCCACCGGGAACCAGTATAGGTCCTGAACCAAATGTTTGGACTTGCGTTCAGCTCACAAAAAACGAGTTGAAAAATGGAGCTCAGGGGCACAGCAATTCACAAACTGGCAGAGTAATCAAGTCCAACTATCGTCCAAAAATTTGTTGAGGGAAGGCAACGAGGCGGACTTGAATGCGAGGCAGAATAGCAGGAAACAGATTTCAAGAGGTACGTTAGAATCGCCTGTAAAGCACAGGAAGAGGGGCACAACTTCGACAATGATGCACTTGGCCAAAAAGGGCGTATGCGTTTTCTCCTGAATATATTCAGGAGAAAACGCATACGCCCTTTTTGGCCAAGCAAGCAAGCGGGCAATGCAAATCTGCACTACAAAGAAGTATCACTTCCCACCGGTCAAAAGGGACATCCACAAAATGTGTAAAAACCAGAAAGGCAAGACAGGCCCTGGAGAACAGGGAGCCTTGTTATGCTGATGGGCGGGATGTAAGTTGCCAACTGCCTCACTGGAGGAGTGCATTGTGTTCCCTAAAACAAGTAAACAACAGAGCTACAGAGCCAAGGGCACTTCCAGTCTAGGGAATATACCTTGGGAAAACTGAAAATCCATAAGCCAGAGCCACCCCCAAATTGAGGGCTGCACTGCTTACAAGAACCTCAACCTGGGTACACCTGAAATATCCCAGGAAATGTAAAAATGGTTCAAAACATTGTGGAACTTACGTACGATGGAATATCCCTCAGCCATGAAATCAATGTCATAAGACCAGTAGCAGCAAAATGAGTGGATTCACGTACGATGATTCTAAGTGAAAGAAGTCACACAGAAAAAGAAACTTATCATAAGATATCACTTAGGAAGATCCTGTAAACATGGCAACACATGAACTGAGTTAGGAAAGAGAACAGAGTCTCACATTTAGAAAACACTCTTATGCCTGCTTAAGGGGGAAGGAGAGGTGGGGTGATGCATCAAACCAGAGTTTGATATAAGCACAGGTACTGTTCCAAAAACCAACTATGGAATAGACAAGACCTACACCTTCCTCAGTGAAAGGGACTCAAAACCCCATATTTCCCGCAGAGGAATAGATCTGACTAGTAAGAATCTTAAAACCTATGTATTGATATGTCTCCGTAAGGGAATCAAGTGTGTCTAGACTGGCATAAACATGGCAGCGAGAATCAGCTCAAACCCACTCTAAAAAGGAATTTCAAAAACAGAACAAAGAAACAGGGAAATTCTTTACAATTCCTTCAGGGTCTCTGATGCAACCTGGAATGACCCTATCTACGATGACAGCTGGATGTGGCATGAGGCTGGACACTTGGGACTGAGAGGATTGGTGAGATTGGGTGAGCAAATACAGACCCTTTAAAGCAATAATGCATGGCAGCCATTCCATGGGTCCCACCTCTCCAGGTTGAAGGGAATATTACTACAGCTATAACATGTACGGGAAACCTAGAGAATGGACACACTGTGAATACGAAAGGTTTCTAAAACTCAACGAAGAGTCCCTCTCCTGGTGCTCCGGTTTGACTTTCCAACAGCTTTACTATCAACCTCCCAACTTGGAGAGACAGCCCCTTTAAGCTCCTGGTTCACACAGGTTGCCCATTTGGCAGAGGAGGAAAGGGAAGAGGGAGAACCAATGAGAGAGTAGCTGTTAGGCATTTGGATGGGCACATGTCACTGTAATTTCCCGGCAGGAAGAAGAATTTACCAAAGTCTCAGCCACCCACCGGGAACCAGTATAGGTCCTGAACCAAATGTTTGGACTTGCGTTCAGCTCACAAAAAACGAGTTGAAAAATGGAGCTCAGGGGCACAGCAATTCACAAACTGGCAGAGTAATCAAGGCCAACTATCGTCCAAAAATCTGTTGAGGGAAGGCAACGAGGCGGACTTGAATGCGAGGCAGAATAGCAGGAAACAGATTTCAAGAGGTACGTTAGAATCGCCTGTAAAGCACAGGAAGAGGGGCACAACTTCGACAATGATGCACTTGGCCAAAAAGGGCGTATGCGTTTTCTCCTGAATATATTCAGGAGAAAACGCATACGCCCTTTTTGGCCAAGCAAGCAAGCGGGCAATGCAAATCTGCACTACAAAGAAGTATCACTTCCCACCGGTCAAAAGGGACATCCACAAAATGTGTAAAAACCAGAAAGGCAAGACAGGCCCTGGAGAACAGGGAGCCTTGTTATGCTGATGGGCGGGATGTAAGTTGCCAACTGCCTCACTGGAGGAGTGCATTGTGTTCCCTAAAACAAGTAAACAACAGAGCTACAGAGCCAAGGGCACTTCCAGTCTAGGGAATATACCTTGGGAAAACTGAAAATCCATAAGACAGAGCCACCCCCAAATTGAGGGCTGCACTGCTTACAAGAACCTCAACCTGGGTACACCTGAAATATCCCAGGAAATGTAAAAATGGTTCAAAACATTGTGGAACTTACGTACGATGGAATATCCCTCAGCCATGAAATCAATGTCATAAGACCAGTAGCAGCAAAATGAGTGGATTCAGGTACGATGATTCTAAGTGAAAGAAGTCACACAGAAAAAGAAACTTATCATAAGTTATCACTTAGGAAGATCCTGTAAACATGGCAACACATGAACTGAGTTAGGAAAGAGAACAGAGTCTCACATTTAGAAAACACTCTTATGCCTGCTTAAGGGGGAAGGAGAGGTGGGGTGATGCATCAAACCAGAGTTTGATATAAGCACAGGTACTGTTCCAAAAACCAACTATGGAATAGACAAGACCTACACCTTCCTCAGTGAAAGGGACTCAAAACCCCATATTTCCCGCAGAGGAATAGATCTGACTAGTAAGAATCTTAAAACCTATGTATTGATATGTCTCCGTAAGGGAATCAAGTGTGTCTAGACTGGCATAAACATGGCAGCGAGAATCAGCTCAAACCCACTCTAAAAAGGAATTTCAAAAACAGAACAAAGAAACAGGGAAATTCTTTACAATTCCTTCAGGGTCTCTGATGCAACCTGGAATGACCCTATCTACGATGACAGCTGGATGTGGCATGAGGCTGGACACTTGGGACTGAGAGGATTGGTGAGATTGGGTGAGCAAATGCAGACCCTTTAAAGCAATAATGCATGGCCACCATTCCATGGGTCCCACCTCTCCAGGTTGAAGGGAATATTACTACAGCTATAACATGTACGGGAAACCTAGAGAATGGACACACTGTGAATACGAAAGGTTTCTAAAACTCAACGAAGAGTCCCTCTCCTGGTGCTCCGGTTTGACTTTCCAACAGCTTTACTATCAACCTCCCAACTTGGAGAGACAGCCCCTTTAAGCTCCTGGTTCACACAGGTTGCCCATTTGGCAGAGGAGGAAAGGGAAGAGGGAGAACCAATGAGAGAGTAGCTGTTAGGCATTTGGATGGGCACATGCCACTCTAATTTCCCGGCAGGAAGAAGAATTCACCAAAGTCTCAGCCACCCACCGGGAACCAGTATAGGTCCTGAACCAAATGTTTGGACTTGCGTTCAGCTCACAAAAAACGAGTTGAAAAATGGAGCTCAGGGGCACAGCAATTCACAAACTGGCAGAGTAATCAAGGCCAACTATCGTCCAAAAATCTGTTGAGGGAAGGCAACGAGGCGGACTTGAATGCGAGGCAGAATAGCAGGAAACAGATTTCAAGAGGTACGTTAGAATCGCCTGTAAAGCACAGGAAGAGGGGCACAACTTCGACAATGATGCACTTGGCCAAAAAGGGCGTATGCGTTTTCTCCTGAATATATTTAGGAGAAAACGCATACGGCCTTTTTGGCCAAGCAAGCAAGCGGGCAATGCAAATCTGCACTACAAAGAAGTATCACTTCCCACCGGTCAAAAGGGACATCCACAAAATGTGTAAAAACCAGAAAGGCAAGACAGGCCCTGGAGAACAGGGAGCCTTGTTATGCTGATGGGCAGGATGTAAGTTGCCAACTGCCTCACTGGAGGAGTGCATTGTGTTCCCTAAAACAAGTAAACAACAGAGCTACAGAGCCAAGGGCACTTCCAGTCTAGGGAATATACCTTGGGAAAACTGAAAATCCATAAGACAGAGCCACCCCCAAATTGAGGGCTGCACTGCTTACAAGAACCTCAAACTGGGTACACCTGAAATATCCCAGGAAATGTAAAAATGGTTCAAAACATTGTGGAACTTACGTACGATGGAATATCCCTCAGCCATGAAATCAATGTCATAAGACCAGTAGCAGCAAAATGAGTGGATTCAGGTACGATGATTCTAAGTGAAAGAAGTCACACAGAAAAAGAAACTTATCATAAGATATCACTTAGGAAGATCCTGTAAACATGGCAACACATGAACTGAGTTAGGAAAGAGAACAGAGTCTCACATTTAGAAAACACTCTTATGCCTGCTTAAGGGGGAAGGAGAGGTGGGGTGATGCATCAAACCAGAGTTTGATATAAGCACAGGTACTGTTCCAAAAACCAACTATGGAATAGACAAGACCTACACCTTCCTCAGTGAAAGGGACTCAAAACCCCATATTTCCCGCAGAGGAATAGATCTGACTAGTAAGAATCTTAAAACCTATGTATTGATATGTCTCCGTAAGGGAATCAAGTGTGTCTAGACTGGCATAAACATGGCAGCGAGAATCAGCTCAAACCCACTCTAAAAAGGAATTTCAAAAACAGAACAAAGAAACAGGGAAATTCTTTACAATTCCTTCAGGGTCTCTGATGCAACCTGGAATGACCCTATCTACGATGACAGCTGGATGTGGCATGAGGCTGGACACTTGGGACTGAGAGGATTGGTGAGATTGGGTGAGCAAATGCAGACCCTTTAAAGCAATAATGCATGGCAACCATTCCATGGGTCCCACCTCTCCAGGTTGAAGGGAATATTACTACAGCTATAACATGTACGGGAAACCTAGAGAATGGACACACTGTGAATACGAAAGGTTTCTAAAACTCAACGAAGAGTCCCTCTCCTGGTGCTCCGGTTTGACTTTCCAACAGCTTTACTATCAACCTCCCAACTTGGAGAGACAGCCCCTTTAAGCTCCTGGTTCACACAGGTTGCCCATTTGGCAGAGGAGGAAAGGGAAGAGGGAGAACCAATGAGAGAGTAGCTGTTAGGCATTTGGATGGGCACATGCCACTCTAATTTCCCGGCAGGAAGAAGAATTCACCAAAGTCTCAGCCACCCACCGGGAACCAGTATAGGTCCTGAACCAAATGTTTGGACTTGCGTTCAGCTCACAAAAAACGAGTTGAAACATGGAGCTCAGGGGCACAGCAATTCACAAACTGGCAGAGTAATCAAGGCCAACTATCGTCCAAAAATCTGTTGAGGGAAGGCAACGAGGCGGACTTGAATGCGAGGCAGAATAGCAGGAAACAGATTTCAAGAGGTACGTTAGAATCGCCTGTAAAGCACAGGAAGAGGGGCACAACTTCGACAATGATGCACTTGGCCAAAAAGGGCGTATGCGTTTTCTCCTGAATATATTCAGGAGAAAACGCATACGCCCTTTTTGGCCAAGCAAGCAAGCGGGCAATGCAAATCTGCACTACAAAGAAGTATCACTTCCCACCGGTCAAAAGGGACATCCACAAAATGTGTAAAAACCAGAAAGGCAAGACAGGCCCTGGAGAACAGGGAGCCCTGTTATGCTGATGGGCGGGATGTAAGTTGCCAACTGCCTCACAGGAGGAGTGCATTGTGTTCCCTAAAACAAGTAAACAACAGAGCTACAGAGCCAAGGGCACTTCCAGTCTAGGGAATATACCTTGGGAAAACTGAAAATCCATAAGACAGAGCCACCCCCAAATTGAGGGCTGCACTGCTTACAAGAACCTCAACCTGGGTACACCTGAAATATCCCAGGAAATATAAAAATGGTTCAAAACATTGTGGAACTTACGTACGATGGAATATCCCTCAGCCATGAAATCAATGTCATAAGACCAGTAGCAGCAAAATGAGTGGATTCAGGTACGATGATTCTAAGTGAAAGAAGTCACACAGGAAAAGAAACTTATCATAAGATATCACTTAGGAAGATCCTGTAAACATGGCAACACATGAACTGAGTTAGGAAAGAGAACAGAGTCTCACATTTAGAAAACACTCTTATGCCTGCTTAAGGGGGAAGGAGAGGTGGGGTGATGCATCAAACCAGAGTTTCATATAAGCACAGGTACTGTTCCAAAAACCAACTATGGAATAGACAAGACCTACACCTTCCTCAGTGAAAGGGACTCAAAACCCCATATTTCCCGCAGAGGAATAGATCTGACTAGTAAGAATCTTAAAACCTATGTATTGATATGTCTCCGTAAGGGAATCAAGTGTGTCTAGACTGGCATAAGCATGGCAGCGAGAATCAGCTCAAACCCACTCTAAAAAGGAATTTCAAAAACAGAACAAAGAAACAGGGAAATTCTTTACAATTCCTTCAGGGTCTCTGATGCAACCTGGAATGACCCTATCTACGATGACAGCTGGATGTGGCATGAGGCTGGACACTTGGGACTGAGAGGATTGGTGAGATTGGGTGAGCAAATGCAGACCCTTTAAAGCAATAATGCATGGCAACCATTCCATGGGTCCCACCTCTCCAGGTTGAAGGGAATATTACTACAGCTATAACATATACGGGAAACCTAGAGAATGGACACACTGTGAATACGAAAGGTTTCTAAAACTCAACGAAGAGTCCCTCTCCTGGTGCTCCGGTTTGACTTTCCAACAGCTTTACTATCAATCTCCCAACTTGGAGAGACAGCCCCTTTAAGCTCCTGGTTCACACAGGTTGCCCATTTGGCAGAGGAGGAAAGGGAAGAGGGAGAACCAATGAGAGAGTAGCTGTTAGGCATTTGGATGGGCACATGTCACTCTAATTTCCCGGCAGGAAGAAGAATTCACCAAAGTCTCAGCCACCCACCGGGAACCAGTATAGGTCCTGAACCAAATGTTTGGACTTGCGTTCAGCTCACAAAAAACGAGTTGAAAAATGGAGCTCAGGGGCACAGCAATTCACAAACTGGCAGAGTAATCAAGGCCAACTATCGTCCAAAAATCTGTTGAGGGAAGGCAACGAGGCGGACTTGAATGCGAGGCAGAATAGCAGGAAACAGATTTCAAGAGGTACGTTAGAATCGCCTGTAAAGCACAGGAAGAGGGGCACAACTTCGACAATGATGCACTTGGCCAAAAAGGGTGTATGCGTTTTCTCCTGAATATATTCAGGAGAAAACGCATACGCCCTTTTTGGCCAAGCAAGCAAGCGGGCAATGCAAATCTGCACTACAAAGAAGTATCACTTCCCACCGGTCAAAAGGGACATCCACAAAATGTGTAAAAACCAGAAAGGCAAGACAGGCCCTGGAGAACAGGGAGCCCTGTTATGCTGATGGGCGGGATGTAAGTTGCCAACTGCCTCACAGGAGGAGTGCATTGTGTTCCCTAAAACAAGTAAACAACAGAGCTACAGAGCCAAGGGCACTTCCAGTCTAGGGAATATACCTTGGGAAAACTGAAAATCCATAAGACAGAGCCACCCCCAAATTGAGGGCTGCACTGCTTACAAGAACCTCAACCTGGGTACACCTGAAATATCCCAGGAAATATAAAAATGGTTCAAAACATTGTGGAACTTACGTACGATGGAATATCCCTCAGCCATGAAATCAATGTCATAAGACCAGTAGCAGCAAAATGAGTGGATTCAGGTACGATGATTCTAAGTGAAAGAAGTCACACAGGAAAAGAAACTTATCATAAGATATCACTTAGGAAGATCCTGTAAACATGGCAACACATGAACTGAGTTAGGAAAGAGAACAGAGTCTCACATTTAGAAAACACTCTTATGCCTGCTTAAGGGGGAAGGAGAGGTGGGGTGATGCATCAAACCAGAGTTTGATATAAGCACAGGTACTGTTCCAAAAACCAACTATGGAATAGACAAGACCTACACCTTCCTCAGTGAAAGGGACTCAAAACCCCATATTTCCCGCAGAGGAATAGATCTGACTAGTAAGAATCTTAAAACCTATGTATTGATATGTCTCCGTATGGGAATCAAGTGTGTCTAGACTGGCATAAGCATGGCAGCGAGAATCAGCTCAAACCCACTCTAAAAAGGAATTTCAAAAACAGAACAAAGAAACAGGGAAATTCTTTACAATTCCTTCAGGGTCTCTGATGCAACCTGGAATGACCCTATCTACGATGACAGCTGGATGTGGCATGAGGCTGGACACTTGGGACTGAGAGGATTGGTGAGATTGGGTGAGCAAATGCAGACCCTTTAAAGCAATAATGCATGGCAACCATTCCATGGGTCCCACCTCTCCAGGTTGAAGGGAATATTACTACAGCTATAACATGTACGGGAAACCTAGAGAATGGACACACTGTGAATACGAAAGGTTTCTAAAACTCAACGAAGAGTCCCTCTCCTGGTGCTCCGGTTTGACTTTCCAACAGCTTTACTATCAATCTCCCAACTTGGAGAGACAGCCCCTTTAAGCTCCTGGTTCACACAGGTTGCCCATTTGGCAGAGGAGGAAAGGGAAGAGGGAGAACCAATGAGAGAGTAGCTGTTAGGCATTTGGATGGGCACATGTCACTCTAATTTCCCGGCAGGAAGAAGAATTCACCAAAGTCTCAGCCACCCACCGGGAACCAGTATAGGTCCTGAACCAAATGTTTGGACTTGCGTTCAGCTCACAAAAAACGAGTTGAAAAATGGAGCTCAGGGGCACAGCAATTCACAAACTGGCAGAGTAATCAAGGCCAACTATCGTCCAAAAATCTGTTGAGGGAAGGCAACGAGGCGGACTTGAATGCGAGGCAGAATAGCAGGAAACAGATTTCAAGAGGTACGTTAGAATCGCCTGTAAAGCACAGGAAGAGGGGCACAACTTCGACAATGATGCACTTGGCCAAAAAGGGCGTATGCGTTTTCTCCTGAATATATTCAGGAGAAAACGCATACGCCCTTTTTGGCCAAGCAAGCAAGCGGGCAATGCAAATCTGCACTACAAAGAAGTATCACTTCCCACCGGTCAAAAGGGACATCCACAAAATGTGTAAAAACCAGAAAGGCAAGACAGGCCCTGGAGAACAGGGAGCCTTGTTATGCTGATGGGCGGGATGTAAGTTGCCAACTGCCTCACTGGAGGAGTGCATTGTGTTCCCTAAAACAAGTAAACAACAGAGCTACAGAGCCAAGGGCACTTCCAGTCTAGGGAATATACCTTGGGAAAACTGAAAATCCATAAGACAGAGCCACCCCCAAATTGAGGGCTGCACTGCTTACAAGAACCTCAACCTGGGTACACCTGAAATATCCCAGGAAATATAAAAATGGTTCAAAACATTGTGGAACTTACGTACGATGGAATATCCCTCAGCCATGAAATCAATGTCATAAGACCAGTAGCAGCAAAATGAGTGGATTCAGGTACGATGATTCTAAGTGAAAGAAGTCACACAGAAAAAGAAACTTATCATAAGATATCACTTAGGAAGATCCTGTAAACATGGCAACACATGAACTGAGTTAGGAAAGAGAACAGAGTCTCACATTTAGAAAACACTCTTATGCCTGCTTAAGGGGGAAGGAGAGGTGGAGTGATGCATCAAACCAGAGTTTGATATAAGCACAGGTACTGTTCCAAAAACCAACTATGGAATAGACAAGACCTACACCTTCCTCAGTGAAAGGGACTCAAAACCCCATATTTCCCGCAGAGGAATAGATCTGACTAGTAAGAATCTTAAAACCTATGTATTGATATGTCTCCGTAAGGGAATCAAGTGTGTCTAGACTGGCATAAACATGGCAGCGAGAATCAGCTCAAACCCACTCTAAAAAGGAATTTCAAAAACAGAACAAAGAAACAGGGAAATTCTTTACAATTCCTTCAGGGTCTCTGATGCAACCTGGAATGACCCTATCTACGATGACAGCTGGATGTGGCATGAGGCTGGACACTTGGGACTGAGAGGATTGGTGAGATTGGGTGAGCAAATGCAGACCCTTTAAAGCAATAATGCATGGCAACCATTCCATGGGTCCCACCTCTCCAGGTTGAAGGGAATATTACTACAGCTATAACATGTACGGGAAACCTAGAGAATGGACACACTGTGAATACGAAAGGTTTCTAAAACTCAACGAAGAGTCCCTCTCCTGGTGCTCCGGTTTGACTTTCCAACAGCTTTACTATCAATCTCCCAACTTGGAGAGACAGCCCCTTTAAGCTCCTGGTTCACACAGGTTGCCCATTTGGCAGAGGAGGAAAGGGAAGAGGGAGAACCAATGAGAGAGTAGCTGTTAGGCATTTGGATGGGCACATGCCACTCTAATTTCCCGGCAGGAAGAAGAATTCACCAAAGTCTCAGCCACCCACCGGGAACCAGTATAGGTCCTGAACCAAATGTTTGGACTTGCGTTCAGCTCACAAAAAAACGAGTTGAAACATGGAGCTCAGGGGCACAGCAATTCACAAACTGGCAGAGTAATCAAGGCCAACTATCGTCCAAAAATCTGTTGAGGGAAGGCAACGAGGCGGACTTGAATGCGAGGCAGAATAGCAGGAAACAGATTTCAAGAGGTACGTTAGAATCGCCTGTAAAGCACAGGAAGAGGGGCACAACTTCGACAATGATGCACTTGGCCAAAAAGGGCGTATGCGTTTTCTCCTGAATATATTCAGGAGAAAACGCATACGCCCTTTTTGGCCAAGCAAGCAAGCGGGCAATGCAAATCTGCACTACAAAGAAGTATCACTTCCCACCGGTCAAAAGGGACATCCACAAAATGTGTAAAAACCAGAAAGGCAAGACAGGCCCTGGAGAACAGGGAGCCCTGTTATGCTGATGGGCGGGATGTAAGTTGCCAACTGCCTCACAGGAGGAGTGCATTGTGTTCCCTAAAACAAGTAAACAACAGAGCTACAGAGCCAAGGGCACTTCCAGTCTAGGGAATATACCTTGGGAAAACTGAAAATCCATAAGACAGAGCCACCCCCAAATTGAGGGCTGCACTGCTTACAAGAACCTCAACCTGGGTACACCTGAAATATCCCAGGAAATATAAAAATGGTTCAAAACATTGTGGAACTTACGTACGATGGAATATCCCTCAGCCATGAAATCAATGTCATAAGACCAGTAGCAGCAAAATGAGTGGATTCAGGTACGATGATTCTAAGTGAAAGAAGTCACACAGGAAAAGAAACTTATCATAAGATATCACTTAGGAAGATCCTGTAAACATGGCAACACATGAACTGAGTTAGGAAAGAGAACAGAGTCTCACATTTAGAAAACACTCTTATGCCTGCTTAAGGGGGAAGGAGAGGTGGGGTGATGCATCAAACCAGAGTTTGATATAAGCACAGGTACTGTTCCAAAAACCAACTATGGAATAGACAAGACCTACACCTTCCTCAGTGAAAGGGACTCAAAACCCCATATTTCCCGCAGAGGAATAGATCTGACTAGTAAGAATCTTAAAACCTATGTATTGATATGTCTCCGTAAGGGAATCAAGTGTGTCTAGACTGGCATAAGCATGGCAGCGAGAATCAGCTCAAACCCACTCTAAAAAGGAATTTCAAAAACAGAACAAAGAAACAGGGAAATTCTTTACAATTCCTTCAGGGTCTCTGATGCAACCTGGAATGACCCTATCTACGATGACAGCTGGATGTGGCATGAGGCTGGACACTTGGGACTGAGAGGATTGGTGAGATTGGGTGAGCAAATGCAGACCCTTTAAAGCAATAATGCATGGCAACCATTCCATGGGTCCCACCTCTCCAGGTTGAAGGGAATATTACTACAGCTATAACATGTACGGGAAACCTAGAGAATGGACACACTGTGAATACGAAAGGTTTCTAAAACTCAACGAAGAGTCCCTCTCCTGGTGCTCCGGTTTGACTTTCCAACAGCTTTACTATCAATCTCCCAACTTGGAGAGACAGCCCCTTTAAGCTCCTGGTTCACACAGGTTGCCCATTTGGCAGAGGAGGAAAGGGAAGAGGGAGAACCAATGAGAGAGTAGCTGTTAGGCATTTGGATGGGCACATGTCACTCTAATTTCCCGGCAGGAAGAAGAATTCACCAAAGTCTCAGCCACCCACCGGGAACCAGTATAGGTCCTGAACCAAATGTTTGGACTTGCGTTCAGCTCACAAAAAACGAGTTGAAAAATGGAGCTCAGGGGCACAGCAATTCACAAACTGGCAGAGTAATCAAGGCCAACTATCGTCCAAAAATCTGTTGAGGGAAGGCAACGAGGCGGACTTGAATGCGAGGCAGAATAGCAGGAAACAGATTTCAAGAGGTACGTTAGAATCGCCTGTAAAGCACAGGAAGAGGGGCACAACTTCGACAATGATGCACTTGGCCAAAAAGGGCGTATGCGTTTTCTCCTGAATATATTCAGGAGAAAACGCATACGCCCTTTTTGGCCAAGCAAGCAAGCGGGCAATGCAAATCTGCACTACAAAGAAGTATCACTTCCCACCGGTCAAAAGGGACATCCACAAAATGTGTAAAAACCAGAAAGGCAAGACAGGCCCTGGAGAACAGGGAGCCCTGTTATGCTGATGGGCGGGATGTAAGTTGCCAACTGCCTCACAGGAGGAGTGCATTGTGTTCCCTAAAACAAGTAAACAACAGAGCTACAGAGCCAAGGGCACTTCCAGTCTAGGGAATATACCTTGGGAAAACTGCAAATCCATAAGACAGAGCCACCCCCAAATTGAGGGCTGCACTGCTTACAAGAACCTCAACCTGGGTACACCTGAAATATCCCAGGAAATATAAAAATGGTTCAAAACATTGTGGAACTTACGTACGATGGAATATCCCTCAGCCATGAAATCAATGTCATAAGACCAGTAGCAGCAAAATGAGTGGATTCAGGTACGATGATTCTAAGTGAAAGAAGTCACACAGGAAAAGAAACTTATCATAAGATATCACTTAGGAAGATCCTGTAAACATGGCAACACATGAACTGAGTTAGGAAAGAGAACAGAGTCTCACATTTAGAAAACACTCTTATGCCTGCTTAAGGGGGAAGGAGAGGTGGGGTGATGCATCAAACCAGAGTTTGATATAAGCACAGGTACTGTTCCAAAAACCAACTATGGAATAGACAAGACCTACACCTTCCTCAGTGAAAGGGACTCAAAACCCCATATTTCCCGCAGAGGAATAGATCTGACTAGTAAGAATCTTAAAACCTATGTATTGATATGTCTCCGTAAGGGAATCAAGTGTGTCTAGACTGGCATAAGCATGGCAGCGAGAATCAGCTCAAACCCACTCTAAAAAGGAATTTCAAAAACAGAACAAAGAAACAGGGAAATTCTTTACAATTCCTTCAGGGTCTCTGATGCAACCTGGAATGACCCTATCTACGATGACAGCTGGATGTGGCATGAGGCTGGACACTTGGGACTGAGAGGATTGGTGAGATTGGGTGAGCAAATGCAGACCCTTTAAAGCAATAATGCATGGCCACCATTCCATGGGTCCCACCTCTCCAGGTTGAAGGGAATATTACTACAGCTATAACATGTACGGGAAACCTAGAGAATGGACACACTGTGAATACGAAAGGTTTCTAAAACTCAACGAAGAGTCCCTCTCCTGGTGCTCCGGTTTGACTTTCCAACAGCTTTACTATCAATCTCCCAACTTGGAGAGACAGCCCCTTTAAGCTCCTGGTTCACACAGGTTGCCCATTTGGCAGAGGAGGAAAGGGAAGAGGGAGAACCAATGAGAGAGTAGCTGTTAGGCATTTGGATGGGCACATGTCACTCTAATTTCCCGGCAGGAAGAAGAATTCACCAAAGTCTCAGCCACCCACCGGGAACCAGTATAGGTCCTGAACCAAATGTTTGGACTTGCGTTCAGCTCACAAAAAACGAGTTGAAAAATGGAGCTCAGGGGCACAGCAATTCACAAACTGGCAGAGTAATCAAGGCCAACTATCGTCCAAAAATCTGTTGAGGGAAGGCAACGAGGCGGACTTGAATGCGAGGCAGAATAGCAGGAAACAGATTTCAAGAGGTACGTTAGAATCGCCTGTAAAGCACAGGAAGAGGGGCACAACTTCGACAATGATGCACTTGGCCAAAAAGGGCGTATGCGTTTTCTCCTGAATATATTCAGGAGAAAACGCATACGCCCTTTTTGGCCAAGCAAGCAAGCGGGCAATGCAAATCTGCACTACAAAGAAGTATCACTTCCCACCGGTCAAAAGGGACATCCACAAAATGTGTAAAAACCAGAAAGGCAAGACAGGCCCTGGAGAACAGGGAGCCTTGTTATGCTGATGGGCGGGATGTAAGTTGCCAACTGCCTCACTGGAGGAGTGCATTGTGTTCCCTAAAACAAGTAAACAACAGAGCTCCAGAGCCAAGGGCACTTCCAGTCTAGGGAATATACCTTGGGAAAACTGAAAATCCATAAGACAGAGCCACCCCCAAATTGAGGGCTGCACTGCTTACAAGAACCTCAACCTGGGTACACCTGAAATATCCCAGGAAATATAAAAATGGTTCAAAACATTGTGGAACTTACGTACGATGGAATATCCCTCAGCCATGAAATCAATGTCATAAGACCAGTAGCAGCAAAATGAGTGGATTCAGGTACGATGATTCTAAGTGAAAGAAGTCACACAGAAAAAGAAACTTATCATAAGATATCACTTAGGAAGATCCTGTAAACATGGCAACACATGAACTGAGTTAGGAAAGAGAACAGAGTCTCACATTTAGAAAACACTCTTATGCCTGCTTAAGGGGGAAGGAGAGGTGGGGTGATGCATCAAACCAGAGTTTGATATAAGCACAGGTACTGTTCCAAAAACCAACTATGGAATAGACAAGACCTACACCTTCCTCAGTGAAAGGGACTCAAAACCCCATATTTCCCGCAGAGGAATAGATCTGACTAGTAAGAATCTTAAAACCTATGTATTGATATGTCTCCGTAAGGGAATCAAGTGTGTCTAGACTGGCATAAACATGGCAGCGAGAATCAGCTCAAACCCACTCTAAAAAGGAATTTCAAAACCAGAACAAAGAAACAGGGAAATTCTTTACAATTCCTTCAGGGTCTCTGATGCAACCTGGAATGACCCTATCTACGATGACAGCTGGATGTGGCATGAGGCTGGACACTTGGGACTGAGAGGATTGGTGAGATTGGGTGAGCAAATGCAGACCCTTTAAAGCAATAATGCATGGCCACCATTCCATGGGTCCCACCTCTCCAGGTTGAAGGGAATATTACTACAGCTATAACATGTACGGGAAACCTAGAGAATGGACACACTGTGAATACGAAAGGTTTCTAAAACTCAACGAAGAGTCCCTCTCCTGGTGCTCCGGTTTGACTTTCCAACAGCTTTACTATCAATCTCCCAACTTGGAGAGACAGCCCCTTTAAGCTCCTGGTTCACACAGGTTGCCCATTTGGCAGAGGAGGAAAGGGAAGAGGGAGAACCAATGAGAGAGTAGCTGTTAGGCATTTGGATGGGCACATGTCACTCTAATTTCCCGGCAGGAAGAAGAATTCACCAAAGTCTCAGCCACCCACCGGGAACCAGTATAGGTCCTGAACCAAATGTTTGGACTTGCGTTCAGCTCACAAAAAACGAGTTGAAAAATGGAGCTCAGGGGCACAGCAATTCACAAACCGGCAGAGAAATCAAGGCCAACTATCGTCCAAAAATCTGTTGAGGGAAGGCAACGAGGCGGACTTGAATGCGAGGCAGAATAGCAGGAAACAGATTTCAAGAGGTACGTAAGAATCGCCTGTAAAGCACAGGAAGAGGGGCACAACTTCGACAATGATGCGCTTGGC
Organism: Mesoplodon mirus; assembly: GCF_964341445.2. Classification (NCBI taxonomy): domain Eukaryota; kingdom Metazoa; phylum Chordata; class Mammalia; order Artiodactyla; family Ziphiidae; genus Mesoplodon; species Mesoplodon mirus. The sequence goes on from NW_028295810.1 coordinate 4,897,027, forward strand.
CAAAAAGTGCGTATGCGTTTTCTCCTGAATATATTCAGGAGAAAACGCATACGCCCTTTTTGGCCAAGCAAGCAAGCGGGCAATGCAAATCTGCACTACAAAGAAGTATCACTTCCCAACGGTCAAAAGGGACATCCACAAAATGTGTAAAAACCAGAAAGGCAAGACAGGCCCTGGAGAACAGAGAGCCTTGTTATGCTGATGGGTGGGATGTAAGCTGCCAACTGCCTCACTGGAGGAGTGCATTGTGTTCCTTAAAACAAGTAAACAACAGAGCTACAGAGCCAAGGGCACTTCCAGTCTAGGGAATATACCTTGGGAAAATTGAAAATCCATAAGACAGAGCCACCCCCAAATTGAGGGCTGCACTGCTTACAAGAACCTCAACCTGGGTACACCTGAAATATCCCAGGAAATATAAAAATGGTTCAAAACATTGTGGAACTTACGTACGATGGAATATCCCTCAGCCATGAAATCAATGTCATAAGACCAGTAGCAGCAAAATGAGTGGATTCAGGTACGATGATTCTAAGTGAAAGAAGTCACACAGAAAAAGAAACTTATCATAAGATATCACTTAGGAAGATCCTGTAAACATGGCAACACATGAACTGAGTTAGGAAAGAGAACAGAGTCTCACATTTAGAAAACACTCTTATGCCTGCTTAAGGGGGAAGGAGAGGTGGGGTGATGCATCAAACCAGAGTTTGATATAAGCACAGGTACTGTTCCAAAAACCAACTATGGAATAGACAAGACCTACACCTTCCTCAGTGAAAGGGACTCAAAACCCCATATTCCCCGCAGAGGAATAGATCTGACTAGTAAGAATCTTAAAACCTATGTATTGATATGTCTCCGTAAGGGAATCAAGTGTGTCTAGACTGGCATAAACATGGCAGCGAGAATCAGCTCAAACCCACTCTAAAAAGGAATTTCAAAAACAGAACAAAGAAACAGGGAAATTCTTTACAATTCCTTCAGGGTCTCTGATGCAACCTGGAATGACCCTATCTACGATGACAGCTGGATGTGGCATGAGGCTGGACACTTGGGACTGAGAGGATTGGTGAGATTGGGTGAGCAAATGCAGACCCTTTAAAGCAATAATGCATGGCCACCATTCCATGGGTCCCACCTCTCCAGGTTGAAGGGAATATTACTACAGCTATAACATGTACGGGAAACCTAGAGAATGGACACACTGTGAATACGAAAGGTTTCTAAAACTCAACGAAGAGTCCCTCTCCTGGTGCTCCGGTTTGACTTTCCAACAGCTTTACTATCAATCTCCCAACTTGGAGAGACAGCCCCTTTAAGCTCCTGGTTCACACAGGTTGCCCATTTGGCAGAGGAGGAAAGGGAAGAGGGAGAACCAATGAGAGAGTAGCTGTTAGGCATTTGGATGGGCACATGTCACTCTAATTTCCCGGCAGGAAGAAGAATTCACCAAAGTCTCAGCCACCCACCGGGAACCAGTATAGGTCCTGAACCAAATGTTTGGACTTGCGTTCAGCTCACAAAAAACGAGTTGAAATATGGAGCTCAGGGGCACAGCAATTCACAAACTGGCAGAGAAATCAAGGCCAACTATCGTCCAAAAATCTGTTGAGGGAAGGCAACGAGGCGGACTTGAATGCTAGGCAGAATAGCAGGAAACAGATTTCAAGAGGTACGTTAGAATCGCCTGTAAAGCACAGGAAGAGGGGCACAACTTCGACAATGATGCACTTGGCCAAAAAGGGCGTATGCGTTTTCTCCTGAATATATTCAGGAGAAAACGCATACGCCCTTTTTGGCCAAGCAAGCAAGCGGGCAATGCAAATCTGCACTACAAAGAAGTATCACTTCCCAACGGTCAAAAGGGACATCCACAAAATGTGTAAAAACCAGAAAGGCAAGACAGGCCCTGGAGAACAGGGAGCCTTGTTATGCTGATGGGCGGGATGTAAGTTGCCAACTGCCTCACTGGAGGAGTGCATTGTGTTCCCTAAAACAAGTAAACAACAGAGCTCCAGAGCCAAGGGCACTTCCAGTCTAGGGAATATACCTTGGGAAAACTGAAAATCCATAAGACAGAGCCACCCCCAAATTGAGGGCTGCACTGCTTACAAGAACCTCAACCTGGGTACACCTGAAATATCCCAGGAAATATAAAAATGGTTCAAAACATTGTGGAACTTACGTACGATGGAATATCCCTCAGCCATGAAATCAATGTCATAAGACCAGTAGCAGCAAAATGAGTGGATTCAGGTACGATGATTCTAAGTGAAAGAATTCACACAGAAAAAGAAACTTATCATAAGATATCACTTAGGAAGATCCTGTAAACATGGCAACACATGAACTGAGTTAGGAAAGAGAACAGAGTCTCACATTTAGAAAACACTCTTATGCCTGCTTAAGGGGGAAGGAGAGGTGGGGTGATGCATCAAACCAGAGTTTGATATAAGCACAGGTACTGTTCCAAAAACCAACTATGGAATAGACAAGACCTACACCTTCCTCAGTGAAAGGGACTCAAAACCCCATATTTCCCGCAGAGGAATAGATCTGACTAGTAAGAATCTTAAAACCTATGTATTGATATGTCTCCGTAAGGGAATCAAGTGTGTCTAGACTGGCATAAACATGGCAGCGAGAATCAGCTCAAACCCACTCTAAAAAGGAATTTCAAAAACAGAACAAAGAAACAGGGAAATTCTTTACAATTCCTTCAGGGTCTCTGATGCAACCTGGAATGACCCTATCTACGATGACAGCTGGATGTGGCATGAGGCTGGACACTTGGGACTGAGAGGATTGGTGAGATTGGGTGAGCAAATGCAGACCCTTTAAAGCAATAATGCATGGCCACCATTCCATGGGTCCCACCTCTCCAGGTTGAAGGGAATATTACTACAGCTATAACATGTACGGGAAACCTAGAGAATGGACACACTGTGAATACGAAAGGTTTCTAAAACTCAACGAAGAGTCCCTCTCCTGGTGCTCCGGTTTGACTTTCCAACAGCTTTACTATCAATCTCCCAACTTGGAGAGACAGCCCCTTTAAGCTCCTGGTTCACACAGGTTGCCCATTTGGCAGAGGAGGAAAGGGAAGAGGGAGAACCAATGAGAGAGTAGCTGTTAGGCATTTGGATGGGCACATGTCACTCTAATTTCCCGGCAGGAAGAAGAATTCACCAAAGTCTCAGCCACCCACCGGGAACCAGTATAGGTCCTGAACCAAATGTTTGGACTTGCGTTCAGCTCACAAAAAACGAGTTGAAAAATGGAGCTCAGGGGCACAGCAATTCACAAACCGGCAGAGAAATCAAGGCCAACTATCGTCCAAAAATCTGTTGAGGGAAGGCAACGAGGCGGACTTGAATGCGAGGCAGAATAGCAGGAAACAGATTTCAAGAGGTACGTAAGAATCGCCTGTAAAGCACAGGAAGAGGGGCACAACTTCGACAATGATGCGCTTGGCCAAAAAGTGCGTATGCGTTTTCTCCTGAATATATTCAGGAGAAAACGCATACGCCCTTTTTGGCCAAGCAAGCAAGCGGGCAATGCAAATCTGCACTACAAAGAAGTATCACTTCCCAACGGTCAAAAGGGACATCCACAAAATGTGTAAAAACCAGAAAGGCAAGACAGGCCCTGGAGAACAGAGAGCCTTCTTATGCTGATGGGTGGGACGTAAGCTGCCAACTGCCTCACTGGAGGAGTGCATTGTGTTCCTTAAAACAAGTAAACAACAGAGCTACAGAGCCAAGGGCACTTCCAGTCTAGGGAATATACCTTGGGAAAATTGAAAATCCATAAGACAGAGCCACCCCCAAATTGAGGGCTGCACTGCTTACAAGAACCTCAACCTGGGTACACCTGAAATATCCCAGGAAATATAAAAATGGTTCAAAACATTGTAGAACTTACGTACGATGGAATATCCCTCAGCCATGAAATCAATGTCATAAGACCAGTAGCAGCAAAATGAGTGGATTCAGGTACGATGATTCTAAGTGAAAGAAGTCACACAGAAAAAGAAACTTATCATAAGATATCACTTAGGAAGATCCTGTAAACATGGCAACACATGAACTGAGTTAGGAAAGAGAACAGAGTCTCACATTTAGAAAACACTCTTATGCCTGCTTAAGGGGGATGGAGAGGTGGGGTGATGCATCAAACCAGAGTTTGATATAAGCACAGGTACTGTTCCAAAAACCAACTATGGAATAGACAAGACCTACACCTTCCTCAGTGAAAGGGACTCAAAACCCCATATTTCCCGCAGAGGAATAGATCTGACTAGTAAGAATCTTAAAACCTATGTATTGATATGTCTCCGTAAGGGAATCAAGTGTGTCTAGACTGGCATAAACATGGCAGCGAGAATCAGCTCAAACCCACTCTAAAAAGGAATTTCAAAAACAGAACAAAGAAAGAGGGAAATTCTTTACAATTCCTTCAGGGTCTCTGATGCAACCTGGAATGACCCTATCTACGATGACAGCTGGATGTGGCATGAGGCTGGACACTTGGGACTGAGAGGATTGGTGAGATTGGGTGAGCAAATGCAGACCCTTTAAAGCAATAATGCATGGCAACCATTCCATGGGTCCCACCTCTCCAGGTTGAAGGGAATATTACTACAGCTATAACATGTACGGGAAACCTAGAGAATGGACACACTGTGAATACGAAAGGTTTCTAAAACTCAACGAAGAGTCCCTCTCCTGGTGCTCCGGTTTGACTTTCCAACAGCTTTACTATCAACCTCCCAACTTGGAGAGACAGCCCCTTTAAGCTCCTGGTTCACACAGGTTGCCCATTTGGCAGAGGAGGAAAGGGAAGAGGGAGAACCAATGAGAGAGTAGCTGTTAGGCATTTGGATGGGCACATGTCACTCTAATTTCCCGGCAGGAAGAAGAATTCACCAAAGTCTCAGCCACCCACCGGGAACCAGTATAGGTCCTGAACCAAATGTTTGGACTTGCGTTCAGCTCACAAAAAACGAGTTGAAAAATGGAGCTCAGGGGCACAGCAATTCACAAACTGGCAGAGAATTCAAGGCCAACTATCGTCCAAAAATCTGTTGAGGGAAGGCAACGAGGCGGACTTGAATGCGAGGCAGAATAGCAGGAAACAGATTTCAAGAGGTACGTTAGAATCGCCTGTAAAGCACAGGAAGAGGGGCACAACTTCGACAATGATGCGCTTGTCCAAAAAGGGCGTATGCGTTTTCTCCTGAATATATTCAGGAGAAAACGCATACGCCCTTTTTGGCCAAGCAAGCAAGCGGGCAATGCAAATCTGCACTACAAAGAAGTATCACTTCCCAACGGTCAAAAGGGACATCCACAAAATGTGTAAAAACCAGAAAGGCAAGACAGGCCCTGGAGAACAGGGAGCCTTGTTATGCTGATGGGCGGGATGTAAGCTGCCAACTGCCTCACTGGAGGAGTGCATTGTGTTCCCTAAAACAAGTAAACAACAGAGCTACAGAGCCAAGGGCACTTCCAGTCTAGGGAATATACCTTGGGAAAATTGAAAATCCATAAGACAGAGCCACCCCCAAATTGAGGGCTGCACTGCTTACAAGAACCTCAACCTGGGTACACCTGAAATATCCCAGGAAATATAAAAATGGTTCAAAACATTGTGGCACTTACGTACGATGGAATATCCCTCAGCCATGAAATCAATGTCATAAGACCAGTAGCAGCAAAATGAGTGGATTCAGGTACGATGATTCTAAGTGAAAGAAGTCACACAGAAAAAGAAACTTATCATAAGATATCACTTAGGAAGATCCTGTAAACATGGCAACACATGAACTGAGTTAGGAAAGAGAACAGAGTCTCACATTTAGAAAACACTCTTATGCCTGCTTAAGGGGGATGGAGAGGTGGGGTGATGCATCAAACCAGAGTTTGATATAAGCACAGGTACTGTTCCAAAAACCAACTATGGAATAGACAAGACCTACACCTTCCTCAGTGAAAGGGACTCAAAACCCCATATTTCCCGCAGAGGAATAGATCTGACTAGTAAGAATCTTAAAACCTATGTATTGATATGTCTCCGTAAGGGAATCAAGTGTGTCTAGACTGGCATAAACATGGCAGCGAGAATCAGCTCAAACCCACTCTAAAAAGGAATTTCAAAAACAGAACAAAGAAAGAGGGAAATTCTTTACAATTCCTTCAGGGTCTCTGATGCAACCTGGAATGACCCTATCTACGATGACAGCTGGATGTGGCATGAGGCTGGACACTTGGGACTGAGAGGATTGGTGAGATTGGGTGAGCAAATGCAGACCCTTTAAAGCAATAATGCATGGCAACCATTCCATGGGTCCCACCTCTCCAGGTTGAAGGGAATATTACTACAGCTATAACATGTACGGGAAACCTAGAGAATGGACACACTGTGAATACGAAAGGTTTCTAAAACTCAACGAAGAGTCCCTCTCCTGGTGCTCCGGTTTGACTTTCCAACAGCTTTACTATCAACCTCCCAACTTGGAGAGACAGCCCCTTTAAGCTCCTGGTTCACACAGGTTGCCCATTTGGCAGAGGAGGAAAGGGAAGAGGGAGAACCAATGAGAGAGTAGCTGTTAGGCATTTGGATGGGCACATGTCACTCTAATTTCCCGGCAGGAAGAAGAATTCACCAAAGTCTCAGCCACCCACCGGGAACCAGTATAGGTCCTGAACCAAATGTTTGGACTTGCGTTCAGCTCACAAAAAACGAGTTGAAAAATGGAGCTCAGGGGCACAGCAATTCACAAACTGGCAGAGAATTCAAGGCCAACTATCTTCCAAAAATCTGTTGAGGGAAGGCAACGAGGCGGACTTGAATGCGAGGCAGAATAGCAGGAAACAGATTTCAAGAGGTACGTTAGAATCGCCTGTAAAGCACAGGAAGAGGGGCACAACTTCGACAATGATGCGCTTGGCCAAAAAGGGCGTATGCGTTTTCTCCTGAATATATTCAGGAGAAAACGCATACGCCCTTTTTGGCCAAGCAAGCAAGCGGGCAATGCAAATCTGCACTACAAAGAAGTATCACTTCCCAACGGTCAAAAGGGACATCCACAAAATGTGTAAAAACCAGAAAGGCAAGACAGGCCCTGGAGAACAGGGAGCCTTGTTATGCTGATGGGCGGGATGTAAGCTGCCAACTGCCTCACTGGAGGAGTGCATTGTGTTCCCTAAAACAAGTAAACAACAGAGCTACAGAGCCAAGGGCACTTCCAGTCTAGGGAATATACCTTGGGAAAATTGAAAATCCATAAGACAGAGCCACCCCCAAATTGAGGGCTGCACTGCTTACAAGAACCTCAACCTGGGTACACCTGAAATATCCCAGGAAATATAAAAATGGTTCAAAACATTGTGGAACTTACGTACGATGGAATATCCCTCAGCCATGAAATCAATGTCATAAGACCAGTAGCAGCAAAATGAGTGGATTCAGGTACGATGATTCTAAGTGAAAGAAGTCACACAGAAAAAGAAACTTATCATAAGATATCACTTAGGAAGATCCTGTAAACATGGCAACACATGAACTGAGTTAGGAAAGAGAACAGAGTCTCACATTTAGAAAACACTCTTATGCCTGCTTAAGGGGGATGGAGAGGTGGGGTGATGCATCAAACCAGAGTTTGATATAAGCACAGGTACTGTTCCAAAAACCAACTATGGAATAGACAAGACCTACACCTTCCTCAGTGAAAGGGACTCAAAACCCCATATTTCCCGCAGAGGAATAGATCTGACTAGTAAGAATCTTAAAACCTATGTATTGATATGTCTCCGTAAGGGAATCAAGTGTGTCTAGACTGGCATAAACATGGCAGCGAGAATCAGCTCAAACCCACTCTAAAAAGGAATTTCAAAAACAGAACAAAGAAACAGGGAAATTCTTTACAATTCCTTCAGGGTCTCTGATGCAACCTGGAATGACCCTATCTACGATGACAGCTGGATGTGGCATGAGGCTGGACACTTGGGACTGAGAGGATTGGTGAGATTGGGTGAGCAAATGCAGACCCTTTAAAGCAATAATGCATGGCAACCATTCCATGGGTCCCACCTCTCCAGGTTGAAGGGAATATTACTACAGCTATAACATGTACGGGAAACCTAGAGAATGGACACACTGTGAATACGAAAGGTTTCTAAAACTCAACGAAGAGTCCCTCTCCTGGTGCTCCGGTTTGACTTTCCAACAGCTTTACTATCAACCTCCCAACTTGGAGAGACAGCCCCTTTAAGCTCCTGGTTCACACAGGTTGCCCATTTGGCAGAGGAGGAAAGGGAAGAGGGAGAACCAATGAGAGAGTAGCTGTTAGGCATTTGGATGGGCACATGTCACTCTAATTTCCCGGCAGGAAGAAGAATTCACCAAAGTCTCAGCCACCCACCGGGAACCAGTATAGGTCCTGAACCAAATGTTTGGACTTGCGTTCAGCTCACAAAAAACGAGTTGAAAAATGGAGCTCAGGGGCACAGCAATTCACAAACTGGCAGAGTAATCAAGGCCAACTATCGTCCAAAAATCTGTTGAGGGAAGGCAACGAGGCGGACTTGAATGCGAGGCAGAATAGCAGGAAACAGATTTCAAGAGGTACGTTAGAATCGCCTGTAAAGCACAGGAAGAGGGGCACAACTTCGACAATGATGCACTTGGCCAAAAAGGGCGTATGCGTTTTCTCCTGAATATATTCAGGAGAAAACGCATACGCCCTTTTTGGCCAAGCAAGCAAGCGGGCAATGCAAATCTGCACTACAAAGAAGTATCACTTCCCACCGGTCAAAAGGGACATCCACAAAATGTGTAAAAACCAGAAAGGCAAGACAGGCCCTGGAGAACAGGGAGCCTTGTTATGCTGATGGGCGGGATGTAAGTTGCCAACTGCCTCACTGGAGGAGTGCATTGTGTTCCCTAAAACAAGTAAACAACAGAGCTACAGAGCCAAGGGCACTTCCAGTCTAGGGAATATACCTTGGGAAAACTGAAAATCCATAAGCCAGAGCCACCCCCAAATTGAGGGCTGCACTGCTTACAAGAACCTCAACCTGGGTACACCTGAAATATCCCAGGAAATGTAAAAATGGTTCAAAACATTGTGGAACTTACGTACGATGGAATATCCCTCAGCCATGAAATCAATGTCATAAGACCAGTAGCAGCAAAATGAGTGGATTCAGGTACGATGATTCTAAGTGAAAGAAGTCACACAGAAAAAGAAACTTATCATAAGATATCACTTAGGAAGATCCTGTAAACATGGCAACACATGAACTGAGTTAGGAAAGAGAACAGAGTCTCACATTTAGAAAACACTCTTATGCCTGCTTAAGGGGGAAGGAGAGGTGGGGTGATGCATCAAACCAGAGTTTGATATAAGCACAGGTACTGTTCCAAAAACCAACTATGGAATAGACAAGACCTACACCTTCCTCAGTGAAAGGGACTCAAAACCCCATATTTCCCGCAGAGGAATAGATCTGACTAGTAAGAATCTTAAAACCTATGTATTGATATGTCTCCGTAAGGGAATCAAGTGTGTCTAGACTGGCATAAACATGGCAGCGAGAATCAGCTCAAACCCACTCTAAAAAGGAATTTCAAAAACAGAACAAAGAAACAGGGAAATTCTTTACAATTCCTTCAGGGTCTCTGATGCAACCTGGAATGACCCTATCTACGATGACAGCTGGATGCGGCATGAGGCTGGACACTTGGGACTGAGAGGATTGGTGAGATTGGGTGAGCAAATGCAGACCCTTTAAAGCAATAATGCATGGCAACCATTCCATGGGTCCCACCTCTCCAGGTTGAAGGGAATATTACTACAGCTATAACATGTACGGGAAACCTAGAGAATGGACACACTGTGAATACGAAAGGTTTCTAAAACTCAACGAAGAGTCCCTCTCCTGGTGCTCCGGTTTGACTTTCCAACAGCTTTACTATCAATCTCCCAACTTGGAGAGACAGCCCCTTTAAGCTCCTGGTTCACACAGGTTGCCCATTTGGCAGAGGAGGAAAGGGAAGAGGGAGAACCAATGAGAGAGTAGCTGTTAGGCATTTGGATGGGCACATGTCACTGTAATTTCCCGGCAGGAAGAAGAATTCACCAAAGTCTCAGCCACCCACCGGGAACCAGTATAGGTCCTGAACCAAATGTTTGGACTTGCGTTCAGCTCACAAAAAACGAGTTGAAAAATGGAGCTCAGGGGCACAGCAATTCACAAACTGGCAGAGTAATCAAGGCCAACTCTCGTCCAAAAATCTGTTGAGGGAAGGCAACGAGGCGGACTTGAATGCGAGGCAGAATAGCAGGAAACAGATTTCAAGAGGTACGTTAGAATCGCCTGTAAAGCACAGGAAGAGGGGCACAACTTCGACAATGATGCACTTGGCCAAAAAGGGCGTATGCGTTTTCTCCTGAATATATTCAGGAGAAAACGCATACGCCCTTTTTGGCCAAGCAAGCAAGCGGGCAATGCAAATCTGCACTACAAAGAAGTATCACTTCCCACCGGTCAAAAGGGACATCCACAAAATGTGTAAAAACCAGAAAGGCAAGACAGGCCCTGGAGAACAGGGAGCCTTGTTATGCTGATGGGCGGGATGTAAGTTGCCAACTGCCTCACTGGAGGAGTGCATTGTGTTCCCTAAAACAAGTAAACAACAGAGCTACAGAGCCAAGGGCACTTCCAGTCTAGGGAATATACCTTGGGAAAACTGAAAATCCATAAGACAGAGCCACCCCCAAATTGAGGGCTGCACTGCTTACAAGAACCTCAACCTGGGTACACCTGAAATATCCCAGGAAATATAAAAATGGTTCAAAACATTGTGGAACTTACGTACGATGGAATATCCCTCAGCCATGAAATCAATGTCATAAGACCAGTAGCAGCAAAATGAGTGGATTCAGGTACGATGATTCTAAGTGAAAGAAGTCACACAGAAAAAGAAACTTATCATAAGATATCACTTAGGAAGATCCTGTAAACATGGCAACACATGAACTGAGTTAGGAAAGAGAACAGAGTCTCACATTTAGAAAACACTCTTATGCCTGCTTAAGGGGGAAGGAGAGGTGGGGTGATGCATCAAACCAGAGTTTGATATAAGCACAGGTACTGTTCCAAAAACCAACTATGGAATAGACAAGACCTACACCTTCCTCAGTGAAAGGGACTCAAAACCCCATATTTCCCGCAGAGGAATAGATCTGACTAGTAAGAATCTTAAAACCTATGTATTGATATGTCTCCGTAAGGGAATCAAGTGTGTCTAGACTGGCATAAACATGGCAGCGAGAATCAGCTCAAACCCACTCTAAAAAGGAATTTCAAAAACAGAACAAAGAAACAGGGAAATTCTTTACAATTCCTTCAGGGTCTCTGATGCAACCTGGAATGACCCTATCTACGATGACAGCTGGATGCGGCATGAGGCTGGACACTTGGGACTGAGAGGATTGGTGAGATTGGGTGAGCAAATGCAGACCCTTTAAAGCAATAATGCATGGCCACCATTCCATGGGTCCCACCTCTCCAGGTTGAAGGGAATATTACTACAGCTATAACATGTACGGGAAACCTAGAGAATGGACACACTGTGAATACGAAAGGTTTCTAAAACTCAACGAAGAGTCCCTCTCCTGGTGCTCCGGTTTGACTTTCCAACAGCTTTACTATCAATCTCCCAACTTGGAGAGACAGCCCCTTTAAGCTCCTGGTTCACACAGGTTGCCCATTTGGCAGAGGAGGAAAGGGAAGAGGGAGAACCAATGAGAGAGTAGCTGTTAGGCATTTGGATGGGCACATGTCACTCTAATTTCCCGGCAGGAAGAAGAATTCACCAAAGTCTCAGCCACCCACCGGGAACCAGTATAGGTCCTGAACCAAATGTTTGGACTTGCGTTCAGCTCACAAAAAACGAGTTGAAAAATGGAGCTCAGGGGCACAGCAATTCACAAACTGGCAGAGTAATCAAGGCCAACTATCGTCCAAAAATCTGTTGAGGGAAGGCAACGAGGCGGACTTGAATGCGAGGCAGAATAGCAGGAAACAGATTTCAAGAGGTACGTTAGAATCGCCTGTAAAGCACAGGAAGAGGGGCACAACTTCGACAATGATGCACTTGGCCAAAAAGGGCGTATGCGTTTTCTCCTGAATATATTCAGGAGAAAACGCATACGCCCTTTTTGGCCAAGCAAGCAAGCGGGCAATGCAAATCTGCACTACAAAGAAGTATCACTTCCCAACGGTCAAAAGGGACATCCACAAAATGTGTAAAAACCAGAAAGGCAAGACAGGCCCTGGAGAACAGGGAGCCTTGTTATGCTGATGGGCGGGATGTAAGTTGCCAACTGCCTCACTGGAGGAGTGCATTGTGTTCCCTAAAACAAGTAAACAACAGAGCTACAGAGCCAAGGGCACTTCCAGTCTAGGGAATATACCTTGGGAAAACTGAAAATCCATAAGACAGAGCCACCCCCAAATTGAGGGCTGCACTGCTTACAAGAACCTCAACCTGGGTACACCTGAAATATCCCAGGAAATGTAAAAATGGTTCAAAACATTGTGGAACTTACGTACGATGGAATATCCCTCAGCCATGAAATCAATGTCATAAGACCAGTAGCAGCAAAATGAGTGGATTCAGGTACGATGATTCTAAGTGAAAGAAGTCACACAGAAAAAGAAACTTATCATAAGATATCACTTAGGAAGATCCTGTAAACATGGCAACACATGAACTGAGTTAGGAAAGAGAACAGAGTCTCACATTTAGAAAACACTCTTATGCCTGCTTAAGGGGGAAGGAGAGGTGGGGTGATGCATCAAACCAGAGTTTGATATAAGCACAGGTACTGTTCCAAAAACCAACTATGGAATAGACAAGACCTACACCTTCCTCAGTGAAAGGGACTCAAAACCCCATATTTCCCGCAGAGGAATAGATCTGACTAGTAAGAATCTTAAAACCTATGTATTGATATGTCTCCGTAAGGGAATCAAGTGTGTCTAGACTGGCATAAACATGGCAGCGAGAATCAGCTCAAACCCACTCTAAAAAGGAATTTCAAAAACAGAACAAAGAAACAGGGAAATTCTTTACAATTCCTTCAGGGTCTCTGATGCAACCTGGAATGACCCTATCTACGATGACAGCTGGATGCGGCATGAGGCTGGACACTTGGGACTGAGAGGATTGGTGAGATTGGGTGAGCAAATGCAGACCCTTTAAAGCAATAATGCATGGCAACCATTCCATGGGTCCCACCTCTCCAGGTTGAAGGGAATATTACTACAGCTATAACATGTACGGGAAACCTAGAGAATGGACACACTGTGAATACGAAAGGTTTCTAAAACTCAACGAAGAGTCCCTCTCCTGGTGCTCCGGTTTGACTTTCCAACAGCTTTACTATCAATCTCCCAACTTGGAGAGACAGCCCCTTTAAGCTCCTGGTTCACACAGGTTGCCCATTTGGCAGAGGAGGAAAGGGAAGAGGGAGAACCAATGAGAGAGTAGCTGTTAGGCATTTGGATGGGCACATGTCACTGTAATTTCCCGGCAGGAAGAAGAATTCACCAAAGTCTCAGCCACCCACCGGGAACCAGTATAGGTCCTGAACCAAATGTTTGGACTTGCGTTCAGCTCACAAAAAACGAGTTGAAAAATGGAGCTCAGGGGCACAGCAATTCACAAACTGGCAGAGTAATCAAGGCCAACTCTCGTCCAAAAATCTGTTGAGGGAAGGCAACGAGGCGGACTTGAATGCGAAGCAGAATAGCAGGAAACAGATTTCAAGAGGTACGTTAGAATCGCCTGTAAAGCACAGGAAGAGGGGCACAACTTCGACAATGATGCACTTGGCCAAAAAGGGCGTATGCGTTTTCTCCTGAATATATTCAGGAGAAAACGCATACGCCCTTTTTGGCCAAGCAAGCAAGCGGGCAATGCAAATCTGCACTACAAAGAAGTATCACTTCCCAACGGTCAAAAGGGACATCCACAAAATGTGTAAAAACCAGAAAGGCAAGACAGGCCCTGGAGAACAGGGAGCCTTGTTATGCTGATGGGCGGGATGTAAGTTGCCAACTGCCTCACTGGAGGAGTGCATTGTGTTCCCTAAAACAAGTAAACAACAGAGCTACAGAGCCAAGGGCACTTCCAGTCTAGGGAATATACCTTGGGAAAACTGAAAATCCATAAGACAGAGCCACCCCCAAATTGAGGGCTGCACTGCTTACAAGAACCTCAACCTGGGTACACCTGAAATATCCCAGGAAATATAAAAATGGTTCAAAACATTGTGGAACTTACGTACGATGGAATATCCCTCAGCCATGAAATCAATGTCATAAGACCAGTAGCAGCAAAATGAGTGGATTCAGGTACGATGATTCTAAGTGAAAGAAGTCACACAGAAAAAGAAACTTATCATAAGATATCACTTAGGAAGATCCTGTAAACATGGCAACACATGAACTGAGTTAGGAAAGAGAACAGAGTCTCACATTTAGAAAACACTCTTATGCCTGCTTAAGGGGGAAGGAGAGGTGGGGTGATGCATCAAACCAGAGTTTGATATAAGCACAGGTACTGTTCCAAAAACCAACTATGGAATAGACAAGACCTACACCTTCCTCAGTGAAAGGGACTCAAAACCCCATATTTCCCGCAGAGGAATAGATCTGACTAGTAAGAATCTTAAAACCTATGTATTGATATGTCTCCGTAAGGGAATCAAGTGTGTCTAGACTGGCATAAACATGGCAGCGAGAATCAGCTCAAACCCACTCTAAAAAGGAATTTCAAAAACAGAACAAAGAAACAGGGAAATTCTTTACAATTCCTTCAGGGTCTCTGATGCAACCTGGAATGACCCTATCTACGATGACAGCTGGATGCGGCATGAGGCTGGACACTTGGGACTGAGAGGATTGGTGAGATTGGGTGAGCAAATGCAGACCCTTTAAAGCAATAATGCATGGCAACCATTCCATGGGTCCCACCTCTCCAGGTTGAAGGGAATATTACTACAGCTATAACATGTACGGGAAACCTAGAGAATGGACACACTGTGAATACGAAAGGTTTCTAAAACTCAACGAAGAGTCCCTCTCCTGGTGCTCCGGTTTGACTTTCCAACAGCTTTACTATCAATCTCCCAACTTGGAGAGACAGCCCCTTTAAGCTCCTGGTTCACACAGGTTGCCCATTTGGCAGAGGAGGAAAGGGAAGAGGGAGAACCAATGAGAGAGTAGCTGTTAGGCATTTGGATGGGCACATGTCACTCTAATTTCCCGGCAGGAAGAAGAATTCACCAAAGTCTCAGCCACCCACCGGGAACCAGTATAGGTCCTGAACCAAATGTTTGGACTTGCGTTCAGCTCACAAAAAACGAGTTGAAAAATGGAGCTCAGGGGCACAGCAATTCACAAACTGGCAGAGTAATCAAGGCCAACTCTCGTCCAAAAATCTGTTGAGGGAAGGCAACGAGGCGGACTTGAATGCGAGGCAGAATAGCAGGAAACAGATTTCAAGAGGTACGTTAGAATCGCCTGTAAAGCACAGGAAGAGGGGCACAACTTCGACAATGATGCACTTGGCCAAAAAGGGCGTATGCGTTTTCTCCTGAATATATTCAGGAGAAAACGCATACGCCCTTTTTGGCCAAGCAAGCAAGCGGGCAATGCAAATCTGCACTACAAAGAAGTATCACTTCCCACCGGTCAAAAGGGACATCCACAAAATGTGTAAAAACCAGAAAGGCAAGACAGGCCCTGGAGAACAGGGAGCCTTGTTATGCTGATGGGCGGGATGTAAGTTGCCAACTGCCTCACTGGAGGAGTGCATTGTGTTCCCTAAAACAAGTAAACAACAGAGCTACAGAGCCAAGGGCACTTCCAGTCTAGGGAATATACCTTGGGAAAACTGAAAATCCATAAGACAGAGCCACCCCCAAATTGAGGGCTGCACTGCTTACAAGAACCTCAACCTGGGTACACCTGATATATCCCAGGAAATATAAAAATGGTTCCAAACATTGTGGAACTTACGTACGATGGAATATCCCTCAGCCATGAAATCAATGTCATAAGACCAGTAGCAGCAAAATGAGTGGATTCAGGTACGATGATTCTAAGTGAAAGAAGTCACACAGAAAAAGAAACTTATCATAAGATATCACTTAGGAAGATCCTGTAAACATGGCTACACATGAACTGAGTTAGGAAAGAGAACAGAGTCTCACATTTAGAAAACACTCTTATGCCTGCTTAAGGGGGAAGGAGAGGTGGGGTGATGAATCAAACCAGAGTTTGATATAAGCACAGGTACTGTTCCAAAAACCAACTATGGAATAGACAAGACCTACACGTTCCTCAGTGAAAGGGACTCAAAACCCCATATTTCCCACAGAGGAATAGATCTGACTAGTAAGAATCTTAAAACCTATGTATTGATATGTCTCCGTAAGGGAATCAAGTGTGTCTAGACTGGCATAAACATGGCAGCGAGAATCAGCTCAAACCCACTCTAAAAAGGAATTTCAAAAACAGAACAAAGAAACAGGGAAATTCTTTACAATTCCTTCAGGGTCTCTGATGCAACCTGGAATGACCCTATCTACGATGACAGCTGGATGTGGCATGAGGCTGGACACTTGGGACTGAGAGGATTGGTGAGATTGGGTGAGCAAATGCAGACCCTTTAAAGCAATAATGCATGGCAACCATTCCATGGGTCCCACCTCTCCAGGTTGAAGGGAATATTACTACAGCTATAACATGTACGGGAAACCTAGAGAATGGACACACTGTGAATACGAAAGGTTTCTAAAACTCAACGAAGAGTCCCTCTCCTGGTGCTCCGGTTTGACTTTCCAACAGCTTTACTATCAATCTCCCAACTTGGAGAGACAGCCCCTTTAAGCTCCTGGTTCACACAGGTTGCCCATTTGGCAGAGGAGGAAAGGGAAGAGGGAGAACCAATGAGAGAGTAGCTGTTAGGCATTTGGATGGGCACATGTCACTCTAATTTCCCGGCAGGAAGAAGAATTAACCAAAGTCTCAGCCACCCACCGGGAACCAGTATAGGTCCTGAACCAAAGGTTTGGACTTGCGTTCAGCTCACAAAAAACGAGTTGAAAAATGGAGCTCAGGGGCACAGCAATTCACAAACTGGCAGAGTAATCAAGGCCAACTATCGTCCAAAAATCTGTTGAGGGAAGGCAACGAGGCGGACTTGAATGCGAGGCAGAATAGCAGGAAACAGATTTCAAGAGGTACGTTAGAATCGTCTGTAAAGCACAGGAAGAGGGGCACAACTTCGACAATGATGCACTTGGCCAAAAAGGGCGTATGCGTTTTCTCCTGAATATATTCAGGAGAAAACGCATACGCCCTTTTTGGCCAAGCAAGCAAGCGGGCAATGCAAATCTGCACTACAAAGAAGTATCACTTCCCACCGGTCAAAAGGGACATCCACAAAATGTGTAAAAACCAGAAAGGCAAGACAGGCCCTGGAGAACAGGGAGCCTTGTTATGCTGATGGGCGGGATGTAAGTTGCCAACTGCCTCACTGGAGGAGTGCATTGTGTTCCCTAAAACAAGTAAACAACAGAGCTACAGAGCCAAGGGCACTTCCAGTCTAGGGAATATACCTTGGGAAAACTGAAAATCCATAAGACAGAGCCACCCCCAAATTGAGGGCTGCACTGCTTACAAGAACCTCAACCTGGGTACACCTGAAATATCCCAGGAAATATAAAAATGGTTCCAAACATTGTGGAACTTACGTACGATGGAATATCCCTCCGCCATGAAATCAATGTCATAAGACCAGTAGCAGCAAAATGAGTGGATTCAGGTACGATGATTCTAAGTGAAAGAAGTCACACAGAAAAAGAAACTTATCATAAGATATCACTTAGGAAGATCCTGTAAACATGGCAACACATGAACTGAGTTAGGAAAGAGAACAGAGTCTCACATTTAGAAAACACTCTTATGCCTGCTTAAGGGGGAAGGAGAGGTGGGGTGATGCATCAAACCAGAGTTTGATATAAGCACAGGTACTGTTCCAAAAACCAACTATGGAATAGACAAGACCTACACCTTCCTCAGTGAAAGGGACTCAAAACCCCATATTTCCCACAGAGGAATAGATCTGACTAGTAAGAATCTTAAAACCTATGTATTGATATGTCTCCGTAAGGGAATCAAGTGTGTCTAGACTGGCATAAACATGGCAGCGAGAATCAGCTCAAACCCACTCTAAAAAGGAATTTCAAAAACAGAACAAAGAAACAGGGAAATTCTTTACAATTCCTTCAGGGTCTCTGATGCAACCTGGAATGACCCTATCTACGATGACAGCTGGATGCGGCATGAGGCTGGACACTTGGGACTGAGAGGATTGGTGAGATTGGGTGAGCAAATGCAGACCCTTTAAAGCAATAATGCATGGCCACCATTCCATGGGTCCCACCTCTCCAGGTTGAAGGGAATATTACTACAGCTATAACATGTACGGGAAACCTAGAGAATGGACACACTGTGAATACGAAAGGTTTCTAAAACTCAACGAAGAGTCCCTCTCCTGGTGCTCCGGTTTGACTTTCCAACAGCTTTACTATCAATCTCCCAACTTGGAGAGACAGCCCCTTTAAGCTCCTGGTTCACACAGGTTGCCCATTTGGCAGAGGAGGAAAGGGAAGAGGGAGAACCAATGAGAGAGTAGCTGTTAGGCATTTGGATGGGCACATGTCACTCTAATTTCCCGGCAGGAAGAAGAATTAACCAAAGTCTCAGCCACCCACCGGGAACCAGTATAGGTCCTGAACCAAAGGTTTGGACTTGCGTTCAGCTCACAAAAAACGAGTTGAAAAATGGAGCTCAGGGGCACAGCAATTCACAAACTGGCAGAGTAATCAAGGCCAACTATCGTCCAAAAATCTGTTGAGGGAAGGCAACGAGGCGGACTTGAATGCGAGGCAGAATAGCAGGAAACAGATTTCAAGAGGTACGTTAGAATCGCCTGTAAAGCACAGGAAGAGGGGCACAACTTCGACAATGATGCACTTGGCCAAAAAGGGCGTATGCGTTTTCTCCTGAATATATTCAGGAGAAAACGCATACGCCCTTTTTGGCCAAGCAAGCAAGCGGGCAATGCAAATCTGCACTACAAAGAAGTATCACTTCCCACCGGTCAAAAGGGACATCCACAAAATGTGTAAAAACCAGAAAGGCAAGACAGGCCCTGGAGAACAGGGAGCCTTGTTATGCTGATGGGCGGGATGTAAGTTGCCAACTGCCTCACTGGAGGAGTGCATTGTGTTCCCTAAAACAAGTAAACAACAGAGCTACAGAGCCAAGGGCACTTCCAGTCTAGGGAATATACCTTGGGAAAACTGAAAATCCATAAGCCAGAGCCACCCCCAAATTGAGGGCTGCACTGCTTACAAGAACCTCAACCTGGGTACACCTGAAATATCCCAGGAAATATAAAAATGGTTCCAAACATTGTGGAACTTACGTACGATGGAATATCCCTCCGCCATGAAATCAATGTCATAAGACCAGTAGCAGCAAAATGAGTGGATTCAGGTACGATGATTCTAAGTGAAAGAAGTCACACAGAAAAAGAAACTTATCATAAGATATCACTTAGGAAGATCCTGTAAACATGGCAACACATGAACTGAGTTAGGAAAGAGAACAGAGTCTCACATTTAGAAAACACTCTTATGCCTGCTTAAGGGGGAAGGAGAGGTGGGGTGATGCATCAAACCAGAGTTTGATATAAGCACAGGTACTGTTCCAAAAACCAACTATGGAATAGACAAGACCTACACCTTCCTCAGTGAAAGGGACTCAAAACCCCATATTTCCCGCAGAGGAATAGATCTGACTAGTAAGAATCTTAAAACCTATGTATTGATATGTCTCCGTAAGGGAATCAAGTGTGTCTAGACTGGCATAAACATGGCAGCGAGAATCAGCTCAAACCCACTCTAAAAAGGAATTTCAAAAACAGAACAAAGAAACAGGGAAATTCTTTACAATTCCTTCAGGGTCTCTGATGCAACCTGGAATGACCCTATCTACGATGACAGCTGGATGCGGCATGAGGCTGGACACTTGGGACTGAGAGGATTGGTGAGATTGGGTGAGCAAATGCAGACCCTTTAAAGCAATAATGCATGGCCACCATTCCATGGGTCCCACCTCTCCAGGTTGAAGGGAATATTACTACAGCTATAACATGTACGGGAAACCTAGAGAATGGACACACTGTGAATACGAAAGGTTTCTAAAACTCAACGAAGAGTCCCTCTCCTGGTGCTCCGGTTTGACTTTCCAACAGCTTTACTATCAATCTCCCAACTTGGAGAGACAGCCCCTTTAAGCTCCTGGTTCACACAGGTTGCCCATTTGGCAGAGGAGGAAAGGGAAGAGGGAGAACCAATGAGAGAGTAGCTGTTAGGCATTTGGATGGGCACATGTCACTCTAATTTCCCGGCAGGAAGAAGAATTAACCAAAGTCTCAGCCACCCACCGGGAACCAGTATAGGTCCTGAACCAAAGGTTTGGACTTGCGTTCAGCTCACAAAAAACGAGTTGAAAAATGGAGCTCAGGGGCACAGCAATTCACAAACTGGCAGAGTAATCAAGGCCAACTATCGTCCAAAAATCTGTTGAGGGAAGGCAACGAGGCGGACTTGAATGCGAGGCAGAATAGCAGGAAACAGATTTCAAGAGGTACGTTAGAATCGCCTGTAAAGCACAGGAAGAGGGGCACAACTTCGACAATGATGCACTTGGCCAAAAAGGGCGTATGCGTTTTCTCCTGAATATATTCAGGAGAAAACACATACGCCCTTTTTGGCCAAGCAAGCAAGCGGGCAATGCAAATCTGCACTACAAAGAAGTATCACTTCCCACCGGTCAAAAGGGACATCCACAAAATGTGTAAAAACCAGAAAGGCAAGACAGGCCCTGGAGAACAGGGAGCCTTGTTATGCTGATGGGCGGGATGTAAGTTGCCAACTGCCTCACTGGAGGAGTGCATTGTGTTCCCTAAAACAAGTAAACAACAGAGCTACAGAGCCAAGGGCACTTCCAGTCTAGGGAATATACCTTGGGAAAACTGAAAATCCATAAGACAGAGCCACCCCCAAATTGAGGGCTGCACTGCTTACAAGAACCTCAACCTGGGTACACCTGAAATATCCCAGGAAATATAAAAATGGTTCAAAACATTGTGGAACTTACGTACGATGGAATATCCCTCAGCCATGAAATCAATGTCATAAGACCAGTAGCAGCAAAATGAGTGGATTCAGGTACGATGATTCTAAGTGAAAGAAGTCACACAGAAAAAGAAACTTATCATAAGATATCACTTAGGAAGATCCTGTAAACATGGCAACACATGAACTGAGTTAGGAAAGAGAACAGAGTCTCACATTTAGAAAACACTCTTATGCCTGCTTAAGGGGGAAGGAGAGGTGGGGTGATGCATCAAACCAGAGTTTGATATAAGCACAGGTACTGTTCCAAAAACCAACTATGGAATAGACAAGACCTACACCTTCCTCAGTGAAAGGGACTCAAAACCCCATATTTCCCGCAGAGGAATAGATCTGACTAGTAAGAATCTTAAAACCTATGTATTGATATGTCTCCGTAAGGGAATCAAGTGTGTCTAGACTGGCATAAACATGGCAGCGAGAATCAGCTCAAACCCACTCTAAAAAGGAATTTCAAAAACAGAACAAAGAAACAGGGAAATTCTTTACAATTCCTTCAGGGTCTCTGATGCAACCTGGAATGACCCTATCTACGATGACAGCTGGATGCGGCATGAGGCTGGACACTTGGGACTGAGAGGATTGGTGAGATTGGGTGAGCAAATGCAGACCCTTTAAAGCAATAATGCATGGCAACCATTCCATGGGTCCCACCTCTCCAGGTTGAAGGGAATATTACTACAGCTATAACATGTACGGGAAACCTAGAGAATGGACACACTGTGAATACTAAAGGTTTCTAAAACTCAACGAAGAGTCCCTCTCCTGGTGCTCCGGTTTGACTTTCCAACAGCTTTACTATCAATCTCCCAACTTGGAGAGACAGCCCCTTTAAGCTCCTGGTTCACACAGGTTGCCCATTTGGCAGAGGAGGAAAGGGAAGAGGGAGAACCAATGAGAGAGTAGCTGTTAGGCATTTGGATGGGCACATGTCACTCTAATTTCCCGGCAGGAAGAAGAATTCACCAAAGTCTCAGCCACCCACCGGGAACCAGTATAGGTCCTGAACCAAAGGTTTGGACTTGCGTTCAGCTCACAAAAAACGAGTTGATAAATGGAGCTCAGGGGCACAGCAATTCACAAACTGGCAGAGTAATCAAGGCCAACTATCGTCCAAAAATCTGTTGAGGGAAGGCAACGAGGCGGACTTGAATGCGAGGCAGAATAGCAGGAAACAGATTTCAAGAGGTACGTTAGAATCGCCTGTAAAGCACAGGAAGAGGGGCACAACTTCGACAATGATGCACTTGGCCAAAAAGGGCGTATGCGTTTTCTCCTGAATATATTCAGGAGAAAACTACAATGAGGTATCACCTCACACCTGTTAGAATCGGCATCATCAGAAAATCTACAAACAACCAATTCTGGGGAGGGTGTGGACAAAAGGAGCCCTCTTCCACTATTGGTGGGGATGTAATTTGATACAGTCACTATGGAGAACAGTATGGAGTTTCCTTAAAAAAACTAGAAATAGAATTACCATCTGATCCAGCAATCCCACTTCTGGGCATATACCCAGAGAAAACCGTATTTCAAAAAGGCACATTCACCACAATGTTCGTTGCAGCACTATTTACAATAGCCAGGTAATGGAAGCAACCTAAATGCCCACAGACAGATGAATGGATAAAGATGTGGTACATATATAAAATGGAATATTACTCGGCCATAAAAAGGAATGAAACTGGGTCATCTGTAGAGACATCGATGGATCGAGAGACTGTCATACAGAATGAAGTAAGTCAGAAAGAGGAAAACAAATATTGTATATTAATGCATATATGTGGAGCCTAAAAATGGTACAGATGAACTGGTTTGCAGGGAAGAAATAGAGACACAGAGGTAGAGAACAAACGTATGGACACCAAGTGTGGGAAGCCATGGGTTGGTGGTGGTGGGATGAGTTGGGAGATTGGGATTGACCTGTATACATGTATATGCATAAAATACATAACTAATAATAACGTGCTGTATAAAAAAATAAATAAAATTTCAAAATTTTAAAAAATAAAATTTAAAAATAAAACAGAAAAAAGTTCTTCCCGTCACACAGATGTATTTATAGGAATGAATTATTTCCATGCTTATATCTATAAATACATAAAAGAGGAATAAAATCTAACTTGAACCATAAAAGAAAAAAAAAAAACCTGAACTCACGAGTTTTACAGAGGAAAATCCTATCTGGGCACTTGCTCCAGCGGTAAACAATTCTGAAATTGGTCAGAGGTGGGGAACCATCTCCCATAGAGCCAGCAACCCACCCCCCACGCAAGGAGCGTCCTCATTGCAAAGCTGGGGGACAGTGCCGAGGCATCTGTGAGTAAACGTGAGCTGAGCCCCAGGCCAGCTGCTGCTGAACTGTTCCCACCATTCCCAGGTAAAACACCTGAATATGTACAAGGGCTTGAAAGCCTAGAGGAAGGACCGTGGAGCCACACCAGCGACAGCACGCAGGCCAACTTGCTGCCTGCAGGCCAGCCACGGTGGTCGTGGCCCCGGGATCTCTTCCAGAAGCTTTCCATTGCCCTGCCTGAGATACCCCTCCTGTCCTGGCCCCCACTGCTTTTTTCCTTTCTCACCTCTGTCCGGAGAGAAATTACAGCGGAAGGTATGGGTGACACATCCTCTTCTTTACACGCGGCAGCCTGGCAACTCCTGCAGAAAGGCCAGCAGAACCCCACACACACCGGGCCACCCACAAAGCTGTGGCCCCTCAATCCCTCCCACCAGCACAGCCCCGAGACTGCTGACGGGGCAGAGAATATGGAGTCAGGCACAGCTTCAGGGGCTATTGCTGCCTGGAGCGCTGTTTATATTGACCTCAACGAGGCACACCTGGGGAGGGCGGGCCGGCAGGGTAAGGCTGCCCAGGTCAGCTAATCCACAACCCTCAGGGAATCACATTGCTGAAAATGGACCCCGCTAAGGCAGAAGAGAAGCCAAGGGAAAAAAGGACACAATGCCATTTGTAGCACCGTAGATGAGTCTAGAAGTAATCACGTGACTTGTAGTAAGTCAGAAAGTGAAAGACACATATCATATCATATCACTTATAGGTGTTACCTAAAAATGGATACCAGGGCAGATATGTCCACGGAGAAAGGCAATCACAGATTCATTAAACAAACTTATGGTTCACCAATGGAAAGGTGTGAGGATTGGTTTCATTACGATATCGGGGTTAACAGACATATACAAACACAGGTGACATATATAATCACCAAAGACCTACAGAATACCAAGAGAGGACTACTCAACATTCTGTCATAACGTACATGGGAAAAGGATCCCAGGAAGAACAGACATGTGTATATGTGTAAAAGAACCACATCTTCCACACCTACAACAAACCAAACATTGTAATCAAATTTGCTGTAATAAAAAATAAAAAATTAAATTAAAAACACGAACAAGAAGTAGTGAGACAAACGTGAGGGGCTTTCTCCTGGCACATTCCATTCTAAACTCCAATCTAGAACACCACTTCCACTGAGGCTCTCTTGCCCTAGTAACCAGATTTGGTAAGGGTGAACTGCTGCCACCTTGTGGCCGTTTCACACAACAGCAGCTTTAATCCCAGCGCTAATGGTCAGTTGATATTCAAAATCATTGCAGGCCTGTAAATGACACCTGCCCTGAAAACAAATCCTGGGGTCACATATCGACCAAAAAATTCAAAGGACGTCCATATTTCAAAACGACCGTTTCAAAAGGCATATTTTACGCACATTAGTGTTCTGCTTCTTTTCCTTTCTTTCCTTTTTTGTTAAAAAACACGGGAATGGAAAAAGGCATCCTTCAGAATGGGCCAAAATCGTTGCAGACGAATCAATGGACAGAGGTTTAATCTCCAATATATATAAACAGCTCATGCAGCTTAATATTAAAAAAACAAACAACCCAATACAAAAATGGTCAGAAGATCTAAAGAGACGTTTCTTCAAAGAAGACACAGAGATGGCCAAGATGCACATGAAAAGCTGCTCAACAGCACTAATTATTAGAGAAATGCAAATCAAAACTACAATGAGGTATCACCTCACACCTGTTAGAATCGGCATCATCAGAAAATTTACAAACAACAAATTCTGGGGAGGGTGTGGACAAAAGGAGCCCTCTTCCACTATTGATGGGAATGTAAATTGATACAGTCACTATGGAGAACAGTATGGAGTTTCCTTAAAAAAACTAGAAATAGAATTACCATCTGATCCAGCAATCCCACTTCTGGGCATATACCCAGAGAAAACCGTATTTCAAAAAGGCACATTCACCACAATGTTCGTTGCAGCACTATTTACAATAGCCAGGTAATGGAAGCAACCTAAATGCCCACAGACAGATGAATGGATAAAGATGTGGTACATATATAAAATGGAATATGACTCGGCCATAAAAAGGAATGAAACTGGGTCATTTGTAGAGACATCGATGGATCGAGAGACTGTCATACAGAATGAAGTAAGTCAGAAAGAGGAAAACAAATATTGTCTATTAACGCATATATGTGGAGCCTAAAAATGGTACAGATGAACTGGTTGGCAGGGCAGAAATAGAGACACAGAGGTAGAGAACAAACGTATGGACACCAAGTGTGGGAAGCCATGGGGTGGTGGTGGTGGGATGAGTTGGGAGTTTGGGATTGACCTGTATACATGTATATGCATAAAATACATAACTAATAATAACGTGCTGTATAAAAAAAATAAATAAAATAAAATTTCAAAATTTTAAAAAATAAAATTTAAAAATAAAACAGAAAAAATTTCTTCCCTTCACACAGATGTATTTATAGGAATGAATTATTTCCATGCTTATATCTATAAATACATAAAAGAGGAATAACATCTAACTTGAAACATAAAAGAAAAAAAAAGTGAACCCACGAGTTATACAGAGGAAAACCCTATCACGGCACTTGCTCCAGTGGTAAACAATTCTGAAATTGGTCAGAGGTGGGGAACCATCTCCCATACAGCCAGCAACCCAACCCCCACGCAAGGAGCGCCCTCATTGCAAAGCTGGGGGACCGTGCCGAGGCATCTGTGAGTAAACGTGAGCTGAGCCCCAGGCCAGCTGCTGCTGAACTGTTCCCACCCTTTCCAGGTAAAACACCTGAATATGTACAAGGGCTTGAAAGCCTAGAGGAAGGACCGTGGAGCCACACCAGCGACAGCACGCAGGCCAACTTGGTGCCTGCAGGCCAGCCAGCGTGGTCGTGGACCCTGGCGCTCTTCCAGAAGCTTTCCATTGCCCTGCCTGAGATACCCCTCCTGTCCCGGCCCCCACTGCTTTTTTCCTTCCTCACCTCTGTCCAGAGAGAAATTCCAGCGGAAGGTATGGGTGACACATCCTCTTCTTTACAGGCGGCAGCCTGGCAACTCCTGCAGAAAGGCCAGCAGAACCCCACTCACACCGGGACACCCACAAAGCTGTGGCCCCTCACTCCCTCCCACCAGCACAGCCCCGAGACTGCTGACGGGGCAGAGAATATGGAGTCAGGCACAGCTTCAGGGGCTATTGCTGCCTGGAGCTCTGTTTATATTGACCTCAACGAGGCA
Organism: Mesoplodon mirus; assembly: GCF_964341445.2. NCBI lineage: Eukaryota > Metazoa > Chordata > Mammalia > Artiodactyla > Ziphiidae > Mesoplodon > Mesoplodon mirus. The sequence continues at coordinate 4,923,946 of NW_028295810.1, forward strand.
CACCTGGGGAGGGCGGGCCGGCAGGGTAAGGCTGCCCAGGTCAGCTAATCCACAACCCTCAGGGAATCACATTGTTGAAAATGGACCCCGCTAAGGCAGAAGAGAAGCCAAGGGAAAAAAGGACACAATGCCATTTGCAGCACCGTAGATGAGTCTAGAAGTAATCACGTGACTTGTAGTAACTCAGAAAGTGAAAGACACATATATCATATCACTTATAGGTGTTACCTAAAAATGGATACCAGGGCAGATATTTCCACGGAGAAGGGCAATCACAGATTCATTAAACAAACTTATGGTTCACCAATGGAAAGGTGTGAGGATTGTTTTCTTTACGATATCAGGGTTAACAGACATATACAAACACAGGTGACATATATAATCACCAAAGACCTACAGACTACCAAGAGAGGACTACTCAACATTCTGTCATAACGAACATGGGAAAAGGATCCCAAGAAGAACAGTCATCTGTATATGTGTAAAAGAACCACATCTTCCACACCTACAACAAGCCAAACATTGTAATCAAACTTGCTGTAATAAAAAATAAAAAATTAAATTAAAAACACGAACAAGAAGTAGTGAGACAAACGTGAGGGGCTTTCTCCTTGCACATTCCATTCTAAACTCCAATCTAGAACACCACTTCCACTGAGGCTCTCTTGCCCTAGTAACCAGATTTGGTAAGGGTGAACTGCTGCCACCTTGTGGCCGTTTCACACAACAGCAACTTTAATCCCAGCGCTAATGGTCAGTTGATATTCAAAATCATTGCAGGCCTGTAAATGACACCTGCCCTGAAAACAAATCCTGGGGTCACATATCGACCAAAAATTTCAAAGGACGTCCATATTTCAAAACGACCGTTTCAAAAGGCATATTTTACGCACATTAGTGTTCTGCTTCTTTTCCTTTCTTTCCTTTTTTGTTAAAAAACACGGGAATGGAAAAAGGCATCCCTCAGAATGGGCGAAAATCGTTGCAGACGAATCAATGGACAGAGGTTTAATCTCCAATATATATAAACAGCTCATGCAGCTTAATATTAAAAAACAAACAACCCAAAAAAAATGGGCAGAAGATCTAAAGAGACGTTTCTTCAAAGGAGACACAGAGATGGCCAAGACGCACATGAAAAGCTGCTCAACAGCACTAATTATTAGAGAAATGCAAATCAAAACTACAATGAGGTATCACCTCACACCTGTTAGAATCGGCATCATCAGAAAATCTACAAACAACCAATTCTGGGGAGGGTGTGGACAAAAGGAGCCCTCTTCCACTATTGGTGGGAATGTAAATTGATACAGTCACTATGGAGAACAGTATGGAGTTTCCTTAAAAAAACTAGAAATAGAATTACCATCTGATCCAGCAATCCCACTTCTGGGCATATACCCAGAGAAAACCGTATTTCAAAAAGGCACATTCACCACAATGTTCGTTGCAGCACTATTTACAATAGCCAGGTAATGGAAGCAACCTAAATGCCCACAGACAGATGAATGGATAAAGATGTGGTACATATATAAAATGGAATATTACTCGGCCATAAAAAGGAATGAAACTGGGTCATCTGTAGAGACATCGATGGATCGAGAGACTGTCATACAGAATGAAGTAAGTCAGAAAGAGGAAAACAAATATTGTATATTAATGCATATATGTGGAGCCTAAAAATGGTACAGATGAACTGGTTTGCAGGGAAGAAATAGAGACACAGAGGTAGAGAACAAACGTATGGACACCAAGTGTGGGAAGCCATGGGGTGGTGGTGGTGGGATGAGTTGGGAGATTGGGATTGACCTGTATACATGTATATGCATAAAATACATAACTAATAATAACGTGCTGTATAAAAAAATAAATAAAATTTCAAAATTTTAAAAAATAAAATTTAAAAATAAAACAGAAAAAAGTTCTTCCCGTCACACAGATGTATTTATAGGAATGAATTATTTCCATGCTTATATCTATAAATACATAAAAGAGGAATAAAATCTAACTTGAACCATAAAAGAAAAAAAAAAAACCTGAACTCACGAGTTTTACAGAGGAAAATCCTATCTGGGCACTTGCTCCAGCGGTAAACAATTCTGAAATTGGTCAGAGGTGGGGAACCATCTCCCATAGAGCCAGCAACCCACCCCCCACGCAAGGAGCGTCCTCATTGCAAAGCTGGGGGACAGTGCCGAGGCATCTGTGAGTAAACGTGAGCTGAGCCCCAGGCCAGCTGCTGCTGAACTGTTCCCACCATTCCCAGGTAAAACACCTGAATATGTACAAGGGCTTGAAAGCCTAGAGGAAGGACCGTGGAGCCACACCAGCGACAGCACGCAGGCCAACTTGCTGCCTGCAGGCCAGCCACGGTGGTCGTGGCCCCGGGATCTCTTCCAGAAGCTTTCCATTGCCCTGCCTGAGATACCCCTCCTGTCCTGGCCCCCACTGCTTTTTTCCTTTCTCACCTCTGTCCGGAGAGAAATTACAGCGGAAGGTATGGGTGACACATCCTCTTCTTTACACGCGGCAGCCTGGCAACTCCTGCAGAAAGGCCAGCAGAACCCCACACACACCGGGCCACCCACAAAGCTGTGGCCCCTCAATCCCTCCCACCAGCACAGCCCCGAGACTGCTGACGGGGCAGAGAATATGGAGTCAGGCACAGCTTCAGGGGCTATTGCTGCCTGGAGCGCTGTTTATATTGACCTCAACGAGGCACACCTGGGGAGGGCGGGCCGGCAGGGTAAGGCTGCCCAGGTCAGCTAATCCACAACCCTCAGGGAATCACATTGCTGAAAATGGACCCCGCTAAGGCAGAAGAGAAGCCAAGGGAAAAAAGGACACAATGCCATTTGTAGCACCGTAGATGAGTCTAGAAGTAATCACGTGACTTGTAGTAAGTCAGAAAGTGAAAGACACATATCATATCATATCACTTATAGGTGTTACCTAAAAATGGATACCAGGGCAGATATGTCCACGGAGAAAGGCAATCACAGATTCATTAAACAAACTTATGGTTCACCAATGGAAAGGTGTGAGGATTGGTTTCATTACGATATCGGGGTTAACAGACATATACAAACACAGGTGACATATATAATCACCAAAGACCTACAGAATACCAAGAGAGGACTACTCAACATTCTGTCATAACGTACATGGGAAAAGGATCCCAGGAAGAACAGACATGTGTATATGTGTAAAAGAACCACATCTTCCACACCTACAACAAACCAAACATTGTAATCAAATTTGCTGTAATAAAAAATAAAAAATTAAATTAAAAACACGAACAAGAAGTAGTGAGACAAACGTGAGGGGCTTTCTCCTGGCACATTCCATTCTAAACTCCAATCTAGAACACCACTTCCACTGAGGCTCTCTTGCCCTAGTAACCAGATTTGGTAAGGGTGAACTGCTGCCACCTTGTGGCCGTTTCACACAACAGCAGCTTTAATCCCAGCGCTAATGGTCAGTTGATATTCAAAATCATTGCAGGCCTGTAAATGACACCTGCCCTGAAAACAAATCCTGGGGTCACATATCGACCAAAAAATTCAAAGGACGTCCATATTTCAAAACGACCGTTTCAAAAGGCATATTTTACGCACATTAGTGTTCTGCTTCTTTTCCTTTCTTTCCTTTTTTGTTAAAAAACACGGGAATGGAAAAAGGCATCCTTCAGAATGGGCCAAAATCGTTGCAGACGAATCAATGGACAGAGGTTTAATCTCCAATATATATAAACAGCTCATGCAGCTTAATATTAAAAAAACAAACAACCCAATACAAAAATGGTCAGAAGATCTAAAGAGACGTTTCTTCAAAGAAGACACAGAGATGGCCAAGATGCACATGAAAAGCTGCTCAACAGCACTAATTATTAGAGAAATGCAAATCAAAACTACAATGAGGTATCACCTCACACCTGTTAGAATCGGCATCATCAGAAAATTTACAAACAACAAATTCTGGGGAGGGTGTGGACAAAAGGAGCCCTCTTCCACTATTGATGGGAATGTAAATTGATACAGTCACTATGGAGAACAGTATGGAGTTTCCTTAAAAAAACTAGAAATAGAATTACCATCTGATCCAGCAATCCCACTTCTGGGCATATACCCAGAGAAAACCGTATTTCAAAAAGGCACATTCACCACAATGTTCGTTGCAGCACTATTTACAATAGCCAGGTAATGGAAGCAACCTAAATGCCCACAGACAGATGAATGGATAAAGATGTGGTACATATATAAAATGGAATATTACTCGGCCATAAAAAGGAATGAAACTGGGTCATTTGTAGAGACATCGATGGATCGAGAGACTGTCATACAGAATGAAGTAAGTCAGAAAGAGGAAAACAAATATTGTCTATTAACGCATATATGTGGAGCCTAAAAATGGTACAGATGAACTGGTTGGCAGGGCAGAAATAGAGACACAGAGGTAGAGAACAAACGTATGGACACCAAGTGTGGGAAGCCATGGGGTGGTGGTGGTGGGATGAGTTGGGAGTTTGGGATTGACCTGTATACATGTATATGCATAAAATACATAACTAATAATAACGTGCTGTATAAAAAAAATAAATAAAATAAAATTTCAAAATTTTAAAAAATAAAATTTAAAAATAAAACAGAAAAAATTTCTTCCCTTCACACAGATGTATTTATAGGAATGAATTATTTCCATGCTTATATCTATAAATACATAAAAGAGGAATAACATCTAACTTGAAACATAAAAGAAAAAAAAAGTGAACCCACGAGTTATACAGAGGAAAACCCTATCACGGCACTTGCTCCAGTGGTAAACAATTCTGAAATTGGTCAGAGGTGGGGAACCATCTCCCATACAGCCAGCAACCCAACCCCCACGCAAGGAGCGCCCTCATTGCAAAGCTGGGGGACCGTGCCGAGGCATCTGTGAGTAAACGTGAGCTGAGCCCCAGGCCAGCTGCTGCTGAACTGTTCCCACCCTTTCCAGGTAAAACACCTGAATATGTACAAGGGCTTGAAAGCCTAGAGGAAGGACCGTGGAGCCACACCAGCGACAGCACGCAGGCCAACTTGCTGCCTGCAGGCCAGCCACGGTGGTCGTGGCCCCGGGATCTCTTCCAGAAGCTTTCCATTGCCCTGCCTGAGATACCCCTCCTGTCCTGGCCCCCACTGCTTTTTTCCTTTCTCACCTCTGTCCGGAGAGAAATTACAGCGGAAGGTATGGGTGACACATCCTCTTCTTTACACGCGGCAGCCTGGCAACTCCTGCAGAAAGGCCAGCAGAACCCCACACACACCGGGCCACCCACAAAGCTGTGGCCCCTCAATCCCTCCCACCAGCACAGCCCCGAGACTGCTGACGGGGCAGAGAATATGGAGTCAGGCACAGCTTCAGGGGCTATTGCTGCCTGGAGCGCTGTTTATATTGACCTCAACGAGGCACACCTGGGGAGGGCGGGCCGGCAGGGTAAGGCTGCCCAGGTCAGCTAATCCACAACCCTCAGGGAATCACATTGCTGAAAATGGACCCCGCTAAGGCAGAAGAGAAGCCAAGGGAAAAAAGGACACAATGCCATTTGTAGCACCGTAGATGAGTCTAGAAGTAATCACGTGACTTGTAGTAAGTCAGAAAGTGAAAGACACATATCATATCATATCACTTATAGGTGTTACCTAAAAATGGATACCAGGGCAGATATGTCCACGGAGAAAGGCAATCACAGATTCATTAAACAAACTTATGGTTCACCAATGGAAAGGTGTGAGGATTGGTTTCATTACGATATCGGGGTTAACAGACATATACAAACACAGGTGACATATATAATCACCAAAGACCTACAGAATACCAAGAGAGGACTACTCAACATTCTGTCATAACGTACATGGGAAAAGGATCCCAGGAAGAACAGACATGTGTATATGTGTAAAAGAACCACATCTTCCACACCTACAACAAACCAAACATTGTAATCAAATTTGCTGTAATAAAAAATAAAAAATTAAATTAAAAACACGAACAAGAAGTAGTGAGACAAACGTGAGGGGCTTTCTCCTGGCACATTCCATTCTAAACTCCAATCTAGAACACCACTTCCACTGAGGCTCTCTTGCCCTAGTAACCAGATTTGGTAAGGGTGAACTGCTGCCACCTTGTGGCCGTTTCACACAACAGCAGCTTTAATCCCAGCGCTAATGGTCAGTTGATATTCAAAATCATTGCAGGCCTGTAAATGACACCTGCCCTGAAAACAAATCCTGGGGTCACATATCGACCAAAAAATTCAAAGGACGTCCATATTTCAAAACGACCGTTTCAAAAGGCATATTTTACGCACATTAGTGTTCTGCTTCTTTTCCTTTCTTTCCTTTTTTGTTAAAAAACACGGGAATGGAAAAAGGCATCCTTCAGAATGGGCGAAAATCGTTGCAGACGAATCAATGGACAGAGGTTTAATCTCCAATATATATAAACAGCTCATGCAGCTTAATATTAAAAAAACAAACAACCCAATACAAAAATGGTCAGAAGATCTAAAGAGACGTTTCTTCAAAGAAGACACAGAGATGGCCAAGATGCACATGAAAAGCTGCTCAACAGCACTAATTATTAGAGAAATGCAAATCAAAACTACAATGAGGTATCACCTCACACCTGTTAGAATCGGCATCATCAGAAAATTTACAAACAACAAATTCTGGGGAGGGTGTGGACAAAAGGAGCCCTCTTCCACTATTGATGGGAATGTAAATTGATACAGTCACTATGGAGAACAGTATGGAGTTTCCTTAAAAAAACTAGAAATAGAATTACCATCTGATCCAGCAATCCCACTTCTGGGCATATACCCAGAGAAAACCGTATTTCAAAAAGGCACATTCACCACAATGTTCGTTGCAGCACTATTTACAATAGCCAGGTAATGGAAGCAACCTAAATGCCCACAGACAGATGAATGGATAAAGATGTGGTACATATATAAAATGGAATATTACTCGGCCATAAAAAGGAATGAAACTGGGTCATTTGTAGAGACATCGATGGATCGAGAGACTGTCATACAGAATGAAGTAAGTCAGAAAGAGGAAAACAAATATTGTCTATTAACGCATATATGTGGAGCCTAAAAATGGTACAGATGAACTGGTTGGCAGGGCAGAAATAGAGACACAGAGGTAGAGAACAAACGTATGGACACCAAGTGTGGGAAGCCATGGGGTGGTGGTGGTGGGATGAGTTGGGAGTTTGGGATTGACCTGTATACATGTATATGCATAAAATACATAACTAATAATAACGTGCTGTATAAAAAAAATAAATAAAATAAAATTTCAAAATTTTAAAAAATAAAATTTAAAAATAAAACAGAAAAAATTTCTTCCCTTCACACAGATGTATTTATAGGAATGAATTATTTCCATGCTTATATCTATAAATACATAAAAGAGGAATAACATCTAACTTGAAACATAAAAGAAAAAAAAAGTGAACCCACGAGTTATACAGAGGAAAACCCTATCACGGCACTTGCTCCAGTGGTAAACAATTCTGAAATTGGTCAGAGGTGGGGAACCATCTCCCATACAGCCAGCAACCCAACCCCCACGCAAGGAGCGCCCTCATTGCAAAGCTGGGGGACCGTGCCGAGGCATCTGTGAGTAAACGTGAGCTGAGCCCCAGGCCAGCTGCTGCTGAACTGTTCCCACCCTTTCCAGGTAAAACACCTGAATATGTACAAGGGCTTGAAAGCCTAGAGGAAGGACCGTGGAGCCACACCAGCGACAGCACGCAGGCCAACTTGGTGCCTGCAGGCCAGCCAGCGTGGTAGTGGACCCTGGCGCTCTTCCAGAAGCTTTCCATTGCCCTGCCTGAGATACCCCTCCTGTCCCGGCCCCCACTGCTTTTTTCCTTCCTCACCTCTGTCCAGAGAGAAATTCCAGCGGAAGGTATGGGTGACACATCCTCTTCTTTACAGGCGGCAGCCTGGCAACTCCTGCAGAAAGGCCAGCAGAACCCCACTCACACCGGGACACCCACAAAGCTGTGGCCCCTCACTCCCTCCCACCAGCACAGTCCCGAGACTGCTGACGGGGCAGAGAATATGGAGTCAGGCACAGCTTCAGGGGCTATTGCTGCCTGGAGCTCTGTTTATATTGACCTCAACGAGGCACACCTGGGGAGGGCGGGCCGGCAGGGTAAGGCTGCCCAGGTCAGCTAATCCACAACCCTCAGGGAATCACATTGTTGAAAATGGACCCCGCTAAGGCAGAAGAGAAGCCAAGGGAAAAAAGGACACAATGCCATTTGCAGCACCGTAGATGAGTCTAGAAGTAATCACGTGACTTGTAGTAACTCAGAAAGTGAAAGACACATATATCATATCACTTATAGGTGTTACCTAAAAATGGATACCAGGGCAGATATTTCCACGGAGAAGGGCAATCACAGATTCATTAAACAAACTTATGGTTCACCAATGGAAAGGTGTGAGGATTGTTTTCTTTACGATATCAGGGTTAACAGACATATACAAACACAGGTGACATATATAATCACCAAAGACCTACAGACTACCAAGAGAGGACTACTCAACATTCTGTCATAACGAACATGGGAAAAGGATCCCAAGAAGAACAGTCATCTGTATATGTGTAAAAGAACCACATCTTCCACACCTACAACAAGCCAAACATTGTAATCAAACTTGCTGTAATAAAAAATAAAAAATTAAATTAAAAACACGAACAAGAAGTAGTGAGACAAACGTGAGGGGCTTTCTCCTTGCACATTCCATTCTAAACTCCAATCTAGAACACCACTTCCACTGAGGCTCTCTTGCCCTAGTAACCAGATTTGGTAAGGGTGAACTGCTGCCACCTTGTGGCCGTTTCACACAACAGCAACTTTAATCCCAGCGCTAATGGTCAGTTGATATTCAAAATCATTGCAGGCCTGTAAATGACACCTGCCCTGAAAACAAATCCTGGGGTCACATATCGACCAAAAATTTCAAAGGACGTCCATATTTCAAAACGACCGTTTCAAAAGGCATATTTTACGCACATTAGTGTTCTGCTTCTTTTCCTTTCTTTCCTTTTTTGTTAAAAAACACGGGAATGGAAAAAGGCATCCCTCAGAATGGGCGAAAATCGTTGCAGACGAATCAATGGACAGAGGTTTAATCTCCAATATATATAAACAGCTCATGCAGCTTAATATTAAAAAACAAACAACCCAAAAAAAATGGGCAGAAGATCTAAAGAGACGTTTCTTCAAAGGAGACACAGAGATGGCCAAGACGCACATGAAAAGCTGCTCAACAGCACTAATTATTAGAGAAATGCAAATCAAAACTACAATGAGGTATCACCTCACACCTGTTAGAATCGGCATCATCAGAAAATCTACAAACAACCAATTCTGGGGAGGGTGTGGACAAAAGGAGCCCTCTTCCACTATTGGTGGGAATGTAAATTGATACAGTCACTATGGAGAACAGTATGGAGTTTCCTTAAAAAAACTAGAAATAGAATTACCATCTGATCCAGCAATCCCACTTCTGGGCATATACCCAGAGAAAACCGTATTTCAAAAAGGCACATTCACCACAATGTTCGTTGCAGCACTATTTACAATAGCCAGGTAATGGAAGCAACCTAAATGCCCACAGACAGATGAATGGATAAAGATGTGGTACATATATAAAATGGAATATTACTCGGCCATAAAAAGGAATGAAACTGGGTCATCTGTAGAGACATCGATGGATCGAGAGACTGTCATACAGAATGAAGTAAGTCAGAAAGAGGAAAACAAATATTGTATATTAATGCATATATGTGGAGCCTAAAAATGGTACAGATGAACTGGTTTGCAGGGAAGAAATAGAGACACAGAGGTAGAGAACAAACGTATGGACACCAAGTGTGGGAAGCCATGGGGTGGTGGTGGTGGGATGAGTTGGGAGATTGGGATTGACCTGTATACATGTATATGCATAAAATACATAACTAATAATAACGTGCTGTATAAAAAAATAAATAAAATTTCAAAATTTTAAAAAATAAAATTTAAAAATAAAACAGAAAAAAGTTCTTCCCGTCACACAGATGTATTTATAGGAATGAATTATTTCCATGCTTATATCTATAAATACATAAAAGAGGAATAAAATCTAACTTGAACCATAAAAGAAAAAAAAAAAACCTGAACTCACGAGTTTTACAGAGGAAAATCCTATCTGGGCACTTGCTCCAGCGGTAAACAATTCTGAAATTGGTCAGAGGTGGGGAACCATCTCCCATAGAGCCAGCAACCCACCCCCCACGCAAGGAGCGTCCTCATTGCAAAGCTGGGGGACAGTGCCGAGGCATCTGTGAGTAAACGTGAGCTGAGCCCCAGGCCAGCTGCTGCTGAACTGTTCCCACCATTCCCAGGTAAAACACCTGAATATGTACAAGGGCTTGAAAGCCTAGAGGAAGGACCGTGGAGCCACACCAGCGACAGCACGCAGGCCAACTTGCTGCCTGCAGGCCAGCCACGGTGGTCGTGGCCCCGGGATCTCTTCCAGAAGCTTTCCATTGCCCTGCCTGAGATACCCCTCCTGTCCTGGCCCCCACTGCTTTTTTCCTTTCTCACCTCTGTCCGGAGAGAAATTACAGCGGAAGGTATGGGTGACACATCCTCTTCTTTACACGCGGCAGCCTGGCAACTCCTGCAGAAAGGCCAGCAGAACCCCACACACACCGGGCCACCCACAAAGCTGTGGCCCCTCAATCCCTCCCACCAGCACAGCCCCGAGACTGCTGACGGGGCAGAGAATATGGAGTCAGGCACAGCTTCAGGGGCTATTGCTGCCTGGAGCGCTGTTTATATTGACCTCAACGAGGCACACCTGGGGAGGGCGGGCCGGCAGGGTAAGGCTGCCCAGGTCAGCTAATCCACAACCCTCAGGGAATCACATTGCTGAAAATGGACCCCGCTAAGGCAGAAGAGAAGCCAAGGGAAAAAAGGACACAATGCCATTTGTAGCACCGTAGATGAGTCTAGAAGTAATCACGTGACTTGTAGTAAGTCAGAAAGTGAAAGACACATATCATATCATATCACTTATAGGTGTTACCTAAAAATGGATACCAGGGCAGATATGTCCACGGAGAAAGGCAATCACAGATTCATTAAACAAACTTATGGTTCACCAATGGAAAGGTGTGAGGATTGGTTTCATTACGATATCGGGGTTAACAGACATATACAAACACAGGTGACATATATAATCACCAAAGACCTACAGAATACCAAGAGAGGACTACTCAACATTCTGTCATAACGTACATGGGAAAAGGATCCCAGGAAGAACAGACATGTGTATATGTGTAAAAGAACCACATCTTCCACACCTACAACAAACCAAACATTGTAATCAAATTTGCTGTAATAAAAAATAAAAAATTAAATTAAAAACACGAACAAGAAGTAGTGAGACAAACGTGAGGGGCTTTCTCCTGGCACATTCCATTCTAAACTCCAATCTAGAACACCACTTCCACTGAGGCTCTTTTGCCCTAGTAACCAGATTTGGTAAGGGTGAACTGCTGCCACCTTGTGGCCGTTTCACACAACAGCAGCTTTAATCCCAGCGCTAATGGTCAGTTGATATTCAAAATCATTGCAGGCCTGTAAATGACACCTGCCCTGAAAACAAATCCTGGGGTCACATATCGACCAAAAAATTCAAAGGACGTCCATATTTCAAAACGACCGTTTCAAAAGGCATATTTTACGCACATTAGTGTTCTGCTTCTTTTCCTTTCTTTCCTTTTTTGTTAAAAAACACGGGAATGGAAAAAGGCATCCTTCAGAATGGGCGAAAATCGTTGCAGACGAATCAATGGACAGAGGTTTAATCTCCAATATATATAAACAGCTCATGCAGCTTAATATTAAAAAAACAAACAACCCAATACAAAAATGGTCAGAAGATCTAAAGAGACGTTTCTTCAAAGAAGACACAGAGATGGCCAAGATGCACATGAAAAGCTGCTCAACAGCACTAATTATTAGAGAAATGCAAATCAAAACTACAATGAGGTATCACCTCACACCTGTTAGAATCGGCATCATCAGAAAATTTACAAACAACAAATTCTGGGGAGGGTGTGGACAAAAGGAGCCCTCTTCCACTATTGATGGGAATGTAAATTGATACAGTCACTATGGAGAACAGTATGGAGTTTCCTTAAAAAAACTAGAAATAGAATTACCATCTGATCCAGCAATCCCACTTCTGGGCATATACCCAGAGAAAACCGTATTTCAAAAAGGCACATTCACCACAATGTTCGTTGCAGCACTATTTACAATAGCCAGGTAATGGAAGCAACCTAAATGCCCACAGACAGATGAATGGATAAAGATGTGGTACATATATAAAATGGAATATTACTCGGCCATAAAAAGGAATGAAACTGGGTCATTTGTAGAGACATCGATGGATCGAGAGACTGTCATACAGAATGAAGTAAGTCAGAAAGAGGAAAACAAATATTGTCTATTAACGCATATATGTGGAGCCTAAAAATGGTACAGATGAACTGGTTGGCAGGGCAGAAATAGAGACACAGAGGTAGAGAACAAACGTATGGACACCAAGTGTGGGAAGCCATGGGGTGGTGGTGGTGGGATGAGTTGGGAGTTTGGGATTGACCTGTATACATGTATATGCATAAAATACATAACTAATAATAACGTGCTGTATAAAAAAATAAATAAAATAAAATTTCAAAATTTTAAAAAATAAAATTTAAAAATAAAACAGAAAAAATTTCTTCCCTTCACACAGATGTATTTATAGGAATGAATTATTTCCATGCTTATATCTATAAATACATAAAAGAGGAATAACATCTAACTTGAAACATAAAAGAAAAAAAAAGTGAACCCACGAGTTATACAGAGGAAAACCCTATCACGGCACTTGCTCCAGTGGTAAACAATTCTGAAATTGGTCAGAGGTGGGGAACCATCTCCCATACAGCCAGCAACCCAACCCCCACGCAAGGAGCGCCCTCATTGCAAAGCTGGGGGACCGTGCCGAGGCATCTGTGAGTAAACGTGAGCTGAGCCCCAGGCCAGCTGCTGCTGAACTGTTCCCACCCTTTCCAGGTAAAACACCTGAATATGTACAAGGGCTTGAAAGCCTAGAGGAAGGACCGTGGAGCCACACCAGCGACAGCACGCAGGCCAACTTGGTGCCTGCAGTCCAGCCAGCGTGGTCGTGGACCCTGGCGCTCTTCCAGAAGCTTTCCATTGCCCTGCCTGAGATACCCCTCCTGTCCCGGCCCCCACTGCTTTTTTCCTTCCTCACCTCTGTCCAGAGAGAAATTCCAGCGGAAGGTATGGGTGACACATCCTCTTCTTTACAGGCGGCAGCCTGGCAACTCCTGCAGAAAGGCCAGCAGAACCCCACTCACACCGGGACACCCACAAAGCTGTGGCCCCTCACTCCCTCCCACCAGCACAGCCCCGAGACTGCTGACGGGGCAGAGAATATGGAGTCAGGCACAGCTTCAGGGGCTATTGCTGCCTGGAGCTCTGTTTATATTGACCTCAACGAGGCACACCTGGGGAGGGCGGGCCGGCAGGGTAAGGCTGCCCAGGTCAGCTAATCCACAACCCTCAGGGAATCACATTGTTGAAAATGGACCCCGCTAAGGCAGAAGAGAAGCCAAGGGAAAAAAGGACACAATGCCATTTGCAGCACCGTAGATGAGTCTAGAAGTAATCACGTGACTTGTAGTAACTCAGAAAGTGAAAGACACATATATCATATCACTTATAGGTGTTACCTAAAAATGGATACCAGGGCAGATATTTCCACGGAGAAGGGCAATCACAGATTCATTAAACAAACTTATGGTTCACCAATGGAAAGGTGTGAGGATTGGTTTCATTACGATATCAGGGTTAACAGACATATACAAACACAGGTGACATATATAATCACCAAAGACCTACAGACTACCAAGAGAGGACTACTCAACATTCTGTCATAACGAACATGGGAAAAGGATCCCAAGAAGAACAGTCATCTGTATATGTGTAAAAGAACCACATCTTCCACACCTACAACAAGCCAAACATTGTAATCAAACTTGCTGTAATAAAAAATAAAAAATTAAATTAAAAACACGAACAAGAAGTAGTGAGACAAACGTGAGGGGCTTTCTCCTTGCACATTCCATTCTAAACTCCAATCTAGAACACCACTTCCACTGAGGCTCTCTTGCCCTAGTAACCAGATTTGGTAAGGGTGAACTGCTGCCACCTTGTGGCCGTTTCACACAACAGCAACTTTAATCCCAGCGCTAATGGTCAGTTGATATTCAAAATCATTGCAGGCCTGTAAATGACACCTGCCCTGAAAACAAATCCTGGGGTCACATATCGACCAAAAATTTCAAAGGACGTCCATATTTCAAAACGACCGTTTCAAAAGGCATATTTTACGCACATTAGTGTTCTGCTTCTTTTCCTTTCTTTCCTTTTTTGTTAAAAAACACGGGAATGGAAAAAGGCATCCCTCAGAATGGGCGAAAATCGTTGCAGACGAATCAATGGACAGAGGTTTAATCTCCAATATATATAAACAGCTCATGCAGCTTAATATTAAAAAAACAAACAACCCAAAAAAAATGGGCAGAAGATCTAAAGAGACGTTTCTTCAAAGGAGACACAGAGATGGCCAAGACGCACATGAAAAGCTGCTCAACAGCACTAATTATTAGAGAAATGCAAATCAAAACTACAATGAGGTATCACCTCACACCTGTTAGAATCGGCATCATCAGAAAATCTACAAACAACCAATTCTGGGGAGGGTGTGGACAAAAGGAGCCCTCTTCCACTATTGGTGGGAATGTAAATTGATACAGTCACTATGGAGAACAGTATGGAGTTTCCTTAAAAAAACTAGAAATAGAATTACCATCTGATCCAGCAATCCCACTTCTGGGCATATACCCAGAGAAAACCGTATTTCAAAAAGGCACATTCACCACAATGTTCGTTGCAGCACTATTTACAATAGCCAGGTAATGGAAGCAACCTAAATGCCCACAGACAGATGAATGGATAAAGATGTGGTACATATATAAAATGGAATATTACTCGGCCATAAAAAGGAATGAAACTGGGTCATCTGTAGAGACATCGATGGATCGAGAGACTGTCATACAGAATGAAGTAAGTCAGAAAGAGGAAAACAAATATTGTATATTAATGCATATATGTGGAGCCTAAAAATGGTACAGATGAACTGGTTTGCAGGGAAGAAATAGAGACACAGAGGTAGAGAACATACGTATGGACACCAAGTGTGGGAAGCCATGGGGTGGTGGTGGTGGGATGAGTTGGGAGATTGGGATTGACCTGTATACATGTATATGCATAAAATACATAACTAATAATAACGTGCTGTATAAAAAAATAAATAAAATTTCAAAATTTTAAAAAATAAAATTTAAAAATAAAACAGAAAAAAGTTCTTCCCGTCACACAGATGTATTTATAGGAATGAATTATTTCCATGCTTATATCTATAAATACATAAAAGAGGAATAAAATCTAACTTGAACCATAAAAGAAAAAAAAAAAACCTGAACTCACGAGTTTTACAGAGGAAAATCCTATCTGGGCACTTGCTCCAGCGGTAAACAATTCTGAAATTGGTCAGAGGTGGGGAACCATCTCCCATAGAGCCAGCAACCCACCCCCCACGCAAGGAGCGTCCTCATTGCAAAGCTGGGGGACAGTGCCGAGGCATCTGTGAGTAAACGTGAGCTGAGCCCCAGGCCAGCTGCTGCTGAACTGTTCCCACCATTCCCAGGTAAAACACCTGAATATGTACAAGGGCTTGAAAGCCTAGAGGAAGGACCGTGGAGCCACACCAGCGACAGCACGCAGGCCAACTTGCTGCCTGCAGGCCAGCCAGGATGGTCCTGGCCCCGGGCGCTCTTCCAGAAGCTTTCCATTGCCCTGCCTGAGATACCCCTCCTGTCCCGGCCCCCACTGCTTTTTTCCTTCCTCACCTCTGTCCGGAGAGAAATTACAGCGGAAGGTATGGGTGACACATCCTCTTCTTTACACGCGGCAGCCTGGCAACTCCTGCAGAAAGGCCAGCAGAGCCCCACTCACACCAGGCCACACACAAAGCTGTGGCCCCTCACTCCCTCCCACCAGCACAGCCCCGAGACTGCTGACGGGGCAGAGAATATGGAGTCAGGCACAGCTTCAGGGGCTATTGCTGCCTGGAGCTCTGTTTATATTGACCTCAACAAGGCACACCTGGGGAGGGCGGGCCGGCAGGGTAATGTTGCCCAGGTCAGCTAATCCACAACCCTCAGGGAATCACATTGTTGAAAATGGACCTCGCTAAGGCAGAAGAGAAGCCAAGGGAAAAAAGGACACAATGCCATTTGCAGCACCGTAGATGAGTCTAGAAGTAATCACGTGACTTGTAGTAAGTCAGAAAGTGAAAGACACATATCATATCATATCACTTATAGGTGTTACCTAAAAATGGATACCAGGGCAGATATTTCCACGGAGAAGGGCAATCACAGATTCATTAAACAAACTTATGGTTCACCAATGGAAAGGTGTGAGGATTGGTTTCATTACGATATCGGGGTTAACACACATATACAAACACAGGTGACATATATAATCACCAAAGACCTACAGAATACCAAGAGAGGGCTACTCAACATTCTGTCATAACATACATGGGAAAAGGATCCCAGGAAGAACAGTCATCTGTATATGTGTAAAAGAACCACATCTTCCACAGCTACAACAAGCCAAACATTGCAATCAAACTTGCTGTAATAAAAAATAAAAAATTAAATTAAAAACACGAACAAGAAGTAGTGAGACAAACGTGAGGGGCTTTCTCCTGACACATTCCATTCTAAACTCCAATCTAGAACACCACTTCCACTGAGGCTCTCTTGCCCTAGTAACCAGATTTGGTAAGGGTGAACTGCTGCCACCTTGTGGCCGTTTCACACAACAGCAGCTTTAATCCCAGCGCTAATGGTCAGTTGATATTCAAAATCATTGCAGGCCTGTAAATGACACCTGCCCTGAAAACAAATCCTGGGGTCACATATCGACCAAAAAATTCAAAGGACGTCCATATTTCAAAACGACCGTTTCAAAAGGCATATTTTACGCACATTAGTGTTCTGCTTCTTTTCCTTTCTTTCCTTTTTTGTTAAAAAACACGGGAATGGAAAAAGGCATCCTTCAGAATGGGCGAAAATCGTTGCAGACGAATCAATGGACAGAGGTTTAATCTCCAATATATATAAACAGCTCATGCAGCTTAATATTAAAAAAACAAACAACCCAATACAAAAATGGTCAGAAGATCTAAAGAGACGTTTCTTCAAAGAAGACACAGAGATGGCCAAGATGCACATGAAAAGCTGCTCAACAGCACTAATTATTAGAGAAATGCAAATCAAAACTACAATGAGGTATCACCTCACACCTGTTAGAATCGGCATCATCAGAAAATTTACAAACAACAAATTCTGGGGAGGGTGTGGACAAAAGGAGCCCTCTTCCACTATTGATGGGAATGTAAATTGATACAGTCACTATGGAGAACAGTATGGAGTTTCCTTAAAAAAACTAGAAATAGAATTACCATCTGATCCAGCAATCCCACTTCTGGGCATATACCCAGAGAAAACCGTATTTCAAAAAGGCACATTCACCACAATGTTCGTTGCAGCACTATTTACAATAGCCAGGTAATGGAAGCAACCTAAATGCCCACAGACAGATGAATGGATAAAGATGTGGTACATATATAAAATGGAATATTACTCGGCCATAAAAAGGAATGAAACTGGGTCATTTGTAGAGACATCGATGGATCGAGAGACTGTCATACAGAATGAAGTAAGTCAGAAAGAGGAAAACAAATATTGTCTATTAACGCATATATGTGGAGCCTAAAAATGGTACAGATGAACTGGTTGGCAGGGCAGAAATAGAGACACAGAGTTAGAGAACAAACGTATGGACACCAAGTGTGGGAAGCCATGGGGTGGTGGTGGTGGGATGAGTTGGGAGTTTGGGATTGACCTGTATACATGTATATGCATAAAATACATAACTAATAATAACGTGCTGTATAAAAAAAATAAATAAAATAAAATTTCAAAATTTTAAAAAATAAAATTTAAAAATAAAACAGAAAAAATTTCTTCCCTTCACACAGATGTATTTATAGGAATGAATTATTTCCATGCTTATATCTATAAATACATAAAAGAGGAATAACATCTAACTTGAAACATAAAAGAAAAAAAAAGTGAACCCACGAGTTATACAGAGGAAAACCCTATCACGGCACTTGCTCCAGTGGTAAACAATTCTGAAATTGGTCAGAGGTGGGGAACCATCTCCCATACAGCCAGCAACCCAACCCCCACGCAAGGAGCGCCCTCATTGCAAAGCTGGGGGACCGTGCCGAGGCATCTGTGAGTAAACGTGAGCTGAGCCCCAGGCCAGCTGCTGCTGAACTGTTCCCACCCTTTCCAGGTAAAACACCTGAATATGTACAAGGGCTTGAAAGCCTAGAGGAAGGACCGTGGAGCCACACCAGCGACAGCACGCAGGCCAACTTGGTGCCTGCAGGCCAGCCAGCGTGGTCGTGGACCCTGGCGCTCTTCCAGAAGCTTTCCATTGCCCTGCCTGAGATACCCCTCCTGTCCCGGCCCCCACTGCTTTTTTCCTTCCTCACCTCTGTCCAGAGAGAAATTCCAGCGGAAGGTATGGGTGACACATCCTCTTCTTTACAGGCGGCAGCCTGGCAACTCCTGCAGAAAGGCCAGCAGAACCCCACTCACACCGGGACACCCACAAAGCTGTGGCCCCTCACTCCCTCCCACCAGCACAGCCCCGAGACTGCTGACGGGGCAGAGAATATGGAGTCAGGCACAGCTTCAGGGGCTATTGCTGCCTGGAGCTCTGTTTATATTGACCTCAACGAGGCACACCTGGGGAGGGCGGGCCGGCAGGGTAAGGCTGCCCAGGTCAGCTAATCCACAACCCTCAGGGAATCACATTGTTGAAAATGGACCCCGCTAAGGCAGAAGAGAAGCCAAGGGAAAAAAGGACACAATGCCATTTGCAGCACCGTAGATGAGTCTAGAAGTAATCACGTGACTTGTAGTAACTCAGAAAGTGAAAGACACATATATCATATCACTTATAGGTGTTACCTAAAAATGGATACCAGGGCAGATATTTCCACGGAGAAGGGCAATCACAGATTCATTAAACAAACTTATGGTTCACCAATGGAAAGGTGTGAGGATTGGTTTCATTACGATATCAGGGTTAACAGACATATACAAACACAGGTGACATATATAATCACCAAAGACCTACAGACTACCAAGAGAGGACTACTCAACATTCTGTCATAACGAACATGGGAAAAGGATCCCAAGAAGAACAGTCATCTGTATATGTGTAAAAGAACCACATCTTCCACACCTACAACAAGCCAAACATTGTAATCAAACTTGCTGTAATAAAAAATAAAAAATTAAATTAAAAACACGAACAAGAAGTAGTGAGACAAACGTGAGGGGCTTTCTCCTTGCACATTCCATTCTAAACTCCAATCTAGAACACCACTTCCACTGAGGCTCTCTTGCCCTAGTAACCAGATTTGGTAAGGGTGAACTGCTGCCACCTTGTGGCCGTTTCACACAACAGCAACTTTAATCCCAGCGCTAATGGTCAGTTGATATTCAAAATCATTGCAGGCCTGTAAATGACACCTGCCCTGAAAACAAATCCTGGGGTCACATATCGACCAAAAATTTCAAAGGACGTCCATATTTCAAAACGACCGTTTCAAAAGGCATATTTTACGCACATTAGTGTTCTGCTTCTTTTCCTTTCTTTCCTTTTTTGTTAAAAAACACGGGAATGGAAAAAGGCATCCCTCAGAATGGGCGAAAATCGTTGCAGACGAATCAATGGACAGAGGTTTAATCTCCAATATATATAAACAGCTCATGCAGCTTAATATTAAAAAAACAAACAACCCAAAAAAAATGGGCAGAAGATCTAAAGAGACGTTTCTTCAAAGGAGACACAGAGATGGCCAAGACGCACATGAAAAGCTGCTCAACAGCACTAATTATTAGAGAAATGCAAATCAAAACTACAATGAGGTATCACCTCACACCTGTTAGAATCGGCATCATCAGAAAATCTACAAACAACCAATTCTGGGGAGGGTGTGGACAAAAGGAGCCCTCTTCCACTATTGGTGGGAATGTAAATTGATACAGTCACTATGGAGAACAGTATGGAGTTTCCTTAAAAAAACTAGAAATAGAATTACCATCTGATCCAGCAATCCCACTTCTGGGCATATACCCAGAGAAAACCGTATTTCAAAAAGGCACATTCACCACAATGTTCGTTGCAGCACTATTTACAATAGCCAGGTAATGGAAGCAACCTAAATGCCCACAGACAGATGAATGGATAAAGATGTGGTACATATATAAAATGGAATATTACTCGGCCATAAAAAGGAATGAAACTGGGTCATCTGTAGAGACATCGATGGATCGAGAGACTGTCATACAGAATGAAGTAAGTCAGAAAGAGGAAAACAAATATTGTATATTAATGCATATATGTGGAGCCTAAAAATGGTACAGATGAACTGGTTTGCAGGGAAGAAATAGAGACACAGAGGTAGAGAACATACGTATGGACACCAAGTGTGGGAAGCCATGGGGTGGTGGTGGTGGGATGAG
This sequence comes from Mesoplodon mirus, assembly GCF_964341445.2. Classification (NCBI taxonomy): domain Eukaryota; kingdom Metazoa; phylum Chordata; class Mammalia; order Artiodactyla; family Ziphiidae; genus Mesoplodon; species Mesoplodon mirus. The sequence continues at coordinate 4,944,816 of NW_028295810.1, forward strand.
TTGGGAGATTGGGATTGACCTGTATACATGTATATGCATAAAATACATAACTAATAATAACGTGCTGTATAAAAAAATAAATAAAATTTCAAAATTTTAAAAAATAAAATTTAAAAATAAAACAGAAAAAAGTTCTTCCCGTCACACAGATGTATTTATAGGAATGAATTATTTCCATGCTTATATCTATAAATACATAAAAGAGGAATAAAATCTAACTTGAACCATAAAAGAAAAAAAAAAAAACCTGAACTCACGAGTTTTACAGAGGAAAATCCTATCTGGGCACTTGCTCCAGCGGTAAACAATTCTGAAATTGGTCAGAGGTGGGGAACCATCTCCCATAGAGCCAGCAACCCACCCCCCACGCAAGGAGCGTCCTCATTGCAAAGCTGGGGGACAGTGCCGAGGCATCTGTGAGTAAACGTGAGCTGAGCCCCAGGCCAGCTGCTGCTGAACTGTTCCCACCATTCCCAGGTAAAACACCTGAATATGTACAAGGGCTTGAAAGCCTAGAGGAAGGACCGTGGAGCCACACCAGCGACAGCACGCAGGCCAACTTGCTGCCTGCAGGCCAGCCATGGTGGTCGTGGCCCCGGGATCTCTTCCAGAAGCTTTCCATTGCCCTGCCTGAGATACCCCTCCTGTCCTGGCCCCCACTGCTTTTTTCCTTTCTCACCTCTGTCCGGAGAGAAATTACAGCGGAAGGTATGGGTGACACATCCTCTTCTTTACACGCGGCAGCCTGGCAACTCCTGCAGAAAGGCCAGCAGAGCCCCACTCACACCAGGCCACACACAAAGCTGTGGCCCCTCACTCCCTCCCACCAGCACAGCCCCGAGACTGCTGACGGGGCAGAGAATATGGAGTCAGGCACAGCTTCAGGGGCTATTGCTGCCTGGAGCTCTGTTTATATTGACCTCAACAAGGCACACCTGGGGAGGGCGGGCCGGCAGGGTAATGTTGCCCAGGTCAGCTAATCCACAACCCTCAGGGAATCACATTGTTGAAAATGGACCTCGCTAAGGCAGAAGAGAAGCCAAGGGAAAAAAGGACACAATGCCATTTGCAGCACCGTAGATGAGTCTAGAAGTAATCACGTGACTTGTAGTAAGTCAGAAAGTGAAAGACACATATCATATCATATCACTTATAGGTGTTACCTAAAAATGGATACCAGGGCAGATATTTCCACGGAGAAGGGCAATCACAGATTCATTAAACAAACTTATGGTTCACCAATGGAAAGGTGTGAGGATTGGTTTCATTACGATATCGGGGTTAACACACATATACAAACACAGGTGACATATATAATCACCAAAGACCTACAGAATACCAAGAGAGGACTACTCAACATTCTGTCATAACATACATGGGAAAAGGATCCCAGGAAGAACAGTCATCTGTATATGTGTAAAAGAACCACATCTTCCACAGCTACAACAAGCCAAACATTGCAATCAAACTTGCTGTAATAAAAAATAAAAAAATTAAATTAAAAACACGAACAAGAAGTAGTGAGACAAACGTGAGGGGCTTTCTCCTGACACATTCCATTCTAAACTCCAATCTAGAACACCACTTCCACTGAGGCTCTCTTGCCCTAGTAACCAGATTTGGTAAGGGTGAACTGCTGCCACCTTGTGGCCGTTTCACACAACATCAGCTTTAATCCCAGTGCTAATCGTCAGTTGATATTCAAAATCATTGCAGGCCTGTAAATGACACCTGCCCTGAAAACAAATCCTGGGGTCACATATCGACCAAAAATTTCAAAGGACGTCCATATTTCAAAACGACCATTTCAAAAGGCATATTTTACGCACATTAGTGTTCTGCTTCTTTTCCTTTCTTTCCTTTTTTGTTAAAAAAAAAACGGGAATGGAAAAAGGCATCCCTCAGAATGGGCAAAAATCGTTGCAGACGAATCAATGGACAGAGGTTTAATCTCCAATATAATTAAACAGCTCATGCAGCTTAATATTAAAAAAAAAACAACCGATACAAAAATGGGCAGAAGATCTAAAGAGACGTTTCTTCAAAGGAGACACAGAGATGGCCAAGACGCACATGAAAAGCTGCTCAACAGCACTAATTATTAGAGAAATGCAAATCAAAACTACAATGAGGTATCACCTCACACCTGTTAGAATCGGCATCATCAGAAAATCTACAAACAACAAATTCTGAGGAGGGTGTGGACAAAAGGAGCCCTCTTCCACTATTGGTGGGAATGTAAATTGATACAGTCACTATGGAGAACAGTATGGAGTTTCCTTAAAAAAAACTAGAAATAGAATTACCATCTGATCCAGCAATCCCACTTCTGTGCATATACCCAGAGAAAACCGTAAATCAAAAAGGCACATTCACCACAATGTTCGTTGCAGCACTATTTACAATAGCCAGGTAATGGAAGCAACCTAAATGCCCACAGACAGATGAATGGATAAAGATGTGGTACGTATATAAAATGGAATATTACTCGGCCATAAAAAGGAATGAAACTGGGTCATTTGTAGAGATATCGATGGATCGAGAGACTGTCATACAGAATGAAGTAAGTCAGAAAGAGGAAAACAAATATTGTATATTAATGCATATATGTGGAGCCTAAAAAATGGTACAGATGAACTGGTTTGCAGGGAAGAAATAGAGACACAGACGTAGAGAACAAACGTATGGACACCAAGTGTGGGAAGCCATGGGGTGGTGGTGGTGGGATGAGTTGGGAGATTGGGATTGACCTGAATACATGTATATGCATAAAATACATAACTAATAATAACGTGCTGTATAAAAAATATAAATAAAATTAAATTTCAAAATTTTAAAAAATAAAATTTAAAAATAAAAGAAAAAAGTTCTTCCCATCACACAGATGTATTTATAGGAATGAATTATTTCCATGCTTATATCTATAAATATATAAAAGAGGAATAAAACCTAATTTGAACCATAAAAGAAAAAAAAAGTGAACCCACGAGTTATTCACAGGAAAAACCTATCAGGGCACTTGCTCCAGCGGTAAACAATTCTGAAATTGGTCAGAGGTGGGGAACCATCTCCCATACAGCCAGCAACCTACCTCCAACGCAAGGGGCGTCCTCATTGCAAAGCTTGTGGACCGTGCCGAGGCATCTGTGAGTAAACGTGAGCTGAGCCCCAGGCCAGCTGCTGCTGAACTGTTCCCACCCTTCCCAGGTAAAACACCTGAATATGTACAAGGGCTTGAAAGCCTAGAGGAAGGGCCGTCGAGCCACACCAGCAACAGCACGCAGGCCAACTTGGTGCCTGCAGTCCAGCCAGGATGGTCCTGGCCCTGGACGCTCTTCCGGAAGCTTTCCATTGCCCTGCCTGATATACCCCTCCTCTCCCGGCACCCACTGCTTTTTTCCTTCCTCAACTCAGTCCGGAGAGAAATTCCAGCGGAAGGTTTGCTTGACACATCCTCTTCTTTACAAGCGGCAGCCTGGCAACTCCTGCAGAAAGGCCAGCAGAGCCCCACTCACACCGGGCCACCCACACAGCTGTGGCCCCTCACTCCCTCCCACCAGCACAGCCCCGAGACTGTTGAAGGGGCAGATAATATGGAGTAAGGCACAGCTTCAGGCGCTATGGCTGCCTGGAGCTCTGTTTATAATGACCTCAACAAGGCACACCTGGGGAGGGCGGGCCGGCAGGGTAAGGCTGCCCAGGTCAGCTAAACCACAACCCTCAGGGAATCACATTGTTCAAAATGGACCTCGCTAAGGCAGAATAGAAGCCAAGGGAAAAAAGGACACAATGCCATTTGCAGCACCGTAGATGAGTCTAGAAGTAATCACGTGACTTGTAGTAAGTCAGAAAGTGAAAGACACATATCATATCATATCACTTATAGGTGTTACCTAAAAGTGGATACACGGGCAGATATTTCCACGGAGAAGGGCAATCACAGATTCACTAAACAAACTTATGGTTCACCAATGGAAAGTTGTGAGGATTGGTTTCATTACGATATCGGGGTTAACAGACATATACAAACACAGGTGACATATATAATCACCAAAGACCTACAGAATACCAAGAGTGGAGTACTCAACATTGTGTCATAACGTACATGGGAAAAGGATCCCAGGAAGAACAGACATCTGTATATGTGTAAAAGAACCACATCTTCCACACCTACAACAAGCCATACATTGTAATCAAATTTGCTGTAATAAAAAATAAAAAATTAAATTAAAAACACGAACAAGAAGTAGTGAGACAAACTTGAGGGGCTTTCTCCTGGCATATTCCGTTCTAAATTCCCATCTAGAACACCACTTCCACTGAGGCTCTGTTGCCCTAGTAACCAGATTTGGTAAGGGTGAACTGCTGCCACCTTGTGGCCGTTTCACACAACAGCAGCTTTAATCCCAGCACTAATGGTCAGTAGATATTCAAAATCATTGCAGGCCTGTAAATGACACCTGCCCTGAAAACAAATCCTGGGGTCACATATCGACCAAAAAATTCAAAGGACGTCCATATTTCAAAACGACCGTTTCAAAAGGCATATTTTACGCACATTAGTGTTCTGCTTCTTTTCCTTTCTTTCCTTTTTTTGTTAAAAAACACGGGAATGGAAAAAGGCATCCCTCAGAATGGGCGAAAATTGTTGCAGACGAATCAATGGACAGAGGTTTAATCTCCAATATATATAAACAGCACATGCAGCTTAATATTAAAAAAACAAACAACCCAATACAAAAACGGGCAGAAGATCTAAAGAGACGTTTCTTCAAAGAAGACACAGAGATGGCCAAGACACACATGAATAGCTGCTCAACAGCACTAATTATTAGAGAAATGCAAATCAAAACTACAATGAGGTATCACCACACACCTGTTAGAATCGGCATCATCAGAAAATCTACAAACAACCAATTCTGGGGAGGGTGTGGACAAAAGGAGCCCTCTTCCACTATTGGTGGGAATGTAAATTGATACAGTCACTATGGAGAACAGTATGGAGTTTCCTTAAAAAAACTAGATATAGAATTACCATCTGATCCAGCAATCCCACTTCTGGGCATATACCCAGAGAAAACCGTAAATCAAAAAGGCGCATTCACCCCAATGTTCATTACAGCACTATTTACAATAGCCAGGTAATGGAAGCAACCTAAATGCCCACAGACAGATGAATGGATAAAGATGTGGTACATATATGAAATGGAATATTACTCGGCCACCAAAAGGAATGAAACTGGGTCATTTGTAGAGACATTGATGGATCGAGAGACTGTCATACAGAATGAAGTAAGTCAGAAAGAGGAAAACAAATATTGTATATTAATGCATATATGTGGAACCTAAAAAAATGGTACAGATGAAATGGTTTGCAGGGAAGAAATAGAGACACAGACGTAGAGAACAAACGTATGGACACCAAGTGTGGGAAGCCATGGGGTGGTGGTGGTGGGATGAGTTGGGAGTTTGGGATTGACCTGTATACATGTATATGCATAAACTACATAACTAATAATAACCTGCTGTATAAGAAAATAAATAAAATTAAATTTCAAAATTTTAAAAAATAAAATTTAAAAATAAAACAGAAAAAAGTTCTTCCCGTCACACAGATGTATTTATAGGAATGAATTATTTCCATGCTTATATCTATAAATACATAAAAGAGGAATAAAATCTAACTTGAACCATAAAAGAAAAAAAAAACCTGAACCCACGAGTTATACAGAGGAAAACTCAATCAGGGCACTTGCTCCAGTGGTAAACAATTCTGAAATTGGTCAGAGGTGGGGAACCATCTCCCATACAGCCAGCAACCCACCCCCCACGCAAGGAGCGTCCTCATTGCAAAGCTGGGGGACCGTGCCGAGGCATCTGTGAGTAAACGTGAGCTGAGCCCCAGGCCAGCTGCTGCTGAACTGTTCCCACCCTTTCCAGGTAAAACACCTGAATATGTACAAGGGCTTGAAAGCCTAGAGGAAGGACCGTGGAGCCACACCAGCGACACCACGCATGCCAACTTGGTGCCTGCAGGCCAGCCAGGGTGGTCCTGGCCCCGGGTGCTCTTCCGGAAGCTCTCCATTGCCCTGCCTGAGATACCCCTCCTGTCCCGGCCCCCACTGCTTTTTTCCTTCCTCACCTCTGTCTAGAGAGAAATTCCAGCGGAAGGTATGGGTGACACATCCTCTTCTTTACAGGCGGCAGCCTGGCAACTCCTGCAGAAAGGCCAGCAGAACCCCACTCACACCGGGCCACCCACAAAGCTGTGGCCCCTCATTCCCACCCACCAGCACAGCCCCGAGACTGCTGACGGGGCAGAGAATATGGAGTCAGGCACAGCTTCAGGGGCTATTGCTGCCTGGAGCTCTGTTTATATTGACCTCAACGAGGCACACCTGGGGAGGGCGGGCCGGCAGGGTAAGGCTGCCCAGGTCAGCTAATCCACAACCCTCAGGGAATCACATTGTTGAAAATGGACCCCGCTAAGGCAGAAGAGAAGCAAAGGGAAAAAAGGACACAATGCCATTTGCAGCACCGTAGATAAGTCTAGAAGTAATCACGTGACTTGTAGTAAGTCAGAAAGTGAAAGACACATATCATATCACTTAGAGGTGTTACCTAAAAATGGATACCAGGGCAGATATTTCCACGGAGAAGGGCAATCACAGATTCATTAAACAAACTTATGGTTCACCAATGGAAAGGTGCGAGGATTGGTTTCATTACGATATCGGGGTTAACAGACATATACAAACACAGGTGACATATATAATCACCAAAGACCTACAGAATACCAAGAGAGGACTACTCAACATTCTGTCATAACGTACATGGGAAAAGGATCCCAGGAAAAACAGTCATCTGTATATGTGTAAAAGAACCACATCTTCCACACCTACAACAAGCCAAACATTGTAATCAAACTTGCTTTAATAAAAAATATTAAATTAAATTAAATACACGAACAAGAAGTAGTGAGACAAACGTGAGGGGCTTTCTCCTGGCACATTCCATTCTAAACTCCAATCTAGAACACCACTTCCACTGAGGCTCTCTTGCCCTAGTAACCAGATTTGGTAAGGGTGAACTGCTGCCACCTTGTGGCCGTTTCACACAACAGCAGCTTTATTCCCAACGCTAATGGTCAGTTGATATTCAAAATCATTGCAGGCCTGTAAATGACACCTGCCCTGAAAACAAATCCTGGGGTCACATATCGACCAAAAAATTCAAAGGCCGTCCATATTTCAAAACGACCATTTCAAAAGGCATATTTTACGCACATTAGTGTTCTGCTTCTTTTCCTTTCTTTCCTTTTTTGTTAAAAAACACGGGAATGGAAAATGGCATCCCACAGAATGGGCGAAAATCGTTGCAGACGAATCAATGGACAGAGGTTTAATCTCCAATATATATAAACAGCTCATGCAGCTTAATATTAAAAAAACAAACAACCCAATACAAAAATGGGCAGAAGATCTAAAGAGACGTTTCTTCAAAGGAGACACAGAGATGGCCAAGACGCACATGAAAAGCTGCTCAACAGAACTAATTATTAGAGAAATGCAAATCAAAAGTACAATGAGGTATCACCTCACACCTGTTAGAATCGGCATCATCAGAAAATCTACAAACAACCAATTCTGGGGAGGGTGTGGACAAAAGGAGCCCTCTTACACTATTGGTGGGAGTGTAAATTGATACAGTCACTATGGAGAACAGTATGGAGTTTCCTTAAAAAAATTAGAAATAGAATTACCATCTGATCCAGCAATTCCACTTCTGGGCATATACCCAGATAAAACCGTATTTCAAAAAGGCACATTCACCACAATGTTCGTTGCAGCACTTTTTACAATAGCCAGGTAATGGAAGCAACCTAAATGCCCACAGACAGAAGAATGGATAAAGATGTGGTACATATATAAAATGGAATATTACTCGGCCATAAAAAGGAATGAAACTGGGTCATTTGTAGAGACATCGATGGATCAAGAGACTGTCATACAGAATGAAGTCAGAAAGAGGAAACCAAATACTGTATATTAATGCATATATGTGGAACCCAAAAAAATGGTACAGATGAACTGGTTTGCAGCGAAGAAATAGAGACACAGAGGTAGAGAACAAACGTATGGACACCAAGTGTGGGAAGCCATGGGGTGGTGGTGGTGGGATGAGTTGGGAGATTGGGATTGACCTGTATACATTTATATGCATAAAATACATAACTAATAATAACCTGCTGTATAAAAAATAAATTAATTAATTTCAAAATTCTAAACAATATAATTTAAAAATAAAAGAGAAAAAAGTTGTTCCCGTCTCACAGATGTATTTATAGGAATGAATTATTTCCATGCTTATATCTATAAATACATAAAAGAGGAATAAAATCTAACTTGAAACATAAAAGAAAAAAAAAACCTGAACCCACCATTTATACAGAGGAAAACCCTATCTGGACACTTGCTCCAGCGGTAAACAATTCTGAAATTGGTCAGAGGTGGGGAACCATCTCCCATACAGCCAGCAACCCACCCCCCACGCAAGGAGCGTCCTCATTGCAAAGCTGGGGGACAGTGCCGAGGCATCTGTGAGTAAACGTGAGCTGAGCCCCAGGCCAGCTGCTGCTGAACTGTTCCCACCATTCCCAGGTAAAACACCTGAATATGTACAAGGGCTTGAAAGCCTAGAGGAAGGACCGTGGAGCCACACCAGCGACAGCACGCAGGCCAACTTGGTGCCTGCAGTCCAGCCAGGGTGGTCCTGGCCCTGGACGCTCTTCCGGAAGCTTTCCATTGCCCTGCCTGATATACCCCTCCTCTCCCGGCAACCACTGCTTTTTTCCTTCCTCAACTCAGTCCGGAGAGAAATTCCAGCGGAAGGTTTGCTTGACACATCCTCTTCTTTACAGGCGGCAGACTGGCAACTCCTGCAGAAAGGCCAGCAGAGCCCCACTCACACCGGGCCACCCACACAGCTGTGGCCCCTCACTCCCTCCCACCAGCACAGCCCCGAGACTGTTGAAGGGGCAGAGAATATGGAGTCAGGCACAGCTTCAGGGGCTATGGCTGCCTGGAGCTCTGTTTATAATGACCTCAACGAGGCACACCTGGGGAGGGCGGGCCGGCAGGGTAAGGCTGCCCAGGTCAGCTAAACCACAACCCTCAGGGAATCACATTGTTGAAAATGGACCTCGCTAAGGCAGAATAGAAGCCAAGGGAAAAAAGGACACAATGCCATTTGCAGCACCGTAGATGAGTCTAGAAGTAATCACGTGACTTGTAGTAAGTCAGAAAGTGAAAGACACATATCATATCATATCACTTATAGGTGTTACCTAAAAGTGGATACCCGGGCAGATATTTCCACGGAGAAGGGCAATCACAGATTCACTAAACAAACTTATGGTTCACCAATGGAAAGGTGTGAGGATTGGTTTCATTACGATATCGGGGTTAACACACATATACAAACACAGGTGACATATATAATCACCAAAAACCTACAGAATACCAAGAGTGGACTACTCAACATTCTGTCATAACGTACATGGGAAAAGGATCCCAGGAAGAACAGACATCTGTATATGTGTAAAAGAACCACATCTTCCACACCTACAACAAGCCATACATTGTAATCAAATTTGCTGTAATAAAAAATAAAAAATTAAATTAAAAACAAGAACAAGAAGTAGTGAGACAAACTTGAGGGGCTTTCTCCTGGGATATTCCGTTCTAAATTCCCATCTAGAACACCACTTCCACTGAGGCTCTGTTGCCCTAGTAACCAGATTTGGTAAGGGTGAACTGCTGCCACCTTGTGGCCGTTTCACACAACAGCAGCTTTAATCCCAACGCTAATGGTCAGTTGATATTCAAAATCATTGCAGGCCTGTAAATGACACCTGCCCTGAAAACAAATCCTGGGGTCACATATCGACCAAAATATTCAAAGGACGTCCATATTTCAAAACGACTGTTTCAAAAGGCATATTTTACGCACATTAGTGTTCTGCTTCTTTTCCTTTCTTTCCTTTTTTGTTAAAAAAACACGGGAATGGAAAAAGGCATCCCTCAGAATGGGCGAAAATCGTTGCAGACGAATCAATGGACAGAGGTTTAATCTCCAATATATATAAACAGCTCATGCAGCTTAATATTAAAAAAAACAAACAACCCCCAAAAATGGCCAGAAGATCTAAAGAGACGTTTCTTCAAAGGAGACACAGAGATGGCCAAGACGCACATGAAAAGCTGCTCAACAGCACTAATTATCAGAGAAATGCAAATCAAAAGTACAATGAGGTATCACCTCACACCTGTTAGAATCGGCATCATCAGAAAATCTACAAACAACCAATTCTGGGGAGGGTGTGGACAAAAGGAGCCCTCTTCCACTATTGGTGGGAATGTAAATTGATACAGTCACTATGGAGAACAGTATGGAGTTTCCTTAAAAAAATTAGAAATAGAATTACCATCTGATCCAGCAATTCCACTTCTGGGCATATACCCAGATAAAACCGTATTTCAAAAAGGCACATTCACCACAATGTTCGTTGCAGCACTTTTTACAATAGCCAGGTAATGGAAGCAACCTAAATGCCCACAGACAGAAGAATGGATAAAGATGTGGTACATATATAAAATGGAATATTACTCGGCCATAAAAAGGAATGAAACTGGGTCATTTGTAGAGACATCGATGGATCAAGAGACTGTCATACAGAATGAAGTCAGAAAGAGGAAACCAAATACTGTATATTAATGCATATATGTGGAACCCAAAAAAATGGTACAGATGAACTGGTTTGCAGCGAAGAAATAGAGACACAGAGGTAGAGAACAAACGTATGGACACCAAGTGTGGGAAGCCATGGGGTGGTGGTGGTGGGATGAGTTGGGAGATTGGGATTGACCTGTATACATTTATATGCATAAAATACATAACTAATAATAACCTGCTGTATAAAAAATAAATTAATTAATTTCAAAATTCTAAACAATATAATTTAAAAATAAAAGAGAAAAAAGTTGTTCCCGTCTCACAGATGTATTTATAGGAATGAATTATTTCCATGCTTATATCTATAAATACATAAAAGAGGAATAAAATCTAACTTGAAACATAAAAGAAAAAAAAAACCTGAACCCACCATTTATACAGAGGAAAACCCTATCTGGACACTTGCTCCAGCGGTAAACAATTCTGAAATTGGTCAGAGGTGGGGAACCATCTCCCATACAGCCAGCAACCCACCCCCCACGCAAGGAGCGTCCTTATTGCAAAGCTGGGGGACAGTGCCGAGGCATCTGTGAGTAAACGTGAGCTGAGCCCCAGGCCAGCTGCTGCTGAACTGTTCCCACCATTCCCAGGTAAAACACCTGAATATGTACAAGGGCTTGAAAGCCTAGAGGAAGGACCGTGGAGCCACACCAGCGACAGCACGCAGGCCAACTTGGTGCCTGCAGTCCAGCCAGGGTGGTCCTGGCCCTGGACGCTCTTCCGGAAGCTTTCCATTGCCCTGCCTGATATACCCCTCCTCTCCCGGCAACCACTGCTTTTTTCCTTCCTCAACTCAGTCCGGAGAGAAATTCCAGCGGAAGGTTTGCTTGACACATCCTCTTCTTTACAGGCGGCAGACTGGCAACTCCTGCAGAAAGGCCAGCAGAGCCCCACTCACACCGGGCCACCCACACAGCTGTGGCCCCTCACTCCCTCCCACCAGCACAGCCCCGAGACTGTTGAAGGGGCAGAGAATATGGAGTCAGGCACAGCTTCAGGGGCTATGGCTGCCTGGAGCTCTGTTTATAATGACCTCAACGAGGCACACCTGGGGAGGGCGGGCCGGCAGGGTAAGGCTGCCCAGGTCAGCTAAACCACAACCCTCAGGGAATCACATTGTTGAAAATGGACCTCGCTAAGGCAGAATAGAAGCCAAGGGAAAAAAGGACACAATGCCATTTGCAGCACCGTAGATGAGTCTAGAAGTAATCACGTGACTTGTAGTAAGTCAGAAAGTGAAAGACACATATCATATCATATCACTTATAGGTGTTACCTAAAAGTGGATACCCGGGCAGATATTTCCACGGAGAAGGGCAATCACAGATTCACTAAACAAACTTATGGTTCACCAATGGAAAGGTGTGAGGATTGGTTTCATTACGATATCGGGGTTAACACACATATACAAACACAGGTGACATATATAATCACCAAAAACCTACAGAATACCAAGAGTGGACTACTCAACATTCTGTCATAACGTACATGGGAAAAGGATCCCAGGAAGAACAGACATCTGTATATGTGTAAAAGAACCACATCTTCCACAGCTACAACAAGCCAAACATTGCAATCAAACTTGCTGTAATAAAAAATATTAAATTAAATTAAATACACGAACAAGAAGTAGTGAGACAAACGTGAGGGGCTTTCTCCTGGCATATTCCGTTCTAAATTCCCATCTAGAACACCACTTCCACTGAGGCTCTGTTGCCCTAGTAACCAGATTTGGTAAGGGTGAACTGCTGCCACCTTGTGGCCGTTTCACACAACAGCAGCTTTAATCCCAGCACTAATGGTCAGTAGATATTCAAAATCATTGCAGGCCTGTAAATGACACCTGCCCTGAAAACAAATCCTGGGGTCACATATCGACCAAAAATTTCAAAGGACGTCCATATTTCAAAACGACCATTTCAAAAGGCATATTTTACGCACATTAGTGTTCTGCTTCTTTTCCTTTCTTTCCTTTTTTTGTTAAAAAACACGGGAATGGAAAAAGGCATCCCTCAGAATGGGCGAAAATTGTTGCAGACGAACCAATGGACAGAGGTTTAATCTCCAATATATATAAACAGCTCATGCAGCTTAATATTAAAAAAACAAACAACCCAATACAAAAACGGGCAGAAGATCTAAAGAGACGTTTCTTCAAAGAAGACACAGAGATGGCCAAGACACACATGAATAGCTGCTCAACAGCACTAATTATTAGAGAAATGCAAATCAAAACTACAATGAGGTATCACCACACACCTGTTAGAATCGGCATCATAAGAAAATCTACAAACAACCAATTCTGGGGAGGGTGTGGACAAAAGGAGCCCTCTTCCACTATTGGTGGGAATGTAAATTGATACAGTCACTAGGGAGAACAGTATGGAGTTTCCTTAAAAAAACTAGATATAGAATTACCATCTGATCCAGCAATCCCACTTCTGGGCATATACCCAGAGAAAACCGTAAATCAAAAAGGCACATTCACCCCAATGTTCATTACAGCACTATTTACAATAGCCAGGTAATGGAAGCAACCTAAATGCCCACAGACAGATGAATGGATAAAGATGTGGTACATATATGAAATGGAATATTACTCGGCCACCAAAAGGAATGAAACTGGGTCATTTGTAGAGACATTGATGGATCGAGAGACTGTCATACAGAATGAAGTAAGTCAGAAAGAGGAAAACAAATATTGTATATTAATGCATATATGTGGAAGCTAAAAAAATGGTACAGATGAAATGGTTTGCAGGGAAGAAATAGAGACACAGACGTAGAGAACAAACGTATGGACACCAAGTGTGGGAAGCCATGGGGTGGTGGTGGTGGGATGAGTTGGGAGTTTGGGATTGACCTGTATACATGTATATGCATAAACTACATAACTAATAATAACCTGCTGTATAAGAAAATAAATAAAATTAAATTTCAAAATTTTAAAAAATAAAATTTAAAAATAAAACAGAAAAAAGTTCTTCCCGTCACACAGATGTATTTATAGGAATGAATTATTTCCATGCTTATATCTATAAATACATAAAAGAGGAATAAAATCTAACTTGAACCATAAAAGAAAAAAAAAACCTGAACCCACGAGTTATACAGAGGAAAACTCAATCAGGGCACTTGCTCCAGTGGTAAACAATTCTGAAATTGGTCAGAGGTGGGGAACCATCTCCCATACAGCCAGCAACCCACCCCCCACGCAAGGAGCGTCCTCATTGCAAAGCTGGGGGACCGTGCCGAGGCATCTGTGAGTAAACGTGAGCTGAGCCCCAGGCCAGCTGCTGCTGAACTGTTCCCACCCTTTCCAGGTAAAACACCTGAATATGTACAAGGGCTTGAAAGCCTAGAGGAAGGACCGTGGAGCCACACCAGCGACACCACGCATGCCAACTTGGTGCCTGCAGGCCAGCCAGGGTGGTCCTGGCCCCGGGTGCTCTTCCGGAAGCTCTCCATTGCCCTGCCTGAGATACCCCTCCTGTCCCGGCCCCCACTGCTTTTTTCCTTCCTCACCTCTGTCTAGAGAGAAATTCCAGCGGAAGGTATGGGTGACACATCCTCTTCTTTACAGGCGGCAGCCTGGCAACTCCTGCAGAAAGGCCAGCAGAACCCCACTCACACCGGGCCACCCACAAAGCTGTGGCCCCTCATTCCCACCCACCAGCACAGCCCCGAGACTGCTGACGGGGCAGAGAATATGGAGTCAGGCACAGCTTCAGGGGCTATTGCTGCCTGGAGCTCTGTTTATATTGACCTCAACGAGGCACACCTGGGGAGGGCGGGCCGGCAGGGTAAGGCTGCCCAGGTCAGCTAATCCACAACCCTCAGGGAATCACATTGTTGAAAATGGACCCCGCTAAGGCAGAAGAGAAGCAAAGGGAAAAAAGGACACAATGCCATTTGCAGCACCGTAGATAAGTCTAGAAGTAATCACGTGACTTGTAGTAAGTCAGAAAGTGAAAGACACATATCATATCACTTAGAGGTGTTACCTAAAAATGGATACCAGGGCAGATATTTCCACGGAGAAGGGCAATCACAGATTCATTAAACAAACTTACGGTTCACCAATGGAAAGGTGCGAGGATTGGTTTCATTACGATATCGGGGTTAACAGACATATACAAACACAGGTGACATATATAATCACCAAAGACCTACAGAATACCAAGAGAGGACTACTCAACATTCTGTCATAACGTACATGGGAAAAGGATCCCAGGAAAAACAGTCATCTGTATATGTGTAAAAGAACCACATCTTCCACACCTACAACAAGCCAAACATTGTAATCAAACTTGCTTTAATAAAAAATATTAAATTAAATTAAATACACGAACAAGAAGTAGTGAGACAAACGTGAGGGGCTTTCTCCTGGCACATTCCATTCTAAACTCCAATCTAGAACACCACTTCCACTAAGGCTCTCTTGCCCTAGTAACCAGATTTGGTAAGGGTGAACTGCTGCCACCTTGTGGCCGTTTCACACAACAGCAGCTTTATTCCCAACGCTAATGGTCAGTTGATATTCAAAATCATTGCAGGCCTGTAAATGACACCTGCCCTGAAAACAAATCCTGGGGTCACATATCGACCAAAAAATTCAAAGGCCGTCCATATTTCAAAACGACCATTTCAAAAGGCATATTTTACGCACATTAGTGTTCTGCTTCTTTTCCTTTCTTTCCTTTTTTGTTAAAAAACACGGGAATGGAAAATGGCATCCCACAGAATGGGCGAAAATCGTTGCAGACGAATCAATGGACAGAGGTTTAATCTCCAATATATATAAACAGCTCATGCAGCTTAATATTAAAAAAACAAACAACCCAATACAAAAATGGGCAGAAGATCTAAAGAGACGTTTCTTCAAAGGAGACACAGAGATGGCCAAGACGCACATGAAAAGCTGCTCAACAGAACTAATTATTAGAGAAATGCAAATCAAAAGTACAATGAGGTATCACCTCACACCTGTTAGAATCGGCATCATCAGAAAATCTACAAACAACCAATTCTGGGGAGGGTGTGGACAAAAGGAGCCCTCTTCCACTACTGGTGGGAATGTAAATTGATACAGTCACTATGGAGAACAGTATGGAGTTTCCTTAAAAAAATTAGAAATAGAATTACCATCTGATCCAGCAATTCCACTTCTGGGCATATACCCAGATAAAACCGTATTTC
Organism: Mesoplodon mirus; assembly: GCF_964341445.2. Lineage (NCBI taxonomy): Eukaryota > Metazoa > Chordata > Mammalia > Artiodactyla > Ziphiidae > Mesoplodon > Mesoplodon mirus. Next base: position 4,960,809 of record NW_028295810.1, read on the forward strand.
AAAAAGGCACATTCACCACAATGTTCGTTGCAGCACTTTTTACAATAGCCAGGTAATGGAAGCAACCTAAATGCCCACAGACAGAAGAATGGATAAAGATGTGGTACATATATAAAATGGAATATTACTCGGCCATAAAAAGGAATGAAACTGGGTCATTTGTAGAGACATCGATGGATCAAGAGACTGTCATACAGAATGAAGTCAGAAAGAGGAAACCAAATACTGTATATTAATGCATATATGTGGAACCCAAAAAAATGGTACAGATGAACTGGTTTGCAGCGAAGAAATAGAGACACAGAGGTAGAGAACAAACGTATGGACACCAAGTGTGGGAAGCCATGGGGTGGTGGTGGTGGGATGAGTTGGGAGATTGGGATTGACCTGTATACATTTATATGCATAAAATACATAACTAATAATAACCTGCTGTATAAAAAATAAATTAATTAATTTCAAAATTCTAAACAATATAATTTAAAAATAAAAGAGAAAAAAGTTGTTCCCGTCTCACAGATGTATTTATAGGAATGAATTATTTCCATGCTTATATCTATAAATACATAAAAGAGGAATAAAATCTAACTTGAAACATAAAAGAAAAAAAAAACCTGAACCCACCATTTATACAGAGGAAAACCCTATCTGGACACTTGCTCCAGCGGTAAACAATTCTGAAATTGGTCAGAGGTGGGGAACCATCTCCCATACAGCCAGCAACCCACCCCCCACGCAAGGAGCGTCCTTATTGCAAAGCTGGGGGACAGTGCCGAGGCATCTGTGAGTAAACGTGAGCTGAGCCCCAGACCAGCTGCTGCTGAACTGTTCCCACCATTCCCAGGTAAAACACCTGAATATGTACAAGGGCTTGAAAGCCTAGAGGAAGGACCGTGGAGCCACACCAGCGACAGCACGCAGGCCAACTTGGTGCCTGCAGTCCAGCCAGGGTGGTCCTGGCCCTGGACGCTCTTCCGGAAGCTTTCCATTGCCCTGCCTGATATACCCCTCCTCTCCCGGCAACCACTGCTTTTTTCCTTCCTCAACTCAGTCCGGAGAGAAATTCCAGCGGAAGGTTTGCTTGACACATCCTCTTCTTTACAGGCGGCAGACTGGCAACTCCTGCAGAAAGGCCAGCAGAGCCCCACTCACACCGGGCCACCCACACAGCTGTGGCCCCTCACTCCCTCCCACCAGCACAGCCCCGAGACTGTTGAAGGGGCAGAGAATATGGAGTCAGGCACAGCTTCAGGGGCTATGGCTGCCTGGAGCTCTGTTTATAATGACCTCAACGAGGCACACCTGGGGAGGGCGGGCCGGCAGGGTAAGGCTGCCCAGGTCAGCTAAACCACAACCCTCAGGGAATCACATTGTTGAAAATGGACCTCGCTAAGGCAGAATAGAAGCCAAGGGAAAAAAGGACACAATGCCATTTGCAGCACCGTAGATGAGTCTAGAAGTAATCACGTGACTTGTAGTAAGTCAGAAAGTGAAAGACACATATCATATCATATCACTTATAGGTGTTACCTAAAAGTGGATACCCGGGCAGATATTTCCACGGAGAAGGGCAATCACAGATTCACTAAACAAACTTATGGTTCACCAATGGAAAGGTGTGAGGATTGGTTTCATTACGATATCGGGGTTAACACACATATACAAACACAGGTGACATATATAATCACCAAAAACCTACAGAATACCAAGAGTGGACTACTCAACATTCTGTCATAACGTACATGGGAAAAGGATCCCAGGAAGAACAGACATCTGTATATGTGTAAAAGAACCACATCTTCCACAGCTACAACAAGCCAAACATTGCAATCAAACTTGCTGTAATAAAAAATATTAAATTAAATTAAATACACGAACAAGAAGTAGTGAGACAAACGTGAGGAGCTTTCTCCTGGCATATTCCGTTCTAAATTCCCATCTAGAACACCACTTCCACTGAGGCTCTGTTGCCCTAGTAACCAGATTTGGTAAGGGTGAACTGCTGCCACCTTGTGGCCGTTTCACACAACAGCAGCTTTAATCCCAGCACTAATGGTCAGTAGATATTCAAAATCATTGCAGGCCTGTAAATGACACCTGCCCTGAAAACAAATCCTGGGGTCACATATCGACCAAAAATTTCAAAGGACGTCCATATTTCAAAACGACCATTTCAAAAGGCATATTTTACGCACATTAGTGTTCTGCTTCTTTTCCTTTCTTTCCTTTTTTTGTTAAAAAACACGGGAATGGAAAAAGGCATCCCTCAGAATGGGCGAAAATTGTTGCAGACGAACCAATGGACAGAGGTTTAATCTCCAATATATATAAACAGCTCATGCAGCTTAATATTAAAAAAACAAACAACCCAATACAAAAACGGGCAGAAGATCTAAAGAGACGTTTCTTCAAAGAAGACACAGAGATGGCCAAGACACACATGAATAGCTGCTCAACAGCACTAATTATTAGAGAAATGCAAATCAAAACTACAATGAGGTATCACCACACACCTGTTAGAATCGGCATCATAAGAAAATCTACAAACAACCAATTCTGGGGAGGGTGTGGACAAAAGGAGCCCTCTTCCACTATTGGTGGGAATGTAAATTGATACAGTCACTAGGGAGAACAGTATGGAGTTTCCTTAAAAAAACTAGATATAGAATTACCATCTGATCCAGCAATCCCACTTCTGGGCATATACCCAGAGAAAACCGTAAATCAAAAAGGCACATTCACCCCAATGTTCATTACAGCACTATTTACAATAGCCAGGTAATGGAAGCAACCTAAATGCCCACAGACAGATGAATGGATAAAGATGTGGTACATATATGAAATGGAATATTACTCGGCCACCAAAAGGAATGAAACTGGGTCATTTGTAGAGACATTGATGGATCGAGAGACTGTCATACAGAATGAAGTAAGTCAGAAAGAGGAAAACAAATATTGTATATTAATGCATATATGTGGAAGCTAAAAAAATGGTACAGATGAACTGGTTTGCAGGGAAGAAATAGAGACACAGACGTAGAGAACAAACGTATGGACACCAAGTGTGGGAAGCCATGGGGTGGTGGTGGTGGGATGAGTTGGGAGTTTGGGATTGACCTGTATACATGTATATGCATAAACTACATAACTAATAATAACGTGCTGTATAAGTAAATAAATAAAATTAAATTTCAAAATTTTAAAAAATAAAATTTAAAAATAAAACAGAAAAAAGTTCTTCCCGTCACACAGATGTATTTATAGGAATGAATTATTTCCATGCTTATATCTATAAATACATAAAAGAGGAATAAAATCTAACTTGAACCATAAAAGAAAAAAAAAACCTGAACCCACGAGTTATACAGAGGAAAACTCAATCAGGGCACTTGCTCCAGTGGTAAACAATTCTGAAATTGGTCAGAGGTGGGGAACCATCTCCCATACAGCCAGCAACCCACCCCCCACGCAAGGAGCGTCCTCATTGCAAAGCTGGGGGACCGTGCCGAGGCATCTGTGAGTAAACGTGAGCTGAGCCCCAGGCCAGCTGCTGCTGAACTGTTCCCACCCTTTCCAGGTAAAACACCTGAATATGTACAAGGGCTTGAAAGCCTAGAGGAAGGACCGTGGAGCCACACCAGCGACACCACGCATGCCAACTTGGTGCCTGCAGGCCAGCCAGGGTGGTCCTGGCCCCGGGTGCTCTTCCAGAAGCTCTCCATTGCCCTGCCTGAGATACCCCTCCTGTCCCGGCCCCCACTGCTTTTTTCCTTCCTCACCTCTGTCTAGAGAGAAATTCCAGTGGAAGGTATGGGTGACACATCCTCTTCTTTACAGGCGGCAGCCTGGCAACTCCTGCAGAAAGGCCAGCAGAACCCCACTCACACCGGGCCACCCACAAAGCTGTGGCCCCTCATTCCCACCCACCAGCAAGGCCCCGAGACTGCTGACGGGGCAGAGAATATGGAGTCAGGCACAGCTTCAGGGGCTATTGCTGCCTGGAGCTCTGTTTATATTGACCTCAACGAGGCACACCTGGGGAGGGCGGGCCGGCAGGGTAAGGCTGCCCAGGTCAGCTAATCCACAACCCTCAGGGAATCACATTGTTGAAAATGGACCCCGCTAAGGCAGAAGAGAAGCCAAGGGCAAAAAGGAAACAATGCCATTTGCAGCACCGTAGATAAGTCTAGAAGTAATCACGTGACTTGTAGTAAGTCAGAAAGTGAAAGACACATATCATATCACTTATAGGTGTTACCTAAAAATGGATACCAGGGCAGATATTTCCACGGAGAAGGGCAATCACAGATTCATTAAACAAACTTATGGTTCACCAATGGAAAGGTGCGAGGATTGGTTTCATTACGATATCGGGGTTAACAGACATATACAAACACAGGTGACATATATAATCACCAAAGACCTACAGAATACCAAGAGAGGACTACTCAACATTCTGTCATAACGTACATGGGAAAAGGATCCCAGGAAAAACAGTCATCTGTATATGTGTAAAAGAACCACATCTTCCACACCTACAACAAGCCAAACATTGTAATCAAACTTGCTGTAATAATAAATATTAAATTAAATTAAATACACGAACAAGAAGTAGTGAGACAAACGTGAGGGGCTTTCTCCTGGCACATTCCATTCTAAACTCCAATCTAGAACACCACTTCCACTGAGGCTCTCTTGCCCTAGTAACCAGATTTGGTAAGGGTGAACTGCTGCCACCTTGTGGCCGTTTCACACAACAGCAGCTTTAATCCCACCGCTAATGGTCAGTTGATATTCAAAATCATTGCAGGCCTGTAAATGACACCTGCCCTGAAAACAAATCCTGGGGTCACATATCGACCAAAAAATTCAAAGGCCGTCCATATTTCAAAACGACCATTTCAAAAGGCATATTTTACGCACATTAGTGTTCTGCTTCTTTTCCTTTCTTTCCTTTTTTGTTAAAAAACACGGGAATGGAAAATGGCATCCCACAGAATGGGCGAAAATCGTTGCAGACGAATCAATGGACAGAGGTTTAATCTCCAATATATATAAACAGCTCATGCAGCTTAATATTAAAAAAACAAACAACCCAATACAAAAACGGGCAGAAGATCTAAAGAGACGTTTCTTCAAAGAAGACACAGAGATGGCCAAGACACACATGAATAGCTGCTCAACAGCACTAATTATTAGAGAAATGCAAATCAAAACTACAATGAGGTATCACCACACACCTGTTAGAATCGGCATCATAAGAAAATCTACAAACAACCAATTCTGGGGAGGGTGTGGACAAAAGGAGCCCTCTTCCACTATTGGTGGGAATGTAAATTGATACAGTCACTAGGGAGAACAGTATGGAGTTTCCTTAAAAAAACTAGATATAGAATTACCATCTGATCCAGCAATCCCACTTCTGGGCATATACCCAGAGAAAACCGTAAATCAAAAAGGCACATTCACCCCAATGTTCATTACAGCACTATTTACAATAGCCAGGTAATGGAAGCAACCTAAATGCCCACAGACAGATGAATGGATAAAGATGTGGTACATATATGAAATGGAATATTACTCGGCCACCAAAAGGAATGAAACTGGGTCATTTGTAGAGACATTGATGGATCGAGAGACTGTCATACAGAATGAAGTAAGTCAGAAAGAGGAAAACAAATATTGTATATTAATGCATATATGTGGAAGCTAAAAAAATGGTACAGATGAAATGGTTTGCAGGGAAGAAATAGAGACACAGACGTAGAGAACAAACGTATGGACACCAAGTGTGGGAAGCCATGGGGTGGTGGTGGTGGGATGAGTTGGGAGTTTGGGATTGACCTGTATACATGTATATGCATAAACTACATAACTAATAATAACCTGCTGTATAAGAAAATAAATAAAATTAAATTTCAAAATTTTAAAAAATAAAATTTAAAAATAAAACAGAAAAAAGTTCTTCCCGTCACACAGATGTATTTATAGGAATGAATTATTTCCATGCTTATATCTATAAATACATAAAAGAGGAATAAAATCTAACTTGAACCATAAAAGAAAAAAAAAACCTGAACCCACGAGTTATACAGAGGAAAACTCAATCAGGGCACTTGCTCCAGTGGTAAACAATTCTGAAATTGGTCAGAGGTGGGGAACCATCTCCCATACAGCCAGCAACCCACCCCCCACGCAAGGAGCGTCCTCATTGCAAAGCTGGGGGACCGTGCCGAGGCATCTGTGAGTAAACGTGAGCTGAGCCCCAGGCCAGCTGCTGCTGAACTGTTCCCACCCTTTCCAGGTAAAACACCTGAATATGTACAAGGGCTTGAAAGCCTAGAGGAAGGACCGTGGAGCCACACCAGCGACACCACGCATGCCAACTTGGTGCCTGCAGGCCAGCCAGGGTGGTCCTGGCCCCGGGTGCTCTTCCGGAAGCTCTCCATTGCCCTGCCTGAGATACCCCTCCTGTCCCGGCCCCCACTGCTTTTTTCCTTCCTCACCTCTGTCTAGAGAGAAATTCCAGCGGAAGGTATGGGTGACACATCCTCTTCTTTACAGGCGGCAGCCTGGCAACTCCTGCAGAAAGGCCAGCAGAACCCCACTCACACCGGGCCACCCACAAAGCTGTGGCCCCTCATTCCCACCCACCAGCACAGCCCCGAGACTGCTGACGGGGCAGAGAATATGGAGTCAGGCACAGCTTCAGGGGCTATTGCTGCCTGGAGCTCTGTTTATATTGACCTCAACGAGGCACACCTGGGGAGGGCGGGCCGGCAGGGTAAGGCTGCCCAGGTCAGCTAATCCACAACCCTCAGGGAATCACATTGTTGAAAATGGACCCCGCTAAGGCAGAAGAGAAGCAAAGGGAAAAAAGGACACAATGCCATTTGCAGCACCGTAGATAAGTCTAGAAGTAATCACGTGACTTGTAGTAAGTCAGAAAGTGAAAGACACATATCATATCACTTAGAGGTGTTACCTAAAAATGGATACCAGGGCAGATATTTCCACGGAGAAGGGCAATCACAGATTCATTAAACAAACTTACGGTTCACCAATGGAAAGGTGCGAGGATTGGTTTCATTACGATATCGGGGTTAACAGACATATACAAACACAGGTGACATATATAATCACCAAAGACCTACAGAATACCAAGAGAGGACTACTCAACATTCTGTCATAACGTACATGGGAAAAGGATCCCAGGAAAAACAGTCATCTGTATATGTGTAAAAGAACCACATCTTCCACACCTACAACAAGCCAAACATTGTAATCAAACTTGCTTTAATAAAAAATATTAAATTAAATTAAATACACGAACAAGAAGTAGTGAGACAAACGTGAGGGGCTTTCTCCTGGCACATTCCATTCTAAACTCCAATCTAGAACACCACTTCCACTAAGGCTCTCTTGCCCTAGTAACCAGATTTGGTAAGGGTGAACTGCTGCCACCTTGTGGCCGTTTCACACAACAGCAGCTTTATTCCCAACGCTAATGGTCAGTTGATATTCAAAATCATTGCAGGCCTGTAAATGACACCTGCCCTGAAAACAAATCCTGGGGTCACATATCGACCAAAAAATTCAAAGGCCGTCCATATTTCAAAACGACCATTTCAAAAGGCATATTTTACGCACATTAGTGTTCTGCTTCTTTTCCTTTCTTTCCTTTTTTGTTAAAAAACACGGGAATGGAAAATGGCATCCCACAGAATGGGCGAAAATCGTTGCAGACGAATCAATGGACAGAGGTTTAATCTCCAATATATATAAACAGCTCATGCAGCTTAATATTAAAAAAACAAACAACCCAATACAAAAATGGGCAGAAGATCTAAAGAGACGTTTCTTCAAAGGAGACACAGAGATGGCCAAGACGCACATGAAAAGCTGCTCAACAGAACTAATTATTAGAGAAATGCAAATCAAAAGTACAATGAGGTATCACCTCACACCTGTTAGAATCGGCATCATCAGAAAATCTACAAACAACCAATTCTGGGGAGGGTGTGGACAAAAGGAGCCCTCTTCCACTACTGGTGGGAATGTAAATTGATACAGTCACTATGGAGAACAGTATGGAGTTTCCTTAAAAAAATTAGAAATAGAATTACCATCTGATCCAGCAATTCCACTTCTGGGCATATACCCAGATAAAACCGTATTTCAAAAAGGCACATTCACCACAATGTTCGTTGCAGCACTTTTTACAATAGCCAGGTAATGGAAGCAACCTAAATGCCCACAGACAGAAGAATGGATAAAGATGTGGTACATATATAAAATGGAATATTACTCGGCCATAAAAAGGAATGAAACTGGGTCATTTGTAGAGACATCGATGGATCAAGAGACTGTCATACAGAATGAAGTCAGAAAGAGGAAACCAAATACTGTATATTAATGCATATATGTGGAACCCAAAAAAATGGTACAGATGAACTGGTTTGCAGCGAAGAAATAGAGACACAGAGGTAGAGAACAAACGTATGGACACCAAGTGTGGGAAGCCATGGGGTGGTGGTGGTGGGATGAGTTGGGAGATTGGGATTGACCTGTATACATTTATATGCATAAAATACATAACTAATAATAACCTGCTGTATAAAAAATAAATTAATTAATTTCAAAATTCTAAACAATATAATTTAAAAATAAAAGAGAAAAAAGTTGTTCCCGTCTCACAGATGTATTTATAGGAATGAATTATTTCCATGCTTATATCTATAAATACATAAAAGAGGAATAAAATCTAACTTGAAACATAAAAGAAAAAAAAAACCTGAACCCACCATTTATACAGAGGAAAACCCTATCTGGACACTTGCTCCAGCGGTAAACAATTCTGAAATTGGTCAGAGGTGGGGAACCATCTCCCATACAGCCAGCAACCCACCCCCCACGCAAGGAGCGTCCTTATTGCAAAGCTGGGGGACAGTGCCGAGGCATCTGTGAGTAAACGTGAGCTGAGCCCCAGACCAGCTGCTGCTGAACTGTTCCCACCATTCCCAGGTAAAACACCTGAATATGTACAAGGGCTTGAAAGCCTAGAGGAAGGACCGTGGAGCCACACCAGCGACAGCACGCAGGCCAACTTGGTGCCTGCAGTCCAGCCAGGGTGGTCCTGGCCCTGGACGCTCTTCCGGAAGCTTTCCATTGCCCTGCCTGATATACCCCTCCTCTCCCGGCAACCACTGCTTTTTTCCTTCCTCAACTCAGTCCGGAGAGAAATTCCAGCGGAAGGTTTGCTTGACACATCCTCTTCTTTACAGGCGGCAGACTGGCAACTCCTGCAGAAAGGCCAGCAGAGCCCCACTCACACCGGGCCACCCACACAGCTGTGGCCCCTCACTCCCTCCCACCAGCACAGCCCCGAGACTGTTGAAGGGGCAGAGAATATGGAGTCAGGCACAGCTTCAGGGGCTATGGCTGCCTGGAGCTCTGTTTATAATGACCTCAACGAGGCACACCTGGGGAGGGCGGGCCGGCAGGGTAAGGCTGCCCAGGTCAGCTAAACCACAACCCTCAGGGAATCACATTGTTGAAAATGGACCTCGCTAAGGCAGAATAGAAGCCAAGGGAAAAAAGGACACAATGCCATTTGCAGCACCGTAGATGAGTCTAGAAGTAATCACGTGACTTGTAGTAAGTCAGAAAGTGAAAGACACATATCATATCATATCACTTATAGGTGTTACCTAAAAGTGGATACCCGGGCAGATATTTCCACGGAGAAGGGCAATCACAGATTCACTAAACAAACTTATGGTTCACCAATGGAAAGGTGTGAGGATTGGTTTCATTACGATATCGGGGTTAACACACATATACAAACACAGGTGACATATATAATCACCAAAAACCTACAGAATACCAAGAGTGGACTACTCAACATTCTGTCATAACGTACATGGGAAAAGGATCCCAGGAAGAACAGACATCTGTATATGTGTAAAAGAACCACATCTTCCACAGCTACAACAAGCCAAACATTGCAATCAAACTTGCTGTAATAAAAAATATTAAATTAAATTAAATACACGAACAAGAAGTAGTGAGACAAACGTGAGGAGCTTTCTCCTGGCATATTCCGTTCTAAATTCCCATCTAGAACACCACTTCCACTGAGGCTCTGTTGCCCTAGTAACCAGATTTGGTAAGGGTGAACTGCTGCCACCTTGTGGCCGTTTCACACAACAGCAGCTTTAATCCCAGCACTAATGGTCAGTAGATATTCAAAATCATTGCAGGCCTGTAAATGACACCTGCCCTGAAAACAAATCCTGGGGTCACATATCGACCAAAAATTTCAAAGGACGTCCATATTTCAAAACGACCATTTCAAAAGGCATATTTTACGCACATTAGTGTTCTGCTTCTTTTCCTTTCTTTCCTTTTTTTGTTAAAAAACACGGGAATGGAAAAAGGCATCCCTCAGAATGGGCGAAAATTGTTGCAGACGAACCAATGGACAGAGGTTTAATCTCCAATATATATAAACAGCTCATGCAGCTTAATATTAAAAAAACAAACAACCCAATACAAAAACGGGCAGAAGATCTAAAGAGACGTTTCTTCAAAGAAGACACAGAGATGGCCAAGACACACATGAATAGCTGCTCAACAGCACTAATTATTAGAGAAATGCAAATCAAAACTACAATGAGGTATCACCACACACCTGTTAGAATCGGCATCATAAGAAAATCTACAAACAACCAATTCTGGGGAGGGTGTGGACAAAAGGAGCCCTCTTCCACTATTGGTGGGAATGTAAATTGATACAGTCACTAGGGAGAACAGTATGGAGTTTCCTTAAAAAAACTAGATATAGAATTACCATCTGATCCAGCAATCCCACTTCTGGGCATATACCCAGAGAAAACCGTAAATCAAAAAGGCACATTCACCCCAATGTTCATTACAGCACTATTTACAATAGCCAGGTAATGGAAGCAACCTAAATGCCCACAGACAGATGAATGGATAAAGATGTGGTACATATATGAAATGGAATATTACTCGGCCACCAAAAGGAATGAAACTGGGTCATTTGTAGAGACATTGATGGATCGAGAGACTGTCATACAGAATGAAGTAAGTCAGAAAGAGGAAAACAAATATTGTATATTAATGCATATATGTGGAAGCTAAAAAAATGGTACAGATGAACTGGTTTGCAGGGAAGAAATAGAGACACAGACGTAGAGAACAAACGTATGGACACCAAGTGTGGGAAGCCATGGGGTGGTGGTGGTGGGATGAGTTGGGAGTTTGGGATTGACCTGTATACATGTATATGCATAAACTACATAACTAATAATAACGTGCTGTATAAGTAAATAAATAAAATTAAATTTCAAAATTTTAAAAAATAAAATTTAAAAATAAAACAGAAAAAAGTTCTTCCCGTCACACAGATGTATTTATAGGAATGAATTATTTCCATGCTTATATCTATAAATACATAAAAGAGGAATAAAATCTAACTTGAACCATAAAAGAAAAAAAAAACCTGAACCCACGAGTTATACAGAGGAAAACTCAATCAGGGCACTTGCTCCAGTGGTAAACAATTCTGAAATTGGTCAGAGGTGGGGAACCATCTCCCATACAGCCAGCAACCCACCCCCCACGCAAGGAGCGTCCTCATTGCAAAGCTGGGGGACCGTGCCGAGGCATCTGTGAGTAAACGTGAGCTGAGCCCCAGGCCAGCTGCTGCTGAACTGTTCCCACCCTTTCCAGGTAAAACACCTGAATATGTACAAGGGCTTGAAAGCCTAGAGGAAGGACCGTGGAGCCACACCAGCGACACCACGCATGCCAACTTGGTGCCTGCAGGCCAGCCAGGGTGGTCCTGGCCCCGGGTGCTCTTCCAGAAGCTCTCCATTGCCCTGCCTGAGATACCCCTCCTGTCCCGGCCCCCACTGCTTTTTTCCTTCCTCACCTCTGTCTAGAGAGAAATTCCAGTGGAAGGTATGGGTGACACATCCTCTTCTTTACAGGCGGCAGCCTGGCAACTCCTGCAGAAAGGCCAGCAGAACCCCACTCACACCGGGCCACCCACAAAGCTGTGGCCCCTCATTCCCACCCACCAGCAAGGCCCCGAGACTGCTGACGGGGCAGAGAATATGGAGTCAGGCACAGCTTCAGGGGCTATTGCTGCCTGGAGCTCTGTTTATATTGACCTCAACGAGGCACACCTGGGGAGGGCGGGCCGGCAGGGTAAGGCTGCCCAGGTCAGCTAATCCACAACCCTCAGGGAATCACATTGTTGAAAATGGACCCCGCTAAGGCAGAAGAGAAGCCAAGGGCAAAAAGGAAACAATGCCATTTGCAGCACCGTAGATAAGTCTAGAAGTAATCACGTGACTTGTAGTAAGTCAGAAAGTGAAAGACACATATCATATCACTTATAGGTGTTACCTAAAAATGGATACCAGGGCAGATATTTCCACGGAGAAGGGCAATCACAGATTCATTAAACAAACTTATGGTTCACCAATGGAAAGGTGCGAGGATTGGTTTCATTACGATATCGGGGTTAACAGACATATACAAACACAGGTGACATATATAATCACCAAAGACCTACAGAATACCAAGAGAGGACTACTCAACATTCTGTCATAACGTACATGGGAAAAGGATCCCAGGAAAAACAGTCATCTGTATATGTGTAAAAGAACCACATCTTCCACACCTACAACAAGCCAAACATTGTAATCAAACTTGCTGTAATAATAAATATTAAATTAAATTAAATACACGAACAAGAAGTAGTGAGACAAACGTGAGGGGCTTTCTCCTGGCACATTCCATTCTAAACTCCAATCTAGAACACCACTTCCACTGAGGCTCTCTTGCCCTAGTAACCAGATTTGGTAAGGGTGAACTGCTGCCACCTTGTGGCCGTTTCACACAACAGCAGCTTTAATCCCACCGCTAATGGTCAGTTGATATTCAAAATCATTGCAGGCCTGTAAATGACACCTGCCCTGAAAACAAATCCTGGGGTCACATATCGACCAAAAAATTCAAAGGCCGTCCATATTTCAAAACGACCATTTCAAAAGGCATATTTTACGCACATTAGTGTTCTGCTTCTTTTCCTTTCTTTCCTTTTTTGTTAAAAAACACGGGAATGGAAAATGGCATCCCACAGAATGGGCGAAAATCGTTGCAGACGAATCAATGGACAGAGGTTTAATCTCCAATATATATAAACAGCTCATGCAGCTTAATATTAAAAAAACAAACAACCCCCCCAAAAATGGGCAGAAGATCTAAAGAGACGTTTCTTCAAAGGAGACACAGAGATGGCCAAGACGCACATGAAAAGCTGCTCAACAGAACTAATTATTAGAGAAATGCAAATCAAAAGTACAATGAGGTATCACCTCACACCTGTTAGAATCGGCATCATCAGAAAATCTACAAACAACCAATTCTGGGGAGGGTGTGGACAAAAGGAGCCCTCTTCCACTATTGGTGGGAATGTAAATTGATACAGTCACTATGGAGAACAGTATGGAGTTTCCTTAAAAAAAATAGAAATAGAATTACCATCTGATCCAGCAATCCCACTTCTGGGCATATACCCAGAGAAAATCGTATTTCAAAAAGGCACATTCACCACAATGTTCGTTGCAGCACTTTTTACAATAGCCAGGTAATGGAAGCAACCTAAATGCCCACAGACAGAAGAATGGATAAAGATGTGGTACATATATAAAATGGAATATTACTCGGCCATAAAAAGGAATGAAACTGGGTCATTTGTAGAGACATCGATGGATCAAGAGACTGTCATACAGAATGAAGTCAGAAAGAGGAAAACAAATATTGTATATTAATGCATATATGTGGAACCCCAAAGAATGGTACAGATGAACTGGTTTGCAGCGAAGAAATAGAGACAGAGAGGTAGAGAACAAACTTATGGACACCAAGTGTGGGAAGCCATGGGGTGGTGGTGGTGGGATGAGTTGGGAGATTGGGATTGACCTGTATACATTTATATGCATAAAATACATAACTAATAATAACCTGCTGTATAAAAAAATAAATTAATTAATTTCAAAATTCTAAACAATAAAATTTAAAAATAAAAGAGAAAAAAGTTGTTCCCGTCTCACAGATGTATTTATAGGAATGAATTATTTCCATGCTTATATCTATAAATACATAAAAGAGGAATAAAATCTAACTTGAAACATAAAAGAAAAAAAAAACCTGAACCCACCATTTATACAGAGGAAAACCCTATCTGGACACTTGCTCCAGCGGTAAACAATTCTGAAATTGGTCAGAGGTGGGGAACCATCTCCCATACAGCCAGCAACCCACCCCCCACGCAAGGAGCGTCCTCATTGCAAAGCTGGGGGACAGTGCCGAGGCATCTGTGAGTAAACGTGAGCTGAGCCCCAGGCCAGCTGCTGCTGAACTGTTCCCACCATTCCCAGGTAAAACACCTGAATATGTACAAGGGCTTGAAAGCCTAGAGGAAGGACCGTGGAGCCACACCAGCGACAGCACGCAGGCCAACTTGCTGCCTGCAGGCCAGCCACGGTGGTCGTGGCCGCGGGATCTCTTCCAGAAGCTTTCCATTGCCCTGCCTGAGATACCCCTCCTGTCCCGGCCCCCACTGCTTTTTTCCTTTCTCACCTCTGTCCGGAGAGAAATTCCAGCGGAAGGTATGGGTGACCCATCCTCTTCTTTACAGGCGGCAGCCTGGCAACTCCTGCAGAAAGGCCAGCAGAGCCCCACTCACACCGGGCCACCCACAAAGCTGTGGCCCCTCACTCCCACCCACCAGCACAGCCCCGAGACTGCTGACGGGGCAGAGAATATGGAATCAGGCACAGCTTCAGGGGCTATTGCTGCCTGGAGCGCTGTTTATATTGACCTCAATGAGGCACACCTGGGGAGGGCGGGCCGGCAGGGTAAGGCTGCCCAGGTCAGCTAATCCACAACCCTCAGGGAATCACATTGTTGAAAATGGACCTCGCTAAGGCAGAAGAGAAGCCAAGGAAAAAAAGGACACAATGCCATTTGCAACACCGTAAATGAGTCTAGAAGTAATCACGTGACTTGTAGTAAGTCAGAAAGTGAAAGACACATATCATATCATATCACTTATAGGTGTTACCTAAAAATGGATACCAGGGCAGATATTTCCACGGAGAAGGGCAATCACAGATTCATTAAACAAACTTATGGTTCACCAATGGAAAGGTGTGAGGATTGGTTTCATTACGATATCGGGGTTAACAGACATATACAAACACAGGTGACATATATAATCATCAAAGACCTACAGAATACCAAGAGAGAACTACTCAACTTTATGACATAACGTACATGGGAAAAGGATCCCAGGAAGAACAGACATCTGTATATGTGTAAAAGAACCACATCTTCCACACCTACAACAAGCCAAACATTGTAATCAAACTTGCTGTAATAAAAAATAAAAAAAATAAATTAAAAACACGAACAAGATGTAGTGAGACAAACTTGAGGGGCTTTCTCCTGGCACATTCCATTCTAAATTCCAATCTAGAACACCACTTCCACTGAGGCTCTCTTGCCTTAGTAACCAGATTTGGTAAGGGTGAACTGCTGCCACCTTGTGGCCGTTTCACACAACAGCAGCTTTAATCCCAGCGCTAATGGTCAGTTGATATTCAAAATCATTGCAGGCCTGTAAATGACACCTGCCCTGAACACAAATCCTGGGGTCACATATCGACTAAAAAATTCATAGGACGTCCATATTTCAAAACGACCGTTTCAAAAGGCATATTTTACGCACATTAGTGTTCTGCTTCTTTTCCTTTCTTTCCTTTTTTGTTAAAAAAAAACGGGAATGGAAAAAGGCATCCCTCAGAATGGGCAAAAATCGTTGCAAACGAATCAATGGACAGAGGTTTAATCTCCAATATATATAAACAGCTCATGCAGCTTAATATTAAAAAAACAAACAACCCAATACAAAAATGGGCAGAAGATCTAAAGAGGCGTTTCTTCAAAGAAGACACAGAGATGGCCAAGACGCCCATGAAAAGCTGCTCAACAGCACTAATTATTAGAGAAATGCAAATCAAAACTACAATGAGGTATCACCTCACACCTGTTAGAATCGGCATCATCAGAAAATCTACAAACAACCAATTCTGGGGAGGGTGTGGACAAAAGGAGCCCTCTTCCACTATTGGTGGGAATGTAAATTGATACAGTCACTATGGAGAACAGTATGGAGTTTCCTTAAAAAAACTAGAAATAGAATTACCATCTGATCCAGCAATCCCACTTCTGGGCATATACCCAGAGAAAACCGTAAATCAAAAAGGCACATTCACCACAAAGTTCGTTGCAGCACAATTTACAATAGCCAGGTAATAGAAGCCACCTAAATGCCCACAGACAGATAAATGGATAAAGATGTGATACATATATAAAATGAAATATTACTCGGCCATAAAAAGGAATGAAACTGGGTCATTTGTAGAGACATCGATGGATCAACGGACTGTCATACAGAATGAAGTCAGAAAGAGGAAACCAAATACTGTATATTAAGGCATATATGTGGAACCTAAAAAATGGTACAGATGAACTGGTTTTCAGGGAAGAAATAGAGACACAGAGGTAGAGAACAAACGTATGGACACCAAGGGTGGGAAGCCATGGGGTCGTGGTGGTGGGATGAGTTGGGAGATTGGGATTGACCTGTATACATGTATATGCATAAAATACATAACTAATAATAAACTGCTGTATAAAAAAATAAATTAATTAATTTCAAAATTCTAAAAAATAAAATTTAAAAATAAAAGAGAAAAAAGTTCTTCCCATCACACAGATGTATTTATAGGAATGAATTATTTCCATGCTTATATCTATAAATACATAAAAGAGGAATAAAATCTAACTTGAAACATAAAAGAAAAAAAAACCCTGAACGCACCATTTATACAGAGGAAAACCCTATCTGGACACTTGCTCCAGCGGTAAACAATTCTGAAATTGGTCAGAGGTGGGGAACCATCTCCCATACAGCCAGCAACCCAACCCCCACGCAAGGAGCGTCCTCATTGCATAGCTGGGGGATTGTGCCGAGACATCTGTGCGTAAACGTGAGCTGAGCCCCAGGCCAGCTGCTGCTGAACTGTTCCCACCCTTCCCAGGTAAAACACCTGAATACGTACAAGGGCTTGAAAGCCTAGAGGAAGGGCCGTCGAGCCACACCAGTGACAGCACGCAGGCCAAGTTGGTGCCTGCAGGCCAGCCAGGGTGGTCCTGGCCCCGGGCACTCTTCAGGAAGCTTTCCATTGCCCTGCCTGAGATACCCCTCCTGTCCTGGCCCCCACTGCTTTTTTCCTTCCTCACCTCTGTCCGGAGAGAAATTCCAGCGGAAGGTATGGGTGACACATCCTCTTCTTTACAGGTGTCAGCCTGGCAACTCCTGCAGAAAGGCCAGCAGAGCCCCACTCACACCGGGCCACCCACAAAGCTGTGGCCCCTCACTCCCACCCACCAGCACAGCCCCGAGACTGCTGACGGTGCAGAGAATATGGAGTCAGGCACAGCTTCAGGGGCTATTGCTGCCTGGAGCGCTGTTTATATTGACCTCAGCGAGGCACACCTGGGGAGGGCGGGCCGGCAGGGTAAGGCTGCCCAGGTCAGCTAATCCACAACCCTCAGGGAATCACATTGTTGAAAATGGACCCCGCTAAGGCAGAAGAGAAGCCAAGGGAAAAAAGGACACAATGCCATTTGCAGCACCGTAGATGAGTCTAGAAGTAATCATGTGACTTTTAGTAAGTCAGAAAGTGAAAGACACATATCATATCATATCACTTATAGGTGTTACCTAAAAATGGATACCAGGGAAGATATTTCCACGGAGAAGAGCAATCACAGATTCATTAAACAAACTTATGGTTCACCAATGGAAAGGTGTGAGGATTGGTTTCATTACGATATCGGGGTTAACAGACATATAGAAACACAGGTGACATATATAATCACCAAAGACCTACAGAATACCAAGAGAGGACTACTCAACATTCTGTCATAACGTACATGGGAAAAGGATCCCAGGAAGAACAGACATCTGTATATGTGTAAAAGAACCACATCTTCCACACCTACAACAAGCCAAACATTGTAATCAAACTTGCTGTAATAAAAAATAAAAAAAATAAATTAAAAACACGAACAAGAAGTAGTGAGACAAACTTGAGGGGCTTTCTCCTGGCACATTCCACTCTAAACTCCAATCTATAACACCACTTCCACTGAGGCTCTCTTGCCCTAGTAACCAGATTTGGTAAGGGTGAACTGCTGCCACCTTGTGGCCGTTTCACACAACAGCAGCTTTAATCCCAGTGCTAATGGTCAGTTGATATTCAAAATCATTGCAGGCCTGTGAATGACACCTGCCCTGAACACAATTCCTGGGGTCTCATATCGACAAAAAATTCAAAGGACGTCCATATTTCAAAACGACCGTTTCAAAAGGCATATTTTACGCACATTAGTATTTTGCTTCTTTTCCTTTCTTTCCTTTTTTGTTAAAAAAAAACTGGAATGGAGAAAGGCATCCCTCAGAATGGGCAAAAATCGTTGCAAACGAATCAATGGACAGAGGTTTAATCTCCAATATATATAAACAGCTCATGCAGCTTAATATTAAAAAAACAAACAACCCAATACAAAAATGGGCAGAAGATCTAAAGAGGCGTTTCTTCAAAGAAGACACAGAGATGGCCAAGACGCCCATGAAAAGCTGCTCAACAGCACTAATTATTAGAGAAATGCAAATCAAATCTACAATGAGGTATCACCTCACACCTGTTAGAATCGGCATCATCAGAAAATCTACAAACAACCAATTCTGGGGAGGGTGTGGACAAAAGGAGCCCTCTTCCACTATTGGTGGGAATGTAAATTGATACAGTCACTATGGAGAACAGTATGGAGTTTCCTTAAAAAAACTAGAAATAGAATTACCATCTGATCCAGCAATCCCACTTCTGGGCATATACCCAGAGAAAACCGTAAATCAAAAAGGCACATTCACCACAAAGTTCGTTGCAGCACAATTTACAATAGCCAGGTAATAGAAGCCACCTAAATGCCCACAGACAGATAAATGGATAAATATGTGGTACATATATAAAATGAAATATTACTCGGCCATAAAAAGGAATGAAACTGGGTCATTTGTAGAGACATCGATGGATCAACGGACTGTCATACAGAATGAAGTCAGAAAGAGGAAACCAAATACTGTATATTAAGGCATATATGTGGAACCTAAAAAATGGTACAGATGAACTGGTTTGCAGCGAAGAAATAGAGACACAGAGGTAGAGAACAAACGTATGGACACCAAGTGTGGGAAGCCATGGGGTGGTGGTGGTGGGATGAGTTGGGAGTTTGGGATTGACCTGTATACATGTATATGCATAAAATACATAACTAATAATAAACTGCTGTATAAAAAATAAATTAATTAATTTCAAAATTCTAAAAAATAAAATTTAAAAATAAAAGAGGAAAAAGTTCTTCCCATCACACAGATGTATTTATAGGAATGAATTATTTCCATGCTTATATCTATAAATACATAAAAGAGGAATAAAATCTAACTTGAAACATAAAAGAAAAAAAAAAAAACCTGAACCCACCATTTATACAGAGGAAAACCCTATCTGGACACTTGCTCCAGCGGTACACAATTCTGAAATTGGTCAGAGGTGGGGAACCATCTCCCATACAGCCAGCACCCCACCCCCCATGCAAGGAGCGGCCTCATTGCAAAGCTGGGGGATTGTGCCGAGGCATCTGTGCGTAAACGTGAGCTGAGCCCCAGGCCAGCTGCTGCTGAACTGTTCCCACCCTTCCCAGGTAAAACACCTGAATATGTACAAGGGCTTGAAAGCCTAGAGGAAGGGCCGTCGAGCCACACCAGCGACTGCACGCAGGCCAACTTGGTGCCTGCAGGCCAGCCAGGGTGGTCCTGGCCCCGGGCGCTCTTCCGGAAGCTTTCCATTGCCCTGCCTGAGATACGACTCCTGTCCTGGCCCCCACTGCTATTTTCCTTCCTCACCTCTGTCCGGAGAGAAATTCCAGCGGAAGGTATGGGTGACACATCCTCTTCTTTACAGGTGTCAGCCTGGCAACTCCTGCAGAAAGGCCAGCAGAGCCCCACTCACACCGGGCCACCCACAAAGCTGTGGCCCCTCACTCCCACCCACCAGCCCAGCCCCGAGACTGCTGACGGGGCAGAGAATATGGAGTCAGGCACAGCTTCAGGGGCTATTGCTGCCTGGAGCGCTGTTTATATTGACCTCAGCGAGGCACACCTGGGGAGGGCGGGCCGGCAGGGTAAGGCTGCCCAGGTCAGCTAATCCACAACCCTCAGGGAATCACATTGTTGAAAATGGACCTCGCTAAGGCAGAAGAGAAGCCAAGGAAAAAAATGACACAATGCCATTTGCAGCACCGTAGATGAGTCTAGAAGTAATCACGTGACTTGTAGTAAGTCAGAAAGTGAAAGACACATACCATATCATATCACTTATAGGTGTTACCTAAAAATGGATACCAGGGCAGATATTTCCACGGAGAAGGGCAATCACAGATTCATTAAACAAACTTATGGTTCACGAAAGGAAAGGTGTGAGGTTTGGTTTCATTACGATATCGGGGTTAACAATCATATACAAACACAGATGACATATATAATCACCAAAGACCTACAGAATACCAAGAGAGGACTACTCAACATTCTGTCATAACGTACATGGGAAAAGGATCCCAGGAAGAACAGACATCTGTATATGTGTAAAAGAACCACATCTTCCACACCTACAACAAGCCAAACATTGTAATCAAACTTGCTGTAATAAAAAATAAAAAAATTAAATTAAAAACACGAACAAGAAGTAGTGAGACAAACTTGAGGGGCTTTCTCCTGGCACATTCCATTCTAAATTCCAATCTAGAACACCACTTCCACTGAGGCTCTCTTGCCCTAGTAACCAGATTTGGTAAGGGTGAACTGCTGCCACCTTGTGGCCGTTTCACACAACAGCAGCTTTAATCCCAGCGCTAATGGTCAGTTGATATTCAAAATCATTGCAGGCCTGTAAATGACACCTGCCCTGAACACAATTCCTGGGGTCACATATCGACCAAAAAATTCAAAGGACGTCCATATTTCAAAACGACCGTTTCAAAAGGCATATTTTACGCACATTAGTGTTCTGCTTCTTTTCCTTTCTTTCCTTTTTTGTTAAAAAAAAACGGGAATGGAAAAAGGCATCCCTCAGAATGGGCAAAAATCGTTGCAAACGAATCAATGGACAGAGGTTTAATCTCCAATATATATAAACAGCTCATGCAGCTTAATATTAAAAAAACAAACAACCCAATACAAAAATGGGCAGAAGATCTAAAGAGGCGTTTCTTCAAAGAAGACACAGAGATGGCCAAGACGCCCATGAAAAGCTGCTCAACAGCACTAATTATTAGAGAAATGCAAATCAAATCTACAATGAGGTATCACCTCACACCTGTTAGAATCAGCATCATCAGAAAATCTACAACCAACCAATTCTGGGGAGGGTGTGGACAAAAGGAGCCCTCTTCCACTATTGGTGGGAATGTAAATTGATACAGTCACTATGGAGAACAGTATGGAGTTTCCTTAAAAAAACTAGAAATAGAATTACCATCTGATCCAGCAATCCCACTTCTGGGCATATACCCAGAGAAAACCGTAAATCAAAAAGGCACATTCACCACAAAGTTCGTTGCAGCACAATTTACAATAGCCAGGTAATAGAAGCCACCTAAATGCCCACAGACAGATAAATGGATAAAGATGTGGTACATATATAAAATGAAATATTACTCGGCCATAAAAAGGAATGAAACTGGGTCATTTGTAGAGACATCGATGGATCAAGGGACTGTCATACAGAATGAAGTCAGAAAGAGGAAACCAAATACTGTATATTAAGGCATATATGTGGAACCTAAAAAATGGTACAGATGAACTGGTTTGCAGCGAAGAAATAGAGACACAGAGGTAGAGAACAAACGTATGGACACCAAGTGTGGGAAGCCATGGGGTGGTGGTGGTGGGATGAGTTGGGAGATTGGGATTGACCTGTATACATGTATATGCATAAAATACATAACTAATATTAAACTGCTGCATAAAAAAATAAATTAATTTCAAAATTCAAAAAAATAAAATTTAAAAATAAGAGAGAAAAAAGTTCTTCCCATCACACAGATGTATTTATAGGAATGAATTATTTCCATGCTTATATCTATAAATACATAAAAGAGGAATAAAATCTAACTTGAAACATAAAAGAAAAAAAAACCTGAACCCACCATTCATACAGAGGAAAACCCTATCTGGACACTTGCTCCAGCGGTAAACAATTCTGAAATTGGTCAGAGGTGGGGAACCTTCTCCCATACAGCCAGCACCCCACCCCCCACGCAAGGAGCGGCCTCATTGCAAAGCTGGGGGATTGTGCCGAGGCATCTGTGCGTAAACGTGAGCTGAGCCCCAGGCCAGCTGCTGCTGAACTGTTCCCACCCTTCCCAGGTAAAACACCTGAATATGTACAAGGGCTTGAAAGCCTAGAGGAAGGGCCGTCGAGCCACACCAGCGACAGCACGCAGGCCAACTTGGTGCCTGCAGGCCAGCCAGGGTGGTCCTGGCCCCGGGCGCTCTTCCGGAAGCTTTCCATTGCCCTGCCTGAGATACGCCTCCTGTCCTGGCCCCCACTGCTTTTTTCCTTCCTCACCTCTGACCGGAGAGAAATTCCAGCGGAAGGTATGGGTGACACATCCTCTTCTTTACAGGTGTCAGCCTGGCAACTCCTGCAGAAAGGCCAGCAGAGCCCCACTCACACCGGGCCACCCACAAAGCTGTGGCCCCTCACTCCCACCCACCAGCACAGCCCCGAGACTGCTGATGGGGCAGAGAATATGGAGTCAGGCACAGCTTCAGGGGCTATTGCTGCCTGGAGCGCTGTTTATATTGACCTCAGCGAGGCACACCTGGGGAGGGCGGGCCGGCAGGGTAAGGCTGCCCAGGTCAGCTAATCCACAACCCTCAGGGAATCACATTGTTGAAAATGGACCTCGCTAAGGCAGAAGAGAAGCCAAGGAAAAAAAGGACACAATGCCATTTGCAGCACCGTAAATGAGTCTAGAAGTAATCACGTGACTTGTAGTAAGTCAGAAAGTGAAAGACACATACCATATCATATCACTTATAGGTGTTACCTAAAAATGGATACCAGGGCAGATATTTCCACGGAGAAGGGCAATCACAGATTCATTAAACAAACTTATGGTTCACGAAAGGAAAGGTGTGAGGTTTGGTTTCATTACGATATCGGGGTTAACAATCATATACAAACACAGATGACATATATAATCACCAAAGACCTACAGAATACCAAGAGAGGACTACTCAACATTCTGTCATAACGTACATGGGAAAAGGATCCCAGGAAAAACAGACATCTGTATATGTGTAAAAGAACCACATCTTCCACACCTACAACAAGCCAAACATTGTAATCAAACTTGCTGTAATAAAAAATAAAAAAATTAAATTAAAAACACGAACAAGAAGTAGTGAGACAAACTTGAGGGGCTTTCTCCTGGCACATTCCATTCTAAATTCCAATCTAGAACACCACTTCCACTGAGGCTCTCTTGCCCTAGTAACCAGATTTGGTAAGGGTGAACTGCTGCCACCTTGTGGCCGTTTCACACAACAGCAGCTTTAATCCCAGCGCTAATGGTCAGTTGATATTCAAAATCATTGCAGGCCTGTAAATGACACCTGCCCTGAACACAATTCCTGGGGTCACATATCGACCAAAAAATTCAAAGGACGTCCATATTTCAAAACGACCGTTTCAAAAGGCATATTTTACGCACATTAGTGTTCTGCTTCTTTTCCTTTCTTTCCTTTTTTGTTAAAAAAAACGGGAATGGAAAAAGGCATCCCTCAGAATGGGCAAAAATCGTTGCAAACGAATCAATGGACAGAGGTTTAATCTCCAATATATATAAACAGCTCATGCAGCTTAATATTAAAAAACAAACAACCCAATACAAAAATAGGCAGAAGATCTAAAGAGGCGTTTCTTCAAAGAAGACACAGAGATGGCCAAGACGCCCATGAAAAGCTGCTCAACAGCACTAATTATTAGAGAAATGCAAATCAAAACTACAATGAGGTATCACCTCACACCTGTTAGAATCGGCATCATCAGAAAATCTACAAACAACCAATTCTGGGGAGGGTGTGGACAAAAGGAGCCCTCTTCCACTATTGGTGGGAATGTAAATTGATACAGTCACTATGGAGAACAGTATGGAGTTTCCTTAAAAATACTAGAAATAGAATTACCATCTGATCCAGCAATCCCACTTCTGGGCATATACCCAGAGAAAACCGTAAATCAAAAAGGCACATTCACCACAAAGTTCGTTGCAGCACAATTTACAATAGCCAGGTAATAGAAGCCACCTAAATGCCCACAGACAGATAAATGGATAAAGATGTGGTACATATATAAAATGAAATATTATTCGGCCATAAAAAGGAATGAAACTGGGTCATTTGTAGAGACATCGATGGATCAAGGGACTGTCATACAGAATGAAGTCAGAAAGAGTAAACCAAATACTGTATATTAAGGCATATATGTGGAACCTAAAAAATGGTACAGATGAACTGGTTTGCAGCGAAGAAATAGAGACACAGAGGTAGAGAACAAACGTATGGACACCAAGTGTGGGAAGCCATGGGGTGGTGGTGGTGGGATGAGTTGGGAGATTGGGATTGACATGTATACATGTATATGCATAAAATACATAACTAATAATAAACTGCTGTATAAAAAAAATTAATAAATTTCAAAATTCTAAAAAATAAAATTTAAAAATAAAAGAGAACAAAGTTCTTCCCATCACACAGATGTATTTATAGGAATGAATTATTTCCATGCTTATATCTATAAATACATAAAAGAGGAATAAAATCTAACTTGAAACATAAAAGAAAAAAAAAACCTGAACCCACCATTTATACAGAGGAAAACCCTATCTGGACACTTGCTCCAGCGGTAAACAATTCTGAAATTGGTCAGAGGTGGGGAACCATCTCCCATACAGCCAGCACCCCACCCCCCACGCAAGGAGCGGCCTCATTGCAAAGCTGGGGGATTGTGCCGAGGCATCTGTGCGTAAACGTGAGCTGAGCCCCAGGCCAGCTGCTGCTGAACTGTTCCCACCCTTCCCAGGTAAAACACCTGAATATGTACAAGGGCTTGAAAGCCTAGAGGAAGGACCGTGGAGCCACACCAGCGACAGCACGCAGGCCAACTTGGTGCCTGCAGGCCAGCCAGCGTGGTCCTGGACCCTGGCGCTCTTCCAGAAGCTTTCCATTGCCCTGCCTGAGATACCCCTCCTGTCCCGGACCCCACTGCTTTTTTCCTTCCTCACCTCTGTCCGGAGAGAAATTCCAGCGGAAGGTATGGGTGTCACATCCTCTTCTTTACAGGCGGCAGCCTGGCAACTCCTGCAGAAAGGCCAGCAGAACCCCACTCACACCGGGCCACCCACAAAGCTGTGGCCCCTCACTCCCTCCCACCAGCACAGCCCCGAGACTGCTGACGGGGCAGAGAATATGGAGTCAGGCACAGCTTCAGGGGCTATTGCTGCCTGGAGCGCTGTTTATATTGACCTCAACGAGGCACACCTGGGGAGGGCGGGCCGGCAGGGTAAGGCTGCCCAGGTCAGCTAATCCACAACCCTCAGGGAATCACATTGTTGAAAATGACCCCACTAAGGCAGAAGAGAAGCCAAGGGAAAAAAGGACACAATGCCATTTGCAGCACCGTAGATGAGTCTAGAAGTAATCACGTGACTTGTAGTAAGTCAGAAAGTGAAAGACACATATCATATCATATCACTTATAGGCGTTACCTAAAAATGGATACCAGGGCAGATATTTCCACGGAGAAGGGCAATCACAGATTCATTAAACAAACTTATGGTTCACCAATGGAAAGGTGTGAGGATAGGTTTCATTACGATATCGGGGTTAACAGACATATACAAACACAGGTGACATATATAATCACCAAAGACCTACAGAATACCAAGAGAGGACAACTCAACATTCTGTCATAACGTACATGGGAAAAGGATCCCAAGAAGAACAGTCATCTGTATATGTGTAAAAGAACCACATCTTCCACACCTACAACAAGCCAAACATTGTAATCAAACTTGCTGTAATAAAAAATAAATACTTAAATTAAAAACACGAACAAGAAGTAGTGAGACAAACGTGAGGGGCTTTCTCCTGGTACATTCCATTCTAAACTCCAACCTAGAACACCACTTCCACTGAGGCTCTCTTGCCCTAGTAACCAGATTTGGTAAGGGTGAACTGCTGCCACCTTGAGGCCGTTTCACACAACAGCAGCTTTAATCCCAACGCTAATGGTCAGTTGATATTCAAAATCATTGCAGGCCTGTAAATGACATCTGCCCTGAAAACAAATCCTGGGGTCACATATCGACCAAAAATTTCAAAGGACGTCCATATTTCAAAACGACCATTTCAAAAGGCATATTTTACGCACATTAGTGTTCTGCTTCTTTTACTTTCTTTCCTTCTTTGTTAAAAAAAACGGGAATGAAAAAAGGCATCCCTCAGGATGGGTGAAAATCGTTGCAAACGAATCAATGGACACAGGTTTAATCTCCAATATATATAAATAGCTCATGCAGCTTAATATTAAAAAAAACAAACAACCCAAAATAAAATGGGCAGAAGATCTAAAGAGACGTTTCTTCAAAGGAGACACAGAGATGGCCAAGACGCCCATGAAAAGCTGCTCAACAGCACTAATTATTAGAGAAATGCAAATCAAAACTACAATGAGGTATCACCTCACACCTGTTAGAATCGGCATCATCAGAAAATCTACAAACAACCAATTCTGGGGAGGGTGTGGACAAAAGGAGCCCTCTTCCACTATTGGTGGGAATGTAAATTGATACAGTCACTATGGAGAACAGTATGGAGTTTCCTTAAAAAAACTAGAAATAGAATTACCATCTGATCCAGCAATCCCACTTCTGGGCATATACCCAGAGAAAACCGTATTTCAAAAGGGCACATTCACCACAATGTTCGTTGCAGCACTATTTACAATAGCCAGGTAATGGAAGCAACCTAAATGCCCACAGACAGATGAATGGATAAAGATGTGGTACATATATAAAATGGAATATTACTCGGCCATAAAAAGGAATGAAACTGGGTCATTTGTAGAGACATCGATGGATCGAGAGACTGTCATACAGAATGAAGTAAGTCAGAAAGAGGAAAACAAATATTGTATATTAATGCATATATGTGGAGCCTAAAAATGGTACAGATGAACTGGTTTGCAGGGAAGAAATAGAGACACAGAGGTAGAGAACAAACGTATGGACACCAAGTGTGGGAATCCATGGGGTGGTGGTGGTGGGATGAGTTGGGAGATTGGGATTGACCTGTATACATGTATATGCATAAAATACATAACTAATAATAACGTGCTGTATAAAAACATAAATAAAATTAAATTTCAAAATTTTAAAAAATAAAATTTAAAAATAAAACAGAAAAAATTCTTCCCGTCACACAGATGTATTTATAGGAATGAATTATTTCCATGCTTATATTTATAAATACATAAAAGAGGAATAAAATCTAACTTGAACCAAAAAAGAAAAAAAAATTGAACCCACGAGTTATACAGAGGAAAACCCTATCACGGCACTTGCTCCAGCGGTAAACAATTCTGAAATTGGTCAGAGGTGGGGAACCATCTCCCATACAGCCATCAACCCACCCCCCACGCAAGGAGCATCCTCATTGCAAAGCTGGGGGACCGTGCCGAGGCATCTGTGTGTAAACGTGAGCTGAGCCCCAGGCCAGCTGCTGCTGAACTGTTCCCACCCTTTCCAGGTAAAACACCTGAATAGGTAGAAGGGCTTGAAAGCCTAGAGGAAGGACCGTGGAGCCACACCAGCGACAGCACGCTGGGCAACTTGGTGCCTGCAGGCCAGCCAGGGTGGTCCTGGCCTCGGGCGCTCTTCCAGAAGCTTTCCATTGCCCTGCCTGTGATACCCCTCCTGTCCGGCCCCCACTGCTTTTTTCCTTCCTCACCTCTGTCCGGAGAGAAATTCCAGCAGAAGGTATGGGTGACACATCCTCTTCTTTACAGGCGGCAGCCTGGCAACTCCTGCAGAAAGGCCAGCAGAACCCCACTCACACCGGGCCACCCACAAAGCTGTGGCCCCTCACTCCCTCCCACCAGCACAGCCCCGAGACTGCTAACGCGGCAGAGAATATGGTGTCAGGCACAGCTTCAGGGGCTATTGCTGCCTGGAGCGCTGTTTATATTGAACTCAACGAGGCACACCTGGGGAGGGCGGGCCGGCAGGGTAAGGCTGCCCAGGTCAGCTAATCCACAACCCTCAGGGAATCACATTGTTGAAAATGGACCCCGCTAAGGCAGAAGAGAAGCCAAGGGAAAAAGGGACACAATGCCATTTGCAGCACCGTAGATGAGTCTAGAAGTAATCACGTGACTTGTAGTAAGTCAGAAAGTGAAAGACACATATCCTATCATATCACTTATAGGTGTTACCTAAAAATGGATACCAGGGCAGATATTTCCACGGAGAAGGGCAATCACAGATTCATTAAACAAACTTATGGTTCACCAATGGAAAGGTGTGAGGATTGGTTTCATTACGATATTGGGGTTAACAGACATATACAAACACAGGTGACATATATAATCACCAAAAACCTACAGAATACCAAGAGAGGACTACTCAACATTCTGTCATAACGTACATGGGAAAAGGATCCCAGGAAGAACAGACATCTGTATATGTGTAAAAGAACCACATCTTCCACACCTACAACAAGCCAAACATTGTAATCAAACTTGCTGTAATAAAAAATAAAAAATTAAATTAAAAACACGAACAAGAAGTAGTGAGACAAACGTGAGGGGCTTTCTCCTGGCACATTCCATTCTAAACTCCAATCTAGAACACCATTTCCACTGAGGCTCTCTTGCCCTAGTAACCAGATATGGTAAGTGTGAACTGCTGCCACCTTGTGGCCGTTTCACACAACAGCAGCTTTAATCCCAACGCTAATGGTCAGTTGATATTCAAAATCATTGCAGGCCTGTAAATGACACCTGCCCTGAAAACAAATCCTGGGGTCACATATCGACCAAAAAATTCAAAGGACGTCCATATTTCAAAACGACCGTTTCAAAAGGCATATTTTACGCACATTAGTGTTCTGCTTCTTTTCCTTTCTTTCCTTTTTTGTTAAAAAACACGGGAATGGAAAAAGGCATCCCTCAGAATGGGCGAAAATCGTTGCAGACGAATCAATGGACAGAGGTTTAATCTCCAATATATATAAACAGCTCATGCAGCTTAATATTAAAAAAACAAACAACGCAAAAAAAATGGGCAGAAGATCTAAAGAGACGTTTCTTCAAAGGAGACACAGAGATGGCCAAGACGCACATGAAAAGCTGCTCAACAGCACTAATTATTGGAGAAATGCAAATCAAAACTACAATGAGGTATCACCTCACACCTGTTAGAATCGGCATCATCAGAAAATCTAAAAACAACCAAATCTGGGGAGGGTGTGGACCAAAGGAGCCCTCTTCCACTATTGGTGGGAATGTAAATTGATACAGTCACTATGGAGAACAGTATGGAGTTTCCTTAAAAAAACTAGAAATAGAATTACCATCTGATCCAGCAATCCCACTTCTGGGCATATACCCAGAGAAAACCGTATTTCAAAAAGGCACATTCACCACAATGTTCGTTGCAGCACTATTTACAATGGCCCGTAATGGAAGCAACCTAAATGCCCACAGACAGATGAATGGATAAAGATGTGGTACATATATAAAATGGAATATGACTGGGCCATCAAAAGGAATGAAACTGGGTCATTTGTAGAGACATCGATGGATCGAGAGACTGTCATACAGAATGAAGTAAGTCAGAAAGAGGAAAACAAATATTGTATATTAACGCATATATGTGGAGCCTAAAAATGGTACAGATGAACTGGTTTGCAGGGAAGAAGTAGAGACACAGAGGTAGAGAACAAACGTATGGACACCAAGTGTGGGAAGCCATGGGGTGGTGGTGGTGGGATGAGTTGGGAGTTTGGGATTGACCTGTATACATGTATATGCATAAAATACATAACTAATAATAACGTGGTGTATAAAAAATAAATAAAATTAAATTTCAAAATTTTAAAATATAAAATTTAAAAATAAAACAGAAAAAAGTTCTTCCCGTCACACAGATGTATTTATAGGAATGTATTATTTCCATGCTTATATCTATAAATACATAAAAGAGGAATAAAATCTAACTTGAACCATAAAAGAGAAAAAAACCTGAACCCACGAGTTATACAGAGGAAAACCCTATCAGGGCACTTGCTCCAGTGGTAAACAATTCTGAAATTGGTCAGAGGTGGGGAACCATCTCCCATACAGCCAGCAACCCACCCCCCACGCAAGGAGCATCCTCATTGCAAAGCTGGGGGACCGTGCCGAGGCATCTGTGAGTAAACGTGAGCTGAGCCCCAGGCCAGCTGCTGCTGAACTGTTCCCACCCTTTCCAGGTAAAACACCTGAATATGTACAAGGGCTTGAAAGCCTAGAGGAAGGACCGTGGAGCCACACCAGCGACAGCACGCAGGCCAACTTGGTGCCTGCAGGCCAGCCAGGGTGGTCCTGGCCTCGGGCGCTCTTCCAGAAGCTTTCCATTGCCCTGCCTGAGATACCCCTCCTGTCCCGGCCCCCACTGCTTTTTTCCTTCCTCACCTCTGTCCGGAGAGAAATTCCAGCAGAAGGTATGTGTGACACAACCTCTTCTTTACAGGCGGCAGCCTGGCAACTCCTGCAGAAAGGCCAGCAGAACCCCACTCACACCGGGCCACCCACAAAGCTGTGGCCCCTCACTCCCTCCTACCAGCACAGCCCTGAGACTGCTGACGCGGCAGAGAATATGGTGTCAGGCACAGCTTCAGGGGCTAGTGCTGCCTGGAGCGCTGTTTATATTGACCTCAATGAAGCACACCTTGGGAGGGCGGGCCGGCAGGGTAAGGCTGCCCAGGTCAGCTAATCCACAACCCTCAGGGAATCACATTGTTGAAAATGGACCCCGCTAAGGCAGAAGAGAAGCCAAGGGAAAAAAGGACACAATGCCATTTGCAGCACCGTAGATGAGTCTAGAAGTAATCACGTGACTTGTAGTAAGTCAGAAAGTGAAAGACACATATCATATCATATCACTTATAGGTGTTACCTAAAAATGGATACGAGGGCAGATATTTCCACGGAGAAGGGCAATCACAGATTCATTAAACAAACTTATGGTTCACCAATGGAAAGGTGTGAGGATAGGTTTCATTACGATATCGGGGTTAACAGACATATACAAACACAGGTGACATATATAATCACCAAAGACCTACAGAATACCAAGAGAGGACTACTCAACATTCTGTCATAACGTACATGGGAAAAGGATCCCAGGAAGAACAGACATGTGTATATGTGTAAAAGAACCACATCTTCCACACCTACAACAAGCCAAACATTGTAATCAAACTTGCTGTAATAAAAAATAAAAAATTAAATTAAAAACACGAACAAGAAGTAGTGAGACAAACGTGAGGGGCTTTCTCCTGGCACATTCCATTCTAAACTCCAATCTAGAACACCACTTCCACTGAGGCTCTCTTGCCCTAGTAACCAGATTTGGTAAGGGTGAACTGCTGCCACCTTGTGGCCGTTTCACGCAACAGCAGCTTTAATCCCAACGCTAATGGTCAGTTGATATTCAAAATCATTGCAGGCCTGTAAATGACACCTGCCCTGAAAACAAATCCTGGGGTCACATATCGACCAAAAAATTCAAAGGACGACCATATTTCAAAACGACCGTTTCAAAAGGCATATTTTAGGCACATTAGTGTTCTGCTTCTTTTCCTTTCTTTCCTTTTTTGTTAAAAAACACGGGAATGGAAAAAGGCATCCCTCAGAATGGGCGAAAATCGTTGCAGACGAATCAATGGACAGAGGTTTAATCTCCAATATATATAAACAGCTCATGCAGCTTAATATTAAAAAAACAAACAACCCAAAAAAAATGGGCAGAAGATCTAAAGAGACGTTTCTTCAAAGGAGACACAGAGATGGCCAAGACGCACATGAAAAGCTGCTCAACAGCACTAATTATTGGAGAAATGCAAATCAAATCTACAATGAGGTATCACCTCACAACTGTTAGAATCGGCATCATCAGAAAATCTACAAACAACCAATTCTGGGGAGGGTGTGGACAAAAGGAGCCCTCTTCCACTATTGGTGGGAATGTAAATTGATACAGTCACTATGGAGAACAGTATGGAGTTTCCTTAAAAAAACTAGAAATAGAATTACCATCTGATCCAGCAATCCCACTTCTGGGCATATACCCAGAGAAAACCGTATTTCAAAAAGGCACATTCACCACAATGTTCGTTGCAGCACTATTTACAATAGCCAGGTAATGGAAGCAACCTAAATGCCCACAGACAGATGAATGGATAAAGATGTGGTACATATATAAAATGGAATATTACTCGGCCATAAAAAGGAATGAAACTGGGTCATTTGTAGAGACATCGATGGATCGAGAGACTGTCATACAGAATGAAGTAAGTCAGAAAGAGGAAAACAAATATTGTATATTAACGCATATATGTGGAGCCTAAAAATGGTACAGATGAACTGGTTTGCAGGGAAGAAATAGAGACACAGAGGTAGAGAACAAACGTATGGACACCAAGTGTGGGAAGCCATGGGGTGGTGGTGGTGGGATGAGTTGGCAGTTTGGGATTGACCTGTATACATGTATATGCATAAAATACATAACTAATAATAACGTGGTGAATAAAAAAATAATTAAAATTAAATTTCAAAATTTTAAAAAATAAAATTTAAAAATAAAGCAGAAAAAAGTTCTTCCCGTCACACAGATGTATTTATAGGGATGAATTATTTCCATGCTTATATCTATAAATACATAAAAGAGGAATAAAATCTAAATTGAACCATAAAAGAAAAAAAAGTGAACTCACGCGTTATACAGAGGAATACGCTATAACGGCACTTGCTCCAGCGGTAAACAATTCTGAAATTGGTCAGAGGTGGGGAACCATCTCCCATACAGCCATCAACCCACCCCCCACGCAAGGAGCGTCCTCATTGCAAAGCTGGGGGACCGTGCCGAGGCATCTGTGAGTAAAGGTGAGCTGAGCCCCAGGCCAGCTGCTGCTGAACTGTTCCCACCCTTTCCAGGTAAAACACCTGAATATGTACAAGGGCTTGAAAGCCTAGAGGAAGGACCGTGGAGCCACACCAGCGACAGCACGCAGGCCAACTTGGTGCCTGCAGGCCAGCCAGGGTGGTCATGGCCCCGGGTGCTCTTCCAGAAGCTTTCCATTGCCCTGCCTGAGATACCCCTCCTGTCCCGGCCCCCACTGCTTTTTTCCTTCCTCACCTCTGTCCGGAGAGAAATTCCAGCAGAAGTTATGGGTGACACATCCTCTTCTTTACAGGCGGCAGCCTGGCAACTCCTGCAGAAAGGCCAGCAGAACCCCACTCACACCGGGCCACCCACAAAGCTGTGGCCCCTCATTCCCTCCCACCAGCACAGCCCCGAGACTGCTGACGGGGCAGAGAATATGGAGTCAGGCACAGCTTCAGGGGCTATTGCTGCCTGGAGCGCTGTTTATATTGACCTTAATGAGGCACACCTGGGGAGGGCGGGCCGGCAGGGTAAGGCTGCCCAGGTCAGCTAATCCACAACCCTCAGGGAATCACATTGTTGAAAATGGACCCCGCTAAGGCAGAAGAGAAGCCAAGGTAAAAAAGGACAGAATGCCTTTTGCAGCACCGTAGATGAGTCTAGATGTAATCACGTGACTTGTAGTAAGTCAGCAAGTGAAAGACACATATCCTATCATATCACTTATAGGTGTTACCTAAAAATGGATACCAGGGCAGATATTTCCATGGAGAAGGGCAATCACAGATTCATTTAACACACTTATGGTTCACCAATGGAAAGGTGTGAGGATTGGTTTCATTACGATATCGGGGTTAACAGACATATACAAACACAGGTGACATATATAATCACCAAAGACCTACAGAGTACCAAGAGAGGACTACTCAACATTCTGTCATAACGTACATGGGAAAAGGATCCCAGGAAGAACAGACATCTGTATATGTGTAAAAGAACCACATCTTCCACACCTACAAGAAGCCAAACATTGTAATCAAACTTGCTGTAATAAAAAATAAAAAATTAAATTAAAAACACGAACAAGAAGTAGTGAGACAAACGTGAGGGGCTTTCTCCCTGCACATTCCATTCTAAACTCCAATCTAGAACACCACTTCCACTGAGGCTCTCTTGCCCTAGTAACCAGATTTGGTAAGGGTGAACTGCTGCCACCTTGTGGCCGTTTCACACAACAGCAGCTTTAATCCCAACGCTAATGGTCAGTTGATATTCAAAATCATTGCAGGCCTGTAAATGACACCTGCCCTGAAAACAAATCCTGGGGTAACATATCGACCAAAAAATTCAAAGGACGTCCATATTTCAAAACGACCGTTTCAAAAGGCATATTTTACGCACATTAGTGTTCTGCTTCTTTTCCTTTCTTTCCTTTTTTGTTAAAAAACACGGGAATGGAAAAAGGCATCCCTCAGAATGGGCAAAAATCGTTGCAGACGAATCAATGGACAGAGGTTTAATCTCCAATATATATAAACAGCTCATGCTGCTTAATATTAAAAAACAAACAACCCCCCAAAAAATGGGCAGAAGATCTAAAGAGACGTTTCTTCAAAGGAGACACAGAGATGGCCAAGACGCACATGAAAAGCTGCTCAACAGCACTAATTATTGGAGAAATGCAAATCAAAACTACAATGAGGTATCACCTCACACCTGTTAGAATCGGCATCATCAGAAAATCTACAAACAACCAATTCTGGGGAGGGTGTGGGCAAAAGGAGCCCTCTTCCACTATTGGTGGGAATGTAAATTGATACAGTCACTAGGGAGAACAGTATGGAGTTTCCTTAAAAAAACTAGATATAGAATTACCATCTGATCCAGCAATCCCACTTCTGGGCATATACCCAGAGAAAACCGTAAATCAAAAAGGCACATTCACCCCAATGTTCATTACAGCACTATTTACAATAGCCAGGTAATGGAAGCAACCTAAATGCCCACAGACAGATGAATGGATAAAGATGTGGTACATATATGAAATGGAATATTACTCGGCCACCAAAAGGAATGAAACTGGGTCATTTGTAGAGACATTGATGGATCGAGAGACTGTCATACAGAATGAAGTAAGTCAGAAAGAGGAAAACAAATATTGTATATTAATGCATATATGTGGAAGCTAAAAAAATGGTACAGATGAAATGGTTTGCAGGGAAGAAATAGAGACACAGACGTAGAGAACAAACGTATGGACACCAAGTGTGGGAAGCCATGGGGTGGTGGTGGTGGGATGAGTTGGGAGTTTGGGATTGACCTGTATACATGTATATGCATAAACTACATAACTAATAATAACCTGCTGTATAAGAAAATAAATAAAATTAAATTTCAAAATTTTAAAAAATAAAATTTAAAAATAAAACAGAAAAAAGTTCTTCCCGTCACACAGATGTATTTATAGGAATGAATTATTTCCATGCTTATATCTATAAATACATAAAAGAGGAATAAAATCTAACTTGAACCATAAAAGAAAAAAAAAACCTGAACCCACGAGTTATACAGAGGAAAACTCAATCAGGGCACTTGCTCCAGTGGTAAACAATTCTGAAATTGGTCAGAGGTGGGGAACCATCTCCCATACAGCCAGCAACCCACCCCCCACGCAAGGAGCGTCCTCATTGCAAAGCTGGGGGACCGTGCCGAGGCATCTGTGAGTAAACGTGAGCTGAGCCCCAGGCCAGCTGCTGCTGAACTGTTCCCACCCTTTCCAGGTAAAACACCTGAATATGTACAAGGGCTTGAAAGCCTAGAGGAAGGACCGTGGAGCCACACCAGCGACACCACGCATGCCAACTTGGTGCCTGCAGGCCAGCCAGGGTGGTCCTGGCCCCGGGTGCTCTTCCGGAAGCTCTCCATTGCCCTGCCTGAGATACCCCTCCTGTCCCGGCCCCCACTGCTTTTTTCCTTCCTCACCTCTGTCTAGAGAGAAATTCCAGCGGAAGGTATGGGTGACACATCCTCTTCTTTACAGGCGGCAGCCTGGCAACTCCTGCAGAAAGGCCAGCAGAACCCCACTCACACCGGGCCACCCACAAAGCTGTGGCCCCTCATTCCCACCCACCAGCACAGCCCCGAGACTGCTGACGGGGCAGAGAATATGGAGTCAGGCACAGCTTCAGGGGCTATTGCTGCCTGGAGCTCTGTTTATATTGACCTCAACGAGGCACACCTGGGGAGGGCGGGCCGGCAGGGTAAGGCTGCCCAGGTCAGCTAATCCACAACCCTCAGGGAATCACATTGTTGAAAATGGACCCCGCTAAGGCAGAAGAGAAGCAAAGGGAAAAAAGGACACAATGCCATTTGCAGCACCGTAGATAAGTCTAGAAGTAATCACGTGACTTGTAGTAAGTCAGAAAGTGAAAGACACATATCATATCACTTAGAGGTGTTACCTAAAAATGGATACCAGGGCAGATATTTCCACGGAGAAGGGCAATCACAGATTCATTAAACAAACTTACGGTTCACCAATGGAAAGGTGCGAGGATTGGTTTCATTACGATATCGGGGTTAACAGACATATACAAACACAGGTGACATATATAATCACCAAAGACCTACAGAATACCAAGAGAGGACTACTCAACATTCTGTCATAACGTACATGGGAAAAGGATCCCAGGAAAAACAGTCATCTGTATATGTGTAAAAGAACCACATCTTCCACACCTACAACAAGCCAAACATTGTAATCAAACTTGCTTTAATAAAAAATATTAAATTAAATTAAATACACGAACAAGAAGTAGTGAGACAAACGTGAGGGGCTTTCTCCTGGCACATTCCATTCTAAACTCCAATCTAGAACACCACTTCCACTAAGGCTCTCTTGCCCTAGTAACCAGATTTGGTAAGGGTGAACTGCTGCCACCTTGTGGCCGTTTCACACAACAGCAGCTTTATTCCCAACGCTAATGGTCAGTTGATATTCAAAATCATTGCAGGCCTGTAAATGACACCTGCCCTGAAAACAAATCCTGGGGTCACATATCGACCAAAAAATTCAAAGGCCGTCCATATTTCAAAACGACCATTTCAAAAGGCATATTTTACGCACATTAGTGTTCTGCTTCTTTTCCTTTCTTTCCTTTTTTGTTAAAAAACACGGGAATGGAAAATGGCATCCCACAGAATGGGCGAAAATCGTTGCAGACGAATCAATGGACAGAGGTTTAATCTCCAATATATATAAACAGCTCATGCAGCTTAATATTAAAAAAACAAACAACCCAATACAAAAATGGGCAGAAGATCTAAAGAGACGTTTCTTCAAAGGAGACACAGAGATGGCCAAGACGCACATGAAAAGCTGCTCAACAGAACTAATTATTAGAGAAATGCAAATCAAAAGTACAATGAGGTATCACCTCACACCTGTTAGAATCGGCATCATCAGAAAATCTACAAACAACCAATTCTGGGGAGGGTGTGGACAAAAGGAGCCCTCTTCCACTACTGGTGGGAATGTAAATTGATACAGTCACTATGGAGAACAGTATGGAGTTTCCTTAAAAAAATTAGAAATAGAATTACCATCTGATCCAGCAATTCCACTTCTGGGCATATACCCAGATAAAACCGTATTTCAAAAAGGCACATTCACCACAATGTTCGTTGCAGCACTTTTTACAATAGCCAGGTAATGGAAGCAACCTAAATGCCCACAGACAGAAGAATGGATAAAGATGTGGTACATATATAAAATGGAATATTACTCGGCCATAAAAAGGAATGAAACTGGGTCATTTGTAGAGACATCGATGGATCAAGAGACTGTCATACAGAATGAAGTCAGAAAGAGGAAACCAAATACTGTATATTAATGCATATATGTGGAACCCAAAAAAATGGTACAGATGAACTGGTTTGCAGCGAAGAAATAGAGACACAGAGGTAGAGAACAAACGTATGGACACCAAGTGTGGGAAGCCATGGGGTGGTGGTGGTGGGATGAGTTGGGAGATTGGGATTGACCTGTATACATTTATATGCATAAAATACATAACTAATAATAACCTGCTGTATAAAAAATAAATTAATTAATTTCAAAATTCTAAACAATATAATTTAAAAATAAAAGAGAAAAAAGTTGTTCCCGTCTCACAGATGTATTTATAGGAATGAATTATTTCCATGCTTATATCTATAAATACATAAAAGAGGAATAAAATCTAACTTGAAACATAAAAGAAAAAAAAAACCTGAACCCACCATTTATACAGAGGAAAACCCTATCTGGACACTTGCTCCAGCGGTAAACAATTCTGAAATTGGTCAGAGGTGGGGAACCATCTCCCATACAGCCAGCAACCCACCCCCCACGCAAGGAGCGTCCTTATTGCAAAGCTGGGGGACAGTGCCGAGGCATCTGTGAGTAAACGTGAGCTGAGCCCCAGACCAGCTGCTGCTGAACTGTTCCCACCATTCCCAGGTAAAACACCTGAATATGTACAAGGGCTTGAAAGCCTAGAGGAAGGACCGTGGAGCCACACCAGCGACAGCACGCAGGCCAACTTGGTGCCTGCAGTCCAGCCAGGGTGGTCCTGGCCCTGGACGCTCTTCCGGAAGCTTTCCATTGCCCTGCCTGATATACCCCTCCTCTCCCGGCAACCACTGCTTTTTTCCTTCCTCAACTCAGTCCGGAGAGAAATTCCAGCGGAAGGTTTGCTTGACACATCCTCTTCTTTACAGGCGGCAGACTGGCAACTCCTGCAGAAAGGCCAGCAGAGCCCCACTCACACCGGGCCACCCACACAGCTGTGGCCCCTCACTCCCTCCCACCAGCACAGCCCCGAGACTGTTGAAGGGGCAGAGAATATGGAGTCAGGCACAGCTTCAGGGGCTATGGCTGCCTGGAGCTCTGTTTATAATGACCTCAACGAGGCACACCTGGGGAGGGCGGGCCGGCAGGGTAAGGCTGCCCAGGTCAGCTAAACCACAACCCTCAGGGAATCACATTGTTGAAAATGGACCTCGCTAAGGCAGAATAGAAGCCAAGGGAAAAAAGGACACAATGCCATTTGCAGCACCGTAGATGAGTCTAGAAGTAATCACGTGACTTGTAGTAAGTCAGAAAGTGAAAGACACATATCATATCATATCACTTATAGGTGTTACCTAAAAGTGGATACCCGGGCAGATATTTCCACGGAGAAGGGCAATCACAGATTCACTAAACAAACTTATGGTTCACCAATGGAAAGGTGTGAGGATTGGTTTCATTACGATATCGGGGTTAACACACATATACAAACACAGGTGACATATATAATCACCAAAAACCTACAGAATACCAAGAGTGGACTACTCAACATTCTGTCATAACGTACATGGGAAAAGGATCCCAGGAAGAACAGACATCTGTATATGTGTAAAAGAACCACATCTTCCACAGCTACAACAAGCCAAACATTGCAATCAAACTTGCTGTAATAAAAAATATTAAATTAAATTAAATACACGAACAAGAAGTAGTGAGACAAACGTGAGGAGCTTTCTCCTGGCATATTCCGTTCTAAATTCCCATCTAGAACACCACTTCCACTGAGGCTCTGTTGCCCTAGTAACCAGATTTGGTAAGGGTGAACTGCTGCCACCTTGTGGCCGTTTCACACAACAGCAGCTTTAATCCCAGCACTAATGGTCAGTAGATATTCAAAATCATTGCAGGCCTGTAAATGACACCTGCCCTGAAAACAAATCCTGGGGTCACATATCGACCAAAAATTTCAAAGGACGTCCATATTTCAAAACGACCATTTCAAAAGGCATATTTTACGCACATTAGTGTTCTGCTTCTTTTCCTTTCTTTCCTTTTTTTGTTAAAAAACACGGGAATGGAAAAAGGCATCCCTCAGAATGGGCGAAAATTGTTGCAGACGAACCAATGGACAGAGGTTTAATCTCCAATATATATAAACAGCTCATGCAGCTTAATATTAAAAAAACAAACAACCCAATACAAAAACGGGCAGAAGATCTAAAGAGACGTTTCTTCAAAGAAGACACAGAGATGGCCAAGACACACATGAATAGCTGCTCAACAGCACTAATTATTAGAGAAATGCAAATCAAAACTACAATGAGGTATCACCACACACCTGTTAGAATCGGCATCATAAGAAAATCTACAAACAACCAATTCTGGGGAGGGTGTGGACAAAAGGAGCCCTCTTCCACTATTGGTGGGAATGTAAATTGATACAGTCACTAGGGAGAACAGTATGGAGTTTCCTTAAAAAAACTAGATATAGAATTACCATCTGATCCAGCAATCCCACTTCTGGGCATATACCCAGAGAAAACCGTAAATCAAAAAGGCACATTCACCCCAATGTTCATTACAGCACTATTTACAATAGCCAGGTAATGGAAGCAACCTAAATGCCCACAGACAGATGAATGGATAAAGATGTGGTACATATATGAAATGGAATATTACTCGGCCACCAAAAGGAATGAAACTGGGTCATTTGTAGAGACATTGATGGATCGAGAGACTGTCATACAGAATGAAGTAAGTCAGAAAGAGGAAAACAAATATTGTATATTAATGCATATATGTGGAAGCTAAAAAAATGGTACAGATGAACTGGTTTGCAGGGAAGAAATAGAGACACAGACGTAGAGAACAAACGTATGGACACCAAGTGTGGGAAGCCATGGGGTGGTGGTGGTGGGATGAGTTGGGAGTTTGGGATTGACCTGTATACATGTATATGCATAAACTACATAACTAATAATAACGTGCTGTATAAGTAAATAAATAAAATTAAATTTCAAAATTTTAAAAAATAAAATTTAAAAATAAAACAGAAAAAAGTTCTTCCCGTCACACAGATGTATTTATAGGAATGAATTATTTCCATGCTTATATCTATAAATACATAAAAGAGGAATAAAATCTAACTTGAACCATAAAAGAAAAAAAAAACCTGAACCCACGAGTTATACAGAGGAAAACTCAATCAGGGCACTTGCTCCAGTGGTAAACAATTCTGAAATTGGTCAGAGGTGGGGAACCATCTCCCATACAGCCAGCAACCCACCCCCCACGCAAGGAGCGTCCTCATTGCAAAGCTGGGGGACCGTGCCGAGGCATCT
Source organism: Mesoplodon mirus (assembly GCF_964341445.2). Taxonomy (NCBI): domain Eukaryota; kingdom Metazoa; phylum Chordata; class Mammalia; order Artiodactyla; family Ziphiidae; genus Mesoplodon; species Mesoplodon mirus. Next base: position 5,002,482 of record NW_028295810.1, read on the forward strand.
GTGAGTAAACGTGAGCTGAGCCCCAGGCCAGCTGCTGCTGAACTGTTCCCACCCTTTCCAGGTAAAACACCTGAATATGTACAAGGGCTTGAAAGCCTAGAGGAAGGACCGTGGAGCCACACCAGCGACACCACGCATGCCAACTTGGTGCCTGCAGGCCAGCCAGGGTGGTCCTGGCCCCGGGTGCTCTTCCAGAAGCTCTCCATTGCCCTGCCTGAGATACCCCTCCTGTCCCGGCCCCCACTGCTTTTTTCCTTCCTCACCTCTGTCTAGAGAGAAATTCCAGTGGAAGGTATGGGTGACACATCCTCTTCTTTACAGGCGGCAGCCTGGCAACTCCTGCAGAAAGGCCAGCAGAACCCCACTCACACCGGGCCACCCACAAAGCTGTGGCCCCTCATTCCCACCCACCAGCAAGGCCCCGAGACTGCTGACGGGGCAGAGAATATGGAGTCAGGCACAGCTTCAGGGGCTATTGCTGCCTGGAGCTCTGTTTATATTGACCTCAACGAGGCACACCTGGGGAGGGCGGGCCGGCAGGGTAAGGCTGCCCAGGTCAGCTAATCCACAACCCTCAGGGAATCACATTGTTGAAAATGGACCCCGCTAAGGCAGAAGAGAAGCCAAGGGCAAAAAGGAAACAATGCCATTTGCAGCACCGTAGATAAGTCTAGAAGTAATCACGTGACTTGTAGTAAGTCAGAAAGTGAAAGACACATATCATATCACTTATAGGTGTTACCTAAAAATGGATACCAGGGCAGATATTTCCACGGAGAAGGGCAATCACAGATTCATTAAACAAACTTATGGTTCACCAATGGAAAGGTGCGAGGATTGGTTTCATTACGATATCGGGGTTAACAGACATATACAAACACAGGTGACATATATAATCACCAAAGACCTACAGAATACCAAGAGAGGACTACTCAACATTCTGTCATAACGTACATGGGAAAAGGATCCCAGGAAAAACAGTCATCTGTATATGTGTAAAAGAACCACATCTTCCACACCTACAACAAGCCAAACATTGTAATCAAACTTGCTGTAATAATAAATATTAAATTAAATTAAATACACGAACAAGAAGTAGTGAGACAAACGTGAGGGGCTTTCTCCTGGCACATTCCATTCTAAACTCCAATCTAGAACACCACTTCCACTGAGGCTCTCTTGCCCTAGTAACCAGATTTGGTAAGGGTGAACTGCTGCCACCTTGTGGCCGTTTCACACAACAGCAGCTTTAATCCCACCGCTAATGGTCAGTTGATATTCAAAATCATTGCAGGCCTGTAAATGACACCTGCCCTGAAAACAAATCCTGGGGTCACATATCGACCAAAAAATTCAAAGGCCGTCCATATTTCAAAACGACCATTTCAAAAGGCATATTTTACGCACATTAGTGTTCTGCTTCTTTTCCTTTCTTTCCTTTTTTGTTAAAAAACACGGGAATGGAAAATGGCATCCCACAGAATGGGCGAAAATCGTTGCAGACGAATCAATGGACAGAGGTTTAATCTCCAATATATATAAACAGCTCATGCAGCTTAATATTAAAAAAACAAACAACCCCCCCAAAAATGGGCAGAAGATCTAAAGAGACGTTTCTTCAAAGGAGACACAGAGATGGCCAAGACGCACATGAAAAGCTGCTCAACAGAACTAATTATTAGAGAAATGCAAATCAAAAGTACAATGAGGTATCACCTCACACCTGTTAGAATCGGCATCATCAGAAAATCTACAAACAACCAATTCTGGGGAGGGTGTGGACAAAAGGAGCCCTCTTCCACTATTGGTGGGAATGTAAATTGATACAGTCACTATGGAGAACAGTATGGAGTTTCCTTAAAAAAAATAGAAATAGAATTACCATCTGATCCAGCAATCCCACTTCTGGGCATATACCCAGAGAAAATCGTATTTCAAAAAGGCACATTCACCACAATGTTCGTTGCAGCACTTTTTACAATAGCCAGGTAATGGAAGCAACCTAAATGCCCACAGACAGAAGAATGGATAAAGATGTGGTACATATATAAAATGGAATATTACTCGGCCATAAAAAGGAATGAAACTGGGTCATTTGTAGAGACATCGATGGATCAAGAGACTGTCATACAGAATGAAGTCAGAAAGAGGAAAACAAATATTGTATATTAATGCATATATGTGGAACCCCAAAGAATGGTACAGATGAACTGGTTTGCAGCGAAGAAATAGAGACAGAGAGGTAGAGAACAAACTTATGGACACCAAGTGTGGGAAGCCATGGGGTGGTGGTGGTGGGATGAGTTGGGAGATTGGGATTGACCTGTATACATTTATATGCATAAAATACATAACTAATAATAACCTGCTGTATAAAAAAATAAATTAATTAATTTCAAAATTCTAAACAATAAAATTTAAAAATAAAAGAGAAAAAAGTTGTTCCCGTCTCACAGATGTATTTATAGGAATGAATTATTTCCATGCTTATATCTATAAATACATAAAAGAGGAATAAAATCTAACTTGAAACATAAAAGAAAAAAAAAACCTGAACCCACCATTTATACAGAGGAAAACCCTATCTGGACACTTGCTCCAGCGGTAAACAATTCTGAAATTGGTCAGAGGTGGGGAACCATCTCCCATACAGCCAGCAACCCACCCCCCACGCAAGGAGCGTCCTCATTGCAAAGCTGGGGGACAGTGCCGAGGCATCTGTGAGTAAACGTGAGCTGAGCCCCAGGCCAGCTGCTGCTGAACTGTTCCCACCATTCCCAGGTAAAACACCTGAATATGTACAAGGGCTTGAAAGCCTAGAGGAAGGACCGTGGAGCCACACCAGCGACAGCACGCAGGCCAACTTGCTGCCTGCAGGCCAGCCACGGTGGTCGTGGCCGCGGGATCTCTTCCAGAAGCTTTCCATTGCCCTGCCTGAGATACCCCTCCTGTCCCGGCCCCCACTGCTTTTTTCCTTTCTCACCTCTGTCCGGAGAGAAATTCCAGCGGAAGGTATGGGTGACCCATCCTCTTCTTTACAGGCGGCAGCCTGGCAACTCCTGCAGAAAGGCCAGCAGAGCCCCACTCACACCGGGCCACCCACAAAGCTGTGGCCCCTCACTCCCACCCACCAGCACAGCCCCGAGACTGCTGACGGGGCAGAGAATATGGAATCAGGCACAGCTTCAGGGGCTATTGCTGCCTGGAGCGCTGTTTATATTGACCTCAATGAGGCACACCTGGGGAGGGCGGGCCGGCAGGGTAAGGCTGCCCAGGTCAGCTAATCCACAACCCTCAGGGAATCACATTGTTGAAAATGGACCTCGCTAAGGCAGAAGAGAAGCCAAGGAAAAAAAGGACACAATGCCATTTGCAACACCGTAAATGAGTCTAGAAGTAATCACGTGACTTGTAGTAAGTCAGAAAGTGAAAGACACATATCATATCATATCACTTATAGGTGTTACCTAAAAATGGATACCAGGGCAGATATTTCCACGGAGAAGGGCAATCACAGATTCATTAAACAAACTTATGGTTCACCAATGGAAAGGTGTGAGGATTGGTTTCATTACGATATCGGGGTTAACAGACATATACAAACACAGGTGACATATATAATCATCAAAGACCTACAGAATACCAAGAGAGAACTACTCAACTTTATGACATAACGTACATGGGAAAAGGATCCCAGGAAGAACAGACATCTGTATATGTGTAAAAGAACCACATCTTCCACACCTACAACAAGCCAAACATTGTAATCAAACTTGCTGTAATAAAAAATAAAAAAAATAAATTAAAAACACGAACAAGATGTAGTGAGACAAACTTGAGGGGCTTTCTCCTGGCACATTCCATTCTAAATTCCAATCTAGAACACCACTTCCACTGAGGCTCTCTTGCCTTAGTAACCAGATTTGGTAAGGGTGAACTGCTGCCACCTTGTGGCCGTTTCACACAACAGCAGCTTTAATCCCAGCGCTAATGGTCAGTTGATATTCAAAATCATTGCAGGCCTGTAAATGACACCTGCCCTGAACACAAATCCTGGGGTCACATATCGACTAAAAAATTCATAGGACGTCCATATTTCAAAACGACCGTTTCAAAAGGCATATTTTACGCACATTAGTGTTCTGCTTCTTTTCCTTTCTTTCCTTTTTTGTTAAAAAAAAACGGGAATGGAAAAAGGCATCCCTCAGAATGGGCAAAAATCGTTGCAAACGAATCAATGGACAGAGGTTTAATCTCCAATATATATAAACAGCTCATGCAGCTTAATATTAAAAAAACAAACAACCCAATACAAAAATGGGCAGAAGATCTAAAGAGGCGTTTCTTCAAAGAAGACACAGAGATGGCCAAGACGCCCATGAAAAGCTGCTCAACAGCACTAATTATTAGAGAAATGCAAATCAAAACTACAATGAGGTATCACCTCACACCTGTTAGAATCGGCATCATCAGAAAATCTACAAACAACCAATTCTGGGGAGGGTGTGGACAAAAGGAGCCCTCTTCCACTATTGGTGGGAATGTAAATTGATACAGTCACTATGGAGAACAGTATGGAGTTTCCTTAAAAAAACTAGAAATAGAATTACCATCTGATCCAGCAATCCCACTTCTGGGCATATACCCAGAGAAAACCGTAAATCAAAAAGGCACATTCACCACAAAGTTCGTTGCAGCACAATTTACAATAGCCAGGTAATAGAAGCCACCTAAATGCCCACAGACAGATAAATGGATAAAGATGTGATACATATATAAAATGAAATATTACTCGGCCATAAAAAGGAATGAAACTGGGTCATTTGTAGAGACATCGATGGATCAACGGACTGTCATACAGAATGAAGTCAGAAAGAGGAAACCAAATACTGTATATTAAGGCATATATGTGGAACCTAAAAAATGGTACAGATGAACTGGTTTTCAGGGAAGAAATAGAGACACAGAGGTAGAGAACAAACGTATGGACACCAAGGGTGGGAAGCCATGGGGTCGTGGTGGTGGGATGAGTTGGGAGATTGGGATTGACCTGTATACATGTATATGCATAAAATACATAACTAATAATAAACTGCTGTATAAAAAAATAAATTAATTAATTTCAAAATTCTAAAAAATAAAATTTAAAAATAAAAGAGAAAAAAGTTCTTCCCATCACACAGATGTATTTATAGGAATGAATTATTTCCATGCTTATATCTATAAATACATAAAAGAGGAATAAAATCTAACTTGAAACATAAAAGAAAAAAAAACCCTGAACGCACCATTTATACAGAGGAAAACCCTATCTGGACACTTGCTCCAGCGGTAAACAATTCTGAAATTGGTCAGAGGTGGGGAACCATCTCCCATACAGCCAGCAACCCAACCCCCACGCAAGGAGCGTCCTCATTGCATAGCTGGGGGATTGTGCCGAGACATCTGTGCGTAAACGTGAGCTGAGCCCCAGGCCAGCTGCTGCTGAACTGTTCCCACCCTTCCCAGGTAAAACACCTGAATACGTACAAGGGCTTGAAAGCCTAGAGGAAGGGCCGTCGAGCCACACCAGTGACAGCACGCAGGCCAAGTTGGTGCCTGCAGGCCAGCCAGGGTGGTCCTGGCCCCGGGCACTCTTCAGGAAGCTTTCCATTGCCCTGCCTGAGATACCCCTCCTGTCCTGGCCCCCACTGCTTTTTTCCTTCCTCACCTCTGTCCGGAGAGAAATTCCAGCGGAAGGTATGGGTGACACATCCTCTTCTTTACAGGTGTCAGCCTGGCAACTCCTGCAGAAAGGCCAGCAGAGCCCCACTCACACCGGGCCACCCACAAAGCTGTGGCCCCTCACTCCCACCCACCAGCACAGCCCCGAGACTGCTGACGGTGCAGAGAATATGGAGTCAGGCACAGCTTCAGGGGCTATTGCTGCCTGGAGCGCTGTTTATATTGACCTCAGCGAGGCACACCTGGGGAGGGCGGGCCGGCAGGGTAAGGCTGCCCAGGTCAGCTAATCCACAACCCTCAGGGAATCACATTGTTGAAAATGGACCCCGCTAAGGCAGAAGAGAAGCCAAGGGAAAAAAGGACACAATGCCATTTGCAGCACCGTAGATGAGTCTAGAAGTAATCATGTGACTTTTAGTAAGTCAGAAAGTGAAAGACACATATCATATCATATCACTTATAGGTGTTACCTAAAAATGGATACCAGGGAAGATATTTCCACGGAGAAGAGCAATCACAGATTCATTAAACAAACTTATGGTTCACCAATGGAAAGGTGTGAGGATTGGTTTCATTACGATATCGGGGTTAACAGACATATAGAAACACAGGTGACATATATAATCACCAAAGACCTACAGAATACCAAGAGAGGACTACTCAACATTCTGTCATAACGTACATGGGAAAAGGATCCCAGGAAGAACAGACATCTGTATATGTGTAAAAGAACCACATCTTCCACACCTACAACAAGCCAAACATTGTAATCAAACTTGCTGTAATAAAAAATAAAAAAAATAAATTAAAAACACGAACAAGAAGTAGTGAGACAAACTTGAGGGGCTTTCTCCTGGCACATTCCACTCTAAACTCCAATCTATAACACCACTTCCACTGAGGCTCTCTTGCCCTAGTAACCAGATTTGGTAAGGGTGAACTGCTGCCACCTTGTGGCCGTTTCACACAACAGCAGCTTTAATCCCAGTGCTAATGGTCAGTTGATATTCAAAATCATTGCAGGCCTGTGAATGACACCTGCCCTGAACACAATTCCTGGGGTCTCATATCGACAAAAAATTCAAAGGACGTCCATATTTCAAAACGACCGTTTCAAAAGGCATATTTTACGCACATTAGTATTTTGCTTCTTTTCCTTTCTTTCCTTTTTTGTTAAAAAAAAACTGGAATGGAAAAAGGCATCCCTCAGAATGGGCAAAAATCGTTGCAAACGAATCAATGGACAGAGGTTTAATCTCCAATATATATAAACAGCTCATGCAGCTTAATATTAAAAAAACAAACAACCCAATACAAAAATGGGCAGAAGATCTAAAGAGGCGTTTCTTCAAAGAAGACACAGAGATGGCCAAGACGCCCATGAAAAGCTGCTCAACAGCACTAATTATTAGAGAAATGCAAATCAAATCTACAATGAGGTATCACCTCACACCTGTTAGAATCGGCATCATCAGAAAATCTACAAACAACCAATTCTGGGGAGGGTGTGGACAAAAGGAGCCCTCTTCCACTATTGGTGGGAATGTAAATTGATACAGTCACTATGGAGAACAGTATGGAGTTTCCTTAAAAAAACTAGAAATAGAATTACCATCTGATCCAGCAATCCCACTTCTGGGCATATACCCAGAGAAAACCGTAAATCAAAAAGGCACATTCACCACAAAGTTCGTTGCAGCACAATTTACAATAGCCAGGTAATAGAAGCCACCTAAATGCCCACAGACAGATAAATGGATAAATATGTGGTACATATATAAAATGAAATATTACTCGGCCATAAAAAGGAATGAAACTGGGTCATTTGTAGAGACATCGATGGATCAACGGACTGTCATACAGAATGAAGTCAGAAAGAGGAAACCAAATACTGTATATTAAGGCATATATGTGGAACCTAAAAAATGGTACAGATGAACTGGTTTGCAGCGAAGAAATAGAGACACAGAGGTAGAGAACAAACGTATGGACACCAAGTGTGGGAAGCCATGGGGTGGTGGTGGTGGGATGAGTTGGGAGTTTGGGATTGACCTGTATACATGTATATGCATAAAATACATAACTAATAATAAACTGCTGTATAAAAAATAAATTAATTAATTTCAAAATTCTAAAAAATAAAATTTAAAAATAAAAGAGGAAAAAGTTCTTCCCATCACACAGATGTATTTATAGGAATGAATTATTTCCATGCTTATATCTATAAATACATAAAAGAGGAATAAAATCTAACTTGAAACATAAAAGAAAAAAAAAAAAACCTGAACCCACCATTTATACAGAGGAAAACCCTATCTGGACACTTGCTCCAGCGGTACACAATTCTGAAATTGGTCAGAGGTGGGGAACCATCTCCCATACAGCCAGCACCCCACCCCCCATGCAAGGAGCGGCCTCATTGCAAAGCTGGGGGATTGTGCCGAGGCATCTGTGCGTAAACGTGAGCTGAGCCCCAGGCCAGCTGCTGCTGAACTGTTCCCACCCTTCCCAGGTAAAACACCTGAATATGTACAAGGGCTTGAAAGCCTAGAGGAAGGGCCGTCGAGCCACACCAGCGACTGCACGCAGGCCAACTTGGTGCCTGCAGGCCAGCCAGGGTGGTCCTGGCCCCGGGCGCTCTTCCGGAAGCTTTCCATTGCCCTGCCTGAGATACGACTCCTGTCCTGGCCCCCACTGCTATTTTCCTTCCTCACCTCTGTCCGGAGAGAAATTCCAGCGGAAGGTATGGGTGACACATCCTCTTCTTTACAGGTGTCAGCCTGGCAACTCCTGCAGAAAGGCCAGCAGAGCCCCACTCACACCGGGCCACCCACAAAGCTGTGGCCCCTCACTCCCACCCACCAGCCCAGCCCCGAGACTGCTGACGGGGCAGAGAATATGGAGTCAGGCACAGCTTCAGGGGCTATTGCTGCCTGGAGCGCTGTTTATATTGACCTCAGCGAGGCACACCTGGGGAGGGCGGGCCGGCAGGGTAAGGCTGCCCAGGTCAGCTAATCCACAACCCTCAGGGAATCACATTGTTGAAAATGGACCTCGCTAAGGCAGAAGAGAAGCCAAGGAAAAAAATGACACAATGCCATTTGCAGCACCGTAGATGAGTCTAGAAGTAATCACGTGACTTGTAGTAAGTCAGAAAGTGAAAGACACATACCATATCATATCACTTATAGGTGTTACCTAAAAATGGATACCAGGGCAGATATTTCCACGGAGAAGGGCAATCACAGATTCATTAAACAAACTTATGGTTCACGAAAGGAAAGGTGTGAGGTTTGGTTTCATTACGATATCGGGGTTAACAATCATATACAAACACAGATGACATATATAATCACCAAAGACCTACAGAATACCAAGAGAGGACTACTCAACATTCTGTCATAACGTACATGGGAAAAGGATCCCAGGAAGAACAGACATCTGTATATGTGTAAAAGAACCACATCTTCCACACCTACAACAAGCCAAACATTGTAATCAAACTTGCTGTAATAAAAAATAAAAAAATTAAATTAAAAACACGAACAAGAAGTAGTGAGACAAACTTGAGGGGCTTTCTCCTGGCACATTCCATTCTAAATTCCAATCTAGAACACCACTTCCACTGAGGCTCTCTTGCCCTAGTAACCAGATTTGGTAAGGGTGAACTGCTGCCACCTTGTGGCCGTTTCACACAACAGCAGCTTTAATCCCAGCGCTAATGGTCAGTTGATATTCAAAATCATTGCAGGCCTGTAAATGACACCTGCCCTGAACACAATTCCTGGGGTCACATATCGACCAAAAAATTCAAAGGACGTCCATATTTCAAAACGACCGTTTCAAAAGGCATATTTTACGCACATTAGTGTTCTGCTTCTTTTCCTTTCTTTCCTTTTTTGTTAAAAAAAAACGGGAATGGAAAAAGGCATCCCTCAGAATGGGCAAAAATCGTTGCAAACGAATCAATGGACAGAGGTTTAATCTCCAATATATATAAACAGCTCATGCAGCTTAATATTAAAAAAACAAACAACCCAATACAAAAATGGGCAGAAGATCTAAAGAGGCGTTTCTTCAAAGAAGACACAGAGATGGCCAAGACGCCCATGAAAAGCTGCTCAACAGCACTAATTATTAGAGAAATGCAAATCAAATCTACAATGAGGTATCACCTCACACCTGTTAGAATCAGCATCATCAGAAAATCTACAACCAACCAATTCTGGGGAGGGTGTGGACAAAAGGAGCCCTCTTCCACTATTGGTGGGAATGTAAATTGATACAGTCACTATGGAGAACAGTATGGAGTTTCCTTAAAAAAACTAGAAATAGAATTACCATCTGATCCAGCAATCCCACTTCTGGGCATATACCCAGAGAAAACCGTAAATCAAAAAGGCACATTCACCACAAAGTTCGTTGCAGCACAATTTACAATAGCCAGGTAATAGAAGCCACCTAAATGCCCACAGACAGATAAATGGATAAAGATGTGGTACATATATAAAATGAAATATTACTCGGCCATAAAAAGGAATGAAACTGGGTCATTTGTAGAGACATCGATGGATCAAGGGACTGTCATACAGAATGAAGTCAGAAAGAGGAAACCAAATACTGTATATTAAGGCATATATGTGGAACCTAAAAAATGGTACAGATGAACTGGTTTGCAGCGAAGAAATAGAGACACAGAGGTAGAGAACAAACGTATGGACACCAAGTGTGGGAAGCCATGGGGTGGTGGTGGTGGGATGAGTTGGGAGATTGGGATTGACCTGTATACATGTATATGCATAAAATACATAACTAATATTAAACTGCTGCATAAAAAAATAAATTAATTTCAAAATTCAAAAAAATAAAATTTAAAAATAAGAGAGAAAAAAGTTCTTCCCATCACACAGATGTATTTATAGGAATGAATTATTTCCATGCTTATATCTATAAATACATAAAAGAGGAATAAAATCTAACTTGAAACATAAAAGAAAAAAAAACCTGAACCCACCATTCATACAGAGGAAAACCCTATCTGGACACTTGCTCCAGCGGTAAACAATTCTGAAATTGGTCAGAGGTGGGGAACCTTCTCCCATACAGCCAGCACCCCACCCCCCACGCAAGGAGCGGCCTCATTGCAAAGCTGGGGGATTGTGCCGAGGCATCTGTGCGTAAACGTGAGCTGAGCCCCAGGCCAGCTGCTGCTGAACTGTTCCCACCCTTCCCAGGTAAAACACCTGAATATGTACAAGGGCTTGAAAGCCTAGAGGAAGGGCCGTCGAGCCACACCAGCGACAGCACGCAGGCCAACTTGGTGCCTGCAGGCCAGCCAGGGTGGTCCTGGCCCCGGGCGCTCTTCCGGAAGCTTTCCATTGCCCTGCCTGAGATACGCCTCCTGTCCTGGCCCCCACTGCTTTTTTCCTTCCTCACCTCTGACCGGAGAGAAATTCCAGCGGAAGGTATGGGTGACACATCCTCTTCTTTACAGGTGTCAGCCTGGCAACTCCTGCAGAAAGGCCAGCAGAGCCCCACTCACACCGGGCCACCCACAAAGCTGTGGCCCCTCACTCCCACCCACCAGCACAGCCCCGAGACTGCTGATGGGGCAGAGAATATGGAGTCAGGCACAGCTTCAGGGGCTATTGCTGCCTGGAGCGCTGTTTATATTGACCTCAGCGAGGCACACCTGGGGAGGGCGGGCCGGCAGGGTAAGGCTGCCCAGGTCAGCTAATCCACAACCCTCAGGGAATCACATTGTTGAAAATGGACCTCGCTAAGGCAGAAGAGAAGCCAAGGAAAAAAAGGACACAATGCCATTTGCAGCACCGTAAATGAGTCTAGAAGTAATCACGTGACTTGTAGTAAGTCAGAAAGTGAAAGACACATACCATATCATATCACTTATAGGTGTTACCTAAAAATGGATACCAGGGCAGATATTTCCACGGAGAAGGGCAATCACAGATTCATTAAACAAACTTATGGTTCACGAAAGGAAAGGTGTGAGGTTTGGTTTCATTACGATATCGGGGTTAACAATCATATACAAACACAGATGACATATATAATCACCAAAGACCTACAGAATACCAAGAGAGGACTACTCAACATTCTGTCATAACGTACATGGGAAAAGGATCCCAGGAAAAACAGACATCTGTATATGTGTAAAAGAACCACATCTTCCACACCTACAACAAGCCAAACATTGTAATCAAACTTGCTGTAATAAAAAATAAAAAAATTAAATTAAAAACACGAACAAGAAGTAGTGAGACAAACTTGAGGGGCTTTCTCCTGGCACATTCCATTCTAAATTCCAATCTAGAACACCACTTCCACTGAGGCTCTCTTGCCCTAGTAACCAGATTTGGTAAGGGTGAACTGCTGCCACCTTGTGGCCGTTTCACACAACAGCAGCTTTAATCCCAGCGCTAATGGTCAGTTGATATTCAAAATCATTGCAGGCCTGTAAATGACACCTGCCCTGAACACAATTCCTGGGGTCACATATCGACCAAAAAATTCAAAGGACGTCCATATTTCAAAACGACCGTTTCAAAAGGCATATTTTACGCACATTAGTGTTCTGCTTCTTTTCCTTTCTTTCCTTTTTTGTTAAAAAAAACGGGAATGGAAAAAGGCATCCCTCAGAATGGGCAAAAATCGTTGCAAACGAATCAATGGACAGAGGTTTAATCTCCAATATATATAAACAGCTCATGCAGCTTAATATTAAAAAACAAACAACCCAATACAAAAATAGGCAGAAGATCTAAAGAGGCGTTTCTTCAAAGAAGACACAGAGATGGCCAAGACGCCCATGAAAAGCTGCTCAACAGCACTAATTATTAGAGAAATGCAAATCAAAACTACAATGAGGTATCACCTCACACCTGTTAGAATCGGCATCATCAGAAAATCTACAAACAACCAATTCTGGGGAGGGTGTGGACAAAAGGAGCCCTCTTCCACTATTGGTGGGAATGTAAATTGATACAGTCACTATGGAGAACAGTATGGAGTTTCCTTAAAAATACTAGAAATAGAATTACCATCTGATCCAGCAATCCCACTTCTGGGCATATACCCAGAGAAAACCGTAAATCAAAAAGGCACATTCACCACAAAGTTCGTTGCAGCACAATTTACAATAGCCAGGTAATAGAAGCCACCTAAATGCCCACAGACAGATAAATGGATAAAGATGTGGTACATATATAAAATGAAATATTATTCGGCCATAAAAAGGAATGAAACTGGGTCATTTGTAGAGACATCGATGGATCAAGGGACTGTCATACAGAATGAAGTCAGAAAGAGTAAACCAAATACTGTATATTAAGGCATATATGTGGAACCTAAAAAATGGTACAGATGAACTGGTTTGCAGCGAAGAAATAGAGACACAGAGGTAGAGAACAAACGTATGGACACCAAGTGTGGGAAGCCATGGGGTGGTGGTGGTGGGATGAGTTGGGAGATTGGGATTGACATGTATACATGTATATGCATAAAATACATAACTAATAATAAACTGCTGTATAAAAAAAATTAATAAATTTCAAAATTCTAAAAAATAAAATTTAAAAATAAAAGAGAACAAAGTTCTTCCCATCACACAGATGTATTTATAGGAATGAATTATTTCCATGCTTATATCTATAAATACATAAAAGAGGAATAAAATCTAACTTGAAACATAAAAGAAAAAAAAAACCTGAACCCACCATTTATACAGAGGAAAACCCTATCTGGACACTTGCTCCAGCGGTAAACAATTCTGAAATTGGTCAGAGGTGGGGAACCATCTCCCATACAGCCAGCACCCCACCCCCCACGCAAGGAGCGGCCTCATTGCAAAGCTGGGGGATTGTGCCGAGGCATCTGTGCGTAAACGTGAGCTGAGCCCCAGGCCAGCTGCTGCTGAACTGTTCCCACCCTTCCCAGGTAAAACACCTGAATATGTACAAGGGCTTGAAAGCCTAGAGGAAGGACCGTGGAGCCACACCAGCGACAGCACGCAGGCCAACTTGGTGCCTGCAGGCCAGCCAGCGTGGTCCTGGACCCTGGCGCTCTTCCAGAAGCTTTCCATTGCCCTGCCTGAGATACCCCTCCTGTCCCGGACCCCACTGCTTTTTTCCTTCCTCACCTCTGTCCGGAGAGAAATTCCAGCGGAAGGTATGGGTGTCACATCCTCTTCTTTACAGGCGGCAGCCTGGCAACTCCTGCAGAAAGGCCAGCAGAACCCCACTCACACCGGGCCACCCACAAAGCTGTGGCCCCTCACTCCCTCCCACCAGCACAGCCCCGAGACTGCTGACGGGGCAGAGAATATGGAGTCAGGCACAGCTTCAGGGGCTATTGCTGCCTGGAGCGCTGTTTATATTGACCTCAACGAGGCACACCTGGGGAGGGCGGGCCGGCAGGGTAAGGCTGCCCAGGTCAGCTAATCCACAACCCTCAGGGAATCACATTGTTGAAAATGACCCCACTAAGGCAGAAGAGAAGCCAAGGGAAAAAAGGACACAATGCCATTTGCAGCACCGTAGATGAGTCTAGAAGTAATCACGTGACTTGTAGTAAGTCAGAAAGTGAAAGACACATATCATATCATATCACTTATAGGCGTTACCTAAAAATGGATACCAGGGCAGATATTTCCACGGAGAAGGGCAATCACAGATTCATTAAACAAACTTATGGTTCACCAATGGAAAGGTGTGAGGATAGGTTTCATTACGATATCGGGGTTAACAGACATATACAAACACAGGTGACATATATAATCACCAAAGACCTACAGAATACCAAGAGAGGACAACTCAACATTCTGTCATAACGTACATGGGAAAAGGATCCCAAGAAGAACAGTCATCTGTATATGTGTAAAAGAACCACATCTTCCACACCTACAACAAGCCAAACATTGTAATCAAACTTGCTGTAATAAAAAATAAATACTTAAATTAAAAACACGAACAAGAAGTAGTGAGACAAACGTGAGGGGCTTTCTCCTGGTACATTCCATTCTAAACTCCAACCTAGAACACCACTTCCACTGAGGCTCTCTTGCCCTAGTAACCAGATTTGGTAAGGGTGAACTGCTGCCACCTTGAGGCCGTTTCACACAACAGCAGCTTTAATCCCAACGCTAATGGTCAGTTGATATTCAAAATCATTGCAGGCCTGTAAATGACATCTGCCCTGAAAACAAATCCTGGGGTCACATATCGACCAAAAATTTCAAAGGACGTCCATATTTCAAAACGACCATTTCAAAAGGCATATTTTACGCACATTAGTGTTCTGCTTCTTTTACTTTCTTTCCTTCTTTGTTAAAAAAAACGGGAATGAAAAAAGGCATCCCTCAGGATGGGTGAAAATCGTTGCAAACGAATCAATGGACACAGGTTTAATCTCCAATATATATAAATAGCTCATGCAGCTTAATATTAAAAAAAACAAACAACCCAAAATAAAATGGGCAGAAGATCTAAAGAGACGTTTCTTCAAAGGAGACACAGAGATGGCCAAGACGCCCATGAAAAGCTGCTCAACAGCACTAATTATTAGAGAAATGCAAATCAAAACTACAATGAGGTATCACCTCACACCTGTTAGAATCGGCATCATCAGAAAATCTACAAACAACCAATTCTGGGGAGGGTGTGGACAAAAGGAGCCCTCTTCCACTATTGGTGGGAATGTAAATTGATACAGTCACTATGGAGAACAGTATGGAGTTTCCTTAAAAAAACTAGAAATAGAATTACCATCTGATCCAGCAATCCCACTTCTGGGCATATACCCAGAGAAAACCGTATTTCAAAAGGGCACATTCACCACAATGTTCGTTGCAGCACTATTTACAATAGCCAGGTAATGGAAGCAACCTAAATGCCCACAGACAGATGAATGGATAAAGATGTGGTACATATATAAAATGGAATATTACTCGGCCATAAAAAGGAATGAAACTGGGTCATTTGTAGAGACATCGATGGATCGAGAGACTGTCATACAGAATGAAGTAAGTCAGAAAGAGGAAAACAAATATTGTATATTAATGCATATATGTGGAGCCTAAAAATGGTACAGATGAACTGGTTTGCAGGGAAGAAATAGAGACACAGAGGTAGAGAACAAACGTATGGACACCAAGTGTGGGAATCCATGGGGTGGTGGTGGTGGGATGAGTTGGGAGATTGGGATTGACCTGTATACATGTATATGCATAAAATACATAACTAATAATAACGTGCTGTATAAAAACATAAATAAAATTAAATTTCAAAATTTTAAAAAATAAAATTTAAAAATAAAACAGAAAAAATTCTTCCCGTCACACAGATGTATTTATAGGAATGAATTATTTCCATGCTTATATTTATAAATACATAAAAGAGGAATAAAATCTAACTTGAACCAAAAAAGAAAAAAAAATTGAACCCACGAGTTATACAGAGGAAAACCCTATCACGGCACTTGCTCCAGCGGTAAACAATTCTGAAATTGGTCAGAGGTGGGGAACCATCTCCCATACAGCCATCAACCCACCCCCCACGCAAGGAGCATCCTCATTGCAAAGCTGGGGGACCGTGCCGAGGCATCTGTGTGTAAACGTGAGCTGAGCCCCAGGCCAGCTGCTGCTGAACTGTTCCCACCCTTTCCAGGTAAAACACCTGAATAGGTAGAAGGGCTTGAAAGCCTAGAGGAAGGACCGTGGAGCCACACCAGCGACAGCACGCTGGGCAACTTGGTGCCTGCAGGCCAGCCAGGGTGGTCCTGGCCTCGGGCGCTCTTCCAGAAGCTTTCCATTGCCCTGCCTGTGATACCCCTCCTGTCCGGCCCCCACTGCTTTTTTCCTTCCTCACCTCTGTCCGGAGAGAAATTCCAGCAGAAGGTATGGGTGACACATCCTCTTCTTTACAGGCGGCAGCCTGGCAACTCCTGCAGAAAGGCCAGCAGAACCCCACTCACACCGGGCCACCCACAAAGCTGTGGCCCCTCACTCCCTCCCACCAGCACAGCCCCGAGACTGCTAACGCGGCAGAGAATATGGTGTCAGGCACAGCTTCAGGGGCTATTGCTGCCTGGAGCGCTGTTTATATTGAACTCAACGAGGCACACCTGGGGAGGGCGGGCCGGCAGGGTAAGGCTGCCCAGGTCAGCTAATCCACAACCCTCAGGGAATCACATTGTTGAAAATGGACCCCGCTAAGGCAGAAGAGAAGCCAAGGGAAAAAGGGACACAATGCCATTTGCAGCACCGTAGATGAGTCTAGAAGTAATCACGTGACTTGTAGTAAGTCAGAAAGTGAAAGACACATATCCTATCATATCACTTATAGGTGTTACCTAAAAATGGATACCAGGGCAGATATTTCCACGGAGAAGGGCAATCACAGATTCATTAAACAAACTTATGGTTCACCAATGGAAAGGTGTGAGGATTGGTTTCATTACGATATTGGGGTTAACAGACATATACAAACACAGGTGACATATATAATCACCAAAAACCTACAGAATACCAAGAGAGGACTACTCAACATTCTGTCATAACGTACATGGGAAAAGGATCCCAGGAAGAACAGACATCTGTATATGTGTAAAAGAACCACATCTTCCACACCTACAACAAGCCAAACATTGTAATCAAACTTGCTGTAATAAAAAATAAAAAATTAAATTAAAAACACGAACAAGAAGTAGTGAGACAAACGTGAGGGGCTTTCTCCTGGCACATTCCATTCTAAACTCCAATCTAGAACACCATTTCCACTGAGGCTCTCTTGCCCTAGTAACCAGATATGGTAAGTGTGAACTGCTGCCACCTTGTGGCCGTTTCACACAACAGCAGCTTTAATCCCAACGCTAATGGTCAGTTGATATTCAAAATCATTGCAGGCCTGTAAATGACACCTGCCCTGAAAACAAATCCTGGGGTCACATATCGACCAAAAAATTCAAAGGACGTCCATATTTCAAAACGACCGTTTCAAAAGGCATATTTTACGCACATTAGTGTTCTGCTTCTTTTCCTTTCTTTCCTTTTTTGTTAAAAAACACGGGAATGGAAAAAGGCATCCCTCAGAATGGGCGAAAATCGTTGCAGACGAATCAATGGACAGAGGTTTAATCTCCAATATATATAAACAGCTCATGCAGCTTAATATTAAAAAAACAAACAACGCAAAAAAAATGGGCAGAAGATCTAAAGAGACGTTTCTTCAAAGGAGACACAGAGATGGCCAAGACGCACATGAAAAGCTGCTCAACAGCACTAATTATTGGAGAAATGCAAATCAAAACTACAATGAGGTATCACCTCACACCTGTTAGAATCGGCATCATCAGAAAATCTAAAAACAACCAAATCTGGGGAGGGTGTGGACCAAAGGAGCCCTCTTCCACTATTGGTGGGAATGTAAATTGATACAGTCACTATGGAGAACAGTATGGAGTTTCCTTAAAAAAACTAGAAATAGAATTACCATCTGATCCAGCAATCCCACTTCTGGGCATATACCCAGAGAAAACCGTATTTCAAAAAGGCACATTCACCACAATGTTCGTTGCAGCACTATTTACAATGGCCCGTAATGGAAGCAACCTAAATGCCCACAGACAGATGAATGGATAAAGATGTGGTACATATATAAAATGGAATATGACTGGGCCATCAAAAGGAATGAAACTGGGTCATTTGTAGAGACATCGATGGATCGAGAGACTGTCATACAGAATGAAGTAAGTCAGAAAGAGGAAAACAAATATTGTATATTAACGCATATATGTGGAGCCTAAAAATGGTACAGATGAACTGGTTTGCAGGGAAGAAGTAGAGACACAGAGGTAGAGAACAAACGTATGGACACCAAGTGTGGGAAGCCATGGGGTGGTGGTGGTGGGATGAGTTGGGAGTTTGGGATTGACCTGTATACATGTATATGCATAAAATACATAACTAATAATAACGTGGTGTATAAAAAATAAATAAAATTAAATTTCAAAATTTTAAAATATAAAATTTAAAAATAAAACAGAAAAAAGTTCTTCCCGTCACACAGATGTATTTATAGGAATGTATTATTTCCATGCTTATATCTATAAATACATAAAAGAGGAATAAAATCTAACTTGAACCATAAAAGAGAAAAAAACCTGAACCCACGAGTTATACAGAGGAAAACCCTATCAGGGCACTTGCTCCAGTGGTAAACAATTCTGAAATTGGTCAGAGGTGGGGAACCATCTCCCATACAGCCAGCAACCCACCCCCCACGCAAGGAGCATCCTCATTGCAAAGCTGGGGGACCGTGCCGAGGCATCTGTGAGTAAACGTGAGCTGAGCCCCAGGCCAGCTGCTGCTGAACTGTTCCCACCCTTTCCAGGTAAAACACCTGAATATGTACAAGGGCTTGAAAGCCTAGAGGAAGGACCGTGGAGCCACACCAGCGACAGCACGCAGGCCAACTTGGTGCCTGCAGGCCAGCCAGGGTGGTCCTGGCCTCGGGCGCTCTTCCAGAAGCTTTCCATTGCCCTGCCTGAGATACCCCTCCTGTCCCGGCCCCCACTGCTTTTTTCCTTCCTCACCTCTGTCCGGAGAGAAATTCCAGCAGAAGGTATGTGTGACACAACCTCTTCTTTACAGGCGGCAGCCTGGCAACTCCTGCAGAAAGGCCAGCAGAACCCCACTCACACCGGGCCACCCACAAAGCTGTGGCCCCTCACTCCCTCCTACCAGCACAGCCCTGAGACTGCTGACGCGGCAGAGAATATGGTGTCAGGCACAGCTTCAGGGGCTAGTGCTGCCTGGAGCGCTGTTTATATTGACCTCAATGAAGCACACCTTGGGAGGGCGGGCCGGCAGGGTAAGGCTGCCCAGGTCAGCTAATCCACAACCCTCAGGGAATCACATTGTTGAAAATGGACCCCGCTAAGGCAGAAGAGAAGCCAAGGGAAAAAAGGACACAATGCCATTTGCAGCACCGTAGATGAGTCTAGAAGTAATCACGTGACTTGTAGTAAGTCAGAAAGTGAAAGACACATATCATATCATATCACTTATAGGTGTTACCTAAAAATGGATACGAGGGCAGATATTTCCACGGAGAAGGGCAATCACAGATTCATTAAACAAACTTATGGTTCACCAATGGAAAGGTGTGAGGATAGGTTTCATTACGATATCGGGGTTAACAGACATATACAAACACAGGTGACATATATAATCACCAAAGACCTACAGAATACCAAGAGAGGACTACTCAACATTCTGTCATAACGTACATGGGAAAAGGATCCCAGGAAGAACAGACATGTGTATATGTGTAAAAGAACCACATCTTCCACACCTACAACAAGCCAAACATTGTAATCAAACTTGCTGTAATAAAAAATAAAAAATTAAATTAAAAACACGAACAAGAAGTAGTGAGACAAACGTGAGGGGCTTTCTCCTGGCACATTCCATTCTAAACTCCAATCTAGAACACCACTTCCACTGAGGCTCTCTTGCCCTAGTAACCAGATTTGGTAAGGGTGAACTGCTGCCACCTTGTGGCCGTTTCACGCAACAGCAGCTTTAATCCCAACGCTAATGGTCAGTTGATATTCAAAATCATTGCAGGCCTGTAAATGACACCTGCCCTGAAAACAAATCCTGGGGTCACATATCGACCAAAAAATTCAAAGGACGACCATATTTCAAAACGACCGTTTCAAAAGGCATATTTTAGGCACATTAGTGTTCTGCTTCTTTTCCTTTCTTTCCTTTTTTGTTAAAAAACACGGGAATGGAAAAAGGCATCCCTCAGAATGGGCGAAAATCGTTGCAGACGAATCAATGGACAGAGGTTTAATCTCCAATATATATAAACAGCTCATGCAGCTTAATATTAAAAAAACAAACAACCCAAAAAAAATGGGCAGAAGATCTAAAGAGACGTTTCTTCAAAGGAGACACAGAGATGGCCAAGACGCACATGAAAAGCTGCTCAACAGCACTAATTATTGGAGAAATGCAAATCAAATCTACAATGAGGTATCACCTCACAACTGTTAGAATCGGCATCATCAGAAAATCTACAAACAACCAATTCTGGGGAGGGTGTGGACAAAAGGAGCCCTCTTCCACTATTGGTGGGAATGTAAATTGATACAGTCACTATGGAGAACAGTATGGAGTTTCCTTAAAAAAACTAGAAATAGAATTACCATCTGATCCAGCAATCCCACTTCTGGGCATATACCCAGAGAAAACCGTATTTCAAAAAGGCACATTCACCACAATGTTCGTTGCAGCACTATTTACAATAGCCAGGTAATGGAAGCAACCTAAATGCCCACAGACAGATGAATGGATAAAGATGTGGTACATATATAAAATGGAATATTACTCGGCCATAAAAAGGAATGAAACTGGGTCATTTGTAGAGACATCGATGGATCGAGAGACTGTCATACAGAATGAAGTAAGTCAGAAAGAGGAAAACAAATATTGTATATTAACGCATATATGTGGAGCCTAAAAATGGTACAGATGAACTGGTTTGCAGGGAAGAAATAGAGACACAGAGGTAGAGAACAAACGTATGGACACCAAGTGTGGGAAGCCATGGGGTGGTGGTGGTGGGATGAGTTGGCAGTTTGGGATTGACCTGTATACATGTATATGCATAAAATACATAACTAATAATAACGTGGTGAATAAAAAAATAATTAAAATTAAATTTCAAAATTTTAAAAAATAAAATTTAAAAATAAAGCAGAAAAAAGTTCTTCCCGTCACACAGATGTATTTATAGGGATGAATTATTTCCATGCTTATATCTATAAATACATAAAAGAGGAATAAAATCTAAATTGAACCATAAAAGAAAAAAAAGTGAACTCACGCGTTATACAGAGGAATACGCTATAACGGCACTTGCTCCAGCGGTAAACAATTCTGAAATTGGTCAGAGGTGGGGAACCATCTCCCATACAGCCATCAACCCACCCCCCACGCAAGGAGCGTCCTCATTGCAAAGCTGGGGGACCGTGCCGAGGCATCTGTGAGTAAAGGTGAGCTGAGCCCCAGGCCAGCTGCTGCTGAACTGTTCCCACCCTTTCCAGGTAAAACACCTGAATATGTACAAGGGCTTGAAAGCCTAGAGGAAGGACCGTGGAGCCACACCAGCGACAGCACGCAGGCCAACTTGGTGCCTGCAGGCCAGCCAGGGTGGTCATGGCCCCGGGTGCTCTTCCAGAAGCTTTCCATTGCCCTGCCTGAGATACCCCTCCTGTCCCGGCCCCCACTGCTTTTTTCCTTCCTCACCTCTGTCCGGAGAGAAATTCCAGCAGAAGTTATGGGTGACACATCCTCTTCTTTACAGGCGGCAGCCTGGCAACTCCTGCAGAAAGGCCAGCAGAACCCCACTCACACCGGGCCACCCACAAAGCTGTGGCCCCTCATTCCCTCCCACCAGCACAGCCCCGAGACTGCTGACGGGGCAGAGAATATGGAGTCAGGCACAGCTTCAGGGGCTATTGCTGCCTGGAGCGCTGTTTATATTGACCTTAATGAGGCACACCTGGGGAGGGCGGGCCGGCAGGGTAAGGCTGCCCAGGTCAGCTAATCCACAACCCTCAGGGAATCACATTGTTGAAAATGGACCCCGCTAAGGCAGAAGAGAAGCCAAGGTAAAAAAGGACAGAATGCCTTTTGCAGCACCGTAGATGAGTCTAGATGTAATCACGTGACTTGTAGTAAGTCAGCAAGTGAAAGACACATATCCTATCATATCACTTATAGGTGTTACCTAAAAATGGATACCAGGGCAGATATTTCCATGGAGAAGGGCAATCACAGATTCATTTAACACACTTATGGTTCACCAATGGAAAGGTGTGAGGATTGGTTTCATTACGATATCGGGGTTAACAGACATATACAAACACAGGTGACATATATAATCACCAAAGACCTACAGAGTACCAAGAGAGGACTACTCAACATTCTGTCATAACGTACATGGGAAAAGGATCCCAGGAAGAACAGACATCTGTATATGTGTAAAAGAACCACATCTTCCACACCTACAAGAAGCCAAACATTGTAATCAAACTTGCTGTAATAAAAAATAAAAAATTAAATTAAAAACACGAACAAGAAGTAGTGAGACAAACGTGAGGGGCTTTCTCCCTGCACATTCCATTCTAAACTCCAATCTAGAACACCACTTCCACTGAGGCTCTCTTGCCCTAGTAACCAGATTTGGTAAGGGTGAACTGCTGCCACCTTGTGGCCGTTTCACACAACAGCAGCTTTAATCCCAACGCTAATGGTCAGTTGATATTCAAAATCATTGCAGGCCTGTAAATGACACCTGCCCTGAAAACAAATCCTGGGGTAACATATCGACCAAAAAATTCAAAGGACGTCCATATTTCAAAACGACCGTTTCAAAAGGCATATTTTACGCACATTAGTGTTCTGCTTCTTTTCCTTTCTTTCCTTTTTTGTTAAAAAACACGGGAATGGAAAAAGGCATCCCTCAGAATGGGCAAAAATCGTTGCAGACGAATCAATGGACAGAGGTTTAATCTCCAATATATATAAACAGCTCATGCTGCTTAATATTAAAAAACAAACAACCCCCCAAAAAATGGGCAGAAGATCTAAAGAGACGTTTCTTCAAAGGAGACACAGAGATGGCCAAGACGCACATGAAAAGCTGCTCAACAGCACTAATTATTGGAGAAATGCAAATCAAAACTACAATGAGGTATCACCTCACACCTGTTAGAATCGGCATCATCAGAAAATCTACAAACAACCAATTCTGGGGAGGGTGTGGGCAAAAGGAGCCCTCTTCCAATATTGGTGGGAATGTAAATTGATACAGTCACTATGGAGAACAGTATGGAGTTTCCTTAAAGAAATTAGAAATAGAATTACCATCTGATCCAGCAATCCCACTTCTGGGCATATACCCAGGGAAAACTGTAAATCAAAAAGGCACCTTCACCACAATGTTCTTTGCAGCACTCTTTACAATAGCCAGGTAATGGAAGCAACCTAAATGCCCACAGACAGATGAATAGATAAAGATGTGGTACATATATAAAATGGAATATTACTCGGCCATAAAAAGGAATGAAACTGGGTCATTTGTAGAGACATCGATGGATCGAGAGACTGTCATACAGAATTAAGTAAGTCAGAAAGAGGAAAACAAATATTGTATATTAATGCATATATGTGGAGCCTAAAAATGGTACAGATGAACTGGTTTGCAGGGAAGAAATAGAGACACAGAGGTAGAGAACAAACGTATGGACACCAAGTGTGGGAAGCCATGGGGTGGTGGTGGTGGGATGAGTTGGCAGTTTGGGATTGATCTGTCTACATGTATATACATAAAATACATAACTAATAATAACGTGCTGTATAAAAAAATAAATAAAATTAAATTTCAAAATTTTAAAAAATAAAATTTAAAAATAAAACAGAAAAAAGTTCTTCCCGTCACACAGATGTATTTATAGGAATGAATTATTTCCATGCTAATATTTATAAATACATGAAAGAGGAATAAAATCTAACTTGAACCATAAAAGAAAAAAAAATTGAACCCACGAGTTATACAGAGGAAAACCCTATCACGACACTTGCTCCAGCGGTAAACAATTCTGAAATTGGTCAGAGGTGGGGAACCATCTCCCATACAGCCAGCCACCCACCCCCCACGCAAGGAGCGTCCTCATTGCAAAGCTGGGGGACCGTGCCGAGGCATCTGTGAGTAAACGTGAGCTGAGCCCCAGGCCAGCTGCTGCTGAACTGTTCCCACCCTTTCCAGGTAAAACACCTGAATATGTACAAGGGCTTGAAAGCCTAGAGGAAGGACCGTGGAGCCACACCAGCGACAGCACGCAGGCCAACTTGGTGCCTGCAGGCCAGCCAGGGTGGTACTGGTCCCTGGCGCTCTTCCAGAAGCTTTCCATTGCCCTGCCTGAGATACCCCTCCTGTCCCAGCCCCCACTGCTTTTTTCCTTCCTCACCTCTGTCCGGAGAGAAATTCCAGCGGAATGTATGGGTGACACATCCTCTTCTTTACAGGCGGCAGCCTGGCAACTCCTGCAGAAAGGCCAGCAGAACCCCACTCACACCGGGCCACCCACAAAGCTGTGGCCCCTCACTCCCTCCCACCAGCACAGCCCCGAGACTGCTGACGGGGCCGAGAATATGGAAGCAGGCACAGCTTCAGGGGCTATTGCTGCCTGCAGCTCTGTTTATATTGACCTCAACGAGGCACACCTGGGGAGGGTGGGCCGGCAGGGTAAGGCTGCCCAGGTCAGCTAATCCACAACCCTCAGGGAATCACATTGTTGAAAATGGACCCCGCTAAGGCAGAAGAGAAGCCAAGGGAAAAAATGACACAATGCCATTTGCAGCACCGTAGATGAGTCTAGAAGTAATCACGTGACTTGTAGTAAGTCAGAAAGTGAAAGACACATATCCTATCATATCACTTATAGGTGTTACCTAAAAATGGATACCAGGGCAGATATTTCCACGGAGAAGGGCAATCACAGATTCATTAAACAAACTTATGGTTCACCAATGGAAAGGTGTGAGGATTGGTTTCATTACGATATCGGGGTTAACAGACATATACAAACACAGGTGACATATATAATCAGCAAAGACCTACAGAATACCAAGAGAGGACTACTCAACATTCTGTCATAACGTACATGGGAAAAGAGTCCCAGGAAGAACAGTCATCTGTATATGTGTAAAAGAACCACATTGCCCACACCTACAACAAGCCAAACATTGTAATCAAACTTGCTGTAATAAAAAATAAAAAATTAAATTAAAAACACGAACAAGAATTAGTGAGACAAACGTGAGCGGCTTTCTCCTGGTACATTCCATTCTAAACTCCAATCTAGAACACCACTTCCACTGAGGCTCTCTTGCCCTAGTAACCAGATTTGGTAAGGGTGAACTGCTGCCACCTTGTGGCCGTTTCACACAACAGCAGCTTTAATCCCAACGCTAATGGTCAGTTGATATTCAAAATCATTGCATGCCTGTAAATGACACCTGCCCTGAAAACAAATCCTGGGGTCACATATCGACCAAAAAATTCAAAGGACGTCCATATTTCAAAATGACCGTTTCAAAAGGCATATTTTACGCACATTAGTGTTCTGCTTCTTTTCCTTTCTTTCCTTTTTTGTTAAAAAAAATGGGAATGGAAAAAGGCATCCCACAGGATGGGTGAAAATCGTTGCAAATCAATCAATGGACACAGGTTTAATCTCCAATATATATAAACAGCTCATGCAGCTTAATATTAAAAAAACAAACAACCCCAAAAAAATGGACAGAAGATCTAAAGAGACGTTTCTTCAAAGGAGACACAGAGATGGCCAAGACGCACATGAAAAGCTGCTCAACAGCACTAATTATTAGAGAAATGCAAATCAAAACTACAATGAGGTATCACCTCACACCTGTTAGAATCGGCATCATCAGAAAATCTACAAACAACCAATTCTGGGGAGGGTGTGGACAAAAGGAGCACTCTTCCACTATTGGTGGGAATGTAAATTGATACAGTCACTATGGAGAACAGTATGGAGTTTCCTTAAAAAAATTAGAAATAGAATTACCATCTGATCCAGCAATCCCACTTCTGGGCATATACCCAGAGAAAACCGTATTTCAAAAAGGCACATTCAGCACAATGTTCGTTGCAGCACTATTTACAATAGCCAGGTAATGGAAGCAACCTAAATGCCCACAGACAGATGAGTGGATAAAGATGTGGTACATATATAAAATGGAATATTACTCGGCCATAAAAAGGAATGAAACTGGGTCATTTGTAGAGACATCGATGGATCGAGAGACTGTCATACAGAATTAAGTAAGTCAGAAAGAGGAAAACAAATATTGTATATTAATGCATATATGTGGAGCCTAAAAATGGTACAGATGAACTGGTTTGCAGGGAAGAAATAGAGACACAGAGGTAGAGAACAAACGTATGGACACCAAGTGTGGGAAGCCATGGGGTGGTGGTGGTGGGATGAGTTGGGAGATTGGGATTGACCTGTATACATGTATATGCATAAAATACATAACTAATAATAACCTGCTGTATAAAAACATAAATGAAATTAAATTTCAAAATTTTAAAAAATAAAATTTAAAAATAAAACAATAAAAATTCTTCCCGTCACACAGATGTATTTATAGGAATGAATTATTTCCATGCTTATATTTATAAATACATGAAAGAGGAATAAAATCTAACTTGAACCATAAAAGAAAAAAAAATTGAACCCACGAGTTATACAGAGGAAAACCCTATCACCACACTTGCTCCAGCGGTAAACAATTCTGAAAATGGTCAGAGGTGGGGAACCATATCCCATACAGCCAGCCACCCACCACCCACGCAAGGAGCGTCCTCATTGCAAAGCTGGGGGACCGTGCCGAGGCATCTGTGAGTAAACGTGAGCTGAGCCCCAGGCCAGCTGCTGCTGAACTGTTCCCACCCTTTCCAGGTAAAACACCTGAATATGTACAAGGGCTTGAAAGCCTAGAGGAAGGACCATTGAGCCACACCAGCGACAGCACGCAGGCCAACTTGGTGCCTGCAGGCCAGCCAGGGTGGTACTGGTCCCTGGCGCTCTTCCAGAAGCTTTCCATTGCCCTGCCTGAGATACCCCTCTTGTCCCAGCCCCCACTGCTTTTTTCCTTCCTCACCTCTGTCCGGAGAGAAATTCCAGCGGAATGTATGGGTGACACATCCTCTTTTTTACAGGCGGCAGCCTGGCAACTCCTGCAGAAAGGCCAGTAGAACCCCACTCACACCGGGCCACCCATAAAGCTGTGGCCCCTCACTCCCTCACACCAGCACAGCCCCGAGACTGCTGACGGGGCAGAGAATATGGAGTCAGGCACAGCTTCAGGGGCTATTGCTGCCTGGAGCTCTGTTTATATTGACCTCAACGAGGCACACCTGGGGAGGGCGGGCCGGCAGGGTAAGGCTGCCCAGGTCAGCTAATCCACAACCCTCAGGGAATCACATTGTTGAAAATGGACCCCGCTAAGGCAGAAGAGAAGCCAAGGGAAAAAAGGACACAATGCCATTTGCAGCACCGTAGATGAGTCTAGAAGTAATCACGTGACTTGTAGTAAGTCAGAAAGTGAAAGACACATATCATATCATATCACCTAAAGGTGTTACCTAAAAATGGATACCAGGGCAGATATTTCCACGGAGAAGGGCAATCACAGATTCATTAAACAAACTTATGGTTCACCAATGGAAAGGTGTGAGGATTGGTTTCATTATGATATCGGGGTTAACAGACATATACAAACACAGGTGACATATATAATCACCAAAGACCTACAGAATACCAAGAGAGGACTACTCAACATTCTGTCATAACGTACATGGGAAAAGAATCCCAGGAAGAACAGTCATCTGTATATGTGTAAAAGAACCACATCTTCCACACCTACAACAAGCCAAACATTGTAATCAAACTTGCTGTAATAAAAAATAAAAAATTTAATTAAAAACACGAACAAGAAGTAGTGAGACAAACGTGAGCGGCTTTCTCCTGGTACATTCCATTCTAAACTCCAATCTAGAACACCACTTCCACTGAGGCTCTCTTGCCCTAGTAACCAGATTTGGTAAGGGTGAACTGCTGCCACCTTGTGGCCGTTTCACACAACAGCAGCTTTAATCCCAAAGCTAATGGTCAGTTGATATTCAAAATCATTGCATGCCTGTAAATGACACCTGCCCTGAAAACAAATCCTGGGGTCACATATCGACCAAAAAATTCAAAGGACGTCCATATTTCAAAACGACCATTTCAAAAGGCATATTTTACGCACATTAGTGTTCTGCTTCTTTTCCTTTCTTTCCTTTTTTGTTAAAAAAAACGGGAATGGAAAAAGGCATCCCTCAGGATGGGTGAAAATCGTTGCAAATGAATCAGTGGACACAGGTTTAATCTCCAATATATATAAACAGCTCATGCAGCTTAATATTAAAAAAAACAAACAACCCAAAAAAAATGGGCAGAAGATCTAAAGAGACGTTTCTTCAAAGGAGACACAGAGATGGCCAAGACGCACATGAAAAGCTGCTCAACAGCACTAATTATTAGAGAAATGCAAATCAAAACTACAATGAGGTATCACCTCACACCTGTTAGAATCGGCATCATCAGAATATATACAAACAACCAATTCTGGGGAGGGTGTGGACAAAAGGAGCCCTCTTCCACTATTGGTGGGAATGTAAATTGATACAGTCACTATGGAGAACAGTATGGAGTTTCCTTAAAAAATCTAAAAATAGAATTACCATCTGATCCAGCAATCCCACTTCTGGGCATATACCCAGAGAAAACCGTATTTCAAAAAGGCACATTCAGCACAATGTTCGTTGCAGCACTATTTACAATAGCCAGGTAATGGAAGCAACCTAAATGCCCTCAGACAGATGAGTGGATAAAGATGTGGTACATATATAAAATGGAATATTACTCGGCCATATAAAGGAATGAAACTGGGTCATTTGTAGAGACATCGATGGATCGAGAGACTGTCATACAGAATGAAGTAAGTCAGAAAGAGGAAAACAAATATTGTATATTAATGCATATATGTGGAGCCTAAAAATGGTACAGATGAACTGGTTTGCAGGGAAGAAATAGAGACACAGAGGTAGAGAAAAAACGTATGGACACCAAGTGTGGGAAGCCATGGGGTGGTGGTGGTGGGATGAGTTGGGAGATTGGGATTGACCTGTATACATGTATATGCATAAAATACATAACTAATAATAACCTGCTGTATAAAAACATAAATGAAATTAAATTTCAAAATTTTAAAAAATAAAATTTAAAAATAAAACAATAAAAATTCTTCCCGTCACACAGATGTATTTATAGGAATGAATTATTTCCATGCTTATATTTATAAATACATAAAAGAGGAATAAAATCTAACTTGAACCATAAAAGAAAATAAAATTGAACCCACGAGTTATACAGAGGAAAAGCCTATCACGACACTTGCTCCAGCGGTAAACAATTCTGAAATTTGTCAGAGGTGGGGAACCATCTCCCATACAGCCAGCCACCCACACCCGATGCAAGGAGCGTCCTCATTGCAAAGCTGGGGGACCGTGCCGAGGCATCTGTGAGTAAACGTGAGCTGAGCCCCAGGCCAGCTGCTGCTGAACTGTTCCCACCCTTTCCAGGTAAAACACCTGAATATGTACAAGGGCTTGAAAGCCTAGAGGAAGGACCGTGGAGCCACACCAGCGACAGCACGCAGGCCAACTTGGTGCCTGCAGGCCAGCCAGGTTGGTCCTGGCCCCCGGCGCTCTTCCAGAAGCTTTCCATTGCCCTGCCTGAGATACCCCTCCTGTCCCGGCCCCCACTGCTTTTTTCCTTCCTCACCTCTGTCCGGAGAGAAATTCCAGCGGAATGTATGGGTGACACATCCTCTTCTTTACAGGCGGCAGCCTGGCAACTCCTGCAGAAAGGCCAGCAGAACCCCACTCACACCGGGCCACCCACAAAGCTGTGGCCCCTCACTCCCTCCCACCAGCACAGCCCCGAGACTGCTGACGGGGCAGAGAATATGGAGTCAGGCACAGCTTCAGGGGCTATTGCTGCCTGGAGCTCTGTTTATATTGACCTCAACGAGGCACACCTGGGGAGGGCGGGCCGGCAGGGTAAGGCTGCCCAGGTCAGCTAATCCACAACCCTCAGGGAATCACATTGTTGAAAATGGACCCCGCTAAGGCAGAAGAGAAGCCAAGGGATAAAAGGACACAATGCCATTTGCAGCACCGTAGATGAGTCTAAAAGTAATCACGTGACTTGTAGTAAGTCAGAAAGTGAAAGACACATATCCTATCATATCACTTATAGGTGTTACCTAAAAATGGATACCAGGGCAGATATTTCCACGGAGAAGGGCAATCACAGATTCATGAAACAAACTTATGGTTCACCAATGGAAATGTGTGAGGATTGGTTTCATTACGATATCGGGGTTAACAGACATATACAAACACAGGTGACATATATAATCACCAAAGACCTACAGAATACCAAGAGAGGACTACTCAACATTCTGTCATAACGTACATGGGAAAAGAATCCCAGGAAGAACAGTCATCTGTATATGTGTAAAAGAACCACATCTTCCACACCTACAACAAGCCAAACATTGTAATCAAACTTGCTGTAATAAAAAATAAAAAATTAAATTAAAAACACGAACAAGAAGTAGTGAGACAAACGTGAGCGGCTTTCTCCTGGTACATTCCATTCTAAATTCCAATCTAGAACACCACTTCCACTGAGGCTCTCTTGCCCTAGTAACCAGATTTGGTAAGGGTGAACTGCTGCCACCTTGTGGCCGTTTCACACAACAGCAGCTTTAATCCCAACGCTAATGGTCAGTTGATATTCAAAATCATTGCATGCCTGTAAATGACACCTGCCCTGAAAACAAATCCTGGGGTCACATATCGACCAAAAAATTCAAAGGACGTCCATATTTCAAAATGACCGTTTCAAAAGGCATATTTTACGCACATTAGTGTTCTGCTTCTTTTCCTTTCTTTCCTTTTTTGTTAAAAAAAACGGGAATGGAAAAAGGCATCCCACAGGATGGGTGAAAATCGTTGCAAATCAATCAATGGACACAGGTTTAATCTCCAATATATATAAACAGCTCATGCAGCTTAATATTAAAAAAACAAACAACCCCAAAAAAATGGACAGAAGATCTAAAGAGACGTTTCTTCAAAGGAGACACAGAGATGGCCAAGACGCACATGAAAAGCTGCTCAACAGCACTAATTATTAGAGAAATGCAAATCAAAACTACAATGAGGTATCACCTCACACCTGTTAGAATCGGCATCATCAGAAAATCTACAAACAACCAATTCTGGGGAGGGTGTGGACAAAAGGAGCACTCTTCCACTATTGGTGGGAATGTAAATTGATACAGTCACTATGGAGAACAGTATGGAGTTTCCTTAAAAAAATTAGAAATAGAATTACCATCTGATCCAGCAATCCCACTTCTGGGCATATACCCAGAGAAAACCGTATTTCAAAAAGGCACATTCAGCACAATGTTCGTTGCAGCACTATTTACAATAGCCAGGTAATGGAAGCAACCTAAATGCCCACAGACAGATGAGTGGATAAAGATGTGGTACATATATAAAATGGAATATTACTCGGCCATAAAAAGGAATGAAACTGGGTCATTTGTAGAGACATCGATGGATCGAGAGACTGTCATACAGAATTAAGTAAGTCAGAAAGAGGAAAACAAATATTGTATATTAATGCATATATGTGGAGCCTAAAAATGGTACAGATGAACTGGTTTGCAGGGAAGAAATAGAGACACAGAGGTAGAGAACAAACGTATGGACACCAAGTGTGGGAAGCCATGGGGTGGTGGTGGTGGGATGAGTTGGGAGATTGGGATTGACCTGTATACATGTATATGCATAAAATACATAACTAATAATAACCTGCTGTATAAAAACATAAATGAAATTAAATTTCAAAATTTTAAAAAATAAAATTTAAAAATAAAACAATAAAAATTCTTCCCGTCACACAGATGTATTTATAGGAATGAATTATTTCCATGCTTATATTTATAAATACATGAAAGAGGAATAAAATCTAACTTGAACCATAAAAGAAAAAAAAATTGAACCCACGAGTTATACAGAGGAAAACCCTATCACCACACTTGCTCCAGCGGTAAACAATTCTGAAATTGGTCAGAGGTGGGGAACCATCTCCCATACAGCCAGCCACCCACCACCCACGCAAGGAGCGTCCTCATTGCAAAGCTGGGGGACCGTGCCGAGGCATCTGTGAGTAAACGTGAGCTGAGACCCCAGGCCAGCTGCTGCTGAACTGTTCCCACCCTTTCCAGGTAAAACACCTGAATATGTACAAGGGCTTGAAAGCCTAGAGGAAGGACCATTGAGCCACACCACCGACAGCACGCAGGCCAACTTGGTGCCTGCAGGCCAGCCAGGGTGGTACTGGTCCCTGGCGCTCTTCCAGAAGCTTTCCATTGCCCTGCCTGAGATACCCCTCTTGTCCCAGCCCCCACTGCTTTTTTCCTTCCTCACCTCTGTCCGGAGAGAAATTCCAGCGGAATGTATGGGTGACACATCCTCTTTTTTACAGGCGGCAGCCTGGCAACTCCTGCAGAAAGGCCAGTAGAACCCCACTCACACCGGGCCACCCATAAAGCTGTGGCCCCTCACTCCCTCACACCAGCACAGCCCCGAGACTGCTGACGGGGCAGAGAATATGGAGTCAGGCACAGCTTCAGGGGCTATTGCTGCCTGGAGCTCTGTTTATATTGACCTCAACGAGGCACACCTGGGGAGGGCGGGCCGGCAGGGTAAGGCTGCCCAGGTCAGCTAATCCACAACCCTCAGGGAATCACATTGTTGAAAATGGATCCCGCTAAGGCAGAAGAGAAGCCAAGGGAAAAAAGGACACAATGCCATTTGCAGCACCGTAGATGAGTCTAGAAGTAATCACGTGACTTGTAGTAAGTCAGAAAGTGAAAGACACATATCATATCATATCACCTAAAGGTGTTACCTAAAAATGGATACCAGGGCAGATATTTCCACAGAGAAGGGCAATCACAGATTCATTAAACAAACTTATGGTTCACCAATGGAAAGGTGTGAGGATTGGTTTCATTACGATATCGGGGTTAACAGACATATACAAACACAGGTGACATATATAATCACCAAAGACCTACAGAATACCAAGAGAGGACTACTCAACATTCTGTCATAACGTACATGGGAAAAGAATCCCAGGAAGAACAGTCATCTGTATATGTGTAAAAGAACCACATCTTCCACACCTACAACAAGCCAAACATTGTAATCAAACTTGCTGTAAGAAAAAATAAAAAATTTAATTAAAAACACGAACAAGAAGTAGTGAGACAAACGTGAGCGGCTTTCTCCTGGTACATTCCATTCTAAACTCCAATCTAGAACACCACTTCCACTGAGGCTCTCTTGCCCTAGTAACCAGATTTGGTAAGGGTGAACTGCTGCCACCTTGTGGCCGTTTCACACAACAGCAGCTTTAATCCCAAAGCTAATGGTCAGTTGATATTCAAAATCATTGCATGCCTGTAAATGACACCTGCCCTGAAAACAAATCCTGGGGTCACATATCGACCAAAAAATTCAAAGGACGTCCATATTTCAAAACGACCATTTCAAAAGGCATATTTTACGCACATTAGTGTTCTGCTTCTTTTCCTTTCTTTCCTTTTTTGTTAAAAAAAACGGGAATGGAAAAAGGCATCCCTCAGGATGGGTGAAAATCGTTGCAAATGAATCAGTGGACACAGGTTTAATCTCCAATATATATAAACAGCTCATGCAGCTTAATATTAAAATAAACAAACAACCCAAAAAAAATGGGCAGAAGATCTAAAGAGACGTTTCTTCAAAGGAGACACAGAGATGGCCAAGACGCACATGAAAAGCTGCTCAACAGCACTAATTATTGGAGAAATGCAAATCAAAACTACAATGAGGTATCACCTCACACCTGTTAGAATCGGCATCATCAGAATATATACAAACAACCAATTCTGGGGAGGGTGTGGACAAAAGGAGCCCTCTTCCACTATTGGTGGGAATGTAAATTGATACAGTCACTATGGAGAACAGTATGGAGTTTCCTTAAAAAATCTAAAAATAGAATTACCATCTGATCCAGCAATCCCACTTCTGGGCATATACCCAGAGAAAACCGTATTTCAAAAAGGCACATTCAGCACAATGTTCGTTGCAGCACTATTTACAATAGCCAGGTAATGGAAGCAACCTAAATGCCCACAGACAGATGAGTGGATAAAGATGTGGTACATATATAAAATGGAATATGACTCGGCCATAAAAAGGAATGAAACTGGGTCATTTGTAGAGACATCGATGGATCGAGAGACTGTCATACAGAATGAAGTAAGTCAGAAAGAGGAAAACAAATATTGTATATTAATGCATATATGTGGAGCCTAAAAATGGTACAGATGAACTGGTTTGCAGGGAAGAAATAGAGACACAGACGTAGAGAACAAACGTATGGACACCAAGTGTGGGAAGCCATGGGGTGGTGGTGGTGGGATGAGTTGGGAGATTGGGATTGACCTGTATACATGTATATGCATAAAATACATAACTAATAATAACCTGCTGTATAAAAACATAAATGAAATTAAATTTCAAAATTTTAAAAAATAAAATTTAAAAATAAAACAATAAAAATTCTTCCCGTCACACAGATGTATTTATAGGAATGAATTATTTCCATGCTTATATTTATAAATACATAAAAGAGGAATAAAATCTAACTTGAACCATAAAAGAAAAAAAAATTGAACCCACGAGTTATACAGAGGAAAAGCCTATCACGACACTTGCTCCAGCGGTAAACAATTCTGAAATTTGTCAGAGGTGGGGAACCATCTCCCATACAGCCAGCCACCTACCACCCACGCAAGGAGCGTCCTCATTGCAAAGCTGGGGGACCGTGCCGAGGCATCTGTGAGTAAACGTGAGCTGAGCCCCAGGCCAGCTGCTGCTGAACTGTTCCCACCCTTTCCAGGTAAAACACCTGAATATGTACAAGGGCTTGAAAGCCTAGAGGAAGGACCGTGGAGCCACACCAGCGACAGCACGCAGGCCAACTTGGTGCCTGCAGGCCAGCCAGGTTGGTCCTGGCCCCCGGCGCTCTTCCAGAAGCTTTCCATTGCCCTGCCTGAGATACCCCTCCTGTCCCGGCCCCCACTGCTTTTTTCCTTCCTCACCTCTGTCCGGAGAGAAATTCCAGCGGAATGTATGGGTGACACATCCTCTTCTTTACAGGCGGCAGCCTGGCAACTCCTGCAGAAAGGCCAGCAGAACCCCACTCACACCGGGCCACCCACAAAGCTGTGGCCCCTCACTCCCTCCCACCAGCACAGCCCCGAGACTGCTGACGGGGCAGAGAATATGGAGTCAGGCACAGCTTCAGGGGCTATTGCTGCCTGGAGCTCTGTTTATATTGACCTCAACGAGGCACACCTGGGGAGGGCGGGCCGGCAGGGTAAGGCTGCCCAGGTCAGCTAATCCACAACCCTCAGGGAATCACATTGTTGAAAATGGACCCCGCTAAGGCAGAAGAGAAGCCAAGGGATAAAAGGACACAATGCCATTTGCAGCACCGTAGATGAGTCTAAAAGTAATCACGTGACTTGTAGTAAGTCAGAAAGTGAAAGACACATATCCTATCATAACACTTATAGGTATTACCTAAAAATGGATACCAGGGCAGATATTTCCACGGAGAAGGGCAATCACAGATTCATTAAACAAACTTATGGTTCACCAATGGAAAGGTGTGAGGATTGGTTTCATTACGATATCGGGGTTAACAGACATATACAAACACAGGTGACATATATAATCACCAAAGACCTACAGAATACCAAGAGAGGACTACTCAACATTCTGTCATAACGTACATGGGAAAAGAATCCCAGGAAGAACAGTCATCTGTATATGTGTAAAAGAACCACATCTTCCACACCTACAACAAGCCAAACATTGTAATCAAACTTGCTGTAATAAAAAATAAAAAATTAAATTAAAAACACGAACAAGAAGTAGTGAGACAAACGTGAGCGGCTTTCTCCTGGTACATTCCATTCTAAATTCCAATCTAGAACACCACTTCCACTGAGGCTCTCTTGCCCTAGTAACCAGATTTGGTAAGGGTGAACTGCTGCCACCTTGTGGCCGTTTCACACAACAGCAGCTTTAATCCCAACGCTAATGGTCAGTTGATATTCAAAATCATTGCAGGCCTGTAAATGACACCTGCCCTGAAAACAAATCCTGGGTTCACATATCGACCAAAATATTCAAAGGACGTCCATATTTCAAAACGACCGTTTCAAAAGGCATATTTTATGCACATTAGTGTTCTGCTTCTTTTCCTTTCTTTCCTTTTTTGTTAAAAAACACGGGAATGGAAAAAGGCATCCCTCAGAATGGGCGAAAATCGTTGCAGACGAATCAATGGACAGAGGTTTAATCTCCAATATATATAAACAACTCTTGCAGCTTAATATTAAAAAAAACAAACAACCCAATACAAAAATGGGCAGAAGATCTAAAGAGACGTTTCTTCAAAGGAGACACAGAGATGGCCAAGACGCACATGAAAAGCTGCTCAACAGCACTAATTATCAGAGAAATGCAAATCAAAACTACAATGAGATTTCACCTCACACCTGTTAGAATCGGCATCATCAGAAAATCTACAAACAACCAATTCTGGGGAGGGTGTGGACAAAAGGAGCCCTCTTCCACTATTGGTGGGAATGTAAATTGATACAGTCACTATGGAGAACAGTATGGAGTTTCCTTAAAAAAACTAGAAATAGAATTACCATCTGATCCAGCAATCCCACTTCTGGGCATATACCCAGAGAAAACCGTATTTCAAAAAGGCACATTCACGACAATGTTCGTTGCAGCACTATTTACAATAGCCAGGTAATGGAAGCAACCTAAATGCCCACAGACAGATGAATGGATAAAGATGTGGTACATATATGAAATGGAATATTACTCGGCCATAAAAAGGAATGAAACTGGGTCATTTGTAGAGACATCGATGGATCGAGAGAGTGTCATACAGAATGAAGAAAGTCAGAAAGAGGAAAACAAATATTGTATATTAAGGCATATATGTGGAGACTAAAAATGGTACAGATGAACTGGTTTGCAGGGAAGAAACAGAGACACAGAGGTAGAGAACAAACGTATGGACACCAAGTGTGGGAAGCCATGGGGTGGTGGTGGTGGGATGAGTTGGGAGTTTGGGATTGACCTGTGTACATGTATATGCATAAAATACATAACTAATAATAACGTGCTGTATAAAAAAATAAATAAAATTAAATTTCAAAATTTTAAAAAATAAAATTTAAAAATAAAACAGAAAAAAGTTCTTCCCATCACACAGATGTATTTATAGGAATGAATTATTTCCATGCTTATATCTATAAATAAATAAAAGAGGAATAAAATCTAACTTGAACCATAAAAGAAAAAAAAACCTGAACCCACGAGTTATACAGAGGAAAACCCTATCAGGGCACTTGCTGCAGTGGTAAACAATTCTGAAATTGGTCAGAGGTGGGGAACCGTATCCCATACAGCCAGCAACCCACACCCCACGCCAGGAGCGTCCTCATTGTAAAGCTGGGGGACCGTGCCGAGGCATCTGTGAGTAAACGTGAGCTGAGCCCCAGGCCAGCTGCTGCTGAACTGTTCCCACCCTTTCCAGGTAAAACACCTGAATATGTACAAGGGCTTGAAAGCCTAGAGGAAGGACCGTGGAGCCACACCAGCGACAGCACGCAGGCCAACTTGGTACCTGCAGGCCAGCCAGGGTGGTCCTGGCCCCGGGCGCTCTTCCAGAAGCTTGCCATTGCCCTGCCTGAGATACCCCTCCTATCCCGGCCCCCACTGCTTTTTTCCTTCCTCACCTCTGTCCGGAGAGAAATTCCAGCGGAAGGTATGGGTGACACAACCTCTTCTTTACAGGCGGCAGCCTGGCAACTCCTGCAGAAAGGCCAGCAGAACCCCACTCACACCGGGCCACCCACAAAGCTGTGGCCCCTCACTCCCTCCCAGCAGCACAGCCACGAGACTGCTGACGGGGCAGAGAATATGGAGTCAGGCACAGCTTCAGGGGCTATTGCTGCCTGGAGCGCTGTTTATATTGACCTCAACGAGGCACACCTGGGGAGGGCGGGCCGGCAGGGTAAGGCTGCCCAGGTCAGCTAATCCACAACCCTCAGGGAATCACATTGTTGAAAATGGACCCCGCTAAGGCAGAAGAGAAGCCAAGGGAAAAAAGGACACAATGCCATTTGCAGCACGGTAAATGAGTCTAGAAGTAATCACATGACTTGTAGTAAGTCAGAAAGTGAAAGACACATATCATATCATATCACTTATAGGTGTTACCTAAAAATGGATACCAGGGCAGATATTTCCACGGAGAAGGGCAATCACAGATTCATTAAACAAACTTATGGTTCACCAATGGAAAGGTGTGAGGATTGGTTTCATTACGATATCGGGGTTAACAGACATATACAAACACAGGTGACATATATAATCACCAAAGACCTACAGAATACCGAGAGAGGACTACTCAACATTCTGTCATAACGTACATGGGAAAAGGATCCCAGGAAGAACAGACATGTGTATATGTGTAAAAGAACCACATCTTCCACACCTACAACAAGCCAAACGTTGTAATCAAACTTGCTGTAATAAAAAATAAAAAAATTAAATTAAAAACACGAACAAGAAATAGTGAGACAAACGTGAGGGGCTTTCTCCTGGCACATTCCATTCTAAACTCCAATCTAGAACACCACTTCCACTGAGGCTCTCTTGCCCAGGTAACCAGATTTGGTAAGGGTGAACTGCTGCCACCTTGTGGCCGTTTCACACAACAGCAGCTTTAATCCCAACGCTAATGGTCAGTTGATATTCAAAATCATTGCAGGCCTGTAAATGACACCTGCCCTGAAAACAAATCCTGGGGTCATATATCGACCAAAATATTCAAAGGACGTCCATATTTCAAAACGACCGTTTCAAAAGGCATATTTTACGCACATTAGTGTTCTGCTTCTTTTCCTTTCTTTCCTTTTTTGTTAAAAATACGGGAATAGAAAAAGGCATCCCTCAGAATGGGCGAAAATTGTTGCAGACGAATCAATGGACAGAGGTTTAATCTCCAATATATATAAACAACTCTTTCAGCTTAATATTAAAAAAAACAAACAACCCAATACAAAAATGGGCAGAAGATCTAAAGAGACGTTTCTTCAAAGGAGACACAGAGATGGCCAAGACGCACATGAAAAGCTGCTCAACAGCACTAATTATCAGAGAAATGCAAATCAAAACTACAATGAGGTATCACCTCACACCTGTTAGAATCGGCATCATCAGAAAATCTACAAACAACCAATTCTGGGGAGGGTGTGGACAAAAGGAGCCCTGTTCCACTATTGGTGGGAATGTAAATTGATACAGTCACTATGGAGAACAGTATGGAGTTTCCTTAAAAAAACTAGAAATAGAATTACCATCTGATCCAGCAATCCCACTTCTGGGCATATACCCAGAGAAAACCGTATTTCAAAAAGGCACATTCACGACAATGTTCGTTGCAGCACTATTTACAATAGCCAGGTAATGGAAGCAACCTAAATGCCCACAGACAGATGAATGGATAAAGATGTGGTACATATATGAAATGGAATATTACTCGGCCATAAAAAGGAATGAAACTGGGTCATTTGTAGAGACATCGATGGATCGAGAGAGTGTCATACAGAATGAAGAAAGTCAGAAAGAGGAAAACAAATATTGTATATTAATGCATATATGTGGAGCCTAAAAATGGTACAGATGAACTGGTTTGCAGGGAAGAAATAGAGACACAGAGGTAGAGAACAAACGTATGGACACCAAGTGTGGGAAGCCATGGGGTGGTGGTGGTGGGATGAGTTGGGAGTTTGGGATTGACCTGTGTACATGTATATGCATAAAATACATAACTAATAATAACGTGCTGTATAAAAAAATAAATAAAATTAAATTTCAAAATTTTAAAAACTAAAATTTAAAAATAAAACAGAAAAAAGTTCTTCCCGTCACACAGATGTATTTATAGGAATGAATTATTTCCATGCTTATATCTATAAATACATAAAAGAGGAATAAAATCTAACTTGAACCATAAAAGAAAAAAAAACCTGAACCCATGAGTTATACAGAGGAAAACCCTATCACGGCACTTGCTCCAGTGGTAAACAATTCTGAAATTGGTCAGATGTGGGGAACCATCTCCCATAAAGCCATCAACCCACCCCCCACGCAAGGAGCGTCCTCATTGCAAAGCTGGGGGACCGTGCCGAGGCATCTGTGAGTAAACGTGAGCTGAGCCCCAGGCCAGCTGCTGCTGAACTGTTCCCACCCTTTCCAGGTAAAACACCTGAATATGTACAAGGGCTTGAAAGCCTAGAGGAAGGACCGTGGAGCCACACCAGTGACAGCACACAGGCCAACTTGGGGCCTGAAGGCCAGCCAGGGTGGTCCTGGCCCCGGGCGCTCTTCCGGAAGCTTTCCATTGCCCTGCCTGAGATACCCCTCCTGTCCCGGCCCCCACTGATTTTTTCCTTCC
The DNA here is from genome assembly GCF_964341445.2 of Mesoplodon mirus. Lineage (NCBI taxonomy): Eukaryota > Metazoa > Chordata > Mammalia > Artiodactyla > Ziphiidae > Mesoplodon > Mesoplodon mirus. The sequence continues at coordinate 5,043,624 of NW_028295810.1, forward strand.
TCACCTCTGTCCAGAGAGAAATTCCAGCGGAAGGTATGAGTGACACATCCTCTTCTTTACAGTCGGCAGCCTGGCAACTCCTGCAGAAAGGCCAGCAGAACCCCACTCACACCGGGCCACCCACAAAGCTGTGGCCCCTCACTCCCTCCCACCAGCACAGCCCCGAGACTGCTGACGGGGCAGAGAATATGGAGTCAGGCACAGCTTCAGGGGCTATTGCTGCCTGGAGCACTGTTTATATTGAACTCAATGAGGCACACCTGGGGAGGGCGGGCCGGCAGGTTAAGGCTGCCCAGGTCAGCTAATCCACAACCCTCAGGGAATCACATTGTTGAAAATGGACCCCACTAAGGCAGAAGAGAAGCCAAGGGAAAAAAGGACACAATGCCATTTGCAGCACCGTAGATGAGTCTAGAAGTAAGCACGTGACTTGTAGTAAGTCAGAAAGTGAAAGACACATATCATATCATATCACTTATAGGTGTTACCTAAAAATGGATACCACGGCAGATATTTCCACGGAGAAGGGCAATCACAGATACATTAAACAGACTTATGGTTCACCAATGGAAAGGTGTTAGTATTGGTTTCATTACGATATCGGGGTTAACAGACATATACAAACACAGGTGACATATATAATCACCAAAGACCTACAGAATACCAAGAGAGGACTACTCAACATTCTGTCATAACGTACATGGGAAAAGGATCCCAGGAAGAACAGACATGTGTATATGTGTAAAAGAACCACATCTTCCACACCTACAACAAGCCAAACATTGTAATCAAACTTGCTGTAAGAAAAAATAAAAAATTAAATTAAAAACACGAACAAGAAGTAGTGAGACAAACGTGAGGGGCTTTCTCCTGGCACATTCCATTCTAAACTCCAATCTAGAACACCACTTCCACTGAGGCTCTCTTGCCCAGGTAACCAGATTTGGTAAGGGTGAACTGCTGCCACCTTGTGGCCGTTTCACACAACAGCAGCTTTAATCCCAACGCTAAAGGTCAGTTGATATTCAAAATCATTGCAGGCCTGTAAATGACACCTGCCCTGAAAACAAATCCTGGGGTCACATATCGACCAAAATATTCAAAGGACGTCCATATTTCAAAACGACCGTTTCAAAAGGCATATTTTACGCACATTAGTGTTCTGCTTCTTTTCCTTTCTTTCCTTTTTTGTTAAAAAACACGGGAATGGAAAAAGGCATCCCTCAGAATGGGCGAAAATCGTTGCAGACGAATCAATGGACAGAGGTTTAATCTCCAATATATATAAACAGCTCATGCAGCTTAATATTAAAAAAACAAACAACCCAAAAAAAATCGGCAGAAGATCTAAAGAGACGTTTCTTCAAAGGAGACACAGAGATGGCTAAGACGCACATGAAAAGCTGCTCAACAGCACTAATTATCAGAGAAATGCAAATCAAAACTACAATGAGGTTTCACCTCACACCTGTTAGAATCGGCATCATCAGAAAATCTACAAACAACCAATTCTGGGGAGGGTGTGGACCAAAGGAGCCCTCTTCCACTATTGGTGGGAATGTAAATTGATACAGTCACTATGGAGAACAGTATGGAGTTTCCTTAAAAAAACTAGAAATAGAATTACCATCTGATCCAGCAATCCCACTTCTGGGCATATACCCAGAGAAAACCGTATTTCAAAAAGGCACATTCACCACAAAGTTCGTTGCAGAACTATTTACAATAGCCAGGTAATGGAAGCAACCTAAATGCCCACAGACAGATGAATGGATAAAGATGTGGTACATATATGAAATGGAATATTCCTCGGCCATAAAAAGGAATGAAACTGGGTCATTTGTAGAGACATCGATGGATCGAGAGAGTGTCATACAGAATGAAGTAAGTCAGAAAGAGGAAAACAAATATTGTATATTAATGCATATATGTGGAGCATAAAAATGGTACAGATGAACTGGTTTGCAGGGAAGAAATAGAGACACAGAGGTAGAGAACAAACGTATGGACACCAAGTGTGGGAAGCCATGGGGTGGTGGTGGTGGGATGAGTTGGGAGTTTGGGATTGACCTGTATACATGTATATGCATAAAATACATAACTAATAATAACGTGCTGTATAAAAAAAAATAAAATTAAATTTCAAAATTTTAAAAACTAAAATTTAAAAATAAAACAGAAAAAAGTTCTTCCCGTCACACAGATGTATTTATAGGAATGAATTATTTCCATGCTTATATCTATAAATACATAAAAGAGGAATAAAATCTAACTTGAAACATAAAAGATAAAAATCCTGAACCCACGAGTTATACAGAGGAAAACCCTATCAGGGCACTTGCTCCAGTGGTAAACAATTCTGAAATTGGTCAGAGGTGGGGAACCATCTCCCATACAGCCATCAAACCACCCCCCACACAAGGAGCGTCCTCATTGCAAAGCTGGGGGACCGTGCCGAGGCATCTGTGAGTAAACGTGAGCTGAGCCCCAGGCCAGCTGCTGCTGAACTGTTCCCACCCTTTCCAGGTAAAACACCTGAATATGTTCAAGGGCTTGAAAGCCTAGAGGAAGGACCGTGGAGCCACACCAGCGACAGCACGCAGGCCAACTTGGTGCCTGCAGGCCAGCCAGGGTGGTCCTGGCCCCGGCCGCTCTTCCAGAAGCTTTCCATTGCCCTGCCTGAGATACCCCTCCTGTCCCGGCCCCCACTGCTTTTTTCCTTCCTCACCTCTGTCTGGAGAGAAATTCCACCGGAAGGTATGGGTGACACATCCTCTTCTTTACAGGCGGCAGCCTGGCAACTCCTGCAGAAAGGCCAGCAGAAACCCACTCACACCGGGCCACCCACAAAGCTGTGGCCCCTCACTCCCTCCCACCAGCACAGCCCCGAGACAGCTGACGGGGCAGAGAATATGGAGTCAGGCACAGCTTCAGGGGCTATTGCTGCCTGGAGCGCTGTTTATATTGACCTCAACGAGGCACACCTGGGGAGGGCGGGCCGGCAGGGTAAGGTTGCCCAGGTCAGCTAATCCAAAACCCTCAGGGAATCACATTGTTGAAAATGGACCCCGCTAAGGCAGAAGAGAAGTCAAGGGAAAAAAGGAAACAATGCCATTTGCAGCACCGTAGATGAGTCTAGAAGTAATCACGTGACTTGTAGTAAGTCAGAAAGTGAAAGACACATATCATATCATATCACTTATAGGTGTTACCTAGAAATGGATACCAGGACAGATATTTCCACGGAGAAGGGCAATCACAGATTCATTAAACAAACTTATGGTTCACCAATGGAAAGGTGTGAGGATTGGTTTCATTACGATATCGGGGTTAACAGACATATACAAACACAGGTGACATATATAATCACCAAAGGCCTACAGAATACCAAGAGAGGACTACTCAACATTCTGTCATAACGTACATGGGAAAAGGATCCCAGGAAGAACAGACATCTGTATATGTGTAAAAGAACCACATCTTCCACACCTACAACAAGCCAAACATTGTAATCAAACTTGCTGTAATAAAAAATAAAAAAAATTAAATTAAAAACACGAACAAGATGTAGTGAGACAAACCTGAGGGGCTTTCTCCTGGCACATTCCATTTTAAATTCCAATCTAGAACACCACTTCCACTGAGGCTCTCTTGCCCTAGTAACCAGATTTGGTAAGGGTGAACTGCTGCCACCTTGTGGCCGTTTCACACAACAGCAGCTTTAATCCCAACGCTAATGGTCAGTTGATATTCAAAATCATTGCAGGCCTGTAAATGACACCTGCCCTGAAAACAAATCCTGGGGTCACATATCGACCAAAATATTCAAAGGACGTCCATATTTCAAAACGACCGTTTCAAAAGGCATATTTTACGCACATTAGTGTTCTGCTTCTTTTCCTTTCTTTCCTTTTTTGTTAAAAAACACGGGAATGGAAAAAGGCATCCCTCAGAATGGGCGAAAATCGTTGCAGACGAATCAATGGACAGAGGTTTAATCTCCAATATATATAAACAACTCTTGCAGCTTAATATTAAAAAAAACAAACAACCCAATACAAAAATGGGCAGAAAATCTAAAGAGACGTTTCTTCAAAGGAGACGCAGAGATGGCCAAGACGCACATGAAAAGCTGCTCAACAGCACTAATTATCAGAGAAATGCAAATCAAAACTACAATGAGGTTTCACCTCACACCTGTTAGAATCGGCATCATCAGAAAATCTACAAACAACCAATTCTGGGGAGGGTGTGGACAAAAGGAGCCATCTTCCACTATTGGTGGGAATGTAAATTGATACAGTCACTATGGAGAACAGTATGGAGTTTCCTTAAAAAAACTAGAAATAGAATTACCATCTGATCCAGCAATCCCACTTCTGGGCATATACCCAGAGAAAACCGTATTTCAAAAAGGCACATTCACCACAATGTTCGTTGCAGCACTATTTACAATAGCCAGGTAATGGAAGCAACCTAAATGCCCACAGACAGATGAATGGATAAAGATGTGGTACATATATGAAATGGAATATTACTCGGCCATAAAAAGGAATGAAACTGGGTCATTTGTAGAGACATCGATGGATCGAGAGAGTGTCATACAGAATGAAGAAAGTCAGAAAGAGGAAAACAAATATTGTATATTAAGGCATATATGTGGAGCCTAAAAATGGTACAGATGAACTGGTTTGCAGGGAAGAAATAGAGACACAGAGGTAGAGAACAAACGTATGGACACCAAGTGTGGGAAGCCATGGGGTGGTGGTGGTGGGATGAGTTGGGAGTTTGGGATTGACCTGTGTACATGTATATGCATAAAATACATAACTAATAATAACGTGCTGTATAAAAAAATAAATAAAATTAAATTTCAAAATTTTAAAAAATAAAATTTAAAAATAAAACAGAAAAAAGTTCTTCCTGTCACACAGATGTATTTATAGGAATGAATTATTTCCATGCTTATATCTATAAATACATAAAAGAGGAATAAAATCTAACTTGAACCATAAAAGAAAAAAAAAACCTGAACCCACGAGTTATACAGAGGAAAATCCTATCAGGGCACTTGCTGCAGTGGTAAACAATTCTGAAATTGGTCAGAGGTGGGGAACCATCTCCCATACAGCCAGCAACCCACCCCCCACGCCAGGAGCGTCCTCATTGTAAAGCTGGGGGACCGTGCCGAGGCATCTGTGAGTAAACGTGAGCTGAGCCCCAGGCCAGCTGCTGCTGAACTGTTCCCACCCTTTCCAGGTAAAACACCTGAATATGTACAAGGGCTTGAAAGCCTAGAGGAAGGACCGTGGAGCCACACCAGCGACAGCACGCAGGCCAACTTGGTACCTGCAGGCCAGCCAGGGTGGTCCTGGCCCCGGGCGCTCTTCCAGAAGCTTGCCATTGCCCTGCCTGAGATACCCCTCCTGTCCCGGCCCCCACTGCTTTTTTCCTTCCTCACCACTGTCCAGAGAGAAATTCCAGCGGAAGGTATGGGTGACACAACCTCTTCTTTACATGCGGCAGCCTGGCAACTCCTGCAGAAAGGCCAGCAGAACCCCACTCACACCGGGCCACCCACAAAGCTGTGGCCCCTCACTCCCTCCCAGCAGCACAGCCACGAGACTGCTGAAGGGGCAGAGAATATGGAGTCAGGCACAGCTTCAGGGGCTATTGCTGCCTGGAGCGCTGTTTATATTGACCTCAAGGAGGCACACCTGGGGAGGGCGGGCCGGCAGGGTAAGGCTGCCCAGGTCAGCTAATCCACAACCCTCAGGGAATCACATTGTTGAAAATGGACCCCGCTAAGGCAGAAGAGAAGCCAAGGGAAAAAAGGACACAATGCCATTTGCAGCACGGTAAATGAGTCTAGAAGTAATCACGTGACTTGTAGTAAGTCAGAAAGTGAAAGACACATATCATATCATATCACTTATAGGTGTTACCTAAAAATGGATACCAGGGCAGATATTTCCACGGAGAAGGGCAATCACAGATTCATTAAACAAACTTATGGTTCACCAATGGAAAGGTGTGAGGATTGGTTTCATTACGATATCGGGGTTAACAGACATATACAAACACAGGTGACATATATAATCACCAAAGACCTACAGAATACCGAGAGAGGACTACTCAACATTCTGTCATAACGTACATGGGAAAAGGATCCCAGGAAGAACAGACATGTGTATATGTGTAAAAGAACCACATCTTCCACACCTACAACAAGCCAAACGTTGTAATCAAACTTGCTGTAATAAAAAATAAAAAAAATTAAATTAAAAACACGAACAAGAAATAGTGAGACAAACGTGAGGGGCTTTCTCCTGGCACATTCCATTCTAAACTCCAATCTAGAACACCACTTCCACTGAGGCTCTCTTGCCCAGGTAACCAGATTTGGTAAGGGTGAACTGCTGCCACCTTGTGGCCGTTTCACACAACAGCAGCTTTAATCCCAACGCTAATGGTCAGTTGATATTCAAAATCATTGCAGGCCTGTAAATGACACCTGCCCTGAAAACAAATCCTGGGGTCACATATCGACCAAAATATTCAAAGGACGTCCATATTTCAAAACGACCGTTTCAAAAGGCATATTTTACGCACATTAGTGTTCTGCTTCTTTTCCTTTCTTTCCTTTTTTGTTAAAAAAAACGGGAATGGAAAAAGGCATCCCTCAGAATGGGCGAAAATCGTTGCAGACGAATCAATGGACAGAGGTTTAATCTCCAATATATATAAAAAACTCTTGCAGCTTAATATTAAAAAAAAACAAACAACCCAATACAAAAATGGGCAGAAGATCTAAAGAGACGTTTCTTCAAAGGAGACACAGAGATGGCCAAGACGCACATGAAAAGCTGCTCAACAGCACTAATTATCAGAGAAATGCAAATCAAAACTACAATGAGGTTTCACCTCACACCTGTTAGAATCGGCATCATCAGAAAATCTACAAACAACCAATTCTGGGGAGGGTGTGGACAAAAGGAGCCCTCTTCCACTATTGGTGGGAATGTAAATTGATACAGTCACTATGGAGAACAGTATGGAGTTTCCTTAAAAAAACTAGAAATAGAATTACCATCTGATCCAGCAATCCCACTTCTGGGCATATACCCAGAGAAAACCGTATTTCAAAAAGGCACATTCACCACAATGTTCGTTGCAGCACTATTTACAATAGCCAGGTAATGGAAGCAACCTAAATGCCCACAGACAGATGAATGGATAAAGATGTGGTACATATATGAAATGGAATATTCCTCGGCCATAAAAAGGAATGAAACTGGGTCATTTGTAGAGACATCGATGGATCGAGAGAGTGTCATACAGAATGAAGAAAGTCAGAAAGAGGAAAACAAATATTGTATATTAAGGCATATATGTGGAGCCTAAAAATGGTACAGATGAACTGGTTTGCAGGGAAGAAATAGAGACACAGAGGTAGAGAACAAACGTATGGACACCAAGTGTGGGAAGCCATGGGGTGGTGGTGGTGGGATGAGTTGGGAGTTTGGGATTGACCTGTGTACATGTATATGCATAAAATACATAACTAATAATAACGTGCTGTATAAAAAAATAAATAAAATTAAATTTCAAAATTTTAAAAACTAAAATTTAAAAATAAAAGAGAAAAAAGTTCTTCCCGTCACACAGATGTATTTATAGGAATGAATTATTTCCATGCTTATATCTATAAATACATAAAAGAGGAATAAAATCTAACTTGAACCATAAAAGAAAAAAAAAACCTGAACCCATGAGTTATACAGTGGAAAACCCTATCACGGCACTTGCTCCAGTGGTAAACAATTCTGAAATTGGTCAGATGTGGGGAACCATCTCCCATACAGCCATCAACCCAGCCCCCACGCAAGGAGCGTCCTCATTGCAAAGCTGGGGGACCGTGCCGAGGCATCTGTGAGTAAACGTGAGCTGAGCCCCAGGCCAGCTGCTGCTGAACTGTTCCCACCCTTTCCAGGTAAAACACCTGAATATGTACAAGGGCTTGAAAGCCTAGAGGAAGGACCGTGGAGCCACACCAGCGACAGCACACAGGCCAACTTGGTGCCTGCAGGCCAGCCAGGGTGGTCCTGGCCCCGGGCGCTCTTCCGGAAGCTTTCCATTGCCCTGCCTGAGATAACCCTCCTGTCCCGGCCCCCACTGCTTTTTTCCTTCCTCACCTCTGTCCGGAGAGAAATTCCAGCGGAAGGTATGGGTGACACATCCTCTTCTTTACAGGCGGCAGCCTGGCAACTCCTGCAGAAAGGCCAGCAGAACCCCACTCACACCGGGCCACCCACAAAGCTGTGGCCCCTCACTCCCTCCCACCAGCACAGCCCCGAGACTGCTGACGGGGCAGAGAATATGGAGTCAGGCACAGCTTCAGGGGCTATTGCTGCCTGGAGCTCTGTTTATATTGACCTCAATGAGGCACACCTGTGGAGGGCGGGCCGGCAGGGTAAGGCTGCCCAGGTCAGCTAATCCACAACCCTCAGGGAATCACATTGTTGAAAATGGACCCCGCTAAGGCAGAAGAGAAGCCAAGGGAAAAAAGGACACAATGCCATTTGCAGCACCGTAGATGAGTCTAGAAGTAATCACGTGACTTGTAGTAAGTCAGAAAGTGAAAGACACATATCATATCATATCACTTATAGGTGTTACCTAAAAATGGATACCAGGGCAGATATTTCCACGGAGAAGGGCAATCACAGATTCATTAAACAAACTTATGGTTCACCAATGGAAAGGTGTGAGGATTGGTTTCATTACGATATCGGGGTTAACAGACATATACAAACACAGGTGACATATATAATCACCAAAGACCTACAGAATACCAAGAGAGGACTACTCAACATTCTGTCATAACGTACATGGGAAAAGGATCCCAGGAAGAACAGACATCTGTATATGTGTAAAAGAACCACATCTTCCACACCTACAACAAGCCAAACTTTGTAATCAAACTTGCTGTAATAAAAAATAAAAAATTAGGGCCTTCCTGGTGGCGCAGTGGTTCTGAGTCCACCTTCCGATGCAGGGGATACGGGTTTGTGCCCCGGTCTGGGGGGATCCCATATGCCGAGGAGCGGCTGGGCCTGTGAGCCATGGCCGCTGGGCCTGCGCATCCAGAGCCTGTGCTCCTCAGCGGGAGAGGCCACAGCGGTGAGAGGCCCGCATACCGCAAAAAAAAAATGAAAAGAAAAAAATAGAAATAAATAAATAAATAATTAAATTAAAAACACGAACAAGAAGTAGTGAGACAAACGTGAGGGGCTTTCTCCTGGCACATTCCATTCTAAACTCCAATCTAGAACACCACTTCCACTGAGGCTCTCTTGCCCTAGTAACCAGATTTGGTAAGGGTGAACTGCTGCCACCTTGTGGCCGTTTCACACAACAGCAGCTTTAATCCCAACGCTAATGGTCAGTTGATATTCAAAATCATTGCAGGCCTGTAAATGACACCTGCCCTGAAAACAAATCCTGGGGTCACATATCGACCAAAAAATTCAAAGGACGTCCATATTTCAAAACGACCGTTTCAAAAGGCATATTTTACGCACATTAGTGTCCTGCTTCTTTTCCTTTCTTTCCTTTTTTGTTAAAAATCACGGGAATGGAAAAAGGCATCCCTCAGAATGGGCGAAAATCGTTGCAGACGAATCAATGGACAGAGGTTTAATCTCCAATATATATAAACAGCTCATGCAGCTTAATATTAAAAAAACAAACAACCCAAAAAAAATGGGCAGAAGATCTAAAGAGACGTTTCTTCAAAGGAGACACAGAGATGGCCAAGACGCACATGAAAAGCTGCTCAACAGCACTAATTATTAGAGAAATGCAAATCAAAACTACAATGAGGTATCACCTCACACCTGTTAGAATCGGCATCATCAGAAAATCTACAAACAACCAATTCTGGGGAGGGTGTGGACAAAAGGAGCTCTCTTCCACTATTGGTGGGAATGTGAATTGATACAGTGACTATGGAGAAGAGTATGGAGTTTCCTTAAAAAAACTAGAAATAGAATTAGCATATGATCCAGCAATCCCACTTCTGGGCATATACCCAGAGAAAACCGTATTTCAAAAAGGCACATTCACCACAATGTTCGTTTGAGCACTATTTACAATAGCCAGGTAATGGAAGCATCCTACATGCCCACAGACAGATGAATGGATAAAGATGTGGTACATATATGAAATGGAATATTACTCGGCCATAAAAAGGAATGAAACTGGGTCATTTGTAGAGACATCGATGGATCGAGAGACTGTCATACAGAATGAAGTAAGTCAGAAAGAGGAAAACAAATATTGTATATTAATGCATATATGTGGAACCTAAAAAAATGGTACAGATGAACTGGTTTGCAGGGAAGAAATAGAGACACAGAGGTAGAGAACAAACGTATGGACACCAAGTGTGGGAAGCCATGGGGTGGTGGTGGTGGGATGAGTTGGGAGATTGGGATTGACCTGTATACATGTATAGGCATAAAATACATAACTAATAATAATGTGCTGTATAAAAACATAAATAAATGTAAATTTCAAAATTTTAAAAAATAAAATTAAAAAATAAAACAGAAAAAATTCTTCCCGTCACACAGATGTATTTATAGGAATGAATTATTTCCATGCTTATATCTATAAATACATAAAAGAGGAATAAAATCTAACGTGAACCATAAAAGAAAAAAAAATCCTGAACCCACGAGTTATACAGAGGAAAACCCTATCAGGGCACTTGCTCCAGTGGTAAACAATTTTGAAATAGGTCAGAGGTGGGGAATCATCTCCCATACAGCCAGCAACCCACCCCCCACGCAAGGAGCGTCCTCATTGCAAAGCTGGGGGACCGTGCCGAGGCATCTGTGAGTAAACGTGAGCTGAGCCCCAGGCCAGCTGCTGCTGAACTGTTCCCACCCTTTCCAGGTAAAACACCTGAATATGTACAAGGGCTTGAAAGCCTAGAGGAAGCACCGTGGAGCCACACCAGCAACAGCACGCAGGCCAACTTGGTGCCTGCAGGCCAGCCAGGGTGGTCCTGGCCCCGGGCGCTCTTCCAGAAGCTTTCCATTGCCCTGCCTGAGATACCCCTCCTTTCCCGGCCCCCACTGCTTTTTTCCTTCCTCACCTCTGTCCGGAGAGAAATTCCAGCAGAAGGTATGGGTGACACATCCTCTTCTTTACAGGCGGCAGCCTGGCAACTCCTGCAGAAAGGCCAGCAGAACCCCACTCACACCGGGCCACCCACAAAGCTGTGGCCCCTCACTCCCTCCCACCAGCACAGCCCCGAGACTGCTGACGGGGCAGAGAATAAGGAGTCAGGCACAGCTTCAGGGGCTATTGCTGCCTGGAGCGCTGTTTATATTGACCTCAACGAGGCACACCTGGTGAGGGCGGGCCGGCAGGGTAAGGCTGCCCAGGTCAGCTAATCCACAACCCTCAGGGAATCACATTGTTGAAAATGGACCCCGCTAAGGCAGAAGAGAAGCCAAGGGAAAAAAGGACACAATGCCATTTGCAGCACCGTAGATGAGTCTAGAAGTAATCACTGGACGTGTAGTAAGTCAGAAAGTGAAAGACACATATCATATCATATCACTTATAGGTGTTACCTAAAAATGGATACCAGGGCAGATATTTCCACGGAGAAGGGCAATCACAGATTCATTAAACAAACTTATGGTTCACCAATGGAAGGGTGTGAGGATTGGTTTCATTACGATATCGGGGTTAACAGACATCTACAAACACAGGTGACATATATAATCACCAAAGACCTACAGAATCCCAAGAGAGGACTACTCAACATTCTGTCATAACGTACGTGGGAAAAGGATCCCAGGAAGAACAGACATCTGTATATGTGTAAAAGAACCACATCTTCCACACCTACAACAAGCCAAACATTGTAATCAAATTTGCTGTAATAAAAAATTAAAAATTAAATTAAAAACACGAACAAGAAGTAGTGAGACAAACGTGAGGGGCTTTCTCCTGGCACATTCCATTCTAAATTCCAATCAAGAACACCACTTCCACTGAGGCTCTCTTGCCCTAGTAACCAGATTTTGTAAGGGTGAACTGCTGCCACCTTGTGGCCGTTTCACACAACAGCAGCTTTAATCCCAACGCTAATGGTCAGTTGATATTCAAAATCATTGCAGGCCTGTAAATGACACCTGCCCTGAAAACAAATCCTGGGGTCACATATCGACCAAAAATTTCAAAGGACGTCCATATTTCAAAACGACCATTTCAAAAGGCATATTTTACGCACATTAGTGTTCTGCTTCTTTTCCTTTCTTTCCTTTTTTGTTAAAAAACACGGGAATGGAAAAAGGCATCCCTCAGAATGGGCGAAAATCGTTGCAGACGAATCAATGGACAGAGGTTTAATCTCCAATATATATAAACAGCTCATGCAGCTTAATATTAAAAAAACAAACAACCCCCCCAAAAATGGGCAGAAGATCTAAAGAGACGTTTCTTCAAAGGAGAAACAGAGATGGCCAAGACGCACATGAAAAGCTGCTCAACAGCACTAATTATTAGAGAAATGCAAATCAAAACTACAATGAGGTATCACCTCACACCTGTTAGAATCGGCATCATCAGAAAATCTACAAACAACCAATTCTGGGGAGGGTGTGGACAAAAGGAGCCCTCTTCCACTATTGGTGGGAATGTAAATTGATACAGTCACTGTGGAGTACAGTATGGAGTTTCCTTAAAAAATCTAGAAATAGAATTACCATCTGATCCAGCAATCCCACTTCTGGGCATATACCCAGAGAAAACCGTATTTCAAAAAGGCACATTCACCACAATGTTCTTTGCAGCACTATTTACAATAGCCAGGTAATGGAAGCAACCTAAATGCCCAAAGACAGATGAATGGATAAAGATATGGTACATAAATAAAATGGAATATTACTCGGCCATAAAAAGGAATGAAACTGGGTCATTTGTAGAGACATCGATGGATCGAGAGACTGTCATACAGAATGAAGTAAGTCAGAAAGAGGAAAACAAATATTGTATATTAACGCATATATGTGGAGCCTAAAAATGGTACAGATGAACTGGTTTGCAGGGAAGAAATAGAGACACAGATGTAGAGAACAAACGTATGGACACCAAGTGTGGGAAGCCATGGGGTGGTGGTGGTGGGATGAGTTGGGAGTTTGGGATTGACCTGTATATATGCATATGCGTAAAATACATAACTAATAATAACGTGCTGTATAAAAAAATAAATAAAATTAAATTTCAAAATTTTAAAAAATAAAATTTAAAAATAAAACAGAAAAAAGTTCTTCCCGTCACACAGATGTATTTATAGGAATGAATTATTTCCATGCTTATATCTATAAATACATAAAAGAGGAATAAAATCTAACTTGAACCATAAAAGAAAAAAAAATCCTGAACCCACGAGTTATACAGAGGAAAACCCTATCAGGGCACTTGCTGCAGTGGTAAACAATTCTGAAATTGGTCAGAGGTGGGGAATCATCTCGCATACAGCCAGCAACCCACCCCCCACGCAAGGAGCGTCCTCATTGCAAAGCTGGGGGACCGTGCCGAGGCATCTGTGAGTAAACGTGAGCTGAGCCCCAGGCCAGCTGCTGCTGAACTGTTTCCACGTTTTTCCAGATAAAACACCTGAATATGTACAAGGGATTGAAAGCCTAGAGGAAGGACAATGGAGCCACAACAGCGACAGCACGCAGGCCAACTTGGTGCCTGCAGGCCAGCCAGGGTGGTCCTGGCCCCGGGCGCTCTTCCAGAAGCTTTCCATTGCCCTGCCTGAGATACCCCTCCTGTCCCGGCCCCCACTGCTTTTTTTCCGTCCTCACCTCTGTCCGGAGAGAAATTCCAGCGGAAGGTATGGGTGACACAACCTCTTCTTTACAGGCGGCAGCCTGGCAACTCCTGCAGAAAGGCCAGCAGAACCCCACTCACACCGGGCCACCCACAAAGCTGTGGCCCCTCACTCCCACCCACCACCACAGCCCCGAGACTGTTGACGGGGCAGAGAATATGGAGTCAGGCACAGCTTCAGGGTCTAATGCTGCCTGGAGTGCTCTTTATATTCACCTCAACGAGGCACACCTGGGGAGGGCGGGCCGGCAGCGTAAGGCTGCCCAGGTCAGCTAATCCACAACCCTCAGTGAATCACATTGTTGAAAATGGACCCCGCTAAGGCAGAAGAGAAGCCAAGGTAAAAAAGGACACAATGCCATTTGCAGCACCGTAGATGAGTCTAGAAGTAATCACTGGACGTGTAGTAAGTCAGAAAGAGAAAGACACATATCATATCATATCACTTATAGGTGTTACCTAAAAATGGACACCAGGGCAGATATTTCCACGGAGAAGGGCAATCACAGATTCATTAAACAAACTTATGGTTCAACAATGGAAAGGTGTGAGGATTGGTTTCATTACGATATCGGGGTTAACAGACATATACAAACACAGGTGACATATATAATCACCAAAGGCCTACAGAATACCAAGAGAGGACTACTGAACGTTCTGTCATAACGTACATGGGAAAAGGATCCCAGGAAAAACAGACATCTGTATATGTGTAAAAGAACCACATCTTCCACACCTACAACAAGCCAAACATTGTAATCAAACTTGCTGTAATAAAAAATAAAAAATTAAATTAAAAACACGAACAAGATGTAGTGAGACAAACGTGAGGGGCTTTCTCCTGGCACATTCCATTCTAAATTCCAATCTAGAACACCACTTCCACTGAGGCTCTCTTGCCCTAGTAACCAGATTTTGTAAGGGTGAACTGCTGCCACCTTGTGGCCGTTTCACACAACAGCAGCTTTAATACCAACGCTAATGGTCAGTTGATATTCAAAATCATTGCAGGCCTGTAAATGACACCTGCCCTGAAAACAAATCCTGGGGTCACATATCGACCAAAAAATTCAAAGGACGCCCATATTTCAAAACGACCATTTCAAAAGGCATATTTTACGCACATTAGTGTTCTGCTTCTTTTCCTTTCTTTCCTTTTTTGTTAAAAAACACGGGAATGGAAAAAGGCATCCCTCAGAATGGGCGAAAATCGTTGCAGACGAATCAATGGACAGAGGTTTAATCTCCAATATATATAAACAGCTCATGCAGCTTAATATTAAAAAAAGAAACAACCCCAAAAAAATGGGCAGAAGATCTAAAGAGACGTTTCTTCAAAGGAGACACAGAGATGGCCAAGACGCACATGAAAAGCTGCTCAACAGCACTAATTATTAGGGAAATGCAAATCAAAACTACAATGAGGTATCACCTCACACCTGTTAGAATCGGCATCATCAGAAAATCTACAAACAACCAATTCTGGGGAGGGTGTGGACAAAAGGAGCCCTCTTCCACTATTGGTGGGAATGTAAATTGATACAGTCACTATGGAGAACAGTATGGAGTTTCCTTAAAAAAATTAGAAATACAATTACCATCTGATCCAGCAATCCCACTTCTGGGCATATACCCAGAGAAAACCGTATTTCAAAAAGGCACATTCACCACAATGTTGGTTGCAGCACTATTTAAAATAGCCAGGTATTGGAAGCAACCTAAATGCCCACAGACAGATGAATGGATAAAGATGTGGTACATATATAAAATGGAATATTACTCGGCCATTAAAAGGAATGAAACTGGGTCATTTGTAGAGACATCGATGGATCGAGAGACTGTCATACAGAATGAAGTAAGTCAGAAAGAGGAAAACAAATATTGTATATTAAGGCATATATGTGGAGCCTAAAAATGGTACAGATGAACTGGTTTGCAGGGAAGAAATAGAGACACAGAGGTAGAGAAAAAACGTATGGACACCAAGTGTGGAAAGCCATGGGGTGGTGGTTGTGGGATGAGTTGGGAGTTTGGGATTGACCTGTATACATGCATATGCATAAAATACATAACTAATAATAACGTGCTGTATAAAAAAAAATAAATAAAATTAAATTTCAAAATTTTAAAAAATAAAATTTAAAAATAAAACAGAAAAAAGTTCTTCCCGTCACACAGATGTATTTATAGGAATGAATTATTTCCATGCTTATATCTATAAATACATAAAAGAGGAATAAAATCTAACTTGAAACATAAAAGAAAAAAAATCCTGAACCCACGAGTTATACAGAGGAAAACCCTATCAGGGCACTTGCTCCAGTGGTAAACAATTCTGAAATTGGTCAGAGGTGGGGAATCATCTCCCATACAGCCAATTAACCCACCCCCCCACGCAAGGAGCATCCTCATTGCAAACCTGGGGGACGTGCCGAGGCATCTGTGAGTAAACGTGAGCTGAGCCCCAGGCCAGCTGCTGCTGAACTGTTCCCACCCTTTCCAGGTAAAACACCTGAATATGTACAAGGGCTTGAAAGCCTAGAGGAAGGACCGTGGAGCCACACCAGCGACAGCACGCAGGCCAACTTGGTGCCTGCAGGCCAGCCAGGGTGGTCCTGGCCCCGGGCGCTCTTCCAGAAGCTTTCCATTGCCCTGCCTGAGATACCCCTCCTGTCCCGGACCCCACTGCTTTTTTCCTTCCTCACCTCTGTCCGGAGAGAATATCCAGCGGAAGGTATGGGTGACAAATCCTCTTCTTTACAGGCGGCAGCCTGGCATCTCCTGCAGAAAGGCCAGCAGAACCCCACTCACACCGGGCCACCCACAAAGCTGTGGCCCCTCACACCCTCCCACCAGCACAGCCCCGAGACTGCTGACGGGGCAGAGAATATGGAGTCAGGCACAGCTTCAGGGGCTATTGCTGCCTGGAGCGCTGTTTATATTGACCTCAACGAGGCACAGCTGGGGAGGGCGGGCCGGCAGGGTAAGGCTGCCCAGGTCAGCTAATCCACAACCCTCAGGGAATCACATTGTTGAAAATGGACCCCGCTAAGGCAGAAGAGAAGCCAAGGGAAAAATGGACACAATGCCATTTGCAGCACCGTAGATGAGTCTAGAAGTAATCACGTGACTTGTAGTAAGTCAGAAAGTGAAAGACACATATCATATCATATCACTTATAGGGGTTACCTAAAAATGGATACCAGGGCAGATATTTCCACGGAGAAGGGCAATCACAGATTCATTAAACAAACTTATGGTTCACCAATGGAAAGGTGTGAGGATTGGTTTCATTACGATATCGGGGTTAACAGACATATACAAACACAGGTGACATATATAATCACCAAAGACCTACAGAATACCAAGAGAGGACTACTCAACATTCTGTCATAACGTACATGGGAAAAGGATCCCAGGAAGAACAGTCATCTGTATATGTGTAAAAGAACCACATCTTCCACACCTACCACAAGCCAAACATTGTAATCAAACTTGCTGTAATAAAAAATAAAAAATTAAATTAAAAACACGAACAAGAAGTAGTGAGACAAACGTGAGGGGCTTTCTCCTGGCACATTCCATTCTAAACTCCAATCTAGAGCACCACTTCCACTGAGGCTCTCTTGCCCTAGTAACCAGATTTGGTAAGGGTGAACTGCTGCCACCTTGTGGCCGTTTCACACAACAGCAGCTTTAATCCCAACGCTAATGGTCAGTTGATATTCAAAATCATTGCAGGCCTGTAAATGACACCTGCCCTGAAAACAAATCCTGGGGTCACATATCGACCAAAAAATTCAAAGGACGTCCATATTTCAAGACGACCATTTCAAAAGGCATATTTTACGCACATTAGTGTTCTGCTTCTTTTCCTTTCTTTCCTTTTTTGTTAAAAAACACAGGAATGGAAAAAGGCATCCTTCAGAATGGGCGAAAATCATTGCAGACGAATCAATGGACAGAGGTTTAATCTCCAATATATATAAACAGCTCATGCAGCTTAATGTTAAAAAAACAAACAACCCCAAAAAAATGGGCAGAAGATCTAAAGAGACGTTTCTTCAAAGGAGACACAGAGATGGCCAAGACGCACATGAAAAGCTGCTCAACAGCACTAATTATTAGAGAAATGCAAATCAAAACTACAATGAGGTATCACCTCACACCTGTTAGAATCGGCATCATCAGAAAATCTACAAACAACCAATTCTGGGGAGGGTGTGGACAAAAGGAGCCCTCTTCCTCTATTGGTGGGAATGTAAATTGATACAGTCACTATGGAGAACAGTATGGAGTTTCCTTAAAAAAACTAGAAATACAATTACCATCTGATCCAGCAATCCCACTTCTGGCCATATACCCAGAGAAAACCGTAATTCAAAAAGGCATATTCACCACAATGTGCGTTGCAGCACTATTTACAATAGTCAGGTAATGGAAGCAACCTAAATGCCCACAGACAGATGAATGGATAAAGAGGTGGTACATATATAAAATGGAATATTACTCGACCATAAAAAGGAATGAACCTGGGTCATTTGTAGAGACATCGATGGATCGAGAGACTGTCATACAGAATGAAGTAAGTCAGAAAGAGGAAAACAAATATTGTATATTAACGCATATATGTGGAGCCTAAAAATGGTACAGATGAACTGGTTTGCAGGGAAGAAATAGAGACACAGAGGTAGAGAACAAACGTATGGACACCAAGTGTGGGAAGCCATGGGGTGGTGGTGGTGGGATGAGTTGGGAGTTTGGGATTGACCTCTATACATGTATATGCATAAAATACATAACTAATAATAACGTGCTGTATAAAAAAATAAATAAAATTAAATTTCAAAATTTTAAAAAATAAAATTTAAAAATAAAACAGAAAAAAGTTCTTCCCGTCACACAGATGTATTTATAGGAATGAATTATTTCCATGCTTATATCTATAAATACATAAAAGAGGAATAAAATCTAATGTGAACCATAAAAGAAAAAAAAATCCTGAACCCACGAGTTATACAGAGGAAAACCCTATCAGGGCACTTGCTCCAGTGGTAAACAATTCTGAAATAGGTCAGAGGTGGGGAATCATCTCCCATACAGCCAGCAACCCACCCCCCACGCAAGGAGCGTCCTCATTGCAAAGCTGGGGGACAGTGCCGAGGCATCTGTGAGTAAACGTTAGCTGAGCCCCAGGCCAGCTGCTGCTGAACTGTTCCCAACCTTTCCAGGTAAAACACCTGAATATGTACAAGGGCTTGAAAGCCTAGAGGAAGCACCGTGGAGCCACACCAGCAACAGCACGCAGGCCAACTTGGTGCCTGCAGGCCAGCCAGGGTGGTCCTGGCCCCGGGCGCTCTTCCAGAAGCTTTCCATTGCCCTGCCTGAGATACCCCTCCTGTCCCGGCCCCCACTTCTTTTTTCCTTCCTCACCTCTGTCCGGAGAGAAATTCCAGCGGAAGGTATGGGTGACACAACCTCTTCTTTACAGGCGGCAGCCTGGCAACTCCTGCAGAAAGGCCAGCAGAACCCCACTCACACCGGGCCACCCACAAAGCTGTGGCCCCTCACTCCCTCCCACCAGCACAGCCCCGAGACTGTTGACGGGGCAGAGAATATGGAATCAGGCACAGCTTCAGGGGCTATTGCTGCCTGGAGCGCTGTTTATATTGACCTCAACGAGGCACACCTGGGGAGGGCGGGCCGGCAGGGTAAGGCTGCCCAGGTCAGCTAATCCACAACCCTCAGGGAATCACATTGTTGAAAATGGACCCCGCTAAGGCAGAAGAGAAGCCAAGCGAAAAAAGGACACAATGCCATTTGCAGCACCGTAGATGAGTCTAGAAGTAATCACGTGACTTGTAGTAAGTCAGAAAGTGAAAGACACATATCCTATCATATCACTTATAGGTGTTACCTAAAAATGGATACCAGGGCAGATATTTCCATGGAGAAGGGCAATCACAGATTCATTAAACAAACTTATGGTTCACCAATGGAAAGGTGTGAGGATTGGTTTCATTACGATATCGGGGTTAACAGACATCTACAAACACAGGTGACATATATAATCACCAAAGACCTACAGAATACCAAGAGAGGACTACTCAACATTCTGTCATAACGTACATGGGAAAAGGATCCCAGGAAGAACAGTCATCTGTATATGTGTAAAAGAACCACATCTTCCACACCTACCACAAGCCAAACATTGTAATCAAACTTGCTGTAATAAAAAATAAAAAATTAAATTAAAAACACGAACAAGAAGTAGTGAGACAAACGTGAGGGGCTTTCTCCTGGCACATTCCATTCTAAACTCCAATCTAGAGCACCACTTCCACTGAGGCTCTCTTGCCCTAGTAACCAGATTTGGTAAGGGTGAACTGCTGCCACCTTGTGGCCGTTTCACACAACAGCAGCTTTAATCCCAATGCTAATGGTCAGTTGATATTCAAAATCATTGCAGGCCTGTAAATGACACCTGCCCTGAAAACAAATCCTGGGGTCACATATCGACCAAAAAATTCAAAGGACGTCCATATTTCAAGACGACCATTTCAAAAGGCATATTTTACGCACATTAGTGTTCTGCTTCTTTTCCTTTCTTTCCTTTTTTGTTAAAAAACACAGGAATGGAAAAAGGCATCCTTCAGAATGGGCGAAAATCATTGCAGACGAATCAATGGACAGAGGTTTAATCTCCAATATATATAAACAGCTCATGCAGCTTAATGTTAAAAAAACAAACAACCCCAAAAAAATGGGCAGAAGATCTAAAGAGACGTTTCTTCAAAGGAGACACAGAGATGGCCAAGACGCACATGAAAAGCTGCTCAACAGCACTAATTATTAGAGAAATGCAAATCAAAACTACAATGAGGTATCACCTCACACCTGTTAGAATCGGCATCATCAGAAAATCTACAAACAACCAATTCTGGGGAGGGTGTGGACAAAAGGAGCCCTCTTCCTCTATTGGTGGGAATGTAAATTGATACAGTCACTATGGAGAACAGTATGGAGTTTCCTTAAAAAAACTAGAAATACAATTACCATCTGATCCAGCAATCCCACTTCTGGCCATATACCCAGAGAAAACCGTAATTCAAAAAGGCATATTCACCACAATGTGCGTTGCAGCACTATTTACAATAGTCAGGTAATGGAAGCAACCTAAATGCCCACAGACAGATGAATGGATAAAGAGGTGGTACATATATAAAATGGAATATTACTCGACCATAAAAAGGAATGAACCTGGGTCATTTGTAGAGACATCGATGGATCGAGAGACTGTCATACAGAATGAAGTAAGTCAGAAAGAGGAAAACAAATATTGTATATTAACGCATATATGTGGAGCCTAAAAATGGTACAGATGAACTGGTTTGCAGGGAAGAAATAGAGACACAGAGGTAGAGAACAAACGTATGGACACCAAGTGTGGGAAGCCATGGGGTGGTGGTGGTGGGATGAGTTGGGAGTTTGGGATTGACCTCTATACATGTATATGCATAAAATACATAACTAATAATAACGTGCTGTATAAAAAAATAAATAAAATTAAATTTCAAAATTTTAAAAAATAAAATTTAAAAATAAAACAGAAAAAAGTTCTTCCCGTCACACAGATGTATTTATAGGAATGAATTATTTCCATGCTTATATCTATAAATACATAAAAGAGGAATAAAATCTAATGTGAACCATAAAAGAAAAAAAAATCCTGAACCCACGAGTTATACAGAGGAAAACCCTATCAGGGCACTTGCTCCAGTGGTAAACAATTCTGAAATAGGTCAGAGGTGGGGAATCATCTCCCATACAGCCAGCAACCCACCCCCCACGCAAGGAGCGTCCTCATTGCAAAGCTGGGGGACAGTGCCGAGGCATCTGTGAGTAAACGTTAGCTGAGCCCCAGGCCAGCTGCTGCTGAACTGTTCCCAACCTTTCCACGTAAAACACCTGAATATGTACAAGGGCTTGAAAGCCTAGAGGAAGCACCGTGGAGCCACACCAGCAACAGCACGCAGGCCAACTTGGTGCCTGCATGCCAGCCAGGGTGGTCCTGGCCCCAGGCACTCTTCCAGAAGCTTTCCATTGCCCTGCCTGAGATACCCCTCCTGTCCCGGCCCCCACTGCTTTTTTTCCGTCCTCACCTCTGTCCGGAGAGAAATTCCAGCGGAAGGTATGGGTGACACAACCTCTTCTTTACAGGCGGCAGCCTGGCAACTCCTGCAGAAAGGCCAGCAGAACCCCACTCACACCGGGCCACCCACAAAGCTGTGGCCCCTCACTCCCACCCACCACCACAGCCCCGAGACTGTTGACGGGGCAGAGAATATGGAGTCAGGCACAGCTTCAGGGTCTAATGCTGCCTGGAGTGCTCTTTATATTCACCTCAACGAGGCACACCTGGGGAGGGCGGGCCGGCAGCGTAAGGCTGCCCAGGTCAGCTAATCCACAACCCTCAGTGAATCACATTGTTGAAAATGGACCCCGCTAAGGCAGAAGAGAAGCCAAGGTAAAAAAGGACACAATGCCATTTGCAGCACCGTAGATGAGTCTAGAAGTAATCACTGGACGTGTAGTAAGTCAGAAAGTGAAAGACACATATCATATCATATCACTTATAGGTGTTACCTAAAAATGGATACCAGGGCAGATATTTCCACGGAGAAGGGCAATCACAGATTCATTAAACAAACTTATGGTTCACCAATGGAAAGGTGTGAGGATTGCTTTCATTACGATATCGGGGTTAACAGACATATACAAACACAGGTGACATATATAATCACCAAAGGCCTACAGAATACCAAGAGAGGACTACTGAACGTTCTGTCATAACGTACATGGGAAAAGGATCCCAGGAAGAACAGACATCTGTATATGTGTAAAAGAACCACATCTTCCACACCTACAACAAGCCAAACATTGTAATCAAACTTGCTGTAATAAAAAATAAAAAATTAAATTAAAAACACGAACAAGATGTAGTGAGACAAACGTGAGGGGCTTTCTCCTGGCACATTCCATTCTAAATTCCAATCTAGAACACCACTTCCACTGAGGCTCTCTTGCCCTAGTAACCAGATTTGGTAAGGGTGAACTGCTGCCACCTTGTGGCCGTTTCACACAACAGCAGCTTTAATACCAACGCTAATGGTCAGTTGATATTCAAAATCATTGCAGGCCTGTAAATGACACCTGCCCTGAAAACAAATCCTGGGGTCACATATCGACCAAAAAATTCAAAGGACGCCCATATTTCAAAACGACCGTTTCAAAAGGCATATTTTACGCACATTAGTGTTCTGCTTCTTTTCCTTTCTTTCCTTTTTTGTTAAAAAACACGGGAATGGAAAAAGGCATCCCTCAGAATGGGCGAAAATCGTTGCAGACGAATCAATGGACAGAGGTTTAATCTCCAATATATATAAACAGCTCATGCAGCTTAATATTAAAAAAAGAAACAACCCCAAAAAAATGGGCAGAAGATCTAAAGAGACGTTTCTTCAAAGGAGACACAGAGATGGCCAAGACGCACATGAAAAGCTGCTCAACAGCACTAATTATTAGAGAAATGCAAATCAAAACTACAATGAGGTATCACCTCACACCTGTTAGAATCGGCATCATCAGAAAATCTACAAACAACCAATTCTGGGGAGGGTGTGGACAAAAGGAGCCCTCTTCCACTATTGGTGTGAATGTAAATTGATACAGTCACTATGGAGAACAGTATGGAGTTTCCTTAAAATAATTAGAAATACAATTACCATCTGATCCAGCAATCCCACTTCTGGGCATATACCCAGAGAAAACCGTATTTCAAAAAGGCACATTCAGCACAATGTTCGTTGCAGCACTATTTAAAATAGCCAGGTAATGGAAGCAACCTAAATGCCCACAGACAGATGAATGGATAAAGATGTGGTACATATATAAAATGGAATATTTCTCGGCCATTGAAAGGAATGAAACTGGGTCATTTGTAGAGACATCGATGGATCGAGAGACTGTCATACAGAATGAAGTAAGTCAGAAAGAGGAAAACAAATATTGTATATTAACGCATATATGTGGAGCCTAAAAATGGTACAGATGAACTGGTTTGCAGGGAAGAAATAGAGACACAGAGGTAGAGAAAAAACGTATGGACACCAAGTGTGGGAAGCCATGGGGTGGTGGTTGTGGGATGAGTTGGGAGTTTGGGATTGACCTGTATACATGCATATGCATAAAATACATAACTAATAATAACGTGCTGTATAAAAAAAATAAATAAAATTAAATTTCAAAATTTTAAAAAATAAAATTTAAAAATAAAACAGAAAAAAGTTTTTCCCGTCACACAGATGTATTTATAGGAATGAATTATTTCCATGCTTATATCTATAAATACATAAAAGAGGAATAAAATCTAACTTGAAACATAAAAGATAAAAATCCTGAACCCACGAGTTATACAGAGGAAAACCCTATCAGCGCACTTGCTCCAGTGGTAAACAATTCTGAAATTGGTCAGAGGTGGGGAACCGTCTCCCATACAGCCAGCAACCCACCCCCCACGCAAGGAGCGTCCTCATTGCAAAGCTGGGGGACCGTGCCGAGGCATCTGTGAGTAAACGTGAGCTGAGCCCCAGGCCAGCTGCTGCTGAACTGTTCCCACTCTTTCCAGGTAAAACACCTGAATATGTACAAGGGATTGAAAGCCTAGAGGAAGGACGGTGGAGACACACCAGCGAGAGCAGGCAGGCCAACTTGGTGCCTGCAGGGCAGCCAGGGTGGTCCTGGCCCCGGGCGCTTTTCCAGAAGCTTTCCATTGCCCTGCCTGAGATACCCCTCCTGTCCCGGAACCCACTGCTTTTTTTCCTTCCTCACCTCTGTCCGGAGAGAAATTCCAGCGGAAGGTATGGGTGACACAACCTCTTCTTTACAGGCGGCAGCCTGGCAACTCCTGCAGAAAGGCCAGCAGAACCCCACTCACACCGGGCCACCCACAAAGCTGTGGCCCCTCACTCCCTCCCACCAGCACAGCCCCGAGACTGTTGACGGGGCAGAGAATATGGAGTCAGGCACAGCTTCAGGGTCTAATGCTGCCTGGAGCGCTGTTTATATTGACCTCAACGAGGCACACCTTGGGAGGGCGGGCCGGCAGGGTAAGGCTGCCCAGGTCAGCTAATCCACAACCCTCAGGGAATCACATTGTTGAAAATGGACCCCGCTAAGGCAGAAGAGAAGCCAAGGGAAAAAAGGACACAATGCCATTTGCAGCACCGTAGATGAGTCTAGAAGTAATCACGTGACGTGTAGTAAGTCAGAAAGTGAAAGACACATATCATATCATATCACTTATAGGTGTTACCTAAAAATGGATACCAGGGCAGATATTTCCACGGAGATGGGCAATCACAGATTCATTTAAGTAACTTATGGTTCACCAATGGAAAGGTGTGAGGATTGGTTTCATTACGATATCGGGGTTAACAGACATATACAAACACAGGTGACATATATAATCACCAAAGACCTACAGAATACCAAGAGAGGACTACTCAACATTCTGTCATAACGTACGTGGGAAAAGGATCCCAGGAAGAACAGACATCTGTATATGTGTAAAAGAACCACATCTTCCACACCTACAACAAGCCAAACATAGTAATCAAACTTGCTGTAATAAAAAATAAAAAATTAAATTAAAAACACGGACAAGAAGTAGTGAGACAAACGTGAGGGGCTTTCTCCTGGCACATTCCATTCTAAACTCCAATCTAGAACACCCCTTCCACTGAGGCTCTCTTGCCCTAGTAACCAGATTTTGTAAGGGTGAACTGCTGCCACCTTGTGGCCGTTTCACACAACAGCAGCTTTAATCCCAGCGCTAACGGTCAGTTGATATTCAAAATCATTGCAGGCCTGTAAATGACACCTGCCCTGAGAACAAATCCTGGGGTCACATATCGACAAAAAATTCAAAGGACGTCCATATTTCAAAACGACCGTTTCAAAAGGCATATTTTACGCACATTAGTGTTCTGCTTCTTTTCCTTTCTTTCCTTTTTTGTTAAAAAACACGGGAATGGAAAAAGGCATCCCTCAGAATGGGCGAAAATCGTTGCAGACGAATCAATGGACAGAGGTTTAATCTCCAATATATATAAACAACTCATGCAGCTTAATATTAAAAATACAAACAACCCAATACAAAAATGGGCAGAAGATCTAAAGAGACGTTTCTTCAAAGAAGACAAAGAGATGGCCAAGACGCACATGAAAAGCTGCTCAACAGCAGTAATTATTGGAGAAATGCAAATCAAAACTACAATGAGGTATCACCTCACACCTGTTAGAATCGGCATCATCAGAAAATCTACAAACAACCAATTCTGGGGAGGGTGTGGACAAAAGGAGCCCTCTTCCACTATTGGTGGGAATGTAAATTGATACAGTCACTATGGAGAACAGTATGGAGTTTCCTTAAAAAAACTAGAAATAGAATTACCATCTGATCCAGCAATCCCACTTCTGGGCATGTACCCAGAGAAAACCGTATTTCAAAAAGGCACATTCACCACAATGTTCGTTGCAGCACTATTTACAATAGCCAGGTAATGGAAGCAACCTAAATGCCCACAGACAGAAGAATGGATAAAGAGGTGGTACATATATAAAATGGAATATTACTCGGCCATAAAAAGGAATGAAACTGGGTCATTTGTAGAGACATCGATGGATCGAGAGACTGTCATACAGAATGAAGTAAGTCAGAAAGAGGAAAACAAATATTGTATATTAATGCATATATGTGGAGCCTAAAAATGGTACAGATAAACTGGTTTGCAGGGAAGAAATAGAGACACAGAGGTAGAGAACAAACGTATGGACACCAAGTGTGGGAAGCCATGGGGTGGTGGTGGTGGGATGAGTTGGGAGTTTGGGATTGACCTGTATACTTGTATATGCATAAAATACATAACTAATAATAACGTGCTGTATAAAAAAATAAATAAAATTAAATTTCAAAATTTTAAAAATAAAATTTAAAAATAAAACAGAAAAAAGTTCTTCCCGTTCCACAGATGTATTTATAGGAATGAATTATTTCCATGCTTATATCTATAAATACATAAAAGAGGAATAAAATCTAACTTGAACAATAAAATAAAAAAAAAAACTGAACCCACGAGTTATACAGAGGAAAACCCTATCACGGCACTTGCTCCAGCGGTAAAGAATTCTGAAATTGGTCAGAGGTGGTGAACCATCTCCCATACAGCCTGCCACCCACCCCCCACGCAAGGAGCGTCCTCATTGCAAAGCTGGGGGTCCGTGCCGAGGCATCTGTGAGTAAAGGTGAGCTGAACCCCAGGCCAGCTGCTGCTGAACTGTTCCCACCCTTTCCAGGTAAAACACCTGAATATGTACAAGGGCTTGAATGCCTAGAGGAAGGTCCGTGGAGCCACACCAGCGACAGCACGCAGGCCAACTTGGTGCCTGCAGGGCAGCCAGGGTGGTACTGTCCCCGGGCGCTCTTCCAGAAGGTTTCCATTGCCCTGCCTGAGATTCCCCTCCTGTCCCGGCCCCCACTGCTTTTTTCCTTCCTCACCTCTGTCCGGAGAGAAATTCCAGCGGAAGGTATGGGTGACACATCCTCTTCTTTACAGCAGCAGCCTGGCAACTCCTACAGAAAGGCCAGCAGAACCCCACTCACACTGGGCCACCCACAAAGCTGTGGCCCCTCACTCCCTCCCACCAGCAAAGCCCCGAGACTGCTGACGGGGCAGAGAATATGGAGGCAGGCACAGCTTCAGGGGCTATTGCTGCCTGGAGCTCTGTTTATATTGACCTCAACGAGGCACACCTTGGGAGGACGGGCCGGCAGGGTAAGGCTGCCCAGGTCAGCTAATCCACAACCCTCAGGGAATCACATTGTTGAAAATGGACCCCGCTAAGGCAGAAGAGAAGCCAAGGGAAAAAAGGACACAATGCCATTTGCAGCCCAGTAGATGAGTCTAGAAGTAATCACGTGACTTGTAGTAAGTCAGAAAGTGAAAGACACGTATCATATCACTTATAGGTGTTACCTAAAAATAGATACCAGGTCAGATATTTCCACGGAGAAGGGCAATCACAGATTCATTAAACAAACTTATGGTTCACCAATGGAAAGGTGTGAGGATTGGTTTCATTACGATATCGGGGTTAACAGACATCTACAAACACAGGTGACATATATAATCACCAAAGACCTACAGAATACCAAGAGAGGACTACTCAACATTCTGTCATAACGTACATGGGAAAAGGATCCCAGGAAGAACAGACATCTGTATATGTGTAAAAGAACCACATCTTCCACACCTACAACAAGCCAAACATTGTAATCAAACTTGCTGTAATAAAAAATAAAAAATTAAATTAAAAACACGAACAAGAAGTAGTGAGACAAACGTGAGGGGCTTTATCCTGGCACATTCCATTCTAAACTCCAATCTAGAACAACACTTCCACTGAGACTCTCTTGCCCTAGTAACCAGATTTGGTAAGGGTGAACTGCTGCCACCTTGTGGCCGTTTCACACAACAGCAGCTTTAATCCCAACGCTAATGGTCAGTTGATATTCAAAATCATGGCAGGCCTGTAAATGACACCTGCCCTGAAAACAAATCCTGGGCCCACATATCGACCATAAAATTCAAAGGACGTCCCTATTTCAAAACGACCGTTTCAAAAGGCATATTTTACACACATTAGTGTTCTGCTTCTTTTCCCTTCTTTCCTTTTTTGGTAAAAAACACGGGAATGGAAAAAGGCATCCCTCAGAATGGGCGAAAATCGTTGCAGACGAATCAATGGACAGAGGTTTAATCTCCAATATATATAAACAGCTCATGCAGCTTAATATTAAAAAAAACAAACAACCCAAAAAAAATGGGCAGAAGATCTAAAGAGACGTTTCTTCAAAGGAGACACAGAGATGGCCAAGATGCACATGAAAAGCTGCTCAAAAGCACTAATTATTGGAGAAATGCAAATCAAAACTACAATGAGGTATCACCTCACACTTGTTAGAATCGGCATCATCAGAAAATCTACAAACAACCAATTTTTGGGAGGGTGTGGACAAAAGGAGCCCTCTTCCACTATTGGTGGGAATGTAAATTGATACAGTCACTATGGAGAACAGTATGGAGTTTCCTTAAAAAACTAGAAATAGAATTACCATCTGATCCAGCAATCCCACTTCTGGGCATATACCCAGAGAAAACCGTATTTCAAAAAGGCACATTCAGCACAATGTTCGTTGCAGCACTATTTACAATAGCCAGGTAATGGAAGCAACCTAAATGCCCACAGACAGATGAATGGATAAAGATGTGGTACATATATGAAATGGAATATTACTCGGCCATAAAAAGGAATGAAACTGGGTCATTTGTAGAGACATCGATGGATCGAGAGACTGTCATACAGAATGAAGTAAGTCAAAATGAGGAAAACAAATATTGTATATTAATGCATATATGTGGAACCTAAAAAAAATGGTACAGATGAACAGGTTTGCAGGGAAGAAATAGAGACACAGAGGTAGAGAACAAACTTATGGACACCAAGTGTGGGAAGTCATGGGGTGGTGGTGCTGGGATGAGTTGGGAGATTGGGATTGACCTGTATACATGTATATGCATAAAATACATAACTAACAATAACCTGCTGTATAAAAACATAAATAAAATTAAATTTCAAAATTTTAAAAAATAAAATTTAAAAATAAAACAGAAAAAATTCTTCCCGTCACACAGATGTATTTATAGGAATGAATTATTTCCATGCTTATATTTAAAAATACATAAAAGAGGAATAAAATCTAACTTGAACCATAAAAGAAAAAAAAAGTGAACCCACGAGTTATACAGAGGAAAAAACTATCACGGCACTTGCTCCAGTGGTAAACAATTCTGAAATTGGTCAGAGGTGGGGAACCATCTCCCATACAACCAGCAACCCACCCCCCACGCAAGGAGCGTCCTCATTGCAAAGCTGGGGGACCGTGCCGAGGCATCTGTGAGTAAATGTGAGCTGAGCCCCAGGCCAGCTGCTGCTGAACTGTTCCCACCCTTTCCAGGTAAAACACCTGAATATGTACAAGGGCTTGAAAGCCTACAGGAAGGACCGTGGAGCCACAACAGCGACAGCACGCAGGCCAACTTGGTGCCTGCAGGCCAGCCAGGGTGGTCCTGGACCCTGGCGCTCTTCCAGAAGCTTTCCATTGCCCTGCCTGAGATACCCCTCCTGTCCCGGCCCCCACTGCTTTTTTCCTTCCTCACCTCTGTCCGGAGAGAAATTCCAGTGGAAGGTATGGGTGACACATCCTCTGCTTTACAGGCGGCAGCCTGGCAACTCCTGCAGAAAGGCCAGCAGAACCCCACTCACACCGGGCCACCCACAAAGCTGTGGCCCCTCACTCCCTCCCACCAGCACAGCCCCGAGACTGCTGACGGGGCAGAGAATATGGAGTCAGGCACAGCTTCAGGGGCTATTGCTGCCTGGAGCGCTGTTTATATTGACCTCAACAAGGCAAACCTGTGGAGGGCGGGCCGGCAGGGTAAGGCTGACCAGGTCAGCTAATCCACAACCCTCAGGGAATCACATTGTTGAAAATGGACCCCGCTAAGGCAGAAGAGAAGCCAAGGGAAAAAAGGACACAATGCCATTTGCAGCCCAGTAGATGAGTCTAGAAGTAATCACGTGACTTGTAGTAAGTCAGAAAGTGAAAGACACGTATCATATCATATCACTTATAGGTGTTACCTAAAAATGGATACCAGGGCAGATATTTCCACGGAGAAGGGCAATCACAGATTCATTAAACAAACTTATTGTTCACCAATGGAAAGGTTTGAGGATTGGTTTCATTACGATATCGGGGTTAACAGACATATACAAACACAGGTGACATATATAATCACCAAAGACCTACAGAATACCAAGAGAGGACTACTCAACATTCTGTCATAACGTACATGGGAAAAGGATCCCAGGAATAACAGACATCTGTATATGTGTAAAAGAACCACATCTTCCACACCTACCACGAGCCAAACATTGTAATCAAACTTGCTGTAATAAAAAAAATAAAAAATAAATAAATTAAAAACACGAACAAGATGTAGTGAGACAAACGTGAGGGGCTTTCTCCTGGCACATTCCATTCTAAACTCCAATCTAGAACACCACTTCCACTGAGGCTCTCTTGCCCTAGTAACCAGATTTGGTAAGGGTGAACTGCTGCCACCTTGTGGCCGTTTCACACAACAGCAGCTTTAATCCCAGCGCTAATGGTCAGTTGATATTCAAAATCATTGCAGGCCTGTAAATGACACCTGCCCTGAAAACAAATCCTGGGGTCACATATCCACCAAAAATTTCAAAGGACGTCCATATTTCAAAACGACCGTTTCAAAAGGCATATTTTACGCACATTAGTGTTCTGCTTCTTTTCCTTTCTTTCCTTTTTTGTTAAAAAACACGGGAATGGAAAAAGGCATCCTTCAGAATGGGCGAAAATCGTTGCAGACGAATCAATGGACAGAGGTTTAATCTCCAATATATATAAACAGCTCATGCAGCTTAATATTAAAAAAACAAACAACCCCAAAAAAATGGGCAGAAGATCTAAAGAGACGTTTCTTCAAAGGAGACACAGAGATGGCCAAGACGCACATGAAAAGCTGCTCAACAGCACTAATTATTAGAGAAATGCAAATCAAAACTACAATGAGGTATCACCTCACACCTGTTAGAATCGGCATCATCAGAAAATCTACAAACAACCAATTCTGAGGAGGGTGTGGACAAAAGGAGCCCTCTTCCACTATTGGTGGGAATGTAAATTGATACAGTCACTATGGAGAACAGTATGGAGCTTCCTTAAAAAAACTAGAAATAGAATTACCATCTGATCCAGCAATCCCACTTCTGGGCATATACCCAGAGAAAACCGTATTTCCAAAAGGCACATTCACCACAATATTCGTTGCAGCACTATTTACAATAGCCAGGTAATGGAAGCAACCTAAATGCCCACAGACAGATGAATGGATAAAGATGTGGTACATATATAAAATGGAATATTACTCGGCCATAAAAAGGAATGAAACTGGGTCATTTGTAGAGACATCGAAGGATCGAGAGACTGTCATACAGAATGAAGTAATTCAGAAAGTGGAAAACAAATATTGTCTATTAACGCATATATGTGGAGCCTAAAAATGGTACAGATGAACTGGTTTGCAGGGAAGAAATAGAGACACAGAGGTAGAGAACAAACGTATGGACACCAAGTGTGGGAAGCCATGGGGTGGTGGTGGTGGGATGAGTTGGGAGATTGGGATTGACCTGTATACATGTATATGCATAAAATACATAACTAATAATACCGTGCTGTATAAAAAAAAATAAATAAAATAAAATTTCAAAATTTTAAAAAATAAAATTTTAAAATAAGACAAAAAAAGTTCTTCCCGTCACAGAGATGTATTTATAGGAATGAATTATTTCCATGCTTATATCTATAAATACATAAAAGAGGAATAAAATCTAACTTGAACCATAAAAGAAAAAAAAAACCTGAACCCACGAGTTATACAGAGGAAAACCCTATCAGGGCACTTGCTCCAGTGGTAAACAATTCTGAAATTGGTCAGAGGTGGGGAATCATCTCCCATACAGCCAGCAACCCACCCCCCACGCAAGGAGCGTCCTCATTGCAAAGCTGGGGGACCGTGCCGAGGCATCTGTGAGTAAACGTGAGCTGAGCCCCAGGCCAGCTGCTGCTGAACTGTTCCCACCCTTTCCAGGTAAAACACCTGAATATGTACAAGGGTTTGAAAGCCTAGAGGAAGGACCGTGGTGCCACACCAGCGACAGTACGCAGGCCAACTTGGTGCCTGCATGCCAGCCAGGGTGGTCCTGGCCCCTGGCGCTCTTCCAGAAGCTTTCCATTGCCCTGCCTTTGATACCTCTGCTGTCCCGGCCCCCACTGCTTTATTCCATCCTCACCTCTGTGCGGAGAGAAATTCCAGCGGAAGGTATGGGTGACACAACCTCTTCTTTACAGGCGGCAGCCTGGCAACTCCTGCAGAAAGGCCAGCAGAACCCCACTCACACCGGGCCACCCACAAAGCTGTGGCCCCTCACTCCCTCCCACCAGCACAGCCCCGAGACTGCTGACGGGGCAGAGAATATGGAGTCAGGCACAGCTTCAGGGGCTATTGCTGCCTTGAGCGCTGTTTATATTGACCTCAATGAGGCACACCTGTGGAGGGCGGGCCTGCAGGATAAGGCTGCCTAGGTCAGCTAATCCACAACCCTCAGGGAATCACATTGTTGAAAATGGACCCCGCTAAGGCAGAAGAGAAGCCAAGGGAAAATAGGACACAATGCCATTTGCAGCACCGTAGATGAGTCTAGAAGTAATCACGTGACTTGTAGTAAGTCAGAAAGTGAAAGACACATATCCTATCATATCACTTATAGGTGTTACCTAAAAATGGATACCAGGGCAGATATTTCCACGGAGAAGGGCAATCACAGATTCATTAAACAAACTTATGGTTCACCAATGGAAAGGTGTGAGGATTGGTTTCATTACGATATCGGGGTTAAGAGACATATACAAACACAGGTGACATATATAATCACCAAAGACCTACAGAATACCAAGAGAGGACTACTCAACATTCTGTCATAACGTACATGGGAAAAGGATCCCAGGAAGAACAGACATCTGTATATGTGTAAAAGAACCACATCTTCCACACCTACAGGAAGCCAAACATTGTAATCAAACTTGCTGTAATAGAAAATAAAAAATTAAATTAAAAACACGAACAAGAAGTAGTGAGACAAACGTGAGGGGCTTTCTCCTGGCACATTCCATTCTAAACTCCAATCTAGAACACCACTTCCACTGAGGCTCTCTTGCCCTAGTAACCAGATTTGGTAAGGGTGAACTGCTGCCACCTTGTGGCCGTTTGACACAACAGCAGCTTTAATCCCAACGCTAATGGTCAGTTGATATTGAAAATCATTGCAGGCCTTTAAATGACACCTGCCCTGAAAACAAATCCTGCGGTCACATATCGACCAAAAAATTCAAAGGACGTCCATATTTCAAAAGGACCGTTTCAAAAGGCATATTTTACGCACATTAGTGTTCTGCTTCTTTTCCTTTCTTTCCTTTTTTGTTAAAAAACACGGGAATGGAAAAAGGCATCCCTAAGAATGGGCGAAAATCGTGGCAGACGAATCAATGGACAGAGGTTTAATCTCCAATATATATAAACAGCTCATGCAGCTTAATATTAAAAAAACAAACAACCAAAAAAAAAATGGGCAGAAGATCTAAAGAGACGTTTCTTCAAAGGAGACACAGAGATGGCCAAGACGCACATGAAAAGCTGCTCAACAGCACTAATTATTGGAGAAATGCAAATCAAAACTACAATGAGATATCACCTCACACTTGTTAGAATCGGCATCATCAGAAAATCTACAAACAACCAATTCTGTGGAGGGTGTGCACAAAAGGAGCCCTCTTCCAATATTGGTGGGAATGTAAATTCATACAGTCACTATGGAGAACAGTATGGAGTTTCCTTAAAAAAAACAGAAATAGAATTACCATCTGATCCAGCAATCCCATTTCTGGGCATATACCCAGAGAAAACCATAAATCAAAAAGGCACATTCACCACAATGTTCGTTGCAGCAATATTTACAATAGCCAGGTAATGTAAGCAACCTAAATGCCCACAGACAGATGAATGGATAAAGTTGTGGTACATATATAAAATGGAATATTACTCGGCCATAAAAAGGAATGAAACTGGGTCATTTGTAGAGACATCGATGGATCGAGAGACTGTCATACAGAATGAAGTAAGTCAGAAAGAGGAAAACAAATATTGTATATTAACGCATATATGTGGAGCCTAAAAATGGTACAGATGAACTGGTTTGCAGGGAAGAAATAGAGACACAGAGGTAGAGAACAAACGTATGGACACCAAGTGTGGGAAGCCATGGGGTGGTGGTGGTGGGATGAGTTGGGAGTTTGGTATTGACATGTATACATGTATATGCATAAAATACATAACTAATAATAACATGGTGTATAAAAAAATAAGTAAAATAAAATTTCAAAATTTTAAAAAATAAAATTTAAAAATAAAAGAGAAAAATGTTCTTCCCGTCACACAGACGTATTTATTGGAATGAATTATTTCCATGCTTATATCTATAAATACATAAAAGAGGAATAAAATCTAACTTGAACCATAAAAGAAAAAAAAAGTGAACCCACGAGTTATACAGAGGAAAACCAGATCACGGCACTTGCTCCAGCAGTAAACAATTATGAAATTGGTCAGAGGTGGGGAACCATCTCCCATACAGCCAGCAACCCACCCCCCACGCAAGGAGCATCCTCATTGCAAAGCTGGGGGACAGTGCCGAGGCATCTGTGAGTAAACGTGAGCTAAGCCCCAGGCCAGCTGCTGCTGAACTGTTCCCACCCTTTCCAGGTAAAACACCTGAATATGTACAAGGGCTTGAAAGCCTAGAGGAAGGACCGTGGAGCCACACCAGCGACAGCACGCAGGCCAACTTGGTGCCTGCAGGCCAGCCAGGGTGGTCCTGGCCCCGGGCGCTCTTCCAGAAGCTTTCCATTGCCCTGCCTGAGATTCCCCTCCTGTCCCGGCCCCCACTGCATTTTGCCTTCCTCACCTCTGTCCGGAGAGAAATTCCAGCGGAATTTATGGGTGACACAACCTCTTCTTTACAGGCGGCAGCCTGGCAACTCCTGCAAAAGGCCAGGAGAACCCCACTCACACCGGGCCACCCACAAAGCTGTGGCCCCTCACTCCCTCCCACCAGCACAGCCCCGAGACTGCTGACGGGGCAGAGAATATGGAGTCAGGCACAGCTTCAGGGGCTATTGCTGCCTGGAGCTCTGTATATATTGACCTCAACGAGGCACACCTGGGGAGGGCGGGCCGGCAGGGTAAGGCTGCCCAGGTCAGGTAATCCACAACCCTCAGGGAATCACATTGTTGAAAATGGACCCCGCTAAGGCAGAAGAGAAGCCAAGGGAAAAAAGGACACAATGCCATTTGCAGCACCTTAGATGAATCTAGATGTAACCACGTGACTTGTAGTAAGTCAGAAAGTGAAAGACACATATCATATCATATCACTTAAGGGTGTTACCTAAAAATGAATACCAGGGCAGATATTTCCACGGAGAAGGGCAATCACAGATAAATTAAACAAACTTATGGTTCACCAATGGAAAGGTGTGAGGATTGGTTTCATTACGATATCGGGGTTAACAGACATATACAAACACAGTTGACATATATAATCACCAAAGACCTACACAATACCAAGAGAGGACTACTCAACATTCTGTCATAACGTACATGGGAAAAGGATCCCAGGAAGAACAGTCATCTGTATATGTGTAAAAGAACCACATCTTCCACACCTACAACAAGCCAAACATTGTAATCAAACTTGCTGTAATAAAAAATATTAAATTAAATTAAATACACGAACAAGAAGTAGTGAGACAAACGTGAGCGGCTTTCTCCTGGCACATTCCATTCTATACTCCAATCTAGAACACCCCTTCCACTGAGGCTCTCTTGCCCTAGTAACCAGATTTGGTAAGGGTGAACTGCTGCCACCTTGTGGCCGTTTCACACAACAGCAGCTTTAATCCCAGCGCTAATTGTCAGTTGATATTCAAAATCATTGCAGGCCTGTAAATGACACCTGCCCTGAAAACAAATCCTGGGGTCACATATCGAGCAAAAAATTCAAAGGACGTCCATATTTCAAAATGACCGTTTCAAAAGGCATATTTTACGCACATTAGTGTTCTACTTCTTTTCCTTTCTTTCCTTTTTTGTTAAAAAACACGGGAATGGAAAAAGGCTTCCCTCAGAATGGGCGAAAATCGTTGCAGACGAATCAATGGACAGAGGTTTAATCTCCCATACATATAAACAGCTCATGCAGCTTAATATTAAAAAAACAAACAACCCAATACAAAAATGGGCAGAAGATCTAAAGAGACGTTTCTTCAAAGAAGACACAGAGATGGCCAAGACGCACATAAAAAGCTGCTCAACAGCACTAATTATTAGAAAAATGCAAATCAAAACTACAATGAGGTATCACCACACACCTCTTAGAATCGGCATCATCAGAAAATCTACAAACAACCAATTCTGGGGAGGGTGTGGACAAAAGGAGCCCTCTTCCACTATTGGTGGGAATGTAAATTGATACAGTCACTATGGAGAACAGTATGGAGTTTCCTTAAAAAAACTAGATATAGAATTACCATCTGATCCAGCAATCCCACTTCTGGGCATATACCCAGAGAAAACCGTAAATCAAAAAACACATTCACCACAATGTTCATTGCAGCACTATTTACAATAGCCAGGTAATGGAAGCAACCTAAATGCCCACAGACAGATGAATGGATAAAGATGTGGTACATATATGAAATGGAATATTACTCGGCCATAAAAAGGAATGAAACTGGGTCATTTGTAGAGACTTCGATGGATCGAGAGACTGTCATACAGAATGAAGTAAGTCAGAAAGAGGAAAACAAATATTGTATATTAATGCATATATGTGGAGCCTAAAAATGGTACAGATGAACTGGTTTGCAGGGAAGAAATAGAGACACAGAGGTAGAGAACAAACGTATGGACACCAAGTGTGGGAAGCCATGGGGTGCTGGTCTTGGGATGAGTTGGGAGTTTGGGATTGACCTCTATACATGTATATGCATAAAATACATAACTAATAATAACGTGCTGTATAAAAAAATAAATTAAATTAAATTTCAAAATTTTAAAAAATAAAATTTAACAATAAAACAGAAAAATGTTCTTCCCGTCAAACAGATGTATTTATAGGAATGAATTATTTCCATGCTTATATATATAAATACATAAAAGAGGAATAAAATCAAACTTGAACCATAAAAGAAAAAAAAAATTGAACCCACGAGTTATACAGAGGAAAACCCTATAACGGCACTTCCTCCAGTGGTAAACAATTCTGAAATTGGTCAGAGGTGGGGAACCATCTCCCATACAGCCAGCAACCCACCCCCCACGCAAGGAGCGTCCTCACTGAAAAGCTGGGGGACCGTGCCGAGGCATCTGTGAGTAAACGTGAGCTGAGCCCCAGGCCACCTGCTGCTGAACTGTTCCCACCCTTTCCAGGTAAAACACCTGAATATGTACAAGGGCTTGAAAGCCTAGAGGAAGGACCGTGGAGCCACACCAGCGACAGCACGCAGGCCAACTTGGTGCCTGCAGGCCAGCCAGGGTGGTCCTGGAACCTGGCGCTCTTCCAGAAGCTTTCCATTGCCCTGCCTTTGATACCTCTCCTGTCCCGGCCCCCACTGCTTTATTCCATCCTCACCTCTGTGCGGAGAGAAATTCCAGCGGAAGGTATGGGTGACACAACCTCTTCTTTACAGGCGGCAGCCTGGCAACTCCTGCAGAAAGGCCAGCAGAACCCCACTCACACCGGGCCACCCACAAAGCTGTGGCCCCTCACTCCCTCCCACCAACACAGCCCGGAGACTGCTGACGGGGCCGAGAATATTCAGTCAGGCACAGCTTCAGGGGCTATTGCTGCCTGGAGCTCTGTTTATATTGACCTCAACGAGGCACACCTGGGGAGGGCGGGCCGGGAGGGTAAGGCTGCCCAGGTCAGCTAATCCACAACCCTCAGGGAATCACATTGTTGAAAATGGACCCCGCTAAGGCAGAAGAGAAGCCAAGGGAAAAAAGGACACAATGCCATTTGCAGCACCGTAGATGAGTCTAGAAGTAATCACGTGACTTGTAGTAAGTCAGAAAGTGAAAGACACATATCATATCATATCACTTATAGGTGTTACCTAAAAATGGATACCAGGGCAGATATTTCCACGGAGAAGGGCAATCACAGATTCATTAAACAAACATATGGTTCACCAATGGAAAGGTGTGAGGATTGGTTTCTTTACGATATCGGTGTTAACAGACATATACAAACACAGGTGATATATATAATCACCAAAGACCTACAGAATACCAAGAGGGGACTACTCAACATTCTGTCATAACGTACATGGGAAAAGGATCCCAGGAAGAACAGTCATCTGTATATGTGTAAAAGAACCACATCTTACACACCTACAACAAGACAAACATTGTAATCAAACTTGATGTAATAAAAAATAAAAAATTAAATTAAAAACACGAACAAGAAATAGTGAGACAAACGTGAGGGGCTTTCTCCTGGCACATTCCATTCTAAACTCCAATCTAGAACACCACTTCCACTGAGGCTCTCTTGCCCTAGTAACCAGATTTGGTAAGGGGGAACTGCTGCCACCTTGTGGCCGTTTCACACAACAGCAGCTTTAATCCCAACGCTAATGGTCAGTTGATATTCAAAATCATTGCAGGCCTGTAAATGACACCTGCCCTGAAAACAAATCCTGGTGTCACATATCGACCAAAAAATTCAAAGGACGTCCATATTTCAAAACGACCGTTTCAAAAGGCATATTTTACGCACATTAGTGTTCTGCTTCTTTTCCTTTCTTTCCTTTTTTGTTAAGAAACACAGGAATGGTAAAAGGCATCCCTCAGAATGGGCGAAAATCGTTGCAGACGAATCAATGGACAGAGGTTTAATCTCCAATATATATAAACAGCTCATGCAGCTTAATATTAAAAAAACAAACAACCCAATACAAAAATGGGCAGAAGATCTAAAGAGACGTTTCTTCAAAGGAGACACAGAGATGGCCAAGACGCACATGAAAAGCTGCTCAACAGCACTAATTATTAGAGAAATGCAAATCAAAACTACAACGAGGTATCACCAAAAACCTGTTAGATTCGGCATCATCAGAAAATCTACAAACAACCAATTCTGGGGAGGGTGTGGACAATAAGAGCCCTCTTCCAGTATTGGTGGGAATGCAAATTGATACAGTCACTATGGAGAACAGTATGGAGTTTCCTTAAAAACCTAGATATAGAATTACCATCTGATCCAGCAATCCCACTTCTGGGCATATACCCAGAGAAAACCGTAAATCAAAAAGGCACATTCACCACAATGTTCATTGCAGCACTATTTACAGTAGCCAGGTAATGGAAGCAACCTAAATGCCCACAGACAGATGAATGGATAAAGATGTGGTACATATATGAAATGGAATATTACTCGGCCATAAAAAGGAATGAAACTGGGTCATTTGTAGAGATATCGATGGATCGAGAGACTGTCATACAGAATGAAGTAAGTCAGAAAGAGGAAAACAAATATTGTATATTAATGCATATATGTGGAACCTAAAAAAATGGTACAGATGAACTGGTTTGCAGGGAAGAAATAGAGACACAGAGGTAGAGAACAAACGTATGGACACCAAGTGTGGGAAGCCATGGGGTGGTGGTGGTGGGATGAGTTGGGAGATAGGGATTGAACGGTATACATGTATATGCATAAAATACATAACTAATAATAACCTGCAGTATAAAAACATAAATAAAATTAAATTTCAAAATTTTAAAAAATAAAATTTAAAACTAAAACAGAAAAAATTCTTCCCGTCACACAGATGTATTTATAGGAATGAATTATTTCCATACTTATATTTATAAATACATAACAGAGGAATAAAATCTAACTTGAACCATAAAAGAAAAAAAAATTGAACCCACGAGTTATACAGAGGAAAACCCTATCACGGCACTTGCTCCAGCGGTAAACAATTCTGAAATTGGTCAGAGGTGGGGAACCATCTCCCATACAGCCAGCAACCCACCCCCCACACAAGGAGCGTCCTCATTGCAAAGCTGGGGGACCGTGCCGAGGCATCTGTGAGTAAACGTGAGCTGAGCCCCAGTCCAGCTGCTGCTGAACTGTTCCCACCCTTTCCAGGTAAAACACCTGAATATGTACAAGGGCTTGAAAGCCTAGAGGAAGAACTGTGGAGCCACACCAGTGACAGCACGCAGGCCAACTTGGTGCCTGCAGGCCAGCCAGGGATTTCCTGGACCTGGGCGCTCTTCCAGAATCTTTCCATTGCCCTGCCTGGGATACCCCTCCTGTCCCGGCCCCCAATGCTTTTTTCCTTCCTCACCTCTGTCCGGAGAGAAATTCCAGCGGAAGGTATGTGTGACACAACCTCTTCATTACAGGCGGCAGCCTGGAAACTCCTGCAGAAAGGCCAGCAGAACCCCACTCACACCGGGCCACCCACAAAGCTGTGGCCCCTCACTCCCTCCCACCAGCACAGCCCCGAGACTGCTGACGGGGCAGAGAATATGGAGTCAGGCACAGCTTCAGGGGCTATTGCTGCCTGGAGCTCTGTTTATATTGACCTCAACGAGGCACACCTGGGGAGGGCGGGCCGGCAGGGTAAGGCTGCCCAGGTCAGCTAATCCACAACCCTCAGGGAATCACATTGTTGAAAATGGACCCCGCTAAGGCATAAGAGAAGCCAAGGGAAAAAAGGACACAATGCCATTTGCAGCACCGTAGATGAGTCTAGAAGTAATCACGTGACTTGTAGTAAGTCAGAAAGTGAAAGACACATATCATATTATATCACTTATAGGTGTTACCTAAAAATGGATACCAGGGCAGATATTTCCACGGAGAAGGGCAATCACAGATTCATTAAACAAACTTATGGTTCACCAATGGAAAGTTGTGAGGATTGGTTTCATTACGATATCGCGGTTAACAGACATATACAAACACAGGTGACATATAATCACCAAAGACCTACAGAATACCAAGAGAGGACTACTCAACATTCTGTCATAACGTACATGGGAAAAGGA
The DNA here is from genome assembly GCF_964341445.2 of Mesoplodon mirus. Taxonomy (NCBI): domain Eukaryota; kingdom Metazoa; phylum Chordata; class Mammalia; order Artiodactyla; family Ziphiidae; genus Mesoplodon; species Mesoplodon mirus. The sequence goes on from NW_028295810.1 coordinate 5,085,506, forward strand.
TCCCAGGAAGAACAGACATCTGTATATGTGTAAAAGAACCACATCTTCCACACCTACAACAAGCCAAACATTGTATTCAAACTTGCTGTAAGAAAAAATAAAAAAAATTAAATTAAAAACACGAACAAGATGAAGTGAGACAAACGTGAGGGCTTTCTCCTGGCATATTCCATTCTAATTTCCAATCTAGAACACCACTTCCACTGAGGTTCTCTTGCCCTAGTAACCAGATTTGGTAAGGGTGAACAGCTGCCACCCTGTGGCCGTTTCACACAACAGCAGCTTTAATCCCAGCGCTAGTGGTCAGTTGATATTCAAAATCATTTCAGGCCTGTAAATGACACCTGCCCTGAAAACAAATCCTGGGGTCACATATCGACCAAAAAGTTCAAAGGACGTCCATATTTCAAAATGACCGTTTCAAAAGGCATATTTTACGCACATTAGTGTTCTGCTTCTTTTCCTTTCTTTCCTTTTTTGTTAAAAAACACGGGAATGGAAAAAGGCATCCCTCAGAATGGGCGAAAATCGTTGCAGACGAATCAATGGACAGAGGTTTAATCTCCAATATATATATAAACAACTCATGCAGCTTAATATTAAAAAAACAAACAACCCAATACAAACATGGGCAGAAGATCTAAAGAGACGTTTCTTCAAAGAAGACACAGAGATGGCCAAGACGCACATGAAAAGCTGCTCAACAGCACTAATTATTAGAGAAATGCAAATCAAAACTGCAATGAGGTATCACCACACACCTGTTAGAATCGGCATCATCAGAAAATCTACAAACAACCAATTCTGGGGAGGGTGTGGACAAAAGGAGCCCTCTTACACTATTGGTCAGAATGTAAATTGATACAGTCACTATGGAGAACAGTATGGAGTTTCCTTAAAAAAACTAGAAATAGAATTACCATCTGATCCAGCAATCCCACTTCTGGGCATAAACACAGAGAAACCCGTAAATCAAAATGGCACATTCACCACAATGTTCATTGCAGCACTATTTACAATAGCCAGGTAATGGAAGCAACCTAAATGCCCACAGACAGATGAATGGATAAAGATGTGGTACATATATGAAATGGAATATTACTCGGCCATAAAAAGGAATGAAACTGGGTCATTTGTAGAGACATCGATGGATCGAGAGACTGTCATACAGAATGAAGTAAGTCAGAAAGAGGAAAACAAATATTGTATATTAATGCATATATGTGGAACCTAAAAAAATGGTACAGATGAACTGGTTTGCAGGGAAGAAATAGAGACACAGAAGTAGAGAACAAACGTATGGACACCAAGAGTGGGAAGCCATGGGGTGGTGGTGGTGGGATGAGTTGGGAGATTGGGATTGACCTGTATACATGTATATGCATAAAATACATAACTAATAATAACCTGCTGTATAAAAACATAAATAAAATTTCAAAATTTTAAAAAATAAAATTTAAAAATAACACAGAAAAAAATATTCCCGTCACACAGATGTATTTATAGGAATGAATTATTTCCATGCTTATATTTATAAATACATAAAAGAGGAGTAAAATCTAACTTGAACCATAAAAGAAAAAAAAATTGAACCCACGAGTTATACAGAGGAAAATCCTATCACGGCACTTGCTCCAGCGGTTAACAATTCTGAAATTGGTCAGAGGTGGGGAACCATCTCCCATACAGCCAGCAACCAACCCCCCACGCAAGGAGCGTCCTCATTGCAAAGCTGGGGGACCGTGCCGAGGCATCTGTGAGTAAACGTGAGCTGAGCCCCAGGCCAGCTGCTGCTGAACTGTTCCCACCCTTTCCAGGTAAAACACCTGAATATGTACAAGGGCTTGAAAGCCTAGAGGAAGGACCGTGGAGCCACACCAGCGACAGCACGCAGGCCAACTTGGTGCCTGCAGGCCAGCCAGGGTGGTCCTGGAACCTGGCGCTCTGACAGAAGCTTTACATTGCCCTGCCTGAGATACCCCTCCTGTCCCGGCCCCCACTGCTTTTTTCCTTCCTCACCTCTGTCCGGAGAGAAATTCCAGCGGAATGTATGGGTGACACATCCTCTTCTTTACAGGCGGCAGCCTGGCAACTCCTGCAGAAAGGCCAGCAGAATCCCACTCACACCGGGCCACCCACAAAGCTGTGGCCCCTCACAACCTCCCACCAGCACAGCCCCGAGACTGCTGACGGGGCAGAGAATATGGAGTCAGGCACAGCTTCAGGGGCTATTGCTGCCTGGAGCGCTGTTTATATTGACCTCAACGAGGCACACCTGGGGAGGGCGGGCCGGCAGGGTAAGGCTGCCCAGGTCAGCTAAACCACAACCCTCAGAGAATCACATTGTTGAAAATGGACCCCACTAAGGCAGAAGAGAAGCCAAGGGAAAAAAGGACACAATGCCATTTGCAGCACCGTAGATGAGTCTAGAAGTAATTACGTGACTTGTAGTAAGTCAGAAAGTGAAAGACACATATCATATCATATCACTTATAGGTTTTACCTAAAAATGGATACCAGGGCAGATATTTCCACGGAGAAGGGCAATCACAGATTCAATAAACACACTTATGGTTCACCAATGGAAAGGTGTGAGGATTGGTTTCATTATGATATCGGGGTTAACAGACATATACAAACACAGGTGACATATATAATCACCAAAGACCTACAGAATACCAAGAGAGGACTACTCAACATTCTGTCATAACGTACATGGGAAAAGGATCCCAGGAAGAACAGTCATCTGTTTATGTGTAAAAGAACCACATCTTCCACACCTACAACAAGCCAAACATTGTAATCAAACTTGCTGTAATAAAAAATATTAAATTAAATTAAATACACGAACAAGAAGTAGTGAGACAAACGTGAAGGGCTTTCTCCTGGCACATTCCATTCTAAACTCCAATCTAGAACACCACTTCCACTGAGGCTCTCTTGCCCTAGTAACAAGATTTGGTAAGGGTGAACTGCTGCCACCTTGTTGCCGTTTCACACAACAGCAGCTTTAATCCCAGCGCTAATGGTCAGTTGATATTCAAAATCATTGCAGGCCTGTAAATGACACCTGCCCTGAAAACAAATCCTGGCGTCACATATCGACCAAAAAATTCAAAGGACGTCCATATTTCAAAACGACCGTTTCAAAAGGCATATTTTACGCACATTAGTGTTCTGCTTCTTTTCCTTTCTTTCCTTTTTTGTTAAAAAACACGGGAATGGAAAAAGGCATCCCTCAGAATGGGCGAAAATCGTTGCAGACGAATCAATGGACAGAGGTTTAATCTCCAATATATATAAACAACTCATGCAGCTTAATATTAAAAAAACAAACAACCCAATACAAAAAAGGGCAGAAGATCTAAAGAGACGTTTCTTCAAAGGAGACACAGAGATGGCCAAGACGCACATGAAAAGCTGCTCAACAGCACTAATTATTAGAGAAATGCAAATCAAAACTACAATGAGGTATCACGTCACACCTGTTAGAATCGGCATCATCAGAAAATCTACAAACAACCAATTCTGGGGAGGGTGTGGACAAAAGGATCCCTCTTCCACTATTGGTGGGAATGTAAATTGATACAGTCACTATGGAGGACAGTATGGAGTTTCTTTAAAAAAACTAGAAATAGAATTACCATCTGATCCAGCAATCCCACTTCTGGGCATATACCCAGAGAAAACCGTATTTCAAAAAGGCACATTCACCCCAATGTTCGTTGCAGCACTATTTACAATAGCCAGGTAATGGAAGCAACCTAAATGCCCACAGACAGATGAATGGATAAAGATGTGGTACATATATGAAATGGAATATTACTCGGCCATAAAAAGGAATGAAACTGGGTCATTTGTAGAGACATCGATGGATCGAGAGACTGTCATACAGAATGAAGTAAGTCAGAAAGAGGAAAACAAATATTGTATATTAATGCATATATGTGGAACCTAAAAAAATGGTACAGATGAACTGGTTTGCAGGGAAGAAATAGAGACACAGAAGTAGAGAACAAAGGTATGGACACCAAGTGTGGGAAGCCATGGGGTGGTGGTGGTGGGATGAGTTGGGAGATTAGGATTGACCTGTATACATGTATATGCATAAAATACATAACTAATAATAACCTGCTGTATAAAAACATAAATAAAATTAAATTTCAAACTTTTAAAATGTAAAATTTAAAAATAAAACAGAAAAAATTCTTCCAATCACACAGATGTATTTATAGGAATGAATTATTTCCATGCTTATATCTATAAATACATAAAAGAGGAATAAAATCTAACTTGAACCATAAAAGAAAAAAAAATTGAACCCACGAGTTATACAGAGGAAAACCCTATCACGGCACTTGCTCCAGCGGTAAACAATTCTGAAATTGGTCAGAGGTGGGGAACCATCTCCCATACAGCCAGCAACCCAACCCCCACGCAAGGAGCATCCTCATTGCAAAGCTGGGGGACCATGCCGAGGCATCTGTGAGTAAACGTGAGCTGAGCCCCAGGCCAGCTGCTGCTGAACTGTTCCCACCCTTTCCAGGTAAAACACCTGAATATGTACAAGGGCTTGAAAGCCTTGAGGAAGGACCGTGGAGCCACACCAGTGACAGCACGCAGGCCAACTTGGTGCCTGCAGGCCAGCCAGGGTTGGCCTGGAACCTGGCGCTCTTCCAGAAGCATTCCATTGCCCTGCCTGAGATACCCCTCCTTTCCCGGCCCCCACTGCTTTCTTCCTTCCTCACCTCTGTCCGGAGAGAAATTCCAGCGGAAGGTATGTGTGACACATCCTCTTCTTTACAGGTGGCAGCCTGGCAACTCCTGCAGAAAGGCCAGCAGAACCCCACTCACACCGGGCCACCCACAAAGCTGTGGCCCCTCACTCCCTCCCACCAGCACAGCCCCGAGACTGCTGACGGGGCAGAGAATATGGAGTCAGGCACAGCTTCAGGGGCTATTGCTGCCTGGAGCTCTGTTTATATTGACCTCAACGAGGCACACCTGGGGAGGGCGGGCCGGCAGGGTAAGGCTGCCCAGGTCAGCTAATCCACAACCCTCAGGGGATCACATTGTTGAAAATGGACCCCGCTAAGGCAGAAGTGAAGCCAAGGGAAAAAAGGACACAATACCATTTGCAGCACCGTAGATGAGTCTAGAAGTAATCACGTGACTTGTAGTAAGTCAGAAAGTGAAAGACACATATCATATCACTTATAGGTGTTACCTAAAAATGGATACCAGGGCAGATATTTCCACGGAGAAGGGCAATCACAGATTCATTAAACAAACATATGGTTCACCAATGGAAAGTTGTGAGGATTGGTTTCTTTACGATATCGCGGTTAACAGACATATACAAACACAGGTGATATATATAATCACCAAAGACCTACAGAATACCAAGGGGGACTACTCAACATTCTGTCATAACGTACATGGGAAAAGGATCCCAGGAAGAACAGTCATCTGTATATGTGTAAAAGAACCACATCTTCCACACCTACAACAAGACAAACATTGTAATCAAACTTGCTGTAATAAAAAATAAAAAATTAAATTAAAAACACGAACAAGAAATAGTGAGACAAACGTGAGGGGCTTTCTCCTGGCACATTCCATTCTAAACTCCAATCTAGAACACCACTTCCACTGAGGCTCTCTTGCCCTAGTAACCAGATTTGGTAAGGGGGAACTGCTGCCACCTTGTGGCCGTTTCACACAACAGCAGCTTTAATCCCAACGCTAATGGTCAGTTGATATTCAAAATCATTGCAGGCCTGTAAATGACACCTGCCCTGAAAACAAATCCTGGTGTCACATATCGACCAAAAAATTCAAAGGACGTCCATATTTCAAAACGACCGTTTCAAAAGGCATATTTTACGCACATTAGTGTTCTGCTTCTTTTCCTTTCTTTCCTTTTTTGTTAAGAAACACAGGAATGGTAAAAGGCATCCCTCAGAATGGGCGAAAATCGTTGCAGACGAATCAATGGACAGAGGTTTAATCTCCAATATATATAAACAGCTCATGCAGCTTAATATTAAAAAAACAAACAACCCAATACAAAAATGGGCAGAAGATCTAAAGAGACGTTTCTTCAAAGGAGACACAGAGATGGCCAAGACGCACATGAAAAGCTGCTCAACAGCACTAATTATTAGAGAAATGCAAATCAAAACTACAACGAGGTATCACCAAAAACCTGTTAGATTCGGGATCATCAGAAAATCTACAAACAACCAATTCTGGGGAGGGTGTGGACAATAAGAGCCCTCTTCCAGTATTGGTGGGAATGTAAATTGATACAGTCACTATGGAGAACAGTATGGAGTTTCCTTAAAAACCTAGATATAGAATTACCATCTGATCCAGCAATCCCACTTCTGGGCATATACCCAGAGAAAACCGTAAATCAAAAAGGCACATTCACCACAATGTTCATTGCAGCACTATTTACAGTAGCCAGGTAATGGAAGCAACCTAAATGCCCACAGACAGATGAATGGATAAAGATGTGGTACATATATGAAATGGAATATTACTCGGCCATAAAAAGGAATGAAACTGGGTCATTTGTAGAGATATCGATGGATCGAGAGACTGTCATACAGAATGAAGTAAGTCAGAAAGAGGAAAACAAATATTGTATATTAATGCATATATGTGGAACCTAAAAAAATGGTACAGATGAACTGGTTTGCAGGGAAGAAATAGAGACACAGAGGTAGAGAACAAACGTATGGACACCAAGTGTGGGAAGCCATGGGGTGGTGGTGGTGGGATGAGTTGGGAGATAGGGATTGAACGGTATACATGTATATGCATAAAATACATAACTAATAATAACCTGCTGTATAAAAACATAAATAAAATTAAATTTCAAAATTTTAAAAAATAAAATTTAAAACTAAAACAGAAAAAATTCTTCCCGTCACACAGATGTATTTATAGGAATGAATTATTTCCATACTTATATTTATAAATACATAACAGAGGAATAAAATCTAACTTGAACCATAAAAGAAAAAAAAATTGAACCCACGAGTTATACAGAGGAAAACACTATCACGGCACTTGCTCCAGCGGTAAACAATTCTGAAATTGGTCAGAGGTGGGGAACCATCTCCCATACAGCCAGCAACCCACCCCCCACACAAGGAGCGTCCTCATTGCAAAGCTGGGGGACCGTGCCGAGGCATCTGTGAGTAAACGTGAGCTGAGCCCCAGGCCAGCTGCTGCTGAACTGTTCCCACCCTTTCCAGGTAAAACACCTGAATATGTACAAGGGCTTGAAAGCCTAGAGGAAGAACTGTGGAGCCACACCAGTGACAGCACGCAGGCCAACTTGGTGCCTGCAGGCCAGCCAGGGATTTCCTGGACCTGGGCGCTCTTCCAGAATCTTTCCATTGCCCTGCCTGGGATACCCCTCCTGTCCCGGCCCCCAATGCTTTTTTCCTTCCTCACCTCTGTCCGGAGAGAAATTCCAGCGGAAGGTATGTGTGACACAACCTCTTCATTACAGGCGGCAGCCTGGCAACTCCTGCAGAAAGGCCAGCAGAACCCCACTCACACCGGGCCACCCACAAAGCTGTGGCCCCTCACTCCCTCCCACCAGCACAGCCCCGAGACTGCTGACGGGGCAGAGAATATGGAGTCAGGCACAGCTTCAGGGGCTATTGCTGCCTGGAGCGCTGTTTATATTGACCTCAACGAGGCACACCTGGGGAGGGCGGGCCGGCAGGGTAAGGCTGCCCAGGTCAGCTAATCCACAACCCTCAGGGAATCACATTGTTGAAAATGGACCCCGCTAAGGCATAAGAGAAGCCAAGGGAAAAAAGGACACAATGCCATTTGCAGCACCGTAGATGAGTCTAGAAGTAATCACGTGACTTGTAGTAAGTCAGAAAGTGAAAGACACATATCATATTATATCACTTATAGGTGTTACCTAAAAATGGATACCAGGGCAGATATTTCCACGGAGAAGGGCAATCACAGATTCATTAAACAAACTTATGGTTCACCAATGGAAAGGTGTGAGGATTGGTTTCATTACGATATCGCGGTTAACAGACATATACAAACACAGGTGACATATAATCACCAAAGACCTACAGAATACCAAGAGAGGACTACTCAACATTCTGTCATAACGTACATGGGAAAAGGATCCCAGGAAGAACAGACATCTGTATATGTGTAAAAGAACCACATCTTCCACACCTACAACAAGCCAAACATTGTATTCAAACTTGCTGTAAGAAAAAATAAAAAAAAATTAAATTAAAAACACGAACAAGATGAAGTGAGACAAACGTGAGGGGCTTTCTCCTGGCATATTCCATTCTAATTTCCAATCTAGAACACCACTTCCACTGAGGTTCTCTTGCCCTAGTAACCAGATTTGGTAAGGGTGAACAGCTGCCACCCTGTGGCCGTTTCACACAACAGCAGCTTTAATCCCAGCGCTAGTGGTCAGTTGATATTCAAAATCATTTCAGGCCTGTAAATGACACCTGCCCTGAAAACAAATCCTGGGGTCACATATCGACCAAAAAGTTCAAAGGACGTCCATATTTCAAAATGACCGTTTCAAAAGGCATATTTTACGCACATTAGTGTTCTGCTTCTTTTCCTTTCTTTCCTTTTTTGTTAAAAAACACGGGAATGGAAAAAGGCATCCCTCAGAATGGGCGAAAATCGTTGCAGACGAATCAATGGACAGAGGTTTAATCTCCAATATATATATAAACAACTCATGCAGCTTAATATTAAAAAAACAAACAACCCAATACAAACATGGGCAGAAGATCTAAAGAGACGTTTCTTCAAAGAAGACACAGAGATGGCCAAGACGCACATGAAAAGCTGCTCAACAGAACTAATTATTAGAGAAATGCAAATCAAAACTGCAATGAGGTATCACCACACACCTGTTAGAATCGGCATCATCAGAAAATCTACAAACAACCAATTCTGGGGAGGGTGTGGACAAAAGGAGCCCTCTTACACTATTGGTCAGAATGTAAATTGATACAGTCACTATGGAGAACAGTATGGAGTTTCCTTAAAAAAACTAGAAATAGAATTACCATCTGATCCAGCAATCCCACTTCTGGGCATAAACACAGAGAAACCCGTAAATCAAAATGGCACATTCACCACAATGTTCATTGCAGCACTATTTACAATAGCCAGGTAATGGAAGCAACCTAAATGCCCACAGACAGATGAATGGATAAAGATGTGGTACATATATGAAATGGAATATTACTCGGCCATAAAAAGGAATGAAACTGGGTCATTTGTAGAGACATCGATGGATCGAGAGACTGTCATACAGAATGAAGTAAGTCAGAAAGAGGAAAACAAATATTGTATATTAATGCATATATGTGGAACCTAAAAAAATGGTACAGATGAACTGGTTTGCAGGGAAGAAATAGAGACACAGAAGTAGAGAACAAACGTATGGACACCAAGAGTGGGAAGCCATGGGGTGGTGGTGGTGGGATGAGTTGGGAGATTGGGATTGACCTGTATACATGTATATGCATAAAATACATAACTAATAATAACCTGCTGTATAAAAACATAAATAAAATTAAATTTCAAAATTTTAAAAAATAAAATTTAAAAATAACACAGAAAAAAATATTCCCGTCACACAGATGTATTTATAGGAATGAATTATTTCCATGCTTATATTTATAAATACATAAAAGAGGAGTAAAATCTAACTTGAACCATAAAAGAAAAAAAAATTGAACCCACGAGTTATACAGAGGAAAATCCTATCAGGGCACTTGCTCCAGCGGTTAACAATTCTGAAATTGGTCAGAGGTGGGGAACCATCTCCCATACAGCCAGCAACCAACCCCCCACGCAAGGAGCGTCCTCATTGCAAAGCTGGGGGACCGTGCCGAGGCATCTGTGAGTAAACGTGAGCTGAGCCCCAGGCCAGCTGCTGCTGAACTGTTCCCACCCTTTCCAGGTAAAACACCTGAATATGTACAAGGGCTTGAAAGCCTAGAGGAAGGACCGTGGAGCCACACCAGCGACAGCACGCAGGCCAACTTGGTGCCTGCAGGCCAGCCAGGGTGGTCCTGGAACCTGGCGCTCTGACAGAAGCTTTACATTGCCCTGCCTGAGATACCCCTCCTGTCCCGGCCCCCACTGCTTTTTTCCTTCCTCACCTCTGTCCGGAGAGAAATTCCAGCGGAATGTATGGGTGACACATCCTCTTCTTTACAGGCGGCAGCCTGGCAACTCCTGCAGAAAGGCCAGCAGAATCCCACTCACACCGGGCCACCCACAAAGCTGTGGCCCCTCACAACCTCCCACCAGCACAGCCCCGAGACTGCTGACGGGGCAGAGAATATGGAGTCAGGCACAGCTTCAGGGGCTATTGCTGCCTGGAGCGCTGTTTATATTGACCTCAACGAGGCACACCTGGGGAGGGCGGGCCGGCAGGGTAAGGCTGCCCAGGTCAGCTAAACCACAACCCTCAGAGAATCACATTGTTGAAAATGGACCCCACTAAGGCAGAAGAGAAGCCAAGGGAAAAAAGGACACAATGCCATTTGCAGCACCGTAGATGAGTCTAGAAGTAATTACGTGACTTGTAGTGAGTCAGAAAGTGAAAGACACATATCATATCATATCACTTATAGGTTTTACCTAAAAATGGATACCAGGGCAGATATTTCCACGGAGAAGGGCAATCACAGATTCAATAAACACACTTATGGTTCACCAATGGAAAGGTGTGAGGATTGGTTTCATTATGATATCGGGGTTAACAGACATATACAAACACAGGTGACATATATAATCACCAAAGACCTACAGAATACCAAGAGAGGACTACTCAACATTCTGTCATAACGTACATGGGAAAAGGATCCCAGGAAGAACAGTCATCTGTTTATGTGTAAAAGAACCACATCTTCCACACCTACAACAAGCCAAACATTGTAATCAAACTTGCTGTAATAAAAAATATTAAATTAAATTAAATACACGAACAAGAAGTAGTGAGACAAACGTGAAGGGCTTTCTCCTGGCACATTCCATTCTAAACTCCAATCTAGAACACCACTTCCACTGAGGCTCTCTTGCCCTAGTAACAAGATTTGGTAAGGGTGAACTGCTGCCACCTTGTTGCCGTTTCACACAACAGCAGCTTTAATCCCAGCGCTAATGGTCAGTTGATATTCAAAATCATTGCAGGCCTGTAAATGACACCTGCCCTGAAAACAAATCCTGGCGTCACATATCGACCAAAAAATTCAAAGGACGTCCATATTTCAAAACGACCGTTTCAAAAGGCATATTTTACGCACATTAGTGTTCTGCTTCTTTTCCTTTCTTTCCTTTTTTGTTAAAAAACACGGGAATGGAAAAAGGCATCCCTCAGAATGGGCGAAAATCGTTGCAGACGAATCAATGGACAGAGGTTTAATCTCCAATATATATAAACAACTCATGCAGCTTAATATTAAAAAAACAAACAACCCAATACAAAAAAGGGCAGAAGATCTAAAGAGACGTTTCTTCAAAGGAGACACAGAGATGGCCAAGACGCACATGAAAAGCTGCTCAACAGCACTAATTATTAGAGAAATGCAAATCAAAACTACAATGAGGTATCACGTCACACCTGTTAGAATCGGCATCATCAGAAAATCTACAAACAACCGATTCTGGGGAGGGTGTGGACAAAAGGATCCCTCTTCCACTATTGGTGGGAATGTAAATTGATACAGTCACTATGGAGGACAGTATGGAGTTTCTTTAAAAAAACTAGAAATAGAATTACCATCTGATCCAGCAATCCCACTTCTGGGCATATACCCAGAGAAAACCGTATTTCAAAAAGGCACATTCACCCCAATGTTCGTTGCAGCACTATTTACAATAGCCAGGTAATGGAAGCAACCTAAATGCCCACAGACAGATGAATGGATAAAGATGTGGTACATATATGAAATGGAATATTACTCGGCCATAAAAAGGAATGAAACTGGGTCATTTGTAGAGACATCGATGGATCGAGAGACTGTCATACAGAATGAAGTAAGTCAGAAAGAGGAAAACAAATATTGTATATTAATGCATATATGTGGAACCTAAAAAAATGGTACAGATGAACTGGTTTGCAGGGAAGAAATAGAGACACAGAGGTAGAGAACAAAGGTATGGACACCAAGTGTGGGAAGCCATGGGGTGGTGGTGGTGGGATGAGTTGGGAGATTAGGATTGACCTGTATACATGTATATGCATAAAATACATAACTAATAATAACCTGCTGTATAAAAACATAAATAAAATTAAATTTCAAACTTTTAAAATGTAAAATTTAAAAATAAAACAGAAAAAATTCTTCCAATCACACAGATGTATATATAGGAATGAATTATTTCCATGCTTATATCTATAAATACATAAAAGAGGAATAAAATCTAACTTGAACCATAAAAGAAAAAAAAATTGAACCCACGAGTTATACAGAGGAAAACCCTATCACGGCACTTGCTCCAGCGGTAAACAATTCTGAAATTGGTCAGAGGTGGGGAACCATCTCCCATACAGCCAGCAACCCAACCCCCACGCAAGGAGCATCCTCATTGCAAAGCTGGGGGACCATGCCGAGGCATCTGTGAGTAAACGTGAGCTGAGCCCCAGGCCAGCTGCTGCTGAACTGTTCCCACCCTTTCCAGGTAAAACACCTGAATATGTACAAGGGCTTGAAAGCCTTGAGGAAGGACCGTGGAGCCACACCAGTGACAGCACGCAGGCCAACTTGGTGCCTGCAGGCCAGCCAGGGTTGGCCTGGAACCTGGCGCTCTTCCAGAAGCATTCCATTGCCCTGCCTGAGATACCCCTCCTTTCCCAGCCCCCACTGCTTTCTTCCTTCCTCACCTCTGTCCGGAGAGAAATTCCAGCGGAAGGTATGTGTGACACATCCTCTTCTTTACAGGTGGCAGCCTGGCAACTCCTGCAGAAAGGCCAGCAGAACCCCACTCACACCGGGCCACCCACAAAGCTGTGGCCCCTCACTCCCTCCCACCAGCACAGCCCCGAGACTGCTGACGGGGCAGAGAATATGGAGTCAGGCACAGCTTCAGGGGCTATTGCTGCCTGGAGCTCTGTTTATATTGACCTCAACGAGGCACACCTGGGGAGGGCGGGCCGGCAGGGTAAGGCTGCCCAGGTCAGCTAATCCACAACCCTCAGGGGATCACATTGTTGAAAATGGACCCCGCTAAGGCAGAAGTGAAGCCAAGGGAAAAAAGGACACAATACCATTTGCAGCACCGTAGATGAGTCTAGAAGTAATCACGTGACTTGTAGTAAGTCAGAAAGTGAAAGACACATATCATATCACTTATAGGTGTTACCTAAAAATGGATACCAGGGCAGATATTTCCACGGAGAAGGGCAATCACAGATTCATTAAACAAACATATGGTTCACCAATGGAAAGGTGTGAGGATTGGTTTCTTTACGATATCGCAGTTAACAGACATATACAAACACAGGTGATATATATAATCACCAAAGACCTACAGAATACCAAGAGGGGACTACTCAACATTCTGTCATAACGTACATGGGAAAAGGATCCCAGGAAGAACAGTCATCTGTATATGTGTAAAAGAACCACATCTTCCACACCTACAACAAGACAAACATTGTAATCAAACTTGCTGTAATAAAAAATAAAAAATTAAATTAAAAACACAAACAAGAAATAGTGAGACAAACGTGAGGGGCTTTCTCCTGGCACATTCCATTCTAAACTCCAATCTAGAACACCACTTCCACTGAGGCTCTCTTGCCCTAGTAACCAGATTTGGTAAGGGGGAACTGCTGCCACCTTGTGGCCGTTTCACACAACAGCAGCTTTAATCCCAACGCTAATGGTCAGTTGATATTCAAAATCATTGCAGGCCTGTAAATGACACCTGCCCTGAAAACAAATCCTGGTGTCACATATCGACCAAAAAATTCAAAGGACGTCCATATTTCAAAACGACCGTTTCAAAAGGCATATTTTACGCACATTAGTGTTCTGCTTCTTTTCCTTTCTTTCCTTTTTTGTTAAGAAACACAGGAATGGTAAAAGGCATCCCTCAGAATGGGCGAAAATCGTTGCAGACGAATCAATGGACAGAGGTTTAATCTCCAATATATATAAACAGCTCATGCAGCTTAATATTAAAAAAACAAACAACCCAATACAAAAATGGGCAGAAGATCTAAAGAGACGTTTCTTCAAAGGAGACACAGAGATGGCCAAGACGCACATGAAAAGCTGCTCAACAGCACTAATTATTAGAGAAATGCAAATCAAAACTACAACGAGGTATCACCAAAAACCTGTTAGATTCGGGATCATCAGAAAATCTACAAACAACCAATTCTGGGGAGGGTGTGGACAATAAGAGCCCTCTTCCAGTATTGGTGGGAATGTAAATTGATACAGTCACTATGGAGAACAGTATGGAGTTTCCTTAAAAACCTAGATATAGAATTACCATCTGATCCAGCAATCCCACTTCTGGGCATATACCCAGAGAAAACCGTAAATCAAAAAGGCACATTCACCACAATGTTCATTGCAGCACTATTTACAGTAGCCAGGTAATGGAAGCAACCTAAATGCCCACAGACAGATGAATGGATAAAGATGTGGTACATATATGAAATGGAATATTACTCGGCCATAAAAAGGAATGAAACTGGGTCATTTGTAGAGATATCGATGGATCGAGAGACTGTCATACAGAATGAAGTAAGTCAGAAAGAGGAAAACAAATATTGTATATTAATGCATATATGTGGAACCTAAAAAAATGGTACAGATGAACTGGTTTGCAGGGAAGAAATAGAGACACAGAGGTAGAGAACAAACGTATGGACACCAAGTGTGGGAAGCCATGGGGTGGTGGTGGTGGGATGAGTTGGGAGATAGGGATTGAACGGTATACATGTATATGCATAAAATACATAACTAATAATAACCTGCAGTATAAAAACATAAATAAAATTAAATTTCAAAATTTTAAAAAATAAAATTTAAAACTAAAACAGAAAAAATTCTTCCCGTCACACAGATGTATTTATAGGAATGAATTATTTCCATACTTATATTTATAAATACATAACAGAGGAATAAAATCTAACTTGAACCATAAAAGAAAAAAAAATTGAACCCACGAGTTATACAGAGGAAAACCCTATCACGGCACTTGCTCCAGCGGTAAACAACTCTGAAATTGGTCAGAGGTGGGGAACCATCTCCCATACAGCCAGCAACCCACCCCCCACACAAGGAGCGTCCTCATTGCAAAGCTGGGGGACCGTGCCGAGGCATCTGTGAGTAAACGTGAGCTGAGCCCCAGGCCAGCTGCTGCTGAACTGTTCCCACCCTTTCCAGGTAAAACACCTGAATATGTACAAGGGCTTGAAAGCCTAGAGGAAGAACTGTGGAGCCACACCAGTGACAGCACGCAGGCCAACTTGGTGCCTGCAGGCCAGCCAGGGATTTCCTGGACCTGGGCGCTCTTCCAGAATCTTTCCATTGCCCTGCCTGGGATACCCCTCCTGTCCCGGCCCCCAATGCTTTTTTCCTTCCTCACCTCTGTCCGGAGAGAAATTCCAGCGGAAGGTATGTGTGACACAACCTCTTCATTACAGGCGGCAGCCTGGCAACTCCTGCAGAAAGGCCAGCAGAACCCCACTCACACCGGGCCACCCACAAAGCTGTGGCCCCTCACTCCCTCCCACCAGCACAGCCCCGAGACTGCTGACGGGGCAGAGAATATGGAGTCAGGCACAGCTTCAGGGGCTATTGCTGCCTGGAGCGCTGTTTATATTGACCTCAACGAGGCACACCTGGGGAGGGCGGGCCGGCAGGGTAAGGCTGCCCAGGTCAGCTAATCCACAACCCTCAGGGAATCACATTGTTGAAAATGGACCCCGCTAAGGCAGAAGAGAAGCCAAGGGAAAAAAGGACACAATGCCATTTGCAGCACCGTAGATGAGTCTAGAAGTAATCACGTGACTTGTAGTAAGTCAGAAAGTGAAAGACACATATCATATTATATCACTTATAGGTGTTACCTAAAAATGGATACCAGGGCAGATATTTCCACGGAGAAGGGCAATCACAGATTCATTAAACAAACTTATGGTTCACCAATGGAAAGGTGTGAGGATTGGTTTCATTACGATATCGCGGTTAACAGACATATACAAACACAGGTGACATATAATCACCAAAGACCTACAGAATACCAAGAGAGGACTACTCAACATTCTGTCATAACGTACATGGGAAAAGGATCCCAGGAAGAACAGACATCTGTATATGTGTAAAAGAACCACATCTTCCACACCTACAACAAGCCAAACATTGTATTCAAACTTGCTGTAAGAAAAAATAAAAAAATTAAATTAAAAACACGAACAAGATGAAGTGAGACAAACGTGAGGGGCTTTCTCCTGGCATATTCCATTCTAATTTCCAATATAGAACACCACTTCCACTGAGGTTCTCTTGCCCTAGTAACCAGATTTGGTAAGGGTGAACAGCTGCCACCCTGTGGCCGTTTCACACAACAGCAGCTTTAATCCCAGCGCTAGTGGTCAGTTGATATTCAAAATCATTTCAGGCCTGTAAATGACACCTGCCCTGAAAACAAATCCTGGGGTCACATATCGACCAAAAAGTTCAAAGGACGTCCATATTTCAAAATGACCGTTTCAAAAGGCATATTTTACGCACATTAGTGTTCTGCTTCTTTTCCTTTCTTTCCTTTTTTGTTAAAAAACACGGGAATGGAAAAAGGCATCCCTCAGAATGGGCGAAAATCGTTGCAGACGAATCAATGGACAGAGGTTTAATCTCCAATATATATATAAACAACTCATGCAGCTTAATATTAAAAAAACAAACAACCCAATACAAACATGGGCAGAAGATCTAAAGAGACGTTTCTTCAAAGAAGACACAGAGATGGCCAAGACGCACATGAAAAGCTGCTCAACAGAACTAATTATTAGAGAAATGCAAATCAAAACTGCAATGAGGTATCACCACACACCTGTTAGAATCGGCATCATCAGAAAATCTACAAACAACCAATTCTGGGGAGGGTGTGGACAAAAGGAGCCCTCTTACACTATTGGTCAGAATGTAAATTGATACAGTCACTATGGAGAACAGTATGGAGTTTCCTTAAAAAAACTAGAAATAGAATTACCATCTGATCCAGCAATCCCACTTCTGGGCATAAACACAGAGAAACCCGTAAATCAAAATGGCACATTCACCACAATGTTCATTGCAGCACTATTTACAATAGCCAGGTAATGGAAGCAACCTAAATGCCCACAGACAGATGAATGGATAAAGATGTGGTACATATATGAAATGGAATATTACTCGGCCATAAAAAGGAATGAAACTGGGTCATTTGTAGAGACATCGATGGATCGAGAGACTGTCATACAGAATGAAGTAAGTCAGAAAGAGGAAAACAAATATTGTATATTAATGCATATATGTGGAACCTAAAAAAATGGTACAGATGAACTGGTTTGCAGGGAAGAAATAGAGACACAGAAGTAGAGAACAAACGTATGGACACCAAGAGTGGGAAGCCATGGGGTGGTGGTGGTGGGATGAGTTGGGAGATTGGGATTGACCTGTATACATGTATATGCATAAAATACATAACTAATAATAACCTGCTGTATAAAAACATAAATAAAATTAAATTTCAAAATTTTAAAAAATAAAATTTAAAAATAACACAGAAAAAAATATTCCCGTCACACAGATGTATTTATAGGAATGAATTATTTCCATGCTTATATTTATAAATACATAAAAGAGGAGTAAAATCTAACTTGAACCATAAAAGAAAAAAAAATTGAACCCACGAGTTATACAGAGGAAAATCCTATCAGGGCACTTGCTCCAGCGGTTAACAATTCTGAAATTGGTCAGAGGTGGGGAACCATCTCCCATACAGCCAGCAACCAACCCCCCACGCAAGGAGCGTCCTCATTGCAAAGCTGGGGGACCGTGCCGAGGCATCTGTGAGTAAACGTGAGCTGAGCCCCAGGCCAGCTGCTGCTGAACTGTTCCCACCCTTTCCAGGTAAAACACCTGAATATGTACAAGGGCTTGAAAGCCTAGAGGAAGGACCGTGGAGCCACACCAGCGACAGCACGCAGGCCAACTTGGTGCCTGCAGGCCAGCCAGGGTGGTCCTGGAACCTGGCGCTCTGACAGAAGCTTTACATTGCCCTGCCTGAGATACCCCTCCTGTCCCGGCCCCCACTGCTTTTTTCCTTCCTCACCTCTGTCCGGAGAGAAATTCCAGCGGAATGTATGGGTGACACATCCTCTTCTTTACAGGCGGCAGCCTGGCAACTCCTGCAGAAAGGCCAGCAGAATCCCACTCACACCGGGCCACCCACAAAGCTGTGGCCCCTCACAACCTCCCACCAGCACAGCCCCGAGACTGCTGACGGGGCAGAGAATATGGAGTCAGGCACAGCTTCAGGGGCTATTGCTGCCTGGAGCGCTGTTTATATTGACCTCAACGAGGCACACCTGGGGAGGGCGGGCCGGCAGGGTAAGGCTGCCCAGGTCAGCTAAACCACAACCCTCAGAGAATCACATTGTTGAAAATGGACCCCACTAAGGCAGAAGAGAAGCCAAGGGAAAAAAGGACACAATGCCATTTGCAGCACCGTAGATGAGTCTAGAAGTAATTACGTGACTTGTAGTAAGTCAGAAAGTGAAAGACACATATCATATCATATCACTTATAGGTTTTACCTAAAAATGGATACCAGGGCAGATATTTCCACGGAGAAGGGCAATCACAGATTCAATAAACACACTTATGGTTCACCAATGGAAAGGTGTGAGGATTGGTTTCATTATGATATCGGGGTTAACAGACATATACAAACACAGGTGACATATATAATCACCAAAGACCTACTGAATACCAAGAGAGGACTACTCAACATTCTGTCATAACGTACATGGGAAAAGGATCCCAGGAAGAACAGTCATCTGTTTATGTGTAAAAGAACCACATCTTCCACACCTACAACAAGCCAAACATTGTAATCAAACTTGCTGTAATAAAAAATATTAAATTAAATTAAATACACGAACAAGAAGTAGTGAGACAAACGTGAAGGGCTTTCTCCTGGCACATTCCATTCTAAACTCCAATCTAGAACACCACTTCCACTGAGGCTCTCTTGCCCTAGTAACAAGATTTGGTAAGGGTGAACTGCTGCCACCTTGTTGCCGTTTCACACAACAGCAGCTTTAATCCCAGCGCTAATGGTCAGTTGATATTCAAAATCATTGCAGGCCTGTAAATGACACCTGCCCTGAAAACAAATCCTGGCGTCACATATCGACCAAAAAATTCAAAGGACGTCCATATTTCAAAACGACCGTTTCAAAAGGCATATTTTACGCACATTAGTGTTCTGCTTCTTTTCCTTTCTTTCCTTTTTTGTTAAAAAACACGGGAATGGAAAAAGGCATCCCTCAGAATGGGCGAAAATCGTTGCAGACGAATCAATGGACAGAGGTTTAATCTCCAATATATATAAACAACTCATGCAGCTTAATATTAAAAAAACAAACAACCCAATACAAAAAAGGGCAGAAGATCTAAAGAGACGTTTCTTCAAAGGAGACACAGAGATGGCCAAGACGCACATGAAAAGCTGCTCAACAGCACTAATTATTAGAGAAATGCAAATCAAAACTACAATGAGGTATCACGTCACACCTGTTAGAATCGGCATCATCAGAAAATCTACAAACAACCGATTCTGGGGAGGGTGTGGACAAAAGGATCCCTCTTCCACTATTGGTGGGAATGTAAATTGATACAGTCACTATGGAGGACAGTATGGAGTTTCTTTAAAAAAACTAGAAATAGAATTACCATCTGATCCAGCAATCCCACTTCTGGGCATATACCCAGAGAAAACCGTATTTCAAAAAGGCACATTCACCCCAATGTTCGTTGCAGCACTATTTACAATAGCCAGGTAATGGAAGCAACCTAAATGCCCACAGACAGATGAATGGATAAAGATGTGGTACATATATGAAATGGAATATTACTCGGCCATAAAAAGGAATGAAACTGGGTCATTTGTAGAGACATCGATGGATCGAGAGACTGTCATACAGAATGAAGTAAGTCAGAAAGAGGAAAACAAATATTGTATATTAATGCATATATGTGGAACCTAAAAAAATGGTACAGATGAACTGGTTTGCAGGGAAGAAATAGAGACACAGAGGTAGAGAACAAAGGTATGGACACCAAGTGTGGGAAGCCATGGGGTGGTGGTGGTGGGATGAGTTGGGAGATTAGGATTGACCTGTATACATGTATATGCATAAAATACATAACTAATAATAACCTGCTGTATAAAAACATAAATAAAATTAAATTTCAAACTTTTAAAATGTAAAATTTAAAAATAAAACAGAAAAAATTCTTCCAATCACACAGATGTATTTATAGGAATGAATTATTTCCATGCTTATATCTATAAATACATAAAAGAGGAATAAAATCTAACTTGAACCATAAAAGAAAAAAAAATTGAACCCACGAGTTATACAGAGGAAAACCCTATCACGGCACTTGCTCCAGCGGTAAACAATTCTGAAATTGGTCAGAGGTGGGGAACCATCTCCCATACAGCCAGCAACCCAACCCCCACGCAAGGAGCATCCTCATTGCAAAGCTGGGGGACCATGCCGAGGCATCTGTGAGTAAACGTGAGCTGAGCCCCAGGCCAGCTGCTGCTGAACTGTTCCCACCCTTTCCAGGTAAAACACCTGAATATGTACAAGGGCTTGAAAGCCTTGAGGAAGGACCGTGGAGCCACACCAGTGACAGCACGCAGGCCAACTTGGTGCCTGCAGGCCAACCAGGGTTGGCCTGGAACCTGGCGCTCTTCCAGAAGCATTCCATTGCCCTGCCTGAGATACCCCTCCTTTCCCGGCCCCCACTGCTTTCTTCCTTCCTCAACTCTGTCCGGAGAGAAATTCCAGCGGAAGGTATGTGTGACACATCCTCTTCTTTACAGGTGGCAGCCTGGCAACTCCTGCAGAAAGGCCAGCAGAACCCCACTCACACCGGGCCACCCACAAAGCTGTGGCCCCTCACTCCCTCCCACCAGCACAGCCCCGAGACTGCTGACGGGGCAGAGAATATGGAGTCAGGCACAGCTTCAGGGGCTATTGCTGCCTGGAGCTCTGTTTATATTGACCTCAACGAGGCACACCTGGGGAGGGCGGGCCGGCAGGGTAAGGCTGCCCAGGTCAGCTAATCCACAACCCTCAGGGGATCACATTGTTGAAAATGGACCCCGCTAAGGCAGAAGTGAAGCCAAGGGAAAAAAGGACACAATACCATTTGCAGCACCGTAGATGAGTCTAGAAGTAATCACGTGACTTGTAGTAAGTCAGAAAGTGAAAGACACATATCATATCACTTATAGGTGTTACCTAAAAATGGATACCAGGGCAGATATTTCCACGGAGAAGGGCAATCACAGATTCATTAAACAAACATATGGTTCACCAATGGAAAGGTGTGAGGATTGGTTTCTTTACGATATCGCGGTTAACAGACATATACAAACACAGGTGATATATATAATCACCAAAGACCTACAGAATACCAAGAGGGGACTACTCAACATTCTGTCATAACGTACATGGGAAAAGGATCCCAGGAAGAACAGTCATCTGTATATGTGTAAAAGAACCACATCTTCCACACCTACAACAAGACAAACATTGTAATCAAACTTGCTGTAATAAAAAATAAAAAATTAAATTAAAAACACGAACAAGAAATAGTGAGACAAACGTGAGGGGCTTTCTCCTGGCACATTCCATTCTAAACTCCAATCTAGAACACCACTTCCACTGAGGCTCTCTTGCCCTAGTAACCAGATTTGGTAAGGGGGAACTGCTGCCACCTTGTGGCCGTTTCACACAACAGCAGCTTTAATCCCAACGCTAATGGTCAGTTGATATTCAAAATCATTGCAGGCCTGTAAATGACACCTGCCCTGAAAACAAATCCTGGGGTCACATATCGACCAAAATATTCAAAGGACGTCCATATTTCAAAACGACCGTTTCAAAAGGCATATTTTACGCACATTAGTGTTCTGCTTCTTTTCCTTTCTTTCCTTTTTTGTTAAGAAACACAGGAATGGTAAAAGGCATCCCTCAGAATGGGCGAAAATCGTTGCAGACGAATCAATGGACAGAGGTTTAATCTCCAATATATATAAACAGCTCATGCAGCTTAATATTAAAAAAACAAACAACCCAATACAAAAATGGGCAGAAGATCTAAAGAGACGTTTCTTCAAAGGAGACACAGAGATGGCCAAGACGCACATGAAAAGCTGCTCAACAGCACTAATTATTAGAGAAATGCAAATCAAAACTACAACGAGGTATCACCAAAAACCTGTTAGATTCGGGATCATCAGAAAATCTACAAACAACCAATTCTGGGGAGGGTGTGGACAATAAGAGCCCTCTTCCAGTATTGGTGGGAATGTAAATTGATACAGTCACTATGGAGAACAGTATGGAGTTTCCTTAAAAACCTAGATATAGAATTACCATCTGATCCAGCAATCCCACTTCTGGGCATATACCCAGAGAAAACCGTAAATCAAAAAGGCACATTCACCACAATGTTCATTGCAGCACTATTTACAGTAGCCAGGTAATGGAAGCAACCTAAATGCCCACAGACAGATGAATGGATAAAGATGTGGTACATATATGAAATGGAATATTACTCGGCCATAAAAAGGAATGAAACTGGGTCATTTGTAGAGATATCGATGGATCGAGAGACTGTCATACAGAATGAAGTAAGTCAGAAAGAGGAAAACAAATATTGTATATTAATGCATATATGTGGAACCTAAAAAAATGGTACAGATGAACTGGTTTGCAGGGAAGAAATAGAGACACAGAGGTAGAGAACAAACGTATGGACACCAAGTGTGGGAAGCCATGGGGTGGTGGTGGTGGGATGAGTTGGGAGATAGGGATTGAACGGTATACATGTATATGCATAAAATACATAACTAATAATAACCTGCAGTATAAAAACATAAATAAAATTAAATTTCAAAATTTTAAAAAATAAAATTTAAAACTAAAACAGAAAAAATTCTTCCCGTCACACAGATGTATTTATAGGAATGAATTATTTCCATACTTATATTTATAAATACATAACAGAGGAATAAAATCTAACTTGAACCATAAAAGAAAAAAAAATTGAACCCACGAGTTATACAGAGGAAAACCCTATCACGGCACTTGCTCCAGCGGTAAACAACTCTGAAATTGGTCAGAGGTGGGGAACCATCTCCCATACAGCCAGCAACCCACCCCCCACACAAGGAGCGTCCTCATTGCAAAGCTGGGGGACCGTGCCGAGGCATCTGTGAGTAAACGTGAGCTGAGCCCCAGGCCAGCTGCTGCTGAACTGTTCCCACCCTTTCCAGGTAAAACACCTGAATATGTACAAGGGCTTGAAAGCCTAGAGGAAGAACTGTGGAGCCACACCAGTGACAGCACGCAGGCCAACTTGGTGCCTGCAGGCCAGCCAGGGATTTCCTGGACCTGGGCGCTCTTCCAGAATCTTTCCATTGCCCTGCCTGGGATACCCCTCCTGTCCCGGCCCCCAATGCTTTTTTCCTTCCTCACCTCTGTCCGGAGAGAAATTCCAGCGGAAGGTATGTGTGACACAACCTCTTCATTACAGGCGGCAGCCTGGCAACTCCTGCAGAAAGGCCAGCAGAACCCCACTCACACCGGGCCACCCACAAAGCTGTGGCCCCTCACTCCCTCCCACCAGCACAGCCCCGAGACTGCTGACGGGGCAGAGAATATGGAGTCAGGCACAGCTTCAGGGGCTATTGCTGCCTGGAGCGCTGTTTATATTGACCTCAACGAGGCACACCTGGGGAGGGCGGGCCGGCAGGGTAAGGCTGCCCAGGTCAGCTAATCCACAACCCTCAGGGAATCACATTGTTGAAAATGGACCCCGCTAAGGCAGAAGAGAAGCCAAGGGAAAAAAGGACACAATGCCATTTGCAGCACCGTAGATGAGTCTAGAAGTAATCACGTGACTTGTAGTAAGTCAGAAAGTGAAAGACACATATCATATTATATCACTTATAGGTGTTACCTAAAAATGGATACCAGGGCAGATATTTCCACGGAGAAGGGCAATCACAGATTCATTAAACAAACTTATGGTTCACCAATGGAAAGGTGTGAGGATTGGTTTCATTACGATATCGCGGTTAACAGACATATACAAACACAGGTGACATATAATCACCAAAGACCTACAGAATACCAAGAGAGGACTACTCAACATTCTGTCATAACGTACATGGGAAAAGGATCCCAGGAAGAACAGACATCTGTATATGTGTAAAAGAACCACATCTTCCACACCTACAACAAGCCAAACATTGTATTCAAACTTGCTGTAAGAAAAAATAAAAAAAATTAAATTAAAAACACGAACAAGATGAAGTGAGACAAACGTGAGGGGCTTTCTCCTGGCATATTCCATTCTAATTTCCAATCTAGAACACCACTTCCACTGAGGTTCTCTTGCCCTAGTAACCAGATTTGGTAAGGGTGAACAGCTGCCACCCTGTGGCCGTTTCACACAACAGCAGCTTTAATCCCAGCGCTAGTGGTCAGTTGATATTCAAAATCATTTCAGGCCTGTAAATGACACCTGCCCTGAAAACAAATCCTGGGGTCACATATCGACCAAAAAGTTCAAAGGACGTCCATATTTCAAAATGACCGTTTCAAAAGGCATATTTTACGCACATTAGTGTTCTGCTTCTTTTCCTTTCTTTCCTTTTTTGTTAAAAAACACGGGAATGGAAAAAGGCATCCCTCAGAATGGGCGAAAATCGTTGCAGACGAATCAATGGACAGAGGTTTAATCTCCAATATATATATAAACAACTCATGCAGCTTAATATTAAAAAAACAAACAACCCAATACAAACATGGGCAGAAGATCTAAAGAGACGTTTCTTCAAAGAAGACACAGAGATGGCCAAGACGCACATGAAAAGCTGCTCAACAGCACTAATTATTAGAGAAATGCAAATCAAAACTGCAATGAGGTATCACCACACACCTGTTAGAATCGGCATCATCAGAAAATCTACAAACAACCAATTATGGGGAGGGTGTGGACAAAAGGAGCCCTCTTACACTATTGGTCAGAATGTAAATTGATACAGTCACTATGGAGAACAGTATGGAGTTTCCTTAAAAAAACTAGAAATAGAATTACCATCTGATCCAGCAATCCCACTTCTGGGCATAAACACAGAGAAAACCGTAAATCAAAATGGCACATTCACCACAATGTTCATTGCAGCACTATTTACAATAGCCAGGTAATGGAAGCAACCTAAATGCCCACAGACAGATGAATGGATAAAGATGTGGTACATATATGAAATGGAATATTACTCGGCCATAAAAAGGAATGAAACTGGGTCATTTGTAGAGACATCGATGGATCGAGAGACTGTCATACAGAATGAAGTAAGTCAGAAAGAGGAAAACAAATATTGTATATTAATGCATATATGTGGAACCTAAAAAAATGGTACAGATGAACTGGTTTGCAGGGAAGAAATAGAGACACAGAAGTAGAGAACAAACGTATGGACACCAAGAGTGGGAAGCCATGGGGTGGTGGTGGTGGGATGAGTTGGGAGATTGGGATTGACCTGTATACATGTATATGCATAAAATACATAACTAATAATAACCTGCTGTATAAAAACATAAATAAAATTAAATTTCAAAATTTTAAAAAATAAAATTTAAAAATAACACAGAAAAAAATATTCCCGTCACACAGATGTATTTATAGGAATGAATTATTTCCATGCTTATATTTATAAATACATAAAAGAGGAGTAAAATCTAACTTGAACCATAAAAGAAAAAAAAATTGAACCCACGAGTTATACAGAGGAAAACCCTATCAGGGCACTTGCTCCAGCGGTTAACAATTCTGAAATTGGTCAGAGGTGGGGAACCATCTCCCATACAGCCAGCAACCAACCCCCCACGCAAGGAGCGTCCTCATTGCAAAGCTGGGGGACCGTGCCGAGGCATCTGTGAGTAAACGTGAGCTGAGCCCCAGGCCAGCTGCTGCTGAACTGTTCCCACCCTTTCCAGGTAAAACACCTGAATATGTACAAGGGCTTGAAAGCCTAGAGGAAGGACCGTGGAGCCACACCAGCGACAGCACGCAGGCCAACTTGGTGCCTGCAGGCCAGCCAGGGTGGTCCTGGAACCTGGCGCTCTGACAGAAGCTTTACATTGCCCTGCCTGAGATACCCCTCCTGTCCCGGCCCCCACTGCTTTTTTCCTTCCTCACCTCTGTCCGGAGAGAAATTCCAGCGGAATGTATGGGTGACACATCCTCTTCTTTACAGGCGGCAGCCTGGCAACTCCTGCAGAAAGGCCAGCAGAATCCCACTCACACCGGGCCACCCACAAAGCTGTGGCCCCTCACAACCTCCCACCAGCACAGCCCCGAGACTGCTGACAGGGCAGAGAATATGGAGTCAGGCACAGCTTCAGGGGCTATTGCTGCCTGGAGCGCTGTTTATATTGACCTCAACGAGGCACACCTGGGGAGGGCGGGCCGGCAGGGTAAGGCTGCCCAGGTCAGCTAAACCACAACCCTCAGAGAATCACATTGTTGAAAATGGACCCCACTAAGGCAGAAGAGAAGCCAAGGGAAAAAAGGACACAATGCCATTTGCAGCACCGTAGATGAGTCTAGAAGTAATTACGTGACTTGTAGTAAGTCAGAAAGTGAAAGACACATATCATATCATATCACTTATAGGTTTTACCTAAAAATGGATACCCGGGCAGATATTTCCACGGAGAAGGGCAATCACAGATTCAATAAACACACTTATGGTTCACCAATGGAAAGGTGTGAGGATTGGTTTCATTATGATATCGGGGTTAACAGACATATACACACACAGGTGACATATATAATCACCAAAGACCTACAGAATCCCAAGAGAGGACTACTCAACATTCTGTCATAACGTACATGGGAAAAGGATCCCAGGAAGAACAGTCATCTGTTTATGTGTAAAAGAACCACATCTTCCACACCTACAACAAGCCAAACATTGTAATCAAACTTGCTGTAATAAAAAATATTAAAATAATTAAATACACGAACAAGAAGTAGTGAGACAAACGTGAAGGTCTTTCTCCTGGCACATTCCATTCTAAACTCCAATCTAGAACACCACTTCCACTGAGGCTCTCTTGCCCTAGTAACAAGATTTGGTAAGGGTGAACTGCTGCCACCTTGTTGCCGTTTCACACAACAGCAGCTTTAATCCCAGCGCTAATGGTCAGTTGATATTCAAAATCATTGCAGGCCTGTAAATGACACCTGCCCTGAAAACAAATCCTGGCGTCACATATCGACCAAAAAATTCAAAGGACGTCCATATTTCAAAACGACCGTTTCAAAAGGCATATTTTACGCACATTAGTGTTCTGCTTCTTTTCCTTTCTTTCCTTTTTTGTTAAAAAACACGGGAATGGAAAAAGGCATCCCTCAGAATGGGCGAAAATCGTTGCAGACGAATCAATGGACAGAGGTTTAATCTCCAATATATATAAACAACTCATGCAGCTTAATATTAAAAAAACAAACAACCCAATACAAAAAAGGGCAGAAGATCTAAAGAGACGTTTCTTCAAAGGAGACACAGAGATGGCCAAGACGCACATGAAAAGCTGCTCAACAGCACTAATTATTAGAGAAATGCAAATCAAAACTACAATGAGGTATCACCTCACACCTGTTAGAATCGGCATCATCAGAAAATCTACAAACAACCAATTCTGGGGAGGGTGTGGACAAAAGGAGCCCTCTTCCACTATTGGTGGGAATGTAAATTGATACAGTCACTATGGAGGACAGTATGGAGTTTCCTTAAAAAAACTAGAAATAGAATTACCATCTGATCCAGCAATCCCACTTCTGGGCATATACCCAGAGAAAACCGTATTTCAAAAAGGCACATTCACCACAATGTTCGTTGCAGCACTATTTACAATAGCCAGGTAATGGAAGCAACCTAAATGCCCACAGACAGATGAATGGATAAAGATGTGGTACATATATGAAATGGAATATTACTCGGCCATAAAAAGGAATGAAACTGGGTCATTTGTAGAGACATCGATGGATCGAGAGACTGTCATACAGAATGAACTAAGTCAGAAAGAGGAAAACAAATATTGTATATTAATGCATATATGTGGAACCTAAAAAAATGGTACAGATGAACTGGTTTGCAGGGAAGAAATAGAGACACAGAGGTAGAGAACAAAGGTATGGACACCAAGTGTGGGAAGCCATGGGGTGGTGGTGGTGGGATGAGTTGGGAGATTAGGATTGACCTGTATACATGTATATGCATAAAATACATAACTAATAATAACCTGCTGTATAAAAACATAAATAAAATTAAATTTCAAACTTTTAAAATGTAAAATTTAAAAATAAAACAGAAAAAATTCTTCCAATCACACAGATGTATTTATAGGAATGAATTATTTCCATGCTTATATCTATAAATACATAAAAGAGGAATAAAATCTAACTTGAACCATAAAAGAAAAAAAAATTGAACCCACGAGTTATACAGAGGAAAACCCTATCACGGCACTTGCTCCAGCGGTAAACAATTCTGAAATTGGTCAGAGGTGGGGACCCATCTCCCATACAGCCAGCAACCCAACCCCCACGCAGGGAGCATCCTCATTGCAAAGCTGGGGGACCATGCCGAGGCATCTGTGAGTAAACGTGAGCTGAGCCCCAGGCCAGCTGCAGCTGAACTGTTCCCACCCTTTCCAGGTAAAACACCTGAATATGTACAAGGGCTTGAAAGCCTTGAGGAAGGACCTTGGAGCCACACCAGTGACAGCACGCAGGCCAACTTGGTGCCTGCAGGCCAGCCAGGTTTGGCCTGGAACCTGGCGCTCTTCCAGAAGCATTCCATTGCCCTGCCTGAGATACCCCTCCTTTCCCGGCCCCCACTGCTTTCTTCCTTCCTCACCTCTGTCCGGAGAGAAATTCCAGCGGAAGGTATGTGTGACACATCCTCTTCTTTACAGGTGGCAGCCTGGCAACTCCTGCAGAAAGGCCAGCAGAACCCCACTCACACCGGGCCACCCACAAAGCTGTGGCCCCTCACTCCCTCCCACCAGCACAGCCCCGAGACTGCTGACGGGGCAGAGAATATGGAGTCAGGCACAGCTTCAGGGGCTATTGCTGCCTGGAGCTCTGTTTATATAGACCTCAACGAGGCACACCTGGGGAGGGCGGGCCGGCAGGGTAAGGCTGCCCAGGTCAGCTAATCCACAACCCTCAGGGAATCACATTGTTGAAAATGGACCCCGCTAAGGCAGAAGTGAAGCCAAGGGAAAAAAGGACACAATACCATTTGCAGCACCGTAGATGAGTCTAGAAGTAATCACGTGACTTGTAGTAAGTCAGAAAGTGAAAGACACATATCATATCACTTATAGGTGTTACCTAAAAATGGATACCAGGGCAGATATTTCCACGGAGAAGGGCAATCACAGATTCATTAAACAAACTTATGGTTCACCAATGGAAAGGTGTGAGGATTGGTTTCATTACGATATCGGGGTTAACAGACATATACAAACACAGGTGACATATATAATCACCAAAGACCTACAGTATACCAAGAGAGGACTACTCAACATTCTGTCATAACGTACATGGGAAAAGGATCCCAGGAAGAACAGTCATCTGTTTATGTGTAAAAGAACCACATCTTCCACACCTACAACAAGCCAAACATTGTAATCAAACTGCTGTAATAAAAAATAAAAAAATAAATTAAAAACACGAACAAGAAGTAGTGAGACAAACGTGAGGGGCTTTCTCCTGGCACATTCCATTCTAAACTCTAATCTAGAACACCACTTCCACTGAGGCTCTCTTGCCCTAGTAACCAGATTTGGTAAGGTTGAACTGCTGCCACCTTGTGGCCGTTTCACACAACAGCAGCTTTAATCCCAATGCTAATGGTCAGGTGATATTCAAAATCATTGCAGGCCTGTAAATGACACCTGCCCTGAAAACAAATCCTGGGGTCACATATCGACCAAATATTTCAAAGGACGTCCATATTTCAAAACGACCGTTTCAAAAGGCATATTTTACGCACATTAGTGTTCTGCTTCTTTTCCTTTCTTTCCTTTTTTGTTAAAAAACACGGGAATGGAAAAATGCATCCCTCAGAATGGGCGAAAATCGTTGCACACGAATCAATGGACAGAGGTTTAATCTCCAATATATATAAACAGCTCATGCAGCTTAATATTAAAAAAACAAACAACCCCCCCAAAAATGGGAAGAAGATCTAAAGACACGTTTCTTCAAAGGAGACACAGAGATGGCCAAGACGCACATGAAAAGCTGCTCAACAGCACTAATTATTAGAGAAATGCAAATCAAAACTACAATGAGGTATCACCTCACACCTGTTAGAATGGGCATCATCAGAAAATATGGAAACAACCAATTCTGGGGACGGTGTGGACAAAAGGAGCCCTCTTCCACTATTGGTGGGAATGTAAATTGATACAGTCACTATGGAGAACAGTATGGAGTTTCCTTAAAAAACCTAGAAATAGAATTACCATCTGATCCAGCAATCCCACTTCTGGGCATATACCCAGAGAAAACTGTATTTCAAAAAGGCACATTCACCACAATGTTCGTTGCAGCACTATTTACAATAGCCAGGTAATGGAAGCAACCTAAATGCCCACAGTCAGATGAATGGATAAAGATGTGGTACATATATAAAATGGAATATTACTCGGCCATAAAAAGGAATGAATCTGGGTCATTTGGAGAGACACCGATGGATTGAGAGACTGTCATACAGAATGAAGTAAGTCAGAAAGAGGAAAACAAATATTGTATATTAATGCATATATGTGGAGCCTAAAAATGGTACAGATGAACTGGTTTGCAGGGAAGAAATAGAGACACAGAGGTAGAGAACAAACGTATGGACACCAAGTGTGGGAAGCCATGGGGTGGTGGTGGTGGGATGAGTTGGGAGACTGGGATTGACCTGTATACATGTATATGCATAAAATACATAACTAATAATAACGCGCTGTATAAAAAAATAAATAAAATTAAATTTCAAAATTTTAAAAAATAAAATTTAAAAATAAAACAGAAAACAGTTCTTCCCGTCGCACAGATGTATTTATAGGAATGAATTATTTCCATGCTTATATCTATAAATACATAAAAGAGGAATAAAATCTAACTTGAACCATAAAAGAAAATAAAAACTCGAACCCACGAGTTATACAGAGGAAAACCCTATCAGGGCACTTGCTCCAGTGTTAAACAATTCTGAAATTGGTCAGAGGTTGGGAACCATCTCCCATACAGCCAGCAACCCACCCCCCCACGCAAGGAGCGTCCTCATTGCAAAGCTGGGGGACCGTGCCGAGGCATCTGTGAGTAAACGTGAGCTGAGCCCCAGGCCAGCTGTTGCTGAACTGTTCCCACCCTTTCCAGGTAAAACACCTGAATATGTACAAGGGCTTGAAAGCCTAGAGGAAGGACCGTGGAGCCACACCAGTGACAGCACGCAGGCCAACTTGGTGCCTGCAGGCCAGCCAGGGTCGTCCTGGCCCCGGGCGCTCTTCCAGAAGCTTTCCATTGCCCTGCCTGAGATACCCCTCCTGTCCCGGCCCCCACCTATTTTTTCCTTCCTCACCTCTGTCCAGAGAGAAATTCCAGCAGAAGGTATGGGTGACACATCCTCTTCTTTACAGGCGGCAGCCTGGCAACTCCTGCAGAAATACCAGCAGAACCCCACTCACACCGGGCCACCCACAAAGCTGTGGCTCCTCACTCCCTCCCACCAGCACTGCCCCGAGACTGCTGACGGGGCAGATAATATGGAGTCAGGCACAGCTTCAGGGGCTATTGCTGCCTGGAGCGCTGTTTTTATTGACCTCAACGAGGCACACCTGGGGAGGGGGGGCCGGCAGGGTAAGGCTGCCCAGGTCAGCTAATCCACAACCCTAAGGGAATCACATTGTTGAAAATGGACCCCGCTAAGGCAGAAGAGAAGCCAAGGAAAAAAATGACACAATGCCATTTGCAGCACCGTAGATGAGTCTAGAAGTAATCACGTGACTTGTAGTAAGTCAGAAAGTGAAAGACACATATCATATCATATCACTTATAGGTGTTACCTATAAATGGATACCAGGGCAGATATTTCCAAGGAGAAGGGCAATCACAGATTCATTAAACACACTTATGGTTCACCAATGGAAAGGTGTGAGGATTGGTTTCATTACGATATCGGGGTTAACAGACATATACAAACACAGGTGACATATATAATCACCAAAGACCTACAGAATATCAAGAGAGGACTACTCAACATTCTGTCATAACGTACATGGGAAAAGGATCCCAGGAAGAAGAGACATCTGTATATGTGTAAAAGAACCACATCTTCCACACCTACAACAAGCCAAACATTGTAATCAAACTTGCTGTAAGAAAAAATATTAAATTAAATTAAAAACACGAACAAGAAGTAGTGAGACAAACGTGAGGGGCTTTCTCCTGGCACATTCCATTCTAAACTCCAATCTAGAACACCACTTCCACTGAGGCTCTCTTGCCCTAGTAACCAGATTTGGTAAAGGTGAACTGCTGCCACCTTGTGGCCGTTTCACACAACAGCAGCTTTAATCCCAACGCTAATGGTCAGTTGATATTCAAAATCATTGCAGGCCTGTAAATGACACCTGCCCTGAAAACAAATCCTGGGGTCACATATCGACCAAAAAATTCAAAGGACTTCCATATTTCAAAACGACCATTTCAAAAGGCATATTTTACGCACATTAGTGTTCTGCTTCTTTTCCTTTCTTTCCTTTTTTGTTAAAAAACACGGGAATGGAAAAAGGCATCCCTCAGAATGGGCCAAAATCATTGCAGACGAATCAATGGACAGAGGTTTAATCTCCAATATATATAAACAGCCCATGCAGCTTAATACTAAAAACAACAAACAACCCAAAAAAATGGGCAGAAGATCTAAAGAGACGTTTCTTCAAAGGAGAGAAACAGATGGCCAAGACGCACATGAAAAGCTGCTCAACTGTACTAATTATTAGAGAAATGCAAATCAAAACTACAATGAGGTATCACCTCACACATGTTAGAATCCGCATCATCAGAAAATCTACAAACAACCAATTCTCGGGATGGTGTGGACAAAATGAGCCCTCTCCCACTATTGGTGGGAATGTAAATTGATACAGTCACTATGGAGAACAGTATGGAATTTCCTTAAAAATACTAGAAATAGAATTACAATCTGATGCAGCAATCCCACTTCTGGGCATATACCCAGAGAAAACCGTATTTCAAAAAGGCACATTCACCACAATGTTCGTTGCAGCACTATTTACAATAGCCAGGTAATGGAAGCAACCTAAATGCCCACAGACAGATGAATGGATAAAGATGTTGTACATATATAAAATGGAATATTACTCGGCCATAAAAAGGAATGAAACTGGGTCATTTGTAGAGACATCGATGGATCGAGAGACTGTCATACAGAATGAAGTAAGTCAGAAAGAGGAAAACAAATATTGTATATTAATGCATATATGTGGAGCCTAAAAATGGTACATTTGAACTGGTTTGCAGGGAAGAAATAGAGACACAGAGGTAGAGAACAAACGTATGGATACCAAGTGTGGGAAGCCATGGGGTGGTGGTGGTGGGATGAGTTGGGAGTTTTGGATTGACCTGTATACATGTATATGCAAAAAATACATAACTAATAATAAGGTGCTGTATAAAAAAATAAATAAAATTAAATTTCAAAATTTTAAAAAATAAAATTTAAAAAAAAACAGAAAAAATTCTTCCCGTCACACTGATGTATTTATAGGAATGAATTATTTCCATGCTTATATTTATAAATACATAAAAGAGGAATAAAATGTAACTTGAACCATAAAAGAAAAAATAAGTGAACCCACGAGTTATACAGAGGAAAACCCTATCACGGCACTTGCACCAGCGGTAAACAATTCTGAAATTGGTCAGAGGTGGGGATCCATCTCCCATACAGCCAGCAACCCACCCCCCACGCAAGGAGCGTCCTCATTGCAAAGCTGGGGAACCATGCCGAGGCATCAGTGAGTAAACGTGAGCTGAGCCCCAGGCCAGCTGCTGCTGAACTGTTCCCACCCTTTCCAGGTAAAACACCTGAATATGTACAAGGGCTTGAAAGCCTAGAGGAAGGACTGTGGAGCCACACCAGCGACAGCACGCAGGCCAACTTGGTGCCTGCAGGCCAGCCAGGGTGGTACTGGCCCCGGGCGCTCTTCCAGAAGCTTTCCATTGCCCTGCCTGAGATACCCCTCCTGTCCCGGCCCCCACTGCTTTTTTCCTTCCTCACCTCTGTCCGGAGAGAAATTCCAGCGGAAGGTATGAGTGACACATCCTCTTCTTTACAGGCGGCAGCCTGGCAACTCCTGCAGAAAGGCCAGCAGAACCCCACTCACACCGGGCCACCCACAAAGCTGTGGCCCCTCACTCCCTCCCACCAGCACAGCCCCGAGACTGCTGACGGGGCAGAGAATATGGAGTCAGGCACAGATTCAGGGGCTATTGCTGCGTGGAGCTCTGTTTATATTGACCTCAACGAGGCACACCTGGGGAGGGCGGGCCGGCAGGGTAAGGCTGCCCAGGTCAGCGAATCCACAACCCTCAGGGAATCACATTGTTGAAAATGGACCCCGCTAAGGCAGAAGAGAAGCCAAGGGAAAAAAGGACACAATGCCATTTGCAGCACCGTAGATGAGTCTAGAAGTAATCACGTGACTTGTAGTAAGTCAGAAATTGAAAGACACATATCCTATCATATCACTTATAGGTGTTACCTAAAAATGGATACCAGGGCAGATATTTCCACGGAGAAGGGCAATCACAGATTCATTAAACAAACTTATGGTTCACCAATGGAAAGGTGTGAGGATTGGTTTCATTACGATATCGGGGTTAACAGACATATAGAAACACAGGTGACATATATAATCACCAAAGACCTACAGAATACCAAGAGAGGACTACTCAACATTCTGTCATAACGTACATGGGAAAAGGATCCCAGGAAGAACA
The DNA here is from genome assembly GCF_964341445.2 of Mesoplodon mirus. Taxonomy (NCBI): domain Eukaryota; kingdom Metazoa; phylum Chordata; class Mammalia; order Artiodactyla; family Ziphiidae; genus Mesoplodon; species Mesoplodon mirus. The sequence goes on from NW_028295810.1 coordinate 5,120,971, forward strand.
GACATCTGTATATGTGTAAAAGAACCACATCTTCCACACCTACAACAAGCCAAACATTGTATTCAAACTTGCTGTAATAAAAAATAAAAAAAAAATTAAATTAAAACACGAACAAGATGTAGTGAGACAAACGTGAGGGGCTTTCTCCTGGCACATTCCATTCTAAACTCCAATCTAGAACACCACTTCCACTGAGGCTCTCTTGCCCTAGTAACCAGATTTGGTAAGGGTGAACTGCTGCCACCTTGTGGCCGTTTCACACAACAGCAGCTTTAATCCCAACGCTAATGGTCAGTTGATATTCAAAATCATTGCAGGCCTGTAAATGACACCAGCCCTGAAAACAAATCCTGGGGTCACATATCGACCAAAAAATTCAAAGGACGTCCATATTTCAAAACGACCATTTCAAAAGGCATATTTTATGCACATTAGTGTTCTGCTTCTTTTCCTTTCTTTCCTTTTTTGTTAAAAAAAACGGGAATGGAAAAAGGCATCCCTCAGAATGGGCGAAAATCGTTGCAGACGAATCAATGGACAGAGGTTTAATCTCCAATATATATAAACAGCTCATGCAGCTTAATATTAATAAAACAAACAACCCAAAAAAATGGGCAGAAGATCTAAAGAGACGTTTCTTCAAAGGAGACACAGAGATGGCCAAGACGCACATGAAAAGCTGCTCAACAGCACTAATTATTGGAGAAATGCAAATCAAAACTACAATGAGATATCACGTCACACCTGTTAGAATCGGCATCATCAGAAAATCTACAAACAACCAATTCTGGGGAGGGTGTGGACAAAAGGAGCCCTCTTCCACTATTGGTGGGAATGTAAATGGATACAGTCACTATGGAGAACAGTATGGAGTTTCCTTAAAAAAATTAGAAATAGAATTACCATCTGATCCAGCAATCCCACTTCTGGGCATATACCCAGAGAAAACCGTATTTCAAAAAGGCACATTCACCACAATGTTCGTTGCAGCACTATCTACAAGAGCCAGGTAATGGAAGCAACCTAAATGCCCTCAGACACATGAATGGATAAAGATGTGGTACATATATAAAATGGAATATTACTCGGCCATAAAAAGGAATGAAACTGGGTCATTTGTAGAGACATCGATGTATCGAGAGACTGTCATATAGAATGAAGTAAGTCAGAAAGAGGAAAACAAATATTGTATATTAATGCATATATGTGGAGCCTAAAAATGGTAGAGATGAACTGGTTTGCAGGGAAGAAATAGAGACACAGAGGTAGAGAATGAACGTATGGACACCAAGTGTGGGAAGCCATGGGGTGGTGGTGGTGGGATGAGTTGGGAGTTTGGGATTGACCTGTGTACATGTATATGCATAAAATACATAACTAATAATAACGTGGTGTATAAAAAAATAAATAAAATTAAATTTCAAAATTTTAAAAAATAAAATTTAAAAATAAAACAGAAAAAAGTTCTTCCCTTCACACAGATGTATTTATAGGAATGAATTATTTCCATGCTTATATCTATAAATATATAAAAGAGGAATAAAATCTAACTTGAACCATAAAAGAAAAAAAAACCTGAACCCACGAGTTATACAGAGGAAAACCCTATCAGGGCACTTGCTCCAGTGGTTAACAATTCTGAAATTGGTCAGAGGTGGGGAAGCATCTCCCATACAGCCATCAACCCACCCCCCACGCAAGGAGCGTCCTCATTGCAAAGCTGGGGGACCGTGCCGAGGCATCTGTGAGTAAACGTGAGCTGAGCCCCAGGCCAGCTGCTGCTGAACTGTTCCCACCCTTTCCAGGTAAAACACCTGAATATGTACAAGGGCTTGAAAGCCTAGAGGAAGGACCGTGGAGCCACACCAGCGACAGCACGCAGGCCAACTTGGTGCCTGCAGGCCAGCCAGGGTGGTCCTGGCCCGGGACACTCTTCCAGAAGCTTTCCATTGCCCTGCCTGAGATACCTCTCCTGTCCCGGCCCCCACTGCTTTTTTCCTTCCTCACCTCTGTCCGGAGAGAAATTCCAGCGGAAGGTATGGGTGATACAACCTCTTCTTTACAGTCGGCAGCCTGGCAACTCCTGCAGAAAGGCCAGCAGAACCCCACTCACACCGGGCCACCCACAAAGCTGTGGCCCCTCACTCCCTCCCACCAGCACAGCCCCGAGACTGCTGACAGGGCAGAGAATATGGAGTCAGGCACAGCTTCAGTGGCTATTGCTGCCTGGAGCGCTGTTTATATTGACCTCAATGAGGCACACCTGGGGAGGGCGGGCCGGCAGGGTAAGGCTGCCCAGGTCAGCTAATCCACAACCCTCAGGGAATCACATTGTTGAAAATGGACCCCGCTAAGGCAGAAGAGAAGCCAAGGGAAAAAAGGACACAATGTCATTTGCAGCACCTTAGATGAGTCTAGAAGTAATCACGTGACTTGTAGTAAGTCAGAAAGTGAAAGACACATATCCTATCATATCACTTATAGGTGTTACCTAAAAATGGATACCAGGGCAGATATTTCCACGTAGAAGGGCAATCACAGATTCATTAAACAAACTTATGGTTCACCAATGGAAAGGTGTGAGGATTGGTTTCATTACGATATCGGGGTTAACAGACATATACAAACACAGGTGACATATATAATCACCAAAGACCTACAGAATACCAAGAGAGGACTACTCAACATTCTGTCACAACGTACATGGGAAAAGGATCCCAGGAAGAACAGACATGTGTATATGTGTAAAAGAACCACATCTTCCACACCTACAACAAGCCAAACATTGTAATCAAACTTGCTGTAATAAAAAATAAAAAAAATTAAATTAAAAACACGAACAAGAAGTAGTGAGACAAACGTGAGGGGCTTTCTCCTGTCACATTCCATTCTAAACTCCAATCTAGAACACCACTTCCACTGAGGCTCTCTTGCCCTAGTAAACAGATTTAGTAAGGGTGAACTGCTGCCACCTGGTGGCCGTTTCACACAACAGCAGCTTTAATCCCAACACTAATGGTCAGTTGATATTCAAAATCATTGCAGGCCTGTAAATGACACCTGCCCTGAAAACAAATCCTGGGTTCACATATCGACCAAAAAATTCAAAAGACGTCCATATTTCAAAACGACCGTTTCAAAAGGCATATTTTACGCACATTAGTGTTCTGCTTCTTTTCCTTTCTTTCCTTTTTTGTTAAAAAACACGGGAATGGAAAAAGGCATCCCTCAGAATGGGCGAAAATCATTGCAGACGAATCAATGGACAGAGGTTTAATCTCCAATATATATAAACAGCTCATGCAGCTTAATATTAAAAAAACAATCAACCCCCCAAAAAATGGGCAGAAGATCTAAAGAGACGTTTCTTCAAAGGAGACACAGAGATGGCCAAGACGCACATGAAAAGCTGCTCAACAGCACTAATTATTAGAGAAATGCAAATCAAAACTACAATGAGGTATCACCTCACACCTGTTAGAATCGGCATCATCAGAAAATCTACAAACAACCAATTCTGGGGAGGGTGTGGACAAAAGGAGCCCTCTTCCACTATTGGTGGGAATGTAAATTGATACAGTCACTATGGAGAAGAGTATGGAGTTTCCTTAAAAAAACTAGAAATAGAATTACCATCTGATCCAGCAATCCCACTTCTGGGCATATACACAGAGCAAACCGTAAATCAAAAAGGCATATTCACCACAATGTTCGTTGCAGCACTATTTACAATAGGCAGGTAATGGAAGCAACGTAAATGCCCACAGACAGATGAATGGATAAAGATGTGGTACATATATAAAATGGAATACTACTCGGCCATAAAACGAATGAAACTGGGTCAATTGTAGAGACATCGATGGATCGATAGACTGTCATACAGAATGAAGTAAGTCAGCAAGAGGAAAACAAATATTGTATATTAATGCATATATGTGGAGCCTAAAAAATGGTACAGATGAACTGGTTTGCAGGGAAGAAATAGAGACACAGAGGTAGAGAACAAATGTATGGACACCAAGTGTGGGAAGCAATGGGGTGGTGGTGGTGGGATGAGTTGGGAGATTGGGATTGACCTGTATACATGTATATGCATAAAATACATAACTATTAATAACGTGCTGTATAAAAAAATAAATTAAATTAAATTTCAAAATTTAAAAAAAATAAGATTTAAAAATAAAACAGAAAAAAGTTCTTCCCGGCACACAGATGTATTTATAGGAATGAATTATTTCCATGCTTATATCTATAAATACATAAATGAGGAATAAAATCTAACTTGAACCATAAAAGAAAAAGAAAACCTGAACCCACGAGTTATACAGAGGAAAACCCTATCAGGGCACTTGCTCCAGTGGTAAACAATTCTGAAATTGGTCAGAGGTGGGGAACCATCTCCCCTACAGCCGGCAACCCACCCCCCACGCAAGGAGCGTCCTCTTTGCAAAGCTGGGGGACCGTGCCGAGGCATCTGTTAGTAAACGTGAGCTGAGCCCCAGGCCAGCTGCTGCTGAACTGTTCCCACCCTTCCCAGGTAAAATACCTGAATGTGTACAAGGGATTGAAAGCCTAGAGGAAGGGCCGTGGAGCCACACCAGCGAAAGCACACAGGCCAACTTCGTGCCTGCAGGCCAGCCAGGGTGATCCTGGCCCCTGGCGCTCTTCCGGAGCTTTCCATTGCCCTGCCTGAGATATCCCTCCTGTCCCGGCCCCCACTGCGTTTTTCCTTCCTCACCTCTGTCCGGAGAGAAATACCAGCGGAAGGTATGGGTGACACAACCTCTTCTTTACAGGTGGCAGCCTGGCAACTCCTGCAGAAAGGCCAGCAGAGCCCCACTCAGACCGGGCCACCTACAAAGCTGTGGCCCATCACTCCCCCCCACCAACACAGTCCCGAGACTGCTGACGGGGCAGAGAGTATGGAGTCAGGCACAGCTTCAGGGGCTATTGCTGCCTGGAGTGCTGTTTATATTGACCTCAACGAGGCACACCTGGGGAGGGCGGGCCGGCAGGGTAGGCTGCCCAGGTCAGCTAATCCACAACCCTCAGGGAATCACATTGTTGAAAATGGACCTCGCTAAGGCAGAATAGAAGCCAAGGAGAAAAAGGACACAATGCCATTTGCAGCACCGTAGATGAGTCTAGAAGTAATCACGTGACTTGTAGTAAGTCAGAAAGTGAAAGGCACATATCCTATCATATAACTTATAGGTGTTACCTATAAATGGATACCACGGCAGATATTTCCACGGAGAAGGGCAATCACAGATTCATTAAACAAACTTATGGTTCACCAATGGAAAGGTGTGAGGATTGGTTTCATTATGATATCGGGGTTAAGAGACATATACAAACACAGGATACATATATAATCACCAAAGACCTACAGAATACCAAGAGAGGACTACTCAACATTCTGTCATAACGTACATGAGAAAAGGATCCCAGGAAGAACAGACATCTGTATATGTGTAAAAGAACCACATCTTCCACACCTACAACAAGCCAAACATTGTAATCAACCTTGCTGTAATAAAAAATAAAAAAATTAAATTAAAAACACGGAAAAGAAGTAGTGATACAAACTTGAGGGGCTTTCTCCTGGCACAATCCATTCTAAATTGCAATCTAGAACACCACATCCACTGAGGCTCTCTTGCCCTAGTAACCAGATTTGGTAAGGGTGAACTTCTGCCACCTTGTGGCCGTTTCACACAACAGCAGCTTTAATCCCAGCGCTAATGGTCAGAAGATATTCAAAATCATTGCAGGCCTGTAAATGACACCTGCGCTGAAAACAAATCCTGGGGTCACATATCGACCAAAAAAATCAAAGGACGTACATATTTCAAAACGACCGTTTCAAAAGGCATATTTTACGCACATTAGTGTTCTGCTTCTTTTCCTTTCTTTCCTTTTTTGTTAAAAAAATGGGAATGGAAAAAGACATCCCTTAGAATGGGCGAAAATCGTTGCAAACGAATCAATGGACAGAGGCTTAATCTCCAATATATATAAACAGCTCATGCAGCTTAATATTAAAAAAACAAACAACCCAATACAAAAATGGGCAGAAGATCTAAAGAGACGTTTCTTCAAAGAAGACACAGAGATGGCCAAGACGCACATGAAAAGCTGCTCAAAATCACTAATTATTAGAGAAATGCAAATCAAAACTACAATGAGGTATCACCTCACACCTGTTAGAATCGGCATCATCAGAAAATCTACAAACAACCAATTCTGGGGAGGGTGTGGACAAAAGGAGCCCTCTTCCACTATTGGTGGGAATGTAAATTGATACAGTCACTATGGAGAAGAGTATGGAGTTTCCTTAAAAAAACTAGAAATAGAATTACCATCTGATCCAGCAATCCCACTTCTGGGCATATACACAGAGCAAACCATAAATCAAAAAGGCATATTCACCACAATGTTCGTTGCAGCACTATTTACAATAGGCAGGTAATGGAAGCAACGTAAATGCCCACAGACAGATGAATGGATAAAGATGTGGTACATATATAAAATGGAATACTACTCGGCCATAAAACGAATGAAACTGGGTCAATTGTAGAGACATCGATGGATCGATAGACTGTCATACAGAATGAAGTAAGTCAGCAAGAGGAAAACAAATATTGTATATTAATGCATATATGTGGAGCCTAAAAAATGGTACAGATGAACTGGTTTGCAGGGAAGAAATAGAGACACAGAGGTAGAGAACAAATGTATGGACACCAAGTGTGGGAAGCAATGGGGTGGTGGTGGTGGGATGAGTTGGGAGATTGGGATTGACCTGTATACATGTATATGCATAAAATACATAACTATTAATAACGTGCTGTATAAAAAAATAAATTAAATTAAATTTCAAAATTTAAAAAAAATAAGATTTAAAAATAAAACAGAAAAAAGTTCTTCCCGGCACACAGATGTATTTATAGGGATGAATTATTTCCATGCTTATATCTATAAATACATAAAAGAGGAATAAAATCTAACTTGAACCATAAAAGAAAAAGAAAACCTGAACCCACGAGTTATACAGAGGAAAACCCTATCAGGGCACTTGCTCCAGTGGTAAACAATTCTGAAATTGGTCAGAGGTGGGGAACCATCTCCCCTACAGCCGGCAACCCACCCCCCACGCAAGGAGCGTCCTCTTTGCAAAGCTGGGGGACCGTGCCGAGGCATCTGTTAGTAAACGTGAGCTGAGCCCCAGGCCAGCTGCTGCTGAACTGTTCCCACCCTTCCCAGGTAAAACACCTGAATGTGTACAAGGGATTGAAAGCCTAGAGGAAGGGCCGTGGAGCCACACCAGCGACAGCACGCAGGCCAACTTGGTGCCTGCAGGCCAGCCAGGGTGCTCCTGGACCCGGGCGCTCTTCCAGAAGCTTTCCATTGCCCTGCCTGAGATATCCCTCCTTTCCTGGCCCCCACTGCTTTTTTCCTTCCTCACCTCTGTCCGGAGAGAAATTCCAGCAGAAGGTATGGGTGACACATCCTCTTCTTTACAGGCGGCAGCCTGGCAACTCCTGCAGAAAGGCCAGCAGAACCCCACTCACACCGGGCCACCCACAAAGCTGTGGCCCCTCACTCCCTCCCACCAGCACAGCCCCGAGACTGCTGACGGGGCAGAGAATATGGAGTCAGGCACAGCTTCAGGGGCTATTGCTGCCTGGAGTGCTGTTTATATTGACCTCAAAGAGGCACACCTGGGGAGGGCGGGCCGGCAGGGTAAGGCTGCCCAGGTCAGCTAATCCACAACCCTCAGGGAATCACATTGTTGAAAATGGACCCCGCTAAGGCAGAAGAGAAGCCAAGGGAAAAAAGGACACAATGCCATTTGCAGCACCGTAGATGAGTCTAGAAGTAATCACGTGACTTGTAGTAAGTCAGAAATTGAAAGACACATATCCTATCATATCACTTATAGGTGTTACCTAAAAATGGATACCAGGGCAGATATTTCCACGGAGAAGGGCAATCACAGATTCATTAAACAAACTTATGGTTCACCAATGGAAAGGTGTGAGGATTGGTTTCATTACTATATCGGGGTTAACAGACATATACAAACACAGGTGACATATATAATCACCAAATACCTACAGAATACCAAGAGAGGACTACTCAACATTCTATCATAACGTACATGGGAAAAGGATCCCAGGAAGAACAGACATCTGTATATGTGTAAAAGAACCACATCTTCCACACCTACAACAAGCCAAACATTGTAATCAAACTTGCTGTAATAAAAAATAAAAAAAAAATTAAATTAAAACACGAACAAGATGTAGTGAGACAAACGTGAGGGGCTTTCTCCTGGCACATTCCATTCTAAACTCCAATCTAGAACACCACTTCCACTGAGGCTCTCTTGCCCTAGTAACCAGATTTGGTAAGGGTGAACTGCTGCCACCTTGTGGCCGTTTCACACAACAGCAGCTTTAATCCCAGCGCTAATGGTCAGTTGATATTCAAAATCATTGCAGGCTTGTAAATGACACCTGCCCTGAAAACAAATCCTGGGGTCACATATCGACCAAAAATTTCAAAGGACGTCCATATTTCAAAACGACCGTTTCAAAAGGCATATTTTACGCACATTAGTGTTCTGCTTCTTTTCCTTTCTTTCCTTTTTTGTTAAAAAACACGGGAATGGAAAAAGGCATCCCTCAGAATGGGCGAAAATCGTTGCAGACGAATCAATGGACAGAGGTTTAAACTCCAATATATATAAACAACTCATGCAGCTTAATATTAAAAAAACAAACACCCCAATACAAAAATGGGCAGAAGATCTAAAGAGACGTTTCTTCAAAGAAGACACAGAGATGGCCAAGACGCACATGAAAAGCTGCTCAAAAGCACTAATTATTAGAGAAATGCAAATCAAAACTACAATGAGGTTTCACGTCACACCTGTTAGAATCGGCATCATCAGAAAATCTACAAACAACCAATTCTGGGGAGGGTGTGGACAAAAGGAGCCCTCTTTCACTATTGGTGGGAATGTAAATTGATACAGTCACTATGGAGAACAGTATGGAGTTTCCTTAAAAAAACTAGAAATAGAATTACCATCTGATCCAGCAATCCCACTTCTGGGCATATACCCAGAGAAAACCGTAAATCAAAAAGGCACATTCACCACAAAGTTCGTTGCAGCACAATTTACAATAGCCAGGTAATAGAAGCCACCTAAATGCCCATAGACAGATAAATGGATAAAGATGTGGTACATATATAAAATGAAATATTACTCGGCCATAAAAAGGAATGAAACTGGGTCATTTGTAGAGACATCGATGGAAAAAGGGACTGTCATACAGAATGAAGTCAGAAAGAGGAAACCAAATACTGTATATTAAGGCATATATGTGGTACCTAAAAAATGGTACAGATGAACTGGTTTGCAGGGAAGAAATAGAGACACAGAGGTAGAGAACAAATGTATGGACACCAAGTGTGGGAAGCAATGGGGTGGTGGTGGTGGGATGAGTTGGGAGATTGGGATTGACCTGTATACATGTATATGCATAAAATACATAACTATTAATAACGTGCTGTATAAAAAAATAAATAAAATTAAATTTCAAAATTAAAAAAAAATAAGATTTAAAAATAAAACAGAAAAAAGTTCTTCCCGGCACACAGATGTATTTATAGGAATGAATTATTTCCATGCTTATATCTATAAATACATAAAAGAGGAATAAAATCTAACTTGAACCATAAAAGAAAAAGAAAACCTGAACCCACGAGTTATACAGAGGAAAACCCTATCAGGGCACTTGCTCCAGTGGTAAACAATTCTGAAATTGGTCAGAGGTGGGGAACCATCTCCCATACAGCCAGCAACCCACCCCCCACGCAAGGAGCGTCCTCTTTGCGAAGCTGGGGGACCGTGCCGAGGCATCTGTAAGTAAACGTGAGCTGAGCCCCAGGCCAGCTGCTGCTGAACTGTTCCCACCCTTCCCAGGTAAAACACCTGAATGTGTACAAGGGATTGAAAGCCTAGAGGAAGGGCCGTGGAGCCACACCAGCGAACGCACGCAGGCCAACTTCGTGCCTGCAGGCCAGCCTGGGTGGTCCTGGCCCCAGGTGCTCTTCCGGAGCTTTCCATTGCCCTGCCTGAGATACCCCTCCTGTCCCGGCCCCCACTGCGTTTTTCCTTCCACACCTCTGTCCGGAGAGAAATACCAGCGGAAGGTATGGGTGACACATCCTCTTCTTTACAGGTGGCAGCCTGGCAACTCCTGCAGAAAGGCCAGCAGAGCCCCACTCACAGTTGGCCACCCACCAAGCTGTGGCCACTCACTCCCTCCCACCAGCACAGCCCCGAGACTGCTGACAGGGCAGAGAATATGTAGTCAGGCACAGCTTCAGGGGCTATTGCTGCCTGGAAGGCTGTTTATATTGACCTCAACGAGGCACACCTGAGGAGGGCGGGCCGGCAGGGTAAGGCTGCCCAGGTCAGCTAAACCATAACCCGCAGGGAATCACATTGTTGAAAATGGACCTCTCTAAGGCAGAATAGAAGCCAAGGGAAAAAAGGACACAATGCCATTTGCAGCACCGTAGATGAGTCTAGAAGTAATCACGTGACTTGTAGTAAGACAGAAAGTGAAAGACACATATCATATCATATCACTTATAGGTGTTACCTATAAATGGATACTACGGCAGATATTTCCACAGAGAAGGGCAGTCACAGAATCATTAAACAAACTTATGGTTCACCAATGGAAAGGTGTGAGGATTGGTTTCATTATGATATCGGAGTTAACAGACATATACAAACACAGGTGACATATATAATCACCAAAGACCTACAGAATACCAAGAGAGGACTACTCAACTTTCTGTCATAAGGTACATGGGAAAAGGATCCCAGGAAGAACAGACATCTGTATATGTGTAAAAGAACCACATCTTCCACACCTACAACAAGCCAAATATTGTAATCAAACTTGCTGTAATAAAAAATTAAAAAAAATAAATTAAAAACAAGAAGAAGAAGTAGTGAGACAAACTTGAGGGGCTTATTCCTGTCACATTCCATTCTAAATTCCAATCTAGAACACCACTTCCATTGAGGCTCTGTTGCCCTAGTAACCATATTTGGTAAGGGAGAACTGCTGCCACCTTGTGGCCGTTTCACACAACAGCAGCTTTAATCCCAGCGCTAATGGTCAGTTGATATTCAAAATCATTGCAGGCCTGTAAATGACACCTGCCCTGATAACAAATCCTGGGGTCACATATCGACCAAGAAATTCAAAAGACGTCCATATTTCAAAATGACCGTTTCAAAAGGCAAGACTGGCCCTGGCGAACAGGGAGACTTGATATGCTGATGGGCGGGATGTAAGTTGCCAACTGCCTCACTGGAGGAGTGCATTGTGTTCCCTAAAACAAGTAAACAACAGAGCTACAGAGCCAAGGGCACTTCCAGTCTAGGGAATATACCTTGGGAAAACTGAAAATCCATAAGACAGAGCCACCCCCAAATTGAGGGCTGCACTGCTTACAAGAACCTCAACCTGGGTACACCTGAAATATCCCAGGCAATATAAAAATGGTTCCAAACATTGTGGAACTTACATACGATGGAATATCCCTCAGCCACGAAATCAATGTCATAAGACCAGTAGCAGCAAAATGAGTGGATTCAGGTACGATGATTCTAAGTGAAAGAAGTCACACAGGAAAAGAAACTTATCATAAGATATCACTTAGGAAGATCCTGTAAACATGGCTACACATGAACTGAGTTAGGCAAGAGAACAGAGTCTCACATTTAGAAAACACTCTTATGCCTGCTTAAGGGGTAAGGAGAGGTGGGGTGATGCATCAAACCCGAGTTTGATATAAGCACAGGTACCGTTCCAAAAACCAACGATGGAATAGACAAGACCTACACCTTCCTCAGTGAAAGGGCCTCAAAACCCCATATTTCCCGCAGAGGAATAGATCTAACTAGTAAGAATCTTAAAACCTATGTATTGATATGTCTCCGTAAGGGAATCAAGTGTGTCTAGACTGGCATAAACAGGGCAGCGAGAATCAGCTCAAACCCACTCTAAAAAGGAATTTCAAAAACAGAACAAAGAAACAGGGAAATTCTTCAAAATTCCTTCAGGGTCTCTGATGCAACCTGGAATGACCCTATCTACAATGACAGCTGGATGTGGCATAAGGCTGGACACTTGGGACTGAGAGGATTGGTGAGATTGGGTGAGCAAATGCAGACCCTTTAAAGCAATAATGCATGGCACCCATTCCATGGGTCCCAGCTCTCCAGGTTGAAGGGAATATTACTACAGCTATAACGTGTACGGGAAACCTAGAGAATGGACACACTGTGAATACGACAGGTTTCTAAAACTCAACGAAGAGCCCCTCTCCTGGTGCTCCGGTTTGACTTTCCAACTGCTTTCCTAGCAACCTCCCAACTTGGAGAGACAGCCCCTTTAAGCTCCTGGTTCGCACAGGTTGCCAATTTGGCAGAGGATGAAAGGGAAGAGGGAGAACCAATGAGAGAGTAGCCGCTAGGCATTTGGATGGGCACATGTCACTCTAATTTCCCGGCAGGAAGAAGAATTAACCAAAGTCTCAGCCACCCACCGGGGACCAGTATAGGTCCTGAACCAAAAGTTTGAACTTGCGTTCAGCTCACAAAAAAAGAGTTGAAAAATGGAGCTCAGGGGCACAGCAATTCACAAACTGGCAGAGTAATCAAGGCCAACTATCGTCCAAAAATCTGTTGAGGGAAGGCAACGAGGCGGACTTGAAAACGAGGCAGAATAGCAGGAAACAGATTTCAAGAGGTACGTTGGAATCGCCTGTAAAGCACAGGAAGAGGGGCACAACTTCGACAATGATGCACTTGGCCAAAAAGGGCGTATGCCTTTTCTCCTGAATATATTCAGGAGAAAACGCATACGCCCTTTTTGGCCAAGCAAGCAAGCGGGCAATGCAAATCTGCACTACAAAGAAGTATCACTTCCCACCGGTCAAAAGGGACATCCACAAAATGTGTAAAAACCAGAAAGGCAAGACAGGCCCTGGAGAACAGGGAGCCTTGTTATGCTGATGGGCGGGATGTAAGTTGCCAACTGCCTCACTGGAGGAGTGCATTGTGTTCCCTAAAACAATTAAACAACAGAGCTACAGAGCCAAGGGCACTTCCAGTCTAGGGAATATACCTTGGGAAAACTGAAAATCCATAAGACAGAGCCACCCCCAAATTGAGGGCTGCACTACTTACAAGAACCTCAACCTGGGTACACCTGAAATATCCCAGGCAATATAAAAATGGTTCCAAACATTGTGGAACTTACGTACGATGGAATATCCCTCAGCCACGAAATCAATGTCATAAGACCAGTAGCAGCAAAATGAGTGGATTCAGGTACGATGATTCTAAGTGAAAGAAGTCACACAGGAAAAGAAACTTATCATAAGATATCACTTAGGAAGATCCTGTAAACATGGCTACACATGAACTGAGTTAGGCAAGAGAACAGAGTCTCACATTTAGAAAACACTCTTATGCCTGCTTAAGGGGGAAGGAGAGGTGGGGTGATGCATCAAACCCGAGTTTGATATAAGCACAGGTTCCGTTCCAAAAACCAACTATGGAATAGACAAGACCTCCACCTTCCTCAGTGAAAGGGACTCAAAACCCCATATTTCCCGCAGAGGAATAGATCTGACTAGTAAGAATCTTAAAACCTATGTACTGATATGTCTCCGTAAGGGAATCAAGTGTGTCTAGACTGGCATAAACATCGCAGCGAGAATCAGCTCAAACCCACTCTAAAAAGGAATTTCAAAAACAGAACAAAGAAACAGGGAAATTCTTTACAATTCCTTCAGGGTCTCTGATGCAACCTGGAATGACCCTATCTACAATGACAGCTGGGTGTGGCATAAGGCTGGACACTTGGGACTGAGAGGATTGGTGAGATTGGGTGAGCAAATGCAGACCCTTTAAAGCAATAATGCATGGCACCCATTCCATGGGTCCCAGCTCTCCAGGTTGAAGGGAATATTACTACAGCTATAACGTGTACGGGAAACCTAGAGAATGGACACACTGTGAAAACGACAGGTTTCTAAAACTCAACGAAGAGCCCCTCTCCTGGTGCTCCGGTTTGACTTTCCAACTGCTTTCCTAGCAATCTCCCAACTTGGAGAGACAGCCCCTTTAAGCTCCTGGTTCGCACAGGTTGCCAATTTGGCAGAGGATGAAAGGGAAGAGGGAGAACCAATGAGAGAGTAGCTGCTAGGCATTTGGATGGGCACATGTCACTCTAATTTCCCGGCAGGAAGAAGAATTAACCAAAGTCTCAGCCACCCACCGGGAACCAGTATAGGTCCTGAACCAAAAGTTTGGACTTGCGTTCAGCTCACAAAAAACGAGTTGAAAAATGGAGCTCAGGGGCACAGCAATTCACAAACTGGCAGAGTAATCAAGGCCAACTATCGTCCAAAAATCTGTTGAGGGAAGGCAACGAGGTGGACTTGAAAGCGAGGCAGAATAGCAGGAAACAGATTTCAAGAGGTACGTTGGAATCGCCTGTAAAGCACAGGAAGAGGGGCACAACTTCGACAATGATGCACTTGGCCAAAAAGGGCGTATGCGTTTTCTCCTGAATATATTCAGGAGAAAACGCATACGCCCTTTTTGGCCAAGCAAGCAAGCGGGCAATGCAAATCTGCACTACACAGAAGTATCACTTCCCACCGGTCAAAAGGGACATCCACAAAATGTGTAAAAACCAGAAAGGCAAGACAGGCCCTGGAGAACAGGGAGCCTTGTTATGCTGATGGGCGGGATGTAAGTTGCCAACTGCCTCACTGGAGGAGTGCATTGTGTTCCCTAAAACAAGTAAACAACAGAGCTACAGAGCCAAGGGCACTTCCAGTCTAGGGAATATACCTTGGGAAAACTGAAAATCCATAAGACAGAGCCACCCCCAAATTGAGGGCTGCACTGCTTACAAGAACCTCAACCTGGGTACACCTGAAATATCCCAGGCAATATAAAAATGGTTCCAAACATTGTGGAACTTACGTACGATGGAATATCCCTCAGCCACGAAATCAATGTCATAAGACCAGTAGCAGCAAAATGAGTGGATTCAGGTACGATGATTTTAAGTGAAAGAAGTCACACAGGAAAAGAAACTTATCATAAGATATCACTTAGGAAGATCCTGTAAACATGGCTACACATGAACTGAGTTAGGCAAGAGAACAGAGTCTCACATTTAGAAAACACTCTTATGCCTGCTTAAGGGGTAAGGAGAGGTGGGGTGATGCATCAAACCCGAGTTTGATATAAGCACAGGTACCGTTCCAAAAACCAACTATGGAATAGACAAGACCTACACCTTCCTCAGTGAAAGGGACTCAAAACCCCATATTTCCCGCAGAGGAATAGATCTGACTAGTAAGAATCTTAAAACCTATGTACTGATATGTCTCCGTAAGGGAATCAAGTGTGTCTAGACTGGCATAAACAGGGCAGCGAGAATCAGCTCAAACCCACTCTAAAAAGGAATTTCAAAAACAGAACAAAGAAACAGGGAAATTCTTCAAAATTCCTTCAGGGTCTCTGATGCAACCTGGAATGACCCTATCTACAATGACAGCTGGATGTGGCATAAGGCTGGACACTTGGGACTGAGAGGATTGGTGAGATTGGGTGAGCAAATGCAGACCCTTTAAAGCAATAATGCATGGCACCCATTCCATGGGTCCCAGCTCTCCAGGTTGAAGGGAATATTACTACAGCTATAACGTGTACGGGAAACCTAGAGAATGGACACACTGTGAATACGACAGGTTTCTAAAACTCAACGAAGAGCCCCTCTCCTGGTGCTCCGGTTTGACTTTCCAACTGCTTTCCTATCAATCTCCCAACTTGGAGAGACAGCCCCTTTAAGCTCCTGGTTCGCACAGGTTGCCAATTTGGCAGAGGATGAAAGGGAAGAGGGAGAACCAATGAGAGAGTAGCTGCTAGGCATTTGGATGGGCACATGTCACTCTAATTTCCCGGCAGGAAGAAGAATTAACCAAAGTCTCAGCCACCCACCGGGAACCAGTATAGGTCCTGAACCAAAAGTTTGGACTTGCGTTCAGCTCACAAAAAACGAGTTGAGAAATGGAGCTCAGGGGCACAGCAATTCACAAACTGGCAGAGTAATCAAGGCCAACTATCGTCCAAAAATCTGTTGAGGGAAGGCAACGAGGCGGACTTGAAAGCGAGGCAGAATAGCAGGAAACAGATTTCAAGAGGTACGTTGGAATCGCCTGTAAAGCACAGGAAGAGGGGCACAACTTCGACAATGATGCACTTGGCCAAAAAGGGCGTATGCGTTTTCTCCTGAATATATTCAGGAGAAAACGCATACGCCCTTTTTGGCCAAGCAAGCAAGCGGGCAATGCAAATCTGCACTACAAAGAAGTATCACTTCCCACCGGTCAAAAGGGACATCCACAAAATGTGTAAAAACCAGAAAGGCAAGACAGGCCCTGGAGAACAGGGAGCCTTGTTATGCTGATGGGCGGGTTGTAAGTTGCCAACTGCCTCACTGGAGGAGTGCATTGTGTTCCCTAAAACAAGTAAACAACAGAGCTACAGAGCCAAGGGCACTTCCAGTCTAGGGAATATACCTTGGGAAAACTGAAAATCCATAAGACAGAGCCACCCCCAAGTTGAGGGCTGCACTGCTTACAAGAACCTCAACCTGGGTACACCTGAAATATCCCAGGCAATATAAAAATGGTTCCAAACATTGTGGAACTTACGTACGATGGAATATCCCTCAGCCACGAAATCAATGTCATAAGACCAGTAGCAGCAAAATGAGTGGATTCAGGTACGATGATTCTAAGTGAAAGAAGTCACACAGGAAAAGAAACTTATCATAAGATATCACTTAGGAAGATCCTGTAAACATGGCTACACATGAACTGAGTTAGGCAAGAGAACAGAGACTCACATTTAGAAAACACTCTTATGCCTGCTTAAGGGGGAAGGAGAGGTGGGGTGATGCATCAAACCCGAGTTTGATATAAGCACAGGTTCCGTTCCAAAAACCAACTATGGAATAGACAAGACCTACACCTTCCTCAGTGAAAGGGACTGAAAACCCCATATTTCCCGCAGAGGAATAGATCTGACTAGTAAAAATCTTAAAACCTATGTACTGATATGTCTCCGTAAGGGAATCAAGTGTGTCTAGACTGGCATAAACAGGGCAGCGAGAATCAGCTCAAACCCACTCTAAAAAGGAATTTCAAAAACAGAACAAAGAAACAGGGAAATTCTTTACAATTCCTTCAGGGTCTCTGATGCAACCTGGAATGACCCTATCTACAATGACAGCTGGGTGTGGCATAAGGCTGGACACTTGGGACTGAGAGGATTGGTGAGATTGGGTGAGCAAATGCAGACCCTTTAAAGCAATAATGCATGGCACCCATTCCATGGGTCCCAGCTCTCCAGGTTGAAGGGAATATTACTACAGCTATAACGTGTACGGGAAACCTAGAGAATGGACACACTGTGAAAACGACAGGTTTCTAAAACTCAACGAAGAGCCCCTCTCCTGGTGCTCCGGTTTGACTTTCCAACTGCTTTCCTAGCAATCTCCCAACTTGGAGAGACAGCCCCTTTAAGCTCCTGGTTCGCACAGGTTGCCAATTTGGCAGAGGATGAAAGGGAAGAGGGAGAACCAATGAGAGAGTAGCTGCTAGGCATTTGGATGGGCACATGTCACTCTAATTTCCCGGCAGGAAGAAGAATTAACCAAAGTCTCAGCCACCCACCGGGAACCAGTATAGGTCCTGAACCAAAAGTTTGGACTTGCGTTCAGCTCACAAAAAACGAGTTGAAAAATGGAGCTCAGGGGCACAGCAATTCACAAACTGGCAGAGTAATCAAGGCCAACTATCGTCCAAAAATCTGTTGAGGGAAGGCAACGAGGTGGACTTGAAAGCGAGGCAGAATAGCAGGAAACAGATTTCAAGAGGTACGTTGGAATCGCCTGTAAAGCACAGGAAGAGGGGCACAACTTCGACAATGATGCACTTGGCCAAAAAGGGCGTATGCGTTTTCTCCTGAATATATTCAGGAGAAAACGCATACGCCCTTTTTGGCCAAGCAAGCAAGCGGGCAATGCAAATCTGCACTACACAGAAGTATCACTTCCCACCGGTCAAAAGGGACATCCACAAAATGTGTAAAAACCAGAAAGGCAAGACAGGCCCTGGAGAACAGGGAGCCTTGTTATGCTGATGGGCGGGATGTAA
Source organism: Mesoplodon mirus (assembly GCF_964341445.2). Lineage (NCBI taxonomy): Eukaryota > Metazoa > Chordata > Mammalia > Artiodactyla > Ziphiidae > Mesoplodon > Mesoplodon mirus. The sequence continues at coordinate 5,139,316 of NW_028295810.1, forward strand.
GTTGCCAACTGCCTCACTGGAGGAGTGCATTGTGTTCCCTAAAACAAGTAAACAACAGAGCTACAGAGCCAAGGGCACTTCCAGTCTAGGGAATATACCTTGGGAAAACTGAAAATCCATAAGACAGAGCCACCCCCAAATTGAGGGCTGCACTGCTTACAACAACCTCAACCTGGGTACACCTGAAATATCCCAGGCAATATAAAAATGGTTCCAAACATTGTGGAACTTACGTACGATGGAATATCCCTCAGCCACGAAATCAATGTCATAAGACCAGTAGCAGCAAAATGAGTGGATTCAGGTACGATGATTTTAAGTGAAAGAAGTCACACAGGAAAAGAAACTTATCATAAGATATCACTTAGGAAGATCCTGTAAACATGGCTACACATGAACTGAGTTAGGCAAGAGAACAGAGTCTCACATTTAGAAAACACTCTTATGCCTGCTTAAGGGGTAAGGAGAGGTGGGGTGATGCATCAAAACCGAGTTTGATATAAGCACAGGTACCGTTCCAAAAACCAACTATGGAATAGACAAGACCTACACCTTCCTCAGTGAAAGGGACTCAAAACCCCATATTTCCCGCAGAGGAATAGATCTGACTAGTAAGAATCTTAAAACCTATGTACTGATATGTCTCCGTAAGGGAATCAAGTGTGTCTAGACTGGCATAAACAGGGCAGCGAGAATCAGCTCAAACCCACTCTAAAAAGGAATTTCAAAAACAGAACAAAGAAACAGGGAAATTCTTCAAAATTCCTTCAGGGTCTCTGATGCAACCTGGAATGACCCTATCTACAATGACAGCTGGATGTGGCATAAGGCTGGACACTTGGGACTGAGAGGATTGGTGAGATTGGGTGAGCAAATGCAGACCCTTTAAAGCAATAATGCATGGCACCCATTCCATGGGTCCCAGCTCTCCAGGTTGAAGGGAATATTACTACAGCTATAACGTGTACGGGAAACCTAGAGAATGGACACACTGTGAATACGACAGGTTTCTAAAACTCAACGAAGAGCCCCTCTCCTGGTGCTCCGGTTTGACTTTCCAACTGCTTTCCTATCAATCTCCCAACTTGGAGAGACAGCCCCTTTAAGCTCCTGGTTCGCACAGGTTGCCAATTTGGCAGAGGATGCAAGGGAAGAGGGAGAACCAATGAGAGAGTAGCTGCTAGGCATTTGGATGGGCACATGTCACTCTAATTTCCCGGCAGGAAGAAGAATTAACCAAAGTCTCAGCCACCCACCGGGAACCAGTATAGGTCCTGAACCAAAAGTTTGGACTTGCGTTCAGCTCACAAAAAACGAGTTGAAAAATGGAGCTCAGGGGCACAGCAATTCACAAACTGGCAGAGTAATCAAGGCCAACTATCGTCCAAAAATCTGTTGAGGGAAGGCAACGAGGCGGACTTGAAAGCGAGGCAGAATAGCAGGAAACAGATTTCAAGAGGTACGTTGAAATCGCCTGTAAAGCACAGGAAGAGGGGCACAACTTCGACAATGATGCACTTGGCCAAAAAGGGCGTATGCGTTTTCTCCTGAATATATTCAGGAGAAAACGCATACGCCCTTTTTGGCCAAGCAAGCAAGCGGGCAATGCAAATCTGCACTACAAAGAAGTATCACTTCCCACCGGTCAAAAGGGACATCCACAAAATGTGTAAAAAACAGAAAGGCAAGACAGGCCCTGGAGAACAGGGAGCCTTGTTATGCTGATGGGCGGGATGTAAGTTGCCAACTGCCTCACTGGAGGAGTGCATTGTGTTCCCTAAAACAAGTAAACAATAGAGCTACAGAGCCAAGGGCACTTCCAATCTAGGGAATATACTTTGGGAAAACTGAAAATCCATAAGACAGAGCCACCCCCAAATTGAGGGCTGCACTGCTTACAAGAACCTCAACCTGGGTACACCTGAAATATCCCAGGCAATATAAAAATGGTTCCAAACATTGTGGAACTTACGTACGATGGAATATCCCTCAGCCACGAAATCAATGTCATAAGACCAGTAGCAGCAAAATGAGTGGATTCAGGTACGATGATTCTAAGTGAAAGAAGTCACACAGGAAAAGAAACTTATCATAAGATATCACTTAGGAAGATCCTGTAAACATGGCTACACATGAACTGAGTTAGGCAAGAGAACAGAGTCTCACATTTAGAAAACACTCTTATGCCTGCTTAAGGGGGAAGGAGAGGTGGGGTGATGCATCAAACCCGAGTTTGATATAAGCACAGGTTCCGTTCCAAAAACCAACTATGGAATAGACAAGACCTACACCTTCCTCAGTGAAAGGGACTCAAAACCCCATATTTCCCGCAGAGGAATAGATCTGACTAGTAAGAATCTTAAAACCTATGTACTGATATGTCTCCGTAAGGGAATCAAGTGTGTCTAGACTGGCATAAACAGGGCAGCGAGAATCAGCTCAAACCCACTCTAAAAAGGAATTTCAAAAACAGAACAAAGAAACAGGGAAATTCTTTACAATTCCTTCAGGGTCTCTGATGCAACCTGGAATGACCCTATCTACAATGACAGCTGGGTGTGGCATAAGGCTGGACACTTGGGACTGAGAGGATTGGTGAGATTGGGTGAGCAAATGCAGACCCTTTAAAGCAATAATGCATGGCACCCATTCCATGGGTCCCAGCTCTCCAGGTTGAAGGGAATATTACTACAGCTATAACGTGTACGGGAAACCTAGAGAATGGACACACTGTGAAAACGACAGGTTTCTAAAACTCAACGAAGAGCCCCTCTCCTGGTGCTCCGGTTTGACTTTCCAACTGCTTTCCTAGCAATCTCCCAACTTGGAGAGACAGCCCCTTTAAGCTCCTGGTTCGCACAGGTTGCCAATTTGGCAGAGGATGAAAGGGAAGAGGGAGAACCAATGAGAGAGTAGCTGCTAGGCATTTGGATGGGCACATGTCACTCTAATTTCCCGGCAGGAAGAAGAATTAACCAAAGTCTCAGCCACCCACCGGGAACCAGTATAGGTCCTGAACCAAAAGTTTGGACTTGCGTTCAGCTCACAAAAAACGAGTTGAAAAATGGAGCTCAGGGGCACAGCAATTCACAAACTGGCAGAGTAATCAAGGCCAACTATCGTCCAAAAATCTGTTGAGGGAAGGCAACGAGGTGGACTTGAAAGCGAGGCAGAATAGCAGGAAACAGATTTCAAGAGGTACGTTGGAATCGCCTGTAAAGCACAGGAAGAGGGGCACAACTTCGACAATGATGCACTTGGCCAAAAAGGGCGTATGCGTTTTCTCCTGAATATATTCAGGAGAAAACGCATACGCCCTTTTTGGCCAAGCAAGCAAGCGGGCAATGCAAATCTGCACTACACAGAAGTATCACTTCCCACCGGTCAAAAGGGACATCCACAAAATGTGTAAAAACCAGAAAGGCAAGACAGGCCCTGGAGAACAGGGAGCCTTGCTATGCTGATGGGCGGGATGTAAGTTGCCAACTGCCTCACTGGAGGAGTGCATTGTGTTCCCTAAAACAAGTAAACAACAGAGCTACAGAGCCAAGGGCACTTCCAGTCTAGGGAATATACCTTGGGAAAACTGAAAATCCATAAGACAGAGCCACCCCCAAATTGAGGGCTGCACTGCTTACAAGAACCTCAACCTGGGTACACCTGAAATATCCCAGGCAATATAAAAATGGTTCCAAACATTGTGGAACTTACGTACGATGGAATATCCCTCAGCCACGAAATCAATGTCATAAGACCAGTAGCAGCAAAATGAGTGGATTCAGGTACGATGATTTTAAGTGAAAGAAGTCACACAGGAAAAGAAACTTATCATAAGATATCACTTAGGAAGATCCTGTAAACATGGCTACACATGAACTGAGTTAGGCAAGAGAACAGAGTCTCACATTTAGAAACCACTCTTATGCCTGCTTAAGGGGTAAGGAGAGGTGGGGTGATGCATCAAACCCGAGTTTGATATAAGCACAGGTACTGTTCCAAAAACCAACTATGGAATAGACAAGACCTACACCTTCCTCAGTGAAAGGGACTCAAAACCCCATATTTCCCGCAGAGGAATAGATCTGACTAGTAAGAATCTTAAAACCTATGTACTGATATGTCTCCGTAAGGGAATCAAGTGTGTCTAGACTGGCATAAACAGGGCAGCGAGAATCAGCTCAAACCCACTCTAAAAAGGAATTTCAAAAACAGAACAAAGAAACAGGGAAATTCTTCAAAATTCCTTCAGGGTCTCTGATGCAACCTGGAATGACCCTATCTACAATGACAGCTGGATGTGGCATAAGGCTGGACACTTGGGACTGAGAGGATTGGTGAGATTGGGTGAGCAAATGCAGACCCTTTAAAGCAATAATGCATGGCACCCATTCCATGGGTCCCAGCTCTCCAGGTTGAAGGGAATATTACTACAGCTATAACGTGTACGGGAAACCTAGAGAATGGACACACTGTGAATACGACAGGTTTCTAAAACTCAACGAAGAGCCCCTCCCCTGGTGCTCCGGTTTGACTTTCCAACTGCTTTCCTATCAATCTCCCAACTTGGAGAGACAGCCCCTTTAAGCTCCTGGTTCGCACAGGTTGCCAATTTGGCAGAGGATGAAAGGGAAGAGGGAGAACCAATGAGAGAGTAGCTGCTAGGCATTTGGATGGGCACATGTCACTCTAATTTCCCGGCAGGAAGAAGAATTAACCAAAGTCTCAGCCACCCACCGGGAACCAGTATAGGTCCTGAACCAAAAGTTTGGACTTGCGTTCAGCTCACAAGAAACGAGTTGAAAAATGGAGCTCAGGGGCACAGCAATTCACAAACTGGCAGAGTAATCAAGGCCAACTATCGTCCAAAAATCTGTTGAGGGAAGGCAACGAGGCGGACTTGAAAGCGAGGCAGAATAGCAGGAAACAGATTTCAAGAGGTACGTTGGAATCGCCTGTAAAGCACAGGAAGAGGGGCACAACTTCGACAATGATGCACTTGGCCAAAAAGGGCGTATGCGTTTTCTCCTGAATATATTCAGGAGAAAACGCATACGCCCTTTTTGGCCAAGCAAGCAAGTGGGCAATGCAAATCTGCACTACAAAGAAGTATCACTTCCCACCGGTCAAAAGGGACATCCACAAAATGTGTAAAAAACAGAAAGGCAAGACAGGCCCTGGAGAACAGGGAGCCTTGTTATGCTGATGGGCGGGATGTAAGTTGCCAACTGCCTCACTGGAGGAGTGCATTGTGTTCCCTAAAACAAGTAAACAACAGAGCTACAGAGCCAAGGGCACTTCCAGTCTAGGGAATATACCTTGGGAAAACTGAAAATCCATAAGACAGAGCCACCCCCAAATTGAGGGCTGCACTGCTTACAACAACCTCAACCTGGGTACACCTGAAATATCCCAGGCAATATAAAAATGGTTCCAAACATTGTGGAACTTACGTACGATGGAATATCCCTCAGCCACGAAATCAATGTCATAAGACCAGTAGCAGCAAAATGAGTGGATTCAGGTACGATGATTCTAAGTGAAAGAAGTCACACAGGAAAAGAAACTTATCATAAGATATCACTTAGGAAGATCCTGTAAACATGGCTACACATGAACTGAGTTAGGCAAGAGAACAGAGTCTCACATTTAGAAAACACTCTTATGCCTGCTTAAGGGGGAAGGAGAGGTGGGGTGATGCATCAAACCCGAGTTTGATATAAGCACAGGTTCCGTTCCAAAAACCAACTATGGAATAGACAAGACCTACACCTTCCTCAGTGAAAGGGACTCAAAACCCCATATTTCCCGCAGAGGAATAGATCTGACTAGTAAGAATCTTAAAACCTATGTATTGATATGTCTCCATAAGGGAATCAAGTGTGTCTAGACTGGCATAAACAGGGCAGCGAGAATCAGCTCAAACCCACTCTAAAAAGGAATTTCAAACACAGAACAAAGAAACAGGGAAATTCTTCACAATTCCTTCAGGGTCTCTGATGCAACCTGGAATGACCCTATCTACAATGACAGCTGGATGTGGCATAAGGCTGGACACTTGGGACTGAGAGGATTGGTGAGATTGGGTGAGCAAATGCAGACCCTTTAAAGCAATAATGCATGGCACCCATTCCATGGGTCCCAGCTCTCCAGGTTGAAGGGAATATTACTACAGCTATAACGTGTACGGGAAACCTAGAGAATGGACACACTGTGAATACGACAGGTTTCTAAAACTCAACGAAGAGCCCCTCTCCTGGTGCTCCGGTTTGACTTTCCAACTGCTTTCCTATCAATCTCCCAACTTGGAGAGACAGCCCCTTTAAGCTCCTGGTTCGCACAGGTTGCCAATTTGGCAGAGGATGAAAGGGAAGAGGGAGAACCAATGAGAGAGTAGCTGCTAGGCATTTGGATGGGCACATGTCACTCTAATTTCCCGGCAGGAAGAAGAATTAACCAAAGTCTCAGCCACCCACCGGGAACCAGTATAGGTCCTGAACCAAAAGTTTGGACTTGCGTTCAGCTCACAAAAAACGAGTTGAAAAATGGAGCTCAGGGGCACAGCAATTCACAAACTGGCAGAGTAATCAAGGCCAACTATCGTCCAAAAATCTGTTGAGGGAAGGCAACGAGGCGGACTTGAAAGCGAGGCAGAATAGCAGGAAACAGATTTCAAGAGGTACGTTGGAATCGCCTGTAAAGCACAGGAAGAGGGGCACAACTTCGACAATGATGCACTTGGCCAAAAAGGGCGTATGCGTTTTCTCCTGAATATATTCAGGAGAAAACGCATACGCCCTTTTTGGCCAAGCAAGCAAGCGGACAATGCAAATCTGCACTACAAAGAAGTATCACTTCCCACCGGTCAAAAGGGACATCCACAAAATGTGTAAAAACCAGAAAGGCAAGACAGGCCCTGGAGAACAGGGAGCCCTGTTATGCTGATGGGCGGGATGTAAGTTGCCAACTGCCTCACTGGAGGAGTGCATTGTGTTCCCTAAAACAAGTAAACAACAGAGCTACAGAGCCAAGGGCACTTCCAGTCTAGGGAATATACCTTGGGAAAACTGAAAATCCATAAGACAGAGCCACCCCCAAATTGAGGGCTGCACTGCTTACAAGAACCTCAACCTGGGTACACCTGAAATATCCCAGGCAATATAAAAAAGGTTCCAAACATTGTGGAACTTACGTACGATGGAATATCCCTCAGCCACGAAATCAATGTCATAAGACCAGTAGCAGCAAAATGAGTGGATTCAGGTACGATGATTCTAAGTGAAAGAAGTCACACAGGAAAAGAAACTTATCATAAGATATCACTTAGGAAGATCCTGTAAACATGGCTACACATGAACTGAGTTAGGCAAGAGAACAGAGTCTCACATTTAGAAAACACTCTTATGCCTGCTTAAGGGGGAAGGAGAGGTGGGGTGATGCATCAAACCCGAGTTTGATATAAGCACAGGTACCGTTCCAAAAACCAACTATGGAATAGACAAGACCTACACCTTCCTCAGTGAAAGGGACTCAAAACCCCATATTTCCCGCAGAGGAATAGATCTGACTAGTAAGGATCTTAAAACCTATGTATTGATATGTCTCCGTAAGGGAATCAAGTGTGTCTAGACTGGCATAAACAGGGCAGCGAGAATCAGCTCAAACCCACTCTAAAAAGGAATTTCAAAAACAGAACAAAGAAACAGGGAAATTCTTCACAATTCCTTCAGGGTCTCTGATGCAACCTGGAATGACCCTATCTACAATGACAGCTGGATGTGGCATAAGGCTGGACACTTGGGACTGAGAGGATTGGTGAGATTGGGTGAGCAAATGCAGACCCTTTAAAGCAATAATGCATGGCACCCATTCCATGGGTCCCAGCTCTGCAGGTTGAAGCGAATATTACTACAGCTATAACGTGTACGGGAAACCTAGAGAATGGACACACTGTGAATACGACAGGTTTCTAAAACTCAACGAAGAGCCCCTCTCCTGGTGCTCCGGTTTGACTTTCCAACTGCTTTCCTATCAATCTCCCAACTTGGAGAGACAGCCCCTTTAAGCTCCTGGTTCGCACAGGTTGCCAATTTGGCAGAGGATGAAAGGGAAGAGGGAGAACCAATGAGAGAGTAGCTGCTAGGCATTTGGATGGGCACATGTCACTCTAATTTCCCGGCAGGAAGAAGAATTAACCAAAGTCTCAGCCACCCACCGGGAACCAGTATAGGTCCTGAACCAAAAGTTTGGACTTGCGTTCAGCTCACAAAAAACGAGTTGAAAAATGGAGCTCAGGGGCACAGCAATTCACAAACTGGCAGAGTAATCAAGGCCCACTATCGTCCAAAAATCTGTTGAGGGAAGGCAACGAGGCGGACTTGAAAGCGAGGCAGAATAGCAGGAAACAGATTTCAAGAGGTACGTTGGAATCGCCTGTAAAGCACAGGAAGAGGGGCACAACTTCGACAATGATGCACTTGGCCAAAAAGGGCGTATGCGTTTTCTCCTGAATATATTCAGGAGAAAACGCATACGCCCTTTTTGGCCAAGCAAGCAAGCGGACAATGCAAATCTGCACTACAAAGAAGTATCACTTCCCACCGGTCAAAAGGGACATCCACAAAATGTGTAAAAACCAGAAAGGCAAGACAGGCCCTGGAGAACAGGGAGCCCTGTTATGCTGATGGGCGGGATGTAAGTTGCCAACTGCCTCACTGGAGGAGTGCATTGTGTTCCCTAAAACAAGTAAACAACAGAGCTACAGAGCCAAGGGCACTTCCAGTCTAGGGAATATACCTTGGGAAAACTGAAAATCCATAAGACAGAGCCACCCCCAAATTGAGGGCTGCACTGCTTACAAGAACCTCAACCTGGGTACACCTGAAATATCCCAGGCAATATAAAAAAGGTTCCAAACATTGTGGAACTTACGTACGATGGAATATCCCTCAGCCACGAAATCAATGTCATAAGACCAGTAGCAGCAAAATGAGTGGATTCAGGTACGATGATTCTAAGTGAAAGAAGTCACACAGGAAAAGAAACTTATCATAAGATATCACTTAGGAAGATCCTGTAAACATGGCTACACATGAACTGAGTTAGGCAAGAGAACAGAGTCTCACATTTAGAAAACACTCTTATGCCTGCTTAAGGGGGAAGGAGAGGTGGGGTGATGCATCAAACCCGAGTTTGATATAAGCACAGGTACCGTTCCAAAAACCAACTATGGAATAGACAAGACCTACACCTTCCTCAGTGAAAGGGACTCAAAACCCCATATTTCCCGCAGAGGAATAGATCTGACTAGTAAGGATCTTAAAACCTATGTATTGATATGTCTCCGTAAGGGAATCAAGTGTGTCTAGACTGGCATAAACAGGGCAGCGAGAATCAGCTCAAACCCACTCTAAAAAGGAATTTCAAAAACAGAACAAAGAAACAGGGAAATTCTTCACAATTCCTTCAGGGTCTCTGATGCAACCTGGAATGACCCTATCTACAATGACAGCTGGATGTGGCATAAGGCTGGACACTTGGGACTGAGAGGATTGGTGAGATTGGGTGAGCAAATGCAGACCCTTTAAAGCAATAATGCATGGCACCCATTCCATGGGTCCCAGCTCTCCAGGTTGAAGCGAATATTACTACAGCTATAACGTGTACGGGAAACCTAGAGAATGGACACACTGTGAATACGACAGGTTTCTAAAACTCAACGAAGAGCCCCTCTCCTGGTGCTCCGGTTTGACTTTCCAACTGCTTTCCTATCAATCTCCCAACTTGGAGAGACAGCCCCTTTAAGCTCCTGGTTCGCACAGGTTGCCAATTTGGCAGAGGATGAAAGGGAAGAGGGAGAACCAATGAGAGAGTAGCTGCTAGGCATTTGGATGGGCACATGTCACTCTAATTTCCCGGCAGGAAGAAGAATGAACCAAAGTCTCAGCCACCCACCGGGAACCAGTATAGGTCCTGAACCAAAAGTTTGGACTTGCGTTCAGCTCACAAAAAACGAGTTGAAAAATGGAGCTCAGGGGCACAGCAATTCACAAACTGGCAGAGTAATCAAGGCCCACTATCGTCCAAAAATCTGTTGAGGGAAGGCAACGAGGCGGACTTGAAAGCGAGGCAGAATAGCAGGAAACAGATTTCAAGAGGTACGTTGGAATCGCCTGTAAAGCACAGGAAGAGGGGCACAACTTCGACAATGATGCACTTGGCCAAAAAGGGCGTATGCGTTTTCTCCTGAATATATTCAGGAGAAAACGCATATGCCCTTTTTGGCCAAGCAAGCAAGCGGACAATGCAAATCTGCACTACAAAGAAGTATCACTTCCCACCGGTCAAAAGGGACATCCACAAAATGTGTAAAAACCAGAAAGGCAAGACAGGCCCTGGAGAACAGGGAGCCCTGTTATGCTGATGGGCGGGATGTAAGTTGCCAACTGCCTCACTGGAGGAGTGCATTGTGTTCCCTAAAACAAGTAAACAACAGAGCTACAGAGCCAAGGGCACTTCCAGTCTAGGGAATATACCTTGGGAAAACTGAAAATCCATAAGACAGAGCCACCCCCAAATTGAGGGCTGCACTGCTTACAAGAACCTCAACCTGGGTACACCTGAAATATCCCAGGCAATATAAAAATGGTTCCAAACATTGTGGAACTTACGTACGATGGAATATCCCTCAGCCACGAAATCAATGTCATAAGACCAGTAGCAGCAAAATGAGTGGATTCAGGTACGATGATTCTAAGTGAAAGAAGTCACACAGGAAAAGAAACTTATCATAAGATATCACTTAGGAAGATCCTGTAAACATGGCTACACATGAACTGAGTTAGGCAAGAGAACAGAGTCTCACATTTAGAAAACACTCTTATGCCTGCTTAAGGGGGAAGGAGAGGTGGGGTGATGCATCAAACCCGAGTTTGATATAAGCACAGGTACCGTTCCAAAAACCAACTATGGAATAGACAAGACCTACACCTTCCTCAGTGAAAGGGACTCAAAACCCCATATTTCCCACAGAGGAATAGATCTGACTAGTAAGGATCTTAAAACCTATGTATTGATATGTCTCCGTAAGGGAATCAAGTGTGTCTAGACTGGCATAAACAGGGCAGCGAGAATCAGCTCAAACCCACTCTAAAAAGGAATTTCAAAAACAGAACAAAGAAACAGGGAAATTCTTCACAATTCCTTCAGGGTCTCTGATGCAACCTGGAATGACCCTATCTACAATGACAGCTGGATGTGGCATAAGGCTGGACACTTGGGACTGAGAGGATTGGTGAGATTGGGTGAGCAAATGCAGACCCTTTAAAGCAATAATGCATGGCACCCATTCCATGGGTCCCAGCTCTCCAGGTTGAAGGGAATATTACTACAGCTATAACGTGTACGGGAAACCTAGAGAATGGACACACTGTGAATACGACAGGTTTCTAAAACTCAACGAAGAGCCCCTCTCCTGGTGCTCCGGTTTGACTTTCCAACTGCTTTCCTATCAATCTCCCAACTTGGAGAGACAGCCCCTTTAAGCTCCTGGTTCGCACAGGTTGCCAATTTGGCAGAGGATGAAAGGGAAGAGGGAGAACCAATGAGAGAGTAGCTGCTAGGCATTTGGATGGGCACATGTCACTCTAATTTCCCGGCAGGAAGAAGAATGAACCAAAGTCTCAGCCACCCACCGGGAACCAGTATAGGTCCTGAACCAAAAGTTTGGACTTGCGTTCAGCTCACAAAAAAACGAGTTGAAAAATGGAGCTCAGGGGCACAGCAATTCACAAACTGGCAGAGTAATCAAGGCCAACTATCGTCCAAAAATCTGTTGAGGGAAGGCAACGAGGTGGACTTGAAAGCGAGGCAGAATAGCAGGAAACAGATTTCAAGAGGTACGTTGGAATCGCCTGTAAAGCACAGGAAGAGGGGCACAACTTCGACAATGATGCACTTGGCCAAAAAGGGCGTATGCGTTTTCTCCTGAATATATTCAGGAGAAAACGCATATGCCCTTTTTGGCCAAGCAAGCAAGCGGACAATGCAAATCTGCACTACAAAGAAGTATCACTTCCCACCGGTCAAAAGGGACATCCACAAAATGTGTAAAAACCAGAAAGGCAAGACAGGCCCTGGAGAACAGGGAGCCCTGTTATGCTGATGGGCGGGATGTAAGTTGCCAACTGCCTCACTGGAGGAGTGCATTGTGTTCCCTAAAACAAGTAAACAACAGAGCTACAGAGCCAAGGGCACTTCCAGTCTAGGGAATATACCTTGGGAAAATTGAAAATCCATAAGACAGAGCCACCCCCAAATTGAGGGCTGCACTGCTTACAAGAACCTCAACCTGGGTACACCTGAAATATCCCAGGCAATATAAAAAAGGTTCCAAACATTGTGGAACTTACGTACGATGGAATATCCCTCAGCCACGAAATCAATGTCATAAGACCAGTAGCAGCAAAATGAGTGGATTCAGGTACGATGATTCTAAGTGAAAGAAGTCACACAGGAAAAGAAACTTATCATAAGATATCACTTAGGAAGATCCTGTAAACATGGCTACACATGAACTGAGTTAGGCAAGAGAACAGAGTCTCACATTTAGAAAACACTCTTATGCCTGCTTAAGGGGGAAGGAGAGGTGGGGTGATGCATCAAACCCGAGTTTGATATAAGCACAGGTACCGTTCCAAAAACCAACTATGGAATAGACAAGACCTACACCTTCTTCAGTGAAAGGGACTCAAAACCCCATATTTCCCGCAGAGGAATAGATCTGACTAGTAAGAATCTTAAAACCTATGTATTGATATGTCTCCGTAAGGGAATCAAGTGTGTCTAGACTGGCATAAACAGGGCAGCGAGAATCAGCTCAAACCCACTCTAAAAAGGAATTTCAAAAACAGAACAAAGAAACAGGGAAATTCTTCACAATTCCTTCAGGGTCTCTGATGCAACCTGGAATGACCCTATCTACAATGACAGCTGGATGTGGCATAAGGCTGGACACTTGGGACTGAGAGGATTGGTGAGATTGGGTGAGCAAATGCAGACCCTTTAAAGCAATAATGCATGGCACCCATTCCATGGGTCCCAGCTCTCCAGGTTGAAGGGAATATTACTACAGCTATAACGTGTACGGGAAACCTAGAGAATGGACACACTGTGAATACGACAGGTTTCTAAAACTCAACGAAGAGCCCCTCTCCTGGTGCTCCGGTTTGACTTTCCAACTGCTTTCCTATCAATCTCCCAACTTGGAGAGACAGCCCCTTTAAGCTCCTGGTTCGCACAGGTTGCCAATTTGGCAGAGGATGAAAGGGAAGAGGGAGAACCAATGAGAGAGTAGCTGCTAGGCATTTGGATGGGCACATGTCACTCTAATTTCCCGGCAGGAAGAAGAATTAACCAAAGTCTCAGCCACCCACCGGGAACCAGTATAGGTCCTGAACCAAAAGTTTGGACTTGCGTTCAGCTCACAAAAAACGAGTTGAAAAATGGAGCTCAGGGGCACAGCAATTCACAAACTGGCAGAGTAATCAAGGCCAACTATCGTCCAAAAATCTGTTGAGGGAAGGCAACGAGGCGGACTTGAAAGCGAGGCAGAATAGCAGGAAACAGATTTCAAGAGGTACGTTGGAATCGCCTGTAAAGCACAGGAAGAGGGGCACAACTTCGACAATGATGCACTTGGCCAAAAAGGGCGTATGCGTTTTCTCCTGAATATATTCAGGAGAAAACGCATACGCCCTTTTTGGCCAAGCAAGCAAGCGGGCAATGCAAATCTGCACTACAAAGAAGTATCACTTCCCACCGGTCAAAAGGGACATCCACAAAATGTGTAAAAACCAGAAAGGCAAGACAGGCCCTGGAGAACAGGGAGCCCTGTTATGCTGATGGGCGGGATGTAAGTTGCCAACTGCCTCACTGCAGGAGTGCATTGTGTTCCCTAAAACAAGTAAACAACAGAGCTACAGAGCCAAGGGCACTTCCAGTCTAGGGAATATACCTTGGGAAAACTGAAAATCCATAAGACAGAGCCACCCCCAAATTGAGGGCTGCACTGCTTACAAGAACCTCAACCTGGGTACACCTGAAATATCCCAGGCAACATAAAAAAGGTTCCAAACATTGTGGAACTTACGTACGATGGAATATCCCTCAGCCACGAAATCAATGTCATAAGACCAGTAGCAGCAAAATGAGTGGATTCAGGTACGATGATTCTAAGTGAAAGAAGTCACACAGGAAAAGAAACTTATCATAAGATATCACTTAGGAAGATCCTGTAAACATGGCTACACATGAACTGAGTTAGGCAAGAGAACAGAGTCTCACATTTAGAAAACACTCTTATGCCTGCTTAAGGGGGAAGGAGAGGTGGGGTGATGCATCAAACCCGAGTTTGATATAAGCACAGGTACCGTTCCAAAAACCAACTATGGAATAGACAAGACCTACACCTTCCTCAGTGAAAGGGACTCAAAACCCCATATTTCCCGCAGAGGAATAGATCTGACTAATAAGGATCTTAAAACCTATGTATTGATATGTCTCCGTAAGGGAATCAAGTGTGTCTAGACTGGCATAAACAGGGCAGCGAGAATCAGCTCAAACCCACTCTAAAAAGGAATTTCAAAAACAGAACAAAGAAACAGGGAAATTCTTCACAATTCCTTCAGGGTCTCTGATGCAACCTGGAATGACCCTATCTACAATGACAGCTGGATGTGGCATAAGGCTGGACACTTGGGACTGAGAGGATTGGTGAGATTGGGTGAGCAAATGCAGACCCTTTAAAGCAATAATGCATGGCACCCATTCCATGGGTCCCAGCTCTCCAGGTTGAAGGGAATATTACTACAGCTATAACGTGTACGGGAAACCTAGAGAATGGACACACTGTGAATACGACAGGTTTCTAAAACTCAACGAAGAGCCCCTCTCCTGGTGCTCCGGTTTGACTTTCCAACTGCTTTCCTATCAATCTCCCAACTTGGAGAGACAGCCCCTTTAAGCTCCTGGTTCGCACAGGTTGCCAATTTGGCAGAGGATGAAAGGGAAGAGGGAGAACCAATGAGAGAGTAGCCGCTAGGCATTTGGATGGGCACATGTCACTCTACTTTCCCGGCAGGAAGAAGAATTAACCAAAGTCTCAGCCACCCACCGGGGACCAGTATAGGTCCTGAACCAAAAGTTTGAACTTGCGTTCAGCTCACAAAAAAAGAGTTGAAAAATGGAGCTCAGGGGCACAGCAATTCACAAACTGGCAGAGTAATCAAGGCCAACTATCGTCCAAAAATCTGTTGAGGGAAGGCAACGAGGCGGACTTGAAAGCGAGGCAGAATAGCAGGAAACAGATTTCAAGAGGTACGTTGGAATCGCCTGTAAAGCACAGGAAGAGGGGCACAACTTCGACAATGATGCACTTGGCCAAAAAGGGCGTATGTGTTTTCTCCTGAATATATTCAGGAGAAAACGCATACGCCCTTTTTGGCCAAGCAAGCAAGCGGGCAATGCAAATCTGCACTACACAGAAGTATCACTTCCCACCGGTCAAAAGGGACATCCACAAAATGTGTAAAAACCAGAAAGGCAAGACAGGCCCTGGAGAACAGGGAGCCTTGTTATGCTGATGGGCGGGATGTAAGTTGCCAACTGCCTCACTGGAGGAGTGCATTGTGTTCCCTAAAACAAGTAAACAACAGAGCTACAGAGCCAAGGGCACTTCCAGTCTAGGGAATATACCTTGGGAAAACTGAAAATCCATAAGACAGAGCCACCCCCAAATTGAGGGCTGCACTGCTTACAAGAACCTCAACCTGGGTACACCTGAAATATCCCAGGCAATATAAAAAAGGTTCCAATCATTGTGAAACTTACGTACGATGGAATATCCCTCAGCCACGAAATCAATGTCATAAGACCAGTAGCAGCAAAATGAGTGGATTCAGGTACGATGATTCTAAGTGAAAGAAGTCACACAGGAAAAGAAACTTATCATAAGATATCACTTAGGAAGATCCTGTAAACATGGCTACACATGAACTGAGTTAGGCAAGAGAACAGAGTCTCACATTTAGAAAACACTCTTATGCCTGCTTAAGGGGGAAGGAGAGGTGGGGTGATGCATCAAACCCGAGTTTGATATAAGCACAGGTACCGTTCCAAAAACCAACTATGGAATAGACAAGACCTACACCTTCCTCAGTGAAAGGGACTCAAAACCCCATATTTCCCGCAGAGGAATAGATCTGACTAGTAAGAATCTTAAAACCTATGTACTGATATGTCTCCGTAAGGGAATCAAGTGTGTCTAGACTGGCATAAACATGGCCGCGAGAATCAGCTCAAACCCACTCTAAAAAGGAATTTCAAAAACAGAACAAAGAAACAGGGAAATTCTTTACAATTCCTTCAGGGTCTCTGATGCAACCTGGAATGACCTTATCTACAATGACAGCTGGATGTGGCATAAGGCTGGACACTTGGGACTGAGAGGATTGGTGAGATTGGGTGAGCAAATGCAGACCCTTTAAAGCAATAATGCATGGCACCCATTCCATGGGTCCCAGCTCTCCAGGTTGAAGGGAATATTACTACAGCTATAACGTGTACGGGAAACCTAGAGAATGGACACACTGTGAATACGACAGGTTTCTAAAACTCAACGAAGAGCCCCTCTCCTGGTGCTCCGGTTTGACTTTCCAACTGCTTTCCTAGCAATCTCCCAACTTGGAGAGACAGCCCCTTTAAGCTCCTGGTTCGCACAGGTTGCCAATTTGGCAGAGGATGAAAGGGAAGAGGGAGAACCAATGAGAGAGTAGCCGCTAGGCATTTGGATGGGCACATGTCACTCTAATTTCCCGGCAGGAAGAAGAATTCACCAAAGTCTCAGCCACCCACCGGGGACCAGTATAGGTCCTGAACCAAAAGTTTGAACTTGCGTTCAGCTCACAAAAAAAGAGTTGAAAAATGGAGCTCAGGGGCACAGCAATTCACAAACTGGCAGAGTAATCAAGGCCAACTATCGTCCAAAAATCTGTTGAGGGAAGGCAACGAGGTGGACTTGAAAGCGAGGCAGAATAGCAGGAAACAGATTTCAAGAGGTACATTGGAATCGCCTGTAAAGCACAGGAAGAGGGGCACAACTTCGACAATGATGCACTTGGCCAAAAAGGGCGTATGCGTTTTCTCCTGAATATATTCAGGAGAAAACGCATACGCCCTTTTTGGCCAAGCAAGCAAGCGGGCAATGCAAATCTGCACTACACAGAAGTATCACTTCCCACCGGTCAAAAGGGACATCCACAAAATGTGTAAAAACCAGAAAGGCAAGACAGGCCCTGGAGAACAGGGAGCCTTGTTATGCTGATGGGCGGGATGTAAGTTGCCAACTGCCTCACTGGAGGAGTGCATTGTGTTCCCTAAAACAAGTAAACAACAGAGCTACAGAGCCAAGGGCACTTCCAGTCTAGGGAATATACCTTGGGAAAACTGAAAATCCATAAGACAGAGCCACCCCCAAATTGAGGGCTGCACTGCTTACAAGAACCTCAACCTGGGTACACCTGAAATATCCCAGGCAATATAAAAAAGGTTCCAATCATTGTGGAACTTACGTACGATGGAATATCCCTCAGCCACGAAATCAATGTCATAAGACCAGTAGCAGCAAAATGAGTGGATTCAGGTACGATGATTCTAAGTGAAAGAAGTCACACAGGAAAAGAAACTTATCATAAGATATCACTTAGGAAGATCCTGTAAACATGGCTACACATGAACTGAGTTAGGCAAGAGAACAGAGTCTCACATTTAGAAAACACTCTTATGCCTGCTTAAGGGGGAAGGAGAGGTGGGGTGATGCATCAAACCCGAGTTTGATATAAGCACAGGTACCGTTCCAAAAACCAACTATGGAATAGACAAGACCTACACCTTCCTCAGTGAAAGGGACTCAAAACCCCATATTTCCCGCAGAGGAATAGATCTGACTAGTAAGAATCTTAAAACCTATGTACTGATATGTCTCCGTAAGGGAATCAAGTGTGTCTAGACTGGCATAAACATGGCAGCGAGAATCAGCTCAAACCCACTCTAAAAAGGAATTTCAAAAACAGAACAAAGAAACAGGGAAATTCTTTACAATTCCTTCAGGGTCTCTGATGCAACCTGGAATGACCCTATCTACAATGACAGCTGGGTGTGGCATAAGGCTGGACACTTGGGACTGAGAGGATTGGTGAGATTGGGTGAGCAAATGCAGACCCTTTAAAGCAATAATGCATGGCACCCATTCCATGGGTCCCAGCTCTCCAGGTTGAAGGGAATATTACTACAGCTATAACGTGTACGGGAAACCTAGAGAATGGACACACTGTGAAAACGACAGGTTTCTAAAACTCAACGAAGAGCCCCTCTCCTGGTGCTCCGGTTTGACTTTCCAACTGCTTTCCTAGCAATCTCCCAACTTGGAGAGACAGCCCCTTTAAGCTCCTGGTTCGCACAGGTTGCCAATTTGGCAGAGGATGAAAGGGAAGAGGGAGAACCAATGAGAGAGTAGCTGCTAGGCATTTGGATGGGCACATGTCACTCTAATTTCCCGGCAGGAAGAAGAATTCACCAAAGTCTCAGCCACCCACCGGGAACCAGTATAGGTCCTGAACCAAAAGTTTGGACTTGCGTTCAGCTCACAAAAAACGAGTTGAAAAATGGAGCTCAGGGGCACAGCAATTCACAAACTGGCAGAGTAATCAAGGCCAACTATCGTCCAAAAATCTGTTGAGGGAAGGCAACGAGGCGGACTTGAAAGTGAGGCAGAATAGCAGGAAACAGATTTCAAGAGGTACGTTGGAATCGCCTGTAAAGCACAGGAAGAGGGGCACAACTTCGACAATGATGCACTTGGCCAAAAAGGGCGTATGCGTTTTCTCCTGAATATATTCAGGAGAAAACGCATACGCCCTTTTTGGCCAAGCAAGCAAGCGGGCAATGCAAATCTGCACTACACAGAAGTATCACTTCCCACCGGTCAAAAGGGACATCCACAAAATGTGTAAAAACCAGAAAGGCAAGACAGGCCCTGGAGAACAGGGAGCCTTGTTATGCTGATGGGCGGGATGTAAGTTGCCAACTGCCTCACTGGAGGAGTGCATTGTGTTCCCTAAAACAAGTAAACAACAGAGCTACAGAGCCAAGGGCACTTCCAGTCTAGGGAATATACCTTGGGAAAACTGAAAATCCATAAGACAGAGCCACCCCCAAATTGAGGGCTGCACTGCTTACAAGAACCTCAACCTGGGTACACCTGAAATATCCCAGGCAATATAAAAATGGTTCCAAACATTGTGGAACTTACGTACGATGGAATATCCCTCAGCCACGAAATCAATGTCATAAGACCAGTAGCAGCAAAATGAGTGGATTCAGGTACGATGATTCTAAGTGAAAGAAGTCACACAGGAAAAGAAACTTATCATAAGATATCACTTAGGAAGATCCTGTAAACATGGCTACACATGAACTGAGTTAGGCAAGAGAACAGAGTCTCACATTTAGAAAACACTCTTATGCCTGCTTAAGGGGGAAGGAGAGGTGGGGTGATGCATCAAACCCGAGTTTGATATAAGCACAGGTTCCGTTCCAAAAACCAACTATGGAATAGACAAGACCTACACCTTCCTCAGTGAAAGGGACTCAAAACCCCATATTTCCCGCAGAGGAATAGATCTGACTAATAAGGATCTTAAAACCTATGTATTGATATGTCTCCGTAAGGGAATCAAGTGTGTCTAGACTGGCATAAACAGGGCAGCGAGAATCAGCTCAAACCCACTCTAAAAAGGAATTTCAAAAACAGAACAAAGAAACAGGGAAATTCTTCACAATTCCTTCAGGGTCTCTGATGCAACCTGGAATGACCCTATCTACAATGACAGCTGGATGTGGCATAAGGCTGGACACTTGGGACTGAGAGGATTGGTGAGATTGGGTGAGCAAATGCAGACCCTTTAAAGCAATAATGCATGGCACCCATTCCATGGGTCCCAGCTCTCCAGGTTGAAGGGAATATTACTACAGCTATAACATGTACGGGAAACCTAGAGAATGGACACACTGTGAAAACGACAGGTTTCTAAAACTCAACGAAGAGCCCCTCTCCTGGTGCTCCGGTTTGACTTTCCAACTGCTTTCCTAGCAATCTCCCAACTTGGAGAGACAGCCCCTTTAAGCTCCTGGTTCGCACAGGTTGCCAATTTGGCAGAGGATGAAAGGGAAGAGGGAGAACCAATGAGAGAGTAGCTGCTAGGCATTTGGATGGGCACATGTCACTCTAATTTCCCGGCAGGAAGAAGAATTCACCAAAGTCTCAGCCACCCACCGGGAACCAGTATAGGTCCTGAACCAAAAGTTTGGACTTGCGTTCAGCTCACAAAAAACGAGTTGAAAAATGGAGCTCAGGGGCACAGCAATTCACAAACTGGCAGAGTAATCAAGGCCAACTATCGTCCAAAAATCTGTTGAGGGAAGGCAACGAGGCGGACTTGAAAGTGAGGCAGAATAGCAGGAAACAGATTTCAAGAGGTACGTTGGAATCGCCTGTAAAGCACAGGAAGAGGGGCACAACTTCGACAATGATGCACTTGGCCAAAAAGGGCGTATGCGTTTTCTCCTGAATATATTCAGGAGAAAACGCATACGCCCTTTTTGGCCAAGCAAGCAAGCGGGCAATGCAAATCTGCACTACACAGAAGTATCACTTCCCACCGGTCAAAAGGGACATCCACAAAATGTGTAAAAACCAGAAAGGCAAGACAGGCCCTGGAGAACAGGGAGCCTTGTTATGCTGATGGGCGGGATGTAAGTTGCCAACTGCCTCACTGGAGGAGTGCATTGTGTTCCCTAAAACAAGTAAACAACAGAGCTACAGAGCCAAGGGCACTTCCAGTCTAGGGAATATACCTTGGGAAAACTGAAAATCCATAAGACAGAGCCACCCCCAAATTGAGGGCTGCACTGCTTACAAGAACCTCAACCTGGGTACACCTGAAATATCCCAGGCAATATAAAAATGGTTCCAAACATTGTGGAACTTACGTACGATGGAATATCCCTCAGCCACGAAATCAATGTCATAAGACCAGTAGCAGCAAAATGAGTGGATTCAGGTACGATGATTCTAAGTGAAAGAAGTCACACAGGAAAAGAAACTTATCATAAGATATCACTTAGGAAGATCCTGTAAACATGGCTACACATGAACTGAGTTAGGCAAGAGAACAGAGTCTCACATTTAGAAAACACTCTTATGCCTGCTTAAGGGGGAAGGAGAGGTGGGGTGATGCATCAAACCCGAGTTTGATATAAGCACAGGTACCGTTCCAAAAACCAACTATGGAATAGACAAGACCTACACCTTCCTCAGTGAAAGGGACTCAAAACCCCATATTTCCCGCAGAGGAATAGATCTGACTAGTAAGAATCTTAAAACCTATGTATTGATATGTCTCCGTAAGGGAATCAAGTGTGTCTAGACTGGCATAAACAGGGCCGTGAGAATCAGCTCAAACCCACTCTAAAAAGGAATTTCAAAAACAGAACAAAGAAACAGGGAAATTCTTTACAATTCCTTCAGGGTCTCTGATGCAACCTGGAATGACCTTATCTACAATGACAGCTGGATGTGGCATAAGGCTGGACACTTGGGACTGAGAGGATTGGTGAGATTGGGTGAGCAAATGCAGACCCTTTAAAGCAATAATGCATGGCACCCATTCCATGGGTCCCAGCTCTCCAGGTTGAAGGGAATATTACTACAGCTATAACGTGTACGGGAAACCTAGAGAATGGACACACTGTGAATACGACAGGTTTCTAAAACTCAACGAAGAGCCCCTCTCCTGGTGCTCCGGTTTGACTTTCCAACTGCTTTCCTATCAATCTCCCAACTTGGAGAGACAGCCCCTTTAAGCTCCTGGTTCGCACACGTTGCCAATTTGGCAGAGGATGAAAGGGAAGAGGGAGAACCAATGAGAGAGTAGCTGCTAGGCATTTGGATGGGCACATGTCACTCTAATTTCCCGGCAGGAAGAAGAATTAACCAAAGTCTCAGCCACCCACCGGGAACCAGTATAGGTCCTGAACCAAAAGTTTGGACTTGCGTTCAGCTCACAAAAAACGAGTTGAAAAATGGAGCTCAGGGGCACAGCAATTCACAAACTGGCAGAGTAATCAAGTCCAACTATCGTCCAAAAATCTGTTGAGGGAAGGCAACGAGGCGGACTTGAAAGCGAGGCAGAATAGCAGGAAACAGATTTCAAGAGGTACGTTGGAATCGCCTGTAAAGCACAGGAAGAGGGGCACAACTTCGACAATGATGCACTTGGCCAAAAAGGGCGTATGCGTTTTCTCCTGAATATATTCAGGAGAAAACGCATACGCCCTTTTTGGCCAAGCAAGCAAGCGGGCAATGCAAATCTGCACTACACAGAAGTATCACTTCCCACCGCTCAAAAGGGACATCCACAAAATGTGTAAAAAACAGAAAGGCAAGACAGGCCCTGGAGAACAGGGAGCCCTGTTATGCTGATGGGCGGGATGTAAGTTGCCAACTGCCTCACTGGAGGAGTGCATTGTGTTCCCTAAAACAAGTAAACAACAGAGCTACAGAGCCAAGGGCACTTCCAGTCTAGGGAATATACCTTGGGAAAACTGAAAATCCATAAGAGAGAGCCACCCCCAAATTGAGGGCTGCACTGCTTACAAGAACCTCAACCTGGGTACACCTGAAATATCCCAGGCAATATAAAAATGGTTCCAAACATTGTGGAACTTACGTACGATGGAATATCCCTCAGCCACGAAATCAATGTCATAAGACCAGTAGCAGCAAAATGAGTGGATTCAGGTACGATGATTCTAAGTGAAAGAAGTCACACAGGAAAAGAAACTTATCATAAGATATCACTTAGCAAGATCCTGTAAACATGGCTACACATGAACTGAGTTAGGCAAGAGAACAGAGTCTCACATTTAGAAAACACTCTTATGCCTGCTTAAGGGGGAAGGAGAGGTGGGGTGATGCATCAAACCCGAGTTTGATATAAGCACAGGTACCGTTCCAAAAACCAACTATGGAATAGACAAGACCTACACCTTCCTCAGTGAAAGGGACTCAAAACCCCATATTTCCCGCAGAGGAATAGATCTGACTAGTAAGAAACTTAAAACCTATGTACTGATATGTCTCCGTAAGGGAATCAAGTGTGTCTAGACTGGCATAAACATGGCCGCGAGAATCAGCTCAAACCCACTCTAAAAAGGAATTTCAAAAACAGAACAAAGAAAGAGGGAAATTCTTCAAAATTCCTTCAGGGTCTCTGATGCAACCTGGAATGACCCTATCTACAATGACAGCTGGATGTGGCATAAGGCTGGACACTTGGGACTGAGAGGATTGGTGAGATTGGGTGAGCAAATGCAGACCCTTTAAAGCAATAATGAATGGCACCCATTCCATGGGTCCCAGCTCTCCAGGTTGAAGCGAATATTACTACAGCTATAACGTGTATGGGAAACCTAGAGAATGGACACACTGTGAATACGACAGGTTTCTAAAACTCAACGAAGAGCCCCTCTCCTGGTGCTCCGGTTTGACTTTCCAACTGCTTTCCTATCAATCTCCCAACTTGGAGAGACAGACCCTTTAAGCTCCTGGTTCGCACACGTTGCCAATTTGGCAGAGGATGAAAGGGAAGAGGGAGAACCAATGAGAGAGTAGCTGTTAGGCATTTGGATGGGCACATGTCACTCTAATTTCCCGGCAGGAAGAATAATGAACCAAAGTCTCAGCCACCCACCGAGAACCAGTAGAGGTCCTGAACCAAAAGTTTGGACTTGCGTTCAGCTCACAAAAAACGAGTTGAAAAATGGAGCTCAGGGGCACAGCAATTCACAAACTGGCAGAGTAATCAAGGCCAACTATCGTCCAAAAATCTGTTGAGGGAAGGCAACGAGGCGGACTTGAAAGCGAGGCAGAATAGCAGGAAACAGATTTCAAGAGGTACGTTGGAATCGCCTGTAAAGCACAGGAAGAGGGGCACAACTTCGACAATGATGCACTTGGCCAAAAAGGGCGTATGCGTTTTCTCCTGAATATATTCAGGAGAAAACGCATACGCCCTTTTTGGCCAAGCAAGCAAGCGGACAATGCAAATCTGCACTACAAAGAAGTATCACTTCCCACCGGTCAAAAGGGACATCCACAAAATGTGTAAAAACCAGAAAGGCAAGACAGGCCCTGGAGAACAGGGAGCCCTGTTATGCTGATGGGCGGGATGTAAGTTGCCAACTGCCTCACTGGAGGAGTGCATTGTGTTCCCTAAAACAAGTAAACAACAGAGCTACAGAGCCAAGGGCACTTCCAGTCTAGGGAATATACCTTGGGAAAACTGAAAATCCATAAGACAGAGCCACCCCCAAATTGAGGGCTGCACTGCTTACAAGAACCTCAACCTGGGTACACCTGAAATATCCCAGGCAATATAAAAATGGTTCCAAACATTGTGGAACTTACGTACGATGGAATATCCCTCAGCCACGAAATCAATGTCATAAGACCAGTAGCAGCAAAATGAGTGGATTCAGGTACGATGATTCTAAGTGAAAGAAGTCACACAGGAAAAGAAACTTATCATAAGATATCACTTAGGAAGATCCTGTAAACATGGCTACACATGAACTGAGTTAGGCAAGAGAACAGAGTCTCACATTTAGAAAACACTCTTATGCCTGCTTAAGGGGGAAGGAGAGGTGGGGTGATGCATCAAACCCGAGTTTGATATAAGCACAGGTACCGTTCCAAAAACCAACTATGGAATAGACAAGACCTACACCTTCCTCAGTGAAAGGGACTCAAAACCCCATATTTCCCGCAGAGGAATAGATCTGACTAGTAAGAATCTTAAAACCTATGTATTGATATGTCTCCGTAAGGGAATCAAGTGTGTCTAGACTGGCATAAACAGGGCCGCGAGAATCAGCTCAAACCCACTCTAAAAAGGAATTTCAAAAACAGAACAAAGAAACAGGGAAATTCTTTACAATTCCTTCAGGGTCTCTGATGCAACCTGGAATGACCTTATCTACAATGACAGCTGGATGTGGCATAAGGCTGGACACTTGGGACTGAGAGGATTGGTGAGATTGGGTGAGCAAATGCAGACCCTTTAAAGCAATAATGCATGGCACCCATTCCATGGGTCCCAGCTCTCCAGGTTGAAGGGAATATTACTACAGCTATAACGTGTACGGGAAACCTAGAGAATGGACACACTGTGAATACGACAGGTTTCTAAAACTCAACGAAGAGCCCCTCTCCTGGTGCTCCGGTTTGACTTTCCAACTGCTTTCCTATCAATCTCCCAACTTGGAGAGACAGCCCCTTTAAGCTCCTGGTTCGCACACGTTGCCAATTTGGCAGAGGATGAAAGGGAAGAGGGAGAACCAATGAGAGAGTAGCTGCTAGGCATTTGGATGGGCACATGTCACTCTAATTTCCCGGCAGGAAGAAGAATTAACCAAAGTCTCAGCCACCCACCGGGAACCAGTATAGGTCCTGAACCAAAAGTTTGGACTTGCGTTCAGCTCACAAAAAACGAGTTGAAAAATGGAGCTCAGGGGCACAGCAATTCACAAACTGGCAGAGTAATCAAGTCCAACTATCGTCCAAAAATCTGTTGAGGGAAGGCAACGAGGCGGACTTGAAAGCGAGGCAGAATAGCAGGAAACAGATTTCAAGAGGTACGTTGGAATCGCCTGTAAAGCACAGGAAGAGGGGCACAACTTCGACAATGATGCACTTGGCCAAAAAGGGCGTATGCGTTTTCTCCTGAATATATTCAGGAGAAAACGCATACGCCCTTTTTGGCCAAGCAAGCAAGCGGGCAATGCAAATCTGCACTACACAGAAGTATCACTTCCCACCGGTCAAAAGGGACATCCACAAAATGTGTAAAAAACAGAAAGGCAAGACAGGCCCTGGAGAACAGGGAGCCCTGTTATGCTGATGGGCGGGATGTAAGTTGCCAACTGCCTCACTGGAGGAGTGCATTGTGTTCCCTAAAACAAGTAAACAACAGAGCTACAGAGCCAAGGGCACTTCCAGTCTAGGGAATATACCTTGGGAAAACTGAAAATCCATAAGAGAGAGCCACCCCCAAATTGAGGGCTGCACTGCTTACAAGAACCTCAACCTGGGTACACCTGAAATATCCCAGGCAATATAAAAATGGTTCCAAACATTGTGGAACTTACGTACGATGGAATATCCCTCAGCCACGAAATCAATGTCATAAGACCAGTAGCAGCAAAATGAGTGGATTCAGGTACGATGATTCTAAGTGAAAGAAGTCACACAGGAAAAGAAACTTATCATAAGATATCACTTAGCAAGATCCTGTAAACATGGCTACACATGAACTGAGTTAGGCAAGAGAACAGAGTCTCACATTTAGAAAACACTCTTATGCCTGCTTAAGGGGGAAGGAGAGGTGGGGTGATGCATCAAACCCGAGTTTGATATAAGCACAGGTACCGTTCCAAAAACCAACTATGGAATAGACAAGACCTACACCTTCCTCAGTGAAAGGGACTCAAAACCCCATATTTCCCGCAGAGGAATAGATCTGACTAGTAAGAAACTTAAAACCTATGTACTGATATGTCTCCGTAAGGGAATCAAGTGTGTCTAGACTGGCATAAACATGGCCGTGAGAATCAGCTCAAACCCACTCTAAAAAGGAATTTCAAAAACAGAACAAAGAAAGAGGGAAATTCTTCAAAATTCCTTCAGGGTCTCTGATGCAACCTGGAATGACCCTATCTACAATGACAGCTGGATGTGGCATAAGGCTGGACACTTGGGACTGAGAGGATTGGTGAGATTGGGTGAGCAAATGCAGACCCTTTAAAGCAATAATGAATGGCACCCATTCCATGGGTCCCAGCTCTCCAGGTTGAAGCGAATATTACTACAGCTATAACGTGTATGGGAAACCTAGAGAATGGACACACTGTGAATACGACAGGTTTCTAAAACTCAACGAAGAGCCCCTCTCCTGGTGCTCCGGTTTGACTTTCCAACTGCTTTCCTATCAATCTCCCAACTTGGAGAGACAGCCCCTTTAAGCTCCTGGTTCGCACACGTTGCCAATTTGGCAGAGGATGAAAGGGAAGAGGGAGAACCAATGAGAGAGTAGCTGTTAGGCATTTGGATGGGCACATGTCACTCTAATTTCCCGGCAGGAAGAATAATGAACCAAAGTCTCAGCCACCCACCGAGAACCAGTAGAGGTCCTGAACCAAAAGTTTGGACTTGCGTTCAGCTCACAAAAAACGAGTTGAAAAATGGAGCTCAGGGGCACAGCAATTCACAAACTGGCAGAGTAATCAAGGCCAACTATCGTCCAAAAATCTGTTGAGGGAAGGCAACGAGGCGGACTTGAAAGCGAGGCAGAATAGCAGGAAACAGATTTCAAGAGGTACGTTGGAATCGCCTGTAAAGCACAGGAAGAGGGGCACAACTTCGACAATGATGCACTTGGCCAAAAAGGGCGTATGCGTTTTCTCCTGAATATATTCAGGAGAAAACGCATACGCCCTTTTTGGCCAAGCAAGCAAGCGGACAATGCAAATCTGCACTACAAAGAAGTATCACTTCCCACCGGTCAAAAGGGACATCCACAAAATGTGTAAAAACCAGAAAGGCAAGACAGGCCCTGGAGAACAGGGAGCCCTGTTATGCTGATGGGCGGGATGTAAGTTGCCAACTGCCTCACTGGAGGAGTGCATTGTGTTCCCTAAAACAAGTAAACAACAGAGCTACAGAGCCAAGGGCACTTCCAGTCTAGGGAATATACCTTGGGAAAACTGAAAATCCATAAGACAGAGCCACCCCCAAATTGAGGGCTGCACTGCTTACAAGAACCTCAACCTGGGTACACCTGAAATATCCCAGGCAATATAAAAATGGTTCCAAACATTGTGGAACTTACGTACGATGGAATATCCCTCAGCCACGAAATCAATGTCATAAGACCAGTAGCAGCAAAATGAGTGGATTCAGGTACGATGATTCTAAGTGAAAGAAGTCACACAGGAAAAGAAACTTATCATAAGATATCACTTAGGAAGATCCTGTAAACATGGCTACACATGAACTGAGTTAGGCAAGAGAACAGAGTCTCACATTTAGAAAACACTCTTATGCCTGCTTAAGGGGGAAGGAGAGGTGGGGTGATGCATCAAACCCGAGTTTGATATAAGCACAGGTACCGTTCCAAAAACCAACTATGGAATAGACAAGACCTACACCTTCCTCAGTGAAAGGGACTCAAAACCCCATATTTCCCGCAGAGGAATAGATCTGACTAGTAAGAATCTTAAAAGCTATGTACTGATATGTCTCCGTAAGGGAATCAAGTGTGTCTAGACTGGCATAAACATGGCCGCGAGAATCAGCTCAAACCCACTCTAAAAAGGAATTTCAAAAACAGAACAAAGAAAGAGGGAAATTCTTCAAAATTCCTTCAGGGTCTCTGATGCAACCTGGAATGACCCTATCTACAATGACACCTGGATGTGGCATAAGGCTGGACACTTGGGACTGAGAGGATTGGTGAGATTGGGTGAGCAAATGCAGACCCTTTAAAGCAATAATGCATGGCACCCATTCCATGGGTCCCAGGTTGAAGCGAATATTACTACAGCTATAACGTGTACGGGAAACCTAGAGAATGGACACACTGTGAATACGACAGGTTTCTAAAACTCAACGAAGAGCCCCTCTCCTGGTGCTCCGGTTTGACTTTCCAACTGCTTTCCTATCAATCTCCCAACTTGGAGAGACAGACCCTTTAAGATCCTGGTTCGCACACGTTGCCAATTTGGCAGAGGATGAAAGGGAAGAGGGAGAACCAATGAGAGAGTAGCTGCTAGGCATTTGGATGGGCACATGTCACTCTAATTTCCCGGCAGGAAGAAGAATTAACCAAAGTCTCAGCCACCCACCGGGAACCAGTATAGGTCCTGAACCAAAAGTTTGGACTTGCGTTCAGCTCACAAAAAACGAGTTGAAAAATGGAGCTCAGGGGCACAGCAATTCACAAACTGGCAGAGTAATCAAGGCCCACTATCGTCCAAAAATCTGTTGAGGGAAGGCAACGAGGCGGACTTGAAAGCGAGGCAGAATAGCAGGAAACAGATTTCAAGAGGTACGTTGGAATCGCCTGTAAAGCACAGGAAGAGGGGCACAACTTCGACAATGATGCACTTGGCCAAAAAGGGCGTATGCGTTTTCTCCTGAATATATTCAGGAGAAAACGCATACGCCCTTTTTGGCCAAGCAAGCAAGCGGACAATGCAAATCTGCACTACAAAGAAGTATCACTTCCCACCGGTCAAAAGGGACATCCACAAAATGTGTAAAAACCAGAAAGGCAAGACAGGCCCTGGAGAACAGGGAGCCCTGTTATGCTGATGGGCGGGATGTAAGTTGCCAACTGCCTCACTGGAGGAGTGCATTGTGTTCCCTAAAACAAGTAAACAACAGAGCTACAGAGCCAAGGGCACTTCCAGTCTAGGGAATATACCTTGGGAAAACTGAAAATCCATAAGACAGAGCCACCCCCAAATTGAGGGCTGCACTGCTTACAAGAACCTCAACCTGGGTACACCTGAAATATCCCAGGCAATATAAAAAAGGTTCCAAACATTGTGGAACTTACGTACGATGGAATATTCCTCAGCCACGAAATCAATGTCATAAGACCAGTAGCAGCAAAATGAGTGGATTCAGGTACGATGATTCTAAGTGAAAGAAGTCACACAGGAAAAGAAACTTATCATAAGATATCACTTAGGAAGATCCTGTAAACATGGCTACACATGAACTGAGTTAGGCAAGAGAACAGAGTCTCACATTTAGAAAACACTCTTATGCCTGCTTAAGGGGGAAGGAGAGGTGGGGTGATGCATCAAACCCGAGTTTGATATAAGCACAGGTACCGTTCCAAAAACCAACTATGGAATAGACAAGACCTACACCTTCCTCAGTGAAAGGGACTCAAAATCCCATATTTCCCGCAGAGGAATAGATCTGACTAGTAAGGATCTTAAAACCTATGTATTGATATGTCTCCGTAAGGGAATCAAGTGTGTCTAGACTGGCATAAACAGGGCAGCGAGAATCAGCTCAAACCCACTCTAAAAAGGAATTTCAAAAACAGAACAAAGAAACAGGGAAATTCTTCACAATTCCTTCAGGGTCTCTGATGCAACCTGGAATGACCCTATCTACAATGACAGCTGGATGTGGCATAAGGCTGGTCACTTGGGACTGAGAGGATTGGTGAGATTGGGTGAGCAAATGCAGACCCTTTAAAGCAATAATGCATGGCACCCATTCCAAGGGTCCCAGCTCTCCAGGTTGAAGCGAATATTACTACAGCTATAACGTGTACGGGAAACCTAGAGAATGGACACACTGTGAATACGACAGGTTTCTAAAACTCAACGAAGAGCCCCTCTCCTGGTGCTCCGGTTTGACTTTCCAACTGCTTTCCTATCAATCTCCCAACTTGGAGAGACAGCCCCTTTAAGCTCCTGGTTCGCACAGGTTGCCAATTTGGCAGAGGATGAAAGGGAAGAGGGAGAACCAATGAGAGAGTAGCTGCTAGGCATTTGGATGGGCACATGTCACTCTAATTTCCCGGCAGGAAGAAGAATTAACCAAAGTCTCAGCCACCCACCGGGAACCAGTATAGGTCCTGAACCAAAAGTTTGGACTTGCGTTCAGCTCACAAAAAACGAGTTGAAAAATGGAGCTCAGGGGCACAGCAATTCACAAACTGGCAGAGTAATCAAGGCCAACTATCGTCCAAAAATCTGTTGAGGGAAGGCAACGAGGCGGACTTGAAAGCGAGGCAGAATAGCAGGAAACAGATTTCAAGAGGTACGTTGGAATCACCTGTAAAGCACAGGAAGAGGGGCACAACTTCGACAATGATGCACTTGGCCAAAAAGGGCGTATGCGTTTTCTCCTGAATATATTCAGGAGAAAACGCATATGCCCTTTTTGGCCAAGCAAGCAAGCGGACAATGCAAATCTGCACTACAAAGAAGTATCACTTCCCACCGGTCAAAAGGGACATCCACAAAATGTGTAAAAACCAGAAAGGCAAGACAGGCCCTGGAGAACAGGGAGCCCTGTTATGCTGATGGGCGGGATGTAAGTTGCCAACTGCCTCACTGGAGGAGTGCATTGTGTTCCCTAAAACAAGTAAACAACAGAGCTACAGAGCCAAGGGCACTTCCAGTCTAGGGAATATACCTTGGGAAAACTGAAAATCCATAAGACAGAGCCACCCCCAAATTGAGGGCTGCACTGCTTACAAGAACCTCAACCTGGGTACACCTGAAATATCCCAGGCAATATAAAAAAAGGTTCCAAACATTCTGGAACTTACGTACGATGGAATATCCCTCAGCCACGAAATCAATGTCATAAGACCAGTAGCAGCAAAATGAGTGGATTCAGGTACGATGATTCTAAGTGAAAGAAGTCACACAGGAAAAGAAACTTATCATAAGATATCACTTAGGAAGATCCTGTAAACATGGCTACACATGAACTGAGTTAGGCAAGAGAACAGAGTCTCACATTTAGAAAACACTCTTATGCCTGCTTAAGGGGGAAGGAGAGGTGGGGTGATGCATCAAACCCGAGTTTGATATAAGCACAGGTACCGTTCCAAAAACCAACTATGGAATAGACAAGACCTACACCTTCCTCAGTGAAAGGGACTCAAAACCCCATATTTCCCGCAGAGGAATAGATCTGACTAGTAAGGATCTTAAAACCTATGTATTGATATGTCTCCGTAAGGGAATCAAGTGTGTCTAGACTGGCATAAACAGGGCAGCGAGAATCAGCTCAAACCCACTCTAAAAAGGAATTTCAAAAACAGAACAAAGAAACAGGGAAATTCTTCACAATTCCTTCAGGGTCTCTGATGCAACCTGGAATGACCCTATCTACAATGACAGCTGGATGTGGCATAAGGCTGGACACTTGGGACTGAGAGGATTGGTGAGATTGGGTGAGCAAATGCAGACCCTTTAAAGCAATAATGCATGGCACCCATTCCATGGGTCCCAGCTCTCCAGGTTGAAGCGAATATTACTACAGCTATAACGTGTACGGGAAACCTAGAGAATGGACACACTGTGAATACGACAGGTTTCTAAAACTCAACGAAGAGCCCCTCTCCTGGTGCTCCGGTTTGACTTTCCAACTGCTTTCCTATCAATCTCCCAACTTGGAGAGACAGCCCCTTTAAGCTCGTGGTTCGCACAGGTTGCCCATTTGGCAGAGGATGAAAGGGAAGAGGGAGAACCAATGAGAGAGTAGCTGCTAGGCATTTGGATGGGCACATGTCACTCTAATTTCCCGGCAGGAAGAAGAATTAACCAAAGTCTCAGCCACCCACCGGGAACCAGTATAGGTCCTGAACCAAAAGTTTGGACTTGCGTTCAGCTCACAAGAAACGAGTTGAAAAATGGAGCTCAGGGGCACAGCAATTCACAAACTGGCAGAGTAATCAAGGCCAACTATCGTCCAAAAATCTGTTGAGGGAAGGCAACGAGGCGGACTTGAAAGCGAGGCAGAATAGCAGGAAACAGATTTCAAGAGGTACGTTGGAATCGCCTGTAAAGCACAGGAAGAGGGGCACAACTTCGACAATGATGCACTTGGCCAAAAAGGGCGTATGCGTTTTCTCCTGAACATATTCAGGAGAAAACGCATATGCCCTTTTTGGCCAAGCAAGCAAGCGGACAATGCAAATCTGCACTACAAAGAAGTATCACTTCCCACCGGTCAAAAGGGACATCCACAAAATGTGTAAAAACCAGAAAGGCAAGACAGGCCCTGGAGAACAGGGAGCCCTGTTATGCTGATGGGCGGGATGTAAGTTGCCAACTGCCTCACTGGAGGAGTGCATTGTGTTCCCTAAAACAAGTAAACAACAGAGCTACAGAGCCAAGGGCACTTGCAGTCTAGGGAATATACCTTGGGAAAACTGAAAATCCATAAGACAGAGCCACCCCCAAATTGAGGGCTGCACTGCTTACAAGAACCTCAACCTGGGTACACCTGAAATATCCCAGGCAATATAAAAATGGTTCCAAACATTGTGGAACTTACGTACGATGGAATATCCCTCAGCCACGAAATCAATGTCATAAGACCAGTAGCAGCAAAATGAGTGGATTCAGGTACGATGATTCTAAGTGAAAGAAGTCACACAGGAAAAGAAACTTATCATAAGATATCACTTAGGAAGATCCTGTAAACATGGCTACACATGAACTGAGTTAGGCAAGAGAACAGAGTCTCACATTTAGAAAACACTCTTATGCCTGCTTAAGGGGGAAGGAGAGGTGGGGTGATGCATCAAACCCGAGTTTGATATAAGCACAGGTACCGTTCCAAAAACCAACTATGGAATAGACAAGACCTACACCTTCCTCAGTGAAAGGGACTCAAAACCCCATATTTCCCGCAGAGGAATAGATCTGACTAGTAAGGATCTTAAAACCTATGTATTGATATGTCTCCGTAAGGGAATCAAGTGTGTCTAGACTGGCATAAACAGGGCAGCGAGAATCAGCTCAAACCCACTCTAAAAAGGAATTTCAAAAACAGAACAAAGAAACAGGGAAATTCTTCACAATTCCTTCAGGGTCTCTGATGCAACCTGGAATGACCCTATCTACAATGACAGCTGGATGTGGCATAAGGCTGGACACTTGGGACTGAGAGGATTGGTGAGATTGGGTGAGCAAATGCAGACCCTTTAAAGCAATAATGCATGGCACCCATTCCATGGGTCCCAGCTCTCCAGGTTGAAGCGAATATTACTACAGCTGTAACGTGTACGGGAAACCTAGAGAATGGACACACTGTGAATACGACAGGTTTCTAAAACTCAACGAAGAGCCCCTCTCCTGGTGCTCCGGTTTGACTTTCCAACTGCTTTCCTATCAATCTCCCAACTTGGAGAGACAGCCCCTTTAAGCTCGTGGTTCGCACAGGTTGCCCATTTGGCAGAGGATGAAAGGGAAGAGGGAGAACCAATGAGAGAGTAGCAGCTAGGCATTTGGATGGGCACATGTCACTCTAATTTCCCGGCAGGAAGAAGAATTAACCAAAGTCTCAGCCACCCACCGGGAACCAGTATAGGTCCTGAACCAAAAGTTTGGACTTGCGT
Organism: Mesoplodon mirus; assembly: GCF_964341445.2. Classification (NCBI taxonomy): domain Eukaryota; kingdom Metazoa; phylum Chordata; class Mammalia; order Artiodactyla; family Ziphiidae; genus Mesoplodon; species Mesoplodon mirus. Next base: position 5,173,650 of record NW_028295810.1, read on the forward strand.
TCAGCTCACAAGAAACGAGTTGAAAAATGGAGCTCAGGGGCACAGCAATTCACAAACTGGCAGAGTAATCAAGGCCAACTATCGTCCAAAAATCTGTTGAGGGAAGGCAACGAGGCGGACTTGAAAGCGAGGCAGAATAGCAGGAAACAGATTTCAAGAGGTACGTTGGAATCGCCTGTAAAGCACAGGAAGAGGGGCACAACTTCGACAATGATGCACTTGGCCAAAAAGGGCGTATGCGTTTTCTCCTGAACATATTCAGGAGAAAACGCATATGCCCTTTTTGGCCAAGCAAGCAAGCGGACAATGCAAATCTGCACTACAAAGAAGTATCACTTCCCACCGGTCAAAAGGGACATCCACAAAATGTGTAAAAACCAGAAAGGCAAGACAGGCCCTGGAGAACAGGGAGCCCTGTTATGCTGATGGGCGGGATGTAAGTTGCCAACTGCCTCACTGGAGGAGTGCATTGTGTTCCCTAAAACAAGTAAACAACAGAGCTACAGAGCCAAGGGCACTTCCAGTCTAGGGAATATACCTTGGGAAAACTAAAAATCCATAAGACAGAGCCACCCCCAAATTGAGGGCTGCACTGCTTACAAGAACCTCAACCTGGGTACACCTGAAATATCCCAGGCAATATAAAAATGGTTCCAAACATTGTGGAACTTACGTACGATGGAATATCCCTCAGCCACGAAATCAATGTCATAAGACCAGTAGCAGCAAAATGAGTGGATTCAGGTACGATGATTCTAAGTGAAAGAAGTCACACAGGAAAAGAAACTTATCATAAGATATCACTTAGGAAGATCCTGTAAACATGGCTACACATGAACTGAGTTAGGCAAGAGAACAGAGTCTCACATTTAGAAAACACTCTTATGCCTGCTTAAGGGGGAAGGAGAGGTGGGGTGATGCATCAAACCCGAGTTTGATATAAGCACAGGTACCGTTCCAAAAACCAACTATGGAATAGACAAGACCTACACCTTCCTCAGTGAAAGGGACTCAAAACCCCATATTTCCCGCAGAGGAATAGATCTGACTAGTAAGAATCTTAAAACCTATGTATTGATATGTCTCCGTAAGGGAATCAAGTGTGTCTAGACTGGCATAAACAGGGCAGCGAGAATCAGCTCAAACCCACTCTAAAAAGGAATTTCAAAAACAGAACAAAGAAACAGGGAAATTCTTCAAAATTCCTTCAGGGTCTCTGATGCAACCTGGAATGACCCTATCTACAATGACAGCTGGATGTGGCATAAGGCTGGACACTTGGGACTGAGAGGATTGGTGAGATTGGGTGAGCAAATGCAGACCCTTTAAAGCAATAATGTATGGCACCCATTCCATGGGTCCCAGCTCTCCAGGTTGAAGCGAATATTACTACAGCTGTAACGTGTACGGGAAACCTAGAGAATGGACACACTGTGAATACGACAGGTTTCTAAAACTCAACGAAGAGCCCCTCTCCTGGTGCTCCGGTTTGACTTTCCAACTGCTTTCCTATCAATCTCCCAACTTGGAGAGACAGCCCCTTTAAGCTCGTGGTTCGCACAGGTTGCCCATTTGGCAGAGGATGAAAGGGAAGAGGGAGAACCAATGAGAGAGTAGCTGCTAGGCATTTGGATGGGCACATGTCACTCTAATTTCCCGGCAGGAAGAAGAATTCACCAAAGTCTCAGCCACCCACCGGGAACCAGTATAGGTCCTGAACCAAAAGTTTGGACTTGCGTTCAGCTCACAAAAAACGAGTTGAAAAATGGAGCTCAGGGGCACAGCAATTCACAAACTGGCAGAGTAATCAAGGCCAACTATCGTCCAAAAATCTGTTGAGGGAAGGCAACGAGGCGGACTTGAAAGCGAGGCAGAATAGCAGGAAACAGATTTCAAGAGGTACGTTGGAATCGCCTGTAAAGCACAGGAAGAGGGGCACAACTTCGACAATGATGCACTTGGCCAAAAAGGGCGTATGCGTTTTCTCCTGAACATATTCAGGAGAAAACGCATATGCCCTTTTTGGCCAAGCAAGCAAGCGGACAATGCAAATCTGCACTACAAAGAAGTATCACTTCCCACCGGTCAAAAGGGACATCCACAAAATGTGTAAAAACCAGAAAGGCAAGACAGGCCCTGGAGAACAGGGAGCCCTGTTATGCTGATGGGCGGGATGTAAGTTGCCAACTGCCTCACTGGAGGAGTGCATTGTGTTCCCTAAAACAAGTAAACAACAGAGCTACAGAGCCAAGGGCACTTCCAGTCTAGGGAATATACCTTGGGAAAACTGAAAATCCATAAGACAGAGCCACCCCCAAATTGAGGGCTGCACTGCTTACAAGAACCTCAACCTGGGTACACCTGAAATATCCCAGGCAATATAAAAATGGTTCCAAACATTGTGGAACTTACGTACGATGGAATATCCCTCAGCCACGAAATCAATGTCATAAGACCAGTAGCAGCAAAATGAGTGGATTCAGGTACGATGATTCTAAGTGAAAGAAGTCACACAGGAAAAGAAACTTATCATAAGATATCACTTAGGAAGATCCTGTAAACATGGCTACACATGAACTGAGTTAGGCAAGAGAACAGAGTCTCACATTTAGAAAACACTCTTATGCCTGCTTAAGGGGGAAGGAGAGGTGGGGTGATGCATCAAACCCGAGTTTGATATAAGCACAGGTACCGTTCCAAAAACCAACTATGGAATAGACAAGACCTACACCTTCCTCAGTGAAAGGGACTCAAAACCCCATATTTCCCGCAGAGGAATAGATCTGACTAGTAAGGATCTTAAAACCTATGTATTGATATGTCTCCGTAAGGGAATCAAGTGTGTCTAGACTGGCATAAACAGGGCAGCGAGAATCAGCTCAAACCCACTCTAAAAAGGAATTTCAAAAACAGAACAAAGAAACAGGGAAATTCTTCACAATTCCTTCAGGGTCTCTGATGCAACCTGGAATGACCCTATCTACAATGACAGCTGGATGTGGCATAAGGCTGGACACTTGGGACTGAGAGGATTGGTGAGATTGGGTGAGCAAATGCAGACCCTTTAAAGCAATAATGCATGGCACCCATTCCATGGGTCCCAGCTCTCCAGGTTGAAGCGAATATTACTACAGCTGTAACGTGTACGGGAAACCTAGAGAATGGACACACTGTGAATACGACAGGTTTCTAAAACTCAACGAAGAGCCCCTCTCCTGGTGCTCCGGTTTGACTTTCCAACTGCTTTCCTATCAATCTCCCAACTTGGAGAGACAGCCCCTTTAAGCTCGTGGTTCGCACAGGTTGCCCATTTGGCAGAGGATGAAAGGGAAGAGGGAGAACCAATGAGAGAGTAGCTGCTAGGCATTTGGATGGGCACATGTCACTCTAATTTCCCGGCAGGAAGAAGAATTCACCAAAGTCTCAGCCACCCACCGGGAACCAGTATAGGTCCTGAACCAAAAGTTTGGACTTGCGTTCAGCTCACAAAAAACGAGTTGAAAAATGGAGCTCAGGGGCACAGCAATTCACAAACTGGCAGAGTAATCAAGGCCAACTATCGTCCAAAAATCTGTTGAGGGAAGGCAACGAGGCGGACTTGAAAGCGAGGCAGAATAGCAGGAAACAGATTTCAAGAGGTACGTTGGAATCGCCTGTAAAGCACAGGAAGAGGGGCACAACTTCGACAATGATGCACTTGGCCAAAAAGGGCGTATGCGTTTTCTCCTGAACATATTCAGGAGAAAACGCATATGCCCTTTTTGGCCAAGCAAGCAAGCGGACAATGCAAATCTGCACTACAAAGAAGTATCACTTCCCACCGGTCAAAAGGGACATCCACAAAATGTGTAAAAACCAGAAAGGCAAGACAGGCCCTGGAGAACAGGGAGCCCTGTTATGCTGATGGGCGGGATGTAAGTTGCCAACTGCCTCACTGGAGGAGTGCATTGTGTTCCCTAAAACAAGTAAACAACAGAGCTACAGAGCCAAGGGCACTTCCAGTCTAGGGAATATACCTTGGGAAAACTGAAAATCCATAAGACAGAGCCACCCCCAAATTGAGGGCTGCACTGCTTACAAGAACCTCAACCTGGGTACACCTGAAATATCCCAGGCAATATAAAAATGGTTCCAAACATTGTGGAACTTACGTACGATGGAATATCCCTCAGCCACGAAATCAATGTCATAAGACCAGTAGCAGCAAAATGAGTGGATTCAGGTACGATGATTCTAAGTGAAAGAAGTCACACAGGAAAAGAAACTTATCATAAGATATCACTTAGGAAGATCCTGTAAACATGGCTACACATGAACTGAGTTAGGCAAGAGAACAGAGTCTCACATTTAGAAAACACTCTTATGCCTGCTTAAGGGGGAAGGAGAGGTGGGGTGATGCATCAAACCCGAGTTTGATATAAGCACAGGTACCGTTCCAAAAACCAACTATGGAATAGACAAGACCTACACCTTCCTCAGTGAAAGGGACTCAAAACCCCATATTTCCCGCAGAGGAATAGATCTGACTAGTAAGGATCTTAAAACCTATGTATTGATATGTCTCCGTAAGGGAATCAAGTGTGTCTAGACTGGCATAAACAGGGCAGCGAGAATCAGCTCAAACCCACTCTAAAAAGGAATTTCAAAAACAGAACAAAGAAACAGGGAAATTCTTCACAATTCCTTCAGGGTCTCTGATGCAACCTGGAATGACCCTATCTACAATGACAGCTGGATGTGGCATAAGGCTGGACACTTGGGACTGAGAGGATTGGTGAGATTGGGTGAGCAAATGCAGACCCTTTAAAGCAATAATGCATGGCACCCATTCCATGGGTCCCAGCTCTCCAGGTTGAAGCGAATATTACTACAGCTGTAACGTGTACGGGAAACCTAGAGAATGGACACACTGTGAATACGACAGGTTTCTAAAACTCAACGAAGAGCCCCTCTCCTGGTGCTCCGGTTTGACTTTCCAACTGCTTTCCTATCAATCTCCCAACTTGGAGAGACAGCCCCTTTAAGCTCGTGGTTCGCACAGGTTGCCCATTTGGCAGAGGATGAAAGGGAAGAGGGAGAACCAATGAGAGAGTAGCTGCTAGGCATTTGGATGGGCACATGTCACTCTAATTTCCCGGCAGGAAGAAGAATTAACCAAAGTCTCAGCCACCCACCGGGAACCAGTATAGGTCCTGAACCAAAAGTTTGGACTTGCGTTCAGCTCACAAGAAACGAGTTGAAAAATGGAGCTCAGGGGCACAGCAATTCACAAACTGGCAGAGTAATCAAGGCCAACTATCGTCCAAAAATCTGTTGAGGGAAGGCAACGAGGCGGACTTGAAAGCGAGGCAGAATAGCAGGAAACAGATTTCAAGAGGTACGTTGGAATCGCCTGTAAAGCACAGGAAGAGGGGCACAACTTCGACAATGATGCACTTGGCCAAAAAGGGCGTATGCGTTTTCTCCTGAACATATTCAGGAGAAAACGCATATGCCCTTTTTGGCCAAGCAAGCAAGCGGACAATGCAAATCTGCACTACAAAGAAGTATCACTTCCCACCGGTCAAAAGGGACATCCACAAAATGTGTAAAAACCAGAAAGGCAAGACAGGCCCTGGAGAACAGGGAGCCCTGTTATGCTGATGGGCGGGATGTAAGTTGCCAACTGCCTCACTGGAGGAGTGCATTGTGTTCCCTAAAACAAGTAAACAACAGAGCTACAGAGCCAAGGGCACTTCCAGTCTAGGGAATATACCTTGGGAAAACTAAAAATCCATAAGACAGAGCCACCCCCAAATTGAGGGCTGCACTGCTTACAAGAACCTCAACCTGGGTACACCTGAAATATCCCAGGCAATATAAAAATGGTTCCAAACATTGTGGAACTTACGTACGATGGAATATCCCTCAGCCACGAAATCAATGTCATAAGACCAGTAGCAGCAAAATGAGTGGATTCAGGTACGATGATTCTAAGTGAAAGAAGTCACACAGGAAAAGAAACTTATCATAAGATATCACTTAGGAAGATCCTGTAAACATGGCTACACATGAACTGAGTTAGGCAAGAGAACAGAGTCTCACATTTAGAAAACACTCTTATGCCTGCTTAAGGGGGAAGGAGAGGTGGGGTGATGCATCAAACCCGAGTTTGATATAAGCACAGGTACCGTTCCAAAAACCAACTATGGAATAGACAAGACCTACACCTTCCTCAGTGAAAGGGACTCAAAACCCCATATTTCCCGCAGAGGAATAGATCTGACTAGTAAGGATCTTAAAACCTATGTATTGATATGTCTCCGTAAGGGAATCAAGTGTGTCTAGACTGGCATAAACAGGGCAGCGAGAATCAGCTCAAACCCACTCTAAAAAGGAATTTCAAAAACAGAACAAAGAAACAGGGAAATTCTTCAAAATTCCTTCAGGGTCTCTGATGCAACCTGGAATGACGCTATCTACAATGACAGCTGGATGTGGCATAAGGCTGGACACTTGGGACTGAGAGGATTGGTGAGATTGGGTGAGCAAATGCAGACCCTTTAAAGCAATAATGTATGGCACCCATTCCATGGGTCCCAGCTCTCCAGGTTGAAGCGAATATTACTACAGCTGTAACGTGTACGGGAAACCTAGAGAATGGACACACTGTGAATACGACAGGTTTCTAAAACTCAACGAAGAGCCCCTCTCCTGGTGCTCCGGTTTGACTTTCCAACTGCTTTCCTATCAATCTCCCAACTTGGAGAGACAGCCCCTTTAAGCTCGTGGTTCGCACAGGTTGCCCATTTGGCAGAGGATGAAAGGGAAGAGGGAGAACCAATGAGAGAGTAGCTGCTAGGCATTTGGATGGGCACATGTCACTCTAATTTCCCGGCAGGAAGAAGAATTCACCAAAGTCTCAGCCACCCACCGGGAACCAGTATAGGTCCTGAACCAAAAGTTTGGACTTGCGTTCAGCTCACAAAAAACGAGTTGAAAAATGGAGCTCAGGGGCACAGCAATTCACAAACTGGCAGAGTAATCAAGGCCAACTATCGTCCAAAAATCTGTTGAGGGAAGGCAACGAGGCGGACTTGAAAGCGAGGCAGAATAGCAGGAAACAGATTTCAAGAGGTACGTTGGAATCGCCTGTAAAGCACAGGAAGAGGGGCACAACTTCGACAATGATGCACTTGGCCAAAAAGGGCGTATGCGTTTTCTCCTGAATATATTCAGGAGAAAACGCATATGCCATTTTTGGCCAAGCAAGCAAGCGGACAATGCAAATCTGCACTACAAAGAAGTATCACTTCCCACCGGTCAAAAGGGACATCCACAAAATGTGTAAAAACCAGAAAGGCAAGACAGGCCCTGGAGAACAGGGAGCCCTGTTATGCTGATGGGCGGGATGTAAGTTGCCAACTGCCTCACTGGAGGAGTGCATTGTGTTCCCTAAAACAAGTAAACAACAGAGCTACAGAGCCAAGGGCACTTCCAGTCTAGGGAATATACCTTGGGAAAACTGAAAATCCATAAGACAGAGCCACCCCCAAATTGAGGGCTGCACTGCTTACAAGAACCTCAACCTGGGTACACCTGAAATATCCCAGGCAATATAAAAAAGGTTCCAAACATTGTGGAACTTACGTACGATGGAATATCCCTCAGCCACGAAATCAATGTCATAAGACCAGTAGCAGCAAAATGAGTGGATTCAGGTACGATGATTCTAAGTGAAAGAAGTCACACAGGAAAAGAAACTTATCATAAGATATCACTTAGGAAGATCCTGTAAACATGGCTACACATGAACTGAGTTAGGCAAGAGAACAGAGTCTCACATTTAGAAAACACTCTTATGCCTGCTTAAGGGGGAAGGAGAGGTGGGGTGATGCATCAAACCCGAGTTTGATATAAGCACAGGTACCGTTCCAAAAACCAACTATGGAATAGACAAGACCTACACCTTCCTCAGTGAAAGGGACTCAAAACCCCATATTTCCCGCAGAGGAATAGATCTGACTAGTAAGGATCTTAAAACCTATGTATTGATATGTCTCCGTAAGGGAATCAAGTGTGTCTAGACTGGCATAAACAGGGCAGCGAGAATCAGCTCAAACCCACTCTAAAAAGGAATTTCAAAAACAGAACAAAGAAACAGGGAAATTCTTCACAATTCCTTCAGGGTCTCTGATGCAACCTGGAATGACCCTATCTACAATGACAGCTGGATGTGGCATAAGGCTGGACACTTGGGACTGAGAGGATTGGTGAGATTGGGTGAGCAAATGCAGACCCTTTAAAGCAATAATGCATGGCACCCATTCCATGGGTCCCAGCTCTCCAGGTTGAAGCGAATATTACTAGAGCTATAACGTGTACGGGAAACCTAGAGAATGGACACACTGTGAATACGACAGGTTTCTAAAACTCAACGAAGAGCCCCTCTCCTGGTGCTCCGGTTTGACTTTCCAACTGCTTTCCTATCAATCTCCCAACTTGGAGAGACAGCCCCTTTAAGCTCGTGGTTCGCACAGGTTGCCCATTTGGCAGAGGATGAAAGGGAAGAGGGAGAACCAATGAGAGAGTAGCTGCTAGGCATTTGGATGGGCACATGTCACTCTAATTTCCCGGCAGGAAGAAGAATTCACCAAAGTCTCAGCCACCCACCGGGAACCAGTATAGGTCCTGAACCAAAAGTTTGGACTTGCGTTCAGCTCACAAAAAACGAGTTGAAAAATGGAGCTCAGCGGCACAGCAATTCACAAACTGGCAGAGTAATCAAGGCCAACTATCGTCCAAAAATCTGTTGAGGGAAGGCAACGAGGCGGACTTGAAAGCGAGGCAGAATAGCAGGAAACAGATTTCAAGAGGTACGTTGGAATCGCCTGTAAAGCACAGGAAGAGGGGCACAACTTCGACAATGATGCACTTGGCCAAAAAGGGCGTATGCGTTTTCTCCTGAATATATTCAGGAGAAAACGCATACGCCCTTTTTGGCCAAGCAAGCAAGCGGGCAATGCAAATCTGCACTACACAGAAGTATCACTTCCCACCGGTCAAAAGGGACATCCACAAAATGTGTAAAAACCAGAAAGGCAAGACAGGCCCTGGAGAACAGGGAGCCTTGTTATACTGATGGGCGGGATGTAAGTTGCCAACTGCCTCACTGGAGGAGTGCATTGTGTTCCCTAAAACAAGTAAACAACAGAGCTACAGAGCCAAGGGCACTTCCAGTCTAGGGAATATACCTTGGGAAAACTGAAAATCCATAAGACAGAGCCACCCCCAAATTGAGGGCTGCACTGCTTACAAGAACCTCAACCTGGGTACACCTGAAATATCCCAGGCAATATAAAAAAGGTTCCAATCATTGTGGAACTTACGTACGATGGAATATCCCTCAGCCACGAAATCAATGTCATAAGACCAGTAGCAGCAAAATGAGTGGATTCAGGTACGATGATTCTAAGTGAAAGAAGTCACACAGGAAAAGAAACTTATCATAAGATATCACTTAGGAAGATCCTGTAAACATGGCTACACATGAACTGAGTTAGGCAAGAGAACAGAGTCTCACATTTAGAAAACACTCTTATGCCTGCTTAAGGGGGAAGGAGAGGTGGGGTGATGCATCAAACCCGAGTTTGATATAAGCACAGGTACCGTTCCAAAAACCAACTATGGAATAGACAAGACCTACACCTTCCTCAGTGAAAGGGACTCAAAACCCCATATTTCCCGCAGAGGAATAGATCTGACTAGTAAGAATCTTAAAACCTATGTATTGATATGTCTCCGTAAGGGAATCAAGTGTGTCTAGACTGGCATAAACAGGGCAGCGAGAATCAGCTCAAACCCACTCTAAAAAGGAATTTCAAAAACAGAACAAAGAAACAGGGAAATTCTTCACAATTCCTTCAGGGTCTCTGATGCAACCTGGAATGACCCTATCTACAATGACAGCTGGATGTGGCATAAGGCTGGACACTTGGGACTGAGAGGATTGGTGAGATTGGGTGAGCAAATGCAGACCCTTTAAAGCAATAATGCATGGCACCCATTCCATGGGTCCCAGCTCTCCAGGTTGAAGCGAATATTACTAGAGCTATAACGTGTACGGGAAACCTAGAGAATGGACACACTGTGAATACGACAGGTTTCTAAAACTCAACGAAGAGCCCCTCTCCTGGTGCTCCGGTTTGACTTTCCAACTGCTTTCCTATCAATCTCCCAACTTGGAGAGACAGCCCCTTTAAGCTCGTGGTTCGCACAGGTTGCCCATTTGGCAGAGGATGAAAGGGAAGAGGGAGAACCAATGAGAGAGTAGCTGCTAGGCATTTGGATGGGCACATGTCACTCTAATTTCCCGGCAGGAAGAAGAATTAACCAAAGTCTCAGCCACCCACCGGGAACCAGTATAGGTCCTGAACCAAAAGTTTGGACTTGCGTTCAGCTCACAAAAAACGAGTTGAAAAATGGAGCTCAGGGGCACAGCAATTCACAAACTGGCAGAGTAATCAAGGCCAACTATCGTCCAAAAATCTGTTGAGGGAAGGCAACGAGGCGGACTTGAAAGCGAGGCAGAATAGCAGGAAACAGATTTCAAGAGGTACGTTGGAATCGCCTGTAAAGCACAGGAAGAGGGGCACAACTTCGACAATGATGCACTTGGCCAAAAAGGGCGTATGCGTTTTCTCCTGAATATATTCAGGAGAAAACGCATACGCCCTTTTTGGCCAAGCAAGCAAGCGGGCAATGCAAATCTGCACTACACAGAAGTATCACTTCCCACCGGTCAAAAGGGACATCCACAAAATGTGTAAAAACCAGAAAGGCAAGACAGGCCCTGGAGAACAGGGAGCCTTGTTATGCTGATGGGCGGGATGTAAGTTGCCAACTGCCTCACTGGAGGAGTGCATTGTGTTCCCTAAAACAAGTAAACAACAGAGCTACAGAGCCAAGGGCACTTCCAGTCTAGGGAATATACCTTGGGAAAACTGAAAATCCATAAGACAGAGCCACCCCCAAATTGAGGGCTGCACTGCTTACAAGAACCTCAACCTGGGTACACCTGAAATATCCCAGGCAATATAAAAATGGTTCCAAACATTGTGGAACTTACGTACGATGGAATATCCCTCAGCCACGAAATCAATGTCATAAGACCAGTAGCAGCAAAATGAGTGGATTCAGGTACGATGATTCTAAGTGAAAGAAGTCACACAGGAAAAGAAACTTATCATAAGATATCACTTAGGAATATCCTGTAAACATGGCTACACATGAACTGAGTTAGGCAAGAGAACAGAGTCTCACATTTAGAAAACACTCTTATGCCTGCTTAAGGGGGAAGGAGAGGTGGGGTGATGCATCAAACCCGAGTTTGATATAAGCACAGGTACCGTTCCAAAAACCAACTATGGAATAGACAAGACCTACACCTTCCTCAGTGAAAGGGACTCAAAACCCCATATTTCCCGCAGAGGAATAGATCTGACTAGTAAGAATCTTAAAACCTATGTATTGATATGTCTCCGTAAGGGAATCAAGTGTGTCTAGACTGGCATAAACAGGGCAGCGAGAATCAGCTCAAACCCACTCTAAAAAGGAATTTCAAAAACAGAACAAAGAAACAGGGAAATTCTTCACAATTCCTTCAGGGTCTCTGATGCAACCTGGAATGACCCTATCTACAATGACAGCTGGATGTGGCATAAGGCTGGACACTTGGGACTGAGAGGATTGGTGAGATTGGGTGAGCAAATGCAGACCCTTTAAAGCAATAATGCATGGCACCCATTCCATGGGTCCCAGCTCTCCAGGTTGAAGGGAATATTACTACAGCTATAACGTGTACGGGAAACCTAGAGAATGGACACACTGTGAATACGACAGGTTTCTAAAACTCAACGAAGAGCCCCTCTCCTGGTGCTCCGGTTTGACTTTCCAACTGCTTTCCTATCAATCTCCCAACTTGGAGAGACAGCCCCTTTAAGCTCGTGGTTCGCACAGGTTGCCCATTTGGCAGAGGATGAAAGGGAAGAGGGAGAACCAATGAGAGAGTAGCTGCTAGGCATTTGGATGGGCACATGTCACTCTAATTTCCCGGCAGGAAGAAGAATTCACCAAAGTCTCAGCCACCCACCGGGAACCAGTATAGGTCCTGAACCAAAAGTTTGGACTTGCGTTCAGCTCACAAGAAACGAGTTGAAAAATGGAGCTCAGGGGCACAGCAATTCACAAACTGGCAGAGTAATCAAGGCCAACTATCGTCCAAAAATCTGTTGAGGGAAGGCAACGAGGCAGACTTGAAAGCGAGGCAGAATAGCAGGAAACAGATTTCAAGAGGTACGTTGGAATCGCCTGTAAAGCACAGGAAGAGGGGCACAACTTCGACAATGATGCACTTGGCCAAAAAGGGCGTATGCGTTTTCTCCTGAATATATTCAGGAGAAAACGCATACGCCCTTTTTGGCCAAGCAAGCAAGCGGGCAATGCAAATCTGCACTACACAGAAGTATCACTTCCCACCGGTCAAAAGGGACATCCACAAAATGTGTAAAAACCAGAAAGGCAAGACAGGCCCTGGAGAACAGGGAGCCTTGTTATGCTGATGGGCGGGATGTAAGTTGCCAACTGCCTCACTGGAGGAGTGCATTGTGTTCCCTAAAACAAGTAAACAACAGAGCTACAGAGCCAAGGGCACTTCCAGTCTAGGGAATATACCTTGGGAAAACTGAAAATCCATAAGACAGAGCCACCCCCAAATTGAGGGCTGCACTGCTTACAAGAACCTCAACCTGGGTACACCTGAAATATCCCAGGCAATATAAAAAAGGTTCCAATCATTGTGGAACTTACGTACGATTGAATATCCCTCAGCCACGAAATCAATGTCATAAGACCAGTAGCAGCAAAATGAGTGGATTCAGGTACGATGATTCTAAGTGAAAGAAGTCACACAGGAAAAGAAACTTATCATAAGATATCACTTAGGAAGATCCTGTAAACATGGCTACACATGAACTGAGTTAGGCAAGAGAACAGAGTCTCACATTTAGAAAACACTCTTATGCCTGCTTAAGGGGGAAGGAGAGGTGGGGTGATGCATCAAACCAGAGTTTGATATAAGCACAGGTACCGTTCCAAAAACCAACTATGGAATAGACAAGACCTACACCTTCCTCAGTGAAAGGGACTCAAAACCCCATATTTCCCGCAGAGGAATAGATCTGACTAGTAAGAATCTTAAAACATATGTATTGATATGTCTCCGTAAGGGAATCAAGTGTGTCTAGACTGGCATAAACAGGGCAGCGAGAATCAGCTCAAACCCACTCTAAAAAGGAATTTCAAAAACAGAACAAAGAAACAGGGAAATTCTTCACAATTAATTCAGGGTCTCTGATGCAACCTGGAATGACCCTATCTACAATGACAGCTGGATGTGGCATAAGGCTGGACACTTGGGACTGAGAGGATTGGTGAGATTGGGTGAGCAAATGCAGACCCTTTAAAGCAATAATGCATGGCACCCATTCCATGGGTCCCAGCTCTCCAGGTTGAAGCGAATATTACTACAGCTATAACGTGTACGGGAAACCTAGAGAATGGACACACTGTGAATATGACAGGTTTCTAAAACTCAACGAAGAGCCCCTCTCCTGGTGCTCCGGTTTGACTTTCCAACTGCTTTCCTATCAATCTCCCAACTTGGAGAGACAGCCCCTTTAAGCTCCTGGTTCGCACAGGTTGCCAATTTGGCAGAGGATGAAAGGGAAGAGGGAGAACCAATGAGAGAGTAGCTGCTAGGCATTTGGATGGGCACATGTCACTCTAATTTCCCGGCAGGAAGAAGAATTAACCAAAGTCTCAGCCACCCACCGGGAACCAGTATAGGTCCTGAACCAAAAGTTTGGACTTGCGTTCAGCTCACAAGAAACGAGTTGAAAAATGGAGCTCAGGGGCACAGCAATTCACAAACTGGCAGAGTAATCAAGGCCAACTATCGTCCAAAAATCTCTTGAGGGAAGGCAACGAGGTGGACTTGAAAGCGAGGCAGAATAGCAGGAAACAGATTTCAAGAGGTACGTTGGAATCGCCTGTAAAGCACAGGAAGAGGGGCACAACTTCGACAATGATGCACTTGGCCAAAAAGGGCGTATGCGTTTACTCCTGAATATATTCAGGAGAAAACGCATACGCCCTTTTTGGCCAAGCAAGCAAGCGGGCAATGCAAATCTGCACTACACAGATGTATCACTTCCCACCGGTCAAAAGGGACATCCATAAAATGTGTAAAAACCAGAAAGGCAAGACAGGCCCTGGAGAACAGGGAGCCTTGTTATGCTGATGGGCGGGATGTAAGTTGCCAACTGCCTCACTGGAGGAGTGCATTGTGTTCCCTAAAACAAGTAAACAACAGAGCTACAGAGCCAAGGGCACTTCCAGTCTAGGGAATATACCTTGGGAAAACTGAAAATCCATAAGACAGAGCCACCCCCAAATTGAGGGCTGCACTGCTTACAAGAACCTCAACCTGGGTACACCTGAAATATCCCAGGCAATATAAAAATGGTTCCAAATATTGTGGAACTTACGTACGATGGAATATCCCTCAGCCACGAAATCAATGTCATAAGACCAGTAGCAGCAAAATGAGTGGATTCAGGTACGATGATTCTAAGTGAAAGAAGTCACACAGGAAAAGAAACTTATCATAAGATATCACTTAGGAAGATCCTGTAAACATGGCTACACATGAACTGAGTTAGGCAAGAGAACAGAGTCTCACATTTAGAAAACACTCTTATGCCTGCTTAAGGGGGAAGGAGAGGTGGGGTGATGCATCAAACCAGAGTTTGATATAAGCACAGGTACCGTTCCAAAAACCAACTATGGAATAGACAAGACCTACACCTTCCTCAGTGAAAGGGACTCAAAACCCCATATTTCCCACAGAGGAATAGATCTGACTAGTAAGGATCTTAAAACCTATGTATTGATATGTCTCCGTAAGGGAATCAAGTGTGTCTAGACTGGCATAAACAGGGCAGCGAGAATCAGCTCAAACCCACTCTAAAAAGGAATTTCAAAAACAGAACAAAGAAACAGGGAAATTCTTCAAAATTCCTTCAGGGTCTCTGATGCAACCTGGAATGACCCTATCTACAATGACAGCTGGATGTGGCATAAGGCTGGACACTTGGGACTGAGAGGATTGGTGAGATTGGGTGAGCAAATGCAGACCCTTTAAAGCAATAATGCATGGCACCCATTCCATGGGTCCCAGCTCTCCAGGTTGAAGGGAATATTACTACAGCTATAACGTGTACGGGAAACCTAGAGAATGGACACACTGTGAATACGACAGGTTTCTAAAACTCAACGAAGAGCCCCTCTCCTGGTGCTCCGGTTTGACTTTCCAACTGCTTTCCTATCAATCTCCCAACTTGGAGAGACAGCCCCTTTAAGCTCCTGGTTCGCACAGGTTGCCAATTTGGCAGAGGATGAAAGGGAAGAGGGAGAACCAATGAGAGAGTAGCTGCTAGGCATTTGGATGGGCACATGTCACTCTAATTTCCCGGCAGGAAGAAGAATTAACCAAAGTCTCAGCCACCCACCGGGAACCAGTATAGGTCCTGAACCAAAAGTTTGGACTTGCGTTCAGCTCACAAAAAACGAGTTGAAAAATGGAGCTCAGGGGCACAGCAATTCACAAACTGGCAGAGTAATCAAGGCCAACTATCGTCCAAAAATCTGTTGAGGGAAGGCAACGAGGCGGACTTGAAAGCGAGGCAGAATAGCAGGAAACAGATTTCAAGAGGTACGTTGGAATCGCCTGTAAAGCACAGGAAGAGGGGCACAACTTCGACAATGATGCACTTGGCCAAAAAGGGCGTATGCGTTTTCTCCTGAATATATTCAGGAGAAAACGCATACGCCCTTTTTGGCCAAGCAAGCAAGCGGGCAATGCAAATCTGCACTACAAAGAAGTATCACTTCCCACCGGTCAAAAGGGACATCCGCAAAATTTGTAAAAAACCAGAAAGGCAAGACAGGCCCTGGAGAACAGGGAGCCCTGTTATGCTGATGGGCGGGATGTAAGTTGCCAACTGCCTCACTGGAGGAGTGCATTGTGTTCCCTAAAACAAGTAAACAACAGAGCTACAGAGCCAAGGGCACTTCCAGTCTAGGGAATATACCTTGGGAAAACTGAAAATCCATAAGACAGAGCCACCCCCAAATTGAGGGCTGCACTGCTTACAAGAACCTCAACCTGGGTACACCTGAAATATCCCAGGAAATATAAAAATGGTTCCAAACATTGTGGAACTTACGTACGATGGAATATCCCTCAGCCACGAAATCAATGTCATAAGACCAGTAGCAGCAAAATGAGTGGATTCAGGTACGATGATTCTAAGTGAAAGAAGTCACACAGGAAAAGAAACTTATCATAAGATATCACTTAGGAAGATCCTGTAAACATGGCTACACATGAACTGAGTTAGGCAAGAGAACAGAGTCTCACATTTAGAAAACACTCTTATGCCTGCTTAAGGGGGAAGGAGAGGTGGGGTGATGCATCAAACCCGAGTTTGATATAAGCACAGGTACCGTTCCAAAAACCAACTATGGAATAGACAAGACCTACACCTTCCTCAGTGAAAGGGACTCAAAACCCCATATTTCCCGCAGAGGAATAGATCTGACTAGTAAGGATCTTAAAACCTATGTATTGATATGTCTCCGTAAGGGAATCAAGTGTGTCTAGACTGGCATAAACAGGGCAGCGAGAATCAGCTCAAACCCACTCTAAAAAGGAATTTCAAAAACAGAACAAAGAAACAGGGAAATTCTTCACAATTCCTTCAGGGTCTCTGATGCAACCTGGAATGACCCTATCTACAATGACAGCTGGATGTGGCATAAGGCTGGACACTTGGGACTGAGAGGATTGGTGAGATTGGGTGAGCAAATGCAGACCCTTTAAAGCAATAATGCATGGCACCCATTCCATGGGTCCCAGCTCTCCAGGTTGAAGCGAATATTACTAGAGCTATAACGTGTACGGGAAACCTAGAGAATGGACACACTGTGAATACGACAGGTTTCTAAAACTCAACGAAGAGCCCCTCTCCTGGTGCTCCGGTTTGACTTTCCAACTGCTTTCCTATCAATCTCCCAACTTGGAGAGACAGCCCCTTTAAGCTCGTGGTTCGCACAGGTTGCCCATTTGGCAGAGGATGAAAGGGAAGAGGGAGAACCAATGAGAGAGTAGCTGCTAGGCATTTGGATGGGCACATGTCACTCTAATTTCCCGGCAGGAAGAAGAATTAACCAAAGTCTCAGCCACCCACCGGGAACCAGTATAGGTCCTGAACCAAAAGTTTGGACTTGCGTTCAGCTCACAAAAAACGAGTTGAAAAATGGAGCTCAGGGGCACAGCAATTCACAAACTGGCAGAGTAATCAAGGCCAACTATCGTCCAAAAATCTGTTGAGGGAAGGCAACGAGGCGGACTTGAAAGCGAGGCAGAATAGCAGGAAACAGATTTCAAGAGGTACGTTGGAATCGCCTGTAAAGCACAGGAAGAGGGGCACAACTTCGACAATGATGCACTTGGCCAAAAAGGGCGTATGCGTTTTCTCCTGAATATATTCAGGAGAAAACGCATACGCCCTTTTTGGCCAAGCAAGCAAGCGGGCAATGCAAATCTGCACTACACAGAAGTATCACTTCCCACCGGTCAAAAGGGACATCCACAAAATGTGTAAAAACCTGAAAGGCAAGACAGGCCCTGGAGAACAGGGAGCCTTGTTATGCTGATGGGCGGGATGTAAGTTGCCAACTGCCTCACTGGAGGAGTGCATTGTGTTCCCTAAAACAAGTAAACAACAGAGCTACAGAGCCAAGGGCACTTCCAGTCTAGGGAATATACCTTGGGAAAACTGAAAATCCATAAGACAGAGCCACCCCCAAATTGAGGGCTGCACTGCTTACAAGAACCTCAACCTGGGTACACCTGAAATATCCCAGGCAATATAAAAATGGTTCCAAACATTGTGGAACTTACGTACGATGGAATATCCCTCAGCCACGAAATCAATGTCATAAGACCAGTAGCAGCAAAATGAGTGGATTCAGGTACGATGATTCTAAGTGAAAGAAGTCACACAGGAAAAGAAACTTATCATAAGATATCACTTAGGAATATCCTGTAAACATGGCTACACATGAACTGAGTTAGGCAAGAGAACAGAGTCTCACATTTAGAAAACACTCTTATGCCTGCTTAAGGGGGAAGGAGAGGTGGGGTGATGCATCAAACCCGAGTTTGATATAAGCACAGGTACCGTTCCAAAAACCAACTATGGAATAGACAAGACCTACACCTTCCTCAGTGAAAGGGACTCAAAACCCCATATTTCCCGCAGAGGAATAGATCTGACTAGTAAGAATCTTAAAACCTATGTATTGATATGTCTCCGTAAGGGAATCAAGTGTGTCTAGACTGGCATAAACAGGGCAGCGAGAATCAGCTCAAACCCACTCTAAAAAGGAATTTCAAAAACAGAACAAAGAAACAGGGAAATTCTTCACAATTCCTTCAGGGTCTCTGATGCAACCTGGAATGACCCTATCTACAATGACAGCTGGATGTGGCATAAGGCTGGACACTTGGGACTGAGAGGATTGGTGAGATTGGGTGAGCAAATGCAGACCCTTTAAAGCAATAATGCATGGCACCCATTCCATGGGTCCCAGCTCTCCAGGTTGAAGCGAATATTACTACAGCTATAACGTGTACGGGAAACCTAGAGAATGGACACACTGTGAATACGACAGGTTTCTAAAACTCAACGAAGAGCCCCTCTCCTGGTGCTCCGGTTTGACTTTCCAACTGCTTTCCTATCAATCTCCCAACTTGGAGAGACAGCCCCTTTAAGCTCGTGGTTCGCACAGGTTGCCCATTTGGCAGAGGATGAAAGGGAAGAGGGAGAACCAATGAGAGAGTAGCTGCTAGGCATTTGGATGGGCACATGTCACTCTAATTTCCCGGCAGGAAGAAGAATTCACCAAAGTCTCAGCCACCCACCGGGAACCAGTATAGGTCCTGAACCAAAAGTTTGGACTTGCGTTCAGCTCACAAGAAACGAGTTGAAAAATGGAGCTCAGGGGCACAGCAATTCACAAACTGGCAGAGTAATCAAGGCCAACTATCGTCCAAAAATCTGTTGAGGGAAGGCAACGAGGCAGACTTGAAAGCGAGGCAGAATAGCAGGAAACAGATTTCAAGAGGTACGTTGGAATCGCCTGTAAAGCACAGGAAGAGGGGCACAACTTCGACAATGATGCACTTGGCCAAAAAGGGCGTATGCGTTTTCTCCTGAATATATTCAGGAGAAAACGCATACGCCCTTTTTGGCCAAGCAAGCAAGCGGGCAATGCAAATCTGCACTACACAGAAGTATCACTTCCCACCGGTCAAAAGGGACATCCACAAAATGTGTAAAAACCAGAAAGGCAAGACAGGCCCTGGAGAACAGGGAGCCTTGTTATGCTGATGGGCGGGATGTAAGTTGCCAACTGCCTCACTGGAGGAGTGCATTGTGTTCCCTAAAACAAGTAAACAACAGAGCTACAGAGCCAAGGGCACTTCCAGTCTAGGGAATATACCTTGGGAAAACTGAAAATCCATAAGACAGAGCCACCCCCAAATTGAGGGCTGCACTGCTTACAAGAACCTCAACCTGGGTACACCTGAAATATCCCAGGCAATATAAAAAAGGTTCCAATCATTGTGGAACTTACGTACGATTGAATATCCCTCAGCCACGAAATCAATGTCATAAGACCAGTAGCAGCAAAATGAGTGGATTCAGGTACGATGATTCTAAGTGAAAGAAGTCACACAGGAAAAGAAACTTATCATAAGATATCACTTAGGAAGATCCTGTAAACATGGCTACACATGAACTGAGTTAGGCAAGAGAACAGAGTCTCACATTTAGAAAACACTCTTATGCCTGCTTAAGGGGGAAGGAGAGGTGGGGTGATGCATCAAACCAGAGTTTGATATAAGCACAGGTACCGTTCCAAAAACCAACTATGGAATAGACAAGACCTACACCTTCCTCAGTGAAAGGGACTCAAAACCCCATATTTCCCGCAGAGGAATAGATCTGACTAGTAAGAATCTTAAAACATATGTATTGATATGTCTCCGTAAGGGAATCAAGTGTGTCTAGACTGGCATAAACAGGGCAGCGAGAATCAGCTCAAACCCACTCTAAAAAGGAATTTCAAAAACAGAACAAAGAAACAGGGAAATTCTTCACAATTAATTCAGGGTCTCTGATGCAACCTGGAATGACCCTATCTACAATGACAGCTGGATGTGGCATAAGGCTGGACACTTGGGACTGAGAGGATTGGTGAGATTGGGTGAGCAAATGCAGACCCTTTAAAGCAATAATGCATGGCACCCATTCCATGGGTCCCAGCTCTCCAGGTTGAAGCGAATATTACTACAGCTATAACGTGTACGGGAAACCTAGAGAATGGACACACTGTGAATATGACAGGTTTCTAAAACTCAACGAAGAGCCCCTCTCCTGGTGCTCCGGTTTGACTTTCCAACTGCTTTCCTATCAATCTCCCAACTTGGAGAGACAGCCCCTTTAAGCTCCTGGTTCGCACAGGTTGCCAATTTGGCAGAGGATGAAAGGGAAGAGGGATAACCAATGAGAGAGTAGCTGCTAGGCATTTGGATGGGCACATGTCACTCTAATTTCCCGGCAGGAAGAAGAATTAACCAAAGTCTCAGCCACCCACCGGGAACCAGTATAGGTCCTGAACCAAAAGTTTGGACTTGCGTTCAGCTCACAAGAAACGAGTTGAAAAATGGAGCTCAGGGGCACAGCAATTCACAAACTGGCAGAGTAATCAAGGCCAACTATCGTCCAAAAATCTCTTGAGGGAAGGCAACGAGGTGGACTTGAAAGCGAGGCAGAATAGCAGGAAACAGATTTCAAGAGGTACGTTGGAATCGCCTGTAAAGCACAGGAAGAGGGGCACAACTTCGACAATGATGCACTTGGCCAAAAAGGGCGTATGCGTTTACTCCTGAATATATTCAGGAGAAAACGCATACGCCCTTTTTGGCCAAGCAAGCAAGCGGGCAATGCAAATCTGCACTACACAGATGTATCACTTCCCACCGGTCAAAAGGGACATCCATAAAATGTGTAAAAACCAGAAAGGCAAGACAGGCCCTGGAGAACAGGGAGCCTTGTTATGCTGATGGGCGGGATGTAAGTTGCCAACTGCCTCACTGGAGGAGTGCATTGTGTTCCCTAAAACAAGTAAACAACAGAGCTACAGAGCCAAGGGCACTTCCAGTCTAGGGAATATACCTTGGGAAAACTGAAAATCCATAAGACAGAGCCACCCCCAAATTGAGGGCTGCACTGCTTACAAGAACCTCAACCTGGGTACACCTGAAATATCCCAGGCAATATAAAAATGGTTCCAAATATTGTGGAACTTACGTACGATGGAATATCCCTCAGCCACGAAATCAATGTCATAAGACCAGTAGCAGCAAAATGAGTGGATTCAGGTACGATGATTCTAAGTGAAAGAAGTCACACAGGAAAAGAAACTTATCATAAGATATCACTTAGGAAGATCCTGTAAACATGGCTACACATGAACTGAGTTAGGCAAGAGAACAGAGTCTCACATTTAGAAAACACTCTTATGCCTGCTTAAGGGGGAAGGAGAGGTGGGGTGATGCATCAAACCAGAGTTTGATATAAGCACAGGTACCGTTCCAAAAACCAACTATGGAATAGACAAGACCTACACCTTCCTCAGTGAAAGGGACTCAAAACCCCATATTTCCCACAGAGGAATAGATCTGACTAGTAAGGATCTTAAAACCTATGTATTGATATGTCTCCGTAAGGGAATCAAGTGTGTCTAGACTGGCATAAACAGGGCAGCGAGAATCAGCTCAAACCCACTCTAAAAAGGAATTTCAAAAACAGAACAAAGAAACAGGGAAATTCTTCACAATTCCTTCAGGGTCTCTGATGCAACCTGGAATGACCCTATCTACAATGACAGCTGGATGTGGCATAAGGCTGGACACTTGGGACTGAGAGGATTGGTGAGATTGGGTGAGCAAATGCAGACCCTTTAAAGCAATAATGCATGGCACCCATTCCATGGGTCCCAGCTCTCCAGGTTGAAGGGAATATTACTACAGCTATAACGTGTACGGGAAACCTAGAGAATGGACACACTGTGAATACGACAGGTTTCTAAAACTCAACGAAGAGCCCCTCTCCTGGTGCTCCGGTTTGACTTTCCAACTGCTTTCCTATCAATCTCCCAACTTGGAGAGACAGCCCCTTTAAGCTCCTGGTTCGCACAGGTTGCCAATTTGGCAGAGGATGAAAGGGAAGAGGGAGAACCAATGAGAGAGTAGCTGCTAGGCATTTGGATGGGCACATGTCACTCTAATTTCCCGGCAGGAAGAAGAATTAACCAAAGTCTCAGCCACCCACCGGGAACCAGTATAGGTCCTGAACCAAAAGTTTGGACTTGCGTTCAGCTCACAAAAAACGAGTTGAAAAATGGAGCTCAGGGGCACAGCAATTCACAAACTGGCAGAGTAATCAAGGCCAACTATCGTCCAAAAATCTGTTGAGGGAAGGCAACGAGGCGGACTTGAAAGCGAGGCAGAATAGCAGGAAACAGATTTCAAGAGGTACGTTGGAATCGCCTGTAAAGCACAGGAAGAGGGGCACAACTTCGACAATGATGCACTTGGCCAAAAAGGGCGTATGCGTTTTCTCCTGAATATATTCAGGAGAAAACGCATACGCCCTTTTTGGCCAAGCAAGCAAGCGGGCAATGCAAATCTGCACTACAAAGAAGTATCACTTCCCACCGGTCAAAAGGGACATCCGCAAAATTTGTAAAAAACCAGAAAGGCAAGACAGGCCCTGGAGAACAGGGAGCCCTGTTATGCTGATGGGCGGGATGTAAGTTGCCAACTGCCTCACTGGAGGAGTGCATTGTGTTCCCTAAAACAAGTAAACAACAGAGCTACAGAGCCAAGGGCACTTCCAGTCTAGGGAATATACCTTGGGAAAACTGAAAATCCATAAGACAGAGCCACCCCCAAATTGAGGGCTGCACTGCTTACAAGAACCTCAACCTGGGTACACCTGAAATATCCCAGGAAATATAAAAATGGTTCCAAACATTGTGGAACTTACGTACGATGGAATATCCCTCAGCCACGAAATCAATGTCATAAGACCAGTAGCAGCAAAATGAGTGGATTCAGGTACGATGATTCTAAGTGAAAGAAGTCACACAGGAAAAGAAACTTATCATAAGATATCACTTAGGAAGATCCTGTAAACATGGCTACACATGAACTGAGTTAGGCAAGAGAACAGAGTCTCACATTTAGAAAACACTCTTATGCCTGCTTAAGGGGGAAGGAGAGGTGGGGTGATGCATCAAACCCGAGTTTGGTATAAGCACAGGTAGCGTTCCAAAAACCAACTATGGAATAGACAAGACCTACACCTTCCTCAGTGAAAGGGACTCAAAACCCCATATTTCCCGCAGAGGAATAGATCTGACTAGTAAGAATCTTAAAACCTATGTATTGATATGTCTCTGTAAGGGAATCAAGTGTGTCTAGACTGGCATAAACAGGGCAGCGAGAATCAGCTCAAACCCACTCTAAAAAGGAATTTCAAAAACAGAACAAAGAAACAGGGAAATTCTTCAAAATTCCTTCAGGGTCTCTGATGCAACCTGGAATGACCCTATCTACAATGACAGCTGGATGTGGCATAAGGCTGGACACTTGGGACTGAGGGGATTGGTGAGATTGGGTGAGCAAATGCAGACCCTTTAAAGCAATAATGGATGGCACCCATTCCATGGGTCCCAGCTCTCCAGGTTGAAGGGAATATTACTACAGCTATAACGTGTACGGGAAACCTAGAGAATGGACACACTGTGAATACGACAGGTTTCTAAAACTCAACGAAGAGCCCCTCTCCTGGTGCTCCGGTTTGACTTTCCAACTGCTTTCCTATCAATCTCCCAACTTGGAGAGACAGCCCCTTTAAGCTCCTGGTTCGCACAGGTTGCCAATTTGGCAGAGGATGAAAGGGAAGAGGGAGAACCAATGAGAGAGTAGCTGCTAGGCATTTGGATGGGCACATGTCACTCTAATTTCCCGGCAGGAAGAAGAATGAACCAAAGTCTCAGCCACCCATCGGGAACCAGTATAGGTCCTGAACCAAAAGTTTGGACTTGCGTTCAGCTCACAAGAAACGAGTTGAAAAATGGAGCTCAGGGGCACAGCAATTCACAAACTGGCAGAGTAATCAAGGCCAACTATCGTCCAAAAATCTGTTGAGGGAAGGCAACGAGGCGGACTTGAAAGCGAGGCAGAATAGCAGGAAACAGATTTCAAGAGGTACGTTGGAATCGCCTGTAAAGCACAGGAAGAGGGGCACAACTTCGACAATGATGCACTTGGCCAAAAAGGGCGTATGCGTTTTCTCCTGAATATATTCAGGAGAAAACGCATACGCCCTTTTTGGCCAAGCAAGCAAGCGGGCAATGGAAATCTGCACTACAAAGAAGTATCACTTCCCACCGGTCAAAAGGGACATCCGCAAAATGTGTAAAAAACCAGAAAGGCAAGACAGGCCCTGGAGAACAGGGAGCCCTGTTATGCTGATGGGCGGGATGTAAGTTGCCAACTGCCTCACTGGAGGAGTGCATTGTGTTCCCTAAAACAAGTAAACAACAGAGCTACAGAGCCAAGGGCACTTCCAGTCTAGGGAATATACCTTGGGAAAACTGAAAATCCATAAGACAGAGCCACCCCCAAATTGAGGGCTGCACTGCTTACAAGAACCTCAACCTGGGTACACCTGAAATATCCCAGGCAATATAAAAATGGTTCCAAACATTGTGGAACTTACGTACGATGGAATATCCCTCAGCCACGAAATCAATGTCATAAGACCAGTAGCAGCAAAATGAGTGGATTCAGGTACGATGATTCTAAGTGAAAGAAGTCACACAGGAAAAGAAACTTATCATAAGATATCACTTAGGAAGATCCTGTAAACATGGCTACACATGAACTGAGTTAGGCAAGAGAACAGAGTCTCACATTTAGAAAACACTCTTATGCCTGCTTAAGGGGGAAGGAGAGGTGGGGTGATGCATCAAACCCGAGTTTGATATAAGCACAGGTACCGTTCCAAAAACCAACTATGGAATAGACAAGACCTACACCTTCCTCAGTGAAAGGGACTCAAAACCCCATATTTCCCGCAGAGGAATAGATCTGACTAGTAAGGATCTTAAAACCTATGTATTGATATGTCTCCGTAAGGGAATCAAGTGTGTCTAGACTGGCATAAACAGGGCAGCGAGAATCAGCTCAAACCCACTCTAAAAAGGAATTTCAAAAACAGAACAAAGAAACAGGGAAATTCTTCAAAATTCCTTCAGGGTCTCTGATGCAACCTGGAATGACCCTATCTACAATGACAGCTGGATGTGGCATAAGGCTGGACACTTGGGACTGAGAGGATTGGTGAGATTGGGTGAGCAAATGCAGACCCTTTAAAGCAATAATGTATGGCACCCATTCCATGGGTCCCAGCTCTCCAGGTTGAAGCGAATATTACTACAGCTGTAACGTGTACGGGAAACCTAGAGAATGGACACACTGTGAATACGACAGGTTTCTAAAACTCAACGAAGAGCCCCTCTCCTGGTGCTCCGGTTTGACTTTCCAACTGCTTTCCTATCAATCTCCCAACTTGGAGAGACAGCCCCTTTAAGCTCGTGGTTCGCACAGGTTGCCCATTTGGCAGAGGATGAAAGGGAAGAGGGAGAACCAATGAGAGAGTAGCTGCTAGGCATTTGGATGGGCACATGTCACTCTAATTTCCCGGCAGGAAGAAGAATTCACCAAAGTCTCAGCCACCCACCGGGAACCAGTATAGGTCCTGAACCAAAAGTTTGGACTTGCGTTCAGCTCACAAAAAACGAGTTGAAAAATGGAGCTCAGGGGCACAGCAATTCACAAACTGGCAGAGTAATCAAGGCCAACTATCGTCCAAAAATCTGTTGAGGGAAGGCAACGAGGCGGACTTGAAAGCGAGGCAGAATAGCAGGAAACAGATTTCAAGAGGTACGTTGGAATCGCCTGTAAAGCACAGGAAGAGGGGCACAACTTCGACAATGATGCACTTGGCCAAAAAGGGCGTATGCGTTTTCTCCTGAATATATTCAGGAGAAAACGCATATGCCCTTTTTGGCCAAGCAAGCAAGCGGACAATGCAAATCTGCACTACAAAGAAGTATCACTTCCCACCGGTCAAAAGGGACATCCACAAAATGTGTAAAAACCAGAAAGGCAAGACAGGCCCTGGAGAACAGGGAGCCCTGTTATGCTGATGGGCGGGATGTAAGTTGCCAACTGCCTCACTGGAGGAGTGCATTGTGTTCCCTAAAACAAGTAAACAACAGAGCTACAGAGCCAAGGGCACTTCCAGTCTAGGGAATATACCTTGGGAAAACTGAAAATCCATAAGACAGAGCCACCCCCAAATTGAGGGCTGCACTGCTTACAAGAACCTCAACCTGGGTACACCTGAAATATCCCAGGCAATATAAAAAAGGTTCCAAACATTGTGGAACTTACGTACGATGGAATATCCCTCAGCCACGAAATCAATGTCATAAGAC
Source organism: Mesoplodon mirus (assembly GCF_964341445.2). NCBI lineage: Eukaryota > Metazoa > Chordata > Mammalia > Artiodactyla > Ziphiidae > Mesoplodon > Mesoplodon mirus. The sequence continues at coordinate 5,200,455 of NW_028295810.1, forward strand.
CAGTAGCAGCAAAATGAGTGGATTCAGGTACGATGATTCTAAGTGAAAGAAGTCACACAGGAAAAGAAACTTATCATAAGATATCACTTAGGAAGATCCTGTAAACATGGCTACACATGAACTGAGTTAGGCAAGAGAACAGAGTCTCACATTTAGAAAACACTCTTATGCCTGCTTAAGGGGGAAGGAGAGGTGGGGTGATGCATCAAACCCGAGTTTGATATAAGCACAGGTACCGTTCCAAAAACCAACTATGGAATAGACAAGACCTACACCTTCCTCAGTGAAAGGGACTCAAAACCCCATATTTCCCGCAGAGGAATAGATCTGACTAGTAAGGATCTTAAAACCTATGTATTGATATGTCTCCGTAAGGGAATCAAGTGTGTCTAGACTGGCATAAACAGGGCAGCGAGAATCAGCTCAAACCCACTCTAAAAAGGAATTTCAAAAACAGAACAAAGAAACAGGGAAATTCTTCACAATTCCTTCAGGGTCTCTGATGCAACCTGGAATGACCCTATCTACAATGACAGCTGGATGTGGCATAAGGCTGGACACTTGGGACTGAGAGGATTGGTGAGATTGGGTGAGCAAATGCAGACCCTTTAAAGCAATAATGCATGGCACCCATTCCATGGGTCCCAGCTCTCCAGGTTGAAGCGAATATTACTAGAGCTATAACGTGTACGGGAAACCTAGAGAATGGACACACTGTGAATACGACAGGTTTCTAAAACTCAACGAAGAGCCCCTCTCCTGGTGCTCCGGTTTGACTTTCCAACTGCTTTCCTATCAATCTCCCAACTTGGAGAGACAGCCCCTTTAAGCTCGTGGTTCGCACAGGTTGCCCATTTGGCAGAGGATGAAAGGGAAGAGGGAGAACCAATGAGAGAGTAGCTGCTAGGCATTTGGATGGGCACATGTCACTCTAATTTCCCGGCAGGAAGAAGAATTCACCAAAGTCTCAGCCACCCACCGGGAACCAGTATAGGTCCTGAACCAAAAGTTTGGACTTGCGTTCAGCTCACAAAAAACGAGTTGAAAAATGGAGCTCAGCGGCACAGCAATTCACAAACTGGCAGAGTAATCAAGGCCAACTATCGTCCAAAAATCTGTTGAGGGAAGGCAACGAGGCGGACTTGAAAGCGAGGCAGAATAGCAGGAAACAGATTTCAAGAGGTACGTTGGAATCGCCTGTAAAGCACAGGAAGAGGGGCACAACTTCGACAATGATGCACTTGGCCAAAAAGGGCGTATGCGTTTTCTCCTGAATATATTCAGGAGAAAACGCATACGCCCTTTTTGGCCAAGCAAGCAAGCGGGCAATGCAAATCTGCACTACACAGAAGTATCACTTCCCACCGGTCAAAAGGGACATCCACAAAATGTGTAAAAACCAGAAAGGCAAGACAGGCCCTGGAGAACAGGGAGCCTTGTTATGCTGATGGGCGGGATGTAAGTTGCCAACTGCCTCACTGGAGGAGTGCATTGTGTTCCCTAAAACAAGTAAACAACAGAGCTACAGAGCCAAGGGCACTTCCAGTCTAGGGAATATACCTTGGGAAAACTGAAAATCCATAAGACAGAGCCACCCCCAAATTGAGGGCTGCACTGCTTACAAGAACCTCAACCTGGGTACACCTGAAATATCCCAGGCAATATAAAAAAGGTTCCAATCATTGTGGAACTTACGTACGATGGAATATCCCTCAGCCACGAAATCAATGTCATAAGACCAGTAGCAGCAAAATGAGTGGATTCAGGTACGATGATTCTAAGTGAAAGAAGTCACACAGGAAAAGAAACTTATCATAAGATATCACTTAGGAAGATCCTGTAAACATGGCTACACATGAACTGAGTTAGGCAAGAGAACAGAGTCTCACATTTAGAAAACACTCTTATGCCTGCTTAAGGGGGAAGGAGAGGTGGGGTGATGCATCAAACCCGAGTTTGATATAAGCACAGGTACCGTTCCAAAAACCAACTATGGAATAGACAAGACCTACACCTTCCTCAGTGAAAGGGACTCAAAACCCCATATTTCCCGCAGAGGAATAGATCTGACTAGTAAGGATCTTAAAACCTATGTATTGATATGTCTCCGTAAGGGAATCAAGTGTGTCTAGACTGGCATAAACAGGGCAGCGAGAATCAGCTCAAACCCACTCTAAAAAGGAATTTCAAAAACAGAACAAAGAAACAGGGAAATTCTTCACAATTCCTTCAGGGTCTCTGATGCAACCTGGAATGACCCTATCTACAATGACAGCTGGATGTGGCATAAGGCTGGACACTTGGGACTGAGAGGATTGGTGAGATTGGGTGAGCAAATGCAGACCCTTTAAAGCAATAATGCATGGCACCCATTCCATGGGTCCCAGCTCTCCAGGTTGAAGCGAATATTACTAGAGCTATAACGTGTACGGGAAACCTAGAGAATGGACACACTGTGAATACGACAGGTTTCTAAAACTCAACGAAGAGCCCCTCTCCTGGTGCTCCGGTTTGACTTTCCAACTGCCTTCCTATCAATCTCCCAACTTGGAGAGACAGCCCCTTTAAGCTCGTGGTTCGCACAGGTTGCCCATTTGGCAGAGGATGAAAGGGAAGAGGGAGAACCAATGAGAGAGTAGCTGCTAGGCATTTGGATGGGCACATGTCACTCTAATTTCCCGGCAGGAAGAAGAATTAACCAAAGTCTCAGCCACCCACCGGGAACCAGTATAGGTCCTGAACCAAAAGTTTGGACTTGCGTTCAGCTCACAAAAAACGAGTTGAAAAATGGAGCTCAGGGGCACAGCAATTCACAAACTGGCAGAGTAATCAAGGCCAACTATCGTCCAAAAATCTGTTGAGGGAAGGCAACGAGGCGGACTTGAAAGCGAGGCAGAATAGCAGGAAACAGATTTCAAGAGGTACGTTGGAATCGCCTGTAAAGCACAGGAAGAGGGGCACAACTTCGACAATGATGCACTTGGCCAAAAAGGGCGTATGCGTTTTCTCCTGAATATATTCAGGAGAAAACGCATACGCCCTTTTTGGCCAAGCAAGCAAGCGGGCAATGCAAATCTGCACTACACAGAAGTATCACTTCCCACCGGTCAAAAGGGACATCCACAAAATGTGTAAAAACCAGAAAGGCAAGACAGGCCCTGGAGAACAGGGAGCCTTGTTATGCTGATGGGCGGGATGTAAGTTGCCAACTGCCTCACTGGAGGAGTGCATTGTGTTCCCTAAAACAAGTAAACAACAGAGCTACAGAGCCAAGGGCACTTCCAGTCTAGGGAATATACCTTGGGAAAACTGAAAATCCATAAGACAGAGCCACCCCCAAATTGAGGGCTGCACTGCTTACAAGAACCTCAACCTGGGTACACCTGAAATATCCCAGGCAATATAAAAATGGTTCCAAACATTGTGGAACTTACGTACGATGGAATATCCCTCAGCCACGAAATCAATGTCATAAGACCAGTAGCAGCAAAATGAGTGGATTCAGGTACGATGATTCTAAGTGAAAGAAGTCACACAGGAAAAGAAACTTATCATAAGATATCACTTAGGAATATCCTGTAAACATGGCTACACATGAACTGAGTTAGGCAAGAGAACAGAGTCTCACATTTAGAAAACACTCTTATGCCTGCTTAAGGGGGAAGGAGAGGTGGGGTGATGCATCAAACCCGAGTTTGATATAAGCACAGGTACCGTTCCAAAAACCAACTATGGAATAGACAAGACCTACACCTTCCTCAGTGAAAGGGACTCAAAACCCCATATTTCCCGCAGAGGAATAGATCTGACTAGTAAGAATCTTAAAACCTATGTATTGATATGTCTCCGTAAGGGAATCAAGTGTGTCTAGACTGGCATAAACAGGGCAGCGAGAATCAGCTCAAACCCACTCTAAAAAGGAATTTCAAAAACAGAACAAAGAAACAGGGAAATTCTTCACAATTCCTTCAGGGTCTCTGATGCAACCTGGAATGACCCTATCTACAATGACAGCTGGATGTGGCATAAGGCTGGACACTTGGGACTGAGAGGATTGGTGACATTGGGTGAGCAAATGCAGACCCTTTAAAGCAATAATGCATGGCACCCATTCCATGGGTCCCAGCTCTCCAGGTTGAAGCGAATATTACTACAGCTATAACGTGTACGGGAAACCTAGAGAATGGACACACTGTGAATACGACAGGTTTCTAAAACTCAACGAAGAGCCCCTCTCCTGGTGCTCCGGTTTGACTTTCCAACTGCTTTCCTATCAATCTCCCAACTTGGAGAGACAGCCCCTTTAAGCTCCTGGTTCGCACAGGTTGCCAATTTGGCAGAGGATGAAAGGGAAGAGGGAGAACCAATGAGAGAGTAGCTGCTAGGCATTTGGATGGGCACATGTCACTCTAATTTCCCGGCAGGAAGAAGAATTAACCAAAGTCTCAGCCACCCACCGGGAACCAGTATAGGTCCTGAACCAAAAGTTTGGACTTGCGTTCAGCTCACAAGAAACGAGTTGAAAAATGGAGCTCAGGGGCACAGCAATTCACAAACTGGCAGAGTAATCAAGGCCAACTATCGTCCAAAAATCTGTTGAGGGAAGGCAACGAGGCAGACTTGAAAGCGAGGCAGAATAGCAGGAAACAGATTTCAAGAGGTACGTTGGAATCGCCTGTAAAGCACAGGAAGAGGGGCACAACTTCGACAATGATGCACTTGGCCAAAAAGGGCGTATGCGTTTTCTCCTGAATATATTCAGGAGAAAACGCATACGCCCTTTTTGGCCAAGCAAGCAAGCGGGCAATGCAAATCTGCACTACACAGAAGTATCACTTCCCACCGGTCAAAAGGGACATCCACAAAATGTGTAAAAACCAGAAAGGCAAGACAGGCCCTGGAGAACAGGGAGCCTTGTTATGCTGATGGGCGGGATGTAAGTTGCCAACTGCCTCACTGGAGGAGTGCATTGTGTTCCCTAAAACAAGTAAACAACAGAGCTACAGAGCCAAGGGCACTTCCAGTCTAGGGAATATACCTTGGGAAAACTGAAAATCCATAAGACAGAGCCACCCCCAAATTGAGGGCTGCACTGCTTACAAGAACCTCAACCTGGGTACACCTGAAATATCCCAGGCAATATAAAAAAGGTTCCAATCATTGTGGAACTTACGTACGATGGAATATCCCTCAGCCACGAAATCAATGTCATAAGACCAGTAGCAGCAAAATGAGTGGATTCAGGTACGATGATTCTAAGTGAAAGAAGTCACACAGGAAAAGAAACTTATCATAAGATATCACTTAGGAAGATCCTGTAAACATGGCTACACATGAACTGAGTTAGGCAAGAGAACAGAGTCTCACATTTAGAAAACACTCTTATGCCTGCTTAAGGGGGAAGGAGAGGTGGGGTGATGCATCAAACCCGAGTTTGATATAAGCACAGGTACCGTTCCAAAAACCAACTATGGAATAGACAAGACCTACACCTTCCTCAGTGAAAGGGACTCAAAACCCCATATTTCCCGCAGAGGAATAGATCTGACTAGTAAGAATCTTAAAACATATGTATTGATATGTCTCCGTAAGGGAATCAAGTGTGTCTAGACTGGCATAAACAGGGCAGCGAGAATCAGCTCAAACCCACTCTAAAAAGGAATTTCAAAAACAGAACAAAGAAACAGGGAAATTCTTCACAATTAATTCAGGGTCTCTGATGCAACCTGGAATGACCCTATCTACAATGACAGCTGGATGTGGCATAAGGCTGGACACTTGGGACTGAGAGGATTGGTGAGATTGGGTGAGCAAATGCAGACCCTTTAAAGCAATAATGCATGGCACCCATTCCATGGGTCCCAGCTCTCCAGGTTGAAGCGAATATTACTACAGCTATAACGTGTACGGGAAACCTAGAGAATGGACACACTGTGAATATGACAGGTTTCTAAAACTCAACGAAGAGCCCCTCGCCTGGTGCTCCGGTTTGACTTTCCAACTGCTTTCCTATCAATCTCCCAACTTGGAGAGACAGCCCCTTTAAGCTCCTGGTTCGCACAGGTTGCCAATTTGGCAGAGGATGAAAGGGAAGAGGGAGAACCAATGAGAGAGTAGCTGCTAGGCATTTGGATGGGCACATGTCACTCTAATTTCCCGGCAGGAAGAAGAATTAACCAAAGTCTCAGCCACCCACCGGGAACCAGTATAGGTCCTGAACCAAAAGTTTGGACTTGCGTTCAGCTCACAAGAAACGAGTTGAAAAATGGAGCTCAGGGGCACAGCAATTCACAAACTGGCAGAGTAATCAAGGCCAACTATCGTCCAAAAATCTCTTGAGGGAAGGCAACGAGGTGGACTTGAAAGCGAGGCAGAATAGCAGGAAACAGATTTCAAGAGGTACGTTGGAATCGCCTGTAAAGCACAGGAAGAGGGGCACAACTTCGACAATGATGCACTTGGCCAAAAAGGGCGTATGCGTTTACTCCTGAATATATTCAGGAGAAAACGCATACGCCCTTTTTGGCCAAGCAAGCAAGCGGGCAATGCAAATCTGCACTACACAGATGTATCACTTCCCACCGGTCAAAAGGGACATCCATAAAATGTGTAAAAACCAGAAAGGCAAGACAGGCCCTGGAGAACAGGGAGCCTTGTTATGCTGATGGGCGGGATGTAAGTTGCCAACTGCCTCACTGGAGGAGTGAATTGTGTTCCCTAAAACAAGTAAACAACAGAGCTACAGAGCCAAGGGCACTTCCAGTCTAGGGAATATACCTTGGGAAAACTGAAAATCCATAAGACAGAGCCACCCCCAAATTGAGGGCTGCACTGCTTACAAGAACCTCAACCTGGGTACACCTGAAATATCCCAGGCAATATAAAAATGGTTCCAAATATTGTGGAACTTACGTACGATGGAATATCCCTCAGCCACGAAATCAATGTCATAAGACCAGTAGCAGCAAAATGAGTGGATTCAGGTACGATGATTCTAAGTGAAAGAAGTCACACAGGAAAAGAAACTTATCATAAGATATCACTTAGGAAGATCCTGTAAACATGGCTACACATGAACTGAGTTAGGCAAGAGAACAGAGTCTCACATTTAGAAAACACTCTTATGCCTGCTTAAGGGGGAAGGAGAGGTGGGGTGATGCATCAAACCAGAGTTTGATATAAGCACAGGTACCGTTCCAAAAACCAACTATGGAATAGACAAGACCTACACCTTCCTCAGTGAAAGGGACTCAAAACCCCATATTTCCCACAGAGGAATAGATCTGACTAGTAAGGATCTTAAAACCTATGTATTGATATGTCTCCGTAAGGGAATCAAGTGTGTCTAGACTGGCATAAACAGGGCAGCGAGAATCAGCTCAAACCCACTCTAAAAAGGAATTTCAAAAACAGAACAAAGAAACAGGGAAATTCTTCACAATTCCTTCAGGGTCTCTGATGCAACCTGGAATGACCCTATCTACAATGACAGCTGGATGTGGCATAAGGCTGGACACTTGGGACTGAGAGGATTGGTGAGATTGGGTGAGCAAATGCAGACCCTTTAAAGCAATAATGCATGGCACCCATTCCATGGGTCCCAGCTCTCCAGGTTGAAGGGAATATTACTACAGCTATAACGTGTACGGGAAACCTAGAGAATGGACACACTGTGAATACGACAGGTTTCTAAAACTCAACGAAGAGCCCCTCTCCTGGTGCTCCGGTTTGACTTTCCAACTGCTTTCCTATCAATCTCCCAACTTGGAGAGACAGCCCCTTTAAGCTCCTGGTTCGCACAGGTTGCCAATTTGGCAGAGGATGAAAGGGAAGAGGGAGAACCAATGAGAGAGTAGCTGCTAGGCATTTGGATGGGCACATGTCACTCTAATTTCCCGGCAGGAAGAAGAATTAACCAAAGTCTCAGCCACCCACCGGGAACCAGTATAGGTCCTGAACCAAAAGTTTGGACTTGCGTTCAGCTCACAAAAAACGAGTTGAAAAATGGAGCTCAGGGGCACAGCAATTCACAAACTGGCAGAGTAATCAAGGCCAACTATCGTCCAAAAATCTGTTGAGGGAAGGCAACGAGGCGGACTTGAAAGCGAGGCAGAATAGCAGGAAACAGATTTCAAGAGGTACGTTGGAATCGCCTGTAAAGCACAGGAAGAGGGGCACAACTTCGACAATGATGCACTTGGCCAAAAAGGGCGTATGCGTTTTCTCCTGAATATATTCAGGAGAAAACGCATACGCCCTTTTTGGCCAAGCAAGCAAGCGGGCAATGCAAATCTGCACTACAAAGAAGTATCACTTCCCACCGGTCAAAAGGGACATCCGCCAAATGTGTAAAAAACCAGAAAGGCAAGACAGGCCCTGGAGAACAGGGAGCCCTGTTATGCTGATGGGCGGGATGTAAGTTGCCAACTGCCTCACTGGAGGAGTGCATTGTGTTCCCTAAAACAAGTAAACAACAGAGCTACAGAGCCAAGGGCACTTCCAGTCTAGGGAATATACCTTGGGAAAACTGAAAATCCATAAGACAGAGCCACCCCCAAATTGAGGGCTGCACTGCTTACAAGAACCTCAACCTGGGTACACCTGAAATATCCCAGGAAATATAAAAATGGTTCCAAACATTGTGGAACTTACGTACGATGGAATATCCCTCAGCCACGAAATCAATGTCATAAGACCAGTAGCAGCAAAATGAGTGGATTCAGGTACGATGATTCTAAGTGAAAGAAGTCACACAGGAAAAGAAACTTATCATAAGATATCACTTAGGAAGATCCTGTAAACATGGCTACACATGAACTGAGTTAGGCAAGAGAACAGAGTCTCACACTTAGAAAACACTCTTATGCCTGCTTAAGGGGGAAGGAGAGGTGGGGTGATGCATCAAACCCGAGTTTGATATAAGCACAGGTACCGTTCCAAAAACCAACTATGGAATAGACAAGACCTACACCTTCCTCAGTGAAAGGGACTCAAAACCCCATATTTCCCGCAGAGGAATAGATCTGACTAGTAAGAATCTTAAAACCTATGTATTGATATGTCTCCGTAAGGGAATCAAGTGTGTCTAGACTGGCATAAACAGGGCAGCGAGAGTCAGCTCAAACCCACTCTAAAAAGGAATTTCAAAAACAGAACAAAGAAACAGGGAAATTCTTCACAATTCCTTCAGGGTCTCTGATGCAACCTGGAATGACCCTATCTACAATGACAGCTGGATGTGGCATAAGGCTGGACACTTGGGACTGAGGGGATTGGTGAGATTGGGTGAGCAAATGCAGACCCTTTAAAGCAATAATGCATGGCACCCATTCCATGGGTCCCAGCTCTCCAGGTTGAAGGGAATATTACTACAGCTATAACGTGTACGGGAAACCTAGAGAATGGACACACTGTGAATACGACAGGTTTCTAAAACTCAACGAAGAGCCCCTCTCCTGGTGCTCCGGTTTGACTTTCCAACTGCTTTCCTATCAATCTCCCAACTTGGAGAGACAGCCCCTTTAAGCTCCTGGTTCACACAGGTTGCCAATTTGGCAGAGGATGAAAGGGAAGAGGGAGAACCAATGAGAGAGTAGCTGCTAGGCATTTGGATGGGCACATGTCACTCTAATTTCCCGGCAGGAAGAAGAATTAACCAAAGTCTCAGCCACCCACCGGGAACCAGTATAGGTCCTGAACCAAAAGTTTGGACTTGCGTTCAGCTCACAAAAAACGAGTTGAAAAATGGAGCTCAGGGGCACAGCAATTCACAAACTGGCAGAGTAATCAAGGCCAACTATCGTCCAAAAATCTGTTGAGGGAAGGCAACGAGGCGGACTTGAAAGCGAGGCAGAATAGCAGGAAACAGATTTCAAGAGGTACGTTGGAATCGCCTGTAAAGCACAGGAAGAGGGGCACAACTTCGACAATGATGCACTTGGCCAAAAAGGGCGTATGCGTTTTCTCCTGAATATATTCAGGAGAAAACGCATACGCCCTTTTTGGCCAAGCAAGCAAGCGGGCAATGCAAATCTGCACTACAAAGAAGTATCACTTCCCACCGGTCAAAAGGGACATCCGCCAAATGTGTAAAAAACCAGAAAGGCAAGACAGGACCTGGAGAACAGGGAGCCCTGTTATGCTGATGGGCGGGATGTAAGTTGCCAACTGCCTCACTGGAGGAGTGCATTGTGTTCCCTAAAACAAGTAAACAACAGAGCTACAGAGCCAAGGGCACTTCCAGTCTAGGGAATATACCTTGGGAAAACTGAAAATCCATAAGACAGAGCCACCCCCACATTGAGGGCTGCACTGCTTACAAGAACCTCAACCTGGGTACACCTGAAATATCCCAGGAAATATAAAAATGGTTCCAAACATTGTGGAACTTACGTACGATGGAATATCCCTCAGCCACGAAATCAATGTCATAAGACCAGTAGCAGCAAAATGAGTGGATTCAGGTACGATGATTCTAAGTGAAAGAAGTCACACAGGAAAAGAAACTTATCATAAGATATCACTTAGGAAGATCCTGTAAACATGGCTACACATGAACTGAGTTAGGCAAGAGAACAGAGTCTCACACTTAGAAAACACTCTTATGCCTGCTTAAGGGGGAAGGAGAGGTGGGGTGATGCATCAAACCCGAGTTTGATATAAGCACAGGTACCGTTCCAAAAACCAACTATGGAATAGACAAGACCTACACCTTCCTCAGTGAAAGGGACTCAAAACCCCATATTTCCCGCAGAGGAATAGATCTGACTAGTAAGAATCTTAAAACCTATGTATTGATATGTCTCCGTAAGGGAATCAAGTGTGTCTAGACTGGCATAAACAGGGCAGCGAGAATCAGCTCAAACCCACTCTAAAAAGGAATTTCAAAAACAGAACAAAGAAACAGGGAAATTCTTCACAATTCCTTCAGGGTCTCTGATGCAACCTGGAATGACCCTATCTACAATGACAGCTGGATGTGGCATAAGGCTGGACACTTGGGACTGAGAGGATTGGTGAGATTGGGTGAGCAAATGCAGACCCTTTAAAGCAATAATGCATGGCACCCATTCCATGGGTCCCAGCTCTCCAGGTTGAAGGGAATATTACTACAGCTATAACGTGTACGGGAAACCTAGAGAATGGACACACTGTGAATACGACAGGTTTCTAAAACTCAACGAAGAGCCCCTCTCCTGGTGCTCCGGTTTGACTTTCCAACTGCTTTCCTAGCAATCTCCCAACTTGGAGAGACAGCCCCTTTAAGCTCCTGGTTCGCACAGGTTGCCAATTTGGCAGAGGATGAAAGGGAAGAGGGAGAACCAATGAGAGAGTAGCTGCTAGGCATTTGGATGGGCACATGTCACTCTAATTTCCCGGCAGGAAGAAGAATTAACCAAAGTCTCAGCCACCCACCGGGAACCAGTATAGGTCCTGAACCAAAAGTTTGGACTTGCGTTCAGCTCACAAGAAACGAGTTGAAAAATGGAGCTCAGGGGCACAGCAATTCACAAACTGGCAGAGTAATCAAGGCCAACTATCGTCCAAAAATCTGTTGAGGGAAGGCAACGAGGTGGACTTGAAAGCGAGGCAGAATAGCAGGAAACAGATTTCAAGAGGTACGTTGGAATCACCTGTAAAGCACAGGAAGAGGGGCACAACTTCGACAATGATGCACTTGGCCAAAAAGGGCGTATGCGTTTTCTCCTGAATATATTCAGGAGAAAACGCATACGCCCTTTTTGGCCAAGCAAGCAAGCGGGCAATGCAAATCTGCACTACAAAGAAGTATCACTTCCCACCGGTCAAAAGGGACATCCGCAAAATGTGCAAAAACCAGAAAGGCAAGACAGGCCCTGGAGAACAGGGAGCCCTGTTATGCTGATGGGCGGGATGTAAGTTGCCAACTGCCTCACTGGAGGAGTGCATTGTGTTCCCCAAAACAAGTAAACAACAGAGCTACAGAGCCAAGGGCACTTCCAGTCTAGGGAATATACCTTGGGAAAACTGAAAATCCATAAGACAGAGCCACCCCCAAATTGAGGGCTGCACTGCTTACAAGAACCTCAACCTGGGTACACCTGAAATATCCCAGGCAATATAAAAATGGTTCCAAACATTGTGGAACTTACGTACGATGGAATATCCCTCAGCCACGAAATCAATGTCATAAGACCAGTAGCAGCAAAATGAGTGGATTCAGGTACGATGATTCTAAGTGAAAGAAGTCACACAGGAAAAGAAACTTATCATAAGATATCACTTAGGAAGATCCTGTAAACATGGCTACACATGAACTGAGTTAGGCAAGAGAACAGAGTCTCACATTTAGAAAACACTCTTATGCCTGCTTAAGGGGGAAGGAGAGGTGGGGTGATGCATCAAACCCGAGTTTCGTATAAGCACAGGTAGCGTTCCAAAAACCAACTATGGAATAGACAAGACCTACACCTTCCTCAGTGAAAGGGACTCAAAACCCCATATTTCCCGCAGAGGAATAGATCTGACTAGTAAGAATCTTAAAACCTATGTATTGATATGTCTCCGTAAGGGAATCAAGTGTGTCTAGACTGGCATAAACAGGGCAGCGAGAATCAGCTCAAACCCACTCTAAAAAGGAATTTCAAAAACAGAACAAAGAAACAGGGAAATTCTTCACAATTCCTTCAGGGTCTCTGATGCAACCTGGAATGACCCTATCTACAATGACAGCTGGATGTGGCATAAGGCTGGACACTTGGGACTGAGAGGATTGGTGAGATTGGGTGAGCAAATGCAGACCCTTTAAAGCAATAATGCATGGCACCCATTCCATGGGTCCCAGCTCTCCAGGTTGAAGGGAATATTACTACAGCTATAACGTGTACGGGAAACCTAGAGAATGGACACACTGTGAATACGACAGGTTTCTAAAACTCAACGAAGAGCCCCTCTCCTGGTGCTCCGGTTTGACTTTCCAACTGCTTTCCTATCAATCTCCCAACTTGGAGAGACAGCCCCTTTAACCTCCTGGTTCACACAGGTTGCCAATTTGGCAGAGGATGAAAGGGAAGAGGGAGAACCAATGAGAGAGTAGCTGCTAGGCATTTGGATGGGCACATGTCACTCTAATTTCCCGGCAGGAAGAAGAATTAACCAAAGTCTCAGCCACCCACCGGGAACCAGTATAGGTCCTGAACCAAAAGTTTGGACTTGCGTTCAGCTCACAAGAAACGAGTTGAAAAATGGAGCTCAGGGGCACAGCAATTCACAAACTGGCAGAGTAATCAAGGCCAACTATCGTCCAAAAATCTGTTGAGGGAAGGCAACGAGGCGGACTTGAAAGCGAGGCAGAATAGCAGGAAACAGATTTCAAGAGGTACGTTGGAATCGCCTGTAAAGCACAGGAAGAGGGGCACAACTTCGACAATGATGCACTTGGCCAAAAAGGGCGTATGCGTTTTCTCCTGAATATATTCAGGAGAAAACGCATACGCCCTTTTTGGCCAAGCAAGCAAGCGGGCAATGCAAATCTGCACTACAAAGAAGTATCACTTCCCACCGGTCAAAAGGGACATCCGCAAAATGTGTAAAAAACCAGAAAGGCAAGACAGGCCCTGGAGAACAGGGAGCCCTGTTATGCTGATGGGCGGGATGTAAGTTGCCAACTGCCTCACTGGAGGAGTGCATTGTGTTCCCTAAAACAAGTAAACAACAGAGCTACAGAGCCAAGGGCACTTCCAGTCTAGGGAATATACCTTGGGAAAACTGAAAATCCATAAGACAGAGCCACCCCCAAATTGAGGGCTGCACTGCTTACAAGAACCTCAACCTGGGTACACCTGAAATATCCCAGGAAATATAAAAATGGTTCCAAACATTGTGGAACTTACGTACGATGGAGTATCCCTCAGCCACGAAATCAATGTCATAAGACCAGTAGCAGCAAAATGAGTGGATTCAGGTACGATGATTCTAAGTGAAAGAAGTCACACAGGAAAAGAAACTTATCATAAGATATCACTTAGGAAGATCCTGTAAACATGGCTACACATGAACTGAGTTAGGCAAGAGAACAGAGTCTCACATTTAGAAAACACTCTTATGCCTGCTTAAGGGGGAAGGAGAGGTGGGGTGATGCATCAAACCCGAGTTTCGTATAAGCACAGGTAGCGTTCCAAAAACCAACTATGGAATAGACAAGACCTACACCTTCCTCAGTGAAAGGGACTCAAAACCCCATATTTCCCGCAGAGGAATAGATCTGACTAGTAAGAATCTTAAAACCTATGTATTGATATGTCTCCGTAAGGGAATCAAGTGTGTCTAGACTGGCATAAACAGGGCAGCGAGAATCAGCTCAAACCCACTCTAAAAAGGAATTTCAAAAACAGAACAAAGAAACAGGGAAATTCTTCACAATTCCTTCAGGGTCTCTGATGCAACCTGGAATGACCCTATCTACAATGACAGCTGGATGTGGCATAAGGCTGGACACTTGGGACTGAGAGGATTGGTGAGATTGGGTGAGCAAATGCAGACCCTTTAAAGCAATAATGCATGGCACCCATTCCATGGGTCCCAGCTCTCCAGGTTGAAGGGAATATTACTACAGCTATAACGTGTACGGGAAACCTAGAGAATGGACACACTGTGAATACGACAGGTTTCTAAAACTCAACGAAGAGCCCCTCTCCTGGTGCTCCGGTTTGACTTTCCAACTGCTTTCCTATCAATCTCCCAACTTGGAGAGACAGCCCCTTTAACCTCCTGGTTCACACAGGTTGCCAATTTGGCAGAGGATGAAAGGGAAGAGGGAGAACCAATGAGAGAGTAGCTGCTAGGCATTTGGATGGGCACATGTCACTCTAATTTCCCGGCAGGAAGAAGAATTCACCAAAGTCTCAGCCACCCACCGGGAAACAGTATAGGTCCTGAACCAAAAGTTTGGACTTGCGTTCAGCTCACAAGAAACGAGTTGAAAAATGGAGCTCAGGGGCACAGCAATTCACAAACTGGCAGAGTAATCAAGGCCAACTATCGTCCAAAAATCTGTTGAGGGAAGGCAACGAGGCGGACTTGAAAGCGAGGCAGAATAGCAGGAAACAGATTTCAAGAGGTACGTTGGAATCGCCTGTAAAGCACAGGAAGAGGGGCACAACTTCGACAATGATGCACTTGGCCAAAAAGGGCGTATGCGTTTTCTCCTGAATATATTCAGGAGAAAACGCATACGCCCTTTTTGGCCAAGCAAGCAAGCGGGCAATGCAAATCTGCACTACAAAGAAGTATCACTTCCCACCGGTCAAAAGGGACATCCGCCAAATGTGTAAAAAACCAGAAAGGCAAGACAGGACCTGGAGAACAGGGAGCCCTGTTATGCTGATGGGCGGGATGTAAGTTGCCAACTGCCTCACTGGAGGAGTGCATTGTGTTCCCTAAAACAAGTAAACAACAGAGCTACAGAGCCAAGGGCACTTCCAGTCTAGGGAATATACCTTGGGAAAACTGAAAATCCATAAGACAGAGCCACCCCCACATTGAGGGCTGCACTGCTTACAAGAACCTCAACCTGGGTACACCTGAAATATCCCAGGAAATATAAAAATGGTTCCAAACATTGTGGAACTTACGTACGATGGAATATCCCTCAGCCACGAAATCAATGTCATAAGACCAGTAGCAGCAAAATGAGTGGATTCAGGTACGATGATTCTAAGTGAAAGAAGTCACACAGGAAAAGAAACTTATCATAAGATATCACTTAGGAAGATCCTGTAAACATGGCTACACATGAACTGAGTTAGGCAAGAGAACAGAGTCTCACACTTAGAAAACACTCTTATGCCTGCTTAAGGGGGAAGGAGAGGTGGGGTGATGCATCAAACCCGAGTTTGATATAAGCACAGGTACCGTTCCAAAAACCAACTATGGAATAGACAAGACCTACACCTTCCTCAGTGAAAGGGACTCAAAACCCCATATTTCCCGCAGAGGAATAGATCTGACTAGTAAGAATCTTAAAACCTATGTATTGATATGTCTCCGTAAGGGAATCAAGTGTGTCTAGACTGGCATAAACAGGGCAGCGAGAATCAGCTCAAACCCACTCTAAAAAGGAATTTCAAAAACAGAACAAAGAAACAGGGAAATTCTTCACAATTCCTTCAGGGTCTCTGATGCAACCTGGAATGACCCTATCTACAATGACAGCTGGATGTGGCATAAGGCTGGACACTTGGGACTGAGAGGATTGGTGAGATTGGGTGAGCAAATGCAGACC
This sequence comes from Mesoplodon mirus, assembly GCF_964341445.2. Lineage (NCBI taxonomy): Eukaryota > Metazoa > Chordata > Mammalia > Artiodactyla > Ziphiidae > Mesoplodon > Mesoplodon mirus. The sequence continues at coordinate 5,216,716 of NW_028295810.1, forward strand.
CTTTAAAGCAATAATGGATGGCACCCATTCCATGGGTCCCAGCTCTCCAGGTTGAAGGGAATATTACTACAGCTATAACGTGTACGGGAAACCTAGAGAATGGACACACTGTGAATACGACAGGTTTCTAAAACTCAACGAAGAGCCCCTCTCCTGGTGCTCCGGTTTGACTTTCCAACTGCTTTCCTAGCAATCTCCCAACTTGGAGAGACAGCCCCTTTAAGCTCCTGGTTCGCACAGGTTGCCAATTTGGCAGAGGATGAAAGGGAAGAGGGAGAACCAATGAGAGAGTAGCTGCTAGGCATTTGGATGGGCACATGTCACTCTAATTTCCCGGCAGGAAGAAGAATTAACCAAAGTCTCAGCCACCCACCGGGAACCAGTATAGGTCCTGAACCAAAAGTTTGGACTTGCGTTCAGCTCACAAGAAACGAGTTGAAAAATGGAGCTCAGGGGCACAGCAATTCACAAACTGGCAGAGTAATCAAGGCCAACTATCGTCCAAAAATCTGTTGAGGGAAGGCAACGAGGTGGACTTGAAAGCGAGGCAGAATAGCAGGAAACAGATTTCAAGAGGTACGTTGGAATCACCTGTAAAGCACAGGAAGAGGGGCACAACTTCGACAATGATGCACTTGGCCAAAAAGGGCGTATGCGTTTTCTCCTGAATATATTCAGGAGAAAACGCATACGCCCTTTTTGGCCAAGCAAGCAAGCGGGCAATGCAAATCTGCACTACAAAGAAGTATCACTTCCCACCGGTCAAAAGGGACATCCGCAAAATGTGCAAAAACCAGAAAGGCAAGACAGGCCCTGGAGAACAGGGAGCCCTGTTATGCTGATGGGCGGGATGTAAGTTGCCAACTGCCTCACTGGAGGAGTGCATTGTGTTCCCCAAAACAAGTAAACAACAGAGCTACAGAGCCAAGGGCACTTCCAGTCTAGGGAATATACCTTGGGAAAACTGAAAATCCATAAGACAGAGCCACCCCCAAATTGAGGGCTGCACTGCTTACAAGAACCTCAACCTGGGTACACCTGAAATATCCCAGGCAATATAAAAATGGTTCCAAACATTGTGGAACTTACGTACGATGGAATATCCCTCAGCCACGAAATCAATGTCATAAGACCAGTAGCAGCAAAATGAGTGGATTCAGGTACGATGATTCTAAGTGAAAGAAGTCACACAGGAAAAGAAACTTATCATAAGATATCACTTAGGAAGATCCTGTAAACATGGCTACACATGAACTGAGTTAGGCAAGAGAACAGAGTCTCACATTTAGAAAACACTCTTATGCCTGCTTAAGGGGGAAGGAGAGGTGGGGTGATGCATCAAACCCGAGTTTCGTATAAGCACAGGTAGCGTTCCAAAAACCAACTATGGAATAGACAAGACCTACACCTTCCTCAGTGAAAGGGACTCAAAACCCCATATTTCCCGCAGAGGAATAGATCTGACTAGTAAGAATCTTAAAACCTATGTATTGATATGTCTCCGTAAGGGAATCAAGTGTGTCTAGACTGGCATAAACAGGGCAGCGAGAATCAGCTCAAACCCACTCTAAAAAGGAATTTCAAAAACAGAACAAAGAAACAGGGAAATTCTTCACAATTCCTTCAGGGTCTCTGATGCAACCTGGAATGACCCTATCTACAATGACAGCTGGATGTGGCATAAGGCTGGACACTTGGGACTGAGAGGATTGGTGAGATTGGGTGAGCAAATGCAGACCCTTTAAAGCAATAATGCATGGCACCCATTCCATGGGTCCCAGCTCTCCAGGTTGAAGGGAATATTACTACAGCTATAACGTGTACGGGAAACCTAGAGAATGGACACACTGTGAATACGACAGGTTTCTAAAACTCAACGAAGAGCCCCTCTCCTGGTGCTCCGGTTTGACTTTCCAACTGCTTTCCTATCAATCTCCCAACTTGGAGAGACAGCCCCTTTAACCTCCTGGTTCACACAGGTTGCCAATTTGGCAGAGGATGAAAGGGAAGAGGGAGAACCAATGAGAGAGTAGCTGCTAGGCATTTGGATGGGCACATGTCACTCTAATTTCCCGGCAGGAAGAAGAATTAACCAAAGTCTCAGCCACCCACCGGGAACCAGTATAGGTCCTGAACCAAAAGTTTGGACTTGCGTTCAGCTCACAAGAAACGAGTTGAAAAATGGAGCTCAGGGGCACAGCAATTCACAAACTGGCAGAGTAATCAAGGCCAACTATCGTCCAAAAATCTGTTGAGGGAAGGCAACGAGGCGGACTTGAAAGCGAGGCAGAATAGCAGGAAACAGATTTCAAGAGGTACGTTGGAATCGCCTGTAAAGCACAGGAAGAGGGGCACAACTTCGACAATGATGCACTTGGCCAAAAAGGGCGTATGCGTTTTCTCCTGAATATATTCAGGAGAAAACGCATACGCCCTTTTTGGCCAAGCAAGCAAGCGGGCAATGCAAATCTGCACTACAAAGAAGTATCACTTCCCACCGGTCAAAAGGGACATCCGCAAAATGTGTAAAAAACCAGAAAGGCAAGACAGGCCCTGGAGAACAGGGAGCCCTGTTATGCTGATGGGCGGGATGTAAGTTGCCAACTGCCTCACTGGAGGAGTGCATTGTGTTCCCTAAAACAAGTAAACAACAGAGCTACAGAGCCAAGGGCACTTCCAGTCTAGGGAATATACCTTGGGAAAACTGAAAATCCATAAGACAGAGCCACCCCCAAATTGAGGGCTGCACTGCTTACAAGAACCTCAACCTGGGTACACCTGAAATATCCCAGGAAATATAAAAATGGTTCCAAACATTGTGGAACTTACGTACGATGGAGTATCCCTCAGCCACGAAATCAATGTCATAAGACCAGTAGCAGCAAAATGAGTGGATTCAGGTACGATGATTCTAAGTGAAAGAAGTCACACAGGAAAAGAAACTTATCATAAGATATCACTTAGGAAGATCCTGTAAACATGGCTACACATGAACTGAGTTAGGCAAGAGAACAGAGTCTCACATTTAGAAAACACTCTTATGCCTGCTTAAGGGGGAAGGAGAGGTGGGGTGATGCATCAAACCCGAGTTTCGTATAAGCACAGGTAGCGTTCCAAAAACCAACTATGGAATAGACAAGACCTACACCTTCCTCAGTGAAAGGGACTCAAAACCCCATATTTCCCGCAGAGGAATAGATCTGACTAGTAAGAATCTTAAAACCTATGTATTGATATGTCTCCGTAAGGGAATCAAGTGTGTCTAGACTGGCATAAACAGGGCAGCGAGAATCAGCTCAAACCCACTCTAAAAAGGAATTTCAAAAACAGAACAAAGAAACAGGGAAATTCTTCACAATTCCTTCAGGGTCTCTGATGCAACCTGGAATGACCCTATCTACAATGACAGCTGGATGTGGCATAAGGCTGGACACTTGGGACTGAGAGGATTGGTGAGATTGGGTGAGCAAATGCAGACCCTTTAAAGCAATAATGCATGGCACCCATTCCATGGGTCCCAGCTCTCCAGGTTGAAGGGAATATTACTACAGCTATAACGTGTACGGGAAACCTAGAGAATGGACACACTGTGAATACGACAGGTTTCTAAAACTCAACGAAGAGCCCCTCTCCTGGTGCTCCGGTTTGACTTTCCAACTGCTTTCCTATCAATCTCCCAACTTGGAGAGACAGCCCCTTTAACCTCCTGGTTCACACAGGTTGCCAATTTGGCAGAGGATGAAAGGGAAGAGGGAGAACCAATGAGAGAGTAGCTGCTAGGCATTTGGATGGGCACATGTCACTCTAATTTCCCGGCAGGAAGAAGAATTCACCAAAGTCTCAGCCACCCACCGGGAAACAGTATAGGTCCTGAACCAAAAGTTTGGACTTGCGTTCAGCTCACAAGAAACGAGTTGAAAAATGGAGCTCAGGGGCACAGCAATTCACAAACTGGCAGAGTAATCAAGGCCAACTATCGTCCAAAAATCTGTTGAGGGAAGGCAACGAGGCGGACTTGAAAGCGAGGCAGAATAGCAGGAAACAGATTTCAAGAGGTACGTTGGAATCGCCTGTAAAGCACAGGAAGAGGGGCACAACTTCGACAATGATGCACTTGGCCAAAAAGGGCGTATGCGTTTTCTCCTGAATATATTCAGGAGAAAACGCATACGCCCTTTTTGGCCAAGCAAGCAAGCGGGCAATGCAAATCTGCACTACACAGAAGTATCACTTCCCATCGGTCAAAAGGGACATCCGCAAAATGTGTAAAAAACCAGAAAGGCAAGACAGGCCCTGGAGAACAGGGAGCCCTGTTATGCTGATGGGCGGGATGTAAGTTGCCAACTGCCTCACAGGAGGAGTGCATTGTGTTCCCTAAAACAAGTAAACAACAGAGCTACAGAGCCAAGGGCACTTCCAGTCTAGGGAATATACCTTGGGAAAACTGAAAATCCATAAGACAGAGCCACCCCCAAATTGAGGGCTGCACTGCTTACAAGAACCTCAACCTGGGTACACCTGAAATATCCCAGGAAATATAAAAATGGTTCCAAACATTGTGGAACTTACGTACGATGGAATATCCCTCAGCCACGAAATCAATGTCATAAGACCAGTAGCAGCAAAATGAGTGGATTCAGGTACGATGATTCTAAGTGAAAGAAGTCACACAGGAAAAGAAACTTATCATAAGATATCACTTAGGAAGATCCTGTAAACATGGCTACACATGAACTGAGTTAGGCAAGAGAACAGAGTCTCACATTTAGAAAACACTCTTATGCCTGCTTAAGGGGGAAGGAGAGGTGGGGTGATGCATCAAACCCGAGTTTGATATAAGCACAGGTACCGTTCCAAAAACCAACTATGGAATAGACAAGACCTACACCTTCCTCAGTGAAAGGGACTCAAAACCCCATATTTCCCGCAGAGGAATAGATCTGACTAGTAAGAATCTTAAAACCTATGTATTGATATGTCTCCGTAAGGGAATCAAGTGTGTCTAGACTGGCATAAACAGGGCAGCGAGAATCAGCTCAAACCCACTCTAAAAAGGAATTTCAAAAACAGAACAAAGAAACAGGGAAATTCTTCACAATTAATTCAGGGTCTCTGATGCAACCTGGAATGACCCTATCTACAATGACAGCTGGATGTGGCATAAGGCTGGACACTTGGGACTGAGAGGATTGGTGAGATTGGGTGAGCAAATGCAGACCCTTTAAAGCAATAATGGATGGCACCCATTCCATGGGTCCCAGCTCTCCAGGTGGAAGGGAATATTACTACAGCTATAACGTGTACGGGAAACCTAGAGAATGGACACACTGTGAATACGACAGGTTTCTAAAACTCAACGAAGAGCCCCTCTCCTGGTGCTCCGGTTTGACTTTCCAACTGCTTTCCTATCAATCTCCCAACTTGGAGAGACAGCCCCTTTAAGCTCCTGGTTCGCACAGGTTGCCAATTTGGCAGAGGATGAAAGGGAAGAGGGAGAACCAATGAGAGAGTAGCTGCTAGGCATTTGGATGGGCACATGTCACTCTAATTTCCCGGCAGGAAGAAGAATTAACCAAAGTCTCAGCCACCCACCGGGAACCAGTATAGGTCCTGAACCAAAAGTTTGGACTTGCGTTCAGCTCACAAGAAACGAGTTGAAAAATGGAGCTCAGGGGCACAGCAATTCACAAACTGGCAGAGTAATCAAGGCCAACTATCGTCCAAAAATCTGTTGAGGGAAGGCAACGAGGCGGACTTGAAAGCGAGGCAGAATAGCAGGAAACAGATTTCAAGAGGTACGTTGGAATCGCCTGTAAAGCACAGGAAGAGGGGCACAACTTCGACAATGATGCACTTGGCCAAAAAGGGCGTATGCGTTTTCTCCTGAATATATTCAGGAGAAAACGCATACGCCCTTTTTGGCCAAGCAAGCAAGCGGGCAATGCAAATCTGCACTACAAAGAAGTATCACTTCCCACCGGTCAAAAGGGACATCCGCAAAATTTGTAAAAAAACAGAAAGGCAAGACAGGCCCTGGAGAACAGGGAGCCCTGTTATGCTGATGGGCGGGATGTAAGTTGCCAACTGCCTCACTGGAGGAGTGCATTGTGTTCCCCAAAACAAGTAAACAACAGAGCTACAGAGCCAAGGGCACTTCCAGTCTAGGGAATATACCTTGGGAAAACTGAAAATCCATAAGACAGAGCCACCCCCAAATTGAGGGCTGCACTGCTTACAAGAACCTCAACCTGGGTACACCTGAAATATCCCAGGCAATATAAAAATGGTTCCAAACATTGTGGAACTTACGTACGATGGAATATCCCTCAGCCACGAAATCAATGTCATAAGACCAGTAGCAGCAAAATGAGTGGATTCAGGTACGATGATTCTAAGTGAAAGAAGTCACACAGGAAAAGAAACTTATCATAAGATATCACTTAGGAAGATCCTGTAAACATGGCTACACATGAACTGAGTTAGGCAAGAGAACAGAGTCTCACATTTAGAAAACACTCTTATGCCTGCTTAAGGGGGAAGGAGAGGTGGGGTGATGCATCAAACCCGAGTTTCGTATAAGCACAGGTAGCGTTCCAAAAACCAACTATGGAATAGACAAGACCTACACCTTCCTCAGTGAAAGGGACTCAAAACCCCATATTTCCCGCAGAGGAATAGATCTGACTAGTAAGAATCTTAAAACCTATGTATTGATATGTCTCCGTAAGGGAATCAAGTGTGTCTAGACTGGCATAAACAGGGCAGCGAGAATCAGCTCAAACCCACTCTAAAAAGGAATTTCAAAAACAGAACAAAGAAACAGGGAAATTCTTCACAATTCCTTCAGGGTCTCTGATGCAACCTGGAATGACCCTATCTACAATGACAGCTGGATGTGGCATAAGGCTGGACACTTGGGACTGAGAGGATTGGTGAGATTGGGTGAGCAAATGCAGACCCTTTAAAGCAATAATGCATGGCACCCATTCCATGGGTCCCAGCTCTCCAGGTTGAAGGGAATATTACTACAGCTATAACGTGTACGGGAAACCTAGAGAATGGACACACTGTGAATACGACAGGTTTCTAAAACTCAACGAAGAGCCCCTCTCCTGGTGCTCCGGTTTGACTTTCCAACTGCTTTCCTATCAATCTCCCAACTTGGAGAGACAGCCCCTTTAACCTCCTGGTTCACACAGGTTGCCAATTTGGCAGAGGATGAAAGGGAAGAGGGAGAACCAATGAGAGAGTAGCTGCTAGGCATTTGGATGGGCACATGTCACTCTAATTTCCCGGCAGGAAGAAGAATTAACCAAAGTCTCAGCCACCCACCGGGAACCAGTATAGGTCCTGAACCAAAAGTTTGGACTTGCGTTCAGCTCACAAGAAACGAGTTGAAAAATGGAGCTCAGGGGCACAGCAATTCACAAACTGGCAGAGTAATCAAGGCCAACTATCGTCCAAAAATCTGTTGAGGGAAGGCAACGAGGCGGACTTGAAAGCGAGGCAGAATAGCAGGAAACAGATTTCAAGAGGTACGTTGGAATCGCCTGTAAAGCACAGGAAGAGGGGCACAACTTCGACAATGATGCACTTGGCCAAAAAGGGCGTATGCGTTTTCTCCTGAATATATTCAGGAGAAAACGCATACGCCCTTTTTGGCCAAGCAAGCAAGCGGGCAATGCAAATCTGCACTACAAAGAAGTATCACTTCCCACCGGTCAAAAGGGACATCCGCAAAATGTGTAAAAAACCAGAAAGGCAAGACAGGCCCTGGAGAACAGGGAGCCCTGTTATGCTGATGGGCGGGATGTAAGTTGCCAACTGCCTCACTGGAGGAGTGCATTGTGTTCCCTAAAACAAGTAAACAACAGAGCTACAGAGCCAAGGGCACTTCCAGTCTAGGGAATATACCTTGGGAAAACTGAAAATCCATAAGACAGAGCCACCCCCAAATTGAGGGCTGCACTGCTTACAAGAACCTCAACCTGGGTACACCTGAAATATCCCAGGAAATATAAAAATGGTTCCAAACATTGTGGAACTTACGTACGATGGAGTATCCCTCAGCCACGAAATCAATGTCATAAGACCAGTAGCAGCAAAATGAGTGGATTCAGGTACGATGATTCTAAGTGAAAGAAGTCACACAGGAAAAGAAACTTATCATAAGATATCACTTAGGAAGATCCTGTAAACATGGCTACACATGAACTGAGTTAGGCAAGAGAACAGAGTCTCACATTTAGAAAACACTCTTATGCCTGCTTAAGGGGGAAGGAGAGGTGGGGTGATGCATCAAACCCGAGTTTCGTATAAGCACAGGTAGCGTTCCAAAAACCAACTATGGAATAGACAAGACCTACACCTTCCTCAGTGAAAGGGACTCAAAACCCCATATTTCCCGCAGAGGAATAGATCTGACTAGTAAGAATCTTAAAACCTATGTATTGATATGTCTCCGTAAGGGAATCAAGTGTGTCTAGACTGGCATAAACAGGGCAGCGAGAATCAGCTCAAACCCACTCTAAAAAGGAATTTCAAAAACAGAACAAAGAAACAGGGAAATTCTTCACAATTCCTTCAGGGTCTCTGATGCAACCTGGAATGACCCTATCTACAATGACAGCTGGATGTGGCATAAGGCTGGACACTTGGGACTGAGAGGATTGGTGAGATTGGGTGAGCAAATGCAGACCCTTTAAAGCAATAATGCATGGCACCCATTCCATGGGTCCCAGCTCTCCAGGTTGAAGGGAATATTACTACAGCTATAACGTGTACGCGAAACCTAGAGAATGGACACACTGTGAATACGACAGGTTTCTAAAACTCAACGAAGAGCCCCTCTCCTGGTGCTCCGGTTTGACTTTCCAACTGCTTTCCTATCAATCTCCCAACTTGGAGAGACAGCCCCTTTAAGCTCCTGGTTCGCACAGGTTGCCAATTTGGCAGAGGATGAAAGGGAAGAGGGAGAACCAATGAGAGAGTAGCTGCTAGGCATTTGGATGGGCACATGTCACTCTAATTTCCCGGCAGGAAGAAGAATTAACCAAAGTCTCAGCCACCCACCGGGAACCAGTATAGGTCCTGAACCAAAAGTTTGGACTTGCGTTCAGCTCACAAGAAACGAGTTGAAAAATGGAGCTCAGGGGCACAGCAATTCACAAACTGGCAGAGTAATCAAGGCCAACTATCGTCCAAAAATCTGTTGAGGGAAGGCAACGAGGCGGACTTGAAAGCGAGGCAGAATAGCAGGAAACAGATTTCAAGAGGTACGTTGGAATCGCCTGTAAAGCACAGGAAGAGGGGCACAACTTCGACAATGATGCACTTGGCCAAAAAGGGCGTATGCGTTTTCTCCTGAATATATTCAGGAGAAAACGCATACGCCCTTTTTGGCCAAGCAAGCAAGCGGGCAATGCAAATCTGCACTACAAAGAAGTATCACTTCCCACCGGTCAAAAGGGACATCCGCAAAATGTGTAAAAAACCAGAAAGGCAAGACAGGCCCTGGAGAACAGGGAGCCCTGTTATGCTGATGGGCGGGATGTAAGTTGCCAACTGCCTCACTGGAGGAGTGCATTGTGTTCCCTAAAACAAGTAAACAACAGAGCTACAGAGCCAAGGGCACTTCCAGTCTAGGGAATATACCTTGGGAAAACTGAAAATCCATAAGACAGAGCCACCCCCAAATTGAGGGCTGCACTGCTTACAAGAACCTCAACCTGGGTACACCTGAAATATCCCAGGAAATATAAAAATGGTTCCAAACATTGTGGAACTTACGTACGATGGAATATCCCTCAGCCACGAAATCAATGTCATAAGACCAGTAGCAGCAAAATGAGTGGATTCAGGTACGATGATTCTAAGTGAAAGAAGTCACACAGGAAAAGAAACTTATCATAAGATATCACTTAGGAAGATCCTGTAAACATGGCTACACACGAACTGAGTTAGGCAAGAGAACAGAGTCTCACATTTAGAAAACACTCTTATGCCTGCTTAAGGGGGAAGGAGAGGTGGGGTGATGCATCAAACCCGAGTTTCGTATAAGCACAGGTAGCGTTCCAAAAACCAACTATGGAATAGACAAGACCTACACCTTCCTCAGTGAAAGGGACTCAAAACCCCATATTTCCCGCAGAGGAATAGATCTGACTAGTAAGAATCTTAAAACCTATGTATTGATATGTCTCCGTAAGGGAATCAAGTGTGTCTAGACTGGCATAAACAGGGCAGCGAGAATCAGCTCAAACCCACTCTAAAAAGGAATTTCAAAAACAGAACAAAGAAACAGGGAAATTCTTCACAATTCCTTCAGGGTCTCTGATGCAACCTGGAATGACCCTATCTACAATGACAGCTGGATGTGGCATAAGGCTGGACACTTGGGACTGAGAGGATTGGTGAGATTGGGTGAGCAAATGCAGACCCTTTAAAGCAATAATGCATGGCACCCATTCCATGGGTCCCAGCTCTCCAGGTTGAAGGGAATATTACTACAGCTATAACGTGTACGGGAAACCTAGAGAATGGACACACTGTGAATACGACAGGTTTCTAAAACTCAACGAAGAGCCCCTCTCCTGGTGCTCCGGTTTGACTTTCCAACTGCTTTCCTATCAATCTCCCAACTTGGAGAGACAGCCCCTTTAAGCTCCTGGTTCGCACAGGTTGCCAATTTGGCAGAGGATGAAAGGGAAGAGGGAGAACCAATGAGAGAGTAGCTGCTAGGCATTTGGATGGGCACATGTCACTCTAATTTCCCGGCAGGAAGAAGAATTAACCAAAGTCTCAGCCACCCACCGGGAACCAGTATAGGTCCTGAACCAAAAGTTTGGACTTGCGTTCAGCTCACAAGAAACGAGTTGAAAAATGGAGCTCAGGGGCACAGCAATTCACAAACTGGCAGAGTAATCAAGGCCAACTATCGTCCAAAAATCTGTTGAGGGAAGGCAACGAGGCGGACTTGAAAGCGAGGCAGAATAGCAGGAAACAGATTTCAAGAGGTACGTTGGAATCGCCTGTAAAGCACAGGAAGAGGGGCACAACTTCGACAATGATGCACTTGGCCAAAAAGGGCGTATGCGTTTTCTCCTGAATATATTCAGGAGAAAACGCATACGCCCTTTTTGGCCAAGCAAGCAAGCGGGCAATGCAAATCTGCACTACACAGAAGTATCACTTCCCACCGGTCAAAAGGGACATCCACAAAATGTGTAAAAAACCAGAAAGGCAAGACAGGCCCTGGAGAACAGGGAGCCCTGTTATGCTGATGGGCGGGATGTAAGTTGCCAACTGCCTCACTGGAGGAGTGCATTGTGTTCCCTAAAACAAGTAAACAACAGAGCTACAGAGCCAAGGGCACTTCCAGTCTAGGGAATATACCTTGGGAAAACTGAAAATCCATAAGACAGAGCCACCCCCAAATTGAGGGCTGCACTGCTTACAAGAACCTCAACCTGGGTACACCTGAAATATCCCAGGAAATATAAAAATGGTTCCAAACATTGTGGAACTTACGTACGATGGAATATCCCTCAGCCACGAAATCAATGTCATAAGACCAGTAGCAGCAAAATGAGTGGATTCAGGTACGATGATTCTAAGTGAAAGAAGTCACACAGGAAAAGAAACTTATCATAAGATATCACTTAGGAAGATCCTGTAAACATGGCTACACATGAACTGAGTTAGGCAAGAGAACAGAGTCTCACATTTAGAAAACACTCTTATGCCTGCTTAAGGGGGAAGGAGAGGTGGGGTGATGCATCAAACCCGAGTTTAATATAAGCACAGGTACCATTCCAAAAACCAACTATGGAATAGAGAAGACCTACACCTTCCTCAGTGAAAGGGACTCAAAACCCCATATTTCCCGCAGAGGAATAGATCTGACTAGTAAGAATCTTAAAACCTATGTATTGATATGTCTCCGTAAGGGAATCAAGTGTGTCTAGACTGGCATAAACAGGGCAGCGAGAATCAGCTCAAACCCACTCTAAAAAGGAATTTCAAAAACAGAACAAAGAAACAGGGAAATTCTTCACAATTCCTTCAGGGTCTCTGATGCAACCTGGAATGACCCTATCTACAATGACAGCTGGATGTGGCATAAGGCTGGACACTTGGGACTGAGAGGATTGGTGAGATTGGGTGAGCAAATGCAGACCCTTTAAAGCAATAATGCATGGCACCCATTCCATGGGTCCCAGCTCTCCAGGTTGAAGGGAATATTACTACAGCTATAACGTGTACGGGAAACCTAGAGAATGGACACACTGTGAATACGACAGGTTTCTAAAACTCAACGAAGAGCCCCTCTCCTGGTGCTCCGGTTTGACTTTCCAACTGCTTTCCTATCAATCTCCCAACTTGGAGAGACAGCCCCTTTAAGCTCCTGGTTCGCACAGGTTGCCAATTTGGCAGAGGATGAAAGGGAAGAGGGAGAACCAATGAGAGAGTAGCTGCTAGGCATTTGGATGGGCACATGTCACTCTAATTTCCCGGCAGGAAGAAGAATTAACCAAAGTCTCAGCCACCCACCGGGAACCAGTATAGGTCCTGAACCTAAAGTTTGGACTTGCGTTCAGCTCACAAGAAACGAGTTGAAAAATGGAGCTCAGGGGCACAGCAATTCACAAACTGGCAGAGTAATCAAGGCCAACTATCGTCCAAAAATCTGTTGAGGGAAGGCAACGAGGCGGACTTGAAAGCGAGGCAGAATAGCAGGAAACAGATTTCAAGAGGTACGTTGGAATCGCCTGTAAAGCACAGGAAGAGGGGCACAACTTCGACAATGATGCACTTGGCCAAAAAGGGCGTATGCGTTTTCTCCTGAATATATTCAGGAGAAAACGCATACGCCCTTTTTGGCCAAGCAAGCAAGCGGGCAATGCAAATCTGCACTACACAGAAGTGTCACTTCCCACCGGTCAAAAGGGACATCCACAAAATGTGTAAAAAACCAGAAAGGCAAGACAGGCCCTGGAGAACAGGGAGCCCTGTTATGCTGATGGGCGGGATGTAAGTTGCCAACTGCCTCACTGGAGGAGTGCATTGTGTTCCCTAAAACAAGTAAACAACAGAGCTACAGAGCCAAGGGCACTTCCAGTCTAGGGAATATACCTTGGGAAAACTGAAAATCCATAAGACAGAGCCACCCCCAAATTGAGGGCTGCACTGCTTACAAGAACCTCAACCTGGGTACACCTGAAATATCCCAGGAAATATAAAAATGGTTCCAAACATTGTGGAACTTACGTACGATGGAATATCCCTCAGCCACGAAATCAATGTCATAAGACCAGTAGCAGCAAAATGAGTGGATTCAGGTACGATGATTCTAAGTGAAAGAAGTCACACAGGAAAAGAAACTTATCATAAGATATCACTTAGGAAGATCCTGTAAACATGGCTACACATGAACTGAGTTAGGCAAGAGAACAGAGACTCACATTTAGAAAACACTCTTATGCCTGCTTAAGGGGGAAGGAGAGGTGGGGTGATGCATCAAACCCGAGTTTGATATAAGCACAGGTAGCGTTCCAAAAACCAACTATGGAATAGACAAGACCTACACCTTCCTCAGTGAAAGGGACTCAAAACCCCATATTTCCCGCAGAGGAATAGATCTGACTAGTAAGAATCTTAAAACCTATGTATTGATATGTCTCCGTAAGGGAATCAAGTGTGTCTAGACTGGCATAAACAGGGCAGCGAGAATCAGCTCAAACCCACTCTAAAAAGGAATTTCAAAAACAGAACAAAGAAACAGGGAAATTCTTCACAATTCCTTCAGGGTCTCTGATGCAACCTGGAATGACCCTATCTACAATGACAGCTGGATGTGGCATAAGGCTGGACACTTGGGACTGAGAGGATTGGTGAGATTGGGTGAGCAAATGCAGACCCTTTAAAGCAATAATGGATGGCACCCATTCCATGGGTCCCAGCTCTCCAGGTTGAAGGGAATATTACTACAGCTATAACGTGTACGGGAAACCTAGAGAATGGACACACTGTGAATACGACAGGTTTCTAAAACTCAACGAAGAGCCCCTCTCCTGGTGCTCCGGTTTGACTTTCCAACTGCTTTCCTATCAATCTCCCAACTTGGAGAGACAGCCCCTTTAAGCTCCTGGTTCGCACAGGTTGCCAATTTGGCAGAGGATGAAAGGGAAGAGGGAGAACCAATGAGAGAGTAGCTGCTAGGCATTTGGATGGGCACATGCCACTCTAATTTCCCGGCAGGAAGAAGAATTAACCAAAGTCTCAGCCACCCACCGGGAACCAGTATAGGTCCTGAACCAAAAGTTTGGACTTGCGTTCAGCTCACAAGAAACGAGTTGAAAAATGGAGCTCAGGGGCACAGCAATTCACAAACTGGCAGAGTAATCAAGGCCAACTATCGTCCAAAAATCTGTTGAGGGAAGGCAACGAGGCGGACTTGAAAGCGAGGCAGAATAGCAGGAAACAGATTTCAAGAGGTACGTTGGAATCGCCTGTAAAGCACAGGAAGAGGGGCACAACTTCGACAATGATGCACTTGGCCAAAAAGGGCGTATGCGTTTTCTCCTGAATATATTCAGGAGAAAACGCATACGCCCTTTTTGGCCAAGCAAGCAAGCGGGCAATGCAAATCTGCACTACAAAGAAGTATCACTTCCCACCGGTCAAAAGGGACATCCACAAAATGTGTAAAAAACCAGAAAGGCAAGACAGGCCCTGGAGAACAGGGAGCCCTGTTATGCTGATGGGCGGGATGTAAGTTGCCAACTGCCTCACTGGAGGAGTGCATTGTGTTCCCTAAAACAAGTAAACAACAGAGCTACAGAGCCAAGGGCACTTCCAGTCTAGGGAATATACCTTGGGAAAACTGAAAATCCATAAGACAGAGCCACCCCCAAATTGAGGGCTGCACTGCTTACAAGAACCTCAACCTGGGTACACCTGAAATATCCCAGGAAATATAAAAATGGTTCCAAACATTGTGGAACTTTCGTACGATGGAATATCCCTCAGCCACGAAATCAATGTCATAAGACCAGTAGCAGCAAAATGAGTGGATTCAGGTACGATGATTCTAAGTGAAAGAAGTCACACAGGAAAAGAAACTTATCATAAGATATCACTTAGGAAGATCCTGTAAACATGGCTACACATGAACTGAGTTAGGCAAGAGAACAGAGTCTCACATTTAGAAAACACTCTTATGCCTGCTTAAGGGGGAAGAAGAGGTGGGGTGATGCATCAAACCCGAGTTTGATATAAGCACAGGTACCGTTCCAAAAACCAACTATGGAATAGACAAGACCTACACCTTCCTCAGTGAAAGGGACTCAAAACCCCATATTTCCCACAGAGGAATAGATCTGACTAGTAAGAATCTTAAAACCTATGTATTGATATGTCTCCGTAAGGGAATCAAGTGTGTCTAGACTGGCATAAACATGGCAGCGAGAATCAGCTCAAACCCACTCTAAAAAGGAATTTCAAAAACAGAACAAAGAAACAGGGAAATTCTTCACAATTCCTTCAGGGTCTCTGATGCAACCTGGAATGACCCTATCTACAATGACAGCTGGATGTGGCATAAGGCTGGACACTTGGGACTGAGAGGATTGGTGAGATTGGGTGAGCAAATGCAGACCCTTTAAAGCAATAATGGATGGCACCCATTCCATGGGTCCCAGCTCTCCAGGTTGAAGGGAATATTACTACAGCTATAACGTGTACGGGAAACCTAGAGAATGGACACACTGTGAATACGACAGGTTTCTAAAACTCAACGAAGAGCCCCTCTCCTGGTGCTCCGGTTTGACTTTCCAACTGCTTTCCTATCAATCTCCCAACTTGGAGAGACAGCCCCTTTAAGCTCCTGGTTCGCACAGGTTGCCAATTTGGCAGAGGATGAAAGGGAAGAGGGAGAACCAATGAGAGAGTAGCTGCTAGGCATTTGGATGGGCACATGCCACTCTAATTTCCCGGCAGGAAGAAGAATTAACCAAAGTCTCAGCCACCCACCGGGAACCAGTATAGGTCCTGAACCAAAAGTTTGGACTTGCGTTCAGCTCACAAGAAACGAGTTGAAAAATGGAGCTCAGGGGCACAGCAATTCACAAACTGGCAGAGTAATCAAGGCCAACTATCGTCCAAAAATCTGTTGAGGGAAGGCAACGAGGCGGACTTGAAAGCGAGGCAGAATAGCAGGAAACAGATTTCAAGAGGTACGTTGGAATCGCCTGTAAAGCACAGGAAGAGGGGCACAACTTCGACAATGATGCACTTGGCCAAAAAGGGCGTATGCGTTTTCTCCTGAATATATTCAGGAGAAAACGCATACGCCCTTTTTGGCCAAGCAAGCAAGCGGGCAATGCAAATCTGCACTACACAGAAGTATCACTTCCCACCGGTCTAAAGGGACATCCACAAAATGTGTAAAAAACCAGAAAGGCAAGACAGGCCCTGGAGAACAGGGAGCCCTGTTATGCTGATGGGCGGGATGTAAGTTGCCAACTGCCTCACTGGAGGAGTGCATTGTGTTCCCTAAAACAAGTAAACAACAGAGCTACAGAGCCAAGGGCACTTCCAGTCTAGGGAATATACCTTGGGAAAACTGAAAATCCATAAGACAGAGCCACCCCCAAATTGAGGGCTGCACTGCTTACAAGAACCTCAACCTGGGTACACCTGAAATATCCCAGGAAATATAAAAATGGTTCCAAACATTGTGGAACTTTCGTACGATGGAATATCCCTCAGCCACGAAATCAATGTCATAAGACCAGTAGCAGCAAAATGAGTGGATTCAGGTACGATGATTCTAAGTGAAAGAAGTCACACAGGAAAAGAAACTTATCATAAGATATCACTTAGGAAGATCCTGTAAACATGGCTACACATGAACTGAGTTAGGCAAGAGAACAGAGTCTCACATTTAGAAAACACTCTTATGCCTGCTTAAGGGGGAAGAAGAGGTGGGGTGATGCATCAAACCCGAGTTTGATATAAGCACAGGTACCGTTCCAAAAAACAACTATGGAATAGACAAGACCTACACCTTCCTCAGTGAAAGGGACTCAAAACCCCATATTTCCCACAGAGGAATAGATCTGACTAGTAAGAATCTTAAAACCTATGTATTGATATGTCTCCGTAAGGGAATCAAGTGTGTCTAGACTGGCATAAACATGGCAGCGAGAATCAGCTCAAACCCACTCTAAAAAGGAATTTCAAAAACAGAACAAAGAAACAGGGAAATTCTTCACAATTCCTTCAGGGTCTCTGATGCAACCTGGAATGACCCTATCTACAATGACAGCTGGATGTGGCATAAGGCTGGACACTTGGGACTGAGAGGATTGGTGAGATTGGGTGAGCAAATGCAGACCCTTTAAAGCAATAATGCATGGCACCCATTCCATGGGTCCCAGCTCTCCAGGTTGAAGGGAATATTACTACAGCTATAACGTGTACGGGAAACCTAGAGAATGGACACACTGTGAATACGACAGGTTTCTAAAACTCAACGAAGAGCCCCTCTCCTGGTGCTCCGGTTTGACTTTCCAACTGCTTTCCTATCAATCTCCCAACTTGGAGAGACAGCCCCTTTAAGCTCCTGGTTCGCACAGGTTGCCAATTTGGCAGAGGATGAAAGGGAAGAGGGAGAACCAATGAGAGAGTAGCTGCTAGGCATTTGGATGGGCACATGCCACTCTAATTTCCCGGCAGGAAGAAGAATTAACCAAAGTCTCAGCCACCCACCGGGAACCAGTATAGGTCCTGAACCAAAAGTTTGGACTTGCGTTCAGCTCACAAGAAACGAGTTGAAAAATGGAGCTCAGGGGCACAGCAATTCACAAACTGGCAGAGTAATCAAGGCCAACTATCGTCCAAAAATCTGTTGAGGGAAGGCAACGAGGCGGACTTGAAAGCGAGGCAGAATAGCAGGAAACAGATTTCAAGAGGTACGTTGGAATCGCCTGTAAAGCACAGGAAGAGGGGCACAACTTCGACAATGATGCACTTGGCCAAAAAGGGCGTATGCGTTTTCTCCTGAATATATTCAGGAGAAAACGCATACGCCCTTTTTGGCCAAGCAAGCAAGCGGGCAATGCAAATCTGCACTACACAGAAGTATCACTTCCCACCGGTCTAAAGGGACATCCACAAAATGTGTAAAAAACCAGAAAGGCAAGACAGGCCCTGGAGAACAGGGAGCCCTGTTATGCTGATGGGCGGGATGTAAGTTGCCAACTGCCTCACTGGAGGAGTGCATTGTGTTCCCTAAAACAAGTAAACAACAGAGCTACAGAGCCAAGGGCACTTCCAGTCTAGGGAATATACCTTGGGAAAACTGAAAATCCATAAGACAGAGCCACCCCCAAATTGAGGGCTGCACTGCTTACAAGAACCTCAACCTGGGTACACCTGAAATATCCCAGGAAATATAAAAATGGTTCCAAACATTGTGGAACTTACATACGATGGAATATCCCTCAGCCACGAAATCAATGTCATAAGACCAGTAGCAGCAAAATGAGTGGATTCAGGTACGATGATTCTAAGTGAAAGAAGTCACACAGGAAAAGAAACTTATCATAAGATATCACTTAGGAAGATCCTGTAAACATGGCTACACATGAACTGAGTTAGGCAAGAGAACAGAGTCTCACATTTAGAAAACACTCTTATGCCTGCTTAAGGGGGAAGGAGAGGTGGGGTGATGCATCAAACCCGAGTTTGATATAAGCACAGGTACCATTCCAAAAACCAACTATGGAATAGACAAGACCTACACCTTTCTCAGTGAAAGGGACTCAAAACCCCATATTTCCCGCAGAGGAATAGATCTGACTAGTAAGAATCTTAAAACCTATGTATTGATATGTCTCCGTAAGGGAATCAAGTGTGTCTAGACTGGCATAAACAGGGCAGCGAGAATCAGCTCAAACCCACTCTAAAAAGGAATTTCAAAAACAGAACAAAGAAACAGGGAAATTCTTCACAATTCCTTCAGGGTCTCTGATGCAACCTGGAATGACCCTATCTACAATGACAGCTGGATGTGGCATAAGGCTGGACACTTGGGACTGAGAGGATTGGTGAGATTGGGTGAGCAAATGCAGACCCTTTAAAGCAATAATGGATGGCACCCATTCAATGGGTCCCAGCTCTCCAGGTTGAAGGGAATATTACTACAGCTATAACGTGTACGGGAAACCTAGAGAATGGACACACTGTGAATACGACAGGTTTCTAAAACTCAACGAAGAGCCCCTCTCCTGGTGCTCCGGTTTGACTTTCCAACTGCTTTCCTATCAATCTCCCAACTTGGAGAGACAGCCCCTTTAAGCTCCTGGTTCGCACAGGTTGCCAATTTGGCAGAGGATGAAAGGGAAGAGGGAGAACCAATGAGAGAGTAGCTGCTAGGCATTTGGATGGGCACATGTCACTCTAATTTCCCGGCAGGAAGAAGAATTAACCAAAGTCTCAGCCACCCACCGGGAACCAGTATAGGTCCTGAACCTAAAGTTTGGACTTGCGTTCAGCTCACAAGAAACGAGTTGAAAAATGGAGCTCAGGGGCACAGCAATTCACAAACTGGCAGAGTAATCAAGGCCAACTATCGTCCAAAAATCTGTTGAGGGAAGGCAACGAGGCGGACTTGAAAGCGAGGCAGAATAGCAGGAAACAGATTTCAAGAGGTACGTTGGAATCGCCTGTAAAGCACAGGAAGAGGGGCACAACTTCGACAATGATGCACTTGGCCAAAAAGGGCGTATGCGTTTTCTCCTGAATATATTCAGGAGAAAACGCATACGCCCTTTTTGGCCAAGCAAGCAAGCGGGCAATGCAAATCTGCACTACAAAGAAGTGTCACTTCCCACCGGTCAAAAGGGACATCCACAAAATGTGTAAAAAACCAGAAAGGCAAGACAGGCCCTGGAGAACAGGGAGCCCTGTTATGCTGATGGGCGGGATGTAAGTTGCCAACTGCCTCACTGGAGGAGTGCATTGTGTTCCCTAAAACAAGTAAACAACAGAGCTACAGAGCCAAGGGCACTTCCAGTCTAGGGAATATACCTTGGGAAAACTGAAAATCCATAAGACAGAGCCACCCCCAAATTGAGGGCTGCACTGCTTACAAGAATCTCAACCTGGGTACACCTGAAATATCCCAGGAAATATAAAAATGGTTCCAAACATTGTGGAACTTACGTACGATGGAATATCCCTCAGCCACGAAATCAATGTCATAAGACCAGTAGCAGCAAAATGAGTGGATTCAGGTACGATGATTCTAAGTGAAAGAAGTCACACAGGAAAAGAAACTTATCATAAGATATCACTTAGGAAGATCCTGTAAACATGGCTACACATGAACTGAGTTAGGCAAGAGAACAGAGACTCACATTTAGAAAACACTCTTATGCCTGCTTAAGGGGGAAGGAGAGGTGGGGTGATGCATCAAACCCGAGTTTGATATAAGCACAGGTACCGTTCCAAAAACCAACTATGGAATAGACAAGACCTACACCTTCCTCAGTGAAAGGGACTCAAAACCCCATATTTCCCGCAGAGGAATAGATCTGACTAGTAAGAATCTTAAAACCTATGTATTGATATGTCTCCGTAAGGGAATCAAGTGTGTCTAGACTGGCATAAACATGGCAGCGAGAATCAGCTCAAACCCACTCTAAAAAGGAATTTCAAAAACAGAACAAAGAAACAGGGAAATTCTTCACAATTCCTTCAGGGTCTCTGATGCAACCTGGAATGACCCTATCTACAATGACAGCTGGATGTGGCATAAGGCTGGACACTTGGGACTGAGAGGATTGGTGAGATTGGGTGAGCAAATGCAGACCCTTTAAAGCAATAATGGATGGCACCCATTCCATGGGTCCCAGCTCTCCAGGTTGAAGGGAATATTACTACAGCTATAACGTGTACGGGAAACCTAGAGAATGGACACACTGTGAATACGACAGGTTTCTAAAACTCAACGAAGAGCCCCTCTCCTGGTGCTCCGGTTTGACTTTCCAACTGCTTTCCTATCAATCTCCCAACTTGGAGAGACAGCCCCTTTAAGCTCCTGGTTCGCACAGGTTGCCAATTTGGCAGAGGATGAAAGGGAAGAGGGAGAACCAATGAGAGAGTAGCTGTTAGGCATTTGGATGGGCACATGTCACTCTAATTTCCCGGCAGGAAGAAGAATTCACCAAAGTCTCAGCCACCCACCGGGAACCAGTATAGGTCCTGAACCAAAAGTTTGGACTTGCGTTCAGCTCACAAGAAACGAGTTGAAAAATGGAGCTCAGGGGCACAGCAATTCACAAACTGGCAGAGTAATCAAGGCCAACTATCGTCCAAAAATCTGTTGAGGGAAGGCAACGAGGCGGACTTGAAAGCGAGGCAGAATAGCAGGAAACAGATTTCAAGAGGTACGTTGGAATCGCCTGTAAAGCACAGGAAGAGGGGCACAACTTCGACAATGATGCACTTGGCCAAAAAGGGCGTATGCGTTTTCTCCTGAATATATTCAGGAGAAAACGCATACGCCCTTTTTGGCCAAGCAAGCAAGCGGGCAATGCAAATCTGCACTACAAAGAAGTATCACTTCCCACCGGTCAAAAGGGACATCCACAAAATGTGTAAAAATCCAGAAAGGCAAGACAGGCCCTGGAGAACAGGGAGCCCTGTTATGCTGATGGGCGGGATGTAAGTTGCCAACTGCCTCACTGGAGGAGTGCATTGTGTTCCCTAAAACAAGTAAACAACAGAGCTACAGAGCCAAGGGCACTTCCAGTCTAGGGAATATACCTTGGGAAAACTGAAAATCCATAAGACAGAGCCACCCCCAAATTGAGGGCTGCACTGCTTACAAGAACCTCAACCTGGGTACACCTGAAATATCCCAGGCAATATAAAAATGGTTCCAAACATTGTGGAACTTACGTACGATGGAATATCCCTCAGCCACGAAATCAATGTCATAAGACCAGTAGCAGCAAAATGAGTGGATTCAGGTACGATGATTCTAAGTGAAAGAAGTCACACAGGAAAAGAAACATCATAAGATATCACTTAGGAAGATCCTGTAAACATGGCTACACATGAACAGATTTAGGCAAGAGAACAGAGTCTCACATTTAGAAAACACTCTTATGCCTGCTTAAGGGGGAAGAAGAGGTGGGGTGATGCATCAAACCCGAGTTTGATATAAGCACAGGTACCGTTCCAAAAACCAACTATGGAATAGACAAGACCTACACCTTCCTCAGTGAAAGGGACTCAAAACCCCATATTTCCCGCAGAGGAATAGATCTGACTAGTAAGAATCTTAAAACCTATGTATTGATATGTCTCCGTAAGGGAATCAAGTGTGTCTAGACTGGCATAAACAGGGCAGCGAGAATCAGCTCAAACCCACTCTAAAAAGGAATTTCAAAAACAGAACAAAGAAACAGGGAAATTCTTCAAAATTCCTTCAGGGTCTCTGATGCAACCTGGAATGACCCTATCTACAATGAGAGCTGGATGTGGCATAAGGCTGGACACTTGGGACTGAGAGGATTGGTGAGATTGGGTGAGCAAATGCAGACCCTTTAAAGCAATAATGGATGGCACCCATTCCATGGGTCCCAGCTCTCCAGGTTGAAGGGAATATTACTACAGCTATAACGTGTACGGGAAACCTAGAGAATGGACACACTGTGAATACGACAGGTTTCTAAATCTCAACGAAGAGCCCCTCTCCTGGTGCTCCGGTTTGACTTTCCAACTGCTTTCCTATCAATCTCCCAACTTGGAGAGACAGCCCCTTTAAGCTCCTGGTTCGCACAGGTTGCCAATTTGGCAGAGGATGAAAGGGAAGAGGGAGAACCAATGAGAGAGTAGCTGCTAGGCATTTGGATGGGCACATGTCACTCTAATTTCCCGGCAGGAAGAAGAATTAACCAAAGTCTCAGCCACCCACCGGGAACCAGTATAGGTCCTGAACCAAAAGTTTGGACTTGCGTTCAGCTCACAAGAAACGAGTTGAAAAATGGAGCTCAGGGGCACAGCAATTCACAAACTGGCAGAGTAATCAAGGCCAACTATCGTCCAAAAATCTGTTGAGGGAAGGCAACGAGGCGGACTTGAAAGCGAGGCAGAATAGCAGGAAACAGATTTCAAGAGGTACGTTGGAATCGCCTGTAACGCACAGGAAGAGGGGCACAACTTCGACAATGATGCACTTGGCCAAAAAGGGCGTATGCGTTTTCTCCTGAATATATTCAGGAGAAAACGCATACGCCCTTTTTGGCCAAGCAAGCAAGCGGGCAATGCAAATCTGCACTACAAAGAAGTATCACTTCCCACCGGTCAAAAGGGACATCCACAAAATGTGTAAAAAACCAGAAAGGCAAGACAGGCCCTGGAGAACAGGGAGCCCTGTTATGCTGATGGGCGGGATGTAAGTTGCCAACTGCCTCACTGGAGGAGTGCATTGTGTTCCCTAAAACAAGTAAACAACAGAGCTACAAAGCCAAGGGCACTTCCAGTCTAGGGAATATACCTTGGGAAAACTGAAAATCCATAAGACAGAGCCACCCCCAAATTGAGGGCTGCACTGCTTACAAGAACCTCAACCTGGGTACACCTGAAATATCCCAGGAAATATAAAAATGGTTCCAAACATTGTGGAACTTTCGTACGATGGAATATCCCTCAGCCACGAAATCAATGTCATAAGACCAGTAGCAGCAAAATGAGTGGATTCAGGTACGATGATTCTAAGTGAAAGAAGTCACACAGGAAAAGAAACTTATCATAAGATATCACTTAGGAAGATCCTGTAAACATGGCTACACATGAACTGAGTTAGGCAAGAGAACAGAGTCTCACATTTAGAAAACACTCTTACGCCTGCTTAAGGGGGAAGAAGAGGTGGGGTGATGCATCAAACCCGAGTTTGATATAAGCACAGGTACCGTTCCAAAAACCAACTATGGAATAGACAAGACCTACACCTTCCTCAGTGAAAGGGACTCAAAACCCCATATTTCCCGCAGAGGAATAGATCTGACTAGTAAGAATCTTAAAACCTATGTATTGATATGTCTCCATAAGGGAATCAAGTGTGTCTAGACTGGCATAAACATGGCAGCGAGAATCAGCTCAAACCCACTCTAAAAAGGAATTTCTAAAACAGAACAAAGAAACAGGGAAATTCTTCACAATTCCTTCAGGGTCTCTGATGCAACCTGGAATGACCCTATCTACAATGACAGCTGGATGTGGCATAAGGCTGGACACTTGGGACTGAGAGGATTGGTGAGATTGGGTGAGCAAATGCAGACCCTTTAAAGCAATAATGGATGGCACCCATTCCATGGGTCCCAGCTCTCCAGGTTGAAGGGAATATTACTACAGCTATAACGTGTACGGGAAACCTAGAGAATGGACACACTGTGAATACGACAGGTTTCTAAAACTCAACGAAGAGCCCATCTCCTGGTGCTCCGGTTTGACTTTCCAACTGCTTTCCTATCAATCTCCCAACTTGGAGAGACAGCCCCTTTAAGCTCCTGGTTCGCACAGGTTGCCAATTTGGCAGAGGATGAAAGGGAAGAGGGAGAACCAATGAGAGAGTAGCTGCTAGGCATTTGGATGGGCACATGTCACTCTAATTTCCCGGCAGGAAGAAGAATTAACCAAAGTCTCAGCCACCCACCGGGAACCAGTATAGGTCCTGAACCAAAAGTTTGGACTTGCGTTCAGCTCACAAGAAACGAGTTGAAAAATGGAGCTCAGGGGCACAGCAATTCACAAACTGGCAGAGTAATCAAGGCCAACTATCGTCCAAAAATCTGTTGAGGGAAGGCAACGAGGCGGACTTGAAAGCGAGGCAGAATAGCAGGAAACAGATTTCAAGAGGTACGTTGGAATCGCCTGTAAAGCACAGGAAGAGGGGCACAACTTCGACAATTATGCACTTGGCCAAAAAGGGCGTATGCGTTTTCTCCTGAATATATTCAGGAGAAAACGCATACGCCCATTTTGGCCAAGCAAGCAAGCGGGCAATGCAAATCTGCACTACAAAGAAGTATCACTTCCCACCGGTCAAAAGGGACATCCACAAAATGTGTAAAAACCAGAAAGGCAAGACAGGCCCTGGAGAACAGGGAGCCTTGTTATGCTGATGGGCGGGATGTAAGTTGCCAACTGCCTCACTGGAGGAGTGCATTGTGTTCCCTAAAACAAGTAAACAACAGAGCTACAGAGCCAAGGGCACTTCCAGTCTAGGGAATATACCTTGGGAAAACTGAAAATCCATAAGACAGAGCCACCCCCAAATTGAGGGCTGCACTGCTTACAAGAACCTCAACCTGGGTACACCTGAAATATCCCAGGAAATATAAAAATGGTTCCAAACATTGTGGAACTTACGTACGATGGAATATCCCTCAGCCACGAAATCAATGTCATAAGTCCAGTAGCAGCAAAATGAGTGGATTCAGGTACGATGATTCTAAGTGAAAGAAGTCACACAGGAAAAGAAACTTATCATAAGATATCACTTAGGAAGATCCTGTAAACATGGCTACACATGAACTGAGTTAGGCAAGAGAACAGAGTCTCACATTTAGAAAAAACTCTTATGCCTGCTTAAGGGGGAAGGAGAGGTGGGGTGATGCATCAAACCCGAGTTTGATATAAGCACAGGTACCGTTCCAAAAACCAACTATGGAATAGACAAGACCTACACCTTCCTCAGTGAAAGGGACTCAAAACCCCATATTTCCCGCAGAGGAATAGATCTGACTAGTAAGAATCTTAAAACATATGTATTGATATGTCTCCGTAAGGGAATCAAGTGTGTCTAGACTGGCATAAACATGGCAGCGAGAATCAGCTCAAACCCACTCTAAAAAGGAATTTCAAAAACAGAACAAAGAAACAGGGAAATTCTTTACAATTCCTTCAGGGTCTCTGATGCAACCTGGAATGACCCTATCTACAATGACAGCTGGATGTGGCATAAGGCTGGACACATGGGACTGAGAGGATTGGTGAGATTGGGTGAGCAATTGCAGACCCTTTAAAGCAATAATGCATGGCACCCATTCCATGGGTCCCAGCTCTCCAGGTTGAAGGGAATATTACTACAGCTATAACGTGTACGGGAAACCTAGAGAATGGACACACTGTGAATACGACAGGTTTCTAAAACTCAACGAAGAGCCCCTCTCCTGGTGCTCCGGTTTGACTTTCCAACTGCTTTCCTATCAATCTCCCAACTTGGAGAGACAGCCCCTTTAAGCTCCTGGTTCGCACAGGTTGCCAATTTGGCAGAGGATGAAAGGGAAGAGGGAGAACCAATGAGAGAGTAGCTGCTAGGCATTTGGATGGGCACATGTCACTCTAATTTCCCGGCAGGAAGAAGAATTAACCAAAGTCTCAGCCACCCACCGGGAACCAGTATAGGTCCTGAACCAAAAGTTTGGACTTGCGTTCAGCTCACAAGAAACGAGTTGAAAAATGGAGCTCAGGGGCACAGCAATTCACAAACTGGCAGAGTAATCAAGGCCAACTATCGTCCAAAAATCTGTTGAGGGAAGGCAACGAGGCGGACTTGAAAGCGAGGCAGAATAGCAGGAAACAGATTTCAAGAGGTACGTTGGAATCGCCTGTAAAGCACAGGAAGAGGGGCACAACTTCGACAATTATGCACTTGGCCAAAAAGGGCGTATGCGTTTTCTCCTGAATATATTCAGGAGAAAACGCATACGCCCTTTTTGGCCAAGCAAGCAAGCGGGCAATGCAAATCTGCACTACAAAGAAGTATCACTTCCCACCGGTCAAAAGGGACATCCACAAAATGTGTAAAAACCAGAAAGGCAAGACAGGACCTGGAGAACAGGGAGCCTTGTTATGCTGATGGGCGGGATGTAAGTTGCCAACTGCCTCAATGGAGGAGTGCATTGTGTTCCCTAAAACAAGTAAACAACAGAGCTACAGAGCCAAGGGCACTTCCAGTCTAGGGAATATACCTTGGGAAAACTGAAAATCCATAAGACAGAGCCACCCCCAAATTGAGGGCTGCACTGCTTACAAGAACCTCAACCTGGGTACACCTGAAATATCCCAGGAAATATAAAAATGGTTCCAAACATTGTGGAACTTACGTACGATGGAATATCCCTCAGCCACGAAATCAATGTCATAAGACCAGTAGCAGCAAAATGAGTGGATTCAGGTACGATGATTCTAAGTGAAAGAAGTCACACAGGAAAAGAAACTTATCATAAGATATCACTTAGGAAGATCCTGTAAACATGGCTACACATGAACTGAGTTAGGCAAGAGAACAGAGTCTCACATTTAGAAAAAACTCTTATGCCTGCTTAAGGGGGAAGGAGAGGTGGGGTGATGCATCAAACCCGAGTTTGATATAAGCACAGGTACCGTTCCAAAAACCAACTATGGAATAGACAAGACCTACACCTTCCTCAGTGAAAGGGACTCAAAACCCCATATTTCCCGCAGAGGAATAGATCTGACTAGTAAGAATCTTAAAACCTATGTATTGATATGTCTCCGTAAGGGAATCAAGTGTGTCTAGACTGGCATAAACAGGGCAGCGAGAATCAGCTCAAACCCACTCTAAAAAGGAATTTCAAAAACAGAACAAAGAAACAGGGAAATTCTTCAAAATTCCTTCAGGGTCTCTGATGCAACCTGGAATGACCCTATCTACAATGACAGCTGGATGTGGCATAAGGCTGGACACTTGGGACTGAGAGGATTGGTGAGATTGGGTGAGCAAATGCAGACCCTTTAAAGCAATAATGGATGGCACCCATTCCATGGGTCCCAGCTCTCCAGGTTGAAGGGAATATTACTACAGCTATAACGTGTACGGGAAACCTAGAGAATGGACACACTGTGAATACGACAGGTTTCTAAAACTCAACGAAGAGCCCCTCTCCTGGTGCTCCGGTTTGACTTTCCAACTGCTTTCCTATCAATCTCCCAACTTGGAGAGACAGCCCCTTTAAGCTCCTGGTTCGCACAGGTTGCCAATTTGGCAGAGGATGAAAGGGAAGAGGGAGAACCAATGAGAGAGTAGCTGCTAGGCATTTGGATGGGCACATGTCACTCTAATTTCCCGGCAGGAAGAAGAATTAACCAAAGTCTCAGCCACCCACCGGGAACCAGTATAGGTCCTGAACCAAAAGTTTGGACTTGCGTTCAGCTCACAAGAAACGAGTTGAATAATGGAGCTCAGGGGCACAGCAATTCACAAACTGGCAGAGTAATCAAGGCCAACTATCGTCCAAAAATCTGTTGAGGGAAGGCAACGAGGCGGACTTGAATGCGAGGCAGAATAGCAGGAAACAGATTTCAAGAGGTACGTTGGAATCGCCTGTAAAGCACAGGAAGAGGGGCACAACTTCGACAATGATGCACTTGGCCAAAAAGGGCGTATGCGTTTTCTCCTGAATATATTCAGGAGAAAACGCATACGCCCTTTTTGGCCAAGCAAGCAAGCGGGCAATGCAAATCTGCACTACAAAGAAGTATCACTTCCCACCGGTCAAAAGGGACATCCACAAAATGTGTAAAAAACCAGAAAGGCAAGACAGGCCCTGGAGAACAGGGAGCCCTGTTATGCTGATGGGCGGGATGTAAGTTGCCAACTGCCTCACTGGAGGAGTGCATTGTGTTCCCTAAAACAAGTAAACAACAGAGCTACAGAGCCAAGGGCACTTCCAGTCTAGGGAATATACCTTGGGAAAACTGAAAATCCATAAGACAGAGCCACCCCCAAATTGAGGGCTGCACTGCTTACAAGAACCTCAACCTGGGTACAACTGAAATATCCCAGGAAATATAAAAATGGTTCCAAACATTGTGGAACTTACGTACGATGGAATATCCCTCAGCCACGAAATCAATGTCATAAGACCAGTAGCTGCAAAATGAGTGGATTCAGGTACGATGATTCTAAGTGAAAGAAGTCACACAGGAAAAGAAACTTATCATAAGATATCACTTAGGAAGATCCTGTAAACATGGCTACACATGAACTGAGTTAGGCAAGAGAACAGAGACTCACATTTAGAAAACACTCTTATGCCTGCTTAAGGGGGAAGGAGAGGTGGGGTGATGCATCAAACCCGAGTTTGATATAAGCACAGGTACCGTTCCAAAAACCAACTATGGAATAGACAAGACCTACACCTTCCTCAGTGAAAGGGACTCAAAACCCCATATTTCCCGCAGAGGAATAGATCTGACTAGTAAGAATCTTAAAACCTATGTATTGATATGTCTCCGTAAGGGAATCAAGTGTGTCTAGACTGGCATAAACATGGCAGCGAGAATCAGCTCAAACCCACTCTAAAAAGGAATTTCAAAAACAGAACAAAGAAACAGGGAAATTCTTCACAATTCCTTCAGGGTCTCTGATGCAACCTGGAATGACCCTTTCTACAATGACAGCTGGATGTGGCATAAGGCTGGACACTTGGGACTGAGAGGATTGGTGAGATTGGGTGAGCAAATGCAGACCCTTTAAAGCAATAATGCATGGCACCCATTCCATGGGTCCCAGCTCTCCAGGTTGAAGGGAATATTACTACAGCTATAACGTGTACGGGAAACCTAGAGAATGGACACACTGTGAATACGACAGGTTTCTAAAACTCAACGAAGAGCCCCTCTCCTGGTGCTCCGGTTTGACTTTCCAACTGCTTTCCTATCAATCTCCCAACTTGGAGAGACAGCCCCTTTAAGCTCCTGGTTCACACAGGTTGCCAATTTGGCAGAGGATGAAAGGGAAGAGGGAGAACCAATGAGAGAGTAGCTGCTAGGCATTTGGATGGGCACATGTCACTCTAATTTCCCGGCAGGAAGAAGAATTAACCAAAGTCTCAGCCACCCACCGGGAACCAGTATAGGTCCTGAACCAAAAGTTTGGACTTGCGTTCAGCTCACAAGAAACGAGTTGAATAATGGAGCTCAGGGGCACAGCAATTCACAAACTGGCAGAGTAATCAAGGCCAACTATCGTCCAAAAATCTGTTGAGGGAAGGCAACGAGGCGGACTTGAATGCGAGGCAGAATAGCAGGAAACAGATTTCAAGAGGTACGTTGGAATCGCCTGTAAAGCACAGGAAGAGGGGCACAACTTCGACAATGATGCACTTGGCCAAAAAGGGCGTATGCGTTTTCTCCTGAATATATTCAGGAGAAAACGCATACGCCCTTTTTGGCCAAGCAAGCAAGCGGGCAATGCAAATCTGCACTACAAAGAAGTATCACTTCCCACCGGTCAAAAGGGACATCCACAAAATGTGTAAAAAACCAGAAAGGCAAGACAGGCCCTGGAGAACAGGGAGCCCTGTTATGCTGATGGGCGGGATGTAAGTTGCCAACTGCCTCACTGGAGGAGTGCATTGTGTTCCCTAAAACAAGTAAACAACAGAGCTACAGAGCCAAGGGCACTTCCAGTCTAGGGAATATACCTTGGGAAAACTGAAAATCCATAAGACAGAGCCACCCCCAAATTGAGGGCTGCACTGCTTACAAGAACCTCAACCTGGGTACACCTGAAATATCCCAGGAAATATAAAAATGGTTCCAAACATTGTGGAACTTTCGTACGATGGAATATCCCTCAGCCACGAAATCAATGTCATAAGACCAGTAGCAGCAAAATGAGTGGATTCAGGTACGATGATTCTAAGTGAAAGAAGTCACACAGGAAAAGAAACTTATCATAAGATATCACTTAGGAAGATCCTTTAAACATGGCTACACATGAACTGAGTTAGGCAAGAGAACAGAGTCTCACATTTAGAAAACACTCTTATGCCTGCTTAAGGGGGAAGGAGAGGTGGGGTGATGCATCAAACCCGAGTTTGATATAAGCACAGGTACCGTTCCAAAAACCAACTATGGAATAGACAAGACCTACACCTTCCTCAGTGAAAGGGACTCAAAACCCCATATTTCCCGCAGAGGAATAGATCTGACTAGTAAGAATCTTAAAACCTATGTATTGATATGTCTCCGTAAGGGAATCAAGTGTGTCTAGACTGGCATAAACATGGCAGCGAGAATCAGCTCAAACCCACTCTAAAAAGGAATTTCAAAAACAGAACAAAGAAACAGGGAAATTCTTCACAATTCCTTCAGGGTCTCTGATGCAACCTGGAATGACCCTATCTACAATGACAGCTGGATGTGGCATAAGGCTGGACACTTGGGACTGAGAGGATTGGGGAGATTGGGTGAGCAAATGCAGACCCTTTAAAGCAATAATGCATGGCACCCATTCCATGGGTCCCAGCTCTCCAGGTTGAAGGGAATATTACTACAGCTATAACGTGTACGGGAAACCTAGAGAATGGACACACTGTGAATACGACAGGTTTCTAAAACTCAACGAAGAGCCCCTCTCCTGGTGCTCCAGTTTGACTTTCCAACTGCTTTCCTATCAATCTCCCAACTTGGAGAGACAGCCCCTTTAAGCTCCTGGTTCGCACAGGTTGCCAATTTGGCAGAGGATGAAAGGGAAGAGGGAGAACCAATGAGAGAGTAGCTGCTAGGCATTTGGATGGGCACATGTCACTCTAATTTCCCGGCAGGAAGAAGAATTCACCAAAGTCTCAGCCACCCACCGGGAACCAGTATAGGTCCTGAACCAAAAGTTTGGACTTGCGTTCAGCTCACAAGAAACGAGTTGAAAAATGGAGCTCAGGGGCACAGCAATTCACAAACTGGCAGAGTAATCAAGGCCAACTATCGTCCAAAAATCTGTTGAGGGAAGGCAACGAGGCGGACTTGAAAGCGAGGCAGAATAGCAGGAAACAGATTTCAAGAGGTACGTTGGAATCGCCTGTAAAGCACAGGAAGAGGGGCACAACTTCGACAATGATGCACTTGGCCAAAAAGGGCGTATGAGTTTTCTCCTGAATATATTCAGGGGAAAACGCATACGCCCTTTTTGGCCAAGCAAGCAAGCGGGCAATGCAAATCTACACTAGAAAGTAG
Organism: Mesoplodon mirus; assembly: GCF_964341445.2. Lineage (NCBI taxonomy): Eukaryota > Metazoa > Chordata > Mammalia > Artiodactyla > Ziphiidae > Mesoplodon > Mesoplodon mirus. Next base: position 5,248,777 of record NW_028295810.1, read on the forward strand.
TATCACTTCCCACCGGTCAAAAGGGACATCCACAAAATGTGTAAAAACCAGAAAGGCAAGACAGGCCCTGGAGAACAGGGAGCCTTGTTATGCTGATGGGCGGGATGTAAGTTGCCAACTGCCTCACTGGAGGAGTGCATTGTGTTCCCTAAAACAAGTAAACAACAGAGCTCCAGAGACAAGGGCACTTCCAGTCTAGGGAATATACCTTGGGAAAACTGAAAATCCATAAGACAGAGCCACCCCCAAATTGAGGGCTGCACTGCTTACAAGAACCTCAACCTGGGTACACCTGAAATATCCCAGGAAATATAAAAATGGTTCCAAACATTGTGGAACTTACGTACGATGGAATATCCCTCAGCCACGAAATCAATGTCATAAGACCAGTAGCAGCAAAATGAGTGGATTCAGGTACGATGATTCTAAGTGAAAGAAGTCACACAGGAAAAGAAACTTATCATAAGATATCACTTAGGAAGATCCTGTAAACATGGCTACACATGAACTGAGTTAGGCAAGAGAACAGAGTCTCACATTTAGAAAACACTCTTATGCCTGCTTAAGGGGGAAGGAGAGGTGGGGTGATGCATCAAACCCGAGTTTGATATAAGCACAGGTACCGTTCCAAAAACCAACTATGGAATAGACAAGACCTACACCTTCCTCAGTGAAAGGGACTCAAAACCCCATATTTCCCGCAGAGGAATCGATCTGACTAGTAAGAATCTTAAAACCTATGTATTGATATGTCTCCGTAAGGGAATCAAGTGTGTCTAGACTGGCATAAACATGGCAGCGAGAATCAGCTCAAACCCACTCTAAAAAGGAATTTCAAAAACAGAACAAAGAAACAGGGAAATTCTTCGAAATTCCTTCAGGGTCTCTGATGCAACCTGGAATGACCCTATCTACAATGACAGCTGGATGTGGCATAAGGCTGGACACTTGGGACTGAGAGGATTGGTGAGATTGGGTGAGCAAATGCAGACCCTTTAAAGCAATAATGCATGGCACCCATTCCATGGGTCCCAGCTCTCCAGGTTGAAGGGAATATTACTACAGCTATAACGTGTACGGGAAACCTAGAGAATGGACACACTGTGAATACGACAGGTTTCTAAAACTCAACGAAGAGCCCCTCTCCTGGTGCTCCGGTTTGACTTTCCAACTGCTTTCCTATCAATCTCCCAACTTGGAGAGACAGCCCCTTTAAGCTCCTGGTTCGCACAGGTTGCCAATTTGGCAGAGGATGAAAGGGAAGAGGGAGAACCAATGAGAGAGTAGCTGCTAGGCATTTGGATGGGCACATGTCACTCTAATTTCCCGGCAGGAAGAAGAATTAACCAAAGTCTCAGCCACCCACCGGGAACCAGTATAGGTCCTGAACCAAAAGTTTGGACTTGCGTTCAGCTCACAAGAAACGAGTTGAAAAATGGAGCTCAGGGGCACAGCAATTCACAAACTGGCAGAGTAATCAAGGCCAACTATCGTCCAAAAATCTGTTGAGGGAAGGCAACGAGGCGGACTTGAAAGCGAGGCAGAATAGCAGGAAACAGATTTCAAGAGGTACGTTGGAATCGCCTGTAAAGCACAGGAAGAGGGGCACAACTTCGACAATGATGCACTTGGCCAAAAAGGGCGTATGCGTTTTCTCCTGAATATATTCAGGAGAAAACGCATACGCCCTTTTTGGCCAAGCAAGCAAGCGGGCAATGCAAATCTGCACTACAAAGAAGTATCACATCCCACCGGTCAAAAGGGACATCCACAAAATGTGAAAAAAACCAGAAAGGCAAGACAGGCCCTGGAGAACAGGGAGCCTTGTTATGCTGATGGGCGGGATGTAAGTTGCCAACTGCCTCACTGGAGGAGTGCATTGTGTTCCCTAAAACAAGTAAACAACAGAGCTCCAGAGCCAAGGGCACTTCCAGTCTAGGGAATATATCTTGGGAAAACTGAAAATCCATAAGACAGAGCCACCCCCAAATTGAGGGCTGCACTGCTTACAAGAACCTCAACCTGGGTACACCTGAAATATCCCAGGCAATATAAAAATGGTTCCAAACATTGTGGAACTTACGTACGATGGAATATCCCTCAGCCACGAAATCAATGTCATAAGACCAGTAGCAGCAAAATGAGTGGATTCAGGTACGATGATTCTAAGTGAAAGAAGTCACACAGGAAAAGAAACTTATCATAAGATATCACGTAGGAAGATCCTGTAAACATGGCTACACATGAACTGAGTTAGGCAAGAGAACAGAGTCTCACATTTAGAAAACACTCTTATGCCTGCTTAAGGGGGAAGGAGAGGTGGGGTGATGCATCAAACCCGAGTTTGATATAAGCACAGGTACCGTTCCAAAAACCAACTATGGAATAGACAAGACCTACACCTTCCTCAGTGAAAGGGACTCAAAACCCCATATTTCCCGCAGAGGAATAGATCTGACTAGTAAGAATCTTAAAACCTATGTACTGATATGTCTCCGTAAGGGAATCAAGTGTGTCTAGACTGGCATAAACATGGCAGCGAGAATCAGCTCAAACCCACTCTAAAAAGGAATTTCAAAAACAGAACAAAGAAACAGGGAAATTCTTCAAAATTCCTTCAGGGTCTCTGATGCAACCTGGAATGACCCTATCTACAATGACAGCTGGATGTGGCATAAGGCTGGACACTTGGGACTGAGAGGATTGGTGAGATTGGGTGAGCAAATGCAGACCCTTTAAAGCAATAATGGATGGCACCCATTCCATGGGTCCCAGCTCTCCAGGTTGAAGGGAATATTACTACAGCTATAACGTGTACGGGAAACCTAGAGAATGGACACACTGTGAATACGACAGGTTTCTAAAACTCAACGAAGAGTCCCTCTCCTGGTGCTCCGGTTTGACTTTCCAACTGCTTTCCTATCAATCTCCCAACTTGGAGAGACAGCCCCTTTAAGCTCCTGGTTCGCACAGGTTGCCAATTTGGCAGAGGATGAAAGGGAAGAGGGAGAACCAATGAGAGAGTAGCTGCTAGGCATTTGGATGGGCACATGTCACTCTAATTTCCCGGCAGGAAGAAGAATGAACCAAAGTCTCAGCCACCCACCGGGAACCAGTATAGGTCCTGAACCAAAAGTTTGGACTTGCGTTCAGCTCACAAGAAACGAGTTGAAAAATGGAGCTCAGGGGCACAGCAATTCACAAACTGGCAGAGTAATCAAGGCCAACTATCGTCCAAAAATCTGTTGAGGGAAGGCAACGAGGCGGACTTGAAAGCGAGGCAGAATAGCAGGAAACAGATTTCAAGAGGTACGTTGGAATCGCCTGTAAAGCACAGGAAGAGGGGCACAACTTCGACAATGATGCACTTGGCCAAAAAGGGCGTATGCGTTTTCTCCTGAATATATTCAGGAGAAAACGCATACGCCCTTTTTGGCCAAGCAAGCAAGCGGGCAATGCAAATCTGCACTACAAAGAAGTATCACTTCCCACCGGTCAAAAGGGACATCCACAAAATGTGTAAAAAACCAGAAAGGCAAGACAGGCCCTGGAGAACAGGGAGCCCTGTTATGCTGATGGGCGGGATGTAAGTTGCCAACTGCCTCACTGGAGGAGTGCATTGTGTTCCCTAAAACAAGTAAACAACAGAGCTACAGAGCCAAGGGCACTTCCAGTCTAGGGAATATACCTTGGGAAAACTGAAAATCCATAAGACAGAGCCACCTCCAAATTGAGGGCTGCACTGCTTACAAAAAACTCAACCTGGGTACACCTGAAATATCCCAGGCAATATAAAAATGGTTCCAAACATTGTGGAACTTACGTACGATGGAATATCCCTCAGCCACGAAATCAATGTCATAAGACCAGTAGCAGCAAAATGAGTGGATTCAGGTACGATGATTCTAAGTGAAAGAAGTCACACAGGAAAAGAAACTTATCATAAGATATCACTTAGGAAGATCCTGTAAACATGGCTACACATGAACTGAGTTAGGCAAGAGAACAGAGTCTCACATTTAGAAAACACTCTTATGCCTGCTTAAGGGGGAAGGAGAGGTGGGGTGATGCATCAAACCCGAGTTTGATATAAGCACAGGTACCGTTCCAAAAACCAACTAAGGAATAGACAAGACCTACACCTTCCTCAGTGAAAGGGACTCAAAACACCATATTTCCTGCAGAGGAATAGATCTGACTAATAAGAATCTTAAAACCTATGTATTGATATGTCTCCGTAAGGGAATCAAGTGTGTCTAGACTGGCATAAACAGGGCAGCGAGAATCAGCTCAAACCCACTCTAAAAAGGAATTTCAAAAACAGAACAAAGAAACAGGGAAATTCTTTACAATTCCTTCAGGGTCTCTGATGCAACCTGGAATGACCCTATCTACAATGACATCTGGATGTGGCATAAGGCTGGACACATGGGACTGAGAGGATTGGTGAGATTGGGTGAGCAATTGCAGACCCTTTAAAGCAATAATGCATGGCACACATTCCATGGGTCCCAGTTCTCCAGGTTGAAGGGAATATTACTACAGCTATAACGTGTACGGGAAACCTAGAGAATGGACACACTGTGAATACGACAGGTTTCTAAAACTCAACGAAGAGCCCCTCTCCTGGTGCTCCGGTTTGACTTTCCAACTGCTTTCCTATCAATCTCCCAACTTGGAGAGACAGCCCCTTTAAGCTCCTGGTTCGCACAGGTTGCCAATTTGGCAGAGGATGAAAGGGAAGAGGGAGAACCAATGAGAGAGTAGCCGCTAGGCATTTGGATGGGCACATGTCACTCTAATTTCCCGGCAGGAAGAAGAATTAACCAAAGTCTCAGCCACCCACCGGGAACCAGTATAGGTCCTGAACCAAAAGTTTGGACTTGCGTTCAGCTCACAAAAAACGAGTTGAAAAATGGAGCTCAGGGGCACAGCAATTCACAAACTGGCAGAGTAATCAAGGCCAACTATCGTCCAAAAATCTGTTGAGGGAAGGCAACGAGGCGGACTTGAAAGCGAGGCAGAATAGCAGGAAACAGATTTCAAGAGGTACGTTGGAATCGCCTGTAAAGCACAGGAAGAGGGGCACAACTTCGACAATGATGCACTTGGCCAAAAAGGGCGTATGCATTTTCTCCTGAATATATTCAGGAGAAAACGCATACGCCCTTTTTGGCCAAGCAAGCAAGCGGGCAATGCAAATCTGCACTACAAAGAAGTATCACTTCCCACCGGTCAAAAGGGACATCCACAAAATGTGTAAAAAACCAGAAAGGCAAGACAGGCCCTGGAGAACAGGGAGCCCTGTTATTCTGATGGGCGGGATGTAAGTTGCCAACTGCCTCACTGGAGGAGTGCATTGTGTTCCCTAAAACAAGTAAACAACAGAGCTACAGAGCCAAGGGCACTTCCAGTCTAGGGAATATACCTTGGGAAAACTGAAAATCCATAAGACAGAGCCACCCCCAAATTGAGGGCTGCACTGCTTACAAGAACCTCAACCTGGGTACACCTGAAATATCCCAGGCAATATAAAAATGGTTCCAAACATTGTGGAACTTACGTACGATGGAATATCCCTCAGCCACGAAATCAATGTCATAAGACCAGTAGCAGCAAAATGAGTGGATTCAGGTACGATGATTCTAAGTGAAAGAAGTCACACAGGAAAAGAAACTTATCATAAGATATCACTTAGGAAGATCCTGTAAACATGGCTACACATGAACTGAGTTAGGCAAGAGAACAGAGTCTCACATTTAGAAAACACTCTTATGCCTGCTTAAGGGGGAAGGAGAGGTGGGGTGATGCATCAAACCCGAGTTTGATATAAGCACAGGTACCGTTCCAAAAACCAACTATGGAATAGACAAGACCTACACCTTCCTCAGTGAAAGGGACTCAAAACCCCATATTTCCCGCAGAGGAATAGATCTGACTAGTAAGAATCTTAAAACCTATGTATTGATATGTCTCCGTAAGGGAATCAAGTGTGTCTAGACTGGCATAAACATGGCAGCGAGAATCAGCTCAAACCCACTCTAAAAAGGAATTTCAAAAACAGAACAAAGAAACAGGGAAATTCTTCACAATTCCTTCAGGGTCTCTGATGCAACCTGGAATGACCCTATCTACAATGACAGCTGGATGTGGCATAAGGCTGGACACTTGGGACTGAGAGGATTGGTGAGATTGGGTGAGCAAATGCAGACCCTTTAAAGCAATAATGGATGGCACCCATTCCATGGGTCCCAGCTCTCCAGGTTGAAGGGAATATTACTACAGCTATAACGTGTACGGGAAACCTAGAGAATGGACACACTGTGAATACGACAGGTTTCTAAAACTCAACGAAGAGCCCCTCTCCTGGTGCTCCGGTTTGACTTTCCAACTGCTTTCCTATCAATCTCCCAACTTGGAGAGACAGCCCCTTTAAGCTCCTGGTTCGCACAGGTTGCCAATTTGGCAGAGGATGAAAGGGAAGAGGGAGAACCAATGAGAGAGTAGCTGCTAGGCATTTGGATGGGCACATGTCACTCTAATTTCCCGGCAGGAAGAAGAATTAACCAAAGTCTCAGCCACCCACCGGGAACCAGTATAGGTCCTGAACCAAAAGTTTGGACTTGCGTTCAGCTCACAAGAAACGAGTTGAAAAATGGAGCTCAGGGGCACAGCAATTCACAAACTGGCAGAGTAATCAAGGCCAACTATCGTCCAAAAATCTGTTGAGGGAAGGCAACGAGGCGGACTTGAAAGCGAGGCAGAATAGCAGGAAACAGATTTCAAGAGGTACGTTGGAATCGCCTGTAAAGCACAGGAAGAGGGGCACAACTTCGACAATGATGCACTTGGCCAAAAAGGGCGTATGCGTTTTCTCCTGAATATATTCAGGAGAAAACGCATACGCCCTTTTTGGCCAAGCAAGCAAGCGGGCAATGCAAATCTGCACTACAAAGAAGTATCACATCCCACCGGTCAAAAGGGACATCCACAAAATGTGAAAAAAACCAGAAAGGCAAGACAGGCCCTGGAGAACAGGGAGCCTTGTTATGCTGATGGGCGGGATGTAAGTTGCCAACTGCCTCACTGGAGGAGTGCATTGTGTTCCCTAAAACAAGTAAACAACAGAGCTCCAGAGCCAAGGGCACTTCCAGTCTAGGGAATATATCTTGGGAAAACTGAAAATCCATAAGACAGAGCCACCCCCAAATTGAGGGCTGCACTGCTTACAAGAACCTCAACCTGGGTACACCTGAAATATCCCAGGCAATATAAAAATGGTTCCAAACATTGTGGAACTTACGTACGATGGAATATCCCTCAGCCACGAAATCAATGTCATAAGACCAGTAGCAGCAAAATGAGTGGATTCAGGTACGATGATTCTAAGTGAAAGAAGTCACACAGGAAAAGAAACTTATCATAAGATATCACGTAGGAAGATCCTGTAAACATGGCTACACATGAACTGAGTTAGGCAAGAGAACAGAGTCTCACATTTAGAAAACACTCTTATGCCTGCTTAAGGGGGAAGGAGAGGTGGGGTGATGCATCAAACCCGAGTTTGATATAAGCACAGGTACCGTTCCAAAAACCAACTATGGAATAGACAAGACCTACACCTTCCTCAGTGAAAGGGACTCAAAACCCCATATTTCCCGCAGAGGAATAGATCTGACTAGTAAGAATCTTAAAACCTATGTACTGATATGTCTCCGTAAGGGAATCAAGTGTGTCTAGACTGGCATAAACATGGCAGCGAGAATCAGCTCAAACCCACTCTAAAAAGGAATTTCAAAAACAGAACAAAGAAACAGGGAAATTCTTCAAAATTCCTTCAGGGTCTCTGATGCAACCTGGAATGACCCTATCTACAATGACAGCTGGATGTGGCATAAGGCTGGACACTTGGGACTGAGAGGATTGGTGAGATTGGGTGAGCAAATGCAGACCCTTTAAAGCAATAATGGATGGCACCCATTCCATGGGTCCCAGCTCTCCAGGTTGAAGGGAATATTACTACAGCTATAACGTGTACGGGAAACCTAGAGAATGGACACACTGTGAATACGACAGGTTTCTAAAACTCAACGAAGAGTCCCTCTCCTGGTGCTCCGGTTTGACTTTCCAACTGCTTTCCTATCAATCTCCCAACTTGGAGAGACAGCCCCTTTAAGCTCCTGGTTCGCACAGGTTGCCAATTTGGCAGAGGATGAAAGGGAAGAGGGAGAACCAATGAGAGAGTAGCTGCTAGGCATTTGGATGGGCACATGTCACTCTAATTTCCCGGCAGGAAGAAGAATGAACCAAAGTCTCAGCCACCCACCGGGAACCAGTATAGGTCCTGAACCAAAAGTTTGGACTTGCGTTCAGCTCACAAGAAACGAGTTGAAAAATGGAGCTCAGGGGCACAGCAATTCACAAACTGGCAGAGTAATCAAGGCCAACTATCGTCCAAAAATCTGTTGAGGGAAGGCAACGAGGCGGACTTGAAAGCGAGGCAGAATAGCAGGAAACAGATTTCAAGAGGTACGTTGGAATCGCCTGTAAAGCACAGGAAGAGGGGCACAACTTCGACAATGATGCACTTGGCCAAAAAGGGCGTATGCGTTTTCTCCTGAATATATTCAGGAGAAAACGCATACGCCCTTTTTGGCCAAGCAAGCAAGCGGGCAATGCAAATCTGCACTACAAAGAAGTATCACTTCCCACCGGTCAAAAGGGACATCCACAAAATGTGTAAAAAACCAGAAAGGCAAGACAGGCCCTGGAGAACAGGGAGCCCTGTTATGCTGATGGGCGGGATGTAAGTTGCCAACTGCCTCACTGGAGGAGTGCATTGTGTTCCCTAAAACAAGTAAACAACAGAGCTACAGAGCCAAGGGCACTTCCAGTCTAGGGAATATACCTTGGGAAAACTGAAAATCCATAAGACAGAGCCACCCCCAAATTGAGGGCTGCACTGCTTACAAGAACCTCAACCTGGGTACACCTGAAATATCCCAGGCAATATAAAAATGGTTCCAAACATTGTGGAACTTACGTACGATGGAATATCCCTCAGCCACGAAATCAATGTCATAAGACCAGTAGCAGCAAAATGAGTGGATTCAGGTACGATTATTCTAAGTGAAAGAAGTCACACAGGAAAAGAAACTTATCATAAGATATCACTTAGGATGATCCTGTAAACATGGCTACACATGAACTGAGTTAGGCAAGAGAACAGAGTCTCACATTTAGAAAACACTCTTATGCCTGCTTAAGGGGGAAGGAGAGGTGGGGTGATGCATCAAACCCGAGTTTGATATAAGCACAGGTACCGTTCCAAAAACCAACTATGGAATAGACAAGACCTACACCTTCCTCAGTGAAAGGGACTCAAAACCCCATATTTCCCGCAGAGGATTAGATCTGACTAGTAAGAATCTTAAAACCTATGTATTGATATGTCTCCATAAGGGAATCAAGTGTGTCTAGAATGGCATAAACATGGCAGCGAGAATCAGCTCAAACACACTCTAAAAAGGAATTTCAAAAACAGAACAAAGAAACAGGGAAATTCTTCAAAATTCCTTCAGGGTCTCTGATGCAACCTGGAATGACCCTATCTACAATGACAGCTGGATGTGGCATAAGGCTGGACACTTGGGACTGAGAGGATTGGTGAGATTGGGTGAGCAAATGCAGACCCTTTAAAGCAATAATGCATGGCACCCATTCCATGGGTCCCAGCTCTCCAGGTTGAAGGGAATATTACTACAGCTATAACGTGTACGGGAAACCTAGAAAATGGACACACTGTGAATACGAAAGGTTTCTAAAACTCAACGAAGAGCCCCTCTCCTGGTGCTCCGGTTTGACTTTCCAACTGCTTTCCTATCAATCTCCCAACTTGGAGAGACAGCCCCTTTAAGCTCCTGGTTCTCACAGGTTGCCAATTTGGCAGAGGATGAAAGGGAAGAGGGAGAACCAATGAGAGAGTAGCTGCTAGGCATTTGGATGGGCACATGTCACTCTAATTTCCCGGCAGGAAGAAGAATTAACCAAAGTCTCAGCCACCCACCGGGAACCAGTATAGGTCCTGAACCAAAAGTTTGGACTTGCGTTCAGCTCACAAAAAACGAGTTGAAAAATGGAGCTCAGGGGCACAGCAATTCACAAACTGGCAGAGTAATCAAGGCCAACTATCGTCCAAAAATCTGTTGAGGGAAGGCAACGAGGCGGACTTGAAAGCGAGGCAGAATAGCAGGAAACAGATTTCAAGAGGTACGTTGGAATCGCCTGTAAAGCACAGGAAGAGGGGCACAACTTCGACAATGATGCACTTGGCCAAAAAGGGCGTATGCGTTTTCTCCTGAATATATTCAGGAGAAAACGCATACGCCCTTTTTGGCCAAGCAAGCAAGCGGGCAATGCAAATCTGCACTACAAAGAAGTATCACTTCCCACCGGTCAAAAGGGACATCCACAAAATGTGTAAAAGCCAGAAAGGCGAGACGGGCCCTGGAGAACAGGGAGCCTTGTTATGCTGATGGGCGGGATGTAAGTTGCCAACTGCCTCACTGGAGGAGTGCATTGTGTTCCCTAAAACAAGTAAACAACAGAGCTACAGAGCCAAGGGCACTTCCAGTCTAGGGAATATACCTTGGGAAAACTGAAAATCCATAAGACAGAGCCACCTCCAAATTGAGGGCTGCACTGCTTACAAAAAACTCAACCTGGGTACACCTGAAATATCCCAGGCAATATAAAAATGGTTCCAAACATTGTGGAACTTACGTACGATGGAATATCCCTCAGCCACGAAATCAATGTCATAAGACCAGTAGCAGCAAAATGAGTGGATTCAGGTACGATGATTCTAAGTGAAAGAAGTCACACAGGAAAAGAAACTTATCATAAGATATCACTTAGGAAGATCCTGTAAACATGGCTACACATGAACTGAGTTAGGCAAGAGAACAGAGTCTCACATTTAGAAAACACTCTTATGCCTGCTTAAGGGGGAAGGAGAGGTGGGGTGATGCATCAAACCCGAGTTTGATATAAGCACAGGTACCGTTCCAAAAACCAACTAAGGAATAGACAAGACCTACACCTTCCTCAGTGAAAGGGACTCAAAACACCATATTTCCTGCAGAGGAATAGATCTGACTAATAAGAATCTTAAAACCTATGTATTGATATGTCTCCGTAAGGGAATCAAGTGTGTCTAGACTGGCATAAACAGGGCAGCGAGAATCAGCTCAAACCCACTCTAAAAAGGAATTTCAAAAACAGAACAAAGAAACAGGGAAATTCTTTACAATTCCTTCAGGGTCTCTGATGCAACCTGGAATGACCCTATCTACAATGACATCTGGATGTGGCATAAGGCTGGACACATGGGACTGAGAGGATTGGTGAGATTGGGTGAGCAATTGCAGACCCTTTAAAGCAATAATGCATGGCACACATTCCATGGGTCCCAGTTCTCCAGGTTGAAGGGAATATTACTACAGCTATAACGTGTACGGGAAACCTAGAGAATGGACACACTGTGAATACGACAGGTTTCTAAAACTCAACGAAGAGCCCCTCTCCTGGTGCTCCGGTTTGACTTTCCAACTGCTTTCCTATCAATCTCCCAACTTGGAGAGACAGCCCCTTTAAGCTCCTGGTTCGCACAGGTTGCCAATTTGGCAGAGGATGAAAGGGAAGAGGGAGAACCAATGAGAGAGTAGCCGCTAGGCATTTGGATGGGCACATGTCACTCTAATTTCCCGGCAGGAAGAAGAATTAACCAAAGTCTCAGCCACCCACCGGGAACCAGTATAGGTCCTGAACCAAAAGTTTGGACTTGCGTTCAGCTCACAAAAAACGAGTTGAAAAATGGAGCTCAGGGGCACAGCAATTCACAAACTGGCAGAGTAATCAAGGCCAACTATCGTCCAAAAATCTGTTGAGGGAAGGCAACGAGGCGGACTTGAAAGCGAGGCAGAATAGCAGGAAACAGATTTCAAGAGGTACGTTGGAATCGCCTGTAAAGCACAGGAAGAGGGGCACAACTTCGACAATGATGCACTTGGCCAAAAAGGGCGTATGCATTTTCTCCTGAATATATTCAGGAGAAAACGCATACGCCCTTTTTGGCCAAGCAAGCAAGCGGGCAATGCAAATCTGCACTACAAAGAAGTATCACTTCCCACCGGTCAAAAGGGACATCCACAAAATGTGTAAAAAACCAGAAAGGCAAGACAGGCCCTGGAGAACAGGGAGCCCTGTTATTCTGATGGGCGGGATGTAAGTTGCCAACTGCCTCACTGGAGGAGTGCATTGTGTTCCCTAAAACAAGTAAACAACAGAGCTACAGAGCCAAGGGCACTTCCAGTCTAGGGAATATACCTTGGGAAAACTGAAAATCCATAAGACAGAGCCACCCCCAAATTGAGGGCTGCACTGCTTACAAGAACCTCAACCTGGGTACACCTGAAATATCCCAGGCAATATAAAAATGGTTCCAAACATTGTGGAACTTACGTACGATGGAATATCCCTCAGCCACGAAATCAATGTCATAAGACCAGTAGCAGCAAAATGAGTGGATTCAGGTACGATGATTCTAAGTGAAAGAAGTCACACAGGAAAAGAAACTTATCATAAGATATCACTTAGGAAGATCCTGTAAACATGGCTACACATGAACTGAGTTAGGCAAGAGAACAGAGTCTCACATTTAGAAAACACTCTTATGCCTGCTTAAGGGGGAAGGAGAGGTGGGGTGATGCATCAAACCCGAGTTTGATATAAGCACAGGTACCGTTCCAAAAACCAACTATGGAATAGACAAGACCTACACCTTCCTCAGTGAAAGGGACTCAAAACCCCATATTTCCCGCAGAGGAATAGATCTGACTAGTAAGAATCTTAAAACCTATGTATTGATATGTCTCCGTAAGGGAATCAAGTGTGTCTAGACTGGCATAAACATGGCAGCGAGAATCAGCTCAAACCCACTCTAAAAAGGAATTTCAAAAACAGAACAAAGAAACAGGGAAATTCTTCACAATTCCTTCAGGGTCTCTGATGCAACCTGGAATGACCCTATCTACAATGACAGCTGGATGTGGCATAAGGCTGGACACTTGGGACTGAGAGGATTGGTGAGATTGGGTGAGCAAATGCAGACCCTTTAAAGCAATAATGGATGGCACCCATTCCATGGGTCCCAGCTCTCCAGGTTGAAGGGAATATTACTACAGCTATAACGTGTACGGGAAACCTAGAGAATGGACACACTGTGAATACGACAGGTTTCTAAAACTCAACGAAGAGCCCCTCTCCTGGTGCTCCGGTTTGACTTTCCAACTGCTTTCCTATCAATCTCCCAACTTGGAGAGACAGCCCCTTTAAGCTCCTGGTTCGCACAGGTTGCCAATTTGGCAGAGGATGAAAGGGAAGAGGGAGAACCAATGAGAGAGTAGCTGCTAGGCATTTGGATGGGCACATGTCACTCTAATTTCCCGGCAGGAAGAAGAATTAACCAAAGTCTCAGCCACCCACCGGGAACCAGTATAGGTCCTGAACCAAAAGTTTGGACTTGCGTTCAGCTCACAAGAAACGAGTTGAAAAATGGAGCTCAGGGGCACAGCAATTCACAAACTGGCAGAGTAATCAAGGCCAACTATCGTCCAAAAATCTGTTGAGGGAAGGCAACGAGGCGGACTTGAAAGCGAGGCAGAATAGCAGGAAATAGATTTCAAGAGGTACGTTGGAATCACCTGTAAAGCACAGGAAGAGGGGCACAACTTCGACAATGATGCACTTGGCCAAAAAGGGCGTATGCGTTTTCTCCTGAATATATTCAGGAGAAAACGCATACGCCCTTTTTGGCCAAGCAAGCAAGCGGGCAATGCAAATCTGCACTACAAAGAAGTATCACTTCCCACCGGTCAAAAGGGATATCCACAAAATGTGTAAAAACCAGAAAGGCAAGACAGGCCCTGGAGAACAGGGAGCCTTGTTATGCTGATGGGGGGGATGTAAGTTGCCAACTGCCTCACTGGAGGAGTGCATTGTGTTCCCTAAAACAAGTAAACAAGAGAGCTACAGAGCCAAGGGCACTTCCAGTCTAGGGAATATACCTTGGGAAAACTGAAAATCCATAAGACAGAGCCACCCCCAAATTGAGGGCTGCACTGCTTACAAGAACCTCAACCTGGGTACACCTGAAATATCCCAGGCAATATAAAAATGGTTCCAAACATTGTGGAACTTACGTACGATGGAATATCCCTCAGCCACGAAATCAATGTCATAAGACCAGTAGCAGCAAAATGAGTGGATTCAGGTACGATGATTCTAAGTGAAAGAAGTCACACAGGAAAAGAAACTTATCATAAGATATCACTTAGGAAGATCCTGTAAACATGGCTACACATGAACTGAGTTAGGCAAGAGAACAGAGTCTCACATTTAGAAAACACTCTTATGCCTGCTTAAGGGGGAAGGAGAGGTGGGGTGATGCATCAAACCCGAGTTTGATATAAGCACAGGTACCGTTCCAAAAACCAACTATGGAATAGACAAGACCTACACCTTCCTCAGTGAAAGGGACTCAAAACCCCATATTTCCTGCAGAGGAATAGATCTGACTAATAAGAATCTTAAAACCTATGTATTGATATGTCTCCGTAAGGGAATCAAGTGTGTCTAGACTGGCATAAACATGGCAGCGAGAATCAGCTCAAACCCACTCTAAAAAGGAATTTCAAAAACAGAACAAAGAAACAGGGAAATTCTTTACAATTCCTTCAGGGTCTCTGATGCAACCTGGAATGACCCTATCTACAATGACATCTGGATGTGGCATAAGGCTGGACACATGGGACTGAGAGGATTGGTGAGATTGGGTGAGCAATTGCAGACCCTTTAAAGCAATAATGCATGGCACACATTCCATGGGTCCCAGTTCTCCAGGTTGAAGGGAATATTACTACAGCTATAACGTGTACGGGAAACCTAGAGAATGGACACACTGTGAATACGACAGGTTTCTAAAACTCAACGAAGAGCCCCTCTCCTGGTGCTCCGGTTTGACTTTCCAACTGCTTTCCTATCAATCTCCCAACTTGGAGAGACAGCCCCTTTAAGCTCCTGGTTCGCACAGGTTGCCAATTTGGCAGAGGATGAAAGGGAAGAGGGAGAACCAATGAGAGCGTAGCTGCTAGGCATTTGGATGGGCACATGTCACTCTAATTTCCCGGCAGGAAGAAGAATTAACCAAAGTCTCAGCCACCCACCGGGAACCAGTATAGGTCCTGAACCAAAAGTTTGGACTTGCGTTCAGCTCACAAAAAAAGAGTTGAAAAATGGAGCTCAGGGGCACAGCAATTCACAAACTGGCAGAGTAATCAAGGCCAACTATCGTCCAAAAATCTGTTGAGGGAAGGCAACGAGGCGGACTTGAAAGCGAGGCAGAATAGCAGGAAACAGATTTCAAGAGGTACGTTGGAATGGCCTGTAAAGCACAGGAAGAGGGGCACAACTTCGACAATGATGCACTTGGCCAAAAAGGGCGTATGCGTTTTCTCCTGAATATATTCAGGAGAAAACGCATACGCCCTTTTTGGCCAAGCAAGCAAGCGGGCAATGCAAATCTGCACTACAAAGAAGTGTCATTTCCCACCGGTCAAAAGGGACATCCACAAAATGTGTAAAAAACCAGAAAGGCAAGACAGGCCCTGGAGAACAGGGAGCCCTGTTATGCTGATGGGCGGGATGTAAGTTGCCAACTGCCTCACTGGAGGAGTGCATTGTGTTCCCTAAAACAAGTAAACAACAGAGCTACAGAGCCAAGGGCACTTCCAGTCTAGGGAATATACCTTGGGAAAACTGAAAATCCATAAGACAGAGCCACCCCCAAATTGAGGGCTGCACTGCTTACAAGAACCTCAACCTGGGTACACCTGAAATATCCCAGGAAATATAAAAATGGTTCCAAACATTGTGGAACTTACGTACGATGGAATATCCCTCAGCCACGAAATCAATGTCATAAGACCAGTAGCAGCAAAATGAGTGGATTCAGGTACGATGATTCTAAGTGAAAGAAGTCACACAGGAAAAGAAACTTATCATAAGATATCACTTAGGAAGATCCTGTAAACATGGCTACACATGAACTGAGTTAGGCAAGAGAACAGAGTCTCACATTTAGAAAACACTCTTATGCCTGCTTAAGGGGGAAGGAGAGGTGGGGTGATGCATCAAACCCGAGTTTGATATAAGCACAGGTACCGTTCCAAAAACCAACTATGGAATAGACAAGACCTACACCTTCCTCAGTGAAAGGGACTCAAAACCCCATATTTCCCGCAGAGGAATAGATCTGACTAGTAAGAATCTTAAAACCTATGTATTGATATGTCTCCGTAAGGGAATCAAGTGTGTCTAGACTGGCATAAACATGGCAGCGAGAATCAGCTCAAACCCACTCTAAAAAGGAATTTCAAAAACAGAACAAAGAAACAGGGAAATTCTTTACAATTCCTTCAGGGTCTCTGATGCAACCTGGAATGACCCTATCTACAATGACAGCTGGATGTGGCATAAGGCTGGACACTTGGGACTGAGAGGATTGGTGAGATTGGGTGAGCAAATGCAGACCCTTTAAAGCAATAATGCATGGCACACATTCCATGGGTCCCAGCTCTCCAGGTTGAAGGGAATATTACTACAGCTATAACGTGTACGGGAAACCTAGAGAATGGACACACTGTGAATACGACAGGTTTCTAAAACTCAACGAAGAGCCCCTCTCCTGGTGCTCCGGTTTGACTTTCCAACTGCTTTCCTATCAATCTCCCAACTTGGAGAGACAGCCCCTTTAAGCTCCTGGTTCGCACAGGTTGCCAATTTGGCAGAGGATGAAAGGGAAGAGGGAGAACCAATGAGAGAGTAGCTGCTAGGCATTTGGATGGGCACATCTCACTCTAATTTCCCGGCAGGAAGAAGAATTAACCAAAGTCTCAGCCACCCACCGGGAACCAGTAGAGGTCCTGAACCAAAAGTTTGGACTTGCGTTCAGCTCACAAAATACGAGTTGAAAAATGGAGCTCAGGGGCACAGCAATTCACAAACTGGCAGAGTAATCAAGGCCAACTATCGTCCAAAAATCTGTTGAGGGAAGGCAACGAGGCGGACTTGAAAGCGAGGCAGAATAGCAGGAAACAGATTTCAAGAGGTACTTTGGAATCGCCTGTAAAGCACAGGAAGAGGGGCACAACTTCGACAATGATGCACTTGGCCAAAAAGGGCGTATGCATTTTCTACTGAATATATTCAGGAGAAAACTCATACGCCCTTTTTGGCCAAGCAAGCAAGCGGGCAATGCAAATCTGCACTACAAAGAAGTATCACTTCCCACCGGTCAAAAGGGACATCCACAAAATGTGTAAAAAACCAGAAAGGCAAGACAGGCCCTGGAGAACAGGGAGCCCTGTTATGCTGATGGGCGGGATGTAAGTTGCCAACTGCCTCACTGGAGGAGTGCATTGTGTTCCCTAAAACAAGTAAACAACAGAGCTACAGAGCCAAGGGCACTTCCAGTCTAGGGAATATACCTTGGGAAAACTGAAAATCCATAAGACAGAGCCACCCCCAAATTCAGGGCTGCACTGCTTACAAGAACCTCAACCTGGGTACACCTGAAATATCCCAGGAAATATAAAAATGGTTCCAAACATTGTGGAACTTACGTACGATGGAATATCCCTCAGCCACGAAATCAATGTCATAAGACCAGTAGCAGCAAACTGAGTGGATTCAGGTACGATGATTCTAAGTGAAAGAAGTCACACAGGAAAAGAAACTTATCATAAGATATCACTTAGGAAGATCCTGTAAACATGGCTACACATGAACTGAGTTAGGCAAGAGAACAGAGTCTCACATTTAGAAAACACTCTTATGCCTGCTTAAGGGGGAAGGAGAGGTGGGGTGATGCATCAAACCCGAGTTTGATATAAGCACAGGTACCGTTCCAAAAACCAACTATGGAATAGACAAGACCTACACCTTCCTCAGTGAAAGGGACTCAAAACCCCATATTTCCCGCAGAGGAATAGATCTGACTAGTAAGAATCTTAAAACATATGTACTGATATGTCTCCGTAAGGGAATCAAGTGTGTCTAGACTGGCATAAACATGGCAGCGAGAATCAGCTCAAACCCACTCTAAAAAGGAATTTCAAAAACAGAACAAAGAAACAGGGAAATTCTTCACAATTCCTTCAGGGTCTCTGATGCAACCTGGAATGACCCTATCTACAATGACAGCTGGATGTGGCATAAGGCTGGACACTTGCGACTGAGAGGATTGGTGAGATTGGGTGAGCAATTGCAGACCCTTTAAAGCAATAATGCATGGCACCCATTCCATGGGTCCCAGCTCTCCAGGTTGAAGGGAATATTACTACAGCTATAACGTGTACGGGAAACCTAGAGAATGGACACACTGTGAATACGACAGGTTTCTAAAACTCAACGAAGAGCCCCTCTCCTGGTGCTCCGGTTTGACTTTCCAACTGCTTTCCTATCAATCTCCCAACTTGGAGAGACAGCCCCTTTAAGCTCCTGGTTCGCACAGGTTGCCAATTTGGCAGAGGATGAAAGGGAAGAGGGAAAACCAATGAGAGAGTAGCTGCTAGGCATTTGGATGGGCACATGTCACTCTAATTTCCCGGCAGGAAGAAGAATTCACCAAAGTCTCAGCCACCCACCGGGAACCAGTATAGGTCCTGAACCAAATGTTTGGACTTGCGTTCAGCTCACAAAAAACGAGTTGAAAAATGGAGCTCAGGGGCACAGCAATTCACAAACTGGCAGAGTAATCAAGGCCAACTATCGTCCAAAAATCTGTTGAGGGAAGGCAACGAGGCGGACTTGAAAGCGAGGCAGAATAGCAGGAAACAGATTTCAAGAGGTACGTTGGAATCGCCTGTAAAGCACAGGAAGAGGGGCACAACTTCGACAATGATGCACTTGGCCAAAAAGGGCGTATGCGTTTTCTCCTGAATATATTCAGGAGAAAACGCATACGCCCTTTTTGGCCAAGCAAGCAAGCGGGCAATGCAAATCTGCACTACAAAGAAGTATCACTTCCCACCGGTCAAAAGGGACATCCGCAAAATGTGTAAAAAACCAGAAAGGCAAGACAGGCCCTGGAGAACAGGGAGCCCTGTTATGCTGATGGGCGGGATGTAAGTTGCCAACTGCCTCACTGGAGGAGTGCATTGTGTTCCCTAAAACAAGTAAACAACAGAGCTACAGAGCCAAGGGCACTTCCAGTCTAGGGAATATACCTTGGGAAAACTGAAAATCCATAAGACAGAGCCACCCCCAAATTGAGGGCTGCACTGCTTACAAGAACCTCAACCTGGGTACACCTGAAATATCCCAGGAAATATAAAAATGCTTCCAAACATTTTGGAACTTACGTACGATGGAATATCCCTCAGCCACGAAATCAATGTCATAAGACCAGTAGCAGCAAAATGAGTGGATTCAGGTACGATGATTCTAAGTGAAAGAAGTCACACAGGAAAAGAAACTTATCATAAGATATCACTTAGGAAGATCCTGTAAACATGGCTACACATGAACTGAGTTAGGCAAGAGAACAGAGTCTCACATTTAGAAAACACTCTTATGCCTGCTTAAGGGGGAAGGAGAGGTGGGGTGATGCATCAAACCCGAGTTTCATATAAGCACAGGTACCGTTCCAAAAACCAACTATGGAATAGACAAGACCTACACCTTCCTCAGTGAAAGGGACTCAAAACCCCATATTTCCCGCAGAGGAATAGATCTGACTAGTAAGAATCTTAAAACCTATGTATTGATATGTCTCCGTAAGGGAATCAAGTGTGTCTAGACTGGCATAAACAGGGCAGCGAGAATCAGCTCAAACCCACTCTAAAAAGGAATTTCAAAAACAGAACAAAGAAACAGGGAAATTCTTCACAATTCCTTCAGGGTCTCTGATGCAACCTGGAATGACCCTATCTACAATGACAGCTGGATGTGGCATAAGGCTGGACACTTGCGACTGAGAGGATTGGTGAGATTGGGTGAGCAATTGCAGACCCTTTAAAGCAATAATGCATGGCACCCATTCCATGGGTCCCAGCTCTCCAGGTTGAAGGGAATATTACTACAGCTATAACGTGTACGGGAAACCTAGAGAATGGACACACTGTGAATATGACAGGTTTCTAAAACTCAACGAAGAGCCCCTCTCCTGGTGCTCCGG
Organism: Mesoplodon mirus; assembly: GCF_964341445.2. Classification (NCBI taxonomy): domain Eukaryota; kingdom Metazoa; phylum Chordata; class Mammalia; order Artiodactyla; family Ziphiidae; genus Mesoplodon; species Mesoplodon mirus. The sequence continues at coordinate 5,269,073 of NW_028295810.1, forward strand.
TTTGACTTTCCAACTGCTTTCCTATCAATCTCCCAACTTGGAGAGACAGCCCCTTTAAGCTCCTGGTTCGCACAGGTTGCCAATTTGGCAGAGGATGAAAGGGAAGAGGGAGAACCAATGAGAGAGTAGCTGCTAGGCATTTGGATGGGCACATGTCACTCTAATTTCCCGGCAGGAAGAAGAATGAACCAAAGTCTCAGCCACCCACCGGGAACCAGTATAGGTCCTGAACCAAAAGTTTGGACTTGCGTTCAGCTCACAAAAAACGAGTTGAAAAATGGAGCTCAGGGGCACAGCAATTCACAAACTGGCAGAGTAATCAAGGCCAACTATCGTCCAAAAATCTGTTGAGGGAAGGCAACGAGGCGGACTTGAAAGCGAGGCAGAATAGCAGGAAACAGATTTCAAGAGGTACGTTGGAATGGCCTGTAAAGCACAGGAAGAGGGGCACAATTTCGACAATGATGCACTTGGCCAAAAAGGGCGTATGCGTTTTCTCCTGAATATATTCAGGAGAAAACGCATACGCCCTTTTTGGCCAAGCAAGCAAGCCGGCAATGCAAATCTGCACTACAAAGAAGTATCACTTCCCACCGGTCAAAAGGGACATCCACAAAATGTGTAAAAACCAGAAAGGCAAGACAGGCCCTGGAGAACAGGGAGCCCTGTTATGCTGATGGGCGGGATGTAAGTTGCCAACTGCCTCACTGGAGGAGTGCATTGTGTTCCCTAAAACAAGTAAACAAGAGAGCTACAGAGCCAAGGGCACTTCCAGTCTAGGGAATATACCTTGGGAAAACTGAAAATCCATAAGACAGAGCCACCCCCAAATTGAGGGCTGCACTGCTTACAAGAACCTCAACCTGGGTACACCTGAAATATCCCATGAAATATAAAAATGGTTCCAAACATTGTGGAACTTACGTACGATGGAATATCCCTCAGCCACGAAATCAATGTCATAAGACCAGTAGCAGCAAAATGAGTGGATTCAGGTATGATGATTCTAAGTGAAAGAAGTCACACAGGAAAAGAAACTTATCATAAGATATCACTTAGGAAGATCCTGTAAACATGGCTACACATGAACTGAGTTAGGCAAGAGAACAGAGTCTCACATTTAGAAAACACTCTTATGCCTGCTTAAGGGGGAAGGAGAGGTGGGGTGATGCATCAAACCCGAGTTTGATATAAGCACAGGTACCGTTCCAAAAACCAACTATGGAATAGACAAGACCTACACCTTCCTCAGTGAAAGGGACTCAAAACCCCATATTTCCCGCAGAGGAATAGATCTGACTAGTAAGAATCTTAAAACCTATGTACTGATATGTCTCCGTAAGGGAATCAAGTGTGTCTAGACTGGCATAAACATGGCAGCGAGAATCAGCTCAAACCCACTCTAAAAAGGAATTTCAAAAACAGAACAAAGAAACAGGGAAATTCTTCACAATTCCTTCAGGGTCTCTGATGCAACCTGGAATGACCCTATCTACAATGACAGCTGGATGTGGCATAAGGCTGGACACTTGCGACTGAGAGGATTGGTGAGATTGGGTGAGCAAATGCAGACCCTTTAAAGCAATAATGGATGGCACCCATTCCATGGGTCCCAGCTCTCCAGGTTGAAGGGAATATTACTACAGCTATAACGTGTACGGGAAACCTAGAGAATGGACACACTGTGAATACGACAGGTTTCTAAAACTCAACGAAGAGCCCCTCTCCTGGTGCTCCGGTTTGACTTTCCAACTGCTTTCCTATCAATCTCCCAACTTGGAGAGACAGCCCCTTTAAGCTCCTGGTTCGCACAGGTTGCCAATTTGGCAGAGGATGAAAGGGAAGAGGGAGAACCAATGAGAGAGTAGCTGCTAGGCATTTGGATGGGCACATGTCACTCTAATTTCCCGGCAGGAAGAAGAATTAACCAAAGTCTCAGCCACCCACCGGGAACCAGTATAGGTCCTGAACCAAAAGTTTGGACTTGCGTTCAGCTCACAAAAAACGAGTTGAAAAATGGAGCTCAGGGGCACAGCAATTCACAAACTGGCAGAGTAATCAAGGCCAACTATCGTCCAAAAATCTGTTGATGGAAGGCAACGAGGCGGACTTGAAAGCGAGGCAGAATAGCAGGAAACAGATTTCAAGAGGTACGTTGGAATGGCCTGTAAAGCACAGGAAGAGGGGCACAATTTCGACAATGATGCACTTGGCCAAAAAGGGCGTATGCGTTTTCTCCTGAATATATTCAGGAGAAAACGCATACGCCCTTTTTGGCCAAGCAAGCAAGCAGGCAATGCAAATCTGCACTACAAAGAAGTATCACTTCCCACCGGTCAAAAGGGACATCCACAAAATGTGTAAAAACCAGAAAGGCAAGACAGGCCCTGGAGAACAGGGAGCCCTGTTATGCTGATGGGCGGGATGTAAGTTGCCAACTGCCTCACTGGAGGAGTGCATTGTGTTCCCTAAAACAAGTAAACAACAGAGCTACAGAGCCAAGGGCACTTCCAGTCTAGGGAATATACCTTGGGAAAACTGAAAATCCATAAGACAGAGCCACCCCCAAATTGAGGGCTGCACTGCTTACAAGAACCTCAACCTGGGTACACCTGAAATATCCCAGGAAATATAAAAATGGTTCCAAACATTGTGGAACTTACGTACGATGGAATATCCCTCAGCCACGAAATCAATGTCATAAGACCAGTAGCAGCAAAATGAGTGGATTCAGGTACGATGATTCTAAGTGAAAGAAGTCACACAGGAAAAGAAACTTATCATAAGATATCACTTAGGAAGATCCTGTAAACATGGCTACACATGAACTGAGTTAGGCTAGAGAACAGAGTCTCACATTTAGAAAAAACTCTTATGCCTGCTTAAGGGGGAAGGAGAGGTGGGGTGATGCATCAAACCCGAGTTTGATATAAGCACAGGTACCGTTCCAAAAACCAACTATGGAATAGACAAGACCTACACCTTCCTCAGTGAAAGGGACTCAAAACCCCATATTTCCCGCAGAGGAATAGATCTGACTAGTAAGAATCTTAAAACCTATGTACTGATATGTCTCTGTAATGGAATCAAGTGTGTCTAGACTGGCATAAACATGGCAGCGAGAATCAGCTCAATCCCACTCTAAAAAGAAATTTCAAAAACAGAACAAAGAAACAGGGAAATTCTTTACAATTCCTTCAGGGTCTCTGATGCAACCTGGAATGACCCTATCTACAATGACAGCTGGATGTGGCATAAGGCTGGACACTTGCGACTGAGAGGATTGGTGAGATTGGGTGAGCAATTGCAGACCCTTTAAAGCAATAATGCATGGCACCCATTCCATGGGTCCCAGCTCTCCAGGTTGAAGGGAATATTACTACAGCTATAACGTGTACGGGAAACCTAGAGAATGGACACACTCTGAATACGACAGGTTTCTAAAACTCAACAAAGAGCCCCTATCCTGGTGCTCCGGTTTGACTTTCCAACTGCTTTCCTATCAATCTCCCAACTTGGAGAGACAGCCCCTTTAAGCTCCTGGTTCTCACAGGTTGCCAATTTGGCAGAGGATGAAAGGGAAGAGGGAGAACCAATGAGAGAGTAGCTGCTAGGCATTTGGATGGGCACATGTCACTCTAATTTCCCGGCAGGAAGAAGAATTAACCAAAGTCTCAGCCACCCACCGGGAACCAGTATAGGTCCTGAACCAAAAGTTTGGACTTGCGTTCAGCTCACAAAAAACGAGTTGAAAAATGGAGCTCAGGGGCACAGCAATTCACAAACTGGCAGAGTAATCAAGGCCAACTATCGTCCAAAAATCTGTTGAGGGAAGGCAACGAGGCGGACTTGAAAGCGAGGCAGAATAGCAGGAAACAGATTTCAAGAGGTACGTTGGAATGGCCTGTAAAGCACAGGAAGTGGGGCACAATTTCGACAATGATGCACTTGGCCAAAAAGGGCGTATGCGTTTTCTCCTGAATATATTCAGGAGAAAACGCATACGCCCTTTTTGGCCAAGCAAGCAAGCGGGCAATGCAAATCGGCACTACAAAGAAGTATCACTTCCCACCGGTCAAAAGGGACATCCACAAAATGTGTAAAAAACCAGAAAGGCAAGACAGGCCCTGAAGAACAGGGAGCCCTGTTATGCTGATGGGCGGGATGTAAGTTGCCAACTGCCTCACTGGAGGAGTGCATTGTGTTCCCTAAAACAAGTAAACAACAGAGCTACAGAGCCAAGGGCACTTCCAGTCTAGGGAATATACCTAGGGAAAACTGAAAATCCATAAGACGGAGCCACCCCCAAATTGAGGGCTGCACTGCTTACAAGAACCTCAACCTGGGTACACCTGAAATATCCCAGGAAATATAAAAATGGTTCCAAACATTGTGGAACTTACGTACGATGGAATATCCCTCAGCCACGAAATCAATGTCATAAGACCTGTAGGAGCAAAATGAGTGGATTCAGGTACGATGATTCTAAGTGAAAGAAGTCACACAGGAAAAGAAACTTATCATAAGATATCACTTAGGAAGATCCTGTAAACATGGCTACACATGAACTGAGTTAGGCAAGAGAACAGAGTCTCACATTTAGAAAACACTCTTATGCCTGCTTAAGGGGGAAGGAGAGGTGGGGTGATGCATCAAGCCAGAGTTTGATATAAGCACAGGTACCGTTCCAAAAACCAACTATGGAATAGACAAGACCTACACCTTCCTCAGTGAAAGGGACTCAAAACCCCATATTTCCCGCAGAGGAATAGATCTGACTAGTAAGAATCTTAAAACCTATGTACTGATATGTCTCCGTAAGGGAATCAAGTGTGTCTAGACTGGCATAAACATGGCAGCGAGAATCAGCTCAAACCCACTCTAAAAAGGAATTTCAAAAACAGAACAAAGAAACAGGGAAATTCTTTACAATTCCTTCAGGGTCTCTGATGCAACCCGGAATGACCCTATCTACAATGACAGCTGGATGTGGCATAAGGCTGGACACTTGCGACTGAGAGGATTGGTGAGATTGGGTGAGCAATTGCAGACCCTTTAAAGCAATAATGCATGGCACCCATTCCATGGGTCCCAGCTCTCCAGGTTGAAGGGAATATTACTTCAGCTATAACGTGTACGGGAAACCTAGAGAATGGACACACTGTGAATACGACAGGTTTCTAAAACTCAACGAAGAGCCCCTCTCCTGGTGCTCCGGTTTGACTTTCCAACTGCTTTCCTATCAATCTCCCAACTTGGAGAGACAGCCCCTTTAAGCTCCTGGTTCGCACAGGTTGCCAATTTGGCAGAGGATGAAAGGGAAGAGGGAAAACCAATGAGAGAGTAGCTGCTAGGCATTTGGATGGGCACATGTCACTCTAATTTCCCGGCAGGAAGTAGAATTAACCAAAGTCTCAGCCACCCACCGGGAACCAGTATAGGTCCTGAACCAAAAGTTTGGCCTTGCGTTCAGCTCAGGAAAAACGAGTTGAAAAATGGAGCTCAGGGGCACAGCAATTCACAAACTGGCAGAGTAATCAAGGCCAACTATCGTCCAAAAATCTGTTGAGGGAAGGCAACGAGGCGGACTTGAAAGCGAGGCAGAATAGCAGGAAACAGATTTCAAGAGGTACGTTGGAATCGCCTGTAAAGCACAGGAATAGGGGCACAACTTCGACAATGATGCACTTGGCCAAAAAGGGCGTATGCGTTTTCTCCTGAATATATTCAGGAGAAAACGCATACGCCCTTTTTGGCCAAGCAAGCAAGCGGGCAATGCAAATCTGCACTACAAAGAAGTATCACTTCCCACCGGTCAAAAGGGACATCCGCAAAATGTGTAAAAAACCAGAAAGGCAAGACAGGCCCTGGAGAACAGGGAGCCCTGTTATGCTGATGGGCGGGATGTAAGTTGCCAACTGCCTCACTGGAGGAGTGCATTGTGTTCCCTAAAACAAGTAAACAACAGAGCTACAGAGCCAAGGGCACTTCCAGTCTAGGGAATATACCTTGGGAAAACTGAAAATCCATAAGACAGAGCCACCCCCAAATTGAGGGCTGCACTGCTTACAAGAACCTCAACCTGGGTACACCTGAAATATCCCAGGAAATATAAAAATGGTTCCAATAATTGTGGAACTTACGTACGATGGAATATACCTCAGCCACGAAATCAATGTCATAAGACCAGTAGCAGCAAAATGAGTGGATTCAGGTACGATGATTCTAAGTGAAAGAAGTCACACAGGAAAAGAAACTTATCATAAGATATCACTTAGGAAGATCCTGTAAACATGGCTACACATGAACTGAGTTAGGCAAGAGAACAGAGTCTCACATTTAGAAAAAAAACTCTTATGCCTGCTTAAGGGGGAAGGAGAGGTGGGGTGATGCATCAAACCCGAGTTTGATATAAGCACAGGTACCGTTCCAAAAACCAACTATGGAATAGACAAGACCTACACCTTCCTCAGTGAAAGGGACTCAAAACCCCATATTTCCCGCAGAAGAATAGATCTGACTAGTAAGAATCTTAAAACCTATGTACTGATATGTCTCCGTAAGGGAATCAAGTGTGTCTAGACTGGCATAAACATGGCAGCGAGAATCAGCTCAAACCCACTCTAAAAAGGAATTTCAAAAACAGAACAAAGAAACAGGGAAATTCTTTACAATTCCTTCAGGGTCTCTGATGCAACCCGGAATGACCCTATCTACAATGACAGCTGGATGTGGCATAAGGCTGGACACTTGCGACTGAGAGGATTGGTGAGATTGGGTGAGCAATTGCAGACCCTTTAAAGCAATAATGCATGGCACCCATTCCATGGGTCCCAGCTCTCCAGGTTGAAGGGAATATTACTTCAGCTATAACGTGTACGGGAAACCTAGAGAATGGACACACTGTGAATACGACAGGTTTCTAAAACTCAACGAAGAGCCCCTCTCCTGGTGCTCCGGTTTGACTTTCCAACTGCTTTCCTATCAATCTCCCAACTTGGAGAGACAGCCCCTTTAAGCTCCTGGTTCGCACAGGTTGCCAATTTGGCAGAGGATGAAAGGGAAGAGGGAAAACCAATGAGAGAGTAGCTGCTAGGCATTTGGATGGGCACATGTCACTCTAATTTCCCGGCAGGAAGAAGAATTAACCAAAGTCTCAGCCACCCACCGGGAACCAGTATAGGTCCTGAACCAAAAGTTTGGCCTTGCGTTCAGCTCAGGAAAAACGAGTTGAAAAATGGAGCTCAGGGGCACAGCAATTCACAAACTGGCAGAGTAATCAAGGCCAACTATCGTCCAAAAATCTGTTGAGGGAAGGCAACGAGGCGGACTTGAAAGCGAGGCAGAATAGCAGGAAACAGATTTCAAGAGGTACGTTGGAATCGCCTGTAAAGCACAGGAAGAGGGGCACAACTTCGACAATGATGCACTTGGCCAAAAAGGGCGTATGCGTTTTCTCCTGAATATATTCAGGAGAAAACGCATACGCCCTTTTTGGCCAAGCAAGCAAGCGGGCAATGCAAATCTGCACTACAAAGAAGTATCACTTCCCACCGGTCAAAAGGGACATCCGCAAAATGTGTAAAAAACCAGAAAGGCAAGACAGGCCCTGGAGAACAGGGAGCCCTGTTATGCTGATGGGCGGGATGTAAGTTGCCAACTGCCTCACTGGAGGAGTGCATTGTGTTCCCTAAAACAAGTAAACAACAGAGCTACAGAGCCAAGGGCACTTCCAGTCTAGGGAATATACCTTGGGAAAACTGAAAATCCATAAGACAGAGCCACCCCCAAATTGAGGGCTGCACTGCTTACAAGAACCTCAACCTGGGTACACCTGAAATATCCCAGGAAATATAAAAATGGTTCCAAACATTGTGGAACTTACGTACGATGGAATATCCCTCAGCCACGAAATCAATGTCATAAGACCAGTAGCAGCAAAATGAGTGGATTCAGGTACGATGATTCTAAGTGAAAGAAGTCACACAGGAAAAGAAACTTATCATAAGATATCACTTAGGAAGATCCTGTAAACATGGCTACACATGAACTGAGTTAGGCAAGAGAACAGAGTCTCACATTTAGAAAAAACTCTTATGCCTGCTTAAGGGGGAAGGAGAGGTGGGGTGATGCATCAAACCCGAGTTTGATATAAGCACAGGTACCGCTCCAAAAACCAACTATGGAATAGACAAGACCTACACCTTCCTCAGTGAAAGGGACTCAAAACCCCATATTTCCCGCAGAGGAATAGATCTGAGTAGTAAGAACCTTAAAACCTATGTACTGATATGTCTCTGTAAGGGAATCAAGTGTGTCTAGACTGGCATAAACATGGCAGCGAGAATCAGCTCAAAGCCACTCTAAAAAGGAATTTCAAAAACAGAACAAAGAAACAGGGAAATTCTTCACAATTCCTTCAGGGTCTCTGATGCAACCTGGAATGACCCTATCTACAATGACAGCTGGATGTGGCATAAGGCTGGACACTTGCGACTGAGAGGATTGGTGAGATTGGGTGAGCAATTGCAGACCCTTTAAAGCAATAATGCATGACACCCATTCCATGGGTCCCAGCTCTCCAGGTTGAAGGGAATATTACTACAGCTATAACGTGTACGGGAAACCTAGAGAATGGACACACTGTGAATACGACAGGTTTCTAAAACTCAACGAAGAGCCCCTCTCCTGGTGCTCCGGTTTGACTTTCCAACTGCTTTCCTATCAATCTCCCAACTTGGAGAGACAGCCCCTTTAAGCTCCTGGTTCGCACAGGTTGCCAATTTGGCAGAGGATGAAAGGGAAGAGGGAAAACCAATGAGAGAGTAGCTGCTAGGCATTTGGATGGGCACATGTCACTCTAATTTCCCGGCAGGAAGAAGAATTAACCAAAGTCTCAGCCACCCACCGGGAACCAGTATAGGTCCTGAACCAAAAGTTTGGACTTGCGTTCAGCTCACAAAAAACGAGTTGAAAAATGGAGCTCAGGGGCACAGCAATTCACAAACTGGCAGAGTAATCAAGGCCAACTATCGTCCAAAAATCTGTTGAGGGAAGGCAACGAGGCGGACTTGAAAGCGAGGCAGAATAGCAGGAAACAGATTTCAAGAGGTACGTTGGAATCGCCTGTAAAGCACAGGAAGAGGGGCACAACTTCGACAATGATGCACTTGGCCAAAAAGGGCGTATGCGTTTTCTCCTGAATATATTCAGGAGAAAACGCATACGCCCTTTTTGGCCAAGCAAGCAAGCGGGCAATGCAAATCTGCACTACAAAGAAGTATCACTTCCCACCGGTCAAAAGGGACATCCGCAAAATGTGTAAAAAACCAGAAAGGCAAGACAGGCCCTGGAGAACAGGGAGCCCTGTTATGCTGATGGGCGGGATGTAAGTTGCCAACTGCCTCACTGGAGGAGTGCATTGTTTTCCATAAAACAAGTAAACAACAGAGCTACAGAGCCAAGGGAACTTCCAGTCTAGGGAATATACCTTGGGAAAACTCAAAATCCATAAGACGGAGCCACCCCCAAATTGAGGGTTGCACTGCTTACAAGAACCTCAACCTGGGTACACCTGAAATATCCCAGGAAATATAAAAATGGTTCCAAACATTGTGGAACTTACGTACGATGGAATATCCCTCAGCCACGAAATCAATGTCATAAGACCTGTAACAGCAAAATGAGTGGATTCAGATACGATGATTCTAAGTGCAAGAAGTCACACAGGAAAAGAAACTTATCATAAGATATCACTTAGGAAGATCCTGTAAACATGGCTACACATGAACTGAGTTAGGCAAGAGAACAGAGTCTCACATTTAGAAAACACTCTTATGCCTGCTTAAGGGGGAACGAGAGGTGGGGTGATGCATCAAACCAGAGTTTGATATAAGCACAGGTACCGTTCCAAAAACCAACTATGGAATAGACAAGACCTACACCTTCCTCAGTGAAAGGGACACAAAACCCCATATTTCCCGCAGAGGAATAGATCTGACTAGTAAGAACCTTAAAACCTATGTACTGATATGTCACCGTAAGGGAATCAAGTGTGTCTAGACTGGCATAAACATGGCAGCGAGAATCAGCTCAAACCCACTCTAAAAAGGAATTTCAAAAACAGAACAAAGAAACAGGGAAATTCTTCACAATTCCTTCAGGGTCTCTGATGCAACCTGGAATGACCCTATCTACAATGACAGCTGGATGTGGCATAAGGCTGGACACTTGGGACTGAGAGGATTGGTGAGATTGGGTGAGCAATTGCAGACCCTTTAAAGCAATAATGCATGGCACCCATTCCATGGGTCCCAGCTCTCCAGGTTGAAGGGAATATTACTACAGCTATAACGTGTACCGGAAACCTAGAGAATGGACACACTGTGAATACGACAGGTTTCTAAAACTCAACGAAGAGCCCCTCTCCTGGTGCTCCGGTTTGACTTTCCAACTGCTTTCCTATCAATCTCCCAACTTGGAGAGACAGCCCCTTTAAGCTCCTGGTTCGCACAGGTTGCCAATTTGGCAGAGGATGAAAGGGAAGAGGGAGAACCAATGAGAGAGTAGCTGCTAGGCATTTGGATGGGCACATGTCACTCTAATTTCCCGGCAGGAAGAAGAATTAACCAAAGTCTCAGCCACCCACCGGGAACCAGTATAGGTCCTGAACCAAAAGTTTGGACTTGCGTTCAGCTCAGAAAAAACGAGTTGAAAAATGGAGTTCAGGGGCACAGCAATTCACAAACTGGCAGAGTAATCAAGGCCAACTATCGTCCAAAAATCTGTTGAGGGAAGGCAACGAGGCGGACTTGAAAGCGAGGCAGAATAGCAGGAAACAGATTTCAAGAGGTACGTTGGAATCGCCTGTAAAGCACAGGAAGAGGGGCACAACTTCGACAATGATGCACTTGGCCAAAAGGGGCGTATGCTTTTTCTCCTGAATATATTCAGGAGAAAACGCATACGCCCTTTTTGGCCAAGCAAGCAAGCGGGCAATGCAAATCTGCACTACAAAGAAGTATCACTTCCCACCGGTCAAAAGGGACAACCGCAAAATGTGTAAAAAACCAGAAAGGCAAGACAGGCCCTGGAGAACAGGGAGCCCTGTTATGCTGATGGGCGGGATGTAAGTTGCCAACTGCCTCACTGGAGGAGTGAATTGTGTTCCCTAAAACAAGTAAACAACAGAGCTACAGAGCCAAGGGCACTTCCAGTCTAGGGAATATACCTTGGGAAAATTGAAAATCCATAAGACAGAGCCACCCCCAAATTGAGGGCTGCACTGCTTACAAGAACCTCAACCTGGGTACACCTGAAATATCCCAGGAAATATAAAAATGGTTCCAAACATTGTGGAACTTACGTACGATGGAATATCCCTCAGCCACGAAATCAATGTCATAAGACCATTAGCAGCAAAATGAGTGGATTCAGGTACGATGATTCTAAGTGAAAGAAGTCACACAGGAAAAGAAACTTATCATAAGATATCACTTAGGAAGATCCTGTAAACATGGCTACACATGAACTGAGTTAGGCAAGAGAACAGAGTCTCACATTTAGAAAAAACTCTTATGCCTGCTTAATGGGGAAGGAGAGGTGGGGTGATGCATCAAACCCGAGTTTGATATAAGCACAGGTACCGTTCCAAAAACCAACTATGGAATAGACAAGACCTACACCTTCCTCAGTGAAAGGGACTCAAAACCCCATATTTCCCGCAGAGGAATAGATCTGACTAGTAAGAATCTTAAAACCTATGTACTGATATGTCTCCGTAAGGGAATCAAGTGTGTCTAGACTGGCATAAACACGGCAGCGAGAATCAGCTCAAACCCACTCTAAAAAGAAATTTCAAAAACAGAACAAAGAAACAGGGAAATTCTTTACAATTCCTTCAGGGTCTCTGATGCAACCTGGAATGACCCTATCTACAATGACAGCTGGATGTGGCATAAGGCTGGACACTTGCGACTGAGAGGATTGGTGAGATTGGGTGAGCAATTGCAGACCCTTTAAAGCAATAATGCATGGCACCCATTCCATGGGTCCCAGCTCTCCAGGTTGAAGGGAATATTACTACAGCTATAACGTGTACGGGAAACCTAGAGAATGGACACACTCTGAATACGACAGGTTTCTAAAACTCAACAAAGAGCCCCTCTCCTGGTGCTCCGGTTTGACTTTCCAACTGCTTTCCTATCAATCTCCCAACTTGGAGAGACAGCCCCTTTAAGCTCCTGGTTCTCACAGGTTGCCAATTTGGCAGAGGATGAAAGGGAAGAGGGAGAACCAATGAGAGAGTAGCTGCTAGGCATTTGGATGGGCACATGTCACTCTAATTTCCCGGCAGGAAGAAGAATTAACCAAAGTCTGAGCCACCCACCGGGAACCAGTATAGGTCCTGAACCAAAAGTTTGGACTTGCGTTCAGCTCACAAAAAACGAGTTGAAAAATGGAGCTCAGGGGCACAGCATTTCACAAACTGGCAGAGTAATCAAGGCCAACTATCGTCCAAAAATCTGTTGAGGGAAGGCAACGAGGCGGACTTGAAAGCGAGGCAGAATAGCAGGAAACAGATTTCAAGAGGTACGTTGGAATGGCCTGTAAAGCACAGGAAGTGGGGCACAATTTCGACAATGATGCACTTGGCCAAAAAGGGCGTATGCGTTTTCTCCTGAATATATTCAGGAGAAAACGCATACGCCCTTTTTGGCCAAGCAAGCAAGCGGGCAATGCAAATCGGCACTACAAAGAAGTATCACTTCCCACCGGTCAAAAGGGACATCCACAAAATGTGTAAAAAACCAGAAAGGCAAGACAGGCCCTGAAGAACAGGGAGCCCTGTTATGCTGATGGGCGGGATGTAAGTTGCCAACTGCCTCACTGGAGGAGTGCATTGTGTTCCCTAAAACAAGTAAACAACAGAGCTACAGAGCCAAGGGCACTTCCAGTCTAGGGAATATACCTAGGGAAAACTGAAAATCCATAAGACGGAGCCACCCCCAAATTGAGGGCTGCACTGCTTACAAGAACCTCAACCTGGGTACACCTGAAATATCCCAGGAAATATAAAAATGGTTCCAAACATTGTGGAACTTACGTACGATGGAATATCCCTCAGCCACGAAATCAATGTCATAAGACCTGTAGCAGCAAAATGAGTGGATTCAGGTACGATGATTCTAAGTGAAAGAAGTCACACAGGAAAAGAAACTTATCATAAGATATCACTTAGGAAGATCCTGTAAACATGGCTACACATGAACTGAGTTAGGCAAGAGAACAGAGTCTCACATTTAGAAAACACTCTTATGCCTGCTTAAGGGGGAAGGAGAGGTGGGGTGATGCATCAAACCAGAGTTTGATATAAGCACAGGTACCGTTCCAAAAACCAACTATGGAATAGACAAGACCTACACCTTCCTCAGTGAAAGGGACTCAAAACCCCATATTTCCCGCAGAGGAATAGATCTGACTAGTAAGAATCTTAAAACCTATGTACTGATATGTCTCCGTAAGGGAATCAAGTGTGTCTAGACTGGCATAAACATGGCAGCGAGAATCAGCTAAAACCCACTCTAAAAATGAATTTCAAAAACAGAACAAAGAAACAGGGAAATTCTTTACAATTCCTTCAGGGTCTCTGATGCAACCTGGAATGACCCTATCTACAATGACAGCTGGATGTGGCATAAGGCTGGACACTTGCGACTGAGAGGATTGGTGAGATTGGGTGAGCAATTGCAGACCCTTTAAAGCAATAATGCATGGCACCCATTCCATGGGTCCCAGCTCTCCAGGTTGAAGGGAATATTACTTCAGCTATAACGTGTACGGGAAACCTAGAGAATGGACACACTGTGAATACGACAGGTTTCTAAAACTCAACGAAGAGCCCCTCTCCTGGTGCTCCGGTTTGACTTTCCAACTGCTTTCCTATCAATCTCCCAACTTGGAGAGACAGCCCCTTTAAGCTCCTGGTTCGCACAGGTTGCCAATTTGGCAGAGGATGAAAGGGAAGAGGGAAAACCAATGAGAGAGTAGCTGCTAGGCATTTGGATGGGCACATGTCACTCTAATTTCCCGGCAGGAAGAAGAATTAACCAAAATCTCAGCCACCCACCGGGAACCAGTATAGGTCTTGAACGAAAAGTTTGGACTTGCGTTCAGCTCACAAAAAACGAGTTGAAAAATGGAGCTCAGGGGCACAGCAATTCACAAACTGGCAGAGTAATCAAGGCCAACTATCGTCCAAAAATCTGTTGAGGGAAGGCAACGAGGCGGACTTGAAAGCGAGGCAGAATAGCAGGAAACAGATTTCAAGAGGTACGTTGGAATCGCCTGTAAAGCACAGGAAGAGGGGCACAACATCGACAATGATGCACTTGGCCAAAAAGGGCGTATGCGTTTTCTCCTGAATATATTCAGGAGAAAACGCATACGCTCTTTTTGGCTCAGCAAGCAAGTGGGCAATGCAAATCTGCACTACAAAGAAGTATCACTTCCCACCGGTCAAAAGGGACATCCACAAAATGTGTAAAAACCAGAAAGGCAAGACAGGCCCTGGAGAACAGGGATCCCTGTTATACTGATGGGCAGGATGTAAGTTGCCAACTGCCTCACTGGAGGAGTGCATTGTGTTCCCTAAAACAAGTAAACAACAGAGCTACAGAGCCAAGGGCACTTCCAGTCTAGGGAATATACCTTGGGAAAACTGAAAATCCATAAGACAGAGCCACCCCCAAATTGAGGGATGCACTGCTTACAAGAACCTCAACCTGGGTACACCTGAAATATCCCAGGAAATATAAAAATGGTTCCAAACATTGTGGAAATTACGTACGATGGAATATCCCTCAGCCACGAAATCAATGTCATAAGACCTGTAGCAGCAAAATGAGTGGATTCAGGTACGATGATTCTAAGTGAAAGAAGTCACACAGGAAAAGAAACTTATCATAAGATATCACTTAGGAAGATCCTGTAAACATGGCTACACATGAACTGAGTTAGGCAAGAGAACAGAGTCTCACATTTAGAAAACACTCTTATGCCTGCTTAAGGGGGAAGGAGAGGTGGGGTGATGCATCAAACCCGAGTTTGATATAAGCACAGGTACCGTTCCAAAAACCAACTATGGATTAGACAAGACCTCCACCTTCCTCAGTGAAAGGGACTCAAAACCCCATATTTCCCGCAGAGGAATAGATCTGACTAGTAAGAATCTTAAAACCTATGTACTGATATGTCTACGTAAGGGAATCAAGTGTGTCTAGACTGGCATAAACATGGCAGCGAGAATCAGCTCAAACCCACTCTAAAAAGAAATTTCAAAAACAGAACAAAGAAACAGGGAAATTCTTTACAATTCCTTCAGGGTCTCTGATGCAACCTGGAATGACCCTATCTACAATGACAGCTGGATGTGGCATAAGGCTGGACACTTGCGACTGAGAGGATTGGTGAGATTGGGTGAGCAATTGCAGACCCTTTAAAGCAATAATGCATGGCACCCATTCCATGGGTCCCAGCTCTCCAGGTTGAAGGGAATATTACTACAGCTATAACGTGTACGGGAAACCTAGAGAATGGACACACTGTGAATACGACAGGTTTCTAAAACTCAATGAAGAGCCCCTCTCCTGGTGCTCCGGTTTGACTTTCCAACTGCTTTCCTATCAATCTCCCAACTTGGAGAGACAGCCCCTTTAAGCTCCTGGTTCGCACAGGTTGCCAATTTGGCAGAGGATGAAAGGGAAGAGGGAGAACCAATGAGAGAGTAGCTGCTAGGCATTTGGATGGGCACATGTCACTCTAATTTCCCGGCAGGAAGAAGAATTAACCATAGTCTCAGCCACCCACCGGGAACCAGTATAGGCCCTGAACCAAAAGTTTGGCCTTGCGTTCAGCTCAGAAAAAACGAGTTGAAAAATGGGGCTCAGGGGCACAGCAATTCACAAACTGGCAGAGTAATCAAGGCCAACTATCGTCCAAAAATCTGTTGAGGGAAGGCAACGAGGCGGACTTGAAAGCGAGGCAGAATAGCAGGAAACAGATTTCAAGAGGTACGTTGGAATCGCCTGTAAAGCACAGGAAGAGGGGCACAACTTCGACAATGATGCACTTGGCCAAAAAGGGCGTATGCGTTTTCTCCTGAATATATTCAGGAGAAAACGCATACGCCCTTTTTGGCCAAGCAAGCAAGCGGGCAATGCAAATCTGCACTACAAAGAAGTATCACTTCCCACCGGTCAAAAGGGACATCCGCAAAATGTGTAAAAAACCAGAAAGGCAAGACAGGCCCTGGAGAACAGGGAGCCCTGTTATGCTGATGGGCGGGATGTAAGTTGCCAACTGCCTCACTGGAGGAGTGCATTGTGTTCCCTAAAACAAGTAAACAACAGAGCTACAGAGCCAAGTGCACTTCCAGTCTAGGGAATATACCTTGGGAAAACTGAAAATCCATAAGACAGAGCCACCCCCAAATTGAGGGCTGCACTGCTTACAAGAACCTTAACCTGGGTACACCTGAAATATCCCAGGAAATATAAAAATGGTTCCAAACATTGTGGAACTTACGTACGATGGAATATCCCTCAGCCATGAAATCAATGTCATAAGACCATTAGCAGCAAAATGAGTGGATTCAGGTACGATGATTCTAAGTGAAAGAAGTCACACAGGAAAAGAAACTTATCATAAGATATCACTTAGGAAGATCCTGTAAACATGGCTACACATGAACTGAGTTAGGCAAGAGAACAGAGTCTCACATTTAGAAAACACTCTTATGCCTGCTTAAGGGGGAAGGAGAGGTGGGGTGATGCATCAAACCCGAGTTTGATATAAGCACAGGTACCGTTCCAAAAACCAACTATGGAATAGACAAGACCTACACCTTCCTCAGTGAAAGGGACTCAAAACCCCATATTTCCCGCAGAGGAATAGATCTGACTAGTAAGAATCTTAAAACCTATGTACTGATATGTCTCCGTAAGGGAATCAAGTGTGTCTAGACTGGCATAAGCATGGCAGCGAGAATCAGCTCAAACCCACTCTAAAAAGGAATTTCAAAAACAGAACAAAGAAACAGGGAAATTCTTTACAATTCCTTCAGGGTCTCTGATGCAACCTGGAATGACCCTATCTACAATGACAGCTGGATGTGGCATGAGGCTGGACACTTGCGACTGAGAGGATTGGTGAGATTGGGTGAGCAATTGCAGACCCTTTAAAGCAATAATGCATGGCACCCGTTCCATGGGTCCCAGCTCTCCAGGTTGAAGGGAATATTACTACAGCTATAACGTGTACGGGAAACCTAGAGAATGGAAACACTGTGAATATGACAGGTTTCTAAAACTCAACGAAGAGCCCCTCTCCTGGTGCTCCGGTTTGACTTTCCAACTGCTTTCCTATCAATCTCCCAACTTGGAGAGACAGCCCCTTTAAGCTCCTGGTTCGCACAGGTTGCCAATTTGGCAGAGGATGAAAGGGAAGAGGGAGAACCAATGAGAGAGTAGCTGCTAGGCATTTGGATGGGCACATGTCACTCTAATTTCCCGGCAGGAAGAAGAATTAACCAAAGTCTGAGCCACCCACCGGGAACCAGTATAGGTCCTGAACCAAAAGTTTGGACTTGCGTTCAGCTCACAAAAAACGAGTTGAAAAATGGAGCTCAGGGGCACAGCATTTCACAAACTGGCAGAGTAATCAAGGCCAACTATCGTCCAAAAATCTGTTGAGGGAAGGCAACGAGGCGGACTTGAAAGCGAGGCAGAATAGCAGGAAACAGATTTCAAGAGGTACGTTGGAATGGCCTGTAAAGCACAGGAAGTGGGGCACAATTTCGACAATGATGCACTTGGCCAAAAAGGGCGTATGCGTTTTCTCCTGAATATATTCAGGAGAAAACGCATACGCCCTTTTTGGCCAAGCAAGCAAGCGGGCAATGCAAATCGGCACTACAAAGAAGTATCACTTCCCACCCGTCAAAAGGGACATCCACAAAATGTGTAAAAAACCAGAAAGGCAAGACAGGCCCTGAAGAACAGGGAGCCCTGTTATGCTGATGGGCGGGATGTAAGTTGCCAACTGCCTCACTGGAGGAGTGCATTGTGTTCCCTAAAACAAGTAAACAACAGAGCTACAGAGCCAAGGGCACTTCCAGTCTAGGGAATATACCTTGGGAAAACTGAAAATCCATAAGACGGAGCCACCCCCAAATTGAGGGCTGCACTGCTTACAAGAACCTCAACCTGGGTACACCTGAAATATCCCAGGAAATATAAAAATGGTTCCAAACATTGTGGAACTTACGTACGATGGAATATCCCTCAGCCACGAAATCTATGTCATAAGACCTGTAGCAGCAAAATGAGTGGATTCAGGTACGATGATTCTAAGTGAAAGAAGTCACACAGGAAAAGAAACTTATCATAAGATATCACTTAGGAAGATCCTGTAAACATGGCTACACATGAACTGAGTTAGGCAAGAGAACAGAGTCTCACATTTAGAAAACACTCTTATGCCTGCTTAAGGGGGAAGGAGAGGTGGGGTGATGCATCAAACCCGAGTTTGATATAAGCACAGGTACCGTTCCAAAAACCAACTATGGAATAGACAAGACCTACACCTTCCTCAGTGAAAGGGACTCAAAACCCCATATTTCCCGCAGAGGAATAGATCTGACTAGTAAGAATCTTAAAACCTATGTACTGATATGTCTCCGTAAGGGAATCAAGTGTGTCTAGACTGGCATAAACATGGCAGCGAGAATCAGCTCAAAGCCACTCTAAAAAGGAATTTCAAAAACAGAACAAAGAAACAGGGAAATTCTTCACAATTCCTTCAGGGTCTCTGATGCAACCTGGAATGACCCTATCTACAATGACAGCTGGATGTGGCATAAGGCTGGACACTTGCGACTGAGAGGATTGGTGAGATTGGGTGAGCAATTGCAGACCCTTTAAAGCAATAATGCATGACACCCATTCCATGGGTCCCAGCTCTCCAGGTTGAAGGGAATATTACTACAGCTATAACGTGTACGGGAAACCTAGAGAATGGACACACTGTGAATACGACAGGTTTCTAAAACTCAACGAAGAGCCCCTCTCCTGGTGCTCCGGTTTGACTTTCCAACTGCTTTCCTATCAATCTCCCAACTTGGAGAGACAGCCCCTTTAAGCTCCTGGTTCGCACAGGTTGCCAATTTGGCAGAGGATGAAAGGGAAGAGGGAAAACCAATGAGAGAGTAGCTGCTAGTCATTTGGATGGACACATGTCACTCTAATTTCCCGGCAGGAAGAAGAATTAACCAAAGTCTCAGCCACCCACCGGGAACCAGTATAGGTCCTGAACCAAAAGTTTGGCCTTGCGTTCAGCTCAGAAAAAACGAGTTGAAAAATGGAGCTCAGGGGCACAGCAATTCACAAACTGGCAGAGTAATCAAGGCCAACTATCGTCCAAAAATCTGTTGAGGGAAGGCAACGAGGGGGACTTGAAAGCGAGGCAGAATAGCAGGAAACAGATTTCAAGAGGTACGTTGGAATGGCCTGTAAAGCACAGGAAGTGGGGCACAATTTCGACAATGAGGCACTTGGCCAAAAAGGGCGTATGCGTTTTCTCCTGAATATATTCAGGAGAAAACGCATACGCCCTTTTTGGCCAAGCAAGCAAGTGGGCAATGCAAATCGGCACTACAAAGAAGTATCACTTCCCACCGGTCAAAAGGGACATCCACAAAATGTGTAAAAAACCAGAAAGGCAAGACAGGCCCTGAAGAACAGGGAGCCCTGTTATGCTGATGGGCGGGATGTAAGTTGCCAACTGCCTCACTGGAGGAGTGCATTGTGTTCCCTAAAACAAGTAAACAACAGAGCTACAGAGCCAAGGGCACTTCCAGTCTAGGGAATATACCTTGGGAAAACTGAAAATCCATAAGACGGAGCCACCCCCAAATTGAGGGCTGCACTGCTTACAAGAACCTCAACCTGGGTACACCTGAAATATCCCAGGAAATATAAAAATGGTTCCAAACATTGTGGAACTTACGTACGATGGAATATCCCTCAGCCACGAAATCTATGTCATAAGACCTGTAGCAGCAAAATGAGTGGATTCAGGTACGATGATTCTAAGTGAAAGAAGTCACACAGGAAAAGAAACTTATCATAAGATATCACTTAGGAAGATCCTGTAAACATGGCTACACATGAACTGAGTTAGGCAAGAGAACAGAGTCTCACATTTAGAAAACACTCTTATGCCTGCTTAAGGGGGAAGGAGAGGTGGGGTGATGCATCAAACCAGAGTTTGATATAAGCACAGGTACCGTTCCAAAAACCAACTATGGAATAGACAAGACCTACACCTTCCTCAGTGAAAGGGACTCAAAACCCCATATTTCCCGCAGAGGAATAGATCTGACTAGTAAGAATCTTAAAACCTATGTACTGATATGTCTCCGTAAGGGAATCAAGTGTGTCTAGACTGGCATAAACATGGCAGCGAGAATCAGCTCAAACCCACTCTAAAAAGGAATTTCAAAAACAGAACAAAGAAACAGGGAAATTCTTTACAATTCCTTCAGGGTCTCTGATGCAACCTGGAATGACCCTATCTACAATGACAGCTGGATGTGGCATAAGGCTGGACACTTGCGACTGAGAGGATTGGTGAGATTGGGTGAGCAATTGCAGACCCTTTAAAGCAATAATGCATGGCACCCATTCCATGGGTCCCAGCTCTCCAGGTTGAAGGGAATATTACTTCAGCTATAACGTGTACGGGAAACCTAGAGAATGGACACACTGTGAATACGACAGGTTTCTAAAACTCAACGAAGAGCCCCTCTCCTGGTGCTCCGGTTTGACTTTCCAACTGCTTTCCTATCAATCTCCCAACTTGGAGAGACAGCCCCTTTAAGCTCCTGGTTCGCACAGGTTGCCAATTTGGCAGAGGATGAAAGGGAAGAGGGAAAACCAATGAGAGAGTAGCTGCTAGGCATTTGGATGGGCACATGTCACTCTAATTTCCCGGCAGGAAGAAGAATTAACCAAAGTCTCAGCCACCCACCGGGAACCAGTATAGGTCCTGAACCAAAAGTTTGGACTTGCGTTCAGCTCACAAAAAACGAGTTGAAAAATGGAGCTCAGGGGCACATCAATTCACAAACTGGCAGAGTAATCAAGGCCAACTATCGTCCAAAAATCTGTTGAGGGAAGGCAACGAGGCGGACTTGAAATCGAGGCAGAATAGCAGGAAACAGATTTCAAGAGGTACGTTGGAATCGCCTGTAAAGCACAAGAAGAGGGGCACAACTTCGACAATGATGCACTTGGCCAAAAAGGGCGTATGCGTTTTCTCCTGAATATATTCAGGAGAAAACGCATACGCCCTTTTTGGCCAAGCAAGCAAGCGGGCAATGCAAATCTGCACTACAAAGAAGTATCACTTCCCACCGGTCAAAAGGGACATCCGCAAAATGTGTAAAAAACCAGAAAGGCAAGACAGGCCCTGGAGAACAGGGAGCCCTGTTATGCTGATGGGCGGGATGTAAGTTGCCAACTGCCTCACTGGAGGAGTGCATTGTGTTCCCTAAAACAAGTAAACAACAGAGCTACAGAGCCAAGGGCACTTCCAGTCTAGGGAATATACCTTGGGAAAACTGAAAATCCATAAGACAGAGCCACCCCCAAATTGAGGGCTGCACTGCTTACAAGAACCTCAACCTGGGTACACCTGAAATATCCCAGGAAATATAAAAATGGTTCCAAACATTGTGGAACTTACGTACGATGGAATATCCCTCAGCCACGAAATCAATGTCATAAGACCAGTAGCAGCAAAATGAGTGGATTCAGGTACGATGATTCTAAGTGAAAGAAGTCACACAGGAAAAGAAACTTATCATAAGATATCACTTAGGAAGATCCTGTAAACATGGCTACACATGAACTCAGTTAGGCAAGAGAACAGAGTCTCACATTTAGAAAAAACTCTTATGCCTGCTTAAGGGGGAAGGAGAGGTGGGGTGATGCATCAAACCCGAGTTTGATATAAGCACAGGTACCGTTCCAAAAACCAACTATGGAATAGACAAGACCTACACCTTCCTCAGTGAAAGGGACTCAAAACCCCATATTTCCCGCAGAGGAATAGATCTGAGTAGTAAGAACCTTAAAACCTATGTACTGATATGTCTCCGTAAGGGAATCAAGTGTGTCTAGACTGGCATAAACATGGCAGCGAGAATCAGCTCAAAGCCACTCTAAAAAGGAATTTCAAAAACAGAACAAAGAAACAGGGAAATTCTTCACAATTCCTTCAGGGTCTCTGATGCAACCTGGAATGACCCTATCTACAATGACAGCTGGATGTGGCATAAGGCTGGACACTTGCGACTGAGAGGATTGGTGAGATTGGGTGAGCAATTGCAGACCCTTTAAAGCAATAATGCATGACACCCATTCCATGGGTCCCAGCTCTCCAGGTTGAAGGGAATATTACTACAGCTATAACGTGTACGGGAAACCTAGAGAATGGACACACTGTGAATACGACAGGTTTCTAAAACTCAACGAAGAGCCCCTCTCCTGGTGCTCCGGTTTGACTTTCCAACTGCTTTCCTATCAATCTCCCAACTTGGAGAGACAGCCCCTTTAAGCTCCTGGTTCGCACAGGTTGCCAATTTGGCAGAGGATGAAAGGGAAGAGGGAGAACCAATGAGAGAGTAGCTGCTAGGCATTTGGATGGGCACATGTCACTCTAATTTCCCGGCAGGAAGAAGAATTAACCATAGTCTCAGCCACCCACCGGGAACCAGTAGAGGTCCTGAACCAAAAGTTTGGACTTGCGTTCAGCTCACAAAAAACGAGTTGAAAAATGGGGCTCAGGGGCACAGCAATTCACAAACTGGCAGAGTAATCAAGGCCAACTATCGTCCAAAAATCTGTTGAGGGAAGGCAACGAGGCGGACTTGAAAGCGAGGCAGAATAGCAGGAAACAGATTTCAAGAGGTACGTTGGAATCGCCTGTAAAGCACAGGAAGAGGGGCACAACTTCGACAATGATGCACTTGGCCAAAAAGGGCGTATGCGTTTTCTCCTGAATATATTCAGGAGAAAACGCATACGCCCTTTTTGGCCAAGCAAGCAAGCGGGCAATGCAAATCTGCACTACAAAGAAGTATCACTTCCCACCGGTCAAAAGGGACATCCGCAAAATGTGTAAAAAACCAGAAAGGCAAGACAGGCCCTGGAGAACAGGGAGCCCTGTTATGCTGATGGGCGGGATGTAAGTTGCCAACTGCCTCACTGGAGGAGTGCATTGTGTTCCCTAAAACAAGTAAACAACAGAGCTACAGAGCCAAGTGCACTTCCAGTCTAGGGAATATACCTTGGGAAAACTGAAAATCCATAAGACAGAGCCACCCCCAAATTGAGGGCTGCACTGCTTACAAGAACCTCAACCTGGGTACACCTGAAATATCCCAGGCAATATAAAAATGGTTCCAAACATTGTGGAACTTACGTACGATGGAATATCCCTCAGCCACGAAATCTATGTCATAAGACCTGTAGCAGCAAAATGAGTGGATTCAGGTACGATGATTCTAAGTGAAAGAAGTCACACAGGAAAAGAAACTTATCATAAGATATCACTTAGGAAGATCCTGTAAACATGGCTACACATGAACTGAGTTAGGCAAGAGAACAGAGTCTCACATTTAGAAAACACTCTTATGCCTGCTTAAGGGGGAAGGAGAGGTGGGGTGATGCATCAAACCAGAGTTTGATATAAGCACAGGTACCGTTCCAAAAACCAACTATGGAATAGACAAGACCTACACCTTCCTCAGTGAAAGGGACTCAAAACCCCATATTTCCCGCAGAGGAATAGATCTGACTAGTAAGAATCTTAAAACCTATGTACTGATATGTCTCCGTAAGGGAATCAAGTGTGTCTAGACTGGCATAAACATGGCAGCGAGAATCAGCTCAAACCCACTCTAAAAAGGAATTTCAAAAACAGAACAAAGAAACAGGGAAATTCTTTACAATTCCTTCAGGGTCTCTGATGCAACCTGGAATGACCCTATCTACAATGACAGCTGGATGTGGCATAAGGCTGGACACTTGCGACTGAGAGGATTGGTGAGATTGGGTGAGCAATTGCAGACCCTTTAAAGCAATAATGCATGGCACCCATTCCATGGGTCCCAGCTCTCCAGGTTGAAGGGAATATTACTTCAGCTATAACGTGTACGGGAAACCTAGAGAATGGACACACTGTGAATACGACAGGTTTCTAAAACTCAACGAAGAGCCCCTCTCCTGGTGCTCCGGTTTGACTTTCCAACTGCTTTCCTATCAATCTCCCAACTTGGAGAGACAGCCCCTTTAAGCTCCTGGTTCGCACAGGTTGCCAATTTGGCAGAGGATGAAAGGGAAGAGGGAAAACCAATGAGAGAGTAGCTGCTAGGCATTTGGATGGGCACATGTCACTCTAATTTCCCGGCAGGAAGAAGAATTAACCAAAGTCTCAGCCACCCACCGGGAACCAGTATAGGTCCTGAACCAAAAGTTTGGACTTGCGTTCAGCTCACAAAAAACGAGTTGAAAAATGGAGCTCAGGGGCACATCAATTCACAAACTGGCAGAGTAATCAAGGCCAACTATCGTCCAAAAATCTGTTGAGGGAAGGCAACGAGGCGGACTTGAAATCGAGGCAGAATAGCAGGAAACAGATTTCAAGAGGTACGTTGGAATCGCCTGTAAAGCACAAGAAGAGGGGCACAACTTCGACAATGATGCACTTGGCCAAAAAGGGCGTATGCGTTTTCTCCTGAATATATTCAGGAGAAAACGCATACGCCCTTTTTGGCCAAGCAAGCAAGCGGGCAATGCAAATCTGCACTACAAAGAAGTATCACTTCCCACCGGTCAAAAGGGACATCCGCAAAATGTGTAAAAAACCAGAAAGGCAAGACAGGCCCTGGAGAACAGGGAGCCCTGTTATGCTGATGGGCGGGATGTAAGTTGCCAACTGCCTCACTGGAGGAGTGCATTGTGTTCCCTAAAACAAGTAAACAACAGAGCTACAGAGCCAAGGGCACTTACAGTCTAGGGAATATACCTTGGGAAAACTGAAAATCCATAAGACAGAGCCACCCCCAAATTGAGGGCTGCACTGCTTACAAGAACCTCAACCTGGGTACACCTGAAATATCCCAGGAAATATAAAAATGGTTCCAAACATTGTGGAACTTACGTACGATGGAATATCCCTCAGCCACGAAATCAATGTCATAAGACCAGTAGCAGCAAAATGAGTGGATTCAGGTACGATGATTCTAAGTGAAAGAAGTCACACAGGAAAAGAAACTTATCATAAGATATCACTTAGGAAGATCCTGTAAACATGGCTACACATGAACTCAGTTAGGCAAGAGAACAGAGTCTCACATTTAGAAAAAACTCTTATGCCTGCTTAAGGGGGAAGGAGAGGTGGGGTGATGCATCAAACCCGAGTTTGATATAAGCACAGGTACCGTTCCAAAAACCAACTATGGAATAGACAAGACCTACACCTTCCTCAGTGAAAGGGACTCAAAACCCCATATTTCCCGCAGAGGAATAGATCTGAGTAGTAAGAACCTTAAAACCTATGTACTGATATGTCTCCGTAAGGGAATCAAGTGTGTCTAGACTGGCATAAACATGGCAGCGAGAATCAGCTCAAAGCCACTCTAAAAAGGAATTTCAAAAACAGAACAAAGAAACAGGGAAATTCTTCACAATTCCTTCAGGGTCTCTGATGCAACCTGGAATGACCCTATCTACAATGACAGCTGGATGTGGCATAAGGCTGGACACTTGCGACTGAGAGGATTGGTGAGATTGGGTGAGCAATTGCAGACCCTTTAAAGCAATAATGCATGACACCCATTCCATGGGTCCCAGCTCTCCAGGTTGAAGGGAATATTACTACAGCTATAACGTGTACGGGAAACCTAGAGAATGGACACACTGTGAATACGACAGGTTTCTAAAACTCAACGAAGAGCCCCTCTCCTGGTGCTCCGGTTTGACTTTCCAACTGCTTTCCTATCAATCTCCCAACTTGGAGAGACAGCCCCTTTAAGCTCCTGGTTCGCACAGGTTGCCAATTTGGCAGAGGATGAAAGGGAAGAGGGAGAACCAATGAGAGAGTAGCTGCTAGGCATTTGGATGGGCACATGTCACTCTAATTTCCCGGCAGGAAGAAGAATTAACCATAGTCTCAGCCACCCACCGGGAACCAGTAGAGGTCCTGAACCAAAAGTTTGGACTTGCGTTCAGCTCACAAAAAACGAGTTGAAAAATGGGGCTCAGGGGCACAGCAATTCACAAACTGGCAGAGTAATCAAGGCCAACTATCGTCCAAAAATCTGTTGAGGGAAGGCAACGAGGCGGACTTGAAAGCGAGGCAGAATAGCAGGAAACAGATTTCAAGAGGTACGTTGGAATCGCCTGTAAAGCACAGGAAGAGGGGCACAACTTCGACAATGATGCACTTGGCCAAAAAGGGCGTATGCGTTTTCTCCTGAATATATTCAGGAGAAAACGCATACGCCCTTTTTGGCCAAGCAAGCAAGCGGGCAATGCAAATCTGCACTACAAAGAAGTATCACTTCCCACCGGTCAAAAGGGACATCCGCAAAATGTGTAAAAAACCAGAAAGGCAAGACAGGCCCTGGAGAACAGGGAGCCCTGTTATGCTGATGGGCGGGATGTAAGTTGCCAACTGCCTCACTGGAGGAGTGCATTGTGTTCCCTAAAACAAGTAAACAACAGAGCTACAGAGCCAAGGGCACTTCCAGTCTAGGGAATATACCTTGGGAAAACTGAAAATCCATAAGACAGAGCCACCCCCAAATTGAGGGCTGCACTGCTTACAAGAACCTCAACCTGGGTACACCTGAAATATCCCAGGCAATATAAAAATGGTTCCAAACATTGTGGAACTTACGTACGATGGAATATCCCTCAGCCACGAAATCTATGTCATAAGACCTGTAGCAGCAAAATGAGTGGATTCAGGTACGATGATTCTAAGTGAAAGAAGTCACACAGGAAAAGAAACTTATCATAAGATATCACTTAGGAAGATCCTGTAAACATGGCTACACATGAACTGAGTTAGGCAAGAGAACAGAGTCTCACATTTAGAAAACACTCTTATGCCTGCTTAAGGGGGAAGGAGAGGTGGGGTGATGCATCAAACCAGAGTTTGATATAAGCACATGTACCGTTCCAAAAACCAACTATGGAATAGACAAGACCTACACCTTCCTCAGTGAAAGGGACTCAAAACCCCATATTTCCCGCAGAGGAATAGATCTGACTAGTAAGAATCTTAAAACCTATGTACTGATATGTCTCCGTAAGGGAATCAAGTGTGTCTAGACTGGCATAAACATGGCAGCGAGAATCAGCTCAAACCCACTCTAAAAAGGAATTTCAAAAACAGAACAAAGAAACAGGGAAATTCTTTACAATTCCTTCAGGGTCTCTGATGCAACCTGGAATGACCCTATCTACAATGACAGCTGGATGTGGCATAAGGCTGGACACTTGCGACTGAGAGGATTGGTGAGATTGGGTGAGCAATTGCAGACCCTTTAAAGCAATAATGCATGGCACCCATTCCATGGGTCCCAGCTCTCCAGGTTGAAGGGAATATTACTTCAGCTATAACGTGTACGGGAAACCTAGAGAATGGACACACTGTGAATACGACAGGTTTCTAAAACTCAACGAAGAGCCCCTCTCCTGGTGCTCCGGTTTGACTTTCCAACTGCTTTCCTATCAATCTCCCAACTTGGAGAGACAGCCCGTTTAAGCTCCTGGTTCGCACAGGTTGCCAATTTGGCAGAGGATGAAAGGGAAGAGGGAAAACCAATGAGAGAGTAGCTGCTAGGCATTTGGATGGGCACATGTCACTCTAATTTCCCGGCAGGAAGAAGAATTAACCAAAGTCTCAGCCACCCACCGGGAACCAGTATAGGTCCTGAACCAAAAGTTTGGACTTGCGTTCAGCTCACAAAAAACGAGTTGAAAAATGGAGCTCAGGGGCACATCAATTCACAAACTGGCAGAGTAATCAAGGCCAACTATCGTCCAAAAATCTGTTGAGGGAAGGCAACGAGGCGGACTTGAAATCGAGGCAGAATAGCAGGAAACAGATTTCAAGAGGTACGTTGGAATCGCCTGTAAAGCACAAGAAGAGGGGCACAACTTCGACAATGATGCACTTGGCCAAAAAGGGCGTATGCGTTTTCTCCTGAATATATTCAGGAGAAAACGCATACGCCCTTTTTGGCCAAGCAAGCAAGCGGGCAATGCAAATCTGCACTACAAAGAAGTATCACTTCCCACCGGTCAAAAGGGACATCCGCAAAATGTGTAAAAAACCAGAAAGGCAAGACAGGCCCTGGAGAACAGGGAGCCCTGTTATGCTGATGGGCGGGATGTAAGTTGCCAACTGCCTCACTGGAGGAGTGCATTGTGTTCCCTAAAACAAGTAAACAACAGAGCTACAGAGCCAAGGGCACTTCCAGTCTAGGGAATATACCTTGGGAAAACTGAAAATCCATAAGACAGAGCCACCCCCAAATTGAGGGCTGCACTGCTTACAAGAACCTCAACCTGGGTACACCTGAAATATCCCAGGAAATATAAAAATGGTTCCAAACATTGTGGAACTTACGTACGATGGAATATCCCTCAGCCACGAAATCAATGTCATAAGACCAGTAGCAGCAAAATGAGTGGATTCAGGTACGATGATTCTAAGTGAAAGAAGTCACACAGGAAAAGAAACTTATCATAAGATATCACTTAGGAAGATCCTGTAAACATGGCTACACATGAACTCAGTTAGGCAAGAGAACAGAGTCTCACATTTAGAAAAAACTCTTATGCCTGCTTAAGGGGGAAGGAGAGGTGGGGTGATGCATCAAACCCGAGTTTGATATAAGCACAGGTACCGTTCCAAAAACCAACTATGGAATAGACAAGACCTACACCTTCCTCAGTGAAAGGGACTCAAAACCCCATATTTCCCGCAGAGGAATAGATCTGAGTAGTAAGAACCTTAAAACCTATGTACTGATATGTCTCCGTAAGGGAATCAAGTGTGTCTAGACTGGCATAAACATGGCAGCGAGAATCAGCTCAAAGCCACTCTAAAAAGGAATTTCAAAAACAGAACAAAGAAACAGGGAAATTCTTCACAATTCCTTCAGGGTCTCTGATGCAACCTGGAATGACCCTATCTACAATGACAGCTGGATGTGGCATAAGGCTGGACACTTGCGACTGAGAGGATTGGTGAGATTGGGTGAGCAATTGCAGACCCTTTAAAGCAATAATGCATGACACCCATTCCATGGGTCCCAGCTCTCCAGGTTGAAGGGAATATTACTACAGCTATAACGTGTACGGGAAACCTAGAGAATGGACACACTGTGAATACGACAGGTTTCTAAAACTCAACGAAGAGCCCCTCTCCTGGTGCTCCGGTTTGACTTTCCAACTGCTTTCCTATCAATCTCCCAACTTGGAGAGACAGCCCCTTTAAGCTCCTGGTTCGCACAGGTTGCCAATTTGGCAGAGGATGAAAGGGAAGAGGGAGAACCAATGAGAGAGTAGCTGCTAGGCATTTGGATGGGCACATGTCACTCTAATTTCCCGGCAGGAAGAAGAATTAACCATAGTCTCAGCCACCCACCGGGAACCAGTAGAGGTCCTGAACCAAAAGTTTGGACTTGCGTTCAGCTCACAAAAAACGAGTTGAAAAATGGGGCTCAGGGGCACAGCAATTCACAAACTGGCAGAGTAATCAAGGCCAACTATCGTCCAAAAATCTGTTGAGGGAAGGCAACGAGGCGGACTTGAAAGCGAGGCAGAATAGCAGGAAACAGATTTCAAGAGGTACGTTGGAATCGCCTGTAAAGCACAGGAAGAGGGGCACAACTTCGACAATGATGCACTTGGCCAAAAAGGGCGTATGCGTTTTCTCCTGAATATATTCAGGAGAAAACGCATACGCCCTTTTTGGCCAAGCAAGCAAGCGGGCAATGCAAATCTGCACTACAAAGAAGTATCACTTCCCACCGGTCAAAAGGGACATCCGCAAAATGTGTAAAAAACCAGAAAGGCAAGACAGGCCCTGGAGAACAGGGAGCCCTGTTATGCTGATGGGCGGGATGTAAGTTGCCAACTGCCTCACTGGAGGAGTGCATTGTGTTCCCTAAAACAAGTAAACAACAGAGCTACAGAGCCAAGTGCACTTCCAGTCTAGGGAATATACCTTGGGAAAACTGAAAATCCATAAGACAGAGCCACCCCCAAATTGAGGGCTGCACTGCTTACAAGAACCTCAACCTGGGTACACCTGAAATATCCCAGGCAATATAAAAATGGTTCCAAACATTGTGGAACTTACGTACGATGGAATATCCCTCAGCCACGAAATCTATGTCATAAGACCTGTAGCAGCAAAATGAGTGGATTCAGGTACGATGATTCTAAGTGAAAGAAGTCACACAGGAAAAGAAACTTATCATAAGATATCACTTAGGAAGATCCTGTAAACATGGCTACACATGAACTGAGTTAGGCAAGAGAACAGAGTCTCACATTTAGAAAACACTCTTATGCCTGCTTAAGGGGGAAGGAGAGGTGGGGTGATGCATCAAACCAGAGTTTGATATAAGCACAGGTACCGTTCCAAAAACCAACTATGGAATAGACAAGACCTACACCTTCCTCAGTGAAAGGGACTCAAAACCCCATATTTCCCGCAGAGGAATAGATCTGACTAGTAAGAATCTTAAAACCTATGTACTGATATGTCTCCGTAAGGGAATCAAGTGTGTCTAGACTGGCATAAACATGGCAGCGAGAATCAGCTCAAACCCACTCTAAAAAGGAATTTCAAAAACAGAACAAAGAAACAGGGAAATTCTTTACAATTCCTTCAGGGTCTCTGATGCAACCTGGAATGACCCTATCTACAATGACAGCTGGATGTGGCATAAGGCTGGACACTTGCGACTGAGAGGATTGGTGAGATTGGGTGAGCAATTGCAGACCCTTTAAAGCAATAATGCATGGCACCCATTCCATGGGTCCCAGCTCTCCAGGTTGAAGGGAATATTACTTCAGCTATAACGTGTACGGGAAACCTAGAGAATGGACACACTGTGAATACGACAGGTTTCTAAAACTCAACGAAGAGCCCCTCTCCTGGTGCTCCGGTTTGACTTTCCAACTGCTTTCCTATCAATCTCCCAACTTGGAGAGACAGCCCCTTTAAGCTCCTGGTTCGCACAGGTTGCCAATTTGGCAGAGGATGAAAGGGAAGAGGGAAAACCAATGAGAGAGTAGCTGCTAGGCATTTGGATGGGCACATGTCACTCTAATTTCCCGGCAGGAAGAAGAATTAACCAAAGTCTCAGCCACCCACCGGGAACCAGTATAGGTCCTGAACCAAAAGTTTGGACTTGCGTTCAGCTCACAAAAAACGAGTTGAAAAATGGAGCTCAGGGGCACATCAATTCACAAACTGGCAGAGTAATCAAGGCCAACTATCGTCCAAAAATCTGTTGAGGGAAGGCAACGAGGCGGACTTGAAATCGAGGCAGAATAGCAGGAAACAGATTTCAAGAGGTACGTTGGAATCGCCTGTAAAGCACAAGAAGAGGGGCACAACTTCGACAATGATGCACTTGGCCAAAAAGGGCGTATGCGTTTTCTCCTGAATATATTCAGGAGAAAACGCATACGCCCTTTTTGGCCAAGCAAGCAAGCGGGCAATGCAAATCTGCACTACAAAGAAGTATCACTTCCCACCGGTCAAAAGGGACATCCGCAAAATGTGTAAAAAACCAGAAAGGCAAGACAGGCCCTGGAGAACAGGGAGCCCTGTTATGCTGATGGGCGGGATGTAAGTTGCCAACTGCCTCACTGGAGGAGTGCATTGTGTTCCCTAAAACAAGTAAACAACAGAGCTACAGAGCCAAGGGCACTTCCAGTCTAGGGAATATACCTTGGGAAAACTGAAAATCCATAAGACAGAGCCACCCCCAAATTGAGGGCTGCACTGCTTACAAGAACCTCAACCTGGGTACACCTGAAATATCCCAGGAAATATAAAAATGGTTCCAAACATTGTGGAACTTACGTACGATGGAATATCCCTCAGCCACGAAATCAATGTCATAAGACCAGTAGCAGCAAAATGAGTGGATTCAGGTACGATGATTCTAAGTGAAAGAAGTCACACAGGAAAAGAAACTTATCATAAGATATCACTTAGGAAGATCCTGTAAACATGGCTACACATGAACTCAGTTAGGCAAGAGAACAGAGTCTCACATTTAGAAAAAACTCTTATGCCTGCTTAAGGGGGAAGGAGAGGTGGGGTGATGCATCAAACCCGAGTTTGATATAAGCACAGGTACCGTTCCAAAAACCAACTATGGAATAGACAAGACCTACACCTTCCTCAGTGAAAGGGACTCAAAACCCCATATTTCCCGCAGAGGAATAGATCTGAGTAGTAAGAACCTTAAAACCTATGTACTGATATGTCTCCGTAAGGGAATCAAGTGTGTCTAGACTGGCATAAACATGGCAGCGAGAATCAGCTCAAAGCCACTCTAAAAAGGAATTTCAAAAACAGAACAAAGAAACAGGGAAATTCTTCACAATTCCTTCAGGGTCTCTGATGCAACCTGGAATGACCCTATCTACAATGACAGCTGGATGTGGCATAAGGCTGGACACTTGCGACTGAGAGGATTGGTGAGATTGGGTGAGCAATTGCAGACCCTTTAAAGCAATAATGCATGGCACCCATTCCATGGGTCCCAGCTCTCCAGGTTGAAGGGAATATTACTACAGCTATAACGTGTACGGGAAACCTAGAGAATGGACACACTGTGAATACGACAGGTTTCTAAAACTCAACGAAGAGCCCCTCTCCTGGTGCTCCGGTTTGACTTTCCAACTGCTTTCCTATCAATCTCCCAACTTGGAGAGACAGCCCCTTTAAGCTCCTGGTTCGCACAGGTTGCCAATTTGGCAGAGGATGAAAGGGAAGAGGGAGAACCAATGAGAGAGTAGCTGCTAGGCATTTGGATGGGCACATGTCACTCTAATTTCCCGGCAGGAAGAAGAATTAACCATAGTCTCAGCCACCCACCGGGAACCAGTATAGGTCCTGAACCAAAAGTTTGGCCTTGCGTTCAGCTCAGAAAAAACGAGTTGAAAAATGGGGCTCAGGGGCACAGCAATTCACAAACTGGCAGAGTAATCAAGGCCAACTATCGTCCAAAAATCTGTTGAGGGAAGGCAACGAGGCGGACTTGAAAGCGAGGCAGAATAGCAGGAAACAGATTTCAAGAGGTACGTTGGAATCGCCTGGAAAGCACAGGAAGAGGGGCACAACTTCGACAATGATGCACTTGGCCAAAAAGGGCGTATGCGTTTTCTCCTGAATATATTCAGGAGAAAACGCATACGCCCTTTTTGGCCAAGCAAGCAAGCGGGCAATGCAAATCTGCACTACAAAGAAGTATCACTTCCCACCGGTCAAAAGGGACATCCGCAAAATGTGTAAAAAACCAGAAAGGCAAGACAGGCCCTGGAGAACAGGGAGCCCTGTTATGCTGATGGGCGGGATGTAAGTTGCCAACTGCCTCACTGGAGGAGTGCATTGTGTTCCCTAAAACAAGTAAACAACAGAGCTACAGAGCCAAGTGCACTTCCAGTCTAGGGAATATACCTTGGGAAAACTGAAAATCCATAAGACAGAGCCACCCCCAAATTGAGGGCTGCACTGCTTACAAGAACCTCAACCTGGGTACACCTGAAATATCCCAGGCAATATAAAAATGGTTCCAAACATTGTGGAACTTACGTACGATGGAATATCCCTCAGCCACGAAATCAATGTCATAAGACCAGTAGCAGCAAAATGAGTGGATTCAGGTACGATGATTCTAAGTGAAAGAAGTCACACAGGAAAAGAAACTTATCATAAGATATCACTTAGGAAGATCCTGTAAACATGGCTACACATGAACTGAGTTAGGCAAGAGAACAGAGTCTCACATTTAGAAAAAACTCTTATGCCTGCTTAAGGGGGAAGGAGAGGTGGGGTGATGCATCAAACCCGAGTTTGATATAAGCACAGGTACCGTTCCAAAAACCAACTATGGAATAGACAAGACCTACACCTTCCTCAGTGAAAGGGACTCAAAACCCCATATTTCCCGCAGAGGAATAGATCTGACTAGTAAGAATCTTAAAACCTATGTACTGATATGTCTCCGTAAGGGAATCAAGTGTGTCTAGACTGGCATAAACATGGCAGCGAGAATCAGCTCAAACCCACTCTAAAAAGGAATTTCAAAAACAGAACAAAGAAACAGGGAAATTCTTCACAATTCCTTCAGGGTCTCTGATGCAACCTGGAATGACCCTATCTACAATGACAGCTGGATGTGGCATAAGGCTGGACACTTGCGACTGAGAGGATTGGTGAGATTGGGTGAGCAATTGCAGACCCTTTAAAGCAATAATGCATGGCACCCATTCCATGGGTCCCAGCTCTCCAGGATGAAGGGAATATTACTACAGCTATAACGTGTACGGGAAACCTAGAGAATGGACACACTGTGAATACGACAGGTTTCTAAAACTCAACGAAGAGCCCCTCTCCTGGTGCTCCGGTTTGACTTTCCAACTGCTTTCCTATCAATCTCCCAACTTGGAGAGACAGCCCCTTTAAGCTCCTGGTTTGCACAGGTTGCCAATTTGGCAGAGGATGAAAGGGAAGAGGGAGAACCAATGAGAGAGTAGCTGCTAGGCATTTGGATGGGCACATGTCACTCTAATTTCCCGGCAGGAAGAAGAATTAACCAAAGTCTCAGCCACCCACCGGGAACCAGTATAGGTCCTGAACCAAAAGATTGGCCTTGCGTTCAGCTCAGGAAAAACGAGTTGAAAAATGGGGCTCAGGGGCACAGCAATTCACAAACTGGCAGAGTAATCAAGGCCAACTATCGTCCAAAAATCTGTTGAGGGAAGGCAACGAGGCGGAATTGAACGCGAGGCAGAATAGCAGGAAACAGATTTCAAGAGGTACATTGGAATCGCCTGTAAAGCACAGGAAGAGGGGCACAACTTCGACAATGATGCACTTGGCCAAAAAGGGCGTATGCGTTTTCTCCTGAATATATTCAGGAGAAAACGCATACGCCCTTTTTGGCCAAGCAAGCAAGCGGGCAATGCAAATCTGCACTACAAAGAAGTATCACTTCCCACCGGTCAAAAGGGACATCCGCAAAATGTGTAAAAAACCAGAAAGGCAAGACAGGCCCTGGAGAACAGGGAGCCCTGTTATGCTGATGG
Source organism: Mesoplodon mirus (assembly GCF_964341445.2). Lineage (NCBI taxonomy): Eukaryota > Metazoa > Chordata > Mammalia > Artiodactyla > Ziphiidae > Mesoplodon > Mesoplodon mirus. The sequence goes on from NW_028295810.1 coordinate 5,304,553, forward strand.
GCGGGATGTAAGTTGCCAACTGCCTCACTGGAGGAGTGCATTGTGTTCCCTAAAACAAGTAAACAACAGAGCTACAGAGCCAAGTGCACTTCCAGTCTAGGGAATATACCTTGGGAAAACTGAAAATCCATAAGACAGAGCCACCCCCAAATTGAGGGCTGCACTGCTTACAAGAACCTTAACCTGGGTACACCTGAAATATCCCAGGAAATATAAAAATGTTTCCAAACATTGTGGAACTTACGTACGATGGAATATCCCTCAGCCACGAAATCAATGTCATAAGACCAGTAGGAGCAAAATGAGTGGATTCAGGTACGATGATTCTAAGTGAAAGAAGTCACACAGGAAAAGAAACTTATCATAAGATATCACTTAGGAAGATCCTGTAAACATGGCTACACATGAACTGAGTTAGGCAAGAGAACAGAGTCTCACATTTAGAAAACACTCTTATGCCTGCTTAAGGGGGAAGGAGAGGTGGGGTGATGCATCAAACCCGAGTTTGATATAAGCACAGGTACCGTTCCAAAAACCAACTATGGAATAGACAAGACCTACACCTTCCTCAGTGAAAGGGACTCAAAACCCCATATTTCCCGCAGAGGAATAGATCTGACTAGTAAGAATCTTAAAACCTATGTACTGATATGTCTCCGTAAGGGAATCAAGTGTGTCTAGACTGGCATAAGCATGGCAGCGAGAATCAGCTCAAACCCACTCTAAAAAGGAATTTCAAAAACAGAACAAAGAATCAGGGAAATTCTTTACAATTCCTTCAGGGTCTCTGATGCAACCTGGAATGACCCTATCTACAATGACAGCTGGATGTGGCATGAGGCTGGACACTTGCGAATGAGAGGATTGGTGAGATTGGGTGAGCAATTGCAGACCCTTTAAAGCAATAATGCATGGCACCCGTTCCATGGGTCCCAGCTCTCCAGGTTGAAGGGAATATTACTACAGCTATAACGTGTACGGGAAACCTAGAGAATGGAAACACTGTGAATATGACAGGTTTCTAAAACTCAACGAAGAGCCCCTCTCCTGGTGCTCCGGTTTGACTTTCCAACTGCTTTCCTATCAATCTCCCAACTTGGAGAGACAGCCCCTTTAAGCTCCTGGTTCGCACAGGTTGCCAATTTGGCAGAGGATGAAAGGGAAGAGGGAGAACCAATGAGAGAGTAGCTGCTAGGCATTTGGATGGGCACATGTCACTCTAATTTCCCGGCAGGAAGAAGAATTAACCAAAGTCTCAGCCACCCACCGGGAACCAGTATAGGTCCTGAACCAAAAGTTTGGACTTGCGTTCAGCTCACAAAAAACGAGTTGAAAAATGGAGCTCAGGGGCACAGCAATTCACAAACTGGCAGAGTAATCAAGGCCAACTATCGTCCAAAAATCTGTTGAGGGAAGGCAACGAGGCGGACTTGAAAGCGAGGCAGAATAGCAGGAAACAGATTTCAAGAGGTACGTTGGAATGGCCTGTAAAGCACAGGAAGAGGGGCACAATTTCGACAATGATGCACTTGGCCAAAAAGGGCGTATGCGTTTTCTCCTGAATATATTCAGGAGAAAACGCATACGCCCTTTTTGGCCAAGCAAGCAAGCGGGCAATGCAAATCTGCACTACAAAGAAGTATCACTTCCCACCGGTCAAAAGGGACATCCACAAAATGTGTAAAAACCAGAAAGGCAAGACAGGCCCTGGAGAACAGGGAGCCCTGTTATGCTGATGGGCGGGATGTAAGTTGCCAACTGCCTCACTGGAGGAGTGCATTGTGTTCCCTAAAACAAGTAAACAACAGAGCTACAGAGCCAAGGGCACTTCCAGTCTAGGGAATATACCTTGGGAAAACTGAAAATCCATAAGACAGAGCCACCCCCAAATTGAGGGCTGCACTGCTTACAAGAACCTCAACCTGGGTACACCTGAAATATCCCAGGCAATATAAAAATGGTTCCAAACATTGTGGAACTTTCGTACGATGGAATATCCCTCAGCCACGAAATCTATGTCATAAGACCTGTAGCAGCAAAATGAGTGGATTCAGGTACGATGATTCTAAGTGAAAGAAGTCACACAGGAAAAGAAACTTATCATAAGATATCACTTAGGAAGATCCTGTAAACATGGCTACACATGAACTGAGTTAGGCAAGAGAACAGAGTCTCACATTTAGAAAACACTCTTATGCCTGCTTAAGGGGGAAGGAGAGGTGGGGTGATGCATCAAACCAGAGTTTGATATAAGCACAGGTACCGTTCCAAAAACCAACTATGGAATAGACAAGACCTACACCTTCCTCAGTGAAAGGGACTCAAAACCCCATATTTCCCGCAGAGGAATAGATCTGACTAGTAAGAATCTTAAAACCTATGTACTGATATGTCTCCGTAAGGGAATCAAGTGTGTCTAGACTGGCATAAACATGGCAGCGAGAATCAGCTCAAACCCACTCTAAAAAGGAATTTCAAAAACAGAACAAAGAAACAGGGAAATTCTTTACAATTCCTTCAGGGTCTCTGATGCAACCTGGAATGACCCTATCTACAATGACAGCTGGATGTGGCATAAGGCTGGACACTTGCGACTGAGAGGATTGGTGAGATTGGGTGAGCAATTGCAGACCCTTTAAAGCAATAATGCATGGCACCCATTCCATGGGTCCCAGCTCTCCAGGTTGAAGGGAATATTACTTCAGCTATAACGTGTACGGGAAACCTAGAGAATGGACACACTGTGAATACGACAGGTTTCTAAAACTCAACGAAGAGCCCCTCTCCTGGTGCTCCGGTTTGACTTTCCAACTGCTTTCCTATCAATCTCCCAACTTGGAGAGACAGCCCCTTTAAGCTCCTGGTTCGCACAGGTTGCCAATTTGGCAGAGGATGAAAGGGAAGAGGGAAAACCAATGAGAGAGTAGCTGCTAGGCATTTGGATGGGCACATGTCACTCTAATTTCCCGGCAGGAAGAAGAATTAACCAAAGTCTCAGCCACCCACCGGGAACCAGTATAGGTCCTGAACCAAAAGTTTGGACTTGCGTTCAGCTCACAAAAAACGAGTTGAAAAATGGAGCTCAGGGGCACAACAATTCACAAACTGGCAGAGTAATCAAGGCCAACTATCGTCCAAAAATCTGTTGAGGGAAGGCAACGAGGCGGACTTGAAATCGAGGCAGAATAGCAGGAAACAGATTTCAAGAGGTACGTTGGAATCGCCTGTAAAGCACAAGAAGAGGGGCACAACTTCGACAATGATGCACTTGGCCAAAAAGGGCGTATGCGTTTTCTCCTGAATATATTCAGGAGAAAACGCATACGCCCTTTTTGGCCAAGCAAGCAAGCGGGCAATGCAAATCTGCACTACAAAGAAGTATCACTTCCCACCGGTCAAAAGGGACATCCGCAAAATGTGTAAAAAACCAGAAAGGCAAGACAGGCCCTGGAGAACAGGGAGCCCTGTTATGCTGATGGGCGGGATGTAAGTTGCCAACTGCCTCACTGGAGGAGTGCATTGTGTTCCCTAAAACAAGTAAACAACAGAGCTACAGAGCCAAGGGCACTTCCAGTCTAGGGAATATACCTTGGGAAAACTGAAAATCCATAAGACAGAGCCACCCCCAAATTGAGGGCTGCACTGCTTACAAGAACCTCAACCTGGGTACACCTGAAATATCCCAGGAAATATAAAAATGGTTCCAAACATTGTGGAACTTACGTACGATGGAATATCCCTCAGCCACGAAATCAATGTCATAAGACCAGTAGCAGCAAAATGAGTGGATTCAGGTACGATGATTCTAAGTGAAAGAAGTCACACAGGAAAAGAAACTTATCATAAGATATCACTTAGGAAGATCCTGTAAACATGGCTACACATGAACTCAGTTAGGCAAGAGAACAGAGTCTCACATTTAGAAAAAACTCTTATGCCTGCTTAAGGGGGAAGGAGAGGTGGGGTGATGCATCAAACCCGAGTTTGATATAAGCACAGGTACCGTTCCAAAAACCAACTATGGAATAGACAAGACCTACACCTTCCTCAGTGAAAGGGACTCAAAACCCCATATTTCCCGCAGAGGAATAGATCTGAGTAGTAAGAACCTTAAAACCTATGTACTGATATGTCTCCGTAAGGGAATCAAGTGTGTCTAGACTGGCATAAACATGGCAGCGAGAATCAGCTCAAAGCCACTCTAAAAAGGAATTTCAAAAACAGAACAAAGAAACAGGGAAATTCTTCACAATTCCTTCAGGGTCTCTGATGCAACCTGGAATGACCCTATCTACAATGACAGCTGGATGTGGCATAAGGCTGGACACTTGCGACTGAGAGGATTGGTGAGATTGGGTGAGCAATTGCAGACCCTTTAAAGCAATAATGCATGGCACCCATTCCATGGGTCCCAGCTCTCCAGGTTGAAGGGAATATTACTACAGCTATAACGTGTACGGGAAACCTAGAGAATGGACACACTGTGAATACGACAGGTTTCTAAAACTCAACGAAGAGCCCCTCTCCTGGTGCTCCGGTTTGACTTTCCAACTGCTTTCCTATCAATCTCCCAACTTGGAGAGACAGCCCCTTTAAGCTCCTGGTTCGCACAGGTTGCCAATTTGGCAGAGGATGAAAGGGAAGAGGGAGAACCAATGAGAGAGTAGCTGCTAGGCATTTGGATGGGCACATGTCACTCTAATTTCCCGGCAGGAAGAAGAATTAACCATAGTCTCAGCCACCCACCGGGAACCAGTATAGGTCCTGAACCAAAAGTTTGGCCTTGCGTTCAGCTCAGAAAAAACGAGTTGAAAAATGGGGCTCAGGGGCACAGCAATTCACAAACTGGCAGAGTAATCAAGGCCAACTATCGTCCAAAAATCTGTTGAGGGAAGGCAACGAGGCGGACTTGAAAGCGAGGCAGAATAGCAGGAAACAGATTTCAAGAGGTACGTTGGAATCGCCTGTAAAGCACAGGAAGAGGGGCACAACTTCGACAATGATGCACTTGGCCAAAAAGGGCGTATGCGTTTTCTCCTGAATATATTCAGGAGAAAACGCATACGCCCTTTTTGGCCAAGCAAGCAAGCGGGCAATGCAAATCTGCACTACAAAGAAGTATCACTTCCCACCGGTCAAAAGGGACATCCGCAAAATGTGTAAAAAACCAGAAAGGCAAGACAGGCCCTGGAGAACAGGGAGCCCTGTTATGCTGATGGGCGGGATGTAAGTTGCCAACTGCCTCACTGGAGGAGTGCATTGTGTTCCCTAAAACAAGTAAACAACAGAGCTACAGAGCCAAGTGCACTTCCAGTCTAGGGAATATACCTTGGGAAAACTGAAAATCCATAAGACAGAGCCACCCCCAAATTGAGGGCTGCACTGCTTACAAGAACCTCAACCTGGGTACACCTGAAATATCCCAGGCAATATAAAAATGGTTCCAAACATTGTGGAACTTACGTACGATGGAATATCCCTCAGCCACGAAATCAATGTCATAAGACCAGTAGCAGCAAAATGAGTGGATTCAGGTACGATGATTCTAAGTGAAAGAAGTCACACAGGAAAAGAAACTTATCATAAGATATCACTTAGGAAGATCCTGTAAACATGGCTACACATGAACTGAGTTAGGCAAGAGAACAGAGTCTCACATTTAGAAAAAACTCTTATGCCTGCTTAAGGGGGAAGGAGAGGTGGGGTGATGCATCAAACCCGAGTTTGATATAAGCACAGGTACCGTTCCAAAAACCAACTATGGAATAGACAAGACCTACACCTTCCTCAGTGAAAGGGACTCAAAACCCCATATTTCCCGCAGAGGAATAGATCTGACTAGTAAGAATCTTAAAACCTATGTACTGATATGTCTCCGTAAGGGAATCAAGTGTGTCTAGACTGGCATAAACATGGCAGCGAGAATCAGCTCAAACCCACTCTAAAAAGGAATTTCAAAAACAGAACAAAGAAACAGGGAAATTCTTCACAATTCCTTCAGGGTCTCTGATGCAACCTGGAATGACCCTATCTACAATGACAGCTGGATGTGGCATAAGGCTGGACACTTGCGACTGAGAGGATTGGTGAGATTGGGTGAGCAATTGCAGACCCTTTAAAGCAATAATGCATGGCACCCATTCCATGGGTCCCAGCTCTCCAGGATGAAGGGAATATTACTACAGATATAACGTGTACGGGAAACCTAGAGAATGGACACACTGTGAATACGACAGGTTTCTAAAACTCAACGAAGAGCCCCTCTCCTGGTGCTCCGGTTTGACTTTCCAACTGCTTTCCTATCAATCTCCCAACTTGGAGAGACAGCCCCTTTAAGCTCCTGGTTCGCACAGGTTGCCAATTTGGCAGAGGATGAAAGGGAAGAGGGAGAACCAATGAGAGAGTAGCTGCTAGGCATTTGGATGGGCACATGTCACTCTAATTTCCCGGCAGGAAGAAGAATTAACCAAAGTCTCAGCCACCCACCGGGAACCAGTATAGGTCCTGAACCAAAAGATTGGCCTTGCGTTCAGCTCAGGAAAAACGAGTTGAAAAATGGGGCTCAGGGGCACAGCAATTCACAAACTGGCAGAGTAATCAAGGCCAACTATCGTCCAAAAATCTGTTGAGGGAAGGCAACGAGGCGGAATTGAACGCGAGGCAGAATAGCAGGAAACAGATTTCAAGAGGTACATTGGAATCGCCTGTAAAGCACAGGAAGAGGGGCACAACTTCGACAATGATGCACTTGGCCAAAAAGGGCGTATGCGTTTTCTCCTGAATATATTCAGGAGAAAACGCATACGCCCTTTTTGGCCAAGCAAGCAAGCGGGCAATGCAAATCTGCACTACAAAGAAGTATCACTTCCCACCGGTCAAAAGGGACATCCGCAAAATGTGTAAAAAACCAGAAAGGCAAGACAGGCCCTGGAGAACAGGGAGCCCTGTTATGCTGATGGGCGGGATGTAAGTTGCCAACTGCCTCACTGGAGGAGTGCATTGTGTTCCCTAAAACAAGTAAACAACAGAGCTACAGAGCCAAGTGCACTTCCAGTCTAGGGAATATACCTTGGGAAAACTGAAAATCCATAAGACAGAGCCACCCCCAAATTGAGGGCTGCACTGCTTACAAGAACCTTAACCTGGGTACACCTGAAATATCCCAGGAAATATAAAAATGTTTCCAAACATTGTGGAACTTACGTACGATGGAATATCCCTCAGCCACGAAATCAATGTCATAAGACCAGTAGGAGCAAAATGAGTGGATTCAGGTACGATGATTCTAAGTGAAAGAAGTCACACAGGAAAAGAAACTTATCATAAGATATCACTTAGGAAGATCCTGTAAACATGGCTACACATGAACTGAGTTAGGCAAGAGAACAGAGTCTCACATTTAGAAAACACTCTTATGCCTGCTTAAGGGGGAAGGAGAGGTGGGGTGATGCATCAAACCCGAGTTTGATATAAGCACAGGTACCGTTCCAAAAACCAACTATGGAATAGACAAGACCTACACCTTCCTCAGTGAAAGGGACTCAAAACCCCATATTTCCCGCAGAGGTATAGATCTGACTAGTAAGAATCTTAAAACCTATGTACTGATATGTCTCCGTAAGGGAATCAAGTGTGTCTAGACTGGCATAAGCATGGCAGCGAGAATCAGCTCAAACCCACTCTAAAAAGGAATTTCAAAAACAGAACAAAGAAACAGGGAAATTCTTTACAATTCCTTCAGGGTCTCTGATGCAACCTGGAATGACCCTATCTACAATGACAGCTGGATGTGGCATGAGGCTGGACACTTGCGAATGAGAGGATTGGTGAGATTGGGTGAGCAATTGCAGACCCTTTAAAGCAATAATGCATGGCACCCGTTCCATGGGTCCCAGCTCTCCAGGTTGAAGGGAATATTACTACAGCTATAACGTGTACGGGAAACCTAGAGAATGGAAACACTGTGAATATGACAGGTTTCTAAAACTCAACGAAGAGCCCCTCTCCTGGTGCTCCGGTTTGACTTTCCAACTGCTTTCCTATCAATCTCCCAACTTGGAGAGACAGCCCCTTTAAGCTCCTGGTTCGCACAGGTTGCCAATTTGGCAGAGGATGAAAGGGAAGAGGGAGAACCAATGAGAGAGTAGCTGCTAGGCATTTGGATGGGCACATGTCACTCTAATTTCCCGGCAGGAAGAAAAATTAACCAAATTCTCAGCCACCCACCGGGAACCAGTATAGGTCCTGAACCAAAAGTTTGGACTTGCGTTCAGCTCACAAAAAACGAGTTGAAAAATGGAGCTCAGGGGCACAGCAATTCACAAACTGGCAGAGTAATCAAGGCCAACTATCGTCCAAAAATCTGTTGAGGGAAGGCAACGAGGCGGACTTGAAAGCGAGGCAGAATAGCAGGAAACAGATTTCAAGAGGTACGTTGGAATGGCCTGTAAAGCACAGGAAGAGGGGCACAATTTCGACAATGATGCACTTGGCCAAAAAGGGCGTATGCGTTTTCTCCTGAATATATTCAGGAGAAAACGCATACGCCCTTTTTGGCCAAGCAAGCAAGCGGGCAATGCAAATCTGCACTACAAAGAAGTATCACTTCCCACCGGTCAAAAGGGACATCCACAAAATGTGTAAAAACCAGAAAGGCAAGACAGGCCCTGGAGAACAGGGAGCCCTGTTATGCTGATGGGCGGGATGTAAGTTGCCAACTGCCTCACTGGAGGAGTGCATTGTGTTCCCTAAAACAAGTAAACAACAGAGCTACAGAGCCAAGGGCACTTCCAGTCTAGGGAATATACCTTGGGAAAACTGAAAATCCATAAGACAGAGCCACCCCCAAATTGAGGGCTGCACTGCATACAAGAACCTCAACCTGGGTACACCTGAAATATCCCAGGAAATATAAAAATGGTTCCAAACATTGTGGAACTTACGTACGATGGAATATCCCTCAGCCACGAAATCAATGTCATAAGACCAGTAGCAGCAAAATGAGTGGATTCAGGTACGATGATTCTAAGTGAAAGAAGTCACACAGGAAAAGAAACTTATCATAAGATATCACTTAGGAAGATCCTGTAAACATGGCTACACATGAACTGAGTTAGGCAAGAGAACAGAGTCTCACATTTAGAAAAAACTCTTATGCCTGCTTAAGGGGGAAGGAGAGGTGGGGTGATGCATCAAACCCGAGTTTGATATAAGCACAGGTACCGTTCCAAAAACCAACTATGGAATAGACAAGACCTACACCTTCCTCAGTGAAAGGGACTCAAAACCCCATATTTCCCGCAGAGGAATAGATCTGACTAGTAAGAATCTTAAAACCTATGTACTGATATGTCTCTGTAATGGAATCAAGTGTGTCTAGACTGGCATAAACATGGCAGCGAGAATCAGCTCAAACCCACTCTAAAAAGAAATTTCAAAAACAGAACAAAGAAACAGGGAAATTCTTTACAATTCCTTCAGGGTCTCTGATGCAACCTGGAATGACCCTATCTACAATGACAGCTGGATGTGGCATAAGGCTGGACACTTGCGACTGAGAGGATTGGTGAGATTGGGTGAGCAATTGCAGACCCTTTAAAGCAATAATGCATGGCACCCATTCCATGGGTCCCAGCTCTCCAGGTTGAAGGGAATATTACTACAGCTATAACGTGTACGGGAAACCTAGAGAATGGACACACTCTGAATACGACAGGTTTCTAAAACTCAACAAAGAGCCCCTCTCCTGGTGCTCCGGTTTGACTTTCCAACTGCTTTCCTATCAATCTCCCAACTTGGAGAGACAGCCCCTTTAAGCTCCTGGTTCTCACAGGTTGCCAATTTGGCAGAGGATGAAAGGGAAGAGGGAGAACCAATGAGAGAGTAGCTGCTAGGCATTTGGATGGGCACATGTCACTCTAATTTCCCGGCAGGAAGAAGAATTAACCAAAGTCTCAGCCACCCACCGGGAACCAGTATAGGTCCTGAACCAAAAGTTTGGACTTGCGTTCAGCTCACAAAAAACGAGTTGAAAAATGGAGCTCAGGGGCACAGCATTTCACAAACTGGCAGAGTAATCAAGGCCAACTATCGTCCAAAAATCTGTTGAGGGAAGGCAACGAGGCGGACTTGAAAGCGAGGCAGAATAGCAGGAAACAGATTTCAAGAGGTACGTTGGAATGGCCTGTAAAGCACAGGAAGTGGGGCACAATTTCGACAATGATGCACTTGGCCAAAAAGGGCGTATGCGTTTTCTCCTGAATATATTCAGGAGAAAACGCATACGCCCTTTTTGGCCAAGCAAGCAAGCGGGCAATGCAAATCGGCACTACAAAGAAGTATCACTTCCCACCGGTCAAAAGGGACATCCACAAAATGTGTAAAAAACCAGAAAGGCAAGACAGGCCCTGAAGAACAGGGAGCCCTGTTATGCTGATGGGCGGGATGTAAGTTGCCAACTGCCTCACTGGAGGAGTGCATTGTGTTCCCTAAAACAAGTAAACAACAGAGCTACAGAGCCAAGGGCACTTCCAGTCTAGGGAATATACCTTGGGAAAACTGAAAATCCATAAGACGGAGCCACCCCCAAATTGAGGGCTGCACTGCTTACAAGAACCTCAACCTGGGTACACCTGAAATATCCCAGGAAATATAAAAATGGTTCCAAACATTGTGGAACTTACGTACGATGGAATATCCCTCAGCCACGAAATCTATGTCATAAGACCTGTAGCAGCAAAATGAGTGGATTCAGGTACGATGATTCTAAGTGAAAGAAGTCACACAGGAAAAGAAACTTATCATAAGATATCACTTAGGAAGATCCTGTAAACATGGCTACACATGAACTGAGTTAGGCAAGAGAACAGAGTCTCACATTTAGAAAACACTCTTATGCCTGCTTAAGGGGGAAGGAGAGGTGGGGTGATGCATCAAACCCGAGTTTGATATAAGCACAGGTACCGTTCCAAAAACCAACTATGGAATAGACAAGACCTACACCTTCCTCAGTGAAAGGGACTCAAAACCCCATATTTCCCGCAGAGGAATAGATCTGACTAGTAAGAACCTTAAAACCTATGTACTGATATGTCTCCGTAAGGGAATCAAGTGTGTCTAGACTGGCATAAGCATGGCAGCGAGAATCAGCTCAAAGCCACTCTAAAAAGGAATTTCAAAAACAGAACAAAGAAACAGGGAAATTCTTCACAATTCCTTCAGGGTCTCTGATGCAACCTGGAATGACCCTATCTACAATGACAGCTGGATGTGGCATAAGGCTGGACACTTGCGACTGAGAGGATTGGTGAGATTGGGTGAGCAATTGCAGACCCTTTAAAGCAATAATGCATGGCACCCATTCCATGGGTCCCAGCTCTCCAGGTTGAAGGGAATATTACTACAGCTATAACGTGTACGGGAAACCTAGAGAATGGACACACTGTGAATACGACAGGTTTCTAAAACTCAACGAAGAGCCCCTCTCCTGGTGCTCCGGTTTGACTTTCCAACTGCTTTCCTATCAATCTCCCAACTTGGAGAGACAGCCCCTTTAAGCTCCTGGTTCGCACAGGTTGCCAATTTGGCAGAGGATGAAAGGGAAGAGGGAGAACCAATGAGAGAGTAGCTGCTAGGCATTTGGATGGGCACATGTCACTCTAATTTCCCGGCAGGAAGAAGAATTAACCAAAGTCTGAGCCACCCACCGGGAACCAGTATAGGTCCTGAACCAAAAGTTTGGACTTGCGTTCAGCTCACAAAAAACGAGTTGAAAAATGGAGCTCAGGGGCACAGCATTTCACAAACTGGCAGAGTAATCAAGGCCAACTATCGTCCAAAAATCTGTTGCGGGAAGGCAACGAGGCGGACTTGAAAGCGAGGCAGAATAGCAGGAAACAGATTTCAAGAGGTACGTTGGAATGGCCTGTAAAGCACAGGAAGTGGGGCACAATTTCGACAATGATGCACTTGGCCAAAAAGGGCGTATGCGTTTTCTCCTGAATATATTCAGGAGAAAACGCATACGCCCTTTTTGGCCAAGCAAGCAAGCGGGCAATGCAAATCGGCACTACAAAGAAGTATCACTTCCCACCGGTCAAAAGGGACATCCACAAAATGTGTAAAAAACCAGAAAGGCAAGACAGGCCCTGAAGAACAGGGATCCCTGTTATGCTGATGGGCGGGATGTAAGTTGACAACTGCCTCACTGGAGGAGTGCATTGTGTTCCCTAAAACAAGTAAACAACAGAGCTACAGAGCCAAGGGCACTTCCAGTCTAGGGAATATACCTTGGGAAAACTGAAAATCCATAAGACGGAGCCACCCCCAAATTGAGGGCTGCACTGCTTACAAGAACCTCAACCTGGGTACACCTGAAATATCCCAGGAAATATAAAAATGGTTCCAAACATTGTGGAACTTACGTACGATGGAATATCCCTCAGCCACGAAATCTATGTCATAAGACCTGTAGCAGCAAAATGAGTGGATTCAGGTACGATGATTCTAAGTGAAAGAAGTCACACAGGAAAAGAAACTTATCATAAGATATCACTTAGGAAGATCCTGTAAACATGGCTACACATGAACTGAGTTAGGCAAGAGAACAGAGTCTCACATTTAGAAAACACTCTTATGCCTGCTTAAGGGGGAAGGAGAGGTGGGGTGATGCATCAAACCCGAGTTTGATATAAGCACAGGTACCGTTCCAAAAACCAACTATGGAATAGACAAGACCTACACCTTCCTCAGTGAAAGGGACTCAAAACCCCATATTTCCCGCAGAGGAATAGATCTGACTAGTAAGAACCTTAAAACCTATGTACTGATATGTCTCCGTAAGGGAATCAAGTGTGTCTAGACTGGCATAAGCATGGCAGCGAGAATCAGCTCAAAGCCACTCTAAAAAGGAATTTCAAAAACAGAACAAAGAAACAGGGAAATTCTTCACAATTCCTTCAGGGTCTCTGATGCAACCTGGAATGACCCTATCTACAATGACAGCTGGATGTGGCATAAGGCTGGACACTTGCGACTGAGAGGATTGGTGAGATTGGGTGAGCAATTGCAGACCCTTTAAAGCAATAATGCATGGCACCCATTCCATGGGTCCCAGCTCTCCAGGTTGAAGGGAATATTACTACAGCTATAACGTGTACGGGAAACCTAGAGAATGGACACACTGTGAATACGACAGGTTTCTAAAACTCAACGAAGAGCCCCTCTCCTGGTGCTCCGGTTTGACTTTCCAACTGCTTTCCTATCAATCTCCCAACTTGGAGAGACAGCCCCTTTAAGCTCCTGGTTCGCACAGGTTGCCAATTTGGCAGAGGATGAAAGGGAAGAGGGAGAACCAATGAGAGAGTAGCTGCTAGGCATTTGGATGGGCACATGTCACTCTAATTTCCCGGCAGGAAGAAGAATTAACCAAAGTCTGAGCCACCCACCGGGAACCAGTATAGGTCCTGAACCAAAAGTTTGGACTTGCGTTCAGCTCACAAAAAACGAGTTGAAAAATGGAGCTCAGGGGCACAGCATTTCACAAACTGGCAGAGTAATCAAGGCCAACTATCGTCCAAAAATCTGTTGCGGGAAGGCAACGAGGCGGACTTGAAAGCGAGGCAGAATAGCAGGAAACAGATTTCAAGAGGTACGTTGGAATGGCCTGTAAAGCACAGGAAGTGGGGCACAATTTCGACAATGATGCACTTGGCCAAAAAGGGCGTATGCGTTTTCTCCTGAATATATTCAGGAGAAAACGCATACGCCCTTTTTGGCCAAGCAAGCAAGCGGGCAATGCAAATCGGCACTACAAAGAAGTATCACTTCCCACCGGTCAAAAGGGACATCCACAAAATGTGTAAAAAACCAGAAAGGCAAGACAGGCCCTGAAGAACAGGGATCCCTGTTATGCTGATGGGCGGGATGTAAGTTGACAACTGCCTCACTGGAGGAGTGCATTGTGTTCCCTAAAACAAGTAAACAACAGAGCTACAGAGCCAAGGGCACTTCCAGTCTAGGGAATATACCTTGGGAAAACTGAAAATCCATAAGACGGAGCCACCCCCAAATTGAGGGCTGCACTGCTTACAAGAACCTCAACCTGGGTACACCTGAAATATCCCAGGAAATATAAAAATGGTTCCAAACATTGTGGAACTTACGTACGATGGAATATCCCTCAGCCACGAAATCTATGTCATAAGACCTGTAGCAGCAAAATGAGTGGATTCAGGTACGATGATTCTAAGTGAAAGAAGTCACACAGGAAAAGAAACTTATCATAAGATATCACTTAGGAAGATCCTGTAAACATGGCTACACATGAACTGAGTTAGGCAAGAGAACAGAGTCTCACATTTAGAAAACACTCTTATGCCTGCTTAAGGGGGAAGGAGAGGTGGGGTGATGCATCAAACCAGAGTTTGATATAAGCACAGGTACCGTTCCAAAAACCAACTATGGAATAGACAAGACCTACACCTTCCTCAGTGAAAGGGACTCAAAACCCCATATTTCCCGCAGAGGAATAGATCTGACTAGTAAGAATCTTAAAACCTATGTACTGATATGTCTCCGTAAGGGAATCAAGTGTGTCTAGACTGGCATAAACAGGGCAGCGAGAATCAGCTCAAACCCACTCTAAAAAGGAATTTCAAAAACAGAACAAAGAAACAGGGAAATTCTTTACAATTCCTTCAGGGTCTCTGATGCAACCTGGAATGACCCTATCTACAATGACAGCTGGATGTGGCATAAGGCTGGACACTTGCGACTGAGAGGATTGGTGAGATTGGGTGAGCAATTGCAGACCCTTTAAAGCAATAATGCATGGCACCCATTCCATGGGTCCCAGCTCTCCAGGTTGAAGGGAATATTACTTCAGCTATAACGTGTACGGGAAACCTAGAGAATGGACACACTGTGAATACGACAGGTTTCTAAAACTCAACGAAGAGCCCCTCTCCTGGTGCTCCGGTTTGACTTTCCAACTGCTTTCCTATCAAACTCCCAACTTGGAGAGACAGCCCCTTTAAGCTCCTGGTTCGCACAGGTTGCCAATTTGGCAGAGGATGAAAGGGAAGAGGGAAAACCAATGAGAGAGTAGCTGCTAGGCATTTGGATGGGCACATGTCACTCTAATTTCCCGGCAGGAAGAAGAATTAACCAAAGTCTCAGCCACCCACCGGGAACCAGTATAGGTCCTGAACCAAAAGTTTGGACTTGCGTTCAGCTCACAAAAAACGAGTTGAAAAATGGAGCTCAGGGGCACATCAATTCACAAACTGGCAGAGTAATCAAGGCCAACTATCGTCCAAAAATCTGTTGAGGGAAGGCAACGAGGCGGACTTGAAATCGAGGCAGAATAGCAGGAAACAGATTTCAAGAGGTACGTTGGAATCGCCTGTAAAGCACAGGAAGAGGGGCACAACTTCGACAATGATGCACTTGGCCAAAAAGGGCGTATGCGTTTTCTCCTGAATATATTCAGGAGAAAACGCATACGCCCTTTTTGGCCAAGCAAGCAAGCGGGCAATGCAAATCTGCACTACAAAGAAGTATCACTTCCCACCGGTCAAAAGGGACATCCGCAAAATGTGTAAAAAACCAGAAAGGCAAGACAGGCCCTGGAGAACAGGGAGCCCTGTTATGCTGATGGGCGGGATGTAAGTTGCCAACTGCCTCACTGGAGGAGTGCATTGTGTTCCCTAAAACAAGTAAACAACAGAGCTACAGAGCCAAGGGCACTTCCAGTCTAGGGAATATACCTTGGGAAAACTGAAAATCCATAAGACAGAGCCACCCCCAAATTGAGGGCTGCACTGCTTACAAGAACCTCAACCTGGGTACACCTGAAATATCCCAGGAAATATAAAAATGGTTCCAAACATTGTGGAACTTACGTACGATGGAATATCCCTCAGCCACGAAATCAATGTCATAAGACCAGTAGCAGCAAAATGAGTGGATTCAGGTACGATGATTCTAAGTGAAAGAAGTCACACAGGAAAAGAAACTTATCATAAGATATCACTTAGGAAGATCCTGTAAACATGGCTACACATGAACTGAGTTAGGCAAGAGAACAGAGTCTCCCATTTAGAAAAAACTCTTATGCCTGCTTAAGGGGGAAGGAGAGGTGGGGTGATGCATCAAACCCGAGTTTGATATAAGCACAGGTACCGTTCCAAAAACCAACTATGGACTAGACAAGACCTACACCTTCCTCAGTGAAAGGGACTCAAAACCACATATTTCCCGCAGAGGAATAGATCTGAGTAGTAAGAACCTTAAAACCTATGTACTGATATGTCTCCGTAAGGGAATCAAGTGTGTCTAGACTGGCATAAACATGGCAGCGAGAATCAGCTCAAAGCCACTCTAAAAAGGAATTTCAAAAACAGAACAAAGAAACAGGGAAATTCTTCACAATTCCTTCAGGGTCTCTGATGCAACCTGGAATGACCCTATCTACAATGACAGCTGGATGTGGCATAAGGCTGGACACTTGCGACTGAGAGGATTGGTGAGATTGGGTGAGCAATTGCAGACCCTTTAAAGCAATAATGCATGACACCCATTCCATGGGTCCCAGCTCTCCAGGTTGAAGGGAATATTACTACAGCTATAACGTGTACGGGAAACCTAGAGAATGGACACACTGTGAATACGACAGGTTTCTAAAACTCAACGAAGAGCCCCTCTCCTGGTGCTCCGGTTTGACTTTCCAACTGCTTTTCTATCAATCTCCCAACTTGGAGAGACAGCCCCTTTAAGCTCCTGGTTCGCACAGGTTGCCAATTTGGCAGAGGATGAAAGGGAAGAGGGAAAACCAATGAGAGAGTAGCTGCTAGGCATTTGGATGGACACATGTCACTCTAATTTCCCGGCAGGAAGAAGAATTAACCAAAGTCTCAGCCACCCACCGGGAACCAGGATAGGTCCTGAACCAAAAGTTTGGCCTTGCGTTCAGCTCAGAAAAAACGAGTTGAAAAGTGGAGCTCAGGGGCACAGCAATTCACAAACTGGCAGAGTAATCAAGGCCAACTATCGTCCAAAAATCTGTTGCGGGAAGGCAACGAGGCGGACTTGAAAGCGAGGCAGAATAGCAGGAAACAGATTTCAAGAGGTACGTTGGAATCGCCTGTAAAGCACAGGAAGAGGGGCACAACTTCGACAATGATGCACTTGGCCAAAAAGGGCGTATGCGTTTTCTCCTGAATATATTCAGGAGAAAACGCATACGCCCTTTTTGGCCAAGCAAGCAAGCGGGCAATGCAAATCTGCACTACAAAGAAGTATCACTTCCCACCGGTCAAAAGGGACATCCGCAAAATGTGTAAAAAACCAGAAAGGCAAGACAGGCCCTGGAGAACAGGGAGCCCTGTTATGCTGATGGGCGGGATGTAAGTTGCCAACTGCCTCACTGGAGGAGTGAATTGTGTTCCCTAAAACAAGTAAACAACAGAGCTACAGAGCCAAGGGCACTTCCAGTCTAGGGAATATACCTTGGGAAAATTGAAAATCCATAAGACAGAGCCACCCCCAAATTGAGGGCTGCACTGCTTACAAGAACCTCAACCTGGGTACACCTGAAATATCCCAGGAAATATAAAAATGGTTCCAAACATTGTGGAACTTACGTACGATGGAATATCCCTCAGCCACGAAATCAATGTCATAAGACCAGTAGCAGCAAAATGAGTGGATTCAGGTACGATGATTCTAAGTGAAAGAAGTCACACAGGAAAAGAAACTTATCATAAGATATCACTTAGGAAGATCCTGTAAACATGGCTACACATGAACTGAGTTAGGCAAGAGAACAGAGTCTCACATTTAGAAAAAACTCTTATGCCTGCTTAAGGGGGAAGGAGAGGTGGGGTGATGCATCAAACCCGAGTTTGATATAAGCACAGGTACCGTTCCAAAAACCAACTATGGAATAGACAAGACCTACACCTTCCTCAGTGAAAGGGACTCAAAACCCCATATTTCCCGCAGAGGAATAGATCTGACTAGTAAGAATCTTAAAACCTATGTACTGATATGTCTCCGTAAGGGAATCAAGTGTGTCTAGACTGGCATAAACACGGCAGCGAGAATCAGCTCAAACCCACTCTAAAAAGAAATTTCAAAAACAGAACAAAGAAACAGGGAAATTCTTTACAATTCCTTCAGGGTCTCTGATGCAACCTGGAATGACCCTATCTACAATGACAGCTGGATGTGGCATAAGGCTGGACACTTGCGACTGAGAGGATTGGTGAGATTGGGTGAGCAATTGCAGACCCTTTAAAGCAATAATGCATGGCACCCATTCCATGGGTCCCAGCTCTCCAGGTTGAAGGGAATATTACTACAGCTATAACGTGTACGGGAAACCTAGAGAATGGACACACTGTGAATACGACAGGTTTCTAAAACTCAACGAAGAGCCCCTCTCCTGGTGCTCCGGTTTGACTTTCCAACTGCTTTCCTATCAATCTCCCAACTTGGAGAGACAGCCCCTTTAAGCTCCTGGTTCGCACAGGTTGCCAATTTGGCAGAGGATGAAAGGGAAGAGGGAGAACCAATGAGAGAGTAGCTGCTAGGCATTTGGATGGGCACATGTCACTCTAATTTCCCGGCAGGAAGAAGAATGAACCAAAGTCTCAGCCACCCACCGGGAACCAGTATATGTCCTGAACCAAAAGTTTGGACTTGCGTTCAGCTCAGAAAAAACGAGTTGAAAAATGGAGCTCAGGGGCACAGCAATTCACAAACTGGCAGAGTAATCAAGGCCAACTATCGTCCAAAAATCTGTTGAGGGAAGGCAACGAGGCGGACTTGAAAGCGAGGCAGAATAGCAGGAAACAGATTTCAAGAGGTACGTTGGAATCGCCTGTAAAGCACAGGAAGAGGGGCACAACTTCGACAATGATGCACTTGGCCAAAAAGGGCGTATGCGTTTTCTCCTGAATATATTCAGGAGAAAACGCATACGCCCTTTTTGGCCAAGCAAGCAAGCGGGCAATGCAAATCTGCACTACAAAGAAGTATCACTTCCCACCGGTCAAAAGGGACATCCGCAAAATGTGTAAAAAACCAGAAAGGCAAGACAGGCCCTGGAGAACAGGGAGCCCTGTTATGCTGATGGGCGGGATGTAAGTTGCCAACTGCCTCACTGGAGGAGTGCATTGTGTTCCCTAAAACAAGTAAACAACAGAGCTACAGAGCCAAGTGCACTTCCAGTCTAGGGAATATACCTTGGGAAAACTGAAAATCCATAAGACAGAGCCACCCCCAAATTGAGGGCTGCACTGCTTACAAGAACCTCAACCTGGGTACACCTGAAATATCCCAGGCAATATAAAAATGGTTCCAAACATTGTGGAACTTACGTACGATGGAATATCCCTCAGCCACGAAATCAATGTCATAAGACCAGTAGCAGCAAAATGAGTGGATTCAGGTACGATGATTCTAAGTGAAAGAAGTCACACAGGAAAAGAAACTTATCATAAGATATCACTTAGGAAGATCCTGTAAACATGGCTACACATGAACTGAGTTAGGCAAGAGAACAGAGTCTCACATTTAGAAAAAACTCTTATGCCTGCTTAAGGGGGAAGGAGAGGTGGGGTGATGCATCAAACCCGAGTTTGATATAAGCACAGGTACCGTTCCAAAAACCAACTATGGAATAGACAAGACCTACACCTTCCTCAGTGAAAGGGACTCAAAACCCCATATTTCCCGCAGAGGAATAGATCTGACTAGTAAGAATCTTAAAACCTATGTACTGATATGTCTCTGTAATGGAATCAAGTGTGTCTAGACTGGCATAAACATGGCAGCGAGAATCAGCTCAAACCCACTCTAAAAAGAAATTTCAAAAACAGAACAAAGAAACAGGGAAATTCTTTACAATTCCTTCAGGGTCTCTGATGCAACCTGGAATGACCCTATCTACAATGACAGCTGGATGTGGCATAAGGCTGGACACTTGCGACTGAGAGGATTGGTGAGATTGGGTGAGCAATTGCAGACCCTTTAAAGCAATAATGCATGGCACCCATTCCATGGGTCCCAGCTCTCCAGGTTGAAGGGAATATTACTACAGCTATAACGTGTACGGGAAACCTAGAGAATGGACACACTCTGAATACGACAGGTTTCTAAAACTCAACAAAGAGCCCCTCTCCTGGTGCTCCGGTTTGACTTTCCAACTGCTTTCCTATCAATCTCCCAACTTGGAGAGACAGCCCCTTTAAGCTCCTGGTTCTCACAGGTTGCCAATTTGGCAGAGGATGAAAGGGAAGAGGGAGAACCAATGAGAGAGTAGCTGCTAGGCATTTGGATGGGCACATGTCACTCTAATTTCCCGGCAGGAAGAAGAATTAACCAAAGTCTCAGCCACCCACCGGGAACCAGTATAGGTCCTGAACCAAAAGTTTGGACTTGCGTTCAGCTCACAAAAAACGAGTTGAAAAATGGAGCTCAGGGGCACAGCATTTCACAAACTGGCAGAGTAATCAAGGCCAACTATCGTCCAAAAATCTGTTGAGGGAAGGCAACGAAGCGGACTTGAAAGCGAGGCAGAATAGCAGGAAACAGATTTCAAGAGGTACGTTGGAATGGCCTGTAAAGCACAGGAAGTGGGGCACAATTTCGACAATGATGCACTTGGCCAAAAAGGGCGTATGCGTTTTCTCCTGAATATATTCAGGAGAAAACGCATACGCCCTTTTTGGCCAAGCAAGCAAGCGGGCAATGCAAATCGGCACTACAAAGAAGTATCACTTCCCACCGGTCAAAAGGGACATCCACAAAATGTGTAAAAAACCAGAAAGGCAAGACAGGCCCTGAAGAACAGGGAGCCCTGTTATGCTGATGGGCGGGATGTAAGTTGCCAACTGCCTCACTGGAGGAGTGCATTGTGTTCCCTAAAACAAGTAAACAACAGAGCTACAGAGCCAAGGGCACTTCCAGTCTAGGGAATATACCTTGGGAAAACTGAAAATCCATAAGACGGAGCCACCCCCAAATTGAGGGCTGCACTGCTTACAAGAACCTCAACCTGGGTACACCTGAAATATCCCAGGAAATATAAAAATGGTTCCAAACATTGTGGAACTTACGTACGATGGAATATCCCTCAGCCACGAAATCTATGTCATAAGACCTGTAGCAGCAAAATGAGTGGATTCAGGTACGATGATTCTAAGTGAAAGAAGTCACACAGGAAAAGAAACTTATCATAAGATATCACTTAGGAAGATCCTGTAAACATGGCTACACATGAACTGAGTTAGGCAAGAGAACAGAGTCTCACATTTAGAAAACACTCTTATGCCTGCTTAAGGGGGAAGGAGAGGTGGGGTGATGCATCAAACCCGAGTTTGATATAAGCACAGGTACCGTTCCAAAAACCAACTATGGAATAGACAAGACCTACACCTTCCTCAGTGAAAGGGACTCAAAACCCCATATTTCCCGCAGAGGAATAGATCTGACTAGTAAGAACCTTAAAACCTATGTACTGATATGTCTCCGTAAGGGAATCAAGTGTGTCTAGACTGGCATAAGCATGGCAGCGAGAATCAGCTCAAAGCCACTCTAAAAAGGAATTTCAAAAACAGAACAAAGAAACAGGGAAATTCTTCACAATTCCTTCAGGGTCTCTGATGCAACCTGGAATGACCCTATCTACAATGACAGCTGGATGTGGCATAAGGCTGGACACTTGCGACTGAGAGGATTGGTGAGATTGGGTGAGCAATTGCAGACCCTTTAAAGCAATAATGCATGGCACCCATTCCATGGGTCCCAGCTCTCCAGGTTGAAGGGAATATTACTACAGCTATAACGTGTACGGGAAACCTAGAGAATGGACACACTGTGAATACGACAGGTTTCTAAAACTCAACGAAGAGCCCCTCTCCTGGTGCTCCGGTTTGACTTTCCAACTGCTTTCCTATCAATCTCCCAACTTGGAGAGACAGCCCCTTTAAGCTCCTGGTTCGCACAGGTTGCCAATTTGGCAGAGGATGAAAGGGAAGAGGGAGAACCAATGAGAGAGTAGCTGCTAGGCATTTGGATGGGCACATGTCACTCTAATTTCCCGGCAGGAAGAAGAATTAACCAAAGTCTGAGCCACCCACCGGGAACCAGTATAGGTCCTGAACCAAAAGTTTGGACTTGCGTTCAGCTCACAAAAAACGAGTTGAAAAATGGAGCTCAGGGGCACAGCATTTCACAAACTGGCAGAGTAATCAAGGCCAACTATCGTCCAAAAATCTGTTGCGGGAAGGCAACGAGGCGGACTTGAAAGCGAGGCAGAATAGCAGGAAACAGATTTCAAGAGGTACGTTGGAATGGCCTGTAAAGCACAGGAAGTGGGGCACAATTTCGACAATGATGCACTTGGCCAAAAAGGGCGTATGCGTTTTCTCCTGAATATATTCAGGAGAAAACGCATACGCCCTTTTTGGCCAAGCAAGCAAGCGGGCAATGCAAATCGGCACTACAAAGAAGTATCACTTCCCACCGGTCAAAAGGGACATCCACAAAATGTGTAAAAAACCAGAAAGGCAAGACAGGCCCTGAAGAACAGGGATCCCTGTTATGCTGATGGGCGGGATGTAAGTTGACAACTGCCTCACTGGAGGAGTGCATTGTGTTCCCTAAAACAAGTAAACAACAGAGCTACAGAGCCAAGGGCACTTCCAGTCTAGGGAATATACCTTGGGAAAACTGAAAATCCATAAGACGGAGCCACCCCCAAATTGAGGGCTGCACTGCTTACAAGAACCTCAACCTGGGTACACCTGAAATATCCCAGGAAATATAAAAATGGTTCCAAACATTGTGGAACTTACGTACGATGGAATATCCCTCAGCCACGAAATCTATGTCATAAGACCTGTAGCAGCAAAATGAGTGGATTCAGGTACGATGATTCTAAGTGAAAGAAGTCACACAGGAAAAGAAACTTATCATAAGATATCACTTAGGAAGATCCTGTAAACATGGCTACACATGAACTGAGTTAGGCAAGAGAACAGAGTCTCACATTTAGAAAACACTCTTATGCCTGCTTAAGGGGGAAGGAGAGGTGGGGTGATGCATCAAACCAGAGTTTGATATAAGCACAGGTACCGTTCCAAAAACCAACTATGGAATAGACAAGACCTACACCTTCCTCAGTGAAAGGGACTCAAAACCCCATATTTCCCGCAGAGGAATAGATCTGACTAGTAAGAATCTTAAAACCTATGTACTGATATGTCTCCGTAAGGGAATCAAGTGTGTCTAGACTGGCATAAACAGGGCAGCGAGAATCAGCTCAAACCCACTCTAAAAAGGAATTTCAAAAACAGAACAAAGAAACAGGGAAATTCTTTACAATTCCTTCAGGGTCTCTGATGCAACCTGGAATGACCCTATCTACAATGACAGCTGGATGTGGCATAAGGCTGGACACTTGCGACTGAGAGGATTGGTGAGATTGGGTGAGCAATTGCAGACCCTTTAAAGCAATAATGCATGGCACCCATTCCATGGGTCCCAGCTCTCCAGGTTGAAGGGAATATTACTTCAGCTATAACGTGTACGGGAAACCTAGAGAATGGACACACTGTGAATACGACAGGTTTCTAAAACTCAACGAAGAGCCCCTCTCCTGGTGCTCCGGTTTGACTTTCCAACTGCTTTCCTATCAAACTCCCAACTTGGAGAGACAGCCCCTTTAAGCTCCTGGTTCGCACAGGTTGCCAATTTGGCAGAGGATGAAAGGGAAGAGGGAAAACCAATGAGAGAGTAGCTGCTAGGCATTTGGATGGGCACATGTCACTCTAATTTCCCGGCAGGAAGAAGAATTAACCAAAGTCTCAGCCACCCACCGGGAACCAGTATAGGTCCTGAACCAAAAGTTTGGACTTGCGTTCAGCTCACAAAAAACGAGTTGAAAAATGGAGCTCAGGGGCACATCAATTCACAAACTGGCAGAGTAATCAAGGCCAACTATCGTCCAAAAATCTGTTGAGGGAAGGCAACGAGGCGGACTTGAAATCGAGGCAGAATAGCAGGAAACAGATTTCAAGAGGTACGTTGGAATCGCCTGTAAAGCACAGGAAGAGGGGCACAACTTCGACAATGATGCACTTGGCCAAAAAGGGCGTATGCATTTTCTCCTGAATATATTCAGGAGAAAACGCATACGCCCTTTTTGGCCAAGCAAGCAAGCGGGCAATGCAAATCTGCACTACAAAGAAGTATCACTTCCCACCGGTCAAAAGGGACATCCGCAAAATGTGTAAAAAACCAGAAAGGCAAGACAGGCCCTGGAGAACAGGGAGCCCTGTTATGCTGATGGGCGGGATGTAAGTTGCCAACTGCCTCACTGGAGGAGTGCATTGTGTTCCCTAAAACAAGTAAACAACAGAGCTACAGAGCCAAGGGCACTTCCAGTCTAGGGAATATACCTTGGGAAAACTGAAAATCCATAAGACAGAGCCACCCCCAAATTGAGGGCTGCACTGCTTACAAGAACCTCAACCTGGGTACACCTGAAATATCCCAGGAAATATAAAAATGGTTCCAAACATTGTGGAACTTACGTACGATGGAATATCCCTCAGCCACGAAATCAATGTCATAAGACCAGTAGCAGCAAAATGAGTGGATTCAGGTACGATGATTCTAAGTGAAAGAAGTCACACAGGAAAAGAAACTTATCATAAGATATCACTTAGGAAGATCCTGTAAACATGGCTACACATGAACTGAGTTAGGCAAGAGAACAGAGTCTCCCATTTAGAAAAAACTCTTATGCCTGCTTAAGGGGGAAGGAGAGGTGGGGTGATGCATCAAACCCGAGTTTGATATAAGCACAGGTACCGTTCCAAAAACCAACTATGGACTAGACAAGACCTACACCTTCCTCAGTGAAAGGGACTCAAAACCACATATTTCCCGCAGAGGAATAGATCTGAGTAGTAAGAACCTTAAAACCTATGTACTGATATGTCTCCGTAAGGGAATCAAGTGTGTCTAGACTGGCATAAACATGGCAGCGAGAATCAGCTCAAAGCCACTCTAAAAAGGAATTTCAAAAACAGAACAAAGAAACAGGGAAATTCTTCACAATTCCTTCAGGGTCTCTGATGCAACCTGGAATGACCCTATCTACAATGACAGCTGGATGTGGCATAAGGCTGGACACTTGCGACTGAGAGGATTGGTGAGATTGGGTGAGCAATTGCAGACCCTTTAAAGCAATAATGCATGACACCCATTCCATGGGTCCCAGCTCTCCAGGTTGAAGGGAATATTACTACAGCTATAACGTGTACGGGAAACCTAGAGAATGGACACACTGTGAATACGACAGGTTTCTAAAACTCAACGAAGAGCCCCTCTCCTGGTGCTCCGGTTTGACTTTCCAACTGCTTTTCTATCAATCTCCCAACTTGGAGAGACAGCCCCTTTAAGCTCCTGGTTCGCACAGGTTGCCAATTTGGCAGAGGATGAAAGGGAAGAAGGAAAACCAATGAGAGAGTAGCTGCTAGGCATTTGGATGGACACATGTCACTCTAATTTCCCGGCAGGAAGAAGAATGAACCAAAGTCTCAGCCACCCACCGGGAACCAGGATAGGTCCTGAACCAAAAGTTTGGCCTTGCGTTCAGCTCAGAAAAAACGAGTTGAAAAGTGGAGCTCAGGGGCACAGCAATTCACAAACTGGCAGAGTAATCAAGGCCAACTATCGTCCAAAAATTTGTTGAGGGAAGGCAACGAGGCGGACTTGAAAGCGAGGCAGAATAGCAGGAAACAGATTTCAAGAGGTACGTTGGAATCGCCTGTAAAGCACAGGAAGAGGGGCACAACTTCGACAATGATGCACTTGGCCAAAAAGGGCGTATGCGTTTTCTCCTGAATATATTCAGGAGAAAACGCATACGCCCTTTTTGGCCAAGCAAGCAAGCGGGCAATGCAAATCTGCACTACAAAGAAGTATCACTTCCCACCGGTCAAAAGGGACATCCGCAAAATGTGTAAAAAACCAGAAAGGCAAGACAGGCCCTGGAGAACAGGGAGCCCTGTTATGCTGATGGGCGGGATGTAAGTTGCCAACTGCCTCACTGGAGGAGTGAATTGTGTTCCCTAAAACAAGTAAACAACAGAGCTACAGAGCCAAGGGCACTTCCAGTCTAGGGAATATACCTTGGGAAAATTGAAAATCCATAAGACAGAGCCACCCCCAAATTGAGGGCTGCACTGCTTACAAGAACCTCAACCTGGGTACACCTGAAATATCCCAGGAAATATAAAAATGGTTCCAAACATTGTGGAACTTACGTACGATGGAATATCCCTCAGCCACGAAATCAATGTCATAAGACCAGTAGCAGCAAAATGAGTGGATTCAGGTACGATGATTCTAAGGGAAAGAAGTCACACAGGAAAAGAAACTTATCATAAGATATCACTTAGGAAGATCCTGTAAACATGGCTACACATGAACTGAGTTAGGCAAGAGAACAGAGTCTCACATTTAGAAAAAACTCTTATGCCTGCTTAAGGGGGAAGGAGAGGTGGGGTGATGCATCAAACCCGAGTTTGATATAAGCACAGGTACCGTTCCAAAAACCAACTATGGAATAGACAAGACCTACACCTTCCTCAGTGAAAGGGACTCAAAACCCCATATTTCCCGCAGAGGAATAGATCTGACTAGTAAGAATCTTAAAACCTATGTACTGATATGTCTCCGTAAGGGAATCAAGTGTGTCTAGACTGGCATAAACACGGCAGCGAGAATCAGCTCAAACCCACTCTAAAAAGAAATTTCAAAAACAGAACAAAGAAACAGGGAAATTCTTTACAATTCCTTCAGGGTCTCTGATGCAACCTGGAATGACCCTATCTACAATGACAGCTGGATGTGGCATAAGGCTGGACACTTGCGACTGAGAGGATTGGTGAGATTGGGTGAGCAATTGCAGACCCTTTAAAGCAATAATGCATGGCACCCATTCCATGGGTCCCAGCTCTCCAGGTTGAAGGGAATATTACTACAGCTATAACGTGTACGGGAAACCTAGAGAATGGACACACTGTGAATACGACAGGTTTCTAAAACTCAACGAAGAGCCCCTCTCCTGGTGCTCCGGTTTGACTTTCCAACTGCTTTCCTATCAATCTCCCAACTTGGAGAGACAGCCCCTTTAAGCTCCTGGTTCGCACAGGTTGCCAATTTGGCAGAGGATGAAAGGGAAGAGGGAGAACCAATGAGAGAGTAGCTGCTAGGCATTTGGATGGGCACATGTCACTCTAATTTCCCGGCAGGAAGAAGAATGAACCAAAGTCTCAGCCACCCACCGGGAACCAGTATATGTCCTGAACCAAAAGTTTGGACTTGCGTTCAGCTCACAAAAAACGAGTTGAAAAATGGAGCTCAGGGGCACAGCAATTCACAAACTGGCAGAGTAATCAAGGCCAACTATCGTCCAAAAATCTGTTGAGGGAAGGCAACGAGGCGGACTTGAAAGCGAGGCAGAATAGCAGGAAACAGATTTCAAGAGGTACGTTGGAATGGCCTGTAAAGCACAGGAAGAGGGGCACAATTTCGACAATGATGCACTTGGCCAAAAAGGGCGTATGCGTTTTCTCCTGAATATATTCAGGAGAAAACGCATACGCCCTTTTTGGCCAAGCAAGCAAGCGGGCAATGCAAATCTGCACTACAAAGAAGTATCACTTCCCACCGGTCAAAAGGGACATCCACAAAATGTGTAAAAAACCAGAAAGGCAAGACAGGCCCTGGAGAACAGGGAGCCCTGTTATGCTGATGGGCGGGATGTAAGTTGCCAACTGCCTCACTGGAGGAGTGCATTGTTTTCCCTAAAACAAGTAAACAACAGAGCTACAGAGCCAAGGGAACTTCCAGTCTAGGGAATATACCTTGGGAAAATTGAAAATCCATAAGACGGAGCCACCCCCAAATTGAGGGTTGCACTGCTTACAAGAACCTCAACCTGGGTACACCTGAAATATCCCAGGAAATATAAAAATGGTTCCAAACATTGTGGAACTTACGTACGATGGAATATCCCTCAGCCACGAAATCAATGTCATAAGACCTGTAGCAGCAAAATGAGTGGATTCAGGTACGATGATTCTAAGTGCAAGAAGTCACACAGGAAAAGAAACTTATCATAAGATATCACTTAGGAAGATCCTGTAAACATGGCTACACATGAACTGAGTTAGGCAAGAGAACAGAGTCTCACATTTAGAAAACACTCTTATGCCTGCTTAAGGGGGAAGGAGAGGTGGGGTGATGCATCAAACCCGAGTTTGATATAAGCACAGGTACCGTTCCAAAAACCAACTATGGAATAGACAAGACCTACACCTTCCTCAGTGAAAGGGACTCAAAACCCCATATTTACCGCAGAGGAATAGATCTGACTAGTAAGAAACTTAAAACCTATGTACTGATATGTCTCCGTAAGGGAATCAAGTGTGTCTAGACTGGCATAAACATGGCAGCGAGAATCAGCTCAAACCCACTCTAAAAAGGAATTTCAAAAACAGAACAAAGAAACAGGGAAATTCTTCACAATTCCTTCAGGGTCTCTGATGCAACCTGGAATGACCCTATCTACAATGACAGCTGGATGTGGCATAAGGCTGGACACTTGGGACTGAGAGGATTGGTGAGATTGGGTGAGCAATTGCAGACCCTTTAAAGCAATAATGCATGGCACCCATTCCATGGGTCCCAGCTCTCCAGGTTGAAGGGAATATTACTACAGCTATAACGTGTACCGGAAACCTAGAGAATGGACACACTGTGAATACGACAGGTTTCTAAAACTCAATGAAGAGCCCCTCTCCTGGTGCTCCGGTTTGACTTTCCAACTGCTTTCCTAACAATCTCCCAACTTGGAGAGACAGCCCCTTTAAGCTCCTGGTTCGCACAGGTTGCCAATTTGGCAGAGGATGAAAGGGAAGAGGGAGAACCAATGAGAGAGTAGCTGCTAGGCATTTGGATGGGCACATGTCACTCTAATTTCCCGGCAGGAAGAAGAATTAACCAAAGTCTCAGCCACCCACCGGGAACCAGTATAGGTCCTGAACCAAAAGTTTGGCCTTGCGTTCAGCTCAGAAAAAACGAGTTGAAAAATGGGGCTCAGGGGCACAGCAATTCACAAACTGGCAGAGTAATCAAGGCCAACTATCGTCCAAAAATCTGTTGAGGGAAGGCAACGAGGCGGACTTGAAAGCGAGGCAGAATAGCAGGAAACAGATTTCAAGAGGTACGTTGGAATCGCCTGTAAAGCACAGGAAGAGGGGCACAACTTCGACAATGATGCACTTGGCCAAAAAGGGCATATGCGTTTTCTCCTGAATATATTCAGGAGAAAACGCATACGCCCTTTTTGGCCAAGCAAGCAAGCGGGCAATGCAAATCTGCACTACAAAGAAGTATCACTTCCCACCGGTCAAAAGGGACATCCGCAAAATGTGTAAAAAACCAGAAAGGCAAGACAGGCCCTGGAGAACAGGGAGCCCTGTTATGCTGATGGGCGGGATGTAAGTTGCCAACTGCCTCACTGGAGGAGTGCATTGTGTTCCCTAAAACAAGTAAACAACAGAGCTACAGAGCCAAGTGCACTTCCAGTCTAGGGAATATACCTTGGGAAAACTGAAAATCCATAAGACAGAGCCACCCCCAAATTGAGGGCTGCACTGCTTACAAGAACCTCAACCTGGGTACACCTGAAATATCCCAGGAAATATAAAAATGGTTCCAAACATTGTGGAACTTACGTACGATGGAATATCCCTCAGCCACGAAATCAATGTCATAAGACCAGTAGCAGCAAAATGAGTGGATTCAGGTACGATGATTCTAAGTGAAAGAAGTCACACAGGAAAAGAAACTTATCATAAGATATCACTTAGGAAGATCCTGTAAACATGGCTACACATGAACTGAGTTAGGCAAGAGAACAGAGTCTCACATTTAGAAAAAACTCTTACGCCTGCTTAAGGGGGAAGGAGAGGTGGGGTGATGCATCAAACCCGAGTTTGATATAAGCACAGGTACCGTTCCAAAAACCAACTATGGAATAGACAAGACCTACACATTCCTCAGTGAAAGGTACTCAAAACCCCATATTTCCCGCAGAGGAATAGATCTGACTAGTAAGAATCTTAAAACCTATGTACTGATATGTCTCCGTAAGGGAATCAAGTGTGTCTAGACTGGCATAAACATGGCAGCGAGAATCAGCTCAAACCCACTCTAAAAAGGAATTTCAAAAACAGAACAAAGAAACAGGGAAATTCTTCACAATTCCTTCAGGGTCTCTGATGCAACCTGGAATGACCCTATCTACAATGACAGCTGGATGTGGCATAAGGCTGGACACTTGGGACTGAGAGGATTGGTGAGATTGGGTGAGCAATTGCAGACCCTTTAAAGCAATAATGCATGACACCCATTCCATGGGTCCCAGCTCTCCAGGTTGAAGGGAATATTACTACAGCTATAACGTGTACCGGAAACCTAGAGAATGGACACACTGTGAATACGACAGGTTTCTAAAACTCAACGAAGAGCCCCTCTCCTGGTGCTCCGGTTTGACTTTCCAACTGCTTTCCTATCAATCTCCCAACTTGGAGAGACAGCCCCTTTAAGCTCCTGGTTCGCACAGGTTGCCAATTTGGCAGAGGATGAAAGGGAAGAGGGAGAACCAATGAGAGAGTAGCTGCTAGGCATTTGGATGGGCACATGTAACTCTAATTTCCCGGCAGGAAGAAGAATTAACCAAAGTCTCAGCCACCCACCGGGAACCAGTATAGGTCCTGAACCAAAAGTTTGGCCTTGCGTTCAGCTCAGGAAAAACGAGTTGAAAAATGGAGCTCAGGGGCACAGCAATTCACAAACTGGCAGAGTAATCAAGGCCAACTATCGTCCAAAAATCTGTTGAGGGAAGGCAACGAGGCGGAATTGAAAGCGAGGCAGAATAGCAGGAAACAGATTTCAAGAGGTACATTGGAATCGCCTGTAAAGCACAGGAAGAGGGGCACAATTTCGACAATGATGCACTTGGCCAAAAAGGGCGTATGCGTTTTCTCCTGAATATATTCAGGAGAAAACGCATACGCCCTTTTTGGCCAAGCAAGCAAGCGGGCAATGCAAATCTGCACTACAAAGAAGTATCACTTCCCACCGGTCAAAAGGGACATCCGCAAAATGTGTAAAAAACCAGAAAGGCAAGACAGGCCCTGGAGAACAGGGAGCCCTGTTATGCTGATGGGCGGGATGTAAGTTGCCAACTGCCTCACTGGAGGAGTGCATTGTGTTCCCTAAAACAAGTAAACAACAGAGCTACAGAGCCAAGTGCACTTCCAGTCTAGGGAATATACCTTGGGAAAACTGAAAATCCATAAGACAGAGCCACCCCCAAATTGAGGGCTGCACTGCTTACAAGAACCTCAACCTGGGTACACCTGAAATATCCCAGGCAATATAAAAATGGTTCCAAACATTGTGGAACTTACGTACGATGGAATATCCCTCAGCCACGAAATCAATGTCATAAGACCAGTAGGAGCAAAATGAGTGGATTCAGGTACGATGATTCTAAGTGAAAGAAGTCACACAGGAAAAGAAACTTATCATAAGATATCACTTAGGAAGATCCTGTAAACATGGCTACACATGAACTGAGTTAGGCAAGAGAACAGAGTCTCACATTTAGAAAAAACTCTTATGCCTGCTTAAGGGGGAAGGAGAGGTGGGGTGATGCATCAAACCCGAGTTTGATATAAGCACAGGTACCGTTCCAAAAACCAACTATGGAATAGACAAGACCTACACCTTCCTCAGTGAAAGGGACTCAAAACCCCATATTTCCCGCAGAAGAATCGATCTGACTAGTAAGAATCTTAAAACCTATGTACTGATATGTCTCCGTAAGGGAATCAAGTGTGTCTAGACTGGCATAAACAGGGCAGCGAGAATCAGCTGAAAACCACTCTAAAAAGGAATTTCAAAAACAGAACAAAGAAACAGGGAAATTCTTTACAATTCCTTCAGGGTCTCTGATGCAACCTGGAATGACCCTATCTACAATGACAGCTGGATGTGGCATAAGGCTGGACACTTGCGACTGAGAGGATTGGTGAGATTGGGTGAGCAATTGCAGACCCTTTAAAGCAATAATGCATGGCACCCATTCCATGGGTCCCAGCTCTCCAGGTTGAAGGGAATATTACTACAGCTATAACGTGTACGGGAAACCTAGAGAATGGACACACTGTGAATACGACAGGTTTCTAAAACTCAACGAAGAGCCCCTCTCCTGGTGCTCCGGTTTGACTTTCCAACTGCTTTCCTATCAATCTCCCAACTTGGAGAGACAGCCCCTTTAAGCTCCTGGTTCGCACAGGTTGCCAATTTGGCAGAGGATGAAAGGGAAGAGGGAGAACCAATGAGAGAGTAGCTGCTAGGCATTTGGATGGGCACATGTCACTCTAATTTCCCGGCAGGAAGAAGAATTAACCAAAGTCTCAGCCACCCACCGGGAACCAGTATAGGTCCTGAACCAAAAGTTTGGACTTGCGTTCAGCTCACAAAAAACGAGTTGAAAAATGGAGCTCAGGGGCACAGCAATTCACAAACTGGCAGAGTAATCAAGGCCAACTATCGTCCAAAAATCTGTTGAGGGAAGGCAACGAGGCGGACTTGAAAGCGAGGCAGAATAGCAGGAAACAGATTTCAAGAGGTACGTTGGAATCGCCTGTAAAGCACAGGAAGAGGGGCACAACTTCGACAATGATGCACTTGGCCAAAAAGGGCGTATGCGTTTTCTCCTGAATATATTCAGGAGAAAACGCATACGCCCTTTTTGGCCAAGCAAGCAAGCGGGCAATGCAAATCTGCACTACAAAGAAGTATCACTTCCCACCGGTCAAAAGGGACATCCACAAAATGTGTAAAAACCAGAAAGGCAAGAGAGGCCCTGGGGAACAGGGAGCCCTGTTATGCTGATGGGCGGGATGTAAGTTGCCAACTGCCTCACTGGAGGAGTGCATTGTGTTCCCTAAAACAAGTAAACAACAGAGCTACAGAGCCAAGGGCACTTCCAGTCTAGGGAATATACCTTGGGAAAACTGAAAATCCATAAGACAGAGCCACCCCCAAATTGAGGGCTGCACTGCTTACAAGAACCTCAACCTGGGTACACCTGAAATATCCCAGGAAATATAAAAATGGTTCCAAACATTGTGGAACTTACGTACGATGGAATATCCCTCAGCCACGAAATCAATGTCATAAGACCAGTAGCAGCAAAATGAGTGGATTCAGGTACGATGATTCTAAGTGAAAGAAGTCACACAGGAAAAGAAACTTATCATAAGATATCACTTAGGAAGATCCTGTAAACATGGCTACACATGAACTGAGTTAGGCAAGAGAACAGAGTCTCACATTTAGAAAAAACTCTTATGCCTGCTTAAGGGGGAAGGAGAGGTGGGGTGATGCATCAAACCCGAGTTTGATATAAGCACAGGTACCGTTCCAAAAACCAACTATGGAATAGACAAGACCTCCACCTTCCTCAGTGAAAGGGACTCAAAACCCCATATTTCCCGCAGAGGAATAGATCTGACTAGTAAGAATCTTAAAACCTATGTACTGATATGTCTCCGTAAGGGAATCAAGTGTGTCTAGACTGGCATAAACATGGCAGCGAGAATCAGCTCAAACCCACTCTAAAAAGAAATTTCAAAAACAGAACAAAGAAACAGGGAAATTCTTTACAATTCCTTCAGGGTCTCTGATGCAACCTGGAATGACCCTATCTACAATGACAGCTGGATGTGGCATAAGGCTGGACACTTGCGACTGAGAGGATTGGTGAGATTGGGTGAGCAATTGCAGACCCTTTAAAGCAATAATGCATGGCACCCATTCCATGGGTCCCAGCTCTCCAGGTTGAAGGGAATATTACTACAGCTATAACGTGTACGGGAAACCTAGAGAATGGACACACTGTGAATACGACAGGTTTCTAAAACTCAACGAAGAGCCCCTCTCCTGGTGCTCCGGTTTGACTTTCCAACTGCTTTCCTATCAATCTCCCAACTTGGAGAGACAGCCCCTTTAAGCTCCTGGTTCGCACAGGTTGCCAATTTGGCAGAGGATGAAAGGGAAGAGGGAGATCCAATGAGAGAGTAGCTGCTAGGCATTTGGATGGGCACATGTCACTCTAATTTCCTGGCAGGAAGAAGAATTAACCAAAGTCTCAGCCACCCACCGGGAACCAGTATAAGTCCTGAACCAAAAGTTTAGACTTGCGTTCAGCTCACAAAAAACGAGTTGAAAAATGGAGCTCAGGGGCACAGCAATTCACAAACTGGCAGAGTAATCAAGGCCAACTATCGTCCAAAAATCTGTTGAGGGAAGGCAACGAGGCGCACTTGAAAGCGAGGCAGAATAGCAGGAAACAGATTTCAAGAGGTACGTTGGAATCGCCTGTAAAGCACAGGAAGAGGGGCACAACTTCGACAATGATGCACTTGGCCAAAAAGGGCGTATGCGTTTTCTCCTGAATATATTCAGGAGAAAACGCATACGCCCTTTTTGGCCAAGCAAGCAAGCGGGCAATGCAAATCTGCACTACAAAGAAGTATCACTTCCCACCGGTCAAAAGGGACATCCACAAAATGTGTAAAAACCAGAAAGGCAAGACAGGCCCTGGAGAACAGGGAGCCTTGTTATGCTGATGGGCGGGATGTAAGTTGCCAACTGCCTCACTGGAGGAGTGCATTGTGTTCCCTAAAACAAGTAAACAACAGAGCTACAGAGCCAAGGGCACTTCCGGTCTAGGGAATATACCTTGGGAAAACTGAAAATCCATAAGACAGAGCCACCCCCAAATTGAGGGCTGCACTGCTTACAAGAACCTCAACCTGGGTACACCTGGAATATCCCAGGAAATACAAAAATGGTTCCAAACATTGTGGAACTTACGTACGATGGAATATCCCTCAGCCATGAAATCAATGTCATAAGACCAGTAGCAGCAAAATTAGTGGATTCAGGTACGATGATTCTAAGTGAAAGAAGTCACACAGAAAAAGAAACTTATCATAAGATATCACTTAGGAAGATCCTGTAAACATGGCTACACATGAACTGAGTTAGGCAAGAGAACAGAGTCTCACATTTAGAAAACACTCTTATGCCTGCTTAAGGGGGAAGGAGAGGTGGGGTGATGCATCAAACCAGAGTTTGATATAAGCACAGGTACCGTTCCAAAACCAACTATGGTATAGACAAGACCTCCACCTTCCTCAGTGAAAGGGACTCAAAACCCCATATTTCCCGCAGAGGAATAGATCTGACTAGTAAGAATCTTAAAACCTATGTATTGATATGTCTCCGTAAGGGAATCAAGTGTGTCTAGACTGGCATAAACATGGCAGCGAGAAACAGCTCAAACCCACTCTAAAAAGGAATTTCAAAAACAGAACAAAGAAACAGGGAAATTCTTTACAATTCCTTCAGGGTCTCTGATGCAACCTGGAATGACCCTATCTACAGTGACAGCTGGATGTGGCATAAGGCTGGACACTTGGGACTGAGAGGATTGGTGAGATTGGGTGAGCAATTGCAGACCCTTTAAAGCAATAATGCATGGCACCCATTCCATGGGTCCCAGCTCTCCAGGTTGATGGGAATATTACTACAGCTATAACGTGTACGGGAAACCTAGAGAATGGACACACTGTGAATACGACAGGTTTCTAAAACTCAACGAAGAGCCCCTCTCCTGGTGCTCCGGTTTGACTTTCCAACTGCTTTCCTATCAATCTCCCAACTTGGAGAGACAGCCCCTTTAAGCTCCTGGTTCACACAGGTTGCCAATTTGGCAGAGGATGAAAGGGAAGAGGGAGAACCAATGAGAGAGTAGCTGCTAGGCATTTGGATGGGCACATGTCACTCTAATTTCCCGGCAGGAAGAAGAATTAACCAAAGTCTCAGCCACCCACCGGGAACCAGTATAGGTCCTGAACCAAAAGTTTGGACTTGTGTTCAGCTCACAAATAACGAGTTGAAAAATGGAGCTCAGGGGCACAGCAATTCACAAACTGGCAGAGTAATCAAGGCCAACTATCGTCCAAAAATCTGTTGAGGGAAGGCAACGAGGCGGACTTGAAAGCGAGCCACAATAGCAGGAAACAGATTTCAAGAGGTACGTTGGAATCGCCTGTAAAGCACAGGAAGAGGGGCACAACATCGACAATGATGCACTTGGCCAAAAAGGGCGTATGCGTTTTCTCCTGAATATATTCAGGAGAAAACGCATACGCCCTTTTTGGCCAAGCAAGCAAGCGGGCAATGCAAATCTGCACTACAAAGAAGTATCACTTCCCACCGGTCAAAGGGACATCCGCAAAATGTGTAAAAAACCAGAAAGGAAAGACAGGCCCTGGAGAACAGGGAGCCCTGTTATGCTGATGGGCGGGATGTAAGTTGCCAACTGCCTCACTGGAGGAGTGCATTGTGTTCCCTAAAACAAGTAAACAACAGAGCTACAGAGCCAAGGGCACTTCCAGTCTAGGGAATATACCTTGGGGAAACTGAAAATCCATAAGACAGAGCCACCCCCAAATTGAGGGCTGCACTGCTTACAAGAACCTCAACCTGGGTACACCTGAAATATCCCAGGAAATATAAAAATGGTTCCAAACATTGTGGAAATTACGTACGATGGAATATCCCTCAGCCATGAAATCAATGTCATAAGACCAGTAGCAGCAAAATGAGTGGATTCAGGTACGATGATTCTACGTGAAAGAAGTCACACAGGAAAAGAAACTTATCATAAGATATCACTTAGGAAGATCCTGTAAACATGGCTACACATGAACTGAGTTAGGCAAGAGAACAGAGTCTCACATTTAGAAAACACTCTTATGCCTGCTTAAGGGGGAAGGAGAGGTGGGGTGATGCATCAAACCCGAGTTTGATATAAGCACAGGTACCGTTCCAAAAACCAACTATGGAATAGACAAGACCTACACCTTCCTCAGTGAAAGGGACTCAAAACCCCATATTTCCCGCAGAGGAATAGATCTGACTAGTAAGAATCTTAAAACCTATGTATTGATATGTCTCCGTAAGGGAATCAAGTGTGTCTAGACTGGCATAAACAGGGCAGCGAGAATCAGCTCAAACCCACTCTAAAAAGGAATTTCAAAAACAGAACAAAGAAACAGGGAAATTCTTTACAATTCCTTCAGGGTCTCTGATGCAACCTGGAATGACCCTATCTACAATGACAGCTGGATGTGGCATAACGCTGGACACTTGCGACTGAGAGGATTGGTGAGATTGGGTGAGCAAATGCAGACCCTTTAAAGCAATAATGCATGGCACCCATTCCATGGTTCCCAGCTCTCCAGGTTGAAGGGAATATTACTACAGCTATAAAGTGTACGGGAAACCTAGAGAATGGACACACTGTGAATACGACAGGTTTCTAAAACTCAACGAAGAGCCCCTCTCCTGGTGCTCCGGTTTGACTTTCCAACTGCTTTCCTATCAATCTCCCAACTTGGAGAGACAGCCCCTTTAAGCTCCTGGTTCGCACAGGTTGCCAATTTGGCAGAGGATGAAAGGGAAGAGGGAGAACCAATGAGAGAGTAGCTGCTAGGCATTTGGATGGGCACATGTCACTCTAATTTCCTGGCAGGAAGAAGAATTCACCAGAGTCTCAGCCACCCACCGGGAACCAGTATAGGTCCTGAACCAAAAGTTTGGACTTCCGTTCAGCTCACAAAAAACGAGTTGAAAAATGGAGCTCAGGGGCACAGCAATTCACAAACTGGCAGAGTAATCAAGGCCAACTATCGTCCAAAAATCTGTTGAGGGAAGGCAACGAGGCGGACTTGAAAGCGAGGCAGAATAGCAGGAAACAGATTTCAAGAGGTACGTTGGAATGGCCTGTAAAGCAAAGGAAGAGGGGCACAACTTCGACAATGATGCACTTGGCCAAAAAGGGCGTATGCGTTTTCTCCTGAATATATTCAGGAGAAAACGCATACGCCCTTTTTGGCCAAGCAAGCAAGCGGGCAATGCAAATCTGCACTACAAAGAAGTATCACTTCCCACCGGTCAAAAGGGACATCCACAAAATGTGTAAAAACCAGAAAGGCAAGAAAGGCCCTGGAGAACAGGGAGCCCTTTTATGCTGATGGGCGGGATGTAAGTTGCCAACTGCCTCACTGGAGGAGTGCATTGTGTTCCCTAAAACAAGTAAACAACAGAGCTACAGAGCCAAGGGCACTTCCAGTCTAGGGAATATACCTTGGGAAAACTGAAAATCCATAAGACAGAGCCACCCCCAAATTGAGGGCTGCACTGCTTACAAGAACCTCAACCTGGGTACACCTGAAATATCCCAGGAAATATAAAAATGGTTCCAAACATTGTGGAAGTTACGTACGATGGAATATCCCTCAGCCACGAAATCAATGTCATAAGACCAGTAGCAGCAAAATGAGTGGATTCAGGTACGATGATTCTAAGTGAAAGAAGTCACACAGGAAAAGAAACTTATCATAAGATATCACTTAGGAAGATCCTGTAAACATGGCTACACATGAACTGAGTTAGGCAAGAGAAAAGAGTCTCACATTTAGAAAACACTCTTATGCCTGCTTAAGGGGGAAGGAGAGGTGGGGTGATGCATCAAACCCGAGTTTGATATAAGCACAGGTACCGTTCCAAAAACCAACTATGGAATAGACAAGACCTACACCTTCCTCAGTGAAAGGGACTCAAAACCCCATATTTCCCGCAGAGGAATAGATCTGACTAGTAAGAATCTTAAAACCTATGTAATGATATGTCTCCGTAAGGAAATCAAGTGTGTCTAGACTGGCATAAACATGGCAGCGAGAATCAGCTCAAACCCACTCTAAAAAGGAATTTCAAAAACAGAACAAAGAAACAGGGAAATTCTTCACAATTCCTTCAGGGTCTCTGATGCAACCTGGAATGACCCTATCTACAATGACAGCTGGATGTGGCATAAGGCTGGACACTTGGGACTGAGAGGATTGGTGAGATTGGGTGAGCAATTGCAGACCCTTTAAAGCAATAATGCATGGCACCCATTCCATGGGTTCCAGCTCTCCAGGTTGAAGGGAATATTACTACAGCTATAACGTGTACGGGAAACCTAGAGAATGGACACACTGTGAATACGACAGGTTTCTAAAACTCAACAAAGAGCCCCTCTCCTGGTGCTCCGGTTTGACTTTCCAACTGCTTTCCTATCAATCTCCCAACTTGGAGAGACAGCTCCTTTAAGCTCCTGGTTCGCACAGGTTGCCAATTTGGCAGAGGATGAAAGGGAAGAGGGAGAACCAATGAGAGAGTAGCTGCTAGGCATTTGGATGGGCACATGTCACTCTAATTTCCCGGCAGGAAGAAGAATTAACCAAAGTCTCAGCCACCCACCGGGAACCAGTATAGGTCCTGAACCAAAAGTTTGGACTTGCGTTCAGCTCACAAAAAACGAGTTGAAAAATGGAGCTCAGGGGCACAGCAATTCACAAACTGGCAGAGTAATCAAGGCCAACTATCGTCCAAAAATCTGTTGAGGGAAGGCAACGAGGCGGACTTGAAAGCGAGGCAGAATAGCAGGAAACAGATTTCAAGAGGTACATTGGAATGGCCTGTAAAGCACAGGAAGAGGGGCACAATTTCGACAATGATGCACTTGGCCAAAAAGGGCGTATGCGTTTTCTCCTGAATATATTCAGGAGAAAACGCATACGCACTTTTTGGCCAAGCAAGCAAGCGGGCAATGCAAATCTGCACTACAAAGAAGTATCACTTCCCACCGGTCAAAAGGGACATCCACAAAATGTGTAAAAAACCAGAAAGGCAAGACAGGCCCTGGAGAACAGGGAGCCCTGTTATGCTGATGGGCGGGATGTAAGTTGCCAACTGCCTCACTGGAGGAGTGCATTGTGTTCCCTAAAACAAGTAAACAACAGAGCTACAGAGCCAAGGGCACTTCCAGTCTAGGGAATATACCTTGGGAAAACTGAAAATCCATAAGACAGAGCCACCCCCAAATTGAGGGCTGCACTGCTTACAAGAACCTCAACCTGGGTACACATGAAATATCCCAGGAAATATAAAAATGGTTCCAAACATTGTGGAACTTACGTACGATGGAATATCCCTCAGCCACGAAAACAATGTCATAAGACCTGTAGCAGCAAAATGAGTGGATTCAGGTACGATGATTCTAAGTGAAAGAAATCACACAGGAAAAGAAACTTATCATAAGATATCACTTAGGAAGATCCTGTAAACATGGCTACACATGAACTGAGTTAGGCAAGAGAACAGAGTCTCACATTTAGAAAACACTCTTATGCCTGCTTAAGGGGGATGGAGAGGTGGGGTGATGCATCAAACCAGAGTTTGATATAAGCACAGGTACCGTTCCAAAAACCAACTATGGAATAGACAAGACCTACACCTTCCTCAGTGAAAGGGACTCAAAACCCCATATTTCCCGCAGAGGAATAGATCTGACTAGTAAGAATCTTAAAACCTATGTATTGATATGTCTCCGTAAGGGAATCAAGTGTGTCTAGACTGGCATAAACATGGCAGCGAGAATCAGCTCAAACCCACTCTAAAAAGGAATTTCAAAAACAGAACAAAGAAACAGGGAAATTATTCACAATTCCTTCAGGGTCTCTGATGCAACCTGGAATGACCCTATCTACAATGACAGCTGGATGTGGCATAAGGCTGGACACTTGGGACTGAGAGGATTGGTGAGATTGGGTGAGCAAATGCAGACCCTTTAAAGCAATAATGCATGGCACCCATTCCATGGGTCCCAGCTCTCCAGGTTGAAGGGAATATTACTACAGCTATAACGTGTACGGGAAACCTAGAGAATGGACACACTGTGAATACGACAGGTTTCTAAAACTCAACGAAGAGCCCCTCTCCTGGTGCTCTGGTTTGACTTTCCAACTGCTTTCATATCAATCTCCCAACTTGGAGAGACCGCCCCTTTAAGCTCCTGGTTCGCACAGGTTGCCAATTTGGCAGAGGATGAAAGGGAAGAGGGAGAACCAATGAGAGAGTAGCTGCTAGGCATTTGGATGGGCACATGTCACTCTAATTTCCCAGCAGGAAGAAGAATTAAGCAAAGTCTCAGCCACCCACCGGGAACCAGTATAGGTCCTGAACCAAAAGTTTGGACTTGCGTTCAGC
This sequence comes from Mesoplodon mirus, assembly GCF_964341445.2. Lineage (NCBI taxonomy): Eukaryota > Metazoa > Chordata > Mammalia > Artiodactyla > Ziphiidae > Mesoplodon > Mesoplodon mirus. The sequence goes on from NW_028295810.1 coordinate 5,345,881, forward strand.
TCACAAAAAACGAGTTGAAAAATGGAGCTCAGGGGCACAGCAATTCACAAACTGGCAGAGTAATCAAGGCCAACTATCGTCCAAAAATCTGTTGAGGGAAGGCAACGAGGCGGACTTGAAAGCGAGGCAGAATAGCAGGAAACAGATTTCAAGAGGTACGTTGGAATCGCCTGTAAAGCACAGGAAGAGGGGCACAACTTCGACAATGATGCACTTGGCCAAAAAGGGCGTATGCGTTTTCTCCTGAATATATTCAGGAGAAAACGCATACGCCCTTTTTGGCCAAGCAAGCAAGCGGGCAATGCAAATCTGCACTACAAAGAAGTATCACTTCCCACCGGTCAAAAGGGACATCCACAAAATGTGTAAAAACCAGAAAGGCAAGACAGGCCCTGGAGAACAGGGAGCCCTGTTATGCTGATGGGCGGGATGTAAGTTGCCAACAGCCTCACTGGAGAAGTGCATTGTGTTCCCTAAAACAAGTAAACAACAGAGCTACAGAGCCAAGGGCACTTCCAGTCTAGGGAATATACCTTGGGAAAACTGAAAATCCATAAGACAGAGCCACCCCCAAATTGAGGGCTGCACTGCTTACAAGAACCTCAACCTGGGTACACCTGAAATATCCCAGGAAATATAAAAATGGTTCCAAACATTGTGGAACTTACGTACGATGGAATACCCCTCAGCCACGAAATCAATGTCATAAGACCAGTAGCAGCAAAATGAGTGGATTCAGGTACGGTGATTCTAAGTGAAAGAAGTCACACAGGAAAAGAACCTTATCATAAGGTATCACTTAGGAAGATCCTGTAAACATGGCTACACATGAACTGAGTTAGGCAAGAGAACAGAGTCTCACATTTAGAAAACACTCTTATGCCTGCTTAAGGGGGAAGGAGAGGTGGGGTGATGCATCAAACCCGAGTTTGATATAAGCACAGGTACCGTTCCAAAAACCAACTATGGAATAGAAAAGACCTACACCTTCCTCAGTGAAAGGGACTCAAAACCCCATATTTCCCGCAGAGGAATAGATCTGACTAGTAAGAATCTTAAATCCTATGTATTGGTATGTCTCCGAAAGGGAATCATGTGTGTCTAGACTGGCATAAACAGGGCAGCGAGAATCAGCTCAAACCCACTCTAAAAAGGAATTTCAAAAACAGAACAAAGAAACAGGGAAATTCTTTACAATTCCTTCAGGGTCTCGGATGCAACCTGGAATGACCCTATCTACAATGACAGCTGGATGTGGCATGAGGCTGGACACTTGGGACTGAGAGGATTGGTGAGATTGGGTGAGCAAATGCAGACCCTTTAAAGCAATAATGCATGGCACCCATTCCATGGGTCCCAGCCCTCCAGGTTGAAGGGAATATTACTACAGCTATAACATGTACGGGAAACCTAGAGAATGGACACACTGTGAATAAGAAAGGTTTCTAAAACTCAACGAAGAGTCCCTCTCCTGGTGCTCCGGTTTGACTTTCCAACTGCTTTCCTATCAATCTCCCAACTTGGAGAGACAGCCCCTTTAAGCTCCTGGTTCGCACTGGTTGCCAATTTCGCAGAGGATCAAAGGGAAGAGGGAGAACCAATGAGAGAGTAGCTGCTAGGCATTTGGATGGGCACATGTCACTCTAATTTCCTGGCAGGAAGAAGAATTAACCAAAGTCTCAGCCAGCTACCGGGAACCAGTATAGGTCCTGAACCAAAAGTTTGGACTTGCGTTCAGCTCACAAAACAACGAATTGAAAAATGGAGCTCAGGGGCACAGCAATTCACAAACTGGCAGAGTAATCAAGGCCAACTATCGTCCAAAAATCTGTTGAGGGAAGGCAACGAGGCAGACTTGAAAGCGAGGCAGAATAGCAGGAAACAGATTTCAAGTGGTACGTTGGAATCGCCTGTAAAGCACAGGAAGAGGGGCACAACTTCGACAATGATGCACTTGGCCAAAAAGCGCGTACGTGTTTTCTCCTGAATATATTCAGGAGAACACGCATACGCCCTTTTTGGCCAAGCAAGCAAGCGGGCAATGCAAATCTGCACTACAAAGAAGTATCACTTCCCACCGGTCAAAAGGGACATCCACAAAATGTGTAAAAGCCAGAAAGGCAAGACAGGCCCTGGAGAACAGGGAGCCTTGTTATGCTGATGGGCGGGATGTAAGTTGCCAACTGCCTCACTGGAGGAGTGCAATGTGTTCCCAAAAGCAAGTAAACAACAGAGCTCCAGAGCCAAGGGCACTTCCGGTCTAGGGAATATACCTTGGGAAAACTGAAAATCCATAAGACAGAGCCACCCCCAAATTGAGGGCTGCACTGCTTACAAGAACCTCAACCTGGGTACACCTGAAATATCCCAGGAAATATAAAAATGGTTCCAAACATTGTGGAAATTACGTACGATGGAATATCCCTCAGCCACGAAATCAATGTCATAAGACCAGTAGCAGCAAAATGAGTGGATTCAGGTACGATGATTCTAAGGGAAAGAAGTCACACAGGAAAAGAAACTTATCATAAAATATCACTTAGAAAGATCCTGTAAACATGGCTACACATGAACTGAGTTAGGCAAGAGAACAGAGTCTCACATTAAGAAAACACTCTTATGCCTGCTTAAGGGGGAAGGAGAGGTGGGGTGATGCATCAAACCAGAGTTTGATATAAGCTAAGGTACCGTTCCAAAAACCAACTATGGAGTAGACAAGACCTCCACCTTCCTCAGTGAAAGGGACTCAAAACCCCATATTTCCCGCAGAGGAATAGATCTGACTAGTAAAAATCTTAAAACCTATGTATTGATATGTCTCCATAAGGGAATCAAGTCTGTCTAGACTGGCATAAACATGGCAGCAAGAATAAGCTCAAACCCACTCTAAAAAGGAATTTCAAAAACAGAACAAAGAAACAGGTAAATTCTTTACAATTCCTTCAGGGTCTCTGATGCAACCTGGAATGACCCTATCTACAATGACAGATGGATGTGGCATGAGGCTGGACACTTGGGACTGAGAGGATTGGTGAGATTGGGTGAGCAAATGCAGACCCTTTAAAGCAAAAATGCATGGCACCCATACCATGGGTCCCAACTCTCCAGGTTGAAGGGAATATTACTACAGCTATAACATGTACGGGAAACCTAGAGAATGGACACACTGTGAATACGAAAGGTTTCTAAAACTCAACGAAGAATCCCTCTGCTGGTGCTCCGGTTTGACTTTCCAACTGCTTTCCTATCAATCTCCCAACTTGGAGAGACAGCCCCTTTAAGCTCCTGGTTCGCACAGGTTGCCAATTTGGCAGAGGATGAAAGGGAAGAGGGAGAACCAATGAGAGAGTAGCTGTTAGGCATTTGGATGGGCACATGTCACTCTAATTTCCCGGCAGGAAGAAGAATTAACCAAAGTCTCAGCCACCCACCGGGAACCAGTATAGGTCCTGAACCAAAAGATTGGACTTGCGTTCAGCTCACAAAAAAATCGAGTTGAAAAATGGAGCTCAGGGGCACAGCAATTCACAAACTGGCAGAGTAATCAAGGCCAACTATCGTCCAAAAATCTGTTGAGGGAAGGCAACGAGGCAGACTTGAAAGCGAGGCAGAATAGCAGGAAACAGATTTCAAGAGGTACATTGGAATCGCCTGTAAAGCACAGGAAGAGGGGCACAACTTCGACAATGATGCACTTGGCCAAAAACCGCGTACGCGTTTTCTCCTGAATATATTCAGGAGAAAACGCATACGCCCTTTTTGGCCAAGCAAGCAAGCGGGCAATGCAAATCTGCACTACAAAGAAGTATCACTTCCCACCGGTCAAAAGGGACATCCACAAAATGTGTAAAAACCAGAAAGGCAAGACAGGCCCTGGAGAACAGGGAGCCTTGTTATGCTGATGGGCGGGATGTAAGTTGCCAACTGCCTCACTGGAGGAGTGCATTGTGTTCCCTAAAACAAGTAAACAACAGAGCTCCAGAGCCAAGGGCACTTCCGGTCTAGGGAATATACCTTGGGAAAACTGAAAATCCATAAGACAGAGCCACCCCCAAATTGAGGGCTGCACTGCTTACAAGAACCTCAACCTGGGTACACCTGAAATATCCCAGGAAATATAAAAATGGTTCCAAACATTGTGGAACTTACGTACGATGGAATATCCCTCAGCCATGAAATCAATGTCATAAGACCAGTAGCAGCAAAATGAGTGGATTCAGGTACGATGATTCTAAGTGAAAGAAGTCACACAGAAAAAGAAACTTATCATAAAATATCACTTAGAATGATCCTGTAAACATGGCTACACATGAACTGAGTTAGGCAAGAGAACAGAGTCTCACATTAAGAAAACACTCTTATGCCTGCTTAAGGGGGAAGGAGAGGTGGGGTGATGCATCAAACCAGAGTTTGATATAAGCTAAGGTACCGTTCCAAAAACCAACTATGGAGTAGACAAGACCTCCACCTTCCTCAGTGAAAGGGACTCAAAACCCCATATTTCCCGCAGAGGAATAGATCTGACTAGTAAGAATCTTAAAACCTATGTATTGATATGTCTCCATAAGGGAATCAAGTCTGTCTAGACTGGCATAAACATGGCAGCAAGAATAAGCTCAAACCCACTCTAAAAAGGAATTTCAAAAACAGAACAAAGAAACAGGTAAATTCTTTACAATTCCTTCAGGGTCTCTGATGCAACCTGGAATGACCCTATCTACAATGACAGATGGATGTGGCATGAGGCTGGACACTTGGGACTGAGAGGATTGGTGAGATTGGGTGAGCAAATGCAGACCCTTTAAAGCAAAAATGCATGGCACCCATACCATGGGTCCCAACTCTCCAGGTTGAAGGGAATATTACTACAGCTATAACATGTACGGGAAACCTAGAGAATGGACACACTGTGAATACGAAAGGTTTCTAAAACTCAACGAAGAATCCCTCTGCTGGTGCTCCGGTTTGACTTTCCAACTGCTTTCCTATCAATCTCCCAACTTGGAGAGACAGCCCCTTTAAGCTCCTGGTTCGCACAGGTTGCCAATTTGGCAGAGGATGAAAGGGAAGAGGGAGAACCAATGAGAGAGTAGCTGTTAGGCATTTGGATGGGCACATGTCACTCTAATTTCCCGACAGGAAGAAGAATTAACCAAAGTCTCAGCCACCCACCGGGAACCAGTATACGTCCTGAACCAAAAGTTTGGACTTGCGTTCAGCTCACAAAAAAATCGAGTTGAAAAATGGAGCTCAGGGGCACAGCAATTCACAAACTGGCAGAGTAATCAAGGCCAACTATCGTCCAAAAATCTGTTGAGGGAAGGCAACGAGGCAGACTTGAAAGCGAGGCAGAATAGCAGGAAACAGATTTCAAGAGGTACATTGGAATCGCCTGTAAAGCACAGGAAGAGGGGCACAACTTCGACAATGATGCACTTGGCCAAAAACCGCGTACGCGTTTTCTCCTGAATATATTCAGGAGAAAACGCATACGCCCTTTTTGGCCAAGCAAGCAAGCGGGCAATGCAAATCTGCACTACAAAGAAGTATCACTTCCCACCGGTCAAAAGGGACATCCACAAAATGTGTAAAAACCAGAAAGGCAAGACAGGCCCTGGAGAACAGGGAGCCTTGTTATGCTGATGGGCGGGATGTAAGTTGCCAACTGCCTCACTGGAGGAGTGCATTGTGTTCCCTAAAACAAGTAAACAACAGAGCTACACAGCCAAGGGCACTTCCGGTCTAGGGAATATACCTTGGGAAAACTGAAAATCCATAAGACAGAGCCACCCCCAAATTGAGGGCTGCACTGCTTACAAGAACCTCAACCTGGGTACACCTGAAATATCCCAGGAAATATAAAAATGGTTCCAAACATTGTGGAACTTACGTACGATGGAATATCCCTCAGCCATGAAATCAATGTCATAAGACCAGTAGCAGCAAAATGAGTGGATTCAGGTACGATGATTCTAAGTGAAAGAAGTCACACAGAAAAAGAAACTTATCATAAGATATCACTTAGGAAGATCCTGTAAACATGGCTACACATGAACTGAGTTAGGCAAGAGAACAGAGTCTCACATTTAGAAAACACTCTTATGCCTGCTTAAGGGGGAAGGAGAGGTGGGGTGATGCATCAAACCCGAGTTTGATATAAGCACAGGTACCGTTCCAAAAACCAACTATGGAATAGACAAGAACTAAACCTTCCTCAGTGAAAGGGACTCAAAACCCCATATTTCCCGCAGAGGAATAGATCTGACTAGTAAGAATCTTAAAACCTATGTATTGATATGTCTCCGTAAGGGAATCAAGTGTGTCTAGACTGGCATAAACATGGCAGCGAGAATCAGCTCAAACCCACTCTAAAAAGGAATTTCAAAAACAGAACAAAGAAACAGGGAAATTCTTTACAATTCCTTCAGGGTCTCGGATGCAACCTGGAATGACCCTATCTACAATGACAGCTGGATGTGGCATGAGGCTGGACACTTGGGACTGAGAGGATTGGTGAGATTGGGTGAGCAAATGCAGACCCTTTAAAGCAATAATGCATGACACCCATTCCATGGGTCCCAACTCTCCAGGTTGAAGGGAATATTACTACAGCTATAACATGTACGGGAAACCTAGAGAATGGACACACTGTGAATACAAAAGGTTTCTAAAACTCAACGAAGAGTCCCTCTCCTGGTGCTCCGGTTTGACTTTCCAACTGCTTTCCTATCAATCTCCCAACTTGGAGAGACAGCCCCTTTTAGCTCCTGGTTCGCACAGGTTGCCAATTTGGCAGAGGATGAAAGGGAAGAGGGAGAACCAATGAGAGAGTAGCTGTTAGGCATTTGGATGGGCACATGTCACTCTAATTTCCCGGCAGGAAGAAGAATTAACCAAAGTCTCAGCCACCCACCTGGATCCAGTATAGGTCCTGAACCAAAAGTTTGGACTTGCGTTCAGCTCACAAAACAACGAGTTGAAAAATGGAGCTCAGGGGCCCAGCAATTCACAAACTGGCAGAGTAATCAAGGCCAACTATCGTCCAAAAATCTGTTGAGGGAAGGCAACGAGGCGGACTTGAAAGCGAGGCAGAATAGCAGGAAACAGATTTCAAGAGGTACGTTGGAATCGCCTGTAAAGCACAGGAAGAGGGGCACAACTTCGACAATGATGCACTTCGCCAAAAAGGGCGTATGCGTTTTCCCCTGAATATATTCAGGAGAAAACGCATACGCCCTTTTTGGCCAAGCAAGCAAGCGGGCAATGCAAATCTGCACTACAAAGAAGTATCACTTCCCACCGGTCAAAAGGGACATCCACAAAATGTGTAAAAACCAGAAAGGCAAGACAGGCCCTGGAGAACAGGGAGCCTTGTTATGCTGATGGGCGGGATGTAAGTTGCCAACTGCCTCACTGGAGGAGTGCATTGTGTTCCCTAAAACAAGTAAACAACAGAGCTACACAGCCAAGGGCACTTCCGGTCTAGGGAATATACCTTGGGAAAACTGAAAATCCATAAGACAGAGCCACCCCCAAATTGAGGGCTGCACTGCTTACAAGAACCTCAACCTGGGTACACCTGAAATATCCCAGGAAATATAAAAATGGTTCCAAACATTGTGGAACTTACGTACGATGGAATATCCCTCAGCCATGAAATCAATGTCATAAGACCAGTAGCAGCAAAATGAGTGGATTCAGGTACGATGATTCTAAGTGAAAGAAGTCACACAGAAAAAGAAACTTATCATAAGATATCACTTAGGAAGATCCTGTAAACATGGCTACACATGAACTGAGTTAGGCAAGAGAACAGAGTCTCACATTTAGAAAACACTCTTATGCCTGCTTAAGGGGGAAGGAGAGGTGGGGTGATGCATCAAACCAGATTTTGATATAAGCACAGGTACCGTTCCAAAAACCAACTATGGAATAGACAAGAACTACACCTTCCTCAGTGAAAGGGACTCAAAACCCCATATTTCCTGCAGAGGAATAGATCTGACTAGTAAGAATCTTAAAACCTATGTATTGATATGTCTCCGTAAGGGAATCAAGTGTGTCTAGACTGGCATAAACATGGCAGCGAGAATCAGCTCAAACACACAATAAGAGACGTTCCTTCCTAGACGGCACAGTGATAGACAAAACGCACAGTCAAACCTGCTCAACATCACTAATAATTAAAGAAATGCAAATCAATACATCAATGACGTATCACCTCACACCTGTTAGAATCGGCATCATCAGAAAATCTGCAAAAACAAATTCTGGGGAAGGTGTGGAAAAATGAGCCCTCTTCCAGTATTGGTGGGAATGTAAATTGATACAGTCACTATGGAGAACAGTATGGAGTTTCCTTAAAAAAACTAGAAATAGAATTACCATCTGATACAGCAATCCCACTTCTGGGCATATACCCAGAGAAAACCACAAATCAAAATGGCACATTCACCACAATGTTCATTGCAGCACTATTTGCAATAGCGAGGTAATGGAAGCAACCTAAATGCCCACAGACAGATGAATGGAAAAAGATGTGGTACATATATAAAATGGAATATTCCTCGGCCATAAAAAGGAATGAAACTGGGTCATTTGTAGAGACATCGATGGATCGAGGGACTGTCATACAGAATGAAGTAAGTCAGAAAGAGGAAAACAAATATTGTATATTAACGCATATATGTGGAGCCTAAAAATGGTACAGATGAACTGGTTTGCAGGGAAGAAATAGAGACACAGAGGTAGAGAACAAACGTATGGACACCAAGTGTGGGAAGCCATGGGGTGGTGGTGGTGGGATGAGTTGGGAGTTTGGGATTGACCTGTATACATGTATATGCATAAAATACATAACTAATAATAACGTGCTGTAGAAAAAAATAAATAAAATTAAATTTCAACATTTTAAAAAATAAAATTTAAAAATAAAACAGAAAAAAGTTCTTCCCGTCACACAGATGTATTTATAGCAATGAATTATTTCCATGCTTATATCTATAAATACATAAAAGAGGAATAAAATCTAACTTGAACCATAAAAGAAAAAAAAAACCTGAACCCACGAGTTATACAGAGGAAAACCCTATCACGGCACTTGCTCCAGTGGTAAACAATTCTGAAATTGGTCAGAGGTGGGGAATCATCTCCAATACAGCCAGCAACCCACCCCCCATGCAAGGAGCGTCCTCATTGCAAAGCTGGGGGACTGTGCCGAGGCATCTGTGAGTAAACGTGAACTGAGCCCCAGGCCAGCTGCTGCTGAACTGTTCCCACCCTTTCCAGGTAAAACACCTGAATATGTACAAGGGCTTGAAAGCCTAGAGGAAGGTCCGTGGAGCCACACCAGCGACAGCACGCAGGCCAACTTGGTGCCTGCAGGCCAGCCAGGATGGTCCTGGCCCCGGGCGCTCTTCCAGAAGCTTTCCATTGCCCTGCCTGAGATACCCCTCCTGTCCCGGCCCCCACTGCTTTTTTCCTTCCTCACCTCTGTCCGGAGAGAAATTCCAGCGGAAGGTATGGGTGACACAACCTCTTCTTTACAGGCGGCAGCCTGGCAACTCCTGCAGAAAGGCCAGCAGAACCCCACTCACACCGGGCCACCCACAAAGCTGTGGCCCCTCACTCCCTCCCACCAGCACAGCCCCGAGACTGCTGACGGGGCAGAGAATATGGAGTCAGGCACAGCTTCAGGGGCTATTGCTGCCTGGAGCGCTGTTTATATTGAACTCAACGAGGCACACCTGGGGAGGGCGGGCTGGCAGGGTAAGGCTGCCCAGGTCAGCTAATCCACAACCCTCAGGGAATCACATTGTTGAAAATGGACCCCGCTAAGGCAGAAGAGAAGCCAAGGGAAAAAAGGACACAATGCCATTTGCAGCACCGTAGATGAGTCCAGAAGTAATCACGTGACTTGTAGTAAGTCAGAAAGTGAAAGACACATATCATATCATATCACTTATAGGTGTTACGTAGAAATGGATACCAGGACAGATATTTCCACGGAGAAGGGCAATCACAGATTCATTAAACAAACTTATGGTTCACCAATGGAAAGGTGTGAGGATTGGTTTCATTACGATATCGGGGTTAACAGACATATACAAACACAGGTGACATATATAATCACCAAACACCTACAGAATACCAAGAGAGGACTACTCAACATTCTGTCATAACGTACATGGGAAAAGGATCCCAGGAAGAACAGACATCTGTATATGTGTAAAAGAACCACATCTTCCACACCTACAACAAGCCAAACATTGTAATCAAACTTGCTGTAATAAAAAATAAAAAAAATTAAATTAAAAACACGAACAAGATGTAGTGAGACAAACGTGAGGGGCTTTCTCCTGGCACATTCCATTCTAAATTCCAATCTAGAACACCACTTCCACTGAGGCTCTCTTGCCCTAGTAACCAGATTTGGTAAGGGTGAACTGCTGCCACCTTGTGGCCGTTTCACACAACAGCAGCTTTAGTCCCAGCGCTAACGGTCAGTTGATATTCAAAATCATTGCAGGCCTGTAAATGACACCTGACCTGAAAACAAATCCTGGGGTCACATATCGACCAAAAAATTCAAAGGACGTCCATATTTGAAAACGACCGTTTCAAAAGGCATATTTTACGCACATTAGTTTTCTGCTTCTTTTCCTTTCTTTACTTTTTTGTTAAAAAAAACGGTAATGGAAAAAGGCATCCCTCAGAATGGGCGAAAATCGTTGCAGACGAATCAATGGACAGAGGTTTAATCTCCAATATATATAAACAGCTCATGCAGCTTAATATTAAAAAAACAAACAACCCCCAAAAAATGGGCAGAAGATCTAAAGAGACGTTTCTTCAAAGGAGACACAGAGATGGCCAAGACGCACATGGAAAGCTGCTCAACAGCACTAATTATTAGAGAAATGCAAATCAAAACTACAATGAGGTATCACCTCACACCTGTTAGAATAGGCATCATCAGAAAATCTACAAACAACCAATTCTGGGGAGGGTGTGGACAAAAGGAGCCCTCTTCCACTATTGGTGGGAATGTAAATGGATACAGTCACTATGGAGAACAGTATGGAGTTTCCTTAAAAAAATTAGAAATAGAATTACCATCTGATCCAGCAATCCCACTTCTGGGCATATACCCAGAGAAAACCGTATTTCAAAAAGGCACATTCACCACAATGTTCGTTGCAGCACTATTTACAATAGCCAGGTAATGGAAGCAACCTAAATGCCCACAGACAGATGAATGGATAAAGATGTGGTACATATATAAAATGGAATATGACTCGGCCATTAAAAGGAATGAAACTGGGTCATTTGTAGAGACATCGATGGATCGAGAGACTGTCATACAGAATGAAGTAAGTCAGAAAGAGGAAAACAAATATTGTATATTAATGCATATATGTGGAGCCTAAAAATGGTACAGATGAACTTGTTTGCAGGGAAGAAATAGAGACACAGAGGTAGAGAACAAACGTATGGACACCAAGTGTGGGAAGCCATGGGGTGGTGGTGGTGGGATGAGTTGGGAGTTTGGGATTGACCTGTATACATGTATATGCATAAAATACATAACTAATAATAACGTGCTGTATAAAAAAATAAATAAAATTAAATTTCAAAATTTTAAAAAATAATATTTAAAAATAAAACAGAAAAAATTCTTCCCATCACACAGATGTATTTATAGGAATGAATTATTTGCATGCTTATATCTATAAATACATAAAAGAGGAATAAAATCTAACTTGAACCATAAAAGAAAAAAAAAAAAACCTGAACCCACGAGTTATACAGAGGAAAACCCTATCACGGCACTTGCTCCAGTGGTAAACAATTCTGAAATTGGTCAGAGGTGGGGAACCATCTCCCATACAGCCAGCAACCCACCCCCCACGCAAGGAGCATCCTCATTGCAAAGCTGGGGGACCGTGCCGTGGCATCTGTGAGTAAACGTGAGCTGAGCCCCAGGCCAGCTGCTGCTGAACTGTTCCCACCCTTTCCAGGTAAAACACGTGAATATGTACAAGGGCTTGAAAGCCTAGAGGAAGGTCCGTGGAGCCACAATAGCGACAGCACGCAGGCCAACTTGGTGCCTGCAGGCCAGCCAGGATGGTCCTGGCCCCGGGCGCTCTTCCAGAAGCTTTCCATTGCCCTGCCTGGGATACCCCTCCTGTCCCGGGCCCAATGCTTTTTTCCTTCCTCACCTCTGTCCGGAGAGAAATTCCAGCGGAAGGTATGGGTGACACAACCTCTTCTTTACAGGCGGCAGCCTGGCAACTCCTGCAGAAAGGCCAGCAGAACCCCACTCACACCGGGCCACCCACAAAGCTGTGGCCCCTCACTCCCTCCCACCAGCACAGCCCCGAGACTGCTGACGGGGCAGAGAATATGGAGTCAGGCACAGCTTCAGGGGCTATTGCTGCCTGGAGCGCTGTTTATATTGAACTCAACTAGGCACACCTGGGGAGGGCGGGCTGGCAGGGTAAGGCTGCCCAGGTCAGCTAATCCAAAACCCTCAGGGAATCACATTGTTGAAAATGGACCCCGCTAAGGCAGAAGAGAAGCCAAGGGAAAAAAGGACACAATGCCATTTGCAGCACCGTAGATGAGTCCAGAAGTAATCACGTGACTTGTAGTAAGTCAGCAAGTGAAAGACACATATCATATCATATCACTTATAGGTGTTACGTAGAAATGGATACCAGGACAGATATTTCCACGGAGAAGGGCAATCACAGATTCATTAAACAAACTTATGGTTCACCAATGGAAAGGTGTGAGGATTGGTTTCATTACGATATCGGGGTTAACAGACATATACAAACACAGGTGACATATATAATCACCAAAGACCTACAGAATACCAAGAGAGGACTACTCAACATTCTGTCATAACGTACATGGGAAAAGGATCCCAGGAAGAACAGACATCTGTATATGTGTAAAAGAACCACATCTTCCACACCTACAACAAGCCAAACATTGTAATCAAACTTGCTGTAATAAAAAATAAAAAAATAAATTAAAAACACGAACAAGAAGTAGTGAGACAAACGTGAGGGGCTTTCTCCTGGCACATTCCATTCTAAACTCCAATCTAGAACACCACTTCCACTGAGGCTCTCTTGCCCTAGTAACCAGATTTGGTAAGGGTGAACTGCTGCCTCCTTGTTGCCGTTTCACACAACAGCAGCTTTAATCCCAACGCTAATGGTCAGTTGATATTCAAAATCATTGCAGGCCTGTAAATGACACCTGCCCTGAAAACAAATCCTGGGGTCACATATCGACCAAAAAATTCAAAGGACGTCCATATTTCAAAACGACCGTTTCAAAAGGCATATTTTACGCACATTAGTGTTCTGCTTCTTTTCCTTTCTTTCCTTTTTTTTTTAAAAAAACGGGAATGGAAAAAAGCATCCCTCAGAATGGGCGAAAATCGTTGCAGACGAATCAATGGACAGAGGTTTAATCTCCAATATATATAAACAGCTCATGCAGGTTAATATTAAAAAAACAAACAACCCAAAATAAAATGGGCAGAAGATCTAAAGAGACGTTTCTTCAAAGGAGACACAGTGATGGCCAAGACGCACAAGAAAAGCTGCTCAACAGCACTAATTATTAGAGAAATGCAAATCAAAACTACAATGAGGTTTCACCTCACACCTGTTAGAATCGGCATCATCAGAAAATCTACAAACAACCAATTCTGGGGAGGGTGTGGACAAAAGGAGCCCTCTTCCACTATTGGTGGGAATGTAAATTGATACAGTCACTATGGAGAACAGTATGGAGTTTCCTTAAAAAAATTAGAAATAGAATTACCATCTGATCCAGCAATCCCACTTCTGGGCATATACCCAGAGAAAACCGTATTTCAAAAAGGCACATTCACCACAATGTTCGTTGCAGCACTATTTACAATAGCCAGGTAATGGAAGCAACCTAAATGCCCACAGACAGATGAATGGATAAAGATGTGGTACATATATAAAATGGAATATGACTCGGCCATTAAAAGGAATGAAACTGGGTCATTTGTAGAGACATCGATGGATCGAGAGACTGTCATACAGAATGAAGTAAGTCAGAAAGAGGAAAACAAATATTGTATATTAATGCATATATGTGGAGCCTAAAAATGGTACAGATGAACTTGTTTGCAGGGAAGAAATAGAGACACAGAGGTAGAGAACAAACGTATGGACACCAAGTGTGGGAAGCCATGGGGTGGTGGTGGTGGGATGAGTTGGGAGTTTGGGATTGACCTGTATACATGTATATGCATAAAATACATAACTAATAATAACGTGCTGTATAAAAAAATAAATAAAATTAAATTTCAAAATTTTAAAAAATAATATTTAAAAATAAAACAGAAAAAATTCTTCCCATCACACAGATGTATTTATAGGAATGAATTATTTGCATGCTTATATCTATAAATACATAAAAGAGGAATAAAATCTAACTTGAACCATAAAAGAAAAAAAAAAAAACCTGAACCCACGAGTTATACAGAGGAAAACCCTATCACGGCACTTGCTCCAGTGGTAAACAATTCTGAAATTGGTCAGAGGTGGGGAACCATCTCCCATACAGCCAGCAACCCACCCCCCACGCAAGGAGCATCCTCATTGCAAAGCTGGGGGACCGTGCCGTGGCATCTGTGAGTAAACGTGAGCTGAGCCCCAGGCCAGCTGCTGCTGAACTGTTCCCACCCTTTCCAGGTAAAACACGTGAATATGTACAAGGGCTTGAAAGCCTAGAGGAAGGTCCGTGGAGCCACAACAGCGACAGCACGCAGGCCAACTTGGTGCCTGCAGGCCAGCCAGGATGGTCCTGGCCCCGGGCGCTCTTCCAGAAGCTTTCCATTGCCCTGCCTGAGATACCCCTCCTGTCCCGGCCCCCACTGCTTTTTTCCTTCCTCACCTCTGTCCGGAGAGAAATTCCAGCGGAAGGTATGGGTGACACAACCTCTTCTTTACAGGCGGCAGCCTGGCAACTCCTGCAGAAAGGCCAGCAGAACCCCACTCACACCGGGCCACCCACAAAGCTGTGGCCCCTCACTCCCTCCCACCAGCACAGCCCCGAGACTGCTGACGGGGCAGAGAATATGGAGTCAGGCACAGCTTCAGGGGCTATTGCTGCCTGGAGCGCTGTTTATATTGAACTCAACTAGGCACACCTGGGGAGGGCGGGCTGGCAGGGTAAGGCTGCCCAGGTCAGCTAATCCAAAACCCTCAGGGAATCACATTGTTGAAAATGGACCCCGCTAAGGCAGAAGAGAAGCCAAGGGAAAAAAGGACACAATGCCATTTGCAGCACCGTAGATGAGTCCAGAAGTAATCACGTGACTTGTAGTAAGTCAGCAAGTGAAAGACACATATCATATCATATCACTTATAGGTGTTACGTAGAAATGGATACCAGGACAGATATTTCCACGGAGAAGGGCAATCACAGATTCATTAAACAAACTTATGGTTCACCAATGGAAAGGTGTGAGGATTGGTTTCATTACGATATCGGGGTTAACAGACATATACAAACACAGGTGACATATATAATCACCAAAGACCTACAGAATACCAAGAGAGGACTACTCAACATTCTGTCATAACGTACATGGGAAAAGGATCCCAGGAAGAACAGACATCTGTATATGTGTAAAAGAACCACATCTTCCACACCTACAACAAGCCAAACATTGTAATCAAACTTGCTGTAATAAAAAATAAAAAAATAAATTAAAAACACGAACAAGAAGTAGTGAGACAAACGTGAGGGGCTTTCTCCTGGCACATTCCATTCTAAACTCCAATCTAGAACACCACTTCCACTGAGGCTCTCTTGCCCTAGTAACCAGATTTGGTAAGGGTGAACTGCTGCCTCCTTGTTGCCGTTTCACACAACAGCAGCTTTAATCCCAACGCTAATGGTCAGTTGATATTCAAAATCATTGCAGGCCTGTAAATGACACCTGCCCTGAAAACAAATCCTGGGGTCACATATCGACCAAAAAATTCAAAGGACGTCCATATTTCAAAACGACCGTTTCAAAAGGCATATTTTACGCACATTAGTGTTCTGCTTCTTTTCCTTTCTTTCCTTTTTTTTTTAAAAAAACGGGAATGGAAAAAAGCATCCCTCAGAATGGGCGAAAATCGTTGCAGACGAATCAATGGACAGAGGTTTAATCTCCAATATATATAAACAGCTCATGCAGGTTAATATTAAAAAAACAAACAACCCAAAATAAAATGGGCAGAAGATCTAAAGAGACGTTTCTTCAAAGGAGACACAGTGATGGCCAAGACGCACAAGAAAAGCTGCTCAACAGCACTAATTATTAGAGAAATGCAAATCAAAACTACAATGAGGTTTCACCTCACACCTGTTAGAATCGGCATCATCAGAAAATCTACAAACAACCAATTCTGGGGAGGGTGTGGACAAAAGGAGCCCTCTTCCACTATTGGTGGGAATGTAAATTGATACAGTCACTATGGAGAACAGTATGGAGTTTCCTTAAAAAAATTAGAAATAGAATTACCATCTGATCCAGCAATCCCACTTCTGGGCATATACCCAGAGAAAACCGTATTTCAAAAAGGCACATTCACCACAATGTTCGTTGCAGCACTATTTACAATAGCCAGGTAATGGAAGCAACCTAAATGCCCACAGACAGATGAGTGGAAAAAGATGTGGTACATATATAAAATGGAATATTACTCGGCCATAAAAAGGAATGAAACTGGGTCATTTGTAGAGACATCGATGGATCGAGAGACTGTCATACAGAATGAAGTAAGTCAGAAAGAGGAAAACAAATATTGTATATTAATGCATATATGTGGAGCCTAAAAATGGTACAGATGAACTGGTTTGCAGGGAAGAAATAGAGACACAGAGGTAGAGAACAAACGTATGGACACCAAGTGTGGGAAGTCATGGGGTGGTGGTGGTGTGATGATTTGGGAGTTTGGGATTGACCTGTATACATGTATATGCATAAAATACATAACTAATAATAATGTGCTGTATAAAAAAATAAATAAAATTAAATTTCAAAATTTTAAAAAATAAAATTTAAAAATAAAACAGAAAAAAGTTCTTCCCGTCACACTGATGTATTTATAGGAATGAATTATTTCCATGTTTATATCTATAAATACATAAAAAGGAATAAAATCTAACTTGAAACATAAAAGAAAAAAAAACCTGAACCCACGAGTTATACAGAGGAAAACCCTATCAGGGCACTTGCTCCAGTGGTAAACAATTCTGAAATTGGTCAGAGGTGGGGAACCATCTCCCATACAGCCAGCAACCCACCCCCCACAGAAGGAGCGTCCTCATTGCAAAGCTGGGGGACCGTGCCGAGGCATCTGTGAGTAAACGTGAGCTGAGCCCCAGGCCAGCTGCTGCTGAACTGTTCCCACCCTTTCCAGGTAAAACACCTGAATATGTACAAGGGCTTGAAAGCCTAGAGGAAGGACCGTGGAGCCACACCAGCGACAGCACGAAGGCCAACTTGGTGCCTGCAGGCCAGGCAGCCCACTGGTCCTGGACCCTGGCGCTCTTCCAGAAGCTTTCCATTGCCCTGCCTGAGATACCCCTCCTGTCCCGGCCCCCACTGCTTTTTTCCTTCCTCACCTCTGTCCGGAGAGAAATTCCAGCGGAAGGTATGGGTGACACAACCTCTTCTTTACAGGTGGCAGCCTGGCAACTCCTGCAGAAAGGCCAGCAGAACCCCACTCACACCGGGCCACCCACAAAGCAGTGGCCCCTCACTCCCTCCCACCAGCACAGCCCCGAGACTGCTGACGGGGCAGAGCATATGGAGTCAGGCACAGCTTCAGCGGCTATTCCTGCATGGAGTGCTGTTTATATTGACCTCAACGAGGCACACCTGGGGAGGGCGGGCCGGCAGGGTAAGGCTGCCCAGGTCAGCTAATCCACAACCCTCAGGGAATCACATTGTGGATAATGGACCCCGCTAAGGCAGAAGAGAAGCCAAGGGAAAAAAGGACACAATGCCATTTGCAGCACCTTAGATGAGTCTAGAAGTAATCACGTGACTTGTAGTAAGTCAGAAAGTGAAAGATACATATCATATCATATCACTTATAGGTGTTACCTAAAAATGCATACCAGGGCAGATATTTCCACGGAGAAGGGCAATCACAGATTCATTAAACAAACTTATGGTTCACCAATGGAAAGGAGTGAGGATTGGTTTCATTACGATATCGGGGTTAACAGACATATACAAACACAGGTGACATATATAATCACCAAAGACCTACAGAATACCAAGAGAGGACTACTCAACATTCTGTCATAACGTACATGGGAAAAGGATCCCAAGAAGAACAGTCATATGTATATGTGTAAAAGAACCACATCTTCCACACCTACAACAAGCCAAACATTGTAATCAAACTTGCTGTAATAAAAAATAAAAAATTAAATTAAAAACATGAACAAGAAGTAGTGAGACAAACGTGAGGGGCTTTCTCCTGGCACATTCCATTCTAAACTCCAATCTAGAACACCACTTCCACTGAGGCTCTCTTGCCCTAGTAACCAGATTTGGTAAGGGTGAACTGCTGCCTCCTTGTGGCCGTTTCACACAACAGCAGCTTTAATCCCAACGCTAATGGTCAGTTGATATTCCAAATCATTGCAGGCCTGTAAATGACACCTGCCCTGAAAACAAATCCTGGGTTCACATATCGACCAAAAAATTCAAAGGACGTCCATATTTCAAAACGACCATTTCAAAAGGCATATTTTACGCACATTAGTGTTCTGCTTCTTTTCCTTTCTTTCCTTTTTTGTTAAAAAACACGGGAATGGAAAAAGGCATCCCTCAGAATGGGCAAAAATCGTTGCAGACGAATCAATGGACAGAGGTTTAATCTCCAATATATATAAACAGCTCATGCAGCTTAATATTAAAAAAAAAACAACCCCCAAAAAATGGGCAGAAGATCTAAAGAGACGTTTCTTCAAAGGAGACACAGAGATGGCCAAGACGCACATGAAAAGCTGCTCAACAGCACTAATTATTAGAGAAATGCAAATCAAATCTACAATGAGGTATCACCTCACACCTGTTAGAATCGGCATCATCAGAAAATCTACAAACAACCAATTCTGGGGAGGGTGTGGACAAAAGGAGCCCTCTTCCACTATTGGTGGGAATGTAAATGGATACAGTCACTATGGAGAACAGTATGGAGTTTCCTTAAAAAAAATTAGAAATAGAATTACCATCTGATCCAGCAATCCCACTTCTGGGCATATACCCAGAGAAAACCGTATTTCAAAAAGGCACATTCACCACAATGTTCGTTGCAGCACTATTTACAATAGCCAGGTAATGGAAGCAACCTAAATGCCCACAGACAGATGAATGGATAAAGATGTGGTACATATATAAAATGGAATATGACTCGGCCATAAAAAGGAATGAAACTGGGTCATTTGTAGAGACATCGATGGATCGAGAGACTGTCATACAGAATGAAGTAAGTCAGAAAGAGGAAAACAAATATTGTATATTAACGCATATATGTGGAGCCTAAAAATGGTACAGATGAACTGGTTTGCAGGGAAGAAATAGAGACACAGAGGTAGAGAACAAACGTATGGACACCAAGTGTGGGAAGCCATGGGGTGGTGGTGGTGGGATGAGTTGGGAGTTTGGGATTGACCTGTATACATGTATATGCATAAAATACATAACTAATAATAACGTGCTGTATAAAAAAATAAACAAAATTAAATTTCAAAATTTTTAAAAATAAAATTTAAAAATAAAACAGAAAACAGTTCTTCCCGTCACACAGATGTATTTACAGGAATGAATTATTTCCATGCTTATATCTATAAATACGTAAAAGAGGAATAAAATCTAACTTGAACCATAAAAGAAAAAAAAAACCCTGAAACGACGAGTTATACAGAGGAAAACCCTATCAGGGCCCTTGCTCCAGCGGTAAACAATACTGAAATTGGTCAGAGGTGGGGAACCATCTCCCATACAGCCAGCAACCCACCCCCCACGCAAGGAGCGTCCTCATTGCAAAGCTGGGGGACCGTGCCGAGGCATCTGTGAGTAAACGTGAGCTGAGCCCCAGGCCAGCTGCTGCTGAACTGTTCCCACCCTTTCCAGGTAAAACACCTGAATATGTACAAGGGCTTGAAAGCCTAGAGGAAGGACCGTGGAGCCACACCAGGAACAGCACGCAGGCCAACTTGGCGCCTGCAGGCCAGCCTGGGTGGTCCTGGCCCTGGGCGCTCTTCCAGAAGCTTTCCATTGCCCTGCCTGAGATACCCATCCTGTCCCGGCCCCCACTGCGTTTTTCCTTCCTCACCTCTGTCCGGAGAGAAATTCCAGCGGAAGGTATGGGTGACACAACCTCTTCTTTACAGGCGGCAGCCTGGCAACTCCTGCAGAAAGGCCAGCAGAACCCCACTCGCACCGGGCCACCCACAAAGCTGTGGCCCCTCACTCCCTCCCACCAGCACAGCCCCGAGACTGCTGACGGGGCAGAGAATATGGAGTCAGGCACAGGTTCAGGGGCTATTGCTGCCTGTTGCTCTCTTTATATTGACCTCAACGAGGCACACCTGGGGAGGGCGGGCCGGCAGTGTAAGGCTGCCCAGGTAAGCTAATCCACAACCCTCAGTGAATCACATTGTTGAAAATGGACCCCGCTAAGGCAGGGGTCATATATCTAATAAGAATCTTTATCTATTATATAATAAAGAATATTTATAGGTAAAAAATAAAAAGAATATTTATAGGTAAACAATAAAAAGAGAAGTAACTCAATTTTAAAATAAGACAAAGGCAGAAGAGAAGGCAAGGGAAAAAAGGACACAATGCCATTTGCAGCACCGTAGATGAGTCTAGTAGTAATCACGTGATTTGTAGTAAGTCAGAAAGTGAAAGACACATATCATATCATATCACTTATAGGTGTTTCCTAAAAATGGATACCAGGGCAGATATTTCCACGGAGAAGGGCAATCACAGATTCAATAAACGAACTTATGGTTCACCAATGGAAAGGTGTGAGGATTGGTTTCATTACGATATCGGGGTTAACAGACATATACAAACACGGGTGACATATATAATCACCAAAGACCTACAGAATACCAAGAGAGGACTACTCAACATTCTGGCATAACGTACGTGGGAAAAGGATCCCATGAAGAACAGTCATCTGTATATGTGTAAAAGAACCACATCTTCCACACCTACAACAAGCCAAACATTGTAATCAAACTTGCTGTGATAAAAAATAAAAAAATTAAATTAAAAACACGAACAAGAAGTAGTGAGACAAACGTGAGGGGCTTTCTCCTGGCACATTCCATTCTAAACTCCAATCTAGAACACCACTTCCACTGAGGCTCTCTTGCCCTAGTAACCAGATTTGGTAAGGGTGAACTGCTGCCACCTTGTGGCCTTTTCACAGAACAGCAGCTTTAATCCCAATGCTAATGGTCAGTTGATATTCCAAATCATTGCAGGCCTGTAAATGACACCTGCCCTGAAAACAAATCCTGGGGTCACATATCAACCAAAAAATTCAAAGGACGTCCATATTTCAAATCGACCGTTTCAAAAGGCATATTTTACGCACATTAGTGTTCTGCTTCTTTTCCTTTCTTTCCTTTTTTTGTTAAAAAAACGGGAATGGAAAAAGGCATCCCTCAGAATGGGCGAAAATCATTGCAGACGAATCAATGAACAGAGGTTTAATCTCCAATATATATAAACAGCTCATGCAGCTTAATATTAAAAAAACAAACAACCCAAAAAAAATGAGCAGAAGATCTAAAGAGACGTTTCTTCAAAGGAGACACAGATGGCCAAGACGCACATGAAAAGCTGCTCAACACCACTAATTATTAGAGAAATGCAAATCAAAACCACAATGAGGGGCCTCCCTGGTGGCGCAGTGGTTGAGAGTCCGCCTGCCGATGCAGGGGATACGGGTTCGTGCCCCGGTCTGGGAGGATCCCATATGCCACGGAGCGGCTGGGCCCGTGAGCCATGGCCGCTGGGCCTGCGCATCCGGAGCCTGTGCTCCACAACGGGAGAGGCCACAACAGTGAGAGGCCCGCATACCGCAAAAAGATAAAAAAAAAAAAAAAAAAAAAAACCACAATGAGGTATCACCTCACACCTGTTAGAATCGGCATCATCAGAAAATCTACAAACAACCAATTCTGGGGAGGGTGTGGACAAAAGGAGCCCTCTTCCACTATTGGTGGGAATGTAAATTGATACAGTCACTATGGAGAACAGTATGGAGTTTCCTTAAAAAAACTAGAAATAGAATTACCATCTGATCCAGCAATCCCACTTCTGGGCATATACCCAGAGAAAACCGTAAATCAAAAAGTCACATTCACCACAATGTTCATTGCAGCAGTATTTACAATAGCCAGGTAATGGAAGCAACCTAAATGCCCACAGACAGATGAATATATAAAGATGTGGTACATATATGAAATGGAATATTACTCGGCCATAAAAAGGAATGAAACTGGGTCATTTGTAGAGACATCGATGGATCGAGACACTGTCATACAGAATGAAGTAAGTCAGAAAGAGGAAAACAAATATTGTATATTAATGCATATATGTGGAGCCTAAAAATGGTACAGATGAACTGGTTTGCAGGGAAGAAATAGAGACACAGAGGTAGAGAACAAACGTATGGACACCAAGTGTGGGAAGCCATGGGGTGGTGGTGGTGGGATGATTTGGGAGTTTGGGATTGACCTGTGTACATGTATATGCATAAAATACATAACTAATGATAACCTGCTGTATAAAAACATAAATAAAATTAAATTTCAAAATTTTAAAAAATAAAATTTAAAAATAAAACAGAAAATATTCTTCCCGTCACACTGATGTATTTATAAGAATGAATTATTTCCATGCTTATATCTATAAATACATAAAAGAGGAATAAAATCTAACTTGAACCATAAAAGAAAAAAAAAGTGAACCCACGAGTTATACAGAGGAAAACCCTATCACGGCACTTGCTCCAGCGGTAAACAATTCTGAAATTGGTCAGAGGTGGGGAACCATCTCCCATACAGCCAGCAACCCACCCCCCACGCAAGGAGCGTCCTCATTGCAAAGCTGGGGGACCGTGCCGAGGCATCTGTGAGTAAACGTGAGCTGAGCCTCAGGCCAGCTGCTGCTGAACTGTTCCCACCCTTTCCAGGTAAAACACCTGAATATGTACAAGGGCTTGAAAGCCTAGAGGAAGGACCGTGGAGCCACACCAGCGACAGCACGCAGGCCAACTTGGTGCCTGCAGGCCAGCCAGGGTGGTCCTGGGCCCTGGCGCTCTTCCAGAAGCTTTCCATTGCCCTGCCTGAGATACCCCTCCTGTCCCGGCCCCCACTGCTTTTTTCCTTCCTCACCTCTGTCCGGAGAGAAATTCCAGCGGAAGGTATGGGTGACACACCCTCTTCTTTACAGGCGGCAGCCTGGCAACTCCTGCAGAAAGGCCAGCAGAACCCCACTCACACCGGGCCACCCACAAAGCTGTGGCCCCTCACTCCCTCCCACCAGCACAGCCCCGAGACTGCTGACGGGGCAGAGAATATGGTGTCAGGCACAGCTTCAGGGGCTATTGCTGCCTGGAGCGCTGTTTATATTGATCTCAACGAGGCACACCTGGGGAGGGCGGGCCGGCAGGGTAAGGCTGCCCAGGTCAGCTAATCCACAACCCTCAGGGAATCACATTGTTGAAAATGGACCCCGCTAAGGCAGAAGAGAAGCCAAGGGAAAAAAGGACACAATGCCATTTGCAGCACCGTAGATGAGTCTAGAAGTAATCACGTGACTTGTAGTAAGTCAGAAAGTGAAAGACACATATCATATCATATCACTTATAGGTGTTACCTAAAAATGGATACCAGGGCAGATATTTCCACGGAGAAGGGCAAACACAGATTCATTAAACAAACTTATGGTTCACCAATGGAAAGGTGTGAGGATTGGTTTCATTACGATATCGGGGTTAACAGACATATACAAACACAGGTGACATATATAATCACCAAAGACCTACAGAATACCAAGAGAGGACTACTTAACATTCTGTCATAACGTACATGGGAAAAGGATCCCAGGAAGAACAGTCATCTGTATATGTGTAAAAGAACCACATCTTCCACACCTACAACAAGCCAAACATTGTAATCAAACTTGCTGTAATAAAAAATAAAAAATTAAATTAAAAACACGAACAAGAAGTAGTGAGACAAACGTGAGGGGCTTTCTCCTGGCACATTCCATTCTAAACTCCAATCTAGAACACCACTTCCACTGAGGCTCTCTTGCCCTAGTAACCAGATTTGGTAAGGGTGAACTGCTGCCACCTTGTGGCCGTTTCACACAACAGCAGGTTTAATCCCAACGCTAATGGTCAGTTGATATTCAAAATCATTGCAGGCCTGTAAATGACACCTGCCCTGAAAACAAATCCTGGGGTCACATATCGACCAAAAAATTCAAAGGACGTCCATATTTCAAAACGACCGTTTCAAAAGGCATATTTTACGCACATTAGTGTTCTGCTTCTTTTCCTTTCTTTCCTTTTTTGTTAAAAATCACGGGAATGGAAAAAGGCATCCCTCAGAATGGGCGAAAATAGTTGCAGACGAATCAATGGACAGAGGTTTAATCTCCAATATATATAAACAGCTCATGCAGCTTAATATTAAAAAAACAAACAACCCCAAAAAAATGGGCAGAAGATCAAAAGAGACGTTTCTTCAAAGGAGACACAGAGATGGCCAAGACGCACATGAAAAGCTGCTCAACAGCACTAATTATTAGAGAAATGCATATCAAAACTACAATGAGGTTTCACCTCACACCTGTTAGAATCGGCATCATCAGAAAATCTACAAACACCAATTCTGGGGAGGGTGTGGACAAAAGGAGCCCTCTTCCACTATTGGTGGGAATGTAAATTGATACAGTCACTATGGAGAACAGTATGGAGTTTCCTTAAAAAAACTAGAAATAGAATTACCATCTGATCCAGCAATCCCACTTTTGGGCATATACACAGAGAAAACCGTATTTCAAAAAGGCACATTCAGCACAATGTTCGTTGCAGCACTATTTACAATAGCCAGGTAATGGAAGCAACCTAAATGCCCACAGACAGATGAATCGATAAAGATGTGGTACATATATGAAATGGAATATTCCTCGGCCATAAAAAGGAATGAAACTGGGTCATTTGTAGAGACATCGATGGATCGAGAGACTGTCATACAGAATGAAGTAAGTCAGAAACAGGAAAACAAATATTGTATATTAATGCATATATGTGGAGCCTAAAAATGGTACAGATGAACTGGTTTTCAGGGAAGAAATAGAGACACAGAGGTAGAGAACAAACGTATGGACACCAAGTGTGGGAAGCCATGGGGTGGTGGTGGTGGGATGATTTGGGAGTTTGGGATTGACCTGTGTACATGTATATGCATAAAATACATAACTAATAATAACCTGCTGTATAAAAACATAAATAAAATTAAATTTCAAAATTTTAAAAAATAAAATTTAAAAATAAAACAGAAAATATTCTTCCCGTCACACAGATGTATTTATAGGAATGAATTATTTCCATGCTTATATCTATAAATACATAAAAGAGGAATAAAATCTAACTTGAACCATAAAAGAAAAAAAAAGTGGACCCACGAGTTATACAGAGGAAAACCCTATCACGGCACTTGCTCCAGCGGTAAACAATTCTGAAATTGGTCAGAGGTGGGGAACCATCTCCCATACAGCCAGCAACCCACCCCCCACGCAAGGAGCGTCCTCATTGCAAAGCTGGGGGACCGAGCCGAGGCATCTGTGAGTAAACGTGAGCTGAGCCTCAGGCCAGCTGCTGCTGAACTGTTCCCACCCTTTCCAGGTAAAACACCTGAATATGTACAAGGGCTTGAAAGCCTAGAGGAAGGACTGTGGAGCCACACCAGCGACAGCACGCAGCCAACTTGGTGCCTGCAGGCCAGCCAGGGTGGTCCTGGCCCCGGGCGCTCTTCCAGAAGCTTTCCATTGCCCTGCCTGAGATACCCCTCCTGTCCCGGCCCCCACTGCATTTTTTCCTTCCTCACCTCTGTCCGGAGAGAAATTCCAGCAGAAGGTATGGGTGACACAACCTCTTCTTTACAGGCGGCAGCCTGGCAACTCCTGCAGAAAGGCCAGCAGAACCCCACTCACACCGGGCCACCCACAAAGCTGTGGCCCTTCACTCCCTCCCACCAGCACAGCCCCGAGACTGTTGACGGGGCAGAGAATATGGAGTCAGGCACAGCTTCAGGGGCTATTGCTGCCTGGAGCGCTGTTTATATTGACCTCAACGAGGCACACCTGGGGAGGGCGGGCCGGCAGGGTAAGGCTGCCCAGGTCAGCTAATCCACAACCCTCAGGGAATCACATTGTTGAAAATGGACCCCGCTAAGGCAGAAGAGAAGCCAAGGGAAAAAAGGACACAATGCCATTTGCAGCACCGTAGATGAGTCTAGAAGTAATCACGTGACTTGTAGTAAGTCAGAAAGTGAAAGACACATATCGTATCATATCACTTATAGGTGTTACCTAAAAATGGATACCAGGGCAGATATTTCCACGGAGAAGGGCAATCACAGATTCATTAAACAAACTTATGGTTCACCAATGGAAAGGTGTGAGGATTGGTTTCATTACGATATCGGGGTTAACAGACATATACAAACACAGGTTACATATATAATCACCAAAGGCCTACAGAATACCAAGAGAGGACTACTCAACATTCTGTCATAACGTACATGGGAAAAGGATCCCAGGAAGAACAGACATCTGTATATGTGTAAAAGAACCACATCTTCCACACCTACAACAAGCCAAACATTGTAATCAAACTTGCTGTAATAAAAAATAAAAAATTAAATTAAAAACTCGAACACATTAAATTAAAAACACGAACAAGAAGTAGTGAGACAAACGTGAGGGGCTTTCTCCTGGCACATTCCATTCTAAACTCCAATCTAGAACACCACTTCTACTGAGGCTCTCTTGCCCTAGTAACCAGATTTGGTAAGGGTGAACTGCTGCCACCTTGTGGCCGTTTCACACAAGAGCAGCTTTAATCCCAACGCTAATGGTCAGTTGATATTCAAAATCATTGCAGGCCTGTAAATGACACCTGCCCTGAAAACAAATCCTGGGGTCACATATCGACCAAAAAATTCAAAGGACGTCCATATGTCAAAACGACCATTTCAAAAGGCATATTTTACGCACATTAGTTTTCTGCTTCTTTTCCTTTCTTTACTTTTTTGTTAAAAAAACGGGAATGGAAAAAGGCATCCCTCAGAATGGGAGAAAATCGTTGCAGACGAATCAATGGACAAACGTTTAATCTCCAATATATATAAACAGCTCATGAAGCTTAATATTAAAAAAAACAAACAACCCAAAAAAAATGGGCAGAAGATCTAAAGAGACGTTTCTTCAAAGGAGACACAGAGATGGCCAAGACGCACATGGAAAGCTGCTCAACAGCACTAATTATTAGAGAAATGCAAATCAAAACTACAATGAGGTTTCACGTCACACCTGTTAGAATCGGAATCATCAGAAAATCTACAAACAACCAATTCTGGGGAGGGTGTGGACAAAAGGAGCCCTCTTCCACTATTGGTGGGAATGTAAATTGATACAGTCCCTATGGAGAACAGTATGGAGTTTCCTTAAAAAAACTAGAAATAGAATTACCATCTGATCCAGCAATCCCACTTCTGGGCAAATACACAGAGAAAACGGTAAATCAAAAAGGCACATTCACCACAATGTTCGTTGCAGCACTATTTACAATAGCCAGGTAATGGAAGCAACCTAAATGCCCACCGACAGATGAATCGATAAAGATGTGGTACATATATAAAATGGAATATGACTCGGCCATAAAAAGGAATGAAACTGGGTCATTTGTAGAGACATCGATGGATCGAGAGACTGTCATACAGAATGAAGTAAGTCAGAAAGAGGAAAACAAATATTGTATATTAATGCATATATGTGGAGCCTAAAAATGGTACAGATGAACTGGTTTGCAGGGAAGAAATAGAGACACAGAAGTAGAGAACAAACTTATGGACACCAAGTGTGGGAAGCCATGGGGTGGTGGTGGTGGGATGAGTTGGGAGTTTGGGATTGACCTGTATATATGTATATGCATAAAATACATAACTAATAATAAAGTGCTGTATAAAAAAATAAATAATATTAAATTTCAAAATTTTAAAAAATAAAATTTAAAAATAAAACAGAAAAAAGTTCTTCCCGTCACACAGATGTATTCATAGGAATGAATTATTTCCATGCTTATATCTATAAATACATAAAAGAGGAATAAAATCTAACTTGAACCATAAAAGAACAAAAAACCTGAACCCACGAGTTATACAGAGGAAAACCCTATCAGGGCACTTGCTCCAGTGGTAAACAATTCTGAAATAGGTCAGAGGTGGGGAACCATCTCCCATACAGCCAGCAACCCACCCCCCACGCAAGGAGCGTCCTCATTGCAAAGCTGGGGGAACGTGCCGAGGCATCTGTGAGTATACGTGAGCTGAGCCCCAGGCCAGCTGCTGCTGAACTGTTCCCACCCTTTCAAGGTAAAACACCTGAATATGTACAAGGGCTTGAAAGCCTAGAGGAAGGACCGTGGAGCCACACCAGCAACAGCACGCAGGCCAACTTGGTGCCTGCAGGCCAGCCAGGGTGGTCCTGGACACTGGCGCTCTTCCAGAAGCTTTCAATTGCCCTGCCTGAGATACCACTCCTGTCCCAGCCCCCACTGCTTTTTTCCTTGAACACCTCTGTCCGGAGAGAAATTCCAGCGGAAGGTATGGGTGACACAACCTCTTCTTTACAGGCGGCAGCCTGGCAACTCCTGCAGAATGGCCAGCAGAACCCCACTCACACTGGGCCACCCACAAAGCTGTGGCCCCTCACTCCCTCCCACCAGCACAGCCCCGAGACTGCTGACGGGGCAGAGAATATGGAGTCAGGCACAGCTTCAGGGGCTATTGCTGCCTGGAGCGCTATTTATATTGACCTCAACGAGGCACACCTGGGGAGGGCGGGCCAGGAGGGTAAGGCTGCCCAGGTCAGCTAATCCACAACTCTCTGGGAAACACATTGTTGAAAATGGACCCCGCTAAGGCAGAAGAGAAGCCAAGGAAAAAAATGACACAATGCCATTTGCAGCACCGTAGATGAGTCTAGAATTAATCACGTGACTTGTAGTAAGTCAGAAAGTGAAAGACACATATCCTATCATATCACTTATAGGTGTTACCTAAAAATGGATACCAGGGCAGATATTTCCACGGAGAAGGGCAATCACAGATTCATTAAACAAACTTATGGTTCACCAAAGGAAAGGTGTGAGGATTGGTTTCATTACGATATCGGGGTTAACAGACATATACAAACACAGGTGACATATATAATCACCAAAGACCTACAGAATACCAAGAGAGGACTACTCAACATTCTGTCATAACGTACATGGGAAAAGGATCCCAGGAAGAACAGACATCTGTATATGTGTAAAAGAACCACATCTTCCACACCTACAACAAGCCAAACATTGTAATCAAACTTGCTGTAATAAAAAATAAAAAATTAAATTAAAAACACGAACAAGAAGTAGTGAGACAAACGTGAGGGGCTTTCTCCTGGCACATTCCATTCTAAACTCCAATCTAGAACACCACTTCCACTGAGGCTCTCTTGCCCTAGTAACCAGATTTGGTAAGGGTGAACTGCTGCCACCTTGTGGCCGTTTCACAGAACAGCAGCTTTAATCCCAATGCTAATGGTCAGTTGATATTCAAAATCATTGCAGGCCTGTAAATGACACCTGCCCTGAAAACAAATCCTGGGGTCACATATCGACCAAAAAATTCAAAGGACGTCCATATTTCAAAACGACCGTTTCAAAAGGCATATTTTACGCACATTAGTGTTCTGCTTCTTTTCCTTTCTTTCCTTTTTTGTTAAAAAACACGGGAATGGAAAAAGGCATCCCTCAGAATGGGCGAAAATCGTTGCAGACGAATCAATGGACAGAGGTTTAATCTCCAATATATATAAACAGCTCATGCAGCTTAATATTAAAAAAACAAACAACCCAAAATAATGGGCTGAAGATCTAAAGAGACGTTTCTTCAAAGGAGACACAGAGATTGCCAAGACGCACATGAAAAGCTGCTCAACAGCACTAATTATTAGAGAAATGCAAATCAAAACTACAATGAGGTATCACCTCACACCTGTTAGAATCGGCATCATCAGAAAATCTACAAACAACCAATTCTGGGGAGGGTGTGGACAAAAGGAGCCCTCTTCCACTATTGGTGGGAATGTAAATTGATACAGTCACTATGGAGAACAGTATGGAGTTTCCTTAAAAAAACTAGAAATAGAATTACCATCTGATCCAGCAATGCCACTTCTGGCCATATACCCAGAAAAAACCGTATTTCAAAAAGGCACATTCACCACAATATTCGTTGCAGCACTATTTACAATAGCCAGGTAATGGAAGCAACCTAAATGCCCACAGACAGATGAATGGATAAAGATGTGGTACACATATAAAATGGAATATTACTCGGCCATAAAAAGGAATGAAACTGGGTCATTTGTAGAGACATCGATGGATCGAGAGACTGTCATACAGAATGAAGTAAGTCAGAAAGAGGAAAACAAATATTGTATATTAATGCATATATGTGGAGCCTAAAAATGGTACAGATGAACTGGTTTGCAGGGAAGAAATAGAGACACAGAGGTAGAGAACAAACGTATGGACACCAAGTGTGGGAAGCCATGGGGTGGTGGTGGTGGGATGAGTTGGGAGTCTGGGATTGACCTGTATACATGTATATGCATAAAATACATAACTAATAATAAAGTGCTGTATAAAAAAATAAATAAAATTAAATTTCAAAATTTTAAAAAATAAAATTTAAAAATAAAACAGAAAAAAGTTCTTCCCGTCACACAGATATATTTATAGGAATGATTTATTTCCATGATTATATCTATAAATACATAAAAGAGGAATAAAATCTAACTTGAACCATAAAAGAAAAAAAAAACCTGAACCCACGAGTTATACAGAGGAAAACCCTATCAGGGCACTTGCTCCAGTGGTAAACAATTCTGAAATTGGTCAGAGGTGGGGAACCATCTTCCATACAGCCATCAACCCACCCCCCACGCAAGGAGCGTCCTCATTGCAAAGCTGGGGGACCGTGTCGAGGCATCTGTGAGTAAACGTGAGCTGAGCCCCAGGCCAGCTGCTGCTGAACTGTTCCCACCCTTTCCAGGTAAAACACCTGAATATGTACAAGGGCTTGAAAGCCTAGAGGAAGGACCGTGGAGCCACACCAGCGACAGCACGCAGGCCAACTTGGTGCCTGCAGGCCAGCCAGCGTGGTCCTGGTCCCGGGCGCTCTTCCAGAAGCTTTCCATTGCCCTGCCTGAGATACCCCTCCTGTTCGGGCCCCCACTGCTTTTTTCCTTCCTCACCTCTGTCCGGAGAGAAATTCCAGCGGAAGGTATGGGTGACACATCGTCTTCTTTACAGGCGGCAGCCTGGCAACTCCTGCAGAAAGGCCAGCAGAACCCCACTCACACCAGGCCACCCACAAAGCTGTGGCCCCTCACTCCCTCCCACCAGCACAGCCCCGAGACTGCTGACGGGGCAGAGAATATGGAGTCAGGCACAGCTTCAGGGGATATTGCTGCCTGGAGCGCTGTTTATATTGACCTCAACGAAGCACACCTTGGGAGGGCGGGCCGGCAGGGTAAGGCTGCCAAGTTCAGCTAATCCACAACCCTCAGGGAATCACATTGTTGAAAATGGACCCCACTAAGGCAGAAGAGAAGCCAAGGGAAAAAAGGACACAATGCCATTTGCAGCACCGTAGATGAGTCTAGAAGTAATCACGTGACTTGTAGTAAGTCAGAAAGTGAAAGACACATATCATATCATATCACTTATAGGTGTTACCTAAAAATGGATACCAGGGCAGATATTTCCACGGAGAAGGGCAATCACAGATTCATTAAACAAACTTATGGTTCACCAATGGAAAGGTGTGAGGATTGGTTTCATTACGATATCGGGGTTAACAGACATATACAAACACAGGTGACATATATAATCACCAAAGACCTACAGAATACCAAGAGAGGACTACTCAACATTCTGTCATAACGTACATGGGAAAAGGATCCCAGGAAGAACGGACATCTGTATATGTTTAAAAGAACCACATCTTCGACACCTACAACAAGCCAAACATTATAATCAAACTTGCTGTAATAAAAAATAAAAAAAATTAAATTAAAAACACGAACAAGAAGTAGTGAGACAAACGTGAGGGGCTTTCTCCTGGCACATTGCCTTCTAAATTCCAATCTAGAACACGACTTCCACTGAGGCTCTCTTGCCCTAATAACCAGATTTGGTAAGGGTGAACTGCTGCCACCTTGTGGCCGTTTCACTCAACAGCAGCTTTAATCCCAACGCTAATGGTCAGTTGATATTCAAAATCATTGCATGCCTGTAAATGACACCTGCCCTGAAAACAAATCCTGGGGTCACATATCGACCAAAAAATTCAAAGGACGTCCTTATTTCAAAACGACCGTTTCAAAAGGCATATTTTACGCACATTAGTGTTCTGCTTCTTTTCCTTTCTTTCCTTTTTTGTTAAAAAACACGGGAATGGAAAAAGGCATCCCTCAGAATGGGCGAAAATCATTGCAGACGAATCAATGGACAAAGGTTTAATCTCCAATATATATAAACAACACATGCAGCTTAATATTAAAAAAACAAACAACCCAATACGAAAATGGGCAGAAGATCTAAAAAGACGTTTCTTCAAAGAAGACACAGAGATGGCCAAGACGCACATGAAAAGCTGCTCAACAGCACTAATTATTAGAGAAATGCAAATCAAAACTACAATGAGGTATCACCTCACACCTGTTAGAATCAGAATCATCAGAAAATCTACAAACAACCAATTCTGGGGAGGGTGTGGACAAAAGGAGCCCTCTTCCACTATTGGTGGGAATGTAAATTGATACAGTCACTATGGAGAACAGTATGGAGTTTCCTTAAAAAAACTAGAAATAGAATTACCATCTGATCCAGCAATCCCACTTCTGGGCATATACCCAGAGAAAACCGTAAATCAGAAATGCACATTCACCACAATGTTCATTTCAGCACTATTTACAATAGCCAGGTAATGGAAGCAACCTAAATGCCCACAGACAGATGAATGGATAAAGATGTGGTACATATATAAAATGGAATATTACTCGGCCATTAAAAGGAATGAAACTGTGTCATTTGTAGAGACATCGATGGATCGAGAGACTGTCATACAGAATGAAGTAAGTCAGAAAGAGGAAAACAAATATTGTATATTAATGCATATATGTGGAACCTAAAAAATGGTACAGATGACCTGGTTTGCAGGGAAGAAATAGAGACACAGAGGTAGAGAACAAACGTATGGACACCAAGTTTGGGAAGCTATGGGGTGGTGGTGGTGGGATGAGTTGGGAGATTGGGATTGACCTGTATACATGTATATGCATAAAATACATAACTAATAATAATGTGCTGTATAGAAACATAAATAAAATTAAATTTCAAAATTTTAAAAAATAAAATTTAAAAATAAAACAGAAAAAATTCTTCCCATCACAAAGATGTATTTATAGGAATGAATTATTTCCATGATTATATTTATAAATACATAAAAGAGGAATAAAATCTAACTTGAACCATAAAAGAAAAAAAAAGTGAACCCACGAGTTATACAGAGGAAAACCCTATCACGGCACGTGCTCCAGCGGTAAACAATTCTGAAATTGGTCAGAGGTGGGGAACCATCTCCCATACAGCCAGCAACCCACCCCCCCATGGAAGGAGCGTCCTCATTGCAAAGCTGGGGGACCGTGCCGAGGTATCTGTGAGTAAACGTGAGCTGAGCCCCAGGCCAGCTGCTGCTGAACTGTTCCCACCCTTTCCAGGTAAAACACCTGAATATGTACAAGGGCTTGAAAGCCTAGAGGAAGGACCGTGGAGCCACACCAGCGACAGCACGCAGGCCAACTTGGTGCCTGCAGGCCAGCCAGGGTGGTCCTGGCCCCAGGCGCTTTTCCAGAAGCTTTCCATTGCCCTGCCTGAGGTACCCCTCCTGTCCCGGCCACCACTGCTTTTTTCCTTCCTCACCTCTGTCCGGAGAGAAATTCCAGCGGAAGGTATGTGTGACACATCCTCTTCTTTACAGGCGGCAGCCTGGCAACTCCTGCAGAAAGGCCAGCAGAACCCCACTCACACCGGGCCACCCACAAAGCTGTGGCCCCTCACTCCCTCCCACCAGCACAGCCCCGAGACTGCTGACGGGGCAGAGAATATGGAGTCAGGCACAGCTTCAGGGGCTATTGCTGCCTGGGGCTCTGTTTATATTGACCTCAACGAGGCACACCTGGGGAGGGCGGGCCGGCAGGGTAAGGCTGCCCAGGTCAGCTAATCCACAACCCTCAGGGAATCACATTGTTGAAAATGGACCCCACTAAGGCAGAAGAGAAGCCAAGGGAAAAAAGGACACAATGCCATTTGCAGCACCGTGGATGAGTCTAGAAGTAATCACGTGACTTGTAGTAAGTCAGAAAGTGAAAGACACATATCCTAGCATATCACTTATAGGTGTTACCTAAAAATGGATACCAGGGCAGATATTTCCACGGAGAAGGGCAATCACAGATTCATTAAACAAACTTATGGTTCACCAATGGAAAGGTGTGAGGATTGGTTTCATTACGATATCGGGGTTAACAGACATATACAAACACAGGTGACATATATAATCACCAAAGACCTACAGAATACCAAGAGAGGACTACTCAACATTCTGTCATAACGTACATGGGAAAAGGATCCCAGGAAGAACAGTCATCTGTATATGTGTAAAAGAACCACATCTTCCACACCTACAACAAGCCAAACATTGTAATCAAACTTGCTGTAATAAAAAATAAAAAATAAATTAAAAACACGAACAAGTAGTAGTGAGACAAACGTGAGCGTCTTTCTCCTGGTACATTCCATTCTAAACTCCAATCTAGAACACCACTTCCACTGAGGCTCTCTTGCCCTAGTAACCAGATTTGGTAAGGGTGAACTGCTGCCACCTTGTGGCCATTTCACACAACAGCAGCTTTAATCCCAACGCTAATGGTCAGTTGATATTCAAAATCATTGCATGCCTGTAAATGACACCTGCCCTGAAAACCAATCCTGGGGTCACATATCGACCAAAAAATTCAAAGGACGTCCATATTTCAAAACGACCATTTCAAAAGGCATATTTTACGCACATTAGTGTTCTGCTTCTTTTCCTTTCTTTCCTTTTTTGTTAAAAAAAAACGGAAGGGCCTCCCTGGTGGCGCAGTGGTTGAGAGTCCGCCTGCCGATGCAGGGGATACGGGTTCGTGCCCCGGTCTGGGAGGATCCCATATGCCGCGGAGAGGCTGGGCCCGTGAGCCATGGCCGCTGGGCCTGCGCATCCGGAGCCTGTGCTCCGCAACGGGAGAGACCACAACAGTGAGAGGCCCGCATACCGCAAAATAAATAAATAAATAAATAAATAAAATTAAAAAATAAATAAATAAACGGGTATGGAAAAAGGCATCCCTCAGGATGGGTGAAAATCGTTGCAAATGAATCAATGGACACAGGTTTAATCTCCAATATATATAAACAGCTCATGCAGCTTAATATTAAAAAAACAAACAACCCAAAAAAATGGGCAGAAGATCTAAAGAGACGTTTCTTCAAAGGAGACACAGAGATGGCCAAGACACACAAGAAAAGCTGCTCAACAGCACTAATTATTAGAGAAATGCAAATCAAAACTACAATGAGGTATCACCTCACACCTGTTAGAATCGGCATCATCAGAAAATCTACAAACAACCAATTCTGGGGAAGGTGTGGACAAAAGGAGCCCTCTTCCACTATTGGTGGGAATGTAAATTGATACAGTCACTATGGAGAACAGTATGGAGTTTCCTTAAAAAAATTAGAAATAGAATTACCATCTGATCCAGCAATCCCACTTCTGGGCATATACCCAGATAAAACCGTATTTCAAAAAGGCACATTCAGCACAATGTTCGTTGCAGCACTATTTACAATAGCCAGGTAATGGAAGCAACCTAAATGCCCACAGACAGATGAGTGGATAAAGATGTGGTACATATATAAAATGGAATATTACTCGGCCATAAAAAGGAATGAAACTGGGTCATTTGTAGAGACATCGATGGATCGAGAGACTGTCATACAGAATGAAGTAAGTCAGAAAGAGGAAAACAAATATTGTATATTAATGCATATATGTGGAGCCTAAAAATGGTACAGATGAACTGGTTTGCAGGGAAGAAATAGAGACACAGAGGTAGAGAACAAACGTATGGACACCAAGTGTGGGAAGCCATGGGGTGGTGGTGGTGGGATGAGTTGGGAGATTGGGATTGACCTGTATACATGTATATGCATAAAATACATAACTAATAATAACCTGCTGTATAAAAACATAAATAAAATTAAATTTCAAAATTTTAAAAAATAAAATTTAAAAATAAAACAGAAAAAAGTTCTTCTCGTCACACAGATGTATTTATAGGAATGAATTATTTCCATGCTTTTATCTATAAATACATAAAAGAGGAATAAAATCTAACTTGAACCATAAAAGAAAATAAAATCCTGAACCCACGAGTTATACAGAGGAAAACCCTATCAGGGCACTTGCTCCAGTGGTAAACATTTCTGAAATAGGTCAGAGGTGGGGAATCATCTCCCATACAGCCAGCAACCCACCCCCCACGCAAGGAGCGTCCTCATTGCAAAGCTGGGGGACCGTGCCGAGGCATCTGTGAGTAAACGTGAGCTGAGCCCCAGGCCAGCTGCTGCTGAACTGTTCCCACCCTTTCCAGGTAAAACACCTGAATATGTACAAGGGCTTGAAAGCCTAGAGGAAGGACCGTGGAGCCACACCAGCAACAGCACGCAGGCCAACTTGGTGCCTGCAGGCCAGCCAGGGTGGTCGTGGCCCCGGGCGCTCTTCCAGAAGCTTTCCATTGCCCTGCCTGAGATACCCCTCCTGTCCCGGCCCCCACTGCTTTTTTCCTTCCACACCTCTGTCCGGAGAGAAATTCCAGCGGAAGGTATGGGTGACACAACCTCTTCTTTACAGGCGGCAGCCTGGCAACTCCTTCAGAAAGGCCAGCAGAACCCCACTCACACCGGGCCACCCTCAAAGCTGTGGCCCCTCACTCCCTCCCACCAGCACAGCCCCGAGACTGCTGACGGGGCAGAGAATATGGAGTCAGGCACAGCTTCAGGGGCTATTGCTGCCTGGAGCGCTGTTTATATTGACCTCAACGAGGCACACCTGGGGAGGGCGGGCCGGCAGGGTAAGGCTGCCCAGGTCAGCTAATCCACAACCCTCAGGGAATCACATTGTTGAAAATGGACCCCGCTGAGGCAGAAGAGAAGCCAAGGGAAAAAAGGACACAATGCCATTTGCAGCACCGTAGATGAGTCTAGAAGTAATCACGTGACTTGTAGTAAGTCAGAAAGTGAAAGACACATATCCTATCATATCACTTATAGGTGTTACCTAAAAATGGATACCAGGGCAGATATTTCCACGGAGAAGGGCAATCACAGATTCATTAAACAAACTTATGGTTCACCAATGGAAAGGTGTGAGGATTGGTTTCATTACGATATTGGGGTTAACAAACATATACACACACAGGTGACATATATAATCACCAAAGACCTACAGAATACCAAGAGAGGACTACTCAACATTCTGTCATAACGTACATGGGAAAAGGATCCCAGGAAGAACAGTCATCAGTATATGTGTAAAAGAACCACATCTTCCACACCTACAACAAGCCAAACATTGTAATCAAACTTGCTGTAATAAAAAATAAAAAAAAAATTAAAAACACGAACAAGAAGTAGTGAGACAAACGTGAGGGGCTTTCTCCTGGCACATTCCATTCTAAACTCCAATCTAGAACACCACTTCCACTGAGGCTCTCTTGCCCTAGTAACCAGATTTGGTAAGGGTGAACTGCTGCCACCTTGTGGCCGTTTCACACAACAGCAGCTTTAATCCCAACGCTAATGGTCAGTTGATATTCAAAATCATTGCAGGCCTGTAAATGACACCTGCCCTGAAAACAAATCCTGGGATCACATATCGACCAAAAAATTCAAAGGACGTCCATATTTCAAAACGACCGTTTCAAAAGGCATATTTTACGCACATTAGTGTTCTGCTTCTTTTCCTTTCTTTACTTTTTTGTTAAAAAAACGGGAATGGAAAAAGGCATCCCTCAGAATGGGCGAAAATCGTTGCAGACGAATCAATGGACAAAGGTTTAATCTCCAATATATATAAACAGCTCATGCAGCTTAATATTAAAAAAACAAACAACGCAAAAAATGGGCAGAAGATCTAATGAGACGTTTCTTCAAAGGAGACACAGAGATTGCCAAGATGCTCATGAAAAGCTGCTCAACAGCACTAATTATTAGAGAAATGCAAATCAAAACTACAATGAGGTATCACCTCACACCTGTTAGAATCGGCATCATCAGAAAATCTACAAACAACCAATTCTGGGGAGGGTGTGGACAAAAGGAGCCCTCTTCCACTATTGGTGGGAATGTAAATTGATACAGTCACTATGGAGAACAGTATGGAGTTTCCTTAAAAAAATTAGAAATAGAATTACCATCTGATCCAGCAATCCCACTTCTGGGCATATACCCAGAGAAAACCGTATTTCAAAAAGGCACATTCACCACAATGTTCGTTGCAGCACTATTTACAATAGCCAGGTAATGGAAGCAACCTAAATGCCCACAGACAGATGAATGGATAAAGATGTGGTACATATATAAAATGGAATATTACTCGGCCATTAAAAGGAATGAAACAGGGTCATTTGTAGAGACATCGATGGATCGAGAGACTGTCATACAGAATGAAGTAAGTCAGAAAGAGGAAAACAAATATTGTATATTAATACATATATGTGGAGCCTAAAAATGGTACAGATGAACTGGTTTGCAGGGAAGAAATAGAGACACAGATGTAGAGAACAAACGTATGGACACCAAGTGTGGGAAGCCATGGGGTGGTGGTGGTGGGATGAGTTGGGAGTTTGGGATT
The DNA here is from genome assembly GCF_964341445.2 of Mesoplodon mirus. Classification (NCBI taxonomy): domain Eukaryota; kingdom Metazoa; phylum Chordata; class Mammalia; order Artiodactyla; family Ziphiidae; genus Mesoplodon; species Mesoplodon mirus. Next base: position 5,385,343 of record NW_028295810.1, read on the forward strand.
GACCTGTATACATGTATATGCATACAATACATAACTAATAATAACGTGCTGTATAAAAAAATAAATAAAATTAAATTTCAAAATTTTAAAAAATAAAATTTAAAAATAAAACAGAAAAAAGTTCTTCCCGTCACACAGATGTATTTATAGGAATGAATTATTTCCATGATTATATCTAAATTCATAAAAGAGGAATAAAATCTAACTTGAACCATAAAAGAAAAAAAAAACCTGAACCCACGAGTTATACAGAGGAAAACCCTATCACAGCACGTGCTCCAGTGGTAAACAATTCTGAAATTGGTCAGAGGTGGGGAACCATCTCCCATACAGCCATCAACCCACCCCCCACGCAAGGAGCGTCCTCATTGCAAAGCTGGGGGACCATGCCGAGGCATCTGTGAGTAAACGTGAGCTGAGCCCCAGGCCAGCTGCTGCTGAACTGTTCCCACCCTTTCCAGGTAAAACACCTGAATATGTACAAGGCCTTGAAAGCCTAGAGGAAGGTCCGTGGAGCCACACCAGCGACAGCACGCAGGCCAAATTGGTGCCTGCAGGCCAGCCTCGGTGGTCCTGGACCCGGGCTCTCTTCCAGAAGCTTTCCATTGCCCTGCCTGAGATACCCCTCCTGTCCCGGCCCCCACTGCTTTTTTCCTTCCACACCTCTGTCCGGAGAGAAATTCCAGCGGAAGGTATGTGTGACACAACCTCTTCTTTACAGGCGGCAGCCTGGCAACTCCTGCAGAAAGGCCAGCAGAACCCCACTCACACCGGGCCACCCACAAAGCTGTGGCCCCTCACTCCCTCCCACCAGCACAGCCCCGAGACTGCTGACGGGGCAGAGAATATGGAGTCAGGCACAGCTTCAGGGGCTATTGCTGCCTGGAGCTCTGTTTATATTGACCTCAACGAGGAACACCTGGGGAGGGCGGGCCGGCAGGGTAAGGCTGCCCAGGTCAGCTAATCCACAACCCTCTGGGAATCACATTGTTGAAAATGGACCCCGCTAAGGCAGAAGAGAAGCCAAGGGAGAAAAGGACACAATGCCATTTGCAGCACCGTAGATGAGTCTAGAAGTAATCATGTGACTTGTAGTAAGTCAGAAAGTGAAAGACACATATCCTATCATATCACTTATAGGTGTTACCTAAAAATGGATACCAGGGCAGATATTTCCACGGAGAAGGGCAATCACAGATTCATTAAACAAACTTATGGTTCACCAATGGAAAGGTGTGAGGATTGGTTTCATTATGGTATCGGGGTTAACAAACATATACAAACACAGGTGACATATATAATCACCAAAGACCTACAGAATACCAAGAGAGGACTACTCAACATTCTGTCATAACGTACATGGGAAAAGGATCCCAGGAAGAACAGTCATCAGTATATGTGTAAAAGAACCACATCTTCCACACCTACAACAAGCCAAACATTGTAATCAAACTTGCTGTAATAAAAAATAAAAAAATAAATTAAAAACACGAACAAGAAGTAGTGAGACAAATGTGAGGGGCTTTCTCCTGGCACATTCCATTCTAAACTCCAATCTAGAACACCACTTCCACTGAGGCTCTCTTGCCCTAGTAACCAGATTTGGTAAGGGTGAACTGCTGCCACCTTGTGGCCGTTTCACACAACAGCAGCTTTAATCCCAACGCTAATGGTCAGTTGATGTTCAAAATCATTGCAGGCCTGTAAATGACACCTGCCCTGAAAACAAATCCTGGGGTCACATATCGACCAAAAAATTCAAAGGACGTCCATATTTCAAAACGACCGTTTCAAAAGGCATATTTTACGCACATTAGTGTTCTGCTTCTTTTCCTTGCTTTCCTTTTTTGTTAAAAAACACGGGAATGGAAAAAGGCATCCCTCAGAATGGGCGAAAATCGTTGCAGACGAATCAATGGACAGAGGTTTAATCTCCAATATATATAAACAGCTCATGCAGCTTAATATTAAAAAAAACAAACAACCCCCCAAAAAATGGGCAGAAGATCTAAAGAGACGTTTCTTCAAAGGAGACACAGAGATGGCCAAGAAACACATGAAAACCTGCTCAACAGCACTAATTATTAGAGAAATGCAAATCAAAACTACAATGCGGTATCACCTCACACCTATTAGAATCGGCATCATCAGAAAATCTACAAACAACCTATTCTGGGGAGGGTGTGGACAAAAGGAGCCCTCTTCCACTATTGGTGGGAATGTAAATTGATACAGTCACTATGGAGAACAGTATGGAGTTTCCTTAAAAAAATTAGAAATAGAATTACCATCTGATCCAGCAATCCCACTTCTGGGCATATACCCAGGAAAACCGTATTTCAAAAAGGCACATTCACCACAATGTTCGTTGCAGCACTATTTACAATAGCCAGGTAATGGAAGCAACCTAAATGCCCACAGACTGATGAATCCATAAAGATGTGGTATATATATAAAATGGAATATTACTCGGCCATAAAAAGGAATGAAACTGGGTCATTTGTAGAGGCATCGATGGATCGAGAGACTGTCATACAGAATGAAGTAAGTCAGAAAGAGGAAAACAAATATTGTATATTAATGCATATATGTGGAGCCTAAAAATGGTACAGATGAACTGGTTTGCAGGGAAGAAATAGAGACACAGAGGTAGAGAACAAACGTATGGACACCAAGTGTGGGAAGCCATGGGTTGGTGGTGGTGGGATGAGTTGGGAGTTTGGGATTGACCTGTATACATGTATATGCATAAAATACATAACTAATAATAACGTGCTGTATAAAAATATATAAATAAAATTAAATTTCAAAATTTTAAAAAATAAAATTTAAAAATAAAAGAGAAAAAACTTCTTCCCGTCACACAGATGTATTTATAGGAATGAATTATTTCCATGCTTATATCTATAAATACATAAAAGAGGAATAAAATCTAACTTGAACCATAAAAGAAAAAAAAAAATCCTGAACCGTCGAGTTATACAGGGGAAAGCCCTATCAGGGCACTTGCTGCAGTGGTAAACAATTCTGAAATTGGTCAGAGGTGTGGAATCATCTCCCATACAGCCAGCAACCCACCCCCCACGCAAGGAGCGTCCTCATTGCAAAGCTGGGGGACCGTGCCGAGGCATCTGTGAGTAAACGTGAGCTGAGCCCCAGGCCAGCTGCTGCTGAACTGTTCCCACCCTTTCCAGGTAAAACACCTGAATATGTACAAGGGCTTGAAAGCCAAGAGGAAGGACCGTGGAGCCACACCAGTGACAGCACACAGGCCAACTTGGTGCCTGCAGGCCAGCCAGCGTGGTCCTGGCCCGGGCGCTCTTCCAGAAGCTTTCCATTGCCCTGCCTGAGATACGCCTCCTGTCCCGGCCCCCACTGCTTTTTTCCTTCCTCACCTCTGTCCGGAGAGAAATTCCAGCGGAAGGTTTGGGTGACACATCCTCTTCTTTACAGGCGGCAGCCTGGCAACTCCTGCAGAAAGGCCAGCAGAACCCCACTCACACCGGGCCACCCACAAAGCTGTGGCCCCTCACTCCCTCCCACCAGCACAGCCCCGAGACTGCTGACGGGGCAGAGAATATGGAGTCAGGCACAGCTTCAGGGGCTATTGCTGCCTGGAGCGCTGTTTATATTGACCTCAATGAGGCACACCTGGGGGGGGCGGGCCGGCAGGGTAAGGCTGCCCAGGTCAGCTAATCCACAACCCTCAGGGAATCACATTGTTGAAAATGGACCCCGCTAAGGCAGAAGAGAAGCCAAGGGAAAAAATGACACAATGCCATTTGCAGCACCGTAGATGAGTCTAGAAGTAATCACGTGACTTGTAGTAAGTCAGAAAGTGAAAGACACATATCCTATCATATCACTTAGAGGTGTTACCTAAAAATGGATACCAGGGCAGATATTTCCACGGAGAAGGGCAATCACAGATTCATTAAACAAACTTATGGTTCACCAATGGAAAAGTGTGAGGATTGGTTTCATTACGATATCGGGGTTAACAGACATATACAAACACAGGTGACATATATAATCACCAAAGACCTACAGAATACCAAGAGAGGACTACTCAACATTCTGTCATATCGTACATGGGAAAAGGATCCCAGGAAGAACAGACATCTGCATATGTGTAAAAGAACCACATCTTCCACACCTACAACAAGCCAAACATTGTAATCAAACTTGCTGTAATAAAAAATAAAAAAATAAATTAAAAACACGAACAAGAAGTAGTGAGACAAACGTGAGGGGCTTTCTCCTGGCACATTCCATTCTAAACTCCAATCTAGAACACCACATCCACTGAGGCTCTCTTGCCCTAGTAATCAGATTTGGTAAGGGTGAACTGCTGCCACCTTGTGGCCGTTTCACACAACAGCAGCTTTAATCCCAACGCTAATGGTCAGTTGATATTCAAAATCATTGCAGGCCTGTAAATGACACCTGCCCTGAAAACAAATCCTGGGGTCACATATCGACCAAAAAATTCAAAGGACGTCCATATGTCAAAATGACCGTTTCAAAAGACATATTTTACGCACATTAGTTTTCTGCTTCTTTTCCTTTCTTTACTTTTTTGTTAAAAAAACGGGAATGGAAAAAGGCATCCCTCAGAATGGGAGAAAATCGTTGCAGACGAATCAATGGACAAACGTTTAATCTCCAATATATATAAACAGCTCATGCAGCTTAATATTAAAAAAAAACAAACAACCCAAAAAAATGGGCAGAAGATCTAAAGAGACGTTTCTTCAAAGGAGACACAGAGATGGCCAAGACGCACATGGAAAGCTGCTCAACAGCACTAATTATTAGAGAAATGCAAATCAAAACTACAATGAGGTTTCACGTCACACCTGTTAGAATCGGCATCATCAGAAAATCTACAAACAACCAATTCTGGGGAGGGTGTGGACAAAAGGAGCCCTCTTCCACTATTGGTGGGAATGTAAATTGATACAGTCACTATGGAGAACAGTATGGAGTTTCCTTAAAAAAACTAGAAATAGAATTACCATCTGATCCAGCAATCCCACTTCTGGGCAAATACACAGAGAAAACGGTAAATCAAAAAGGCACATTCACCACAATGTTCGTTGCAGCACTATTTACAATAGCCAGGTAATGGAAGCAACCTAAATGCCCACCGACAGATGAATCGATAAATATGTGGTACATATATAAAATGGAATATTACTCGGCCATAAAAAGGATTGAAACTGGGTCATTTGTAGAGACATCGATGGATCGAGAGACTGTCATACAGAATGAAGTAAGTCAGAAAGAGGAAAACAAATATTGTATATTAATGCATATATGTGGAGCCTAAAAATGGTACAGATGAACTGGTTTGCAGGGAAGAAATAGAGACACAGAAGTAGAGAACAAACGTATGGACACCAAGTGTGGGAAGCCATGGGGTGGTGGTGGTGGGATGAGTTGGGAGTTTGGGATTGACCTGTATACATGTATATGCATAAAATACATAACTAATAATAAAGTGCTGTATAAAAAAATAAATAATATTAAATTTCAAAATTTTAAAAAATAAAATTTAAAAATAAAACAGAAAAAAGTTCTTCCCGTCACACAGATGTATTCATAGGAATGAATTATTTCCATGCTTATATCTATAAATAAATAAAAGAGGAATAAAATCTAACTTGAACCATAAAAGAAAAAAAAACCTGAACCCACGAGTTATACAGAGGAAAACCCTATCAGGGCACTTGCTCCAGTGGTAAACAATTCTGAAATAGGTCAGAGGTGGGGAACCATCTCCCATACAGCCAGCAACCCACCCCCCACGCAAGGAGCGTCCTCATTGCAAAGCTGGGGGAACGTGCCGAGGCATCTGTGAGTATACGTGAGCTGAGCCCCAGGCCAGCTGCTGCTGAACTGTTCCCACCCTTTCCAGGTAAAACACCTGAATATGTACAAGGGCTTGAAAGCCTAGAGGAAGGACCGTGGAGCCACACCAGCAACAGCACGCAGGCCAACTTGGTGCCTGCAGGCCAGCCAGGGTGGTCGTGGACACTGGCGCTCTTCCAGAAGCTTTCCATTGCCCTGCCTGAGATACCACTCCTGTCCCAGCCCCCACTGCTTTTTTCCTTCCACACCTCTGTCCGGAGAGAAATTCCAGCGGAAGGTATGGGTGACACAACCTCTTCTTTACAGGCGGCAGCCTGGCAACTCCTGCAGAATGGCCAGCAGAACCCCACTCACACTGGGCCACCCACAAAGCTGTGGCCCCTCACTCCCTCCCACCAGCACAGCCCCGAGACTGCTGACGGGGCAGAGAATATGGAGTCAGGCACAACTTCAGGGGCTATTGCTGCCTGGAGCGCTATTTATATTGACCTCAACGAGGCACACCTGGGGAGGGCGGGCCAGGAGGGTAAGGCTGCCCAGGTCAGCTAATCCACAACTCTCTGGGAATCACATTGTTGAAAATGGACCCCGCTAAGGCAGAAGAGAAGCCAAGGAAAAAAATGACACAATGCCATTTGCAGCACCGTAGATGAGTCTAGAATTAATCACGTGACTTGTAGTAAGTCAGAAAGTGAAAGACACATATCCTATCATATCACTTATAGGTGTTACCTAAAAATGGATACCAGGGCAGATATTTCCACGGAGAAGGGCAATCAGAGATTCATTAAACAAACTTATGGTTCACCAATGGAAAGGTGTGAGGATTGGTTTCATTACGATATCGGGGTTAACAGACATATACAAACACAGGTGACATATATAATCACCAAAGACCTACAGAATACCAAGAGAGGACTACTCAACATTCTGTCATAACGTACATGGGAAAAGGATCCCAGGAAGAACAGACATCTGTATATGTGTAAAAGAACCACATCTTCCACACCTACAACAAGCCAAACATTGTAATGAAACTTGCTGTAATAAAAAATAAAAAATTAAATTAAAAACACGAACAAGAAGTAGTGAGACAAACGTGAGGGGCTTTCTCCTGGCACATTCCATTCTAAACTCCAATCTAGAACACCACTTCCACTGAGGCTCTCTTGCCCTAGTAACCAGATTTGGTAAGGGTGAACTGCTGCCACCTTGTGGCCGTTTCACAGAACAGCAGCTTTAATCCCAACGCTAATGGTCAGTTGATATTCAAAATCATTGCAGGCCTGTAAATGATACCTGCCCTGAAAACAAATCCTGGGGTCACATATCGACCAAAAAATTCAAAGGACGTCCATATTTCAAAACGACCGTTTCAAAAGGCATATTTTACGCACATTAGTGTTCTGCTTCTTTTCCTTTCTTTCCTTTTTTGTTAAAAAACACGGGAATGGAAAAAGGCATCCCTCAGAATGGGCGAAAATCGTTGCAGACGAATCAATGGACTGAGGTTTAATCTCCAATATATATAAACAGCTCATGCAGCTTAATATTAAAAAAACAAACAACCCAAAAAAATGGGCTGAAGATCTAATGAGACGTTTCTTCAAAGGAGACACAGAGATTGCCAAGACGCACATGAAAAGCTGCTCAACAGCACTAATTATTAGAGAAATGCAAATCAAAACTACAATGAGGTATCACCTCACACCTGTTAGAATCGGCATCATCAGAAAATCTACAAACAACCAATTCTGGGGAGGGTGTGGACAAAAGGAGCCCTCTTCCACTATTGGTGGGAATGTAAATTGATACAGTCACTATGGAGAACAGTATGGAGTTTCCTTAAAAAAACTAGAAATAGAATTACCATCTGATCCAGCAATGCCACTTCTGGCCATATACCCAGAAAAAACCGTATTTCAAAAAGGCACATTCACCACAATATTCGTTGCAGCACTATTTACAATAGCCAGGTAATGGAAGCAACATAAATGCCCACAGACAGATGAATGGATAAAGATGTGGTACACATATAAAATGGAATATTACTCGGCCATAAAAAGGAATGAAACTGGGTCATTTGTAGAGACATCGATGGATCGAGAGACTGTCATACAGAATGAAGTAAGTCAGAAAGAGGAAAACAAATATTGTATATTAATGCATATATGTGGAGCCTAAAAATGGTACAGATGAACTGGTTTGCAGGGAAGAAATAGAGACACAGAGGTAGAGAACAAACGTATGGACACCAAGTGTGGGAAGCCATGGGGTGGTGGTGGTGGGATGAGTTGGGAGTTTGGGATTGACCTGTATACATGTATATGCATAAAATACATAACTAATAATAACGTGCTGTATAAAAAAATAAATAAAATTAAATTTCAAAATTTTAAAAAATAAAATTTAAAAATAAAACAGAAAAAAGTTCTTCCCGTCACACAGATATATTTACAGGAATGAATTATTTCCATGATTATATCTATAAATACATAAAAGAGGAATAAAATCTAACTTGAACCATAAAAGAAAAAAAAACCTGAACCCACGAGTTATACAGAGGAAAACCCTATCAGGGCACTTGCTCCAGTGGTAAACAATTCTGAAATTGGTCAGAGGTGGGGAACCATCTTCCATACAGCCATCAACCCACCCCCCACGCAAGGAGCGTCCTCATTGCAAAGCTGGGGGACCGTGTCGAGGCATCTGTGAGTAAACGTGAGCTGAGCCCCAGGCCAGCTGCTGCTGAACTGTTCCCACCCTTTCCAGGTAAAACACCTGAATATGTACAAGGGCTTGAAAGCCTAGAGGAAGGACCGTGGAGCCACACCAGCGACAGCACGCAGGCCAACTTGGTGCCTGCAGGCCAGCCAGCGTGGTCCTGGTCCCGGGCGCTCTTCCAGAAGCTTTCCATTGCCCTGCCTGAGATACCCCTCCCGTCCCGGCCCCCACTGCTTTTTTCCTTCCACACCTCTGTCCGGAGAGAAATTCCAGTGGAAGGTATGGGTGACACAACCTCTTCTTTACAGGCGGCAGCCTGGCAACTCCTGCAGAAAGGCCAGCAGAACCCCACTCACACCGGGCCACCCACAAAGCTGTGGCCCCTCACTCCCTCCCACCAGCACAGCCCCGAGACTGCTGACGGGGCAGAGAATATGGAGTCAGGCACAGCTTCAGGGGCTATTGCTGCCTGGAGCGCTGTTTATATTGACCTCAATGAGGCACACCTGGGGAGGGCGGGCCGGCAGGATAAGGCTGCCCAGGTCAGCTAATCCACAACCCTCAGGGAATCACATTGTTGAAAATGGACCCCGCTAAGGCAGAAGAGAATCCAAGGGAAAAAAGGACACAATGCCATTTGCAGCACCGTAGATGAGTCTAGAAGTAATCACGTGACTTGTAGTAAGTCAGAAAGTGAAAGACACATATCGTATCATATCACTTATAGGTGTTACCTAAAAATGGATACCAGGGCAGATATTTCCACGGAGAAGGGCAATCACAGATTCATTAAACAAACTTATGGTTCACCAATGGAAAGGTGTGAGGATTGGTTTCATTACGATATCGGGGTTAACAGACATATACAAACACAGGTGACATATATAATCACCAAAGACCTACAGAATACCAAGAGAGGACTACTCAACATTCTGTCATAACGTACTTGGGAAAAGGATCCCAGGAAGAACAGTCATCTGTATATGTGTAAAAGAACCACATCTTCCACACCTACAACAAGCCAAACATTGTAATCAAACTTGCTGTAATAAAAAATAAAAAATTAAATTAAAAACACGAACAAGAAGTAGTGAGACAAACGTGAGGGGCTTTCTCCTGGCACATTCCATTCTAAACTCCAATCTAGAACACCACTTCCACTGAGGCTCTCTTGCCCTAGTAACCAGATTTGGTAAGGGTGAACTGCTGCCACCTTGTGGCCGTTTCACACAACAGCAGCTTTAATCCCAACGCTAATGGTCAGTTGATATTCAAAATCATTGCAGGCCTGTAAATGACACCTGCCCTGAAAACAAATCCTGGGGTCACATATCGACCAAAAAATTCAAAGGACGTCCATATTTCAAAACGACCGTTTCAAAAGGCATATTTTACGCACATTAGTGTTCTGCTTCTTTTCCTTTCTTTCCTTTTTTGTTAAAAAACACGGGAATGGAAAAAGGCATCCCTCAGAATGGGCGAAAATCGTTGCAGACGAATCAATGGACAGAGGTTTAATAGCCAATATATATAAACAGCTCATGCAGCTTAATATTAAAAAAAATAAACAACCCCAAAAAAATGGGCAGAAGATCTAAAGAGACGTTTCTTCAAAGGAGACACAGAGATGGCCAAGACGCACAGAAAAGCTGCTCAACAGCACTAATTATTAGAGAAATGCAAATCAAAACTACAATGAGGTATCACCTCACACCTGTTAGAATCGGCATCATCAGAAAATCTACAAACAACCAATTCTGGGGAGGGTGTGGACAAAAGGAGCCCTCTTCCACTATTGGTGGGAATGTAAATTGATACAGTCACTATGGAGAACAGTATGGAGTTTCCTTAAAAAATCTAGAAATAGAATTACCATCTGATCCAGCAATCCCACTTCTGGGCATATACCCAGAGAAAACCGTATTTCAAAAAGGCACATTCACCACAATGTTCGTTGCAGCACTATTTACAATAGCCAGGTAATGGAAGCAACCTAAATGCCCACAGACAGATGAATGGATAAAGATGTGGTACATATATAAAATGGAATATTACTCGGCCATAAAAAGGAATGAAACTGGGTCATTTGTAGAGACATCGATGGATCGAGAGACTGTCATACAGAATGAAGTAAGTCAGAAAGAGGAAAACAAATATTGTATATTAATGCATATATGTGGAGCCTAAAAATGGTACAGATGAACTGGTTTGCAGGGAAGAAATAGAGACACAGAGGTAGAGAACAAACGTATGGACACCAAGTGTGGGAATCCATGGGGTGGTGGTGGTGGGATGAGTTGGGAGATTGGGATTGACCTGTATATATGTATAGGCATAAAATACATAACTAATAATAACGTGCTGTAGAAAAAAATAAATAAAATTAAATTTCAACATTTAAAAAAATAAAATTTAAAAATAAAACAGAAAAAAGTTCTTCCCGTCACACAGATGTATTTATAGGAATGAATTATTTCCATGCTTATATCTATAAATACATAAAAGAGGAATAAAATCTAACTTGAACCATAAAAGAAAAAAAAATTGAACCCAAGAGTTATACAGAGGAAAACCCTATCACGGCACTTGCTCCAGCGATAAACAATTCTGAAATTGGTCAGAGGTGGGGAACCATTTCCCATACAGCCAGCCACACACCCCCCACACAAGGAGCGTTCTCATTGAAAAGCTGCGGGACCGTGCCGAGGCATCTGTGAGTAAACGTGAGCTGAGCCCCAGGCCAGCTGCTGCTGATCTGTTCCCACCCTTTCCAGGTAAAACACCTGAATATGTACAAGGGCTTGAAAGCCTAGAGGAAGGACCGTGGAGCCACACCAGCGACAGCACGCAGGCCAACTTGGTGCCTGCAGGCCAGCCAGCGTGGTCCTGGGGCTGGGCGCTCTTCCAGAAGCTTTCCATTGCCCTGCCTGAGATACCCCTCCTGTTCCGGCCCCCACTGCTTTTTTCCTTCCTCACCTCTGTCCGGAGAGAAATTCCAGCGGAAGGTATGGGTGACACATCCTCTTCTTTACAGGCGGCAGCCTGGCAACTCCTGCAGAAAGGCCAGCAGAACCCCACTCACACCAGGCCACCCACAAAGCTGTGGCCCCTCACTCCCTCCCACCAGCACAGCCCCGAGACTGCTGACGGGGCAGAGAATATGGAGTCAGGCACAGCTTCAGGGGCTATTGCTGCCTGGAGCGCTGTTTATATTGACCTCAACGAAGCACACCTTGGGAGGGCGGGCCGGCAGGGTAAGCCTGCCAAGTTCAGCTAATCCACAACCCTCAGGGAATCACATTGTTGAAAATGGACCCCGCTAAGGCAGAAGAGAAGCCAAGGGAAAAAAGGACACAATGCCATTTGCAGCACCGTAGATGAGTCTAGAAGTAATCACGTGACTTGTAGTAAGTCAGAAAGTGAAAGACACATATCCTATCATATCACTTATAGGTGTTACCTAAAAATGGATACCAGGGCAGATATTTCCACGGAGAAGGGCAATCACAGATTCATTAAACAAACTTATGGTTCACCAATGGAAAGGTGTGAGGATTGGTTTCATTACGATATCGGGGTTAACAGACATATACAAACACAGGTGACATATATAATCACCAAAGACCTACAGAATACCAAGAGAGGACTACTCAACATTCTGTCATAACGTACATGGGAAAATGATCCCAGGAAGAACGGACATCTGTATATGTTTAAAAGAACCACATCTTCGACACCTACAACAAGCCAAACATTGTAATCAAACTTGCTGTAATAAAAAATAAAAAAAATTAAATTAAAAACACGAACAAGAAGTAGTGAGACAAACGTGAGGGGCTTTCTCCTGGCACATTGCCTTCTAAATTCCAATCTAGAACACGACTTCCACTGAGGCTCTCTTGCCCTAATAACCAGATTTGGTAAGGGTGAACTGCTGCCACCTTGTGGCCGTTTCACTCAACAGCAGCTTTAATCCCAACGCTAATGGTCAGTTGATATTCAAAATCATTGCATGCCTGTAAATGACACCTGCCCTGAAAACAAATCCTGGGGTCACATATCGACCAAAAAATTCAAAGGACGTCCTTATTTCAAAACGACCGTTTCAAAAGGCATATTTTACGCACATTAGTGTTCTGCTTCTTTTCCTTTCTTTCCTTTTTTGTTAAAAAACACGGGAATGGAAAAAGGCATCCCTCAGAATGGGCGAAAATCGTTGCAGACGAATCAATGGACAAAGGTTTAATCTCCAATATATATAAACAACACATGCAGCTTAATATTAAAAAAAACAAACAACCCAATACGAAAATGGGCAGAAGATCTAAAAAGACGTTTCTTCAAAGAAGACACAGAGATGGCCAAGACGCACATGAAAAGCTGCTCAACAGCACTAATTATTAGAGAAATGCAAATCAAAACTACAATGAGGTATCACCTCACACCTGTTAGAATCAGAATCATCAGAAAATCTACAAACAACCAATTCTGGGGAGGGTGTGGACAAAAGGAGCCCTCTTCCACTATTGGTGGGAATGTAAATTGATACAGTCACTATGGAGAACAGTATGGAGTTTCCTTAAAAAAACTAGAAATAGAATTACCATCTGATCCAGCAATCCCACTTCTGGGCATATACCCAGAGAAAACCGTAAATCAGAAATGCACATTCACCACAATGTTCATTTCAGCACTATTTACAATAGCCAGGTAATGGAAGCAACCTAAATGCCCACAGACAGATGAATGGATAAAGATGTGGTACATATATAAAATGGAATATTACACGGCCATTAAAAGGAATGAAACTGTGTCATTTGTAGAGACATCGATGGATCGAGAGACTGTCATACAGAATGAAGTAAGTCAGAAAGAGGAAAACAAATATTGTATATTAATGCATATATGTGGAACCTAAAAAAATGGTACAGATGACCTGGTTTGCAGGGAAGAAATAGAGACACAGAGGTAGAGAACAAACGTATGGACACCAAGTTTGGGAAGCTATGGGGTGGTGGTGGTGGGATGAGTTGGGAGATTGGGATTGACCTGTATACATGTATATGCATAAAATACATAACTAATAATAATGTGCTGTATAGAAACATAAATAAAATTAAATTTCAAAATTTTAAAAAATAAAATTTAAAAATAAAACAGAAAAAATTCTTCCCATCACAAAGATGTATTTATAGGAATGAATTATTTCCATGCTTATATTTATAAATACATAAAAGAGGAATAAAATCTAACTTGAACCATAAAAGAAAAAAAAAGTGAACCCACGAGTTATACAGAGGAAAACCCTATCACGGCACGTGCTCCAGCGGTAAACAATTCTGAAATTGGTCAGAGGTGGGGAACCATCTCCCATACATCCAGCAACCCACCCCCCCATGGAAGGAGCGTCCTCATTGCATAGCTGGGGGACCGTGCCGAGGTATCTGTGAGTAAACGTGAGCTGAGCCCCAGGCCAGCTGCTGCTGAACTGTTCCCACCCTTTCCAGGTAAAACACCTGAATATGTACAAGGGCTTGAAAGCCTAGAGGAAGGACCGTGGAGCCACACCAGCGACAGCACGCAGGCCAACTTGGTGCCTGCAGGCAAGCCAGGGTGGTCCTCGCCCCAGGCGCTTTTCCAGAAGATTTCCATTGCCCTGCCTGAGGTACCCCTCCTGTCCCGGCCACCACTGCTTTTTTCCTTCCTCACCTCTGTCCGGAGAGAAATTCCAACGGAAGGTATGGGTGACACATCCTCTTCTTTACAGGCGGCAGCCTGGCAACTCCTGCAGAAAGGCCAGTAGAACCCCACTCACACTGGGCCACCCACAAAGCTGTGGCCCCTCACTCCCTCCCACCAGCACAGCCCCGAGACTGCTGATGGGGCAGAGAATATGGAGTCAGGCACAGCTTCAGGGGCTATTGCTGCCTGGAGCTCTGTTTATATTGACCTCAACGAGGCACACCTGGGGAGGGCGGGCCGGCAGGGTAAGGCTGCCCAGGTCAGCTAATCCACAACCCTCAGGGAATCACATTGTTGAAAATGGACCCCGCTAAGGCAGAAGAGAAGCCAAGGGAAAAAAGGACACAATGCCATTTGCAGCACCGTAGATGAGTCTAGAAGTAATCACGTGACTTGTAGTAAGTCAGAAAGTGAAAGACACATATCATATCATATCACTTATAGGTGTTACCTAAAAATGGATACCAGGGCAGATATTTCCACGGAGAAGGGCAATCACAGATTCATTAAACAAACTTATGGTTCACCAATGGAAAGGTGTGAGGATTGGTTTCATTACGATATCGGGGTTAACAGACATATACAAACACAGGTGACATATATAATCACCAAAGACCTACAGAATACCAAGAGAGGACTACTCAACATTCTGTCATAACGTACATGGGAAAAGGATCCCAGGAAGAACAGTCATCTGCATATGTGTAAAAGAACCACATCTTCCACACCTACAACAAGCCAAACATTGTAATCAAACTTGCTGTAATAAAAAATAAAAAATTAAATTAAAAACACGAACAAGAAGTAGTGAGACAAACGTGAGGGGTTTTCTCCTGGCACATTCCATTCTAAACTCCAATCTAGAACACCACTTCCACTGAGGCACTCTTGCCCTAGTAACCAGATTCGGTAAGGGTGAACTGCTGCCACCTTGTGGCCGTTTCACACAACAGCAGCTTTAATCCCAACGCTAATGGTCAGTTGATATTCAAAATCATTGCAGGCCTGTAAATGACACCTGCCCTGAAAACAAATCCTGGGGTCACATATCGACCAAATATTTCAAAGGACGTCCATATTTCAAAACGACTGTTTCAAAAGGCATATTTTACGCACATTAGTGTTCTGCTCCTTTTCCTTTCTTTCCTTTTTTGTTAAAAAAAACGGGAATCGAAAATGGCATCCCTCAGGATGGGTGAAAATCATTGCAAATGAATCAATGGTCACAGGTTTAATCTCCAATATATATAAACAGCTCATGCAGCTTAATATTAAAAAAAACAAACAACCCAAAAAATGGGCAGAAGATCTAAAGAGACGTTTCTTCAAAGGAGACACAGAGATGGCCAAGACGCACATGAAAAGCTGCTCAACAGCACTAATTATTAGAGAAATGCAAATCAAAACTACAATGAGGTATCACCTCACACCTGTTAGAATCGGCATCATCAGAAAATCTACAAACAACCAATTCTGGGGAGGGTGTGGACAAAAGGAGCCCTCTTCCACTATTGGTGGGAATGTAAATTGATACAGTCACTATGGAGAACAGTATGGAGTTTCCTTAAAAAAATTAGAAATAGAATTACCATCTGATCCAGCAATCCCACTTCTGGGCATATACCCAGAGAAAACCGTATTTCAAAAAGGCACATTCAGCACAATGTTCGTTGCAGCACTATTTACAATAGCCAGGTAATGGAAGCAACCTAAATGCCCACAGACAGATGAGTGGATAAAGATGTGGTACATATATAAAATGGAATATTACTCGGCCATAAAAAGGAATGAAACTGGGTCATTTGTAGAGACATCGATGGATTGACAAACTTTCATACAGAATGAAGTAAGTCAGAAAGAGGAAAAGAAATATTGTATATTAACGCATATATGTGGAGCCTAAAAATGGTACAGATGAACTGGTTTGCAGGGAAGAAATAGAGACACAGAGGTAGAGAACAAACGTAAGGACACCAAGTGTGGGAAGACATGGGGTGGTGGTGGTGGGATGAGTTGGGAGATTGGGATTGACCTGTATACATGTATATGCATAAAATACATAACTAATAATAACCTGCTGTATAAAAACATAAATAAAATTAAATTTCAAAATTTTAAAAAATAAAATTTAAAAATAAAACAATAAAAATTCTTCCCGTCACACAGATGTATTTATAGGAATGAATTATTTCCATGCTTATATTTATAAATACATAAAAGAGGAATAAAATCTAACTTGAACCATAAAAGAAAAAAAAATTGAACCCACGAGTTATACAGAGGAAAACCATATCACGGCACTTGCTCCAGCGGTACACAATTCTGAAATTGGTCAGAGGTGGGGAACCATCTCCCATACAGCCAGCCACCCACCCCCCACGCAAGGAGCGTCCACATTGCAAAGCTGGGGGACCGTTCCGAGGCATCTGTGAGTAAACGTGAGCTGAGCCCCAGGCCAGCTGCTGCTGAACTGTTCCCACCCTTTCCAGGTAAAACACCTGAATATGTACAAGGGCTTGAAAGCCTAGAGGAAGGACAGTGGAGCCACACCAGCAACAGCACGCAGGCCAACATGTTGCCTGCAGGCCAGCAAGGGTGGCCCAGACACCGGGCGCTCTTCCAGAATCTTTCCATTGTCCTGCCTGAGATACCCCTCCTGTCCCGGCCCCCACTGCTTTTTTCCTTCCTCACCTCTGTCCGGAGAGAAATTCCAGCGGAAGGTATGGGTGACACATCCTCTTCTTTACAGGCGGCAGCCTGGCAACTCCTGCAGAAAGGCCAGCAGAACCGCACTCACACCGGGCCACCCACAAAGCTGTGGCCCCTCACTCCCTCCCACCAGCACAGCCCCGAGACTGTAGACGGGGCCGAGAATATGGAGTCAGGCACAGCTTCAGGGGCTATTGCTGCCTGGAGCGCTGTTTATATTGACCTCAACGAGGCACACCTGGGGAGGGCGGGCCGGCAGGGTAAGGCTGCCCAGGTCAGCTAATCCACAACCCTCAGGGAATCACATTGTTGGAAATGGACCCCGCTAAGGCAGAAGAAAAGCCAAGGGAAAAAAGGACACAATGCCATTTGCAGCACCGTAGATGAGTCTAGAAGTAATCACGTGACTTGTAGTAAGTCAGAAAGTGAAAGACACATATCATATCATATCACTTATAGGTGTTACCTAAAAATGGATACCAGGGCAGATATTTCCACGGAGAAGGGCAATCACAGATTCATTAAACAAACTTATGGTTCACCAATGGAAAGGTGTGAGGATTGGTTTCATTACGATATCGGGGTTAACAGACATATACAAACACAGGTGACATATATAATCACCAAAGACCTACAGAATACCAAGAGAGGACTACTCAACATTCTGTCATAACGTACATGGGAAAAGGATCCCAGGAAGAACAGTCATCGGCATATGAGTAAAAGAACCACATCTTCCACACCTACAACAAGCCAAACATTGTAATCAAACTTGCTGTAATAAAAAATAAAAAAATAAATTAAAAACATGAACAAGAAGTAGTGAGACAAACGTGAGGGGCTTTCTCCTGGCACATTCCATTCTAAACTCCAATCTAGAACACCACTTCCACTGAGGCTCTCTTGCCCTAGTAACCAGATTTGGTAAGGGTGAACTGCTGCCACCTTGTGGCCGTTTCACACAACAGCAGCTTTAATCCCAACGCTAATGGTCAGTTGATATTCAAAATCATTGCATGCCTGTAAATGACACCTGCCCTGAAAACAAATCCTGGGGTCACATATCGACCAAAAAATTCAAAGGACGTCCATATTTCAAAACGACCGTTTCAAATGGCATATTTTACGCACATTAGTGTTCTGCTTCTTTTCCTTTCTTTCCTTTTTTGTTAAAAAAACGGGAATGGAATAAAGGCATCCCTCAGGATGGTTGAAAATCGTTGCAAATGAATCAATGGACACAGGTTTAATCTCCAATATATATAAACAGCTCATGCAGCTTAATATTAATAAAAACAAACAACCCCAAAAAAAATGGGCAGGAGATCTAAAGAGACGTTTCTTCAAAGGAGACACAGAGATGGCCATGACGCACATGAAAATGTGCTCAACAGCACTAATTATTAGAGAAATGCAAATCAAAACTACAATGAGGTATCACCTCACACCTGTTAGAATCGGCATCATCAGAAAATCTACAAACAACCAATTCTGGGGAGGGTGTGGACAAAAGGAGCCCTCTTCCACTATTGGTGGGAATGTAAATTGATACAGTCACTATGGAGAACAGTATGGAGTTTCCTTAAAAAAATTAGAAATAGAATTACCATCTGATCCAGCAATCCCACTTCTGGGCATATACCCAGAGAAAACCGTATTTCAAAAAGGCACATTCAGCACAATGTTCGTTGCAGCACTATTTACAATAGCCAGGTAATGGAAGCAACCTAAATGCCCACAGACAGATGAGTGGATAAAGATGTGGTACATATATAAAATGGAATATTACTCGGCCATAAAAAGGAATGAAACTGGGTCATTTGTAGAGACATCGATGGATCGAGAGACTGTCATACAGAATGAAGTAAGTCAGAAAGAGGAAAACAAATATTGTATATTAATGCATATATGTGGAGCCTAAAAATGGTACAGATGAACTGGTTTGCAGGAAAGAAATAGAGACACAGACGTAGAGAACAAACGTATGGACACCAAGTGTGGGAAGCCATGGGGTGGTGGTGGTGGGATGAGTTGGGAGATTGGGATTGACGGGTATACATGTATATGCATAAAATACATAACTAATAATAACCTGCTGTATAAAAACATAAATGAAATTAAACTGCAAAATTTTAAAAAATAAAATTTAAAAATAAAACAATAAAAATTCTTCCCGTCAAACAGATGTATTTATAGGAAAGAATTATTTCCATGCTTATATTTATAAATACATAAAAGAGGAATAAAATCTAACTTGAACCATAAAAGAAAAAAAAAATTGAACCCACGAGTTATACAGAGGAAAACCCTATCACGACACTTGCTCCAGCGGTAAACAATTCTGAAATTGGTCAGAGGTGGGGAACCATCTCCCATACAGCCAGCCACCCACACCCCACGCAAGGAGCGTCCTCACTGCAAAGCTGGGGGACCGTGCCGAGGCATCTGTGAGTAAACGTGAGCTGAGCCCCAGGCCAGCTGCTGCTGAACTGTTCCCACCCTTTCCAGGTAAAACGCCTGAATATGTACAAGGGCTTGAAAGCCTAGAGGAAGGACCGTGGAGCCACACCAGCGACAGCACACAGGCCAACTTGGTGCCTGCAGGCCAGCCAGCCCACTGGTCCTGGACCCTGGCGCTCTTCCAGAAGCTTTCCATTGCCCTGCCTGAGATACCCCTCCTGTCCCGGACCCCACTGCTTTTTTCCTTCCTCACCTCTGTCCGGAGAGAAATTCCAGCGGAAGGTATGTGTGACACATCCTCTTCTTTACAGGCGGCAGCCTGGCAACTCCTGCAGAAAGGCCAGCAGAACCCCACTCACACCGGGCCACCCACAAAGCTGTGGCCCCTCACTCCCTCCCACCAGCACAGCCCCGAGACTGCTGACGGGGCAGAGAATATGGAGTCAGGCACAGCTTCAGGGGCTATTGCTGCCTGGAGCTCTGTTTATATTGACCTCAACGAGGCACACCTGGGGAGGGCGGGCCGGCAGGGTAAGGCTGCCCAGGTCAGCTAATCCACAACCCTCAGGGAATCACATTGTTGAAAATGGACCCCGCTAAGGCAGAAGAGAAGCCAAGGGAAAAAAGGACACAATGCCATTTGCAGCACCGTAGATGAGTCTAGAAGTAATCACGTGACTTGTAGTAAGTCAGAAAGTGAAAGACACATATCCTATCATATCACTTATAGGTGTTACCTAAAAATGGATACCAGGGCAGATATTTCCACGGAGAAGGGCAATCACAGATTCATTAAACAAACTTATGGTTCACCAATGGAAAGGTGTGAGGATTGGTTTCATTACGATATCGGGGTTAACAGACATATACAAACACAGGTGACATATATAATCACCAAAGCCCTACAGAATACCAAGAGAGGACTACTCAACATTCTGTCATAACGTACATGGGAAAAGGATCCCAGGAAGAACAGTCATCTGTATATGTGTAAAAGAACCACATCTTCCACACCTACAACAAGCCAAACATTGTAATCAAACTTGCTGTAATAAAAAATAAAAAATAAATTAAAAACACGAACAAGTAGTAGTGAGACAAACGTGAGCGTCTTTCTCCTGGTACATTCCATTCTAAACTCCAATCTAGAACACCACTTCCACTGAGGCTCTCTTGCCCTAGTAACCAGATTTGGTAAGGGTGAACTGCTGCCACCTTGTGGCCATTTCACACAACAGCAGCTTTAATCCCAACGCTAATGGTCAGTTGATATTCAAAATCATTGCATGCCTGTAAATGACACCTGCCCTGAAAACAAATCCTGGGGTCACATATCGACCAAAAAATTCAAAGGACGTCCATATTTCAAAACGACCATTTCAAAAGGCATATTTTACGCACATTAGTGTTCTGCTTCTTTTCCTTTCTTTCCTTTTTTGTTAAAAAAAAACGGGAGGGCCTCCCTGGTGGCGCAGTGGTTGAGAGTCCGCCTGCCGATGCAGGGGATACGGGTTCGTGCCCCGGTCTGGGAGGATCCCATATGCCGCGGAGAGGCTGGGCCCGTGAGCCATGGCCGCTGGGCCTGCGCATCCGGAGCCTGTGCTCCGCAACGGGAGAGACCACAACAGTGAGAGGCCCGCATACCGCAAAAAAATAAATAAATAAATAAATAAAATTAAAAAATAAATAAATAAACGGGTATGGAAAAGGCATCCCTCAGGATGGGTGAAAATCGTTGCAAATGAATCAATGGACACAGGTTTAATCTCCAATATATATAAACAGCTCATGCAGCTTAATATTAAAAAAACAAACAACCCAAAAAAAATGGGCAGAAGATCTAAAGAGACGTTTCTTCAAAGGAGACACAGAGATGGCCAAGACGCACATGAAAAGGTGCTCAACAGCACTAATTATTAGAGAAATGCAAATCAAAACTACAATGAGGTATCACCTCACACCTGTTAGAATCGGCATCATCAGAAAATCTACAAACAACCAATTCTGGGGAAGGTGTGGACAAAAGGAGCCCTCTTCCACTATTGGTGGGAATGTAAATTGATACAGTCACTATGGAGAACAGTATGGAGTTTCCTTAAAAAAATTAGAAATAGAATTACCATCTGATCCAGCAATCCCACTTCTGGGCATATACCCAGAGAAAACCGTATTTCAAAAAGGCACATTCAGCACAATGTTTGTTGCAGCACTATTTACAATAGCCAGGTAATGGAAGCAACCTAAATGCCCACAGACAGATGAGTGGATAAATATGTGGTACATATATAAAATGGAATATTACTCGGCCATAAAAAGGAATGAAACTGGGTCATTTGTAGAGACATCGATGGATCGAGAGACTGTCATACAGAATGAAGTAAGTCAGAAAGAGGAAATCAAATATTGTATATTAATGCATATATGTGGAGCCTAAAAATGGTACAGATGAACTGGTTTGCAGGGAAGAAATAGAGACACAGAGGTAGAGAACAAACGTATGGACACCAAGTGTGGGAAGCCATGGGGTGGTGGTGGTGGGATGAGTTGGGAGATTGGGATTGACCTGTATACATGTATATGCATAAAATACATAACTAATAATAACCTGCTGTATAAAAACATAAATAAAATTAAATTTCAAAATTTTAAAAAATAAAATTTAAAAATAAAACAGAAAAAAGTTCTTCCCGTCACACAGATGTATTTATAGGAATGAATTATTTCCATGCTTTTATCTATAAATACATAAAAGAGGAATAAAATCTAACTTGAACCATAAAAGAAAATAAAATCCTGAACCCACGAGTTATACAGAGGAAAACCCTATCAGGGCACTTGCTCCAGTGGTAAACATTTCTGAAATAGGTCAGAGGTGGGGAATCATCTCCCATACAGCCAGCAACCCACCCCCCACGCAAGGAGCGTCCTCATTGCAAAGCTGGGGGACCGTGCCGAGGCATCTGTGAGTAAACGTGAGCTGAGCCCCAGGCCAGCTGCTGCTGAACTGTTCCCACCCTTTCCAGGTAAAACACCTGAATATGTACAAGGGCTTGAAAGCCTAGAGGAAGGACAGTGGAGCCACAACAGCGACAGCACGCCGGCCAACTTGGTGCCTGCAGGCCAGCCAGGGTGGTCCTGGGCCCTGGCGCTCTTCCAGAAGCTTTCCATTGCCCTGCCTGAGATACCCCTCCTGTCCCAGCCCCCACTGCTTTTTTCCTTCCTCACCTCTGTCCGGAGAGAAATTCCAGCGGAAGGTATGGGTGACACATCATCTTCTTTACAGGCGGCAGCATGGCAACTCCTGCAGAAAGGCCAGCAGAACCCCACTCACACCGGGCCACCCACAAAGCTGTGGCCCCTCACTCCCTCCCACCAGCACAGCCCCGAGACTGCTGACGGGGCAGAGAATATGGAGGAAGGCACAGCTTCAGGGGCTATTGCTGCCTGGAACTCTGTTTATATTGACCTCAACGAGGCACACCTGGGGAGGGCGGGCCGGCAGGGTAAGGCTGCCCAGGTCAGCTAATCCACAACCCTCAGGGAATCACATTGTTGAAAATGGACCCCGCTAAGGCAGAAGAGAAGCCAAGGGAAAAAAGGACACAATGCCATTTGCAGCACCGTAGATGAGTCTAGAAGTAATCACGTGACTTGTAGTAAGTCAGAAAGTGAAAGACACATATCATATCATATCACTTATAGGTGTTACCTAAAAATGGATACCAGGGCAGATATTTCCACGGAGAAGGGCAATCACAGATTCATTAAACAAACTTATGGTTCACCAATGGAAAGGTGTGAGGATTGGTTTCATTACGATATCGGGGTTAACAGACATATACAAACACAGGTGACATATATAATCACCAAAGACCTACAGAATACCAAGAGAGGACTACTCAACATTCTGTCATAACGTACATGGGAAAAGGATCCCAGGAAGAACAGTCATCTGTATATGTGTAAATGAACCACATCTTCCACACCTACAACAAGCCAAACATTGTAATCAAACTTGCTGTAATAAAAAATAAAAAATAAATTAAAAACACGAACAAGTAGTAGTGAGACAAACGTGAGCGGCTTTCTCCTGGTACATTCCATTCTAAACTCCAGTCTAGAACACCACTTCCACTGAGGCTCTCTTGCCCTAAAAACCAGATTTGGTAAGGATGAACTGCTGCCACCTTGTGGCCATTTCACACAACAGCAGCTTTAATCCCAACGATAATGGTCAGTTGATATTCAAAATCATTGCATGCCTGTAAATGACACCTGCCCTGAAAACAAATCCTGGGGTCACATATCGACCAAAAAATTCAAAGGACGTCCATATTTCAAAACGACCATTTCAAAAGGCATATTTTACGCACATTAGTGTTCTGCTTCTTTTCCTTTCTTTCCTTTTTTGATAAAAAAAAACGGGAGGGCCTCCCTGGTGGCGCAGTGGTTGAGAGTCCGCCTGCCGATGCAGGGAATATGGGTTCGTGCCCCGGTCTGGGAGGATCCCATATGCCGCGGAGAGGCTGGGCCCGTGAGCCATGGCCGCTGGGCCTGCGCATCCGGAGCCTGTGCTCCGCAACGGGAGAGACCACAACAGTGAGAGGCCCGCATACCGCAAAATAAATAAATAAATAAATAAATAAAAATAAAAATAAATAAATAAACGGGTATGGAAAAAGGCATCCCTCAGGATGGGTGAAAATCGTTGCAAATGAATCAATGGACACAGGTTTAATCTCCAATATATATAAACAGCTCATGCAGCTTAATATTAAAAAACAAACAACCCAAAAAAAAATGGGCAGAAGATCTAAAGAGACGTTTCTTCAAAGGAGACACAGAGATGGCCAAGACGCACATGAAAAGCTGCTCAACAGCACTAATTATTAGAGAAATGCAAATCAAAACTACAATGAGGTATCACCTCACACCTGTTAGAATCGGCATCATCAGAAAATCTACAAACAACCAATTCTGGGGAGGGTGTGGACAAAAGGAGCCCTCTTCCACTATTGGTGGGAATGTAAATTGATACAGTCACTATGGAGAACAGTATGGAGTTTCCTTAAAAAATTTAGAAATAGAATTACCATCTGATCCAGCAATCCCACTTCTGGGCATATACCCAGAGAAAACCGTATTTCAAAAAGGCACATTCAGCACAATGTTCGTTGCAGCACTATTTACAATAGCCAGGTAATGGAAGCAACCTAAATGCCCACAGACAGATGAATGGATAAAGATGTGGTATATATATAAAATGGAATATTACTCGGCCATAAAAAGGAATGAAACTGGGTCATTTGTAGAGACATCGATGGAACGAGAGAATGTCATACAGAATGAAGTAAGTCAGAAAGAGGAAAACAATTATTGTATATTAACGCATATATGTGGAGCCTAAAAATGGTACAGATGAACTGGTTTGCAGGGAAGAAATAGAGACACAGAGGTAGAGAACAAACGTATGGACACCAAGTGTGGGAAGCCATGGGGTGGCGGTGGTGGGATGAGTTGGGAGTTTGGGATTGACCTGTATACAAGTATATGCATAAAATACATAACTAATAATAACGTGCTGTATAAAAAAAATAAATAAAATTAAATTTCAAAATTTTAAAAAATAAAATTTAAAAATAAAACAGAAAAAAGTTCTTCCCGTCACATAGATGTATTTATAGGAATGAATGATTTCCATGCTTATATCTATAAATACATAAAAGAGGAATAAAATCTAACTTGAAACATAAAAGAAAAAAAAATCCTGAACCCACGAGTTATACATAGGAAAACCCTATCAGGGCACTTGCTCCAGTGGTAAACAATTCTGAAATTGGTCAGAAGTGGGGAATCATCTCCCATACAGCCAGCAACCCACCCCCCACGCAAGGAGCGTCCTCATTGCAAAGCTGGGGGACCGTGCCGAGGCATCTGTGAGTAAACGTGAGCTGAGCCCCAGGCCAGCTGCTGCTGAACTGTTCCCACTCTTTCCAGGTAAAACACCTGAATATGTACAAGGGCTTGAAAGCCTAGAGGAAGGACCGTGGAGCCACACCAGCGACAGCACCCAGGCCAACTTGGTGCCTGCAGGCCAGCCAGGGTGGTCCTGGCCCCGGGCGCTCTTCCAGAAGCTTTCCATTGCCCTGCCTGCGATACCCCTCCTGTCCCGGCCCCCACTGCTTTTTTCCTTCCTCACCTCTGTCCGGAGAGAAATTCCAGCGGAAGGTATGGGTGACACATCCTCTTCTTTACAGGCGGCAGCCTGGCAACTCCTGCAGAAAGGCCAGCAGAACCCCACTCACACCGGGCCACCCACAAAGCTGTGGCACCTCACTCCCTCCCACCAGCACAGCCCCGAGACTGCCGACGGGGCAGAGAATATGGAGTCAGGCACAGCTTCAGGGGCTATTGCTGCCTGGAGCTCTGTTTATATTGACCTCAACGAGGCACACCTGGGGAGGGCGGGCCGGCAGGGTAAGGCTGCCCAGGTCAGCTAATCCACAACCCTCAGGGAATCACATTGTTGAAAATGGACCCCGCTAAGGCAGAAGAGAAGCCAAGGGAAAAAAGGACACAATGCCATTTGCAGCACCGTAGATGAGTCTAGAAGTAATCATGTGACTTGTAGTAAGTCAGAAAGTGAAAGACACATATCCTATCATATCACTTATAGGTGTTACCTAAAAATGGATACCAGGGCAGATATTTCCACGGAGAAGGGCAATCACAGATTCATTAAACAAACTTATGGTTCACCAATGGAAAGGTGTGAGGATTGGTTTCATTACGATATCGGGGTTAACAGACATATACAAACACAGGTGATATATATAATCATCAAAGACCTACAGAATACCAAGAGAGGACTACTCAACATTCTGTCATAACGTACATGGGAAAAGAATCCCAGGAAGAACAGTTATCTGTATATGTGTAAATGAACCACATCTTCCACACCTACAACAAGCCAAACATTGTAATCAAACTTGCTGTAATAAAAAATAAAAAATTAAATTAAAAACACGAACAAGAAGTAGTGAGACAAACGTGAGGGGCTTTCTCCTGGCACATTCCATTCTAAATTCCAATCTAGAACACCACTTCCACTGAGGCTCTCTTGCCCTAGTAACCAGATTTGGTAAGGGTGAACTGCTGCCACTTGTGGCCGTTTCACACAACAGCAGCTTTAATCCCAACGCTAATGGTCAGTTGATATTCAAAATCATTGCAGGCCTGTAAATGACACCTGCCCTGAAAACAAATCCTGGGGTCACATATCGACCAAAAAATTCAAAGGACGTCCATATTTCAAAACGACCGTTTCAAAAGGCATATTTTACGCACATTAGTGTTCTGCTTCTTTTCCTTTCTTTCCTTTTTTGTTAAAAAAAACGGGAATGGAAAAAGGCATCCCTCAGGATGGGTGAAAATCGTTGCAAACGAATCAATGGACACAGGTTTAATCTCCAATATATATAAACAGCTCATGCAGCTTAATATTAAAAAAACAAACAACCCAAAAAAAATGGGCAGAAGATCTAAAGAGACGTTTCTTCAAAGGAGACACAGAGATGGCCAAGACGCACATGAAAAGCTGCTCAACAGCACTAATTATTAGAGAAATGCAAATCAAAACTACAATGAGGTTTCACCTCACACCTGTTAGAATCGGCATCATCAGAAAATATAGAAACAACGAATTCTGGGGAGGGTGTGGACAAAAGGAGTCCTCTTCCACTATTGGTGGGAATGTAAATTGATACAGTCACTATGGGGAACAGTATGGAGTTTCCTTAAAAAAATTAGAAATAGAATTACCATCTGATCCAGCAATCCCACTTCTGGGCATATACCCAGAGAAAACCGTATTTCAAAAAGGCACATTCACCACAATGTTCGTTGCAGCACTATTTACAATAGCCAGGTAATGGAAGCAACCTAAATGCCCACAGACAGATGAGTGGATAAATATGTGGTACATATATAAAATGGAATATTACTCGGCCATAAAAAGGAATGAAACTGGGTCATTTGTAGAGACATCGATGGATCGAGAGACTGTCATACAGAATGAAGTAAGTCAGAAAGAGGAAAACAAATATTGTATATTAATGCATATATGTGGAGCCTAAAAATGGTACAGATGAACTGGTTGGCAGGGAAGAAATAGAGACACAGACGTAGAGAACAAACGTATGGACACCAAGTGTGGGAAGCCATGGGGTGGTGGTGGTGGGATGAGTTGGGAGATTGGGATTGACCTGTATACATGTATATGCATAAAATACATAACTAATAATAACCTGCTGTATAAAAATATAAATGAAATTAAATTTCAAAATTTTAAAAAATAAAATTTAAAAATAAAACAATAAAAATTCTTCCCGTCACACAGATGTATTTATAGGAATGAATTATTTCCATGCTTATATTTATAAATACATAAAAGAGGAATAAAATCTAACTTGAACCATAAAAGAAAAAAAAATTGAACCCACGAGTTATACAGAGGAAAACCCTATCACGACACTTGCTCCAGCGGTAAACAATTCTGAAATTGGTCAGAGGTGGAGAACCATCTCCCATACAGCCAGCCACCCACCCCCCACGCAAGGAGCGTCCTCATTGCAAAGCTGGGGGACCGTGCCGAGGCATCTGTGAGTAAACGTGAGCTGAGCCCCAGGCCAGCTGCTGCTGAACTGTTCCCACCCTTTCCAGGTAAAACACCTGAATATGTACAAGGGCTTGAAAGCCTAGAGGAAGCACCATGGAGCCACACCAGCGACAGCACGCAGGCCAACTTGGTGCCTGCAGGCCAGCGAGCCCACTGGTCCTGGCCCCGGGCGCTCTTCCAGAAGATTTCCATTGCCCTGCCTGAGATACCCCTCCTGTCCCGGCCCCCACTGCTTTTTTCCTTCCTCACCTCTGTCCGGAGAGAAATTCCAGCGGAATGTATGGGTGACACATCCTCTTCTTTACAGGCGGCAGCCTGGCAACTCCTGCAGAAAGGCCAGCAGAACCCCACTCACACCGGGCCACCCACAAAGCTGTGGCCCCTCACTCCCTCCCACCAGCACAGCCCCGAGACTGCTGACGGGGCAGAGAATATGGAGTCAGGCACAGCTTCAGGGGCTATTGCTGCCTGGAGCTCTGTTTATATTGACCTCAACGAGGCACACCTGGGGAGGGCGGGCCGGCAGGGTAAGGCTGCCCAGGTCAGCTAATCCACAACCCTCAGGGAATCACATTGTTGAAAATGGACCCCGCTAAGGCAGAAGAGAAGCCAAGGGAAAAAAGGACACAATGCCATTTGCAGCACCGTAGGTGAGTCTAGAAGTAATCACGTGACTTGTAGTAAGTCAGAAAGTGAAAGACACATATCATATCATATCACTTATAGGTGTTACCTAAAAATGGATACCAGGGCAGATATTTCCACGGAGAAGGGCAATCACAGATTCATTAAACAAACTTATGGTTCACCAATGGAAAGGTGTGAGGATTGGTTTCATTACGATATCGGGGTTAACAGACATATACAAACACAGGTGACATATATAATCACCAAAGACCTACAGAATACCAAGAGAGGACTACTCAACATTCTGTCATAACGTACATGGGAAAAGGATTCCAGGAAGAACAGACATTTGTATATGTGTAAAAGCACCACATCTTCCACACCTACAACAAGCCAAACATTGTAATCAAACTTGCTGTAATAAAAAATAAAAAATTAAATTAAAAACACGAACAAGAAGTAGTGAGACAAACGTGAGGGGCTTTCTCCTGGCACATTCCATTCTAAACTCCAATCTAGAACACCACTTCCACTGAGGCTCTCTTGCCCTAGTAACCAGATTTGGTAAGGGTGAACTGCTGCCACCTTGTGGCCGTTTCACACAACAGCAGCTTTAATCCCAACGCTAATGGTCAGTTGATATTCAAAATCATTGCAGGCCTGTAAATGACACCTGCCCTGAAAACAAATCCTGGGGTCACATATCGACCAAAAAATTCAAAGGACGTCCATATTTCAAAACAACCGTTTCTAAAGGCATATTTTACGCACATTAGTGTTCTGCTTCTTTTCCTTACTTTCCTTTTTTGTTAAAAAACACGGGAATGGAAAAAGACATCCCTCAGAATGGGCGAAAATCGTTGCAGACGAATCAATGGACACAGGTTTAATCTCCAATATATATAAACAGCTCATGCAGCTTAATATTAAAAAAACAAACAACCCCCAAAAAAATGGGCAGAAGATCTAAAGAGACGTTTCTTCAAAGGAGACACAGAGATGGTCAAGACTCACAGAAAAGCTGCTCAACAGCACTAATTATTAGAGAAATGCAAATCAAAACTACAATGAGGTATCACTTCACACCTGTTAGAATCGGCATCATCAGAAAATCTACAAACAACCAATTCTGGGGAGTGTGTGGACAAAAGGAGACCTCTTCCACTATTGGTGGGAATGTAAATTGATACAGTCACTATGGAGAACAGTATGGAGTTCCTTAAAAAATCTAGAAATAGAATTACCATCTGATCCAGCAATCCCACTTCTGGGCATATACCCAGAGAAAACCGTATTTCAAAAAGGCACATTCACCACAATGTTCGTTGCAGCACTATTTACAATAGCCAGGTAATGGAAGCAACCTAAATGCCCACAGACAGATGAATGGATAAAGATGTGGTACATATATAAAATGGAATATTACTCGGCCATAAAAAGGAATGAAACTGGGTCATTTGTAGAGACATCGATGGATCGAGAGAATGTCATACAGAATGAAGTAAGTCAGAAAGAGGAAAACAATTATTGTATATTAACGCATATATGTGGAGCCTAAAAATGGTACAGATGAACTGGTTTGCAGGGAAGAAATAGAGACACAGAGGTAGAGAACAAACGTATGGACACCAAGTGTGGGAAGCCATGGGGTGGCGGTGGTGGGATGAGTTGGGAGTTTGGGATTGACCTGTATACAAGTATATGCATAAAATACATAACTAATAATAACGTGCTGTATAAAAAAAATAAATAAAATTAAATTTCAAAATTTTAAAAAATAAAATTTAAAAATAAAACAGAAAAAAGTTCTTCCCGTCACATAGATGTATTTATAGGAATGGATGATTTCCATGCTTATATCTATAAATACATAAAAGAGGAATAAAATCTAACTTGAAACATAAAAGAAAAAAAAATCCTGAACCCACGAGTTATACATAGGAAAACCCTATCAGGGCACTTGCTCCAGTGGTAAACAATTCTGAAATTGGTCAGAAGTGGGGAATCATCTCCCATACAGCCAGCAACCCACCCCCCACGCAAGGAGCGTCCTCATTGCAAAGCTGGGGGACCGTGCCGAGGCATCTGTGAGTAAACGTGAGCTGAGCCCCAGGCCAGCTGCTGCTGAACTGTTCCCACTCTTTCCAGGTAAGACACCTGAATATGTACAAGGGCTTGAAAGCCTAGAGGAAGGACCGTGGAGCCACACCAGCGACAGCACGCAGGCCAACTTGGTGCCTGTAGGCCAGCCAGGGTGGTCCTGGCCCCGGGCGCTCTTCCAGAAGCTTTCCATTGCCCTGCCTGCGATACCCCTCCTGTCCCGGACCCCACTGCTTTTTTCCTTCCTCACCTCTGTCCGGAGAGAAATTCCAGCGGAAGGTATGGGTGACACATCCTCTTCTTTACAGGCGGCAGCCTGGCAACTCCTGCAGAAAGGCCAGCAGAACCCCACTCACACCGGGCCACCCACAAAGCTGTGGCACCTCACTCCCTCCCACCAGCACAGCCCCGAGACTGCCGACGGGGCAGAGAATATGGAGTCAGGCACAGCTTCAGGGGCTATTGCTGCCTGGAGCTCTGTTTATATTGACCTCAAAGAGGCACACCTGGGGAGGGCGGGCCGGCAGGGTAAGGCTGCCCAGGTCAGCTAATCCACAACCCTCAGGGAATCACATTGTTGAAAATGGACCCCGCTAAGGCAGAAGAGAAGCCAAGGGAAAAAAGGACACAATGCCATTTGCAGCACCGTAGATGAGTCTAGAAGTAATCATGTGACTTGTAGTAAGTCAGAAAGTGAAAGACACATATCATATCATATCACTTATATGTGTTACCTAAAAATGGATACCAGGGCAGATATTTCCACGGAGAAGGGCAATCACAGATTCATTAAACAAACTTATGGTTCACCAATGGAAAGGTGTGAGGATTGGTTTCCTTACGATATCGGGGTTAACAGACATATACAAACACAGGTGATATATATAATCATCAAAGACCTACAGAATACCAAGAGAGGACTACTCAACATTCTGTCATAACGTACATGGGAAAAGAATCCCAGGAAGAACAGTCATCTGTATATGTGTAAATGAACCACATCTTCCACACCTACAACAAGCCAAACATTGTAATCAAACTTGCTGTAATAAAAAATAAAAAATTAAATTAAAAACACGAACAAGAAGTAGTGAGACAAACGTGAGGGGCTTTCTCCTGGCACATTCCATTCTAAATTCCAATCTAGAACACCACTTCCACTGAGGCTCTCTTGCCCTAGTAACCAGATTTGGTAAGGGTGAACTGCTGCCACTTGTGGCCGTTTCACACAACAGCAGCTTTAATCCCAACGCTAATGGTCAGTTGATATTCAAAATCATTGCATGCCTGTAAATGACACCTGCCCTGAAAACAAATCCTGGGGTCACATATCGACCAAAAAATTCAAAGGACGTCCATATTTCAAAACGACCGTTTCTAAAGGCATATTTTACGCACATTAGTGTTCTGCTTCTTTTCCTTTCTTTCCTTTTTTGTTAAAAAAAACGGGAATGGAAAAAGGCATCCCTCAGGATGGGTGAAAATCGTTGCAAACGAATCAATGGACACAGGTTTAATCTCCAATATATATAAACAGCTCATGCAGCTTAATATTAAAAAAACAAACAACCCAAAAAAAATGGGCAGAAGATCTAAAGAGACGTTTCTTCAAAGGAGACACAGAGATGGCCAAGACGCACATGAAAAGCTGCTCAACAGCACTAATTATTAGAGAAATGCAAATCAAAACTACAATGAGGTTTCACCTCACACCTGTTAGAATCGGCATCATCAGAAAATATAGAAACAAGGAATTCTGGGGAGGGTGTGGACAAAAGGAGTCCTCTTCCACTATTGGTGGGAATGTAAATTGATACAGTCACTATGGGGAACAGTATGGAGTTTCCTTAAAAAAATTAGAAATAGAATTACCATCTGATCCAGCAATCCCACTTCTGGGCATATACCCAGAGAAAACCGTATTTCAAAAAGGCACATTCAGCACAATGTTGGTTGCAGCACTATTTACAATAGCCAGGTAATGGAAGCAACCTAAATGCCCACAGACAGATGAGTGGATAAAGATGTGGTACATATATAAAATGGAATATTACTCGGCCATAAAAAGGAATGAAACTGGGTCATTTGTAGAGACATCGATGGATCGAGAGACTGTCATACAGAATGAAGTAAGTCAGAAAGAGGAAAACAAATATTGTATATTAATGCATATATGTGGAGCCTAAAAATGGTACAGATGAACTGGTTTGCAGGGAAGAAATAGAGACACAGACGTAGAGAACAAACGTATGGACACCAAGTATGGGAAGCCATGGGGTGGTGGTGGTGGGATGAGTTGGGAGATTGGGATTGACCTGTATACATGTATATGCATAAAATACATAACTAATAATAACCTGCTGTATAAAAACATAAATGAAATTAAATTTCAAAATTTTAAAAAATAAAATTTAAAAATAAAACTATAAAAATTCTTCCCGTCACACAGATGTATTTATAGGAATGAATTATTTCCATGCTTATATTTATAAATACATAAAAGAGGAATAAAATCTAACTTGAACCATAAAAGAAAAAAAAATTGAACCCACGAGTTATACAGAGGAAAACCCTATCACGACACTTGCTCCAGCGGTAAACAATTCTGAAATTGGTCAGATGTGGAGAACCATCTCCCATACAGCCAGCCAACCACCCCCCACGCAAGGAGCGTCCTCATTGCAAAGCTGGGGGACCGTGCCGAGGCATCTGTGAGTAAACGTGAGCTGAGCCCCAGGCCAGCTGCTGCTGAACTGTTCCCACCCTTTCCAGGTAAAACACCTGAATATGTACAAGGGCTTGAAAGCCTAGAGGAAGCACCATGGAGCCACACCAGCGACAGCACGCAGGCCAACTTGGTGCCTGCAGGCCAGCGAGCCCACTGGTCCTGGCCCCGGGCGCTCTTCCAGAAGATTTCCATTGCCCTGCCTGCGATACCCCTCCTGTCCCGGCCCCCACTGCTTTTTTCCTTCCTCACCTCTGTCCGGAGAGAAATTCCAGCGGAATGTATGGGTGACACATCCTCTTCTTTACAGGCGGCAGCCTGGCAACTCCTGCAGAAAGGCCAGCAGAACCCCACTCACACCAGGCCACCCACAAAGCTGTGGCCCCTCACTCCCTCCCACCAGCACAGCCCCGAGACTGCTGACGGGGCAGAGAATATGGAGTCAGGCACAGCTTCAGGGGCTATTGCTGCCTGGAGCGCTGTTTATATTGACCTCAACGAGGCACACCTGGGGAGGGCGG
Source organism: Mesoplodon mirus (assembly GCF_964341445.2). Lineage (NCBI taxonomy): Eukaryota > Metazoa > Chordata > Mammalia > Artiodactyla > Ziphiidae > Mesoplodon > Mesoplodon mirus. The sequence goes on from NW_028295810.1 coordinate 5,419,502, forward strand.
GCCGGCAGGGTAAGGCTGCCCAGGTCAGCTAATCCACAACCCTCAGGGAATCACATTGTTGAAAATGGACCCCGCTAAGGCAGAAGAGAAACCAAGGGAAAAAAGGACACAATGCCATTTGCAGCACCGTAGATGAGTCTAGAAGTAATCACGTGACTTGTAGTAAGTCAGAAAGTGAAAGACACATATCATATCATATCACTTATAGGTGTTACCTAAAAATGGATACCAGGGCAGATATTTCCACGGAGAAGGGCAATCACAGATTCATTAAACAAACTTATGGTTCACCAAAGGAAAGGTGTGAGGATTGGTTTCATTACGATATTGGGGTTAACAGACATATACAAACACAGGTGACATATATAATCACCAAAGACCTACAGAATACCAAGAGAGGACTACTCAACATTCTGTCATAACGTACATGGGAAAAGGATCCCAGGAAGAACAGACATCTGTATATGTGTAAAAGAACCACATCTTCCACACCTACAACAAGCCAAACATTGTAATGAAACTTGCTGTAATAAAAAATAAAAAATTAAATTAAAAACACGAACAAGAAGTAGTGAGACAAACGTGAGGGGCTTTCTCCTGGCACATTCCATTCTAAACTCCAATCTAGAACACCACTTCCACTGAGGCTCTCTTGCCCTAGTAACCAGATTTGGTAAGGGTGAACTGCTGCCACTTGTGGCCGTTTCACACAACAGCAGCTTTAATCCCAACGCTAATGGTCAGTTGATATTCAAAATCATTGCATGCCTGTAAATGACACCTGCCCTGAAAACAAATCCTGGGGTCACATATCGACCAAAAAATTCAAAGGACGTCCATATTTCAAAACGACCGTTTCAAAAGGCATATTTTACGCACATTAGTGTTCTGCTTCTTTTCCTTTCTTTCCTTTTTTGTTAAAAAAACGGGAATGGAAAAAGGCATCCCTCAGGATGGGTGAAAATCGTTGCAAATGAATCAATGGACACAGGTTTAATCTCCAATATATATAAACAGCTCATGCAGCTTAATATTAAAAAACAAACAACCCAAAAAAAAATGGGCAGAAGATCTAAAGAGACGTTTCTTCAAAGGAGACACAGAGATGGCCAAGACGCACATGAAAAGCTGCTCAACAGCACTAATTATTAGAGAAATGCAAATCAAAACTACAATGAGGTATCACCTCACACCTGTTAGAATCGGCATCATCAGAAAATCTACAAACAACCAATTCTGGGGAGGGTGTGGACAAAAGGAGCCCTCTTCCACTATTGGTGGGAATGTAAATTGATACAGTCACTATGGAGAACAGTATGGAGTTTCCTTAAAAAAATTAGAAATAGAATTACCATCTGATCCAGCAATCCCACTTCTGGGCATATACCCAGAGAAAACCGTATTTCAAAAAGGCACATTCACCACAATGTTCGTTGCAGCACTATTTACAATAGCCAGGTAATGGAAGCAACCTAAATACCCACAGACAGATGAATGGATAAAGATGTGGTACATATATAAAATGGAATATTACTCGGCCATAAAAAGGAATGAAACTGGGTCATTTGTAGAGACATCGATGGAACGAGAGAATGTCATACAGAATGAAGTAAGTCAGAAAGAGGAAAACAATTATTGTATATTAACGCATATATGTGGAGCCTAAAAATGGTACAGATGAACTGGTTTGCAGGGAAGAAATAGAGACACAGAGGTAGAGAACAAACGTATGGACACCAAGTGTGGGAAGCCATGGGGTGGCGGTGGTGGGATGAGTTGGGAGTTTGGGATTGACCTGTATACAAGTATATGCATAAAATACATAACTAATAATAACGTGCTGTATAAAAAATATAAATAAAATTAAATTTCAAAATTTTAAAAAATAAAATTTAAAAATAAAACAGAAAAAAGTTCTTCCCGTCACATAGATGTATTTATAGGAATGAATGATTTCCATGCTTATATCTATAAATACATAAAAGAGGAATAAAATCTAACTTGAAACATAAAAGAAAAAAAAATCCTGAACCCACGAGTTATACATAGGAAAACCCTATCAGGGCACTTGCTCCAGTGGTAAACAATTCTGAAATTGGTCAGAAGTGGGGAATCATCTCCCATACAGCCAGCAACCCACCCCCCACGCAAGGAGCGTCCTCATTGCAAAGCTGGGGGACCGTGCCGAGGCATCTGTGAGTAAACGTGAGCTGAGCCCCAGGCCAGCTGCTGCTGAACTGTTCCCACTCTTTCCAGGTAAAACACCTGAATATGTACAAGGGCTTGAAAGCCTAGAGGAAGGACCGTGGAGCCACACCAGCGACAGCACGCAGGCCAACTTGGTGCCTGCAGGCCAGCCAGGGTGGTCCTGGCCCCGGGCGCTCTTCCAGAAGCTTTCCATTGCCCTGCCTGCGATACCCCTCCTGTCCCGGCCCCCACTGCTTTTTTCCTTCCTCACCTCTGTCCGGAGAGAAATTCCAGCGGAAGGTATGGGTGACACATCCTCTTCTTTACAGGCGGCAGCCTGGCAACTCCTGCAGAAAGGCCAGCAGAACCCCACTCACACCGGGCCACCCACAAAGCTGTGGCACCTCACTCCCTCCCACCAGCACAGCCCCGAGACTGCCGACGGGGCAGAGAATATGGAGTCAGGCACAGCTTCAGGGGCTATTGCTGCCTGGAGCTCTGTTTATATTGACCTCAACGAGGCACACCTGGGGAGGGCGGGCCGGCAGGGTAAGGCTGCCCAGGTCAGCTAATCCACAACCCTCAGGGAATCACATTGTTGAAAATGGACCCCGCTAAGGCAGAAGAGAAGCCAAGGGAAAAAAGGACACAATGCCATTTGCAGCACCGTAGATGAGCCTAGAAGTAATCATGTGACTTGTAGTAAGTCAGAAAGTGAAAGACACATATCATATCATATCACTTATATGTGTTACCTAAAAATGGATACCAGGGCAGATATTTCCACGGAGAAGGGCAATCACAGATTCATTAAACAAACTTATGGTTCACCAATGGAAAGGTGTGAGGATTGGTTTCATTACGATATCGGGGTTAACAGACATATACAAACACAGATGATATATATAATCATCAAAGACCTACAGAATACCAAGAGAGGACTACTCAACATTCTGTCATAACGTACATGGGAAAAGAATCCCAGGAAGAACAGTCATCTGTATATGTGTAAATGAACCACATCTTCCACACCTACAACAAGCCAAACATTGTAATCAAACTTGCTGTAATAAAAAATAAAAAATTAAATTAAAAACACGAACAAGAAGTAGTGAGACAAACGTGAGGGGCTTTCTCCTGGCACATTCCATTCTAAATTCCAATCTAGAACACCACTTCCACTGAGGCTCTCTTGCCCTAGTAACCAGATTTGGTAAGGGTGAACTGCTGCCACTTGTGGCCGTTTCACACAACAGCAGCTTTAATCCCAACGCTAATGGTCAGTTGATATTCAAAATCATTGCAGGCCTGTAAATGACACCTGCCCTGAAAACAAATCCTGGGGTCACATATCGACCAAAAAATTCAAAGGACGTCCATATTTCAAAACGACCGTTTCTAAAGGCATATTTTACGCACATTAGTGTTCTGCTTCTTTTCCTTTCTTTCCTTTTTTGTTAAAAAAAACGGGAATGGAAAAAGGCATCCCTCAGGATGGGTGAAAATCGTTGCAAACGAATCAATGGACACAGGTTTAATCTCCAATATATATAAACAGCTCATGCAGCTTAATATTAAAAAAACAAACAACCCAAAAAAAATGGGCAGAAGATCTAAAGAGACGTTTCTTCAAAGGAGACACAGAGATGGCCAAGACGCACATGAAAAGCTGCTCAACAGCACTAATTATTAGAGAAATGCAAATCAAAACTACAATGAGGTTTCACCTCACACCTGTTAGAATCGGCATCATCAGAAAATATACAAACAACCAATTCTGGGGAGGGTGTGGAGAAAAGGAGTCCTCTTCCACTATTGGTGGGAATGTAAATTGATACAGTCACTATGGGGAACAGTATGGAGTTTCCTTAAAAAAATTAGAAATAGAATTACCATCTGATCCAGCAATCCCACTTCTGGGAATATACCCAGAGAAAACCGTATTTCAAAAAGGCACATTCAGCACAATGTTGGTTGCAGCACTATTTACAATAGCCAGGTAATGGAAGCAACCTAAATGCCCACAGACAGATGAGTGGATAAAGATGTGGTACATATATAAAATGGAATATTACTCGGCCATAAAAAGGAATGAAACTGGGTCATTTGTAGAGACATCGATGGATCGAGAGACTGTCATACAGAATGAAGTAAGTCAGAAAGAGGAAAACAAATATTGTATATTAACGCATATATGTGGAGCCTAAAAATGGTACAGATGAACTGGTTTGCAGGGAAGAAATAGAGACACAGACGTAGAGAACAAACGTATGGACACCAAGTATGGGAAGCCATGGGGTGGTGGTGGTGGGATGAGTTGGGAGATTGGGATTGACCTGTATACATGTATATGCATAAAATACATAACTAATAATAACCTGCTGTATAAAAACAGAAATGAAATTAAATTTCAAAATTTTAAAAAATAAAATTTAAAAATAAAACAATAAAAATTCTTCCCGTCACACAGATGTATTTATAGGAATGAATTATTTCCATGCTTATATTTATAAATACATAAAAGAGGAATAAAATCTAACTTGAACCATAAAAGAAAAAAAAATTGAACCCACGAGTTATACAGAGGAAAACCCTATCACGACACTTGCTCCAGTGGTAAACAATTCTGAAATTGGTCAGAGGTGGACAACCATCTCCCATACAGCCAGCCAACCACCCCCCACGCAAGGAGCGTCCTCATTGCAAAGCTGGGGGACCGTGCCGAGGCATCTGTGAGTAAACGTGAGCTGAGCCCCAGGCCAGCTGCTGCTGAACTGTTCCCACCCTTTCCAGGTAAAACACCTGAATATGTACAAGGGCTTGAAAGCCTAGAGGAAGGACAGTGGAGCCACACCAGCGACAGCACGCAGGCCAACTTGGTGCCTGCAGGCCAGCGAGCCCACTGGTCCTGGCCCCGGGCGCTCTTCCAGAAGATTTCCATTGCCCTGCCTGAGATACCCCTCCTGTCCCGGCCCCCACTGCTTTTTTCCTTCCTCACCTCTGTCCGGAGAGAAATTCCAGCGGAATGTATGGGTGACACATCCTCTTCTTTACAGGCGGCAGCCTGGCAACTCCTGCAGAAAGGCCAGCAGAACCCCACTCACACCAGGCCACCCACAAAGCTGTGGCCCCTCACTCCCTCCCACCAGCACAGCCCCGAGACTGCTGACGGGGCAGAGAATATGGAGTCAGGCACAGCTTCAGGGGCTATTGCTGCCTGGAGCGCTGTTTATATTGACCTCAACGAGGCACACCTGGGGAGGGCGGGCCGGCAGGGTAAGGCTGCCCAGGTCAGCTAATCCACAACCCTCAGGGAATCACATTGTTGAAAATGGACCCCGCTAAGGCAGAAGAGAAACGAAGGGAAAAAAGGACACAATGCCATTTGCAGCACCGTAGATGAGTCTAGAAGTAATCACGTGACTTGTAGTAAGTCAGAAAGTGAAAGACACATATCATATCATATCACTTATAGGTGTTACCTAAAAATGGATACCAGGGCAGATATTTCCACGGAGAAGGGCAATCACAGATTCATTAAACAAACTTATGGTTCACCAAAGGAAAGGTGTGAGGATTGGTTTCATTACGATATCGGGGTTAACAGACATATACAAACACAGGTGACATATATAATCACCAAAGACCTACAGAATACCAAGAGAGGACTACTCAACATTCTGTCATAACGTACATGGGAAAAGGATCCCAGGAAGAACAGACATCTGTATATGTGTAAAAGAACCACATCTTCCACACCTACAACAAGCCAAACATTGTAATGAAACTTGCTGTAATAAAAAATAAAAAATTAAATTAAAAACACGAACAAGAAGTAGTGAGACAAACGTGATGGGCTTTCTCCTGGCACATTCCATTCTAAACTCCAATCTAGAACACCACTTCCACTGAGGCTCTCTTGCCCTAGTAACCAGATTTGGTAAGGGTGAACTGCTGCCACTTGTGGCCGTTTCACACAACAGCAGCTTTAATCCCAACGCTAATGGTCAGTTGATATTCAAAATCATTGCATGCCTGTAAATGACACCTGCCCTGAAAACAAATCCTGGGGTCACATATCGACCAAAAAATTCAAAGGACGTCCATATTTCAAAACGACCGTTTCAAAAGGCATATTTTACGCACATTAGTGTTCTGCTTCTTTTCCTTTCTTTCCTTTTTTGTTAAAAAAACGGGAATGGAAAAAGGCATCCCTCAGGATGGGTGAAAATCGTTGCAAATGAATCAATGGACACAGGTTTAATCTCCAATATATATAAACAGCTCATGCAGCTTAATATTAAAAAACAAACAACCCAAAAAAAAATGGGCAGAAGATCTAAAGAGACGTTTCTTCAAAGGAGACACAGAGATGGCCAAGACGCACATGAAAAGCTGCTCAACAGCACTAATTATTAGAGAAATGCAAATCAAAACTACAATGAGGTATCACCTCACACCTGTTAGAATCGGCATCATCAGAAAATCTACAAACAACCAATTCTGGGGAGGGTGTGGACAAAAGGAGCCCTCTTCCACTATTGGTGGGAATGTAAATTGATACAGTCACTATGGAGAACAGTATGGAGTTTCCTTAAAAAAATTAGAAATAGAATTACCATCTGATCCAGCAATCCCACTTCTGGGCATATACCCAGAGAAAACCGTATTTCAAAAAGGCACATTCAGCACAATATTCGTTGCAGCACTATTTACAATAGCCAGGTAATGGAAGCAACCTAAATACCCACAGACAGATGAATGGATAAAGATGTGGTACATATATAAAATGGAATATTACTCGGCCATAAAAAGGAATGAAACTGGGTCATTTGTAGAGACATCGATGGAACGAGAGAATGTCATACAGAATGAAGTAAGTCAGAAAGAGGAAAACAATTATTGTATATTAACGCATATATGTGGAGCCTAAAAATGGTACAGATGAACTGGTTTGCAGGGAAGAAATAGAGACACAGAGGTAGAGAACAAACGTATGGACACCATGTGTGGGAGGCCATGGGGTGGCGGTGGTGGGATGAGTTGGGAGTTTGGGATTGACCTGTATACAAGTATATGCATAAAATACATAACTAATAATAACGTGCTGTATAAAAAATATAAATAAAATTAAATTTCAAAATTTTAAAAAATAAAATTTAAAAATAAAACAGAAAAAAGTTCTTCCCGTCACATAGATGTATTTATAGGAATGAATGATTTCCATGCTTATATCTATAAATACATAAAAGAGGAATAAAATCTAACTTGAAACATAAAAGAAAAAAAAATCCTGAACCCACGAGTTATACATAGGAAAACCCTATCAGGGCACTTGCTCCAGTGGTAAACAATTCTGAAATTGGTCAGAAGTGGGGAATCATCTCCCATACAGCCAGCAACCCACCCCCCACGCAAGGAGCGTCCTCATTGCAAAGCTGGGGGACCGTGCCGAGGCATCTGTGAGTAAACGTGAGCTGAGCCCCAGGCCAGCTGCTGCTGAACTGTTCCCACTCTTTCCAGGTAAAACACCTGAATATGTACAAGGGCTTGAAAGCCTAGAGGAAGGACCGTGGAGCCACACCAGCGACAGCACGCAGGCCAACTTGGTGCCTGCAGGCCAGCCAGGGTGGTCCTGGCCCCGGGCGCTCTTCCAGAAGCTTTCCATTGCCCTGCCTGCGATACCCCTCCTGTCCCGGCCCCCACTGCTTTTTTCCTTCCTCACCTCTGTCCGGAGAGAAATTCCAGCGGAAGGTATGGGTGACACATCCTCTTCTTTACAGGCGGCAGCCTGGCAACTCCTGCAGAAAGGCCAGCAGAACCCCACTCACACCGGGCCACCCACAAAGCTGTGGCACCTCACTCCCTCCCACCAGCACAGCCCGGAGACTGGTTTGGTTTCATTACGATATCGGGGTTAACAGACATATACAAACACAGGTGACATATATAATCACCAAAGACCTACAGAATACCAAGAGAGGACTACTCAACATTCTGTCATAACGTACATGGGAAAAGGATCCCAGGAAGAACAGTCATCTGCATATGAGTAAAAGAACCACATCTTCCACACCTACAACAAGACAAACATTGTAATCATCCACAAAATGTGTAAAAACCAGAAAGGCAAGACAGGCCCTGGAGAACAGGGAGACTTGTTATGCTGATGGGCGGGATGTAAGTTGCCAACTGCCTCACTGGAGGAGTGCATTGTGTTCCCTAAAACAAGTAAACAACAGAGCTACGGAGCCAAGGGCACTTCCAGGCTAGGGAATATACCTTGGGAAAACTGAAAATCCATAAGACAGAGCCACCCCCAAATTGAGGGCTGCACTGCTTACAAGAACCTCAACCTGGGTACACATGAAATATCCCAGGAAATATAAAAATGGTTCAAAACATTGTGGAACTTACGTACGATGGAATATCCCTCAGCCATGAAATCAATGTCATAAGACCAGTAGCAGCAAAATGAGTGGATTCAGGTACGATGATTCTAAGTGAAAGAAGTCACACAGGAAAAGAAACTTATCATAAGATTTCACTTAGGAAGATTCTGTAAACATGGCTACACATGAACTGAGTTAGGAAAGAGAACAGAGTCTCACATTTAGAAAACACTCTTATGCCTGCTTAAGGGGGAAGGAGAGGTGGGGTGATGCATCAAACCCGAGTTTGATATAAGCACAGGTACCGTTCCAAAAACCAACTATGGAATAGACAAGACCTACACCTTCCTCAGTGAAAGGGACTCAAAACCCCATATTTCCCGCAGAGGAATCGATCTGACTAGTAAGAATCTTAAAACCTATGTATTGATATGTCTCCATAAGGGAATCAAGTGTGTCTAGACTGGCATAAACATAGCAGCGAGAATCAGCTCAAACCCACTCTAAAAAGGAATTTCAAAAACAGAACAAAGAAACAGGGAAATTCTTTACAATTCCTTCAGGGTCTCTGATGCAACCTGGAATGACCCTATCTACAATGACAGCTGGATGTGGCATAAGGCTGGACACTTGGGACTGAGAGGATTGGTGAGATTGGGTGAGCAAATGCAGACCCTTTAAAGCAATAATGCATGGCACCCATTCCATGGGTGCCAGCTCTCCAGGTTGAAGGGAATATTACTACAGCTATAACATGTACGGGAAACCTAGAGAATGGAAACACTGTGAATACGAAAGGTTTCTAAAACTCAACGAAGAGCCCCTCTCCTGGTGCTCCGGTTTGACTTTCCAACTGCTTTCCTATCAATCTCCCAACTTGGAGAGACAGCCCCTTTAAGCTCCTGGTTCGCACAGGTTGCCAATTTGGCAGAGGATGAAAGGGAAGAGGGAGAACCAATGAGAGAGTAGCTGTTAGGCATTTGGATGGGCACATGTCACTCTAATTTCCCGGCAGGAAGAAGAATTCACCAAAGTCTCAGCCACCCACCGGGAACCAGTATAGGTCCTGAACCAAAAGTTTGGACTTGCGTTCAGCTCACAAAAAACGAGTTGAAAAATGGAGCTCAGGGGCACAGCAATTCACAAACTGGCAGAGTAATCAAGGCCAACTATCGTCCAAAAATCTGTTGAGGGAAGGCAACGAGGCGGACTTGAAAGCGAGGCAGAATAGCAGGAAACAGATTTCAAGAGGTACGTTGGAATCGCCTGTAAAGCACAGGAAGAGGGGCACAACTTCGACAATGATGCACTTGGCCAAAAAGGGCGTATGCGTTTTCTCCTGAATATATTCAGGAGAAAACGCATACGCCCTTTTTGGCCAAGCAAGCAAGCGGGCAATGCAAATCTGCACTACAAAGAAGTATCACTTCCCACCGGTCAAAAGGGACATCCACAAAATGTGTAAAAACCAGAAAGGCAAGACAGGCCCTGGAGAACAGGGAGCCTTGTTATGCTGTTGGGCAGGATGTAAGTTGCCAACTGCCTCACTGGAGGAGTGCATTGTGTCCCCTAAAACAAGTAAACAACAGAGCTACAGAGCCAAGGGCACTTCCAGTCTAGGGAATATACCTTGGGAAAACTGAAAATCCATAAGACAGAGCCACCCCCAAATTGAGGGCTGCACTGCTTACAGGAACCTCAACCTGGGTACACCTGAAATATCCCAGGAAATATAAAAATGGTTCCAAACATTGTGGAACTTACGTACGATGGAATATCCCTCAGCCACGAAATCAATGTCATAAGACCAGTAGCAGCAAAATGAGTGGATTCAGGTACGATGATTCTAAGTGAAAGAAGTCACACAGGAAAAGAAACTTATCATAAGATATCACTTAGGAAGATCCTGTAAACATGGCTACACATGAACTGAGTTAGGCAAGAGAACAGAGTCTCACATTTAGAAAACACTCTTATGCCTGCTTAAGGGGGAACGAGAGGTGGGGTGATGCATCAAACCCGAGTTTGATATAAGCACAGGTACCGTTCCAAAAACCAACTATGGAATAGACAAGACCTACACCTTCCTCAGTGAAAGGGACTCAAAACCCCATATTTCCCGCAGAGGAATAGATCTGACTAGTAAGAATCTTAAAACCTATGTATTGATATGTCTCCGTAAGGGAATCAAGTGTGTCTAGACTGGCATAAACAGGGCAGCGAGAATCAGCTCAAACCCACTCTAAAAAGGAATTTCAAAAACAGAACAAAGAAACAGGGAAATTCTTTACAATTCCTTCAGGGTCTCTGATGCAACCTGGAATGACCCTATCTACAATGACAGCTGGATGTGGCATAAGGCTGGACACTTGGGACGGAGAGGATTGGTGAGATTGGGTGAGCAAATGCAGACCCTTTAAAGCAATAATGCATGGCACCCATTCCATGGGTCCCAGCTCTCCAGGTGGAAGGGAATATTACTACAGGTATAACGTGTACGGGAAACCTAGAGAATGGACACACTGTGAATACGAAAGGTTTCTAAAACTCAACGAAGAGCCCCCCTCCTGGTGCTCCGGTTTGACTTTCCAACTGCTTTCCTATCAATCTCCCAACTTGGAGAGACAGCCCCTTTAAGCTCCTGGTTCAAACAGGTTGCCAATTTGGCAGAGGATGAAAGGGAAGAGGGAGAACCAATGAGAGAGTAGCTGTTAGGCATTTGGATGGGCACATGTCACTCTAATTTCCCGGCAGGAAGAAGAATGAACCAAAGTCTCAGCCACCCACCGGGAACCAGTAGAGGTCCTGAACCAAAAGTTTGGACTTGCGTTCAGCTCACAAAAAACGAGTTGAAAAATGGAGCTCAGGGGCACAGCAATTCACAAACTGGCAGAGTAATCAAGGCCAACTATCGTCCAAAAATCTGTTGAGGCAAGGCAACGAGGCGGACTTGAAAGCGAGGCAGAATAGCAGGAAACAGATTTCAAGAGGTATGTTGGAATCGCCTGTAAAGCACAGGAAGAGGGGCACAACTTCGACAATGATGCACTTGGCCAAAAAGGGCGTATGCGTTTTCTCCTGAATATATTCAGGAGAAAACGCATACGCCCTTTTTGGCCAAGCAAGCAAGCGGGCAATGCAAATCTGCACTACAAAGAAGTATCACTTCCCACCGGTCAAAAGGGACATCCACAAAATGTGTAAAAACCAGAAAGGCAAGACAGGCCCTGGAGAACAGGGAGCCTTGTTATGCTGATGGGCGGGATGTAAGTTGCCAACTGCCTCACTGGAGGAGTGCATTGTGTCCCCTAAAACAAGTAAACAACAGAGCTACAGAGCCAAGGGCACTTCCAGTCTAGGGAATATACCTTGGGAAAACTGAAAATCCATAAGACAGAGCCACCCCCAAATTGAGGGCTGCACTGCTTACAGGAACCTCAACCTGGGTACACCTGAAATATCCCAGGAAATATAAAAATGGTTCCAAACATTGTGGAACTTACGTACGATGGAATATCCCTCAGCCACGAAATCAATGTCATAAGACCAGTAGCAGCAAAATGAGTGGATTCAGGTACGATGATTCTAAGTGAAAGAGGTCACACAGGAAAAGAAACTTATCATAAGATATCACTTAGGAAGATCCTGTAAACATGGCTACACATGAACTGAGTTAGGCAAGAGAACAGAGTCTCACATTTAGAAAACACTCTTATGCCTGCTTAAGGGGGAAGGAGAGGTGGGGTGATGCATCAAACCAGAGTTTGATATAAGCACAGGTACCGTTCCAAAAACCAACTATGGAATAGACAAGACCTACACCTTCCTCAGTGAAAGGGACTCAAAACCACATATTTGCCGCAGAGGAATAGATCTGACTAGTAAGAATCTTAAAACCTATGTATTGATATGTCTGCGTAAGGGAATCAAGTGTGTCTAGACTGGCATAAACATGGCAGCGAGAATCAGCTCAAACCCACTCTAAAAAGGAATTTCAAAAACAGAACAAAGAAACAGGGAAATTCTTTACAATTCCTTCAGGGTCTCTGATGCAACCTGGAATGACCCTATCTACAATGACAGCTGGATGTGGCATAAGGCTGGACACTTGGGACGGAGAGGATTGGTGAGATTGGGTGAGCAAATGCAGACCCTTTAAAGCAATAATGCATGGCACCCATTCCATGGGTCCCAGCTCTCCAGGTGGAAGGGAATATTACTACAGGTATAACGTGTACGGGAAACCTAGAGAATGGACACACTGTGAATACGAAAGGTTTCTAAAACTCAACGAAGAGCCCCCCTCCTGGTGCTCCGGTTTGACTTTCCAACTGCTTTCCTATCAATCTCCCAACTTGGAGAGACAGCCCCTTTAAGCTCCTGGTTCGCACAGGTTGCCAATTTGGCAGAGGATGAAAGGGAAGAGGGAGAACCAATGAGAGAGTAGCTGTTAGGCATTTGGATGGGCACATGTCACTCTAATTTCCTGGCAGGAAGAAGAATGAACCAAAGTCTCAGCCACCCACCGGGAACCAGTAGAGGTCCTGAACCAAAAGTTTGGACTTGCGTTCAGCTCACAAAAAACGAGTTGAAAAATGGAGCTCAGGGGCACAGCAATTCACAAACTGGCAGAGTAATCAAGGCCAACTATCGTCCAAAAATCTGTTGAGGCAAGGCAACGAGGCGGACTTGAAAGCGAGGCAGAATAGCAGGAAACAGATTTCAAGAGGTATGTTGGAATCGCCTGTAAAGCACAGGAAGAGGGGCACAACTTCGACAATGATGCACTTGGCCAAAAAGGGCGTATGTGTTTTCTCCTGAATATATTCAGGAGAAAACGCATACGCCCTTTTTGGCCAAGCAAGCAAGCGGGCAATGCAAATCTGCACTACAAAGAAGTATCACTTCCCACCGGTCAAAAGGGACATCCACAAAATGTGTAAAAACCAGAAAGGCAAGACAGGCCCTGGAGAACAGGGAGCCTTGTTATGCTGATGGGCGGGATGTAAGTTGCCAACTGCCTCACTGGAGGAGTGCATTGTGTCCCCTAAAACAAGTAAACAACAGAGCTACAGAGCCAAGGGCACTTCCAGTCTAGGGAATATACCTTGGGAAAACTGAAAATCCATAAGACAGAGCCACCCCCAAATTGAGGGCTGCACTGCTTACAGGAACCTCAACCTGGGTACACCTGAAATATCCCAGGAAATATAAAAATGGTTCCAAACATTGTGGAACTTACGTACGATGGAATATCCCTCAGCCACGAAATCAATGTCATAAGACCAGTAGCAGCAAAATGAGTGGATTCAGGTACGATGATTCTAAGTGAAAGAGGTCACACAGGAAAAGAAACTTATCATAAGATATCACTTAGGAAGATCCTGTAAACATGGCTACACATGAACTGAGTTAGGCAAGAGAACAGAGTCTCACATTTAGAAAACACTCTTATGCCTGCTTAAGGGGGAAGGAGAGGTGGGGTGATGCATCAAACCAGAGTTTGATATAAGCACAGGTACCGTTCCAAAAACCAACTATGGAATAGACAAGACCTACACCTTCCTCAGTGAAAGGGACTCAAAACCCCATATTTGCCGCAGAGGAATAGATCTGACTAGTAAGAATCTTAAAACCTATGTATTGATATGTCTGCGTAAGGGAATCAAGTGTGTCTAGACTGGCATAAACATGGCAGCGAGAATCAGCTCAAACCCACTCTAAAAAGGAATTTCAAAAACAGAACAAAGAAACAGGGAAATTCTTTACAATTCCTTCAGGGTCTCTGATGCAACCTGGAATGACCCTATCTACAATGACAGCTGGATGTGGCATAAGGCTGGACACTTGGGACGGAGAGGATTGGTGAGATTGGGTGAGCAAATGCAGACCCTTTAAAGCAATAATGCATGGCACCCATTCCATGGGTCCCAGCTCTCCAGGTTGAAGGGAATATTACTACAGCTATAACGTGTACGGGAAACCTAGAGAATGGACACACTGTGAATACGAAAGGTTTCTAATACTCAACAAAGAGCCTCTCTCCTGGTGCTCCGGTTTGACATTCCAACTGCTTTCCTATCAATCTCCCAACTTGGAGAGACAGCCCCTTTAAGCTCCTGGTTCGCACAGGTTGCCAATTTGGCAGAGGATGAAAGGGAAGAGGGAGAACCAATGAGAGAGTAGCTGTTAGGCATTTGGATGGGCACATGTCACTCTAATTTCCCGGCAGGAAGAAGAATGAACCAAAGTCTCAGCCACCCACCGGGAACCAGTAGAGGTCCTGAACCAAAAGTTTGGACTTGCGTTCAGCTCACAAAAAACGAGTTGAAAAATGGAGCTCAGGGGCACAGCAATTCACAAACTGGCAGAGTAATCAAGGCCAACTATCGTCCAAAAATCTGTTGAGGGAAGGCAACGAGGCGGACTTGAAAGCGAGGCAGAATAGCAGGAAACAGATTTCAAGAGGTACGTTGGAATCGCCTGTAAAGCACAGGAAGAGGGGCACAACTTCGACAATGATGCACTTGGCCAAAAAGGGCGTATGCGTTTTCTCCTGAATATATTCACGAGAAAACGCATACGCCCTTTTTGGCCAAGCAAGCAAGCGGGCAATGCAAATCTGCACTACAAAGAAGTATCACTTCCCACCGGTCAAAAGGGACATCCACAAAATGTGTAAAAACCAGAAAGGCAAGACAGGCCCTGGAGAACAGGGAGCCTTGTTATGCTGTTGGGCGGGATGTAAGTTGCCAACTGCCTCACTGGAGGAGTGCATTGTGTTCCCTAAAACAAGTAAACAACAGAGCTACAGAGCCAAGGGCACTTCCAGTCTAGGGAATATACCTTGGGAAAACTGAAAATCCATAAGACAGAGCCACCCCCAAATTGAGGGCTGCACTGCTTACAGGAACCTCAACCTGGGTACACCTGAAATATCCCAGGAAATATAAAAATGGTTCCAAACATTGTGGAACTTACGTACGATGGAATATCCCTCAGCCACGAAATCAATGTCATAAGACCAGTAGCAGCAAAATGAGTGGATTCAGGTACGATGATTCTAAGTGAAAGAAGTCACACAGGAAAAGAAACTTATCATAAGATATCACTTAGGAAGATCCTGTAAACATGGCTACACATGAACTGAGTTAGGCAAGAGAACAGAGTCTCACATTTAGAAAACACACTTATGCCTGCTTAAGGGGGAAGGAGAGGTGGGGTGATGCATCAAACCAGAGTTTGATATAAGCACAGGTACCGTTCCAAAAACCAACTATGGAATAGACAAGACCTACACCTTCCTCAGTGAAAGGGACTCAAAACCCCATATTTCCCGCAGAGGAATCGATCTGACTAGTAAGAATCTTAAAACCTATGTATTGATATGTCTGCGTAAGGGAATCAAGTGTGTCTAGACTGGCATAAACATGGCAGCGAGAATCAGCTCAAACCCACTCTAAAAAGGAATTTCAAAAACAGAACAAAGAAACAGGGAAATTCTTTACAATTCCTTCAGGGTCTCTGATGCAACCTGGAATGACCCTATCTACAATGACAGCTGGATGTGGCATAAGGCTGGACACTTGGGACGGAGAGGATTGGTGAGATTGGGTGAGCAAATGCAGACCCTTTAAAGCAATAATGCATGGCACCCATTCCATGGGTCCCAGCTCTCCAGGTGGAAGGGAATATTACTACAGGTATAACGTGTACGGGAAACCTAGAGAATGGACACACTGTGAATACGAAAGGTTTCTAAAACTCAACGAAGAGCCCCTCTCCTGGTGCTCCGGTTTGACTTTCCAACTGCTTTCCTATCAATCTCCCAACTTGGAGAGACAGCCCCTTTAAGCTCCTGGTTCGCACAGGTTGCCAATGTGGCAGAGGATGAAAGGGAAGAGGGAGAACCAATGAGAGAGTAGCTGTTAGGCATTTGGATGGGCACATGTCACTCTAATTTCCCGGCAGGAAGAAGAATGAACCAAAGTCTCAGCCAGCCACCGGGAACCAGTAGAGGTCCTGAACCAAAAGTTTGGACTTGCGTTCAGCTCACAAAAAACGAGTTGAAAAATGGAGCTCAGGGGCACAGCAATTCACAAACTGGCAGAGTAATCAAGGCCAACTATCGTCCAAAAATCTGTTGAGGGAAGGCAACGAGGCGGACTTGAAAGCGAGGCAGAATAGCAGGAAACTTATTTCAAGAGGTACGTTGGAATCACCTGTAAAGCACAGGAAGAGGGGCACAACTTCGACAATGATGCACTTGGCCAAAAAGGGCGTATGCGTTTTCTCCTGAATATATTCAGGAGAAAACGCATACGCCCTTTTTGGCCAAGCAAGCAAGCGGGCAATGCAAATCTGCACTACAAAGAAGTATCACTTCCCACCGGTCAAAAGGGACATCCACAAAATGTGTAAAAACCAGAAAGGCAAGACAGGCCCTGGAGAACAGGGAGCCTTGTTATGCTGTTGGGCGGGATGTAAGTTGCCAACTGCCTCACTGGAGGAGTGCATTGTGTTCCCTAAAACAAGTAAACAACAGAGCTACAGAGCCAAGGGCACTTCCAGTCTAGGGAATATACCTTGGGAAAACTGAAAATCCATAAGACAGTGCCACCCCCAAATTGAGGGCTGCACTGCTTACAGGAACCTCAACCTGGGTACACCTGAAATATCCCAGGAAATATAAAAATGGTTCCAAACATTGTGGAACTTACGTACGATGGAATATCCCTCAGCCACGAAATCAATGTCATAAGACCAGTAGCAGCAAAATGAGTGGATTCAGGTACGATGATTCTAAGTGAAAGAAGTCACACAGGAAAAGAAACTTATCATAAGATATCACTTAGGAAGATCCTGTAAACATGGCTACACATGAACTGAGTTAGGCAAGAGAACAGAGTCTCACATTTAGAAAACACTCTTATGCCTGCTTAAGGGGGAAGGAGAGGTGGGGTGATGCATCAAACCCGAGTTTGATATAAGCACAGGTACCGTTCCAAAAACCAACTATGGAATAGACAAGACCTACACCTTCCTCAGTGAAAGGGACTCAAAACCCCATATTTCCCGCAGAGGAATCAATCTGACTAGTAAGAATCTTAAAACCTATGTATTGATATGTCTGCGTAAGGGAATCAAGTGTGTCTAGACTGGCATAAACATGGCAGCGAGAATCAGCTCAAACCCACTCTAAAAAGGAATTTCAAAAACAGAACAAAGAAACAGGGAAATTCTTTACAATTCCTTCAGGGTCTCTGATGCAACCTGGAATGACCCTATCTACAATGACAGCTGGATGTGGCATAAGGCTGGACACTTGGGACGGAGAGGATTGGTGAGATTGGGTGAGCAAATGCAGACCCTTTAAAGCAATAATGCATGGCACCCATTCCATGGGTCCCAGCTCTCCAGGTGGAAGGGAATATTACTACAGGTATAACGTGTACGGGAAACCTAGAGAATGGACACACTGTGAATACGAAAGGTTTCTAAAACTCAACGAAGAGCCCCCCTCCTGGTGCTCCGGTTTGACTTTCCAACTGCTTTCCTATCAATCTCCCAACTTGGAGAGACAGCCCCTTTAAGCTCCTGGTTCGCACAGGTTGCCAATTTGGCAGAGGATGAAAGGGAAGAGGGAGAACCAATGAGAGAGTAGCTGTTAGGCATTTGGATGGGCACATGTCACTCTAATTTCCTGGCAGGAAGAAGAATGAACCAAAGTCTCAGCCACCCACCGGGAACCAGTAGAGGTCCTGAACCAAAAGTTTGGACTTGCGTTCAGCTCACAAAAAACGAGTTGAAAAATGGAGCTCAGGGGCACAGCAATTCACAAACTGGCAGAGTAATCAAGGCCAACTATCGTCCAAAAATCTGTTGAGGCAAGGCAACGAGGCGGACTTGAAAGCGAGGCAGAATAGCAGGAAACAGATTTCAAGAGGTATGTTGGAATCGCCTGTAAAGCACAGGAAGAGGGGCACAACTTCGACAATGATGCACTTGGCCAAAAAGGGCGTATGTGTTTTCTCCTGAATATATTCAGGAGAAAACGCATACGCCCTTTTTGGCCAAGCAAGCAAGCGGGCAATGCAAATCTGCACTACAAAGAAGTATCACTTCCCACCGGTCAAAAGGGACATCCACAAAATGTGTAAAAACCAGAAAGGCAAGACAGGCCCTGGAGAACAGGGAGCCTTGTTATGCTGATGGGCGGGATGTAAGTTGCCAACTGCCTCACTGGAGGAGTGCATTGTGTCCCCTAAAACAAGTAAACAACAGAGCTACAGAGCCAAGGGCACTTCCAGTCTAGGGAATATACCTTGGGAAAACTGAAAATCCATAAGACAGAGCCACCCCCAAATTGAGGGCTGCACTGCTTACAGGAACCTCAACCTGGGTACACCTGAAATATCCCAGGAAATATAAAAATGGTTCCAAACATTGTGGAACTTACGTACGATGGAATATCCCTCAGCCACGAAATCAATGTCATAAGACCAGTAGCAGCAAAATGAGTGGATTCAGGTACGATGATTCTAAGTGAAAGAGGTCACACAGGAAAAGAAACTTATCATAAGATATCACTTAGGAAGATCCTGTAAACATGGCTACACATGAACTGAGTTAGGCAAGAGAACAGAGTCTCACATTTAGAAAACACTCTTATGCCTGCTTAAGGGGGAAGGAGAGGTGGGGTGATGCATCAAACCAGAGTTTGATATAAGCACAGGTACCGTTCCAAAAACCAACTATGGAATAGACAAGACCTACACCTTCCTCAGTGAAAGGGACTCAAAACCCCATATTTGCCGCAGAGGAATAGATCTGACTAGTAAGAATCTTAAAACCTATGTATTGATATGTCTGCGTAAGGGAATCAAGTGTGTCTAGACTGGCATAAACATGGCAGCGAGAATCAGCTCAAACCCACTCTAAAAAGGAATTTCAAAAACAGAACAAAGAAACAGGGAAATTCTTTACAATTCCTTCAGGGTCTCTGATGCAACCTGGAATGACCCTATCTACAATGACAGCTGGATGTGGCATAAGGCTGGACACTTGGGACGGAGAGGATTGGTGAGATTGGGTGAGCAAATGCAGACCCTTTAAAGCAATAATGCATGGCACCCATTCCATGGGTCCCAGCTCTCCAGGTTGAAGGGAATATTACTACAGCTATAACGTGTACGGGAAACCTAGAGAATGGACACACTGTGAATACGAAAGGTTTCTAATACTCAACAAAGAGCCTCTCTCCTGGTGCTCCGGTTTGACATTCCAACTGCTTTCCTATCAATCTCCCAACTTGGAGAGACAGCCCCTTTAAGCTCCTGGTTCGCACAGGTTGCCAATTTGGCAGAGGATGAAAGGGAAGAGGGAGAACCAATGAGAGAGTAGCTGTTAGGCATTTGGATGGGCACATGTCACTCTAATTTCCCGGCAGGAAGAAGAATGAACCAAAGTCTCAGCCACCCACCGGGAACCAGTAGAGGTCCTGAACCAAAAGTTTGGACTTGCGTTCAGCTCACAAAAAACGAGTTGAAAAATGGAGCTCAGGGGCACAGCAATTCACAAACTGGCAGAGTAATCAAGGCCAACTATCGTCCAAAAATCTGTTGAGGGAAGGCAACGAGGCGGACTTGAAAGCGAGGCAGAATAGCAGGAAACAGATTTCAAGAGGTACGTTGGAATCGCCTGTAAAGCACAGGAAGAGGGGCACAACTTCGACAATGATGCACTTGGCCAAAAAGGGCGTATGCGTTTTCTCCTGAATATATTCACGAGAAAACGCATACGCCCTTTTTGGCCAAGCAAGCAAGCGGGCAATGCAAATCTGCACTACAAAGAAGTATCACTTCCCACCGGTCAAAAGGGACATCCACAAAATGTGTAAAAACCAGAAAGGCAAGACAGGCCCTGGAGAACAGGGAGCCTTGTTATGCTGTTGGGCGGGATGTAAGTTGCCAACTGCCTCACTGGAGGAGTGCATTGTGTTCCCTAAAACAAGTAAACAACAGAGCTACAGAGCCAAGGGCACTTCCAGTCTAGGGAATATACCTTGGGAAAACTGAAAATCCATAAGACAGAGCCACCCCCAAATTGAGGGCTGCACTGCTTACAGGAACCTCAACCTGGGTACACCTGAAATATCCCAGGAAATATAAAAATGGTTCCAAACATTGTGGAACTTACGTACGATGGAATATCCCTCAGCCACGAAATCAATGTCATAAGACCAGTAGCAGCAAAATGAGTGGATTCAGGTACGATGATTCTAAGTGAAAGAAGTCACACAGGAAAAGAAACTTATCATAAGATATCACTTAGGAAGATCCTGTAAACATGGCTACACATGAACTGAGTTAGGCAAGAGAACAGAGTCTCACATTTAGAAAACACACTTATGCCTGCTTAAGGGGGAAGGAGAGGTGGGGTGATGCATCAAACCAGAGTTTGATATAAGCACAGGTACCGTTCCAAAAACCAACTATGGAATAGACAAGACCTACACCTTCCTCAGTGAAAGGGACTCAAAACCCCATATTTCCCGCAGAGGAATCGATCTGACTAGTAAGAATCTTAAAACCTATGTATTGATATGTCTGCGTAAGGGAATCAAGTGTGTCTAGACTGGCATAAACATGGCAGCGAGAATCAGCTCAAACCCACTCTAAAAAGGAATTTCAAAAACAGAACAAAGAAACAGGGAAATTCTTTACAATTCCTTCAGGGTCTCTGATGCAACCTGGAATGACCCTATCTACAATGACAGCTGGATGTGGCATAAGGCTGGACACTTGGGACGGAGAGGATTGGTGAGATTGGGTGAGCAAATGCAGACCCTTTAAAGCAATAATGCATGGCACCCATTCCATGGGTCCCAGCTCTCCAGGTGGAAGGGAATATTACTACAGGTATAACGTGTACGGGAAACCTAGAGAATGGACACACTGTGAATACGAAAGGTTTCTAAAACTCAACGAAGAGCCCCTCTCCTGGTGCTCCGGTTTGACTTTCCAACTGCTTTCCTATCAATCTCCCAACTTGGAGAGACAGCCCCTTTAAGCTCCTGGTTCGCACAGGTTGCCAATGTGGCAGAGGATGAAAGGGAAGAGGGAGAACCAATGAGAGAGTAGCTGTTAGGCATTTGGATGGGCACATGTCACTCTAATTTCCCGGCAGGAAGAAGAATGAACCAAAGTCTCAGCCAGCCACCGGGAACCAGTAGAGGTCCTGAACCAAAAGTTTGGACTTGCGTTCAGCTCACAAAAAACGAGTTGAAAAATGGAGCTCAGGGGCACAGCAATTCACAAACTGGCAGAGTAATCAAGGCCAACTATCGTCCAAAAATCTGTTGAGGGAAGGCAACGAGGCGGACTTGAAAGCGAGGCAGAATAGCAGGAAACAGATTTCAAGAGGTACGTTGGAATCGCCTGTAAAGCACAGGAAGAGGGGCACAACTTCGACAATGATGCACTTGGCCAAAAAGGGCGTATGCGTTTTCTCCTGAATATATTCAGGAGAAAACGCATACGCCCTTTTTGGCCAAGCAAGCAAGCGGGCAATGCAAATCTGCACTACAAAGAAGTATCACTTCCCACCGGTCAAAAGGGACATCCACAAAATGTGTAAAAACCAGAAAGGCAAGACAGGCCCTGGAGAACAGGGAGCCTTGTTATGCTGTTGGGCGGGATGTAAGTTGCCAACTGCCTCACTGGAGGAGTGCATTGTGTTCCCTAAAACAAGTAAACAACAGAGCTACAGAGCCAAGGGCACTTCCAGTCTAGGGAATATACCTTGGGAAAACTGAAAATCCATAAGACAGAGCCACCCCCAAATTGAGGGCTGCACTGCTTACAGGAACCTCAACCTGGGTACACCTGAAATATCCCAGGAAATATAAAAATGGTTCCAAACATTGTGGAACTTACGTACGATGGAATATCCCTCAGCCACGAAATCAATGTCATAAGACCAGTAGCAGCAAAATGAGTGGATTCAGGTACGATGATTCTAAGTGAAAGAAGTCACACAGGAAAAGAAACTTATCATAAGATATCACTTAGGAAGATCCTGTAAACATGGCTACACATGAACTGAGTTAGGCAAGAGAACAGAGTCTCACATTTAGAAAACACTCTTATGCCTGCTTAAGGGGGAAGGAGAGGTGGGGTGATGCATCAAACCCGAGTTTGATATAAGCACAGGTACCGTTCCAAAAACCAACTATGGAATAGACAAGACCTACACCTTCCTCAGTGAAAGGGACTCAAAACCCCATATTTCCCGCAGAGGAATCGATCTGACTAGTAAGAATCTTAAAACCTATGTATTGATATGTCTGCGTAAGGGAATCAAGTGTGTCTAGACTGGCATAAACATGGCAGCGAGAATCAGCTCAAACCCACTCTAAAAAGGAATTTCAAAAACAGAACAAAGAAACAGGGAAATTCTTTACAATTCCTTCAGGGTCTCTGATGCAACCTGGAATGACCCTATCTACAATGACAGCTGGATGTGGCATAAGGCTGGACACTTGGGACGGAGAGGATTGGTGAGATTGGGTGAGCAAATGCAGACCCTTTAAAGCAATAATGCATGGCACCCATTCCATGGGTCCCAGCTCTCCAGGTGGAAGGGAATATTACTACAGGTATAACGTGTACGGGAAACCTAGAGAATGGACACACTGTGAATACGAAAGGTTTCTAAAACTCAACGAAGAGCCCCTCTCCTGGTGCTCCGGTTTGACTTTCCAACTGCTTTCCTATCAATCTCCCAACTTGGAGAGACAGCCCCTTTAAGCTCCTGGTTCGCACAGGTTGCCAATTTGGCAGAGGATGAAAGGGAAGAGGGAGAACCAATGAGAGAGTAGCTGTTAGGCATTTGGATGGGCACATGTCACTCTAATTTCCCGGCAGGAAGAAGAATGAACCAAAGTCTCAGCCAGCCACCGGGAACCAGTAGAGGTCCTGAACCAAAAGTTTGGACTTGCGTTCAGCTCACAAAAAACGAGTTGAAAAATGGAGCTCAGGGGCACAGCAATTCACAACCTGGCAGAGTAATCAAGGCCAACTATCGTCCAAAAATCTGTTGAGGGAAGGCAACGAGGCGGACTTGAAAGCGAGGCAGAATAGCAGGAAACAGATTTCAAGAGGTACGTTGGAATCACCTGTAAAGCACAGGAAGAGGGGCACAACTTCGACAATGATGCACTTGGCCAAAAAGGGCGTATGCGTTTTCTCCTGAATATATTCAGGAGAAAACGCATACGCCCTTTTTGGCCAAGCAAGCAAGCGGGCAATGCAAATCTGCACTACAAAGAAGTATCACTTCCCACCGGTCAAAAGGGACATCCACAAAATGTGTAAAAACCAGAAAGGCAAGACAGGCCCTGGAGAACAGGGAGCCTTGTTATGCTGTTGGGCGGGATGTAAGTTGCCAACTGCCTCACTGGAGGAGTGCATTGTGTCCCCTAAAACAAGTAAACAACAGAGCTACAGAGCCAAGGGCACTTCCAGTCTAGGGAATATACCTTGGGAAAACTGAAAATCCATAAGACAGAGCCACCCCCAAATTGAGGGCTGCACTGCTTACAGGAACCTCAACCTGGGTACACCTGAAATATCCCAGGAAATATAAAAAAGGTTCCAAACATTGTGGAACTTACGTACGATGGAATATCCCTCAGCCACGAAATCAATGTCATAAGACCAGTAGCAGCAAAATGAGTGGATTCAGGTACGATGATTCTAAGTGAAAGAAGTCACACAGGAAAAGAAACTTATCATAAGATATCACTTAGGAAGATCCTGTAAACATGGCTACACATGAACTGAGTTAGGCAAGAGAACAGAGTCTCACATTTAGAAAACACTCTTATGCCTGCTTAAGGGGGAAGGAGAGGTGGGGTGATGCATCAAACCCGAGTTTGATATAAGCACAGGTACCGTTCCAAAAACCAACTATGGAATAGACAAGACCTACACCTTCCTCAGTGAAAGGGACTCAAAACCCCATATTTCCCGCAGAGGAATCGATCTGACTAGTAAGAATCTTAAAACCTATGTATTGATATGTCTGCGTAAGGGAATCAAGTGTGTCTAGACTGGCATAAACATGGCAGCGAGAATCAGCTCAAACCCACTCTAAAAAGGAATTTCAAAAACAGAACAAAGAAACAGGGAAATTCTTTACAATTCCTTCAGGGTCTCTGATGCAACCTGGAATGACCCTATCTACAATGACAGCTGGATGTGGCATAAGGCTGGACACTTGGGACGGAGAGGATTGGTGAGATTGGGTGAGCAAATGCAGACCCTTTAAAGCAATAATGCATGGCACCCATTCCATGGGTCCCAGCTCTCCAGGTGGAAGGGAATATTACTACAGGTATAACGTGTACGGGAAACCTAGAGAATGGACACACTGTGAATACGAAAGGTTTCTAAAACTCAACGAAGAGCCCCTCTCCTGGTGCTCCGGTTTGACTTTCCAACTGCTTTCCTATCAATCTCCCAACTTGGAGAGACAGCCCCTTTAAGCTCCTGGTTCGCACAGGTTGCCAATTTGGCAGAGGAGGAAAGGGAAGAGGGAGAACCAATGAGAGAGTAGCTGTTAGGCATTTGGATGGGCACATGTCACTCTAATTTCCCGGCAGGAAGAAGAATGAACCAAAGTCTCAGCCAGCCACCGGGAACCAGTAGAGGTCCTGAACCAAAAGTTTGGACTTGCGTTCAGCTCACAAAAAACGAGTTGAAAAATGGAGCTCAGGGGCACAGCAATTCACAACCTGGCAGAGTAATCAAGGCCAACTATCGTCCAAAAATCTGTTGAGGGAAGGCAACGAGGCGGACTTGAAAGCGAGGCAGAATAGCAGGAAACAGATTTCAAGAGGTACGTTGGAATCACCTGTAAAGCACAGGAAGAGGGGCACAACTTCGACAATGATGCACTTGGCCAAAAAGGGCGTATGCGTTTTCTCCTGAATATATTCAGGAGAAAACGCATACGCCCTTTTTGGCCAAGCAAGCAAGCGGGCAATGCAAATCTGCACTACAAAGAAGTATCACTTCCCACCGGTCAAAAGGGACATCCACAAAATGTGTAAAAACCAGAAAGGCAAGACAGGCCCTGGAGAACAGGGAGCCTTGTTATGCTGTTGGGCGGGATGTAAGTTGCCAACTGCCTCACTGGAGGAGTGCATTGTGTCCCCTAAAACAAGTAAACAACAGAGCTACAGAGCCAAGGGCACTTCCAGTCTAGGGAATATACCTTGGGAAAACTGAAAATCCATAAGACAGAGCCACCCCCAAATTGAGGGCTGCACTGCTTACAGGAACCTCAACCTGGGTACACCTGAAATATCCCAGGAAATATAAAAAAGGTTCCAAACATTGTGGAACTTACGTACGATGGAATATCCCTCAGCCACGAAATCAATGTCATAAGACCAGTAGCAGCAAAATGAGTGGATTCAGGTACGATGATTCTAAGTGAAAGAAGTCACACAGGAAAAGAAACTTATCATAAGATATCACTTAGGAAGATCCTGTAAACATGGCTACACATGAACTGAGTTAGGCAAGAGAACAGAGTCTCACATTTAGAAAACACTCTTATGCCTGCTTAAGGGGGAAGGAGAGGTGGGGTGATGCATCAAACCAGAGTTTGATATAAGCACAGGTACCGTTCCAAAAACCAACTATGGAATAGACAAGACCTACACCTTCCTCAGTGAAAGGGACTCAAAACCCCATATTTCCCGCAGAGGAATCGATCTGACTAGTAAGAATCTTAAAACCTATGTATTGATATGTCTGCGTAAGGGAATCAAGTGTGTCTAGACTGGCATAAACATGGCAGCGAGAATCAGCTCAAACCCACTCTAAAAAGGAATTTCAAAAACAGAACAAAGAAACAGGGAAATTCTTTACAATTCCTTCAGGGTCTCTGATGCAACCTGGAATGACCCTATCTACAATGACAGCTGGATGTGGCATAAGGCTGGACACTTGGGACGGAGAGGATTGGTGAGATTGGGTGAGCAAATGCAGACCCTTTAAAGCAATAATGCATGGCACCCATTCCATGGGTCCCAGCTCTCCAGGTGGAAGGGAATATTACTACAGGTATAACGTGTACGGGAAACCTAGAGAATGGACACACTGTGAATACGAAAGGTTTCTAAAACTCAACGAAGAGCCCCTCTCCTGGTGCTCCGGTTTGACTTTCCAACTGCTTTCCTATCAATCTCCCAACTTGGAGAGACAGCCCCTTTAAGCTCCTGGTTCGCACAGGTTGCCAATTTGGCAGAGGATGAAAGGGAAGAGGGAGAACCAATGAGAGAGTAGCTGTTAGGCATTTGGATGGGCACATGTCACTCTAATTTCCCGGCAGGAAGAAGAATGAACCAAAGTCTCAGCCAGCCACCGGGAACCAGTAGAGGTCCTGAACCAAAAGTTTGGACTTGCGTTCAGCTCACAAAAAACGAGTTGAAAAATGGAGCTCAGGGGCACAGCAATTCACAAACTGGCAGAGTAATCAAGGCCAACTATCGTCCAAAAATCTGTTGAGGGAAGGCAACGAGGCGGACTTGAAAGCGAGGCAGAATAGCAGGAAACAGATTTCAAGAGGTACGTTGGAATCGCCTGTAAAGCACAGGAAGAGGGGCACAACTTCGACAATGATGCACTTGGCCAAAAAGGGCGTATGCGTTTTCTCCTGAATATATTCAGGAGAAAACGCATACGCCCTTTTTGGCCAAGCAAGCAAGCGGGCAATGCAAATCTGCACTACAAAGAAGTATCACTTCCCACCGGTCAAAAGGGACATCCACAAAATGTGTAAAAACCAGAAAGGCAAGACAGGCCCTGGAGAACAGGGAGCCTTGTTATGCTGTTGGGCGGGATGTAAGTTGCCAACTGCCTCACTGGAGGAGTGCATTGTGTTCCCTAAAACAAGTAAACAACAGAGCTACAGAGCCAAGGGCACTTCCAGTCTAGGGAATATACCTTGGGAAAACTGAAAATCCATAAGACAGAGCCACCCCCAAATTGAGGGCTGCACTGCTTACAGGAACCTCAACCTGGGTACACCTGAAATATCCCAGGAAATATAAAAATGGTTCCAAACATTGTGGAACTTACGTACGATGGAATATCCCTCAGCCACGAAATCAATGTCATAAGACCAGTAGCAGCAAAATGAGTGGATTCAGGTACGATGATTCTAAGTGAAAGAAGTCACACAGGAAAAGAAACTTATCATAAGATATCACTTAGGAAGATCCTGTAAACATGGCTACACATGAACTGAGTTAGGCAAGAGAACAGAGTCTCACATTTAGAAAACACTCTTATGCCTGCTTAAGGGGGAAGGAGAGGTGGGGTGATGCATCAAACCCGAGTTTGATATAAGCACAGGTACCGTTCCAAAAACCAACTATGGAATAGACAAGACCTACACCTTCCTCAGTGAAAGGGACTCAAAACCCCATATTTCCCGCAGAGGAATCGATCTGACTAGTAAGAATCTTAAAACCTATGTATTGATATGTCTGCGTAAGGGAATCAAGTGTGTCTAGACTGGCATAAACATGGCAGCGAGAATCAGCTCAAACCCACTCTAAAAAGGAATTTCAAAAACAGAACAAAGAAACAGGGAAATTCTTTACAATTCCTTCAGGGTCTCTGATGCAACCTGGAATGACCCTATCTACAATGACAGCTGGATGTGGCATAAGGCTGGACACTTGGGACGGAGAGGATTGGTGAGATTGGGTGAGCAAATGCAGACCCTTTAAAGCAATAATGCATGGCACCCATTCCATGGGTCCCAGCTCTCCAGGTGGAAGGGAATATTACTACAGGTATAACGTGTACGGGAAACCTAGAGAATGGACACACTGTGAATACGAAAGGTTTCTAAAACTCAACGAAGAGCCCCTCTCCTGGTGCTCCGGTTTGACTTTCCAACTGCTTTCCTATCAATCTCCCAACTTGGAGAGACAGCCCCTTTAAGCTCCTGGTTCGCACAGGTTGCCAATTTGGCAGAGGATGAAAGGGAAGAGGGAGAACCAATGAGAGAGTAGCTGTTAGGCATTTGGATGGGCACATGTCACTCTAATTTCCCGGCAGGAAGAAGAATGAACCAAAGTCTCAGCCAGCCACCGGGAACCAGTAGAGGTCCTGAACCAAAAGTTTGGACTTGCGTTCAGCTCACAAAAAACGAGTTGAAAAATGGAGCTCAGGGGCACAGCAATTCACAACCTGGCAGAGTAATCAAGGCCAACTATCGTCCAAAAATCTGTTGAGGGAAGGCAACGAGGCGGACTTGAAAGCGAGGCAGAATAGCAGGAAACAGATTTCAAGAGGTACGTTGGAATCACCTGTAAAGCACAGGAAGAGGGGCACAACTTCGACAATGATGCACTTGGCCAAAAAGGGCGTATGCGTTTTCTCCTGAATATATTCAGGAGAAAACGCATACGCCCTTTTTGGCCAAGCAAGCAAGCGGGCAATGCAAATCTGCACTACAAAGAAGTATCACTTCCCACCGGTCAAAAGGGACATCCACAAAATGTGTAAAAACCAGAAAGGCAAGACAGGCCCTGGAGAACAGGGAGCCTTGTTATGCTGTTGGGCGGGATGTAAGTTGCCAACTGCCTCACTGGAGGAGTGCATTGTGTCCCCTAAAACAAGTAAACAACAGAGCTACAGAGCCAAGGGCACTTCCAGTCTAGGGAATATACCTTGGGAAAACTGAAAATCCATAAGACAGAGCCACCCCCAAATTGAGGGCTGCACTGCTTACAGGAACCTCAACCTGGGTACACCTGAAATATCCCAGGAAATATAAAAAAGGTTCCAAACATTGTGGAACTTACGTACGATGGAATATCCCTCAGCCACGAAATCAATGTCATAAGACCAGTAGCAGCAAAATGAGTGGATTCAGGTACGATGATTCTAAGTGAAAGAAGTCACACAGGAAAAGAAACTTATCATAAGATATCACTTAGGAAGATCCTGTAAACATGGCTACACATGAACTGAGTTAGGCAAGAGAACAGAGTCTCACATTTAGAAAACACTCTTATGCCTGCTTAAGGGGGAAGGAGAGGTGGGGTGATGCATCAAACCAGAGTTTGATATAAGCACAGGTACCGTTCCAAAAACCAACTATGGAATAGACAAGACCTACACCTTCCTCAGTGAAAGGGACTCAAAACCCCATATTTCCCGCAGAGGAATCGATCTGACTAGTAAGAATCTTAAAACCTATGTATTGATATGTCTGCGTAAGGGAATCAAGTGTGTCTAGACTGGCATAAACATGGCAGCGAGAATCAGCTCAAACCCACTCTAAAAAGGAATTTCAAAAACAGAACAAAGAAACAGGGAAATTCTTTACAATTCCTTCAGGGTCTCTGATGCAACCTGGAATGACCCTATCTACAATGACAGCTGGATGTGGCATAAGGCTGGACACTTGGGACGGAGAGGATTGGTGAGATTGGGTGAGCAAATGCAGACCCTTTAAAGCAATAATGCATGGCACCCATTCCATGGGTCCCAGCTCTCCAGGTGGAAGGGAATATTACTACAGGTATAACGTGTACGGGAAACCTAGAGAATGGACACACTGTGAATACGAAAGGTTTCTAAAACTCAACGAAGAGCCCCTCTCCTGGTGCTCCGGTTTGACTTTCCAACTGCTTTCCTATCAATCTCCCAACTTGGAGAGACAGCCCCTTTAAGCTCCTGGTTCGCACAGGTTGCCAATTTGGCAGAGGAGGAAAGGGAAGAGGGAGAACCAATGAGAGAGTAGCTGTTAGGCATTTGGATGGGCACATGTCACTCTAATTTCCCGGCAGGAAGAAGAATGAACCAAAGTCTCAGCCAGCCACCGGGAACCAGTAGAGGTCCTGAACCAAAAGTTTGGACTTGCGTTCAGCTCACAAAAAACGAGTTGAAAAATGGAGCTCAGGGGCACAGCAATTCACAACCTGGCAGAGTAATCAAGGCCAACTATCGTCCAAAAATCTGTTGAGGGAAGGCAACGAGGCGGACTTGAAAGCGAGGCAGAATAGCAGGAAACAGATTTCAAGAGGTACGTTGGAATCACCTGTAAAGCACAGGAAGAGGGGCACAACTTCGACAATGATGCACTTGGCCAAAAAGGGCGTATGCGTTTTCTCCTGAATATATTCAGGAGAAAACGCATACGCCCTTTTTGGCCAAGCAAGCAAGCGGGCAATGCAAATCTGCACTACAAAGAAGTATCACTTCCCACCGGTCAAAAGGGACATCCACAAAATGTGTAAAAACCAGAAAGGCAAGACAGGCCCTGGAGAACAGGGAGCCTTGTTATGCTGTTGGGCGGGATGTAAGTTGCCAACTGCCTCACTGGAGGAGTGCATTGTGTCCCCTAAAACAAGTAAACAACAGAGCTACAGAGCCAAGGGCACTTCCAGTCTAGGGAATATACCTTGGGAAAACTGAAAATCCATAAGACAGAGCCACCCCCAAATTGAGGGCTGCACTGCTTACAGGAACCTCAACCTGGGTACACCTGAAATATCCCAGGAAATATAAAAAAGGTTCCAAACATTGTGGAACTTACGTACGATGGAATATCCCTCAGCCACGAAATCAATGTCATAAGACCAGTAGCAGCAAAATGAGTGGATTCAGGTACGATGATTCTAAGTGAAAGAAGTCACACAGGAAAAGAAACTTATCATAAGATATCACTTAGGAAGATCCTGTAAACATGGCTACACATGAACTGAGTTAGGCAAGAGAACAGAGTCTCACATTTAGAAAACACTCTTATGCCTGCTTAAGGGGGAAGGAGAGGTGGGGTGATGCATCAAACCCGAGTTTGATATAAGCACAGGTACCGTTCCAAAAACCAACTATGGAATAGACAAGACCTACACCTTCCTCAGTGAAAGGGACTCAAAACCCCATATTTGCCGCAGAGGAATAGATCTGACTAGTAAGAATCTTAAAACCTATGTATTGATATGTCTGCGTAAGGGAATCAAGTGTGTCTAGACTGGCATAAACATGGCAGCGAGAATCAGCTCAAACCCACTCTAAAAAGGAATTTCAAAAACAGAACAAAGAAACAGGGAAATTCTTTACAATTCCTTCAGGGTCTCTGATGCAACCTGGAATGACCCTATCTACAATGACAGCTGGATGTGGCATAAGGCTGGACACTTGGGACGGAGAGGATTGGTGAGATTGGGTGAGCAAATGCAGACCCTTTAAAGCAATAATGCATGGCACCCATTCCATGGGTCCCAGCTCTCCAGGTGGAAGGGAATATTACTACAGGTATAACGTGTACGGGAAACCTAGAGAATGGACACACTGTGAATACGAAAGGTTTCTAAAACTCAACGAAGAGCCCCCCTCCTGGTGCTCCGGTTTGACTTTCCAACTGCTTTCCTATCAATCTCCCAACTTGGAGAGACAGCCCCTTTAAGCTCCTGGTTCGCACAGGTTGCCAATTTGGCAGAGGATGAAAGGGAAGAGGGAGAACCAATGAGAGAGTAGCTGTTAGGCATTTGGATGGGCACATGTCACTCTAATTTCCTGGCAGGAAGAAGAATGAACCAAAGTCTCAGCCACCCACCGGGAACCAGTAGAGGTCCTGAACCAAAAGTTTGGACTTGCGTTCAGCTCACAAAAAACGAGTTGAAAAATGGAGCTCAGGGGCACAGCAATTCACAAACTGGCAGAGTAATCAAGGCCAACTATCGTCCAAAAATCTGTTGAGGCAAGGCAACGAGGCGGACTTGAAAGCGAGGCAGAATAGCAGGAAACAGATTTCAAGAGGTATGTTGGAATCGCCTGTAAAGCACAGGAAGAGGGGCACAACTTCGACAATGATGCACTTGGCCAAAAAGGGCGTATGTGTTTTCTCCTGAATATATTCAGGAGAAAACGCATACGCCCTTTTTGGCCAAGCAAGCAAGCGGGCAATGCAAATCTGCACTACAAAGAAGTATCACTTCCCACCGGTCAAAAGGGACATCCACAAAATGTGTAAAAACCAGAAAGGCAAGACAGGCCCTGGAGAACAGGGAGCCTTGTTATGCTGATGGGCGGGATGTAAGTTGCCAACTGCCTCACTGGAGGAGTGCATTGTGTCCCCTAAAACAAGTAAACAACAGAGCTACAGAGCCAAGGGCACTTCCAGTCTAGGGAATATACCTTGGGAAAACTGAAAATCCATAAGACAGAGCCACCCCCAAATTGAGGGCTGCACTGCTTACAGGAACCTCAACCTGGGTACACCTGAAATATCCCAGGAAATATAAAAATGGTTCCAAACATTGTGGAACTTACGTACGATGGAATATCCCTCAGCCACGAAATCAATGTCATAAGACCAGTAGCAGCAAAATGAGTGGATTCAGGTACGATGATTCTAAGTGAAAGAGGTCACACAGGAAAAGAAACTTATCATAAGATATCACTTAGGAAGATCCTGTAAACATGGCTACACATGAACTGAGTTAGGCAAGAGAACAGAGTCTCACATTTAGAAAACACTCTTATGCCTGCTTAAGGGGGAAGGAGAGGTGGGGTGATGCATCAAACCAGAGTTTGATATAAGCACAGGTACCGTTCCAAAAACCAACTATGGAATAGACAAGACCTACACCTTCCTCAGTGAAAGGGACTCAAAACCCCATATTTGCCGCAGAGGAATAGATCTGACTAGTAAGAATCTTAAAACCTATGTATTGATATGTCTGCGTAAGGGAATCAAGTGTGTCTAGACTGGCATAAACATGGCAGCGAGAATCAGCTCAAACCCACTCTAAAAAGGAATTTCAAAAACAGAACAAAGAAACAGGGAAATTCTTTACAATTCCTTCAGGGTCTCTGATGCAACCTGGAATGACCCTATCTACAATGACAGCTGGATGTGGCATAAGGCTGGACACTTGGGACGGAGAGGATTGGTGAGATTGGGTGAGCAAATGCAGACCCTTTAAAGCAATAATGCATAGCACCCATTCCATGGGTCCCAGCTCTCCAGGTTGAAGGGAATATTACTACAGGTATAACGTGTACGGGAAACCTAGAGAATGGACACACTGTGAATACGAAAGGTTTCTAAAACTCAACAAAGAGCCTCTCTCCTGGTGCTCCGGTTTGACATTCCAACTGCTTTCCTATCAATCTCCCAACTTGGAGAGACAGCCCCTTTAAGCTCCTGGTTCGCACAGGTTGCCAATTTGGCAGAGGATGAAAGGGAAGAGGGAGAACCAATGAGAGAGTAGCTGTTAGGCATTTGGATGGGCACATGTCACTCTAATTTCCCGGCAGGAAGAAGAATGAACCAAAGTCTCAGCCACCCACCGGGAACCAGTAGAGGTCCTGAACCAAAAGTTTGGACTTGCGTTCAGCTCACAAAAAACGAGTTGAAAAATGGAGCTCAGGGGCACAGCAATTCACAAACTGGCAGAGTAATCAAGGCCAACTATCGTCCAAAAATCTGTTGAGGGAAGGCAACGAGGCGGACTTGAAAGCGAGGCAGAATAGCAGGAAACAGATTTCAAGAGGTACGTTGGAATCGCCTGTAAAGCACAGGAAGAGGGGCACAACTTCGACAATGATGCACTTGGCCAAAAAGGGCGTATGCGTTTTCTCCTGAATATATTCACGAGAAAACGCATACGCCCTTTTTGGCCAAGCAAGCAAGCGGGCAATGCAAATCTGCACTACAAAGAAGTATCACTTCCCACCGGTCAAAAGGGACATCCACAAAATGTGTAAAAACCAGAAAGGCAAGACAGGCCCTGGAGAACAGGGAGCCTTGTTATGCTGTTGGGCGGGATGTAAGTTGCCAACTGCCTCACTGGAGGAGTGCATTGTGTTCCCTAAAACAAGTAAACAACAGAGCTACAGAGCCAAGGGCACTTCCAGTCTAGGGAATATACCTTGGGAAAACTGAAAATCCATAAGACAGAGCCACCCCCAAATTGAGGGCTGCACTGCTTACAGGAACCTCAACCTGGGTACACCTGAAATATCCCAGGAAATATAAAAATGGTTCCAAACATTGTGGAACTTACGTACGATGGAATATCCCTCAGCCACGAAATCAATGTCATAAGACCAGTAGCAGCAAAATGAGTGGATTCAGGTACGATGATTCTAAGTGAAAGAAGTCACACAGGAAAAGAAACTTATCATAAGATATCACTTAGGAAGATCCTGTAAACATGGCTACACATGAACTGAGTTAGGCAAGAGAACAGAGTCTCACATTTAGAAAACACACTTATGCCTGCTTAAGGGGGAAGGAGAGGTGGGGTGATGCATCAAACCAGAGTTTGATATAAGCACAGGTACCGTTCCAAAAACCAACTATGGAATAGACAAGACCTACACCTTCCTCAGTGAAAGGGACTCAAAACCCCATATTTCCCGCAGAGGAATCGATCTGACTAGTAAGAATCTTAAAACCTATGTATTGATATGTCTGCGTAAGGGAATCAAGTGTGTCTAGACTGGCATAAACATGGCAGCGAGAATCAGCTCAAACCCACTCTAAAAAGGAATTTCAAAAACAGAACAAAGAAACAGGGAAATTCTTTACAATTCCTTCAGGGTCTCTGATGCAACCTGGAATGACCCTATCTACAATGACAGCTGGATGTGGCATAAGGCTGGACACTTGGGACGGAGAGGATTGGTGAGATTGGGTGAGCAAATGCAGACCCTTTAAAGCAATAATGCATGGCACCCATTCCATGGGTCCCAGCTCTCCAGGTGGAAGGGAATATTACTACAGGTATAACGTGTACGGGAAACCTAGAGAATGGACACACTGTGAATACGAAAGGTTTCTAAAACTCAACGAAGAGCCCCTCTCCTGGTGCTCCGGTTTGACTTTCCAACTGCTTTCCTATCAATCTCCCAACTTGGAGAGACAGCCCCTTTAAGCTCCTGGTTCGCACAGGTTGCCAATTTGGCAGAGGATGAAAGGGAAGAGGGAGAACCAATGAGAGAGTAGCTGTTAGGCATTTGGATGGGCACATGTCACTCTAATTTCCCGGCAGGAAGAAGAATGAACCAAAGTCTCAGCCAGCCACCGGGAACCAGTAGAGGTCCTGAACCAAAAGTTTGGACTTGCGTTCAGCTCACAAAAAACGAGTTGAAAAATGGAGCTCAGGGGCACAGCAATTCACAAACTGGCAGAGTAATCAAGGCCAACTATCGTCCAAAAATCTGTTGAGGGAAGGCAACGAGGCGGACTTGAAAGCGAGGCAGAATAGCAGGAAACTTATTTCAAGAGGTACGTTGGAATCGCCTGTAAAGCACAGGAAGAGGGGCACAACTTCGACAATGATGCACTTGGCCAAAAAGGGCGTATGCGTTTTCTCCTGAATATATTCAGGAGAAAACGCATACGCCCTTTTTGGCCAAGCAAGCAAGCGGGCAATGCAAATCTGCACTACAAAGAAGTATCACTTCCCACCGGTCAAAAGGGACATCCACAAAATGTGTAAAAACCAGAAAGGCAAGACAGGCCCTGGAGAACAGGGAGCCTTGTTATGCTGTTGGGCGGGATGTAAGTTGCCAACTGCCTCACTGGAGGAGTGCATTGTGTTCCCTAAAACAAGTAAACAACAGAGCTACAGAGCCAAGGGCACTTCCAGTCTAGGGAATATACCTTGGGAAAACTGAAAATCCATAAGACAGAGCCACCCCCAAATTGAGGGCTGCACTGCTTACAGGAACCTCAACCTGGGTACACCTGAAATATCCCAGGAAATATAAAAATGGTTCCAAACATTGTGGAACTTACGTACGATGGAATATCCCTCAGCCACGAAATCAATGTCATAAGACCAGTAGCAGCAAAATGAGTGGATTCAGGTACGATGATTCTAAGTGAAAGAAGTCACACAGGAAAAGAAACTTATCATAAGATATCACTTAGGAAGATCCTGTAAACATGGCTACACATGAACTGAGTTAGGCAAGAGAACAGAGTCTCACATTTAGAAAACACTCTTATGCCTGCTTAAGGGGGAAGGAGAGGTGGGGTGATGCATCAAACCCGAGTTTGATATAAGCACAGGTACCGTTCCAAAAACCAACTATGGAATAGACAAGACCTACACCTTCCTCAGTGAAAGGGACTCAAAACCCCATATTTCCCGCAGAGGAATCAATCTGACTAGTAAGAATCTTAAAACCTATGTATTGATATGTCTGCGTAAGGGAATCAAGTGTGTCTAGACTGGCATAAACATGGCAGCGAGAATCAGCTCAAACCCACTCTAAAAAGGAATTTCAAAAACAGAACAAAGAAACAGGGAAATTCTTTACAATTCCTTCAGGGTCTCTGATGCAACCTGGAATGACCCTATCTACAATGACAGCTGGATGTGGCATAAGGCTGGACACTTGGGACGGAGAGGATTGGTGAGATTGGGTGAGCAAATGCAGACCCTTTAAAGCAATAATGCATGGCACCCATTCCATGGGTCCCAGCTCTCCAGGTGGAAGGGAATATTACTACAGGTATAACGTGTACGGGAAACCTAGAGAATGGACACACTGTGAATACGAAAGGTTTCTAAAACTCAACGAAGAGCCCCTCTCCTGGTGCTCCGGTTTGACTTTCCAACTGCTTTCCTATCAATCTCCCAACTTGGAGAGACAGCCCCTTTAAGCTCCTGGTTCGCACAGGTTGCCAATTTGGCAGAGGATGAAAGGGAAGAGGGAGAACCAATGAGAGAGTAGCTGTTAGGCATTTGGATGGGCACATGTCACTCTAATTTCCCTGCAGGAAGAAGAATGAACCAAAGTCTCAGCCAGCCACCGGGAACCAGTAGAGGTCCTGAACCAAAAGTTTGGACTTGCGTTCAGCTCACAAAAAACGAGTTGAAAAATGGAGCTCAGGGGCACAGCAATTCACAACCTGGCAGAGTAATCAAGGCCAACTATCGTCCAAAAATCTGTTGAGGGAAGGCAACGAGGCGGACTTGAAAGCGAGGCAGAATAGCAGGAAACAGATTTCAAGAGGTACGTTGGAATCACCTGTAAAGCACAGGAAGAGGGGCACAACTTCGACAATGATGCACTTGGCCAAAAAGGGCGTATGCGTTTTCTCCTGAATATATTCAGGAGAAAACGCATACGCCCTTTTTGGCCAAGCAAGCAAGCGGGCAATGCAAATCTGCACTACAAAGAAGTATCACTTCCCACCGGTCAAAAGGGACATCCACAAAATGTGTAAAAACCAGAAAGGCAAGACAGGCCCTGGAGAACAGGGAGCCTTGTTATGCTGTTGGGCGGGATGTAAGTTGCCAACTGCCTCACTGGAGGAGTGCATTGTGTCCCCTAAAACAAGTAAACAACAGAGCTACAGAGCCAAGGGCACTTCCAGTCTAGGGAATATACCTTGGGAAAACTGAAAATCCATAAGACAGAGCCACCCCCAAATTGAGGGCTGCACTGCTTACAGGAACCTCAACCTGGGTACACCTGAAATATCCCAGGAAATATAAAAAAGGTTCCAAACATTGTGGAACATACGTACGATGGAATATCCCTCAGCCACGAAATCAATGTCATAAGACCAGTAGCAGCAAAATGAGTGGATTCAGGTACGATGATTCTAAGTGAAAGAAGTCACACAGGAAAAGAAACTTATCATAAGATATCACTTAGGAAGATCCTGTAAACATGGCTACACATGAACTGAGTTAGGCAAGAGAACAGAGTCTCACATTTAGAAAACACTCTTATGCCTGCTTAAGGGGGAAGGAGAGGTGGGGTGATGCATCAAACCAGAGTTTGATATAAGCACAGGTACCGTTCCAAAAACCAACTATGGAATAGACAAGACCTACACCTTCCTCAGTGAAAGGGACTCAAAACCCCATATTTCCCGCAGAGGAATCGATCTGACTAGTAAGAATCTTAAAACCTATGTATTGATATGTCTGCGTAAGGGAATCAAGTGTGTCTAGACTGGCATAAACATGGCAGCGAGAATCAGCTCAAACCCACTCTAAAAAGGAATTTCAAAAACAGAACAAAGAAACAGGGAAATTCTTTACAATTCCTTCAGGGTCTCTGATGCAACCTGGAATGACCCTATCTACAATGACAGCTGGATGTGGCATAAGGCTGGACACTTGGGACGGAGAGGATTGGTGAGATTGGGTGAGCAAATGCAGACCCTTTAAAGCAATAATGCATGGCACCCATTCCATGAGTCCCAGCTCTCCAGGTGGAAGGGAATATTACTACAGGTATAACGTGTACGGGAAACCTAGAGAATGGACACACTGTGAATACGAAAGGTTTCTAAAACTCAACGAAGAGCCCCTCTCCTGGTGCTCCGGTTTGACTTTCCAACTGCTTTCCTATCAATCTCCCAACTTGGAGAGACAGCCCCTTTAAGCTCCTGGTTCGCACAGGTTGCCAATTTGGCAGAGGATGAAAGGGAAGAGGGAGAACCAATGAGAGAGTAGCTGTTAGGCATTTGGATGGGCACATGTCACTCTAATTTCCCGGCAGGAAGAAGAATGAACCAAAGTCTCAGCCAGCCACCGGGAACCAGTAGAGGTCCTGAACCAAAAGTTTGGACTTGCGTTCAGCTCACAAAAAACGAGTTGAAAAATGGAGCTCAGGGGCACAGCAATTCACAACCTGGCAGAGTAATCAAGGCCAACTATCGTCCAAAAATCTGTTGAGGGAAGGCAACGAGGCGGACTTGAAAGCGAGGCAGAATAGCAGGAAACAGATTTCAAGAGGTACGTTGGAATCACCTGTAAAGCACAGGAAGAGGGGCACAACTTCGACAATGATGCACTTGGCCAAAAAGGGCGTATGCGTTTTCTCCTGAATATATTCAGGAGAAAACGCATACGCCCTTTTTGGCCAAGCAAGCAAGCGGGCAATGCAAATCTGCACTACAAAGAAGTATCACTTCCCACCGGTCAAAAGGGACATCCACAAAATGTGTAAAAACCAGAAAGGCAAGACAGGCCCTGGAGAACAGGGAGCCTTGTTATGCTGTTGGGCGGGATGTAAGTTGCCAACTGCCTCACTGGAGGAGTGCATTGTGTCCCCTAAAACAAGTAAACAACAGAGCTACAGAGCCAAGGGCACTTCCAGTCTAGGGAATATACCTTGGGAAAACTGAAAATCCATAAGACAGAGCCACCCCCAAATTGAGGGCTGCACTGCTTACAGGAACCTCAACCTGGGTACACCTGAAATATCCCAGGAAATATAAAAAAGGTTCCAAACATTGTGGAACTTACGTACGATGGAATATCCCTCAGCCACGAAATCAATGTCATAAGACCAGTAGCAGCAAAATGAGTGGATTCAGGTACGATGATTCTAAGTGAAAGAAGTCACACAGGAAAAGAAACTTATCATAAGATATCACTTAGGAAGATCCTGTAAACATGGCTACACATGAACTGAGTTAGGCAAGAGAACAGAGTCTCACATTTAGAAAACACTCTTATGCCTGCTTAAGGGGGAAGGAGAGGTGGGGTGATGCATCAAACCAGAGTTTGATATAAGCACAGGTACCGTTCCAAAAACCAACTATGGAATAGACAAGACCTACACCTTCCTCAGTGAAAGGGACTCAAAACCCCATATTTCCCGCAGAGGAATCGATCTGACTAGTAAGAATCTTAAAACCTATGTATTGATATGTCTGCGTAAGGGAATCAAGTGTGTCTAGACTGGCATAAACATGGCAGCGAGAATCAGCTCAAACCCACTCTAAAAAGGAATTTCAAAAACAGAACAAAGAAACAGGGAAATTCTTTACAATTCCTTCAGGGTCTCTGATGCAACCTGGAATGACCCTATCTACAATGACAGCTGGATGTGGCATAAGGCTGGACACTTGGGACGGAGAGGATTGGTGAGATTGGGTGAGCAAATGCAGACCCTTTAAAGCAATAATGCATGGCACCCATTCCATGGGTCCCAGCTCTCCAGGTGGAAGGGAATATTACTACAGGTATAACGTGTACGGGAAACCTAGAGAATGGACACACTGTGAATACGAAAGGTTTCTAAAACTCAACGAAGAGCCCCTCTCCTGGTGCTCCGGTTTGACTTTCCAACTGCTTTCCTATCAATCTCCCAACTTGGAGAGACAGCCCCTTTAAGCTCCTGGTTCGCACAGGTTGCCAATTTGGCAGAGGATGAAAGGGAAGAGGGAGAACCAATGAGAGAGTAGCTGTTAGGCATTTGGATGGGCACATGTCACTCTAATTTCCCGGCAGGAAGAAGAATGAACCAAAGTCTCAGCCAGCCACCGGGAACCAGTAGAGGTCCTGAACCAAAAGTTTGGACTTGCGTTCAGCTCACAAAAAACGAGTTGAAAAATGGAGCTCAGGGGCACAGCAATTCACAAACTGGCAGAGTAATCAAGGCCAACTATCGTCCAAAAATCTGTTGAGGGAAGGCAACGAGGCGGACTTGAAAGCGAGGCAGAATAGCAGGAAACAGATTTCAAGAGGTACGTTGGAATCGCCTGTAAAGCACAGGAAGAGGGGCACAACTTCGACAATGATGCACTTGGCCAAAAAGGGCGTATGCGTTTTCTCCTGAATATATTCAGGAGAAAACGCATACGCCCTTTTTGGCCAAGCAAGCAAGCGGGCAATGCAAATCTGCACTACAAAGAAGTATCACTTCCCACCGGTCAAAAGGGACATCCACAAAATGTGTAAAAACCAGAAAGGCAAGACAGGCCCTGGAGAACAGGGAGCCTTGTTATGCTGTTGGGCGGGATGTAAGTTGCCAACTGCCTCACTGGAGGAGTGCATTGTGTTCCCTAAAACAAGTAAACAACAGAGCTACAGAGCCAAGGGCACTTCCAGTCTAGGGAATATACCTTGGGAAAACTGAAAATCCATAAGACAGAGCCACCCCCAAATTGAGGGCTGCACTGCTTACAGGAACCTCAACCTGGGTACACCTGAAATATCCCAGGAAATATAAAAATGGTTCCAAACATTGTGGAACTTACGTACGATGGAATATCCCTCAGCCACGAAATCAATGTCATAAGACCAGTAGCAGCAAAATGAGTGGATTCAGGTACGATGATTCTAAGTGAAAGAAGTCACACAGGAAAAGAAACTTATCATAAGATATCACTTAGGAAGATCCTGTAAACATGGCTACACATGAACTGAGTTAGGCAAGAGAACAGAGTCTCACATTTAGAAAACACTCTTATGCCTGCTTAAGGGGGAAGGAGAGGTGGGGTGATGCATCAAACCCGAGTTTGATATAAGCACAGGTACCGTTCCAAAAACCAACTATGGAATAGACAAGACCTACACCTTCCTCAGTGAAAGGGACTCAAAACCCCATATTTCCCGCAGAGGAATCGATCTGACTAGTAAGAATCTTAAAACCTATGTATTGATATGTCTGCGTAAGGGAATCAAGTGTGTCTAGACTGGCATAAACATGGCAGCGAGAATCAGCTCAAACCCACTCTAAAAAGGAATTTCAAAAACAGAACAAAGAAACAGGGAAATTCTTTACAATTCCTTCAGGGTCTCTGATGCAACCTGGAATGACCCTATCTACAATGACAGCTGGATGTGGCATAAGGCTGGACACTTGGGACGGAGAGGATTGGTGAGATTGGGTGAGCAAATGCAGACCCTTTAAAGCAATAATGCATGGCACCCATTCCATGGGTCCCAGCTCTCCAGGTGGAAGGGAATATTACTACAGGTATAACGTGTACGGGAAACCTAGAGAATGGACACACTGTGAATACGAAAGGTTTCTAAAACTCAACGAAGAGCCCCTCTCCTGGTGCTCCGGTTTGACTTTCCAACTGCTTTCCTATCAATCTCCCAACTTGGAGAGACAGCCCCTTTAAGCTCCTGGTTCGCACAGGTTGCCAATTTGGCAGAGGATGAAAGGGAAGAGGGAGAACCAATGAGAGAGTAGCTGTTAGGCATTTGGATGGGCACATGTCACTCTAATTTCCCGGCAGGAAGAAGAATGAACCAAAGTCTCAGCCAGCCACCGGGAACCAGTAGAGGTCCTGAACCAAAAGTTTGGACTTGCGTTCAGCTCACAAAAAACGAGTTGAAAAATGGAGCTCAGGGGCACAGCAATTCACAACCTGGCAGAGTAATCAAGGCCAACTATCGTCCAAAAATCTGTTGAGGGAAGGCAACGAGGCGGACTTGAAAGCGAGGCAGAATAGCAGGAAACAGATTTCAAGAGGTACGTTGGAATCACCTGTAAAGCACAGGAAGAGGGGCACAACTTCGACAATGATGCACTTGGCCAAAAAGGGCGTATGCGTTTTCTCCTGAATATATTCAGGAGAAAACGCATACGCCCTTTTTGGCCAAGCAAGCAAGCGGGCAATGCAAATCTGCACTACAAAGAAGTATCACTTCCCACCGGTCAAAAGGGACATCCACAAAATGTGTAAAAACCAGAAAGGCAAGACAGGCCCTGGAGAACAGGGAGCCTTGTTATGCTGTTGGGCGGGATGTAAGTTGCCAACTGCCTCACTGGAGGAGTGCATTGTGTCCCCTAAAACAAGTAAACAACAGAGCTACAGAGCCAAGGGCACTTCCAGTCTAGGGAATATACCTTGGGAAAACTGAAAATCCATAAGACAGAGCCACCCCCAAATTGAGGGCTGCACTGCTTACAGGAACCTCAACCTGGGTACACCTGAAATATCCCAGGAAATATAAAAAAGGTTCCAAACATTGTGGAACTTACGTACGATGGAATATCCCTCAGCCACGAAATCAATGTCATAAGACCAGTAGCAGCAAAATGAGTGGATTCAGGTACGATGATTCTAAGTGAAAGAAGTCACACAGGAAAAGAAACTTATCATAAGATATCACTTAGGAAGATCCTGTAAACATGGCTACACATGAACTGAGTTAGGCAAGAGAACAGAGTCTCACATTTAGAAAACACTCTTATGCCTGCTTAAGGGGGAAGGAGAGGTGGGGTGATGCATCAAACCCGAGTTTGATATAAGCACAGGTACCGTTCCAAAAACCAACTATGGAATAGACAAGACCTACACCTTCCTCAGTGAAAGGGACTCAAAACCCCATATTTCCCGCAGAGGAATCGATCTGACTAGTAAGAATCTTAAAACCTATGTATTGATATGTCTGCGTAAGGGAATCAAGTGTGTCTAGACTGGCATAAACATGGCAGCGAGAATCAGCTCAAACCCACTCTAAAAAGGAATTTCAAAAACAGAACAAAGAAACAGGGAAATTCTTTACAATTCCTTCAGGGTCTCTGATGCAACCTGGAATGACCCTATCTACAATGACAGCTGGATGTGGCATAAGGCTGGACACTTGGGACGGAGAGGATTGGTGAGATTGGGTGAGCAAATGCAGACCCTTTAAAGCAATAATGCATGGCACCCATTCCATGGGTCCCAGCTCTCCAGGTGGAAGGGAATATTACTACAGGTATAACGTGTACGGGAAACCTAGAGAATGGACACACTGTGAATACGAAAGGTTTCTAAAACTCAACGAAGAGCCCCTCTCCTGGTGCTCCGGTTTGACTTTCCAACTGCTTTCCTATCAATCTCCCAACTTGGAGAGACAGCCCCTTTAAGCTCCTGGTTCGCACAGGTTGCCAATTTGGCAGAGGATGAAAGGGAAGAGGGAGAACCAATGAGAGAGTAGCTGTTAGGCATTTGGATGGGCACATGTCACTCTAATTTCCCGGCAGGAAGAAGAATGAACCAAAGTCTCAGCCAGCCACCGGGAACCAGTAGAGGTCCTGAACCAAAAGTTTGGACTTGCGTTCAGCTCACAAAAAACGAGTTGAAAAATGGAGCTCAGGGGCACAGCAATTCACAACCTGGCAGAGTAATCAAGGCCAACTATCGTCCAAAAATCTGTTGAGGGAAGGCAACGAGGCGGACTTGAAAGCGAGGCAGAATAGCAGGAAACAGATTTCAAGAGGTACGTT
Organism: Mesoplodon mirus; assembly: GCF_964341445.2. Classification (NCBI taxonomy): domain Eukaryota; kingdom Metazoa; phylum Chordata; class Mammalia; order Artiodactyla; family Ziphiidae; genus Mesoplodon; species Mesoplodon mirus. The sequence continues at coordinate 5,464,119 of NW_028295810.1, forward strand.
GGAATCACCTGTAAAGCACAGGAAGAGGGGCACAACTTCGACAATGATGCACTTGGCCAAAAAGGGCGTATGCGTTTTCTCCTGAATATATTCAGGAGAAAACGCATACGCCCTTTTTGGCCAAGCAAGCAAGCGGGCAATGCAAATCTGCACTACAAAGAAGTATCACTTCCCACCGGTCAAAAGGGACATCCACAAAATGTGTAAAAACCAGAAAGGCAAGACAGGCCCTGGAGAACAGGGAGCCTTGTTATGCTGTTGGGCGGGATGTAAGTTGCCAACTGCCTCACTGGAGGAGTGCATTGTGTCCCCTAAAACAAGTAAACAACAGAGCTACAGAGCCAAGGGCACTTCCAGTCTAGGGAATATACCTTGGGAAAACTGAAAATCCATAAGACAGAGCCACCCCCAAATTCAGGGCTGCACTGCTTACAGGAACCTCAACCTGGGTACACCTGAAATATCCCAGGAAATATAAAAAAGGTTCCAAACATTGTGGAACTTACGTACGATGGAATATCCCTCAGCCACGAAATCAATGTCATAAGACCAGTAGCAGCAAAATGAGTGGATTCAGGTACGATGATTCTAAGTGAAATAAGTCACACAGGAAAAGAAACTTATCATAAGATATCACTTAGGAAGATCCTGTAAACATGGCTACACATGAACTGAGTTAGGCAAGAGAACAGAGTCTCACATTTAGAAAACACTCTTATGCCTGCTTAAGGGGGAAGGAGAGGTGGGGTGATGCATCAAACCAGAGTTTGATATAAGCACAGGTACCGTTCCAAAAACCAACTATGGAATAGACAAGACCTACACCTTCCTCAGTGAAAGGGACTCAAAACCCCATAATTCCCGCAGAGGAATCGATCTGACTAGTAAGAATCTTAAAACCTATGTATTGATATGTCTGCGTAAGGGAATCAAGTGTGTCTAGACTGGCATAAACATGGCAGCGAGAGTCAGCTCAAACCCACTCTAAAAAGGAATTTCAAAAACAGAACAAAGAAACAGGGAAATTCTTTACAATTCCTTCAGGGTCTCTGATGCAACCTGGAATGACCCTATCTACAATGACAGCTGGATGTGGCATAAGGCTGGACACTTGGGACGGAGAGGATTGGTGAGATTGGGTGAGCAAATGCAGACCATTTAAAGCAATAATGCATGGCACCCATTCCATGAGTCCCAGCTCTCCAGGTGGAAGGGAATATTACTACAGGTATAACGTGTACGGGAAACCTAGAGAATGGACACACTGTGAATACGAAAGGTTTCTAAAACTCAACGAAGAGCCCCTCTCCTGGTGCTCCGGTTTGACTTTCCAACTGCTTTCCTATCAATCTCCCAACTTGGAGAGACAGCCCCTTTAAGCTCCTGGTTCGCACAGGTTGCCAAATTGGCAGAGGATGAAAGGGAAGAGGGAGAACCAATGAGAGAGTAGCTGTTAGGCATTTGGATGGGCACATGTCACTCTAATTTCCCGGCAGGAAGAAGAATGAACCAAAGTCTCAGCCAGCCACCGGGAACCAGTAGAGGTCCTGAACCAAAAGTTTGGACTTGCGTTCAGCTCACAAAAAACGAGTTGAAAAATGGAGCTCAGGGGCACAGCAATTCACAAACTGGCAGAGTAATCAAGGCCAACTATCGTCCAAAAATCTGTTGAGGGAAGGCAACGAGGCGGACTTGAAAGCGAGGCAGAATAGCAGGAAACAGATTTCAAGAGGTACGTTGGTATCACCTGTAAAGCACAGGAAGAGGGGCACAACTTCGACAATGATGCACTTGGCCAAAAAGGGCGTATGCGTTTTCTCCTGAATATATTCAGGAGAAAACGCATACGCCCTTTTTGGCCAAGCAAGCAAGCGGGCAATGCAAATCTGCACTACAAAGAAGTATCACTTCCCACCGGTCAAAAGGGACATCCACAAAATGTGTAAAAACCAGAAAGGCAAGACAGGCCCTGGAGAACAGGGAGCCTTGTTATGCTGTTGGGCGGGATGTAAGTTGCCAACTGCCTCACTGGAGGAGTGCATTGTGTCCCCTAAAACAAGTAAACAACAGAGCTACAGAGCCAAGGGCACTTCCAGTCTAGGGAATATACCTTGGGAAAACTGAAAATCCATAAGACAGAGCCACCCCCAAATTGAGGGCTGCACTGCTTACAGGAACCTCAACCTGGGTACACCTGAAATATCCCAGGAAATATAAAAAAGGTTCCAAACATTGTGGAACTTACGTACGATGGAATATCCCTCAGCCACGAAATCAATGTCATAAGACCAGTAGCAGCAAAATGAGTGGATTCAGGTACGATGATTCTAAGTGAAAGAAGTCACACAGGAAAAGAAACTTATCATAAGATATCACTTAGGAAGATCCTGTAAACATGGCTACACATGAACTGAGTTAGGCAAGAGAACAGAGTCTCACATTTAGAAAACACTCTTATGCCTGCTTAAGGGGGAAGGAGAGGTGGGGTGATGCATCAAACCCGAGTTTGATATAAGCACAGGTACCGTTCCAAAAACCAACTATGGAATAGACAAGACCTACACCTTCCTCAGTGAAAGGGACTCAAAACCCCATATTTCCCGCAGAGGAATCGATCTGACTAGTAAGAATCTTAAAACCTATGTATTGATATGTCTGCGTAAGGGAATCAAGTGTGTCTAGACTGGCATAAACATGGCAGCGAGAATCAGCTCAAACCCACTCTAAAAAGGAATTTCAAAAACAGAACAAAGAAACAGGGAAATTCTTTACAATTCCTTCAGGGTCTCTGATGCAACCTGGAATGACCCTATCTACAATGACAGCTGGATGTGGCATAAGGCTGGACACTTGGGACGGAGAGGATTGGTGAGATTGGGTGAGCAAATGCAGACCCTTTAAAGCAATAATGCATGGCACCCATTCCATGGGTCCCAGCTCTCCAGGTGGAAGGGAATATTACTACAGGTATAACGTGTACGGGAAACCTAGAGAATGGACACACTGTGAATACGAAAGGTTTCTAAAACTCAACGAAGAGCCCCTCTCCTGGTGCTCCGGTTTGACTTTCCAACTGCTTTCCTATCAATCTCCCAACTTGGAGAGACAGCCCCTTTAAGCTCCTGGTTCGCACAGGTTGCCAATTTGGCAGAGGATGAAAGGGAAGAGGGAGAACCAATGAGAGAGTAGCTGTTAGGCATTTGGATGGGCACATGTCACTCTAATTTCCCGGCAGGAAGAAGAATGAACCAAAGTCTCAGCCAGCCACCGGGAACCAGTAGAGGTCCTGAACCAAAAGTTTGGACTTGCGTTCAGCTCACAAAAAACGAGTTGAAAAATGGAGCTCAGGGGCACAGCAATTCACAACCTGGCAGAGTAATCAAGGCCAACTATCGTCCAAAAATCTGTTGAGGGAAGGCAACGAGGCGGACTTGAAAGCGAGGCAGAATAGCAGGAAACAGATTTCAAGAGGTACGTTGGAATCACCTGTAAAGCACAGGAAGAGGGGCACAACTTCGACAATGATGCACTTGGCCAAAAAGGGCGTATGCGTTTTCTCCTGAATATATTCAGGAGAAAACGCATACGCCCTTTTTGGCCAAGCAAGCAAGCGGGCAATGCAAATCTGCACTACAAAGAAGTATCACTTCCCACCGGTCAAAAGGGACATCCACAAAATGTGTAAAAACCAGAAAGGCAAGACAGGCCCTGGAGAACAGGGAGCCTTGTTATGCTGTTGGGCGGGATGTAAGTTGCCAACTGCCTCACTGGAGGAGTGCATTGTGTCCCCTAAAACAAGTAAACAACAGAGCTACAGAGCCAAGGGCACTTCCAGTCTAGGGAATATACCTTGGGAAAACTGAAAATCCATAAGACAGAGCCACCCCCAAATTGAGGGCTGCACTGCTTACAGGAACCTCAACCTGGGTACACCTGAAATATCCCAGGAAATATAAAAAAGGTTCCAAACATTGTGGAACTTACGTACGATAGAATATCCCTCAGCCACGAAATCAATGTCATAAGACCAGTAGCAGCAAAATGAGTGGATTCAGGTACGATGATTCTAAGTGAAAGAAGTCACACAGGAAAAGAAACTTATCATAAGATATCACTTAGGAAGATCCTGTAAACATGGCTACACATGAACTGAGTTAGGCAAGAGAACAGAGTCTCACATTTAGAAAACACTCTTATGCCTGCTTAAGGGGGAAGGAGAGGTGGGGTGATGCATCAAACCCGAGTTTGATATAAGCACAGGTACCGTTCCAAAAACCAACTATGGAATAGACAAGACCTACACCTTCCTCAGTGAAAGGGACTCAAAACCCCATATTTCCCGCAGAGGAATCGATCTGACTAGTAAGAATCTTAAAACCTATGTATTGATATGTCTGCGTAAGGGAATCAAGTGTGTCTAGACTGGCATAAACATGGCAGCGAGAATCAGCTCAAACCCACTCTAAAAAGGAATTTCAAAAACAGAACAAAGAAACAGGGAAATTCTTTACAATTCCTTCAGGGTCTCTGATGCAACCTGGAATGACCCTATCTACAATGACAGCTGGATGTGGCATAAGGCTGGACACTTGGGACGGAGAGGATTGGTGAGATTGGGTGAGCAAATGCAGACCCTTTAAAGCAATAATGCATGGCACCCATTCCATGGGTCCCAGCTCTCCAGGTGGAAGGGAATATTACTACAGGTATAACGTGTACGGGAAACCTAGAGAATGGACACACTGTGAATACGAAAGGTTTCTAAAACTCAACGAAGAGCCCCTCTCCTGGTGCTCCGGTTTGACTTTCCAACTGCTTTCCTATCAATCTCCCAACTTGGAGAGACAGCCCCTTTAAGCTCCTGGTTCGCACAGGTTGCCAATTTGGCAGAGGATGAAAGGGAAGAGGGAGAACCAATGAGAGAGTAGCTGTTAGGCATTTGGATGGGCACATGTCACTCTAATTTCCCGGCAGGAAGAAGAATGAACCAAAGTCTCAGCCAGCCACCGGGAACCAGTAGAGGTCCTGAACCAAAAGTTTGGACTTGCGTTCAGCTCACAAAAAACGAGTTGAAAAATGGAGCTCAGGGGCACAGCAATTCACAACCTGGCAGAGTAATCAAGGCCAACTATCGTCCAAAAATCTGTTGAGGGAAGGCAACGAGGCGGACTTGAAAGCGAGGCAGAATAGCAGGAAACAGATTTCAAGAGGTACGTTGGAATCACCTGTAAAGCACAGGAAGAGGGGCACAACTTCGACAATGATGCACTTGGCCAAAAAGGGCGTATGCGTTTTCTCCTGAATATATTCAGGAGAAAACGCATACGCCCTTTTTGGCCAAGCAAGCAAGCGGGCAATGCAAATCTGCACTACAAAGAAGTATCACTTCCCACCGGTCAAAAGGGACATCCACAAAATGTGTAAAAACCAGAAAGGCAAGACAGGCCCTGGAGAACAGGGAGCCTTGTTATGCTGTTGGGCGGGATGTAAGTTGCCAACTGCCTCACTGGAGGAGTGCATTGTGTCCCCTAAAACAAGTAAACAACAGAGCTACAGAGCCAAGGGCACTTCCAGTCTAGGGAATATACCTTGGGAAAACTGAAAATCCATAAGACAGAGCCACCCCCAAATTGAGGGCTGCACTGCTTACAGGAACCTCAACCTGGGTACACCTGAAATATCCCAGGAAATATAAAAAAGGTTCCAAACATTGTGGAACTTACGTACGATGGAATATCCCTCAGCCACGAAATCAATGTCATAAGACCAGTAGCAGCAAAATGAGTGGATTCAGGTACGATGATTCTAAGTGAAAGAAGTCACACAGGAAAAGAAACTTATCATAAGATATCACTTAGGAAGATCCTGTAAACATGGCTACACATGAACTGAGTTAGGCAAGAGAACAGAGTCTCACATTTAGAAAACACTCTTATGCCTGCTTAAGGGGGAAGGAGAGTTGGGGTGATGCATCAAACCAGAGTTTGATATAAGCACAGGTACCGTTCCAAAAACCAACTATGGAATAGACAAGACCTACACCTTCCTCAGTGAAAGGGACTCAAAACCCCATATTTCCCGCAGAGGAATCGATCTGACTAGTAAGAATCTTAAAACCTATGTATTGATATGTCTGCGTAAGGGAATCAAGTGTGTCTAGACTGGCATAAACATGGCAGCGAGAATCAGCTCAAACCCACTCTAAAAAGGAATTTCAAAAACAGAACAAAGAAACAGGGAAATTCTTTACAATTCCTTCAGGGTCTCTGATGCAACCTGGAATGACCCTATCTACAATGACAGCTGGATGTGGCATAAGGCTGGACACTTGGGACGGAGAGGATTGGTGAGATTGGGTGAGCAAATGCAGACCCTTTAAAGCAATAATGCATGGCACCCATTCCATGGGTCCCAGCTCTCCAGGTGGAAGGGAATATTACTACAGGTATAACGTGTACGGGAAACCTAGAGAATGGACACACTGTGAATACGAAAGGTTTCTAAAACTCAACGAAGAGCCCCTCTCCTGGTGCTCCGGTTTGACTTTCCAACTGCTTTCCTATCAATCTCCCAACTTGGAGAGACAGCCCCTTTAAGCTCCTGGTTCGCACAGGTTGCCAATTTGGCAGAGGATGAAAGGGAAGAGGGAGAACCAATGAGAGAGTAGCTGTTAGGCATTTGGATGGGCACATGTCACTCTAATTTCCCGGCAGGAAGAAGAATGAACCAAAGTCTCAGCCAGCCACCGGGAACCAGTAGAGGTCCTGAACCAAAAGTTTGGACTTGCGTTCAGCTCACAAAAAACGAGTTGAAAAATGGAGCTCAGGGGCACAGCAATTCACAAACTGGCAGAGTAATCAAGGCCAACTATCGTCCAAAAATCTGTTGAGGGAAGGCAACGAGGCGGACTTGAAAGCGAGGCAGAATAGCAGGAAACAGATTTCAAGAGGTACGTTGGTATCACCTGTAAAGCACAGGAAGAGGGGCACAACTTCGACAATGATGCACTTGGCCAAAAAGGGCGTATGCGTTTTCTCCTGAATATATTCAGGAGAAAACGCATACGACCTTTTTGGCCAAGCAAGCAAGCGGGCAATGCAAATCTGCACTACAAAGAAGTATCACTTCCCACCGGTCAAAAGGGACATCCACAAAATGTGTAAAAACCAGAAAGGCAAGACAGGCCCTGGAGAACAGGGAGCCTTGTTATGCTGTTGGGCGGGATGTAAGTTGCCAACTGCCTCACTGGAGGAGTGCATTGTGTCCCCTAAAACAAGTAAACAACAGAGCTACAGAGCCAAGGGCACTTCCAGTCTAGGGAATATACCTTGGGAAAACTGAAAATCCATAAGACAGAGCCACCCCCAAATTGAGGGCTGCACTGCTTACAGGAACCTCAACCTGGGTACACCTGAAATATCCCAGGAAATATAAAAAAGGTTCCAAACATTGTGGAACTTACGTACGATGGAATATCCCTCAGCCACGAAATCAATGTCATAAGACCAGTAGCAGCAAAATGAGTGGATTCAGGTACGATGATTCTAAGTGAAAGAAGTCACACAGGAAAAGAAACTTATCATAAGATATCACTTAGGAAGATCCTGTAAACATGGCTACACATGAACTGAGTTAGGCAAGAGAACAGAGTCTCACATTTAGAAAACACTCTTATGCCTGCTTAAGGGGGAAGGAGAGGTGGGGTGATGCATCAAACCCGAGTTTGATATAAGCACAGGTACCGTTCCAAAAACCAACTATGGAATAGACAAGACCTACACCTTCCTCAGTGAAAGGGACTCAAAACCCCATATTTCCCGCAGAGGAATCGATCTGACTAGTAAGAATCTTAAAACCTATGTATTGATATGTCTGCGTAAGGGAATCAAGTGTGTCTAGACTGGCATAAACATGGCAGCGAGAATCAGCTCAAACCCACTCTAAAAAGGAATTTCAAAAACAGAACAAAGAAACAGGGAAATTCTTTACAATTCCTTCAGGGTCTCTGATGCAACCTGGAATGACCCTATCTACAATGACAGCTGGATGTGGCATAAGGCTGGACACTTGGGACGGAGAGGATTGGTGAGATTGGGTGAGCAAATGCAGACCCTTTAAAGCAATAATGCATGGCACCCATTCCATGGGTCCCAGCTCTCCAGGTGGAAGGGAATATTACTACAGGTATAACGTGTACGGGAAACCTAGAGAATGGACACACTGTGAATACGAAAGGTTTCTAAAACTCAACGAAGAGCCCCTCTCCTGGTGCTCCGGTTTGACTTTCCAACTGCTTTCCTATCAATCTCCCAACTTGGAGAGACAGCCCCTTTAAGCTCCTGGTTCGCACAGGTTGCCAATTTGGCAGAGGATGAAAGGGAAGAGGGAGAACCAATGAGAGAGTAGCTGCTAGGCATTTGGATGGGCACATGTCACTCTAATTTCCCGGCAGGAAGAAGAATGAACCAAAGTCTCAGCCAGCCACCGGGAACCAGTAGAGGTCCTGAACGAAAAGTTTGGACTTGCGTTCAGCTCACAAAAAACGAGTTGAAAAATGGAGCTCAGGGGCACAGCAATTCACAAACTGGCAGAGTAATCAAGGCCAACTATCGTCCAAAAATCTGTTGAGGGAAGGCAACGAGGCGGACTTGAAAGCGAGGCAGAATAGCAGGAAACAGATTTCAAGAGGTACGTTGGAATCGCCTGTAAAGCACAGGAAGAGGGGCACAACTTCGACAATGATGCACTTGGCCAAAAAGGGCGTATGCGTTTTCTCCTGAATATATTCAGGAGAAAACGCATACGCCCTTTTTGGCCAAGCAAGCAAGCGGGCAATGCAAATCTGCACTACAAAGAAGTATCACTTCCCACCGGTCAAAAGGGACATCCACAAAATGTGTAAAAACCAGAAAGGCAAGACAGGCCCTGGAGAACAGGGAGCCTTGTTATGCTGTTGGGCGGGATGTAAGTTGCCAACTGCCTCACTGGAGGAGTGCATTGTGTTCCCTAAAACAAGTAAACAACAGAGCTACAGAGCCAAGGGCACTTCCAGTCTAGGGAATATACCTTGGGAAAACTGAAAATCCATAAGACAGAGCCACCCCCAAATTCAGGGCTGCACTGCTTACAGGAACCTCAACCTGGGTACACCTGAAATATCCCAGGAAATATAAAAATGGTTCCAAACATTGTGGAACTTACGTACGATGGAATATCCCTCAGCCACGAAATCAATGTCATAAGACCAGTAGCAGCAAAATGAGTGGATTCAGGTACGATGATTCTAAGTGAAAGAAGTCACACAGGAAAAGAAACTTATCATAAGATATCACTTAGGAAGATCCTGTAAACATGGCTACACATGAACTGAGTTAGGCAAGAGAACAGAGTCTCACATTTAGAAAACACTCTTATGCCTGCTTAAGGGGGAAGGAGAGGTGGGGTGATGCATCAAACCCGAGTTTGATATAAGCACAGGTACCGTTCCAAAAACCAACTATGGAATAGACAAGACCTACACCTTCCTCAGTGAAAGGGACTCAAAACCCCATATTTCCCGCAGAGGAATCGATCTGACTAGTAAGAATCTTAAAACCTATGTATTGATATGTCTGCGTAAGGGAATCAAGTGTGTCTAGACTGGCATAAACATGGCAGCGAGAATCAGCTCAAACCCACTCTAAAAAGGAATTTCAAAAACAGAACAAAGAAACAGGGAAATTCTTTACAATTCCTTCAGGGTCTCTGATGCAACCTGGAATGACCCTATCTACAATGACAGCTGGATGTGGCATAAGGCTGGACACTTGGGACGGAGAGGATTGGTGAGATTGGGTGAGCAAATGCAGACCCTTTAAAGCAATAATGCATGGCACCCATTCCATGGGTCCCAGCTCTCCAGGTGGAAGGGAATATTACTACAGGTATAACGTGTACGGGAAACCTAGAGAATGGACACACTGTGAATACGAAAGGTTTCTAAAACTCAACGAAGAGCCCCTCTCCTGGTGCTCCGGTTTGACTTTCCAACTGCTTTCCTATCAATCTCCCAACTTGGAGAGACAGCCCCTTTAAGCTCCTGGTTCGCACAGGTTGCCAATTTGGCAGAGGATGAAAGGGAAGAGGGAGAACCAATGAGAGAGTAGCTGTTAGGCATTTGGATGGGCACATGTCACTCTAATTTCCCGGCAGGAAGAAGAATGAACCAAAGTCTCAGCCAGCCACCGGGAACCAGTAGAGGTCCTGAACCAAAAGTTTGGACTTGCGTTCAGCTCACAAAAAACGAGTTGAAAAATGGAGCTCAGGGGCACAGCAATTCACAACCTGGCAGAGTAATCAAGGCCAACTATCGTCCAAAAATCTGTTGAGGGAAGGCAACGAGGCGGACTTGAAAGCGAGGCAGAATAGCAGGAAACAGATTTCAAGAGGTACGTTGGAATCACCTGTAAAGCACAGGAAGAGGGGCACAACTTCGACAATGATGCACTTGGCCAAAAAGGGCGTATGCGTTTTCTCCTGAATATATTCAGGAGAAAACGCATACGCCCTTTTTGGCCAAGCAAGCAAGCGGGCAATGCAAATCTGCACTACAAAGAAGTATCACTTCCCACCGGTCAAAAGGGACATCCACAAAATGTGTAAAAACCAGAAAGGCAAGACAGGCCCTGGAGAACAGGGAGCCTTGTTATGCTGTTGGGCGGGATGTAAGTTGCCAACTGCCTCACTGGAGGAGTGCATTGTGTCCCCTAAAACAAGTAAACAACAGAGCTACAGAGCCAAGGGCACTTCCAGTCTAGGGAATATACCTTGGGAAAACTGAAAATCCATAAGACAGAGCCACCCCCAAATTGAGGGCTGCACTGCTTACAGGAACCTCAACCTGGGTACACCTGAAATATCCCAGGAAATATAAAAAAGGTTCCAAACATTGTGGAACTTACGTACGATGGAATATCCCTCAGCCACGAAATCAATGTCATAAGACCAGTAGCAGCAAAATGAGTGGATTCAGGTACGATGATTCTAAGTGAAAGAAGTCACACAGGAAAAGAAACTTATCATAAGATATCACTTAGGAAGATCCTGTAAACATGGCTACACATGAACTGAGTTAGGCAAGAGAACAGAGTCTCACATTTAGAAAACACTCTTATGCCTGCTTAAGGGGGAAGGAGAGGTGGGGTGATGCATCAAACCAGAGTTTGATATAAGCACAGGTACCGTTCCAAAAACCAACTATGGAATAGACAAGACCTACACCTTCCTCAGTGAAAGGGACTCAAAACCCCATATTTCCCGCAGAGGAATCGATCTGACTAGTAAGAATCTTAAAACCTATGTATTGATATGTCTGCGTAAGGGAATCAAGTGTGTCTAGACTGGCATAAACATGGCAGCGAGAATCAGCTCAAACCCACTCTAAAAAGGAATTTCAAAAACAGAACAAAGAAACAGGGAAATTCTTTACAATTCCTTCAGGGTCTCTGATGCAACCTGGAATGACCCTATCTACAATGACAGCTGGATGTGGCATAAGGCTGGACACTTGGGACTGAGAGGATTGGTGAGATTGGGTGAGCAAATGCAGACCCTTTAAAGCAATAATGCATGGCACCCATTCCATGGGTCCCAGCTCTCCAGGTTGAAGGGAATATTACTACAGCTATAACGTGTACGGGAAACCTAGAGAATGGACACACTGTGAATACGAAAGGTTTCTAAAACTCAACGAAGAGCCTCTCTCCTGGTGCTCCGGTTTGACTTTCCAACTGCTTTCCTATCAATCTCCCAACTTGGAGAGACAGCCCCTTTAAGCTCCTGGTTCGCACAGGTTGCCAATTTGGCAGAGGATGAAAGGGAAGAGGGAGAACCAATGAGAGAGTAGCTGTTAGGCATTTGGATGGGCACATGTCACTCTAATTTCCCGGCAGGAAGAAGAATGAACCAAAGTCTCAGCCACCCACCGGGAACCAGTATAGGTCCTGAACCAAAAGTTTGGACTTGCGTTCAGCTCACAAAAAACGAGTTGAAAAATGGAGCTCAGGGGCACAGCAATTCACAAACTGGCAGAGTAATCAAGGCCAACTATCGTCCAAAAATCTGTTGAGGGAAGGCAACGAGGCGGACTTGAAAGCGAGGCAGAATAGCAGGAAACAGATTTCAAGAGGTACGTTGGAATCGCCTGTAAAGCACAGGAAGAGGGGCACAACTTCGACAATGATGCACTTGGCCAAAAAGGGCGTATGCGTTTTCTCCTGAATATATTCAGGAGAAAACGCATACGCCCTTTTTGGCCAAGCAAGCAAGCGGGCAATGCAAATCTGCACTACAAAGAAGTATCACTTCCCACCGGTCAAAAGGGACATCCACAAAATGTGTAAAAACCAGAAAGGCAAGACAGGCCCTGGAGAACAGGGAGCATTGTTATGCTGTTGGGCGGGATGTAAGTTGCCAACTGCCTCACTGGAGGAGTGCATTGTGTCCCCTAAAACAAGTAAACAACAGAGCTACAGAGCCAAGGGCACTTCCAGTCTAGGGAATATACCTTGGGAAAACTGAAAATCCATAAGACAGAGCCACCCCCAAATTCAGGGCTGCACTGCTTACAGGAACCTCAACCTGGGTACACCTGAAATATCCCAGGAAATATAAAAATGGTTCCAAACATTGTGGAACTTACGTACGATGGAATATCCCTCAGCCACGAAATCAATGTCATAAGACCAGTAGCAGCAAAATGAGTGGATTCAGGAACGATGATTCTAAGTGAAAGAAGTCACACAGGAAAAGAAACTTATCATAAGATATCACTTAGGAAGATCCTGTAAACATGGCTACACATGAACTGAGTTAGGCAAGAGAACAGAGTCTCACATTTAGAAAACACTCTTATGCCTGCTTAAGGGGGAAGGAGAGGTGGGGTGATGCATCAAACCAGAGTTTGATATAAGCACAGGTACCGTTCCAAAAACCAACTATGGAATAGACAAGACCTACACCTTCCTCAGTGAAAGGGACTCAAAACCCCATATTTCCCGCAGAGGAATCGATCTGACTAGTAAGAATCTTAAAACCTATGTATTGATATGTCTGCGTAAGGGAATCAAGTGTGTCTAGACTGGCATAAACATGGCAGCGAGAATCAGCTCAAACCCACTCTAAAAAGGAATTTCAAAAACAGAACAAAGAAACAGGGAAATTCTTTACAATTCCTTCAGGGTCTCTGATGCAACCTGGAATGACCCTATCTACAATGACAGCTGGATGTGGCATAAGGCTGGACACTTGGGACTGAGAGGATTGGTGAGATTGGGTGAGCAAATGCAGACCCTTTAAAGCAATAATGCATGGCACCCATTCCATGGGTCCCAGCTCTCCAGGTTGAAGGGAATATTACTACAGCTATAACGTGTACGGGAAACCTAGAGAATGGACACACTGTGAATACGAAAGGTTTCTAAAACTCAACGAAGAGCCTCTCTCCTGGTGCTCCGGTTTGACTTTCCAACTGCTTTCCTATCAATCTCCCAACTTGGAGAGACAGCCCCTTTAAGCTCCTGGTTCGCACAGGTTGCCAATTTGGCAGAGGATGAAAGGGAAGAGGGAGAACCAATGAGAGAGTAGCTGTTAGGCATTTGGATGGGCACATGTCACTCTAATTTCCCGGCAGGAAGAAGAATGAACCAAAGTCTCAGCCAGCCACCGGGAACCAGTAGAGGTCCTGAACCAAAAGTTTGGACTTGCGTTCAGCTCACAAAAAACGAGTTGAAAAATGGAGCTCAGGGGCACAGCAATTCACAAACTGGCAGAGTAATCAAGGCCAACTATCGTCCAAAAATCTGTTGAGGGAAGGCAACGAGGCGGACTTGAAAGCGAGGCAGAATAGCAGGAAACAGATTTCAAGAGGTACGTTGGAATCGCCTGTAAAGCACAGGAAGAGGGGCACAACTTCGACAATGATGCACTTGGCCAAAAAGGGCGTATGCGTTTTCTCCTGAATATATTCAGGAGAAAACGCATACGCCCTTTTTGGCCAAGCAAGCAAGCGGGCAATGCAAATCTGCACTACAAAGAAGTATCACTTCCCACCGGTCAAAAGGGACATCCACAAAATGTGTAAAAACCAGAAAGGCAAGACAGGCCCTGGAGAACAGGGAGCCTTGTTATGCTGATGGGCGGGATGTAAGTTGCCAACTGCCTCACTGGAGGAGTGCATTGTGTCCCCTAAAAGAAGTAAACAACAGAGCTACAGAGCCAAGGGCACTTCCAGTCTAGGGAATATACCTTGGGAAAACTGAAAATCCATAAGACAGAGCCACCCCCAAATTGAGGGCTGCACTGCTTACAGGAACCTCAACCTGGGTACACCTGAAATATCCCAGGAAATATAAAAATGGTTCCAAACATTGTGGAACTTACGTACGATGGAATATCCCTCAGCCACGAAATCAATGTCATAAGACCAGTAGCAGCAAAATGATTGGATTCAGGTACGATGATTCTAAGTGAAAGAGGTCACACAGGAAAAGAAACTTATCATAAGATATCACTTAGGAAGATCCTGTAAACATGGCTACACATGAACTGAGTTAGGCAAGAGAACAGAGTCTCACATTTAGAAAACACTCTTATGCCTGCTTAAGGGGGAAGGAGAGGTGGGGTGATGCATCAAACCCGAGTTTGATATAAGCACAGGTACCGTTCCAAAAACCAACTATGGAATAGACAAGACCTACACCTTCCTCAGTGAAAGGGACTCAAAACCCCATATTTCCCGCAGAGGAATCGATCTGACTAGTAAGAATCTTAAAACCTATGTATTGATATGTCTGCGTAAGGGAATCAAGTGTGTCTAGACTGGCATAAACATGGCAGCGAGAATCAGCTCAAACCCACTCTAAAAAGGAATTTCAAAAACAGAACAAAGAAACAGGGAAATTCTTTACAATTCCTTCAGGGTCTCTGATGCAACCTGGAATGACCCTATCTACAATGACAGCTGGATGTGGCATAAGGCTGGACACTTGGGACGGAGAGGATTGGTGAGATTGGGTGAGCAAATGCAGACCCTTTAAAGCAATAATGCATGGCACCCATTCCATGGGTCCCAGCTCTCCAGGTGGAAGGGAATATTACTACAGGTATAACGTGTACGGGAAACCTAGAGAATGGACACACTGTGAATACGAAAGGTTTCTAAAACTCAACGAAGAGCCCCTCTCCTGGTGCTCCGGTTTGACTTTCCAACTGCTTTCCTATCAATCTCCCAACTTGGAGAGACAGCCCCTTTAAGCTCCTGGTTCGCACAGGTTGCCAATTTGGCAGAGGATGAAAGGGAAGAGGGAGAACCAATGAGAGAGAAGCTGTTAGGCATTTGGATGGGCACATGTCACTCTAATTTCCCGGCAGGAAGAAGAATGAACCAAAGTCTCAGCCAGCCACCGGGAACCAGTATAGGTCCTGAACCAAAAGTTTGGACTTGCGTTCAGCTCACAAAAAACGAGTTGAAAAATGGAGCTCAGGGGCACAGCAATTCACAACCTGGCAGAGTAATCAAGGCCAACTATCGTCCAAAAATCTGTTGAGGGAAGGCAACGAGGCGGACTCGAAAGCGAGGCAGAATAGCAGGAAACAGATTTCAAGAGGTACGTTGGAATCGCCTGTAAAGCACAGGAAGAGGGGCACAACTTCGACAATGATGCACTTGGCCAAAAAGGGCGTATGCGTTTTCTCCTGAATATATTCAGGAGAAAACGCATACGCCCTTTTTGGCCAAGCAAGCAAGCGGGCAATGCAAATCTGCACTACACAGAAGTATCACTTCCCACCGGTCAAAAGGGACATCCACAAAATGTGTAAAAACCAGAAAGGCAAGACAGGCCCTGGAGAACAGGGAGCCTTGTTATGCTGTTGGGCGGGATGTAAGTTGCCAACTGCCTCACTGGAGGAGTGCATTGTGTCCCCTAAAACAAGTAAACAACAGAGCTACAGAGCCAAGGGCACTTCCAGTCTAGGGAATATACCTTGGGAAAACTGAAAATCCATAAGACAGAGCCACCCCCAAATTCAGGGCTGCACTGCTTACAGGAACCTCAACCTGGGTACACCTGAAATATCCCAGGAAATATAAAAATGGTTCCAAACATTGTGGAACTTACGTACGATGGAATATCCCTCAGCCACGAAATCAATGTCATAAGACCAGTAGCAGCAAAATGAGTGGATTCAGGAACGATGATTCTAAGTGAAAGAAGTCACACAGGAAAAGAAACTTATCATAAGATATCACTTAGGAAGATCCTGTAAACATGGCTACACATGAACTGAGTTAGGCAAGAGAACAGAGTCTCACATTTAGAAAACACTCTTATGCCTGCTTAAGGGGGAAGGAGAGGTGGGGTGATGCATCAAACCCGAGTTTGATATAAGCACAGGTACCGTTCCAAAAACCAACTATGGAATAGACAAGACCTACACCTTCCTCAGTGAAAGGGACTCAAAACCCCATATTTCCCGCAGAGGAATCGATCTGACTAGTAAGAATCTTAAAACCTATGTATTGATATGTCTGCGTAAGGGAATCAAGTGTGTCTAGACTGGCATAAACATGGCAGCGAGAATCAGCTCAAACCCACTCTAAAAAGGAATTTCAAAAACAGAACAAAGAAACAGGGAAATTCTTTACAATTCCTTCAGGGTCTCTGATGCAACCTGGAATGACCCTATCTACAATGACAGCTGGATGTGGCATAAGGCTGGACACTTGGGACTGAGAGGATTGGTGAGATTGGGTGAGCAAATGCAGACCCTTTAAAGCAATAATGCATGGCACCCATTCCATGGGTCCCAGCTCTCCAGGTTGAAGGGAATATTACTACAGCTATAACGTGTACGGGAAACCTAGAGAATGGACACACTGTGAATACGAAAGGTTTCTAAAACTCAACGAAGAGCCTCTCTCCTGGTGCTCCGGTTTGACTTTCCAACTGCTTTCCTATCAATCTCCCAACTTGGAGAGACAGCCCCTTTAAGCTCCTGGTTCGCACAGGTTGCCAATTTGGCAGAGGATGAAAGGGAAGAGGGAGAACCAATGAGAGAGTAGCTGTTAGGCATTTGGATGGGCACATGTCACTCTAATTTCCCGGCAGGAAGAAGAATGAACCAAAGTCTCAGCCAGCCACCGGGAACCAGTAGAGGTCCTGAACCAAAAGTTTGGACTTGCGTTCAGCTCACAAAAAACGAGTTGAAAAATGGAGCTCAGGGGCACAGCAATTCACAAACTGGCAGAGTAATCAAGGCCAACTATCGTCCAAAAATCTGTTGAGGGAAGGCAACGAGGCGGACTTGAAAGCGAGGCAGAATAGCAGGAAACAGATTTCAAGAGGTACGTTGGAATCGCCTGTAAAGCACAGGAAGAGGGGCACAACTTCGACAATGATGCACTTGGCCAAAAAGGGCGTATGCGTTTTCTCCTGAATATATTCAGGAGAAAACGCATACGCCCTTTTTGGCCAAGCAAGCAAGCGGGCAATGCAAATCTGCACTACAAAGAAGTATCACTTCCCACCGGTCAAAAGGGACATCCACAAAATGTGTAAAAACCAGAAAGGCAAGACAGGCCCTGGAGAACAGGGAGCCTTGTTATGCTGATGGGCGGGATGTAAGTTGCCAACTGCCTCACTGGAGGAGTGCATTGTGTCCCCTAAAAGAAGTAAACAACAGAGCTACAGAGCCAAGGGCACTTCCAGTCTAGGGAATATACCTTGGGAAAACTGAAAATCCATAAGACAGAGCCACCCCCAAATTCAGGGCTGCACTGCTTACAGGAACCTCAACCTGGGTACACCTGAAATATCCCAGGAAATATAAAAATGGTTCCAAACATTGTGGAACTTACGTACGATGGAATATCCCTCAGCCACGAAATCAATGTCATAAGACCAGTAGCAGCAAAATGATTGGATTCAGGTACGATGATTCTAAGTGAAAGAGGTCACACAGGAAAAGAAACTTATCATAAGATATCACTTAGGAAGATCCTGTAAACATGGCTACACATGAACTGAGTTAGGCAAGAGAACAGAGTCTCACATTTAGAAAACACTCTTATGCCTGCTTAAGGGGGAAGGAGAGGTGGGGTGATGCATCAAACCCGAGTTTGATATAAGCACAGGTACCGTTCCAAAAACCAACTATGGAATAGACAAGACCTACACCTTCCTCAGTGAAAGGGACTCAAAACCCCATATTTCCCGCAGAGGAATCGATCTGACTAGTAAGAATCTTAAAACCTATGTATTGATATGTCTGCGTAAGGGAATCAAGTGTGTCTAGACTGGCATAAACATGGCAGCGAGAATCAGCTCAAACCCACTCTAAAAAGGAATTTCAAAAACAGAACAAAGAAACAGGGAAATTCTTTACAATTCCTTCAGGGTCTCTGATGCAACCTGGAATGACCCTATCTACAATGACAGCTGGATGTGGCATAAGGCTGGACACTTGGGACGGAGAGGATTGGTGAGATTGGGTGAGCAAATGCAGACCCTTTAAAGCAATAATGCATGGCACCCATTCCATGGGTCCCAGCTCTCCAGGTGGAAGGGAATATTACTACAGGTATAACGTGTACGGGAAACCTAGAGAATGGACACACTGTGAATACGAAAGGTTTCTAAAACTCAACGAAGAGCCCCTCTCCTGGTGCTCCGGTTTGACTTTCCAACTGCTTTCCTATCAATCTCCCAACTTGGAGAGACAGCCCCTTTAAGCTCCTGGTTCGCACAGGTTGCCAATTTGGCAGAGGATGAAAGGGAAGAGGGAGAACCAATGAGAGAGAAGCTGTTAGGCATTTGGATGGGCACATGTCACTCTAATTTCCCGGCAGGAAGAAGAATGAACCAAAGTCTCAGCCAGCCACCGGGAACCAGTATAGGTCCTGAACCAAAAGTTTGGACTTGCGTTCAGCTCACAAAAAACGAGTTGAAAAATGGAGCTCAGGGGCACAGCAATTCACAACCTGGCAGAGTAATCAAGGCCAACTATCGTCCAAAAATCTGTTGAGGGAAGGCAACGAGGCGGACTCGAAAGCGAGGCAGAATAGCAGGAAACAGATTTCAAGAGGTACGTTGGAATCGCCTGTAAAGCACAGGAAGAGGGGCACAACTTCGACAATGATGCACTTGGCCAAAAAGGGCGTATGCGTTTTCTCCTGAATATATTCAGGAGAAAACGCATACGCCCTTTTTGGCCAAGCAAGCAAGCGGGCAATGCAAATCTGCACTACACAGAAGTATCACTTCCCACCGGTCAAAAGGGACATCCACAAAATGTGTAAAAACCAGAAAGGCAAGACAGGCCCTGGAGAACAGGGAGCCTTGTTATGCTGTTGGGCGGGATGTAAGTTGCCAACTGCCTCACTGGAGGAGTGCATTGTGTCCCCTAAAACAAGTAAACAACAGAGCTACAGAGCCAAGGGCACTTCCAGTCTAGGGAATATACCTTGGGAAAACTGAAAATCCATAAGACAGAGCCACCCCCAAATTCAGGGCTGCACTGCTTACAGGAACCTCAACCTGGGTACACCTGAAATATCCCAGGAAATATAAAAATGGTTCCAAACATTGTGGAACTTACGTACGATGGAATATCCCTCAGCCACGAAATCAATGTCATAAGACCAGTAGCAGCAAAATGAGTGGATTCAGGAACGATGATTCTAAGTGAAAGAAGTCACACAGGAAAAGAAACTTATCATAAGATATCACTTAGGAAGATCCTGTAAACATGGCTACACATGAACTGAGTTAGGCAAGAGAACAGAGTCTCACATTTAGAAAACACTCTTATGCCTGCTTAAGGGGGAAGGAGAGGTGGGGTGATGCATCAAACCCGAGTTTGATATAAGCACAGGTACCGTTCCAAAAACCAACTATGGAATAGACAAGACCTACACCTTCCTCAGTGAAAGGGACTCAAAACCCCATATTTCCCGCAGAGGAATCGATCTGACTAGTAAGAATCTTAAAACCTATGTATTGATATGTCTGCGTAAGGGAATCAAGTGTGTCTAGACTGGCATAAACATGGCAGCGAGAATCAGCTCAAACCCACTCTAAAAAGGAATTTCAAAAACAGAACAAAGAAACAGGGAAATTCTTTACAATTCCTTCAGGGTCTCTGATGCAACCTGGAATGACCCTATCTACAATGACAGCTGGATGTGGCATAAGGCTGGACACTTGGGACTGAGAGGATTGGTGAGATTGGGTGAGCAAATGCAGACCCTTTAAAGCAATAATGCATGGCACCCATTCCATGGGTCCCAGCTCTCCAGGTTGAAGGGAATATTACTACAGCTATAACGTGTACGGGAAACCTAGAGAATGGACACACTGTGAATACGAAAGGTTTCTAAAACTCAACGAAGAGCCTCTCTCCTGGTGCTCCGGTTTGACTTTCCAACTGCTTTCCTATCAATCTCCCAACTTGGAGAGACAGCCCCTTTAAGCTCCTGGTTCGCACAGGTTGCCAATTTGGCAGAGGATGAAAGGGAAGAGGGAGAACCAATGAGAGAGTAGCTGTTAGGCATTTGGATGGGCACATGTCACTCTAATTTCCCGGCAGGAAGAAGAATGAACCAAAGTCTCAGCCAGCCACCGGGAACCAGTAGAGGTCCTGAACCAAAAGTTTGGACTTGCGTTCAGCTCACAAAAAACGAGTTGAAAAATGGAGCTCAGGGGCACAGCAATTCACAAACTGGCAGAGTAATCAAGGCCAACTATCGTCCAAAAATCTGTTGAGGGAAGGCAACGAGGCGGACTTGAAAGCGAGGCAGAATAGCAGGAAACAGATTTCAAGAGGTACGTTGGAATCGCCTGTAAAGCACAGGAAGAGGGGCACAACTTCGACAATGATGCACTTGGCCAAAAAGGGCGTATGCGTTTTCTCCTGAATATATTCAGGAGAAAACGCATACGCCCTTTTTGGCCAAGCAAGCAAGCGGGCAATGCAAATCTGCACTACAAAGAAGTATCACTTCCCACCGGTCAAAAGGGACATCCACAAAATGTGTAAAAACCAGAAAGGCAAGACAGGCCCTGGAGAACAGGGAGCCTTGTTATGCTGATGGGCGGGATGTAAGTTGCCAACTGCCTCACTGGAGGAGTGCATTGTGTCCCCTAAAAGAAGTAAACAACAGAGCTACAGAGCCAAGGGCACTTCCAGTCTAGGGAATATACCTTGGGAAAACTGAAAATCCATAAGACAGAGCCACCCCCAAATTGAGGGCTGCACTGCTTACAGGAACCTCAACCTGGGTACACCTGAAATATCCCAGGAAATATAAAAATGGTTCCAAACATTGTGGAACTTACGTACGATGGAATATCCCTCAGCCACGAAATCAATGTCATAAGACCAGTAGCAGCAAAATGATTGGATTCAGGTACGATGATTCTAAGTGAAAGAGGTCACACAGGAAAAGAAACTTATCATAAGATATCACTTAGGAAGATCCTGTAAACATGGCTACACATGAACTGAGTTAGGCAAGAGAACAGAGTCTCACATTTAGAAAACACTCTTATGCCTGCTTAAGGGGGAAGGAGAGGTGGGGTGATGCATCAAACCCGAGTTTGATATAAGCACAGGTACCGTTCCAAAAACCAACTATGGAATAGACAAGACCTACACCTTCCTCAGTGAAAGGGACTCAAAACCCCATATTTCCCGCAGAGGAATCGATCTGACTAGTAAGAATCTTAAAACCTATGTATTGATATGTCTGCGTAAGGGAATCAAGTGTGTCTAGACTGGCATAAACATGGCAGCGAGAATCAGCTCAAACCCACTCTAAAAAGGAATTTCAAAAACAGAACAAAGAAACAGGGAAATTCTTTACAATTCCTTCAGGGTCTCTGATGCAACCTGGAATGACCCTATCTACAATGACAGCTGGATGTGGCATAAGGCTGGACACTTGGGACTGAGAGGATTGGTGAGATTGGGTGAGCAAATGCAGACCCTTTAAAGCAATAATGCATGGCACCCATTCCATGGGTCCCAGCTCTCCAGGTTGAAGGGAATATTACTACAGCTATAACGTGTACGGGAAACCTAGAGAATGGACACACTGTGAATACGAAAGGTTTCTAAAACTCAACGAAGAGCCTCTCTCCTGGTGCTCCGGTTTGACTTTCCAACTGCTTTCCTATCAATCTCCCAACTTGGAGAGACAGCCCCTTTAAGCTCCTGGTTCGCACAGGTTGCCAATTTGGCAGAGGATGAAAGGGAAGAGGGAGAACCAATGAGAGAGTAGCTGTTAGGCATTTGGATGGGCACATGTCACTCTAATTTCCCGGCAGGAAGAAGAATGAACCAAAGTCTCAGCCACCCACCGGGAACCAGTATAGGTCCTGAACCAAAAGTTTGGACTTGCGTTCAGCTCACAAAAAACGAGTTGAAAAATGGAGCTCAGGGGCACAGCAATTCACAAACTGGCAGAGTAATCAAGGCCAACTATCGTCCAAAAATCTGTTGAGGGAAGGCAACGAGGCGGACTTGAAAGCGAGGCAGAATAGCAGGAAACAGATTTCAAGAGGTACGTTGGAATCGCCTGTAAAGCACAGGAAGAGGGGCACAACTTCGACAATGATGCACTTGGCCAAAAAGGGCGTATGCGTTTTCTCCTGAATATATTCAGGAGAAAACGCATACGCCCTTTTTGGCCAAGCAAGCAAGCGGGCAATGCAAATCTGCACTACAAAGAAGTATCACTTCCCACCGGTCAAAAGGGACATCCACAAAATGTGTAAAAACCAGAAAGGCAAGACAGGCCCTGGAGAACAGGGAGCATTGTTATGCTGTTGGGCGGGATGTAAGTTGCCAACTGCCTCACTGGAGGAGTGCATTGTGTCCCCTAAAACAAGTAAACAACAGAGCTACAGAGCCAAGGGCACTTCCAGTCTAGGGAATATACCTTGGGAAAACTGAAAATCCATAAGACAGAGCCACCCCCAAATTCAGGGCTGCACTGCTTACAGGAACCTCAACCTGGGTACACCTGAAATATCCCAGGAAATATAAAAATGGTTCCAAACATTGTGGAACTTACGTACGATGGAATATCCCTCAGCCACGAAATCAATGTCATAAGACCAGTAGCAGCAAAATGAGTGGATTCAGGAACGATGATTCTAAGTGAAAGAAGTCACACAGGAAAAGAAACTTATCATAAGATATCACTTAGGAAGATCCTGTAAACATGGCTACACATGAACTGAGTTAGGCAAGAGAACAGAGTCTCACATTTAGAAAACACTCTTATGCCTGCTTAAGGGGGAAGGAGAGGTGGGGTGATGCATCAAACCAGAGTTTGATATAAGCACAGGTACCGTTCCAAAAACCAACTATGGAATAGACAAGACCTACACCTTCCTCAGTGAAAGGGACTCAAAACCCCATATTTCCCGCAGAGGAATCGATCTGACTAGTAAGAATCTTAAAACCTATGTATTGATATGTCTGCGTAAGGGAATCAAGTGTGTCTAGACTGGCATAAACATGGCAGCGAGAATCAGCTCAAACCCACTCTAAAAAGGAATTTCAAAAACAGAACAAAGAAACAGGGAAATTCTTTACAATTCCTTCAGGGTCTCTGATGCAACCTGGAATGACCCTATCTACAATGACAGCTGGATGTGGCATAAGGCTGGACACTTGGGACTGAGAGGATTGGTGAGATTGGGTGAGCAAATGCAGACCCTTTAAAGCAATAATGCATGGCACCCATTCCATGGGTCCCAGCTCTCCAGGTTGAAGGGAATATTACTACAGCTATAACGTGTACGGGAAACCTAGAGAATGGACACACTGTGAATACGAAAGGTTTCTAAAACTCAACGAAGAGCCTCTCTCCTGGTGCTCCGGTTTGACTTTCCAACTGCTTTCCTATCAATCTCCCAACTTGGAGAGACAGCCCCTTTAAGCTCCTGGTTCGCACAGGTTGCCAATTTGGCAGAGGATGAAAGGGAAGAGGGAGAACCAATGAGAGAGTAGCTGTTAGGCATTTGGATGGGCACATGTCACTCTAATTTCCCGGCAGGAAGAAGAATGAACCAAAGTCTCAGCCAGCCACCGGGAACCAGTAGAGGTCCTGAACCAAAAGTTTGGACTTGCGTTCAGCTCACAAAAAACGAGTTGAAAAATGGAGCTCAGGGGCACAGCAATTCACAAACTGGCAGAGTAATCAAGGCCAACTATCGTCCAAAAATCTGTTGAGGGAAGGCAACGAGGCGGACTTGAAAGCGAGGCAGAATAGCAGGAAACAGATTTCAAGAGGTACGTTGGAATCGCCTGTAAAGCACAGGAAGAGGGGCACAACTTCGACAATGATGCACTTGGCCAAAAAGGGCGTATGCGTTTTCTCCTGAATATATTCAGGAGAAAACGCATACGCCCTTTTTGGCCAAGCAAGCAAGCGGGCAATGCAAATCTGCACTAAAAAGAAGTATCACTTCCCACCGGTCAAAAGGGACATCCACAAAATGTGTAAAAACCAGAAAGGCAAGACAGGCCCTGGAGAACAGGGAGCCTTGTTATGCTGATGGGCGGGATGTAAGTTGCCAACTGCCTCACTGGAGGAGTGCATTGTGTCCCCTAAAAGAAGTAAACAACAGAGCTACAGAGCCAAGGGCACTTCCAGTCTAGGGAATATACCTTGGGAAAACTGAAAATCCATAAGACAGAGCCACCCCCAAATTGAGGGCTGCACTGCTTACAGGAACCTCAACCTGGGTACACCTGAAATATCCCAGGAAATATAAAAATGGTTCCAAACATTGTGGAACTTACGTACGATGGAATATCCCTCAGCCACGAAATCAATGTCATAAGACCAGTAGCAGCAAAATGATTGGATTCAGGTACGATGATTCTAAGTGAAAGAGGTCACACAGGAAAAGAAACTTATCATAAGATATCACTTAGGAAGATCCTGTAAACATGGCTACACATGAACTGAGTTAGGCAAGAGAACAGAGTCTCACATTTAGAAAACACTCTTATGCCTGCTTAAGGGGGAAGGAGAGGTGGGGTGATGCATCAAACCCGAGTTTGATATAAGCACAGGTACCGTTCCAAAAACCAACTATGGAATAGACAAGACCTACACCTTCCTCAGTGAAAGGGACTCAAAACCCCATATTTCCCGCAGAGGAATCGATCTGACTAGTAAGAATCTTAAAACCTATGTATTGATATGTCTGCGTAAGGGAATCAAGTGTGTCTAGACTGGCATAAACATGGCAGCGAGAATCAGCTCAAACCCACTCTAAAAAGGAATTTCAAAAACAGAACAAAGAAACAGGGAAATTCTTTACAATTCCTTCAGGGTCTCTGATGCAACCTGGAATGACCCTATCTACAATGACAGCTGGATGTGGCATAAGGCTGGACACTTGGGACGGAGAGGATTGGTGAGATTGGGTGAGCAAATGCAGACCCTTTAAAGCAATAATGCATGGCACCCATTCCATGGGTCCCAGCTCTCCAGGTGGAAGGGAATATTACTACAGGTATAACGTGTACGGGAAACCTAGAGAATGGACACACTGTGAATACGAAAGGTTTCTAAAACTCAACGAAGAGCCCCTCTCCTGGTGCTCCGGTTTGACTTTCCAACTGCTTTCCTATCAATCTCCCAACTTGGAGAGACAGCCCCTTTAAGCTCCTGGTTCGCACAGGTTGCCAATTTGGCAGAGGATGAAAGGGAAGAGGGAGAACCAATGAGAGAGAAGCTGTTAGGCATTTGGATGGGCACATGTCACTCTAATTTCCCGGCAGGAAGAAGAATGAACCAAAGTCTCAGCCAGCCACCGGGAACCAGTATAGGTCCTGAACCAAAAGTTTGGACTTGCGTTCAGCTCACAAAAAACGAGTTGAAAAATGGAGCTCAGGGGCACAGCAATTCACAACCTGGCAGAGTAATCAAGGCCAACTATCGTCCAAAAATCTGTTGAGGGAAGGCAACGAGGCGGACTCGAAAGCGAGGCAGAATAGCAGGAAACAGATTTCAAGAGGTACGTTGGAATCGCCTGTAAAGCACAGGAAGAGGGGCACAACTTCGACAATGATGCACTTGGCCAAAAAGGGCGTATGCGTTTTCTCCTGAATATATTCAGGAGAAAACGCATACGCCCTTTTTGGCCAAGCAAGCAAGCGGGCAATGCAAATCTGCACTACACAGAAGTATCACTTCCCACCGGTCAAAAGGGACATCCACAAAATGTGTAAAAACCAGAAAGGCAAGACAGGCCCTGGAGAACAGGGAGCCTTGTTATGCTGTTGGGCGGGATGTAAGTTGCCAACTGCCTCACTGGAGGAGTGCATTGTGTCCCCTAAAACAAGTAAACAACAGAGCTACAGAGCCAAGGGCACTTCCAGTCTAGGGAATATACCTTGGGAAAACTGAAAATCCATAAGACAGAGCCACCCCCAAATTCAGGGCTGCACTGCTTACAGGAACCTCAACCTGGGTACACCTGAAATATCCCAGGAAATATAAAAATGGTTCCAAACATTGTGGAACTTACGTACGATGGAATATCCCTCAGCCACGAAATCAATGTCATAAGACCAGTAGCAGCAAAATGAGTGGATTCAGGTACGATGATTCTAAGTGAAAGAAGTCACACAGGAAAAGAAACTTATCATAAGATATCACTTAGGAAGATCCTGTAAACATGGCTACACATGAACTGAGTTAGGCAAGAGAACAGAGTCTCACATTTAGAAAACACTCTTATGCCTGCTTAAGGGGGAAGGAGAGGTGGGGTGATGCATCAAACCCGAGTTTGATATAAGCACAGGTACCGTTCCAAAAACCAACTATGGAATAGACAAGACCTACACCTTCCTCAGTGAAAGGGACTCAAAACCCCATATTTCCCGCAGAGGAATCGATCTGACTAGTAAGAATCTTAAAACCTATGTATTGATATGTCTGCGTAAGGGAATCAAGTGTGTCTAGACTGGCATAAACATGGCAGCGAGAATCAGCTCAAACCCACTCTAAAAAGGAATTTCAAAAACAGAACAAAGAAACAGGGAAATTCTTTACAATTCCTTCAGGGTCTCTGATGCAACCTGGAATGACCCTATCTACAATGACAGCTGGATGTGGCATAAGGCTGGACACTTGGGACTGAGAGGATTGGTGAGATTGGGTGAGCAAATGCAGACCCTTTAAAGCAATAATGCATGGCACCCATTCCATGGGTCCCAGCTCTCCAGGTTGAAGGGAATATTACTACAGCTATAACGTGTACGGGAAACCTAGAGAATGGACACACTGTGAATACGAAAGGTTTCTAAAACTCAACGAAGAGCCTCTCTCCTGGTGCTCCGGTTTGACTTTCCAACTGCTTTCCTATCAATCTCCCAACTTGGAGAGACAGCCCCTTTAAGCTCCTGGTTCGCACAGGTTGCCAATTTGGCAGAGGATGAAAGGGAAGAGGGAGAACCAATGAGAGAGTAGCTGTTAGGCATTTGGATGGGCACATGTCACTCTAATTTCCCGGCAGGAAGAAGAATGAACCAAAGTCTCAGCCAGCCACCGGGAACCAGTAGAGGTCCTGAACCAAAAGTTTGGACTTGCGTTCAGCTCACAAAAAACGAGTTGAAAAATGGAGCTCAGGGGCACAGCAATTCACAAACTGGCAGAGTAATCAAGGCCAACTATCGTCCAAAAATCTGTTGAGGGAAGGCAACGAGGCGGACTTGAAAGTGAGGCAGAATAGCAGGAAACAGATTTCAAGAGGTACGTTGGAATCGCCTGTAAAGCACAGGAAGAGGGGCACAACTTCGACAATGATGCACTTGGCCAAAAAGGGCGTATGCGTTTTCTCCTGAATATATTCAGGAGAAAACGCATACGCCCTTTTTGGCCAAGCAAGCAAGCGGGCAATGCAAATCTGCACTACAAAGAAGTATCACTTCCCACCGGTCAAAAGGGACATCCACAAAATGTGTAAAAACCAGAAAGGCAAGACAGGCCCTGGAGAACAGGGAGCCTTGTTATGCTGATGGGCGGGATGTAAGTTGCCAACTGCCTCACTGGAGGAGTGCATTGTGTTCCCTAAAAGAAGTAAACAACAGAGCTACAGAGCCAAGGGCACTTCCAGTCTAGGGAATATACCTTGGGAAAACTGAAAATCCATAAGACAGAGCCACCCCCAAATTGAGGGCTGCACTGCTTACAGGAACCTCAACCTGGGTACACCTGAAATATCCCAGGAAATATAAAAATGGTTCCAAACATTGTGGAACTTACGTACGATGGAATATCCCTCAGCCACGAAATCAATGTCATAAGACCAGTAGCAGCAAAATGAGTGGATTCAGGTACGATGATTCTAAGTGAAAGAAGTCACACAGGAAAAGAAACTTATCATAAGATATCACTTAGGAAGATCCTGTAAACATGGCTACACATGAACTGAGTTAGGCAAGAGAACAGAGTCTCACATTTAGAAAACACTCTTATGCCTGCTTAAGGGGGAAGGAGAGGTGGGGTGATGCATCAAACCCGAGTTTGATATAAGCACAGGTACCGTTCCAAAAACCAACTATGGAATAGACAAGACCTACACCTTCCTCAGTGAAAGGGACTCAAAACCCCATATTTCCCGCAGAGGAATCGATCTGACTAGTAAGAATCTTAAAACCTATGTATTGATATGTCTGCGTAAGGGAATCAAGTGTGTCTAGACTGGCATAAACATGGCAGCGAGAATCAGCTCAAACCCACTCTAAAAAGGAATTTCAAAAACAGAACAAAGAAACAGGGAAATTCTTTACAATTCCTTCAGGGTCTCTGATGCAACCTGGAATGACCCTATCTACAATGACAGCTGGATGTGGCATAAGGCTGGACACTTGGGACGGAGAGGATTGGTGAGATTGGGTGAGCAAATGCAGACCCTTTAAAGCAATAATGCATGGCACCCATTCCATGGGTCCCAGCTCTCCAGGTGGAAGGGAATATTACTACAGGTATAACGTGTACGGGAAACCTAGAGAATGGACACACTGTGAATACGAAAGGTTTCTAAAACTCAACGAAGAGCCCCTCTCCTGGTGCTCCGGTTTGACTTTCCAACTGCTTTCCTATCAATCTCCCAACTTGGAGAGACAGCCCCTTTAAGCTCCTGGTTCGCACAGGTTGCCAATTTGGCAGAGGATGAAAGGGAAGAGGGAGAACCAATGAGAGAGTAGCTGTTAGGCATTTGGATGGGCACATGTCACTCTAATTTCCCGGCAGGAAGAAGAATGAACCAAAGTCTCAGCCAGCCACCGGGAACCAGTAGAGGTCCTGAACCAAAAGTTTGGACTTGCGTTCAGCTCACAAAAAACGAGTTGAAAAATGGAGCTCAGGGGCATAGCAATTCACAACCTGGCAGAGTAATCAAGGCCAACTATCGTCCAAAAATCTGTTGAGGGAAGGCAACGAGGCGGACTTGAAAGCGAGGCAGAATAGCAGGAAACAGATTTCAAGAGGTACGTTGGAATCACCTGTAAAGCACAGGAAGAGGGGCACAACTTCGACAATGATGCACTTGGCCAAAAAGGGCGTATGCGTTTTCTCCTGAATATATTCAGGAGAAAACGCATACGCCCTTTTTGGCCAAGCAAGCAA
The DNA here is from genome assembly GCF_964341445.2 of Mesoplodon mirus. Classification (NCBI taxonomy): domain Eukaryota; kingdom Metazoa; phylum Chordata; class Mammalia; order Artiodactyla; family Ziphiidae; genus Mesoplodon; species Mesoplodon mirus. The sequence continues at coordinate 5,493,814 of NW_028295810.1, forward strand.
GCGGGCAATGCAAATCTGCACTACAAAGAAGTATCACTTCCCACCGGTCAAAAGGGACATCCACAAAATGTGTAAAAACCAGAAAGGCAAGACAGGCCCTGGAGAACAGGGAGCCTTGTTATGCTGTTGGGCGGGATGTAAGTTGCCAACTGCCTCACTGGAGGAGTGCATTGTGTCCCCTAAAACAAGTAAACAACAGAGCTACAGAGCCAAGGGCACTTCCAGTCTAGGGAATATACCTTGGGAAAACTGAAAATCCATAAGACAGAGCCACCCCCAAATTGAGGGCTGCACTGCTTACAGGAACCTCAACCTGGGTACACCTGAAATATCCCAGGAAATATAAAAAAGGTTCCAAACATTGTGGAACTTACGTACGATGGAATATCCCTCAGCCACGAAATCAATGTCATAAGACCAGTAGCAGCAAAATGAGTGGATTCAGGTACGATGATTCTAAGTGAAAGAAGTCACACAGGAAAAGAAACTTATCATAAGATATCACTTAGGAAGATCCTGTAAACATGGCTACACATGAACTGAGTTAGGCAAGAGAACAGAGTCTCACATTTAGAAAACACTCTTATGCCTGCTTAAGGGGGAAGGAGAGGTGGGGTGATGCATCAAACCCGAGTTTGATATAAGCACAGGTACCGTTCCAAAAACCAACTATGGAATAGACAAGACCTACACCTTCCTCAGTGAAAGGGACTCAAAACCCCATATTTCCCGCAGAGGAATCGATCTGACTAGTAAGAATCTTAAAACCTATGTATTGATATGTCTGCGTAAGGGAATCAAGTGTGTCTAGACTGGCATAAACATGGCAGCGAGAATCAGCTCAAACCCACTCTAAAAAGGAATTTCAAAAACAGAACAAAGAAACAGGGAAATTCTTTACAATTCCTTCAGGGTCTCTGATGCAACCTGGAATGACCCTATCTACAATGACAGCTGGATGTGGCATAAGGCTGGACACTTGGGACTGAGAGGATTGGTGAGATTGGGTGAGCAAATGCAGACCCTTTAAAGCAATAATGCATGGCACCCATTCCATGGGTCCCAGCTCTCCAGGTTGAAGGGAATATTACTACAGCTATAACGTGTACGGGAAACCTAGAGAATGGACACACTGTGAATACGAAAGGTTTCTAAAACTCAACGAAGAGCCTCTCTCCTGGTGCTCCGGTTTGACTTTCCAACTGCTTTCCTATCAATCTCCCAACTTGGAGAGACAGCCCCTTTAAGCTCCTGGTTCGCACAGGTTGCCAATTTGGCAGAGGATGAAAGGGAAGAGGGAGAACCAATGAGAGAGTAGCTGTTAGGCATTTGGATGGGCACATGTCACTCTAATTTCCCGGCAGGAAGAAGAATGAACCAAAGTCTCAGCCACCCACCGGGAACCAGTATAGGTCCTGAACCAAAAGTTTGGACTTGCGTTCAGCTCACAAAAAACGAGTTGAAAAATGGAGCTCAGGGGCACAGCAATTCACAAACTGGCAGAGTAATCAAGGCCAACTATCGTCCAAAAATCTGTTGAGGGAAGGCAACGAGGCGGACTTGAAAGCGAGGCAGAATAGCAGGAAACAGATTTCAAGAGGTACGTTGGAATCGCCTGTAAAGCACAGGAAGAGGGGCACAACTTCGACAATGATGCACTTGGCCAAAAAGGGCGTATGCGTTTTCTCCTGAATATATTCAGGAGAAAACGCATACGCCCTTTTTGGCCAAGCAAGCAAGCGGGCAATGCAAATCTGCACTACAAAGAAGTATCACTTCCCACCGGTCAAAAGGGACATCCACAAAATGTGTAAAAACCAGAAAGGCAAGACAGGCCCTGGAGAACAGGGAGCATTGTTATGCTGTTGGGCGGGATGTAAGTTGCCAACTGCCTCACTGGAGGAGTGCATTGTGTCCCCTAAAACAAGTAAACAACAGAGCTACAGAGCCAAGGGCACTTCCAGTCTAGGGAATATACCTTGGGAAAACTGAAAATCCATAAGACAGAGCCACCCCCAAATTCAGGGCTGCACTGCTTACAGGAACCTCAACCTGGGTACACCTGAAATATCCCAGGAAATATAAAAATGGTTCCAAACATTGTGGAACTTACGTACGATGGAATATCCCTCAGCCACGAAATCAATGTCATAAGACCAGTAGCAGCAAAATGAGTGGATTCAGGAACGATGATTCTAAGTGAAAGAAGTCACACAGGAAAAGAAACTTATCATAAGATATCACTTAGGAAGATCCTGTAAACATGGCTACACATGAACTGAGTTAGGCAAGAGAACAGAGTCTCACATTTAGAAAACACTCTTATGCCTGCTTAAGGGGGAAGGAGAGGTGGGGTGATGCATCAAACCCGAGTTTGATATAAGCACAGGTACCGTTCCAAAAACCAACTATGGAATAGACAAGACCTACACCTTCCTCAGTGAAAGGGACTCAAAACCCCATATTTCCCGCAGAGGAATCGATCTGACTAGTAAGAATCTTAAAACCTATGTATTGATATGTCTGCGTAAGGGAATCAAGTGTGTCTAGACTGGCATAAACATGGCAGCGAGAATCAGCTCAAACCCACTCTAAAAAGGAATTTCAAAAACAGAACAAAGAAACAGGGAAATTCTTTACAATTCCTTCAGGGTCTCTGATGCAACCTTGAATGACCCTATCTACAATGACAGCTGGATGTGGCATAAGGCTGGACACTTGGGACTGAGAGGATTGGTGAGATTGGGTGAGCAAATGCAGACCCTTTAAAGCAATAATGCATGGCACCCATTCCATGGGTCCCAGCTCTCCAGGTTGAAGGGAATATTACTACAGCTATAACGTGTACGGGAAACCTAGAGAATGGACACACTGTGAATACGAAAGGTTTCTAAAACTCAACGAAGAGCCTCTCTCCTGGTGCTCCGGTTTGACTTTCCAACTGCTTTCCTATCAATCTCCCAACTTGGAGAGACAGCCCCTTTAAGCTCCTGGTTCGCACAGGTTACCAATTTGGCAGAGGATGAAAGGGAAGAGGGAGACCAATGAGAGAGTAGCTGTTAGGCATTTGGATGGGCACATGTCACTCTAATTTCCCGGCAGGAAGAAGAATGAACCAAAGTCTCAGCCAGCCACCGGGAACCAGTAGAGGTCCTGAACCAAAAGTTTGGACTTGCGTTCAGCTCACAAAAAACGAGTTGAAAAATGGAGCTCAGGGGCACAGCAATACACAAACTGGCAGAGTAATCAAGGCCAACTATCGTCCAAAAATCTGTTGAGGGAAGGCAACGAGGCGGACTTGAAAGCGAGGCAGAATAGCAGGAAACAGATTTCAAGAGGTACGTTGGAATCGCCTGTAAAGCACAGGAAGAGGGGCACAACTTCGACAATGATGCACTTGGCCAAAAAGGGCGTATGCGTTTTCTCCTGAATATATTCAGGAGAAAACGCATACGCCCTTTTTGGCCAAGCAAGCAAGCGGGCAATGCAAATCTGCACTACAAAGAAGTATCACTTCCCACCGGTCAAAAGGGACATCCACAAAATGTGTAAAAACCAGAAAGGCAAGACAGGCCCTGGAGAACAGGGAGCCTTGTTATGCTGATGGGCGGGATGTAAGTTGCCAACTGCCTCACTGGAGGAGTGCATTGTGTCCCCTAAAAGAAGTAAACAACAGAGCTACAGAGCCAAGGGCACTTCCAGTCTAGGGAATATACCTTGGAAAAACTGAAAATCCATAAGACAGAGCCACCCCCAAATTGAGGGCTGCACTGCTTACAGGAACCTCAACCTGGGTACACCTGAAATATCCCAGGAAATATAAAAATGGTTCCAAACATTGTGGAACTTACGTACGATGGAATATCCCTCAGCCACGAAATCAATGTCATAAGACCAGTAGCAGCAAAATGATTGGATTCAGGTACGATGATTCTAAGTGAAAGAGGTCACACAGGAAAAGAAACTTATCATAAGATATCACTTAGGAAGATCCTGTAAACATGGCTACACATGAACTGAGTTAGGCAAGAGAACAGAGTCTCACATTTAGAAAACACTCTTATGCCTGCTTAAGGGGGAAGGAGAGGTGGGGTGATGCATCAAACCCGAGTTTGATATAAGCACAGGTACCGTTCCAAAAACCAACTATGGAATAGACAAGACCTACACCTTCCTCAGTGAAAGGGACTCAAAACCCCATATTTCCCGCAGAGGAATAGATCTGACTAGTAAGAATCTTAAAACCTATGTATTGATATGTCTGCGTAAGGGAATCAAGTGTGTCTAGACTGGCATAAACATGGCAGCGAGAATCAGCTCAAACCCACTCTAAAAAGGAATTTCAAAAACAGAACAAAGAAACAGGGAAATTCTTTACAATTCCTTCAGGGTCTCTGATGCAACCTGGAATGACCCTATCTACAATGACAGCTGGATGTGGCATAAGGCTGGACACTTGGGACGGAGAGGATTGGTGAGATTGGGTGAGCAAATGCAGACCCTTTAAAGCAATAATGCATGGCACCCATTCCATGGGTCCCAGCTCTCCAGGTGGAAGGGAATATTACTACAGGTATAACGTGTACGGGAAACCTAGAGAATGGACACACTGTGAATACGAAAGGTTTCTAAAACTCAACGAAGAGCCCCTCTCCTGGTGCTCCGGTTTGACTTTCCAACTGCTTTCCTATCAATCTCCCAACTTGGAGAGACAGCCCCTTTAAGCTCCTGGTTCGCACAGGTTGCCAATTTGGCAGAGGATGAAAGGGAAGAGGGAGAACCAATGAGAGAGAAGCTGTTAGGCATTTGGATGGGCACATGTCACTCTAATTTCCCGGCAGGAAGAAGAATGAACCAAAGTCTCAGCCAGCCACCGGGAACCAGTAGAGGTCCTGAACCAAAAGTTTGGACTTGCGTTCAGCTCACAAAAAAAGAGTTGAAAAATGGAGCTCAGGGGCACAGCAATTCACAAACTGGCAGAGTAATCAAGGCCAACTATCGTCCAAAAATCTGTTGAGGGAAGGCAACGAGGCGGACTTGAAAGCGAGGCAGAATAGCAGGAAACAGATTTCAAGAGGTACGTTGGAATCGCCTGTAAAGCACAGGAAGAGGGGCAAAACTTCGACAATGATGCACTTGGCCAAAAAGGGCGTATGCGTTTTCTCCTGAATATATTCAGGAGAAAACGCATACGCCCTTTTTGGCCAAGCAAGCAAGCGGGCAATGCAAATCTGCACTACACAGAAGTATCACTTCCCACCGGTCAAAAGGGACATCCACAAAATGTGTAAAAACCAGAAAGGCAAGACAGGCCCTGGAGAACAGGGAGCCTTGTTATGCTGTTGGGCGGGATGTAAGTTGCCAACTGCCTCACTGGAGGAGTGCATTGTGTCCCCTAAAACAAGTAAACAACAGAGCTACAGAGCCAAGGGCACTTCCAGTCTAGGGAATATAGCTTGGGAAAACTGAAAATCCATAAGACAGAGCCACCCCCAAATTCAGGGCTGCACTGCTTACAGGAACCTCAACCTGGGTACACCTGAAATATCCCAGGAAATATAAAAATGGTTCCAAACATTGTGGAACTTACGTACGATGGAATATCCCTCAGCCACGAAATCAATGTCATAAGACCAGTAGCAGCAAAATGAGTGGATTCAGGTACGATGATTCTAAGTGAAAGAAGTCACACAGGAAAAGAAACTTATCATAAGATATCACTTAGGAAGATTCTGTAAACATGGCTACACATGAACTGAGTTAGGCAAGAGAACAGAGTCTCACATTTAGAAAACACTCTTATGCCTGCTTAAGGGGGAAGGAGAGGTGGGGTGATGCATCAAACCAGAGTTTGATATAAGCACAGGTACCGTTCCAAAAACCAACTATGGAATAGACAAGACCTACACCTTCCTCAGTGAAAGGGACTCAAAACCCCATATTTCCCGCAGAGGAATCGATCTGACTAGTAAGAATCTTAAAACCTATGTATTGATATGTCTGCGTAAGGGAATCAAGTGTGTCTAGACTGGCATAAACATGGCAGCGAGAATCAGCTCAAACCCACTCTAAAAAGGAATTTCAAAAACAGAACAAAGAAACAGGGAAATTCTTTACAATTCCTTCAGGGTCTCTGATGCAACCTGGAATGACCCTATCTACAATGACAGCTGGATGTGGCATAAGGCTGGACACTTGGGACTGAGAGGATTGGTGAGATTGGGTGAGCAAATGCAGACCCTTTAAAGCAATAATGCATGGCACCCATTCCATGGGTCCCAGCTCTCCAGGTTGAAGGGAATATTACTACAGCTATAACGTGTACGGGAAACCTAGAGAATGGACACACTGTGAATACGAAAGGTTTCTAAAACTCAACGAAGAGCCTCTCTCCTGGTGCTCCGGTTTGACTTTCCAACTGCTTTCCTATCAATCTCCCAACTTGGAGAGACAGCCCCTTTAAGCTCCTGGTTCGCACAGGTTGCCAATTTGGCAGAGGATGAAAGGGAAGAGGGAGAACCAATGAGAGAGTAGCTGTTAGGCATTTGGATGGGCACATGTCACTCTAATTTCCCGGCAGGAAGAAGAATGAACCAAAGTCTCAGCCAGCCACCGGGAACCAGTAGAGGTCCTGAACCAAAAGTTTGGACTTGCGTTCAGCTCACAAAAAACGAGTTGAAAAATGGAGCTCAGGGGCACAGCAATTCACAAACTGGCAGAGTAATCAAGGCCAACTATCGTCCAAAAATCTGTTGAGGGAAGGCAACGAGGCGGACTTGAAAGTGAGGCAGAATAGCAGGAAACAGATTTCAAGAGGTACGTTGGAATCGCCTGTAAAGCACAGGAAGAGGGGCACAACTTCGACAATGATGCACTTGGCCAAAAAGGGCGTATGCGTTTTCTCCTGAATATATTCAGGAGAAAACGCATACGCCCTTTTTGGCCAAGCAAGCAAGCGGGCAATGCAAATCTGCACTACAAAGAAGTATCACTTCCCACCGGTCAAAAGGGACATCCACAAAATGTGTAAAAACCAGAAAGGCAAGACAGGCCCTGGAGAACAGGGAGCCTTGTTATGCTGATGGGCGGGATGTAAGTTGCCAACTGCCTCACTGGAGGAGTGCATTGTGTCCCCTAAAAGAAGTAAACAACAGAGCTACAGAGCCAAGGGCACTTCCAGTCTAGGGAATATACCTTGGGAAAACTGAAAATCCATAAGACAGAGCCACCCCCAAATTGAGGGCTGCACTGCTTACAGGAACCTCAACCTGGGTACACCTGAAATATCCCAGGAAATATAAAAATGGTTCCAAACATTGTGGAACTTACGTACGATGGAATATCCCTCAGCCACGAAATCAATGTCATAAGACCAGTAGCAGCAAAATGATTGGATTCAGGTACGATGATTCTAAGTGAAAGAGGTCACACAGGAAAAGAAACTTATCATAAGATATCACTTAGGAAGATCCTGTAAACATGGCTACACATGAACTGAGTTAGGCAAGAGAACAGAGTCTCACATTTAGAAAACACTCTTATGCCTGCTTAAGGGGGAAGGAGAGGTGGGGTGATGCATCAAACCCGAGTTTGATATAAGCACAGGTACCGTTCCAAAAACCAACTATGGAATAGACAAGACCTACACCTTCCTCAGTGAAAGGGACTCAAAACCCCATATTTCCCGCAGAGGAATAGATCTGACTAGTAAGAATCTTAAAACCTATGTATTGATATGTCTGCGTAAGGGAATCAAGTGTGTCTAGACTGGCATAAACATGGCAGCTAGAATCAGCTCAAACCCACTCTAAAAAGGAATTTCAAAAACAGAACAAAGAAACAGGGAAATTCTTTACAATTCCTTCAGGGTCTCTGATGCAACCTGGAATGACCCTATCTACAATGACAGCTGGATGTGGCATAAGGCTGGACACTTGGGACGGAGAGGATTGGTGAGATTGGGTGAGCAAATGCAGACCCTTTAAAGCAATAATGCATGGCACCCATTCCATGGGTCCCAGCTCTCCAGGTGGAAGGGAATATTACTACAGGTATAACGTGTACGGGAAACCTAGAGAATGGACACACTGTGAATACGAAAGGTTTCTAAAACTCAACGAAGAGCCCCTCTCCTGGTGCTCCGGTTTGACTTTCCAACTGCTTTCCTATCAATCTCCCAACTTGGAGAGACAGCCCCTTTAAGCTCCTGGTTCGCACAGGTTGCCAATTTGGCAGAGGATCAAAGGGAAGAGGGAAAACAAATGAGAGAGTAGCTGTTAGGCATTTGGATGGGCACATGTCACTCTAATTTCCCGGCGGGAAGAAGAATGAACCAAAGTCTCAGCCAGCCACCGGGAACCAGTAGAGGTCCTGAACCAAAAGTTTGGACTTGCGTTCAGCTCACAAAAAACGAGTTGAAAAATGGAGCTCAGGGGCACAGCAATTCACAAACTGGCAGAGTAATCAAGGCCAACTATCGTCCAAAAATCTGTTGAGGGAAGGCAACGAGGTGGACTTGAAAGCGAGGCAGAATAGCAGGAAACAGATTTCAAGAGGTACGTTGGAATCGCCTGTAAAGCACAGGAAGAGGGGCACAACTTCTACAATGATGCACTTGGCCAAAAAGGGCGTATGAATATATAAGGAGAAAACGCATACGCCCTTTTTGGCCAAGCAAGCAAGCGGGCAATGCAAATCTGCACTACAAAGAAGTATCACTTCCCACCGGTCAAAGGGGACATCCACAAAATGTGTAAAAACCAGAAAGGCAAGACAGGCCCTGGAGAACAGGGAGCCTTGTTATGCTGATGGGCGGGATGTAAGTTGCCAACTGCCTCACTGGAGGAGTGCATTGTGTCCCCTAAAACAAGTAAACAACAGAGCTACAGAGCCAAGGGCACTTCCAGTCTAGGGAATATACCTTGGGAAAACTGAAAATCCATAAGACAGAGCCACCCCCAAATTCAGGGCTGCACTGCTTACAGGAACCTCAACCTGGGTACACCTGAAATATCCCAGGAAATATAAAAATGGTTCCAAACATTGTGGAACTTACGTACGATGGAATATCCCTCAGCCATGAAATCAATGTCATAAGACCAGTAGCAGCAAAATGAGTGGATTCAGGTACGATGATTCTAAGTGAAAGAAGTCACACAGGAAAAGAAACATATCATAAGATATCACTTAGGAAGATCCTGTAAACATGGCTACACATGAACTGAGTTAGGCAAGAGAACAGAGTCTCACATTTAGAAAACACTCTTATGCCTGCTTAAGGGGGAAGGAGAGGTGGGGTGATGCATCAAACCAGACTTTGATATAAGCACAGGTACCGTTCCAAAAACCAACTATGGAATAGACAAGACCTACACATTCCTCAGTGAAAGGGACTCAAAACCCCATATTTCCCGCAGAGGAATAGATCTGACTAGTAAGAATCTTAAAACCTATGTATTGATATGTCTCCGTAAGGGAATCAAGTGTGTCTAGACTGGCATAAACATGGCAGCGAGAATCAGCTCAAACCCACTCTAAAAAGGAATTTCAAAAACAGAACAAAGAAACAGGGAAATTCTTTACAATTCCTTCAGGGTCTCTGATGCAACCTGGAATGACCCTATCTACAATGACAGCTGGATGTGGCATAAGGCTGGACACTTGGGACTGAGAGGATTGGTGAGATTGGGTGAGCAAATGCAGACCCTTTAAAGCAATAATGCATGGCACCCATTCCATGGGTCCCAGCTCTCCAGGTGGAAGGGAATATTACTACAGCTATAACGTGTACGGGAAACCTAGAGAATGGACACACTGTGATAACGAAAGGTTTCTAAAACTCAACGAAGAGCCCCTCTCCTGGTGCTCCAGTTTGACTTTCCAACTGCTTTCCTATCAATCTCCCAACTTGGAGAGACAGCCCCTTTAAGCTCCTGGTTCGCACAGGTTGCCAATTTGGCAGAGGATGAAAGGGAAGAGGGAGAACCAATGAGAGAGTAGCTGTTAGGCATTTGGATGGGCACATGTCACTCTAATTTCCCGGCAGGAAGAAGAATTAACCAAAGTCTCAGCCACCCACCGGGAACCAGTAGAGGTCCTGAACCAAAAGTTTGGACTTGCGTTCAGCTCACAAGAAACGAGTTGAAAAATGGAGCTCAGGGGCACAGCAATTCACAAACTGGCAGAGTAATCAAGGCCAACTATCGTCCAAAAATCTGTTGAGGGAAGGCAACGAGGCGGACTCGAAAGCGAGGCAGAATAGCAGGAAACAGATTTCAAGAGGTACGTTGGAATCGCCTGTAAAGCACAGGAAGAGGGGCACAACTTCGACAATGATGCACTTGGCCAAAAAGGGCGTATGCGTTTTCTCCTGAATATATTCAGGAGAAAACGCATACGCCCTTTTTGGCCAAGCAAGCAAGCGGGCAATGCAAATCTGCACTACACAGAAGTATCACTTCCCACCGGTCAAAAGGGACATCCACAAAATGTGTAAAAACCAGAAAGGCAAGACAGGCCCTGGAGAACAGGGAGCCTTGTTATGCTGATGGGCGGGATGTAAGTTGCCAACTGCCTCACTGGAGGAGTGCATTGTGTCCCCTAAAACAAGTAAACAACAGAGCTACAGAGCCAAGGGCACTTCCAGTCTAGGGAATATACCTTGGGAAAACTGAAAATCCATAAGACAGAGCCACCCCCAAATTCAGGGCTGCACTGCTTACAGGAACCTCAACCTGGGTACACCTGAAATATCCCAGGAAATATAAAAATGGTTCCAAACATTGTGGAACTTACGTACGATGGAATATCCCTCAGCCACGAAATCAATGTCATAAGAACAGTAGCAGCAAAATGAGTGGATTCAGGTACGATGATTCTAAGTGAAAGAAGTCACACAGGAAAAGAAACTTATCATAAGATATCACTTAGGAAGATCCTGTAAACATGGCTACACATGAACTGAGTTAGGCAAGAGAACAGAGTCTCACATTTAGAAAACACTCTTATGCCTGCTTAAGGGGGAAGGAGAGGTGGGGTGATGCATCAAACCCGAGTTTGATATAAGCACAGGTACCGTTCCAAAAACCAACTATGGAATAGACAAGACCTACACCTTCCTCAGTGAAAGGGACTCAAAACCCCATATTTCCCGCAGAGGAATCGATCTGACTAGTAAGAATCTTAAAACCTATGTATTGATATGTCTCCGTAAGGGAATCAAGTGTGTCTAGACTGGCATAAACATGGCAGCGAGAATCAGCTCAAACCCACTCTAAAAAGGAATTTCAAAAACAGAACAAAGAAACAGGGAAATTCTTTACAATTCCTTCAGGGTCTCTGATGCAACCTGGAATGACCCTATCTTCGATGACAGCTGGATGTGGCATAAGGCTGGACACTTGGGACGGAGAGGATTGGTGAGATTGGGTGAGCAAATGCAGGCCCTTTAAAGCAATAATGCATGGCACCCATTCCATGGGTCCCAGCTCTTCATGTTGAAGGGAATATTACTACAGCTATAACGTGTACGGGAAACCTAGAGAATGGACACACTGTGAATACGAAAGGTTTCTAAAACTCAACGAAGAGCCTCTCTCCTGGTGCTCCGGTTTGACTTTCCAACTGCTTTCCTATCAATCTCCCAACTTGGAGAGACAGCCCCTTTAAGCTCCTGGTTCGCACAGGTTGCCAATTTGGCAGAGGATGAAAGGGAAGAGGGAGAACCAATGAGAGAGTAGCTGTTAGGCATTTGGATGGGCACATGTCACTCTAATTTCCCGGCAGGAAGAAGAATGAACCAAAGTCTCAGCCAGCCACCGGGAACCAGTAGAGGTCCTGAACCAAAAGTTTGGACTTGCGTTCAGCTCACAAAAAACGAGTTGAAAAATGGAGCTCAGGGGCACAGCAATTCACAAACTGGCACAGTAATCAAGGCCAACTATCGTCCAAAAATCTGTTGAGGGAAGGCAACGAGGCGGACTTGAAAGCGAGGCAGAATAGCAGGAAACAGATTTCAAGAGGTACGTTGGAATCGCCTGTAAAGCACAGGAAGAGGGGCACAACTTCGACAATTATGCACTTGGCCAAAAAGGGCGTATGTGTTTTCTCCTGAATATATTCAGGAGAAAACGCATACGCCCTTTTTGGCCAAGCAAGCAAGCGGGCAATGCAAATCTGCACTACAAAGAAGTATCACTTCCCACCGGTCAAAAGGGACATCCACAAAATGTGTAAAAACTAGAAAGGCAAGACAGGCCCTGGAGAACAGGGAGCCTTGTTATGCTGTTGGGCGGGATGTAAGTTGCCAACTGCCTCACTGGAGAAGTGCATTGTGTCCCCTAAAACAAGTAAACAACAGAGCTACAGAGCCAAGGGCACTTCCAGTCTAGGGAATATACCTTGGGAAAACTGAAAATCCATAAGACAGAGCCACCCCCAAATTGAGGGCTGCACTGCTTACAGGAACCTCAACCTGGGTACATCTGAAATATCCCAGGAAATATAAAAATGGTTCCAAACATTGTGGAACTTACGTACGATGGAATATCCCTCAGCCACGAAATCAATGTCATAAGACCAGTAGCAGCAAAATGAGTGGATTCAGGTACGATGATTCTAAGTGAAAGAAGTCACACAGGAAAAGAAACTTATCATAAGATATCACTTAGGAAGATCCTGTAAACATGGCTACACATGAACTGAGTTAGGCAAGAGAACAGAGTCTCACATTTAGAAAACACTCTTATGCCTGCTTAAGGGGGAAGGAGAGGTGGGGTGATGCATCAAACCCGAGTTTGATATAAGCACAGGTACCGTTCCAAAAACCAACTATGGAATAGACAAGACCTACACCTTCCTCAGTGAAAGGGACTCAAAACCCCATATTTCCCGCAGAGGAATCGATCTGACTAGTAAGAATCTTAAAACCTATGTATTGATATGTCTGCGTAAGGGAATCAAGTGTGTCTAGACTGGCATAAACATGGCAGCGAGAATCAGCTCAAACCCACTCTAAAAAGAAATTTCAAAAACAGAACAAAGAAACAGGGAAATTCTTTACAATTCCTTCAGGGTCTCTGATGCAACCTGGAATGACCCTATCTACAATGACAGCTGGATGTGGCATAAGGCTGGACACTTGGGACTGAGAGGATTGGTGAGATTGGGTGAGCAAATGCAGACCCTTTAAAGCAATAATGCATGGCACCCATTCCATGGGTCCCAGCTCTCCAGGTTGAAGGGAATATTACTACAGCTATAACGTGTACGGGAAACTTAGAGAATGGACACACTGTGAATACGAAAGGTTTCTAAAACTCAACAAAGAGCCTCTCTCCTGGTGCTCCGGTTTGAATTTCCAACTGCTTTCCTATCAATCTCCCAACTTGGAGAGACAACCCCTTTAAGCTCCTGGTTCGCACAGGTTGCCAATTTGGCAGAGGATGAAAGGGAAGAGGGAGAACCAATGAGAGAGTAGCTGTTAGGCATTTGGATGGGCACATGTCACTCTAATTTCCCGGCAGGAAGAAGAATGAACCAAAGTCTCAGCCACCCACCGGGAACCAGTAGAGGTCCTGAACCAAAAGTTTGGACTTGCGTTCAGCTCACAAAAAACGAGTTGAAAAATGGAGCTCAGGGGCACAGCAATTCACAAACTGGCAGAGTAATCAAGGCCAACTATCGTCCAAAAATCTGTTGAGGGAAGGCAACGAGGCGGACTTGAAAGCGAGGCAGAATAGCAGGAAACAGATTTCAAGAGGTACGTTGGAATCGCCTGTAAAGCACAGGAAGAGGGGCACAACTTCGACAATGATGCACTTGGCCAAAAAGGGCGTATGAATATATTAAGGAGAAAACGCATACGCCCTTTTTGGCCAAGCAAGCAAGCGGGCAATGCAAATCTGCACTACAAAGAAGTATCATTTCCCACCGGTCAAAGGGGACATCCACAAAATGTGTAAAAACCAGAAAGGCAAGACAGGCACTGGAGAACAGGGAGCCTTGTTATGCTGATGGGCGGGATGTAAGTTGCCAACTGCCTCACTGGAGGAGTGCATTGTGTCCCCTAAAACAAGTAAACAACAGAGCTACAGAGCCAAGGGCACTTCCAGTCTAGGGAATATACCTTGGGAAAACTGAAAATCCATAAGACAGAGCCACCCCCAAATTCAGGGCTGCACTGCTTACAGGAACCTCAACCTGGGTACACCTGAAATATCCCAGGAAATATAAAAATGGTTCCAAACATTGTGGAACTTACGTACGATGGAATATCCCTCAGCCATGAAATCAATGTCATAAGACCAGTAGCAGCAAAATGAGTGGATTCAGGTACGATGATTCTAAGTGAAAGAAGTCACACAGGAAAAGAAACATATCATAAGATATCACTTAAGAAGATCCTGTAAACATGGCTACACATGAACTGAGTTAGGCAAGAGAACAGAATCTCACATTTAGAAAACACTCTTATGCCTGCTTAAGGGGGAAGGAGAGGTGGGGTGATGCATCAAACCAGACTTTGATATAAGCACAGGTACCGTTCCAAAAACCAACTATGGAATAGACAAGACCTACACCTTCCTCAGTGAAAGGGACTCAAAACCCCATATTTCCCGCAGAGGAATCGATCTGACTAGTAAGAATCTTAAAACCTATGTATTGATATGTCTGCGTAAGGGAATCAAGTGTGTCTAGACTGGCATAAACATGGCAGCGAGAATCAGCTCAAACCCACTCTAAAAAGGAATTTCAAAAACAGAACAAAGAAACAGGGAAATTCTTTACAATTCCTTCAGGGTCTCTGATGCAACCTGGAATGACCCTATCTACGATGACAGCTGGATGTGGCATAAGGCTGGACACTTGGGACGGAGAGGATTGGTGAGATTGGGTGAGCAAATGCAGACCCTTTAAAGCAATAATGCATGGCACCCATTCCATGGGTCCCAGCTCTTCAGGTTGAAGGGAATATTACTACAGCTATAACGTGTACGGGAAACCTAGAGAATGGACACACTGTGAATACGAAAGGTTTCTAAAACTCAACGAAGAGCCTCTCTCCTGGTGCTCCGGTTTGACTTTCCAACTGCTTTCCTATCATCTCCCAACTTGGAGAGACAGCCCCTTTAAGCTCCTGGTTCGCACAGGTTGCCAATTTGGCAGAGGATGAAAGGGAAGAGGGAGAACCAATGAGAGAGTAGCTGTTAGGCATTTGGATGGGCACATGTCACTCTAATTTCCCGGCAGGAAGAAGAATGAATCAAAGTCTCAGCCACCCACCGGGAACCAGTAGAGGTCCTGAACCAAAAGTTTGGACTTGCGTTCAGCTCACAAAAAACGAGTTGAAAAATGGAGCTCAGGGGCACAGCAATTCACAAACTGGCAGAGTAATCAAGGCCAACTATCGTCCAAAAATCTGTTGAGGGAAGGCAACGAGGCGGACTTGAAAGCGAGGCAGAATAGCAGGAAACAGATTTCAAGAGGTACGTTGGAATCGCCAGTAAAGCACAGGAAGAGGGGCACAACTTCGACAATGATGCACTTGGCCAAAAAGGGCGTATGCGTTTTCTCCTGAATATATTCAGGAGAAAACGCATACGCCCTTTTTGGCCAAGCAAGCAAGCGGGCAATGCAAATCTGCACTACAAAGAAGTATCACTTCCCACCGGTCAAAAGGGACATCCACAAAATGTGTAAAAACCAGAAAGGCAAGACAGGCCCTGGAGAACAGGGAGCCTTGTTATGCTGTTGGGCGGGATGTAAGTTGCCAACTGCCTCACTGGAGAAGTGCATTGTGTCCCCTAAAACAAGTAAACAACAGAGCTACAGAGCCAAGGGCACTTCCAGTCTAGGGAATATACCTTGGGAAAACTGAAAATCCATAAGACAGAGCCACCCCCAAATTGAGGGCTGCACTGCTTACAGGAACCTCAACCTGGGTACATCTGAAATATCCCAGGAAATATAAAAATGGTTCCAAACATTGTGGAACTTACGTACGATGGAATATCCCTCAGCCACGAAATCAATGTCATAAGACCAGTAGCAGCAAAATGAGTGGATTCAGGTACGATGATTCTAAGTGAAAGAAGTCACACAGGAAAAGAAACTTATCATAAGATATCACTTAGGAAGATCCTGTAAACATGGCTACACATGAACTGAGTTAGGCAAGGGAACAGAGTCTCACATTTAGAAAACACTCTTATGCCTGCTTAAGGGGGAAGGAGAGGTGGGGTGAGGCATCAAACCCGAGTTTGATATAAGCACAGGTACCGTTCCAAAAACCAACTATGGAATAGACAAGACCTACACCTTCCTCAGTGAAAGGGACTCAAAACCCCATATTTCCCGCAGAGGAATCGATCTGACTAGTAAGAATCTTAAAACCTATGTATTGATATGTCTGCGTAAGGGAATCAAGTGTGTCTAGACTGGCATAAACATGGCAGCGAGAATCAGCTCAAACCCACTCTAAAAAGGAATTTCAAAAACAGAACAAAGAAACAGGGAAATTCTTTACAATTCCTTCAGGGTCTCTGATGCAACCTGGAATGACCCTATCTACAATGACAGCTGGATGTGGCATAAGGCTGGACACTTGGGACTGAGAGGATTGGTGAGATTGGGTGAGCAAATGCAGACCCTTTAAAGCAATAATGCATGGCACCCATTCCATGGGTCCCAGCTCTCCAGGTGGAAGGGAATATTACTACAGCTATAACATGTACGGGAAACCTAGAGAATGGACACACTGTGAATACGAAAGGTTTCTAAAACTCAACAAAGAGCCCCTCTCCTGGTGCTCCGGTTTGACTTTCCAACTGCTTTCCTATCAATTTCCCAAATTGGAGAGACAACCCCTTTAAGCTCCTGGTTCGCACAGGTTGCCAAATTGGCAGAGGATGAAAGGGAAGAGGGAGAACCAATGAGAGAGTAGCTGTTAGGCATTTGGATGGGCACATGTCACTCTAATTTCCCGGCAGGAAGAAGAATGAACCAAAGTCTCAGCCACCCACCGGGAACCAGTAGAGGTCCTGAACCAAAAGTTTGGACTTGCGTTCAGCTCACAAAAAACGAGTTGAAAAATGGAGCTCAGGGGCACAGCAATTCACAAACTGGCAGAGTAATCAAGGCCAACTATCGTCCAAAAATCTGTTGAGGGAAGGCAACGAGGCGGACTTGAAAGCGAGGCAGAATAGCAGGAAACAGATTTCAAGAGGTACGTTGGAATCGCCTGTAAAGCACAGGAAGAGGGGCACAACTTCGACAATGATGCACTTGGCCAAAAAGGGCGTATGCGTTTTCTCCTGAATATATTCAGGAGAAAACGCATACGCCCTTTTTGGCCAAGCAAGCAAGCGGGCAATGCAAATCTGCACTACAAAGAAGTATCACTTCCCACCGGTCAAAAGGGACATCCACAAAATGTGTAAAAACCAGAAAGGCAAGACAGGCCCTGGAGAACAGGGAGCCTTGTTATGCTGTTGGGCGGGATGTAAGTTGCCAACTGCCTCACTGGAGAAGTGCATTGTGTCCCCTAAAACAAGTAAACAACAGAGCTACAGAGCCAAGGGCACTTCCAGTCTAGGGAATATACCTTGGGAAAACTGAAAATCCATAAGACAGAGCCACCCCCAAATTGAGGGCTGCACTGCTTACAGGAACCTCAACCTGGGTACATCTGAAATATCCCAGGAAATATAAAAATGGTTCCAAACATTGTGGAACTTACGTACGATGGAATATCCCTCAGCCACGAAATCAATGTCATAAGACCAGTAGCAGCAAAATGAGTGGATTCAGGTACGATGATTCTAAGTGAAAGAAGTCACACAGGAAAAGAAACTTATCATAAGATATCACTTAGGAAGATCCTGTAAACATGGCTACACATGAACTGAGTTAGGCAAGAGAACAGAGTCTCACATTTAGAAAACACTCTTATGCCTGCTTAAGGGGGAAGGAGAGGTGGGGTGATGCATCAAACCCGAGTTTGATATAAGCACAGGTACCGTTCCAAAAACCAACTATGGAATAGACAAGACCTACACCTTCCTCAGTGAAAGGGACTCAAAACCCCATATTTCCCGCAGAGGAATCGATCTGACTAGTAAGAATCTTAAAACCTATGTATTGATATGTCTGCGTAAGGGAATCAAGTGTGTCTAGACTGGCATAAACATGGCAGCGAGAATCAGCTCAAACCCACTCTAAAAAGAAATTTCAAAAACAGAACAAAGAAACAGGGAAATTCTTTACAATTCCTTCAGGGTCTCTGATGCAACCTGGAATGACCCTATCTACAATGACAGCTGGATGTGGCATAAGGCTGGACACTTGGGACTGAGAGGATTGGTGAGATTGGGTGAGCAAATGCAGACCCTTTAAAGCAATAATGCATGGCACCCATTCCATGGGTCCCAGCTCTCCAGGTTGAAGGGAATATTACTACAGCTATAACGTGTACGGGAAACTTAGAGAATGGACACACTGTGAATACGAAAGGTTTCTAAAACTCAACAAAGAGCCTCTCTCCTGGTGCTCCGGTTTGAATTTCCAACTGCTTTCCTATCAATCTCCCAACTTGGAGAGACAACCCCTTTAAGCTCCTGGTTCGCACAGGTTGCCAATTTGGCAGAGGATGAAAGGGAAGAGGGAGAACCAATGAGAGAGTAGCTGTTAGGCATTTGGATGGGCACATGTCACTCTAATTTCCCGGCAGGAAGAAGAATGAACCAAAGTCTCAGCCACCCACCGGGAACCAGTAGAGGTCCTGAACCAAAAGTTTGGACTTGCGTTCAGCTCACAAAAAACGAGTTGAAAAATGGAGCTCAGGGGCACAGCAATTCACAAACTGGCAGAGTAATCAAGGCCAACTATCGTCCAAAAATCTGTTGAGGGAAGGCAACGAGGCGGACTTGAAAGCGAGGCAGAATAGCAGGAAACAGATTTCAAGAGGTACGTTGGAATCGCCTGTAAAGCACAGGAAGAGGGGCACAACTTCGACAATGATGCACTTGGCCAAAAAGGGCGTATGAATATATTAAGGAGAAAACGCATACGCCCTTTTTGGCCAAGCAAGCAAGCGGGCAATGCAAATCTGCACTACAAAGAAGTATCATTTCCCACCGGTCAAAGGGGACATCCACAAAATGTGTAAAAACCAGAAAGGCAAGACAGGCACTGGAGAACAGGGAGCCTTGTTATGCTGATGGGCGGGATGTAAGTTGCCAACTGCCTCACTGGAGGAGTGCATTGTGTCCCCTAAAACAAGTAAACAACAGAGCTACAGAGCCAAGGGCACTTCCAGTCTAGGGAATATACCTTGGGAAAACTGAAAATCCATAAGACAGAGCCACCCCCAAATTCAGGGCTGCACTGCTTACAGGAACCTCAACCTGGGTACACCTGAAATATCCCAGGAAATATAAAAATGGTTCCAAACATTGTGGAACTTACGTACGATGGAATATCCCTCAGCCATGAAATCAATGTCATAAGACCAGTAGCAGCAAAATGAGTGGATTCAGGTACGATGATTCTAAGTGAAAGAAGTCACACAGGAAAAGAAACATATCATAAGATATCACTTAAGAAGATCCTGTAAACATGGCTACACATGAACTGAGTTAGGCAAGAGAACAGAATCTCACATTTAGAAAACACTCTTATGCCTGCTTAAGGGGGAAGGAGAGGTGGGGTGATGCATCAAACCAGACTTTGATATAAGCACAGGTACCGTTCCAAAAACCAACTATGGAATAGACAAGACCTACACCTTCCTCAGTGAAAGGGACTCAAAACCCCATATTTCCCGCAGAGGAATCGATCTGACTAGTAAGAATCTTAAAACCTATGTATTGATATGTCTGCGTAAGGGAATCAAGTGTGTCTAGACTGGCATAAACATGGCAGCGAGAATCAGCTCAAACCCACTCTAAAAAGGAATTTCAAAAACAGAACAAAGAAACAGGGAAATTCTTTACAATTCCTTCAGGGTCTCTGATGCAACCTGGAATGACCCTATCTACGATGACAGCTGGATGTGGCATAAGGCTGGACACTTGGGACGGAGAGGATTGGTGAGATTGGGTGAGCAAATGCAGACCCTTTAAAGCAATAATGCATGGCACCCATTCCATGGGTCCCAGCTCTTCAGGTTGAAGGGAATATTACTACAGCTATAACGTGTACGGGAAACCTAGAGAATGGACACACTGTGAATACGAAAGGTTTCTAAAACTCAACGAAGAGCCTCTCTCCTGGTGCTCCGGTTTGACTTTCCAACTGCTTTCCTATCATCTCCCAACTTGGAGAGACAGCCCCTTTAAGCTCCTGGTTCGCACAGGTTGCCAATTTGGCAGAGGATGAAAGGGAAGAGGGAGAACCAATGAGAGAGTAGCTGTTAGGCATTTGGATGGGCACATGTCACTCTAATTTCCCGGCAGGAAGAAGAATGAATCAAAGTCTCAGCCACCCACCGGGAACCAGTAGAGGTCCTGAACCAAAAGTTTGGACTTGCGTTCAGCTCACAAAAAACGAGTTGAAAAATGGAGCTCAGGGGCACAGCAATTCACAAACTGGCAGAGTAATCAAGGCCAACTATCGTCCAAAAATCTGTTGAGGGAAGGCAACGAGGCGGACTTGAAAGCGAGGCAGAATAGCAGGAAACAGATTTCAAGAGGTACGTTGGAATCGCCAGTAAAGCACAGGAAGAGGGGCACAACTTCGACAATGATGCACTTGGCCAAAAAGGGCGTATGCGTTTTCTCCTGAATATATTCAGGAGAAAACGCATACGCCCTTTTTGGCCAAGCAAGCAAGCGGGCAATGCAAATCTGCACTACAAAGAAGTATCACTTCCCACCGGTCAAAAGGGACATCCACAAAATGTGTAAAAACCAGAAAGGCAAGACAGGCCCTGGAGAACAGGGAGCCTTGTTATGCTGTTGGGCGGGATGTAAGTTGCCAACTGCCTCACTGGAGAAGTGCATTGTGTCCCCTAAAACAAGTAAACAACAGAGCTACAGAGCCAAGGGCACTTCCAGTCTAGGGAATATACCTTGGGAAAACTGAAAATCCATAAGACAGAGCCACCCCCAAATTGAGGGCTGCACTGCTTACAGGAACCTCAACCTGGGTACATCTGAAATATCCCAGGAAATATAAAAATGGTTCCAAACATTGTGGAACTTACGTACGATGGAATATCCCTCAGCCACGAAATCAATGTCATAAGACCAGTAGCAGCAAAATGAGTGGATTCAGGTACGATGATTCTAAGTGAAAGAAGTCACACAGGAAAAGAAACTTATCATAAGATATCACTTAGGAAGATCCTGTAAACATGGCTACACATGAACTGAGTTAGGCAAGGGAACAGAGTCTCACATTTAGAAAACACTCTTATGCCTGCTTAAGGGGGAAGGAGAGGTGGGGTGAGGCATCAAACCCGAGTTTGATATAAGCACAGGTACCGTTCCAAAAACCAACTATGGAATAGACAAGACCTACACCTTCCTCAGTGAAAGGGACTCAAAACCCCATATTTCCCGCAGAGGAATCGATCTGACTAGTAAGAATCTTAAAACCTATGTATTGATATGTCTGCGTAAGGGAATCAAGTGTGTCTAGACTGGCATAAACATGGCAGCGAGAATCAGCTCAAACCCACTCTAAAAAGGAATTTCAAAAACAGAACAAAGAAACAGGGAAATTCTTTACAATTCCTTCAGGGTCTCTGATGCAACCTGGAATGACCCTATCTACAATGACAGCTGGATGTGGCATAAGGCTGGACACTTGGGACTGAGAGGATTGGTGAGATTGGGTGAGCAAATGCAGACCCTTTAAAGCAATAATGCATGGCACCCATTCCATGGGTCCCAGCTCTCCAGGTGGAAGGGAATATTACTACAGCTATAACATGTACGGGAAACCTAGAGAATGGACACACTGTGAATACGAAAGGTTTCTAAAACTCAACAAAGAGCCCCTCTCCTGGTGCTCCGGTTTGACTTTCCAACTGCTTTCCTATCAATTTCCCAAATTGGAGAGACAACCCCTTTAAGCTCCTGGTTCGCACAGGTTGCCAAATTGGCAGAGGATGAAAGGGAAGAGGGAGAACCAATGAGAGAGTAGCTGTTAGGCATTTGGATGGGCACATGTCACTCTAATTTCCCGGCAGGAAGAAGAATGAACCAAAGTCTCAGCCACCCACCGGGAACCAGTAGAGGTCCTGAACCAAAAGTTTGGACTTGCGTTCAGCTCACAAAAAACGAGTTGAAAAATGGAGCTCAGGGGCACAGCAATTCACAAACTGGCAGAGTAATCAAGGCCAACTATCGTCCAAAAATCTGTTGAGGGAAGGCAACGAGGCGGACTTGAAAGCGAGGCAGAATAGCAGGAAACAGATTTCAAGAGGTACGTTGGAATCGCCTGTAAAGCACAGGAAGAGGGGCACAACTTCGACAATGATGCACTTGGCCAAAAAGGGCGTATGCGTTTTCTCCTGAATATATTCAGGAGAAAACGCATACGCCCTTTTTGGCCAAGCAAGCAAGCGGGCAATGCAAATCTGCACTACAAAGAAGTATCACTTCCCACCGGTCAAAAGGGACATCCACAAAATGTGTAAAAACCAGAAAGGCAAGACAGGCCCTGGAGAACAGGGAGCCTTGTTATGCTGTTGGGCGGGATGTAAGTTGCCAACTGCCTCACTGGAGGAGTGCATTGTGTCCCCTAAAACAAGTAAACAACAGAGCTACAGAGCCAAGGGCACTTCCAGTCTAGGGAATATACCTTGTGAAAACTGAAAATCCATAAGACAGAGCCACCCCCAAATTCAGGGCTGCACTGCTTACAGGAACCTCAACCTGGGTACACCTGAAATATCCCAGGAAATATAAAAATGGTTCCAAACATTGTGGAACTTACGTACGATGGAATATCCCTCAGCCACGAAATCAGTGTCATAAGACCAGTAGCAGCAAAATGAGTGGATTCAGGTACGATGATTCTAAGTGAAAGAAGTCACACAGGAAAAGAAACTTATCATAAGATATCACTTAGGAAGATCCTGTAAACATGGCTACACATGAACTGAGTTAGGCAAGAGAACAGAGTCTCACATTTAGAAAACTCTCTTATGCCTGCTTAAGGGGGAAGGAGAGGTGGGGTGATGCATCAAACCAGACTTTGATATAAGCACAGGTACCGTTCCAAAAACCAACTATGGAATAGACAAGACCTACACCTTCCTCAGTGAAAGGGACTCAAAACCCCATATTTCCCGCAGAGGAATCGATCTGACTAGTAAGAATCTTAAAACCTATGTATTGATATGTCTGCGTAAGGGAATCAAGTGTGTCTAGACTGGCATAAACATGGCAGCGAGAATCAGCTCAAACCCACTCTAAAAAGGAATTTCAAAAACAGAACAAAGAAACAGGGAAATTCTTTACAATTCCTTCAGGGTCTCTGATGCAACCTGGAATGACCCTATCTACAATGACAGCTGGATGTGGCATAAGGCTGGACACTTGGGACTGAGAGGATTGGTGAGATTGGGTGAGCAAATGCAGACCCTTTAAAGCAATAATGCATGGCACCCATTCCATGGGTCCCAGCTCTCCAGGTTGAAGGGAATATTACTACAGCTATAACGTGTACGGGAAACCTAGAGAATGGTCACACTGTGATAACGAAAGGTTTCTAAAACTCAACGAAGAGCCCCTCTCCTGGTGCTCCGGTTTGACTTTCCAACTGCTTTCCTATCAATCTCCCAACTTGGAGAGACAGCCCCTTTAAGCTCCTGTTTCGCACAGGTTGCCAATTTGGCAGAGGATGAAAGGGAAGAGGGAGAACCAATGAGAGAGTAGCTGCTAGGCATTTGGATGGGCACATGTCACTCTAATTTCCCGGCAGGAAGAAGAATGAACCAAAGTCTCAGCCACCCACCGGGAACCAGTAGAGGTCCTGAACCAAAAGTTTGGACTTGCGTTCAGCTCACAAAAAACGAGTTGAAAAATGGAGCTCAGGGGCACAGCAATTCACAAACTGGCAGAGTAATCAAGGCCAACTATCGTCCAAAAATCTGTTGAGGGAAGGCAACGAGGCGGACTTGAAAGCGAGGCAGAATAGCAGGAAACAGATTTCAAGAGGTACGTTGGAATCGCCTGTAAAGCACAGGAAGAGGGGCACAACTTCGACAATGATGCACTTGGCCAAAAAGGGCGTATGCGTTTTCTCCTGAATATATTCAGGAGAAAACGCATACGCCCTTTTTGGCCAAGCAAGCAAGCGGGCAATGCAAATCTGCACTACAAAGAAGTATCACTTCCCACCGGTCAAAAGGGACATCCACAAAATGTGTAAAAACCAGAAAGGCAAGACAGGCCCTGGAGAACAGGGAGCCTTGTTATGCTGATGGGCGGGATGTAAGTTGCCAACTGCCTCACTGGAGGAGTGCATTGTGTCCCCTAAAACAAGTAAACAACAGAGCTACAGAGCCAAGGGCACTTCCAGTCTAGGGAATATACCTTGGGAAAACTGAAAATCCATAAGACAGAGCCACCCCCAAATTGAGGGCTGCACTGCTTACAGGAACCTCAACCTGGGTACACCTGAAATATCCCAGGAAATATAAAAATGGTTCCAAACATTGTGGAACTTACGTACGATGGAATATCCCTCAGCCACGAAATCAATGTCATAAGACCAGTAGCAGCAAAATGAGTGGATTCAGGTACGATGATTCTAAGTGAAAGAGGTCACACAGGAAAAGAAACTTATCATAAGACATCACTTAGGAAGATCCTGTAAACATGGCTACACATGAACTGAGTTAGGCAAGAGAACAGAATCTCACATTTAGAAAACACTCTTATGCCTGCTTAAGGGGGAAGGAGAGGTGGGGTGATGCATCAAACCCGAGTTTGATATAAGCACAGGTACCGTTCCAAAAACCAACTATGGAATAGACAAGACCTACACCTTCCTCAGTGAAAGGGACTCAAAACCCCATATTTCCCGCAGAGGAATCGATCTGACTAGTAAGAATCTTAAAACCTATGTATTGATATGTCTGCGTAAGGGAATCAAGTGTGTCTAGACTGGCATAAATATGGCAGCGAGAATAAGCTCAAACCCACTCTAAAAAGGAATTTCAAAAACAGAACAAAGAAACAGGGAAATTCTTTACAATTCCTTCAGGGTCTCTGATGCAACCTGGAATGACCCTATCTACAATGACAGCTGGATGTGGCATAAGGCTGGACACTTGGGACTGAGAGGATTGGTGAGATTGGGTGAGCAAATGCAGACCCTTTAAAGCAATAATGCATGGCACCCATTCCATGGGTCCCAGCTCTCCAGGTGGAAGGGAATATTACTACAGCTATAACGTGTACGGGAAACCTAGAGAATGGACACACTGTGAATACGAAAGGTTTTTAAAACTCAACGAAGAGCCCCTCTCCTGGTGCTCCGGTTTGACTTTCCAACTGCTTTCCTATCAATCTCCCAACTTGGAGAGACAGCCCCTTTAAGATCCTGGTTCGCACAGGTTGCCAATTTAGCAGAGGATGAAAGGGAAGAGGGAGAACCGATGAGAGAGTAGCTGTTAGGCATTTGGATGGGCACATGTCACTCTAATTTCCCGGCAGGAATAAGAATGAACCAAAGTCTCAGCCACCCACCGGGAACCAGTAGAGGTCCTGAACCAAAAGTTTGGACTTGCGTTCAGCTCACAAAAAACGAGTTGAAAAATGGAGCTCAGGGGCACAGCAATTCACAAACTGGCAGAGTAATCAAGGCCAACTATCGTCCAAAAATCTGTTGAGGGAATGCAACGAGGCAGACTTGAAAGCGAGGCAGAATAGCAGGAAACAGATTTCAAGAGGTACGTTGGAATCGCCTGTAAAGCACAGGAAGAGGGGCACAACTTCGACAATGATGCACTTGGCCAAAAAGGGCGTATGCGTTTTCTCCTGAATATATTCAGGAGAAAACGCATACGCCCTTTTTGGCCAAGCAAGCAAGCGGGCAATGCAAATCTGCACTACAAAGAAGTATCACTTCCAACCGGTCAAAAGGGACATCCACAAAATGTGTAAAAACCAGAAAGGCAAGACAGGCCCTGGAGAACAGGGAGCCTTGTTATGCTGATGGGCGGGATGTAAGTTGCCAACTGCCTCACTGGAGGAGTGCATTGTGTTCCCTAAAACAAGTAAACAACAGAGTTCCAGAGCCAAGGGTACTTCCAGTCTAGGGAATATACCTTGGGAAAACTGAAAATCCATAAGACAGAGCCACACCCAAATTGAGGGCTGCACTGCTTACAGGAACCTCAACCTGGGTACACCTGAAATATCCCAGGAAATATAAAAATGGTTCCAAACATTGTGGAACTTACGTACGATGGAATATCCCTCAGCCACGAAATCAATGTCATAAGACCAGTAGCAGCAAAATGAGTGGATTCAGGTACGATGATTCTAAGTGAAAGAAGTCACACAGAAAAAGAAACTTATCATAAGATATCACTTAGGAAGATCCTGTAAACATGGCTACACATGAACTGAGTTAGGCAAGAGAACAGAGTCTCACATTTAGAAAACACTCTTATGCCTGCTTAAGGGGGAAGGAGAGGTGGGGTGATGCATCAAACCAGACTTTGATATAAGCACAGGTACCGTTCCAAAAACCAACTATGGAATAGACAAGACCTACACCTTCCTCAGTGAAAGGGAATCAAAACCCCATATTTCCCGCAGAGGAATAGATCTGGCTAGTAAGAATCTTAAAACCTATGTATTGATATGTCTCCGTAAGGGAATCAAGTGTTTCTAGACTGGCATAAACATGGCCGCGAGAATCAGCTCAAACCCACTCTAAAAAGGAATTTCAAAAACAGAACAAAGAAACAGAGAAATTCTTTACAATTCCTTCAGGGTCTCTGATGCAACCTGGAATGACCCTATCTACAATGACAGCTGGATGTGGCATAAGGCTGGACACTTGGGACTGAGAGGATTGGTGAGATTGGGTGAGCAAATGCAGACCCTTTAAAGCAATAATGCATGGCACCCATTCCATGGGTCCCAGCTCTCCAGGTGGAAGGGAATATTATTACAGCTATAACGTGTACGGGAAACCTAGAGAATGGACACACTGTGAATACGAAAGGTTTCTAAAACTCAACGAAGAGCCCCTCTCCTGGTGCTCCGGTTTGACTTTCCAACTGCTTTCCTATCAATCTCCCAACTTGGAGAGACAGCCCCTTTAAGCTCCTGGTTCGCACAGGTTGCCAATTTGGCAGAGGATGAAAGGGAAGAGGGAGAACCAATGAGAGAGTAGCTGTTAGGCATTTGGATGGGCACATGTCACTCTAATTTCCCAGCAGGAAGAAGAATGAACCAAAGTCTCAGCCACCCACCGGGAACCAGTAGAGGTCCTGAACCAAAAGTTTGGACTTGCGTTCAGCTCACAAAAAACGAGTTGAAAAATGGAGCTCAGGGGCACAGCAATTCACAAACTGGCAGAGTAATCAAGGCCAACTATCGTCCAAAAATCTGTTGAGGGAAGGCAACGAGGCGGACTTGAAAGCGAGGCAGAATAGCAGGAAACAGATTTCAAGAGGTACGTTGGAATCGCCTGTAAAGCACAGGAAGAGGGGCACAACTTCGACAATGATGCACTTGGCCAAAAAGGGCGTATGCGTTTTCTCCTGAATATATTCAGGAGAAAACGCATACGCCCTTTTTGGCCAAGCAAGCAAGCGGGCAATGCAAATCTGCACTACAAAGAAGTATCACTTCCCACCGTTCAAAAGGGACATCCACAAAATGTGTAAAAACCAGAAAGGCAAGACAGGCCCTGGAGAACAGGGAGCCTTGTTATGCTGATGGGCGGGATGTAAGTTGCCAACTGCCTCACTGGAGGAGTGCATTGTGTTCCCTAAAACAAGTAAACAACAGAGCTCCAGAGCCAAGGGCACTTCCAGTCTAGGGAATATACCTTGGGAAAACTGAAAATCCATAAGACAGAGCCACCCCCAAATTGAGGGCTGCACTGCTTACAAGAACCTCAACCTGGGTACACCTGAAATATCCCAGGCAATATAAAAATGGTTCCAAACATTGTGGAACTTACGAACGATGGAATATCCCTCAGCCACGAAATCAATGTCATAAGACCAGTAGCAGCAAAATGAGTGGATTCAGGTACGATGATTCTAAGTGAAAGAAGTCACACAGGAAAAGAAACTTATCATAAGATATCACTTAGGAAGATCCTGTAAACATGGCTACA
The DNA here is from genome assembly GCF_964341445.2 of Mesoplodon mirus. Lineage (NCBI taxonomy): Eukaryota > Metazoa > Chordata > Mammalia > Artiodactyla > Ziphiidae > Mesoplodon > Mesoplodon mirus. The sequence continues at coordinate 5,522,131 of NW_028295810.1, forward strand.
CATGAACTGAGTTAGGCAAGAGAACAGAGTCTCACATTTAGAAAACACTCTTATGCCTGCTTAAGGGGGAAGGAGAGGTGGGGTGATGCATCAAACCAGAGTTTGATATAAGCACAGGTACCGTTCCAAAAACCAACTATGGAATAGACAAGACCTACACCTTCCTCAGTGAAAGGGACTCAAAACCCCATATTTCCTGCAGAGGAATAGATCTGACTAGTAAGAATGTTAAAACCTATGTATTGATATGTCTCCGTAAGGGAATCAAGTGTGTCTAGACTGGCATAAACATGGCAGCGAGAATCAGCTCAAACCCACTCTAAAAAGGAATTTCAAAAACAGAACAAAGAAACAGGGAAATTCTTTACAATTCCTTCAGGGTCTCTGATGCAACCTGGAATGACCCTATCTACAATGACAGCTGGATGTGGCATAAGGCTGGACACTTGCGACTGAGAGGATTGGTGAGATTGGGTGAGCAAATGCAGACCCTTTAAAGCAATAATGCATGGCACCCATTCCATGGGTCCCAGCTCTCCAGGTTGAAGGGAATATTACTACAGCTATAACGTGTACGGGAAACCTAGAGAATGGACACACTGTGAATACGACAGGTTTCTAAAACTCAACGAAGAGCCCCTCTCCTGGTGCTCCGGTTTGACTTCCCAACTGCTTTCCTATCAATCTCCCAACTTGGAGAGACAGCCCCTTTAAGCTCCTGGTTCGCACAGGTTGCCAATTTGGCAGAGGATGAAAGGGAAGAGGGAGAACCAATGAGAGAGTAGCTGTTAGGCATTTGGATGGGCACATGTCACTCTAATTTCCCGGCAGGAAGAAGAATGAACCAAAGTCTCAGCCACCCACCGGGAACCAGTAGAGGTCCTGAACCAAAAGTTTGGACTTGCGTTCAGCTCACAAAAAACGAGTTGAAAAATGGAGCTCAGGGGCACAGCAATTCACAAACTGGCAGAGTAATCAAGGCCAACTATCGTCCAAAAATCTGTTGAGGGAAGGCAACGAGGCGGACTTGAAAGCGAGGCAGAATAGCAGGAAACAGATTTCAAGAGGTACGTTGGAATCGCCTGTAAAGCACAGGAAGAGGGGCACAACTTCGACAATGATGCACTTGGCCAAAGAGGGCGTATGCGTTTTCTCCTGAATATATTCAGGAGAAAACGCATACGCCCTCTTTGGCCAAGCAAGCAAGCGGGCAATGCAAATCTGCACTACAAAGAAGTATCACTTCCCACCGGTCAAAAGGGACATCCACAAAATGTGTAAAAACCAGAAAGGCAAGACAGGCCCTGGAGAACAGGGAGCCTTGTTATGCTGATGGGCGGGATGTAAGTTGCCAACTGCCTCACTGGAGGAGTGCATTGTGTTCCCTAAAACAAGTAAACAACAGAGCTCCAGAGCCAAGGGCACGTCCAGTCTAGGGAATATACCTTGGGAAAATTGAAAATCCATAAGACAGAGCCACCCCCAAATTGAGGGCTGCACTGCTTACAGGAACCTCAACCTGGGTACACCTGAAATATCCCAGGAAATATAAAAATGGTTCCAAACATTGTGGAACTTACGTACGATGGAATATCCCTCAGCCACGAAATCAATGTCATAAGACCAGTAGCAGCAAAATGAGTGGATTCAGGTACGATGATTCTAAGGGAAAGAAGTCACACAGGAAAAGAAACTTATCATAAGATATCACTTAGGAAGATCCTGTAAACATGGCTACACATGAACTGAGTTAGGCAAGAGAACAGAGTCTCACATTTAGAAAACACTCTTATGCCTGCTTAAGGGGGAAGGAGAGGTGGGGTGATGCATCAAACCCGAGTTTGATATAAGCACAGGTACCGTTCCAAAAACCAACTATGGAATAGACAAGACCTCCACCTTCCTCAGTGAAAGGGACTCAAAACCCCATATTTCCCGCAGAGGAATAGATCTGACTAGTAAGAATCTTAAAACCTATGTATTGATATGTCTCCGTAAGGGAATCAAGTGTGTCTAGACTGGCATAAACATGGCCGCGAGAATCAGCTCAAACCCACTCTAAAAAGGAATTTCAAAAACAGAACAAAGAAACAGGGAAATTCTTTACAATTCCTTCAGGGTCTCTGATGCAACCTGGAATGACCCTATCTACAATGACAGCTGGATGTGGCATAAGGCTGGACACTTGGGACTGAGAGGATTGGTGAGATTGGGTGAGCAAATGCAGACCCTTTAAAGCAATAATGCATGGCACCCATTCCATGGGTCCCAGCTCTCCAGGTGGAAGGGAATATTACTACAGCTATAACGTGTACGGGAAACCTAGAGAATGGACACACTGTGAATACGAAAGGTTTCTAAAACTCAACGAAGAGCCCCTCTCCTGGTGCTCCGGTTTGACTTTCCAACTGCTTTCCTATCAATCTCCCAACTTGGAGAGACAGCCCCTTTAAGCTCCTGGTTCGCACAGGTTGCCCATTTGGCAGAGGATGAAAGGGAAGAGGGAGAACCAATGAGAGAGTAGCTGTTAGGCATTTGGATGGGCACATGTCACTCTAATTTCCCGGCAGGAAGAAGAATTAACCAAAGTCTCAGCCAACCACCGGGAACCAGTATAGGTCCTGAACCAAAAGTTTGGACTTGCGTTCAGCTCACAAAAAACGAGTTGAAAAATGGAGCTCAGGGGCACAGCAATTCACAAACTGGCAGAGTAATCAAGTCCAACTATCGTCCAAAAATCTGTTGAGGGAAGGCAACGAGGCGGACTTGAAAGCGAGGCAGAATAGCAGGAAACAGATTTCAAGAGGTACGTTGGAATCGCCTGTAAAGCACAGGAAGAGGGGCACAACTTCGACAATGATGCACTTGGCCAAAAAGGGCGTATGCGTTTTCTCCTGAATATATTCAGGAGAAAACGCATATGCCCTTTTTGGCCAAGCAAGAAAGCGGGCAATGCAAATCTGCACTACAAAGAAGTATCACTTCCCACCGTTCAAAAGGGACATCCACAAAATGTGTAAAAACCAGAAAGGCAAGACAGGCCCTGGAGAACAGGGAGCCTTGTTATGCTGATGGGCGGGATGTAAGTTGCCAACTGCCTCACTGGAGGAGTGCATTGTGTTCCCTAAAACAAGTAAACAACAGAGCTACAGAGCCAAGGGCACTTCCAGTCTAGGGAATATACCTTGGGAAAACTGAAAATCCATAAGACAGAGCCACCCCCAAATTGAGGGCTGCACTGCTTACAGGAACCTCAACCTGGGTACACCTGAAATATCCCAGGAAATATAAAAATGGTTCCAAACATTGTGGAACTTACGTACGATGGAATATCCCTCAGCCACGAAATCAATGTCATAAGACCAGTAGCAGCAAAATGAGTGGATTCAGGTACGATGATTCTAAGTGAAAGAAGTCACACAGGAAAAGAAACTTATCATAAGATATCACTTAGGAAGATCCTGTAAACATGGCTACACATGAACTGAGTTAGGCAAGAGAACAGAGTCTCACATTTAGAAAACACTCTTATGCCTGCTTAAGGGGGAAGGAGAGGTGGGGTGATCCATCAGACCAGAGTTTGATATAAGCACAGGCACCGTTCCAAAAACCAACTATGGAATAGACAAGTCCTACACCTTCCTCAGTGAAAGGCACTCAAAACCCCATATTTCCCGCAGAGGAATAGATCTGACTAGTAAGAATCTTAAAACCTATGTATTGATATGTCTCCATAAGGGAATCAAGTGTGTCTAGACTGGCATAAACATGGCCGCGAGAATCAGCTCAAACCCACTCTAAAAAGGAATTTCAAAAACAGAACAAAGAAACAGGGAAATTCTTTACAATTCCTTCAGGGTCTCTGATGCAACCTGGAATGACCCTATCTACAATGACAGCTGGATGTGGCATAAGGCTGGACACTTGGGACTGAGAGGATTGGTGAGATTGGGTGAGCAAATGCAGACCCTTTAAAGCAATAATGCATGGCACCCATTCCATGGGTCCCAGCTCTCCAGGTGGAAGGGAATATTACTACAGCTATAACGTGTACGGGAAACCTAGAGAATGGACACACTGTGAATACGAAAGGTTTCTAAAACTCAAAGAATAGCCCCTCTCCTGGTGCTCCGGTTTGACTTTCCAACTGCTTTCCTATCAATCTCCCAACTTGGAGAGACAGCCCCTTTAAGCTCCTGGTTCGCACAGGTTGCCAATTTGGCAGAGGATGAAAGGGAAGAGGGAGAACCAATGAGAGAGTAGCTGTTAGGCATTTGGATGGGCACATGTCACTCTAATTTCCCGGCAGGAAGAAGAATGAACCAAAGTCTCAGCCAGCCACCGGGAACCAGTAGAGGTCCTGAACCAAAAGTTTGGACTTGCGTTCAGCTCACAAAAAACGAGTTGAAAAATGGAGCTCAGGGGCACAGCAATTCACAAACTGGCAGAGTAATCAAGGCCAACTATCGTCCAAAAATCTGTTGAGGGAAGGCAACGAGGCGGACTTGAAAGCGAGGCAGAATAGCAGGAAACAGATTTCAAGAGGTACGTTGGAATCGCCTGTAAAGCACAGGAAGAGGGGCACAACTTCGACAATGATGCACTTGGCCAAAAAGGGCGTATGCGTTTTCTCCTGAATATATTCAGGAGAAAACGCATACGCCCTTTTTGGCCAAGCAAGCAAGCGGGCAATGCAAATCTGCACTACAAAGAAGTATCACTTCCCACCGGTCAAAAGGGACATCCACAAAATGTGTAAAAACCAGAAAGGCAAGACAGGCCCTGGAGAACAGGGAGCCTTGTTATGCTGTTGGGCGGGATGTAAGTTGCCAACTGCCTCACTGGAGGAGTGCATTGTGTTCCCTAAAACAAGTAAACAACAGAGCTACAGAGCCAAGGACACTTCCAGTCTAGGGAATATACCTTGGGAAAACTGAAAATCCATAAGACAGAGCCACCCCCAAATTGAGGGCTGCACTGCTTACAGGAACCTCAACCTGGGCACACCTGAAATATCCCAGGATATATAAAAATGGTTCCAAACATTGTGGAACTTACGTACGATGGAATATCCCTCAGCCACGAAATCAATGTCATAAGACCAGTAGCAGCAAAATGAGTGGATTCAGGTACGATGATTCTAAGTGAAAGAAGTCACACAGGAAAAGAAACTTATCATAAGATATCACTTAGGAAGATCCTGTAAACATGGCTACACATGAACTGAGTTAGGCAAGAGAACAGAGTCTCACATTTAGAAAACACTCTTATGCCTGCTTAAGGGGGAAGGAGAGGTGGGGTGATGCATCAAACCAGACTTTGATATAAGCACAGGTACCGTTCCAAAAACCAACTATGGAATAGACAAGACCTACACCTTCCTCAGTGAAAGGGACTCAAAACCCCATATTTCCCGCAGAGGAATAGATCTGGCTAGTAAGAATCTTAAAACCTATGTATTGATATGTCTCCGTAAGGGAATCAAGTGTGTCTAGACTGGCATAAACATGGCCGCAAGAATCAGCTCAAACCCACTCTAAAAAGGAATTTCAAAAACAGAACAAAGAAACAGGGAAATTCTTTACAATTCCTTCAGGGTCTCTGATGCAACCTGGAATGACCCTATCTACAATGACAGCTGGATGTGGCATAAGGCTGGACACTTGGGACTGAGAGGATTGGTGAGACTGGGTGAGCAAATGCAGACCCTTTAAAGCAATAATGCATGGCACCCATTCCATGGGTCCCAGCTCTCCAGGTGGAAGGGAATATTACTACAGCTATAACGTGTACGGGAAACCTAGAGAATGGACACACTGTGAATACGAAAGGTTTCTAAAACTCAACGAAGAGCCCCTCTCCTGGTGCTCCGGTTTGACTTTCCAACTGCTTTCCTATCAATCTCCCAACTTGGAGAGACAGCCCCTTTAAGCTCCTGGTTCGCACAGGTTGCCAATTTGGCAGAGGATGAAAGGGAAGAGGGAGAACCAATGAGAGAGTAGCTGTTAGGCATTTGGATGGGCACATGTCACTCTAATTTCCCGGCAGGAAGAAGAATGAACCAAAGTCTCAGCCACCCACCGGGAACCAGTAGAGGTCCTGAACCAAAAGTTTGGACTTGCGTTCAGCTCACAAAAAACGAGTTGAAAAATGGAGCTCAGGGGCACAGCAATTCACAAACTGGCAGAGTAATCAAGGCCAACTATCGTCCAAAAATCTGTTGAGGGAAGGCAACGAGGCGGACTTGAAAGCGAGGCAGAATAGCAGGAAACAGATTTCAAGAGGTACGTTGGAATCGCCTGTAAAGCACAGGAAGAGGGGCACAACTTCGACAATGATGCACTTGGCCAAAAAGGGCGTATGCGTTTTCTCCTGAATATATTCAGGAGAAAACGCATACGCCCTCTTTGGCCAAGCAAGCAAGCGGGCAATGCAAATCTGCACTACAAAGAAGTATCACTTCCCACCGGTCAAAAGGGACATCCACAAAATGTGTAAAAACCAGAAAGGCAAGACAGGCCCTGGAGAACAGGGAGCCTTGTTATGCTGATGGGCGGGATGTAAGTTGCCAACTGCCTCACTGGAGGAGTGCATTGTGTTCCCTAAAACAAGTAAACAACAGAGCTCCAGAGCCAAGGGCACGTCCAGTCTAGGGAATATACCTTGGGAAAACTGAAAATCCATAAGACAGAGCCACCCCCAAATTGAGGGCTGCACTGCTTACAGGAACCTCAACCTGGGTACACCTGAAATATCCCAGGAAATATAAAAATGGTTCCAAACATTGTGGAACTTACGTACGATGGAATATCCCTCAGCCACGAAATCAATGTCATAAGACCAGTAGCAGCAAAATGAGTGGATTCAGGTACGATGATTCTAAGTGAAAGAAGTCACACAGGAAAAGAAACTTATCATAAGATATCACTTAGGAAGATCCTGTAAACATGGCTACACATGAACTGAGTTAGGCAAGAGAACAGAGTCTCACATTTAGAAAACACTCTTATGCCTGCTTAAGGGGGAAGGAGAGGTGGGGTGATGCATCAAACCCGAGTTTGATATAAGCACAGGTACCGTTCCAAAAACCAACTATGGAATAGACAAGACCTACACCTTCCTCAGTGAAAGGGACTCAAAACCCCATATTTCCCGCAGAGGAATAGATCTGACTAGTAAGAATCTTAAAACCTATGTATTGATATGTCTCCGTAAGGGAATCAAGTGTGTCTAGACTGGCATAAACATGGCCGCGAGAATCAGCTCAAACCCACTCTAAAAAGGAATTTCAAAAACAGAACAAAGAAACAGGAAAATTCTTTACAATTCCTTCAGGGTCTCTGATGCAACCTGGAATGACCCTATCTACAATGACAGCTGGATGTGGCATAAGGCTGGACATTTGCGACTGAGAGGATTGGTGAGATTGGGTGAGCAAATGCAGACCCTTTAAAGCAATAATGCATGGCACCCATTCCATGGGTCCCAGCTCTCCAGGTGGAAGGGAATATTACTACAGATATAACGTGTATGGGAAACCTAGAGAATGGTCACACTGTGAATACGAAAGGTTTCTAAAACTCAACGAAGAGCCCCTCTCCTGGTGCTCCGGTTTGACTTTCCAACTGCTTTCCTATCAATCTCCCAACTTGGAGAGACAGCCCCTTTAAGCTCCTGGTTCGCACAGGTTGCCAATTTGGCAGAGGATGAAAGGGAAGAGGGAGAACCAATGAGAGAGTAGCTGTTAGGCATTTGGATGGGCACATGTCACTCTAATTTCCTGGCAGGAAGAAGAATGAACCAAAGTCTCAGCCACCCACCGGGAACCAGTAGAGGTCCTGAACCAAAAGTTTGGACTTGCGTTCAGCTCACAAAAAACGAGTTGAAAAATGGAGCTCCGGGGCACAGCAATTCACAAACTGGCAGAGTAATCAAGGCCAACTATCGTCCAAAAATCTGTTGAGGGAAGGCAACGAGGCGGACTTGAAAGCGAGGCAGAATAGCAGGAAACAGATTTCAAGAGGTACGTTGGAATCGCCTGTAAAGCACAGGAAGAGGGGCACAACTTCGACAATGATGCACTTGGCCAAAAAGGGCGTATGCGTTTTCTCCTGAATATATTCAGGAGAAAATGCATACGCCCTTTTTGGCCAAGCAAGCAAGCGGGCAATGCAAATCTGCACTACAAAGTAGTATCACTTCCCACCGGTCAAAAGGGACATCCACAAAATGTGTAAAAACCAGAAAGGCAAGACAGGCCCTGGAGAACAGGGAGCCTTGTTATGCTGATGGGCGGGATGTAAGTTGCCAACTGCCTCACTGGAGGAGTGCATTGTGTTCCCTAAAACAAGTAAAGAACAGAGTTACAGAGCCAAGGGCACTTCCAGTCTAGGGAATATACCTTGGGAAAATTGAAAATCCATAAGACAGAGCCACCCCCAAATTGAGGGCTGCACTGCTTACAGGAACCTCAACCTGGGTACACCTGAAATATCCCAGGCAATATAAAAATGGTTCCAAACATTGTGGAACTTACGTACGATGGAATATCCCTCAGCCACGAAATCAATGTCATAAGACCAGTAGCAACAAAATGAGTGGATTCTGGTACGATGATTCTAAGTGAAAGAAGTCACACAGGAAAAGAAACTTATCATAAGATATCACTTAGGAAGATCCTGTAAACATGGCTACACATGAACTGAGTTAGGCAAGAGAACAGAGTCTCACATTTAGAAAACACTCTTATGCCTGCTTAAGGGGGAAGGAGAGGTGGGGTGATGCATCAAACCAGACTTTGATATAAGCACAGGTACCGTTCCAAAAACCAACTATGGAATAGACAAGACCTACACCTTCCTCAGTGAAAGGGACTCAAAACCCCATATTTCCCGCAGAGGAATAGATCTGACTAGTAAGAATCTTAAAACCTATGTGTTGATATGTCTCCCTAAGGGAATCAAGTGTGTCTAGACTGGCATAAATATGGCAGCGAGAATCAGCTCAAACCCACTCTAACAAGGAATTTCAAAAACAGAACAAAGAAACAGGGAAATTCTTTACAATTCCTTCAGGGTCTCTGATGCAACCTGGAATGACCCTATCTACAATGACAGCTGGATGTGGCATAAGGCTGGACACTTGGGACTGAGAGGATTGGTGAGATTGGGTGAGCAAATGCAGACCCTTTAAAGCAATAATGCATGGCACCCATTCCATGGTTCCCAGCTCTCCAGGTGGAAGGGAATATTACTACACCTATAACGTGTACGGGAAACCTAGAGAATGGACACACTGTGAATACGAAAGGTTTCTAAAACTCAACGAAGAGCCCCTCTCCTGGTGCTCCGGTTTGACTTTCCAACTGCTTTCCTATCAATCTCCCAACTAGGAGAGACAGCCCCTTTAAGCTCCTGGTTCGCACAGGTTGCCAATTTGGCAGAGGATGAAAGGGAAGAGGGAGAACCAATGAGAGAGTAGCTGTTAGGCATTTGGATGGGCACATGTCACTCTAATTTCCCGGCAGGAAGAAGAATTAACCAAAGTCTCAGCCAACCACCGGGAACCAGTATAGGTCCTGAACCAAAAGTTTGGACTTGCGTTCAGCTCACAAAAAACGAGTTGAAAAATGGAGCTCAGGGGCACAGCAATTCACAAACTGGCAGAGTAATCAAGTCCAACTATCGTCCAAAAATCTGTTGAGGGAAGGCAACGAGGCGGACTTGAAAGCGAGGCAGAATAGCAGGAAACAGATTTCAAGAGGTACGTTGGAATCGCCTGTAAAGCACAGGAAGAGGGGCACAACTTCGACAATGATGCACTTGGCCAAAAAGGGCGTAGGCGTTTTCTCCTGAATATATTCAAGAGAAAACGCATATGCCCTTTTTGGCCAAGCAAGCAAGCGGGCAATGCAAATCTGCACTACAAAGAAGTATCACTTCCCACCGGTCAAAAGGGACATCCACAAAATGTGTAAAAACCAGAAAGGCAAGACAGGCCCTGGAGAACAGGGAGCCTTGTTATGCTGATGGGCGGGATGTAAGTTGCCAACTGCCTCACTGGAGGAGTGCATTGTGTTCCCTAAAACAAGTAAACAACAGAGCTACAGAGCCAAGGGCACTTCCAGTCTAGGGAATATACCTTGGGAAAACTGAAAATCCATAAGACAGAGCCACCCCCAAATTGAGGGCTGCACTGCTTACAGGAACCTCAACCTGGGTACACCTGAAATATCCCAGGAAATATAAAAATGGTTCCAAACATTGTGGAACTTACGTACGATGGAATATCCCTCAGCCACGAAATCAATGTCATAAGACCAGTAGCAGCAAAATGAGTGGATTCAGGTACGATGATTCTAAGTGAAAGAAGTCACACAGGAAAAGAAACTTATCATAAGATATCACTTAGGAAGATCCTGTAAACATGGCTACACATGAACTGAGTTAGGCAAGAGAACAGAGTCTCACATTTAGAAAACACTCTTATGCCTGCTTAAGGGGGAAGGAGAGGTGGGGTGATGCATCAAACCCGAGTTTGATATAAGCACAGGTACCGTTCCAAAAACCAACTATGGAATAGACAAGACCTACACCTTCCTCAGTGAAAGGGACTCAAAACCCCATATTTCCCGCAGAGGAATAGATCTGACTAGTAAGAATCTTAAAACCTATGTATTGATATGTCTCCGTAAGGGAATCAAGTGTGTCTAGACTGGCATAAACATGGCCGCGAGAATCAGCTCAAACCCACTCTAAAAAGGAATTTCAAAAACAGAACAAAGAAACAGGAAAATTCTTTACAATTCCTTCAGGGTCTCTGATGCAACCTGGAATGACCCTATCTACAATGACAGCTGGATGTGGCATAAGGCTGGACATTTGCGACTGAGAGGATTGGTGAGATTGGGTGAGCAAATGCAGACCCTTTAAAGCAATAATGCATGGCACCCATTCCATGGGTCCCAGCTCTCCAGGTGGAAGGGAATATTACTACAGATATAACGTGTATGGGAAACCTAGAGAATGGTCACACTGTGAATACGAAAGGTTTCTAAAACTCAACGAAGAGCCCCTCTCCTGGTGCTCCGGTTTGACTTTCCAACTGCTTTCCTATCAATCTCCCAACTTGGAGAGACAGCCCCTTTAAGCTCCTGGTTCGCACAGGTTGCCAATTTGGCAGAGGATGAAAGGGAAGAGGGAGAACCAATGAGAGAGTAGCTGTTAGGCATTTGGATGGGCACATGTCACTCTAATTTCCTGGCAGGAAGAAGAATGAACCAAAGTCTCAGCCACCCACCGGGAACCAGTAGAGGTCCTGAACCAAAAGTTTGGACTTGCGTTCAGCTCACAAAAAACGAGTTGAAAAATGGAGCTCCGGGGCACAGCAATTCACAAACTGGCAGAGTAATCAAGGCCAACTATCGTCCAAAAATCTGTTGAGGGAAGGCAACGAGGCGGACTTGAAAGCGAGGCAGAATAGCAGGAAACAGATTTCAAGAGGTACGTTGGAATCGCCTGTAAAGCACAGGAAGAGGGGCACAACTTCGACAATGATGCACTTGGCCAAAAAGGGCGTATGCGTTTTCTCCTGAATATATTCAGGAGAAAATGCATACGCCCTTTTTGGCCAAGCAAGCAAGCGGGCAATGCAAATCTGCACTACAAAGTAGTATCACTTCCCACCGGTCAAAAGGGACATCCACAAAATGTGTAAAAACCAGAAAGGCAAGACAGGCCCTGGAGAACAGGGAGCCTTGTTATGCTGATGGGCGGGATGTAAGTTGCCAACTGCCTCACTGGAGGAGTGCATTGTGTTCCCTAAAACAAGTAAAGAACAGAGTTACAGAGCCAAGGGCACTTCCAGTCTAGGGAATATACCTTGGGAAAATTGAAAATCCATAAGACAGAGCCACCCCCAAATTGAGGGCTGCACTGCTTACAGGAACCTCAACCTGGGTACACCTGAAATATCCCAGGCAATATAAAAATGGTTCCAAACATTGTGGAACTTACGTACGATGGAATATCCCTCAGCCACGAAATCAATGTCATAAGACCAGTAGCAACAAAATGAGTGGATTCTGGTACGATGATTCTAAGTGAAAGAAGTCACACAGGAAAAGAAACTTATCATAAGATATCACTTAGGAAGATCCTGTAAACATGGCTACACATGAACTGAGTTAGGCAAGAGAACAGAGTCTCACATTTAGAAAACACTCTTATGCCTGCTTAAGGGGGAAGGAGAGGTGGGGTGATGCATCAAACCAGACTTTGATATAAGCACAGGTACCGTTCCAAAAACCAACTATGGAATAGACAAGACCTACACCTTCCTCAGTGAAAGGGACTCAAAACCCCATATTTCCCGCAGAGGAATAGATCTGACTAGTAAGAATCTTAAAACCTATGTGTTGATATGTCTCCCTAAGGGAATCAAGTGTGTCTAGACTGGCATAAATATGGCAGCGAGAATCAGCTCAAACCCACTCTAACAAGGAATTTCAAAAACAGAACAAAGAAACAGGGAAATTCTTTACAATTCCTTCAGGGTCTCTGATGCAACCTGGAATGACCCTATCTACAATGACAGCTGGATGTGGCATAAGGCTGGACACTTGGGACTGAGAGGATTGGTGAGATTGGGTGAGCAAATGCAGACCCTTTAAAGCAATAATGCATGGCACCCATTCCATGGTTCCCAGCTCTCCAGGTGGAAGGGAATATTACTACAGCTATAACGTGTACGGGAAACCTAGAGAATGGACACACTGTGAATACGAAAGGTTTCTAAAACTCAACGAAGAGCCCCTCTCCTGGTGCTCCGGTTTGACTTTCCAACTGCTTTCCTATCAATCTCCCAACTAGGAGAGACAGCCCCTTTAAGCTCCTGGTTCGCACAGGTTGCCAATTTGGCAGAGGATGAAAGGGAAGAGGGAGAACCAATGAGAGAGTAGCTGTTAGGCATTTGGATGGGCACATGTCACTCTAATTTCCCGGCAGGAAGAAGAATTAACCAAAGTCTCAGCCAACCACCGGGAACCAGTATAGGTCCTGAACCAAAAGTTTGGACTTGCGTTCAGCTCACAAAAAACGAGTTGAAAAATGGAGCTCAGGGGCACAGCAATTCACAAACTGGCAGAGTAATCAAGTCCAACTATCGTCCAAAAATCTGTTGAGGGAAGGCAACGAGGCGGACTTGAAAGCGAGGCAGAATAGCAGGAAACAGATTTCAAGAGGTACGTTGGAATCGCCTGTAAAGCACAGGAAGAGGGGCACAACTTCGACAATGATGCACTTGGCCAAAAAGGGCGTAGGCGTTTTCTCCTGAATATATTCAAGAGAAAACGCATATGCCCTTTTTGGCCAAGCAAGAAAGCGGGCAATGCAAATCTGCACTACAAAGAAGTATCACTTCCCACCGTTCAAAAGGGACATCCACAAAATGTGTAAAAACCAGAAAGGCAAGACAGGCCCTGGAGAACAGGGAGCCTTGTTATGCTGATGGGCGGGATGTAAGTTGCCAACTGCCTCACTGGAGGAGTGCATTGTGTTCCCTAAAACAAGTAAACAACAGAGCTACAGAGCCAAGGGCACTTCCAGTCTAGGGAATATACCTTGGGAAAACTGAAAATCCATAAGACAGAGCCACCCCCAAATTGAGGGCTGCACTGCTTACAGGAACCTCAACCTGGGTACACCTGAAATATCCCAAGAAATATAAAAATGGTTCCAAACATTGTGGAACTTACGTACGATGGAATATCCCTCAGCCACGAAATCAATGTCATAAGACCAGTAGCAGCAAAATGAGTGGATTCAGGTACGATGATTCTAAGTGAAAGAAGTCACACAGGAAAAGAAACTTATCATAAGATATCACTTAGGAAGATCCTGTAAACATGGCTACACATGAACTGAGTTAGGCAAGAGAACAGAGTCTCACATTTAGAAAACACTCTTATGCCTGCTTAAGGGGGAAGGAGAGGTGGGGTGATGCATCAAACCCGAGTTTGATATAAGCACAGGTACCGTTCCAAAAACCAACTATGGAATAGACAAGACCTACACCTTCCTCAGTGAAAGGGACTCAAAACCCCATATTTCCCGCAGAGGAATAGATCTGACTAGTAAGAATCTTAAAACCTATGTATTGATATGTCTCCGTAAGGGAATCAAGTGTGTCTAGACTGGCATAAACATGGCCGCGAGAATCAGCTCAAACCCACTCTAAAAAGGAATTTCAAAAACAGAACAAAGAAACAGGGAAATTCTTTACAATTCCTTCAGGGTCTCTGATGCAACCTGGAATGACCCTATCTACAATGACAGCTGGATGTGGCATAAGGCTGGACACTTGGGACTGAGAGGATTGGTGAGATTGGGTGAGCAAATGCAGACCCTTTAAAGCAATAATGCATGGCACCCATTCCATGGGTCCCAGCTCTCCAGGTGGAAGGGAATATTACTACAGCTATAACGTGTACGGGAAACCTAGAGAATGGACACACTGTGAATACGAAAGGTTTCTAAAACTCAAAGAAGAGCCCCTCTCCTGGTGCTCCGGTTTGACTTTCCAACTGCTTTCCTATCAATCTCCCAACTTGGAGAGACAGCCCCTTTAAGCTCCTGGTTCGCACAGGTTGCCAATTTGGCAGAGGATGAAAGGGAAGAGGGAGAACCAATGAGAGAGTAGCTGTTAGGCATTTGGATGGGCACATGTCACTCTAATTTCCCGGCAGGAAGAAGAATGAACCAAAGTCTCAGCCACCCACCGGGAACCAGTATAGGTCCTGAACCAAAAGTTTGGACTTGCGTTCAGCTCACAAAAAACGAGTTGAAAAATGGAGCTCAGGGGCACAGCAATTCACAAACTGGCAGAGTAATCAAGGCCAACTATCGTCCAAAAATCTGTTGAGGGAAGGCAACGAGGCGGACTTGAAAGCGAGGCAGAATAGCAGGAAACAGATTTCAAGAGGTACGTTGGAATCGCCTGTAAAGCACAGGAAGAGGGGCACAACTTCGACAATGATGCACTTGGCCAAAAAGGGCGTATGCGTTTTCTCCTGAATATATTCAGGAGAAAACGCATACGCCCTTTTTGGCCAAGCAAGCAAGCGGGCAATGCAAATCTGCACTACAAAGAAGTATCACTTCCCACCGGTCAAAAGGGACATCCACAAAATGTGTAAAAACCAGAAAGGCAAGACAGGCCCTGGAGAACAGGGAGCCTTGTTATGCTGTTGGGCGGGATGTAAGTTGCCAACTGCCTCACTGGAGGAGTGCATTGTGTTCCCTAAAACAAGTAAACAACAGAGCTACAGAGCCAAGGGCACTTCCGGTCTAGTTAATATACCTTGGGAAAACTGAAAATCCATAAGACAGAGCCACCCCCAAATTGAGGGCTGCACTGCTTACAGGAACCTCAACCTGGGTACACCGGAAATATCCCAGGAAATATAAAAATGGTTCCAAACTTTGTGGAACTTACGTACGATGGAATATCCCTCAGCCACGAAATCAATGTCATAAGACCAGTAGCAGCAAAATGAGTGGATTCAGGTACGATGATTCTAAGTGAAAGAAGTCACACAGGAAAAGAAACTTATCATAAGATATCACTTAGGAAGATCCTGTAAACATGGCTACACGTGAACTGAGTTAGGGAAGAGAACAGAGTCTCACATTTAGAAAACCCTCTTATGCCTGCTTAAGGGGGAAGGAGAGGTGGGGTGATGCATCAAACCAGACTTTGATATAAGCACAGGTACCGTTCCAAAAACCAACTATGGAATAGACAAGACCTACACCTTCCTCAGTGAAAGGGACTCAAAACCCCATATTTCCCGCAGAGGAATAGATCTGGCTAGTAAGAATCTTAAAACCTATGTATTGATATGTTTCCGTAAGGGAATCAAGTGTGTCTAGACTGGCATAAACAGGGCAGCGAGTATCAGCTCAAACCCACTCTAAAAAGGAATTTCAAAAACAGAACAAAGAAACAGGGAAATTCTTTACAATTCCTTCAGGGTCTCTGATGCAACCTGGAATGACCCTATCTACAATGACAGCTGGATGTGGCATAAGGCTGGACACTTGGGACTGAGAGGATTGGTGAGATTGGGTGAGCAAATGCAGACCCTTTAAAGCAATAATGCATGGCACCCATTCCATGGGTCCCAGCTCTCCAGGTGGAAGGGAATATTACTACAGCTATAACGTGTACGGGAAACCTAGAGAATGGACACACTGTGAATACGAAAGGTTTCTAAAACTCAACGAAGAGTCCCTCTCCTGGTGCTCCGGTTTGACTTTCCAACTGCTTTCCTATCAATCTCCCAACTTGGAGAGACAGCCCCTTTAAGCTCATGGTTCGCACAGGTTGCCAATTTGGCAGAGGATGAAAGGGAAGAGGGAGAACCAATGAGAGAGTAGCTGTTAGGCATTTGGATGGGCACATGCCACTCTAATTTCCCGGCAGGAAGAAGAATGAACCAAAGTCTCAGCCAGCCACCGGGAACCAGTAGAGGTCCTGAACCAAAAGTTTGGACTTGCGTTCAGCTCACAAAAAACGAGTTGAAAAATGGAGCTCAGGGGCACAGCAATTCACAAAATGGCAGAGTAATCAAGGCCAACTATCGTCCAAAAATCTGTTGAGGGAAGGCAACGAGGCGGACTTGAAAGCGAGGCAGAATAGCAGGAAACAGATTTCAAGAGGTACGTTGGAATCGCCTGTAAAGCACAGGAAGAGGGGCACAACTTCGACAATGATGCACTTGGCCAAAAAGGGCGTATGCGTTTTCTCCTGAATATATTCAGGAGAAAACGCATACGCCCTCTTTGGCCAAGCAAGCAAGCGGGCAATGCAAATCTGCACTACAAAGAAGTATCACTTCCCACCGGTCAAAAGGGACATCCACAAAATGTGTAAAAACCAGAAAGGCAAGACAGGCCCTGGAGAACAGGGAGCCTTGTTATGCTGATGGGCGGGATGTAAGTTGCCAACTGCCTCACTGGAGGAGTGCATTGTGTTCCCTAAAACAAGTAAACAACAGAGCTCCAGAGCCAAGGGCACGTCCAGTCTAGGGAATATACCTTGGGAAAACTGAAAATCCATAAGACAGAGCCACCCCCAAATTGAGGGCTGCACTGCTTACAGGAACCTCAACCTGGGTACACCTGAAATATCCCAGGAAATATAAAAATGGTTCCAAACATTGTGGAACTTACGTACGATGGAATATCCCTCAGCCACGAAATCAATGTCATAAGACCAGTAGCAGCAAAATGAGTGGATTCAGGTACGATGATTCTAAGTGAAAGAAGTCACACAGGAAAAGAAACTTATCATAAGATATCACTTAGGAAGATCCTGTAAACATGGCTACACATGAACTGAGTTAGGCAAGAGAACAGAGTCTCACATTTAGAAAACACTCTTATGCCTGCTTAAGGGGGAAGGAGAGGTGGGGTGATGCATCAAACCCGAGTTTGATATAAGCACAGGTACCGTTCCAAAAACCAACTATGGAATAGACAAGACCTACACCTTCCTCAGTGAAAGGGACTCAAAACCCCATATTTCCCGCAGAGGAATAGATCTGGCTAGTAAGAATCTTAAAACCTATGTATTGATATGTCTCCGTAAGGGAATCAAGTGTGTCTAGACTGGCATAAACATGGCCGCGAGAATCAGCTCAAACCCACTCTAAAAAGGAATTTCAAAAACAGAACAAAGAAACAGGGAAATTCTTTACAATTCCTTCAGGGTCTCTGATGCAACCTGGAATGACCCTATCTACAATGACAGCTGGATGTGGCATAAGGCTGGACATTTGCGACTGAGAGGATTGGTGAGATTGGGTGAGCAAATGCAGACCCTTTAAAGCAATAATGCATGGCACCCATTCCATGGGTCCCAGCTCTCCAGGTGGAAGGGAATATTACTACAGATATAACGTGTATGGGAAACCTAGAGAATGGTCACACTGTGAATACGAAAGGTTTCTAAAACTCAACGAAGAGCCCCTCTCCTGGTGCTCCGGTTTGACTTTCCAACTGCTTTCCTATCAATCTCCCAACTTGGAGAGACAGCCCCTTTAAGCTCCTGGTTCGCACAGGTTGCCAATTTGGCAGAGGATGAAAGGGAAGAGGGAGAACCAATGAGAGAGTAGCTGTTAGGCATTTGGATGGGCACATGTCACTCTAATTTCCTGGCAGGAAGAAGAATGAACCAAAGTCTCAGCCACCCACCGGGAACCAGTAGAGGTCCTGAACCAAAAGTTTGGACTTGCGTTCAGCTCACAAATAACGAGTTGAAAAATGGAGCTCCGGGGCACAGCAATTCACAAAATGGCAGAGTAATCAAGTCCAACTATCGTCCAAAAATCTGTTGAGGGAAGGCAACGAGGCGGACTTGAAAGCGAGGCAGAATAGCAGGAAACAGATTTCAAGAGGTACGTTGGAATCGCCTGTAAAGCACAGGAAGAGGGGCACAACTTCGACAATGATGCACTTGGCCAAAAAGGGCGTAGGCGTTTTCTCCTGAATATATTCAAGAGAAAACGCATATGCCCTTTTTGGCCAAGCAAGAAAGCGGGCAATGCAAATCTGCACTACAAAGAAGTATCACTTCCCACCGGTCAAAAGGGACATCCACAAAATGTGTAAAAACCAGAAAGGCAAGACAGGCCCTGGAGAACAGGGAGCCTTGTTATGCTGATGGGCGGGATGTAAGTTGCCAACTGCCTCACTGGAGGAGTGCATTGTGTTCCCTAAAACAAGTAAACAACAGAGCTACAGAGCCAAGGGCACTTCCAGTCTAGGGAATATACCTTGGGAAAACTGAAAATCCATAAGACAGAGCCACCCCCAAATTGAGGGCTGCACTGCTTACAGGAACCTCAACCTGGGTACACCTGAAATATCCCAGGAAATATAAAAATGGTTCCAAACATTGTGGAACTTACGTACGATGGAATATCCCTCAGCCACGAAATCAATGTCATAAGACCAGTAGCAGCAAAATGAGTGGATTCAGGTACGATGATTCTAAGTGAAAGAAGTCACACAGGAAAAGAAACTTATCATAAGATATCACTTAGGAAGATCCTGTAAACATGGCTACACATGAACTCAGTTAGGCAAGAGAACAGAGTCTCACATTTAGAAACACTCTTATGCCTGCTTAAGGGGGAAGGAGAGGTGGGGTGATGCATCAAACCAGAGTTTGATATAAGCACAGGTACCGTTCCAAAAACCAACTATGGAATAGACAAGACCTACACCTTCCTCAGTGAAAGGCACTCAAAACCCCATATTTCCCGCAGAGGAATAGATCTGACTAGTAAGAATCTTAAAACCTATGTATTGATATGTCTCCGTAAGGGAATCAAGTGTGTCTAGACTGGCATAAACATGGCCGCGAGAATCAGCTCAAACCCACTCTAAAAAGGAATTTCAAAAACAGAACAAAGAAACAGGGAAATTCTTTACAATTCCTTCAGGGTCTCTGATGCAACCTGGAATGACCCTATCTACAATGACAGCTGGATGTGGCATAAGGCTGGACACTTGGGACTGAGAGGATTGGTGAGATTGGGTGAGCAAATGCAGACCCTTTAAAGCAATAATGCATGGCACCCATTCCATGGGTCCCAGCTCTCCAGGTGGAAGGGAATATTACTACAGCTATAACGTGTACGGGAAACCTAGAGAATGGACACACTGTGAATACGAAAGGTTTCTAAAACTCAAAGAAGAGCCCCTCTCCTGGTGCTCCGGTTTGACTTTCCAACTGCTTTCCTATCAATCTCCCAACTTGGAGAGACAGCCCCTTTAAGCTCCTGGTTCGCACAGGTTGCCAATTTGGCAGAGGATGAAAGGGAAGAGGGAGAACCAATGAGAGAGTAGCTGTTAGGCATTTGGATGGGCACATGTCACTCTAATTTCCTGGCAGGAAGAAGAATGAACCAAAGTCTCAGCCACCCACCGGGAACCAGTATAGGTCCTGAACCAAAAGTTTGGACTTGCGTTCAGCTCACAAAAAACGAGTTGAAAAATGGAGCTCAGGGGCACAGCAATTCACAAACTTGGAGAGTAATCAAGGCCAACTATCGTCCAAAAATCTGTTGAGGGAAGGCAACGAGGCGGACTTGAAAGCGAGGCAGAATAGCAGGAAACAGATTTCAAGAGGTACGTTGGAATCGCCTGTAAAGCACAGGAAGAGGGGCACAACTTCGACAATGATGCACTTGGCCAAAAAGGGCGTATGCGTTTTCTCCTGAATATATTCAGGAGAAAACGCATACGCCCTTTTTGGCCAAGCAAGCAAGCGGGCAATGCAAATCTGCACTACAAAGAAGTATCACTTCACACCGGTCAAAAGGGACATCCACAAAATGTGTAAAAACCAGAAAGGCAAGACAGGCCCTGGAGAACAGGGAGCCTTGTTATGCTGTTGGGCGGGATGTAAGTTGCCAACTTCCTCACTGGAGGAGTGCATTGTGTTCCCTAAAACAAGTAAACAACAGAGCTACAGAGCAAAGGGCACTTCCGGTCTAGTTAATATACCTTGGGAAAACTGAAAATCCATAAGACAGAGCCACCCCCAATTTGAGGGCTGCACTGCTTACAGGAACCTCAACCTGGGTACACCTGAAATATCCCAGGAAATATAAAAATGGTTCCAAACTTTGTGGAACTTACGTACGATGGAATATCCCTCAGCCACGAAATCAATGTCATAAGACCAGTAGCAGCAAAATGAGTGGATTCAGGTACGATGATTCTAAGTGAAAGAAGTCACACAGGAAAAGAAACTTATCATAAGATATCACTTAGGAACATCCTGTAAACATGGCTACACATGAACTGAGTTAGGCAAGAGAACAGAGTCTCACATTTAGAAAACCCTCTTATGCCTGCTTAAGGGGGAAGGAGAGGTGGGGTGATGCATCAAACCAGACTTTGATATAAGCACAGGTACCGTTCCAAAAACCAACTATGGAATAGACAAGACCTACACCTTCCTCAGTGAAAGGGACTCAAAACCCCATATTTCCCGCAGAGGAATAGATCTGGCTAGTAAGAATCTTAAAACCTATGTATTGATATGTTTCCGTAAGGGAATCAAGTGTGTCTAGACTAGCATAAACAGGGCAGCGAGTATCAGCTCAAACCCACTCTAAAAAGGAATTTCAAAAACAGAACAAAGAAACAGGGAAATTCTTTACAATTCCTTCAGGGTCTCTGATGCAACCTGGAATGACCCTATCTACAATGACAGCTGGATGTGGCATAAGGCTGGACACTTGGGACTGAGAGGATTGGTGAGATTGGGTGAGCAAATGCAGACCCTTTAAAGCAATAATGCATGGCACCCATTCCATGGGTCCCAGCTCTCCAGGTGGAAGGGAATATTACTACAGCTATAACGTGTACGGGAAACCTAGAGAATGGACACACTGTGAATACGAAAGGTTTCTAAAACTCAAAGAAGAGCCCCTCTCCTGGTGCTCCGGTTTGACTTTCCAACTGCTTTCCTATCAATCTCCCAACTTGGAGAGACAGCCCCTTTAAGCTCCTGGTTCGCACAGGTTGCCAATTTGGCAGAGGATGAAAGGGAAGAGGGAGAACCCATGAGAGAGTAGCTGTTAGGCATTTGGATGGGCACATGCCACTCTAATTTCCCGGCAGGAAGAAGAATGAACCAAAGTCTCAGCCAGCCACCGAGAACCAGTAGAGGTCCTGAACCAAAAGTTTGGACTTGCGTTCAGCTCACAAAAAACGAGTTGAAAAATGGAGCTCAGGGGCACAGCAATTCACAAACTGGCAGAGTAATCAAGGCCAACTATCGTCCAAAAATCTGTTGAGGGAAGGCAACGAGGCGGACTTGAAAGCGAGGCAGAATAGCAGGAAACAGATTTCAAGAGGTACGTTGGAATCGCCTGTAAAGCACAGGAAGAGGGGCACAACTTCGACAATGATGCACTTGGCCAAAAAGGGCGTATGCGTTTTCTCCTGAATATATTCAGGAGAAAACGCATACGCCCTCTTTGGCCAAGCAAGCAAGCGGGCAATGCAAATCTGCACTACAAAGAAGTATCACTTCCCACCAGTCAAAAGGGACATCCACAAAATGTGTAAAAACCAGAAAGGCAAGACAGGCCCTGGAGAACAGGGAGCCTTGTTATGCTGATGGGCGGGATGTAAGTTGCCAACTGCCTCCCTGGAGGAGTGCATTGTGTTCCCTAAAACAAGTAAACAACAGAGCTCCAGAGCCAAGGGCACGTCCAGTCTAGGGAATATACCTTGGGAAAACTGAAAATCCATAAGACAGAGCCACACCCAAATTGAGGGCTGCACTGCTTACAGGAACCTCAACCTGGGTACACCTGAAATATCCCAGGAAATATAAAAATGGTTCCAAACATTGTGGAACTTACGTACGATGGAATATCCC
This sequence comes from Mesoplodon mirus, assembly GCF_964341445.2. Lineage (NCBI taxonomy): Eukaryota > Metazoa > Chordata > Mammalia > Artiodactyla > Ziphiidae > Mesoplodon > Mesoplodon mirus. The sequence goes on from NW_028295810.1 coordinate 5,544,595, forward strand.
TCAGCCACGAAATCAATGTCATAAGACCAGTAGCAGCAAAATGAGTGGATTCAGGTACGATGATTCTAAGTGAAAGAAGTCACACAGGAAAAGAAACTTATCATAAGATATCACTTAGGAAGATCCTGTAAACATGGCTACACATGAACTGAGTTAGGCAAGAGAACAGAGTCTCACATTTAGAAAACACTCTTATGCCTGCTTAAGGGGGAAGGAGAGGTGGGGTGATGCATCAAACCAGACTTTGATATAAGCACAGGTACCGTTCCAAAAACCAACTATGGAATAGACAAGACCTACACCTTCCTCAGTGAAAGGGACTCAAAACCCCATATTTCCCGCAGAGGAATAGATCTGACTAGTAAGAATCTTAAAACCTATGTATTGATATGTCTGCGTAAGGGAATCAAGTGTGTCTAGACTGGCATAAATATGGCAGCGAGAATAAGCTCAAACCCACTCTAAAAAGGAATTTCAAAAACAGAACAAAGAAACAGGGAAATTCTTTACAATTCCTTCAGGGTCTCTGATGCAACCTGGAATGACCCTATCTACAATGACAGCTGGATGTGGCATAAGGCTGGACACTTGCGACTGAGAGGATTGGTGAGATTGGGTGAGCAAATGCAGACCCTTTAAAGCAATAATGCATGGCACCCATTCCATGGGTCCCAGCTCTCCAGGTGGAAGGGAATATTACTACAGATATAACGTGTATGGGAAACCTAGAGAATGGTCACACTGTGAATACGAAAGGTTTCTAAAACTCAACGAAGAGCCCCTCTCCTGGTGCTCCGGTTTGACTTTCCAACTGCTTTCCTATCAATCTCCCAACTTGGAGAGACAGCCCCTTTAAGCTCCTGGTTCGCACAGGTTGCCAATTTGGCAGAGGATGAAAGGGAAGAGGGAGAACCAATGAGAGAGTAGCTGTTAGGCATTTGGATGGGCACATGTCACTCTAATTTCCTGGCAGGAAGAATAATGAACCAAAGTCTCAGCCACACACCGGGAACCAGTAGAGGTCCTGAACCAAAAGTTTGGACTTGCGTTCAGCTCACAAAAAACGAGTTGAAAAATGGAGCTCCGGGGCACAGCAATTCACAAACTGGCAGAGTAATCAAGGCCAACTATCGTCCAAAAATCTGTTGAGGGAAGGCAACGAGGCGGACTTGAAAGCGAGGCAGAATAGCAGGAAACAGATTTCAAGAGGTACGTTGGAATCGCCTGTAAAGCACAGGAAGAGGGGCACAACTTCGACAATGATGCACTTGGCCAAAAAGGGCGTATGCGTTTTCTCCTGAATATATTCAGGAGAAAACGCATACGCCCTTTTTGGCCAAGCAAGCAAGCGGGCAATGCAAATCTGCACTACAAATTAGTATCACTTCCCACCGGTCAAAAGGGACATCCACAAAATGTGTAAAAACCAGAAAGGCAAGACAGGCCCTGGAGAACAGGGAGCCTTGTTATGCTGATGGGCGGGATGTAAGTTGCCAACTGCCTCACTGGAGGAGTGCATTGTGTTCCCTAAAACAAGTAAAGAACAGAGTTACAGAGCCAAGGGCACTTCCAGTCTAGGGAATATACCTTGGGAAAATTGAAAATCCATAAGACAGAGCCACCCCCAAATTGAGGGCTGCACTGCTTACAGGAACATCAACCTGGGTACACGTGAAATATCCCAGGAAATATAAAAATGGTTCCAAACATTGTGGAACTTACGTACGATGGAATATCCCTCAGCCACGAAATCAATGTCATAAGACCAGTAGCAACAAAATGAGTGGATTCTGGTACGATGATTCTAAGTGAAAGAAGTCACACAGGAAAAGAAACTTATCATAAGATATCACTTAGGAAGATCCTGTAAACATGGCTACACATGAACTGAGTTAGGCAAGAGAACAGAGTCTCACATTTAGAAAACACTCTTATGCCTGCTTAAGGGGGAAGGAGAGGTGGGGTGATGCATCAAACCAGAGTTTGATATAAGCACAGGTACCGTTCCAAAAACCAACTATGGAATAGACAAGACCTACACCTTCCTCAGTGAAAGGGACTCAAAACCCCATATTTCCCGCAGAGGAATAGATCTGACTAGTAAGAATCTTAAAACCTATGTGTTGATATGTCTCCCTAAGGGAATCAAGTGTGTCTAGTCTGGCATAAATATGGCAGCGAGAATCAGCTCAAACCCACTCTAACAAGGAATTTCAGAAACAGAACAAAGAAACAGGGAAATTCTTTACAATTCCTTCAGGGTCTCTGATGCAACCTGGAATGACCCTATCTACAATGACAGCTGGATGTGGCATAAGGCTGGACACTTGGGACTGAGAGGATTGGTGAGATTGGGTGAGCAAATGCAGACCCTTTAAAGCAATAATGCATGGCACCCATTCCATGGTTCCCAGCTCTCCAGGTGGAAGGGAATATTACTACAGCTATAACGTGTACGGGAAACCTAGAGAATGGACACACTGTGAATACGAAAGGTTTCTAAAACTCAACGAAGAGCCCCTCTCCTGGTGCTCCGGTTTGACTTTCCAACTGCTTTCCTATCAATCTCCCAACTAGGAGAGACAGCCCCTTTAAGCTCCTGGTTCGCACAGGTTGCCAATTTGGCAGAGGATGAAAGGGAAGAGGGAGAACCAATGAGAGAGTAGCTGTTAGGCATTTGGATGGGCACATGTCACTCTAATTTCCCGGCAGGAAGAAGAATTAACCAAAGTCTCAGCCAACCACCGGGAACCAGTATAGGTCCTGAACCAAAAGTTTGGACTTGCGTTCAGCTCACAAAAAACGAGTTGAAAAATGGAGCTCAGGGGCACAGCAATTCACAAACTGGCAGAGTAATCAAGTCCAACTATCGTCCAAAAATCTGTTGAGGGAAGGCAACGAGGCGGACTTGAAAGCGAGGCAGAATAGCAGGAAACAGATTTCAAGAGGTACGTTGGAATCGCCTGTAAAGCACAGGAAGAGGGGCACAACTTCGACAATGATGCACTTGGCCAAAAAGGGCGTATGCGTTTTCTCCTGAATATATTCAGGAGAAAACGCATACGCCCTTTTTGGCCAAGCAAGCAAGCGGGCAATGCAAATCTGCACTACAAAGAAGTATCACTTCCCACCGGTCAAAAGGGACATCCACAAAATGTGTAAAAACCAGAAAGGCAAGACAGGCCCTGGAGAACAGGGAGCCTTGTTATGCTGTTGGGCGGGATGTAAGTTGCCAACTGCCTCACTGGAGGAGTGCATTGTGTTCCCTAAAACAAGTAAACAACAGAGCTACAGAGCCAAGGGCACTTCCAGTCTAGGGAATATACCTTGGGAAAACTGAAAATCCATAAGACAGAGCCACCCCCAAATTGAGGGCTGCACTGCTTACAGGAACCTCAACCTGGGTACACCTGAAATATCCCAGGAAATATAAAAATGGTTCCAAACATTGTGGAACTTACGTACGATGGAATATCCCTCAGCCACGAAATCAATGTCATAAGACCAGTAGCAGCAAAATGAGTGGATTCAGGTACGATGATTCTAAGTGAAAGAAGTCACACAGGAAAAGAAACTTATCATAAGATATCACTTAGGAAGATCCTGTAAACATGGCTACACATGAACTGAGTTAGGCAAGAGAACAGAGTCTCACATTTAGAAAACACTCTTATGCCTGCTTAAGGGGGAAGGAGAGGTGGGGTGATGCATCAAACCAGACTTTGATATAAGCACAGGTACCGTTCAAAAAACCAACTATGGAATAGACAAGACCTACACCTTCCTCAGTGAAAGGGACTCAAAACCCCATATTTCCCGCAGAGGAATAGATCTGGCTAGTAAGAATCTTAAAACCTATGTATTGATATGTCTCCGTAAGGGAATCAAGTGTGTCTAGACTGGCATAAACATGGCCGCAAGAATCAGCTCAAACCCACTCTAAAAAGGAATTTCAAAAACAGAACAAAGAAACAGGGAAATTCTTTACAATTCCTTCAGGGTCTCTGATGCAACCTGGAATGACCCTATCTACAATGACAGCTGGATGTGGCATAAGGCTGGACACTTGGGACTGAGAGGATTGGTGAGACTGGGTGAGCAAATGCAGACCCTTTAAAGCAATAATGCATGGCACCAATTCCATGGGTCCCAGCTCTCCAGGTGGAAGGGAATATTACTACAGCTATAACGTGTACGGGAAACCTAGAGAATGGACACACTGTGAATACGAAAGGTTTCTAAAACTCAACGAAGAGCCCCGCTCCTGGTGCTCCGGTTTGACTTTCCAACTGCTTTCCTATCAATCTCCCAACTTGGAGAGACAGCCCCTTTAAGCTCCTGGTTCGCACAGGTTGCCAATTTGGCAGAGGATGAAAGGGAAGAGGGAGAACCAATGAGAGAGTAGCTGTTAGGCATTTGGATGGGCACATGTCACTCTAATTTCCCGGCAGGAAGAAGAATGAACCAAAGTCTCAGCCACCCACCGGGAACCAGTAGAGGTCCTGAACCAAAAGTTTGGACTTGCGTTCAGCTCACAAAAAACGAGTTGATAAATGGAGCTCAGGGGCACAGCAATTCACAAACTGGCAGAGTAATCAAGGCCAACTATCGTCCAAAAATCTGTTGAGGGAAGGCAACGTGGCGGACTTGAAAGCGAGGCAGAATAGCAGGAAACAGATTTCAAGAGGTACGTTGGAATCGCCTGTAAAGCACAGGAAGAGGGGCACAACTTCGACAATGATGCACTTGGCCAAAAAGGGCGTATGCATTTTCTCCTGAATATATTCTGGAGAAAACGCATACGCCCTTTTTGGCCAAGCAAGCAAGCGGGCAATGCAAATCTGCACTACAAAAAGTATCACTTCCCACCGGTCAAAGGAGACATCCACAAAATGTGTAAAAACCAGAAAGGCAACACAGGCCCTGGAGAACAGGGAGCCTTGTTATGCTGATGGGCGGGATGTAAGCTGCCAACTGCCTCCCTGGAGGAGTGCATTGTGTTCCCTAAAAGAAGTAAACAACAGAGCTACAGAGCCAAGGGCACTTCCAGTCTAGGGAATATACCTTGGGAAAACTGAAAATCCATAAGACAGAGCCACCCCCAAATTGAGGGCTGCACTGCTTACAGGAACCTCAACCTGGGTACACCTGAAATATCCCAGGAAATATAAAAATGGTTCCAAACTTTGTGGAACTTACGTACAATGGAATATCCCTCAGCCACGAAATCAATGTCATAAGACCAGTAGCAGCAAAATGAGTGGATTCAGGTACGATGATTCTAAGTGAAAGAAGTCACACAGGAAAAGAAACTTATCATAAGATATCACTTAGGAAGATCCTGTAAACATGGCTACACATGAACTGAGTTAGGCAAGAGAACAGAGTCTCACATTTAGAAAACCCTCTTATGCCTGCTTAAGGGGGAAGGAGAGGTGGGGTGATGCATCAAACCAGACTTTGATATAAGCACAGGTACCGTTCCAAAAACCAACTATGGAATAGACAAGACCTACACCTTCCTCAGTGAAAGGGACTCAAAACCCCATATTTCCCGCAGAGGAATAGATCTGGCTAGTAAGAATCTTAAAACCTATGTATTGATATGTTTCCGTAAGGGAATCAAGTGTGTCTAGACTGGCATAAACAGGGCAGCGAGTATCAGCTCAAACCCACTCTAAAAAGGAATTTCAAAAACAGAACAAAGAAACAGGGAAATTCTTTACAATTCCTTCAGGGTCTCTGATGCAACCTGGAATGACCCTATCTACAATGACAGCTGGATGTGGCATAAGGCTGGACACTTGGGACTGAGAGGATTGGTGAGATTGGGTGAGCAAATGCAGACCCTTTAAAGCAATAATGCATGGCACCCATTCCATGGGTCCCAGCTCTCCAGGTGGAAGGGAATATTACTACAGCTATAACGTGTACGGGAAACCTAGAGAATGGACACACTGTGAATACGAAAGGTTTCTAAAACTCAAAGAAGAGCCCCTCTCCTGGTGCTCCGGTTTGACTTTCCAACTGCTTTCCTATCAATCTCCCAACTTGGAGAGACAGCCCCTTTAAGCTCCTGGTTCGCACAGGTTGCCAATTTGGCAGAGGATGAAAGGGAAGAGGGAGAACCAATGAGAGAGTAGCTGTTAGGCATTTGGATGGGCACATGCCACTCTAATTTCCCGGCAGGAAGAAGAATGAACCAAAGTCTCAGCCAGCCACCGGGAACCAGTAGAGGTCCTGAACCAAAAGTTTGGACTTGCGTTCAGCTCACAAAAAACGAGTTGAAAAATGGAGCTCAGGGGCACAGCAATTCACAAACTGGCAGAGTAATCAAGGCCAACTATCGTCCAAAAATCTGTTGAGGGAAGGCAACGAGGCGGACTTGAAAGCGAGGCAGAATAGCAGGAAACAGATTTCAAGAGGTACGTTGGAATCGCCTGTAAAGCACAGGAAGAGGGGCACAACTTCGACAATGATGCACTTGGCCAAAAAGGGCGTATGCGTTTTCTCCTGAATATATTCAGGAGAAAACGCATACGCCCTCTTTGGCCAAGCAAGCAAGCGGGCAATGCAAATCTGCACTACAAAGAAGTATCACTTCCCACCGGTCAAAAGGGACATCCACAAAATGTGTAAAAACCAGAAAGGCAAGACAGGCCCTGGAGAACAGGGAGCCTTGTTATGCTGATGGGCGGGATGTAAGTTGCCAACTGCCTCACTGGAGGAGTGCATTGTGTTCCCTAAAACAAGTAAACAACAGAGCTCCAGAGCCAAGGGCACGTCCAGTCTAGGGAATATACCTTGGGAAAACTGAAAATCCATAAGACAGAGCCACCCCCAAATTGAGGGCTGCACTGCTTACAGGAACCTCAACCTGGGTACACCTGAAATATCCCAGGAAATATAAAAATGGTTCCAAACATTGTGGAACTTACGTACGATGGAATATCCCTCAGCCACGAAATCAATGTCATAAGACCAGTAGCAGCAAAATGAGTGGATTCAGGTACGATGATTCTAAGTGAAAGAAGTCACACAGGAAAAGAAACTTATCATAAGATATCACTTAGGAAGATCCTGTAAACATGGCTACACATGAACTGAGTTAGGCAAGAGAACAGAGTCTCACATTTAGAAAACACTCTTATGCCTGCTTAAGGGGGAAGGAGAGGTGGGGTGATGCATCAAACCCGAGTTTGATATAAGCACAGGTACCGTTCCAAAAACCAACTATGGAATAGACAAGACCTACACCTTCCTCAGTGAAAGGGACTCAAAACCCCATATTTCCCGCAGAGGAATAGATCTGACTAGTAAGAATCTTAAAACCTATGTATTGATATGTCTCCGTAAGGGAATCAAGTGTGTCTAGACTGGCATAAACATGGCCGCGAGAATCAGCTCAAACCCACTCTAAAAAGGAATTTCAAAAACAGAACAAAGAAACAGGGAAATTCTTTACAATTCCTTCAGGGTCTCTGATGCAACCTGGAATGACCCTATCTACAATGACAGCTGGATGTGGCATAAGGCTGGACACTTGCGACTGAGAGGATTGGTGAGATTGGGTGAGCAAATGCAGACCCTTTAAAGCAATAATGCATGGCACCCATTCCATGGGTCCCAGCTCTCCAGGTGGAAGGGAATATTACTACAGATATAACGTGTATGGGAAACCTAGAGAATGGTCACACTGTGAATACGAAAGGTTTCTAAAACTCAACGAAGAGCCCCTCTCCTGGTGCTCCGGTTTGACTTTCCAACTGCTTTCCTATCAATCTCCCAACTTGGAGAGACAGCCCCTTTAAGCTCCTGGTTCGCACAGGTTGCCAATTTGGCAGAGGATGAAAGGGAAGAGGGAGAACCAATGAGAGAGTAGCTGTTAGGCATTTGGATGGGCACATGTCACTCTAATTTCCTGGCAGGAAGAAGAATGAACCAAAGTCTCAGCCACACACCGGGAACCAGTAGAGGTCCTGAACCAAAAGTTTGGACTTGCGTTCAGCTCACAAAAAACGAGTTGAAAAATGGAGCTCCGGGGCACAGCAATTCACAAACTGGCAGAGTAATCAAGGCCAACTATCGTCCAAAAATCTGTTGAGGGAAGGCAACGAGGCGGACTTGAAAGCGAGGCAGAATAGCAGGAAACAGATTTCAAGAGGTACGTTGGAATCGCCTGTAAAGCACAGGAAGAGGGGCACAACTTCGACAATGATGCACTTGGCCAAAAAGGGCGTATGCGTTTTCTCCTGAATATATTCAGGAGAAAACGCATACGCCCTTTTTGGCCAAGCAAGCAAGCGGGCAATGCAAATCTGCACTACAAAGTAGTATCACTTCCCACCGGTCAAAAGGGACATCCACAAAATGTGTAAAAACCAGAAAGGCAAGACAGGCCCTGGAGAACAGGGAGCCTTGTTATGCTGATGGGCGGGATTTAAGTTGCCAACTGCCTCACTGGAGGAGTGCATTGTGTTCCCTAAAACAAGTAAAGAACAGAGTTACAGAGCCAAGGGCACTTCCAGTCTAGGGAATATACCTTGGGAAAATTGAAAATCCATAAGACAGAGCCACCCCCAAATTGAGGGCTGCACTGCTTACAGGAACCTCAACCTGGGTACACCTGAAATATCCCAGGAAATATAAAAATGGTTCCAAACATTGTGGAACTTACGTACGATGGAATATCCCTCAGCCACGAAATCAATGTCATAAGACCAGTAGCAACAAAATGAGTGGATTCTGGTACGATGATTCTAAGTGAAAGAAGTCACACAGGAAAAGAAACTTATCATAAGATATCACTTAGGAAGATCCTGTAAACATGGCTACACATGAACTGAGTTAGGCAAGAGAACAGAGTCTCACATTTAGAAAACACTCTTATGCCTGCTTAAGGGGGAAGGAGAGGTGGGGTGATGCATCAAACCAGACTTTGATATAAGCACAGGTACCGTTCCAAAAACCAACTATGGAATAGACAAGACCTACACCTTCCTCAGTGAAAGGGACTCAAAACCCCATATTTCCCGCAGAGGAATAGATCTGGCTAGTAAGAATCTTAAAACCTATGTATTGATATGTTTCCGTAAGGGAATCAAGTGTGTCTAGACTGGCATAAACAGGGCAGCGAGTATCAGCTCAAACCCACTCTAAAAAGGAATTTCAAAAACAGAACAAAGAAACAGGGAAATTCTTTACAATTCCTTCAGGGTCTCTGATGCAACCTGGAATGACCCTATCTACAATGACAGCTGGATGTGGCATAAGGCTGGACACTTGGGACTGAGAGGATTGGTGAGATTGGGTGAGCAAATGCAGACCCTTTAAAGCAATAATGCATGGCACCCATTCCATGGGTCCCAGCTCTCCAGGTGGAAGGGAATATTACTACAGCTATAACGTGTACGGGAAACCTAGAGAATGGACACACTGTGAATACGAAAGGTTTCTAAAACTCAAAGAAGAGCCCCTCTCCTGGTGCTCCGGTTTGACTTTCCAACTGCTTTCCTATCAATCTCCCAACTTGGAGAGACAGCCCCTTTAAGCTCCTGGTTCGCACAGGTTGCCAATTTGGCAGAGGATGAAAGGGAAGAGGGAGAACCAATGAGAGAGTAGCTGTTAGGCATTTGGATGGGCACATGCCACTCTAATTTCCCGGCAGGAAGAAGAATGAACCAAAGTCTCAGCCAGCCACCGGGAACCAGTAGAGGTCCTGAACCAAAAGTTTGGACTTGCGTTCAGCTCACAAAAAACGAGTTGAAAAATGGAGCTCAGGGGCACAGCAATTCACAAACTGGCAGAGTAATCAAGGCCAACTATCGTCCAAAAATCTGTTGAGGGAAGGCAACGAGGCGGACTTGAAAGCGAGGCAGAATAGCAGGAAACAGATTTCAAGAGGTACGTTGGAATCGCCTGTAAAGCACAGGAAGAGGGGCACAACTTCGACAATGATGCACTTGGCCAAAAAGGGCGTATGCGTTTTCTCCTGAATATATTCAGGAGAAAACGCATACGCCCTCTTTGGCCAAGCAAGCAAGCGGGCAATGCAAATCTGCACTACAAAGAAGTATCACTTCCCACCGGTCAAAAGGGACATCCACAAAATGTGTAAAAACCAGAAAGGCAAGACAGGCCCTGGAGAACAGGGAGCCTTGTTATGCTGATGGGCGGGATGTAAGTTGCCAACTGCCTCACTGGAGGAGTGCATTGTGTTCCCTAAAACAATTAAACAACAGAGCTCCAGAGCCAAGGGCACGTCCAGTCTAGGGAATATACCTTGGGAAAACTGAAAATCCATAAGACAGAGCCACCCCCAAATTGAGGGCTGCACTGCTTACAGGAACCTCAACCTGGGTACACCTGAAATATCCCAGGAAATATAAAAATGGTTCCAAACATTGTGGAACTTACGTACGATGGAATATCCCTCAGCCACGAAATCAATGTCATAAGACCAGTAGCAGCAAAATGAGTGGATTCAGGTACGATGATTCTAAGTGAAAGAAGTCACACAGGAAAAGAAACTTATCATAAGATATCACTTAGGAAGATCCTGTAAACATGGCTACACATGAACTGAGTTAGGCAAGAGAACAGAGTCTCACATTTAGAAAACACTCTTATGCCTGCTTAAGGGGGAAGGAGAGGTGGGGTGATGCATCAAACCCGAGTTTGATATAAGCACAGGTACCGTTCCAAAAACCAACTATGGAATAGACAAGACCTACACCTTCCTCAGTGAAAGGGACTCAAAACCCCATATTTCCCGCAGAGGAATAGATCTGACTAGTAAGAATCTTAAAACCTATGTGTTGATATGTCTCCCTAAGGGAATCAAGTGTGTCTAGACTGGCATAAATATGGCAGCGAGAATCAGCTCAAACCCACTCTAACAAGGAATTTCAAAAACAGAACAAAGAAACAGGGAAATTCTTTACAATTCCTTCAGGGTCTCTGATGCAACCTGGAATGACCCTATCTACAATGACAGCTGGATGTGGCATAAGGCTGGACACTTGCGACTGAGAGGATTGGTGAGATTGGGTGAGCAAATGCAGACCCTTTAAAGCAATAATGCATGGCACCCATTCCATGGGTCCCAGCTCTCCAGGTGGAAGGGAATATTACTACAGATATAACGTGTATGGGAAACCTAGAGAATGGTCACACTGTGAATACGAAAGGTTTCTAAAACTCAACGAAGAGCCCCTCTCCTGGTGCTCCGGTTTGACTTTCCAACTGCTTTCCTATCAATCTCCCAACTTGGAGAGACAGCCCCTTTAAGCTCCTGGTTCGCACAGGTTGCCAATTTGGCAGAGGATGAAAGGGAAGAGGGAGAACCAATGAGAGAGTAGCTGTTAGGCATTTGGATGGGCACATGTCACTCTAATTTCCTGGCAGGAAGAAGAATGAACCAAAGTCTCAGCCACACACCGGGAACCAGTAGAGGTCCTGAACCAAAAGTTTGGACTTGCGTTCAGCTCACAAAAAACGAGTTGAAAAATGGAGCTCCGGGGCACAGCAATTCACAAACTGGCAGAGTAATCAAGGCCAACTATCGTCCAAAAATCTGTTGAGGGAAGGCAACGAGGCGGACTTGAAAGCGAGGCAGAATAGCAGGAAACAGATTTCAAGAGGTACGTTGGAATCGCCTGTAAAGCACAGGAAGAGGGGCACAACTTCGACAATGATGCACTTGGCCAAAAAGGGCGTATGCGTTTTCTCCTGAATATATTCAGGAGAAAACGCATACGCCCTTTTTGGCCAAGCAAGCAAGCGGGCAATGCAAATCTGCACTACAAAGTAGTATCACTTCCCACCGGTCAAAAGGGACATCCACAAAATGTGTAAAAACCAGAAAGGCAAGACAGGCCCTGGAGAACAGGGAGCCTTGTTATGCTGATGGGCGGGATGTAAGTTGCCAACTGCCTCACTGGAGGAGTGCATTGTGTTCCCTAAAACAAGTAAAGAACAGAGTTACAGAGCCAAGGGCACTTCCAGTCTAGGGAATATACCTTGGGAAAATTGAAAATCCATAAGACAGAGCCACCCCCAAATTGAGGGCTGCACTGCTTACAGGAACCTCAACCTGGGTACACCTGAAATATCCCAGGCAATATAAAAATGGTTCCAAACATTGTGGAACTTACGTACGATGGAATATCCCTCAGCCACGAAATCAATGTCATAAGACCAGTAGCAACAAAATGAGTGGATTCTGGTACGATGATTCTAAGTGAAAGAAGTCACACAGGAAAAGAAACTTATCATAAGATATCACTTAGGAAGATCCTGTAAACATGGCTACACATGAACTGAGTTAGGCAAGAGAACAGAGTCTCACATTTAGAAAACACTCTTATGCCTGCTTAAGGGGGAAGGAGAGGTGGGGTGATGCATCAAACCAGACTTTGATATAAGCACAGGTACCGTTCCAAAAACCAACTATGGAATAGACAAGACCTACACCTTCCTCAGTGAAAGGGACTCAAAACCCCATATTTCCCGCAGAGGAATAGATCTGACTAGTAAGAATCTTAAAACCTATGTGTTGATATGTCTCCCTAAGGGAATCAAGTGTGTCTAGACTGGCATAAATATGGCAGCGAGAATCAGCTCAAACCCACTCTAACAAGGAATTTCAAAAACAGAACAAAGAAACAGGGAAATTCTTTACAATTCCTTCAGGGTCTCTGATGCAACCTGGAATGACCCTATCTACAATGACAGCTGGATGTGGCATAAGGCTGGACACTTGGGACTGAGAGGATTGGTGAGATTGGGTGAGCAAATGCAGACCCTTTAAAGCAATAATGCATGGCACCCATTCCATGGTTCCCAGCTCTCCAGGTGGAAGGGAATATTACTACAGCTATAACGTGTACGGGAAACCTAGAGAATGGACACACTGTGAATACGAAAGGTTTCTAAAACTCAACGAAGAGCCCCTCTCCTGGTGCTCCGGTTTGACTTTCCAACTGCTTTCCTATCAATCTCCCAACTAGGAGAGACAGCCCCTTTAAGCTCCTGGTTCGCACAGGTTGCCAATTTGGCAGAGGATGAAAGGGAAGAGGGAGAACCAATGAGAGAGTAGCTGTTAGGCATTTGGATGGGCACATGTCACTCTAATTTCCCGGCAGGAAGAAGAATTAACCAAAGTCTCAGCCAACCACCGGGAACCAGTATAGGTCCTGAACCAAAAGTTTGGACTTGCGTTCAGCTCACAAAAACGAGTTGAAAAATGGAGCTCAGGGGCACAGCAATTCACAAACTGGCAGAGTAATCAAGTCCAACTATCGTCCAAAAATCTGTTGAGGGAAGGCAACGAGGCGGACTTGAAAGCGAGGCAGAATAGCAGGAAACAGATTTCAAGAGGTACGTGGGAATCGCCTGTAAAGCACAGGAAGAGGGGCACAACTTCGACAATGATGCACTTGGCCAAAAAGGGCGTATGCGTTTTCTCCTGAATATATTCAGGAGAAAACGCATACGCCCTTTTTGGCCAAGCAAGCAAGCGGGCAATGCAAATCTGCACTACAAAGAAGTATCACTTCCCACCGGTCAAAAGGGACATCCACAAAATGTGTAAAAACCAGAAAGGCAAGACAGGCCCTGGAGAACAGGGAGCCTTGTTATGCTGTTGGGCGGGATGTAAGTTGCCAACTGCCTCACTGGAGGAGTGCATTGTGTTCCCTAAAACAAGTAAACAACAGAGCTACAGAGCCAAGGGCACTTCCAGTCTAGGGAATATACCTTGGGAAAACTGAAAATCCATAAGACAGAGCCACCCCCAAATTGAGGGCTGCACTGCTTACAGGAACCTCAACCTGGGTACACCTGAAATATCCCAGGAAATATAAAAATGGTTCCAAACATTGTGGAACTTACGTACGATGGAATATCCCTCAGCCACGAAATCAATGTCATAAGACCAGTAGCAGCAAAATGAGTGGATTCAGGTACGATGATTCTAAATGAAAGAAGTCACACAGGAAAAGAAACTTATCATAAGATATCACTTAGGAAGATCCTGTAAACATGGCTACACATGAACTGAGTTAGGCAAGAGAACAGAGTCTCACATTTAGAAAACACTCTTATGCCTGCTTAAGGGGGAAGGAGAGGTGGGGTGATGCATCATACCAGACTTTGATATAAGCACAGGTACCGTTCAAAAAACCAACTATGGAATAGACAAGACCTACACCTTCCTCAGTCAAAGGGACTCAAAACCCCATATTTCCCGCAGAGGAATAGATCTGGCTAGTAAGAATCTTAAAACCTATGTATTGATATGTCTCCGTAAGGGAATCAAGTGTGTCTAGACTGGCATAAACATGGCCGCAAGAATCAGCTCAAACCCACTCTAAAAAGGAATTTCAAAAACAGAACAAAGAAACAGGGAAATTCTTTACAATTCCTTCAGGGTCTCTGATGCAACCTGGAATGACCCTATCTACAATGACAGCTGGATGTGGCATAAGGCTGGACACTTGGGACTGAGAGGATTGGTGAGACTGGGTGAGCAAATGCAGACCCTTTAAAGCAATAATGCATGGCACCCATTCCATGGGTCCCAGCTCTCCAGGTGGAAGGGAATATTACTACAGCTATAACGTGTACGGGAAACCTAGAGAATGGACACACTGTGAATACGAAAGGTTTCTAAAACTCAACGAAGAGCCCCTCTCCTGGTGCTCCGGTTTGACTTTCCAACTGCTTTCCTATCAATCTCCCAACTTGGAGAGACAGCCCCTTTAAGCTCCTGGTTCGCACAGGTTGCCAATTTGGCAGAGGATGAAAGGGAAGAGGGAGAACCAATGAGAGAGTAGCTGTTAGGCATTTGGATGGGCACATGTCACTCTAATTTCCCGGCAGGAAGAAGAATGAACCAAAGTCTCAGCCACCCACCGGGAACCAGTAGAGGTCCTGAACCAAAAGTTTGGACTTGCGTTCAGCTCACAAAAAACGAGTTGATAAATGGAGCTCAGGGGCACAGCAATTCACAAACTGGCAGAGTAATCAAGGCCAACTATCGTCCAAAAATCTGTTGAGGGAAGGCAACGTGGCGGACTTGAAAGCGAGGCAGAATAGCAGGAAACAGATTTCAAGAGGTACGTTGGAATCGCCTGTAAAGCACAGGAAGAGGGGCACAACTTCGACAATGATGCACTTGGCCAAAAAGGGCGTATGCATTTTCTCCTGAATATATTCAGGAGAAAACGCATACGCCCTTTTTGGCCAAGCAAGCAAGCGGGCAATGCAAATCTGCACTACAAAAAGTATCACTTCCCACCGGTCAAAGGGGACATCCACAAAATGTGTAAAAACCAGAAAGGCAACACAGGCCCTGGAGAACAGGGAGCCTTGTTATGCTGATGGGCGGGATGTAAGCTGCCAACTGCCTCCCTGGAGGAGTGCATTGTGTTCCCTAAAACAAGTAAACAACAGAGCTACAGAGCCAAGGGCACTTCCGGTCTAGGGAATATACCTTGGGAAAACTGAAAATCCATAAGACAGAGACACCCCCAAATTGAGGGCTGCACTGCTTACAGGAACCTCAACCTGGGTACACCTGAAATATCCCAGGAAATATAAAAATGGTTCCAAACTTTGTGGAACTTACGTACGATGGAATATCCCTCAGCCACGAAATCAATGTCATAAGACCAGTAGCAGCAAAATGAGTGGATTCAGGTACGATGATTCTAAGTGAAAGAAGTCACACAGGAAAAGAAACTTATCATAAGATATCACTTAGGAAGATCCTGTAAACATGGCTACACATGAACTGAGTTAGGCAAGAGAACAGAGTCTCACATTTAGAAAACACTCTTATGCCTGCTTAAGGGGGAAGGAGAGGTGGGGTGATGCATCAAACCCGAGTTTGATATAAGCACAGGTACCGTTCCAAAAACCAACTATGGAATAGACAAGACCTACACCTTCCTCAGTGAAAGGGACTCAAAACCCCATATTTCCCGCAGAGGAATAGATCTGACTAGTAAGAATCTTAAAACCTATGTATTGATATGTCTCCGTAAGGGAATCAAGTGTGTCTAGACTGGCATAAACATGGCCGCGAGAATCAGCTCAAACCCACTCTAAAAAGGAATTTCAAAAACAGAACAAAGAAACAGGGAAATTCTTTACAATTCCTTCAGGGTCTCTGATGCAACCTGGAATGACCCTATCTACAATGACAGCTGGATGTGGCATAAGGCTGGACACTTGGGACTGAGAGGATTGGTGAGATTGGGTGAGCAAATGCAGACCCTTTAAAGCAATAATGCATGGCACCCATTCCATGGGTCCCAGCTCTCCAGGTGGAAGGGAATATTACTACAGCTATAACGTGTACGGGAAACCTAGAGTATGGACACACTGTGAATACGAAAGGTTTCTAAAACTCAACGAAGAGCCCCTCTCCTGGTGCTCCAGTTTGACTTTCCAACTGCTTTCCTATCAATCTCCCAACTTGGAGAGACAGCCCCTTTAAGCTCCTGGTTCGCACAGGTTGCCAATTTTGCAGAGGATGAAAGGGAAGAGGGAGAACCAATGAGAGAGTAGCTGTTAGGCATTTGGATGGGCACATGTCACTCTAATTTCCAAGCAGGAAGAAGAATGAACCAAAGTCTCAGCCACCCACCGGGAACCAGTAGAGGTCCTGAACCAAAAGTTTGGACTTGCGTTCAGCTCACAAAAAACGAGTTGATAAATGGAGCTCCGGGGCACAGCAATTCACAAACTGGCAGAGTAATCAAGGCCAACTATCGTCCAAAAATCTGTTGAGGGAAGGCAACGAGGCGGACTTGAAAGCGAGGCAGAATAGCAGGAAACAGATTTCAAGAGGTACGTTGGAATCGCCTGTAAAGCACAGGAAGAGGGGCACAACTTCGACAATGATGCACTTGGGCAAAAAGGGCGTATGCGTTTTCTCCTGAATATATTCAGGAGAAAACGCATACGCCCTTTTTGGCCAAGCAAGCAAGCGGGCAATGCAAATCTGCACTACAAAGAAGTATCACTTCCCACCGGTCAAAAGGGACATCCACAAAATGTGTAAAAACCAGAAAGGCAAGACAGGCCCTGGAGAACAGGGAGCCTTGTTATGCTGATGGGCGGGATGTAAGTTGCCACCTGCCTCACTGGAGGAGTGCATTGTGTTCCCTAAAACAAGTAAACAACAGAGCTCCAGAGCCAAGGGCACGTCCGGTCTAGGGAATATACCTTGGGAAAACTGAAAATCCATAAGACAGAGCCACCCCCAAATTGAGGGCTGCACTGCTTACAGGAACCTCAACCTGGGTACACCTGAAATATCCCAGGAAATATAAAAATGGTTCCAAACATTGTGGAACTTACGTACGATGGAATATCCCTCAGCCACGAAATCAATGTCATAAGACCAGTAGGAGCAAAATGAGTGGATTCAGGTACGATGATTCTAAGTGAAAGAAGTCACACAGGAAAAGAAACTTATCATAAGATATCACTTAGGAAGATCCTGTAAACATGGCTACACATGAACTGAGTTAGGCAAGAGAACAGAGTCTCACATTTAGAAAACACTCTTATGCCTGCTTAAGGGGGAAGGAGAGGTTGGGTGATGCATCAAACCCGAGTTTGATATAAGCACAGGTACCGTTCCAAAAACCAACTATGGAATAGACAAGACCTACACCTTCCTCAGTGAAAGGGACTCAAAACCCCATATTTCCCGCAGAGGAATAGATCTGACTAGTAAGAATCTTAAAACCTATGTATTGATATGTCTCCGTAAGGGAATCAAGTGTGTCTAGACTGGCATAAACATGGCCGCGAGAATCAGCTCAAACCCACTCTAAAAAGGAATTTCAAAAACAGAACAAAGAAACAGGGAAATTCTTTACAATTCCTTCAGGGTCTCTGATGCAACCTGGAATGACCCTATCTACAATGACAGCTGGATGTGGCATAAGGCTGGACACTTGGGACTGAGAGGATTGGTGAGACTGGGTGAGCAAATGCAGACCCTTTAAAGCAATAATGCATGGCACCCATTCCATGGGTCCCAGCTCTCCAGGTGGAAGGGAATATTACTACAGCTATAACGTGTACGGGAAACCTAGAGAATGGACACACTGTGAATACGAAAGGTTTCTAAAACTCAAAGAAGAGCCCCTCTCCTGGTGCTCCGGTTTGACTTTCCAACTGCTTTCCTATCAATCTCCCAACATGGAGAGACAGCCCCTTTAAGCTCCTGGTTCGCACAGGTTGCCAATTTGGCAGAGGATGAAAGGGAAGAGGGAGAACCAATGAGAGAGTAGCTGTTAGGCATTTGGATGGGCACATGTCACTCTAATTTCCCGGCAGGAAGAAGAATGAACCAAAGACTCAGCCACCCACCGGGAACCAGTAGAGGTCCTGAACCAAAAGTTTGGACTTGCGTTCAGCTCACAAAAAACGAGTTGAAAAATGGAGCTCAGGGGCACAGCAATTCACAAACTGGCAGAGTAATCAAGGCCAACTATCGTCCAAAAATCTGTTGAGGGAAGGCAACGAGGCGGACTTGAAAGCGAGGCAGAATAGCAGGAAACAGATTTCAAGAGGTACGTTGGAATCGCCTGTAAAGCACAGGAAGAGGGGCACAACTTCGACAATGATGCACTTGGCCAAAAAGGGCGTATGCGTTTTCTCCTGAATATATTCAGGAGAAAACGCATACGCCCTTTTTGGCCAAGCAAGCAAGCGGGCAATGCAAATCTGCACTACAAAGAAGTATCACTTCCCACCGGTCAAAAGGGACATCCACAAAATGTGTAAAAACCAGAAAGGCAAGACAGGCCCTGGAGAACAGGGAGCCTTGTTATGCTGATGGGCGGGATGTAAGTTGCCAACTGCCTCACTGGAGGAGTGCATTGTGTTCCCTAAAACAAGTAAACAACAGAGCTACAGAGCCAAGGGCACTTCCAGTCTAGGGAATATACATTGGGAAAACTGAAAATCCATAAGACAGAGCCACCACCAAATTGAGGGCTGCACTGCTTACAGGAACCTCAACCTGGGTACACCTGAAATATCCCAGGAAATATAAAAATGGTTCCAAACATTGTGGAACTTACGTACGATGGAATATCCCTCAGCCACGAAATCAATGTCATAAGACCAGTAGCAGCAAAATGAGTGGATTCAGGTACGATGATTCTAAGTGAAAGAAGTCACACAGGAAAAGAAACTTATCATAAGATATCACTTAGGAAGATCCTGTAAACATGGCTACACATGAACTGAGTTAGGCAAGAGAACAGAGTCTCACATTTAGAAAACACTCTTATGCCTGCTTAAGGGGGAAGGAGAGGTGGGGTGATGCATCAAACCAGACTTTGATATAAGCACAGGTACCGTTCCAAAAACCAACTATGGAATAGACAAGACCTACACCTTCCTCAGTGAAAGGGACTCAAAACCCCATATTTCCCGCAGAGGAATCGATCTGACTAGTAAGAATCTTAAAACCTATGTATTGATATGTCTCCGTAAGTGAATCAAGTGTGTCTAGACTGGCATAAACATGGCCGCGAGAATCAGCTCAAACCCACTCTAAAAAGGAATTTCAAAAACAGAACAAAGAAACAGGAAAATTCTTTACAATTCCTTCAGGGTCTCTGATGCAACCTGGAATGACCCTATCTACAATGACAGCTGGATGTGGCATAAGACTGGACACTTGGGACTGAGAGGATTGGTGAGATTGGGTGAGCAAATGCAGACCCTTTAAAGCAATAATGCATGGCACCCATTCCATGGGTCCCAGCTCTCCAGGTGGAAGGGAATATTACTACAGGTATAACGTGTACGGGAAACCTAGAGAATGGACACACTGTGAATACGAAAGGTTTCTAAAACTCAACGAAGAGCCCCTCTCCTGGTGCGCCGGTTTGACATTCCAACTGCTTTCCTATCAATCTCCCAACATGGAGAGACAGCCCCTTTAAGCTCCTGGTTCGCACAGGTTGCCAATTTGGCAGAGGATGAAAGGGAAGAGGGAGAACCAATGAGAGAGTAGCTGTTAGGCATTTGGATGGGCACATGTCACTCTAATTTCCCGGCAGGAAGAAGAATTCACCAAAGTCTCAGCCACCCACCGGGAACCAGTAGAGGTCCTGAAACAAAAGTTTGGACTTGCGTTCAGCTCACAAAAAACGAGTTGAAAAATGGAGCTCAGGGGCACAGCAATTCACAAACTGGCAGAGTAATCAAGGCCAACTATCGTCCAAAAATCTGTTGAGGGAAGGCAACGAGGCGGACTTGAAAGCGAGGCAGAATAGCAGGAAACAGAATTCAAGAGGTACGTTGGAATCGCCTGTAAAGCACAGGAAGAGGGGCACAACTTCGACAATGATGCACTTGGCCAAAAAGGGCGTATGCGTTTTCTCCTGAATATATTCAGGAGAAAACGCATACGCCCTTTTTGGCCAAGCAAGCAAGCGGGCAATGCAAATCTGCACTACAAAGAAGTATCACTTCCCACCGGTCAAAAGGGACATCCACAAAATGTGTAAAAACCAGAAAGTCAAGACAGGCCCTGGAGAACAGGGAGCCTTGTTATGCTGATGGGCGGGATGTAAGTTGCCAACTGCCTCTCTGGAGGAGTGCATTGTGTTCCCTAAAACAAGTAAACAACAGAGCTCCAGAGCCAAGGGCACGTCCAGTCTAGGGAATATACCTTGGGAAAACTGAAAATCCATAAGACAGAACCACCCCCAAATTGAGGGCTGCACTGCTTACAGGAACCTCAACCTGGGTACACCTGAAATATCCCAGGAAATATAAAAATGGTTCCAAACATTGTGGAACTTACGTACGATGGAATATCCCTCAGCCACGAAATCAATGTCATAAGACCAGTAGCAGCAAAATGAGTGGATTCAGGTACGATGATTCTAAGTGAAAGAAGTCACACAGGAAAAGAAACTTATCATAAGATATCACTTAGGAAGATCCTGTAAACATGGCTACACATGAACTGAGTTAGGCAAGAGAACAGAGTCTCACATTTAGAAAACACTCTTATGCCTGCTTAAGGGGGAAGGAGAGGTGGGGTGATGCATCAAACCAGACTTTGATATAAGCACAGGTACCGTTCCAAAAACCAACTATGGAATAGACAAGACCTACACCTTCCTCAGTGAAAGGGACTCAAAACCCCATATTTCCCGCAGAGGAATAGTTCTGGCTAGTAAGAATCTTAAAACCTATGTATTGATATGTCTCCGTAAGGGAATCAAGTGTGTCTAGACTGGCATAAACAGGGCAGCGAGAATCAGCTCAAACCCACTCTAAAAAGGAATTTCAAAAACAGAACAAAGAAACAGGGAAATTCTTTACAATTCCTTCAGGGTCTCTGATGCAACCTGGAATGACCCTATCTACAATGACAGCTGGATGTGGCATAAGGCTGGACACTTGGGACTGAGAGGATTGGTGAGATTGGGTGAGCAAATGCAGACCCTTTAAAGCAATAATGCATGGCACCCATTCCATGGGTCCCAGCTCTCCAGGTGGAAGGGAATATTACTACAGCTATAACGTGTACGGGAAACCTAGAGAATGGACACACTGTGAATACGAAAGGTTTTTAAAACTCAACGAAGAGCCCCTCTCCTGGTGCTCCGGTTTGACTTTCCAACTGCTTTCCTATCAATCTCCCTACTTGGAGAGACAGCCCCTTTAAGATCCTGGTTCGCACAGGTTGCCAATTTGGCAGAGGATGAAAGGGAAGAGGGAGAACCGATGAGAGAGTAGCTGTTAGGCATTTGGATGGGCACATGTCACTCTAATTTCCCGGCAGGAAGAAGAATGAACCAAAGTCTCAGCCACCCACCGGGAACCAGTAGAGGTCCTGAACCAAAAGTTTGGACTTGCGTTCAGCTCACAAAAAACGAGTTGAAAAATGGAGCTCAGGGGCACAGCAATTCACAAACTGGCAGAGTAATCAAGGCCAACTATCGTCCAAAAATCTGTTGAGGGAAGGCAACGAGGCAGACTTGAAAGCGAGGCAGAATAGCAGGAAACAGATTTCAAGAGGTACGTTGGAATCGCCTGTAAAGCACAGGAAGAGGGGCACAACTTCGACAATGATGCACTTGGCCAAAAAGGGCGTATGCGTTTTCTCCTGAATATATTCAGGAGAAAACGCATACGCCCTTTTTGGCCAAGCAAGCAAGCGGGCAATGCAAATCTGCACTACAAAGAAGTATCACTTCCCACCGGTCAAAAGGGACATCCACAAAATGTGTAAAAACCAGAAAGGCAAGACAGGCCCTGGAGAACAGGGAGCCTTGTTATGCTGATGGGCGGGATGTAAGTTGCCAACTGCCTCACTGGAGGAGTGCATTGTGTTCCCTAAAACAAGTAAACAACAGAGTTCCAGAGCCAAGGGTACTTCCAGTCTAGGGAATATACCTTGGGAAAACTGAAAATCCATAAGACAGAGCCACCCCCAAATTGAGGGCTGCACTGCTTACAGGAACCTCAACCTGGGTACACCTGAAATATCCCAGGAAATATAAAAATGGTTCCAAACATTGTGGAACTTACGTACGATGGAATATCCCTCAGCCACGAAATCAATGTCATAAGACCAGTAGCAGCAAAATGAGTGGATTCAGGTACGATGATTCTAAGTGAAAGAAGTCACACAGAAAAAGAAACTTATCATAAGATATCACTTAGGAAGATCCTGTAAACATGGCTACACATGAACTGAGTTAGGCAAGAGAACAGAGTCTCACATTTAGAAAACACTCTTATGCCTGCTTAAGGGGGAAGGAGAGGTGGGGTGATGCATCAAACCAGACTTTGATATAAGCACAGGTACCGTTCCAAAAACCAACTATGGAATAGACAAGACCTACACCTTCCTCAGTGAAAGGGAATCAAAACCCCATATTTCCCGCAGAGGAATATATCTGGCTAGTAAGAATCTTAAAACCTATGTATTGATATGTCTCCGTAAGGGAATCAAGTGTTTCTAGACTGGCATAAACATGGCCGCGAGAATCAGCTCAAACCCACTCTAAAAAGGAATTTCAAAAACAGAACAAAGAAACAGAGAAATTCTTTACAATTCCTTCAGGGTCTCTGATGCAACCTGGAATGACCCTATCTACAATGACAGCTGGATGTGGCATAAGGCTGGACACTTGGGACTGAGAGGATTGGTGAGATTGGGTGAGCAAATGCAGACCCTTTAAAGCAATAATGCATGGCACCCATTCCATGGGTCCCAGCTCTCCAGGTGGAAGGGAATATTACTACAGCTATAACGTGTACGGGAAACCTAGAGAATGGACACACTGTGAATACGAAATGTTTCTAAAACTCAACGAAGAGACCCTCTCCTGGTGCTCCGGTTTGACTTTCCAACTGCTGTCCTATCAATCTCCCAACTTGGAGAGACAGCCCCTTTAAGCTCCTGGTTCGCACAGGTTGCCAATTTGGCAGAGGATGAAAGGGAAGAGGGAGAACCAATGAGAGAGTAGCTGTTAGGCATTTGGATGGGCACATGTCACTCTAATTTCCCGGCAGGAAGAAGAATGAACCAAAGTCTCAGCCACCCACCGGGAACCAGTAGAGGTCCTGAACCAAAAGTTCGGACTTGCGTTCAGCTCACAAAAAACGAGTTGAAAAATGGAGCTCAGGGGCACAGCAATTCACAAACTGGCAGAGTAATCAAGGCCAACTATCGTCCAAAAATCTGTTGAGGGAAGGCAACGAGGCGGACTTGAAAGCGAGGCAGAATAGCAGGAAACAGATTTCAAGAGGTACGTTGGAATCGCCTGTAAAGCACAGGAAGAGGGGCACAACTTCGACAATGATGCACTTGGCCAAAAAGGGCGTATGCGTTTTCTCCTGAATATATTCAGGAGAAAACGCATACGCCCTTTTTGGCCAAGCAAGCAAGCGGGCAATGCAAATCTGCACTACAAAGAAGTATCACTTCCCACCGTTCAAAAGGGACATCCACAAAATGTGTAAAAACCAGAAAGGCAAGACAGGCCCTGGAGAACAGGGAGCCTTGTTATGCTGATGGGCGGGATGTAAGTTGCCAACTGCCTCACTGGAGGAGTGCATTGTGTTCCCTAAAACAAGTAAACAACAGAGCTCCAGAGCCAAGGGCACTTCCAGTCTAGGGAATATACCTTGGGAAAACTGAAAATCCATAAGACAGAGCCACCCCCAAATTGAGGGCTGCACTGCTTACAAGAACCTCAACCTGGGTACACCTGAAATATCCCAGGCAATATAAAAATGGTTCCAAACATTGTGGAACTTACGTACGATGGAATATCCCTCAGCCACGAAATCAATGTCATAAGACCAGTAGCAGCAAAATGAGTGGATTCAGGTACGATGATTCTAAGTGAAAGAAGTCACACAGGAAAAGAAACTTATCATAAGATATCACTTAGGAAGATCCTGTAAACATGGCTACACATGAACTGAGTTAGGCAAGAGAACAGAGTCTCACATTTAGAAAACACTCTTATGCCTGCTTAAGGGGGAAGGAGAGGTGGGGTGATGCATGAAACCCGAGTTTGATATAAGCACAGGTACCGTTCCAAAAACCAACTATGGAATAGACAAGACCTACACCTTCCTCAGTGAAAGGGACTCAAAACCCCATATTTCCCGCAGAGGAATAGATCTGACTAGTAAGAATGTTAAAACCTATGTATTGATATGTCTCCGTAAGGGAATCAAGTGTGTCTAGACTGGCATAAACATGGCAGCGAGAATCAGCTCAAACCCACTCTAAAAAGGAATTTCAAAAACAGAACAAGGAAACAGGGAAATTCTTTACAATTCCTTCAGGGTCTCTGATGCAACCTGGAATGACCCTATCTACAATGACAGCTGGATGTGGCATAAGGCTGGACACTTGCGACTGAGAGGATTGGTGAGATTGGGTGAGCAAATGCAGACCCTTTAAAGCAATAATGCATGGCACCCATTCCATGGGTCCCAGCTCTCCAGGTTGAAGGGAATATTACTACAGCTATAACGTGGACGGGAAACCTAGAGAATGGACACACTGTGAATACGACAGGTTTGTAAAACTCAACGAAGAGCCCCTCTCCTGGTGCTCCGGTTTGACTTCCCAACTGCTTTCCTATCAATCTCCCAACTTGGAGAGACAGCACCTTTAAGCTCCTGGTTCGCACAGGTTGCCAATTTGGCAGAGGATGAAAGGGAAGAGGGAGAACCAATGAGAGAGTAGCTGCTAGGCATTTGGATGGGCACATGTCACTCTAATTTCCCGGCAGGAAGAAGAATTAACCAAAGTCTCAGCCACCCACCGGGAACCAGTATACGTCCTGAACCAAAAGTTTGGACTTGTGTTCAGCTCACAAGAAACGAGTTGAAAAATGGGGCTCAGGGGCACAGCAATTCACAAACTGGCAGAGTAATCAAGGCCAACTATCGTCCAAAAATCTGTTGAGGGAAGGCAACGAGGCGGACTTGAAAGCGAGGCAGAATAGCAGGAAACAGATTTCAAGAGGTACGTTGGAATCGCCTGTAAAGCACAGGAAGAGGGGCACAACTTCGACAATGATGCACTTGGCCAAAAAGGGTGTATGCGTTTTCTCCTGAATATATTCAGGAGAAAACGCATACGCCCTTTTTGGCCAAGCAAGCAAGCGGGCAATGCAAATCTGCACTACAAAGAAGTATCACTTCCCACCGGTCAAAAGGGACATCCACAAAATGTGTAAAAACCAGAAAG
Source organism: Mesoplodon mirus (assembly GCF_964341445.2). Classification (NCBI taxonomy): domain Eukaryota; kingdom Metazoa; phylum Chordata; class Mammalia; order Artiodactyla; family Ziphiidae; genus Mesoplodon; species Mesoplodon mirus. Next base: position 5,570,372 of record NW_028295810.1, read on the forward strand.
GCAAGACAGGCCCTGGAGAACAGGGAGCCTTGTTATGCTGATGGGTGGGATGTAAGTTGCCAACTGCCTCACTGGAGGAGTGCATTGTGTTCCCTAAAACAAGTAAACAACAGAGCTACAGAGCCAAGGGCACTTCCAGTCTAGGGAATATACCTTGGGAAAACTGAAAATCCATAAGACAGAGCCACCCCCAATTTGAGGGCTGCACTGCTTACAGGAACCTCATCCTGGGTACACCTGAAATATCCCACGAAATATAAAAATGGTTCCAAACATTGTGGAACTTATGTACGATGGAATATCCCTCAGCCACGAAATCAATGTCATAAGACCAGTAGCAGCAAAATGAGTGGATTCAGGTACGATGATTCTAAGTGAAAGAAGTCACACAGGAAAAGAAACTTATCATAAGATATCACTTAGGAACATCCTGTAAACATGGCTACACATGAACTGAGTTAGGCAAGAGAACAGAGTCTCACATTTAGAAAACACTCTTATGCCTGCTTAAGGGGGAAGGAGAGGTGGGGTGATGCATCAAACCCGAGTTTGATATAAGCACAGGTACCGTTCCAAAAACCAACTATGGAATAGACAAGACCTACACCTTCCTCAGTGAAAGGGACTCAAAACCCCATATTTCCCGCAGAGGAATAGATCTGGCTAGTAAGAATCTTAAAACCTATGTATTGATATGTTTCCGTAAGGGAATCAAGTGTGTCTAGACTGGCATAAACAGGGCAGCGAGAATCAGCTCAAACCCACTCTAAAAAGGAATTTCAAAAACAGAACAAAGAAACAGGGAAATTCTTTACAATTCCTTCAGGGTCTCTGATGCAACCTGGAATGACCCTATCTACAATGACAGCTGGATGTGGCATAAGGCTGGACACTTGGGACTGAGAGGATTGGTGAGATTGGGTGAGCAAATGCAGACCCTTTAAAGCAATAATGCATGGCACCCATTCCATGGGTCCCAGCTCTCCAGGTGGAAGGGAATATTACTACAGCTATAACGTGTACGGGAAACCTAGAGAATGGACACACTGTGAATATAAAAGGTTTCTAAAACTCAAAGAAGAGCCCCTCTCCTGGTGCTCCGGTTTGACTTTCCAACTGCTTTCCTATCAATCTCCCAACTTGGAGAGACAGCCCCTTTAAGCTCCTGGTTCGCACAGGTTGCCAATTTGGCAGAGGATGAAAGGGAAGAAGGAGAACCAATGAGAGAGTAGCTGTTAGGCATTTGGATGGGCACATGTCACTCTAATTTCCCGGCAGGAAGAAGAATGAACCAAAGTCTCAGCCACCCACCGGGAACCAGTAGAGGTCCTGAACCAAAAGTTTGGACTTGCGTTCAGCTCACAAAAAACGAGTTGAAAAATGGAGCTCAGGGGCACAGCAATTCACAAACTGGCAGAGTAATCAAGGCCAACTATCGTCCAAAAATCTGTTGAGGGAAGGCAACGAGGCGGACTTGAAAGCGAGGCAGAATAGCAGGAAACAGATTTCAAGAGGTACGTTGGAATCGCCTGTAAAGCACAGGAAGAGGGGCACAACTTCGACAATGATGCACTTGGCCAAAAAGGGCGTATGCGTTTTCTCCTGAATATATTCAGGAGAAAACGCATACGCCCTCTTTGGCCAAGCAAGCAAGCGGGCAATGCAAATCTGCACTACAAAGAAGTATCACTTCCCACCGGTCAAAAGGGACATCCACAAAATGTGTAAAAACCAGAAAGGCAAGACAGGCCCTGGAGAACAGGGAGCCTTGTTATGCTGATGGGCGGGATGTAAGTTGCCAACTGCCTCACTGGAGGAGTGCATTGTGTTCCCTAAAACAAGTAAACAACAGAGCTCCAGAGCCAAGGGCACGTCCAGTCTAGGGAATATACCTTGGGAAAACTGAAAATCCATAAGACAGAGCCACCCCCAAATTGAGGGCTGCACTGCTTACAGGAACCTCAACCTGGGTACACCTGAAATATCCCAGGAAATATAAAAATGGTTCCAAACATTGTGGAACTTACGTACGATGGAATATCCCTCAGCCACGAAATCAATGTCATAAGACCAGTAGCAGCAAAATGAGTGGATTCAGGTACGATGATTCTAAGTGAAAGAAGTCACACAGGAAAAGAAACTTATCATAAGATATCACTTAGGAAGATCCTGTAAACATGGCTACACATGAACTGAGTTAGGCAAGAGAACAGAGTCTCACATTTAGAAAACACTCTTATGCCTGCTTAAGGGGGAAGGAGAGGTGGGGTGATGCATCAAACCCGAGTTTGATATAAGCACAGGTACCGTTCCAAAAACCAACTATGGAATAGACAAGACCTACACCTTCCTCAGTGAAAGGGACTCAAAACCCCATATTTCCCGCAGAGGAATAGATCTGACTAGTAAGAATCTTAAAACCTATGTATTGATATGTCTCCGTAAGGGAATCAAGTGTGTCTAGACTGGCATAAACATGGCCGCGAGAATCAGCTCAAACCCACTCTAAAAAGGAATTTCAAAAACAGAACAAAGAAACAGGGAAATTCTTTACAATTCCTTCAGGGTCTCGGATGCAACCTGGAATGACCCTATCTACAATGACAGCTGGATGTGGCATAAGGCTGGACACTTGCGACTGAGAGGATTGGTGAGATTGGGTGAGCAAATGCAGACCCTTTAAAGCAATAATGCATGGCACCCATTCCATGGGTCCCAGCTCTCCAGGTGGAAGGGAATATTACTACAGATATAACGTGTATGGGAAACCTAGAGAATGGTCACACTGTGAATACGAAAGGTTTCTAAAACTCAACGAAGAGCCCCTCTCCTGGTGCTCCGGTTTGACTTTCCAACTGCTTTCCTATCAATCTCCCAACTTGGAGAGACAGCCCCTTTAAGCTCCTGGTTCGCACAGGTTGCCAATTTGGCAGAGGATGAAAGGGAAGAGGGAGAACCAATGAGAGAGTAGCTGTTAGGCATTTGGATGGGCACATGTCACTCTAATTTCCTGGCAGGAAGAAGAATGAACCAAAGTCTCAGCCACCCACCGGGAACCAGTATAGGTCCTGAACCAAAAGTTTGGACTTGCGTTCAGCTCACAAAAAACGAGTTGAAAAATGGAGCTCCGGGGCACAGCAATTCACAAACTGGCAGAGTAATCAAGGCCAACTATCGTCCAAAAATCTGTTGAGGGAAGGCAACGAGGCGGACTTGAAAGCGAGGCAGAATAGCAGGAAACAGATTTCATGAGGTACGTTGGAATCGCCTGTAAAGCACAGGAAGAGGGGCACAACTTCGACAATGAGGCACTTGGCCAAAAAGGGCGTATGCGTTTTCTCCTGAATATATTCAGGAGAAAACGCATACGCCCTTTTTGGCCAAGCAAGCAAGCGGGCAATGCAAATCTGCACTACAAAGTAGTATCACTTCCCACCGGTCAAAAGGGACATCCACAAAATGTGTAAAAACCAGAAAGGCAAGACAGGCCCTGGAGAACAGGGAGCCTTGTTATGCTGATGGGCGGGATGTAAGTTGCCAACTGCCTCACTGGAGGAGTGCATTGTGTTCCCTAAAACAAGTAAACAACAGAGCTACAGAGCCAAGGGCACTTCCAGTCTAGGGAATATACCTTGGGAAAACTGAAAATCCATAAGACAGAGCCACCCCCAAATTGAGGGCTGCACTGCTTACAGGAACCTCAACCTGGGTACACCTGAAATATCCCAGGAAATATAAAAATGGTTCCAAACATTGTGGAACTTACGTACGATGGAATATCCCTCAGCCACGAAATCAATGTCATAAGACCAGTAGCAGCAAAATGAGTGGATTCAGGTACGATGATTCTAAGTGAAAGAAGTCACACAGGAAAAGAAACTTATCATAAGATATCACTTAGGAAGATCCTGTAAACATGGCTACACATGAACTGAGTTAGGCAAGAGAACAGAGTCTCACATTTAGAAAACACTCTTATGCCTGCTTAAGGGGGAAGGAGAGGTGGGGTGATGCATCAAACCAGACTTTGATATAAGCACAGGTACCGTTCCAAAAACCAACTATGGAATAGACAAGACCTACACCTTCCTCAGTGAAAGGGACTCAAAACCCCATATTTCCCGCAGCGGAATAGATCTGGCTAGTAAGAATCTTAAAACCTATGTATTGATATGTCTCCGTAAGGGAATCAAGTGTGTCTAGACTGGCATAAACATGGCTGCAAGAATCAGCTCAAACCCACTCTAAAAAGGAATATCAAAAACAGAACAAAGAAACAGGGAAATTCTTTACAATTCCTTCAGGGTCTCTGATGCAACCTGGAATGACCCTATCTACAATGACAGCTGGATGTGGCATAAGGCTGGACACTTGGGACTGAGAGGATTGGTGAGACTGGGTGAGCAAATGCAGACCCTTTAAAGCAATAATGCATGGCACCCATTCCATGGGTCCCAGCTCTCCAGGTGGAAGGGAATATTACTACAGCTATAACGTGTACGGGAAACCTAGAGAATGGACACACTGTGAATACGAAAGGTTTCTAAAACTCAACGAAGAGCCCCTCTCCTGGTGCTCCGGTTTGACTTTCCAACTGCTTTCCTATCAATCTCCCAACTTGGAGAGACAGCCCCTTTAAGCTCCTGGTTCGCACAGGTTGCCAATTTGGCAGAGGATGAAAGGGAAGAGGGAGAACCAATGAGAGAGTAGCTGTTAGGCATTTGGATGGGCACATGTCACTCTAATTTCCCGGCAGGAAGAAGAATGAACCAAAGTCTCAGCCACCCACCGGGAACCAGTAGAGGTCCTGAACCAAAAGTTTGGACTTGCGTTCAGCTCACAAAAAACGAGTTGATAAATGGAGCTCAGGGGCACAGCAATTCACAAACTGGCAGAGTAATCAAGGCCAACTATCGTCCAAAAATCTGTTGAGGGAAGGCAACGTGGCGGACTTGAAAGCGAGGCAGAATAGCAGGAAACAGATTTCAAGAGGTACGTTGGAATCGCCTGTAAAGCACAGGAAGAGGGGCACAACTTCGACAATGATGCACTTGGCCTAAAAGGGCGTATGCGTTTTCTCCTGAATATATTCAGGAGAAAACGCATACGCCCTTTTTGGCCAAGCAAGCAAGCGGGCAATGCAAATCTGCACTACAAAGAAGTATCATTTCCCACCGGTCAAAGGGGACATCCACAAAATGTGTAAAAACCAGAAAGGCAACACAGGCCCTGGAGAACAGGGAGCCTTGTTATGCTGATGGGCGGGATGTAAGTTGCCAACTGCCTCACTGGAGGAGTGCATTGTGTTCCCTAAAACAAGTAAACAACAGAGCTACAGAGCCAAGGGCACTTCCAGTCTAGGGAATATACCTTGGGAAAACTGAAAATCCATAAGACAGAGCCACCCCCAAATTGAGGGCTGCACTGCTTACAGGAACCTCAACCTGGGTACACCTGAAATATCCCAGGAAATATAAAAATGGTTCCAAACATTGTGGAACTTACGTATGATGGAATATCCCTCAGCCACGAAATCAATGTCATAAGACCAGTAGCAGCAAAATGAGTGGATTCAGGTACGATGATTCTAAGTGAAAGAAGTCACACAGGAAAAGAAACTTATCATAAGATATCACTTAGGAAGATCCTGTAAACATGGCTACACATGAACTGAGTTAGGCAAGAGAACAGAGTCTCACATTTAGAAAACACTCTTATGCCTGCTTAAGGGGGAAGGAGAGGTGGGGTGATGCATCAAACCCGAGTTTGATATAAGCACAGGTACCGTTCCAAAAACCAACTATGGAATAGACAAGACCTACACCTTCCTCAGTGAAAGGGACTCAAAACCCCATATTTCCCGCAGAGGAATAGATCTGACTAGTAAGAATCTTAAAACCTATGTATTGATATGTCTCCGTAAGGGAATCAAGTGTGTCTAGACTGGCATAAACAGGGCAGCGAGAATCAGCTCAAACCCACTCTAAAAAGGAATTTCAAAAACAGAACAAAGAAACAGGGAAATTCTTTACAATTCCTTCAGGGTCTCTGATGCAACCTGGAATGACCCTATCTACAATGACAGCTGGATGTGGCATAAGGCTGGACACTTGGGACTGAGAGGATTGGTGAGATTGGGTGAGCAAATGCAGACCCTTTAAAGCAATAATGCATGGCACCCATTCCATGGGTCCCAGCTCTCCAGGTGGAAGGGAATATTACTACAGCTATAACGTGTACGGGAAACCTAGAGAATGGACACACTGTGAATACGAAAGGTTTCTAAAACTCAAAGAAGAGCCCCTCTCCTGGTGCTCCGGTTTGACTTTCCAACTGCTTTCCTATCAATCTCCCAACTTGGAGAGACAGCCCCTTTAAGCTCCTGGTTCGCACAGGTTGCCAATTTGGCAGAGGATGAAAGGGAAGAGGGAGAACCAATGAGAGAGTAGCTGTTAGGCATTTGGATGGGCACATGTCACTCTAATTTCCCGGCAGGAAGAAGAATTCACCAAAGTCTCAGCCACCCACCGGGAACCAGTAGAGGTCCTGAACCAAAAGTTTGGACTTGCGTTCAGCTCACAAAAAACGAGTTGAAAAATGGAGCTCAGGGGCACAGCAATTCACAAACTGGCAGAGTAATCAAGGCCAACTATCGTCCAAAAATCTGTTGAGGGAAGGCAACGAGGCGGACTTGAAAGCGAGGCAGAATAGCAGGAAACAGATTTCAAGAGGTACGTTGGAATCGCCTGTAAAGCACAGGAAGAGGGGCACAACTTCGACAATGATGCACTTGGCCAAAAAGGGCGTATGCGTTTTCTCCTGAATATATTCAGGAGAAAACGCATACGCCCTCTTTGGCCAAGCAAGCAAGCGGGCAATGCAAATCTGCACTACAAAGAAGTATCACTTCCCACCGGTCAAAAGGGACATCCACAAAATGTGTAAAAACCAGAAAGGCAAGACAGGCCCTGGAGAACAGGGAGCCTTGTTATGCTGATGGGCGGGATGTAAGTTGCCAACTGCCTCACTGGAGGAGTGCATTGTGTTCCCTAAAACAAGTAAACAACAGAGCTCCAGAGCCAAGGGCACGTCCAGTCTAGGGAATATACCTTGGGAAAACTGAAAATCCATAAGACAGAGCCACCCCCAAATTGAGGGCTGCATTGCTTACAGGAACCTCAACCTGGGTACACCTGAAATATCCCAGGAAATATAAAAATGGTTCCAAACATTGTGGAACTTACGTACGATGGAATATCCCTCAGCCACGAAATCAATGTCATAAGACCAGTAGCAGCAAAATGAGTGGATTCAGGTACGATGATTCTAAGTGAAAGAAGTCACACAGGAAAAGAAACTTATCATAAGATATCACTTAGGAAGATCCTGTAAACATGGCTACACATGAACTGAGTTAGGCAAGAGAACAGAGTCTCACATTTAGAAAACACTCTTATGCCTGCTTAAGGGGGAAGGAGAGGTGGGGTGATGCATCAAACCCGAGTTTGATATAAGCACAGGTACCGTTCCAAAAACCAACTATGGAATAGACAAGACCTACACCTTCCTCAGTGAAAGGGACTCAAAACCCCATATTTCCCGCAGAGGAATAGATCTGACTAGTAAGAATCTTAAAACCTATGTATTGATATGTCTCCGTAAGGGAATCAAGTGTGTCTAGACTGGCATAAACAGGGCAGCGAGAATCAGCTCAAACCCACTCTAAAAAGGAATTTCAAAAACAGAACAAAGAAACAGGGAAATTCTTTACAATTCCTTCAGGGTCTCTGATGCAACCTGGAATGACCCTATCTACAATGACAGCTGGATGTGGCATAAGGCTGGACACTTGGGACTGAGAGGATTGGTGAGACTGGGTGAGCAAATGCAGACCCTTTAAAGCAATAATGCATGGCACCCATTCCATGGGTCCCAGCTCTCCAGGTGGAAGGGAATATTACTACAGCTATAACGTGTACGGGAAACCTAGAGAATGGACACACTGTGAATACGAAAGGTTTCTAAAACTCAACGAAGAGCCCCTCTCCTGGTGCTCCGGTTTGACTTTCCAACTGCTTTCCTATCAATCTCCCAACTTGGAGAGACAGCCCCTTTAAGCTCCTGGTTCGCACAGGTTGCCAATTTGGCAGAGGATGAAAGGGAAGAGGGAGAACCAATGAGAGAGTAGCTGTTAGGCATTTGGATGGGCACATGTCACTCTAATTTCCCGGCAGGAAGAAGAATGAACCAAAGTCTCAGCCACCCACCGGGAACCAGTATAGGTCCTGAACCAAAAGTTTGGACTTGCGTTCAGCTCACAAAAAACGAGTTGATAAATGGAGCTCAGGGGCACAGCAATTCACAAACTGGCAGAGTAATCAAGGCCAACTATCGTCCAAAAATCTGTTGAGGGAAGGCAACGTGGCGGACTTGAAAGCGAGGCAGAATAGCAGGAAACAGATTTCAAGAGGTACGTTGGAATCGCCTGTAAAGCACAGGAAGAGGGGCACAACTTCGACAATGATGCACTTGGCCAAAAAGGGCGTATGCGTTTTCTCCTGAATATATTCAGGAGAAAACGCATACGCCCTTTTTGGCCAAGCAAGCAAGCGGGCAATGCAAATCTGCACTACAAAGAAGTATCACTTCCCACCGGTCAAAGGGGACATCCACAAAATGTGTAAAAACCAGAAAGGCAACACAGGCCCTGGAGAACAGGGAGCCTTGTTATGCTGATGGGCGGGATGTAAGTTGCCAACTGCCTCACTGGAGGAGTGCATTGTGTTCCCTAAAACAAGTAAACAACAGAGCTACAGAGCCAAGGGCACTTCCAGTCTAGGGAATATACCTTGGGAAAACTGAAAATCCATAAGACAGAGCCACCCCCAAATTGAGGGCTGCACTGCTTACAGGAACCTCAACCTGGGTACACCTGAAATATCCCAGGAAATATAAAAATGGTTCCAAACATTGTGGAACTTACGTATGATGGAATATCCCTCAGCCACGAAATCAATGTCATAAGACCAGTAGCAGCAAAATGAGTGGATTCAGGTACGATGATTCTAAGTGAAAGAAGTCACACAGGAAAAGAAACTTATCATAAGATATCACTTAGGAAGATCCTGTAAACATGGCTACACATGAACTGAGTTAGGCAAGAGAACAGAGTCTCACATTTAGAAAACACTCTTATGCCTGCTTAAGGGGGAAGGAGAGGTGGGGTGATGCATCAAACCCGAGTTTGATATAAGCACAGGTACCGTTCCAAAAACCAACTATGGAATAGACAAGACCTACACCTTCCTCAGTGAAAGGGACTCAAAACCCCATATTTCCCGCAGAGGAATAGATCTGACTAGTAAGAATCTTAAAACCTATGTATTGATATGTCTCCGTAAGGGAATCAAGTGTGTCTAGACTGGCATAAACAGGGCAGCGAGAATCAGCTCAAACCCACTCTAAAAAGGAATTTCAAAAACAGAACAAAGAAACAGGGAAATTCTTTACAATTCCTTCAGGGTCTCTGATGCAACCTGGAATGACCCTATCTACAATGACAGCTGGATGTGGCATAAGGCTGGACACTTGGGACTGAGAGGATTGGTGAGATTGGGTGAGCAAATGCAGACCCTTTAAAGCAATAATGCATGGCACCCATTCCATGGGTCCCAGCTCTCCAGGTGGAAGGGAATATTACTACAGCTATAACGTGTACGGGAAACCTAGAGAATGGACACACTGTGAATACGAAAGGTTTCTAAAACTCAAAGAAGAGCCCCTCTCCTGGTGCTCCGGTTTGACTTTCCAACTGCTTTCCTATCAATCTCCCAACTTGGAGAGACAGCCCCTTTAAGCTCCTGGTTCGCACAGGTTGCCAATTTGGCAGAGGATGAAAGGGAAGAGGGAGAACCAATGAGAGAGTAGCTGTTAGGCATTTGGATGGGCACATGTCACTCTAATTTCCCGGCAGGAAGAAGAATTCACCAAAGTCTCAGCCACCCACCGGGAACCAGTAGAGGTCCTGAACCAAAAGTTTGGACTTGCGTTCAGCTCACAAAAAACGAGTTGAAAAATGGAGCTCAGGGGCACAGCAATTCACAAACTGGCAGAGTAATCAAGGCCAACTATCGTCCAAAAATCTGTTGAGGGAAGGCAACGAGGCGGACTTGAAAGCGAGGCAGAATAGCAGGAAACAGATTTCAAGAGGTACGTTGGAATCGCCTGTAAAGCACAGGAAGAGGGGCACAACTTCGACAATGATGCACTTGGCCAAAAAGGGCGTATGCGTTTTCTCCTGAATATATTCAGGAGAAAACGCATACGCCCTCTTTGGCCAAGCAAGCAAGCGGGCAATGCAAATCTGCACTACAAAGAAGTATCACTTCCCACCGGTCAAAAGGGACATCCACAAAATGTGTAAAAACCAGAAAGGCAAGACAGGCCCTGGAGAACAGGGAGCCTTGTTATGCTGATGGGCGGGATGTAAGTTGCCAACTGCCTCACTGGAGGAGTGCATTGTGTTCCCTAAAACAAGTAAACAACAGAGCTCCAGAGCCAAGGGCACGTCCAGTCTAGGGAATATACCTTGGGAAAACTGAAAATCCATAAGACAGAGCCACCCCCAAATTGAGGGCTGCACTGCTTACAGGAACCTCAACCTGGGTACACCTGAAATATCCCAGGAAATATAAAAATGGTTCCAAACATTGTGGAACTTACGTACGATGGAATATCCCTCAGCCACGAAATCAATGTCATAAGACCAGTAGCAGCAAAATGAGTGGATTCAGGTACGATGATTCTAAGTGAAAGAAGTCACACAGGAAAAGAAACTTATCATAAGATATCACTTAGGAAGATCCTGTAAACATGGCTACACATGAACTGAGTTAGGCAAGAGAACAGAGTCTCACATTTAGAAAACACTCTTATGCCTGCTTAAGGGGGAAGGAGAGGTGGGGTGATGCATCAAACCAGACTTTGATATAAGCACAGGTACCGTTCCAAAAACCAACTATGGAATAGACAAGACCTACACCTTCCTCAGTGAAAGGGACTCAAAACCCCATATTTCCCGCAGAGGAATAGATCTGACTAGTAAGAATCTTAAAACCTATGTATTGATATGTCTCCGTAAGGGAATCAAGTGTGTCTAGACTGGCATAAACATGGCCGCGAGAATCAGCTCAAACCCACTCTAAAAAGGAATTTCAAAAACAGAACAAAGAAACAGGGAAATTCTTTACAATTCCTTCAGGGTCTCTGATGCAACCTGGAATGACCCTATCTACAATGACAGCTGGATGTGGCATAAGGCTGGACACTTGCGACTGAGAGGATTGGTGAGATTGGGTGAGCAAATGCAGACCCTTTAAAGCAATAATGCATGGCACCCATTCCATGGGTCCCAGCTCTCCAGGTGGAAGGGAATATTACTACAGATATAACGTGTATGGGAAACCTAGAGAATGGTCACACTGTGAATACGAAAGGTTTCTAAAACTCAACGAAGAGCCCCTCTCCTGGTGCTCCGGTTTGACTTTCCAACTGCTTTCCTATCAATCTCCCAACTTGGAGAGACAGCCCCTTTAAGCTCCTGGTTCGCACAGGTTGCCAATTTGGCAGAGGATGAAAGGGAAGAGGGAGAACCAATGAGAGAGTAGCTGTTAGGCATTTGGATGGGCACATGTCACTCTAATTTCCTGGCAGGAAGAAGAATGAACCAAAGTCTCAGCCACCCACCGGGAACCAGTATAGGTCCTGAACCAAAAGTTTGGACTTGCGTTCAGCTCACAAAAAACGAGTTGAAAAATGGAGCTCCGGGGCACAGCAATTCACAAACTGGCAGAGTAATCAAGGCCAACTATCGTCCAAAAATCTGTTGAGGGAAGGCAACGAGGCGGACTTGAAAGCGAGGCAGAATAGCAGGAAACAGATTTCATGAGGTACGTTGGAATCGCCTGTAAAGCACAGGAAGAGGGGCACAACTTCGACAAAGATGCACTTGGCCAAAAAGGGCGTATGCGTTTTCTCCTGAATATATTCAGGAGAAAACGCATACGCCCTTTTTGGCCAAGCAAGCAAGCGGGCAATGCAAATCTGCACTACAAAGAAGTATCACTTCCCACCGGTCAAAGGGGACATCCACAAAATGTGTAAAAACCAGAAAGGCAACACAGGCCCTGGAGAACAGGGAGCCTTGTTATGCTGATGGGCGGGATGTAAGTTGCCAACTGCCTCACTGGAGGAGTGCATTGTGTTCCCTAAAACAAGTAAACAACAGAGTTACAGAGCCAAGGGCACTTCCGGTCTAGGGAATATACCTTGGGAAAACTGAAAATCCATAAGACAGAGCCACCCCCAAATTGAGGGCTGCACTGCTTACAGGAACCTCAACCTGGGTACACCTGAAATATCCCAGGAAATATAAAAATGGTTCCAAACTTTGTGGAACTTACGTACGATGGAATATCCCTCAGCCACGAAATCAATGTCATAAGACCAGTAGCAGCAAAATGAGTGGATTCAGGTACGATGATTCTAAGTGAAAGAAGTCACACAGGAAAAGAAACTTATCATAAGATATCACTTAGGAAGATCCTGTAAACATGGCTACACATGAACTGAGTTAGGCAAGAGAACAGAGTCTCACATTTAGAAAACACACTTATGCCTGCTTAAGGGGGAAGGAGAGGTGGGGTGATGCATCAAACCAGACTTTGATATAAGCACAGGTACCGTTCCAAAAACCAACTATGGAATAGACAAGACCTACACCTTCCTCAGTGAAAGGGACTCAAAACCCCATATTTCCCGCAGAGGAATAGATCTGGCTAGTAAGAACCTTAAAACCTATGTATTGATATGTCTCCGTAAGGGAATCAAGTGTGTCTAGACTGGCATAAACATGGCCGCGAGAATCAGCTCAAACCCACTCTAAAAAGGAATTTCAAAAACAGAGCAAAGAAACAGGGAAATTCTTTACAATTCCTTCAGGGTCTCTGATGCAACCTGGAATGACCCTATCTACAATGACAGCTGGATGTGGCATAAGGCTGGACACTTGGGACTGAGAGGATTGGTGAGACTGGGTGAGCAAATGCAGACCCTTTAAAGCAATAATGCATGGCACCCATTCCATGGGTCCCAGCTCTCCAGGTGGAAGGGAATATTACTACAGCTATAACGTGTACGGGAAACCTAGAGAATGGACACACTGTGAATACGAAAGGTTTCTAAAACTCAACGAAGAGCCCCTCTCCTGGTGCTCCGGTTTGACTTTCCAACTGCTTTCCTATCAATCTCCCAACTTGGAGAGACAGCCCCTTTAAGCTCCTGGTTCGCACAGGTTGCCAATTTGGCAGAGGATGAAAGGGAAGAGGGAGAACCAATGAGAGAGTAGCTGTTAGGCATTTGGATGGGCACATGTCACTCTAATTTCCCGGCAGGAAGAAGAATGAACCAAAGTCTCAGCCACCCACCGGGAACCAGTAGAGGTCCTGAACCAAAAGTTTGGACTTGCGTTCAGCTCACAAAAAACGAGTTGATAAATGGAGCTCAGGGGCACAGCAATTCACAAACTGGCAGAGTAATCAAGGCCAACTATCGTCCAAAAATCTGTTGAGGGAAGGCAACGTGGCAGACTTGAAAGCGAGGCAGAATAGCAGGAAACAGATTTCAAGAGGTACGTTGGAATCGCCTGTAAAGCACAGGAAGAGGGGCACAACTTCGACAATGATGCACTTGGCCAAAAAGGGCGTATGCGTTTTCTCCTGAATATATTCAGGAGAAAACGCATACGCCCTTTTTGGCCAAGCAAGCAAGCGGGCAATGCAAATCTGCACTACAAAGAAGTATCACTTCCCACCGTTCAAAGGGGACATCCACAAAATGTGTAAAAACCAGAAAGGCAACACAGGCCCTGGAGAACAGGGAGCCTTGTTATGCTGATGGGCGGGATGTAAGTTGCCAACTGCCTCACTGGAGGAGTGCATTGTGTTCCCTAAAACAAGTAAACAACAGAGCTACAGAGCCAAGGGCACTTCCGGTCTAGGGAATATACCTTGGGAAAACTGAAAATCCATAAGACAGAGCCACCCCCAAATTGAGGGCTGCACTGCTTACAGGAACCTCAACCTGGGTACACCTGAAATATCCCAGGAAATATAAAAATGGTTCCAAACATTGTGGAACTTATGTACGATGGAATATCCCTCAGCCACGAAATCAATGTCATAAGACCAGTAGCAGCAAAATGAGTGGATTCAGGTACGATGATTCTAAGTGAAAGAAGTCACACAGGAAAAGAAACTTATCATAAGATATCACTTAGGAAGATCCTGTAAACATGGCTACACATGAACTGAGTTAGGCAAGAGAACAGAGTCTCACATTTAGAAAACACTCTTATGCCTGCTTAAGGGGGAAGGAGAGGTGGGGTGATGCATCAAACCCGAGTTTGATATAAGCACAGGTACCGTTCCAAAAACCAACTATGGAATAGACAAGACCTACACCTTCCTCAGTGAAAGGGACTCAAAACCCCATATTTCCCGCAGAGGAATAGATCTGACTAGTAAGAATCTTAAAACCTATGTATTGATATGTCTCCGTAAGGGAATCAAGTGTGTCTAGACTGGCATAAACATGGCCGCGAGAATCAGCTCAAACCCACTCTAAAAAGGAATTTCAAAAACAGAACAAAGAAACAGGGAAATTCTTTACAATTCCTTCAGGGTCTCTGATGCAACCTGGAATGACCCTATCTACAATGACAGCTGGATGTGGCATAAGGCTGGACACTTGGGACTGAGAGGATTGGTGAGACTGGGTGAGCAAATGCAGACCCTTTAAAGCAATAATGCATGGCACCCATTCCATGGGTCCCAGCTCTCCAGGTGGAAGGGAATATTACTACAGCTATAACGTGTACGGGAAACCTAGAGAATGGACACACTGTGAATACGAAAGGTTTCTAAAACTCAACGAAGAGCCCCTCTCCTGGTGCTCCGGTTTGACTTTCCAACTGCTTTCCTATCAATCTCCCAACTTGGAGAGACAGCCCCTTTAAGCTCCTGGTTCGCACAGGTTGCCAATTTGGCAGAGGATGAAAGGGAAGAGGGAGAACCAATGAGAGAGTAGCTGTTAGGCATTTGGATGGGCACATGTCACTCTAATTTCCCTGCAGGAAGAAGAATTAACCAAAGTCTCAGCCACCCACCGGGAACCAGTAGAGGTCCTGAACCAAAAGTTTGGACTTGCGTTCAGCTCACAAAAAACGAGTTGATAAATGGAGCTCAGGGGCACAGCAATTCACAAACTGGCAGAGTAATCAAGGCCAACTATCGTCCAAAAATCTGTTGAGGGAAGGCAACGTGGCGGACTTGAAAGCGAGGCAGAATAGCAGGAAACAGATTTCAAGAGGTACGTTGGAATCGCCTGTAAAGCACAGGAAGAGGGGCACAACTTCGACAATGATGCACTTGGCCAAAAAGGGCGTATGCGTTTTCTCCTGAATATATTCAGGAGAAAACGCATACGCCCTTTTTGGCCAAGCAAGCAAGCGGGCAATGCAAATCTGCACTACAAAGAAGTATCACTTCCCACCGGTCAAAGGGGACATCCACAAAATGTGTAAAAACCAGAAAGGCAACACAGGCCCTGGAGAACAGGGAGCCTTGTTATGCTGATGGGCGGGATGTAAGTTGCCAACTGCCTCACTGGAGGAGTGCATTGTGTTCCCTAAAACAAGTAAACAACAGAGCTACAGAGCCAAGGGCACTTCCGGTCTAGGGAATATACCTTGGGAAAACTGAAAATCCATAAGACAGAGCCACCCCCAAATTGAGGGCTGCACTGCTTACAGGAACCTCAACCTGGGTACACCTGAAATATCCCAGGAAATATAAAAATGGTTCCAAACTTTGTGGAACTTACGTACAATGGAATATCCCTCAGCCACGAAATCAATGTCATAAGACCAGTAGCAGCAAAATGAGTGGATTCAGGTACGATGATTCTAAGTGAAAGAAGTCACACAGGAAAAGAAACTTATCATAAGATATCACTTAGGAAGATCCTGTAAACATGGCTACACATGAACTGAGTTAGGCAAGAGAACAGAGTCTCACATTTAGAAAACACTCTTATGCCTGCTTAAGGGGGAAGGAGAGGTGGGGTGATGCATCAAACCCGAGTTTGATATAAGCACAGGTACCGTTCCAAAAACCAACTATGGAATAGACAAGACCTACACCTTCCTCAGTGAAAGGGACTCAAAACCCCATATTTCCCGCAGAGGAATAGATCTGACTAGTAAGAATCTTAAAACCTATGTATTGATATGTCTCCGTAAGGGAATCAAGTGTGTCTAGACTGGCATAAACATGGCCGCGAGAATCAGCTCAAACCCACTCTAAAAAGGAATTTCAAAAACAGAACAAAGAAACAGGGAAATTCTTTACAATTCCTTCAGGGTCTCTGATGCAACCTGGAATGACCCTATCTACAATGACAGCTGGATGTGGCATAAGGCTGGACACTTGGGACTGAGAGGATTGGTGAGATTGGGTGAGCAAATGCAGACCCTTTAAAGCAATAATGCATGGCACCCATTCCATGGGTCCCAGCTCTCCAGGTGGAAGGGAATATTACTACAGCTATAACGTGTACGGGAAACCTAGAGAATGGACACACTGTGAATACGAAAGGTTTCTAAAACTCAACGAAGAGCCCCTCTCCTGGTGCTCCGGTTTGACTTTCCAACTGCTTTCCTATCAATCTCCCAACTTGTAGAGACAGCCCCTTTAAGCTCCTGGTTCGCACAGGTTTCCAATTTGGCAGAGGATGAAAGGGAAGAGGGAGAACCAATGAGAGAGTAGCTGTTAGGCATTTGGATGGGCACATGTCACTCTAATTTCCCGGCAGGAAGAAGAATGAACCAAAGTCTCAGCCACCCACCGGG
This sequence comes from Mesoplodon mirus, assembly GCF_964341445.2. Lineage (NCBI taxonomy): Eukaryota > Metazoa > Chordata > Mammalia > Artiodactyla > Ziphiidae > Mesoplodon > Mesoplodon mirus. Next base: position 5,587,338 of record NW_028295810.1, read on the forward strand.
AACCAGTAGAGGTCCTGAACCAAAAGTTTGGACTTGCGTTCAGCTCACAAAAAACGAGTTGAAAAATGGAGCTCAGGGGCACAGCAATTCACAAACTGGCAGAGTAATCAAGGCCAACTATCGTCCAAAAATCTGTTGAGGGAAGGCAACGTGGCAGACTTGAAAGCGAGGCAGAATAGCAGGAAACAGATTTCAAGAGGTACGTTGGAATCGCCTGTAAAGCACAGGAAGAGGGGCACAACTTCGACAATGATGCACTTGGCCAAAAAGGGCGTATGCGTTTTCTCCTGAATATATTCAGGAGAAAACGCATACGCCCTTTTTGGCCAAGCAAGCAAGCGGGCAATGCAAATCTGCACTACAAAGAAGTATCACTTCCCACCGGTCAAAGGGGACATCCACAAAATGTGTAAAAACCAGAAAGGCAACACAGGCCCTGGAGAACAGGGAGCCTTGTTATGCTGATGGGCGGGATGTAAGTTGCCAACTGCCTCACTGGAGGAGTGCATTGTGTTCCCTAAAACAAGTAAACAACAGAGCTCCAGAGCCAAGGGCACGTCCGGTCTAGGGAATATACCTTGGGAAAACTGAAAATCCATAAGACAGAGCCACCCCCAATTTGAGGGCTGCACTGCTTACAGGAACCTCAACCTGGGTACACCTGAAATATCCCAGGAAATATAAAAATGGTTCCAAACATTGTGGAACTTACGTACGATGGAATATCCCTCAGCCACGAAATCAATGTCATAAGACCAGTAGCAGCAAAATGAGTGGATTCAGGTACGATGATTCTAAGTGAAAGAAGTCACACAGGAAAAGAAACTTATCATAAGATATCACTTAGGAAGATCCTGTAAACATGGCTACACATGAACTGAGTTAGGCAAGAGAACAGAGTCTCACATTTAGAAAACACTCTTATGCCTGCTTAAGGGGGAAGGAGAGGTGGGGTGATGCATCAAACCCGAGTTTGATATAAGCACAGGTACCGTTCCAAAAAACAACTATGGAATAGACAAGACCTACACCTTCCTCAGTGAAAGGGACTCAAAACCCCATATTTCCCGCAGAGGAATAGATCTGACTAGTAAGAATCTTAAAACCTATGTATTGATATGTCTCCGTAAGGGAATCAAGTGTGTCTAGACTGGCATAAACATGGCCGCGAGAATCAGCTCAAACCCACTCTAAAAAGGAATTTCAAAAACAGAACAAAGAAACAGGGAAATTCTTTACAATTCCTTCAGGGTCTCTGATGCAACCTGGAATGACCCTATCTACAATGACAGCTGGATGTGGCATAAGGCTGGACACTTGGGACTGAGAGGATTGGTGAGATTGGGTGAGCAAATGCAGACCCTTTAAAGCAATAATGCATGGCACCCATTCCATGGGTCCCAGCTCTCCAGGTGGAAGGGAATATTACTACAGCTATAACGTGTACGGGAAACCTAGAGAATGGACACACTGTGAATACGAAAGGTTTCTAAAACTCAACGAAGAGCCCCTCTCCTGGTGCTCCGGTTTGACTTTCCAACTGCTTTCCTATCAATCTCCCAACTTGGAGAGACAGCCCCTTTAAGCTCCTGGTTCGCACAGGTTGCCAATTTGGCAGAGGATGAAAGGGAAGAGGGAGAACCAATGAGAGAGTAGCTGTTAGGCATTTGGATGGGCACATGTCACTCTAATTTCCCGGCAGGAAGAAGAATGAACCAAAGTCTCAGCCACCCACCGGGAACCAGTAGAGGTCCTGAACCAAAAGTTTGGACTTGCGTTCAGCTCACCAAAAACGAGTTGAAAAATGGAGCTCAGGGGCACAGCAATTCACAAACTGGCAGAGTAATCAAGGCCAACTATCGTCCAAAAATCTGTTGAGGGAAGGCAACGTGGCAGACTTGAAAGCGAGGCAGAATAGCAGGAAACAGATTTCAAGAGGTACGTTGGAATCGCCTGTAAAGCACAGGAAGAGGGGCACAACTTCGACAATGATGCACTTGGCCAAAAAGGGCGTATGCGTTTTCTCCTGAATATATTCAGGAGAAAACGCATACGCCCTTTTTGGCCAAGCAAGCAAGCGGGCAATGCAAATCTGCACTACAAAGAAGTATCACTTCCCACCGGTCAAAGGGGACATCCACAAAATGTGTAAAAACCAGAAAGGCAACACAGGCCCTGGAGAACAAGGAGCCTTGTTATGCTGATGGGCGGGATGTAAGTTGCCAACTGCCTCACTGGAGGAGTGCATTGTGTTCCCTAAAACAAGTAAACAACAGAGCTCCAGAGCCAAGGGCACGTCCGGTCTAGGGAATATACCTAGGGAAAACTGAAAATCCATAAGACAGAGCCACCCCCAAATTGAGGGCTGCACTGCTTACAGGAACCTCAACCTGGGTACACCTGAAATATCCCAGGAAATATAAAAATGGTTCCAAACATTGTGGAACTTACGTACGATGGAATATCCCTCAGCCACGAAATCAATGTCATAAGACCAGTAGCAGCAAAATGAGTGGATTCAGGTACGATGATTCTAAGTGAAAGAAGTCACACAGGAAAAGAAACTTATCATAAGATATCACTTAGGAAGATCCTGTAAACATGGCTACACATGAACTGAGTTAGGCAAGAGAACAGAGTCTCACATTTAGAAAACACTCTTATGCCTGCTTAAGGGGGAAGGAGAGGTGGGGTGATGCATCAAACCCGAGTTTGATATAAGCACAGGTACCGTTCCAAAAACCAACTATGGAATAGACAAGACCTACACCTTCCTCAGTGAAAGGGACTCAAAACCCCATATTTCCCGCAGAGGAATAGATCTGACTAGTAAGAATCTTAAAACCTATGTATTGATATGTCTCCGTAAGGGAATCAAGTGTGTCTAGACTGGCATAAACATGGCGGCGAGAATCAGCTCAAACCCACTCTAAAAAGGAATTTCAAAAACAGAACAAAGAAACAGGGAAATTCTTTACAATTCCTTCAGGGTCTCTGATGCAACCTGGAATGACCCTATCTACAATGACAGCTGGATGTGGCATAAGGCTGGACACTTGGGACTGAGAGGATTGGTGAGATTGGGTGAGCAAATGCAGACCCTTTAAAGCAATAATGCATGGCACCCATTCCATGGGTCCCAGCTCTCCAGGTGGAAGGGAATATTACTACAGCTATAACGTGTACGGGAAACCTAGAGAATGGACACACTGTGAATACGAAAGGTTTCTAAAACTCAACGAAGAGCCCCTCTCCTGGTGCTCCGGTTTGACTTTCCAACTGCTTTCCTATCAATCTCCCAACTTGGAGAGACAGCCCCTTTAAGCTCCTGGTTCGCACAGGTTGCCAATTTTGCAGAGGATGAAAGGGAAGAGGGAGAACCAATGAGAGAGTAGCTGTTAGGCATTTGGATGGGCACATGTCACTCTAATTTCCCGGCAGGAAGAAGAATGAACCAAAGTCTCAGCCACCCACCGGGAACCAGTAGAGGTCCTGAACCAAAAGTTTGGACTTGCGTTCAGCTCACAAAAAACGAGTTGAAAAATGGAGCTCAGGGGCACAGCAATTCACAAACTGGCAGAGTAATCAAGGCCAACTATCGTCCAAAAATCTGTTGAGGGAAGGCAACGAGGCGGACTTGAAAGCGAGGCAGAATAGCAGGAAACAGATTTCAAGAGGTACGTTGGAATCGCCTGTAAAGCACAGGAAGAGGGGCACAACTTCGACAATGATGCACTTGGCCAAAAAGGGCGTATGCGTTTTCTCCTGAATATATTCAGGAGAAAACGCATACGCCCTTTTTGGCCAAGCAAGCAAGCGGGCAATGCAAATCTGCACTACAAAGAAGTATCACTTCCCACCGTTCAAAACGGACATCCACAAAATGTGTAAAAACCAGAAAGGCAAGACAGGCCCTGGAGAACAGGGAGCCTTGTTATGCTGATGGGTGGGATGTAAGTTGCCAACTGCCTCACTGGAGGAGTGCATTGTGTTCCCTAAAACAAGTAAACAACAGAGCTCCAGAGCCAAGGGCACGTCCGGTCTAGGGAATATACCTTGGGAAAACTGAAAATCCATAAGACAGAGCCACCCCCAATTTGAGGGCTGCACTGCTTACAGGAACCTCAACCTGGGTACACCTGAAATATCCCAGGAAATATAAAAATGGTTCCAAACATTGTGGAACTTACGTATGATGGAATATCCCTCAGCCACGAAATCAATGTCATAAGACCAGTAGCAGCAAAATGAGTGGATTCAGGTACGATGATTCTAAGTGAAAGAAGTCACACAGGAAAAGAAACTTATCATAAGATATCACTTAGGAAGATCCTGTAAACATGGCTACACATGAACTGAGTTAGGCAAGAGAACAGAGTCTCACATTTAGAAAACACTCTTATGCCTGCTTAAGGGGGAAGGAGAGGTGGGGTGATGCATCAAACCCGAGTTTGATATAAGCACAGGTACCGTTCCAAAAACCAACTATGGAATAGACAAGACCTACACCTTCCTCAGTGAAAGGGACTCAAAACCCCATATTTCCCGCAGAGGAATAGATCTGACTAGTAAGAATCTTAAAACCTATGTATTGATATGTCTCCGTAAGGGAATCAAGTGTGTCTAGACTGGCATAAACATGGCCGCGAGAATCAGCTCAAACCCACTCTAAAAAGGAATTTCAAAAACAGAACAAAGAAACAGGGAAATTCTTTACAATTCCTTCAGGGTCTCTGATGCAACCTGGAATGACCCTATCTACAATGACAGCTGGATGTGGCATAAGGCTGGACACTTGGGACTGAGAGGATTGGTGAGATTGGGTGAGCAAATGCAGACCCTTTAAAGCAATAATGCATGGCACCCATTCCATGGGTCCCTGCTCTCCAGGTGGAAGGGAATATTACTACAGCTATAACGTGTACGGGAAACCTAGAGAATGGACACACTGTGAATACGAAAGGTTTCTAAAACTCAACGAAGAGCCCCTCTCCTGGTGCTCCGGTTTGACTTTCCAACTGCTTTCCTATCAATCTCCCAACTTGGAGAGACAGCCCCTTTAAGCTCCTGGTTCGCACAGGTTGCCAATTTGGCAGAGGATGAAAGGGAAGAGGGAGAACCAATGAGAGAGTAGCTGTTAGGCATTTGGATGGGCACATGTCACTCTAATTTCCCGGCAGGAAGAAGAATGAACCAAAGTCTCAGCCACCCACCGAGAACCAGTAGAGGTCCTGAACCAAAAGTTTGGACTTGCGTTCACCTCACAAATTAACGAGTTGAAAAATGGAGCTCAGGGGCACAGCAATTCACAAACTGGAAGAGTAATCAAGGCCAACTATCGTCCAAAAATCTGTTGAGGGAAGGCAACGAGGCGGACTTGAAAGCGAGGCAGAATAGCAGGAAACAGATTTCAAGAGGTACGTTGGAATCGCCTGTAAAGCACAGGAAGAGGGGCACAACTTCGACAATGATGCACTTGGCCAAAAAGGGCGTATGCGTTTTCTCCTGAATATATTCAGGAGAAAACGCATACGCCCTTTTTGGCCAAGCAAGCAAGCGGGCAATGCAAATCTGCACTACAAAGAAGTATCACTTCCCACCCGTCAAAAGGGACATCCACAAAATGTGTAAAAACCAGAAAGGCAAGACAGGCCCTGGAGAACAGGGAGCCTTGTTATGCTGATGGGTGGGATGTAAGTTGCCAACTGCCTCACTGGAGGAGTGCATTGTGTTCCCTAAAACAAGTAAACAACAGAGCTCCAGAGCCAAGGGCACGTCCGGTCTAGGGAATATACCTTGGGAAAACTGAAAATCCATAAGACAGAGCCACCCCCAATTTGAGGGCTGCACTGCTTACAGGAACCTCAACCTGGGTACACCTGAAATATCCCAGGAAATATAAAAATGGTTCCAAACATTGTGGAACTTACGTACGATGGAATATCCCTCAGCCACGAAATCAATGTCATAAGACCAGTAGCAGCAAAATGAGTGGATTCAGGTACGATGATTCTAAGTGAAAGAAGTCACACAGGAAAAGAAACTTATCATAAGATATCACTTAGGAAGATCCTGTAAACATGGCTACACATGAACTGAGTTAGGCAAGAGAACAGAGTCTCACATTTAGAAAACACTCTTATGCCTGCTTAAGGGGGAAGGAGAGGTGGGGTGATGCATCAAACCCGAGTTTGATATAAGCACAGGTACCGTTCCAAAAACCAACTATGGAATAGACAAGACCTACACCTTCCTCAGTGAAAGGGACTCAAAACCCCATATTTCCCGCAGAGGAATAGATCTGACTAGTAAGAATCTTAAAACCTATGTATTGATATGTCTCCGTAAGGGAATCAAGTGTGTCTAGACTGGCATAAACATGGCGGCGAGAATCAGCTCAAACCCACTCTAAAAAGGAATTTCAAAAACAGAACAAAGAAACAGGGAAATTCTTTACAAATCCTTCAGGGTCTCTGATGCAACCTGGAATGACCCTATCTACAATGACAGCTGGATGTGGCATAAGGCTGGACACTTGGGACTGAGAGGATTGGTGAGATTGGGTGAGCAAATGCAGACCCTTTAAAGCAATAATGCATGGCACCCATTCCATGGGTCCCAGCTCTCCAGGTGGAAGGGAATATTACTACAGCTATAACGTGTATGGGAAACCTAGAGAATGGACACACTGTGAATACGAAAGGTTTCTAAAACTCAACGAAGAGCCCCTCTCCTGGTGCTCCGGTTTGACTTTCCAACTGCTTTCCTATCAATCTCCCAACTTGGAGAGACAGCCCCTTTAAGCTCCTGGTTCGCACAGGTTGCCAATTTTGCAGAGGATGAAAGGGAAGAGGGAGAACCAATGAGAGAGTAGCTGTTAGGCATTTGGATGGGCACATGTCACTCTAATTTCCCGGCAGGAAGAAGAATGAACCAAAGTCTCAGCCACCCACCGGGAACCAGTAGAGGTCCTGAACCAAAAGTTTGGACTTGCGTTCAGCTCACAAAAAACGAGTTGAAAAATGGAGCTCAGGGGCACAGCAATTCACAAACTGGCAGAGTAATCAAGGCCAACTATCGTCCAAAAATCTGTTGAGGGAAGGCAACGAGGCGGACTTGAAAGCGAGGCAGAATAGCAGGAAACAGATTTCAAGAGGTACGTTGGAATCGCCTGTAAAGCACAGGAAGAGGGGCACAACTTCGACAATGATGCACTTGGCCAAAAAGGGCGTATGCGTTTTCTCCTGAATATATTCAGGAGAAAACGCATACGCCCTTTTTGGCCAAGCAAGCAAGCGGGCAATGCAAATCTGCACTACAAAGAAGTATCACTTCCCACCGTTCAAAACGGACATCCACAAAATGTGTAAAAACCAGAAAGGCAAGACAGGCCCTGGAGAACAGGGAGCCTTGTTATGCTGATGGGTGGGATGTAAGTTGCCAACTGCCTCACTGGAGGAGTGCATTGTGTTCCCTAAAACAAGTAAACAACAGAGCTCCAGAGCCAAGGGCACGTCCGGTCTAGGGAATATACCTTGGGAAAACTGAAAATCCATAAGACAGAGCCACCCCCAATTTGAGGGCTGCACTGCTTACAGGAACCTCAACCTGGGTACACCTGAAATATCCCAGGAAATATAAAAATGGTTCCAAACATTGTGGAACTTACGTATGATGGAATATCCCTCAGCCACGAAATCAATGTCATAAGACCAGTAGCAGCAAAATGAGTGGATTCAGGTACGATGATTCTAAGTGAAAGAAGTCACACAGGAAAAGAAACTTATCATAAGATATCACTTAGGAAGATCCTGTAAACATGGCTACACATGAACTGAGTTAGGCAAGAGAACAGAGTCTCACATTTAGAAAACACTCTTATGCCTGCTTAAGGGGGAAGGAGAGGTGGGGTGATGCATCAAACCCGAGTTTGATATAAGCACAGGTACCGTTCCAAAAACCAACTATGGAATAGACAAGACCTACACCTTCCTCAGTGAAAGGGACTCAAAACCCCATATTTCCCGCAGAGGAATAGATCTGACTAGTAAGAATCTTAAAACCTATGTATTGATATGTCTCCGTAAGGGAATCAAGTGTGTCTAGACTGGCATAAACATGGCAGCGAGAATCAGCTCAAACCCACTCTAAAAAGGAATTTCAAAAACAGAACAAAGAAACAGGGAAATTCTTTACAATTCCTTCAGGGTCTCTGATGCAACCTGGAATGACCCTATCTACAATGACAGCTGGATGTGGCATAAGGCTGGACACTTGGGACTGAGAGGATTGGTGAGATTGGGTGAGCAAATGCAGACCCTTTAAAGCAATAATGCATGGCACCCATTCCATGGGTCCCAGCTCTCCAGGTGGAAGGGAATATTACTACAGCTATAACGTGTACGGGAAACCTAGAGAATGGACACACTGTGAATACGAAAGGTTTCTAAAACTCAACGAAGAGCCCCTCTCCTGGTGCTCCGGTTTGACTTTCCAACTGCTTTCCTATCAATCTCCCAACTTGGAGAGACAGCCCCTTTAAGCTCCTGGTTCGCACAGGTTGCCAATTTTGCAGAGGATGAAAGGGAAGAGGGAGAACCAATGAGAGAGTAGCTGTTAGGCATTTGGATGGGCACATGTCACTCTAATTTCCCGGCAGGAAGAAGAATGAACCAAAGTCTCAGCCACCCACCGAGAACCAGTAGAGGTCCTGAACCAAAAGTTTGGACTTGCGTTCACCTCACAAATTAACGAGTTGAAAAATGGAGCTCAGGGGCACAGCAATTCACAAACTGGAAGAGTAATCAAGGCCAACTATCGTCCAAAAATCTGTTGAGGGAAGGCAACGAGGCGGACTTGAAAGCGAGGCAGAATAGCAGGAAACAGATTTCAAGAGGTACGTTGGAATCGCCTGTAAAGCACAGGAAGAGGGGCACAACTTCGACAATGATGCACTTGGCCAAAAAGGGCGTATGCGTTTTCTCCTGAATATATTCAGGAGAAAACGCATACGCCCTTTTTGGCCAAGCAAGCAAGCGGGCAATGCAAATCTGCACTACAAAGAAGTATCACTTCCCACCCGTCAAAAGGGACATCCACAAAATGTGTAAAAACCAGAAAGGCAAGACAGGCCCTGGAGAACAGGGAGCCTTGTTATGCTGATGGGTGGGATGTAAGTTGCCAACTGCCTCACTGGAGGAGTGCATTGTGTTCCCTAAAACAAGTAAACAACAGAGCTCCAGAGCCAAGGGCACGTCCGGTCTAGGGAATATACCTTGGGAAAACTGAAAATCCATAAGACAGAGCCACCCCCAAATTGAGGGCTGCACTGCTTACAGGAACCTCAACCTGGGTACACCTGAAATATCCCAGGAAATATAAAAATGGTTCCAAACATTGTGGAACTTACGTACGATGGAATATCCCTCAGCCACGAAATCAATGTCATAAGACCAGTAGCAGCAAAATGAGTGGATTCAGGTACGATGATTCTAAGTGAAAGAAGTCACACAGGAAAAGAAACTTATCATAAGATATCACTTAGGAAGATCCTGTAAACATGGCTACACATGAACTGAGTTAGGCAAGAGAACAGAGTCTCACATTTAGAAAACACTCTTATGCCTGCTTAAGGGGGAAGGAGAGGTGGGGTGATGCATCAAACCCGAGTTTGATATAAGCACAGGTACCGTTCCAAAAACCAACTATGGAATAGACAAGACCTACACCTTCCTCAGTGAAAGGGACTCAAAACCCCATATTTCCCGCAGAGGAATAGATCTGACTAGTAAGAATCTTAAAACCTATGTATTGATATGTCTCCGTAAGGGAATCAAGTGTGTCTAGACTGGCATAAACATGGCCGCGAGAATCAGCTCAAACCCACTCTAAAAAGGAATTTCAAAAACAGAACAAAGAAACAGGGAAATTCTTTACAATTCCTTCAGGGTCTCTGATGCAACCTGGAATGACCCTATCTACAATGACAGCTGGATGTGGCATAAGGCTGGACACTTGGGACTGAGAGGATTGGTGAGATTGGGTGAGCAAATGCAGACCCTTTAAAGCAATAATGCATGGCACCCATTCCATGGGTCCCAGCTCTCCAGGTGGAAGGGAATATTACTACAGCTATAACGTGTACGGGAAACCTAGAGAATGGACACACTGTGAATACGAAAGGTTTCTAAAACTCAACGAAGAGCCCCTCTCCTGGTGCTCCGGTTTGACTTTCCAACTGCTTTCCTATCAATCTCCCAACTTGGAGAGACAGCCCCTTTAAGCTCCTGGTTCGCACAGGTTGCCAATTTGGCAGAGGATGAAAGGGAAGAGGGAGAACCAATGAGAGAGTAGCTGTTAGGCATTTGGATGGGCACATGTCACTCTAATTTCCCGGCAGGAAGAAGAATGAACCAAAGTCTCAGCCACCCACCGGGAACCAGTAGAGGTCCTGAACCAAAAGTTTGGACTTGCGTTCAGCTCACAAAAAACGAGTTGAAAAATGGAGCTCAGGGGCACAGCAATTCACAAACTGGCAGAGTAATCAAGGCCAACTATCGTCCAAAAATCTGTTGAGGGAAGGCAACGAGGTGGACTTGAAAGCGAGGCAGAATAGCAGGAAACAGATTTCAAGAGGTACGTTGGAATCGCCTGTAAAGCACAGGAAGAGGGGCACAACTTCGACAATGATGCACTTGGCCAAAAAGGGCGTATGCGTTTTCTCCTGAATATATTCAGGAGAAAACGCATACGCCCTTTTTGGCCAAGCAAGCAAGCGGGCAATGCAAATCTGCACTACAAAGAAGTATCACTTCCCACCGTTCAAAAGGGACATCCACAAAATGTGTAAAAACCAGAAAGGCAAGACAGGCCCTGGAGAACAGGGAGCCTTGTTATGCTGATGGGTGGGATGTAAGTTGCCAACTGCCTCACTGGAGGAGTGCATTGTGTTCCCTAAAACAAGTAAACAACAGAGCTCCAGAGCCAAGGGCACGTCCGGTCTAGGGAATATACCTTGGGAAAACTGAAAATCCATAAGACAGAGCCACCCCCAAATTGAGGGCTGCACTGCTTACAGGAACCTCAACCTGGGTACACCTGAAATATCCCAGGAAATATAAAAATGGTTCCAAACATTGTGGAACTTACGTACGATGGAATATCCCTCAGCCACGAAATCAATGTCATAAGACCAGTAGCAGCAAAATGAGTGGATTCAGGTACGATGATTCTAAGTGAAAGAAGTCACACAGGAAAAGAAACTTATCATAAGATATCACTTAGGAAGATCCTGTAAACATGGCTACACATGAACTGAGTTAGGCAAGAGAACAGAGTCTCACATTTAGAAAACACTCTTATGCCTGCTTAAGGGGGAAGGAGAGGTGGGGTGATGCATCAAACCCGAGTTTGATATAAGCACAGGTACCGTTCCAAAAACCAACTATGGAATAGACAAGACCTACACCTTCCTCAGTGAAAGGGACTCAAAACCCCATATTTCCCGCAGAGGAATAGATCTGACTAGTAAGAATCTTAAAACCTATGTATTGATATGTCTCCGTAAGGGAATCAAGTGTGTCTAGACTGGCATAAACATGGCCGCGAGAATCAGCTCAAACCCACTCTAAAAAGGAATTTCAAAAACAGAACAAAGAAACAGGGAAATTCTTTACAATTCCTTCAGGGTCTCTGATGCAACCTGGAATGACCCTATCTACAATGACAGCTGGATGTGGCATAAGGCTGGACACTTGGGACTGAGAGGATTGGTGAGATTGGGTGAGCAAATGCAGACCCTTTAAAGCAATAATGCATGGCACCCATTCCATGGGTCCCAGCTCTCCAGGTGGAAGGGAATATTACTACAGCTATAACGTGTACGGGAAACCTAGAGAATGGACACACTGTGAATACGAAAGGTTTCTAAAACTCAACGAAGAGCCCCTCTCCTGGTGCTCCGGTTTGACTTTCCAACTGCTTTCCTATCAATCTCCCAACTTGGAGAGACAGCCCCTTTAAGCTCCTGGTTCGCACAGGTTGCCAATTTGGCAGAGGATGAAAGGGAAGAGGGAGAACCAATGAGAGAGTAGCTGTTAGGCATTTGGATGGGCACATGTCACTCTAATTTCCCGGCAGGAAGAAGAATGAACCAAAGTCTCAGCCACCCACCGGGAACCAGTAGAGGTCCTGAACCAAAAGTTTGGACTTGCGTTCAGCTCACAAAAAACGAGTTGAAAAATGGAGCTCAGGGGCACAGCAATTCACAAACTGGCAGAGTAATCAAGGCCAACTATCGTCCAAAAATCTGTTGAGGGAAGGCAACGAGGCGGACTTGAAAGCGAGGCAGAATAGCAGGAAACAGATTTCAAGAGGTACGTTGGAATCGCCTGTAAAGCACAGGAAGAGGGGCACAACTTCGACAATGATGCACTTGGCCAAAAAGGGCGTATGCGTTTTCTCCTGAATATATTCAGGAGAAAACGCATACGCCCTTTTTGGCCAAGCAAGCAAGCGGGCAATGCAAATCTGCACTACAAAGAAGTATCACTTCCCACCGTTCAAAAGGGACATCCACAAAATGTGTAAAAACCAGAAAGGCAAGACAGGCACTGGAGAACAGGGAGCCTTGTTATGCTGATGGGTGGGATGTAAGTTGCCAACTGCCTCACTGGAGGAGTGCATTGTGTTCCCTAAAACAAGTAAACAACAGAGCTCCAGAGCCAAGGGCACGTCCGGTCTAGGGAATATACCTTGGGAAAACTGAAAATCCATAAGACAGAGCCACCCCCAAATTGAGGGCTGCACTGCTTACAGGAACCTCAACCTGGGTACACCTGAAATATCCCAGGAAATATAAAAATGGTTCCAAACATTGTGGAACTTACGTACGATGGAATATCCCTCAGCCACGAAATCAATGTCATAAGACCAGTAGCAGCAAAATGAGTGGATTCAGGTACGATGATTCTAAGTGAAAGAAGTCACACAGGAAAAGAAACTTATCATAAGATATCACTTAGGAAGATCCTGTAAACATGGCTACACATGAACTGAGTTAGGCAAGAGAACAGAGTCTCACATTTAGAAAACACTCTTATGCCTGCTTAAGGGGGAAGGAGAGGTGGGGTGATGCATCAAACCCGAGTTTGATATAAGCACAGGTACCGTTCCAAAAACCAACTATGGAATAGACAAGACCTACACCTTCCTCAGTGAAAGGGACTCAAAACCCCATATTTCCCGCAGAGGAATAGATCTGACTAGTAAGAATCTTAAAACCTATGTATTGATATGTCTCCGTAAGGGAATCAAGTGTGTCTAGACTGGCATAAACATGGCCGCGAGAATCAGCTCAAACCCACTCTAAAAAGGAATTTCAAAAACAGAACAAAGAAACAGGGAAATTCTTTACAATTCCTTCAGGGTCTCTGATGCAACCTGGAATGACCCTATCTACAATGACAGCTGGATGTGGCATAAGGCTGGACACTTGGGACTGAGAGGATTGGTGAGATTGGGTGAGCAAATGCAGACCCTTTAAAGCAATAATGCATGGCACCCATTCCATGGGTCCCAGCTCTCCAGGTGGAAGGGAATATTACTACAGCTATAACGTGTACGGGAAACCTAGAGAATGGACACACTGTGAATACGAAAGGTTTCTAAAACTCAACGAAGAGCCCCTCTCCTGGTGCTCCGGTTTGACTTTCCAACTGCTTTCCTATCAATCTCCCAACTTGGAGAGACAGCCCCTTTAAGCTCCTGGTTCGCACAGGTTGCCAATTTGGCAGAGGATGAAAGGGAAGAGGGAGAACCAATGAGAGAGTAGCTGTTAGGCATTTGGATGGGCACATGTCACTCTAATTTCCCGGCAGGAAGAAGAATGAACCAAAGTCTCAGCCACCCACCGGGAACCAGTAGAGGTCCTGAACCAAAAGTTTGGACTTGCGTTCAGCTCACAAAAAACGAGTTGAAAAATGGAGCTCAGGGGCACAGCAATTCACAAACTGGCAGAGTAATCAAGGCCAACTATCGTCCAAAAATCTGTTGAGGGAAGGCAACGAGGCGGACTTGAAAGCGAGGCAGAATAGCAGGAAACAGATTTCAAGAGGTACGTTGGAATCGCCTGTAAAGCACAGGAAGAGGGGCACAACTTCGACAATGATGCACTTGGCCAAAAAGGGCGTATGCGTTTTCTCCTGAATATATTCAGGAGAAAACGCATACGCCCTTTTTGGCCAAGCAAGCAAGCGGGCAATGCAAATCTGCACTACAAAGAAGTATCACTTCCCACCGTTCAAAAGGGACATCCACAAAATGTGTAAAAACCAGAAAGGCAAGACAGGCCCTGGAGAACAGGGAGCCTTGTTATGCTGATGGGTGGGATGTAAGTTGCCAACTGCCTCACTGGAGGAGTGCATTGTGTTCCCTAAAACAAGTAAACAACAGAGCTCCAGAGCCAAGGGCACGTCCGGTCTAGGGAATATACCTTGGGAAAACTGAAAATCCATAAGACAGAGCCACCCCCAAATTGAGGGCTGCACTGCTTACAGGAACCTCAACCTGGGTACACCTGAAATATCCCAGGAAATATAAAAATGGTTCCAAACATTGTGGAACTTACGTACGATGGAATATCCCTCAGCCACGAAATCAATGTCATAAGACCAGTAGCAGCAAAATGAGTGGATTCAGGTACGATGATTCTAAGTGAAAGAAGTCACACAGGAAAAGAAACTTATCATAAGATATCACTTAGGAAGATCCTGTAAACATGGCTACACATGAACTGAGTTAGGCAAGAGAACAGAGTCTCACATTTAGAAAACACTCTTATGCCTGCTTAAGGGGGAAGGAGAGGTGGGGTGATGCATCAAACCCGAGTTTGATATAAGCACAGGTACCGTTCCAAAAACCAACTATGGAATAGACAAGACCTACACCTTCCTCAGTGAAAGGGACTCAAAACCCCATATTTCCCGCAGAGGAATAGATCTGACTAGTAAGAATCTTAAAACCTATGTATTGATATGTCTCCGTAAGGGAATCAAGTGTGTCTAGACTGGCATAAACATGGCCGCGAGAATCAGCTCAAACCCACTCTAAAAAGGAATTTCAAAAACAGAACAAAGAAACAGGGAAATTCTTTTCAATTCCTTCAGGGTCTCTGATGCAACCTGGAATGACCCTATCTACAATGACAGCTGGATGTGGCATAAGGCTGGACACTTGGGACTGAGAGGATTGGTGAGATTGGGTGAGCAAATGCAGACCCTTTAAAGCAATAATGCATGGCACCCATTCCATGGGTCCCAGCTCTCCAGGTGGAAGGGAATATTACTACAGCTATAACGTGTACGGGAAACCTAGAGAATGGACACACTGTGAATACGAAAGGTTTCTAAAACTCAACGAAGAGCCCCTCTCCTGGTGCTCCGGTTTGACTTTCCAACTGCTTTCCTATCAATCTCCCAACTTGGAGAGACAGCCCCTTTAAGCTCCTGGTTCGCACAGGTTGCCAATTTGGCAGAGGATGAAAGGGAAGAGGGAGAACCAATGAGAGAGTAGCTGTTAGGCATTTGGATGGGCACATGTCACTCTAATTTCCCGGCAGGAAGAAGAATGAACCAAAGTCTCAGCCACCCACCGAGAACCAGTAGAGGTCCTGAACCAAAAGTTTGGACTTGCGTTCACCTCACAAATTAACGAGTTGAAAAATGGAGCTCAGGGGCACAGCAATTCACAAACTGGCAGAGTAATCAAGGCCAACTATCGTCCAAAAATCTGTTGAGGGAAGGCAACGAGGCGGACTTGAAAGCGAGGCAGAATAGCAGGAAACAGATTTCAAGAGGTACGTTGGAATCGCCTGTAAAGCACAGGAAGAGGGGCACAACTTCGACAATGATGCACTTGGCCAAAAAGGGCGTATGCGTTTTCTCCTGAATATATTCAGGAGAAAACGCATACGCCCTTTTTGGCCAAGCAAGCAAGCGGGCAATGCAAATCTGCACTACAAAGAAGTATCACTTCCCACCGTTCAAAACGGACATCCACAAAATGTGTAAAAACCAGAAAGGCAAGACAGGCCCTGGAGAACAGGGAGCCTTGTTATGCTGATGGGTGGGATGTAAGTTGCCAACTGCCTCACTGGAGGAGTGCATTGTGTTCCCTAAAACAAGTAAACAACAGAGCTCCAGAGCCAAGGGCACGTCCGGTCTAGGGAATATACCTTGGGAAAACTGAAAATCCATAAGACAGAGCCACCCCCAATTTGAGGGCTGCACTGCTTACAGGAACCTCAACCTGGGTACACCTGAAATATCCCAGGAAATATAAAAATGGTTCCAAACATTGTGGAACTTACGTACGATGGAATATCCCTCAGCCACGAAATCAATGTCATAAGACCAGTAGCAGCAAAATGAGTGGATTCAGGTACGATGATTCTAAGTGAAAGAAGTCACACAGGAAAAGAAACTTATCATAAGATATCACTTAGGAAGATCCTGTAAACATGGCTACACATGAACTGAGTTAGGCAAGAGAACAGAGTCTCACATTTAGAAAACACTCTTATGCCTGCTTAAGGGGGAAGGAGAGGTGGGGTGATGCATCAAACCCGAGTTTGATATAAGCACAGGTACCGTTCCAAAAACCAACTATGGAATAGACAAGACCTCCACCTTCCTCAGTGAAAGGGACTCAAAACCCCATATTTCCCGCAGAGGAATAGATCTGACTAGTAAGAATCTTAAAACCTATGTATTGATATGTCTCCGTAAGGGAATCAAGTGTGTCTAGACTGGCATAAACATGGCAGCGAGAATCAGCTCAAACCCACTCTAAAAAGGAATTTCAAAAACAGAACAAAGAAACAGGGAAATTCTTTACAATTCCTTCAGGGTCTCTGATGCAACCTGGAATGACCCTATCTACGATGACAGCTGGATGTGGCATGAGGCTGGACACTTGGGACTGAGAGGATTGGTGAGATTGGGTGAGCAAATGCAGACCCTTTAAAGCAATAATGCATGGCAACCATTCCATGGGTCCCACCTCTCCAGGTTGAAGGGAATATTACTACAGCTATAACATGTACGGGAAACCTAGAGAATGGACACACTGTGAATACGAAAGGTTTCTAAAACTCAACGAAGAGTCCCTCTCCTGGTGCTCCGGTTTGACTTTCCAACAGCTTTACTATCAATCTCCCAACTTGGAGAGACAGCCCCTTTAAGCTCCTGGTTCACACAGGTTGCCCATTTGGCAGAGGAGGAAAGGGAAGAGGGAGAACCAATGAGAGAGTAGCTGTTAGGCACTTGGATGGGCACATGTCACTCTAATTTCCCGGCAGGAAGAAGAATTAACCAAAGTCTCAGCCACCCACCGGAAACCAGTATAGGTCCTGAACCAAATGTTTGGACTTGCGTTCAGCTCACAAAAAACGAGTTGAAAAATGGAGCTCAGGGGCACAGCAATTCACAAACTGGCAGAGTAATCAAGGCCAACTATCGTCCAAAAATCTGTTGAGGGAAGGCAACGAGGCGGACTTGAATGCGAGGCAGAATAGCAGGAAACAGATTTCAAGAGGTACGTTAGAATCGCCTGTAAAGCACAGGAAGAGGGGCACAACTTCGACAATGATGCACTTGGCCAAAAAGGGCGTATGCGTTTTCTCCTGAATATATTCAGGAGAAAACGCATACGCCCTTTTTGGCCAAGCAAGCAAGCGGGCAATGCAAATCTGCACTACAAAGAAGTATCACTTCCCACCGGTCAAAAGGGACATCCACAAAATGTGTAAAAACCAGAAAGGCAAGACAGGCCCTGGAGAACAGGGAGCCTTGTTATGCTGATGGGCGGGATGTAAGTTGCCAACTGCCTCAATGGAGGAGTGCATTGTGTTCCCTAAAACAAGTAAACAACAGAGCTACAGAGCCAAGGGCACTTCCAGTCTAGGGAATATACCTTGGGAAAACTGAAAATCCATAAGACAGAGCCACCCCCAAATTGAGGGCTGCACTGCTTACAAGAACCTCAACCTGGGTACACCTGAAATATCCCAGGAAATATAAAAATGGTTCCAAACATTGTGGAACTTACGTACGATGGAATATCCCTCAGCCACGAAATCAATGTCATAAGACCAGTAGCAGCAAAATGAGTGGATTCAGGTACGATGATTCTAAGGGAAAGAAGTCACACAGGAAAAGAAACTTATCATAAGATATCACTTAGGAAGATCCTGTAAACATGGCTACACATGAACTGAGTTAGGAAAGAGAACAGAGTCTCACATTTAGAAAACACTCTTATGCCTGCTTAAGGGGGAAGGAGAGGTGGGGTGATGCATCAAACCCGAGTTTGATATAAGCACAGGTACCGTTCCAAAAACCAACTATGGAATAGACAAGACCTCCACCTTCCTCAGTGAAAGGGACTCAAAACCCCATATTTCCCGCAGAGGAATAGATCTGACTAGTAAGAATCTTAAAACCTATGTATTGATATGTCTCCGTAAGGGAATCAAGTGTGTCTAGACTGGCATAAACATGGCAGCGAGAATCAGCTCAAACCCACTCTAAAAAGGAATTTCAAAAACAGAACAAAGAAACAGGGAAATTCTTTACAATTCCTTCAGGGTCTCTGATGCAACCTGGAATGACCCTATCTACGATGACAGCTGGATGTGGCATGAGGCTGGACACTTGGGACTGAGAGGATTGGTGAGATTGGGTGAGCAAATGCAGACCCTTTAAAGCAATAATGCATGGCAACCATTCCATGGGTCCCACCTCTCCAGGTTGAAGGGAATATTACTACAGCTATAACATGTACGGGAAACCTAGAGAATGGACACACTGTGAATACGAAAGGTTTCTAAAACTCAACGAAGAGTCCCTCTCCTGGTGCTCCGGTTTGACTTTCCAACAGCTTTACTATCAATCTCCCAACTTGGAGAGACAGCCCCTTTAAGCTCCTGGTTCACACAGGTTGCCCATTTGGCAGAGGAGGAAAGGGAAGAGGGAGAACCAATGAGAGAGTAGCTGTTAGGCACTTGGATGGGCACATGTCACTCTAATTTCCCGGCAGGAAGAAGAATTAACCAAAGTCTCAGCCACCCACCGGGAACCAGTATAGGTCCTGAACCAAAAGTTTGGACTTGCGTTCAGCTCACAAAAAACGAGTTGAAAAATGGAGCTCAGGGGCACAGCAATTCACAAACTGGCAGAGTAATCAAGGCCAACTATCGTCCAAAAATCTGTTGAGGGAAGGCAACGAGGCGGACTTGAATGCGAGGCAGAATAGCAGGAAACAGATTTCAAGAGGTACGTTAGAATCGCCTGTAAAGCACAGGAAGAGGGGCACAACTTCGACAATGATGCACTTGGCCAAAAAGGGCGTATGCGTTTTCTCCTGAATATATTCAGGAGAAAACGCATACGCCCTTTTTGGCCAAGCAAGCAAGCGGGCAATGCAAATCTGCACTACAAAGAAGTATCACTTCCCACCGGTCAAAAGGGACATCCACAACATGTGTAAAAACCAGAAAGGCAAGACAGGCCCTGGAGAACAGGGAGCCTTGTTATGCTGATGGGCGGGATGTAAGTTGCCAACTGCCTCACTGGAGGAGTGCATTGTGTTCCCTAAAACAAGTAAACAACAGAGCTACAGAGCCAAGGGCACTTCCAGTCTAGGGAATATACCTTGGGAAAACTGAAAATCCATAAGACAGAGCCACCCCCAAATTGAGGGCTGCACTGCTTACAAGAACCTCAACCTGGGTACACCTGAAATATCCCAGGAAATATAAAAATGGTTCCAAACATTGTGGAACTTACGTACGATGGAATATCCCTCAGCCACGAAATCAATGTCATAAGACCAGTAGCAGCAAAATGAGTGGATTCAGGTACGATGATTCTAAGGGAAAGAAGTCACACAGGAAAAGAAACTTATCATAAGATATCACTTAGGAAGATCCTGTAAACATGGCTACACATGAACTGAGTTAGGAAAGAGAACAGAGTCTCACATTTAGAAAACACTCTTATGCCTGCTTAAGGGGGAAGGAGAGGTGGGGTGATGCATCAAACCCGAGTTTGATATAAGCACAGGTACCGTTCCAAAAACCAACTATGGAATAGACAAGACCTCCACCTTCCTCAGTGAAAGGGACTCAAAACCCCATATTTCCCGCAGAGGAATAGATCTGACTAGTAAGAATCTTAAAACCTATGTATTGATATGTCTCCGTAAGGGAATCAAGTGTGTCTAGACTGGCATAAACATGGCAGCGAGAATCAGCTCAAACCCACTCTAAAAAGGAATTTCAAAAACAGAACAAAGAAACAGGGAAATTCTTTACAATTCCTTCAGGGTCTCTGATGCAACCTGGAATGACCCTATCTACGATGACAGCTGGATGTGGCATGAGGCTGGACACTTGGGACTGAGAGGATTGGTGAGATTGGGTGAGCAAATGCAGACCCTTTAAAGCAATAATGCATGGCAACCATTCCATGGGTCCCACCTCTCCAGGTTGAAGGGAATATTACTACAGCTATAACATGTACGGGAACCCTAGAGAATGGACACACTGTGAATACGAAAGGTTTCTAAAACTCAACGAAGAGTCCCTCTCCTGGTGCTCCGGTTTGACTTTCCAACAGCTTTACTATCAATCTCCCAACTTGGAGAGACAGCCCCTTTAAGCTCCTGGTTCACACAGGTTGCCCATTTGGCAGAGGAGGAAAGGGAAGAGGGAGAACCAATGAGAGAGTAGCTGTTAGGCACTTGGATGGGCACATGTCACTCTAATTTCCCGGCAGGAAGAAGAATTAACCAAAGTCTCAGCCACCCACCGGGAACCAGTATAGGTCCTGAACCAAAAGTTTGGACTTGCGTTCAGCTCACAAAAAACGAGTTGAAAAATGGAGCTCAGGGGCACAGCAATTCACAAACTGGCAGAGTAATCAAGGCCAACTATCGTCCAAAAATCTGTTGAGGGAAGGCAACGAGGCGGACTTGAATGCGAGGCAGAATAGCAGGAAACAGATTTCAAGAGGTACGTTAGAATCGCCTGTAAAGCACAGGAAGAGGGGCACAACTTCGACAATGATGCACTTGGCCAAAAAGGGCGTATGCGTTTTCTCCTGAATATATTCAGGAGAAAACGCATACGCCCTTTTTGGCCAAGCAAGCAAGCGGGCAATGCAAATCTGCACTACAAAGAAGTATCACTTCCCACCGGTCAAAAGGGACATCCACAACATGTGTAAAAACCAGAAAGGCAAGACAGGCCCTGGAGAACAGGGAGCCTTGTTATGCTGATGGGCGGGATGTAAGTTGCCAACTGCCTCACTGGAGGAGTGCATTGTGTTCCCTAAAACAAGTAAACAACAGAGCTACAGAGCCAAGGGCACTTCCAGTCTAGGGAATATACCTTGGGAAAACTGAAAATCCATAAGACAGAGCCACCCCCAAATTGAGGGCTGCACTGCTTACAAGAACCTCAACCTGGGTACACCTGAAATATCCCAGGAAATATAAAAATGGTTCCAAACATTGTGGAACTTACGTACGATGGAATATCCCTCAGCCACGAAATCAATGTCATAAGACCAGTAGCAGCAAAATGAGTGGATTCAGGTACGATGATTCTAAGGGAAAGAAGTCACACAGGAAAAGAAACTTATCATAAGATATCACTTAGGAAGATCCTGTAAACATGGCTACACATGAACTGAGTTAGGAAAGAGAACAGAGTCTCACATTTAGAAAACACTCTTATGCCTGCTTAAGGGGGAAGGAGAGGTGGGGTGATGCATCAAACCAGAGTTTGATATAAGCACAGGTACTGTTCCAAAAACCAACTATGGAATAGACAAGACCTCCACCTTCCTCAGTGAAAGGGACTCAAAACCCCATATTTCCCGCAGAGGAATAGATCTGACTAGTAAGAATCTTAAAACCTATGTATTGATATGTCTCCGTAAGGGAATCAAGTGTGTCTAGACTGGCATAAACATGGCAGCGAGAATCAGCTCAAACCCACTCTAAAAAGGAATTTCAAAAACAGAACAAAGAAACAGGGAAATTCTTTACAATTCCTTCAGGGTCTCTGATGCAACCTGGAATGACCCTATCTACGATGACAGCTGGATGTGGCATGAGGCTGGACACTTGGGACTGAGAGGATTGGTGAGATTGGGTGAGCAAATGCAGACCCTTTAAAGCAATAATGCATGGCAACCATTCCATGGGTCCCACCTCTCCAGGTTGAAGGGAATATTACTACAGCTATAACATGTACGGGAAACCTAGAGAATGGACACACTGTGAATACGAAAGGTTTCTAAAACTCAACGAAGAGTCCCTCTCCTGGTGCTCCGGTTTGACTTTCCAACAGCTTTACTATCAATCTCCCAACTTGGAGAGACAGCCCCTTTAAGCTCCTGGTTCACACAGGTTGCCCATTTGGCAGAGGAGGAAAGGGAAGAGGGAGAACCAATGAGAGAGTAGCTGTTAGGCACTTGGATGGGCACATGTCACTCTAATTTCCCGGCAGGAAGAAGAATTCACCAAAGTCTCAGCCACCCACCGGGAACCAGTATAGGTCCTGAACCAAATGTTTGGACTTGCGTTCAGCTCACAAAAAACGAGTTGAAAAATGGAGCTCAGGGGCACAGCAATTCACAAACTGGCAGAGTAATCAAGGCCAACTATCGTCCAAAAATCTGTTGAGGGAAGGCAACGAGGCGGACTTGAATGCGAGGCAGAATAGCAGGAAACAGATTTCAAGAGGTACGTTAGAATCGCCTGTAAAGCACAGGAAGAGGGGCACAACTTCGACAATGATGCACTTGGCCAAAAAGGGCGTATGCGTTTTCTCCTGAATATATTCAGGAGAAAACGCATACGCCCTTTTTGGCCAAGCAAGCAAGCGGGCAATGCAAATCTGCACTACAAAGAAGTATCACTTCCCACCGGTCAAAAGGGACATCCACAACATGTGTAAAAACCAGAAAGGCAAGACAGGCCCTGGAGAACAGGGAGCCTTGTTATGCTGATGGGCGGGATGTAAGTTGCCAACTGCCTCACTGGAGGAGTGCATTGTGTTCCCTAAAACAAGTAAACAACAGAGCTACAGAGCCAAGGGCACTTCCAGTCTAGGGAATATACCTTGGGAAAACTGAAAATCCATAAGACAGAGCCACCCCCAAATTGAGGGCTGCACTGCTTACAAGAACCTCAACCTGGGTACACCTGAAATATCCCAGGAAATATAAAAATGGTTCCAAACATTGTGGAACTTACGTACGATGGAATATCCCTCAGCCACGAAATCAATGTCATAAGACCAGTAGCAGCAAAATGAGTGGATTCAGGTACGATGATTCTAAGGGAAAGAAGTCACACAGGAAAAGAAACTTATCATAAGATATCACTTAGGAAGATCCTGTAAACATGGCTACACATGAACTGAGTTAGGAAAGAGAACAGAGTCTCACATTTAGAAAACACTCTTATGCCTGCTTAAGGGGGAAGGAGAGGTGGGGTGATGCATCAAACCAGAGTTTGATATAAGCACAGGTACTGTTCCAAAAACCAACTATGGAATAGACAAGACCTCCACCTTCCTCAGTGAAAGGGACTCAAAACCCCATATTTCCCGCAGAGGAATAGATCTGACTAGTAAGAATCTTAAAACCTATGTATTGATATGTCTCCGTAAGGGAATCAAGTGTGTCTAGACTGGCATAAACATGGCAGCGAGAATCAGCTCAAACCCACTCTAAAAAGGAATTTCAAAAACAGAACAAAGAAACAGGGAAATTCTTTACAATTCCTTCAGGGTCTCTGATGCAACCTGGAATGACCCTATCTACGATGACAGCTGGATGTGGCATGAGGCTGGACACTTGGGACTGAGAGGATTGGTGAGATTGGGTGAGCAAATGCAGACCCTTTAAAGCAATAATGCATGGCAACCATTCCATGGGTCCCACCTCTCCAGGTTGAAGGGAATATTACTACAGCTATAACATGTACGGGAACCCTAGAGAATGGACACACTGTGAATACGAAAGGTTTCTAAAACTCAACGAAGAGTCCCTCTCCTGGTGCTCCGGTTTGACTTTCCAACAGCTTTACTATCAATCTCCCAACTTGGAGAGACAGCCCCTTTAAGCTCCTGGTTCACACAGGTTGCCCATTTGGCAGAGGAGGAAAGGGAAGAGGGAGAACCAATGAGAGAGTAGCTGTTAGGCACTTGGATGGGCACATGTCACTCTAATTTCCCGGCAGGAAGAAGAATTCACCAAAGTCTCAGCCACCCACCGGGAACCAGTATAGGTCCTGAACCAAATGTTTGGACTTGCGTTCAGCTCACAAAAAACGAGTTGAAAAATGGAGCTCAGGGGCACAGCAATTCACAAACTGGCAGAGTAATCAAGGCCAACTATCGTCCAAAAATCTGTTGAGGGAAGGCAACGAGGCGGACTTGAATGCGAGGCAGAATAGCAGGAAACAGATTTCAAGAGGTACGTTAGAATCGCCTGTAAAGCACAGGAAGAGGGGCACAACTTCGACAATGATGCACTTGGCCAAAAAGGGCGTATGCGTTTTCTCCTGAATATATTCAGGAGAAAACGCATACGCCCTTTTTGGCCAAGCAAGCAAGCGGGCAATGCAAATCTGCACTACAAAGAAGTATCACTTCCCACCGGTCAAAAGGGACATCCACAACATGTGTAAAAACCAGAAAGGCAAGACAGGCCCTGGAGAACAGGGAGCCTTGTTATGCTGATGGGCGGGATGTAAGTTGCCAACTGCCTCACTGGAGGAGTGCATTGTGTTCCCTAAAACAAGTAAACAACAGAGCTACAGAGCCAAGGGCACTTCCAGTCTAGGGAATATACCTTGGGAAAACTGAAAATCCATAAGACAGAGCCACCCCCAAATTGAGGGCTGCACTGCTTACAAGAACCTCAACCTGGGTACACCTGAAATATCCCAGGAAATATAAAAATGGTTCCAAACATTGTGGAACTTACGTACGATGGAATATCCCTCAGCCACGAAATCAATGTCATAAGACCAGTAGCAGCAAAATGAGTGGATTCAGGTACGATGATTCTAAGGGAAAGAAGTCACACAGGAAAAGAAACTTATCATAAGATATCACTTAGGAAGATCCTGTAAACATGGCTACACATGAACTGAGTTAGGAAAGAGAACAGAGTCTCACATTTAGAAAACACTCTTATGCCTGCTTAAGGGGGAAGGAGAGGTGGGGTGATGCATCAAACCAGAGTTTGATATAAGCACAGGTACTGTTCCAAAAACCAACTATGGAATAGACAAGACCTCCACCTTCCTCAGTGAAAGGGACTCAAAACCCCATATTTCCCGCAGAGGAATAGATCTGACTAGTAAGAATCTTAAAACCTATGTATTGATATGTCTCCGTAAGGGAATCAAGTGTGTCTAGACTGGCATAAACATGGCAGCGAGAATCAGCTCAAACCCACTCTAAAAAGGAATTTCAAAAACAGAACAAAGAAACAGGGAAATTCTTTACAATTCCTTCAGGGTCTCTGATGCAACCTGGAATGACCCTATCTACGATGACAGCTGGATGTGGCATGAGGCTGGACACTTGGGACTGAGAGGATTGGTGAGATTGGGTGAGCAAATGCAGACCCTTTAAAGCAATAATGCATGGCAACCATTCCATGGGTCCCACCTCTCCAGGTTGAAGGGAATATTACTACAGCTATAACATGTACGGGAACCCTAGAGAATGGACACACTGTGAATACGAAAGGTTTCTAAAACTCAACGAAGAGTCCCTCTCCTGGTGCTCCGGTTTGACTTTCCAACAGCTTTACTATCAATCTCCCAACTTGGAGAGACAGCCCCTTTAAGCTCCTGGTTCACACAGGTTGCCCATTTGGCAGAGGAGGAAAGGGAAGAGGGAGAACCAATGAGAGAGTAGCTGTTAGGCACTTGGATGGGCACATGTCACTCTAATTTCCCGGCAGGAAGAAGAATTCACCAAAGTCTCAGCCACCCACCGGGAACCAGTATAGGTCCTGAACCAAATGTTTGGACTTGCGTTCAGCTCACAAAAAACGAGTTGAAAAATGGAGCTCAGGGGCACAGCAATTCACAAACTGGCAGAGTAATCAAGGCCAACTATCGTCCAAAAATCTGTTGAGGGAAGGCAACGAGGCGGACTTGAATGCGAGGCAGAATAGCAGGAAACAGATTTCAAGAGGTACGTTAGAATCGCCTGTAAAGCACAGGAAGAGGGGCACAACTTCGACAATGATGCACTTGGCCAAAAAGGGCGTATGCGTTTTCTCCTGAATATATTCAGGAGAAAACGCATACGCCCTTTTTGGCCAAGCAAGCAAGCGGGCAATGCAAATCTGCACTACAAAGAAGTATCACTTCCCACCGGTCAAAAGGGACATCCACAACATGTGTAAAAACCAGAAAGGCAAGACAGGCCCTGGAGAACAGGGAGCCTTGTTATGCTGATGGGCGGGATGTAAGTTGCCAACTGCCTCACTGGAGGAGTGCATTGTGTTCCCTAAAACAAGTAAACAACAGAGCTACAGAGCCAAGGGCACTTCCAGTCTAGGGAATATACCTTGGGAAAACTGAAAATCCATAAGACAGAGCCACCCCCAAATTGAGGGCTGCACTGCTTACAAGAACCTCAACCTGGGTACACCTGAAATATCCCAGGAAATATAAAAATGGTTCCAAACATTGTGGAACTTACGTACGATGGAATATCCCTCAGCCACGAAATCAATGTCATAAGACCAGTAGCAGCAAAATGAGTGGATTCAGGTACGATGATTCTAAGGGAAAGAAGTCACACAGGAAAAGAAACTTATCATAAGATATCACTTAGGAAGATCCTGTAAACATGGCTACACATGAACTGAGTTAGGAAAGAGAACAGAGTCTCACATTTAGAAAACACTCTTATGCCTGCTTAAGGGGGAAGGAGAGGTGGGGTGATGCATCAAACCAGAGTTTGATATAAGCACAGGTACTGTTCCAAAAACCAACTATGGAATAGACAAGACCTCCACCTTCCTCAGTGAAAGGGACTCAAAACCCCATATTTCCCGCAGAGGAATAGATCTGACTAGTAAGAATCTTAAAACCTATGTATTGATATGTCTCCGTAAGGGAATCAAGTGTGTCTAGACTGGCATAAACATGGCAGCGAGAATCAGCTCAAACCCACTCTAAAAAGGAATTTCAAAAACAGAACAAAGAAACAGGGAAATTCTTTACAATTCCTTCAGGGTCTCTGATGCAACCTGGAATGACCCTATCTACGATGACAGCTGGATGTGGCATGAGGCTGGACACTTGGGACTGAGAGGATTGGTGAGATTGGGTGAGCAAATGCAGACCCTTTAAAGCAATAATGCATGGCAACCATTCCATGGGTCCCACCTCTCCAGGTTGAAGGGAATATTACTACAGCTATAACATGTACGGGAACCCTAGAGAATGGACACACTGTGAATACGAAAGGTTTCTAAAACTCAACGAAGAGTCCCTCTCCTGGTGCTCCGGTTTGACTTTCCAACAGCTTTACTATCAATCTCCCAACTTGGAGAGACAGCCCCTTTAAGCTCCTGGTTCACACAGGTTGCCCATTTGGCAGAGGAGGAAAGGGAAGAGGGAGAACCAATGAGAGAGTAGCTGTTAGGCACTTGGATGGGCACATGTCACTCTAATTTCCCGGCAGGAAGAAGAATTCACCAAAGTCTCAGCCACCCACCGGGAACCAGTATAGGTCCTGAACCAAATGTTTGGACTTGCGTTCAGCTCACAAAAAACGAGTTGAAAAATGGAGCTCAGGGGCACAGCAATTCACAAACTGGCAGAGTAATCAAGGCCAACTATCGTCCAAAAATCTGTTGAGGGAAGGCAACGAGGCGGACTTGAATGCGAGGCAGAATAGCAGGAAACAGATTTCAAGAGGTACGTTAGAATCGCCTGTAAAGCACAGGAAGAGGGGCACAACTTCGACAATGATGCACTTGGCCAAAAAGGGCGTATGCGTTTTCTCCTGAATATATTCAGGAGAAAACGCATACGCCCTTTTTGGCCAAGCAAGCAAGCGGGCAATGCAAATCTGCACTACAAAGAAGTATCACTTCCCACCGGTCAAAAGGGACATCCACAACATGTGTAAAAACCAGAAAGGCAAGACAGGCCCTGGAGAACAGGGAGCCTTGTTATGCTGATGGGCGGGATGTAAGTTGCCAACTGCCTCACTGGAGGAGTGCATTGTGTTCCCTAAAACAAGTAAACAACAGAGCTACAGAGCCAAGGGCACTTCCAGTCTAGGGAATATACCTTGGGAAAACTGAAAATCCATAAGACAGAGCCACCCCCAAATTGAGGGCTGCACTGCTTACAAGAACCTCAACCTGGGTACACCTGAAATATCCCAGGAAATATAAAAATGGTTCCAAACATTGTGGAACTTACGTACGATGGAATATCCCTCAGCCACGAAATCAATGTCATAAGACCAGTAGCAGCAAAATGAGTGGATTCAGGTACGATGATTCTAAGGGAAAGAAGTCACACAGGAAAAGAAACTTATCATAAGATATCACTTAGGAAGATCCTGTAAACATGGCTACACATGAACTGAGTTAGGAAAGAGAACAGAGTCTCACATTTAGAAAACACTCTTATGCCTGCTTAAGGGGGAAGGAGAGGTGGGGTGATGCATCAAACCAGAGTTTGATATAAGCACAGGTACTGTTCCAAAAACCAACTATGGAATAGACAAGACCTCCACCTTCCTCAGTGAAAGGGACTCAAAACCCCATATTTCCCGCAGAGGAATAGATCTGACTAGTAAGAATCTTAAAACCTATGTATTGATATGTCTCCGTAAGGGAATCAAGTGTGTCTAGACTGGCATAAACATGGCAGCGAGAATCAGCTCAAACCCACTCTAAAAAGGAATTTCAAAAACAGAACAAAGAAACAGGGAAATTCTTTACAATTCCTTCAGGGTCTCTGATGCAACCTGGAATGACCCTATCTACGATGACAGCTGGATGTGGCATGAGGCTGGACACTTGGGACTGAGAGGATTGGTGAGATTGGGTGAGCAAATGCAGACCCTTTAAAGCAATAATGCATGGCAACCATTCCATGGGTCCCACCTCTCCAGGTTGAAGGGAATATTACTACAGCTATAACATGTACGGGAACCCTAGAGAATGGACACACTGTGAATACGAAAGGTTTCTAAAACTCAACGAAGAGTCCCTCTCCTGGTGCTCCGGTTTGACTTTCCAACAGCTTTACTATCAATCTCCCAACTTGGAGAGACAGCCCCTTTAAGCTCCTGGTTCACACAGGTTGCCCATTTGGCAGAGGAGGAAAGGGAAGAGGGAGAACCAATGAGAGAGTAGCTGTTAGGCACTTGGATGGGCACATGTCACTCTAATTTCCCGGCAGGAAGAAGAATTCACCAAAGTCTCAGCCACCCACCGGGAACCAGTATAGGTCCTGAACCAAATGTTTGGACTTGCGTTCAGCTCACAAAAAACGAGTTGAAAAATGGAGCTCAGGGGCACAGCAATTCACAAACTGGCAGAGTAATCAAGGCCAACTATCGTCCAAAAATCTGTTGAGGGAAGGCAACGAGGCGGACTTGAATGCGAGGCAGAATAGCAGGAAACAGATTTCAAGAGGTACGTTAGAATCGCCTGTAAAGCACAGGAAGAGGGGCACAACTTCGACAATGATGCACTTGGCCAAAAAGGGCGTATGCGTTTTCTCCTGAATATATTCAGGAGAAAACGCATACGCCCTTTTTGGCCAAGCAAGCAAGCGGGCAATGCAAATCTGCACTACAAAGAAGTATCACTTCCCACCGGTCAAAAGGGACATCCACAACATGTGTAAAAACCAGAAAGGCAAGACAGGCCCTGGAGAACAGGGAGCCTTGTTATGCTGATGGGCGGGATGTAAGTTGCCAACTGCCTCACTGGAGGAGTGCATTGTGTTCCCTAAAACAAGTAAACAACAGAGCTACAGAGCCAAGGGCACTTCCAGTCTAGGGAATATACCTTGGGAAAACTGAAAATCCATAAGACAGAGCCACCCCCAAATTGAGGGCTGCACTGCTTACAAGAACCTCAACCTGGGTACACCTGAAATATCCCAGGAAATATAAAAATGGTTCCAAACATTGTGGAACTTACGTACGATGGAATATCCCTCAGCCACGAAATCAATGTCATAAGACCAGTAGCAGCAAAATGAGTGGATTCAGGTACGATGATTCTAAGGGAAAGAAGTCACACAGGAAAAGAAACTTATCATAAGATATCACTTAGGAAGATCCTGTAAACATGGCTACACATGAACTGAGTTAGGAAAGAGAACAGAGTCTCACATTTAGAAAACACTCTTATGCCTGCTTAAGGGGGAAGGAGAGGTGGGGTGATGCATCAAACCAGAGTTTGATATAAGCACAGGTACTGTTCCAAAAACCAACTATGGAATAGACAAGACCTCCACCTTCCTCAGTGAAAGGGACTCAAAACCCCATATTTCCCGCAGAGGAATAGATCTGACTAGTAAGAATCTTAAAACCTATGTATTGATATGTCTCCGTAAGGAATCAAGTGTGTCTAGACTGGCATAAACATGGCAGCGAGAATCAGCTCAAACCCACTCTAAAAAGGAATTTCAAAAACAGAACAAAGAAACAGGGAAATTCTTTACAATTCCTTCAGGGTCTCTGATGCAACCTGGAATGACCCTATCTACGATGACAGCTGGATGTGGCATGAGGCTGGACACTTGGGACTGAGAGGATTGGTGAGATTGGGTGAGCAAATGCAGACCCTTTAAAGCAATAATGCATGGCAACCATTCCATGGGTCCCACCTCTCCAGGTTGAAGGGAATATTACTACAGCTATAACATGTACGGGAACCCTAGAGAATGGACACACTGTGAATACGAAAGGTTTCTAAAACTCAACGAAGAGTCCCTCTCCTGGTGCTCCGGTTTGACTTTCCAACAGCTTTACTATCAATCTCCCAACTTGGAGAGACAGCCCCTTTAAGCTCCTGGTTCACACAGGTTGCCCATTTGGCAGAGGAGGAAAGGGAAGAGGGAGAACCAATGAGAGAGTAGCTGTTAGGCACTTGGATGGGCACATGTCACTCTAATTTCCCGGCAGGAAGAAGAATTCACCAAAGTCTCAGCCACCCACCGGGAACCAGTATAGGTCCTGAACCAAATGTTTGGACTTGCGTTCAGCTCACAAAAAACGAGTTGAAAAATGGAGCTCAGGGGCACAGCAATTCACAAACTGGCAGAGTAATCAAGGCCAACTATCGTCCAAAAATCTGTTGAGGGAAGGCAACGAGGCGGACTTGAATGCGAGGCAGAATAGCAGGAAACAGATTTCAAGAGGTACGTTAGAATCGCCTGTAAAGCACAGGAAGAGGGGCACAACTTCGACAATGATGCACTTGGCCAAAAGGGCGTATGCGTTTTCTCCTGAATATATTCAGGAGAAAACGCATACGCCCTTTTTGGCCAAGCAAGCAAGCGGGCAATGCAAATCTGCACTACAAAGAAGTATCACTTCCCACCGGTCAAAAGGGACATCCACAACATGTGTAAAAACCAGAAAGGCAAGACAGGCCCTGGAGAACAGGGAGCCTTGTTATGCTGATGGGCGGGATGTAAGTTGCCAACTGCCTCACTGGAGGAGTGCATTGTGTTCCCTAAAACAAGTAAACAACAGAGCTACAGAGCCAAGGGCACTTCCAGTCTAGGGAATATACCTTGGGAAAACTGAAAATCCATAAGACAGAGCCACCCCCAAATTGAGGGCTGCACTGCTTACAAGAACCTCAACCTGGGTACACCTGAAATATCCCAGGAAATATAAAAATGGTTCCAAACATTGTGGAACTTACGTACGATGGAATATCCCTCAGCCACGAAATCAATGTCATAAGACCAGTAGCAGCAAAATGAGTGGATTCAGGTACGATGATTCTAAGGGAAAGAAGTCACACAGGAAAAGAAACTTATCATAAGATATCACTTAGGAAGATCCTGTAAACATGGCTACACATGAACTGAGTTAGGAAAGAGAACAGAGTCTCACATTTAGAAAACACTCTTATGCCTGCTTAAGGGGGAAGGAGAGGTGGGGTGATGCATCAAACCAGAGTTTGATATAAGCACAGGTACTGTTCCAAAAACCAACTATGGAATAGACAAGACCTCCACCTTCCTCAGTGAAAGGACTCAAAACCCCATATTTCCCGCA
This sequence comes from Mesoplodon mirus, assembly GCF_964341445.2. NCBI lineage: Eukaryota > Metazoa > Chordata > Mammalia > Artiodactyla > Ziphiidae > Mesoplodon > Mesoplodon mirus. Next base: position 5,619,712 of record NW_028295810.1, read on the forward strand.
GAGGAATAGATCTGACTAGTAAGAATCTTAAAACCTATGTATTGATATGTCTCCGTAAGGGAATCAAGTGTGTCTAGACTGGCATAAACATGGCAGCGAGAATCAGCTCAAACCCACTCTAAAAAGGAATTTCAAAAACAGAACAAAGAAACAGGGAAATTCTTTACAATTCCTTCAGGGTCTCTGATGCAACCTGGAATGACCCTATCTACGATGACAGCTGGATGTGGCATGAGGCTGGACACTTGGGACTGAGAGGATTGGTGAGATTGGGTGAGCAAATGCAGACCCTTTAAAGCAATAATGCATGGCAACCATTCCATGGGTCCCACCTCTCCAGGTTGAAGGGAATATTACTACAGCTATAACATGTACGGGAACCCTAGAGAATGGACACACTGTGAATACGAAAGGTTTCTAAAACTCAACGAAGAGTCCCTCTCCTGGTGCTCCGGTTTGACTTTCCAACAGCTTTACTATCAATCTCCCAACTTGGAGAGACAGCCCCTTTAAGCTCCTGGTTCACACAGGTTGCCCATTTGGCAGAGGAGGAAAGGGAAGAGGGAGAACCAATGAGAGAGTAGCTGTTAGGCACTTGGATGGGCACATGTCACTCTAATTTCCCGGCAGGAAGAAGAATTCACCAAAGTCTCAGCCACCCACCGGGAACCAGTATAGGTCCTGAACCAAATGTTTGGACTTGCGTTCAGCTCACAAAAAACGAGTTGAAAAATGGAGCTCAGGGGCACAGCAATTCACAAACTGGCAGAGTAATCAAGGCCAACTATCGTCCAAAAATCTGTTGAGGGAAGGCAACGAGGCGGACTTGAATGCGAGGCAGAATAGCAGGAAACAGATTTCAAGAGGTACGTTAGAATCGCCTGTAAAGCACAGGAAGAGGGGCACAACTTCGACAATGATGCACTTGGCCAAAAAGGGCGTATGCGTTTTCTCCTGAATATATTCAGGAGAAAACGCATACGCCCTTTTTGGCCAAGCAAGCAAGCGGGCAATGCAAATCTGCACTACAAAGAAGTATCACTTCCCACCGGTCAAAAGGGACATCCACAACATGTGTAAAAACCAGAAAGGCAAGACAGGCCCTGGAGAACAGGGAGCCTTGTTATGCTGATGGGCGGGATGTAAGTTGCCAACTGCCTCACTGGAGGAGTGCATTGTGTTCCCTAAAACAAGTAAACAACAGAGCTACAGAGCCAAGGGCACTTCCAGTCTAGGGAATATACCTTGGGAAAACTGAAAATCCATAAGACAGAGCCACCCCCAAATTGAGGGCTGCACTGCTTACAAGAACCTCAACCTGGGTACACCTGAAATATCCCAGGAAATATAAAAATGGTTCCAAACATTGTGGAACTTACGTACGATGGAATATCCCTCAGCCACGAAATCAATGTCATAAGACAGTAGCAGCAAAATGAGTGGATTCAGGTACGATGATTCTAAGGGAAAGAAGTCACACAGGAAAAGAAACTTATCATAAGATATCACTTAGGAAGATCCTGTAAACATGGCTACACATGAACTGAGTTAGGAAAGAGAACAGAGTCTCACATTTAGAAAACACTCTTATGCCTGCTTAAGGGGGAAGGAGAGGTGGGGTGATGCATCAAACCAGAGTTTGATATAAGCACAGGTACTGTTCCAAAAACCAACTATGGAATAGACAAGACCTCCACCTTCCTCAGTGAAAGGGACTCAAAACCCCATATTTCCCGCAGAGGAATAGATCTGACTAGTAAGAATCTTAAAACCTATGTATTGATATGTCTCCGTAAGGGAATCAAGTGTGTCTAGACTGGCATAAACATGGCAGCGAGAATCAGCTCAAACCCACTCTAAAAAGGAATTTCAAAAACAGAACAAAGAAACAGGGAAATTCTTTACAATTCCTTCAGGGTCTCTGATGCAACCTGGAATGACCCTATCTACGATGACAGCTGGATGTGGCATGAGGCTGGACACTTGGGACTGAGAGGATTGGTGAGATTGGGTGAGCAAATGCAGACCCTTTAAAGCAATAATGCATGGCAACCATTCCATGGGTCCCACCTCTCCAGGTTGAAGGGAATATTACTACAGCTATAACATGTACGGGAACCCTAGAGAATGGACACACTGTGAATACGAAAGGTTTCTAAAACTCAACGAAGAGTCCCTCTCCTGGTGCTCCGGTTTGACTTTCCAACAGCTTTACTATCAATCTCCCAACTTGGAGAGACAGCCCCTTTAAGCTCCTGGTTCACACAGGTTGCCCATTTGGCAGAGGAGGAAAGGGAAGAGGGAGAACCAATGAGAGAGTAGCTGTTAGGCACTTGGATGGGCACATGTCACTCTAATTTCCCGGCAGGAAGAAGAATTCACCAAAGTCTCAGCCACCCACCGGGAACCAGTATAGGTCCTGAACCAAATGTTTGGACTTGCGTTCAGCTCACAAAAAACGAGTTGAAAAATGGAGCTCAGGGGCACAGCAATTCACAAACTGGCAGAGTAATCAAGGCCAACTATCGTCCAAAAATCTGTTGAGGGAAGGCAACGAGGCGGACTTGAATGCGAGGCAGAATAGCAGGAAACAGATTTCAAGAGGTACGTTAGAATCGCCTGTAAAGCACAGGAAGAGGGGCACAACTTCGACAATGATGCACTTGGCCAAAAAGGGCGTATGCGTTTTCTCCTGAATATATTCAGGAGAAAACGCATACGCCCTTTTTGGCCAAGCAAGCAAGCGGGCAATGCAAATCTGCACTACAAAGAAGTATCACTTCCCACCGGTCAAAAGGGACATCCACAACATGTGTAAAAACCAGAAAGGCAAGACAGGCCCTGGAGAACAGGGAGCCTTGTTATGCTGATGGGCGGGATGTAAGTTGCCAACTGCCTCACTGGAGGAGTGCATTGTGTTCCCTAAAACAAGTAAACAACAGAGCTACAGAGCCAAGGGCACTTCCAGTCTAGGGAATATACCTTGGGAAAACTGAAAATCCATAAGACAGAGCCACCCCCAAATTGAGGGCTGCACTGCTTACAAGAACCTCAACCTGGGTACACCTGAAATATCCCAGGAAATATAAAAATGGTTCCAAACATTGTGGAACTTACGTACGATGGAATATCCCTCAGCCACGAAATCAATGTCATAAGACCAGTAGCAGCAAAATGAGTGGATTCAGGTACGATGATTCTAAGGGAAAGAAGTCACACAGGAAAAGAAACTTATCATAAGATATCACTTAGGAAGATCCTGTAAACATGGCTACACATGAACTGAGTTAGGAAAGAGAACAGAGTCTCACATTTAGAAAACACTCTTATGCCTGCTTAAGGGGGAAGGAGAGGTGGGGTGATGCATCAAACCAGAGTTTGATATAAGCACAGGTACTGTTCCAAAAACCAACTATGGAATAGACAAGACCTCCACCTTCCTCAGTGAAAGGGACTCAAAACCCCATATTTCCCGCAGAGGAATAGATCTGACTAGTAAGAATCTTAAAACCTATGTATTGATATGTCTCCGTAAGGGAATCAAGTGTGTCTAGACTGGCATAAACATGGCAGCGAGAATCAGCTCAAACCCACTCTAAAAAGGAATTTCAAAACAGAACAAAGAAACAGGGAAATTCTTTACAATTCCTTCAGGGTCTCTGATGCAACCTGGAATGACCCTATCTACGATGACAGCTGGATGTGGCATGAGGCTGGACACTTGGGACTGAGAGGATTGGTGAGATTGGGTGAGCAAATGCAGACCCTTTAAAGCAATAATGCATGGCAACCATTCCATGGGTCCCACCTCTCCAGGTTGAAGGGAATATTACTACAGCTATAACATGTACGGGAACCCTAGAGAATGGACACACTGTGAATACGAAAGGTTTCTAAAACTCAACGAAGAGTCCCTCTCCTGGTGCTCCGGTTTGACTTTCCAACAGCTTTACTATCAATCTCCCAACTTGGAGAGACAGCCCCTTTAAGCTCCTGGTTCACACAGGTTGCCCATTTGGCAGAGGAGGAAAGGGAAGAGGGAGAACCAATGAGAGAGTAGCTGTTAGGCACTTGGATGGGCACATGTCACTCTAATTTCCCGGCAGGAAGAAGAATTCACCAAAGTCTCAGCCACCCACCGGGAACCAGTATAGGTCCTGAACCAAATGTTTGGACTTGCGTTCAGCTCACAAAAACGAGTTGAAAAATGGAGCTCAGGGGCACAGCAATTCACAAACTGGCAGAGTAATCAAGGCCAACTATCGTCCAAAAATCTGTTGAGGGAAGGCAACGAGGCGGACTTGAATGCGAGGCAGAATAGCAGGAAACAGATTTCAAGAGGTACGTTAGAATCGCCTGTAAAGCACAGGAAGAGGGGCACAACTTCGACAATGATGCACTTGGCCAAAAAGGGCGTATGCGTTTTCTCCTGAATATATTCAGGAGAAAACGCATACGCCCTTTTTGGCCAAGCAAGCAAGCGGGCAATGCAAATCTGCACTACAAAGAAGTATCACTTCCCACCGGTCAAAAGGGACATCCACAACATGTGTAAAAACCAGAAAGGCAAGACAGGCCCTGGAGAACAGGGAGCCTTGTTATGCTGATGGGCGGATGTAAGTTGCCAACTGCCTCACTGGAGGAGTGCATTGTGTTCCCTAAAACAAGTAAACAACAGAGCTACAGAGCAAGGGCACTTCCAGTCTAGGGAATATACCTTGGGAAAACTGAAAATCCATAAGACAGAGCCACCCCCAAATTGAGGGCTGCACTGCTTACAAGAACCTCAACCTGGGTACACCTGAAATATCCAGGAAATATAAAAATGGTTCCAAACATTGTGGAACTTACGTACGATGGAATATCCCTCAGCCACGAAATCAATGTCATAAGACCAGTAGCAGCAAAATGAGTGGATTCAGGTACGATGATTCTAAGGGAAAGAAGTCACACAGGAAAAGAAACTTATCATAAGATATCACTTAGGAAGATCCTGTAAACATGGCTACACATGAACTGAGTTAGGAAAGAGAACAGAGTCTCACATTTAGAAAACACTCTTATGCCTGCTTAAGGGGGAAGGAGAGGTGGGGTGATGCATCAAACCAGAGTTTGATATAAGCACAGGTACTGTTCCAAAAACCAACTATGGAATAGACAAGACCTCCACCTTCCTCAGTGAAAGGGACTCAAAACCCCATATTTCCCGCAGAGGAATAGATCTGACTAGTAAGAATCTTAAAACCTATGTATTGATATGTCTCCGTAAGGGAATCAAGTGTGTCTAGACTGGCATAAACATGGCAGCGAGAATCAGCTCAACCCACTCTAAAAAGGAATTTCAAAAACAGAACAAAGAAACAGGGAAATTCTTTACAATTCCTTCAGGGTCTCTGATGCAACCTGGAATGACCCTATCTACGATGACAGCTGGATGTGGCATGAGGCTGGACACTTGGGACTGAGAGGATTGGTGAGATTGGGTGAGCAAATGCAGACCCTTTAAAGCAATAATGCATGGCAACCATTCCATGGGTCCCACCTCTCCAGGTTGAAGGGAATATTACTACAGCTATAACATGTACGGGAACCCTAGAGAATGGACACACTGTGAATACGAAAGGTTTCTAAAACTCAACGAAGAGTCCCTCTCCTGGTGCTCCGGTTTGACTTTCCAACAGCTTTACTATCAATCTCCCAACTTGGAGAGACAGCCCCTTTAAGCTCCTGGTTCACACAGGTTGCCCATTTGGCAGAGGAGGAAAGGGAAGAGGGAGAACCAATGAGAGAGTAGCTGTTAGGCACTTGGATGGGCACATGTCACTCTAATTTCCCGGCAGGAAGAAGAATTCACCAAAGTCTCAGCCACCCACCGGGAACCAGTATAGGTCCTGAACCAAATGTTTGGACTTGCGTTCAGCTCACAAAAAACGAGTTGAAAAATGGAGCTCAGGGGCACAGCAATTCACAAACTGGCAGAGTAATCAAGGCCAACTATCGTCCAAAAATCTGTTGAGGGAAGGCAACGAGGCGGACTTGAATGCGAGGCAGAATAGCAGGAAACAGATTTCAAGAGGTACGTTAGAATCGCCTGTAAAGCACAGGAAGAGGGGCACAACTTCGACAATGATGCACTTGGCCAAAAAGGGCGTATGCGTTTTCTCCTGAATATATTCAGGAGAAAACGCATACGCCCTTTTTGGCCAAGCAAGCAAGCGGGCAATGCAAATCTGCACTACAAAGAAGTATCACTTCCCACCGGTCAAAAGGGACATCCACAACATGTGTAAAAACCAGAAAGGCAAGACAGGCCCTGGAGAACAGGGAGCCTTGTTATGCTGATGGGCGGGATGTAAGTTGCCAACTGCCTCACTGGAGGAGTGCATTGTGTTCCCTAAAACAAGTAAACAACAGAGCTACAGAGCCAAGGGCACTTCCAGTCTAGGGAATATACCTTGGGAAAACTGAAAATCCATAAGACAGAGCCACCCCCAAATTGAGGGCTGCACTGCTTACAAGAACCTCAACCTGGGTACACCTGAAATATCCCAGGAAATATAAAAATGGTTCCAAACATTGTGGAACTTACGTACGATGGAATATCCCTCAGCCACGAAATCAATGTCATAAGACCAGTAGCAGCAAAATGAGTGGATTCAGGTACGATGATTCTAAGGGAAAGAAGTCACACAGGAAAAGAAACTTATCATAAGATATCACTTAGGAAGATCCTGTAAACATGGCTACACATGAACTGAGTTAGGAAGAGAACAGAGTCTCACATTTAGAAAACACTCTTATGCCTGCTTAAGGGGGAAGGAGAGGTGGGGTGATGCATCAAACCAGAGTTTGATATAAGCACAGGTACTGTTCCAAAAACCAACTATGGAATAGACAAGACCTCCACCTTCCTCAGTGAAAGGGACTCAAAACCCCATATTTCCCGCAGAGGAATAGATCTGACTAGTAAGAATCTTAAAACCTATGTATTGATATGTCTCCGTAAGGGAATCAAGTGTGTCTAGACTGGCAT